>NC_080578.1:7380000-9880000 GCF_029962835.1 Magnolia sinica | reverse complement strand
GAATTGCCATTTAGGGTCTACTCCCTTGGTGTGAATGAAGAGGGATTAGCCCTGAATTTCTCATTATCTCTTAGTGAAATGAATTATCACAATTCCAATTTGAATTCATCCAAGCATCCAAACACAGGCCAAAGAATGTGGTTGCTTCTTGAGATGCATTGTTTGGAAAGGGAGCTTGCTTGTGTTGTATCCTGCTACGGTTCCACTCCACAAACGTCTGCATCGCCCATAGATGAGCTGCACTGCACAGACAAGAGTTTTCTGATTTCTTTTCTCCCTTTTCTGTTTCTTGGTATCACGAATAAACAATCCGTTGAATAACTAGCTAAATATCAGAACCAAGAGGGCGCATACCCGAAAACTTCAAATTCAAATCCAAATGAACACCTTGTCTGATATGTAGGAACTATAGATATTCTACCGCATTGTATCCATGTTAAACGGAGCATGGGTGTCTGGCATGATTGAAAACATGTGAAAATTGTTGCATCAGCATTTTACTGATCATATTGTTTGCTTAGAACAGAAACGCATGCTTCAATTGCTTTCTGTGGAGCTCTTAATGTTCTATGATTAGGCATTGAGCTGTGTTACCAAACACTATCAGCTGAACTTTTTTAGTTGAACACTATCATACTAAGCATGTGTTTGGACGCCCTTCCGAATTGCATTTCAATTCTTAGTCTTATAATGGAAAATGTTACCCAAACACAATCATTGGAACTCTTTTTGTCGAATGCTATCATGCTAAGCATGTGTTTGGAGGCTGTTTTGAATTGAATTACAATGCCTTGTCTAATAAGGTGGGATTAAAAAAAAACCAAACTGTTAGTTCTTTCATTATCATTCATATCGTCGATCTTGGCTCCAAATGAGCATGTTAATTTCAAGGCTCTGCAATTTGAGGGCTAATTACTATGAATACCAAGAAAATCACTGATGTTTTTTACTTCCTCTCTATCAAATTGAAAATTTGCGATTCAACTAACTCGTGCATCCAAACGCACCCTAAATGTTAAAGCTGTATCTATGCGATAGTCCGTGTGCATGTCTCATTCGCTTGCTTCTAATAGAATGTGGGCCGCCAACATGTGCAAACGTTTTATCCCATTACTACACAACTATCCAAAAGATCAATTGTCACTGATCAAGGTCATTATTGCCTGGTTCTCCGAAATTGCGATCCACCGCAGACTGTGTTCTTGCATGCCCGATTCTCTATTTCTGGGTAAGTACTGTATCAGGTCATCTATATTAGGTTGCTCCACGACACATGGGACCGAACCTATTCGTCGAAAAAACAAATACATACGAAAATGTTGTTTCTGTTAAAATGATATTGCTAGGAAATGCAGGGAAATGGAAAGATGTTTGCATTGTTTGGTCCTATAGTTGCATTTTCTATGCAGACGGAACTCCACATTTGTATCAACCATAGCCATCACTTCATCTTCTTCCAACACCTTGAAATCCATAGCTTGCTGAAAATGCTCAAATCTCCAACCGGAGCGCATCTGATTAGTGGGTTTTACACGGCAGCCTGTGAAATGTGTGGACCTACTAAACGCCCCAGATTGATCGGCTGCAGTGTCCAAGTTTCCCAATGCAACTAGAACAATTGTAGCTTAAAATGCTCTGCAAGCATTGGATCATTTCTCATGGTTTAGGTTGCATTTGGTTTCTCCTAATATCATGAAACTCCCATTATATTTTTGGTGCGACCAAATGCAACCTTCATGGATGGGAAATCATATGATAGAGCCGTCTCTATAGTAATATGGTTGAGCACCTTTGTGTCATGGAAGTTGATAATGCACCTAGTTGGCTTTGCCTCAGATGGGCCATGGATCAAAACATGCTAATAAAGCAATCCTAGCCATCCATTTTCCTTACCTGTTATGGAAGTCAAAGCTCCCTTAATATGTGTCTGAAATCCATACCATCCATCAGGTGTGGACTTGGATCCAAAAAATAGGCCAAACCAGATCTCAGGTGGGCCACAACATAAAGGAGGACACCCACCATAGATAATATCAGATCGTGTATCAGGTCTGCCGTTATATGTACGTGCCATCCAACTCATTCATATGGTGATAAGCCCCGCCAGAATGAAGCTGAAAATTTCAGGTAAGCCATATCCTGGATTGAAGGTTTGAGCATTTCTTACATTGTTGCCTACGGTGTGGCCCACCTGAATTTTGAATCAACCTGATTTTTGGTATGTCTTATGTTCATGGTGGGGCACACCTGATGCACGGTCTGGATACCACACACACATCATGTCGATCGAACAAAAAGATCAATGGTATGTAAGTTAGCTTGATAAATGTCCATCACCGTTGAACTTGACATTTTAGACCTTATTTGTTATCAAATGGTACTCCTCAAGGGTAGATAATGTAATCTCAGACCGTTTTCTTGATCGGTCACATAGAGGGATGAACTACACCCAAAATCATTTCAGATTGGGAATCCCAGATCTATTAAACCGCAGACAGTTATTTGTAATTTCTCTTTATAACCGTCTATCTATTGGTCAGAAATCAAAAGGTTAAGATTGTTCTGCGAAAGAGTTTTTTGGAGAATAGTCAATCCACGGTGTAATAGACTAATAGATCGTAACAATGTTTAAGATCACCCAGCCATGGACTCTTTTGTCAGAAACGAAACGCTTCGCATGATGCAGCGGCCCACATGAATAGTTTTAGAGTTTTTGTAATAGCCCACTAGTAGAGCTGGGCACGGGGCGACCCTACTCGGCAAACCTGACTCGTCCGACTCGTTCAAACCCGACTTGATCTAACCGAGTGGGTGAGTCAATCCGAATCGAGTAGACTTCGTCTAATCGTAACTCAAACTGAGTGGAGTTCGGGTCACCCAGTAACTCAATTCTACCCAACCCAAAATCCAACTCGATATTGAATCGACTCGATTCGATTCGAAATCCGACTCGTGTATGTGTGTATCCCATATTTGATGTTTCAGATATGAGATGCCCTGTGGCTGATCGAGAGGCTGCAATTCTAGCAGGTGCACCTAGGTTTGAGTTGTGATTTCAGCTCGTGGACACCCGCTGCACCCGACTTGACTCGATGCCGACTCGACCCGACTTAGTACTTGTGACCAGGTTAAACTTGGTCTGGATTAGTCCAGGGCAGACCTGGACTTGAATCGGGTCAGGCATGCTGGACTCGGTACCGACTAGGGTCGAGTTTGGGTTAGGTGTATTTCAAAACCGGATCAATTCGAGTCAACCCTAACTCGGTCCAACTCGACTCGATACCCAGTTCTACCCACTGGACTGATGAGGGTCCAGATACCTTGACCCTCCATTGATATGGACCTCGTGCTTTTATGGACAAGCAACAATGTGATTTTCAGTCCCCACCTATCTAGATTTGTGGAATATTACTTTGTTTTACTTTTGAGAAATGTTCACATACAACTAGTGCTGCAAATGGATGAGGTTCAAACCCCACACATTTGATAATCGGGTCTGTATTGTAGTCCCATACCAAGCCACTAAAATCTAGGTCGGATTTGGATTGGATCTAAGTTAAAAAGTAAGCCATGGGTTGGGTCTTGGTTGAGTCTAGGTCAAGTTGGTGCAACAAAAGACCAATATTGGAGAATCCGAAGGCAATATGATATAGATCATATATTTGGCCTTTTTTTTAATTGAATGTGGACCATTGCCATATTTTTCCTTAGCCACTTGAAGGACATACTAAGGGTTAGAACCTTGTCATCTTCTTGTTGCATTATACATGGACTAAGGGATTCACATGACTAAGGAAAGGAGATAAAAAAGGAGAGTGAGATGAGATAAGGTTGGCGTAAAGAGACACGGTTGTGTGGATATCTCTACCACGGTCACTTTCTCTTAATGTGTATGAAATCTGCCGGTCGACCCGTTACATCACAGGTTTGCCACGTTAGTACCAATTTATTAAAAACGGTTAGGTAACGGCTTTATGGTCCTTTCTAGTCCTTTGGTAATTATTATAATAGGAACATTTAGGTGTGATGACCATTACATAACGACAACAGTAGGTACAACAGCCATTAAAAAACAAAGGCGTTGAAGGATATATATAATTTCTTCTTCTTCTTTTCAATGAGTATCAACCAGTACGGTCCTCGCGGCAATGATAATTACGCTCGACACACGAATCATTTGGTACCATGGAATTGGGGGGATTTGAGAGTATTCTGAATTCATGGGTCATTTAGATTAGAGGGTATTCTGAATTTAGGGGATTTTAAATCCTCACTTTTGTGAGTTTTGCAATCTCTTCCTTTTGCTTAAATTACTAATCTTCTCTTTGCTCATTTTTAAAGCCTCATTTGGCACCATGGCTTTGAAAAACCTGAATTGGAAATCACTTGAATTTAAAATCCTCTATTATATTTGGCACCCTAAATTTAGAATCTTCTTTAATCCAAAAATAGCTATGTACTTAAATTATGTATTATATTTACAAAAGTTTGAATTTAATTACTAAATTAACTTTAATATCCCTAATTAGTGTACATATATGGTGTTTGACACAGTGATTGTCATAAGCCCATTGAAATATATACTTTGGCACAAAATGATGAAATTCCAAGCCTCAGACGGGTCACAAGGATAGAATCACAATTGAGAGACTAACCAACGTTTTTAAATTGTTGATTTACATGGCCAATGTTTATACTGCTGAGATCATTCTATTAATGTAATTTTAGTGATGCAGTTGATAATCTGATTGTCTCGGGGATCATCAACGAACCATGTATATAGTAAATTAGTAGTCCAAGTAAAAAAGGAGGGAGGATTTGAGATCCCCTGGATTCCGGCAAAAAGAAAAAAACTATAGTTATGCTTTAAGTTGTACATGCACATGTTGATTTTTATTTTTATTTTATAAGTTGAAACCATATTGAACCTTAACTTCAGTCTCTGGTTTTTTGTTATTTCCACTTCTTGAGCTAAATTTTTAACAGTCCTTTTAATTACTATTCGCCTTGGCATTTTGCTAATTTGGTTATACATTTTTAAATAAGGACATTTCAAAGAGGAGATGTGCGGCCCACTATGAGGATCACCTAATGAAGAATCATCCCCACCTACGCATCACATGGACCACACAATGGAAAAAAAATAATGTAATAGCTAGTGATAAATGAGGCAGGGAAGGATGTCAGGTCGAGCACCATCTTCCTCGAGGAGATAACTATTCCAAATCTATGAAACTTCTCAGGACTCCTCACATAGACTCCTCAAATCTATGAAGAAAAGAATAAGAAAAATAGAAAATAAATTCTATAAAATTTGAAATTGATTGATGAATAATTGTCTAATGTGTCCCCTTGCACCATTAATAAAGAAAAAATAAATTAAAATTTGTAATTACCAAAAATAATAAAATTCTAACTCTAATAAAAATCTTAATTCTAATAAAACTCTTCTAAAGCCTAATTTCTAAAAATAAAAATTCTAAATAAACTTTTGCTAGAAGAGTCTAGCATAATTACAAGTTATTTTTAAAAAGGAAAAGACTCTAAAACTCTAAAAATAGGAAAATATTATAAAATTCAGAATTACTAAAAATAATAATTTTTCCTAAAAAATCGTTTTTGAGCTGAAAGAGTGCGTTTTCTGACGAAATGGATAAATGCAACCCACAAAGTGGGTGGGTCGGTTCACCTCAGATGGCCCGTTTCAGTAAAGATTGATAGGTTATATACCCTGTAACAATACCCAAATCAAAAGTTATGGTCAATTTATAGTCCACCTTCTTTTGGCCCAACCATGCTATGAACGTATATGTGACAATTTCTACATCAATCAATAGAAAAACACAAGCATAGCCTACTTAATAGTGGATGTGGAATTTTTTGCACAATGTGAACATTGTATGGTGGGGCCAACCTATTGGATGGCTTGGATGTTGCATGGTAGTTGTAACTTTGTAGTCTAATCAGTTGGGCTCAAGACCTCATTAAAAGAGAGGGAATCTGGCTCATATTTTCCGTCCATCTTACCTAATATTACTCAATTGATTAGCAGTTTGAAAAATATGAATTGAAAACAACCGATCCTAGCTAGTTTGGTGCTTGTCAAAGGATGCTATTTCAATTATCAATGTCATTCATCCATCATGCCTATCAATAGATGGGAGATGGTGCGAAAGTCACGTTGGATGGTAATCGGCCACGTGGCCCTACATTCGCTTATTTCAAAATGTTATACTTATTTTACACGTATGTATTTAAATGGGTTGGTGGAGCATCATTCATCAGATTTTTGCACCTTGGGTCATCCACCCCATGAGTCACGATTGGTTGTGATTGATGATTGCAAGGTGGGGAGAAAGGACTACCATTTCCAGTAGTCCAACAAACCAATAAACTCAGTCTGCCAATGTACATGTTAAATACATGTAGGCATAATATGGTTAGGTGATACAAACCATTATCCAAGTAGCTCGGCTGGATGGAGGATGACCCCCCTCCCAAAAAAAAAATTAATAATAAAAATAAATAAATAAAAATTTTCCATCATTAAAAGATCATAAATTTTAAAAAAAGCTTCAAGGGTGCAGAGCAAATTAAGTTTTGGATCTAGAGCTGTACACAAGTTTATTCCTGTTGAGCTTGGCGCAGCTCGGCTCGGCCAGTAGCTAACCTCACCTCGAACTCGGCTCGGCTCGGCTCAGTTCGATGAGCAGCTCGGGCCACTTCAAGCCATGTTCGCGCCTGAAATGCATCTTAAATTTTTCATAGAATGCAAAACAGCAACGATGAGTTACAGGGCCTGTAGCATCAAAATCAAACCCCCGGTATGCAGCATCAAAATCAAACAAAATCAAACACCCAACAAGCAACATCAAAATCAAACACCCAGCATATACATTCTTTCCTCACCAATAATTCATTGAGTCATTTCATCAAACGCTCGGTGAGTAATATCCATATCAAAATAACCAAGTCACCGATCTGATTCGATCCGAGTCAGTTCGAGCTGAGGTTTGATTTTTACGGGCTGCAAAAATCAGCTCGACTCAATCCGAATCCAACTTCGAGCCGAGGTGAGTCGAGCTTTTTCGAGTTAAATCGAGCGAGCTGACTGAGCTAACTTGACTCGCTTACATCTCTATTTGGATCTACATCATATTTGGGAGAGTTGGCAAAATGAAAACAGACATCATGGTGGGCCTTATAGAGCTCAGGGCAACAGGAGATTCCTGTAACCCGGTTACATGCAAGCTGCATGAAAAGGGCGATAAGATCTGGATTGCCTGCTCCCGAGGCTTTTGTTTGGAAGATCCGTACCCCATCTAGAGTGGTGGCCTTTTTTTTTCTTGTGGGAAGGGATAGAGTCCTTTCTTATCACAATCATCATCTCCAACAGTTGAATTCTTATCTTCGGGCTGAGGAAATAGTCAAGCAATTGCATTTGCATCTTCTCTGCATAAATTTCATAGGGGTTGCTTTAACAGTGCCAGTCTCACTAGGTTATGATGGACGGTATTGATTTTTATTTTTTATTCCAAGCTTCCAAGAGTGGTTGAACAGAGAAGAATAGTAGATTTCTTTAGGAAAATGGTCAAATGAATGATCAAATGGTGAAATATTCTATTCTAACGAAGGATAGTAAATATCTATAAACTTTTAGAATGGAATATTTCAATAGGTGGGGTCTTTTATATCTACCAAACCTGTTTTCTTTACCAAATTTAAAAAGGAACATTAAAAATATTTAGAAAAAATGAAAAGACAATTAAAGAGAGTATTGACAAAGACCGTTCCAAAACCCAAGTTTCTTTCTTTTATTTATAGACGCATTCTTACAAGCCTTTAGTTGACCCTAATTACTTAGGATATATAAGGCTTAGATGGTGATAATGATGATTTTTTTACAGGCTTTCGGTCAATTTGGAAAGATAGATGGTTGAATCCTCCAAGCAGGTGTTCCTTCATGCAAAAGGATAGCGCAATGTTTGGTCTCTTACCCTCAAGTTTCTCTAAATTGTATAAAGGAATCGTGTGTTGTTTCTTGGATGATTAGTGATGTAGGAAAGAGACAAGGTAATCTCATGGATGATCAGGATTGGAGGAAACCGGCCTAGAAAGTTTGATCCATGGTCTAGCATTTCATATTGCTTCCAACGGTTATACCTTTGCAAGGTTATAGACAAGCTCTACATCTTAGCTAATGCCAAAAGTAATTGATCACCGAGAGGTTCTGCAAAATTATGTTATATTAGAAATTAATTTTGAGTTTAAAGTTGAAAGTTATAATTTTTATTATTTTAGGGTTTAACAAAATCTAGTTATACTTAGGAGGCATTTGCATTGTAAATTATTTTACATAAGCTATTTATGCCTCAAGTAATTTGTCTTAATTTCTACTTATTTAGTAGATAAGTATGTTTACTGAAAAATACAAACATACTTATTATACAAAAAGTAGAAAAATATATTTAGTTTTCAACATCACACAAGTACCTATCCCTCGAGTTTGTTCGGCCACCCTTAATATTCATTGCCCGTCATGTGGTCTCAACATTTGATGTGGACAATCCACCTTACGAGGCCCACCTTTAATGTGGACGATCCACCTTGCAAGGCCCACCTTTGATGTGGATTATCCATCATGTGGGCCCACCTTGGATGTGGACCATTCAACATGCAGGCCCACCTTTAATGTGGACCATCCGTCATGCAAGGCCTAACTTTGAAGTGAGTCATCCATCAAGCGGGGCCTGCCTTGGATGTGAGTCATTCATCATTGGGCGTCGGCCTTTGAGGAGAACTGTTCTCATGTGGGGCTCACCTTTAATATCCCACCCATTATGTGGAGCCCACCTTTGATGTGGATCCTCCACCGTGTAGGGCCCACCTTCGATGTAGGTCATCAATCATGCAGGGCTCATCTTGGATGTGGGCCATTCATTATTAGGGGTTGACTTTTGATGTGGACTATCCACTACGTGGGTCCCACCTTGATGTGGTACGGGTGTGAATCTGGCTTGTTAGCCTATGACACGGCGTGGCTTGGCACAGTAAAACCGGCCCACGGCACAACCCTGCATGGCTGTTAGGCCTAGTATCAAAGTCACTGTAGCATTTAGTATTAGAGCAAGTTTTTTTCTTGGTTCATAGAGTGCAATAGTAAACTGGTCAACAACAATCCTTTGAATAATGCTTCAAGGAATTTTATAATGACCAACATGATATACTGAGCTTTTCGTTAAAAAAGATTTAAGATCAATGCAGGATTTAATAGCATCAATTAAATGATTGATTGATGCCATAAATCACAAATATATTCATGGTAACAAACAACCCAAGATCATTGAAGGGGCTCACGGTTGGTTAATGTATGGTCAGAAGGATTGCCTCTTAGCAAATCCATCGTTGAATTACTTGATGGATTCACGAATGGATTAACTGATGGATTAACTAATGATCTAAAAAGTTTCAATTAAAATAAAGCATCAGTTGACGGATTGATAGGCGAAAAAATCAACTAATCAATGATAAAGGATAACCAATGGTCAAGGAGATGGATGCTATTGTAGTCATCCTAGATAGTAAATATAAAAGGTCAATAGTAGTGATAACAATACCATGATCACCAATGGTCCAAATTTATTTAGAATAACAAATGAAGCATCAATCGATAGATAATTGGTGATGACAAATCCATTTTTACAAAAGCAATAAAGATTAATACACCATGTACAAAGGAATGCAAAGAAAAAGAATGCGAGGTTTTATTTACAAAAGTTCCATTGTAAATATAAAATTTCAACATGATATGTATGACTTTTCCATCAGTTATTGTCAAAGATTAAAAAACTAATAATAATAACAAGTTTCAACACGATATACTGCGATCCGTCTAAATTTGAAGAAGACTTTGAAGAGGTCTAATGTAGGATAAAGTTAAGGTCATTTTGGTCGAGATTGAAAGACTTTAAGGGCCCGTTTGGACGGGTGGATTAGAAGGGATTGGATGGTATTGGAAGGGATTGGAAGTTAAATCCCAAAATTGGCCGGGCATGCCAAACAGACTGGGTGATCCGATTCGGTATATAGCAATCCCCTAGATCTTAACACAATCCACTGACAACACCATCATTACCTTTAAATCCCATCCAATCCACATTACCTTTAAATCCCATCCAATCCACCTTAATCCATTCAAATTTACCGGGGGATTGAAAGGGATGGGAAGGTTTAATCCCAGGATTGGCCAGGCGTGCCAAACAGACTTGATATAGCAATTCGGGGATATAGCAATCCCATAGATCTTAAGACAATCCACTCACAACACTGTCATTACCTTGAAATCCATGCCATCCACCCTAATACCATTCAATCCCTTCCAATCCACCCGTCCAAACGGGCCCTAAGTTAGAAAGTTCCACTCAAGGGTCGTCTCACATGCATTATAGTTATAACTTTGGGAATAGATATCCATTTCACTTGTATAATATGTTATCAGAGAGCTATTTGGCCATTTCTACATCCTAACCTAGGTTCATACAGTGCTCCGAGTTGCACAGAAGAAGGTGGATCTGAACTGTCCATTACGTCCAACCCAGGCTTCATGGATGGCCCTCATGAAAGATTATCGATTGGATTATCTTATCCATCCAAAAGCAATGCAGGGCGTGGATAAGGTTCTTAAAGATCATCTGACTAAAGGGATTCTTTAGAATCACGATTCACGAGCAATGCATGATGGCCCCACTAATGGTGATGACTCCTCAACTGCACACATCAGAGAGTTGTGCGGCAATCCAGTCCGTCCAAATCACTGAACCAACTGTAGATGGAGCCTAATAAAAAAATTAGGCTGAGAATGTAAAATGAACCATCTGATTAGTTCCTTCGAATTTGTACAAGTCTCTATTTTAATTACAACCATTCATTTGATGGCCATTAATTGGATGGTTGAGATTGCTTATCAGTTTGAGTTTAAAGAGATGCTCAATCCACAATGGGACTCACGGTTTGGATGGTCTGGATGGTTGTACATAAGTGCCACATGTGAGGATGAGTCACCACCGTTTCCATAGTAGCGCTGAATGTAGGATTCTAGCTCAATCCGGTAACAAATGATAAAAAGGACTGGACAACCAGTGGATTCAAATCCAACGGTTGAAAATGATCAAACGAAGTGACACGTAACCTCATTGCGATCCGTCCCTTTCTCACTTCAACCATCGCGTCACATGGGCTGACACCCTTCTGTCAATTCTGCCCAGCAGCCTGCTATGGCTACTCGCGAGAGTAGGATTCTGGATAGAACACTCTCCCCCAGTGCCAATGTCGCACGTGTGACGCGTATAGCCTTCCCTTCCCCATGATACGAGAAAGGAGAGTGCTCGTGATGCTTGTGACGTCGAATCTCAATCCTACTCACACAGTCATTGCAATGTGGCACGTATATATAATCCTATCCATTCATCATATGGGCCCCATATCATATCTTCTGTAAGTTTAGAACCATCGTACTGAAGTTTCTGGGCCACGTGTAAATCAGAAAACAAAACTGACCAATGGTCTAAAAATGCCATATGTGTGGCCTAAATAACAAATAAGAAGTCCTTTTTTATTTTATATCATAATTATAAGTTGTTTTTCACCTGATGAACGGACTCGATCTCATAAAGACATTCTAAATTACGAAGTTAAGTAGTGCGAGTAGATATCCTACTCGCGCGGGTATGCCTAACAGCTATTTCTTCTCCCAATTTGAAAACGAATTTCTTTACGTGCCCGCCGCGCTCTTCCAGCATTTAATTCCTTACCGGTAAATTCGATCAATCAGATACCGCCGCGTGTTACACTTCTGCCCTTTTTATTTTCTTCGCTTTGTATTTTCTTCCCTTCTTCACTTCCAAAAACTCCCCCAAAGCAAACCAAATGCCTTCCTTCCATACTCTGTAGATCTCGTCCCGTCACTAAGAAGAAAATTTAGGAAAATGCCACTCATTCCCTATCTTCTCTCATCACAAATCTCTGAAAAATCTGAAGATTTCGATTCTTGAACGAAGATTTCTTCGATATGGAAAAACGCCACGAATTCAAACTCATTCTCGGCTCGATTTCGGCATTTCTGTTGCTTGTGCTGTTCTTGATTGCATACATTTTACGTTGGAAACCCTCAAGAGAAGAATCCATCGAGGTTCGGAACTCTAAGCACGTGGAAGAATTCGAGGCGGAGGATTTGATCGGATTCCCGGGCGGCGAGGATCTCACCGTCCACGACATTCTAGACGCGCCGGGGGAAGTGGTTGGGAAATCGAGCTACGGGACTCTGTATCAGGCGAGCTTGCAGAGGAGCGGCTCTGTCGTGCTTCTACAGTTTCTACGGCCATCGTGCGCGGGACGCGCCAACGATGTCCTCCCTACGATTCGGATGATGGGGTTTATCCGGCATTCGAATTTGGTTCCTCTGCAGGCGTTTTATGTGGGGCCCAGAGGGGAGAAGCTTCTCGTCCACCCGTTCGTCAGCCGCAGCACTCTCTCGCAATTCTTGCATGGTAATTTCTTGCTTCTGCTCTGTTTTTTTTTTTTTTCTTCTTTTTTCATTATTTTTTGGAATGAAAGTGATAGAAAACAGAACGTTGCTGGCCTTCGAATCACTGGAAAATGGAAGGTTATGTGAGATGTGGAATGAGAAAATCTCATCCATTGTTTTTGTGAATATTGAAATTGAAGCATTGTGGTTTATGGATCTTAGTCCTTCCCAGGTTTCTAACATGTATGCCAGTTCCATGCCGTTCATCAGAAAGGCCTGGTCTGAAAAGTTAGCCGTGTCTGACCATCAGGTGGGCCGCGAGTTTATAAAATGAGTAGACGATTGGGGGAAATTAACCGTTGCTCCAAATTCAACTTATCCGTGTAGCCCATCGGATGATCAGATCAGCAAGATTTTTTGTTAGAGGTCATCCACACCCCATGGGACCTGCCATGAGTGGCTTGGATTGTTGGCACTCGCGGAATCAAACAAGGTAATTACAATCACACAAGCAAATCCAATAGAGAACACTCTAAATTCACATGGAAAAACCCTTACCGGAAAAAGCTTCGGCACAAAGCGATGATGCACTATGAATAACAAGGTTACAAGCAATGAAACCTTACTAATTCAAAGCCCAGGAGGAAAAACCTTGGCATTTTCTCTCTCTAAAATCCTCTCAAATCCTTAAACATATCTAGCATTTGCCCTAACCCCGATTACACCTATATATTACGTAAAACCGGAAATAGAAACAAAACTATGCAAAACTGTGCAATCCATCAACCTGTTGAATTGATCGGTTGAGATGCATCAATTAGTCGGGTCGACCTGTTGACCAGAGTTTTCGACCTGTCAAAAACTCCAAAAAGCAAATATTTTCGATATCCTTCTACCTGTTGATCACTATCGACTGGTCGATGACCCCTGTTTCAACATAGATTTAAGGCATCCAATTTCAACAATCCCCACCATGACTCTAATGTTTGTGCTGCAACACGTCATATTCGATCCTCCATCTCTATTTCGTTTCCATCATAGCTCTACAATCATCACTTCTCGTGCACATTCCGTCTTCACTCTATCTTTACCAAGCCGAGATTTTATTGGGCAACTCCCGGCAATACGAATCTAATAGATACTTATTTCACCATAGGCATGAAGATCTCACTGAAGTCGGCACCTTCTCTCTGAACATATCCATTCACTACCAATCTTACCTTGTACCTATCATGTTTCTTCCTGAAAGTCCACTTACACTTGTTCGCTTTATGGTCGATAAAAAGCTCCACTAGCTCCCACATCTCATTCTTGTATAAGGGGTTCATCTCACCATGCATCGCCACTTTCCACTTTTTGGCATTTACGTTGTCAAGAGCCTCCTGAAAAGTGGACGGATCCCTTTCACCTGTAATGAGGGAAAATGCAACATTCAAGTCATTTCTATATCTTGCCGGTAACCTACAATCTTTTGGTGGATTCCTTCTCACAGGTGGTTACTCCACCTGCTCATGTACCTCTATATGCATCCCAGTATTAGTTTGTATCTTTGTCTATTTAAACGTTCACAACCGACTATTTTGCTTCCTTGTGCTCATCCTTATGGAACAAGGATCTCTCGTCGAACTTGACATCACGACTAAGGATGATTTTTTGTGTGACCCGGTCATATAACATGTATCCCTTCACACCATCACCATAGCCAACAAATATATACTTTCTAGTCCTTTGGTTCAGCTTATCGCTCTCAACTGATGATATGTGAGAGTAAGCATCGCAAACAAATACTTGCGGCCCCGAGTAGTCTACTTGTTGACCACTCCACACTTCCTTTGAAATTTTACAATCAGTTGTATAGAAGCATATCGATTCACCAAGTAACAAGCCGTGTTAACGACCCGAGTCCACATTTCCTTGCCCAACCCAGCATTACTTATCATGCATCGGGCCATCTTCAAGAGATTTTAATTTATTCGCTCAGCCACATTATTCTGCTCTGGCGTGTGGCGTACTGTGTTGTGTTTCACGATCCTTTCATCTTTACAAAAACGATTGAATTCCCTATAAGTGAATTCCCTACCGTTATCTGTCTTAAACACTTTCACATTTCATCTTGACTGTTTTTCCACCATCGCCTTCCACTGTTTGAAGTTGGTGAAAACTTCGGATTTATTTTTCTGAAAATAAACCTACACCTTTCTGGAATAGACGTTAATGAACGTAACGAACCATGATGACTCTCCACTAGAAACTACGGGTGACGGCTCCCATACATCAGAACGCACATAATCTTGAATCCCCTTACAAATATGTTTCCTAGACTTCAAAGATAACCTTGACTGTTTACCATATGTAATGACAATCACACAAGAAAATCCAACAGAGAATACTCCGAATTTACGTGAAAAAAAAAAAAAACATTTACGGAAAAAAATTACGGCACAAAGCGATAATGCTCTATGAATAATAAAGTTACAAGAGATGAAACGTTGTCGATTCAAAGGCCTAAGAGGAAAAACCCTAGCCTTTTCCCTCTCTAAAATCCTCTCAAACCCTTAAACACGTCTAGCATTTGCCCTAAACCCGATTACACCCATATATATAAGGTAAAATTGGAAATAGAAACAAAATGCGCAAAACTATGCAATCCGTCGACTTGTTGAATCAATCGGTTGAGATGCATCAATCGATTTGGTCGACCTGTCGAAAACTCTAAAAACACCCCAAAGAGTTTTGACAAAAAATTGAATATTTTCGATATCTTTCGACTTATCAACCAATCAATGGCCCATGTTTTAGCATAGATTTTCAACATGAATTTTGTACATGATGCTATAATGCGCTCACGGTTAGAAGTTCAATGCAGTTCTTTCTTTGTGGTACATGTGGCACATGTGTATGGTGAACCAAACTGCTGATAAGCCATCACCTTAAAGGGATACTGACAAAAAATGGTATCGAGTGTGATGCGGCTAGAACCACTGCTCAAACATCTCACCACAGAAAAAACACAATTTGATTCAAATGGCACATGGAATATGCAACGATCATTTGCCATAAATAGAAAGAAGACAATGAAGAAATAACCAATCACAAACTACACAAGAATACAAGATATACACGATCCCCGTGGGCCCTAAATCACTTGGGTCACCCACCCCGAGTGTGTCCCTGCATCCCACGGGCTACCCCACTCAAGCCTGGTGTGAAAATGCCTCTGCATCAATCACCCCCGGTGAGGAGTCTTGAACACGAGACCTTCCGCTCTGATACCAATTTGATGAAGGACAATTAACCACTTGCTCTAAAAGCTCGAACTGTTAGAGTATGACGAATTAATCCCTTTATCTCATAGCCCAGGCTCCACATCTCATGGGTTAGGACATCGCCCGAACCCCCCTCTTGGGCTCGTGGGCCCCAAATCACATGGGCCGCCCACCCCGAGTGTGTCCCTGCATCCCACGAGCTACCCCACTCGAGCCCGGTGTGAAATGCCCCTGCATTAAAGACATACAGTACCTTCTCTAAGAACACAATAAACTCCTTCGAATCCAACCTTAAAAAGGAAAATCCTCCACCACTATATATGTTAGCAAAATTTTCTCACCTTAAATACCTTGATAAGAAAACCATAGAGTACATCTTGAGAAAGCCTTGGAACACATGAACCTTGCCTTCAAGAAGAAGACTCCCTTTTGAAACCCTCTCTAGACTTGTGCAAAAAAAAAAAAAACAATCTCTTAACTCATGAAAGAAAGAACCTTCCCAAATTCACAACTCCATATTTTCCCAAAGAAGCCTCCTTTTATGTGTGAATATCAAAAATACCCCTCCAAGGGTTCACAAATATTTGGGCGTTTTTTGCTTATATGTAACATAACTTATATGGGCTTAAATAGTGATTAAGATCTTAATGATTTTGGTGTCGCTATTTTAACAAAGTGGACCACTCTAACCATCCGAGTGTTGTGAGTTTTTCTCATCAAATGTGGACCATTCCTCTATTTTGATTATTTCAGGCCACTTTCAAGCCCCTTGATTTTTGGATATGACCCACCATATCAATTGTCCCGACCACCATCTGCAAGTGCCACAAGTACGATATTAACACTAATCTAGTTTCCTTCGTGTTTGAAGTGCGGAATTTTCTTATTGTTGTGTTTGATCTTAATGAATCATATTCTTCTTTCTTCTCTAAGAGAATGGATGCTAGGATTTCGTGTTTAGGTTGTTTCAAGACGCCCCAAATTAACTTTCATTTGGATGCCTAAATGAACTAAATTGCAATTCATTTGGTCAGTTGTATAGGAAATGAACAACAAAGTGGGGGTGCACCATTCTAATTCAAAATGATAACCAAACTTGTAATTATAAATTTCTGTGTTTCAACTTTCTCGTTGAACTTGAAACTACAGTAATCGCAAATTTGGGGGTGAGTCCCTCGTTTTGAATGCAGTGGGGCTTGCTCAACTTTGGTCTGAATCAGATTCTTGTAGTTCAGTTGAATTGAACATCTAAATGTAGCCAAAACCATTCTTTACCCCGTCATTATAGAGCATTCTGAATCTCATACTCTTGATTCTTTTCCTAGTTATGCACTACATCTGAAATGGAACACTGTATTTTTCATTTTCAGATGGAACTGGTGAATCACACAGATGGACTGTGATTCACAATATCTCCCTTTGTATTGCTATAGGACTGGATCATCTTCACAATGGATTGCAAAAGTCCATCATCCATGGAAATCTCAAGTCAAAAAACATATTACTCGATTCATATTACCAGCCTTACTTGTCGGATTTTGGCATGCATCTCCTTCTAAAACCAAGTTCAGCCCAAGAAATGCTTGAAGATTCAGCGGATCAGGGCTATAAAGCGCCGGAGCTGACCAAAATGAAGGATGTAAGCAAAGAGAGTGACATCTACAGCTTTGGGGTTATTGTCCTTGAAATTCTCACTGGGAAAGAGCCTACTTATGGAAATTCATTTGATATTAATCTTCCAACCTCAATGAGAAATGCAATTCCGAATCATAAAGTCTTCGAAATATTTAGGCCCGAGCTTCTAAACCAAAGTAACCATCAAAACTCAATTACAAAAGAAGGTTTGCTCTTGTATCTTCAATTGGCAATTGATTGTTGTTCTTCTCCTCCATCTTTGAGACCAGATATTAAGCAAATTGTTAGAAAGCTGGAAGAAATTGGACAGCAAATTTGTGGAATCAATAGAGGAATGGCGCCACATATGGTGGAAACAACGGACATAACGATGGGATAGATTGTTTGATAGAAAACAACATTTTACTGATCTACATTATCAAAGACGATGACCTCCGCTGCACCGCTAGCAATGATGGATCTTGGTGATGGTTACTGTTTGTGGTCAAAGCGGAAACATGAATTCAATTGGGTTTGCTCAGATAGGAAGAACTATTAAAATTAGCCATCAATCTGAGCTTCTATGCCTTAGGAATTATATCATGGATTGGGAAGATCAACAGTGTCTAATTGGAGGATATAGTTTGAATGAACTATTTTCACGGGAAAGTGCAATACAAAAAGGATCTGATTCATTTTAATTTTTACCATAGATATTGGGAAATTTGTAGTCACTAAAGAGAATGCTATTATGCATCTCATATTGCATAGTTGTATGCAGCACCCTCCTCACCATACATGTAGATGATTGGGACTGTTGATCAGGTGGGCCATCATGCTGATGGGCTATAAGGGCGAAAAGTGTGGTGATTGGGCAACTCTGATAATCAAGCTGTGGTTTAATTCTTGAATGTGGATCATTACTCCATTAACCATTCCTTTTGCAGGGCAACAGTCGGATGGTTACGAATCCAATCCCCCATACTTACGAGATGTAGCCTATACACATTGTGCCCCATAGATCAACAGTCCAAATCAGGAAAATGTCTTCCACATCGACTGTGAGGAGGGAGCTGCACGTAACTTGGATGACATGAGCTGCAAATTCTCAATCACCACAAAGCCCACGAACTTTACTAGTCTTTGTAAGTTACTTCTCTTTCATTCCTACTCTTACCACTTATGTGTACAGTTGAGTTTTTTTTTCCCCCTCTGAAATGGTATATGTTGGATATATTGATCATTTTATTAAAAAAATCTACAGTTGGGATCCTTTTCTTCTCCTTTACATGTGTGCCATGTTTCTGTAGCAGTTTCCTTTAAGGTAGTTAGCCCTTTGCTGAGTTCCTGGTCATTTATTGGTTGGTCGAAGGCTCTAGGCACTAATAATGCTGCCGGTAGTTGTCTTCTTGATGATATTGGTGTACCAGCATAACTACATGTCACATCAATAATCTAACATCAGACAGTCCATCCAAGACATGGTCCACGAATTGGACAGTCCATATTGGTGGGTCACAAAGCAGATGGGTGAGATGGTTAGTGCATTTATTTTTGCCTTCAAATTCTTGCTTTACAAACAGGACTATTCCTTGTGAAGATATCCTGTTCAGTACGAATTCTTCTTATCTTATTTCCTTGCAAATGGCTATTTTGTGGGGCCACTTGCAAGATCAACCAAGCTGCAGGATAGATTGCATATGACCCAAAATTCAACATGATTGGATGATCACGGCCATGTAATTTAAGCACGCGAAGTAGATGGTAGGAGTAAAAGTTGTCTTCATCTCCATTTTCGTGTCCTTAACTGACGGCTGTGATAATCTGATCAGAATAATCTTGGGCCATGTTCAAAGCACAATTGTTCCTATCCAGTGGTTGATCATGATCACAGGTGAACCCGGCATATAATTCTGCACTGTGGTAGGGTAAGGAGAATTATTACTAACTGCTTCTCTATCTACATGCATGAATGCATCATTTCTAAATAGTTAGACTGCCTCAAAAATGTAGTTCTTTACTCCCAGGTTGCTTGTCTCTAACTAATCCATCATACATATGGTGATATCCAGGATGATCTGGGCCATTGATCTGGTGGATTAGCAATTTAGCATATGTATGGGACACACCACTAGAAGTGCAGAGCAGCAATTACGCCACAATTTTCCGCCAATTAAATGTTGACATTTGTTCATATTGTTCAATATTTCAAACCTTCCCTTCTCATAAGATTAATGAGGCATCCAAGGTAGCTAGAAAACTGCAATCTTTATGCTTTGGACAATCCACATGGTGGCCCACAAGATCAATAATCCCTAGAAATGTCCTATCAGTGCAAGTGCCATGGTTGAGAATGTGTGTTTTATTTTGTATTTTAGAACGTCCTCTCTCTTCGTGTTATCTAATTTTTCCAATTCCACACTCCGCACATATGCCTGCATTTTCGAGGGACAGGGGCACATACCATCATAGGCTGGCTGGTATTTTAATTTCCTTTTACTGCTAACCAACCAAACTACAATTCAAGGACAACCACAAATTAAAAGAGAGCTAAGACAGTGGGCCAAGCCTAACAAAGACAGATCAATCCTAACATGACCAACAGCATTCAAGCCCACCTTCGACATTGTCGTAAGTTGCCCAAATGAATTAATCAGCGATATCATATGTTTCTACTACGATCTGCCTTTTGGCACTCTCACAAACTCTTAAGAAAGACAATGGCCCCACAGGCAGGCTTTCTGGATGGCCTGGAGAATCTGCACTCGGTTGGGATAGCTAGGCTCACCCAGTCACTGAATCTTCATAACTCACCAGGTTCTTTCCTACCTGAAGAAAGAAAAATCAGCCAAAACAAAGCTGGTTTTTCATTTGGATAAGTTTACAATTAGAGGAGATGTGGATTGTCTCTTTGTATTCTGCTCATAAAAAAATAAAAATAAAAAATCTACCAGTTTCTTTTCTTGAGTGGCTGTTTTCATAATTCCTTGTACAGTCCACCACTGAAGGATGCCATGTTTTCTTTTATTTTTCAGTGACCCGATGGACTCACCATTTTCTTTACTTCCTCAGTTGAGCTGCACTTGAAAAATGCAAACTAGAATTCTCAAGTTGAGCTTCAGTTATTGTATACCACTTGCAAAATGTCCATGTTGAAGAAAGATAAAGATGGTTTCAAGATCGGTGGCTCGGACTGGCTCGTGTCCTAAGTTGAGCTGGGTGAATTGGCTGAGTCGCCCCTATTTTCAACTCTGAAACCAGATTGAGTCCAAGACGACTCGGACAAGTTGCAAGACAAAAGCCAATTGGCACACGTGTGCAAGATCCAAGCTACTCATCAAGAGGGCTCACCTTGAGTTTATGGCACACACATATCAAGTTGTGCTTGCATTTATCGTGTCTCAGACGGGTGTAACCTATTATGTGTATTTCAACAAAATCAGCTAAAATATTTTTTATCTGTTGCTTTGATTGTGACAACTGGATGTGGCTCACTTGATGAGGCCATTTCCATAGTGTGAAATGTGACTCTGTTACTCGGGCATGTAAAACATTGCGACCGGTTATCTGTAACGAGTCTTTTTCGAAACTTGTCTTTGAGGTTACATCTACATGGACAGAGAGAGTCTGTGCGATGCCAGGTCCAAAAAATGGCCTTGGCTTGTTTCTTAACTGTCCATTTCTTTTAGACAAATGCGGCCCGCCCGGTAGAACACTCTTTGACTTGCATGTGTCATGAACACCAAGTTAGAACTGCTGTAATAGTGGACCATTGTAAATGGTTATGACCCACTTCAGATACATTATAAATGGTTATAACCCACGCGAGATATGAGTTCCTTGCCTTGGTGGCAGAGTCTCGGATATTCAACACGAGGTCCTGGGCTCGAGTTCCTTGCCTCGTTGATGCTACAGCCGGCTCTATGCTAACTTAGCATGCAGTCGGCCCGAACATGAAGATCACCTGTCTACAAACCAATTACCATTAGCCGTCCATTCATTACGATCTCGTAGCCCGGCCTGTTGAATGGAGCAGCCTGATTTTATTTTTTTTTCCAAGAGATCATCATGGTGGGGCCCAACGTTTGCTTCGACCTGATGTGGGGTTGCATCCGAAGTTATCATGCAGCCGGCTGTTGGTGATTACTTTTAATTCTAGACCACAAAATAGTGGCAATCCAATCCAAGTCTATCTAAAGGACCACCACTAAAAGGAAAACGGACGGTCCCATTTCAATGGGCAAAATCGAATGGCAACAACCACCCAATCTGTGCAATTTTCTCCAGTCTTGCTCCATCCACAGTGGGACTTGATTTGTACGGTCCAGATCGATGCACATACGGATCCAACGAGTACATTAGGATAGTCTTATCCATCTACGGATGTGGCCCACCTTCCAATGGATGAGCGGTATTCATGATTTGGATCGATGCAGATGTATGCCGCGTGTACAGATTGTCATACTCAACCAGAGTAGCAATGTTTTCTATGCAATTTTTTTTATTATTATTTTTTTCAATCTGGTCGCGCCCATGCTTTCTAACTTTTGTCCTTTTGCCGCGCATATTACCAGAGCTTCATGCAGAATCGCAGATCTCACTCATCGAGCGGCTCAGCTGGTCCCAGCTCCGCGCTTTTGTGCCGGACGCTACCGGCGCACGTTATCTTGTCCCCTTCCCGCAACAACTCTCTCCTCCCGATTCAAAATTCCCACAACGATCTCACCTATTCTCCTTTCTCACTCCCATGTAGGGTTTGAGAATTGCAAGAATTTCGCGATCCGATCTGGTGGTGATCGAGAATCTAGGGCATCGTTTGCCCTAAAATGGCAGAGAGATTCAAGAATACAGGGTAGTTTTTAATGCCCTGCATTTGAAGACGGACCGAAAGAATTAGGGTTTTGTAAGGAATGGAGTTCACGGATGCTTACAAGCAAACGGGCCCTTGCTGTTTCTCCCCGAATGCTCGTTTCCTCGCAATCGCCGTCGATTACCGCCTTGTGATTCGGGACGTCGTCTCACTCAAGGTCTGCTACTTGTCCTCTATCTGCATTTTTGTTTTCATCGGGTTTTTGTTGCATTGTCCCCCTTTTTTCTTTTTTTCCTTTTTTTGTTCCTTCATGCATTGCGTCGTTTGACACACTGGATGAATCTGTTTCCAGAATCGCCGAAATTGAAATTGAAGATTTTTCTAATGGGCATTGAAACAGAGCGATTGGGATTTCGACTAGAAAAATGCAGTCAAATAGTATTTTTGGGTGGTATAAATATGAGGAATGTTACAGTGTTCATATGGTGGGACCATGGTGGATGGAAAATACCAAATGAAAAAAAAAGAAAAAAAGAAAAAAAAGAAAAGAAAAGAAAAAAAAAACTCCCTTATGGGATCCCCCCATGAAATGTTGACTGTTGGTGGTAATCCTCAGTTCAGCAGATGGCTAGGATCATTTAATAGAGGATACATTGGGGTAGAGCCTAACCCATGATGGAACCAACCATAACAGTGGCTCAGATTACCTAAATGGTGAGTCCCACCACAGTGCCCTTTCTTCTTCTTTTTTTTTTCTTTTTTTTTTTTTTTTTTTTTTTTAATACAACCCAAAAACTAAACAATAAAGGTGGATAGATCCACACACACTTTGCTGCTTCAACATAAGCAGCCCATTCCACCACCACACATTTGACTCTACAATGGATCCCTTCCACAGAGGAAGCCTTGTTTTCGAAACTACGACCATTCCACTCCTTCCAAATAAGCCAAATTATTCCCATAGCCACCAGCCTCCAAACTGCATTTAGAGCCTTTCCTAAACTGCTCTTGTGCCAAGCCTAGAGAAGATCCGCAATAGATTTCAGCATAGCCCAAGAGACCCAAAAGAATAGTCAAAAGTGTTCTCAAACCAAGGATATGATAGGGCAATGGATGAATAGGCGATCTATCGACTCCCCGTCTTTCATACACGTCAAACATATGTTCAGAAGAATAAGAAATCTCTTTTGCAAGTTGTCAATGGTTAGGACCCTTTTTCCTACCCACGAGCCAAACAAAAGCAGCTGCATGCGGAGGAGTGCCATAGGACCAATGGTGAAATGGGAAGGAATTCCCACTGGAAGGCTTGGACAGCAAATTGCTCTTGCGATGCTTTCCTTAAGGAAGAAAAAAGAAAGTGTTTAGATCATCCAATCATCATATGGTCCCTATTCCATATGCCATAGCAAGAGATCTAGTACTCACACGAGATACTTGGGAAATTGTTGGAAGTGTAATCTTTGCTGAGAAATGCTCCAGTGCTCACAGAGTACTATAAGTGATAGTTCTCCTAGTTCCATTGGGACACTTGGAGAGTCTTGTCCATTGATCTTTACTATTCATTAGGTCCAGCACATTCCATGGGCTACGATATAAATGTAACATTGTTTAACAAATGTTAACTATTTGATCAATGGCCTTTAATATGGACGATCAAGATCATTAACACAAATAAATCAAATCAATAATTTGCTCCATTTATTTGTTAGGGACCATCATGGCTTGATTATGGTTCTATGGAGTTACTTCTATTCAGTGATCATAGCCATCCCATTCATTGCTCAAGGAAAGGATGGATTGGATGATCCTATTAGTGGGATTTTTGCATGGTAGCCCATAAATTGTGTCATGCACTTAGTGGATAGTAGAGCTGGGCATGTCTGACCCGATTCGGTGGATCCGACCCGATCCAAACCGAACCAACGGCATGGATTGGTGCAGATCGAGTAGGGCCATTTAGATCCAACAGTTTTTCGAATCGAGTTCGGATCGTGGTCAATTCAGACCAATCCGATCCGACCCAATCTGAAGCCGGCAATAGAAGCTTTCATATAAAAATGTATTCCTAAGCTACACAGAGCATGAAACACTAACAATGTCAGTAGCAAAAGGAAAATAGGAGAGGATTTGGGTTTAGAAGAAGGTATCTGTTTCGTCAGTAGCAGAAGGAAAATGGGAGAGGATTTGGGCAGAAGTTCGAATCGAGAAGGACAACACCACCATTTTCAAAATTGTGCTAAACGTATCTAGTCTCGCCGCACGACACTATGATTCTTCGGGATAGACTGCCTGTTTTAAACCATCTAATTTAAGGGGCAAGTTCAACGGTCAGATGTGGATCCCAATTGATGTATCAATACAATCCAACCCGTTTATCAGATGATTCACCTCAAAAAAAACTCGGTGGGCCAAACGAAGCTCGATCCAAAACTCAAGTGAGTCATAGAACAGCGAGAACAATGAGAGAGGAGATACCTACTATTGATTTGGTTGGGGGCCCACTATACTTTTTATATAAAATCCACGACATTCAGACCTTTCTTCCGATTCGGATGAAGGGTTAGGCAAAAAATATGAAGGTTTCTCATCTCAGGTTGACCCCTATAAAAATCAATGGTGAGTGTCCCATATAAACTTGTTTCCTATTCTATGGCCCACATAATTTTTTGATCCCGTTTATTTCAGGGCCTAGGTATTTTTGAGGTGATTAATCTGATGGATGGTGTGGATGATACATACATCACGTGCACACCAGTTCTACCCTCTACCACCGTAAGCTTAGGGGTACCGGT
The DNA here is from genome assembly GCF_029962835.1 of Magnolia sinica. Taxonomy (NCBI): domain Eukaryota; kingdom Viridiplantae; phylum Streptophyta; class Magnoliopsida; order Magnoliales; family Magnoliaceae; genus Magnolia; species Magnolia sinica. Next base: position 9,854,995 of record NC_080578.1, on the reverse strand, counting down.
CCCACAGGCGTGCACCTCTTAATTTTAATGGCGGTGGCTCGCACATGATATACATGACATATACGTGAGCATTAAGGAAACATAAACCTTCCAAATAGCTGATCCAACTGTTGATGGAGCATGACGTAAGATATGCACTCGAAAAACTAATATCAAACCATCTGATTTTCTCTTCGAATTTGGACCACTGACTATGCCACTTTTGACCATCCATTTAATCGGCATTAACTGGATGGTTAGGATTGCTTGATTAGTGTGATATTAAAGATGCAGTATGCTCGTCCACAATACATTTATCGACTGGAATTTGGATGGTTTGGATAGCTCTACATCAGCGCCTAAATATCATGAGTCACCACCATTTTAAGTTGTGCTAAAGAAGTTAAACTACAGGGGAGTCTAGAGTCACCGTTGAAACATTTATAGGGCCCACCATCATGTATTTTTTAGATCCAGTGTATTCATAAGTTAACATAGAGATAGATGAAGTGAAAACAAAAATATAAGCTTGATAGGAAACTTTTGTGGTCCCTAAGAAATTTTGATCGGTGGATGTCATTGTCCCCACTGTTTTCTATGGTGGGGTCCACTTGAACTTTAAATCTATCTCCCTTTTTTTCTCATGCAATAAAACGATCTCTCCAAATGGATAGACGGTATGGATACAACACATGCATCATGGTGGGGTCCACAGAGCTTGGTGACGTCACTTCAGTGTATCTAATCTGCGCCTGTACTGAGTAACACGCAGTCTGATGTCGTGTTTCACACGACACCAGCTGGTGCGGATACGTGTCGTGCGAAGACGAGCGTAGACGCGCCTCGAGCTCCGAGTTGTACGAACGGCTCAAATGAGATCAAAGTTACATGGGCCCCACAATGATGTATTTATTATATTCATACGATTTATCCATTTTTTGTGATCATTTTAGAGCATTAGAAAAAAAAAAAAAAAAAACCTGAATCATATTAAAGCTCAAATGGACCACACCGAAAATAGCAGCGAGGATAATGATTTTCACCGTTAACCTGATCCGATTCGGTTTCCCTGATTGAGTCGGACACAATTCGGGTCAGGCCAGCAGTGTTTCGGATCGGATCGAGTCAGCTGACCCAGACTCAGTCCCGGATCGGATCGAGTTCGGGTCAACTACTTGAAAATTCGGATTGACTCGAGTTGGACCCAATCCGGTCCGACTCGACTCGGTTTCCACCTCTAGTGGACAGTTCAAATTTTGATTGAACTGTCCAAGTGAACAAATACAACCAGACACATTGTAACTTATAGTGCTTTGAGAGCACTAGAGCATTTCTCATGTTTGCTGTTTTGGAGAAAGTTGCTACGATTGTTCTTGGCAAAATAAAATCCCCTACTTCTTTTGGGCTTTTTTTTAGTACGTAATGAATTTTGATTGATTGGTCAAGATGCAACTAGTGTAAGTGTTCTTTTTTTACATGCCACTAAGTGGAAGTGATTTGTAAAAATTAGTTCCCTCAAGATTATTGCATTCGTTTTTGTTTCATGTCCTATTAAAATATAAAGCAATTGTTACTTGGGACTAGTTACTCACCTTAAAGCGAGACTAGCAATACTCTGTCCTTGACTCCTTTCACTTCATATCAATTTGATTATTGTAAATCTGCAATTGAAAGTTGTCCAAGACCCAACCTTGATACAGCAAGAAAACTTTAGCATAGCTATCACAAAAACCACACCGGACACCTGGAGTACATGTAGAAGAACCTATAGAAGCATCGAATTTAATTATTGCAATTAAAAGTTGTCCAAAACCTAGCCTTTCTGCTGCAAGATAACTTGAGCTTAGCTCTCACAAACAACCATGCTAGACATCCGTAGTAAATGTAGAAGCACTTATAGAAACAACCATGCTAGACATTTGTAGTAAATGTAGAAGTACTTATAGAAACAACCATGCTAGACATTTGTAGTAAATGTAGAAGCACTTATAGAAACATTCTTTTTCAAACATTACTGTGGTATTAAAAATGGTTACATTACGGCTATAACAGCCATTATGTAACAGTAACAATGGTGCCCATTATGCAATACAGGTGGAAATGCCCAATTTGAAAGAATGGCCAGTAACAGGCCGATACAGGGCTGTAATGGACCGATACAGACACATAATGGGCCAATAGGGTGCTGATACATTTTTCCTTTAAAAAAATAAAATAAAATCAACCGTTATGGCCTGTATCAAACTGCCATAATGCTGGCCATTATGGCCAACATTACCGGTATTGAATACTACTGTTTTTTAATGTTATAAACATTTCACATTTACATTTGGTGGCAGCCGTGCTGTTTCCTGTACACATTTCATGGTCAATTCGCATTCTCTTGATGTCCTTTTTTTCTGTTCTTGTTGTTTTATTTCAGTTAACAAGATATATTGTGCTAATTGGACCCTTCAAACCAATCTCCCTCAAATGCTAAACTCATTTACGTGCCATGTTTTAAAATGCAGGTCATACAATTATATTCGTGTGTGGATAAGATAAGCTATATAGAATGGGCTCTTGATTCTGAGTATATTCTTTGCGGTCTTCATAAGAGACCCATGATACAGGCCTGGTCGTTGACCCAGCCTGAATGGACATGCAAAATAGATGAAGGCCCTGCTGGTATTGCTTATGCAAGGTGGAGCCCTGACAGTCGTCACATACTTACTACATCAGATTTTCAGTTGCGATTAACAGTTTGGTCGCTGGTAAACACTGCTTGTGTACATGTGCAATGTCCAAAACATGCCTCCAAAGGTGTTTCTTTTACGCAAGATGGGAAGTTCGCTGCAGTTTGCACAAGGCGTGATTGCAAGGACTATATAAATCTGTTGTCCTGCCATACATGGGAAATCATGGGCATCTTTGCTGTTGACACGATTGATTTAGCAGATGTTGAATGGTCGCCAGATGATAGTGCTATTGTGATCTGGGATTCACCTCTTGAATATAAGGTATTTAGTTCATTGCTTTCCAAGAAACTGGAAAGACCAATTGATTCTGTCTCTTGCATACTTGTGACACAAGAAAGCCAATTTATATGCTTTTGTGAATTTTATTTAGTTACTGTGGCACTGAACTTTGGATGAGGATGACTAGTTTATGCAAGATGGCTATGATTTTTGGGTTATCGGTGCAAGTTTTCTTGAACTGATATATGCTAATGCCACCTTTTATCTTTTCAGCTGGAACTTGAATTAGATTTTGAAAAGGGTGTGTAGGGTACCTTTTCTTTTGATGGCAAGAAAAAGTTATGGAGAGTACCTAGTTGCCCTCATATCTACCCTTCCCAGATACACTAATAATCTATTTAGACCTTCTGCCACAAATGCAACAAAGACATTCCATGCACTGTTCAATCTTACAGAAGGGTTAGAGTTGCTTAGATATGATAGCTTAAGTCCACTAGAAGCCTGTACACTAAAATCATGGATTGTTGATTTATACGAAAGAAAGCCATGAATATACTATTTCGCCGCCTCCATCTTATTTTGAAAATGGAATTCTTACAGGTCTTCACCTCACACAACTCTAATGGTTGAATCAGATGTCTTTATATGGAATTTCTATGTGAATGACATTTGTACAGGAGCCAATTTTTTCTTGGAAATACTATCTACTGAGAACGAAGCAGATATTCTGCAATTTCTTGTAAATAAGGTTACTGAGCAGACATTTTCTTGTCTGCTATTCATAGAAATACCACTCTACATGGGTGTTTACTTCTCTGTATAAAAAAGTTTGTTCTATTGTTTCAATCTAAACACATCTTAGCTGAAACATGAGAAGATCTTAGACATAACATTTTATTTGATACAGGTTCTGATTTATTCTCCAGATGGGAGATGCCTATTTAAATATCAAGCCTATGAGAGTGGATTGGGTGTGAAAACTGTTGCCTGGTCCCCATGTGGCCAGTTTTTAGCAGTTGGTAGTTACGATCAGATGTTGCGGGCATTGAACCATCTTACATGGAAAATCTTTGCTGAATTCACACACATATCTACAGTTCGCAGTCCTTGCAGTGCTGCTGTTTTCAAGGTAAAAACTTCCCTTTGTTTTGGTTACTAGTTTCCATGCTATTTTGCTGCATTACTTATTGAGAAAGTAAAGCATTTTTGTTGAATATTTTTGCAGGAGGTTGACGAGCCTTGGCAACTTGATATGTCAGAACTATGTCTGAGCGATGAATTTCCTCATAATCTACAGGGAAACTGTCCTGGTGAGCATTATAGATGACCATATATCCAGTGGATTTTAGTTAGTTATTTAGTATGTGTGAGTGTTCTGGTTGGGAATATCAGATAGACCTGCTACATGTATGGCATGCACTGGATATTATTGTTCTAGCTAGGGTGAAGCACTGGGAATATTATTGACCCCCTAATTTCAATTGGTATTATGATTCAAAATGTTGGCCATGGGAATGCTATTGACCCTCTGATTTCAATCGGTATGATGGCTCAAAATATATCAGTTCTTTTTTTCCTTTCAAACCGACACGATACCTTTTGTGTGTTTGTGTGTGCGCGCACATGCATGTGTGCATTGCCTATTTTGGACTAAATCAGTTAAAACTCACACCAACTACATATGGGTCAATACATATTGGTTTTTAAGCCTGCTGATACATTCTCTAGTACCGATATTACGAACCTTGATCATTAGTACAATGTTCAGAAGGCTCTCAAACAACTGGATGTTATCAAGAAAGCCTTTGGATTTTCTTTTATTATTATTTTGATTTTTTTTTTTTTTTTTTAAAGGTCAAGATGTTTCTTATTGGAGTGTGCATGATGGGCTATACAAATTTCATTCCATATCATCATTGTCATCATCTTAGCTTGTATCCCAGTATTTTGGGGCTTTTAAATGGTAGAATGGAAGAAATTCTACAATTGGCCACCTGCCAGACATCAACCTTCCTTGTTACCGAGGCCCTTAGAACTGGCAATAGCAGAGGCTTACATTTTCATTTGTTTTATCAAATTCATATATTTTCTCAAATAGTTAGGGTTCCAAGCCGGAACTAAAGGGTTGAGACATGGATGGATCTGTTGGTGTTAAAGTTGAGAATGGACCACCTGGACTATATTTCAGACGCCATACCTAGACTGTATGCTTACGTCAGTTTGATTGACTGCTGTTTTCTTTTTCATGTAATGGTAATCATATAAGTATCTGATTGATTAAATTCTGTAATATGTGAATAACTGCAAATTGTCCCGTCCCAAATATGCATGTATTGAAATCATCTTTGGGATGCACATTTGAATATTATCTACACTAGTGCTTGTTGGTTCCATTATTCCCTGCACTTCACTTATTGGGCTCTGCATCTTAGGAGTCTCTCTCCTTGTATTTGTTTGACTTTGAGTGGTGTTTGGTAAACACTTATCCGATGGAGGGACCTATGTGCGTCTTCATGCTAAGGGATTTGCCTGGCAACTGTCCGTCTATGACTGTGCTTTGATTGTTCAGCAGCGGGGCATGCATGTAATAGTTGGGTTGGGATTCAGTATTGGATGGGATCATTGAGGCATTTGAGTGTTGTCAATGTAACCATCTGCCATGGTTGGTTCCAAGAGCCCAGGTAATAGAGGAAGGTTGATGTTTGGTGCGTTGCTGATCATAAAACTTATTTCAATCCACTGTTTAAAAGCCAACTCCAAATTGGTGGGAGGAAGGCTAAGATGATAGTGATGATAATGATGCTGAACATTAGATACAACAGATATGTATTTCGGCATGAGGTTTTCAATTGTCTCTACATGCACATTGACATCCTTTTGTCTGTGTATCAAAGCTTATTGAATCTCTCTCCTGTGAATTGCAATCCTGTTAACAATTGCCTTTTGTCATTTGTGTTCAGAAAATGCTCCAGAAGGACACTTTAGAGTGAGGTACAAAGTAATGGACTTTCCAATTAGCTTGCCTTACCAAAAGCCTCCTCCTGACAAACCCAACCCCAAACAAGGCATCGGTGAGTCTCTAAAGCCAAAGGTGATATCCATAGGGATGGCAGTGGGTCTGGTACAGGTCGGTGTATGCCCAGTTATTGAACAGGTGAAGAACTCAAAAGCCATGCATGAGCTGCACTCGACTTGTTTACCTTGTGCACCTCGTTTTTCAGCCCTCAAGTGCCACTTAAGAGCTCCTATTATTTGTCAGCTTCTTTAGAGGGTTAGGTTGAGTAAGGTTGGGTTGGCCCAACCCGTTTACTTAATGGGCCTCATTTTCAGGCCCAAACCTGACCTGTGACCTGATAAGTGCAGCTCGGACCCGTGTAAACGGACACACTGCCAGCCTGTTCCCCTCTACCATTATTGTACTTCCAAGTTTTCCCTTTCATAATGGTCCTTTTACCGACAATGTGTTCAAGCAAATCTAACGCCTGTTTGTGACAGCTTATGTTGTCAACCTTGTTGCTTGTAAAATGACCAAAATACCCTTGATTTGCAGGTTTGCTATCATGGAGCAACGATAGTCAGTATCTCTTCACCCGCAACGACAGCATGCCCACTGTTCTTTGGGTATGGGATATCCTCCATCTTGAGCTCGCTGCCATCTTGATACAGAAAGAGCCGATCCGTGCAGCAGCGTGGGATCCAACATGTGCCCGCCTTGTCTTGTGCACTGGAAGTTCACATCTGTATATGTGGACCCCCTCAGGCGCCTGGTGTGTGAGTGTTCCGTTGCCGCAGTTTGTCATCTCGGATCTGAAATGGAACTCAGATGGTAGCTGCCTTCTTCTCAAGGACCGGGAGTCATTCTGCTGTGCTGTAGTGCCGGTGCTGCCGGATTCCAGTGAATGCAGCTCAGACAGCTGAAAGTTTCGTTTTTGATCCAGGTTGCTGGTAAATACACGTAGTAACTGTGATATCTGGGATCCATAATCGTTGGTCCGTTGGTTGTTTTCCATGGCAGCTCAATTCTATGTTCCTGCAGTGTTTGTAATACTGATGAAGCTTTCAAATTCTGGAAGAGTACTGCCTGGGCAATTTGCGATGTACTTAGCACAGTGTCTCTCCCACAGCAGGAGGGTTTGAAACAAAAAGTTGTGGGATCCATTGATGTGTGTGGCATCCACTCTGTCTATCATTTGCAACAACTCATGTTGTTAGGATGTGAGCTCAAAAAATCAGGCTAGTCCAAAATCAAGTGGGAGATGGGATGGGGAACAGTGAGGATGGAGATGTGCACCATGAAACCTTCCTGGGCCCCACCAATGTTTTGGGTCATTGTTTTTTGTTTTTTTCCTTCCTCTTTGCTGTACTCACTTTTATTGACAGGTTGGATGGCGTGTAGAAGATTAAATGATGAGAGAACTTCAATACTCTGGCAGGGACGCGGATTTCCCGCGAAAGCCTTTTGCAGGAAGTTCCGCAAGGATGGTGGGTGGGACCCACAGCTATGTTTGTGAGAAATCCACTCCATCCATCCCTTTTACGAGCTCATTTCATGACATGCGACAAAAAATCAGGAGAATTAAAAACTCAAGTGGGTCTCACGAGATGGAAAATTGGGGAAAGAAATTCCTACCGTTGAAACCTTTCTGGGCTCCACCTTGATGTTTATATGTCATCCAAACCGCTTATAAGTTTATTCACACTTGGATGAAGTAAAAACACAGTAAATTTAGGCTGATACAATACTTTTCTAGCCACTGTTTCCTCCCGTGTGACTCGCTTGAGTTTTGAATCCTCCTGATTTTTAGTTCTTGTCATGAAATGAGCTCGAAAAATGGATGGAAGGAGTGGATTTCTCACAAACATGGTGGCCGATCCCACCCAGCTTCCATGTGCAGGAGAAATCCGCCCCTTTGGCAGAGGGGATGATGATTGATATGCATGCACTTGGAAATTGCATACATGGAATGCAAGTAATTCAAATTATGGTCACAATTTGGACGGTTAAAAATGAAAAATCTCCAACAGTCATATGCCAACAAACAAGTGAGCACCAATTAGAGGATAGGATTTTTGTTGGGAGGACTCTGACCTAGCGACAGTGAATTCAACAATTTTCTGTTTAATCTCAGCTAATCATATAACTTCCCTTAAATGATATATGTGGGCCCTTCAGTTTTGCACAACATGCATGGATTTTCAGTTCGGTGAGTGGGGCATATGGTTCCAAAATTCAGACCATGGTTCCAATTTATTCCTCCATGGATGGACCAGTATAGGACTTATAATCGTTTCTAAAACGTGTAATTGCCTGAGGTCTGGAATGAAACTGAATTGGATTATAATATTATACTTCTTGGACCTAGAATTGGATTATAATATTATACCATAATTGTACCGTAATTGTTTTTGAGGTATGGAATGAAATTGAATTCAACTATTATCTTTCTTGAGATCTGGAATTGGATTATAATATTTTACTATAATCATTTTTTAAATGTGTAATTGTATTGTAATTATTTTTGGGACATAAAATCATATTGTAATCGTCTTAGGATCAATCGTACTGGATCTGACATCAAACCTCAATCATTTTTATGAAATCTTTTGATCTGGCGTCAAACCTCAATCATTTTTATGAAATGGCACCTTAATAGTTCTCAGGATTAATTGATCCAGACCTGGCATTGGACCGTAATCATTTCAACAACTCATTTTGGGATTTGAAATCGGACCATAATCATTCCTGAAACTTGTAATCACTATCACATGTTCCAGAATTCATGCCATTGTTCTGTTGTGCTCCAACCGATCACTACTTTTTTATTTGTCCCGGAAGTAGATGATTGAGAGATAAAACAATGGCTGGCATTCAACTGAAAAGAATCTTGATATTGGTTTCTTGAATAATTTGGGGCAGTCTACATCGATGGCAGAAGTAAAGCAATAGATAGGATTGCCAAATTAAAAGCCACGCGTGCTGTCTGGAGGCATTTTTAGGTCCTCTAGATAATAGAGAATTAGGATCATTTAAACCTCGGGCCAAGGATAGCAACAGTTTCCTAGCAATTTCACTTTGTGCTGCGCACGGCTGGGTGATCCATATCGTGGATATGATGGGGCCCAACTTGGATGGTATATCAGATGGCTTGGATTATTCTAGCAGAGGGATCATAGAATCTGCCGTCCGTTGTGGAGACATCAATGGTCATGATCGCCCATCCATGGGCCTCACTTGTCCAAAACCAATGCTCGAGGACAGGCGCAGGTTCCTCAGGTGGAGAGCCATGTGACTCTCCGTGTTACAAACACAACTCCCAACTCATCCGAGACGCGGATTGCCCACGGCACACCGACAGTACGAACTTCGTGCGGTCCGAAGCTAGGCGGGACCCACAGTGATGTTTGTAGGAAATCCACACCGTTCATCCGTTTTTCCAGCTTATGTTAGTACATAATCCGAAAAATGAAGAAGATCCAAAACTCAAGTGGGCCACATGACAAGAAACAGTGATTGAACGTCCACCATTGAAACATTCGTGGGGCCACAAAAATTTTCACCTAATGAATGGTTTGGATTGGCATTTCCCTTCCCCACGTTTTCCTTATCGTGTGGCCCACTTGAGTTTTCGTCCTGCTTTTTTTTTTTGGGTTCATGTACTAACATGAGCTGGAAAAACGGATGGGACGGTGGGGCCCACCAGGGGTGGCAGGCAATCCGCGTCTAACTCATCGAATAGAAGATACAAGGAATCATACCTCGATAGGTCGGACCTAGGCTTTGCATACAATAAGCAGGCTTCAGCTGATACAAATGGGACCTACGTGGCTGAACCGCGTCCCCAAATCTTCAATCATTGGAAGATCATGTCCATCAATCTTCACCTTTTAAGTTGAATGTGGACGGTCGGTATATTTCCCTTCTTACCATCCATTTGGAGGGGAATGATCACATGCCATTGGAACGGACCATATGTGAGAGCTGTGTGGGCCCCACCTTGATGTACGAGTACCATCTAACCTTTCCATTAGATGCACCTTCCCATACTAGGATTAAATTCTGAAACCCAGTCTCATCCATAAGTCAGGTGGGCCACGGAAAAGGAAACAATGAGGGACATCGACTAGGGTGACGGCATGTGGGCTCCACCATGTTGTTTATTTGAAATCCAACCTATTCATCAAGTCCGCTTCACCCAGATGAAGGCAAATACAAAAATCTGGACCATTAAAAGACCTAGTTGGGCCACACCACATGAATATATTAGCTTTGGTAACGATTGCACAATGTTACTAGCGGCGTGTCCCACATGGGTTTTAATCACGATCAGTCCTGGGATGCACCGTGAGCATGATGAGCTGAACTTAAATGCACGGTTTGGATTCTACATACACACTATGAGTGGCCCCTCACATTGCTCCAAAAACCGTATGGTAATTTCTCCCCTTATCCTCTCCAGTCTAACCGGTTGGACCGAAAATAACCATCCATCCAGCGAGTGATTTCCAACCTTTCATGTGGGTTGAAAATCCAACCCGTCCAATAGATTTGAGCCACCATGAAAATCACATATAAAAAAATAAACTACATCCACTCATCAAATGGACCACACTTGTACTTTGTTATTTATAAGCCTCCATACATTTTTTTTTGGTGTGGCATATTTGATTAGTGAATGCTGCTAATATTTGCACGAGGAGATCCTTATGGTGAGGCAAAGCTATTGGACAGGTTGGATATCGCTCATACATGGAAGGTTGGGAGCTACCCATTGGATGGATTACTTGTGGTCCAACTAGTTGGACCTGAGACCTCTTTTTACACCGTAGATTAATGATGCAGTGTCTACTGTCTACGGTTGTTGAAATCTTTTCAGACAAGGACCATCCGTATTCATACTAGAAAACCAGTGATCTGCACCATCGAAGCATGGGTCCCACTTTTCAGAACTAAGATCTGGATCATACTCTACAGAGCTTCTGGTTGCGTTGCCTGTGAAGTGGGATCCAAGCTCATGTTAGCATAATCTATTGCAAATGGTCCACATGAGGAAAATGGGGCCACATGCACGGGTTGAACGTCGCACGTATCCAAATGATAACGCTCACATGACACGAATGGCACTGGGATATGATATAGTTCGGATTTTACAATCTATGGATGGATTTGAGCGAACCGAGCTCTACGTCTGAAGGAGGAGCGTACATAAGATCCACTCCGTCCATCAGGTGTGCCAGCTCATTTCCACCGTTGATTCTAAAATTCAGACCCATACGAAACTCGGGTTAGCACACTGAACGGTCCCACAATTAGCGATCCCCTCATTTTTTTGTTTTTAACTGCAAGGACAGGGTGTGTAATTAATCTGAATGTATTAATACGTTTTATTTTTGAGTCATCCTGGAGTTTATTATAAAGGATATAATTATTTACAAGTTGGGGAACCGTGAAATTCTCCAATTTAAAGGAGTCCTGCGGTTAATCCACGACTTTTAGTTTTGAATAATTATTTTGATAACAAAAGATAAAGAGGTTAGGTACCGTCTTCTACTCATTCAACGTGCATTTCCTGTTCCACGGGATTACATGATTTTGAGGATTAAACAAAATTTTGATATCATATGCCTAGTTATGCTTTGGATAACTGATAAGGAGTTGGGCAAGTTAAAATAAAAGAGATTATATTCTTACTTTGTAGAGTCAAATGACTTTGAGTAGACGGATTTGGTAAAGAAAAAGATATGGAAAAGAAAAATAATAAAAGTGCCAAATTAATGATGTAAATATGTTAGGAATGCATAGAGTAGCATGTGATATGAGCTTCATTGAAAGATAAAAAAGAAAATGAAAAATCAGACACCATTAATAAATTGTTTTTATTAAGGCTATCTTCCTAAGTCAAGCAAGACCTTAGCATCAAACAGGAATCTCTGAAAATTTTGAAGAAAATGACTCACCCCACTTCTTTCTAAACCTTTCACTCTTTGTATCTCTGTCCCTCTGTCTTTTAGTCCCTAATAACAACCATTGTGCTACATTTTATAAATTGAGGTTGTCAGCTCGTGGTGGGTTGACAATGTGACACGTATCCTATTTTAAGATATTAGCGTCTGCAAGGTTTGAATATAAATCTTAACAAAAAGCATGCCAGGTGGTTGTTGATTTGCAATGTGTTGATAGTTCACTTGACACAATTTTATTTGAAAAAATAAGCTCATTGACACTTGTTGGAATGAAAATTAAAAGTAGAAATGATGATGTCACCATCGACACGCTGCAAGCCCACAATTTTATTTCATCGATCAAGTCTGTTGGTTGCTTTCCAAGAAATGCCAAAGAACGTTAATATGCGAACTTTTTGAATTTGTGATGCTTTTCAGGATAGATGCAACTTTTATTGAAAAAAGATTTAATAGGGTTTCTAAAGAGTCTAGATGATCAGCCATGATTTGATTTATCAGGTTCTGGATTTGGCAATTAGGTATATCAGCTGTTCTTGAAATGTGTCAATGGTGTTACCTTTATGATCGATTAGTTTTTCAATAGTTCATGAGTTCTCTAATAATAATTTTATCGAAGCTCAGCCAAAGTCTGAAGAATAGTTTAATCTTATTTTGAGTGAAGCATCTACATATTCCACACAAAATAAATAAAAACATGTTAGACCTCACAATCAATGTGTGGTGCCCGTATGAATCATCCCTTCTTTCTCGTGGGGCACATCAAATGAACAAATTAGATAACATATACACTCCACCGGACCCAACACAATTTGGAAGGTTCTAACAGTGCCTGGCACCATCCCAAATGTTCCAGGTTGCTTGGCCCACCTCATTTTTAAATCGGCCTGATTTTAAGGTATAGTATCAAACACGTGAGTGGTTCGAAATCAGTAGTGACCCCTCTAGTGTGGAGATCTCAATACTAGTTGGTGATTTGAGTCATGAGGTATATGTTTTATCCACTCCATCCATCCATTCTACTGGCGCATTTTAAAAGGGCTAGCCCCAAAGTGAGGAAAATCTAAAACTCAGTTAGACCACACCACAGGAAACAATGGTGATTGAATGTCCACCGTTAAAAGCTTCTTTGAGCCCATTGTAATGTTCATTTGCCATCCAACCTATTGATTAGGTCATACAACCTGGATGAAGGGAAACCACAAATATCAACTTGATCCAAAACTTTATGCCCCTAAGAAGTTTTTAATCATTCAATCACCATTTTTTCCTATGCTGTGGTTCACTTGAGATTTGGATTTGCATAATTTATGGACTCATGCAAAAGAATGAGCTAAGAAAATAGATGGATGGATGGATAAAACACATACATTATGGTGGGGCCCACAAATTTTTTTCAGCACCGACCAAACCAACCTATAGGTACGGAAGGGCTCACTACCCAATCCGAATCCAAGTTGTTTCTACATGCTACTGCAAGTCAGGCTGATGTGGATTGGATACTATGCTTGATTGAGCTCTCTCAACCCCTGAGGTGGCGAGGTTTTACCACAACAAGCATTATTAGAAATGGATTTATCCAACCAAACAACTTTCAAATATGTTTTACGCGAAGCCATTCAACCATCTCTAACAACATACCATCCAATCAAATCCCACTATGCCAATATTAGAGAAAGCTAGTCCAGGTGAAAGCAATAACCAACCTTCATTCAAGTCAGGCTAAAGTTCATAAATAGAAGATGCCATTTTGGTAATAAATAGTACACATTCAAAACCCAACATTAAAACCATTGAAAATCAAAGATAAAAGGATCCTAGCCACACAATGTATTAGCCCTTTAGTGGTTGAAAATAAAATATTTCTCTTTTTAATTTCTATATCCATTAATTTGTTGGCTAAGTATCGAAAGTTTAATAATTCATGTCTCAGATATTTTGGCACATGGACCATTCCAGCAGCAACGTTTTGGATTACTAAATAAAGGCCCCCTACGCGTCGAAGGATAGTTTAATTAATATATCTCTACTTGGTAGATGAATGAATACTTGCCATCACAGCAACATGCCTGTACTGAAGTTGCTTCATACTCCTACGATGATTTGCACATGGGCCTGCATTAACTCAAATTAAAAGAAGGGTACAACTGGCAGGAGCTTCTATTTTAAAATAAAAGCCATCCTTTACGTGGCCTCACCCAAGACCGTACAACCCTTACCCTGGCCCACCTAGATGTATGTATTCTACATCCGCATTGTCCATATGTTTTTCAGAACATTTGAAGGCATGAACCATATTGTAGGAAACGGTGCTGATTGAATGCCCTACTATTAAAAACTTCGTAGGGCCCACAGTAATATTTATTTACCATTTCATAAGGTTATATAAACCTTGATGTAGATAAAAAATAAATATCAGCTTGATTAAAAACTTTTGTGACCCAAATCAACATTGCTTCTTGAGGTATGGTCCACTTGAGATTTGAATCAGCATTCTTTCTTATAGAATGGTCTACTTGAGATTTGGATATGCTTTATTTTTCTGGCCCATGCACTAAAATAATATTGTAAAATGGCTGGACAGAATGGATATATAATACATGCATCAAGGTGGGGCCCATAGTAAGGGTCGCATCTAATCAGTGCTCCCTGGTTAAGTCATGGTCCCAAAATTAAATTAGTGGACCAATCCTAACGGCTGATTCCTGAAAACTTTTTTTGTTGAAATTAGAAATTTATATATTTTCACTTTGGCCATTCAATAAGTGCCGAATAATCCAATGGTTTGATAATCAAATAAGTGTAGGTTTTGGTTCATAATACATCCAACGGAAACTCATTATTTGGACAGTTAAATATGAAATAATTGTATTGCAAATATGCATTTTCTAAGCACCTGTGCATCATCCATTATAATCTGTCAAAGTTATTAAAATCTAGGAATGGAATAAGCAAATTCCATTGCAATGGTGAAGATATTTTAGGAAAAACTGGCGTTTGGCAAAAACAGGAATGCTATTTGATTTTGCACGGTGCATCCTATCCAGCTACAAGTGCAGGACACGAGCCCACACGGCACATCCATGCAAGATGCGGGCCATTCGTATGCAGTGCCACTGTTTGCAAGTGTTCCTGAAGTCATGTCGTTCTTCTCCCATTAAAAATTGAGTTGGGTTTTAGTAAGGTCAAAGGTCTTATGAGACCTAAACCTGACTCATTTGTCACATGAGTCAAATTTAGGTTAGGCTTGGGTCAATGATAGAAATTACAATTGAATTTTCACACGGATGTTAATACCATCCAATTAGTGGTAAATATCAATTTGGATGGTTAAAAAATAAAATGCACAACTACTAAATTTAAGTAGTTAGGGTAGTTCTACTAGCGTGATTTTTGGTATATATTTCAACTTGCACAATTTAGATTATCTGACGCAGGGGATGATGTGAGGTCGGGCACTGTCTTTCTCAGGAGGATAATTATTTTGAATCCACGTAACTTCTCTAGACTCCTCAAAGAAACTCCTCGAATCCCTAAGGGAAAACAGCAAGAAAATAGAAAATAAATTCTATAAAATTCAAATCGGGATACCAAGCATTGTGAGAGAAATAAGAATTAAACTGTAACTAAAACTTTCAGAATTCACAATTTATTATAAATAGTAAACTTACTATTTATAAGTTTACTATTTATAGATGGTGTGATCCATCTTGGACATGAAACTGTCCGCAGCCCTCTCTACATCATTATCTAGAGGATTGGATAATCACATTAGGGCAAAAAGGCTACTTCTTATTGAGTCTTGATTGAGTCCATTTTGATATGATCTAAACTGGATCTATTTACAAATGCCAAATGCCTAAGTCGAGTTGGGTTTGATTTTGAGAGCACCCAGAGCTGACCTACTTAATATGAAGTGGAAATTTTGGACCCGAACCCACCCCATGGGTTTAAATTGTGAACCTAGACTCTGGTTTTTGGGTTGGATCCAATGACCAATCTGGTCGACCCAACCTATTTGCACCCCTTATCCGGTTCTCGTAAAACGTGCCAAGTCTACCCATATGGGGTGCCTATGTTGGCGCATCTGTGGCAAAAGATCTCACGAAAGATTTGGATTGGGTAAGGTGCCCCTGTGCCACATCACGGCAGCGGCTGATTTCCAACACCAGGGTGCATCTTGAATATGATCTGAACCGTTCATGGTATGGATTTTATGCCATCCAGATCATAGTAAGAAACATTTGTTTGATGAGTGATTATGAACGGAGATGGATATTTAATGGCATGTATTCAATGCTCAAAGGCCAAGATTGTCAGTGGAGCATGATTATAAGAGTCGTAGCTTTTATACAGTAGCAATAACTTCATGAATGGTTCAGATCAGTCTAAGGATGCACCGGTGGTGGAAGCCAGTGTTATACCCTACTGTAGTACGGGCCACTGATATCCTCTGAAAACCCTACTACAAAATTGTACCGCTGACCCATCAGATAGACCCAACACCCAAACAAGATAATTTGGATGAGGGAACAATGTAAAAACACGCTTGATTTCTCCAAGCCTTGCTTGAATTCGTGAAAATGAAAGCAAACATCATTTCTTATTATTATTATTATTATTATTATTATTATTTTATATCGTTTGTGTTTTGTTTTGTTTTGTTTTTATTAGAATTATTATGAAACATTGTTCTCACACTTTTTTTTTTAATAAAGAAAATCAATAAATTTAATTTTTTTCATGTCCCTTGAAAAAGACATTTTTTTATATAATTAAAGGAAAATGAATTTCTAAAGAATTAAACACTGCCGCTCATCTTCAATTGCCTCACATATATCATGGATTTGAATGTTCGATTTTTCATCTTCTATTTTATTACATGCATCCATGCATCACATGTGTTGCCATTCATTTTCATTTAGGCTTCACATGTACACAGCACTTTAAATGCTTTAAATGTGTCACAAGTGCCAACTTCCAATTGCCAATCTTCTGTTGCATCGCATGAGTCACCATCTCTCATCACATGTGCCCCACGTGTAGAAAGCAACTAGCGTGTGTTGCATATACCAACTTTCTATTATCCATAATCTTTTGTGGTGCATGTGGCACCGTCCATCTTTCGCTGCACCTTGTGCGCCGAAGCACACTTGTACCATTATGCCGCATGTTTTACTGTCCATCTTCAATCGCTCTATATGTACTATTAGAGTTGGGCATCGAGTTGAGTCAGACAGAGTTGGGGCTGATCCAATTTTGAAATAAGCTTGATCCGAACTCCATTCGACTCGATATTGAGTCCAGCATGCCTGACTCGATCCGAATCCGGTTTGGCATAGGCTGATCCGAATCCGGGTCCGATCCCGTCAGAGGTACTGAGTCGGGTCGAGTTGGCATCGAATCGGATTGAAAGATGAGGGAGGGAGAGACCGAGAGAGTGGAGAGGAGGAGGAGGAGGATGGTGGTGGGTGGTTGCCGAGCTTGGAAGATGAGGAGGATGAGGGAGGGAGAGAGAGAGAGGCTGGGCTTAGAAGATGAGGAGGGTGAAGGAAGGAGAGAGATTTTGGGATTTGGTCGGGATAGAGTGCGGCGGGTAGGGTTAGAGAGTTGGGTTTCGGATTGAGTCGGGTTTAATCGGATCGAGTTTTGGGTCGAGTCGGGTCAAGTTACTAGGTAGCTCGAACTCGACACTGTTTGAGTTCAGATTGCACGAAACCTACTCGATTCAGACCGACTCTCCAATTCGGTTCGGGTTGAGTCGAACAAGTCGAGTTAGCCGAATTGAGTCATCCCATGCCCACCTCTATGTACTACATGTGACAACATGCCATGTGTCAATATGCCTACGTACACATGTGCTGCTATTTGCCTTTAACTACTTACATGAGTCACACATGTTAATGTGTCGCTTGTGTCACATTGCTATCATACAACTTCAAGCACCCCTCATGTGTCATGTGCAACATCATTAAACCTTAGCACCACAAGTACCATCATCTATCTTTAAACCGTTCATATATTCCATGACCAAATGATAAAATGAAAAAACATATGTGAAATTCTCTTAAAATTTCCTTTCCCACGCTTTCCACAAGTTCAAATAAGCCAGCGGCTCACCAAAAGATTGATTCTCCTTAATTTTTTGATATATCCCTTCATCCTAGTAAAGCTCATTTGATGCATGGATTTAAGACACATATACACTCCTGCCAAAACCCACAATTTGGAAGGTTTTAATGGATGGGCATTGCAACCAATTATTTCTTATGATGAGGCCCACCTAAGTTCTTCATCTAGCTGATTTTTAGCCTTTGATTCCAACTTTGGAGAGCAGGACTGATGGTAAGAGTGGATGCCATGCATACATCATGTTGGGCCCATTTTGTTCGCCATGGATGCTGTAGAATCAATTCTCGTGATTAGGTGCTAACTTTGCAGTTTTGTCACGCAAAAGAGTCATGGTAAACGCTTTTCGTTGAACAAACTAAAGAAACCTCTCCCATTTTCCCATGCTTTGAGTGTGACAAATGAGGCAGTGGTTCTGTGATCAAGATCATTGGTCCATTGGGCCCCACCATGTATGATCTATGACCTAATTTTTTTATTATTTTCTTTTTCTGAACAGGACTATCCTAAACTTTAGATTTATAGCCTGCAAATGGACGGTTACGAAGAGAAATACATATGGTTGGTCGTTGAGATTTCTCGATCAAGGAGAGTTCCAAGACAACTCATCCACGGACATTGTCCTAGACACGTGCGATCCTGTGTGGACAAGCGCATGTTGGGTTGGAAGACCTCTGGGATAAATAGGATCATCCTTGCCGTGCATTTTTTTGGGTTTGCAAACCACCTATGTTAGGGACCGCTATTTGAATGGTTGAGATTGTTGGAAATTTTACAGATTAATGTATTTCTGTATAATATGGAAACCGAAAAGTGCGAAATAATCAGAAATCAAGATAGACTGAAGCACGTCTGAAACGCTGTCCTTAAAGCGTTATTTGCCCCTACTTAAGTGAATTGAGTATGCTGATAGGTTACAGGCAAATAGCTTCTAGGATACGACGAGCCTGGTATGGGTTTACGTTCAGCAAACACGAAGGCCCACCAAATAGAACTCAATTATACGTTTTCTGGCAGTATTACAGTATAAAGGAAAAAATCTCAAAAGAAGAAGAAAAGAAGAGAAAAAGGTTTTGACTTCTGCACAGGTCAGTTTAAATCTTCAGCCACTGGTTCAGTTGAACCGTTCTAAACCACACCGCTAGTCTGTTCTTCAAGCTAAGGTTTAAGCCTTGCTATGTTGCTGGAAACACTAGAATATATGAGTGGAGAGGGGCTAGCTGTCTCAGTTCGTATGGGTTTACTGGAGTGAGTTGAGATGGTTTGGAAACCCATCCAGGTCCTCCTTTTATAGGATATGGTGGCTAGGAGGTTATGGTCCAGAGACTTAAATTCCATTAAGTCATTTCTGGCTGTTGAAAAACTAGTCGTTTTATGGCCGTTTTCTGATTGTTGTGCATGGACCATTAAGCTGCTGCATGCTAACTGTTGTGAGACAACAGCTAACCGTTTTCTAGCTGTTGGGCTAGCCATGCAGCAGTTACAGCTGGACTCTGCACTAATGGCTCAGCTGTTACAGTTTCTGCTGTAACAGCTCTTTTCAGTCCCTCTATTTATACTAAGAGATTTCTCTCTCAGTCCTTTAGTCTCTCTGCTAACCAGTCATCCGCCATAGCTACTTAGCCGCACCGCGACTCACACACGTCTCGCTTCGGTTCGCTCAAGGTCGCGAAGGAGCGACCCTCTGTGACACGATGCGGACGTGGGAAGTGCGCCACTAGCGCCTCTACAGCCACACTGCCTCACATGCCCACGCCCTCACACCGAGCCCGAGCCCGTGCCCGTGACCGAAACCGAGACCGAGTCCGAGTCTGAGTCCGAGACCGAGCCCGAGCCCGTGCCTATGTCCGAGCCCGAGCGCGCGCGCGGGTACGTACTGGAACACGCAAGGTTCATAGTCCACGGACTAGGTAGGTAAATATTATAATACTCCACATCCTTTATATAAACCACAGGTTTTTCTCTTCTCTTTTCCATATGGGACTATTCCCAAAAACTCGCAGAAAAGTATTTTTTCAAAACAACTTTTTATATTATATATTATTTTATTATTAAAATATTTTTTATTAAAATCAATATTTTTTGCAACAATCTCCCACTTGATTTTATAAAATTATTTTATCGGTTAAACAATACTGCCAGAATAATCAGCTTATATGCATAAAGAAAGATATCTTTCGATTTTAATCTTTACTTAGTGTAAGTATTTCAAAACTCTGTCGAAATGACTGGTAGCCGCATCTTCGAACCAGTTATTCCTAGATAACAGAATTAAAAATACTACACACATATTCGCTATGTGTTTGTTAGAGTTCCCACAATCTTGCTCAGCACAATTAATGGTCATGTGCTTATCTTAATTCGTGAATGATCCCGAGAGAAAACTCTTAACTCTCATGAGAGACGGCACTATCTCTACGTTCATATAGGTGAAATCCTTCCAGTGTCTCCGTTACTATAAGATACTTGTCTTTATACACTGGATTTCATTAAGAGTTCTAAGACTCAATCCTTTATCGTAACGCTCAGCACTTATCTATTATGGATGAGGTTTTATAATTTAGTGCTGAAAACTTTCCACATATCAGTGACTTGTTCTTACTCATTAAACCCAAAATTAGAGATTTTCTTACTTTAGGTTAGGTTACCATCACTGGTAAAACTTTGGTTGAAGAGTTTCAACTCCATCCCTCTAGATGTAGCCTTTACTACCTCTCTCGGTAGAGGTTTAGTGAAAGGATCTGCCAGGTTATTGCTTGATTTCACATAAGAAATAACAATGATTCCATCTCGAATCAATTGTCTGACATAATCATATCGAAGACTAATATGTCTAAACTTACCATTATAAGTGCCGCTATAGGCTCTAGCTAATGTGGCTTCACTATCACAATGTAGTAACACAACCGATATAGGCTTTGCACAGAAAGGAATTTCTAATATAAGAGCCCTTAACCACTTAGCCTCTTTGCCTGTTGCAACCAGGGCTATAAATTCAGACTTCATAGTCGAATGCGTTATACAAGTCTGTTTCTTGGATCCCCAAGATACAGCTGCACCTCCTAGGGTGAATACCCACCCTGTAGTAGACTTGTTGTCCCCTGCACTCGATATCCAGCTCGCATCGGTATATCCTTCCAATACAGCAGGAAACTTTGAATAAAATAGTCCTAAGTCTTTGGTTGCTTTTAAGTAACCAATGACTCTACTTATTGCATTCCACTATTCAGTACTGGAGTTACTAGTAAACCTACTAAATTTACTCACAGCATATGCGATATCAGGTCTAGTGCATTGTATAATACACATAAGACTCCATATAGCACTCACATATTCTAATTGTGCAACTATTCTTCCAGTATTTTCTGTTAGCTTGATACTTGGATCAAATGGAGTCTTTGCTTCTTTTATATTTAGATGGTTAAACTTGTTTAGTATCTTTTTAATATAATGAGATTGACACAAAGCATAACCCCCCACAATATTTTTTAACTTTGATACCAAGAATGGTATCAACTTGTCCAAGATCCTTCATTTTAAATACGGAAGATAGAAACTTTTTTGTTTCAGTTACACATTTCATTTTATTACTTATTATTAACATGTCATCAACATACAGACAAATAATAACGATGTAACTATCATATACTTTAGAATATATGCATTTGTCAGTTACATTATGTATGAAACCATGAGAAAGTATTTTAGAATCAAACTTCTCATGCCACTGTTTTGGTGCTTGTTTTAATCCATACAATGATTTGACTAATTTATATACTTTGTTTTCATTTCCTGGTAGAACGAATCCTTCAGGTTGTTTCATATATACCTCCTCGTTGAGGTCACTATTCAGGAATGCAGTCTTTACATTCATTTGGTGGATGTGAAGATGATGTATGGAAGCTAGCGCAAATAATATTCTAATGGATGTTATTCTAGCTACATGAGAGTATGTGTCAAAGTAATTTATCCCTTCTTTTTGTCTAAAACCCTTAGCTACTAGTCGAGTTTTAAATGTTTGGATAGTCCCATCAGTATGATATTTCTTCCTAAATACCCACTTACAACCTATGGGTCTAGAACCTGGAGGTAAGTTAACTAGTTCTCATATTTGATTTGATAGTATAAATTTCATTTCATTGTTTATAGCTTCTTTCCAGAAAGCTGAGTCTTTAGAAGATATGGCCTCTTTATATGTGTTAGGATCATCTTCTATAGTCATTACTATAGGTATTTTTCTTATAACATTTTTCATCTCCTTTTACAAGATGAAAAATGACACGTTGTGAGTCTATATAGTCATCTCCTAGACTCTTTTCTATTCTTGTCCTTTGACTTCTACGAGGCTCAATAGGAGCTTCCACCATTTGTGGAGCTGTGTTATCTGGTTCTCTATTAAGAGTTTGTATTTCATTATCCTTTGATTCCAAGGATAGTGAGTTTTCAAAGAACTCAACATTTCTTGATTCTATTATTGAATTAGACTCTATGTCTAGAAGTCTATAAGCTTTACTATTTTGTGCATATCCTACGAAGGCGCACTTAATAGCACTTGGTCCTAACTTAGTTCTTTTTGGATTAGGGGTTCTGCAATATGCAAGACACCCCCACACTTTTAGATATCCTAGGTTAGGTTTTCTACTTCTCCATATTTCATATGGAGATATTTTATATTTTTTAGATGGAATTCTATTTATTATATGGCATGTTGCAAGCAGTGTCTCTCCCCATATACTTAGTGTCAACTTTGCTCTTATCAGTATTGAGTTGACCATTTCTACTAATGTTTTATTCTTCCTTTCAGGTATTCCATTTTGTTGAGGTGTGTATGGCGCTGTACATTGATGTATCAGTCCATATTCTTCATAGAAGTTATCGAATTCATTGGAGAAGTATTCTCTTCCTCTATCGCTACGAAGAATTTTTATTTTCTTATTCAGTTGATTCTCAACTTCTACTTTATATATTTTAAACATGTTTAATGCTTTATCTTTGCTCTTTAATAGGTACATATACACATATCTAGAGCAATCATCTATAAAGGTTATGAAGTACCGTTTACCTCCACGAGTAAGAATGCTGTTTAACTCACAGATATTACTGTGCACAAGATCGAATACTTGAGATGATCTTTCAACACTTGGAAAAAGTTTCTTTGTCATTTTGGATCTTATGCACACTTCACATTTTTCAATTTCATTATCTGTGTATGAGATTAAACCATTCTTAGCCATGAACTTCAAGGTACTATACCTTATATGGGCTAGTCTATCATGCCATAGTCCAGCGGATTCAATCATATACGCAGAAGTGCTACTTTCATTTAGAGAAAACTTAATCATTCCGTTACAAGCATATCCCTTTCTGACAAAATTTTCATTTTTGGACAGAATTAGTTTACCTGACTCATACATCACCCGTATGCCTGGTTTTCCCAGAAGATATCCAGAAACTAAGTTTCGCCTCATGTCTGGGACGTGTAGTACATTAGTTAGCATCGCTTTCTTTCCAGAGGTGAATATCAGTTCAACAGTTCCTTTGCCAACAACTTTCGATCGGACTTCATTACCCATTTAGACTTCTTAACCATTAGTCAATTCCTTATAGGTTTTGAAGGCTGATTTGTCGTAGCACACATGTACAGTAATGGCAGTATCATACCACCAACCTGGAACTTTGCCTTGGATGGTATTCACCTCAGTGATCATAGCCACGGTATCGCCTTCTTCTACTGCACTTGCCTCTCTTTTAGATTTGCGATAGCGGCATACTCGAGTATAGTGCCCGATTTTTTCACAGACATGGCATGGGCCCTTGAACTTTCCGTTCTTCTTTTGGGTGTTCTTCTTGAATTTTCCTTTATTAGGTTTCAGGGGACGTCTTTCTCAGGATGTTTGTTATTAATGTTTTCTACAGTAAGTACTTTGGACGAGTTATTCCTGTTATCATTTTTTCTATCGCGGTTACGAGATTCTTTCTCAATCCTGAGGTATTTCTGGATTTTTTCCAGTGTGTAGTCCTCGGTTTTATGCAGCACCTTCTTTCTATAGTCTTTCCACATCGGTAGCAATTTGGCGATTATAGCCCCGATTTGGAATGATTCAGGAAGATTGATTTTTATCGCTTTGATTTTGTTTACTATTAGCTGCAGTTTTTGGATTTGGGGCAGCAACGGTTTATTATCTACCATGCTGAAGTGAAAATACCTGGCTATGAGAAACTTGTTGGTACCTTCTTCTTCAGCCTTGTATTTAAATTCCAGAGCGGCCCAGATGTCCTTTGCTAATGACGTCTGTTGGTACAGATCGTACAGGCGATCGGAGAGAGCGTTCAGAATGTGTCCTCGACACAAGAATTCGTCTTCGGCTCTTTTGGTGCGGGCAGCTATTTGTTCAGGTGTGTCGTTGTCAAATGTTTCAGGTAGTGCTTGCAAATTTGGATCTAATATGTAATAGATCTTCAGCGCCGTTAGAAGAAATTTCAGCTTGTCTTGCCATCCTGTAAAATTGGTTCCATCGAACCGATCAAGACATATCAAGTCCTGATTCATCAACTTGATGGATGAAACACTGTCGGCTTCCATCAGAAAAATAACGCTTTAAGATTGTTGAAAATTATATAGATTAATGTATTTCTATATAATGTGGAAACCGAAAAGTGCAAAATAATCAGAAATCAGGACAGGCTGAAGCACGTCTGAAACGCTGTTCTTAAAGCGTTATTTGCCCATACTCAAGTGAATTGAGTATGCTGATAGGTTACAGGCAAATAACTTTTAGGATACGACGAGCCTGGTGTGGGTCTGCGTTCAGCAAACACGAAGGCCCACCAAATGGAACTCAATTATACGTTTTCTGGCAGTATTACAGTATAAAGGAAAAAATCTCAAAAGAAGAAGAAAAGAAGAGAAAAATAGTTTTGACTTCTGCACAGGTCAGTTGAACCGTTCTAGACTACACCGCTGGTCTGTTCTTCAAGCTAAGGTTTAAGCCTTGTTATATTGCTGGAAACACTAGAATATATGAGTGGGGAGGGACTAGCTGTCTCAGTTCGTATGGGTTTGCTGAAGTGAGTTGAGATGGTTTGGAAACCCATCCAGGTCTTCCTTTTATAGGCTATGGTGGCTAAGGGGTTATGGTCCAGAGACTTAAATTCCATTAAGCCATTTCTGGCTGTTGGAAAACTAGCCGTTTTATGGCTGTTTTCTGACTGTTGTGCATGGACCATTAAGCTGCTACATGCTGACTGTTGTGAGACAACAGCTAGCTGTTTTTTAGCTGTTGGGCTAGCCATGCAGCAATTACAGCTGGACCCTGCACTAATGGCTCTGCTGTTACAGTTTCTGCTGCAACAGCTCTTTTCAGTCCCTTTATTTATACTGAGAGATTTCTCTCTCAGTCCTTTAGTCTCTCTGCTAACCAGCCATCCGCCATAGTCACTTAGTCGCACAACGACTCGCACACGTCTCGCTCTGGTTTGCTCAAGGTTGCAAAGGAGCGACCCTCTGCGACATGATGTGGACATACGAAGTGCGCCACTAGCGCCTCTACAACTACACTGCCTCACATGCCCACGCCCTCGCACCGAACCCGAGCCCGAGCCCGTGCCCGTGATCGAGTCCAAGTCCGAGACCGAGACCGAGATCGAGCCCGAGCCCGTGCCCTAACGCGAGCGCGCGTGCGGGTGTTCCAGTGCTACGCATGGAACACGCAAGGTCCATAGTCCATGGACTAGGTAGGTAAATATTATAATACTCCACATCTTTCAAATAAACCACATATTTTTCTCTTCTCTTTTCCATGTGGGACTATTCCCAAAACTCGCAGAAAAGTGTTTTTTCAAAACAACTTTTTTTATTATATATTATTTTATTATTAAAATATTTTTTTATTAAAATCAATATTTTTTGCAATAGAGATTGAGGCAGATGTTTGCCAAATGTATGGTAGCTGCGTGCATGATGTTTTATTTAAACCAACATGATTTAAATGATTTTAAACTCGCAAGTATACGAATCAGATGTAGATATGGTACGTATTACGAGATCGTTCCCACGAGGACTGGTCGTCACAATTCAAAATTAAAGACTCTTCTTAACTAATCCAACAAATATTTGCGATAGTAATTAAATAAACTAAATAAAAACAATGAAAAATAACCAAGAATAATGAGGAAAATTCAATCAAGGAGAAGACTAGGACTTTCGAATCCACCCTTAATTATCATAAACCTTGTTTTACCTGTTGATTTACCCTAATTCAGATTGATATCAAAATAAATAAAGCACACGCTATGTCCTTGGTCGGGTACACAGAATGTATAATTCCTTAAAGCATATGGATCACATCTTTCCATCCATGGTCAGGCATGGAGAGATGTAGATTCTTGTTTCTTCCTCTATAGGAACCTGTTCATGGTCAGATACAAGCACCTATGATAATATTCCAAACAACATCCATACTAGACTTTGGTTGAGCTCTTAGAATGGAGAAGTACAGAACCTCCAATTAAGCACACTAGAGAAGAAAACACATCAATTAAATCAAAATAAAATCAACACATAACAAGGATTATTCAAATTAGGGGCTTCATCTCCGCCCTAGCTAAAGGATTTAGCTATCCATGGAATCAACTGGAAAGAAGGAAAAATATAGATGATAAAGGAAAAACATCCTTCCAATCTCTCCCTTCTTTCTTCCTCTCTATCTCTTGCTTCTCCAAGCTAGGAAAATCTCCAAAAAAACTTGGATGATCCGGCTCCCTGCACTTGCTCTTGAATTCCCTATCTTCTCTCTTGCTTCCTCCTCTTTTCTTCTCTTTTTTTGGATCTTTCCTCCCTGGCCTCCCCCCAAAACGAGCTCTCTCTCTTCTTTATAGCAGCTGGAAAGACGGTGGAAACGCTGTCGCAGCAACAGTGGAAGGTCTTCCGCATCCGCGTGCGAAAGGTTTCCGTTTCTGTTTGAAATGAGTTTCCGAGATGGTACATGTTCCTAATTTGATTTGGACACCTAGGATACGGTATTGGCCTCCTTTAGAATCTTCTGAACGGTCTGGATCATGCATCTGATGGTCATTGAGATCACAGAACAGCCCGCAAATCGGTCAGCGTGCGGACCTTCTTTACGCAGCCAAGTTCAGATGCATAACATCCCATCTTTGCTTGCTCGGTTTCCGAATAAAAACCGTCCCTTAGGACGTTTCCAAGTCGTCTACAAGATGGACGGATCAGATCTTCCATCTGATCGAGAATGGTGGGCCACAACCGCTGCAACGGTCGGACAGCGTCCGGCGTGCGTAAACAGGGTATACGTTGATCGCGTTGTGATGCTGGTGGGACCCATTATTGACATTATCTTCAAAATCCAGTCCATCCATTGGATTGACATTGAAAAACTGGTCGGACATGCTCAATTCTAGATCAAATTCATGGTGGCTCACAGGGTTTTAAACCTACCGTCCATTCTGCCTTTGAACGGTTGAAAACTGATATTTACTGCCATCTGAGATAACGCCACCTAGGCGATGGTAACATGGACCATTATGATCTAATAGACGGTCCAGATTGGACCCACAATCCTTAATGGTGGCCCACAACACGGGACCGCAAGACCCTGTTTCCGTTTTCGCGAAGCCGAAAACGGCAACTGCCTTTTTTTTAAAAATTTGGTCGGTCAGCGCCTGCTGACCGACCTTGCGTGTAATGATGCATTGCTGGTGTGCGTCCGCACTGCGTACATGCAGTGCACATGTGAGGTCCATCATGATGTATGCACCAAATCTCCTCCGTCCATATGATTCTCCATGTAATTTAGAGCGTTGGTACCAAAGATGAGCCATATCCAGGGACCAGGTGGGCCCCACTTAAGGAATTAAAGGGCTGATCTGGCCGTTGGGCCACTTCTCGAGATATCCAATGGTTGAAATTTAATATGTACGGTTTATTTATGGCCTGCAGGCTATGCATGAAGTTTCAAGTCAATCGGATGGCAAAAACCATGTGATCTTGCATTCTAGACCATTTTCGGGCCTTTTTAACTTGAACAGCTTGATTTCCTCGGCTCCCTTGCATGTGAATTCTTCAGTATTAGTTCCCTTGAGTGCGTTCCTTGCTCTGGTGACTTTGAAGTGTCAAATTCATGCTTGTAGTACTCTTTTTCCATCAACGCTCCTGATTTCATCCTGCAATAAAAATATAATTAAAATATTCCATTAAGCATTATCATGTACGTAAACTCATGCACTAATTAGGGTCTGATATGCAATATTCGACCCTCATCACAACCCCTAACCAGCATTTTGCTAGTCCCGAGCAAAACATGCGAAAAATAATTTTAGAAATACACAACAATTTCTGTAAACCCGAGTGACTTGTGAACAGATCGTCGTGGCGCGAGAATTCTACGATTCATGAACGGTGCACAAAATTTTTTTTTTCTTTCTGGAATCACGCTCACGATAAACTTCATAATCAGTTTCAAAATATTAATTCATTAATTAGAATATTCTAAACATTGAGTTTCACGAGCGTATAGTGTAATCTCGGCTTACTATCATTAAGAGATCCAATTGTCAATTTTATGATATCCTTAGTAATTAACAACAGAATGCATGACAACTGAAATCAACACTTGCCTGATAGGTTATCTTTTCATTCTACTAGCCTTTGATTTTTTTCTTGAACAGTAACGCCAATGAAGGGAATCAAATCCTCACCTATAGGGAGCAAACCTATGGTAAAGATTGTACTCCTAACTCTTTTCTCATGTCAACCATGGGGAATCGAATCTTCATCTATAGGGAGCAAACCTATGGTGAAGATTATATGACTTACGCTTCTCACAATTCTTAGTTATAGACCGAAGCTAAAAATTTCAGGCTGGTTTCTTTCATGCTTAGCGATTACTAAGTTAATCATTTAATGTTGAAACGGAACCTTAATGTGTAACCGAGATGTGATATGTGAGATCATGACTCAATCAATGTTTAAAAGTTCTAATTATGGGCTAACAATTCAAACTTAATTGTGAAATCTAACAGATGGCGGAATCCAAGAGTTATAAATTACTGACATTCTGTACCTTGCAATGTTAAAATCACCCTTATCCTTCACAATCACTTCAAATGCACAAGAAGTTCTAAAAAAAATTTAAAAATTTCCACAATTTGTGCTCAAGACTAAGAAAATACTGATAAGGTAATCTAATCTCCCACCCCAACCTAAACTCTACATTGTCCTCAATGTAAAAGAAATAAGCATGCAATGCATATGGGACAACGAAAATAAAAGAGGAGTGATGGACAAATAGTACATGTATGAAAGAATCTAGAGGCTTTCTAAAAATATCCATGTAAGAGCGAGTCAGCATAAGAGAGAAATCAACACAAGCAAAATGATAAAAATGCAAAAATAAAATCCTATCTATACCACTTTCGCAGGTGCTCTCGATTGCATTTAGCGTATGCAACAAGCCTTTAAACCGCTAGGTTACCCCTAGTGGACGAGTTGTAGTCTCGTGAGGGTTTGCAGTAATGTTACCCACAAACATTGAATTAACTAACTAGGAAAATGAAATGAAATGAAAATATGGGTTGCCTCCCAGGAGCGCTAAGTTTAACGTCTTCAGCCAGACAAGAATGAACCATGAACTAATCAATCTTGATATCCTGGGTCCGCCAAATAAATTTCTTCCACATCTTTTTTCACCAAATTATCTAAATATGGTTTCAGCCGTTGACCATTTACTTTGAAGATATTCCCGTCTGTTAAATTTTGAATCTCAACTGCTCCATGAGGAAATACTTTTACAACTCGATAAGGACCATACCACCGCGAACGTAGTTTTCCAGGAAAGAGGCGTAGCCTGGAATTGTACAATAATACTTTTTGGTTCGGTTCAAATGTCTTGCGAAGAATCGACTTGTCATGGAAGATTTTTGTCTGCTCCTTATAAATTTTTGCATTCTCATATGCCTCATTTCGAATTTCCTCCAACTCATTGAGTTGAAGTTTTCGGTGTGATCCGGCCTTGTGCACATCGAAATTAAATGTTTTGATGGCCCAATACGCATGATGTTCTAATTCCACAGGCAAGTGACAGGCTTTCCCAAATACAAGCCTGTACGGAGACATTCCAATCGGAGTTTTGAAAGCCGTACGATATGCCCAAAGAGCATCATTCAACCGTTGCGACCAATCCTTACGATCGGGGCGAACCGTTTTCTCTAAAATTTGTTTAATCTCCCGATTTGACACCTCAACTTGACCACTTGTTTGTGGATGATATGGCGTTGCAACTTTATGAGTGATGAAATATTTCTTCATTAAAGATTCAAACGGTTTGTTGCAAAAATGAGTACCCCCATCACTTATAATTGCTCGAGGAGTGCCAAAACGAGAAAAGATATTTTCTTTTAAGAAACGGACCACAACTCTGTGATCATTCGTTTTACATGGCACTGCTTCAATCCACTTAGAGACATAGTCGACGGCCACAAGGATATACACATAACCAAATGACGGGGGAAATGGGCCCATGAAGTCAATACCCCAAACATCAAATATTTCAACAATGAGAATATTGGTAAGTGGCATCATGTTCCTGTGGGAAATATTACCCATACGTTGGCATTTATTACATGTTGAACAAAAGGCATGGGTGTCTCGAAACAGTGTAGGCCAATAAAATCCACTTTGTAAGACTTTCGCAGCTGTTTTCTTTGAACCAAAATGACCGCCACAGGCATGATCATGACAAAAGGAGATTATACTATGAAACTCACTCTCAGGCACACATCTCCTAATAATCTGATCAGGACAAATTTTGAATAAGTATGGATCATCCCAAAAGAAATGTTTAACCTCAGCAAGAAATTTGGATTTATCTTGTTTAGTTCAATGAGAAGGAAGTTGACCTGTAACAAGATAGTTTACAATGTCTGCGTACCAAGGTAATTGAGAAATAGTTAGAAGTTGTTCATCAGGGAAAGACTCATTCACTGGCAATGGATCCACTGTGGACTCTAAGACAAGTCTAGACAAATGGTCGGCTACCACATTTTCGCAACCCTTTTTATCCCGAATTTCAATATCGAATTCCTGTAGCAAGAGAATCCACCGAATCAATCGAGGTTTAGCGTCTTTTTTAGAAAGAAGATATTTCAATGCTGCATGATCTGAGAACACTATAACCTTTGATCCTATGAGATACGACCTGAATTTGTCTAGAGCAAGTACCACCGCCAACAATTCTTTTTCAGTGGTAGAGTAGTTGAGCTGTGCATCATTTAGAGTCCTACTAGCATAATAAATGACATGAGGCATTTTATTCAATCTTTGTCCTAGGACGGCTCCAACAGCATAATCCGAAGCATCACACATAAGCTCAAAAGGTAAACTCCAATCAGGTGGTTGGATGATTGGAGCAGAAGTCAGTAAATGCTTCAACTTATCAAAAGCTTGCCGACACTCATCATTAAGGACAAAAGCAACATCTTTAGCTAGTAAATTGCATAAGGGTCGAGAAATTTTGCTAAAATCCTTAATGAATCTCCTGTAGAATCCCGCATGCCCTAATAATGATCTAATCTCCTTAACAGTTCTCGGTGGAGGAAGACTAGAAATTAAATCAATCTTGGCTTTATCAACTTCAATGCCTTTACTTGAAATAACATGCCCGAGTACAATCCCTTTTTGAACCATAAAATGACACTTTTCCCAATTCAATACCAGGTTCATTTTTTCACATCTTTCCAAGACAAGAGATAGATGGTATAAACATTCATCAAATGAAGAACCGAAAATGGAAAAATCATCCATGAAAATCTCAAGAAAACGCTCAACCATGTCTGAAAAAATACTCATCATGCATCGTTGGAAGGTCGCAGGTACATTACACAATCCAAATGGCATACGCCGATAGGCATATGTGCCAAAAGGACATGTAAATGTGGTTTTCTCTTGATCCTCGGGAGCAATGGGAATCTGATTATACCCGGAATAACCATCCAGGAAACAATAATAGCTATGCCTTGCCAATCTCTCAAGCATCTGGTCTATGAAAGGAAGAGGAAAGTGATCCTTCCTTGTGACCAGGTTCAGTTTACGGTAATCGATACAAACTCGCCAACCCGTAGTCATGCGAGTCGGCACTAACTCATTATCCTCATTCTTTTTCACCGTAATCCCAGACTTTTTAGGAACAACTTAAACTGGACTGACCCATGTGCTATCTGAAATGGGGTAAATGATACCAACATCTAACAATTTTAGCACCTCAGCCCGGACGACCTCTTTCATGTTAGGGTTAAGCCTCCTTTGCATTTCTCGCGATGTTTTTGCGTTTTCTTCAAGATGAATACGATGCATACACACCGTAGGGCTTATTCCCTTTATGTCCGCTATTGTCCACCCAATAGCTGCCTTATGTTCTCTAAGAACATTAAGCAGCTTACCCTCCTGTTCTTTATCAAGGTTAGCAGCTATGATGACAGGCAGGGTTTCAGAAGGTCCTAAAAATGCATACTTGAGAGTTTCAGGTAATTGTTTAAGGTCGACTTTGGGTGGTTTCTCAATAGACGGGACCAATTTAGACTCAGATGGTGGAAGAGGTTCCACTCTCGCTTTCTATTTTGTTGTATTCATATCTGGATTATAGTCAAGCAATGCATTGACTTCTTGGATGGAACTTTCTATGTCAAAATCTCTGCCAAAATGTGCTAAACACGTCTCAAGAGCGTCATCGGAAGATTCAAGGAAAGAGTCATGCACTAGACTCTCAATCATGTGCACTTCAAATATATCATCCGAGTCTGACATTTGTTGTCCAGCATTAAAAACGTTGAGCTTGATCTTCATGTTACCAAAGGACAACTTCATAACTCCATTCCTACAGTTTATGATTGCATTGGATGTGGCCAAGAATGGACGTCCTAAGATAACCGGGATTTGACTTGTAGGATTCTGGACAGGCTGAGTATCTAGAACGATGAAATCCACTGGAAAATAAAACTTGTCAACTTGGATTAGCACATCCTCAACAACACCACGGGGCACCTTGACAGATCTATCAGCTAGTTGGAGTGTTATTTTAGTTGGTTTCAGCTCACCAAGTCCTAGCTGCTCATAGACCGAATATGGTAACAAATTAACACTGGCCCCTAAATCAAGCAACGCTTTCTGAACCTTATGCTCTCCTATGACACAAGAAATGGTAGGAGCTCCTGGATCCCTAAATTTAGGAGGGGTGTTGTGTTGAATCATGGAGCTGAGTTGCTCTGCAAGGAAGACCTTCTTATGAACATTCATCTTACGCTTTTGAGTGCATAAATCTTTAAGAAACTTAGCGTAAGCAGGGACTTGCTTGATCGCATCAAGCAACGGAATGTTGATTTGGACTTGCTTAAACATGTCCAATATCTCATTAAAGTTGTTTCCTTTCTTAACCGGTGCCAGACGTTGGGGAAAAGGTGCTTTAGGCACATAAGATGGCACATGAGTGGTTCCTGGAGAGTCAGAGTGTTGTTGTACTTTGGATGCACTAGTATGTTTCTCCATTTCATTTTGATCTTCCGCATTGGACTTTGATTCTTCCCTAGGCATATCTATTTTGTTCTCGATCTGTTTACCGGACCTAAGGGTGATGATTGATTTGGCTTGCTCATGATATTGTTCTTGGTTTGAATTAGAGCCAATCTCATACTGTCCTTTTGGATTTACCACAGGTTGACTAGGGAACTTGCCCTTCTCTCTCTCACTCAATGTGGCAGCAAGTTGACCCAACTGTACTTCCAGCTTAGCAATGGATTACGCATTTGCATGTAAACTCTGGTTAGCTAGTAAGGTATGTTGGGTGTCTTTTTGAAATTGAAGTGAACTCTGCATAAAAAGATTGAGTGTGTCCTCAAGAGATGGTTTCCTAGATTGTGGAGGCACTTGTTGATACTGTGAGAACTGCTGAGGTTGTTGACTGCCAACTTGGGAGTAAGGTTGCATAGGAGGATTTCCAGATGGTCCTCCTTGTTGTGGTCCTTTTGCCCAAGAAAAATTTGGATGCCTAGCCCACCTTGGATTGTAGGTGTCTGAGTAAGGATCATTCCCAGGTCTCTCCGAAAGGTGTTCATAGCATGTACTTGTTCAGGGAGAAATTCTGGAAATGCTGAACTAGATGGACAAGACGGCGTAGGATGGGCGGGACTAGAACATGTGGCACATGACTCGACTTGAGTTGTTTGTGGAGGTCCATTATTTAACATTAAAGCATCCACTTTCTTTGTCAGGCTATCAATTTTGGCATAAAGATCTGGCGTGACTCCTACCTCATATATACCACCTTTCTTCTGTGGTTGGGGACTCCTTTCACCTCTATTTGAGTAGTCCCATTGCTGGGAATTTTCACACAAGGTTTCAAAGAAATTCCACGCTTCAACATCACTTTTGGTCATGAATGACCCTCCACTGGTGGCGTCAACCATGCGACGGTTTTGGGGTGTCAGACCATCATAGAAGTATTGAACCTGTTGCCACTTTTCAAAACCATGGTGTGGACATTTAAGAAGTAAATCCTTCCATCTTTCCCAACATTCATGAAAGTGCTCACCCTCTTTTTGTGTGAAATTTGTAATTTCTCTACGGAGGGCATTAGTTTTGTGAACAGGGAAGAACTTGTTTAAGAACTTCTTAGACAGTTCGTCCCATGTAGTAATAGTCCCAACTCCTAGAGAATTCAGCCATGCTTTCGCCTTATCCTTCAAAGAAAAAGGAAAGAGGCGCAAACGGATCGAATCATCTGAAAAGTTTTGGAACTTAAAGGTGGAGCAAATGTCTAAGAATTCTTTCACATGATGATATGGATCCTCCTTATCTGAACCATAAAAGGATGGCAACAATTGTATGACCCCAGGTTTAAGTTCAAAGTGTGCTGCCGTGGTGGCAGGCAACACTATACATGAAGGCGCATTGAATTGGACAGGAGCTGAATAATCTCTAAGAGCTTTAGTTCCATTCTCTTCCGCCATTTCAAACAGAATGTTTCTAAATCTTCTATGAAAGGTTCTTTCTATTTCAGGGTCAAAATGTGCTAGTTCTATGTTCAGAGATCTACGTCCTAGCATAAACTATGTTATCAATATAAGAAAGAAAACTAAACTAAGAAGTAACCTAAGAGAAATAAAACTAAAGGAAAAAGTTATGAATTCCTAAAAACAAGAGAAAGCTATGTAAACGAGAATTGGAAAGAATAACCCGGAAAAGGAGATGATGAATGTCTGCAGATTTGAAAGTTCCTCATTTTGAAGACAATGTTATTTAGCAGCTTCCTTCCTTAATTCCTGTAAACAAAAAGAAAACAAAAATAAATTAAATTTCCTAAAATAATGCTAGAAAAGAAATCCTAAGCAACGGTTAATTTCTAAAAAGAAAGTTTCTAATCTTAGAAATAAAAGCCAAGTTAGTTTCTAAAAAGGGAAAATTTCTAAAAAAAAAAATAGGAAATTAGAAAATAAGAGAGAAACTTTCTAAAAAAATAAAACCTAAAGACTTTTCTAATAATAAAACCTAAACTAGAAAATAGAAAGTTACTTGAAAGAAGAATCAGAATCTAGAATTAGAAAATAGGAAATTTCTAAAAATAAAATAAAAAAATAAAAATAAAAAATAAAAATAAATAAAATAGCCTAGAAATAGAAACTTTCTAAAAAAAATAAAACCTTAATTCTAAAAATAGAAATTAGAAAAAAAAATAGAAAATTTGGAAAGAGATTACCGAATTAGTAGTTTATGTCAGGTCCCTACAAAACAGGAAATAGGTTAGTTTCAAAAAAATTTAACCTAAAGTTAGTAAAAAAAAAAAAAACTAAGACTGAATTATGATAAGAGAGAATCCTAAATCCAATTGGATCGAAACAGTCCCCGGCAACGGCGCCAAAAACTTGATGTTTTATTTAAACCAACATGATTTAAATGATTTTAAACTCGCAAGTATACGAATCAGATGTAGATATGGTACGTATTACGAGATCGTTCCCACGAGG
The DNA here is from genome assembly GCF_029962835.1 of Magnolia sinica. Taxonomy (NCBI): domain Eukaryota; kingdom Viridiplantae; phylum Streptophyta; class Magnoliopsida; order Magnoliales; family Magnoliaceae; genus Magnolia; species Magnolia sinica. Next base: position 9,818,945 of record NC_080578.1, on the reverse strand, counting down.
ACTGGTCGTCACAATTCAAAATTAAAGACTCTTCTTAACTAATCCAACAAATATTTGCGATAGTAATTAAATAAACTAAATAAAAATCAATGAAAAATAACCAAGAATAATGAGGAAAATTCAATCAAGGAGAAGACTAGGACTTTCGAATCCACCCCTAATTATCATAAACCTTGTTTTACCTGTTGATTTACCCTAATTCAGATTGATATCAAAATAAATAAAGCACACGCTATGTCCTTGGTCGGGTACACAGAATGTATAATTCCTTAAAGCATATGGATCACATCTTTCCATCCATGGTCAGGCATGGAGAGATGTAGATTCCTGTTTCTTCCTCTATAGGAACCTGTTCATGGTCAGATACAAGCACCTATGATAATATTCCAAACAACATCCATACTAGACTTTGGTTGAGCTCTTAGAATGGAGAAGTACAGAACCTCCAATTAAGCACACTAGAGAAGAAAACACATCAATTAAATCAAAATAAAATCAACACATAACAAGGATTATTCAAATTAGGGGCTTCATCTCCGCCCTAGCTAAAGGATTTAGCTATCCATGGAATCAACTGGAAAGAAGGAAAAATATAGATGATAAAGGAAAAACATCCTTCCAATCTCTCCCTTCTTTCTTCCTCTCTATCTCTTGCTTCTCCAAGCTAGGAAAATCTCCAAAAAAACTTGGATGATCCGGCTCCCTGCACTTGCTCTTGAATTCCCTATCTTCTCTCTTGCTTCCTCCTCTTTTCTTCTCTTTTTTTGGATCTTTCCTCCCTGGCCTCCCCCCAAAACGAGCTCTCTCTCTTCTTTATAGCAGCTGGAAAGACGGTGGAAACGCTGTCGCAGCAACAGTGGAAGGTCTTCCGCATCCGCGTGCGAAAGGTTTCCGTTTCTGTTTGAAATGAGTTTCCGAGATGGTACATGTTCCTAATTTGATTTGGACACCTAGGATACGGTATTGGCCTCCTTTAGAATCTTCTGAACGGTCTGGATCATGCATCTGATGGTCATTGAGATCACAGAACAGCCCGCAAATCGGTCAGCGTGCGGACCTTCTTTACGCAGCCAAGTTCAGATGCATAACATCCCATCTTTGCTTGCTCGGTTTCCGAATAAAAACCGTCCCTTAGGACGTTTCCAAGTCGTCTACAAGATGGACGGATCAGATCTTCCATCTGATCGAGAATGGTGGGCCACAACCGCTGCAACGGTCGGACAGCGTCCGGCGTGCGTAAACAGGGTATACGTTGATCGCGTTGTGATGCTGGTGGGACCCATTATTGACATTATCTTCAAAATCCAGTCCATCCATTGGATTGACATTGAAAAACTGGTCGGACATGCTCAATTCTAGATCAAATTCATGGTGGCTCACAGGGTTTTAAACCTACCGTCCATTCTGTGTTTGAACGGTTAAAAACTGATATTTACTGCCATCTGAGATAACGCCACCTAGGCGATGGTAACATGGACCATTATGATCTAATAGACGGTCCAGATTGGACCCACAATCCTTAATGGTGGCCCACAACACGGGACCGCAAGACCCTGTTTCCGTTTTCGCGAAGCCGAAAACGGCAACTGCCTTTTTTTTAAAAATTTGGTCGGTCAGCGCCTGCTGACCGACCTTGCGTGTAATGATGCATTGCTGGTGTGCGTCCGCACTGCGTACATGCAGTGCACATGTGAGGTCCATCATGATGTATGCACCAAATCTCCTCCGTCCATATGATTCTCCATGTAATTTAGAGCGTTGGTACCAAAGATGAGCCATATCCAGGGACCAGGTGGGCCCCACTTAAGGAATTAAAGGGCTGATCTGGCCGTTGGGCCACTTCTCGAGATATCCAATGGTTGAAATTTAATATGTACGGTTTATTTATGGCCTGCAGGCTATGCATGAAGTTTCAAGTCAATCGGATGGCGAGAACCATGTGATCTTGCATTCTGGACCATTTTCGGGCCTTTTTAACGTGAACAGCTTGATTTCCTCGGCTCCCTTGCATGTGAATTCTTCAGTATTAGTTCCCTTGAGTGCGTTCCTTGCTCTGGTGACTTTGAAGTGTCAAATTCATGCTTGTAGTACTCTTTTTCCATCAACGCTCCTGATTTCATCCTGCAATAAAAATATAATTAAAATATTCCATTAAGCATTATCATGTACGTAAACTCATGCACTAATTAGGGTCTGATATGCAATATTCGACCCTCATCAGTGCACATGTGCAAGATTGTCTCTGCAATTGCATCAAATAAAATAACTTTATTTGATAGTGGACCACAACACAAAAAACAATGGATAATGACACCCACCTGTTGAAACTTTCCTAATGCCTTACAATATGTTTATTTGTCATTTAATACGGGGAATGAAAGGTTACTCATTCGGGATATGTATTTTTCTTATTTTAATTCGATAGTGAATTAAGTTTCTTAACAAGTCAATAATAGACGAAAATGATTAAAATAAGATTAATTGCTGATTTTATTAATTTAAATGTAAGCATAATAGAATCAATGAAAATAAGAAAAATAAACTAAAGTAGAAAAAAATAAATAGCTTCAGTTACTTGTATTGGCAAAATAGTTGTGGAAAAGATTGGATAATTATGAGTCATGGTATGAAGTGAGAAAGATGTAACTAGTGATTTGCCAAGTAAGAAATCAATGATCAGTGATATGATGATGCTGATCATGGATATTTAACTTACTTTCGAGATGTACCGTAGCAATGATGTGGACAATAGCAGATCTAATCTAAACCAAGGGCTTCACATTTGCTGCATGGTTTGATAGAAATGGAATGCCTTAGTTAAGAAGCTAAAGTAATAATATATAGTGTTACACTATAATGAGAGTGAATGTGCATGGTGCTGCTTTTATAGGCTTTTAAGAAACGGTGACTTTGAATATTGTATTATGCACTGACTGTGTCTTAGTAGGAACTAGAATCGGTATGATGTTATTGTGATTTGATTTGCTTTTAATTCCGGATAAATTTTTAGCTATTCGTTCATAATATTTTGCTACCTCTAAGAAATCGTTGATCATCTTAGGATATTTTTTCATTTTTTATTGATTTGTTTTTTATTTGGAACCTGTGAGTGAAGTAGATTGAAGAGAATCCACTACTGGCAACACCTTGGAAACATCTCACGTACGTGAAAAGTTATGCGTATTGTGCAGGTGTCAATCATGTGATTTTTGTATTGCATATGTGCATACGGCTTTAAGCGAACGTGCTTTTGGCAAGCTACATGTCACTGACAGCTAGAGGTGGGCATGTGACGACTTGATCTGGCTAACTCGACTCGTTTTGATCCAACTCAATCTGAATTGAATAGGTGAGTCAATTCGAACTGAGTAAGTTTCGCCCAACATGAACTCAAACCGAGTCGAGTTTGAGTTACCTAGTAACTCAACCCGACTTGATTTGGTTAGACTCGACTTGATCCGAAACCTGACTCGACCCGTCTCTCCAACCCTACCCCGACTTGATCCTAACCTCTCCCTCTTTCTCTCTCTCTCTCCCTCCCTCCTCTTTCGCTTCCAAGCCCGGCAACCACCCACCACCATCACCCTTCTCCTCCTCCTCCTCCTCCTCCTCATCTCTCTCCTCTTCACTCCCTATCTCTCAATCTGACTCGATGCCAACTCGACCCAACTAGGTACTTTTGATCGGATCGGACTCGGTCCGGATCAGTCCAGGCTAGACTGAACTCACATCGAGTCAGGCATGCTGGACTCGGTATCGAGTCGGATCGAGTTCGAGTCAGGCCTATTTCAAAACCGGATCGAGTCAAGTCAGCCCTAACTCGGTCCGACTCGACTCAGATGCCCAACTCTACTGATAGCTCAATCCTTGCTATGCAAATACAATTGATATAGCACAAGGGTCAGGTGTAAACAGTAACCATCACTATCGAATTTTAAAACAATGAAACTAAAATTTTGAATGGCTTGGCCTTAACTCTAAAATTCAAAAGGACAGGACAAAAACGTGATTTTAGGATAATAGACAGTATAGTATAGTATATTAAAGAGAAAAGACGGTTCAAATCTCAGAACCATCTCAGCATGTGGGCCCCAGCGGGTGGTGACGCACGGTGGTCCTGAGTCGCTACAGAGGAAAACAAACTCACTGAGGATTGAGGAATGCAAACGGCAGTAGCTCCCTTGAGTTGGAGGATTTTCTATTTTTATTCTCTGCACATGACACATGGACCACGTGATGGAGATTTATCAGAGAGGGTATTTTAGGAATTACAATATCTAACAGGAAAGATCAATCAGGATTACAATGGCTGATGCTATGGATTATTTATGCGATGAACTGTTTCGTCAGAAACAAATTTCTGGTTTCTTTGTATTTTTGTACGCTGATCAGGACCATTGATGGTTGGCATCACTTCGATGTACGGTAGATATATATTCTCAATCACTGTACATGTTTGACACGTCTCCGATTGGAATAAATCCCTCGACACGAGAGGGAGAAGGAGCACTTGCGTTCAAAGATACGGTAACTACCATGCGCTCAGGACGTGTGGGGCCCACCATGACATGCGAGTGCCATCCAACCCATACATTAGCTAGATGGGCACGCCAGTGTAGGACTGGATCCTGAAATACAGTATGATCCATAACTCAGGTGGGCCACACCAAAGGAAACAATGGGGGACACTTAAGGAATGCCCACTGCAGGAACTTCCTGATGGAATGTGGGGTCCACATTGTTCAACCACCGGATGCAGGGTTTGGATTCCATGTACACATCACTGGTGGGCCCCAAACAGCTCAAATTGTGGTAATTACCATTTGCTTTTTTTTTTTTCGTTTGCTTGTTTGTTTTTGGTTAGCTTGTTAGTACACACCCTTGTCAGTACGCACACTCCATGTTAGCCAACCCTCACCCGCCGGATCGATACCAGTGCCTCAAGTGTTGAAACGAGGTATCTCCACTCTCAGTCTGCCAGATGCGTTATGGATCCGGGTGTGTAATTGCCATTTGCTTGAACGCATGTAATCATTCCCCAAACAGTTTCTCGCGGTTCCGTGGGTGGGCCCTCTGTGATGTATTTGTTTATCCACGCCGTACGTTCTTTTTTTTTTTTTTTAATATCATTTTAATGAATGAAAAAAAAAAAAAAACAAATACCACGCTAAAGTTAAACACACCACAAATTACTCTTGCATTTAATGCAACGGGTATTTAATGCTTTGTGCATCTAATGCAACCTAAGCTTATTATTTTGTGTGGTCCACTTGTGTGTTGGATCTACCTAATTTTTGTGCATATACCTTAAAATAATTTGAGAGAAGGGATGGACGGTGTGGATAAACAGATACATCATGATAGGCTAGCCTACAGAACTGATCGTTCGTGGCTAGAGAATTAATCCGCGTCCCTCCGAGCTGAATTGTACCATTTTGAGGGAAGCGGATTGGCTGGCGTACCGCACCCCAACGACCTAGCTGGTGTGGGTACCTGTCGTGCTGAGAGGAGCGCTGACGCTCATCGAGCTGCTGCGAGTACTACTGACAGTTGAAAGGAGATTAAAGTTACGTGGCCCGCGATAATGTATTTATTGCATCGATACAGTTCATTCATTTGGTGAAATTATTTTATAGCACGACTCAAAAAATAATTATATACCTGAAGCTCAGGTGGACCACAGCATAAATAGCAGTGGGACTGATTCTTACTGTTAAAACATCCTTAGGCCCACTACAACATTTATTTTCCATCCAGTATGTTCATAAGGTCACACAGACCAAGATAAGGAGGAAAAACAAATATCATATTGATCCAAAACTTCAGTGACTCTCAAAAGGGTTTCAATGGTACACGTTCAATCCCAAGTGCTTTTTGCATTGTGGTCCACTTAATCTTTGGATCTGTTTTCTTCTTCTTCTTCTTCTTTTTTCATGAGCTCGCCGGATAAACTGATGGTTTGGATATGAGACATACCTCATAATGGGACCTACAAAACTTGGTGACGTCAATACACCAATGGTGTGTGGTACATGGATCACATAACATTACCCATTCAGTGATCTACATGCTTGTGTGAGAAAGAAAATGACCCATTCAGTGATCTACATGCTCATGTGAGAAAGAAAATAGATGAGTAAAGAAAAAAAGAAAATGACATATACCGCATTTTGGGCCAAAGCATGTTTGTGGACCTGTGCTGGACCCCACCTTTTTTAACCCACTCAAACCACATTGGGCACTCAAAACAGAGGCCTGTCCACTACTGATTCATGGAGCTAGATCCATGGTTTTTTTTTTTTTTTTTTTCTCTCTCTTTAAATTTATGCCCATACCTTCACAATCATCCATGGGCCCATTCATCCAACACTGCTAAAAATTCTGGTCTCTGTCCTTAATAAATTATACTTACAATGCTCATGAAAGCAAGAAATTAGCATATATATGTCCAATGATCCTAACCATCACTCGTTCGCAGTCATGGTTGTCCATGACTGCAACATGGACCATATGCTAAATTTCAAAGTGATTGGATGCTCCCAACCATTTGAAAATGCTTTGACAATAATAATCAAAAGTCCCATCAATGACTTCATGTGCCATTTACATATGGATATGATTGTTTAATCAATCCATGATCCATTTATAGAACCTTCGTCATGAATGGATGGTTTGGGTTATAGTCTATTTCATGCTTCGGGCTGCATTAAATCTAATTCAACAATGTACGTTCAGCCATAAGCAGAGTTGTGGAATTGCATGATTGTTACAAATCACAATTAAAGTTACTTCAACATGATTCAGAACCTCATTAGCTCCTCATCTACCATCTTCACTACCACAATTATTTCTCTAGGGAAAATCTAAACTTCAAATTCTGATTTCTAGCTCTCAGATGCCTTCAAAAAAATGCACCATAACAGCCTGCTTGAACTCAAAAAACCCATGATTAACTTACTAATAATAGCAATACATGTGTGTTAGGCGTTTCCAAGTCACTTTATACTTTTTCTCGTGTCACCTACCATGCTGATGCAAACGCATATATGGTGCCATGTCAAAAAATCAATGATGACATAAAACAATCTTAATATACTTTAAGACATTTGTACAATGAGTTCTGAGTGTTTTCGGAAATGAATTTGATTGCGTTTGGACACACTATCGAACCAAATTGCAATAATTAATTCAATAAAGTGAAAACAGCTGAATCACAAATACCCTTGCAAGCATTCATGTATGAAAGTAAGTTTCACATTGTAATTCAGTTACTTTTGAGTTACACCTGAAAGGAATGCCATTGCAATTTTAGGGCTACTTTCTCGCCATGAACAGATTGGACACATCATTGCAATTCCAATTTATAGTGCATTCAATCTCAACCATAGATTGGGTCAGTACGTTAGGATCCTCCAATAACATGAGTTGAATTACATTTCTTAGTTTAGGCCCACCCCACATGTAGAAATGATCTAATAATCAGAATTGTTGAGTTTTGGTCTATAGGCTATATGAGTCACAATAAAGGATGATTCCAACCGTTGATATGAGTATTTGAATGTGTATCACGGGCAAGAAGATTTTCTAGTGGGTCACATTTAAATCCATAAATCAATGGTCAGGATCATTTTTTTTTAATCATTGGACCATAGGCCATTCAAATACTACCTAAAGCATTGAACCCCAAACCATACTAGCTGGCCACGAAAATGGACAGTTGGACAATTTTGTAACGGTTGACGTACAATCCTCAAAAGTCCTCCAATCAACGGCTGGGATAATCCTACATTTCACTTTTTGGAGATGGTCCATCCATGATAAGGTCCAGCAGATGAATTATCTGGATCTTATATGTGTGCCCATATTCAAACAGGAGCTATTGTCATGCCAATCCCCGGACCCATGTCCCACCCTTTGAGGTGCATTGTCTATGGTTCAATGATCCAAACCATTGACACGATGGGTCACACCAAGGACTGTATATGAACTGAAAAACTCCCACGTTGGAAGACAGTAATTCTAAATATTTGGTATTTTCTTATTAGAATCTGAACCATTGCTTTATTTCCATGATCAATCGATCACTTGATGTCCACTCATCCAAGTATCAAAATCACAGGCCATCCAAAATCAGGCCCATAAAATCAACGATTCGGATCACATAACCATGGGCCTTAGTTGTCCAACATCAAAACGGGAAAGTAACTCGCAACCTTTCAGCCTCGGCATTGCACCATATTTTTAAAAGATGGTCCAAAAATACATGGTGGGCTGTAAAACAAAAGGCCCATTTACAGGCCTAGCCCAATCCAGCCCTCCTTACCCATATATACGCTTTTTCTGCGTGCTGTGCTCTCTTCCCTTTCAGGAGAAGGGGAGAAGAGGCAGCAGATACATGCCCCCAGGGTTTCGTTTCTCTTCCCAAATTACCCCCGCCAATTTCCCTCCATACCCCTCTCCATCTCCATCTCCATCTCCTCCCAGGCCTCTCTCTTCTTTCCTTCTCTCTCTACAAAAAAACACAGGAAATAATAATAATAAAAATTCAAGATAATAAGAAAAACCCCATTCCAGTCTGCAGCTCGAAATAATCGTTCCAGGTAAGAAAAATCACCTTTTCCTGTTTTGCCCTTCTTTGATTTTCTCCCCCACCAAAAAGAAAGAAAAAGACGATTCAATCCCTTACCTAGATTCGTTATATATCTTCTTATATTTAGTCCTTTGAATCCATATCTCTCTCTGTATTCCGCAATTCGATGCCCTTATGATTAGGGTTTTTTATTTGCAATTCTAGGGTTTCTATTTGTCCATTTTTTCTATTAATTGGTGAGAATTCGGAGCTCTAATTTCGAGATGAGTCGAAGAGTTCGGCGGAAAGGTTCTCACTCCAGAGAGAAGGATAAATCAATCTCTCACAGGGATTCTTGTATCTGCGACGTCCCGTCCCAGTCGGATTCGAGAATAGAGGTCGATTGGACATGTCTACCTGACGACACCGTCGTCCAGCTGTTTTCCTACCTGAATTACAGGGACCGAGCCAGCATGGCGTCGACCTGCCGGACGTGGCGGGCACTTGGCTCGTCTCCCTGCCTCTGGACCTCCCTTGACCTCCGGGCTCACAGGTGCGATGCTGTGGCCGCTTCATCCCTCGCCTCGCGCTGCGCCAACCTCCAGAAGCTCCGGTTCCGTGGGGCAGACTCCGCCGGCGCGGTCATGTACCTGCAGGCCCGTGGCCTTCGTGAGATCAGCGGCGACTTTTGCCGGGACATCACCGATGCAGCGCTTTCTGTCATGGCAGCCCGCCACGAGGTGCTTGAGAGCCTCCAGATTGGCCCAGACTTCTGTGAGAGGATCAGCAGTGATGCCATCAAGCTGGTTGCCCAATGCTGCCCCAAGTTGAGGAGGCTCCGGCTCTCAGGCGTCCGGGACGTAGACGGGGAGGCCATCAATGCGCTGGGGAGGCATTGCAAGCAGCTGGCTGAGATTGGGTTTGTGGACTGTGGGAATGTTGATGAGGCCGCACTGGGGAATGCAGTCTCTGTTCGGTTCCTCTCGGTTGCAGGGACCCGGAACATGAAATGGAGCTTGGCCATGCAGCTCTGGAGCAAGCTGCCGAACTTGGTTGGCATTGACGTTTCGAGGACCGACATCGCCCCGAGTGCTGTTTCAAGGCTATTGTCTTCATCGCATAACTTGAAGGTGTTTTGTGCTTTGAATTGCACGGTTCTGGAAGAAGCAGGTAACTACTCAGCATATAATGTCAAGGGAAAGTTGCTGCTCACCATTTTCACAGACATTTTTAAAGGTCTAGCTTCATTATTCGCTGATACCACCATGAAAGAACGGAATGTCTTTTGGGAGTGGAGTACTTCGAGGAACGGTGTTGGGTACGTAGGGGATGTTATGAATTGGCTCCAGTGGGCTCTTTCACACTCGCTTCTTCGTGTTGCGGAGACTAATCCACAAGGGATGGATAATTTCTGGCTGGCACAAGGTGCAGCCCTTTTGCTCAGCTTGATGCAGAGCTCACAAGAGGATGTTCAAGAAAGAGCAGCAACGGGACTTGCCACCTTTGTTGTCATTGATGACGGAAATGCGACTGTTGATTGTGGAAGGGCAGAGGCAGTTATGCGGGATGGTGGGATACGACTGCTCTTAGATCTTGCTAGATCTAGTAGGGAAGGTGTCCAGTCAGAAGCAGCGAAGGTAAAGTTTTGGGTTTAGCAAGCTTGATTTTGGCATGTCTCAGGGAATTTTGGGTTGATGGTTTTGAATTGATATGGGAATCCAAATGTATAGGCTATAGCAAACTTGTCCGTGAATGCTAAAGTTGCAAAAGCTGTCGCAGAAGAAGGTGGAATCAGCATCCTTGCTGATCTTGCTAGGTCTAAGAACAGATTGGTTGCTGAAGAGGCTGCCGGGGGACTCTGGAATCTTTCTGTTGGAGAGGAGCACAAGGTTTTATACGTCATCTTTTGCATGCTCTATTCTTTATGATAGTTGGTTACAATGTGATCAGCTCTTGGTTTCAGGGTGCCATTGCGGAGGCAGGTGCTGTAAAAGCTCTTGTCGATCTTATTTTCAAATGGGATTCTGGTGGTGATGGAGTTCTTGTATGTCTTGCCTGTGATGTGCAGTCATGTCTTTTTACTAGTACTAGGGGAAAAAGTACAAAGATGACAAGTTGAGACCTTTGTGCTTGTTTGTTTTGATGTCAAACAGGAACGAGCTGCTGGGGCACTTGCAAATTTGGCAGCTGATGAGAAATGTAGCATGGAGGTTGCAGTGGCAGGTGGTGTCCAAGCTTTGGTGATGCTTGCACGGAAATGCAAGTTCGAGGGAGTGCAGGAGCAGGTAGCTTTTCCTTTTATCTCCCAAGCGAGCTTAGTTGCATTCCTTGTTCGTTCTAAGCATTATTTACTAGGTAGGCAGGGATTTAGTGGAACATTTTTCTTCTTTCCCTGTTGACTTGGATGTCGGCTTGCTTTTAGTTTTTCTCTATCCTTGTAGTAGTTGATTTTATCTATCTCAACGGTCATCCAAGATGCTTATCCCCTGCATTGTATATTTTTGAGTGAAAATTGCCTAAACATGGAAATGGGAGATTAACTTTGGTGTTTCTAGTACTTCTTTCATCTTGAGCTGCGATTACCCATCTATGGGAGCAGGCATTGTTACCTTGCATCTAACCCTAGAGTAAGTGGGTTACCTATTACCATCTATCCAAGGTGGTGTTTGGAGGCATTAATTAAAAAACTCATTAATTTGGAAGTTCCTTAATTAGTTTACACGAAATTGTAGATTAATGATTTATCAATTTTTATTTTTTTTTGGTTTTTCTTTATCAAAATTTTGATTATTTTATTTTATTTTTATTTTTATGTCATAAGAATTTGGGAAAGAATTTTCAATTAATTTTTCAAGCCCATTCGTTCTATTCGCTTGAGATTGGATGATCCAAACCATCTAATCAAAGGTCATCTAAATTGATGGTCCAAATAAAATATAATGTAGAAATGGTACAATCATGGATCTGGTTATGCCCCCCCTTTGATTACCCATGTCTCAAAAACGACTTCGATTGGATGATTTCAACCATCCAATCAATGACTAAGAAAATCACGGTCAATATTGATTATAATAGAGAAGTTCTAATAATTGATTTGGATCCCACCTTTGGCTGCTCATCCCTCTTAAAATACACTTTGGTCGGGTGATCCTACCCATTTGATTAATTTATAGGAAAATAGATGGCCCATATTAATCATAATGGAGAAATTCCAATAATTAATTTGGGCTCTCCATCATCATGTGGGGCCCATCTTTGATTGCTTCATCTGCCTAGAGGTTACTTTTATTAGACGATCCTAACAATTTGATCAATGGGTATGAAAATGGCAGTCCACATTGTACATTATAGAGAAAGTACAGTAATTGGTCTAGACCACCCATGTTGTGGGGCCTTATTTGCAGGATCCTTCTAATTAGGTGCTGCTCCTGCTTCGAGTCCCTACTTCGGACACTCGCTGTCACTCCCGCTTCCTACCCATTTACACTCGTTAACATTTTGAAAGAGGCACTTCCACACCTCTACACATTTGTTGCTGCTCTGCTTCATGCTTTGTGCAACTAGCCACATTTGATTGCCCATCCTCCAGACAATCACTCAATGACGATCCCAACTGTTCAATCAATGGATAGGAAATGAACGATAACTATTGATTATACTAGAGAAGGCCCTATAAGTGCTCTGGATTCTCCATCTAGTTGGCTCACCTGTTATGTTGACCCCTCCCGAAAAATCGTTTTCATAAGATGATCCTTTATGAAATGGATGGTCCATATTTATTATATGGATTATCCCTACAGGCGTGGGTTCAACTCCCCTCCTTGGCATTACTCGATGCACGTGGTTGCGGGTGATTGCGTGCATCTGCAAGGTATAGTCTCACCTCAAATGGGGCGGGGACATCTTGTGTTGTTAAAAAAAAAATATTATATGATAAAAGGTCTGATTGTTATCAATCATGTGGGTCTATGTTTATTGGCCATCTCTCTCAAAAATTACTTTATTTGATGGTACTAACCAACTGAGCAATCCTTTGGAAACTTAACGGTCCATATTGATAAACTAGAAATGGTCATTGAATTGACCTTTCATAATGTGGGGCCCCCGTTTGATTGATCATCTTTCTGAAAAATGACTTTGATTGGCTAATCGTAGCCATTAAATCAATTGCTAAGAAAGTAGAGGTATTGTGATGGGTGGGGAGCCATTCTCCATCTTAACATTGGGAAACCCTTGATTTCTTGCTTCATGGATTGGTGAATTTGGACCTCCCCCCTATCTTCTAGCTGCTAAGTTTGTGAGTTGTGCCCTGTCTATTAATTGGAAAATCAGCAAACTCAATAAACAAGGTTAACCGAACACACTAGTTACATAATTCATGAATTTGGCAATTAAGATTTGCCAAATTCATGAATTTTTTTTATGAAAGATGAAAAAAGAAGATTTGTTAAATTCATGAATTTGGTGCCCATCCAAACACCCCTTAAACATTGTGGCGGACTCCCTATGTGACTTAGAGAACTAGTGAATTTAAGTTGCAGAATTATTACATTGACTTTCCCATGGGCATACTCAGGTAGTAGTTTTAGTTGTGGCATGTGTTGCCTATGCATCTTCAAACAAGTCTGATATGCTGTAAGGAAGCTGATGTCGCTGGTGGTTATCCTGCTCTTTTATGCCCAGGCTGCTCGTGCCTTAGCTAATCTGGCTGCTCATGGTGATAGTAACAGTAACAATGCTGCTGTTGGACAAGAGGCAGGTGCACTCGAAGCACTGGTGCAACTTACTTGTTCTCATCACGAAGGTGTCAGGTAAATTAAATTTTGTCAGTTATTTATTTATTTTAAAATTTACATGCGGATTATATAAAGGCTTTGTAAATAATCTCTAGTAGGGCTGCAACTTGGGTTCGGTCAACCCAAACTTGATTTACCCATCCCGAGTTCAGGTCAGGTTGGGTCAGCTTGTCACGGTCCTCGGTTGAATTAGGGTTGGAAAACTCCAACCTGATTGAAACCTGGTTGGATTTGGGTTGAGCAAATTCGGGTCGAGTTAGGTTGGGTAAGGAATAATCACATGTATTTGAATTGGGTTGGAGTGGATCGGTTTAGGGTTGAGTATAGACGAATTCATGTTGGGCACCTTGGGTTGGAAGTTGGGTTTTCTTGAGGTTGGTTCGGGCTTGGGTTGACCCTTACCAACCCAACCCGCCAATTTGCACCCCTGGTCTCTAGGATGATGAAGTGTAAACATCTCTCTCTCTCTCGCGCGCGCGCGCGCGCCAAAAATTAAAAAAGAAAAAGACAAAAGAGCTGTAAACATTTCAAAGGTTTGTTGGTGTGCTCTCAATTTTTTTTGACCAAGATATGAATCATTTGTGCCATTTCGTGGTATGTTCTGTTCCTGTACTCATAACTATTGCACGGTGCTTTTCTTATGCTTATAAGTATTGCACAGAAAGTTCTGCTTATTGACCGACCTTTTTTTCCATCATATGTGGTTCTTTAAATTGCATTGGATAGATTGTATTGGGATGTCCAGCTACTTATTCTTGGTCTGTCTATTTTTGGGGGGTTTTTGTATAAATTAGCTGATATGTAATTTGGTTGCATTCTTCTACTTCTAATTTCCTACTGTTTATTTTTATCATCCTACAACTGCCTGTCCTAGAATTTGTAATTGAGTTGTTTAAAAGATTCAATTATCTGGGTTCTATGTTTTTCTCCACAGAGTAAGGGCCCATTTGGATGCACCCCCAAAGGGGCGTTTGAGGCTAAATGCCGTTTTGATCCAAAATGGCAGTTGATGTTCTGCATTTGGATGCACTTTGCAAACCCATGTCTCATATCCCGCTTGACAAAATAGGTGCTAAAACTCCCGACTTGGCAAAAGCCAACCCATTTTTATTTTGCTGAGTCGACTGAAAAAGCAGGCTCGAGACCCCCATTTTACAAACCCCCTTGTGAGGAAGCGTGTCCAAATGGGCCCTCAAGAATGCATTTTTTGATTGGTCTATTCTGATTTTGCGATGCTATTTCTCCTCACTAAACAGACAGGAAGCTGCTGGTGCCTTGTGGAATTTATCCTTCGACGACAGAAATCGAGAAGCAATTGCTGCAGCTGGTGGTGTTGAGGCTTTGGTATGTTTTCATTCTTAATATCTGAGTAAGATCATCCTATTCATTTTATTATTCTAAAAATTGTTTCTTTTGTCTTCTTTCACATCCTCATCGTGATCATACTCGAAACAGTGCAGTGGTCTTGCTTCCTGATTTGTGATTCTTTGGCAATCATAGTATAATTTCCTTCAAAGAGATGGAAACTAAAGAAAAGAAATCTGTTCCACTGGAACTATCTTTCTGGTTCTGTAAGAGCAAAAATCCTGAAATATAAAATTGTGAATTTGGTTATTGAATTTAGATTGAAGGTTCTTTGATATTTCATTTATGCTCTCATCCCATGACTGTGGTTTGAGCTGTCCAAGATCGCTTTCATTATTGTCCTTGTATTTGAATAGGTCCTATGAATGGTTACGATCTTGTCAAGGATGTTTAGCAAACTTATTTTCTCTTATGAAATCCTTAAACTGGATTGAACAAATTACCCTCCATGTTTCCATGCAGCATTTAATTTCTATAGATTATACTCTCATGTGGTATTTATTCCATGCCATGTGCAGTTTATATGTTATCATATGCTTGCCTATTGGAATAGCATGGTATCTTTGGAAAAGAGACCTAGGTTGTTTGCAGGCCATTTTTTTGTTATGGTGGTTGTAACTCTTTCAGCACATTATTTTTGCATTACCTCATGTGTTTAGAGTTCCCAATTGGCAGATTTTGGTTTTACAACATGTCGGGTTACTTTGGTGAAAGAGCGCAATGGTGAAAGAGTTCAATGTTTATCTTTTTATTTTCTAGATATGGTTGCCATCGGAACTTTATGTTGAAGCAATGAACAAGCACCTTTGCTTTTTGAATTTTAGGTTAATTGGAGTAAAGTTTCCTTGGCTGTTGCTCATCATTTTTCTGGTTATTTAGGTTGCTCTGGCACAAACTTGCTCAGATGCTTCCCAAGGTCTTCAAGAAAGAGCTGCGGGCGCTTTGTGGGGATTGTCAGTTTCAGAAGCTAATAGGTTTGTATTAGAATACGTACTGCTTTTTGTTGACATGATTTTGTATTTCATTACCTATTTTGGAACAAGTTGTAGAGTGGAGAATCTATTTTAATTTTTTAAAGTTGCACCATGGCGTTTGACTTTGATGGGATTTATTTTTTTGGGGGGGCTATTTGGGGAGCTAGAAATGGTCACTGTTTTCTCAATGAAAACGTGGGGGGTAGAGGATGTTATTAGGTAGATCATAGGGCTTATTTTGAGTTGGTCAGTGTATGTTAAAGCCAGTGTGTCCGGCAATCTTTTCAGTGCCGTTTAGCGCTTTCTTGGTTGTATTCTTTTCCCGCTTTGTGGGTTGTTAAGAATTTTTGTTATCTTTCAAAAAATAAAAATTTATTTATTTTATTCCTCAAAAAAGGAAAAAGAAGAGAGAGAGAGAGAGAGAGAGAGAGAGAGAGAGAGAGAGAGAGAGAGAGAGAGAGAGAGAGAGAGCATTATTTCTAACAAGGGTTCTACAGAGAGAGAGAGAGAGAGAGAGAGAGAGAGAGAGAGAGAGAGAGAGAGAGAGAGAGAGAGCATTATTTCTAACAAGGGTTCTACAGAGAGAGCGAGAGAGCATTATTTCTAACAAGGGTTCTACATTGATTTAATTTCGTTCTTGTGCATCACTGCTAGAATCACAATATCACAATACCAAAGGTCGCTAGACTAAATTTTGTAGAGACTTCTTGAGATTGTTAGATAAATGCACATCGAATGTTTGAATCGCCATGTGCCCTAATATAGCAGAGGCCAAGTTAGTAAGGGCCTGTTTGTTAACACTGAAAAAAGTTACGGAATGTGGAGCTCAGAAAGCCCTCGGCAATAAGTGTTGGTTGTTGACACTGAACTCGTAAAGCGCTCCGTGATTTGCCTCAAATTTTTTCCACCAAGGAGGCCTAGCTTAATGGTGAATCCAAAATGCGCTCCGTGGACTCTTTTAAAAAAATCTAAAATGCCTGGCGTGTTAGAGATTTTTGCCCTTTGCGTAATACACAACCCAACTTTTAACGTGTGGCATTTCTCTAGGCCCACCATGATTTGTGTTAGATCCACACCGTCCATCAACTTTTCTAGATAATTCTAGAGCATGATCCTAACAAATGAGGCACATCCAAAGAACAAGTCGACCACACCACATAAAGCAGTGGGAATGGACCAACTACCGTTAAAACCTTCCTGGGTCCACTGTGAAGTTTATTTGCCATCTAATCTTTTCATAAGGTCACACAAACCTGGATGAAGGGAAAACACAAATCAACTTGATCAAAGCCTTCTGTGGCCCTAAGAAGTTTTCAATGGTAGGCACCCAATTCCCACTGTTTCCTATAGTGTGGCCCACTTGAGCCTTAGATCTGCCTAGTTTTTGGTTTTATTCCCGAAAATGATATGGAAAAATGGATAGTCGTGGATAAAACATATACATCATGGTAGGCCCCACAGAGCCCTTGACAGGACCGTCCATCTCTAGCCAGATCTTGATGGGGGTAGTACCCAATCCCCGCATGGATTTGTGGGGGAAGCGGATTGCGTGGTGTGCCACACTCCATTGACCTTCGTTTTGTGTTGATGTCACCAAGTTCTGTGGGCCCCACCATGATGTATGTGTTATATCCACACTGTTCATCTATTTGGCGAGATCAGTATAGAGCATGAGCCCAAAAACTAGTCATTAAAAGCTCAAGTGGAACACACCACAAAAAGCAGTAAGGAAAATGATTCCCGCCGTTGAAACATTCATAGGGCCTACCATGATGTTTATATGCCATCAAATTGTTCACAAGGTCATAAAGACTTGGATGAAGGGGAAAACCAAATATCAGATGGGTCCAAAACTTCCGTGACCTCCAAGAAGGTTTCAATGGTAGATGTTCAATCCCCATTGCTTTTTGAAGTGTGGTCCACTTGAGCTTTGGATTCGTCTCATTTTTGGGCTCAGGTGTTAAAAACGTTCTCACCAAATGGACGAACGGTTTCGATATAACACTTACATCATGGTGGTGCCCATTGAACTTGGTGATGTCAACACAACGGAGGTCAGCACGCAATCCGTTTTAGGTGAGACCCCAGACTCACTCAAGATGGTGCGGCCCTTATTGTGGGACCCACCTTGATGTATGTATTCTATATCCACCTCGTCCTTCCGTTTTTCCAGATCATTTTAGGGCATTATCCAAAAAATGAAGCATATCCAATTATCAGGTGGGCCTTGCCATAGGAAACCGTGGTGATTGGCCATTAATTGGCCACGAAAGTTCTGGATCAAGCTAATAGCATGATATTTGTTTTTTTCCCTTCATCCAGGCTTATGTGACCTTATCAATAGATTGGATGGCAAATAAACACTTCAAAAACATTAAGGTGCGCCCTAAGACGTTTTTAATGGTGGGGATTCAATCATGACTGTTTCTGTGGAGACGAGCAAATGTGTCAAATTAACATATTTCAGACATTTCAGGCGTTAGTTAACAAACAAGTTGTTCTAGATTCAATACTAGTTTTCTGACTTCAGATTCGGACTTTAGGTTCAGATTTCAGATTCAGGCTTTGGACTTTAGATTTAACAAACAGGTTCCAAGTTTCCTGTTACATGAGCTTATTATAGAAATTTGGGGTTTCCTAAGAATGTCAGTTTTTTAGCATATATCGACGAAGTGTGATTGGTTTAGTGTCTCCATCTCTCTCACCATAATCACAATATTGCAATAGTGAGGATTACAAGAGGAAATTATGTTGAGACTCCAGCCTTCTCCAGGTGCAAGATCACATCAAATATTTGAATTGTTGTTTGCTCCAGTATATCGGAGGTCAAGTCATTCGTTCTTGCTGCCATTGTTCCAAGTATCGGTGATGTTATCGTTGATATTGTCGATATTATCGATATCTCCAGCTCAACGATACCGATAACACCGGTTGGTATAAGAAATTCTAGTTACTGCCGATATATCACAAAGTATTGTTAATGTATCAATATTGCCAATGTAATATTTTCGATTGTATAAATTCAAGATGTTGCTTGTATCACCAATGTAATGGCGATATTATTGATAATATCCCCAATGTATTGATATCGCCAAAAATCCATTTATTAAAAAAATCCATTTCAAATTTTTTTATGGGTGCACGGTTGTATGATAAAATACATGTATGTATTTGTGTATATGTATGCATGCATGGATGGATCATGGATGTATGTATGCATGTATGTGTACCTGGATGGATGGATGTGTGTATGCATGCATGCATGCATGGATATGGATCATGCATGTGTGTATATATGTATCTGTCATTGTATGTATGCGTGTATGTATGCATGGATGGTTGAATGGCTAGATGGATCATGTACGTATGTTTGTATGTATATATGTGCATGCATGGATGGATGGATCCACCATTTTCCCCATGTTTCCCCAATGCTTTCTTGAGTCAGCATACAAGCTTTTAGGCCCCCATTAAAGGGATACTCATTACGTATGCATCTTTTTTGCTATTATTTGATTCCTACATATGCAAGTATGTGTATTTTAGCATTTGTTGAAGCATCATTTAGAAATTCCAGCAATTTCCCCATATTTCCCCAATGTTTCTTTGAGACAACATTGCTGCTTTTAGGCTCCTATTAAAGGAAAACTTATTATGTGTGCGTCTTTTTTTTTTTTTTTTTCTTCCCTCAGCCTGTGATACAAGTATTAGCGATAATCAGTGTTTCAAATAGCGCCCGTAGCATAGTAGTAGCGTACGCTATATAGCGTAGCGTGGCCGTAGCACTACATAGCGTCCCAAATAGCGTAAATCCCCTGTAGCGCACACTACAGGGGTCGTAGCGTACGCTACAGCTACGTAGCGTGTAACGTCCGTAGCGTAAGCTACAATGTATTTTTTTTACTATTTCAGTTTTTTATTTTTATTTTTTCACGTTTTCTTTGTTTCTAATGTTGAGGAATGTGACACTTGTATTGTACTTGATACTTTTTAACCTATGGGATTTTTATTTCTTTTCATAATTGTGACTTGTGGTTTCAATTAGACATTATTAATTGAAGTGGTTTGCTTAGGAAGTTGTTGATGTGATAATTATTTGATTTGGCTTATGTATGTGGATTGGCTTTTGATAAATGATAACTAATAACTTTTTTGAACACGCTTATAATTGATAAAATGAATCATCTTTTAGGCATTTTTATATTTTTTTCTCTTTTTTTTTTTTCCACTATTTATTATATTTGTCCTATTTTTAAATTAAAAAATAGAAATATCGTGTAGCTTACACTACACGCTACGTATTTACGCTGCACGCTATAGAGGGCTGAGCGCTACGCATCACGCTACCGCTATTTAAAACACTGGTGATAATATCATTGATATCAATACATGTTTCCATATCCCCAGCCAGCGATACATGTAACGATACCAATTCTACGAACACTACTTGTTGCACAAGCTGGTTACATAAATTTGGCTCAATCCATTCTATAGCAGTGGTTGAACCCCACATCCTAGGATGTCACCATAATATCATTGATATCAATACATGTTTCCATATCCCCAGCCAGCGATACATGTAACGATACCGATTCTACAAACACTACTTGTTGCACAAGCTGGTTACATAAATTTGGTTCAATCCATTCTATAGCAGTGGTTGAACCCCACATCCTAGGACGTCACCATTTTCAACATGATCGACTTGCCTATGTGGACCAATCAAGCGGTGTACACTCTTTTTCCCACGCATCTGTGGGATTAGCCATGTGAATGATATTCTTGTCTGCAAAGCAAGCTTATAATGTCAGTAGGAAGGATGTATTCATAGGGAAACCATCTTTAGTGACTAATGCAAACATTATTTTTCTTTCTTTCTTTCTTTCCATTCAGCATTGCAATTGGACGAGAAGGGGGCGTTGCACCTCTCATCGCACTTGCACGCTCAGATGCTGAAGTAAGTATTTCATTTTAGTTGATATGTGGTCCTTGAAATCTGCATTTTGTTTCTTATGATTATCAGTTGACTTCAATCCTCTGCCTAGGAATTTAGTAGTTGCAATCTGGGTCCTCCAGAATGGAGCTTTCTCATTTTTATTTGGAGTATATGCAGTTTAGTTTAGTCATACTGTTAGAATGGCTCTAGTGACGAGTGCTCCGCTCAGCAATGCACTAGCAAGTGAAGCTGTAACCCTTTCTTGTCTGGTTTGTGATGGATTTGATGCAAACTGTTGGTGAAGAGAGCTACTTGTACAGCGAAATTCCATAACTTGATTCGGCAAGGATGGGATTTTGGCTCCCATCTCTTTTAATTGGAGAGTCTTCTGTTATAATCTGCTCTCTTTCTAATAAAATTTGGCCTCCTCTACACACACCAAAAAAAAAGAAGAATTAACTATGCTGCGGGTTGGATATATTAGTTGGCCTATTAGTTCTGGTGTGAGAGGTGTCAATCATGTTGCAAGGACCACAAAATATCAAAGTAGAAAGTCTGAAAGAATGGGGGTGCCACTATTTCCATATTAATAATTTTTTTGAAAGTTTAATTGGAATTTAAAGCTAAGAAGCAAAATTACACAGAAGCCAGCACATGGCTAGAGAGAGACTGAATAGCAAACATGGAAGAAAGAAAACTCAGATCATAGATGGATAACAGGAAAATTGCAATTAAGCGATCCTCTTGTCTTAAATGTAAGAGCAGGCCCAGACGCTCCATTTTCTGCAAGTTGATCAGCAATGGCAGTGGCTTTGCGGGGTACTCGTTGAAAACAAATTGCTTTGCCTTGTTTTAAGTTGAGATCTTCTTCAATTAGATCGAGCTATTTTCGTCAGACAATTCCCAGAAGATGCCCAGCTGATAGCATTACAAGAGTCTTCTTCCACAATTGCAGGAAAAAAAAATGAAAAGAAATTACAATCTTAACCGCCTGGATCAGGCTTGGGGCCTCCACATGGGTGGAATCCCTAAAACCAACAAGACCTGAGATCGATGATAGGGACCATGAAGTGATAACGGATGACTCCACCGATGCTGGACCAGCCTGGATTTCCAAAAGAGCTACCATCGAAGTTTATTTTAAAGCTTCTGGGACGAGGGGTCATCTTGCAGTTACTGGTTGAATGCTAAATCGGCTATGAAGCGCTTCAGAGAAGTTGGAAACAAACTTAGATGATGGGATCTTGCAGAGATCGGTATTGGCTCTTGACCAGGAAATTAAACATCTAAAAATGCGATCAACAATAGCTTTGATAGGAGCCTGCTTATTCTCAAATATTCTAATGTTTCTCTCGGTCCAAATCACCCACAAAGTAATCATGCCAACTGCTCTCCATATAAGGATTCCAATAGCCCCCCCAAGTATTAGAGATCCAAGAAGCAATGTGCTCAAGAATTGAATTTGGGAAGACCCACACTGCGAAATGTGCCCAGCACTCTGCTCCAGATTTTGAAGGTTATGGAGCAATGGAGGAGGTGGTTCACTGAGTCTTCTGCTGCAGAGCACATCACACATCTGTTGGGGATGATAAAATCCCTTTTTCTGAAGATTGTTGATCATCAGGATTTTTTCAAGAGAGGCTACCGAGACAAGGCTTTCATTCTTAACGGAATTGGAATAATTCCAGATTTTCGAGAGAGGAGACAGGCTTAATGTTTCAATATCCCATCCAGTTTGCTAAGGAGGATAGAATATGCCTTCCGCACTTGCAGCCTAGATTCTTCTATCCGACCCAATGGCAGGAATAAAAGCCTCATTTAGGATAGCCATCATCACAGTAAGAGTTGAACTTCCGCTATCTTTTAGATCCCTATGGCACGTAATGCACCATACAAGTTCCCTATTGGATCACGACAGCAAATGACACATGCACCCCCTTTTAATTTGTGTCTGGAAACCTTTCTCCAAGTGAGGCCTCTCCACACCAAAGGTCTTACTAAAATCAAATATGCTGACCTGTACCCACAAGAAACCTGGGCTGACTGATGCAAAATGGAGCCGACCAGGAGACCACTCTCCAGATAATGGAGCCTGACGGTTGGGAAGCCAGAGCAACATCCCGACCATTTTCAGCCAGGCCATATTTTGCAACAAGGACATATTTAAGCATCAAATCATCCCTTGATCCACGGTGCCACCACCATTTAGCTAAGAGAGCACTATTCATTGTTCACCTTGTTCCCAAGCCACCCTTGGAAATGGGTCCACACATATCCAACCATTCGATGAGATGGAATTTATGAGATTCTTTTGAGTTGCCCCATGGAAATTTTCTCTGAATAACTCTGAACTTATCCACAAACTTGGCAGGACATCTGAAAATAGATAAGAGATGATTTTGGAAGCTAGCTAAAACAGATTTTATGAGCATAATCCTACCTCCTAAAGAAAGCAGTCTTCCATTCCAGATGGCCAGCTTTTTGGCAAACTTCTCTAGCATATCGTCCTAGCATTGCGTTCCCGATCTCCCAAGAGCTCATATTAGTTAATCTACTATAGAATGTTCAATAGAAGATCATCAGGGGTTTTGGGGGGAAAAAACCTAGTTCTGTAATCTCCATCCTTTGTTTAAATGTAAGGATGATGTTCTTGACTTGAACTTCTGATCCCGATGTCTTAATGCCATTGGACTTCTTGAGTTTATTTCTGTGTTGATATCGAAAGGTTGATGTACATTTCAGTGAGAAACTGTAGTGAACTGTTCATAGTACTCACAAGTCACGATCCTGAATAGTCATAATGTTTCGCTGAGAAAATGGCCAAAAAACTGATGTGCACACACATTTCATATTTCCATAGCACACACTTCATATTTTTGTGCACTCACGCACGTGAGATAAGGTGAGTTTATAGAGGGAAGAAAAGATGCAAAAAAGAAAAAGAAAGGGAAAAGCGGGAAGCCCCAAGTTATGTGGCTTTATGGAAAGACTGATTAATAATGAAATTTTACAAAATTTCTTGATATTTGGTGCACCCAAACGCGACCTAGAGTAATAGGAAAGGGCAATGATTAAATATACAGGTAAAAGAAGAGCAACGGAACTGATTTAATACTTTTACTTGTATCATTTTACTAAAAGCATTGAAAAGATTAATTATTTTGTATTGATAACAGAAATATGTAACAAATGGTTGAAAACATTAATTGATATTAATGTTGTAATGAAAAATAACTTGTAATATGAGCTACATAGTGTAGCGTACGCAAATTATCATGTAGCGTAGGCTACATGCGACTTAGCTATTTTCATGAGCTATGTAGCTTAGCTTAACTTGTAATGTGAGCTACATAGAGCGTAGCATAGCCCATGTGTAGCATGTAGCGTACGCAAATTATCATGCAGCATAGGCTACATGCGACTTAAGCTATTTTCATGAGCTATGTAGTGTTAAGGCTAAGCTATGCTACATAGTGTAGCTATTTAAAACACTACCTATATATTACTAATGTGCAAATATACATGTGTAGGCAATGGTGGCATAACAAATCAATGCCTGTTAGAGTATTTGTTAATAAACCAAGAGTTGTTCTATTATCTACTTTTTCTCAGGGTTTAGGAAATGGTTCCAGTTGGCATTTGACTATAACGCCAAGGTTGATTTGTATACCTATGTCACTCATAGGTGGACTACAAACTCTCATAACATTAAGATAGTTGTGTACTCTACTACAATAGTTGTGTATTCTACTACAAACTCTCATAACATTAAGATATAAGCACTAATAGTGCTCCAACAGAGTACAAAAGATATGTACACACACAAAAAGGTACAAAATATACACATATTCTCAATACTTTCCCTCAAGTTGGAGCATGGATGTTAATCATGCCCAACTTGTCGACCAAACAATGTAAGGTGTTCCGATCAAGAGATTTAGTGAACATATTAGCTAGCTACTCCCCTAAACGAATAAATGGAGTTTTAATTTCTTTAGCAGCAACCTTTTCACAAATGAAGTGACAATCTATCTCAATGTGTTTAGTGTGCTCATGAAACACATGATTGCTAGCAATATGAATGGCAACTTGATTATCACATTATAGATGAATGACACCAGAAGAAGGGTAACCAAGTTCTCATAAGGTGCGAAGCCACATAAGTTCACATGTTGCATGTGCCATTGCCCTATATTCAGCCTTTGTAGTGGACCGAGCAGCCACTGATTGCTTTTTACTCTTCTAAGTTACTAGATTGCCACCCACAAAGGTGGAATAGCCAAATGTTGGCCGCTGATCATGAAGACTCTCGGCATAGTCAGCATTGGAGTAACGAGAGAGATGTAGATGACCATGTTGCGGAAATTGTAAACCTCAACTAGGAGCCAAACTTTAGATAACGGAGAATTTGATACACAATAGAAAGATGAGTAGTACTAGGAGCATGCATTAACTGGCTTATGACACCCACTGCAAATGACAGGTTAGGTTGTGTAATGGTCAAATAAATGAGATGACCAACTAATCGATGATACATGCTAGGATTAGATAAAAGGTCTCCATCATCAAGACCAAGTTTCTGAGCAACATTTATAGGAGTAGCAATGGTCGACACCCAAGCATTTTTGTCTCTGATAAGAGATTGAGAGCATACCTTTGCTGTGACAATAAAACCATTCTAGAGTTGGACCTACCAACCTCAATACCAAGAAAGTAGCGAAGTATACGCAAATCTTTGATTGCAAATTGCGTTTGAAGAAATGATTTGAGAGTAATAAAGCCAGCGTCATCATCACTAGCCAATACAATATTATCTACATAAATGAGTAGCACCCTAATCCAATTAGTGCGGTGGCAGATGAAAGGGAGAATGATCCGAATGGTTGCGAACAAAGCCAAAGTCTAACAACATTGCTAAACTTGTCGAACCAGGCTCGGGGTGGTTGCTTAAGACAGATAGCCTTCTTGAGACAACAAACCTGTTGTGAGGCACTGGTTAGGGAGAAACTTGGTGGCAGATCCATATAGACTTCCTTACCAAGATCTCCATAGAGAAATGCACTCTTCACCTTTAGCTAGAACAATGGCCAAGACAAATTTGCAGCCAAAGAGACGATTGCACGAACTAAATTAAGTTTAGCTACTAGAGAGAACATCTCGAAGTAGTCTACACCATAGGTTTGAGTGTAGCCCTTGGTGATGAATTGAACTTTATACTTGTCAATTGATCCATTTGGAAGGTACTTAATAGTATAGACTCAGCGGCACCCAACAGTCTGCTTGCATGTATCATTTTGCTCAAGAGCTTCCATTTCTTCCATCATAGCTTGCCTCCAGTTAGAACTATTGAGGGCCTCCTTGAGATTGCAAGGAATAAAGGAAGATGAGACTAAGGCAACAAAGGACCTGAAAGTAGGTGACAAGCACTGAAAAGAAACATTTGATGGATAGGATGACAAGTATAGGATTGACTAGGCTTGCGTGAAGCAATATGGAGATCATCCGAAGACGAAGGGATAGTACCTGGATTTCCATCAGAAGTGGATGGAATGATGGAAGACTGATTGGTGGGGGATTTCTTCCTTCATTGGTACACGAGTAATGGTTTGAGAGGGTCAGAAGGATGGGAATCTTCATCCAGTGAGGGGGATAGAAGAGGTAGAGGTTGAGGTACAAGTTCTCCCCCTGATTGGTAAGATGATTGTGTAGCGAATGGCCTTCAGAAGAGAAGTAAGGAACATCCTTAAAGAAGGTGGCATCCGCCGATACATATTTGTTGTGAGTCAGAGGGTTATAACATTTATACTTATTCTGGGATCACGAAAATCCAAGAAAAACACAATTTTCAGACCGATGACTTGTCATTATTGCCATCAAGTTTATGAAAAAAACACATACAACAACAAAAATTAGGAGATAAGGGAAAGGCTTTATCATGAGGATGTAAATTTTCAAAGAGAGTTTTTTCGGTAGAATTCAAGATGGCAATTAATAAGGAAGGTAATTATAAGTAAATCAACATCTAAAAAACGTTTAGGAACATGCATACGAATGAGAAGTGAGCATATAATTTTAAGAAGACGACGATTCTTCCTTTCGGCAACTCCATTTTGTTGAGGAGTTTGAGGACAAGAAGTTCGTGATAAAGTACCATGATCCTGCCAAAAAGTCAAGAAAGCCTTCAACATATATTCACCCCCATTTTTAGAGCGAAGAATCTTAATGAGGCATTGGAAAGTAGCAATTTCATTGTAAAAGGCCTTGAACATATCAAAAACTTCATGTTTGAATTTTATAAGATAAATCCAAGTTAGACGCGAATGATCATCAATAAAAGACTCAAATTATTTGTATACCCTAAGACAAAATAAACAAGCATAGGGCCTTAAATATCAGAGTGAATCAATTTAAAAGATTTAGACTTCCTCTTAGTTGACCTGGGAGGAAATTTGGTTCTATGATGCTTAGAAAGTTCACAAGTGTCATAACATAATGGTTTAATGGTAGTAATAGAAGGAAAAACAAGTTTCAGTCTTGATAAAGAAGGATGCCCTAAGCTACAATGCCATCTGGATACAGACTCCTTATTTAAATGACAAAGAACTCATAGGACTTGCGGGGGTATCATTGAGGAAGTAAATCTTGCCATGTTCACTGCCCCAACCAATCGTCCGCTTCGTCTGGAGATCCTGAAAGAGACAATAGGAATGAAAGGATGTTATGGAACATTGTAATGATTTAGTAAGGGAAACTAATTGACAATATATTCAATGGAAAAGAAGGAAAATGGAGAACATAAGATAATGACATGTTAGGAGAAAGGGTGATGGTTCTTGTCCAAGATATGGGAGATTGGTTGCCGTTGGCAAGTGTAACAAAACTAGATTGACTAGTAGGTTCACAAGATTGAAAAATATGAAGCTAACTAGTCATATGAGAGGTGGTTCTAAAGTTGATGATCCAGGAGGGAGATGAGGACACATGGAGTGGAACACTTGACTAGACTAAGCTAGCACTAGAAGAAGAGATCGGGTCACAAGAATGGCGATGCATCAAGGGATCATATGCTTCTGGAGAGATGGTAACCAAGTCACCTGAGGCAGTCATCACATGGGGCCATGCTGAAGGTACATGAATCTTCTTAGAATCAGATGATATGACACTGATTGTATAAGCTCAACCAATGAAGGGAGCCCAACGATATCCTAACATCAATCAATTGTATGGTTAGTGCCACCGTAGTGAATACAAGTGACACAAGACAACTAACCACTTGCTCTAAAAGCTCGAGCTGATATAGCATGATAAATCAATCCTTTTATCTCATAGCCTAGGCCCCACATCCTATGGGTTGGGTCATCGACTGAACCCCCCTTGTGGGCTCCACACATCACATGGGTTCCGCCTCACACGAGCTACCCGCCTCATATGAGTCACTTGCCTCACATATGCCGCCCACCTCGAGTGTGCCCTTGCATCCCACAGGCCACCCCACTTGAGCCCGGTGTGAAAACATCCTTGCATTAATCACCTTCGGTGAAGAGTCTCGAACACAAGACCTCCAGCTCTGATACCACTTTGATGTAGGACAACTAACCACTTGCTCTAAAAGCTCAAACTAATAGAGTGCGGCCAATCAATCCATTTATCTCACAGCCCAGACCTCACATCCCATGGGTTAGGTCCTTGGCCGAACCCCCTTCATGGGTCCCACATGACATGGGTTCCGCCTCACACGGGTGGGGTCCGTCTCACACCCCAAGTGTGCCCCTACATCTCACAAGCCACCCCACTTGAGCCCGATATGAAAATGCCTGTGCATTAACAAGTACAAGAGCCATCATGTCCACGTCTACCAAAATACGGTTACCACGACTGCCTCTATTAAGAACTCGACCCCTAGCTTCACTACCATAGCTAAGAGCATGACTAGTGCTTCAGGCGCTCCAACTTTGAACCCAAGAACTAGAACTAGAAGAAAGACGATCACCAACTAATGCAAGGGCATTTTCACACCGGGCTCGAGTGGGGTCGCTTGTGGAATGCAGGGGCACACTTGGGGTGGGTGCGGCCTACGGAGGAGGTCTCGTGTTTGAGACTCCTCACCGGGGGTGATTAATGCACATTTCACACCAGGCTCGAGTGGGGTAGCCCGTGAGATGCGGGGACACACTCGGGGTGGGCGGCCCATGTGATTTGGGGCCCATGTAGGGGGTTTGGCTGAGGTCCTAACCCATGCGATGTGGGCCCTGGGCTTTAATTCGCCATACTCTAACAGTTCGAGCTTTTAGAGCAAGCGGTTAATTGTCCTGCATCACCAGCTATGAATGCAGATCTATCAGTAGCAATATGCTCAACAGAAGATGAGTATGTAACTCTTCGAACAATAGAACAGACAAACTAACAGAGAGGGGATGGGCTCCATAGCTATGATTTGACCATGAACAGTTTGATATTCTGAATTGAGTCTAGAGAGACTGCATGATCTGAGTCTTTTTTAAGTTATTATCGAATGAGTTTATGATCCTTAGTACAATAAAATGGGAGAGGATGGTACATATCGAACTCATCTCACATACTAAGTAAGATAGTCAAGTGCTCCTTTAGGTTTCTAGATTCTCGTTGAAACTTACATATGCCCGAAATCAACTTGTACAATCTGGATATGTTGCGATCTTCCGAATACATGTCTCGGATTGTATCCCATATCTTCTTAGCCGATGTTAGAAACATAACAGAATTACTAATGGTACTCTCCATACTGTTTAGGAGCCAAGCCATGACTTGGTAATTTTCCTTTGTCCTTCATTTGTCGAATGTGGAGGATCATCCGAGATATAAGAAAGTCGCTCCCTTCCTCCCAAAAAGAGCTTGATGGATTGTACCCATTGCTGCTAATTATTCCTATTCGACTTGATAGTTGTAATCAACAAGGTGTGAGAATCGGAAGGCCCCATAAGAGTTCCATTAGTGAGCTTGTCTTCCATGCTAGGTTGAAAAAAATAAGAAATGCTAGTTCGAATAAGGGGGCAGATATATGGACAACACACCAACTATCAAAATCACTCAAAGATGGCAGATACACTGAACTTTCAGAGTATTCCCGAGGGCCTACGCAGTCTAGGCATAAGAAAACCTTACATAACAAGCCCTAAGTTGAGAGGAATAGGTAGAAACATGTCCAAAAAGATACTGGACAACAGCCCTCCACAAACACAGGATATTTCACATGGAAAACCCCACAAAAATGGCTGAACTGCACCATAAAAACCCTAAAAAACCATGAACAATCCAATCTTTGAGCAAAAAACTCCTATGGGTGGTCATTACTAGCCAAACCGACTAATCCCATTTTGGCCTTCCTCAGAAAAAAAACCATTCGATTGGAAGAAATCTATTTAAAAAAAAAAAAAAAAAAAAAAAAACCCTTGAAATGGGCCATTTCTAAAAAATACCTTAGAGAGCTCGAAACTCATTTTAAACGTGCTCAGAAAAATCCACAAAAATCACCATAAACCTTCTAAAATCAAGATCTATCAAACCATACCCTTCATTCACCACATGGCCGCATGGATAGTACACACGCTGACATTAGCTGTACGGTAGCTGAAGTCAACAAAATGCGATGGCTGGAAACAAAACAGCAACTTAATACCTTGCTCTAATACCAAGTTATGATTTGAGGAGAAGTTAGAAGAGGAAGTAGAGAGAGAGAGAGAGAGAGAGAGAGAGAGAGAGAGAGAGAGAGAGGGACTAATAAAGCTCCGGCAGATTACACAAGATAAGCATGCACACACAAAAAAAGGTACCAAATATACATGTATTCTCACTACACATGTAACATGATAGTCAGCTCTTCATCTATATGTTTTTCCTTTTACAGGATGTCCATGAGACTGCTGCAGGGGCACTATGGAATCTTGCATTTAATCCAGGTAATGCTCTTCGTATAGTGGAAGAAGGGGGCGTTCCAGCCCTCGTACATCTTTGTTCTTCGTCGGCATCTAAAATGGCTCGCTTCATGGCTGCATTGGCGCTTGCTTACATGTTTGATGGGAGGTACACCATTGTTTTCTCCGCCTTGTGTAATGTTACAGCCTCTATTTCATGTTCATTTTCCAATTATGGAAGTGCTGTTGAAGTCCAAACCAATATGCTCACATGTTTCTAAGATAGGAGGTACACCATTATTTTTATCCACCTTGTGTAATGATACAGCCCCTAGTTCATGTTCATTTTTCCAATTATGGAAGTGCTGTTGAAGTCCAAACCATTATGCTCACATGTTTCTAAGATATATTAATAGCTTTCTTAAAACAATTCAACCTATTCAAGCATAGGCAACTTGATTGTAGGCTTGCTCAGTTTTGGGATATTACCTAGAGGTGGATGTTTAATTTCGATTCTACTGCTTTACCAAAATTTCTATCTAGATCCTTCTTCACGGACATAGATTTCAGTGGTGAAGCAAGACCCACAAAAAAAAAAGCCTGGCGTCAAGACCCAGCTGATGCAGATGTTACAGAATAACCTTTGAGGAAGCCCTTCACCTTAATCTAAGGATCATTCCCCAAAAGGAACATGGCAATTTACTTATTTATGAGGAACAGCAGAACGTTTCATGCTAGGAAAGATTTTTAAGAAGAATCATGGTCCACTCCCAACGTGGCACTCGTGTGCGAGATCCAGGCCTTATAGCACAAGGGGCTCCAGGTAAGCATGCCCTTTCGTAGAAGTAGCTGGTCCGCTCATCAGGTTGCTCACACCCGTGCATTGAATATTGGCCATTGGTAATTTTCTTTCTAGCTGTCCCATATGGTGAATGGATCCGCCTGATTTGATGACCAAGAAATGGTTATGGTTGGCCCAGATCTTGCGGAACCTCTTCAATATGTCCCTGTAATTTTTTCAACACTACAATTCCTCATTGCCTTATACAGCACATTGCAGTCACCTTGCTTTGATTTGAGACATGAATTCTTTTTCAATTATTAAGTAATTCTATTAAATAGCCAAGGCAAATATAATAGAGGTATTTCATGTGATCTTCTGATTGGATAACATTCGGCCTTGCATGTCTCTAGAGAATAAAATATTTCCTTATGAAACGCATGCCATGGAATGGTCTGCCGAATTTTAATCCTTCAAGGACATGTAAATCTTCATATACATTGAGTTATCAGGGAGTAACTGTAGCCTCTTCTACTTCAGCTGGTTTCTTAGTTATGGTTAAGTTGCCTACTTTATTGTTGATTCTTGTAAGCAGCACAAAATTAGTACCTGGGGAATCACTTGTGATCATTGTCAGAGGTGACAATCTAGACTCGTAGTTTCACATCCCTTTCTGTACTTCCAGTCGATAAATATTCAAACTCAAAGCTCAGACTCAAATAAACAGATATGAAGTGCATGACAGAGCACTAGACCTCTATTCTATGTAGAATTAGTGATGCTGAATTTTCAAATATCTTAGCATGCTGATGGTTATGGGTCTGTCAAATTCCTGTTGCTTGATTGATCATGTCAATTGCAGTCAATTTTGTCTTGTTTAGATGATGCATACTAATTTAGGGGCCTGCCTTGTATGGCATACATTGACATTATTAGTTCAACTTTCACCCACGACATGAAATTGTTACCAAGGTAAACGGTTTTGTGATGTCTTGGGAATTGCTTTACTGGCCAGTTGATGAATCACATCACAGGCTGAGTTTCTTGTAGGGCTGGCCTGGGCCTGGAGGGCCAGGGCTTGGGCCCGTAAACTTATGACAAGGGCCGGCCAATATTGGAACTGGATATGTTTCAATCAACCAAAATGGTGGAAGATCTTTGGGCGTGGCAGGGGGGAGGTGTAGGGAAAACCGGAAAAGCTAAGTAGAGGCTTCTCATTATGGCGGGCTATTTGGAGAGCAAGGAATGATTGTTGTTTTAGAAATATCCAGCCTAGGGCAGAAGAGATCTTTAGAAGAATCTCCAGTTTCTTAGAGAGTGGGGCCTAAGTGGTTGTTGTTGGTGTTGTATTCTTTGCTCATTTTCACGAGCCTTTTAATAAAGTTTTTGTCATCTTAAAAATAAATAAATTTCTGGATAATGTTGCAAATGGTTCTAGTGTAGCTTATATCAGTATGAATGTCTTGGGTGTTTGAATAAAGTGGCAAGCGACCTTCCAACAACACATGCTGCCATACTTATATAGCTGGTTGAGTCCCAGGAACACGTTGCTGAGCAATTGAGGTTATTAATAAGACGATTTTTATTTATTTATTTTTATTTTTATTATTTTTATTTTTAAAATTTTAAAATTTATTTTAATTTACATATTTGATATTGAAGTAATACAATGATTTGTAGACATGCAGTTCTTAACTTGTCTTTTCACATTGGGTGTGTTTTTAAGAATGCATTAGTTAGTGAAGAACACCTTCTCGTTTATTAGTTCTTTTGTAATTTGGTGCAATTGTAGTCTAATGTTCCATGCATGTCTTTTACAGAATGGATGAAGTTTCGTTGACAGGGTCATCATCAGAAGGCATATCAAGGAGCGTAAGCTTAGATGGTGCTAGAAGGATGGCATTGAAACATATTGAAGAATTCGTGTTGACATTTTCAAATCACCAAACCTTCTCAGCTGCGGCTGCATCTTCTGCTTCTGCATCCTTGGCACAAGTAGCTGAATCAGCACGTATACAAGAAGCAGGACATCTTAGATGCAGGTTTTTTATTTATGTTTTTATTTCTTTATGATCAGTTCTTGATTGCCCATTTGCCATATCCATCCTATGCTCCTTTTCTTCTGAAATGGGAGACACTACAATATACTTTGAAATTTTTGATTAGTTGGAAGATGGTTGTTGTTTGTTCCATTATTTTATATTTTATTCAAAGTGGAAGAAGATTGGCAAATTGCAAGAAATTGTATCTCTCTTGGTGGTAGAATGTGCCTCATCAAAGCTGCCCTATCTAGTCTTCGGGTTTACTGTTTAGCCTCGTCCATGATGCCAGCTAAGATGTGTAGGGAAATTGAGAAGTTACAATGGGACTTTCTGTGGGAAGGTTGGAACAAGGGTCACAAGTTCCATGTATGTTGTGAATTGGGTAGAGGTGCAAAAGCCTGGGGAAGTATGGAGGTCTTGGGTTGGGAAATATAAAGGAGAATTGGGTGCTCCTCACTAAATGGTGAGACGAAATAAGGGCATTGTGGAGAGAGGTAATATATTGGAAATATGGAGAATCATGTGGAGGTGGGTGGCTTACTAATAGGGCAGAAAATCTGGTTGGATCTTATATGTGGAGGGCGATTTGGCGGATTGGCAAGAGTCTAATCAAGCCATTACCTGTGGTTGGATTTTTGGTGGTTTGGGGTCCTGGAATTAGCTTTTGGAAGGATATTTGGGTAGAGAATGGAAACCTAGCCATGGCGTTCCCGTCAATTTTCTCCCTTGTGATGAACAAAGATGCAAGTGCAAGGGATTGTTACAGGTATTGGGGGGGTTCTATGGTTTGGGATGTTTCTCCTTTGTGGGAATTTAAAGGAAATGAAGAATTGAGAGACCTCGCTGCCCTCTTGGGCATCCTGCAGGAGGTTAGTATTGGTCCTTCACGTGAAGATACCAAGTTTTGGAAATGGGCATCCAATGGTCAGTTTTCAGTTAAATCGATCTTTTCTAAAATCTGCATCTTGGGTGATCCTCACTACCCTTGTGCTATGATTTGGAGAGCCCCTATCCCCCTCGAGTGCAAGCTTTTATGTGGCTAGCTGTAGCAAATAAGATCCTTAGTGGATAGCCCTAAAAAGAGAAATATGGTGATGGCTAATATGTGCTGTATGGGAAATGTGAGGAATCACTGGACTATTTGTTCGTACATTATCCAACAGCTAGCATTTGTTGGGATCAGTTCTTCGGGCTGTTTAAAAAGAAAAAAAAAAAAGTTCTTCAAGCTGTTTAGAGTCATCTGGTCTTTCGAAGAAAGATCGCTTTGGGAGGTTAAGGAAGGGTGGATTTGAGGTCCTTTCTCTGATTGGGGAAGACACCTTTGGGATCTCCTTTGCCATTATACAGGGGTCATGGAAGCAAAGGAACGCAAGAATTTTTTAATCAAAGTGTGTCAATTCTATGGCGTCTTTAGTTCTGGAATGATTCAGTTGTCTCCCAGAATTCTCTGGAATGAACATCAGCAGCCAAGCTTAGATGTAATTGGGATTAAAATGGCCTGGGTGATTGCCGAGGTTCCGGTCTGCTGTTTTTGTTTTTGGTTCTTTTTGCTCTTAGGGTTTCTGATGTCTGGTATATGTTCCTTTGCTGCAATGGAGTGAAGATAGGGTTACCTTCCTATGCTCTTTTTATTTTTCTCTTGCTTGTTTAATGATAATTGTCATCTTCACAAAAGAAAAGAAAAAAGTAACACTTTGGGCTCTCTTTTAGCCTAGGGCAACCTGTGATCAGGCGCAGCATGTGTGGACCTATAAAGAATGACCAGGGTCATTGCTTTTGGTTGGTTGGTGGGAAAGAATAAAGTGCTCACTTTCAAAACCCTCCAGAAAAGACATGATTATCAATAACGTGTATTATGTGATGTTGAGTTAGTAGAACATCCATTCATGCATTGTATCTTTGTGACAGCTGTTCGAGGGAGGTTCTTCAACCTGTTTCAGTGTTTGTTGGGTGATGCCTCCTTCAGTTGATGTGGTTTTGTTGGCATGGCATGGCATGATGGCAGCATGGGACCTAAATGGAAAATTCTGTGGTTACTCTTCTCGGGGAGCTAGTCATGATTTGGGCCAAGTGTAATGACAGATGTTCCGCAATTGTGTTAGTCCTTCCAAAAAGGTGTTCAGGGAGGCCAAATTGGCGGTGATTGAATGGGCCAGGGTGTCTCGAGCCTTTTTGCAAGTTGTTCATATGAATCTTTTATTTTCTTTCAGCTTCTTGTTTGTTGGGGCTGTTGATTCCTAATCTTTGCCTTCCCATTTTTCTTTCCTTAGTAAAGCTTGAGTAAACTTCCACGAAAAAAAGAAGAAGAAGAGAACCTTTTATGCTGACACAAGTTGATGCTTTTTTTTTTTTTTTAAAGTTTGTTCATTCACATTGCCATTGGCTTATTAGTTGTATGATTTTTGTCAGGCATTTTTCTCAGTAACTCTTGCCTTATTCCATTTTCCACTTTGTGTAGTGGAGCTGAGATTGGGAGATTTGTTGCTATGCTTCGGAATTCTTCTTCTATTCTCAGGGCATGCGCTGCTTTTGCTTTGCTGCAGGTAATTGCAACAACTTCACTTGTCCAATCTTTTCTTTGATTTTTTTTTTTTTTTTTTTTCAAACAATGCATGGCATTCGCTCAAAGAACTCAACCACTACAGAACAAGGATTCACTTAATGAGGTCATAGAACCTCCAAAACTTCCACAAATACTTTAAATCGTTATGTATGGGGACTCTAAAAGCTATTTTTCCATGTAGTTCTGGCAGCCCTCTTGACCATGCTAGTACGTAGTAGAACTCTTCTTAAATCTTGGTACCATCCTTAATTGAGCGAAGAAATTACTGACAGCTCACACATAGCCCACATAACATTTCTTTCAAGAAATCACTGTTTGGAACACCAGTAGTAGTTCAGGGAACTCATCTCAAGTGCTTGTTATAAATATCATGCTTGTGGGTAGTGCTGATTCTAACCTTTTGTATTTTGACAGTCCACACTTTACTAATATATAGTAAGATGTTAATAAGTACTCAGAAAATTAAACTCATCATGAGACCCATTTGTGAATATGGTTGGACGTGCCATTTGAATTCGGCACGTTACGGATAAACAGATCTGACCTTTTCATTTCCTTAACCGATCACAAATTCTTAGTCACTGTTCTTTTAAACATGCAGTTCACCATCCCAGGCGGCAGGCATGCAATGCACCATGCCAGCCTCATGCAGAAAGCAGGAGCTGCACGGGTCCTACGTGCCGCTGCCGCTGCAGCAACAGCACCGATTGAAGCCAAAATCTTTGCAAGGATAGTGCTTCGGAACCTCGAGCATCACCAGGTAGAAGCTTCAGCGTAGAATCTTCAAACATATATAACAACCTCAACCCAGCAATCAGTGAAGGTTCATCTTAAACTCTGTTCTACATCAGCCTGAAGGATACTGTATGTAGATATGTTCTGCTTCGAGTTAAAACCCAAATTCTCGAGACTCTAAACGCTACCATGGCTTGAATTTTGAGTTTGGTCTTTTCTCCATGGAAGCAGATCTGGTTAATCTTAGGTTTGGGTTTCTTGAGAATTTGGAGACAGGAATGATTTGGGCTTTCCCCTCTTAGGTAATTAAGGTGGTTTGCTTAGTTTGTGTTGATGAGATATGAGTGTGAATTTTCAATTTTTTCTGTTCTTTTATCTTATGGTGTACTAAAAGAGAAGGTACTGGGGTGTTGTAAGAGACCAGTATCCACCAGTTTTGCATCTGTATTCATTGTTACATTGTGTGTTTTATGATATAATTATATTATAAACGCTGACAGATATGATGTGGATTATCTGCGAGGTAGGTTGACCTGGTGATATTTATCTGTGAAAAATAGCAACTGACCTGATCTGCACATGCTATATACAAGTGGGCCTACAGTTCTGCGATCCAGATTGTTGATCTGATGGATCCCATCATGAATGTAGATGGATGGAAAATCTCCCAGATTGGAAGATGCTAGATGTCCAATCTTTGGCATTTCTTTGTTAAATGTGGAGCATTGTCATATTCATTTGCAAGCGAAAGATTTATGTACAAGGAACGTTCAGTCAGGGAGATTTTGAGACAATTGAATGGGCAGGGCACCATTATATATGGTTGTCTATGGTCAATTACCTTCCAAAATTTCGTTATCTAAGGTCAGATAAATAGATGTTGAGATTCTGGAAATTGAAAAATATTCCAAAGGAACAAAACAAGATTTAAGAAAATGCCCTTCACCTTTACATGATACGGATGAAGGGTTTGAATAAACGGAATTTTTAAAATATAAATAATTAATATTTTTTTGAAAAATGGAGACATCAACATCAATCTATAGATCAGTGTACCCTCATCATTTCAAATTTAGGTCCCAAATTACTTATTTTTTTTGTAAGAAAATGGAGAAAAATTAAATTATCCATTAAAAAAAATTGTTTTCATTTTAATCTTCTATTCTCCAGATTTTTCACTTAAATCTATATTAGTCATGCATAAATATATATTTGAAGTGAAATCCATGATAAAATCAAAAGAAAAAAAAACATTATTATAATATTTCATGCCTTCTTGATTCCGAGCTTGGGATCTATAATTTCTCCCTCAAATGGAAGATTAAATCCACGAGAAATGAAGAAGAGGTGCGGAAATCCACTACCTCACTCAAATCTGAAAAGAGATCATATATATATATATATATCGACATCCACAAGTTATACATGACGATACATGGTGACGTATGGGCGAGACATCTCCGATGCCCGGAAAAACCTCAGTTTACAGTATCATCAGTATCAATGATATGACGGGCAGTATTATTGACAATATCGCGGATACTCGAAACAGTGTAGCCGCCTTTTTACATACAAAACATG
This sequence comes from Magnolia sinica, assembly GCF_029962835.1. Taxonomy (NCBI): domain Eukaryota; kingdom Viridiplantae; phylum Streptophyta; class Magnoliopsida; order Magnoliales; family Magnoliaceae; genus Magnolia; species Magnolia sinica. Next base: position 9,780,713 of record NC_080578.1, on the reverse strand, counting down.
TGTGGTGATCAGAACTACTAATCTGGTGGGCTACCATAAGTATGTACGCGGATTCGGGGGACCACCGAGGTGACATGGCATTGACGTTGCAGGATGTGATTGACAATGTCAGATTGGATTTCCAAGGTTTAGTAGAGTACATACTTATCAGACAACTTTTACTACGAAGACCGTAGGCCTGACAGCACCAATCACATCCCCACCACGTCAATGCCACATTAGGGGTACACCCACCTTGGTGGTCCCCCAGATCCACTGAATCCGCATCCCATGCACACACACACACACACACACACCCCCCCCCCCAAAAGCAAGGATATGGCAGCCACCAAATGAATGGGCAACTGAAATAGCAAGGGTCCAAATTTAACCAGCAGAATTCATGGTCGTATTCGTCCAATCACAGAGTTTGGCCTACAACCCATCTATGCAGTGGCCCACCAAATCAACGCTCGTTTCCCATGCCTACTGCAGGGAGTAACCTAGTATTGGATGCAAGCTACACTGGCACTCATGAAACAGGAAAGGGAAATACCATCAGTTTGGAAATTTTCGTTGATTCTTCCAGACACGAGTGCAATTTATCAGTCAATGGATGTAGATGTGCTTTTTAAGCTTGTATCAGATCTCTGTGTTTCAACATCTGCTCATGTGGATGACAATAGCTCTTTCACTCCAAAGCACAAGTCACAATGGTTTATGAGGATTCAAGAGAAACAATTGCTCCTTCATTCCAAAGCACAAGTCACAATGGTTTATGAAGATTCAAGAGAAACGATTAGCTCTTTCACACCAAAGCACAAGTCACAATGGTTTATGAAGATTCAAAGAAAAAGGGTCCTCTGTCAAATGTTAAATCATCTGATCGCTTGTGCTCCATTACGGTATCAAGAAGAGAAATGTATATATTCCATAAGACTTTCATCAAATTGCCTAAAAACAAGATGTAACTAAAATAGAACTTGCCTACCATTGTGTTCTGAAACGTATTTGTACAAATACAAAGCCGCCTTCATGGTTATGATCGAAGCTTGATGCAACTGACAGACAGGGACCTGTGGAAAAGCATGGAACTCAGATGTTTATGGCCATCACGCTGCCATACTTCGAGCAAAACACCAATAACGTAGATATTCAACTGGTTTGGATAATAGTAATTACTGCAGATATACAGGGAACAGCAATGCCATGGTTAAAATAGATAGCATTAAACAGTTGGATCAGGTCCGAGAGTGCAATCCAGGCTCAGTCTCACGAATCCCAATTAATTCCAACATGAGATCCCAGATGGATGAGGCCCACTGAGAATTGGACGGTTTCTGAATGATCATTGCCTGCTCCTGGTCCTCCAAGTAGGGCACGATATGCTTTTTCATATCACTTTGAGAGATTCCCAGATGGTTTCCTGACACATTAATGAATTTAACCCTTCCAGCATCGTCCAAGGTTTTCAATCCAATCCAATCTTCGACATAGAGTTTAGTCTGCAGTATTCCACAGTATGTCCTGAAGTTAAATGATGCTGCAGAAAGTGAAAAAAGGACGAGAAGAAGGCCCAACACAGAAATGAAAATATTCTGTTTTGATCTTCAAAAGAAAAAGAATAAAGAAAGAAAAAAAATGACAGGCCTCCTATAATTTGACGGACATGGGCATATGATCCAAAAGTCTCCAGAGGCACAAAAGTCATATCCATCGACATCATTTATAGTACACGTGGCATACCTTGATTAGATCTGGATTGTTCATATAGTAGGTTCAATAGTGAGTGACAATCCCAACCATTTGATACCAGTGAATTAAGTTCAGTTTTGAAAAGTTCATTGGATGGTTAGGATTGTTGTATCAAGGTAATTTTTGGCCTGCAGCCACCCAATGGTGGAGGCCACGAGATGAAAAACCTAGACCTTATCCACAAACGCCCACTTGTATGGTTTACAATGTGGGGAAATGGTGTCTACCATACCTCTGTGTGGAGATTGGATCATCTGCCCACTAGTAAATCCTCTAAAAAAAAATAATAATAATTGTACTTTACATATAGGTGTTGCATTGATTTGATAGAAGCTCAGTAGCTCCAGGAACCAGAATGATGAAATCAAAAGCCTGATCAACATAAAGATCTAAACAGGTTGAATGGAAATAAAAGCCTTACCTGCTGCGGGGGTAAAACTGTGCTGAAGGATCCGTCTGGATAATACCCAAACCAGGATGTTTGCTTAGGAATCAAAACCGTGTCATGCTCAAACTGATGAACAATACAAGGATGAAAAGGGAAATGATTAGTATCAATACTGCAAATATATTCAATGACTAAGAACCAATGTCTAGAAGCAGAAGTTGCTTTGAAGTTACCATGATAAGAACCAAGGTCTGTAAGCTACTGAACCTTTCCTTGTAAGTGGAATTCCTCTCATTGGGACGTTCGTTGTTAAGCTTTGGAAGAAACCTGCATCCTTCTAAATAAGCAGGGATATCCTGAAAGCAAAATAAAAGCAGAATGTCTTCTTTAGCCTTTACATAAAGAAACAAGTACTGGCTGATATGATGCATTACTTTTCTTTTAATCAAGTTTTCAAGATGGAGAAGAATAAGGAGAATATAGAGTAAATATAGTCACTCTTCTAAGTTTACGCAGAGCATCTCATACTTGTGCTACTACGCATTGTTGAAGACTCCAAATTTATTTATTATTATTATTTTTAAATCTGCCATGCTTTTAGACTGTCAGAATATCTCGTGGTGCAAAGGTAAAGAGTCAGCTGATGATCCCCTCAGGTAAAGGAAGCGGTCAAGGCTGACACTGGAGACTAGTCTTAGATCCCTCATGGATCCTCATTCAACTCGTATCAATTTATTAAGCCGCTTAGAGATTCCTCATAACAACAGCAGCTTGCTATGTTCCTAGCTGTCTAGTTAGTATTGCACCCCCCATTTACGCATCTACCAATATCCATGTTGCACAAGGCACAGGGCAACTTTCTGACTGGTAAAGAAAAAAAGAAAAAAACACAGCTGGAGACGGGACATGACATGAGTAACCAATCAATATCAAGTCAGGAAACAAGAACGACGCCCAGGATAATTTATGACATGAGTACACTTCTACGCTAACAGACAACAGAGGTCACGCCAAAGATCAACTTGATTTATCTAAAAGCCATTCAAAAGTAATACTTACAGTTGGAATCTTAAGATAACCACTGGGAGCCAAGTGAGACTGCAATTTCATCAAATCAAAGTTGACATGCACATCAGTATTAACGGCTCACCAGCCATCACAAATTGCATAACACGTTTAATTTAAGAGTTGCAAGGAGGAACACTGGAATGGACTTGTTTTCAAGTAAGAAAAGTGCTCAGAATTCATCTGCAGACTACAGCATAAAAATTGTATCAGAGATGCAAACCTGCACAAAGTCGGTGTAGATTTGCGACTTGATTAAATTGTCCACAATAATGCATATAATACCAGACTGCAAAAGTGATAAGACATATTAACCAATCTTAATCAGAATCAAAGGTCAAGGCGCTTTGATTTTACAAATTGAAAGGGATCTTTTTTTCTTTCTTATCCATATTCTTTTATGGATGTCTAATCATCAATTTAGTTCACACACTTGAACCACATAAAATAATTATTGTAATTGAATGCCTTACGGTCTCACTCGAAATTTCATGGAAATAACATGCTCTGCCTTGAGTGAACTGTTCGAAACTTGATGGAACCAGGGAACATTTGTGAAGTCAAACAAAGAAGGCTTGCAGAAAACAGCATAGGGAAAAAATCCTGTATGATCATTTATCAGTGCTTGCTAATTAATTGATCTTGTATGGCAATCTGGCAGGGGGAGGGAAATTCGAATAGGGCGGAGTTAGAAAGCTATAAAACCATGTTGTCCCTCTATTGTGAATCCTTCTCAAGTCCGCTCATCCCCAAAGGTGATTTGCAGAATGCTATTGCTTGGGCCTTAGGAGGGTCCACTGCAATGTTACCTAAATCACCAACCCCTACATTTTCCATTTCATATTGCATGATCCCCATTATGGGTCATTTTCAATTCAGATTACTATTTTAATGATCTGAAATCATGGTCTATACTCTTATTGTTGATTAAATCATAATGTAAATTTATATTTAGAATGTAGAGATTTATACTTTGATTTATGCAATAGCATGCATAAAATATAATGCTATACATGTGGGATCTATAATCATTAACATTTATATTTGTCACATATAATTTTTTATTTTTATTTATTTATTATTATTTTTTTATTAAAAAAAAAAAACAATTCATATGTAAAACTATATTACATATACTTATATTTGTGTACTAAAGCAACTCACATGATCCTACCCCTAGCATTGGAGGATGCCATGTACCATGAACCCATTCTCATACCAAATACTGGAGCTACCTGTGATCCAGGTAAGCTTGGTCCACTGCTCCTTCAAACCCTTGGTTTGCAGTCTAAAAAATAGGCCAGCTAATCTCTCTATTTTGTATAGTCATATTCTGAGCGAGGCCGATACTGTTGTGGATGTATTAGTAAGGAAGGTATCTCCCACACTTCCCTTTGTGTAGCCTCTGTATGCCTTAACAATTTTTCTTCGTACTTTGTCCCACCGAACAAAACAAGTAGTAGCCGTAGTTATAATAATAATAATAATAGGCCTAACATTTTTGAATGATAATAGTAGTGGTAGCAATAAAGATAATAATTGATATTGTGGAGATCCAGTTGTATGGAAGCTGTTTTTGTGATGTTAGAAATCCTTGTTTAACCCATACATGTGCCTCTCACTAAGCAGGTGCACCAATTTGTTAGATGTAGGGCATGCAGCCCTTTTCTCTCTCAATGTCTCGTGAGGGGAAGCTAGCATTCTATCTTCCATCCATGTAGGTGCTTAATTTTCTAGGTGTCCATGCTATAGTTGCTTATAAGCAGTGTGACAAATGCTGCCAAGATTTTGAAAATCTTGCAACAATATCGCAAGAAATGCACTAAACGATATTATTGTGAGATTTGTTATTAAAATGTCGGCAGATATTAAACTACCGTGTTTTTATAGCAGTATTATCATGATATTAACATGAAAATAGTACAAACATAACATAATTTGTTATATAAACATACATTTAAGATTTAAATTTATTTAATAATTTAAATTAAATATTTTTATTTCGCCAAGATTTTTCCGATAACATCCCGAGAAAGACCTCAAAATTTGAAAATCTCCTGATAAATTTCAATGCCGAGAAATTGCTGAGAATGAGATTTGTCCTTATGCTTATAAGAATTTCTTGGCTAGCTTTCAGGCATGAGTCCCTACATATTCTGTGAAGAGTGAAGACAGATGCTTCCACTTGGAAACATGTTTCATATTACAGTCCAACCAAAAAGCACTTAATAAGCATCTTCTAGACCCGTTCCAGGTGGAGATGATTAGCTCTCTTTGGATCTAAAAGTATCTACAAGATTCATGCAGTATGTAAAACAATGGAAATGCCGTAAGAACACTTACTCCACAAAGTGGCACAGAAGCAGTACCAGCATGAGGACCTCCAACTGAGATTAAATTTTTAACCTGTTCACAAATGAAAAAGGAAAGAATTTTCAATTAACAGTTCGGCAAAATATTGGTAATTTTCAGAAAGTACCAAAATATAATTGAAACAATAGTAATATGGGGAAGGAATTGAAATAAAAGAATGATTAATTGATAGCATAATACATTCATATACTTCACTAGACAGTTTGTACATTCTCAGAGAACAGACACTGGAATAGCTATAATTTGATTGGTATAACATGCATTTCTTTATGTGGATGATTATAGGAGTACAGAAGTCCCCCAAGAAAGTAGGATCTATGTAAAACATGGGCATTATGCTGGTTTCCAGCATGGACATCATGTCAATGTGCTGATACCTCTGTGCTGTTATAATCATAACATTTTAATTTTTATAACCGTTGGTATATAAAGTATAAAATAAAGAGAATCTGATCGGATAAACTAGAACTTCCAAATATGTAAATCTTAATACAGATAAAACCAAATAAGAGCAAAAATGATAGATTAAGTTTTGTTGCAATTGCTTTGGCAACGATTGGCCTGATACATGTATCCTTTTAGCTTTCTAGGGAGCAGAGTGTCTTCGTTACAAAACTTAGGACAAAGCTTCTCTGTCATGAAGCTGACCTTGATTCAGAAGACGTCTTTTTTTTTTTTGTGTGTGTGTGTGTGTGTGGGTGGGCCGGGGGGAGGAATGGTTTCAACATGATATGAAAAGAAGGAATGAGAGAAGAAAAGATAAAATATGGGTCTTTCAGATTGAATCAAAACCAGAACTCAGGCAGTGATTCCTTATACCCAAGTTGAATCTTTGAACAGTTGGGTGGTGTGGTGCTAAAACACTTAATTTCACATTTAATGAACCATTAACCTGTGAAGATATGTATGCATGTATATCTGGGTGTATAAAATTGTTGATCCATGTCACTCAGTTAATTAGTGCAGTATACTGTGTGTATGTGCTATACTGTCTAGCTTTAAACTTACAATTTAGCAATGTAATTCCAAAAAGGAATGATATCCATCAAGAACTGTCTTTAATAGGATTACACTTTTACATATAAACTGCTATTATCAAGGTGAAGAAAACAGGAACACCTCGGAAACAAGAAAGTGTCTGCACCAGAAGTATGAGAATAGAAGAGAAAAGATCTTACAGGAGGTGCTCCGTCACAAAATTCGATTACTCCTCGACCTATCAGGTTACCCTGGAAAAGCAGAATAACAATTTAAGAATGTCTTTGTTCATATGTTTAGAGTAGATCGGAGAACTCCATGAAATGAATCAAACAAGCTATATGGGACTTCATAATTAGCATCAAGCATGATATGCAGAAAACTTGAAAATACATGGAAGTTGAAACATAATTATAAAGAAAACTAGAAGAAAATTATAGATGAAACTCTTGACAGATTTGAACTAGCAGAATATGTGGAAAAAACATGCAAAAAAGCATTTTGTAACCAAAAATTACAACCATGCTTGCAAACCTCAAACAAGCTATAGTTTGTCTGGTAAGAACCATTTTCTTTTTTGAACAGCAACAACCAATATTACATTGTTAGACAGGGGTTCAAAGCATAGTGATAGGAGAAACAAAATGTCAACAACATAGATAAAATCGGTACAGACATTATATCAGTCAATCAAAATAATGGTTTAAAAAATATAATGGCAATAAGTTAGTAGTATCGGAGCATGAATTGGAGAAAAGCAAATTGTATCCACAAGTCACATGGGCATTGAAAAAGTGAACTAGACTAAAGAAATCAAAGATTACCTGGGAAAGTCCAACTATGTTGAAACCTCCACTGAGTTCTTTCATTTCCTTCACCTGTCAAACTTGCTAATGAATTTGTGAGCAAAAGGTGTCCAAATTTGAATGCAAGGACTAATGAACAAACACATATTACCCAATAGCCACACCACCTTTTCGCACACAATTTCCGTCTGCAAACGTGCAAGGTAGTTCAAATTACAACTCCAAACATGCAAATGCTGTTGTATAAAAATCAACAATACCAAGATGTCACAACAATAATTTGAAACGACAGATTGCACCTGTTCCGCAAGTGGCTTTACCCAGGAATCCCAGGATCCATCTCCAATTTCTCTACAGCAGGAATGAACAATCACGTTCAGAGAGTCGCATTTGCATGTACAAGCCAAAACAAGAAAAAACATGGCCCTCTCCACACAAATCAAATAGCAGACCAAGAAAGGCAGGCCCCATGTTGTGCTCATGTTGTAAAATCTTAGCCCAGAAATGGATACAAAACAAATCTTTCAAATTGACCAAGTATATGGATATGTATATACTGCACTGCACATATATGCATGCTTTGTTCAAATGATCAATATTTGATTGGATATCTAGTAAAGGGACAAAAATTCCATCACAGGATATGCCGTAACCTTTTAGAGTTTAAAAAAAGAAAAAGAAAAAAAGAGCAAAACTCAAGATACAGTAAAAGCATACATGCAATATCCTTTAGAGCCAGACCAGTCGCTTAGATGTTTAGTGAACTGTGAAACTCCTCGATTAGAGCATTGGTCTCCAATACCTGACACAAGATATACATTAGGAACTTCAAGAAATGATTTGGATAGAAGTCCAAATTCACACTGGCATTTGAATTCCCATCCTACCAGGAGCTTACAGTATAATTGCATGTCAGTGAAAAATTAAAAGACAATGCCTAACAGGAGAGGATAGTCAATAATGCTAGTCCTCTATCCATCTCAAATCTAAAGGAGCTTGTATTGTAATTCAAATAACTTGAAGGTATTGTTAATTTTCATGTACTCCACCAGAATCACAAGTCTAATATTCTGACATTGTGGATTTTGATATACAAGATGAATAATTTGATATGCATGCAGAGCAAATTCAGTAATATATTTAACATAAAAAGTTCTACCCCAACACTCAGGGCTTGTTTGGCGGACACCTAAAAATGAGTTCATCCCATTCTAGTTCATGATAATTATGTATTATTGATCACGATTGTTCGTTATCAAGATTATTTTTAATCCTTACCAAAAAGAAATACAATCTATAATACATAATTACGATTAACTAAAATGATATGAACTCGTTTTTAAGTGTCTACCAAACAGGTCCTTATTTAAAAATAAAAAATAAATAAAAATAAAACACCCCAACAGTTGTCCAATAAAAACTCCCAAGAGGCTCGCGCTGTCTACTTTCTAGTGGCCTTGATATTTCAATCTTCAACCTCAAGAGGCCTGATGAAGGTACCAAAAGCAAAAAATCCAGTGTATAATTTTGCATGATTGACAGCAAAAGAAGCTGTGATTTCACATTGATCCCCATTAGTCTAATCACAGTACAAAGAAAGCCCAACAATGGTATTTGCCAAAAGTTGACAAAATGGGTGTATGCATAAAAAATTTAGGGCACAAATGGTTGGACCATTTCTCGAATTACCATCTACCCCAGGCAAACTGAACAGAATAAAGTGAGAACGGTATCATCATTACCATTTCTTGATACACCTACACTGCCTGTGGGCCCGGGGTAACACTAGAATTCGCATCAACATTCAGCTTGATGGACCCCAAGAGTGGAGCCCACCTTGAAAGAAAGTATCCCTTCCTATCCTCAATCTTAATCTAGCATCATTGAGTTCAGAGTGACCTGAATTGTCTGATAGTACCACTGACTAGGAGATTGATTGCGATTGAGCAAAATATAAACTTCCAAAATTCAGGTGGGACACACCACATGATTTTATAGGTTTTAGTCTTACACGGAAATGGTCCACCTGAGTTTTGGATTTGGGCTTCTTTCTTCTTTTTTTTTTTTGGGGTTTAAGGGTCAATGAGAACATGACGGGCGCACATGATGGACGGATTGGACGTTATGAAAATATCACTGTTGGCCGCACATACCAACTTATAGAATAAGCTAATTCTTCTAAGGTTGTATCAAAAGAGCTCCAACAATCAAAACAACCACAACAATTTCCACACCGGCAACGAGTCAAAATCGAAATACATCACGATCCGCACGAAAATCGAATACGAGAAAGCGAAACAATCTCGTATAAGAGCAATGAGCAACGAATGTGGCGAGAAAGTAATAATCCAGTTCGTTAATGCAAAAGGGAAATCGATACTGACCGTGTAATACGATGAAAGGAAGAGAAGACGAAAGCGGGATTGAGATGAAGATGAAGGTGGTGATGATCGGAAGCAGGAGATCAGCCATTGGATTTACAGGAATTAGTGTTTCTCGATCTGGATTTCCGCAAGTGAGGTTTCTTCACTTGCAGAAATCTAGGGTTTTTCTTTTTCTTCTCTCGCTTCTTGGAAGAAACTGCCGGTCGTTGAGGAGAGTCTTGAATTTTCTTTCGTTATCGAGTTTTGCCTCTGTCGCGACTGAGGATATCACCCGTGTCACCACTCCCAAGGGCCCGCATGCTGAGAAAGTCTGATAATTTGAACCGTCCATATTCTCGGGACTATCCCATGTTAGAAACGGATTGGCTACTCCCCCTGACACCAGCCCATGGCTGCTGGTCGGTGCTATGTGGACCCCACCATGATGTATGTGTTTCATCCATGCCATCCATCTACTTTTAGAGATCATTTTACAGTATGAGTCCAAAAATGAGTTATATACAAATCTCAAGTGGACCACATGACAGGAAACAATGTTGAATGAGGGTCAAGCATTAAAAACATTTTGGGACCATAAAAGTTTTGGATCAAGCTGATCTTTGTTTTTTCTCTTCATCTGGGCCTGTATGACCTGATCAACCGATTGGATATTCAATCACTATTGTTTTCATGTGGTGTGGTTCACCTGAGATTTATATCCCTCCCAGTTTTGGGATAACCAATAAAATTACCTGTAAAAATGGATGAAACACGTACATCATGGAGGGGCCCACAGATCACCGACCACCAGCCACGAAGCTGGTGGCAGGGGAGTAGCCAATCCCATATTAAAACATTATCAAGTTTTATTGATTTTACTAGCCACTCATTTACTAGATTTAAATTCGATCTTTCGAAAATTCTATTTTCATTGTTCTAAATTCATATACAAATATTGATGGTTGACAAATAATATAAACAAAATGGACCGTTCCGATCATTGGACCATAACCTGTAGCCCCCAGTGGGCGGCGACACACAGAGGACATTAAATCGCGACAGAATCAAAACTCATTCTTTTATTTGACACGTGGAGGGTGTTTATCACTTAGGTTATGATTCTGTCGCTGAGATTAGGGGAGCTGTCCCGTAACTCTCAGTCGAGACTGCTACGTGTACGTGCTCGAGATAATAGTAAAAGTAGACTCGCCTACACGTGGGAAATATGAGCACATGTGAGAATTGAGTCCCACTTTTGTACGGCATCTCCCAAATCTGAGGCTGATTAGATTGGCAGCAGATTGGGTAGTAAGTAAACTCCGTGGGGCCTACCGTGATTTATGTATTTTATCAACTCCAACCATCCATCCATCTAACCATATAATTCAAGGGCTTGCCAATAAAAATAAAGCATATCCAATGTTCAATACAAAAGAGTCTGAATTGAACGTCTACTGCTGAAAAATTCTTAGGGGCTATAAGTTTTGGATCAAGCTGATATTTGTGTTTTCCCTTCATGTATATGTATGTGTGTTTATATGAACGGGTTGGATGACAAATAAACATCATTGTCTTCAACCGTGAAAACCATTATTTCCACTGTTTCATGTGATGTGGTTCATTTGAGTTTTAGATATGCTTCAATTTTGGGCTAAGTCTCCTAAAATGAACTGAAAATATAGATGGACGGCGTGGATAAACCACATGCATCGATGGTAAGTCCAACACAGTTTACCGAGTAGGATAAAGTGTATTAAGTTCAGTAGGCAATCCGATTAGATTATAATATAGACAACACGTGTGCTGTGTAATGGACGGTCGGGAGAGGTTGACCAATGATCTAATTCATGATGATGAAAGGATATGATCTTATACACGTGTTTCTTGTATCCGCCTATTAGATGTGTACAGTTGGCAATTTCCAAGTCAATTTAGATATTTGTTCAGCTACCCGTCATTCACAGCTACCCGTCCAATCACACCTAACCGTGTGGAGGGAAATAACCTCGTACTGTCTCGGTATTAACGAAACTATCCCTACGTGTCCACATGCCTCATTTCATAGCGGGAGAATAGGAATCATCCCGGCCGCAAAATCCAAAAACCCTAGAGATGGTACGGTTCCCATAAAAACAGCAAGACCGACTTTTCATCCAGTGGGCCCCACTATAATGCGCCACGGCTAAGATTTTGAAATGAACAGCTGTTCGAACTGTCCTATATGAGCTACTTCTGAAATGTTGAGGTAAAAGGCAAGGCTAGATTTCCTGTATATGATAGACAGAGTTGGCAATAGTTTACGCTGACATTTTTTAAATGAATCGGAATCCTGTGCTGGTCACCGGCAAAGATTTGCCATTTTTTTGGGTAGAGTCGGAGGCCTTTAACTACAAATAAATCTTTTTTTTTGTTTGTTTGCTTGTTGCAATGTAATTGAGTGTATCAATCAATCACAATCCAAAAAAATAATAAAAAAATCCTATTTATGACAAGTAGAAGATTAGATTCTTTCCTTCATTGTTATTGGTCTATGTCATTACCAGCATCGTCACCACTATTGCATAAAATACAGTTTATAATAATATAACCTAATCACATTGCAATAAATAGGATTATTTGTTGTGACAAGTAGGGTTGTACATCGTGCTCAGTCAAGTCGAGGTGGGCCAAGCTTTGCTTGACTCGTCCATGCTATACTTGAATTAGAGCTTGAGCTCGAGCTCGCTCTCGAGCTCAACATTGAAGCTTAACTTGTTTGCCAAAGCTTTTGAGTCGAGCTAGTGGTTTAAGTCAAGTCGAGTTTACCTCGGTAGGGTAAAGGAAAGAAAAAGAGGGAATGGGGAAAGGTAGGGTCAGGTAGGATTTTTTAGTAAAAACTTTTAAGCTTTAACTTTTTTTTTTAAAAAACTTAAATATTATATATATATATATATATATATATATATATATTTAATATTAATATAATATATATTATTAAAATATATTACTTGAGCTGAGTCGAGCTCGAGCTCAACCTTCAAGTCGAGACGAGTTCAAGTCAAGTCGAGTTGAAATACACCATGGTCGAACTTGGCTTGAACTCAAGTCGAGCTTTAGTAAACAAGCTCGACTCGCCTTGAGTCGGCCTTTCAAGCCGAGTCAATCGGAGCTGAGTCGAGCCGAGTCGAGCGAGCTTTTCAAGCTAGCTTGACTCGTGTACAGCCCTAGTGACAAGTAGCAATGTCGTACTCTATTTTTTGGATAGTTTGAGAAAGTCAATCAGAGGGCAACATATGACATTTAATGAGGAATAGAAGGTGGATAAAAAAATCTTCAAAGATTTGGAGTGCTTTTTGTAAGTTATAGTTGGCGAAAAGCTAATTCTACACGTCAGTGGTTGATCGACAAAACATTGTGGTCAATATGTAATAAGCACAGACAAGTAGTCGACATAAAAAGATACGGAGCGCAGACGGGCTATTAAAATATAAAAAGCAATCAAGAGCAACAAAACATTGGCTAATAGAAATGAGTAAGTGCCCAAGAGTCTTTTAGAAGCAAAACGGACAGAGGAACATGCTAAAGGAAGAAGGATTTTAAAAAATACATGGCAGTGTTTCAGACGTCATATTAAAGAGAAAAACATCTAGAAGAATTAATATTACATGTCATCAGACGACCAATGAAAGAAATAAGGCAATGTGCGGTTGATGAACGATTAGCAACCGAAGTAGGGCTTGGACAATAGAAGATGAACAGTCGTAAAGAGAAACATACAAAAATAAAGATATAGAGAATAGAAGAATCTAGAGAGACTTTTAGACTGTCGTACCTATTACAGTAATGGAAGAAGGATTTGAAAGAATACAACAGAAATTTATAAATAGCAGATGAATGTGATAGAAGGATATCTAATATTCAAAGCATAACCAATCAATAACAATTAATTAAATCTATCAATTTATTTTTTATCTCAGCTTATATTAGGAACACAGGAAATTCTTAAGTATAATAATTAGTTATTCTCCAAGTCTACACTCATACATTGAATTTGTTCTTTATCTAATATCATGTTGTTCTTTTAAAAGATGCATTCTTGCAGTTGCTCTTAATAATTGATTGTGAATTTATTTTTTTTTAGTTTAATTTGCAGTGATATTCCGAAAGTTATTTTTCCGTGTAAGGCACAAAGTAATCCATCTTCGAAGGAAGAATCCTGCCTTCCAATTATCACCTGATTATTATAAACTTACGCAAGGGATTGAGTATCAGAATCTCATCTTATACATTCATATTAGATGTATTTGATTATTTTCGCATTAGAGTCAAAGTTGATCGGTTTAAACTGAGATGCTATATTAATTCTGTTGCACACCTACACAATAGAAAACAAATTAAACATCAAATAAGAGGATCATGACTGTTTTTAAATAATGCTGGCTAATCTACACACATGACAGACTTGACAACAAACCAAACAAGAGTAGTTTGGCCATGTGAGATCGAAGGATGTTTAAAATCTAGGAGATTGTCACTACTCACTTTTGCTGAGTTTTACTATCCCTATGTTTTGCTTAAACATTTTCAAATGCAGCAAAGTTGGATGTGTACATAGTTATCATTAGGCTGTTAATTAATCTAGTATACACGTGGTCTGCTGATGATATTTCAAAACAATTAGATTATCAACTACATTACTAAAATTATATTAATAAAATGATTTGAGCAATCCAAACATTAATCATATAAATTAATAGTTAAAAAATGTTGGTTCGTTGCTCGATTGTAATCTTATGCTTGTGGCCCAGCTGAAACTTGGAATTCCATCACTTTTTAAGTATATATTTCAATAAGCTTATTATAATCATCGTGTCAAATATTATGTAAAATAATTAAGCATATTAAAGTTGATTTGGTAATTAAATTTGAACTCCTATAAATATTCTACATAATTTGAATGCATGACTATTTTTAGGTTACAGGATTCTAAATCGAAAATGATAAACAATTGGAGTATTCAGAACCTAGAGTAGTCTAAATCCATAGTGCCACTGCCAAATGAACACTTCCCTCAAAATGAGACCTACATTTTGGATGGTCAAGACGTGTGTGTGAGAGTAGATGAGCCACCACCACTTAAAAGGCGGCGGTTAACTAACATAAGTGTTGTTCATTGTCAAAGATTCCTCCACGCCACCCATCAAACGTTTAGAAACAAATCTTCTTTTTTGGTCTATCTGTTTGCATTTTGTTTTTTAAGTACTCTTTTGTATGAACATGATACGTAGTTATTCTGGTGTCTGAACTTCTTTAAAGCGAGTGGAATTATATGATACTCAGGCTCAGGCACCTTACAACGCTTGATGGGCAAGAACTCGAGAATTGTACACGTGGTTGAAATCAAACCGATTAAATTGTGGAATCCCGAATCCTAATCACAGTCCCAAGATTAGATTCATTGAACAGTCCTAAACTATAATTCACGGACACCTGTTTTTGTTGAATCAGAACCATTGGATGCTTTTTCATTTTTAACCGTCCAATATACATCTAACAATCTCATAGCCAGATAATCAAAGAATTGTTTTTTTTTTTTTTTGTTGTTTTTTGTTGTTGTTGTTATTCCTGATACAACTAAAATGAGAACCGTAATTACAGGAGCTTAATTTGATTGGTATGATGATGCAATTCCTAATTAATTTGAAGTGTGCCTGCATATCACGCATCACACTCTGCCAGAGTATGAAAGTTTCTCTAGTGTTACTAAATATTATGTTTGACTTTAGAAAGATTAAAAGAAGCAGAAGAACTGGCTCATCTAATATGACCCATTGGCCCAAACATGGTGGGTCCCCGTGATGAATGATTCATATCACGTAACTTATAAAATAGGCAACAAAAGAAAATGAGGGAGCATGGAAAAACCAATGGCTCCCTGATCATCAATCAAACATATTGATTTTTCTTGAGCTGAGTACACGTGACATGTTTAAGGGAGGAATTACAGCGTCCTGCAGAGCAGCAAAATAAAATGGGCCCAAACTTCAGTGATCCACATAGTTTATTTGATGGGTCTGCCTTTGGATTGGGTATTCCCCAAAAATGTCACAGGTTAGCATGATCCCAGCACTCCCCACTTTTGAACTATTGCCATATTTTCTCTTAAGCCGTCTTTTTGTCAGGCCATTGATGAAAGCTAAGATCTTTCCAGTTTTTGGGTTAGTGTCTAGCTGTGGTAAGCTCCATTAGACCAACCCATGTGCCCCACATGCAAGTGTTGGTGTTATTTGCTCTAGATAGCCAATATATTTCTTTTTCTTTTTATTTATTTATTAGAATTAGAGCTAGGCATCGAGTTGAGTCGGACCGAGTTAGGGTTGACTTGACTCGATCCGGTTTTGAAATAGGCCTGACCTGAACTCGATCCGACTTGATACCAAGTCCAGCATGCTTGACTCGATCCGACTTGATACCAAGTCCAGCATGCTTGACTCGATCCAAGTTTGGCCTGGCCTGGACTGATCCGAACTGAGTCCGATCCGGTCATAAGTACCGAGTCGGATCGAGTTGGCACGAGTTAGATTGAGAGATGAGGGAGGGAGGGAGTGGAGATGAGAGAGAGGAGGGGGGTGATGATGGTAGGTGGTTGCCGGGCTTGGAAGAGGAGGATGAGGGAGGGAGAGAGAGAGGTTGGGATCGGGTCGGGGTAGGCTTAGAGAGTCAGGTCGAGTCAAGTCTAACCGGATCGAGTTACTGGGTAACTCAAACTCAACTCGGTTTGAGTTCGGATTGGGCGAAGCTTACTCAGTTCGATTGACTCATCCATTCGGAGCTTACTCAGTTCAACTGACTCACCCATTCGGTTCGGGTTGAGTCAGATCGTACAGAGTCGGATGAGTCGAGTTATAGTTAGCCGGATCAGGTGGTCCCGTGCCCACCTCTAATTAGAATACCAAAACATGTGCAGAGCTGATGAAGATGAGATTGGACACCACGGGCACTAGCCGTTAGAGTCACGGTGCATAGATCTTTGAGTATCCAAAATGTCCATGACGGTGCATAGATCTTTGAGTATCCAAAATGTCCATGACCATTGTAGAAGAATTGAAAAGCCCGTGATCATGCTTTACCGTCATCCTACGTTTTAAGATGGGCTATCGCCACCATCAGCATATGATATGAAAATGTACGAGTTCACAATGTATGCAGTTCCTGGTTTTAGGATTGATTGAACAGTTGCATTAAAGGATCACATCGTCTCTTGTTCAAAAGTCTTATCACGTTCAGTAGACTTAAATGGAGGTCTCTGTTATAATCTAAAATCTGAAAATTTCAAAAACTTTATACTTCCATGTCTTTGAAAATTCACCAACCATAAAAAGTCCTGCAAATCAGCTTGCTATATATTTATCCATGAGCAATACCCGTTATTCCTACCTCAAGTTGAACCATGGGAACAAGGTGACATGCATATGCTTGTGCAGAGAATTGTGGTCTGAAGGTGCCAGATCAACCAATATCATTAAGAGGCTAATCACATTCCTGACTCCTTCCATTATCAGTATCTGCCCATTGCACTATTGAGCCACATGCATAGGTTCTCAATGCAAAGGCTGTTTAGTGACTGATAAGTATAGATGGGAAGGAGGGAAACAGGCAAAGTTCAAAATGATTAAACATGCACGCTCACAGTAGGCTGTGGCAATGTGATCATAAGCATTCACCGGGTGGGGTTCACCAGACACAAAGCGGGCTCCTCTTCCAGATGTGGATCAACTACCTAATGCAGAATTCATTAGCTAAATGCCAGATTGGCGATTCCATAATCATAGCAATGTATGTGAGGGATCCAACATTGTACCAATTATGTAGAGAAGTGTGATTATGCTGACAGAAACAAATGCGATATACAGTAAGGAAAACAATAGTGTCCAAGAAACAGACACGGGAGAGGTTATCCAAGTTAAAAGAGGGAAAAAAAAATTGAGTTTGCTTGATACAATTGGGAACTTGTTACACACTACAAATACAAACAACATAAATGGCCTAAAACAAATCACAACAGCTCTCTGGCAAGCTTCACTGGTTTTTCTCTTAGAAAGGCAACGTCACCGTTTGGTGCCGTTAGCAGGTGATGATCTGGATCCTCCTCATCGCTTTCCAAGATGGCTGACGATGCAAAGGATTCGGACCCATCTTACCAAAAAGAAAATAACTAATATTAGAACTTCAATATTGGAAAAATGACAAAAACAGATCATCCAGAGAGATCTTATCATAAGAAAATAAAATGAAGGGCCCAAAGATGGCTGAAACCGGGCTTCTAACCTTTGTTTAAGAAAATATGAAACCCATTGATCAAATTCAGGACTAAGTCAAGTCAGCTCGGTTTGGTCATGCTTAAGGTACCAACTCAAAGCTCTGGTTTTATAAAGATTCAACCATATCAATCATCAACAAGATTGAATCTTACAAAATTGAATAGTTTCTTCGCCAGCATGTTGGAATTGGTCGGTCTCAAAAACTGAAAAGTCCTATTCCTAGTCAAATTCAATTTTCTGAAGCTTGGTTTATTAAACAGTGCATCACTCAGATGTGACCATGAATGCTATTGCCTAGACCGGGCGGGCCCTTTTTCAACAAAGCCAACTTCTCTTTGAAGAGGCAGCAGCCCTTTGATTCGACCTTAAGACTTTAATGCTGATGAGCTCTTTCCCTCAGGTTTCAACCACATCACCTTAAAAGGAGAAACCAACTACACCATGTTTGTGAGTTGTATTAGTAGGTTTCTCATGAGACCAGCAGTGAGGATTTGAACAAGGTCCTGGCATCGATTATGAGGCTCAGGGGTTCTTTATGTAGTTATATGTCTTCATAGAGAAACACAGCTGTCAGGTCATTTTAGAAGCTTTAAGAGTTTCCTTGCAACAAAGGAAAAGATAAGTTGGACGAACAAGATTCTAATTTTCAGAAAACATGCAAGGAACCTTTGTTCAGAACTTTCCAAAATATCCCTCATTCTGGCAGGAACAAGACATGTTGATAGCAGTATGCATGCATGTTGCTTGCTTGAAAAGGAAAAATGAAAATGTTCGACACTTGAGGTAATAAAAATATCAAATGCAACTCTAACAAGCTGGGAAGAAATGGATATGAGAAGACCAACCAGAATAAGCCAGATGTTCTGGCAGATGCCTGACTGCTGTAACCTGAATACTTTCTGGTAGTAGACAGTTGCAGAAAGAACCTGAAACTTCCACATATCCTGACGTATAAATAAAGGCACATCTTAGATTTTGACAGCATATATCAGCAACAATTCTTACCTAATCTGGCGAGCCGATTCACCCAGCCAGGAATAGGTTTCCCAGTCAGACGCATGCAAACATCATCAGTAAAATGGTTGCAATTCTTCACAATCAAATGATATGTATCCCCATTATATTTCCCAGAAAGGTGTTCCATGAACAACCGGAAGTCTGAGCGAGACATGTCGGTGCTGCCCAACCACACAGAACGTCTGTAGATAAAGCCAGGGCAGCTTTTCGGTTCCACCTCGAACACTCCACTTGTTGGGTATTCATGGGCTCCAAAGGCATACTCCATACCATGTGCTGTTTGTCAAGTTGGGAATAAGCATTTTGTAAATATGCAGGGTACAGAATGAACCATACATGGAATAGGGGAAAATTGAGATGACAAGTTCAGCAGATTATGAGCCCACGCCAGATAATACTGTTTCTTTTTAAGCCAGAATAATTTTAAGCTCCAAAAATAATTTCTTGAAATAAATAGCAATAAGTTTATTTAACATTGGAGGCTTTTTAATATATCAAGCACCGAAACATCCTTACATTTGGCATTACAATTTCAGTAGAAAAATGCAAATGACTGTAAGTAGAGGTGGGCATGTCTGACCCGATCCGATGGATCCGACCCGATCAAGCCCGATCCGACGGCCTGGATCGGTGTGGATCGAGTGTGTCCATCTAGATCTGATTGTTTTTTGAGTCAGGTTCGGACAGTGGTCTATCCGGACCAATCCGATCCGAAAACTCAATCCGAAAGGATCCGGACCGATCCGACCCGACCCGACCCGATCCGGAGCTGGGCTATATAGAGAAATCCATCATATGCCTTGTCGCTTCGATCGAGCATGGGTGGGGGCATCTCGGAAGCGGGTATGAGAGGAAGGCCCGGGCAATGTACAGGGGTGTCTTCGAGGATTTTGAAGCTGGCAGAGGTGAGGCGGTGAATGGTGGGCAAATGGATGAAGAAGGCAAGGACAAAAACACCGGAGGTGAAGAAGAAATAGGTAGAGAAATGGAAAGATGTGCTGGAGGTGAAGAAGAAGTAAGTGAAGAAGAAGAAGTAGGTAGGGAGAGGGGAAGCGGATTGGTTGGTGTACCTCACACCAGCTATATAGCTACTATAGGTACGTGTCGTGCAAAGATGAGCACTGACGCTCCTCGAGCTCCGAGTTGTACGAACGGTTCAAGATGGCGTTGCCTATCCTTTGAGACAATGGTCCATGAAGGTGGGCCCATCAGATTAACCGTCTGGATTACCGGACTTTCTGTCTAGCAGGTAAAAAGTGAGGAAACGAGGGTAATATCTAATTGGACAACCATGCGTTGTGGACGGTCCTAACCATTTATCTCATTGAAATTGGACCGTTGTTCTTTTTTTATCCACTTTGTGTTGACCATCCATTTTTCGTATTTACCAATCGATGGGTCCCATAATCCGATCATCCTAATCTTTTCATATGGCCCACGGAACAATGGTCTTGATTACCATGTGGCACATACACCGCAGAGATGTTTTGAACGACTCTTAATAACTCATGTTGACTTTTCACATAAAGGTTAGATACTTTCATGGGAGAATTGATGGCAGTACAATTGATGTGAACCAAAATCGTCTACAAGATTATAAAACCTCTTGTGCCCATAGTGTGAAACACCCTAGCTCTGTGGGTCCCACCATGATGTATATGTCAAATCGACTCCGTTCGTCAGGTGAGGTCCCGTATTTTCATTGTATGCACAAAAGATCAGGCCTGTAAAAATCTCAAGTGGGCCACATAGATGGAAAGATACATACCATGGTAACCCCCAGGTGTGGCCTACCTACATTTTGGATCAAGATGACTTTTGTATTCTCTCTTCGGTCACCTGATGCATGGGTTTGATGAAAGATACGCGCCATGGAGCCCCCACAAACAAACCTATGGTTGGCGTCCCATCACATTGTTGCTTGTCGTATGGCCCACCTACGTTGATGATCTGGCTATTTTTTGGTCACAGAACTTAGCATCGAGGAGAATACCTGATGGACGGAGTGGATTCCACAAAAACAACATGGTGGACCACATACAACTCGGGTGTTTTACGCGCTAAGGAGGACAGGTGTTGGATTGGAATTACGAGGTACTAGTCTCGTGGTGCCACGCAGCGCAACATGGCATTGTGAATGACTAGAGCCATCAATGTGAGATGAAAACCTGACAAGCATTAATACTCGGGGGGAGAGTGATACTTCATACGCATGCAGCACAAGGTTGTGCTGGAGATCAAAGTTACAACCAACCAATATATGTGGCCCTACCATGATGTATGTTTTGTATCCACACCATCCATCCATCTGGAGAGATCATTTTAGGGTAATACCCAGAGAATGAATCACATCCAAAGCTCCAATGGACCCCACCACGGAAAACAGTGGAGAGAGTGACACCATTACAGAAAACAGATCCGAACCTTGCCCAATTCGATCCAACTCGGTTTTCCTGGCCGAGTCGGACTCGGATCGGTTCAGGCCAATAGGAGTTTGGATCGGTCCGAGTCAGATGACCCGGACTCGGTTCCGGACCGGTCCGAGTTCGGGTTGGGCTATATAAAATCCGGACTGAGTTGAGTTAGACCCAATCCGATCTGACTCGGTCCGATGCCTAGCTCTAACTGTAAGGGCCAGTTTGGATAGCACCAAATAAGTTACTTTTTCTACTCACAGCAGTAGATAAGTCACTTATTTCAGATAAGTAAGTTTCGTTTATGATTAGTTATAAGTAACTTTTTAAAAAAAAACTTAAACGTACATAATCACTTCAGTTAAAGTTTTTTTTAGCTTTTCTACTTTTCATAAGTTGTTGAAGAGAGGCATCAGGAGAGACAAAAGAGAGGAGAAGTTGATAAGTATGCTGTTTGCCAAACATACTTATCTTCTTAACAAGTAGAAACTAAGATAAGCTATTTGTGGAATAAGTAGCTTATCTTAAGCAACTTACGATCCAAACGCCCCCTAAATGTCTGTTTATGTGAAGATATAGTATTTTTTTTTCTTTTCTTTTTCTTTTCCTTTTTGCACCAAGTGAGATGTTTTTGTTAGGATTTCTCTCAGAAATATGGGCATTTCCTTTCATTACTCTATTTATTTGAAATTGGTTGTAACTTCGTTAGGTAGAAGGTGGGGGAGGGTTATCATAGTAATTTTTTCCCCCTTAATTCAGGTATCTTTTTCAAATAGAATATTGACAAAAGTCTGATAAGAACCCTGTGGAATCTGGTATTATTGAAGTCCGGGAGGTTGAAAAGCGGGGAATTAAAATGTTTTTTTTTTTCCTGGGCCTTCTGGAGTCGGTGGCTCTAACAAAATGACAATCTGAGCCATGAAGGTGGGCTTAAACTTTTCAAACCATCATTTTCTTGCTGTTGCTAAGCTACTTAGGAGCCTCGGGCATCTGGTCATGTTCCTTTATTACCCCCACAACCAAGGTGACAACCTTAAATGTTGCCTAGGCACAGATCAGCCAGGTATGCTGCTATCTCTAGCTCAAAATATTAAAGGACCCTATTTGTTCCTAAAAAATGAGGGGTATGTTGGACACTTAAAACCGAGGAAACCCTTAAAGGGAGTTATATGAACTCCCTTTAGATATCTTTTCCCCCTTTATTTTGGAATAAAGGTAGGGTTTATGGAAAGAATCTCTTCTCCCAAAATCTCATAGATTCTCATAAACTCATCACATCTTTGTCTTTTTTATTTCTTTCTTTCTAACACTTTTGTGAAGATCACTACATTGGACTTTCTCAAAAGTACTTTGAAATTCCATTGGTCCCTGATAAAATATAAAAGGCCAAGTATTTGGACCTTGATTGCACTCCCGAAAGCAATTTAACTTTCGGTTTTCTAAAATATTTGAGCAGTCATGAGATGTGATTTGAATAATTTGAATGATTCTGTATCATGATTTCATTCATCCAAATGGTATCTAGAATTTGACTCATTTAATTCAAATCATTAATTGATCCATTGGAATGTTTGAGTGAATGCAAGCTTTAAGGAGCAGTCTGACGCATCTCTAGCATACACAATAACATTAAATTAGTTTTACTGTAATAGAAATAAATATGTAGCTCTATGCATGAGTTAAAGTACATTAAATAAAAGCTGCCTGGAGTGCCTTACACCTCTCCTAGCTCCATTAACTACATTGTTTACTTAAAAGGCATCTTTAACTACACTGTTGGAACCTTGGATAATAAATGAAGTTACATTCCAGTGTCTTCCCTTCCCATTTGTTTTCATCATGTATCTAAAAAGAGGTGAGTAAGCAAATGCCCTTATCGAGTCTTCCTGATTACTAGCTCTATGGTTATTTTATGGGTACTTCTTCTTATTTGGTAAACAGTTTGTCACCTATGGAAAACAATTTCAGCTTTCTCGTATAGAGCTCCTTAAAAAAGATTGATACAGCGACATGACTTTCCAGTCAATGAACTGCAGAGTACATTATAAACACAAGCATACTCATGCAGGTACATAAGAGTTTGTAGGTTCATGGTTGTGACAGTTCAGAGATCAGACCAGACCTCTGAGGGGGTACAGAGTGGAAGTCCTTGACTGGAGCATGCAGGAGCATCTAAAGATGTCCATTGCATATCCAGCACTAATGAGGGAGCCACCCCCACTTTAAAAAAAAAGTGGGATCCGACATCGTAAAATAAGCCCCACTTGATGGGATCCGACACTCAATTCAATGGTTTGCATGCAATGGCAGATTCCCATTTATCTGTGCATGTGCACATGTTCCTTTGAAAGGAAAAACATGCAAAGGCAATCCAGATGTTTTCGGCCAAAATGTAAGGCTGCTTCAGGGTTACCAAAATGGCACTTCCAAAGATAGTTATTGTTGTCTGGAGAGCACAGAGATTGCTCAAAAGTCAGCACTTGACGATTTGAGCTCCACAGAGCCACAATAGAAGATTTGAAGGGAAAACCAATAAGCAGTCAACATCATGATTATGTATGTCGATTCTCGAGGAGAGCTGCAGGCATCATCTAATGCTCAGAAATCCCACCCTAGGTGTTGTTCAAATCATATAATGCAGTTGACTACTCATTGGTGTTGTTCAAATCATATAATGCAGTTGACTACTCAGTGGTGTTGTTCAAATCATATAATGCAGTTGACTACTCAGTGGTGTTGTTCAAATCATATCATGCAGTTGACTACTCAAACCCTAGATCAAAATCATTCTTATAAAGAATGACAAGTAAACTGGCCGTTCCACTAGAATCCACTTTCATGATAAGATCTGCATGCAGCAGTATACCGTCAAAGCAACTGTTGAAGGGAACCATTAGAGAATCTATGAGACAAGGAAACTCCATATTTCGTCACCACTTTCTAAGATGGTGCAGCATGTGAGAATGCAGCTCATAAACAGAATATTAGTAAATCATTTTTTCGTCAGGATATGGTAAAAGTTGTGGCCAAGGGTTCGCGGTGGCTGCTAACCTGACACAACCCTCCTTTATCTGGGCTTCGTACCAGCAACGACAGTGCAAAACTCTCACAGGCGCTATCTTTTTTGATATCATATTAATATAATAGTCTTTTGTTTATCAATATAATCTTCATATGCATTTTTGTTTATCTAGACATAATGACACACCTTTCTAAGTTTTAAACTGATAGGCACAAACATTTACATAAGAAATTATCTTTTGATATCATCAATTCGATGGGGAAATGACATGCCCACCCTCTCAATCCTCTTACACGAGATCGAGAATTCCTTCATGGGACACATGCAAAGATGGAACATAAGTGCAAGATCTAATCCATTCATCATGTGAACCCACCATGAAGATGTCCTGCTAAAAAATAGTCTGGTCTGCGCATTGGGTGTTACCAGAAGTGTACACAGAATATGAGACCACTGGCCTTCTTTCCTACTCATTTGTTACAAACACATGCGCCACACCTGATGCCACACCGGCCAATTTTTCGGGCTGGGCAAGTTCACAGAAGGCCCCACCTGATGAATGACCCAGATCTTGCCTGCAAGTGTGAATAGGAATCTGACGGCTACTCCAACAAGCCATAGCACACTAATGTATCAATCATCAATGCACAAGGTTTGTCACATCCAACACCCAATGTCCATGTCTATCACCGAAACTCGTATCGGTATCTAACCTATGCCACTATAGACGATAATTAAAACTAACAATGTGCATAGTTCGGCATAGTCACAAAGAACCCTAAACTAAAAACAAGAAATTGAAATTCGGATTCAAACAAGAAAATACCCAACGGAAGAGCAATCAAGAAACAGAGACATACTTCCCAATTCCCAAAACAGGGTTATTGAACTACAAATCGAAATTCAAGAAAGGGAAAACCGCATACCTTCAATTCCGGAGTGGAAAATTCCAAGTCCAAACCAATACAGATAGTTGTTTATGGGCGTGAGATCATAAACGTTAAGGTAAACCTGAGTACGATCGCCTCCACCAATACTCCGCTGCTCCTTCGACGCAACCGAGCATGACAGAAGCGATTGCATGGTGAAAAATCAATTCCGCCCGAAACAGAAACCCTAGAACACCAAATCCAAGAATCAACCCTAGATTCGAGTTCAACTCCGAAACCCTAAGCCAGAAAGAAAGGGCGTCATGAACACAAACCCTAGATAAATCGGAATGTGAGATGAAAGTGTTGAGATCTAACGGCGATTCTTCTACCTCTTTTCACTTTTCAAGTTCGGATTCTCATTTCTTTTCTTCTTTTCGAGCGATCGCACGCAGATCGGCGAAAAGGATAGATTTTCGCAGGTACTCTACTGGAAACAGAGAATGGCGACGGTTTAAATAGCGGTTGGAGTCCGAAATCTGAGATTATTATTACTAACTAATAATTTAAATAAATAAGACATTTACAATCGCCCTTGATTTCGGTCTTAATAACGAATGTGCCCTTGCTGAAAACTCTCTGTCGGCCGGGAAAGATACGGTGCCTGAAGAATCATTGGATTTTCCCTTCTTCCAGGCTACTTATCTTGCACGTGTCATCTGTGTAAGAGATCCGGACCGTGAATTCGTAATTCTATTTAGGGCCCATCAACAAAAATAGAACTCAGATTACAGTCGAAACTGCTTAATCAGACATTTGCATGTGAACACTAAAAGACAAAAGGTACCAAATGGCTCACATGAAGATCTTCAGATCAAGTAAATATCTAGTTACTGGAAAATCGATGGTGGGTCCCACATGATGAGCGATCCACATCTTGTCTAAGTATGCCATGTGCATGATAAAAGATATGGGGTACACTATCTCTCATGTGCTTGTGGAGCCACTGTCCCTATTCCCCAACTGCCTAGCTTTGGCGGAATGACACGTGGCGTAGAGATATTTCATGAAAGGACGAAGGACTTGCATGGTCTTCGAGAGGGGCTTTCAGATGTGAAATGACGTGATCCATTCAAATCCAGCAGGCTACACCGTCCATTGGCCCCTGACCAAAGGCTTCGTGATCAGAACATCTGAACCATTGGTGTCAAATGACATCACGAAAAGTGGGGCCCTCACCTTCGCTTGTATAACGATTGAATGCGAATTGCAAACGAGTGATAGCATACCGTTCGCAGTGAAAAAGAGTTTTAACTCTAACATCCTGGTAAAAGGAGAAAATTATTAAAGACTCCCTCTCAAACATAAATTTAATAATTCCTACTCCATCCAGGAAAAAAAAGAAAGAAAAAGCAGAGTCGTCCCTGAGCTTGGATAAATTGGGAGAGGAGCAGGATCAGTTGGGGCTCGATCCAATCTTTCCACCTTAAATTCTTGAGGCATTTCCTGATAGGGCAGACCCCATTTGTATGGTAAATATATTCTCTCATTCTAGCCGTCTATTTTCCTCGTACTAGTGTGGCCCACCTAATGATAGCCAATTGCGATGGATTATGAGCTAGGGATGTTCATCTTACATGTATCCATTTGTCTTTCTTGTGCAAATGTATGAAGTCCGGGCTGTCAATAGGTTGTGACGATGGAGAAGATTAAAAAAAACCAAGGAAGCCATTTTCATTGGGTGGGTCATGCTTGTACTAGGAAAATAGACCATTAGAAAACAACAGTTAACCTGTATTCAATGCATTGAAACCCTTTAAATAGAGTAGCAAGCAATGAGAAAGAAATCGGAATCAAACTGCAACTCAAACTCCTAGAATCGCGACTTACTATAAATAAGTAAACTTACTATTTATAGAGGCTCGTGATGTCTACTAGTGTGCGAGGTTTTCGACCAAAAATAGTAAGCGTCCTATTGGCGTCACTAAACCGTTCTCCAATTATTCTAAGCTCTTTTCACATTGGGTGCAACTCCTAAAGCCCGACGGATGAAGAGTTATAATCAAACTAAAATTTATTATTTATAGTAAAAAGCGAAATTAAAACAGGAAACGACCGTCGATCCAATGGTTTTTCGCAGGGCGACGCAACCTAGCATACCGTTCGCAGTGAAAAAGAGTTTAACTCTAAAATCCTTGTAAAAGGAGAAAATTATTAAAAACTCCCTCTCAAACAAAAATTTAATAATTCCTACTCCATCCAGGAAAAAAAAAAAAAAAAAACAGAATCGTCCCTGAGCTTGGATAAATTGGGAGAGGAGCGAGGATCAGTTGGGGCTCGATCCAATCTTTCCATCTTAAATTCTAGAGGCATTTCCTGATAGGGCAGACCCATTTGTATGGTAAATATATTCTCTCATTCTAGCCGTCTATTTTCCTCGTACAAGTGTGGCCCACCTAATGATAGCCAATTGCGATGGATTATGAGCTAGGGATGTTCATCTTACATGTATCCATTTGTCTTTCTTGTGCAAATGTATGAAGTCCGGGCTGTCAATAGGTTGTGACGATGGAGAAGATAAAAAAAAAACCAAGGAAGCCATTTTCACTGGGTGGGTCATGCTTGTACTACGAAAATAGACCATTAGAAAACAACACTTATCTATATTCAATGCATTGAAGCAGTCTAGCTTCTGAGATAAGGTACCTTTGTGAAATTCAAGTATGGGCATTCCATACTAGCTTGTTGCCCTTGTTCTGCCCACTTTAGTTTTGAATTAACTTGAGTGTTTTTTGTCATGAGGTTCTTTTTAGGTGACCCATCTGATAGATGGGCTTGATGGTGTGTAGGGTGGTACTGGTACAACTAGAGCCTGCCCCTTCAAGAAAGGAGAAAATATTTAACATTTTACAAAGAACGACATTAAGGGGGCGTGTGGATGGTAATTAAAGATAAGCTACTTATGCCTTGAGTAGCTTATCTTGATTTCTACTTATTAAACTAAAGTGATTAAATAACTTTAAATAATAAAAAATTACTTGTTATCGATCATAAATTAGACTTGGTGTTCTCAAATAAGTTACTTATCTACTGTTATAAGTACTAGAAACCGTAACTTATTTTGTGGTATCCAAATGGGGCCTAAAAATCCAAATAATACCTCAATTGCAGGTGAGTTTCCAAGGGGACATGCTCCATTTGTAATATGTGTACATCATCTGGATCCTTGAATTGGAGAAGCTGGCCGTGCTCTGATCCAAGAGTCAGGCCAAATGGCTACATAATTGCTTGGTAAGAAAGGGATTGAAATCATTTACAATTGTCCATGTACCCCTCATGTACGGAAGTAGAGAAGAATGCTCCAGAACTCTAGGATCATGAACTTAAACTGTTTCTACTAGGATCAATATGGATTATTCATTCCTTATTAATTAATTGATTATATGGTTAAAATCATTGTACCAAAGTTATTTTTGAGAAGATGGACAATTAAAGGCAAGAACACCTTGATGAATGGTTTATATCAATGATAAGATCTTTCTAAATATTAAATATAGATTTTCTATTGACTTAGCCATTGGCTCGAGGGTGAAGCTGACTTTATTGAGAGGGATGGACAATTAAAGGTAGAAACTACATTATTGATATTTAGATTGATTGAACCTTTGCTACTATAATTAATATAGGCCAACCATCTCCAATTGCCTATTGATTGGATAGCAAGAGCATTCAATGAAAGTAGCTTTGAGAAAGATTGGGAATGACTGGATGGATAGGACTATTGGACCTTTTTTAGTACAATTAATATGTACCGTCCATTTCCATAGCCAATGAGTAAATGGTTAAGATCATGCAACCAAAGTGATTTTTGAGAGCATGAAAATTGAGGGTGGGGAGCCCGATGGATGGTCCTGATTAAAGATCATAGTTTTTTCTTGTATAACCAACAAGACCATCCCTTTTCCTTGTTTTAGGTAAAATATCTAATCAATGTGGTCCACTTGATGAAAGCCTCATACTTTGCATGCGTTGGACATATTAGCACGTGTGAATTATAAAGAACATCTTTTCTACCAAACAGTAGAATTTTAGATCAAGGTTCAATGCCATCCAAACAAAGGATTGTAAATCCTAAATCTATATGACTTCCACAGATCTTGAATTTAGCCAATGCCAAGATCTCAAGCATCATGTATCCATGTTGACGAAGTTCACTCGTTATAGTTGAGGTGGGAAAGAAACATAGCGATTAAGACCGTTGATCTGGTGAGCCAACCATCTGAATGGTCTATAGTACAAAGATTACAGTAATTGAACAACTCTGGCCGTCCATTTGTTGTGTGCTTTGCTTGGTTGAACGTGGACTGCAGATCTACCCTTTCTTTTGCATTCTAACTCATCGGACGGCTTTGGAAGTCCAATCCATTGGCCTTTTAGGAAACTGGACTTGTTTGACGCGTGTAACGTGAGGAATTCCTGCATGAAACTTTTCTACAACGGTCTGCATATAAGACTCATGGTCGACAACCAACTGCAATGTAGACTTTTCAAACGAGTGGCATTTTCGTAGTTAATGAGAAAGAGTAGGTCTATTTCCTCTCACCTTTGAACCTAAATCAAAGCCGACATATGGCTTCGATTCTGTAATCTCGCATGTGGAGTTATGAAATTTCGAACAGCAAATCTACACTGTAAAAGCACCATAAAATATCTTTTTATCGCTCAATAAGAAAACACTACAAAAGATTAAAAGCGCTTGCTTGACTTGCGTGGTCATTCGGGGTGGTTGAGAGATCCACACCGTCGATCAGGTGCAACATCTCGTGTTTAGACCGGGACCCAAAAATAAGATTGATTCAACGGTCATGTGGGCCACACCATGAGACAGATTCGAGATGGGAAGTCCCACCATCCAAATAGTCCAATTTTTGCGTGGGTTCCATCGTGGTGTGTATATGGCATCCAATCCACTCATCTGACTCGCCACACTAGGATGAATGGATTCTGAAAACATAAGTATATTAAAATACTCATGTAGGACACATCACATGGGCATGATTATACAACGTTCCCGATGGTGTGGCCTACATAACTTTTGAATAGGAATGATATTTCGGATTCATGGTGAAAACTCGGCCGTGCACCTTATGGACAGGGTGGATTTGATGCATGTTTGTCCCACGCAGGGCTTGGTGAGCGCGGGTCGGGCCCTCAGCGTGCCTACGCCAGTCAGGCTGCTGCAGTAATGCAGCCCAAAAAAATGAATAGATAAATCGATAATGCGTTGCTATTGCTGACGTTCAATCATTGGCTCCACTCATATGCCTCGGCTCACGGAAACTGTGTCCTATGGAAAATGTATATGTAAAAACATGACGATGATCTGACCTTTCATCAGGTGGGCCCCACCTTAGAAGGTCCATAGTAAAAAATAAATAAATCATCCAAGTTACTTTGCCCCATGAATCTGAACCTTACGAGTTCTTATCTTTATAATTCTTTATCTACAAGTGTACTTGATGGGGCCCACTGGAGGAATGGTTGAGATATCATCAATATGTGCCACAGTTACAAAAGTTTTAGAGAAAATTCTTTTGGTCGTGTCCATCAGTGATAGATGGTCCGCTTTTTTGTGCGCCTGTCAAGGACAGAAATGTTTCCACGTATAAATGCACGCAAGGTACACGCGGACGCGATTGGAGACGTTCATCAGGTGGGCCATATCTTTGAATACTTCAATTTTGGAACTTCGGTTTTGTTCGCTGGCTTAGGATATTAAATTACAGCACAAGCCTTAGGACCCGTTCCTCCGCAGCCTGCGCACGTGAAGTTACTCAGGAATTTATGAATGATACTGGAGGGAGTTTGCTTCGTTCCAATACTCTACTATCACATGTGGCAGCTTTTCACGCGTGTAGATCGAGTATCCAAGCTACTCATCTTTTGGATGCCATTGGGTAGATGACAAGCCTAAAAAATCAGGCCAGTTTGATTATCAGGTGGGCCACGAATGTACAAAATGAATGGATGGTTAAGGGAAACCAATGACTGGTCCACATTTAACATAAAGAGTGGCAATTGAATCCGCGTGATTTTTCAGACAAGGCATTCACTCAACGGTTCTTCCTGATGAGAGGCTTGGATCTTACACACGTGTGCCTTGGTGCTATGTTTTAGAGGCGATTCTGAACATGAATAGAGGTGAAGTTACGCTTTGCTTCACTTGAGCATTGCTCAGCACAGTGATGCAAAGATCTGGGCCATTCGTTTAAGTGTCATGTGTATTATGTTAATAGATGTCTTAAATATGCAATTCGATAATTCAACAGTCTCTCGATGATAGGTTCAATGTCATTGATCAGGCTTCAATGACTTTGAAGTCGACTTGATGCCAACGAGATTTTTCAAATTTCCTTTAGTTAGTTGTTGGATATATTGGGTACTTTTTCGATAATATCGAGGAGAATTCGATGACATCGAAGATCAAGTTCGATGTCATCGAAGATAGTTCGATGCAAGCGAGAAAATTTTTGACTTTCATGTTTGGTCGCTGGAACGTTTTGGTACTAGTTTAATGCTATCGAAGTGGCTTTGATGTCATCAAATGATAAGTTTCGATGTCATCGAACGGTTTCACGTAGTTTTTCGCAGAGTTGTGAATTCACGGGATTTGTTTCCTTTTTCGATTGTGATTCTTCCAAATACTATATATTTGGGTGTGATCAGGATTGTAATGTATCTAAGGCATTCTAATTCGTTCATAGGATTTCAAGGGCTTGTAAGGGAGATTCAAAGCTTGTTCGAATCAGGTATTTTCTCTATCTCTTGTAATTTTGTGCTTTCATAGTGATTATTGTTGCTTTGTATCTTAGTTTTTTTTTTCTGCAGGTGTTTTTCCATGTTAAATTTGGTGTGTTTGCGTTGTGCTTGGTTAGTGTGATTGGATTACTCCACTTGATTCATTTACCGCGGTCCCCTAACAAGTGGTATCAGAGCTAATGTTGGGGCACAGGCTTGAATTTGAAAGTAAGTAACAATGATTGTCAATCCTAAGTTCGATGTTGAGAAATACTACGGGAAAAATAATTTTGAATTATGGAAGGTCAAGATGATTGGCCTATTGGTTCAACAAAGATTAGATGAGGTCCTTGAGAAGCGACTTGAATATATGGATGATGATGAATGGAAGAAATTGGATAAGAAAGAAAAATCCTTGATCCAATTATGTTTAACGGATGAGGTTCTCTACAATGTCATGAGGGAGAAAACCGCAGCGGATTTATGGGCGAAGTTAGAGGACATTTATGTGAAAAAGTCCCTTGAAAATTACTTACACTTTTTTTTTAAGAGGAAATTTCATTGCATGGGCCTAAACATATTACAAAGAGGCAATTCGGGTGGGGAATAGAGGCCGGAACCTGGACCGCCTATCATATCATATACTATTCGGGCTGCAGTTATTCAACTTTAAGATGGTAGATGGAGGAGACATTGAGACCCACATTAACAATTTTAACAAGATAATTTACAAATTGTTAGATATAGAGGAAGTGATTAAGGATGAAGATCAGGCTTGTATCTTATTGAATTCTCTCCCAGCTTCGTATGAGTTTTTTAAAGACACGTCGTGCATCGGTAACCTGTCCCTTAGTGTTGATATTGTCATCTCAGCCATTCGGGGAAAGGCAATGAGAAAGAAAAATGATAGCATGAGGGCCTCCATCGATACATTATTTATAAGGGGTTATAATTATAAGTGAGACACATGATCTTTTCGATCAAGATCTAAATCCAAGGGTAAGGGCAAGGGAAAGTTAAAGTGCTAGAATTGTGAGATGTTAGGACACATGAAGAAGGATCGCATAAATTTTAAAAATGAAAAAAGAGAACATAAAGACTTCTTTCAGGGAGGCCAACACCGTCACATCTGATGAAGAAACAAGTGGAAGTGATGTGTTGTCAGTGTCTATGATTGGACATTTATACGATAATCGTAGAGACGAATGGATTCTGGACACAAAGGCTTCATATCACATGACTACTCATCGGAGTTGGTTCGTTAGGTACAGGGAGTGCGATGGTGGACAGGTATTTATGGGCAATGATAATGCATGTAATGTTGTGGTTGTTGGATCGGTGTGCATAAAAATGTTTGATGGGAATGGACCATACCTTGACTGAGGTGAGGCACGTTCCTAGCATCAAGAAGAATCTGATATCTTTAGGTGCACTCGAGGCTATTGGGTGCAGATTCATCGATTTCAATGGTGTCCTTAAGGTTTCAAAAGGAACACTTGTGGTCATGAAAGCACAGTGAACCTAAAAATGATTGGATGTAAGTAGATCTTCAACAAGGAACATGATAGATACAAGGCAAGGTTGGTAACGAAGGGTTACGTTCAAAGAGAAGGAATTGACTTCATATAGATATTCACACCAGTTGTAAAACAAGTATCTATTAGAATTGTGTTGGCGTTGGTTGCCCAATACGATCTCAAGCTGTAATAGATGGACGTGAAGACTACATTCATGTACGGAGAATTGGAAGAACAGATATACATGAAGCAACCAGAAGGCTACGGAGTTAAAGGGTAGAGAATAAGGTTTGCAGGTTAATGTGGTCGTTGTATGGCCTGAAACAATTACTTAGGCAGTGGTATCAAAATTTTGATTGTTTCATGATGAGTCATAAATTTACTAGGAGTGAATACGATCACAGTGTCTATTACAAGACGTTGAGTGATGACAAGTTCATCATCCTAATATTGTATGTTAATGACATGTTGATCGCCAATCATAATATATCTGAAATCGATGTACTAAGACTGAGTTATCATGGACATTCGAGATGAAAGATCTAGGGACTTCAAAGAGGGTTCTCGGCATAGATATTTATGAAGACATGAAGAAGAGCAGGCTTTGGTAATTTAGGTAGAATACCTTGAGAATGTATTGATCAAGTATGTGATGGACAAGGCAAAGCCGATCAATGTTCCCCACGCGGCTCATTTCAACCTTTCTTCATAACAATGTTCTAAATCAAATGAAAAAAAAAAGATATATCTCATATGCCTTATTCAAATGTTATGGGCAGTTTAATGTATGCCATGGTCTGTATGAGACCAGATATTACACAGGCAGTTGGTATTGTGAGCAGATACATGTCAAACCCTAGCAAACAATATTGGAAAGCGATGAAATGACTACTTCGATACATTCGAAGTACGAAATACTACGTCTTAATTTTTTAGAAAACATGAGTCAAGTTAGTTGGGTATGCGGATTCAAACTACGTAGGCAATATGGATTCCAGAAAGTTGACTTAAGGTTACTCGTTTGTACTGGCGGGTGGAAAATCAGTTGGATGTCAAAGCTTCAGTCTGTGGTGGCTCTTTCTGCAACTGAAGTAGAGTATATGACAGTAACAGAAGCATTCAAGGAAGGTGTTTGGTTGAGATGTATGATAAATTAATTGTGACTTCAGCAGGAGGCCATGCCGGTTAATTGTAACAGTAAAAGCACTATAAATTTGTTTAAGAATTCTGTTTATCACTCTTGTACTAAAGACATTGATGTTCGTTACCATTTTATCCGA
This sequence comes from Magnolia sinica, assembly GCF_029962835.1. Taxonomy (NCBI): domain Eukaryota; kingdom Viridiplantae; phylum Streptophyta; class Magnoliopsida; order Magnoliales; family Magnoliaceae; genus Magnolia; species Magnolia sinica. Next base: position 9,745,789 of record NC_080578.1, on the reverse strand, counting down.
CAAGTACTTGAGGAAGGAGGCGTGACTCTAGAGAATATTCACGCGAGTATAAATCTTATAGACATGCTCACCAAGATCGTTCCTACAGAGAAGTTCAAGTTCTGTGCAACTTCTTTGGGCTTGGTGAAGTCGTAAAAGAAAGACGGAGTGTGCACCGGAAGCAATGATGGAGCTATAATGCAAGGCAGGATTAGAGAAAGAAGAAAAGAAGCTTTGAAGGACGGGGATTTAAGACATGGTGGAGATTTTCCGAATTTCCTTCAGTTGGTTGTTGGATATATTGGGTGCTTTTTCAATGACATCGAGGAGGGTTCGATGACATTGAAGATCAAGTTCAATGCCATTGAAGATGGTTCTATGCAATCGAGAAAATCTGATTTTCATGTATTATGTAGTGATGAACAATATTTTATTGCAAAACCTCCCAATTTTCAATTAGTTCCACCTTTGAGCAGCCTTTGAATTCCTGTCTTGCAAACACCCAACTAATTAATAGGTGGAGAATCCTCCTCCTCACCATCTCCACCAGCAAAGCAGTATTTTCGAAAATTCTAGCATTTCTCTCCTCTCCTTCAGCACACCCTATGGTATTCGAAACAAACAAAATATGTGAGAGTTTTATTGGCGTTGGCCACATATGTGAAAGCTTTTAGCCTTGGTGGAATGGGGCATTCGACACTTCTACACATGACAGGAATCTAGCTTCTTGTGCCATCAACTTGAGAAGAAAGAATTTACCCAAAAACTGCCCTTTGTTGTCCATCACCTCACTGACTCATCTTCCTCAGATTGGTCAACACACACCTCTTTTAATCTACTTAGAAGACTAGCGAAAAGTTCTTATTCCTCGGCAGAATGATTCCTCATTCTAATATTCCTAAAACTAACTCCCCCATGATTTTGTTACAATTGTTAATCTTAAGTCCTCATCAATGGCTTACTCAAAGAGTTCCTGATAAAATTTAGGAGGTTCATCATCTAAGTGAACTCCTTTTTTTTTTTTTTCAATGAATTTTTTTTTTTGGGAAAATATAATTTTCATTCACGAAAGATAGGATACATTCGGGCGAGCCTAGAAAAAGACCCAGGTGAGCCTATCGTGAGGTAAACAACGAAAAATGAAAAAACAGAAAAAACGATAATTACAGAGGGGCAGCCTTGCCCTCACGACCTCTAGTTGCCCCCAGCCCTACCTTATCCAAGAAGATTAAACCCCTAACCAGACGCGGCACTTCCACTGTCGAGGAGAAGATAGAGGATCATTGCGTGTCGCTTTCAAATCATGCCAGAGCGTCGGCTGGGGAATTGGCCTCCCTGAAGATGTGAGCAATTTTGAGATGTGGAGCCACATCTGGGGGTCGCACGACCGGTCATGGCCCCTGATCGACCAGTCATGGGTTGGCTCAACTCAAAGTCCAGCGAGCATAAGATTTTAGGTTCCGAGGTGCTCGACCGGTCATGGCCCATGCTCGACCGGTCGTGGGGTCCTCTCGACCGGTCGTGCAGTCTGCTCGACCGGTCGTGGTTACGCAGATTCGTTTCCGAATCTGATGCGGACTGCAGATTTTGGTGTCGCCTTTCGCAAGAGTGCAGATGGAAGTTGCCAAAACTATAAATTGGGGTCCTCGGGGCTATTCTAGGGCTAAGGTGAATATTGAAAAATATTTCTAAGGTGTGGGCAAGGGATTTTCTCTGTACTTCCAAGGGAGAGGTTAGTATATCGCCTTGTAATATTCGTTCTTCATAGTGAAAGTTTGCATCCGTGGTTTTTTATCCTAGATTGGGATTTTTCCACGTATATCTTGTCTTGTGGTTTGTTTGCATTACTTTGATTTGTTTCTAGTTTATATTTCTTCTTGTTTATCGTTTGTGGGTGAGGCCTGAGATTGGATTTAGGCTTACTGCATTGTTGGCGTGCTGCGCAATAGCTGGTATTAGAGCTATTGGTTTAGTTCTATTGGGAACAATAACAGAAGAAGGGAAAACTAGAATTGAGAAGTTTGATTATTCAAACTTTGCCTTCTGGAAGATGCAGATGGAGGATTATCTGTATTAGAAGGACCTATATATTTTTCTAGGAGGAAAAAAGAAGAAACCATAAAAGATGACAGATGATGAATGATTTTTACTGGATAGGAAGGCTTTAGGAACGATCCGACTCTCTTTGTCTAAGAGCGTCGCCTTCAACATATCCAAGATAAAAACTACAAAAGAATTAATGGAAGCCCTAGCCACCATGTATGAAAAACCCTCAGCGTCCAACAAGGTTCATCTTATGAAACAGCTATTCAACATGAAGATGTCGGATGGTGGGAGCGTGACTGAACATCTAAACGAGTTCAATACAGTCATGAGCCAGTTGGAATCCATTGGCATTATTTTTGAGGATGAGGTCAGGGCTTTATTGATCTTATCCAGTTTGCCAGACAGTTGGGATAGTTTGGTGATTGCTGTGAGTAATTTTTCAAGGTCGACAAAGCTGAAATTTGATGATGTGGCTGGTGTAATTCTCAGCGAAGAATCTAGAAGAAAGGCATCTAGAGTTTCAAGAGATTCAGGGAATGCTTTAAACGTTGAAGGAAGAGGAAGATCACTGGACAAAGAAGGCAATAAACACGGGCGTTCTAAGTTGAGGAAGAAGTCCAAGGGACTGAAAGACAAAGACGGGTGTTAGCATTGCGGCAAGAAGGGGCACATGAAACGTAATTACAGGGCGCTCAAGAAACAAGAAGGAAGCTCTCAAGGTGGGAAGGATTCAGTGAATCTATCTGAGGAGAGTGACACAGAGGCGTTGATCTTGTCTCTTAATGTGAGGAATGAGTCTTGGGTTATAGACTCCGGTGCTTCATTTCATGCTACTTCATGTAAGGAAGTTCTGCGTGATTATGTGTCAGGTGACTTTGGGAGAGTCTATCTAGGTGATGATGATCCGTGCAGTATTGTTGGAAAGGGGAACTTTCATGTAAATTAGAAAGACGGAACAGTTTTGAAATTGAAGGATGTCAGACATGTACCGAGTTTAAAACATAACTTAATCTCAATGGGGCAGTTGGCCGATACCGGTTATGTGACGACATTCAGTAGTGATTCCTGAAAGATCACAAAAGGTGCCCTGGTGATATCTTGAGGCAAGAAGGAAGGTACTTTATATGTGACTTCAGAATCGTATAATTCACTCTCAGTCACATCAACTGGAGTGAATGGACAGTTATGGCATCAGAGGTTGAGACATATGAGTGAAAATGGGATGAAGGTGCTATTGTCAAAAGAGAAGCTACCAGGGCTGAAGTCTATTAACTTGAAATTCTGCGAGGACTGCATGTATGACAAGCAGAGGAAGGTAAGCTTCAAGAAGACGGGACGCGCTTCAAAGACGCATCTATTGGAGCTTATACACACTGATGTGTGGGGACCAGCACAGGTATTATCTCTTGGTGGCTCACGTTATTTTGTTTCTTTTATTGATGATGCTAGTAGAAAACTGTGGGTCTATTTCTTAAAGCACAAATTTAATGTATTTAAGAAGTGGAAAGTTATGGTAGAAAACGAGACAGGTAAAACAGTAAATTTCTCAGATCTGATGTAAGACCCGTATCCAAGCCCGTACCATCCCATAGGCTTCCGCGGTCCTCTCGGTAAAATTTCGGCGACCCGCGATCTTTTATCGACAGTTGCGCGCGACCCCGAGTCATATCTCGTATTCCAGAGTCGGCTCGATCCGAAACTTGTACCTTAGCGACCGCGCTGTTGCTGCGGTTCTGATGTCGCGTGTCGCGCGCCAAGGTGATACTCAGGCCAGGAGATGTGGGCCCGCGTTCAGTTCAGGAAAACGCCGCGCATTTGTAAAATCTTAAGAGAATCTCTACAACCTTTCAAATCAATCCCATCAATCATGTCAATGTCAAGTACTCCCATCACCTCACACCCCATTCCCAAGTACAACCACCCCTCCCCTAAAGTCAACACACTCTTACAACCAAGTACACCTACCCATCACACCCCATCACTCACCCATCTCTCTCTCTCTTACACCTCTCTCTCTCATCTCTCTCTCTCTCATTCCCTAAGCAACTCCAACGTCCAAGCCTTCCAAGAGAGAGAGCTAGGTGTGGCTCACTCCCTACCCCCCCTCAATCCTCATCATCCAACCCTTAGATCATCATCTCCACCGTTGAAGGAGCTTCTTAGGAGCCATGGAGCACTATGGAGGAAGAAGAAGGAAAGGTGGGTGATTTACCATCAATTTTGTGATTTGAGGGCCCACATGTGGTGGGACCCATCTTGATGTATGCTTTGTATTTAGGGAAGGCCCATAGTGGCGGGGTCCCTCCCTTTCATCTCTCTCTCTCTCTCTCCTTTTTGGTGATGTGGGCCCCACCAATCTATGTGTTATATCTACTCCGTCCATCTGTCCATCTGACGGTGTGGCCCACCATACGCATGAGATATCCACACCGTCCACTGTTGGAACGGTGGGATTACCACCTGGTCGTTGGACAAGTAGGCCGGCAGCATGGAGCTGCTACTGTAGGGACGTTATCTAGTTCTGGGGTCTGATCCCAAGGCAATGTTATACCCCTACTTGCTGTATGTGTTACATCCAAACCGTCCATCCATTTGGCAAGCTCATCTTGAGGCTTGGGCCAAGAGAAATGAAGTGGATCTAATGATCTGGTGGGCCACACTGCAGAAAACGGTGTAGAGAGTGAACGTCCACTGTTGAAACCGTAGAACCCACCTGCTGCTGGGAGCAGATTGGCTGGTCTACCACACCAACAATGTGGTTGGTGCATTGACGTCACCCAACTCTGACAGCCCCACCACGTCTGGTATATCATCCAGACCGTACATCTGGACGGTGGCCTGGTTACACACCAGCTATATAGCTGACGATGTCAGCTAGCCCTGTGGGCCCCTCGTGATGTATATGTTGTATCCCAGCCGTCCATCTAGACGGTGGGCCACAACATGTTGCATGTGTGCATCCATACCGTCCGTACATGGACGTGGGCCCATTTGATGGACGTGTGTACCCACACCGTCATCCATTGTAACAGATTCAAATCTCAGGTGGAAACCACCTATATACACCGTTCATTTACTGGAACGTCAGTAACAGGGCCTGTGATCACGAGGTATTGTTATATCCAACCATACATGACACGTATGGTCCACCCATGTGGGACCCACATTGATGCAGGCCACCATGATGTACGTCTCACAGGGACCACCTTAATTTAATATAATTTATCCTAGCCGTCTAGTGGACTGGACGGTGGGACCTACTTAATATATGTATTATACATACCGTCCATCCATTTTTGCATATGGTAAGGGACCCACCCACACATGTGACACGTGTGGGGTGGGACCCCTTGTTAAATGCATTTTATCTACACTGTCCGTTGTGGACGGTGGGTCAGTACTGAAACGTCAGCAAGATAAGTGGATCTGACCGTGGAGCTTCTATTCTATGCACATTGCCATTCCATGTGGGACCCACACGTGTTGTATGTGTCTTATATCTACACTGTCCGATCATCCGGACAGCAGGGACCACCTGGACGTATGGATCCACATCGTCCACCTGTTCTGCTCTCATGCCATCCATCTGATTTACATCCAGCCGTCCAATTAGGTGGGACTGCTGGTTGAGTTTAATCCTTACTGAACACACCATGGAATAATGGGACCCACGCAGCTGGCAACTACTACGATATCAGCAAGTTCTGTGGGTCCCTTGCATGATGTATGTATTTTTGACCTACACTGTCCGCATGCATGGACCCCACCATGAGGAATGGGTTTTATCCAAGCCGTCCCACTGTAGGACCCCACCTTGATGCATGTATCATATTCACACCCCCTATCTGTGCTGGACGCACGATGTATGTGCTCCATCCACCACCATCGCCCTGACTTGACGTATGTTTTATACTTACTCCGTCCATCTATGCTGGGCAGTTTGGATGGTGTTGTGCCGCCCCACCGCGGTGCATTTGTTCATCCACACCGTTCAGATGATCAGGACGGTGCTGGACGTATTTGGACGGTGATGAGGACTCCACCATGATATTTGTATTTCATATCCACGCTGTCTACCCATTTTGATGGCACGGGGTCCACTTGTTGCATGTGTTGGGTCCACCTACACGTACAGATCCACCATGTTGTGTGTGTTTCATCTATGCTATCCACTTGTGCGGCCCACTGCAATGTATGTAGTACCCCCACCTGTTTTGTATATGAGGCCCATTAGTGCGGCCCATTGATGCGGCCCACTTGTTGTGTTTGAGGCCCATGGGTTATGGCCCCTATGATGTATCTGAGGCCCATGTGCAGGGCCCACCTTTGTGTATATGTGGCCCTTGAGTAAGGCCCATTGTGTTGTATATTAGGCCTTTGTATGAGGCCGTGGGCCCATTATATGTTTGGTTGTATGTGGGCCACTGCTTGGGAGCAATGTTGGTTAGATGTCCACATTGATGGGCAATGATGGTTAGATGTCCTCATTATGACCTTCCCTTAGGTCTTGTTAAGCCCATTCTTACCGAATCTGATTAGTGTAACTGATTTGCTGATTCGATTATCAAGTGATTGATTATCGACCGATTCGATTGTCGTGATACCGATTTGCCGATTCGATTATCGATCGATTCCGATTTTCGTGATCGATTCCGTGACCGATTTGTCGGTTTTGATTATCGATCGATTCCAATTGTTGTGACCGATTCACGACCAATCGACGTAACTGATTTGCCGATCCCGATTATCGATCGATTCGATTTTCGTGACCATTACCGACTTCGATTGCCGTGACCAATTTGTCGGTTTTGATTATCGATCGATTTAATTGTTGTGACCGATTACCGACTCGATTGCCGTGAGTGATTTGTCGATCTTGATTATCGATCGATTCGATTTTCGTGACCGATTACGACTCGATTGCCGTGACCGATTTGCCATTCGATTATCGATCGATTCCGATTTTCATGACCGATTACGACTTCGATTGTGGACCGATTTGCGATTCGATTATCGATGATTCCGATTGTTGTGACCGATTCACCGACTCTGATTAACATGGCCGATTTGTCGATTTTGATTATCGATCGATTCCAATTGTTGTGACCGATTCACGACTCGATTGGCGTGACCGATTTGCCGATCCCGATTATCGATCGATTCCGATTTTCATGACCGATTCCGACTTCGATTGCGTGGCCGATTTGCAATTCTAATTATCGATCGATTGATTTTCGTGACCGACATCGACTCGATTCGTGGCCGATTTGCGATTCGATTATCGATGATTCCGATTGTTGTGACCGATTCACCGATTCCGATTACGTGACCGATTTGTCGATTTTGATTATCGATCGATTGATTGTTGTGACCGACGACTCCGATTGCGTGAGTGATTTGCCGATCTCGATTATCGATCGATTCCGATTTTCGTGACCGATTACCGACTCGATTCTTGTGGCCGATTTGCTGATTCTGCTTATCGATTGATTCCAATTGTCATGGCCGATTGTCGAGACCTATATGGTGTATATGCAACTTGTATTGAGGCCCATTGTGATGTATAATTGGCACGTGTTTTAAGCCTAATGTGATGAATATGAGGTCTATGTGATAAGGCCCATTGTGATGCATTTGAGGGTCAAACGATGGAGCCCATTGTGATGTATGTTAGGCTCGTGTGAAAGGCCCATTGTAATGCGTATTAAGCTCTCGAGTGAGGCCCATGGTGTTGTATATCAGGGCCCTTTGTGAGGCCATGGGTCCACTATATGTTAAGCTCTATGTGGGCCACTCCTTGGGGTAATGTTGGTTAAATGTCCACATTGTCGAGGCCGATTGTCGATGCCGATTGTCAGTGCCGGTTATGATACCGATTATGAGTATGTGACAGCATAGCATTACGATACATGCCCATACGCATCATCTGCATGTTTGTTATGAGATGTGGTTGATCATTGCATATGTCATTGGACATGTTGTTATGAGACTCCCTTATAGGCGGAGATTGTCTCCCATGAGTACACTGTATGTGTAGGATTGATGCATGACTGGATTGTATGACTCATGCATCTTACATTGTGTGTTGTGATTACTATACGCCCTAGCGACATCAAGGTCGTAACCTCGACAGGAATTTCGTGGATGGCCAGATGGGACACCGAAAATCTGTTCTACATGGGGTGGTATAGATATCCCTAGGTGAAAGTCCCTAAACCTTCTTGGTTCCAGAGGTTGCTCCAATGCCTAGACCGAGTGGATGCATGAGCGCATGAGGGCCGTATACCGTTAGGCCGCGTCTCCCACTGTATCGTGGTCGGTTGGAAGGGGGTACGGCCTTATCTGCTCGAGAGGAGGGGGCAATGCTAGGCTGAGTCTAACCAGCTCGAGGAATGGGTCCACTATCGATGAGCCGAGCCCGATATTGGCAGGCAGATAGTGAGGTCTCTTCCACTCACCTTGTTGCGCGCGATGGGGCGGCAATCGGTTTAGAGTGTAATAGACCCCGGTGATGTCCCCAGAGAGTAACCATACTGACAAGTGGACTTATTGAGCAGAAATTGCATACTCATTCATTCATTAATTCACTATCCACTCGGGCTGGTTGTGCGCAACTATTTGTTACGTGTACCTTCGCATGGCCAAGATTTCGGTTGGGCGTGCGACTAACTTGAGATCAGGAGTTTACCACATTGAGTCTGACTATCCAAATTTAGGTATGAGACTGGTTTGGATAGAAGTCCCTTGTGATGGACCCCGTAGCCTGCGATACTACGTACTATCATCCCGACCTCACAATCCAGCTTGGTCATTTCATTACATCGCATATTGCATCCGCATGCATATGGCATTTTGGGTTATGTTTTCTATACTTATATGACCTAGACAAATTTAGCAGGATTTACATATTGCATTGTATCCTCGGCATCTGAAATTTAGTTCTTTATGACTCCTCATTTGCATAACTGTTTTATATTGCGTATTCTGATATTGATTGACTTATGATCTTGTCAGTATTTCTGTTTACTCTGATAATTCCTGCTCTTGTTAGTATTTCTGCTTACTTTGATAATTCATGATGTTGTGAGTATTTCTGCTTATTCTGATATTATACGGTTTATGGATTTCCAGTATTTTCGGTATTGTATGATGATGGCATTGTATTGAATACTTGGCACTAAGCTTGTGCACACACTTTCGCCACCCTCTAAGCTTTCTATAAGCTTATGCACGATAGATGCGTGCAGGTATTATTAGGTTGCAGCAACGTTGATCTTGGAGCGTGCAGTTGTCTTCTGGAGCTTTGATTTCGATTTATGTATTTTCCTTTCAGCATTGTACTCAAATGATTATATTAGTGGATATATGATGATGATGTTGCCTTTGTGAATTGGGTAATCTTATGGTTATGCTTATTACGAGTTAAATGTATTAAAAAAAAAAAAAACCTCCTTGTAGGATCCCAAGATCGGAATCTGGCGTATGGACGTTAGGAGCCGAGAATGGGGTACTACGGAGGCTGTCGGCACCGGACTCGGCGATCGTGATTCCTGTGAATCCGATTTTCGGGTTTGGGGCGTGACATCTGATAATGGGGGAGAATATTGTGATAAGAAATTTGAGGAGTATTGTGCATCAAATGGAATCAATCATCAGAAAACGATTCTAGGGACACCGCAGCAGAATGGTGTGGCTGAGCGCATTAACAGGACCATCCTTGAGCGCGCCAGGAGCATGAGGCTACATGTAGGGTTGCCTAAGACCTTTTGGGCAGATGATGTGAATACTGCTGCATATCTCATCAATAGAAGTCCCTCAGTACCATTGGATGGTGGGCTACCAGAAGAAACGTGGACTGGGAAAGAAGTGAACCTTGCACATCTCAGAGTGTTCGGTTACACTTCATATATTAACATTGATGTAGAGCACAAAAATAAGCTGATGCGAAGTCTAGGAGATGCACGTTTATAGGCTACGAGCAGCATGATTTTCGCTACAGATTTTGGGATGCAGAAAACAAGAAAATCATTAGAAGCAAGGACATAGTCTTCAATGAAAAAGTGATGCATAAGGACAGTGTGCAAGAAAATAAGGCCGAAGAAAAAGAATTCGTAGAGTTGGAAGAGTTACCGGACACGGGTGTTACAGCGCCACATGATGATCATGCACAGGAGCATTATGAGGCAAAGCCAAATACACCAGTTGTGAGGAGGTCTACTCGAGAGAGGAGACTCACTATCCAATACTCACCCTCCTTACATTATCTACTGCTGACAGATAATAGTGAGACAGAGTGTTTTGAAGAAGCGTTATAGTTAGATACACGGGTTAAGTGAGAGCAGGCCATGGATGATGAGATAGACTCTCTTGAGTCTAATCGTACATGGGAGCTAGTCACTCTACCTAAGGGTAAGAAAGCTCTTCATAACAAGTGGGTTTACAGACTGAAGGAGGAGCACGATAGTTCGAAATGGTACAAAGCTAGATTGATTGTAAAAGGGTTTCAACAAAAGGCAGGTATTGATTTCACTGAAATATTTTCACCTGTGGTGAAAATGTCCACGATTCACATGGTTTTGAGTATAGTGGCTATAGAAGACTTACATCTAGAGTAGCTAGATGTTAAGACAGTCTTTCTTCATGGGGGCCTTGAAGAAGAAATATATATGCATCAGCCGACAAAATACGTGACACTAGGAAAGGAGAATAAAGTATGCAGACTGAAGAAGAGTCAATATGGCCTGAAGCAGGCCCCGAGGTAGTGGTACAAGAAGTTCGACAGTTTCATGTCGGAAAACGGTTTTAGGAGATGTCATACAGACCACTGTTGTTATTTGAAAAAGTTTGATACGTCGTACATCATCCCTATTTTGTACGTTGATGATATGCTTGTGGTCGGTTCAAGCATGAAGGACATCTTAGATCTCAAAAGACAACTGTTTAGAGAATTTGTCATGAAGGATTTAGGAGCTGCAAAACAAATCCTAGGCATAAGGATAAAGCGTGACAGGAAAAACAAGAAACTAGTTTTGTCACAGGCAGAGTACATAGCCAAGGTACTTGATCGATTCAATATGGGAGGTGCTAAGCCGGTTAGCACTCCATTAGCTAACCACTTCAAGCTATCTAAGGAGCAAGGTGCAAAGACGTAGGAGGAACGGGACTACATGGCTAAAGTCCCATACGCGTCAGCTATTGGGAGTCTCATGTATGCTATGGTGAGCACGAGGCCAGACATTGCTCAAGCAGTGAGAGTTGTTAGCAGGTTCATGAACAACCCCAAGAAGGAACATTGGGAAGCTATGAAGTGGATCCTTAGATACCTGGTAGGTACTAAGGATGTAGGGTTGTGTTATGGTGGATTAGAAATCAAGTTACAAGGTTATGTGGATTCAGATTTGGCAGAAGATATCGATAGCAGAAGAAGCACTACAGGTTATATTTTTTCTCTAGGTAGTGCTGTAGTCAGTTGGGTCTCTCAGTTAAAGAGGATAGTGTCTATCAGTACAACAGAAGCAGACTACGTTGCATCTACAGAAGCGTGCAAGGAGATGGTCTGGATGCAAAGTTTCATAGAAGAGTTGGGTAAGAAGCAAGCAGATTGCAAGCTGTACACAGTGACAGTTAGAGTGCAATACACTTGACTAAGAATTCAACCTTCCATTCAAGGACCAAGCATATTGTCATCAGATATCACTACATATGTTTGTTACTGGAAGATGGATCGATTGCTCTGGAGAAGATTCATACAAGTAAGAATCCTGCGAATATGCTGACCAAGGTGGTCACACGGGAGAAGTTGAAGCTCTGTTTAGCTTTGATTGGTCTTCAGGCTTGAAGACGGGGAAGTGATGCACTCCGGATGAAGAAGACAAAGGTTTATGGCAATGTCTCTCCAAGTAGGAGATTGTTGAGATGTGGAGCCACATCTAGGGATCGCACGACCGGTCGTGGCCCCTGCTCGACCGGTCGTGGCCCCTGCTCGACCGGTCGTGGCCCCTGCTCGACCAGTCGTGGACTGGCTCGACTCAAAGTCCAGCGAGCATAAGATTTTTGGTTCCGAGGTGCTCGATCGGTCGTGGCCCAAGCTCAACCGGTCGTGGGGTCCTCTCGACCGATCATGGTTACGCAGATTCATTTCCGAATCTGATGCGAACTGCGGATTTCGGTGTCGCCTTTCACAAGGGTGCGAAAGGGAAGTTGTCAAAACTATAAATTGGGATCCCCAGGGCTATTCTAGGGCTAAGGTGAATATTGAAAAATATTTCTAAGGTGTGGGCAAGGGATTTTCTCTGTACTTCCAAGGGAGAGGTTATTATATCGCCTTGTAATCTTCGTTCTTCATAATGAAAGTTTGCATCCGTGGTTTTTTACCCTAAATTGGAGTTTTTTCACGTATATCTTGTCTATGTTTGCATTACTTTGATTTGTTTCTAGTTTATATTTTTTCTTGTTTATCGTTTGTGGGTGAGGCCTGAGATTGGATGTAGGCTCACTGTGTTGTTGGCGTGCTGCGCAACAAGTAATACGCGTTTCCCCCAACAGCCTGAAATTTCTAATTCTCCTGTGCCAGTAGCTCCACTTCCAACCCGAGCTAGAGTTGTCGCTCAAAATGTCCACTATAAGCTGCGAATCGGATTCAATCTCCACCTTATATAAATCCCGTTGAATGCATAGGAAAAGGCCATCGAAAATTGCTCGAATTTCCGCACACGTGTTTGTACCATGCCCACATGTAGAGGAAAAGGCAAAGATAAGATCACCTTTATGATCTCTGGAGATGCCTCCACCACCTGATGGGCCCAGGTTGCCTCTAGAAGAACCATCGACATTCATCTTTACCCAATCATGCTGAGGCTTGATCCAGCGCACTACATTCGACCAAGAATATTGCATAACAGGAGAGATCCCCCCAGATTTTTGTGAATGTTCGGGGTGGTCGACTTCTTGGTAACATACCTTAGCCACCAATCAAACTTAGCCACCATGGCGGGAATGGACGCCGCTCTGCTGTCAAATTTTGCGGCATTTAGAGCCTTCCATACCACCCAACAGAGTAGGAACGGAGCTACTCTCTGCGCCAGTGAGTGCGCTGATGAGACAGGGTGAGCAGGCTTCCACTGCGCCAGTCGACGAGAGAAGGAATGAGCGGGCCTGATCTGGATTTGGAAAGAATCTCCCACATGGCGCCAGAGGGCGTGAGTAATGGTACTGAACTCCTTACTATGCTCAAGATGCGCGCCCTACCCATCATCTAAGTGAACCCTTGACACATTTGCCCACCACGAATAGGACTCTCTTCCTGAACTCCTTACTATGTTCGAGATGCGCTCCCTACCGGGTATGACATTACTCCATAATGCCTCTTGTACCTTCCCCAAATCTCCACCAATACTTGTTTAACAATGCCTGATTTGTTCTTTCACATTTCCAGTCCCTAGACCCTTCTCCCTAATAGGCTGGCTTTTGAACTTCCTCCCAATCAATGAGGTGGAATTTCTTTCATTCCTCTATTCTTTCCCATAAAAAACTCCTTTGGAACCTTTTAATCTAGGAGGCCACTGCCAGAATTTTAATGGGCAACATGAAATATACCAGAATATTAGAAAGTGTGGCTTAATGAGAGTAAAATTTCCCACCCAAAGGAGGGATACGACCTTTCCATCTAGCTAGCTTTTTCTCGATATTTTTTTTACAATGGGATTCTAGAAATAAGAGATGTTCGGTTTGCCTCCAAGGGAGATACTTGCATCCTGACCTTCTTCCACATTCTTATTTCTTTGACCACAGCTACCCCTGCCATTGCACTTAAGTCTAAAATTCGCCTTAAGAAGAAAGACAGCTTCAAAACATCTCATCTTGTAATGCCTTTCAAGTCGTCAATTTGATCCAACGATGCCTCGTATAACAAAGTGTCATCCACGAATTCGCCTTAAAAAGCAAGACAGGTTCAAAGCATCTCATCTTAGAATGCCCAACGATGCCTCATAAAACAAAGTGTCATCTGCAAATTGCAGATGCGAGATCTCCATCTCATGGTTGCCAATCTGGGGACCTTTAATCAAGTCCATCTCTGAGGATCTCAACATAGTCTTTTTTCTTCTCTCTTGATTGTAACTTTTTCTTTTCCTGCTGTTTCTTGAAATGCTTACGCCACTGCTTAGACTTTAAGACAGGTCATTTCTAAGATGAGAGCATCCCAAATGGCTTTATGCTTCTCCAAATCTTTGATAACATTAGTAGCTTTCTCAAATTTCCGCTAATATATACCGTCAATGAATTGAGCTTGAATCCCTAGTAGACCGTTGCGGACATTGAACACAACACGATTTAGAGCCTTGAAAACCTTGAACCCTTCTTCCACAAAAGCATCTCAATTCTTATGAGTTGGCCTGTATTTCTCTGCGTAAGCTCCTTGGCAACTTTTTGCATTTAGTCAAGAACAAACTGTTTGCATTTTAGCTGAAAACAAACACATTTCCAAGCTATATATATATATATATATATATATATATATATATATATATGTGTGTGTGTGTGTGTGTGTGTGTGTGTGTGTGTGTGTGTGTGTACGTATGTATTAGCAACAGAAAAATTTTAGTCGTGAAATGGAAAGAGAAGCAGTTTTGTAGCTATATATCATAGCCAGATGCCATTTCTCCTCCCTTTGGCCCTTCATCCGCACCCTCAAATGCCCGATAACCCCATATATCATTTTCTGTAGCCTATGTCCTGTTACAAGTTCCTGTCCTCCATTAATAAACTTAATAAAGCTACGGCCAACTTTTTTCTGCCCCATTTCTTCTCATCATTCCCTTGACACCATGACATCCTCCCGACTCCTCTCCCAAACACATTCTGTGCCATAACATAGTTCAAATCCTACGGCTCTATTTGGAACATGGTTGAGTCTCAGCAGCCTGGACATGTCGACTTAGAGTCGGCGGTGATTTGTGTTGTTAAAACAGATTGGGTCTAAGCAAGTCCGTTGACTCAGACATGTCGCATGGGACTTGGTCCAAGTCTTAAAACCATGATTTGGAATGCTTTCTTCATTCCCCTCCCTCTCAAGTAAGGTTGTCAATAGGTTGGTTTCAAATCAGGTCCAAGTGTATTCATACCTTGACCCGCATGAAGTGGTTGTGCTTGGGTTGTTGCTTTCAATTCCAAGTACTGTGTTTAAACCCAGATCTAGTTGGATTTGGATACCCTCTTGTCTTGGGACCTGTATTTGGTTAGGTTTTAGATTTGTTCCAGTTTAGGGCAATCTGGATTTAACCATTCATGTACATTCCTTCATGTGATATACTTGGAAAACTATTGATTTCATCTTTAAGTATTTAAAAATTTTCCACTTGTCATGTGAAATATGTTGATTTATATTATGTTAGGACCAATATGATTTCAGCAAGCATCCATGAATCTGGGGTTAGGATTTTTCAACCAAAATGATTTTGGTATTATTACATTTCTATATTTGAGTCCCATAATTTGGATTGATTAATTTGTGTTGATGTACCTATCTTAACTGAACCTGATCCAATTCAAATTATCACATGAGACCTGACATGACCATTTAAAAAAATAAAATAAAAATTAGGTCTAACATTGTGGACCTCTGACCATCTTGAATTTTAAATGAGTTTAAATAATAATAATAATAATAATAATAATAATAATAATAATAATAATAAAAAAGAACCATGATCCATTTAAAACCGGATCGGTAGTGACCCTGATCCACTTTGGACCGCTTGACTGTAAGCAGGACTTGGATTCATTAGTGACCTCTCCAGTGCCCGCTTTGCTGCTGGTTGGTGCTGGAAAAGCTATGTGGGCCCTACCATGATATATGTTTTTTAATCGATGCTGCCCATCCATTTTGCTGGCTCATTTCAGGGTTCGAGCCCAAAAATAGGTGGATCCAAATCTCAGGTAGACCACACCATAGGAAATAGTGGTGATTAAACGCCCACCATTAAAAACTTCCTGGGACCAAAAAAGTTTTGGATCAAGCTGATATTTTTTTCCCTTCATCCAGGTGTGTGACCTAATCAACAGCTTCGATGGAAAAGAAACATTACAGTGAGCCTTAGGACATTTTTAATGATGGCGTTCAATCACCTTTGTTTCCTGTGGTGTGGTCCACCTGAGATTTGGATCTGCTCATTTTTTGGCTGATGCCTGTAAATGAACTGGGAAAATGGATGAACAACGCGTATAAAACACATACATAAGACTGTATTGGATGGAGCATACACAACACGCAGGTGTGGCCCACTTGAGTTCTGGATTCTGCATATTTATGGAATTCGGATCTAACATAGGGGAGGGGTAGGAGGGTGCGTTTGATGGGCGGTTTGGATGGCCCAGAAATATCATGGTGGGCCTACACTCCAACAAAATGCCCTTGTAAGAATGGGGCCCGCATGTTGAAAGACTTTGATTGCAAACTCTCTACAGTTGCACGTTTTGCGTTCCTACGCATGGATTGACTGTTTGGATCATGTTGAATACCTCGTGCACGAGATTTTCCCATGAGATAGACTGTTTGGATCATCCAAACATGCAACCATGTGGATCCCATCATTGCACTCTCATAGATGGTTGGGATGGCCCAACGATTCAAACGTGTGGCTCGAATCCAGTACTACACGGCGCAAAGACTGTCACGTCTGCTTGTCAATCGTCCAGCACGGTGTTCGGAATACATGGATGAATTGCCAAATGATCGGAAGCATACATCTAATTGACCCCATAACGGATGGGTCGTGATCAAAACTTGTGCCAATGGAACCAGTGATTTTGACCATCTGATTCGTGCCATTCAAACTGATGGTTGGAATAAATAAATCGATAGCCTGCATTCAACAGAAGAAATCATTTACTAGAATGTCTGACCACAATTTCTTACTCTGTAGCTAGATGGACGGTCGGATCATCATCCATGCAGATGGCCAAATAGAGCGACGCACCACACGTACGTGAGAAA
This sequence comes from Magnolia sinica, assembly GCF_029962835.1. NCBI lineage: Eukaryota > Viridiplantae > Streptophyta > Magnoliopsida > Magnoliales > Magnoliaceae > Magnolia > Magnolia sinica. The sequence continues at coordinate 9,728,772 of NC_080578.1, read as the reverse complement.
AAGAAAGAAGGCATGCATGCATATTCCTTTCTTCCATTCCTCCAAAGGAAGGAATATCATCTCTGAACAAGCCATTATCGCTCCCTTCTTTATTTAAATCCTTCCTTTTTGCCTAACACATGCTCTCTGAACAAGCCATTCTCGTTCCCTTCTATATCTAAATCCTTCCTTTTTGCCTAACACATCCCCTCTCTCTCGCCATGGGTATGGCCATGAGTAACGTAAATAAAGGTTAGCGAAAGCTTCCTCTCTCTCTCTCTATGGATTTCCACTAACGTAATTAAAAAATACAGGTGTGGTCCACTTGATGAGTGGATCAAAATAATTTTTGCACAAGATGATCTTTATGGTGAGGCCATCTTTTGAATGGGTTGAATGTTGCACACGTATGAAAAGATAGAAATCATCCTATGGTTGGATGGTAGATTGGCGGTCCAACCGGTTGGACATGAGCATTTCTCCTCCTTTTTTTCTCCCTATGTTGTTATAATGCCTGGTGATTTTCATGCCATCTTATACTGAATAGGACATACATGTGATTGTATGGTTGGTGATTGCTGCTGAATCTAGCTGTTGTTGATATGTAGCATTCCACTGGATGGTGAAAACAGGAACATGTCAATAATGGTCCAGATTCAAGCGGGAAAAGCATATTAATAAGACCCTATTAGTTATTTAATCAGAGCACGTGCCATCCATAATAAGGCCACCATTTAATGGTCCAGATTTAGTGACCATACAACCTCATTTATTGTAGAGTTGCAATGAATCACTCACAATGAAAGAAAGTACAGGTTGAATGTTGATTGTTGCTTGTTTTATTTTTCCATTTTTGTTGCACATTTGTGTCCCACCTAATAAGTGGATCATCCTATTTTTTGGTACATGCACTTTGTGGAGGTTGCCTGGTGGACGGCTACCATTACTGACACATGTGGTGATTGCATGAGTGACATGGTCAATCCAATCTGTACCATGTCCTATTGTCCTTATCAAGGCTACTTGCAGAGTTTAGAAACCATGGAATCCTTTAGGATGTAGCAAGAATATGTATCCCAAATAAGCTATTTTGGACAGTTAATACCAAACATCGTTTGTCAAAAACATGGAACTTGACAATGGACAGTAACACACGTAGGGTACTTGAAGATGGATAGTTACACATGACTAGGAATTTGGATTCGGCTCCGTGACTGAGATTATGGAGCCCACCTTAATCACAGGTCAGCCTGAAGCTTTTGGGCCTGGAGTTGTCAAAACCAATTTAATCAACGTCCGGTCTTGCTTGTTCAAGTCCTTTTGGGTTTATATCTTGGCTTTTAGGAACTGGATCTCTATCCGATTGAGATTTGGGTCTTTGGATCTGGGTTTTGAGTTGTGTTTGGGTTTATGCCCAAACAACAACACATGCCCACTTGTAATAATGGATGGATTAGATGATGCATCTGTGTGCCAGTTTGACACATGGAGGTTATATGGATCATTTCTATGTTAGAATAATTAATATATTAATATTGACCATACCCGACCTGACCCGATTTTAATTGGGTCCACGATGATGGATATAGACCCAAGCTGACTAGACCTTTTAAAATATATATATATATATATATATATATATATCTAGAAAGTTCATTGATGTGCAAAAGTAATTACATTTGGGCATCCCCCGGGAGAAAAGGACCCAAGGAACGCCTATCATAAGCTATCCCAAAACACAAACAAGAAACCCTCTATTAGAGCCGGATCGCCCCCAGGCCAAACTTATCAAGACGAGGAGGCCTCTAATCTGACGAGGAAGGTCCGAAGCAACCTCAAAAAAAATGAAGAGCTTGGCTTGCGCTGCCCAAACAAGCCAAGGCATCCGCAGGAGCATTACCTTCCTTGAAAATATTCGAGAAGATAATCCGAGTACCCGACTTCAGCGCCTCAATCCACATAATCCAGCTCTTCCATTTCCAGCCCAGATTAACTTGACCAAATAACATGCTAATCACCAGCTGGGAGTACTCTACCACCACATTAGGGAATCCCTTGGAGATGCATCCAGAAACCCCATCTAAAATCGCACGAAGCTCGGCATATGTATTCGATCCCTCCTCATAGCCAGCTGTAAAGGCAAACAAGAAATTTCCGTTCTCATCTCTACAAATGCCTTCGCCCCCTGAGGAACCCAGGTTCCCCATGGAGGGGACCCGTCAACATTGACCTTAACCCACCCAATCCCAGGTTTTACCCATTTTACTACCATCGGATGTGTTGCCACAAGCAGGCCTCCCAATTGGCGGGGGGAACGAAGAAAAACAGAATCCGCCATAAGAGAGAAAGAGGCTCCAGAGATGACGGAAATCTACCACGATGCATGGGCAGAAATGGTTGACAGGGAAAGTGGCTTGTCGCCGAACTGGGCCGAGTTCCTGGCCTTCCAGATCACCCACGGCAGCACAGACGGTGCCTTCCTGTGCACTAGTAACGAGATGGAAGAGATCGGATGAGTACCCCAACATTGGGCCAACCTGGTTTGAAGCGAGGAGGCCGGCATGACATTGATGCCGAATCGGGAACCAAGGATATTCCAGGCACGCATCGCCAGCTCGCTCTCTAGTAGGAGGTGGGGGATAGTTTCCACATCATTTCTTTGCGCAGGGCTAGCCTTACAACATACACATTTTGACACCAGGGGGATGCCACGAGACTGAACTGCACTGTCGACCGGGATTGCATCATTCAAAGCTCTCCACACAAAAGTAGAGATTCGGGGAGGCATTTTCCCATGCCAGACGCACCTGGCCCAACTCAAACGGGGCTCACTTGACCTGCTGACGTTCCAGGTCGAGCTGATAGACCTGGTTTCTCCATTGGGTCCACGTGGCTAATCCAAACTCAACCAGATTACTAAGATTCTAAAAAATTGGATTCATCAAGTACCTGTGTGTCCAGACCCCGCCTTGAACAGCAGGCCTAAGCTCAAGCCCAAAAACATTAGTTGGTCCTGGGTCCGACCAGCCCAATCTGGCGTGGCTCAAAAATGATAAAATCCCTCATTCCTGCTGGAATGTTCCTAATCTATACATTGAGTAAGTGGGTCACACATGCACAAAGAAATATACCGCTTTGTTTGGATGAACTCATTATCAATGATCTGAAACTTTCATATGATTAGGCCTAGACTCAGTATCCAAATCGGTAATGTGAATGGCTATTTTCAAGCAATTTTTTCCATTTATACGATTGCGGGCCTATTTCTACTGATCCTGATTGTTCTCATGACTTGGGGCATTATTTATGATCAAACTATTCATATGCATTAGCTCATCTTAATGATCCAAACATTCATGTGATCCAAATGGCTGATTTTCAACTGGATTAATTCTAGTCATCTTAACTATTCGTATGACTTGGCCCATTTTCAATGTTCTTACTATTCATATGATTGAGCTCATTTGAATGTTTCAAAAATTCATGTGACTTAGATCTGTCTTATGTAATCCAAATTAGCATATGGTTGGATCAGTCTTCCTTCATCTAAGTCTATTATGTGATTGGCCAATCATATGCTCTGCTTAGTATCTAGAGATCGCTAATTTGAATAATGCAAACATTCATATGACTTGTCTTAAGTTATCTAAATCGACATATGGTTGGGCCAGTTTGATAGACAGTTGGGATGGCTCAACCATGGCTCGAATCCATTACCACACGGCCCAAAGACTGTCACGTTTGCCTGTCAATCGTCCAGCACGGCGTCGGAATACATGGATGAATTGTCAGATGATCGTAAGCATACATCTAATTGATCCCATAACGGATGGGTCGTGATCAAAACTCGTGTGCCAATGGAACCAGCGATTTTGACCATCTGATTCTTGCCATTCAAACTGATGGTTGGAATAAATTTTGAAAATAAAATAAAATCGATAGCCTGCATTCAACAGGAGAATTCATTTACTAGAATGTCTGACCACAATTTCTTACTCTGATGCCGAATGGACGACGGTCGGATCATCATCCATGCAGATGGCAAATAAAGCGACGCAGTACCACACGTGAGAAAAAGAAAGAAGGCATGCATGCATATTCCTTTCTTCCATTCCTCCAAAGGAAGGAATATCATCTGTATATTCCTTTCTTCCATTCCTCTAAAGGAAGGAATATCATCTGTGAACAAGCCATTCTCTCTCCCTTCTTTATTTAAATCCATTCCTTTTTGCCTAACGCATCTCCTCTCTCTCTGTCTCTCTCTCTCTCTCTCCCCCATGGGTATGGCCATGAGTTACGTAAATAAAGGTCAGCGAAAGCTTCGTCGTTTCTTTGTTTCTATTTTGCGCGCTCTCTCTCTCTGATTGTGGATGTGACGTCCAACCAGTCCAATTCATTGGGCCCGTCATAATGATCATCAAGTGTGAAAATCAGCCCTGTTCATTCGTTAGGTGGGCCATAACATATGTTGAAATTTTTTTTAAAAAAATTAAAATATTTTGAAATTTTTATTTTCCCGATAAAAATTATGTTGAAATTTTTAAATGAAAAGTTGTGGTGTCTTTAGCCTTCCGTCAGAAAAAAAATTGAAGAAAATTTGTGATTTATAAATAGTTGAGTGGGTAGTTTTCTTATTTGGAGAAATGGAGGATGATATGCTCGGTCTACATGTGTATTGTGTATGCATAAGGTAATTGATACGAGATGGAATCATTGGGATCTCATTTATGAAGTTAAGTAATAGTTTGACTTTAATAAGAAAGATAATAAGGGCACTATCTAAATAAATGTGGTTGAAACTCTTCAATTAAAGTTCCACCAGTAATAAAAACTCAATCCAAAGTTACAAAATCTTTCTAGTTTGGGTTTAATGGGTAAAAACAAATTATTGATATGTGAAAAATGTTAACACTAAATTTAGAAATAATCTCATACAAGATGAAGAGTGTTGGCCGTTACAATTAGAGAACTGAGTCTTGGAATGAAATCCAGTCAATAAAACAAGTGTTTAAGAAACGAAAACACTAAAAGAATTTCACCTATATGAACGTAAAAGTGGTGCCGCTTCTCATGAGAATTAGAGTTCTCTCAGGATCGTTCATGAAATAGGATGAGCACATGACCATTAAAAATATTAAGTGAGTAATGTAAATGAACTCACATAACATAGATGTTATTATGTGTGTGATATATTCGGCTGTGTCATTTATGAATAGCTAGTTCAAAGCTATGGCTATTAGGAATTTTGATAAAACTTTGAAATACTTATACTGAGGAAAGATTCAAATCGTGAAATATCTTTCTCTATGCATAAGAGTTGTCTTTTATCTATGGTAGAATTTTTTATTGTTTATTTTAAAAACCAATTGAGGGATTGTTGAAATTTTGGTTTAAAAATTAAAATATTTTGAAGTTTTCATTTTCCTATCAAAAACGATGTTGAAATTTTCAAATGAAAAGTTATGGTTTCTTTAGTCCCACATTGGAAAGAATGTGAGAAAATTTGTGATTTATAAGTGGTTAAGTAGGTACTTTCTTACTTGGAGAAATGGAGGATGAGATGCTCGGTTTGCGTGTTCCAGTGCATAGCATTGAAATGCACACAAGCACGTGCGCACACTCGGGCACGGGCACAAGCGTGGGCGAGGGCATGGGGCTTAAAGGCTGAACCAGTTGAAGGACCTCGTTAGAGTTGTAATACTCCATCTCATGGATCTCAAAGTCTGACAAGCTCCTAACCCAGGATCGCAATCGATTAGAGTAGACGGAACGTGGACGAAGTTAGTAAGTACGCATAGGAACAGCCTCAATGACCATCATCTCGGAAGGAACCGACAACTCATTAAAGTGCAGCATCCCCTCATCTCGAAGATCAACAACAACATTAGACTCAATGGAATCGGCAGATGTGGTCTCCGCCGAGAACTCCTCGGTCGCCGCATTAAGCACTCATGGGGTCATGGTCAGTAACTCAACTCTATATATCTTCAATAGCCTGAGAAAACTCGCCCATCTCATAGGTGGACCGCGTAAACATGTCAACCACTGCAAGCGATAAAGGAAGAGGAGCAAGAAATAACGGACGATCACCACCGTCAAGATATCACTAAAAATTGCACCGCAAACAAGATTGATCCGACCATCCAAAACCGTGTTGTGATCCACCAAAGGTGCCAAACAGTGATCTGAGCTATCTAATTTGTCATTTGACCTGACCAAAAGTGTCGTCATGGGTCTGATCGAAGCATTGACGCCAAAATATCCACCAATTGGCTCATCCTAGAAAGATGTATGCATCCAACCATCATCTTGACCAACCAAAAGGGTCATCAAGTCATCCAAACTGTCAAATATCGGAAGAAGAGTTGCATAACCATCGACCGTAGTCGGGATCACATCATGACCAATCAAGTCAAAGTATCCTACATTCGGACCATCCATACCATGATACAAGCCATCCAAAGTGGTCTCGAAGCTATCCAAGCCATCTAAATGGTAGATCAGCCCTTCTACATCAATCATGGCCCCATCCTCACCATTCAAAGTCACATCTATATTGCCTACTTCAATGAGACCCATAGCCTCTCTCTTAAGCCTGTCTGTTCACTCCCCAAGTATAGGGTTGTGATGTAGTGATAAACTCGGTAAGACCGAGGTCGAATTCACAGGGACTGAAACTTGTACGTGATCTGAAACCAAGTAGAACTAGAACTAAACTAAGATGTGATCTAAACCAAAATAGAATTTAAGGAATAATTGTAGAATAATTATCTAAAACTTTAAGGAATTCAGAGGAAGGAAAACTGGGGATTCAGAGGATCCACTTATAGAGATCAGGGAGATCTTATGCCATCATCATCTAAACTAGACTGAAAATATAGTTTTTAAAGAGATGAAAGGTATATGAATTAGAATGGATTCCATCATCGATCCATGCCCAGGAGGCAAAGCAAACAACAGAATTAAATTAATTACCAACCAATCAATAATGCAGGAAAGTTAGGAAGGGTATCATCATCCGACCATGCCCAGGAGACGATGTGAACAATAGGGCTTCCTGACGTCATATACATCAAAAGAGAAAAAGAGATATTCAAGGCCATTGCAGATCCATTGTAATTTCAGTTGCAACGGACCATTAAAGACAAAAAACATTCCTTTAATTAAACTAGAAACATCATCAGTTCAGTTTAAATAGAAAAAAAGCATAAGTAAAAAAAACTCCCATCAGGCTACAAGCTTCACCTCTTAGCCCCAGCTAAGAGGTTTAGCCCAACATGATTGGCCTGAACTCAAAGCAACTACAAAGGAAAAGAAAACGAAAAAGAAAAGAAAAGAGGAAAACAACTTAGTCTCTCTCTCTCTCTCACGTTCCCAGCAGCCAATCGGCTTCCTCCTGTCCTTCCTTTTCTCCTATGACTCCCTGACGTGGGTCCCTGTAAAAACCGATACTCTTTCTTTCTCTCTCGTTCCCTTTTATAGAGGATAGAGGTCGGTGGGAGTAGTTGTTGTAACGGAGTCAGAAACCACTCAGTTTAAACAGCAGAATTTCAAGAAAATCTTACGCATCTGTGATGATTGGCAGGCCATAATCAATGCTGGCAAGAAAATCCACTCCGTCCAGTGGATTCACGTCCGATTTTCGGTCGGAGATGGACCAATTTGGCTTGGATTTGACATGAATCATGGGACTTGTGCTTCTACCGTTCGTCCTCTATTTAGACAATTAAAACCAATCTCCATTATTTATTGAGATTTCTTCACCTAGGCTTGGATGAGAGGACCCGTGGGCTCCTACTGGATGGTCCGGATCAAACCTTTGATGTACGGTGGTGGCCCACAGAATTCATCCGCAGGCTTTGTTACGAAACAGAGCCTGCGCAATTAGCGCTGTGATGGCTGGTGGGTCCCAGATTGACCTCAGAAGGAAAATCCAATCCGCTCATTGCATTCCTCTCGAAAAACTAGCTGCAAAAAGGGTGTTTTTGTATGTCTTTTGGTTCCGCCCATTGAATCCTTTCTTTCACCGCCCATCCTGCGTTTTATCGCTATGATCTTTCAATTACTCGCATGATGCCAAAAGGAAATCTAGGCATGGGTTAAGCCCCCATTCCGGATACAATGGATGGTTCAGATCTGGCAAAGGGGTGATGGGTGGTGCCCACTAGCCAAAAATGGCCAGCCACATCCGTCCGCTGGACGCTGGTGCGGAAGAAGACGGGTCAACCGTCTGTGGACTGCTCTGGTTGTATGGTGCGGCGCGCGCGCATGTACCCTATGTACACGCGCTGTACATGCGAGGTCATCTGTGATGTACATGTGGAATCCGTTCCGTCCATTCCCTTCCTCATCCTATTTAACATGTTGAGAACAAAATTGAAGCATATCCAGATATCAGGCGGGCCCCACATAATGATTAAAGGGGCTAATCTGTCTGTTGGGCCACTTCCAGAGGGATCCAATGGATGAAATTTGATGTGTGCGGTTAATTTTTGGTCCTCGAGCCATGAATAAAGTTTCGAGCTAAACGGATGGTGGAAACCCTGTGATCTTGCATTCTGGACCAATTTCGAGCCACTTGAGCTTCAGTTTTCCGATTTCCGCGGATCCCCGGCGTGTAGTTCCGTCGATCTTGGTCCCTTGGAGTCCGTCCCTTGCCTTGGTGCATTCTGAACGTTAAATTCGTGCTTTTAGCATCCCGATCCAGTCTCAGCTCGCAATTCCACCTTGCAACACAAACATGATTAAAATAGGTCATTCAATGGTACCATGTTCATAAATCCAGGCAATAACTGGGTCTGATATGTAATATTTGACCCTCAACACAACCCCCAACCAGCATTTTGCTAGTCCCGAGCAAAATATGCGAAAAGTAAGTTGAGAATTACAGAACAATTTCTATAAAAAATGAATTCGAGTGATTTTTGCAGAATAATCCAGATATGAGAATGCTCAGATTCATGAATGTTGGGTATTACTTTCTCCTAGACTCAGGTGCACGGTAAACTTCATAATCAAGCTCAATGTATTATTCCAGGAATTAGAATAATTCTAAACAATGAGTATCATGAGTGTATAATGAAATCTCGGCTTATTTCTATGATAACATTGATAATCAAAACAGCATTTAGGACACTCAAAACCTAAACCAAAATTTGCCTTACAATTCTTTTTTTTTTATTCTTCCCACTTTTGATTTTTTTTTCATCGAGGGAGAGGAGAATCGAATCTGCACCTATAGGGAGCAAACCTATGGTGAAGATTATTCGCCTAACCTTTTCCAAAGGTGTCTCTCTTTTTTTCTTTTTTCTTTTTTCTTTCAATTGATCATGACGGGCAAATTTTCCAAGCTGGTTCCTTATATGCTTAGTGATTACCAAGTTAACCCTTTAATATCAAACTGAAATCTTAATGTGTAAGCGAGAGGTGACATGTGAAATCATAACTCAATCAATGTTTAAAACTTTTAATTATAGATTAACACTTCAAACTTAACTGTGAAATCTAATATAATAGATAACTGAATTTAAGAGTCATAAATTACCAACTTCACTTATCTTGTAATTCTAAATCCAAGATGGTTGTCAAAATCACTTCGAATTCAACAAAATGTCAGAAAATTTTTAAAATTTTCGTAACTTTCACAAATTTTGTTCAAGACCAAGAAAATGCTGATTAGGTCACCTAATCTCCCACCCCCAACCTAAAATCCACATTGTCCTCAATGTAAAAGATATAAGCGTGCAATGCACTTAGGACAACGAAAAGTGAATATGAAGTGATGGGAAGATAATACCTGGATGATGAATCGAGAGACACTTTCCAAGAGATCGCAGCATGGGCGTCGGTCAGCACGAGAGAGAAAGCAACACAAAAATAACCAAAATAAAACCCTACCTATACCACTTTCGTAGGTGCTCTCGATTACATTTAGCGTATGCAACAAGCCTTTAAACCCCTAGGTTGCCCCTAGTGGACGAGTTGTAGGCTCGTGAGGGTTTGTAGTAATGTTACCCATAAACATTGACCTAACTAATGATAAAAACGAAATGAAATGAAGAGCTGGGTTGCCTCCCAGGAGCGTTAAGTTTACCGTTTTCAGCTAGACAAATAAGACAACTACCCTAGTCCTATGAAAACAGGAAACCTACCTATATCTCCATCAGACTAGGAGATCAATCCTGGTAAACAGGATCAGTCAGAGGCATGGACATGTCCTCTGAATCAAATTTCTCGACAAATGGTTTCAATCGATGTCCATTGACTTTAAACTCCTTGCAATTGTCGGGATCTCTAATCTCAATGGCCCCATGAGGAAAAACAGTAACAACAATGTAAGGGCCGGTCCAACGAGATCGAAGCTTACCCGGAAAGAGATATAATCGAGAATTGTACAAAAGGACCTTCTGACCAGACATGAATGATTTTCGCAAAATGTGTTGGTCATGAAATGCTTTCATCTTGTCCTTGTAAATTCTTGAATTATCATATGCATCATTCCGGATTTTCTCAAGTTCATTCAATTGAAGTTTGCGTAGCGAGCCAGCGTTGTCCAGATTGAAATTAAGATTTTTGATCGCCCAGTACGCTTTATGTTCCAGCTCCACAGGCAAGTGACAAGCTTTCCCATAGACAAGTCTAAAGGGAGACATTCCAATAGGGGTTTTAAAGGCAGTACGGTATGCCCATAAGGCATCGGTCAATCGGATTGACCAATCCTTACGATCAGGGTTAACCGTTTTCTCCAAAATGTGTTTAATTTTTCTATTAGAAATCTCAGCTTGCCCACTTGTCTGTGGGTGGTACGGGGTGCTCACCTTATGAGAGATACCGTATTTCTTCATTAAGCTCTCGAATGGTCTATTACAAAAGTGTGAGCCCCCATCACTAATGATGGCTCGAGGCGTTCCGAATCGAGAAAGGATGTTTTCTTTTAGGAATTTAATGACCGTGCGATGGTCATTAGTTCGACACGGAATCGCTTCGACCCATTTAGTGACATAATCCACGGCGAGCAAAATGTACAGATTTCCAAACGATTGGGGGAATGGTCCCATGAAATCGATGCCCCAGCAATCAAATGCTTCAATGATAAGGATGGGATTCAAAGGCATTATATTTCGTCGGGACAATGCTCCCAATTTCTGACAACGCTCACAAGCTTTGCAAAACTCATGAGTGTCCCTAAACATAGTGGGCCAGTAAAAACCACACTGCAGAATCTTGGCCGTGGTCTTTTTAGCAGAAAAGTGACTACACAGGCTGTGAGTGACAGAAGGAGATGACGCTCCGATGCTCATCTGCCTAGTACACATCTCCTTAGAATTTGGTCCGGCAATATTTAAATAAATAAGAATCATCCCAGAAAAAGTTCGCACCTCGGTGAAAAATTTCTTCTTATCTTACGCAATCCACTATGTCGGTATGGCACTGTAGCAAGATAATTAGCAATATCGTGAACCAAGGTGAATGGGAGACACTGAACAGTTGTTCATCGGGGAACATGTCGTTGATATGGGTCGTCTCAAGGGAATCGAGGTATTAAGGCAAAACGGGATGATCGGCCACTACGTTCTCTACTCCCTTTTTATCTTTAATTTTCAAATCAAATTCTTAGAGTAGAAGGATCCATCGTATCAAGCGGGGCTTAGAATCATTCTTAGAAAGAAGATACTTAAGTGCCGCATGATCTGTGTAGATAATGATCTTGGATCCGATCAAGTAGGACCTAAATTTGTCCAAGGCGAACACTACAGCTAAGAGTTCCTTTTCCATAGTCGAATAGTTCACCTGAGCAGAATTTAAAGTTCTACTTGCGTAATGAATGACGTAGGGCCTCTAATCTTTTCTTTGGCCTAGGACCGCCCCAAGAGCATAATCAGAAGCGTCGCACATAAGCTCAAAAGGAAGGCTCCAGTCGGGTGGCTGCATGATAGGTGCAGTGGTTAACGTGCCCTTAAGCTTGGTGAAAGCTTCCTTGCATTGCTCAGTCCACTCGTACGGAGCATCCTTTTGAAGAAGATTAAATAAAGGACGAGAGAGGAGACTAAAGTCCTTTATGAATCGCTTGTAAAATCCTGCGTGTCCTAAGAAGGATCGCACGTCTCTGATGTTCTTGGGTGGAGGTAGGTTAGAGATAAGATCAATTTTTGCCTTATCTACCTCAATTCCTCTTGACGAGATGATATGCCCAAGGACAATTCCCTTTTGAACCATGAAATGACACTTCTCCCAATTAAGTACCAAGTTCTTTTCTTCACATCTTTTCAGCACACATTTAAGACTTTCCAAGCACTTGCTGAAAGATGGACTGTAAACAGAGAAATCATCCATGAAGACCTCTAGATATTGCCCCACCATATCAGAAAAGATACTAAGCATACATCGCTGAAAGGTGGCAGGAGCATTACATAGTCCGAATGGCATCCTTCGATAGGCAAAGGTGTCGTAGGTACATGTAAATGTGGTCTTTTCCTGGTCTTCAGGGGCTATCTCTATCTGGTTGTAGCCAGAATACCCGTCAAGAAAACTGTAATAGGAATGACCAGCTAACCTTTCCAGGATCTGATCAATGAATGGTAAAGGAAAGTGGTCTTTCCTCGTGACGGTATTCAACTTCATGTAGTCAATGTACATTCTCCAACCAGTAGTGACTCTAGTTGGCACAAGTTCATTATTGGCATTGGCTACAATGGTGATTCCGGACTTCTTAGGGACCACTTGAGTTGGACTCACCCATTGACTATCAGATATAGGGTATATGATACCCACGTCCAATAGTTTAAGAACCTCGGCTTTAACCACTTCCTTCATGTTTGGATTTAGTCTACGTTGTGGTTGCCGAGCGGTTTTTGCATTATCCTCAAGGTATATGCGGTGAGTACAAATCGAGGGATCAATTCCCTTAAGGTCCGCTATCGCCCATCCCAAGGCTCCTTTATGCTCAATGAGAGTAGAAATGAGCATACTCTCTTGTTCTTTCTCCAGGTGGGCAGAGATCACCACCGGGTATGTCTCATCTTGACGTAAATAGGCATATTTCAAATCAGAGGGCAAAGGTTTTAGGTCAAGCTTCGGTGGCTTGAGGTTAGACGGTAGAGGCACTACATCGGTTTGTGGTAATTCTTCAAATTGTGGCCTCCACCGGTTAACTTCAAGTACCGGTGCAGTATCAAGCAAGGCGCACGTCTCTCTAAGCATGTCATCATCAAAATCATGGGAGTGGGCCAGGCATGTCTCTAGATGGTCGGAGGATAAGGTCAGAGGTATCGTATCTTCCACGAAAGAGTCAATCATGTTAATGTCGTGAAAATCATCATCATCCTCTGAGTTGCTGCCGTTATTGAAAAAAATGTTTGACTCTAATGTCAAATTTCCAAAAGACATAGTCATGACACCATTCCTGCAATTGATATTTGCATTTGAAGTGGCAAGGAATGGGCGGCCAAGAATGACGGGGATCTGAGTGCTTATGTTATTGATGGGTTCGGTGTCCAGGATGATAAAATCTACAGGGTAGTAAAATCTATCAACTTGGACCAACACATCCTCGATTATCCCTCTTGGTACACGAACAGAGCGATCAGCAAGTTGTAGTGTGGTTAGGGTGGGTCTTAATTCACCCAAACCTAACTGTTTGTATATCGAGTAGGGAATCAGATTGACGCTCGCTCCTAAGTCAAGAAGTGCGTGATCAATTCGATGGTTCCCGATTACACATGATATGGTTGGGCTACTGGGATCCTTGAATTTCTGCGGCACGTCTTGCTTCAGGATGGCACTCACTTTCTCAGTCAAGAAGATTTTCTTTTGAATAATTTTCCGTCTTTTGGTCATGCATAAGTCTTTCAGAAATTTGGCATATGAAGGAATCTATTTTACGACATCAAGTAGAGGAATGTTGACTTTCACTTGTTTCAACACCTCTAGGATATCCTGAAAGTTAGAGAGAGGTTTTGGTGAAACCAACCGTTGGGGGAATGAAGCAACTGGCTTCTCTAGAAGTTCCGGTTCTAATTTTTGTGGGGCATCACTGGATCCATCATTGTTGTCCTCTTCTGGTTCTTGAGGCTTTTCGGGCCTAACCGGAAGAGTTTTATCAATGATCTTTCCACTCCTAAGAGTGGTGATGGATTTAACGTGCCCCATCTGATTTGAAGAGCTGAGATCATTGATCTCGTACTGCGGTTTAGGATTGGGGAGAGGTTGTGCAGGAAGCATCCCCTTTTCTATAACCGTCATACGAGAGTCTATCTTTTGCATAAAATCTGTAATTCCCCACATAGCCTGAGCCAGCTCTTGTATGGAATTTTAAACCGGTTCCTCTTGAGGTTTCACTTTGAAGAAACCTGGAGGAGTAGCCGTTTGTCCATTCCTCCAACTAAAGTTTGGATGATTTTTCCAACCAGGATTGTATGTATTGGAGTTAGGTCTAGTAAAAGGTCTTTGATAGTTGTTTACGGCGTTAGCTTGTTCATTCAACACTCCTCGAAAGGCGGGTATTGTAGGACAATTTTCAGTTGTATGAATATTGCAATCACAGATGCTGCAAACAATTTCATTAACCTTATCCTTTTTTCCTTCCATGGCCTCAACTTTCCTTATGAGCGTAGTCACTTTACACTTGAGATCATCCTCTTCTTTCAAGAGATATAATCCACCTTTCTCCTTTAATTGAGTCGGCCTAGACGTGGTGTTCGACTTTGGGTAATAGTCCCAGGATTGTGTTTTTTCAGCCAAACTGTCGAGGTAGTCCCATACCTCGTCGACATCTTTATTAATGAACTCTCCATTACACATTGTCTCGACCATTTGGCGCATGGAAGATGTCAGTCCATCGTAGAAAAAATTTGTAATGCGCCACGTTTCAAATCCGTGTTGTGGGCATGAACTGACCAAATATTTGAACCTTTCCCAACATTGGAAGAATGTTTCATCTTCCTTTTGGGCAAAGTTCATGATCGCTTTTCTAAGGGTAATCGTTTTATAATGTGGGAAGAATTTTTTTATGAATTCCCTCTGCATATCGTTCCATGTGCCAATGGATCTAGGACGCAGTGAATGTAACCACGTCTTAGCTTTCTCTTTTAAGGAAAAAGGAAAGAGTTTCAGCCTAATTGTATTCTCAGATACATTAGGAAAACATAATGTAGCTATAATCTCATCGAACTCTTTCAAATGTAAATATGGACTTTTTGATTCAAGTCCATGGAATTTGGGAAGGAGTTGGATAACTCCTGGCTTAATGTCCATTTGTCCTGTACTTTCAGGAAAAATCATGCATGAGGGCATACTCACTCCCGCCGGTTGTAGATAATCTCGTAAAGTACGAGGCGGGGGTGCCTGATGCACCTCGTTCTCATCTTGGGTATCCTCCACCCTGGGTGGAAGTAGAGGAAGTTGGTCTTCAGCCATGAATTCAATTAACTCAGGGGATTTCGAATGGTGTCTAGTCCTGCGATGGATAGTCAACCCCTCAACCAATCCTCCTTCAGTCAAGAGACGTCTAGCGTCGTCACGGGCCCACTTGGGCATGAAACACTCGCAGCCCTCAATCAAAAACCTAATCGTAAGAAAGAAAAAGAAAATCTAGAAAGAAAGAGAGAGTTGGAAAGAAATTACCAAATTGGAGTCCTAAGTTAAAACCTGCAAAATAAAACAAAATAAGTTAGATTTTTAAAAAGAGAAGAACAATCCTTTAAAAGAAAATTAGCAGTAAATTGATTTCTAAAAGAAGGAATTCCTAAAAGAAAGTGAAAATTTCTAAAATAAATTAGGAAAGACCTAAACTAGAAAGTAAATTACTAAAAGAGAACTAAAAAATAGAAAGTAGGGAAGGAGCTTACCGAATTAGAAATTTCTATCTTAAAGGCCTACAAAATAGGAAGGTTAGTTTCTACACAAAAATTTTATAAGTAGGAAATTTCTAAAAGTGAATTTAGGAAACAAAGTTAGATTCTAAAAGAGTTAAAATTAGAAAGTAAAAAAAACAAAAGAGGAAAGTTTCTAAAAATAAACTACTTCCTAAAAATAGAAAAATACTAGGATTAAAAATTTTCAAAATTTAAACCTTAATTCTAAAAAGTAGAAAAAGTAGAGAGATTGGAAGGAATTACCAATTGAGAAACTTATGTCAGGATCCTATAAAGCAGGAAAACAAGTTAGTTCAAAAAGTCTACAACTAAAGCTAGTCAAATTCTAATCTTAAATTAATTCTAAACCTAATTAATTTCAGAAAATCGCAACCGTCAGTCCCTGGCAACGGCGCCAAAAACTTGTTCACTCCCCAAGTATAGGTTTGTGATGTAGTGATAAACTCGGTAAGACCGAGGTCGAATCCACAAGGACTGAAACTTGTACGTGATCTGAAATCAAGTAGAACTAGAACTAAACTAAGATGTGATCTAAACCAAAATAGAATTTAAGGAATAATTGTGGAATAATTATCTAAAACTTTAAGGAATTCAGAGGAAGGAAAACTGGGGATTCAGAGGATCCACTTGTAGAGATCAGGGAGATCTTATGCCATCATCATCTAAACTAGACTGAAAATATAGTTTTTAAAGAGATGAAAGGTATATGAATTAGAATGGATTCCATCATCGATCCATGCCCAGGAGGCAAAGCAAACAACAGAATTAAACTAATTACCAACCAATCAATAATGCAGGAAAGTTAGGAAGGGAATCATCATCCGACCATACCCAGGAGACGATGGTGAACAACAGGGCTTCCTGACGTCATATACATCAAAAGGAAAAAAGAGATATTCAAGGCCATTGCAGATCCATTGTAATTTCAGTCGCAACAGACCATTAAAGACAAAAAACATTCCTTTAATTAAACTAGAAACATCATCAGTTCAGTTTAAACAGAAAAAAAAGCATAAGTAAAAAAAACTCCCATCAGGCTACAAGCTTCACCTCTTAGCCCCAGCTAAAAGGTTTAGCCCAACATGATTGGCCTGAACTCAAAGCAACTACAAAGGAAAAGAAAACGAAAAAGAAAAGAAAAGAGGAAAACAACTTAGTCTCTCTCTCTCTCTCTCACGTTCCCAGCAGCCAATCGGCTTCCTCCTGTCCTTCCTTTTCTCCTATGACTCCCTGACGTGGGTCCCTGTAAAAACCGATACTCTTTCTTTCTCTCTCGTTCCCTTTTATAGAGGATAGAGGTCGGTGGGAGTAGTTGTTGTAACGGAGTCAGAAACCACTCAGTTTAAACAGCAGAATTTCAAGAAAATCTTACGCATCTGTGATGATTGGCGGGCCATAATCAATGCTGGCAAGAAAATCCACTCCGTCCAGTGGATTCACGTCCGATTTTCGGTCGGAGATGGACCAATTTGGCTTGGATTTGACATGAATCATGGGACTTGTGCTTCTACCGTTCGTCCTCTGTTTAGACAATTAAAATCGATCTCCATTATTTATTGAGATTTCTTCACCTAGGCTTGGATGAGAGGACCCGTGGGCTCCTACTGGATGGTCCGGATCAAACCTTTGACGTACGGTGGTGGCCTATAGAATTCATCTGCAGGCACTGTTGCGAAACAGAGCCTGCGCAATTAGCGCTGTGATGGCTGGTGGGTCCCAGATTGACCTCAGAAGGAAAATCCAATCCGCTCATTACATTCCTCTCAAAAAACTAGCTGAAAAAGGGTGTTTATGTATGTCTTTTGGTTCCGCCTATTGAATCCTTTCTTTCACCGCCCATCCTGCATTTTATCACTATGATCTTTCAATTACTTGCATGATGCCAAAAGAAAATCTAGGCGTGGGTTAAGCCCCCATTCTGGATACAATGGATGGTTCAGATCTGGCAAAGGGGTGATGGGTGGTGCCCACTAGCCAAAAATGGCCAGCCCACGTCCATCCGCTGGACGCTGGTGCAGAAGAAGACGGGTCAACCGTCTGTGGACTGCTCTGGTCGTATGGTGCGGCGCGCGCGCATGTACCCTATGTACACACGCTGTACATGCGAGGTCATCTGTGATGTACATGTGGAATCCGTTCCATCCATTCCCTTCCTCATCCTATTTAACGTGTTAAGAACAAAATTGAAGTATATCCAGATACCAGGCGGGCCCCACATAATGATTAAAGGGGCTGATCTGTCCGTTGGGCCACTTCCAGAGGGATCCAATGGATGAAATTTTACGTGTGCGGTTAATTTATGGCCCTCAGGCCATGTATGAAGTTTTGAGTTGAACAGATGATGGAAACCCAGTGATCTTGCATTCTGGCTGACTTTCAAGCCGCTTGAGCTTCAGTTTCTCGATTTTCGCGGATCCCTGGCGTGTAGTTCCGTCGATCTTGGTCCCCTGGAGTCCGTCCCTTGCCTTGGTGCATTCTGAACGTTAAATCCGTGCTTTTAGCATCCCGATCCAGTCTCAGCTCGCAATTCCACCTTGCAACACAAACATGATTAAAATGGGTCATTCAATGGTACTATGTTCATAAATCCAGGCAATAACTAGGTCTGATATGTAATATTTGACCCTCAACACTGTCCCACCATCAAACACCCATCAATGGCCCCCACATTAATGGTGGAAAGTTCACCAAATCCTCCATTTATGAAGACACTTAAATTAGCCCCAACCACTAGCTCCAACCCTTCATTAGCCCCATCATTAATGCCTCCCACCAAGGCATCATCCAAGCCATTAAGGAGGGGAGTATCTTCATCACCCAAGGCCATTAACTCATCCAATGATGAGGACCCACCAACTCTAGCAACAATGTCATCCACCAACCTATCTTGGTTGGCCCATGAAAGGAGTGGCCAAGATGGAGAAAAGACAATAAGGAAAAAAGAAAGCAAGGGAGAGATTCTTGGTGGAATCGAACCTTCGAACGCAAAGATTGATGAGGACCAGCAGTAGGGGAATATTTACATTGTTCGAAGAAGAACTGGCCAAGAAAACTCGACAGAAGGGAGACTGACGGCAAGCAAGTTGCCACCTGTCCATACATTTTAATCTCGCTTCCTCAGGATTGGCTCTGGGACCCATAGTAGGTGAAAATGGCAGGTGACATCAACTAGATGCACCCTAGTTTTTGCCATTATAAATGGACCTCTACATTTACCGAGATGTGATCAACAATGTCCAAAATCTTCCCCAAGTGACTAATTATGAGGATGTGGGACTAAAACTGGCCTATCAAACCCGAAAATGCTCAAATGATGATCAAGGTGAACTTAAATGATCCGAACTGTTATAGCATCACCAAGACATGATCCATGCCATCAATCAACTTCCTCAATAACAAGAACATCAAATACATGCATCAAGAGACCAAGATCTGAAGAAAAAATGTACATTTCATTTGTCAAGACCATTTAAGCCATACAAATACAAGTGTCCGATCCTTCAGAGAGGAATATAAGAAAAATCATGTGCAAAGTTGTTGAAGAAGGATCGAATACCTGCTAAAGCCCCTACAAATGGCCCACGCAGTCATCATCATCATCTCTCTCCTGCTGCCTTGCATAAAACTCGTCCACCAGATGCGCCATCACCGAACCACCAACATATCGATGAGTGAAGAGAGGAGAAAAGATCAACCCCATGCCGAACTGACGATACCACAAAGCATAATCTCTGTCAAGCAGATGAAGTTCAGTGCCGATATCCCAGTAAAGCTACCTGCAACAACTGAACCAGAGCGAATCAGCTTTGTGGATGGTGACTAGAGCTAGGCAAGGGACTACTTGACTTGCCTAACTCGACTCGTTTGGACCCGACTCGACCCGAACCGAATGGGTGAGTCAGTCTGAACCGAGTAGGTTTCTCCCAATCCAAACTCAAATTGAGTCGAGTTCGAGTTACCTAGTAACTCGACCCGACTCAACCTGAAACTCGATCCGGTCAAATTGGACTCGATCTGAAACTAACTCGACTTGGTTTTAGGTGTGTGTGTGTGTGTGTGTGTGTGTGTGTGTGTGTGTGTGTGTGTGTGTGTGTGTGTGTGTATAAAATACAATAAACCTCGACCCGATCCCAAACTCTCTTCCTCCCTCATCCTCCTCTTCCAATCCCGGCAACCATCCACCTCCATCACCTCTCTCTCTCTCTCTCTCTCTCTCTCTCTCTCTCTCTCTCTCTCTCAATCCAAATTGGCGCCAACTTGAACCGACTCAGTACTTTTTACCAGGTTGGACTTGGTTCGGGTAAGTCTAGGCCAAACCCGTATTCGGATTGGTTTAGGCATGCTGGACTCGGTATCGAGTGGAGTCGAGTTCAAGTCAGGCCTATTTCAAAACTGGATTGAGTCGAGTCAGCCCTAACTTGGTCCAACTCAACTCAATGCCCAACTCTAGTGGTGACAAAGGCACATATGGAACCCCGATAAGCTAAGCAAATAGTTGCTCACCTAGATACCATCTATAGGTATCAGGGTCAAAGAGCATGCGACACTGACGAGACGCCTCAAACACCATCTCGGCCGACAACATCGAGAACATACAAAGACAAGCGTAGGGTGTCATTCAAAATTGTAGAAGGTGATCAAAAAGCAAGCAGAAGACAACAGTCAGATATTAAAGATCAACACTTACACATTCTGGGTCATCAAGATCAGCCTGCCAATTATCCTCTAATTTTTGTAAAACATGATAGCGATTGTTCGGCCGCCACAACATGAAGCAACATCGAGGACGATCCTGATCCTTAAAGGGTGAGGCAAGATGGGAAAAATGGTCATAAAAATAGGTTTGAGGATCAAAAAAAAAAGAGAAGTGAGCATTCTTACCATTCAAAGGATCAAGAAATCCAAGCTAAGGAAGTGGCAGTCACCTCGATAATAGACCAAAACCAGGTCCAAGAGCGGCTTTCATGACTAACTTTATCCAGACCATGGTACAAACGAGCCAAGATAGTCGCATTTTAATTGTAAGGGAACGAGATGTCATCCAGCAAAAAGATCAATCTATGATTCATCCTCTCATTACTGTGGCAGAATATGAGAGAGCCCAAGAGGAACATCACCATGGCTCTAGCCTTGAAGCCGACCGTCTAATCACCCTTCGGGATAATATGCGTGAAGGTGGTCGTCAGCCATTGGAGTTTCAATTGGTTATAATAGAATTTCGAACTAAAGGGGAATATCACCAAGGAGATTCTTCCAGTCACTATCTGTAACGGCTGGTAGAGTCTCAGCATTCGGCACGCATGCACCGTAGGATGGAAACGTCCACGTGCATAAAAACGTCCAATGAGGTAATCCCCCACTCACCAAAGGGAAGCTGGAATGTGTGAGTATTGTCCCCCCAATGCTCACAGAACGCCACCACCAACATCCTACTAGCATGGAGAAATTAAAGACTCAAGAAGCCTACTAATGGGGAAGCCTCCAAGATAGCATCAAGTTGAGGTTGAGGGCCGGGGAACCAATCTTCCCAATTCTCGGAGCTCCTCGTCCTCTAATAGAAGGAAGAGAAACGCTAAGGTGAGCCCCCAAAGAGAGATGATTATTCTCATAAGGGATGAAAGTCAGGTCAACTTCAGACGATGATGAAGAACTAATTGAACTATGCAAACGTCGCGGCATATCTATACAAGAGCGGGTCAAGGTAATCACTTTGGGGGCCCAAGTAATCACTTTGGATCCATTATTTACATAATACAAAAATCTTCCAAAGAAAACAATACTCCTTACATGTAGCTTCATGCACATGAAAGAAAGCATCATTTTATACATGTGGGAGAAGCGGAGCAAAAGAGAGCAAAATAAAAAATCATGAAAGTGCAACTCTATGCATCACCTTAGATTTGAAGTGTTATTGATGTCCACCACTCCCTACCACATTTAAACCTCCAAGGAGCACCTATGAGAAGAAAGAGAGAAGGCAAGAGATCATATGAAGAGAAATGGGGACAAATAGAGGAAAGAGAAAGCATAAATGAACCCTACCTTTTACCCTTACCTCCTCACACCAAGAGGGCACCACATTATTGTCCAAAACTCCAAATAAAGCCCCCTACTTGAAGCCAAGGGATATAAAGAGAAAGAAAACTTAGAAGGAAGAAAGGAAAGAGAAAGATGATGAAACTTGGAAGTATAGCACGGTAGAACAAGCCACCTCAAGCTGAAATATATAAAGGAAGAGACCACACCCCATTACCCGGAGCATGAAAGAAACCAACGGGTAAAGGGAGGACCAGTGGCAGTCAAGCTGCCGTCAGTCCTCCTTTTCGCTGATGAGACTTGGCCTAGCCATCTCTTTTGGGAAGAGAGGGACCTTGGGAAGACCTCCTTACAAGGAATCTTGCACAGATTGTCCATTGTGAGGTGATGGAGGAGAAAAGAGAGTAAATGATGGGAAAAAAAATCAAATTTCAATCCCAAAATCTAATAATTAATGAGAAATTGGAGATAAATTTAAAGGATGATGTGGAGGAGAGAGAAAGTCTTATGCATTTTCAAATTTCACAAAAAACAAAATAAACCCAATAAATATTGTCATCGATCACAACTGTTGATTTGCGATTCGATGGATTGGATCATTTTTAAAAACTTCATAATTTTTCTAATAAAAACCAACATCGATCATGACCACCAATTCACGATCCAATGTACTGGAACCTTTTCAAAAATTAAAATACTAACATTGATTGTAACCATCGATTCACGATCTGATGGACTAAATGCTTCCAATAAATTCTATAATCGATCTCGACTGTCGATTCGCAATCTGATGGACTAGATCCTTTTCAAAAATAAAAATACCAACATTGATCGTGATCATTGATTCAATGGACTTAATTCTTTCCAATAACAACCAGCATCAATTGCAAGAGTTGACTCGCGATCCGATGAATTGGATCCTTTTCAAAAATATCAAAATATCAGCATCGATTGCGACCTTCAATTCCCGATCCGATGGGTTAGACCACTTTTAGAATCCGAAAAGCATTTCTCCAAAGAGTCACAAAATTAGTGGGATGACGGATCTGATCGATCATAGATCAAAATCTTGACCACAAAAACCCTTGGGACGACAGACTCAATTAGTCGCAAATCGAAATCCTGACTGTCATCCACAAACGAGCTACATCATAAAAGCTGGAGTTGATCATAACCAACAATCTGAATCAACCTAAAAACAATCAAGTCTGATCACCTTGTGAGATGATTGAACCAATCAACTATCTCTAATTGGATTCTTAATCACAACCACTAAGCGGACTTGCATCAAAAGAACCATCCCCAGGAGATCTCGATGCTAATTTCGACAACTATAGCATCTTTAAAATTCATAATCCCCAGCTAAGTCAATCACCATCACAACTAGCATGTGCATTAATCCCTCACATATTTTCAATAAAAACCAGTTTACTTGAAGTCACATAGGCATCCCCAATAGAGACGGCCAATAGCTAGACAGATTTCAAAATCATCTTGCTATAAAAATCCCCCACGGAGTATCACTCCCTATAGTGGGGCGACTTCTAAAATTAAAAAATATTTGCATAATAAGGTGTCAGACTTCCGAGGCACTAAAAGATCTTCCATATCTCTAGGTGGGAGTCAGCGCAAAATCAAATAAGATCTGATATCTCGCGGTTTTCCCCAGAGATTGTCCAATTTAAATGCCATCAAAATATGATTGGATTGAACTCAAGTGTCAACTCCATTGTATCAAATGATAATGCTCTTAAAAGATTATAGGCCAAGACTAGTTAGAAGAAATCATCCAAATGGCGAAAAAGACAAATTATAACTTAAATGTCAAAACCAGAAGATTGTATGGAAATAGGTCACCCGCACATACCTATGTAGAATTTGATCGAGTCCAAGTTGGCATTGTGAGTTCCCCGTAAGGCCACAAAAAGTGCAAGGAAGTTAACCACTTTGATGATCAAACAAAACACGTACTCCTAGGGTGATCTAGGAAGCAACGGACAATCCAATACTAGGTCAGTATCTTTGTAAGGTTGTGGAAAGCGCATGGGCTTTACTATACCTTTTCGATGTTAGTATCGATTAAGAGTGAAAGGGTTGCAATTAGTGACCCGCGCAGGAATAATCACAACGTTTTCCTCACTCCCTCGTAATATGTGTGAGTTATCTATTTCCAAGCAAGCAGCTGACATAGACACAAAGAAATGCAACAAATCCATATTGCAATTCATGACTGACTGGCAAAGGAGTGGTGTCAACTCATTTTGGCATTCGATTGCACACAACCTCAGCTAAAGAGGAGCATCTGTGGACACCCCATCCCAGGATGATAAGCTAATTGAGTTTAAACGAATGGATAAACAACCGAACCCCAATCCTAAACCCTAACCCTATAAGCCTAAACCCTAGGAACCCCAGTCCTAAACCCTAAACTCAGCCCATTCAACCCAGTCAATTCAGTCTGCCTAACCCTGAACCTTAGGAACCAAGAACCTTAGAGCCTCGATTTAAGTTGGTGAGTCAACTCACCTAATTAAGCCCAAAACTAAGCCCAATCGAAGAAATGACCGAAACCTCTAAGCAACAACCCTCATAGTAGAGCCTCCACATGCTCTGGAGGATGTTGTCTGCAAAAGCAGGGAGTCCAAGTGGGGACCGGCAGCACCCTGGCTGCCACCGGCCACATGACACTCCTCCTCTTTGGGGCAACGACCCTCAAGCATGTAGAACTCTCCTTTTGTAAACACTTGAAGTGCATTTACTTCGATGCTCATCTTCTTATCCAAAATTACCATTTTACCTCCTCATCTAACCAATGAGATGATGTTATATAGAAATCTCCAATTTCAGTCATTCAACCACTTTTTACCCTTAGGATCACCAGGAATTATCAAAAAACCAGGTTGAGAGACTATAAATAGCCCACTTCCCTTCTCAATTCAAGCATCCTAGATATATCAGAAAAGCATGATCCACTCTCATTAGTCATTTAGTCATTCCTCAACTAAGGAGAGTGAGTGAGAGTGAGAGTGAGAGAGAGAGAGAGAGAGAGAGAAAGAGAGAAAGAGAGAGGGAGAGCCCAGCTCTGATCTAGCCTAGTATAGCCGGAGTCTAAACCTCCTGAGCCACCCAAGTTCGAATCTAAGCTACTTAATCTAACCTTGTGACACTATCGTTCATCCAGTCATTCAAGCCTTTATTAGTTTTATCAAATCATTACATTAACATCGTGCGACATTTATTCCCTTATCAACCCCTATGCTCCTCATATACATTAGCGTCATAGTGCATCGTTTTCATGCATCTGACTAGTGGGCGTTTGCTCTGTGGCTTATCGATGTAATTAGATCTTACTCATCAGAAACCTTAGTCAGTTAGTTATTGTTTTAGCATATACATTATATTTCATCATTTTCTCGTATCTAACTAGCGAATGTATGTTCTGAGACCTACTGATATAATACAGCAGGTCTACCAGAAACCTTACCCAGTTGGTTGTCATTTTATCATAAGCATCTATACAGCATTAAGCATCTCATACAGCATTAAGCATCTCATAAATATACCCTGCACTTGATCGTTTTAAACGTATGCTCTGCGGCTTACGATATAGTCAAATTCTATCCATCAGAAATTCGAATCGATCAATCACTAGTATCATTGCATAGCATTACATTTTTTGCATGCGAGAACTATCATTATTCTTCAGAAATTAGTTAAATCTTATGAAGTAAAGACCGTACATTCATACGAAAAAAGTGGGTGCCTAATACCCCTTCCTTCTCTATAACCGTGGTCCCTTATTTGGAATTTCTGTAACGTAGACTCACGAATCATCTTAGGATTAATGATATTCGGGTTCTCAATCTTAAACATTTCTACGGGGTCTAACTGACTGTAGAATCGTAATAACTAGTTAGTAGTGAGTCTGGTCAAATATAACATTTTTACCCCATCACAAAAGCCCTCAAGCGAGACAACCAGTGGAAAGAATATAGTAGATCTCCCATACCCTTGGACAATCTACCTTCTAGCGTCCACAAATCATGGAAACGTCCCAACAAACAGTTTTGTACAGAGTGCATTGAGGTTCGATTCCCCCTTATGCATGAGTACATGAGGGTGTGTACGAGCTTGAACATGACTTAACACATTTTACAATAGTCTATAATAGACAGACTTATAAATCATTTTACAACTCTCATTCTATTCAATGTAAGATTAAAGATTTCACTAAATACCAAAAACCAGAATAAGTTGTTTTTTGCTTCTTTTTTTCAAACTCTCCCTTGTATTCTTTGAAATACACTTAACATTGAGTGTCCACCTGGTGTGGGTGTGGTGTAGTCGTCTGTATAAATAAATAAATAAAACAATTTCCATTCAAGAACACCGACAATTGTTTATGTTTTTAATTAGTTAATCCTCTCTCATATCTTTTTTGTTTTTTTTAAAGGGACGCCTTCTGCGCAACCATTATCGATGAAGGCCTTAACAGATAAACTCAAGGAGATATTTGCTCATGGTAACTTCAAAAGCTTTGAAGAGTTCCACGTTAGTGTTCTTGAAATCATTGCGTAAGAATTTCATCATTTTTCCATTTGAGGTCCTGTTTGGTAGAAAATCAAAATCTACATTTTAGTCGAATGCATTGGTGTGGTCACTTCATTTTGAACTCACTAAGCGTTTGGGGTCAATCGTGGAAAATGAAACCCAACTCGGCAGGTTATCTATATTCCTAGACAATTTGCGTGAATTTCTACAGAACATCCAAACACCCCCAAATGTCATTTTTGTTCAACTTTAACCATTAATGAGCAGGAAATGCTACTTCTCTCACTTATTTTTCCTTAATTGTGCAAATGCAGCAATTACAACTCAAGCATGCCCGGCATACCTTATGATGCACCAAATCTCCAAGCTGTAAAGGTTAGTTGCATTCACCGAGTCGCTTTCCTAGCAAAACTCCACCTAATCTCCTACGGCGATTGGTTGATCAGGTGCTTGCTTGGGGCCCATCTCTGACATTCTCGTTGTGTATCGATCCCCACTGTGTCCTAATCATCAGGTGGTCCAACATATACGAGGATTTGGAGAATTGGTCACTTTACCATTCATCTATTTTGGATGTGTGTGGCCGACTCGATGATCTGGTCTGCCTGATTTTTGAAAGATGGGATCTATGTAGAGGGGACCGCCTGATGAGTAGCTCCGATCTTTTGGTTCTCTACACGTCATTGATGTAATAATCAATTCACAAAAGATCATGCTGATCAGATGAGAATGTCGACCAATCAGGTAGTTGATTGAAACTTTCACTTTGAATGATACAAACCAATGGTCAGGATCATCAGGTTAGCTGGGTTTGTGGATTTGGCCTAGACACAGCAGTGCCTAGAAAATGGATGCTATCAATCCCAACCATAGCTGCAAGTGGATCGCATCCAGCATGTGGTTGGAAGAACTTGCAGTATGGCACATTTAGCACCCGTATTCAATCTCTACTGAAAATGATCGCTCCCCTTTGGATTTTAAAGGATGTTGGAAGAAATAATATATATATATATATATATATATATATATATATATATATATATATATATATATATTGAGAAATATGATTGAAGTGCTAGACTAGCATGTGCGGAAGAAATAATATATATATATATATATTATTTCTTCCACTTGCTCAATCTCTCTACAGTCATGAGTGTAAACAAGGAGCTGTCTCTCGTTCTCGATTGCACCTGCTCATGTTATGATGTGAGCCCAAAAATCAGATAATCCAAAGCTCAAGTATAGGCCACACAATAAGGAATGGTGGGATGGAATACCCACCATTGAAAATTTTCTGAGGCCCACCGTGTTTTTATGATGCCCTCAAAGCCATTCATAAGTAGGCCTCACAAGGATGAAGGGAAAAACCATATGTCAGCCTGATCCAAGATTTGGTGGGCCCTAAGAAGGTTTTGATGGTAGTCCTTTGCATTCCCTCCTTATGGTGTGTGGGTCCACTTGGAGTTTTGGATCGGCCTAATATTTTAGATCTCATCTTTAACATAAGCTGGCTCAAAATTGAAATGATTGACAGAGTGATTTCACACACACATCATGGTGACCACCGGAGCTTTTTGTTGGCCGAGACCTGTGGCTCCATGCAACATTGAAATTCCGGTCCGGTTGTGAAGCGTAGATCCAATGTAATAGTGGTTGTGCAGTCAATAAATTTGAGCCGTCCCTCTGGTGGACCTTTTAGTTGTCAACCCATTGTAGTAAAAACAATCCCAACATGCAATCCTAGCTGTCAAATTTGTGGCCCGAACAATCCAAAGATGGAAAAAATAGTGTTAAAAAGTCAGATGCAGATTCAAGGATCTAGAAACTTCCATGGTTTCTAACACGGTGAGATTTGATTGAGCCACGTGTTCCTGTCGAAGATGGAGCCATGTTTGAGCAGGCACTGACCTAAACAACTTTTTTAACGTGCTTTGTTGATGTCAGTAGAATGCAGCCCAATCAAATCTTGCCACTTCAAGATTGATGGTAGTAGTAGGTAGTTACCCAGAGCTACTTAATCCATAAGCACAACCTGGCAGTGTACACATGACATACAATCATCTCAATCAAAATTGTCCAAATGGACGACCCACCATGGAGGTGGGCCAGAGCATTAAAATAAAATTGATCGAACAATCATGCCATTTTGATTGGTTGATGTTCTGTTGTATCTAGACCATTGGCTACTTCCATCTTGACTGTCCATTAATATACCATAAGTACAATGACGGCGGGCCATCCATTAATTGGATGGCCACAATTTTCCTAGATTCTCCAATCAGCATGCTTGTCATACTGTGAACCATCCATGCTGGGGTGTCAGATGAACGGTCCAGATTAGCCAACTGTATTAATTAACTTCATAAAATACAGGAATGCTTTAGTAAGTGGAAAAAGGCCAGTAAAGAGGAGAAGATGAAGGTGATTGAAGACTTACTTCCAATGACCAATCCATACAGAACTGCCACCATCGTCACTGGCATTGTGGCACCTATGGCCGCTATGATCGTGAAGAGGACCGCCGAAAACGTCCCTATACTCGACATGATTAAAATGGTCCCTGACGCTGTCTTTGTGCCATTCGCAACCGTGGTCGCGCTTACATCGATCAGATTCTTCCCGAAGAATGCTCTCCAGAAACATAAAATCAAGTATAGAAAAGCATAAAACCAGATGAATAGCACCTAATGATCAGTAGCCATGAATGTGGTCCCTTGTGATATTCTACATTACGTTGGTGCTCCATGCACTTAATAATGAGTTGGATGTGCAACATATATGTAACTACATTGTATTTATTTCTTTATGTTTGTGTCTATAGAATTCTCCACATTTATGGGTAGCAGTTGGGGAGAGCAATGAGCCAGGCCTCGCGGTCTGGTCTGGGCTGGACTAAGCCAAAGCCAATGATGAAAAGCCTAGTGTGGTCCGTTACCTTGGTATATATTTAGGTATTAGTAATCTAGACTGAGTGGAGATACCTCGTTTCAATACTTGAGGTCTTGGTATCAATCCCTAGCAGGGGTGGGTAACATGGAGTGTGTGTACTGACATGGGTGTGTACTAACAGGCTAATCAAAAAATAAAAGGGTATTAGTAATCTAGACTGTAGGCTATTACTAGTGTATATAATAATAATAAGAACTTCGATACTCTGGTAGAGCATGAAAGGCGATATACATGCACTCAGAATGCCCAAATGATGGACCCCACTTTAAACTGTTCAGATGCTACAGAAAACTTTGATACTGGTTAATAAATATATGATATTCACTAATTGGGGCTAATCTGTACTAGCCTTAGCCCACCCCTAGGCTGGTCCAACCCATTAGGGAAGGGCTAGGGTCACAACTCATTGCCACCCAAGGTGGTAGTAATGACAATGGAAGGAAAGTCAATCGGAAGTAGATTGGCTGGTGTGTTGACGTCACCAAGTTATGTGGGTCCCATCACTAGGTATGTGTTATATCCCAACCGTCCTTCCATTTGGTGAGCTCGTAGAAAGGATTGAGCCGAAAATAAAGACAGATCCAGGGATCAAGTGCACCACACTACAAAAAACAAAAAACAATGGGAGATTGAACGTCTGCCATTGAAACCCTTTTGGGATTACATTAGTTTTGGATCAATGTGATTTTTTTTTTCCTCTTCATCCTGTGTGACCATATGAAAGGATTGGATAGAAAATAACCGTTATGGTGGGCCCTATGAATAATGGTGAGAATCATTGTCCCCGATGCTGTTTGTGGTGTGGTTTATTTAAGCTTTGGATATGAATCATTTTTGAGATCATGCTCTCAAATGATCTCGTAAAATGAATGAATGGTGTGGATATAATAAATACATCATTTTGGGGCCACGGAACTTTGATCTCCTTTGAACCGTCAGCTGAGGGACCAGATCAGTGGTGTGTGGTATACCAGCCAATCCGCTTCCAAGTCAATCATGCGCAACAAAGGATGTATTGTTTGGACACGGATTTCTCGTGAAAGACTTTCACAGTGAGTTCCTTCGCTGAAAACCCAGGTGAGGCCCACCGTGATATTTTTGTAAAATCTACTCTGTCCAGTCGTTTTCTGAGCAGAATCCAAGATTCAAGTGTGCGGCACTTAAGGTAAAAGTGGGTAGAGGCATTCTTACCGTTGAAACTTCTTAGGATCGAAGTGATGTGTACATGACATCCGTTCATAACATCATTCCTACTAGTATGAACTGAAAATATAAATATTATATTGATTCAAAACAACGGTGGCCCCACGAATATTTCAACTGTAGATGTTCAATCCTCACGTTTTCTGCCCACTTGAGTCTTCCATCTGGCTCATTTTCTAACCCATGTCCTAAAATGAGATCAAAAAATAGATGGACGGAGTGAATTTCTCAAAAACATCACTATGCCCCCACCTAAGTTTCTGGTGCAGGAAGACTTTTGCAGGAAATCTGCGTCCGTATTGTTGGTACGATGGGTCCAGCGGAGCAAATACCCTCAGATGGACAACACTAGGCATTTTAACATTGCCTATCAAATGTACGATGAAATGAAAATGTCCAGAGGTGGCAGTGGGTCGGGTCAGGGTCAACCCAAGCCAAGCCCGTTTACTAAACATGCTAGGAATTTTGTTCAGAGCCCGACTTGCAACCGGGTACTCATTCATGTCTTTTATTGACAATCCCTGGGCAGACTAAATTCGGTAGGCTATAATCCCAGTCTGATCCATTTACTCAAATAGACCATATTTCTAACCAAATTTGGATGGCACCCATTAAGCTTTGGACGAGACCCACCTCAGAATGGGGCCGGGCCTACCAATCCACTGCTAACAGTTTCTTAGACCTCTTGATTTTCACTTTTGAGAGGAAGACCGCGCTCTATAAGATCGGATTAGGTGGATCCACGGAGGTGGGTGGGACCCCTGACTGTGGAGCCCACTGTGATGTGTGTGATTACATCCACACCATCCATCCGTGTTGAAAGTTCGTTTTAGAACACAATCAAAAAAATGAAGCAGATCCAAATCTCAGATGGACCATAATCTGCTCCCATAGAGTGATCTTCCTCTCAAAAGTGACAATCAAGAGGTTGGCTCCAGACCGTCTAAGAAGCAGCGGATTGGTAGGCCCGACCTGATTCTGAGGTGGGTTTAGCCCAAAGCTTAATGGGTGCCATCAAACTTTGGTTAGAAATATTGTCCACTGAGTAAATGGATCAGACTGGGATTGTAGCCCACCGAATTTAGTCTGGCCATGGATTGTCAATAAGGGCCTGTTTGGCTAGCCGGATTGAACGAGATTAAGAGGGATGGGATCAATTTTAAGGTAATGATGGTGATGTCAGTGGATTCGTTTAAGATCCATGGGTTTGCTATATCCCAGGACAAGATCACTGGGTCTGTTTGGCATGTTTGGCATATCCCAAGATTTTACCTTCCAATCCCTTCTAATCCGTCCGTCCAAACACGCCCCAGGCCTGATTGAACAGGATTAGGAGGGATGGGATCAATTTTAAGGTAATGATGGTGATGTCAGTGGATTGGTTTAAGATCCATGGGTTTGCTATATCCTAAGACAAGTTCACCAGGTCTGTTTGGCATATCCCAGGATTTTACCATTCAATCCCTTCCAATCCGTCAGTCCAGACACCCCCTAAAAGACAAATGGATACCTGTTGCAAGTCGGGTTTGGTACAAAATTCTTAGCATGTTTAGTAAACGGGCTTTGCTTGGGTTGACCCTGACCCGACGCACTGCCACCTCTGGACATTTTCATTTTACCCTACATTTGATAGGCAATGTTCAAATGGCTCGTGTGGTCCATTTGGGGTATTTGCTCGGCCATCCATGGTTTAGACCGATCATACCAACATTACATCCTTTCTCGCACATGATCGACTTTCTTTCCATTGTCACTACTACCACCTTGGGTGGCAATGAGCTGGTGCCCTAGCCCTTCCCTAATGGGTTGAACCAGCCTAGGGGTGAGCTAAGGCTAGTACAGATTAGACATCTAGTTATAGTGCGGTGCCATCTCATGTACAATTAGTAAATGTGCATTTATTAACCAGTATCAAAGTTTTTTTGTGGCACATAGATGTTAAATAAGATCATTTGTCAACTAAGCACATGCCCCCACCTAATTATCTACCATATACATGGGACTTACATTGTTCACATTTTAAAGTGGGGTCCATCGTTTGAGCATTTTTATATGCATGTATGTCACCCTTCATGCTCTACGAGTATGAAGTTCTTCGTATTATTATATACACTGGTAATAGCCAATGGTCTAGATTACTAATGCCTAAATATGGACGCAGATTAGCTACCGACGGGATAGTGACAAGTGGATTAGTGAGAATAGCTACTGAAGTGACATCACCAAGTCTTGTTGGCGCATATCCATACTGTCCATCCATTTGGAGAGACATTTTAGGGCATAAGCCAAAGAATGAGGCAGATCCAAAGCTATAGTGGATCCCACCATAGAAAATAGTGGAGAGTGATGCCCACGGTTGAAACCTTCCTAGGTCCACTATAATGTTTATTTGAGATCGAACCTGTTAATAAGTTTAACATAGACATGAACGAAGGGAAAATACGAATATCAGCTTAATCGAAAACTCCCCTACCCCTTGAAAGTTTTTAATAGTGGGTGTCACTCTCCCCACTTTTATCTGTAGTAGGGTCCACTCGAGCTTTGTATGTGACTCATTCTTTGGCTCATACTTTAAAATGATCTCTAAATGGATGGACAGTATGTATACAACACATACATTTATGTGTGGTGTTCATTCACACCGTTCATCCAACATCATTTTAGATCATGAGCCAAAAAATGAATCATCTCTAAATCTCAACTAGACCACACCACAAATAGCAGCGGGGACAATGATTTTCACTCTCAAAACATTCATAAGCCCTACTATAACATTTATTTTCCATCCAATCTGTTCATAAGGTCAAAAATACGTGGATGAAGAGGAAAAAAATATAATATTGATCCAAAACTTCTGTAACCCCAAAAAGGTTTTAATGGTAGACGTTCAATCCCCCACTACTTTTTGCATTGTGGTCCACACGATCTTTAGATCTGTCTTATTTTTCGGCCCAAGACTTATGATGAGCTAGCCAAATATATGGATGGTTTGGATATAACACATACCTCATGATGAGACTCACAGAACTTGCTGACGTCAACACACTAGCTACACCAGCCAATCCGCCTCCCTAAATATATATACCATGGCGACCGACCACGCCAAGCTTTTCATCACCAGGCTTAGATTTGGACCCCGAGCTTAGCTCCTAGACTAAGTTTAGTGCCCAAGCCTCGGCCCTTCAAGCTAGGTCAACTAGACCAGACCGCGCGGCCTGGCCCATTGCTCTCCCAAACTGCTACCCACAAATATAGAGAAATCTATAGACACAAACATAAAGAAATATAGACAATGTAGTTACATATATGTTACACATCCTACCCATTATAAGTGCATGGAGCACCAACGTAATGTCGAATCTCACAAGGGACCGCATTCATGGCTACTGATCATTAGGTGCTATTCATCAGGCTCTCTGCTTTGCTGGACTTGATTTCATGATCCTGGAGAGCGTTCTTCTGGAAGAATCTGACCAATGTAAGTACGACCAACGATGCGGATGGCACGAAGACAGCGTCTGGGACCATTTTAATCATGTTGAGGTTAGGGACCATTTCGGCGGTCCTCTTCACGATCATAGCGGCTGGAGGTGCCACAATGCCAGTGACGATGGTGGCCGTTCTGTCTGGACTGGTCATTGTAAATAACTCTTCTAACTTCTTCATCTTCTCCTCTTCAGTGGCCTTTTTCCACCCAATATAGCATTTCTGTATTTTATGAAGTTAATTAATACAGTCGGTTAATCTGGACCGTTCATCTGACGCCCCCAGTATGGATGGTTCACAATATGACAAGCATGCTGATTGGAAAATCTAAGAAAATTGTGGCCATCCAATAAATAGATGGCCTACCGTCATTGTTTTTATGGAATAA
Organism: Magnolia sinica; assembly: GCF_029962835.1. Classification (NCBI taxonomy): domain Eukaryota; kingdom Viridiplantae; phylum Streptophyta; class Magnoliopsida; order Magnoliales; family Magnoliaceae; genus Magnolia; species Magnolia sinica. The sequence continues at coordinate 9,694,305 of NC_080578.1, read as the reverse complement.
TGGACAGTCAAGATGGAAGTAGCCAATGGTCCAGATAGGACAGAGCATCAACCAATCCGAAGGACACGATTGTTCGATCAATTTTATTTTAATGCTCTGGTCCACCTCCATGGTGGGTCCATTTGGACAATTTTGATTGAGATGATTGTATGTCGGGGTGTAAAGAGAATATTTAGCAACTGAAATATGTGGCTTAAATTCTTTTTTGGTGAAATCTTAACCGCATGCTATCTACACATTCTCAAAATAATTTTTTAAATTTCTTCCAACATCGTTTAAAATCCAAAGGTGAGCGATCATTTTCAGTAGAGAATGAATGTACGGGTGCCAAATGTGCCATACTGCAAGTTCTTCCAACCACATGCTGGATGGGACCCACTTGCAGCTGTGGTTGGGATTCGTAGCATCCATTTTCTAGACACTGCTGTGCCTGGGCCAAATCCACAAACCCAGCTAACCAGATGATCCTGACCATTGGTTTGTGGCATTCAAAGCAAATGTTTCAATCAAGTACCTGATTGGTCGACATTCTCATCTGATCAGCATGATCTTTGAACATGGCCCATCCACAGATATCTATTGTTTGTCGTGAATTGATTATTACATCAATGACGTGTAGAGAACCAAAAGACCGGAGCCACTCATCAGGCGGCCGGTCCCCTCTACATAGATGTCATCTTTCAAAAATCAGGCAGATAAGATCATCGACTGGGCCGCACACATCCAAAATAGATGAATGGTAAAGTGCCCAATTCTCCAAATCCTCGTATATGTTGGCCCACCTGATGATCAGGACACAGTGGGGATCAATCGACAACGAGAATGTCAGAGATGGGTCCCAATCAAGCACCTGTTCAACCAATCATCGTAGGAGGTTAGGTGGGGTTAGGGGTGTACATCGAGCCGAACTGAGTCAAGCTGGCCTCAGCTCGACTCGGCTCGATCCCCTGGCAGACCCAGCTCGAACTCAGCTCGGTTCGGTGACCGAGCCATTGTCTCCAGCTCGACTCGGCTTGGTCAGCAGATCGGACCAGTTCGAGTCAAGTTCGAGCTCCAACTTTCGAGTTGAGTTCAAGTTCGATGAGCAAAGAGAGAAGCAGCAGGAAGCTGGTCGGGCGAGACGACTGGACGAGCAAAGAGAGGGAGGCAGCAGGGAGTTAGTCGGGCGGGATGAATGGACGAGCAAAGAGAGAGAGGGAGATCAGGGAGCTGGTCGGGCGGGATGACTGGATGAGCAGAGAGAGAGGGAGGCAGGGAGTTGGTCGAGTGATAGGCGGGTTCTTTTTTCATACAAAATAGGGAAACGGAAAAGGAGTAGATGCTAGAGTTTTTTTTAACTTTTTATACCTACCTAACCTAGTTGAGCTGAGTTCGAGCTACATATCGAACCGAGTTGAGTCAAGTTGGGGCCGGCTCGAACTTGGCTCAAAGTCTTTTTACGAGTTGTAAAAACTAGCTCGACTCGGATCAAACTCAGCTCCGAACCGAGCTTTTTCGAGCTGAGTCGAGTGACCTGACCGAGCTAGCTCGGTTTGTGTACACCCGAAGGTGGGGTTTTGCTGGCAAAACGACCCAGTGAATGTAACTAACCTGTACAGCTTTGAGATTTGGTGCATCATAACGTATCCCGGGCATGCCTGAGTTGAACTTACTGCATTTGCACAATTAAGGAAAAACAAGTGAGAGAAGAAGCATTTCCTACTCATTAATGGTTAAACTCCAACTAAAATGACATTTGGGGTGTGTTTGGATGTTATGTAGAAATTGACGTTCCGGTCACAAACTGTATAGAAATATAGATAACCTGCCGAGTTGGGTTTCATTTTCCTCCATTGACCCCAGACGCTTGGTGAGTTCAAAATGAAGTAACCACACCAATGTATTAGACTAAAATGTAGATTTTGGTTTTCTACCTAACAGGACCTCAAATGCTAAAATGATGAAATTCTTACGCAACGATTTCAAGAACACCAATGTGGAACTGTTCGAAGCTTTCAAAGTTCTGATCAGATAGTATGGCCTTCAGTTTATCTGTCAACACCTTCATTGGTAACAGTTGTGCAGAAGGCATCCCTTTCAAAAAAAAAAAAAAAAACAAATAAAGATACGAGATAGTTAGAATTAACTAATAAAATTACATAAACAAATAAGAAGCAAAAATCAACTTATTATGTTTTTTTGTCTTTAGTAAAATCTTTTATCCCATATTGACTAGAATGAGAGTTGTAAAAGAGTTTATGTGTATTTATCTTTCATAAACTCTTATAAAATATGTTATGTTCAAGCTCATACACAATTCTATGTACTCATGCACAAGAGAATCGGACCTTAGTGCACTCTGTACAGAACCGTTTGCTAGGACATTTCCATTATTATAGTTTCACCACTGTGTTCACATGATATCAGCCATGAAGCCAAACTCAAATTTTTAATCATGTGCCATTATACATCTTCAAGTACCCTACGTATGTTAATATGCATATACCACTTATGCTGCATGTGGTACTGTCCATTGTCAAGTTCTCTATTTTTGGCAAACAATGTTTGGGATGAATTGTCCAAGATAACCTATTTGGGATACATAATTCTTGCTGCATCCTAAAGGAGTGCAAGGTTTCCAAGCTCTGCATGTAGACTTGCTAAGGACAATAGGACATGGCAGAGATTGGATTGATCATGTCACACATGCAATTACAACATGTGTCAGTAATAGTAGCCTTCAACCAGACAGCCTCCACAAAGTGCATGTCCCGAAAAATAGGATGATCCACTTATTAGGTGGGACACAAACGTGCAACAAAAATGAAAAAATAAAAATAAAAATCAACAATCGACATTCAACATGCAATTTCTTTCAATATCACCGTGAGTGCTTCATTACAACTCTACACTAGATGAGGTTGTATGGTCACTAAATCTGGACTATTAAATGTTGGCCTTATTATATATGGATGGCGCATGCTCTGATTGAATAACTAATAAGGTCTTATTAATATGTTTTTCCCTTTTTAATCTGGACCATTGACATGTTCCTGTTTTCACCACCAACTGGAAGGCTACATATGAACAACAGCTAGATTCAGCAGTAATCACCAACCATACAATCACATGTATGTCCTATTCATTATAAGATGGCATGAAAATCACCAAGCATCATAACAACAGAGAGAGAAAGAAAGGTAAAAAAAAAAAAAAAGAAGAAGGAGAAATGCTCATGTCCAACCGGTTGGACCGCCAATCTACCATCCAACCATAGGATGATTTGTATCTTTTCATACGTGTGCAACATTCAACCCATTCAAAAGATGGCCTCACCATAAAGATCATCTTGTGCAAAAATTAGTTTGACCCACTCATCAAGTGGACCACACCTGGAGTTTTTAATTATGTTAGTGGAAATCCGTAGTTTTATATGTTATGGCCCATCTAACGAGGGAACGGGGCTAATTTTCACACTCGGTGATTATTATGGTGGGCCCAATCTGATTTAACGTCGCATACTCAATGAGAGAGAGAGAGAGAGAGAGAGAGAGAGAGAGAGAGAGAGAGAGGAAAAAGCTTTCGCTAACCTTTATTTACGTAACTCATGGCCATACCCATGGTGAGAGAGAGAGAGAGAGAGAGAGAGAGAGAGAGAGAGAGAGAGAGAGTGGATGTGTTAACCAAAAAGGGATGGATTTAGATAAAGAAGGGAGCGAGAATGGCTTGTTCACAGATGATATTCCTTCCTTCGGAGGAATGGAAGAAAGGTATATGTATGCATGCTTCTTTCTTTCTTTTTCTCTCGTGTGGTGCGTCGCTGATCTATTTGGCCATATGCATGGATGATGATCCGACCGTCAAATCTGGCCACGGAGTAAGAAATTGTGGTCAGACATTCTAGTAAATGATTTCTCCTGTTGAATGCAGGCCATCGATTTTATTTTATTTTTTAAATTTATTCCAACCATCAGTTTGAATGGCACGAATCAGATGGTCAAAATCACTGGTTCCATTGGCACGAGTTTTGATCTCGACCCATCCGTTATGGGACCAATTAGATGTATGCTTCCGATCATCTGACAATTCATCCATGTATTCCGAACGCCGTGCTGGACGATTGACAGGCAGACGTGACAGTCTTTGCGCCGTGTAGTACTGGATTCGAGCCACACGTTTGAATGGTTGAGCCATCCCAACCGTCTATCAGAGTGCAATGCGTCACTGGATGGGATCCACACCACATGGTTGCATGTTTGGATGATCCAAACCATCTATCTCATGGGAAAGTCTCGTGCATGAGGTATTCCATGATCATGGCAATCCGAACGGCCAGATAAGAAATAAACTAGTTGATCACTCTCATTCAACTTGAACGAATCCATCGGTCAACCATCCAACAAGTGTTATATGTGACCATGGCCACCTACGGCAACGCTCATCATAGACTGAAGATTGGATCATCAGCATCGTGCGGTCATAATACCTCACAGTGCATGAGCGTCAGTCGCGATTCACCAAAAACGAACACTTCTTAACTTGATTCCTGCCTTGGAACTAGTCATCAGTAAGTAATAGGAGGAAACAGAAAAGAAGCAACTGTAGAGAGTTTGCCCAAGATCCAAGTCTTTCAACATGCGGGCCCCATTCTTAACATGCACTGGCACAAAAATCAAGCAAGGCCAGCAATCATGTGGGTATTAATCTCACAAGGGTATTTTGTTGGAGTGTAGGCCCACCATGATATTTCTGTGCCATCCTAACCGCCCATCAATCGCACCCTCCTACCCATCCTCTATGTTAGACCCGGATTACAGAAATCTGCATAATCCAGAACTCATGTGGGCCACACCACAGGAAACAATGGGCAGCAACAGGGAGGGGGGGACTCCATCCGTACAAACTTCCAAATGGCATCTAGGGCTTAGTGGGCTGTGTATGCTCCATCCAATCCAGTCTTCAGACGCTCCCGCTGGGCCAGACCACATGAATTTAGGTGTTATTGCTGTGATTTTACATTGTTCCCTCTGGTATGGCCCACCTGAGTTTCAGATCATCCTAGTTTTTAGTCTGTACGGGGAGCACGAGGAAACAGCACATGATAGACAGTTCCAATTCCCCTTCCCCCTAGTATCTTTCTGCCTTGAGGTTTTTCTCGCCAAACTGGTATTATTACAAGCCAATCAGGCAATCTTGAGGTGGGCCTCCTCATGGTGGAGTGGTCTGGATCTTTGCTTCGATTAAGCCATCAAAACCGTCCAATAAGCCTTGTTTATGGGCTGGCCTGCTCATGGTGGACCCCGAAGGAGTGGTCTGGATCTTCGACGCCCATGCCACGAGTCCAAAAACGAACTGTTTTGTTTTATAGGTTGTGGACTGGCGCCGTATTTTCTCATCTCAGCTGTCTATAGGTTGGCCACGAACCTAAGGGTTAGGATTTTTTTTTAGTACGGCCATATTTGACAGTTTTTTTTTTTTTCTTTCTTTTTTAATTAATTAAAAGAAAAGAAACAATAAAAACTTCTTTTCATTTCCCCCGGTTTCTTTTACTTTCCTTTGAATCCAAATAGCCTGTGATGAAAAACTAGCTTTTTGCAAATGTGGATTTTTGCATGCATTCATCTCAACAAACGACCCATCCAGTGCCCACTTGGGTGCTGGAAAAGCACTGTTGGCCATGACGTATGTGTTTTATCCGTGCCGTTCATCCATTTTTCCAGTTCATTTTCGGGCATGAGCCCAAAAATGCGGCAGATCCAAATCTCATGTGACCACACCACAGGAAACAAAGGTTATTAACACCCATCATTAAAAACGTCCTAGGGTCCACTGTAATGTTTATTTGCCATCGAAGCTGTTGATTAGGTCACACAGACTTGGATGAAGGGAAAACACAAATATTAGCTTGTTCAAAAACTTTTTTGGCCCCCAAGAAGTTTTTAATGGTATGCATTTAATCACCACTGTTTCCTATGCTGTGGTCGACCTGAGATTTGGATCTACCTCATTTTTAGGCTCATACCCTGAAATGAGCTAGCAAAATGGATGGGCAGTATGGATTAAAAAACATACATCATAGTAGGGCCCACATAGCTTTTCCAGCACCAACCAGCAGCGAAGTGGGTACTAGAGAGGTCACTACCGAATCCAAGTCCTGCTTCACTTACACTTAAGCAGTCCAAAGGGGATGCCAGATATCAGGAGTAGGTCTGTCAAACGGGTACACATATCCATAGGTAACTGAAGGACCCGATCCGGTTTAAATGGATCAAGGTCCAATTTTTTTTGACCCATTTAAAATTCAAGTTGGTCAGAGGTCCACAATATTAGACCTGATTTAAAAAAGGGTCATGTCAGGTCTCATGTGGTAATTTGAATCAGATCAGGTTCAGTCAATATGGGTACATCAACACAAATTAATCAATCCAAATTATGGGACTCCAATATAGATATGTAATAATACCAACATACACCCAGATCCATAGCTCAACTGGCAGACTGAGCAGAGATACCTCGTTTCAACACTTGAGGTCTTGGTATCAATCCCTAGCAGGGTGGCTAACATGGAGTGTGTGTACTGACATGAGTGTGTACTAACAAGCTAACCCAAAAAAATAACAAATAATACCAACATCATTTTGGTTGAAAATCCTAAACCCAGATTCATGGATGCTTGCTGAAATCATATTGGTCCTAACATACTCTAAATCAACATATTTCACATGATAAGTTGAAAATCTTTATATACCTAATGATGAAATCAATAGTTTCCCGAGTATATCACATTAAGGAATGAAACAATATACATGAATGGTTAAATCCAGATTGCCTTAAACTGGAACAAATCCAAAACCTAACCAAAGACAGGGTCCCAAGACGAGGGTATCCAAACCCAACCAGATCTGGGTTTAAACACAGTACCTGGAACTGAAAACAACAACCCAAGCACAACTACTTCATGCGGGTCTAGGTATGAATACACTTGGACCTAACTTGAAACCAACTTGTTGACAACCTTACCCGAGAGGGAGAGGAATAGGGAAAGCATTCCGGATCACGGTCTTGAGACTCAGACCGAGTCCCATGCAACATGTCTGAGTCAACAGACTTGCTCAGACCTAATCTGTTTCAACAACACAAACCACCCCCCGACTCTTAAGTCGACATGTCCAGGCTGCTGAGACTCAACCATGTTCTGAATAGAGCCGTGGGATTTGAACTATGTCATGGGGCATAATGTGCTGGGGAGAGGAGTCGGGAGGACGTCATGGTGTCAAGGGAATGATGAGAAGAAATGGGGCAGAAAAAGAAGTCGCCCGTAGCTTTATTAAGTTTATTAATGGAGGACAGGAACTTGTAACAGGAAATAGGCTACAGAAAGTGATATATGGGGTTATCACTTATCAGGCATTTGAGGGTGCAGATGAAGAGCCAAAGGGAGGAGAAATAGCATCTGGTTATGATATATAGCTACAAAACTGTCTCTCTTTCCTTTACACAAAAAAAAAAAAAAAAAAACTTTTGCCAGTCTAAAAGATTTTTAAAAATAATAATAATAATAGCTTGGAAATGTGTTTGTTTTCAGCTAAAATGCAAACAGTTTGTTCTTGGCTAAATGCAAAAAGTTGCCAACCAGCTTACACAGAGAAATACAGGCCAACTCATAAGAATTGAGATGCTTTTGTGGAAGAAAGGTTCAAGGTTTTCAAGGCTCTAACTCATGTTGTGTTCAACATCTGCAATGGCCTACTAGGGATTCAAGCTCAATTCATCGAAGGTGTATATTAGCGGAAAATTGAGAAAGCTACCAGTGTTATCAAAGATTTGGAGAAGCCTAAAGCCATTTGGGATTTTCTCATCTTAGAAATGACCAGTCTTAAAATCTAAGTAGTGGCATAAGCATTTCAAGAAACAAAAGGAAAAGAAAAGGTTACAATCAAGTGAGAAGAAAAAAGATTGTGTTGAGACCCTCAGAGATGGGCTTGATTCAAGGTCCCCAGATTGGCAACCATGAGATGGAGATTTTGCAGATGAAACTTTGTTATATGAGGCATCGTTGGATCAAATTGATGACTTGAAAAGCATTCTAAGATGAGATGCATTGAAGCCGTCTTGCCTCTTAAGGCAAATTCGTGGATGACACTTTGTTATATGGGACGTCCTTGGATCAAATTGACGACTTGAAAGGCATTCTAAGATGAGATGCTTTGAAGCTGTCTTGCTACTTAAGGTGAATTTTAGAATTAAGTGCAATGGCAGGGGTAGCTGGGATCGAAGAAATAAGAATGTGGAAGACGGTCAGGATGCAAGTATCTCCCTTGGAGGCAAACCGAACATCACTTCTTTCTAGAATCCCATTTGTGGAAAAGATTGAGAAAAAGCTAGCTAGATGGAAAGGTTGTATCTCTCCTTTGGGGGGGGAATTACTCTCATTAAGCCACACTTTTTAATATTCTGGTATATTTCATGTTCCTCATTAAAATTCTGCCAGTGGGGGCCTCCTAGATTGAAAGGTTCCAAAGGAATTTTTGTGGAAAAGAATAGAGGAATGGAGGAAATTCCACCTCATTGATTGGAAGGAAGTTCAAAAGCCTATTAGGGAGAAGGGTCTAGGGACTGGAAATGTGAAAGAACAAATCGGGCATTGTTAAGAAAGAATTGTTAGAGGTGTACACGAGTCAAACCAAGTCAAGCTTGGCACAGCTCGACTCGGCTCGGCCACTAGCTGACCTCAGCTCAAACTCGGCTCAGCTTGGTCCTCGAGCCTGACTGGCCAGCTCGGCTCGGTTCGGTCAACAGCTCGGGCCAGTTCGAGCCGAGCTCGAGCCAAGATCGAGACGAGTTCGCCTATGCAGCATTTTCACAAACACATGGACTGCACCTTCAAATTCTCATTGAATGTAAAACACCAGCAGCAGTTTTACAGGTATTTCATCAAACACTTTGTAGGCAACATCAAAATCAAGAAAAAAGGGGATTTGTTTGATGAAACATACCTTCCTTGCCACCAGCCGATACTTCGTCAAGTCATTTCATCGAACACTTGGTGAGCAACATCAATATCAAAGTGTAACCGAGACACCAAACTGGTTCGATCCGAGTTCAATTCGAGTTGGTTTGATCCGAGTCAAGTCAAGCTCAGGCAAGCTCGAACTCGGTTTGAAATTTTTTCGAGCTCAAAAAATCAGCTCGAACTCAGTTTCGAACCAAGTCGAGTCAAGCGAGCTAACCAAGCTAACTCAGTTCGTGTACAGCACTAAGTATTGGTGGAGATTTGGGGAAGGTACAAGAGGCATTATGAAGTAATGTCATAGCCGGTAGGGGGTGCATCCCAAACATAGTGGGTAAGGAGTTCAGGAAGAGTCCTATTCGTGGTGGACAAATGTGTTAAGAGTTCACTTAGATGATGAACCTCTTAATTTTTATCAGAAACTCTTTGAGTTAGCCATTGATGAGGACATTAAGATCAATGATTGTTACAAAATCATGGGGGAGTTAGTGTTAGGAATATTAGAATGGGGAATCATTCAGCCGAGGTCTGAGGAATAGGAACATTTCACTAGTCTTCTAAGTAGATTAAATGAGGTGCGTGTTGACCAATCAGAGGAAGATGAATGAGTTTGGCGATGGACAACAAATGGCAGTTTTTCAGCAAATTCCTTCTTCTCAAGTTGATGGCACAGGAAGCCAGATTCCTTTCATGTGTAGAAGTGTCGAAAGCCCCATTCCACCAAGGCTAAAAGCTTTCACATATGTAGCCAATGCCAATAGAACTCTCACCCTAAACAACTTAAAGAAGAGGAAAACGGCCTTTCCCAAATAGTGCGTCATGTGCAAGGATGACAAGTTGGTTGACCACTTGTTCTTCCATTGCCATGTAGCTACTGGCTAGGGAGGTATGGGCTTCTTTCCTTGCTCGGTTTGGGGCGCACGGTCATTCAACTCCTCAATTGGAAAGATAGTGTAGAATGGTTGGGTAGTCCATTCAAGGGCCATAAGGAGCTGCTCTCGAAGATTTTGTTTGTTTCGAATACCATAGGGTGTGCTGAAGAAAAGGAGAGAAATGCTAGAATTTTCGAAAATACTGCTTCGCTGGTGGAGATGGTGAGAAGAAGGATTCTCCACCTAATAATTAGTTGGGTGTTTGCAAGACAGGAATTCAAAGGCTGCTCAAAGTCGGAGCTAATTGGCAATTGGGAGGTTTTGCAATAGAATATTGTCCATCACTACATAACACAGGATTTTGTAAATTTCCTTCTGTTTAGAGTTTGGTCCAATCCCTCAGTGATGAGAAGGCAACCAGTATTGGGTCCCAATCTTTTTCTACCATTCTTTTATATTTTCTAATGAACAGTCAATTTTTCAAAAATATATTTGTATATATAAGGACTGTGCATTGTGTTTGATATATGAGGGTGAAACTTGCAGCCATTTCATCCATAAACATCTAAAAGGAATATCAATAATAGCTACTAAAGATGCTTCACACATGAATCACTGGAAATGCCATATCAATAACAGCTAATGAAGATGCTTCACACATGAATCACTGGAAATGCCACATCAATAACAGCTAATGAAGCTGCTTCATGCATGAATCACTGGAAAGGCCATATCAATAACAGCTAATGAAGATGCTTCACGCATGAATCGCTGAAAACACCATTTGCATGTCTCAGTGGCTATTGTTGTGAAGTGTGTGATCAGTTCAGTCTCAGTTGGGAGCTATGTTGACCGTATGGTTTCCCAAATAGCAGAGGCCATGAACACTTTTTTTGAGAGGTGATAAAGAATCTTATTAAATGCCCAAAGGCAAAGAATACAAATACACCCACACCACACAAAAAACACCCCAATTGCTTAAGGGACCCACTTCCTAAAATACAATAGGACCCTACTTACAACACCCAAAATAGGACCGCTCCAATTCCCGAAACAGCAGTTATTCCTTTCGGCCCAAATAAACTAGAGACCAGCAAGCAGAGCTAGCCTTCACTTCTGCTTAAGAGGATTCATGAGGACGCCTTCATGCCGAGACAGGAATAGCGCCTCAATTAACAAAAGGGATTTTGAAGACCTCCAGATTATCAACCCACACTTGCCTCAAAAAGGGGGCAAAAGATGAAGAGATGATCCACAGATTCCGCACTGTTCATGCAAAGAAGGCACACATTTGGAAGCACCATGGCCTACTTCTTGAGAGTATCGACTGTGAGGACTCTTTTCCTCCTGACAATGCAAACAAAGGCCACAGCCTTAGGCAGGGCTCCATAAGACCACGAAGTACCAATATGGCCATAAAAAACCGCAACCAACTCCCTAGAAATGAGAGAAAAGAACAATTTCACCGTGAATCTACCAGATTTATCCTTCAGCCAAACCAAAGAATCAAGACACCCCCGAGTCGGAGAGACGCCTTGCAAACAATCGTTGAGCAATAGGTCATCCATCTTGTTGTCAGAGAGATTTCACCTACAAGGAGGAGCCCAAGCCCCATTGACCCCTAACCCAAAGAAGCATTGGGCAATGGATACATCCGAAGAGGGGGAAAGGGCAGTCAAGTTAGGGAACGTCGATCTCAAACGTGACACGCCAAACTGGATATCGTCTCAAAACCAAACTCCCACACCTTCCTCGATAGAAAAACCAATACCCTTGACCACTTCCTTAGCCAACTGAGAAGTCGGCTTCCACATTGAGGATGCTCTATAAAGGAGGAAGGCTTAATCCACCAATTGAACTGCGACACTGTTGAGACTCAAATATTACATAATTTCCCCCATTTATATCTTGCTTTTATGAACATGAATCAGCTTAATGTTCTATTTTACTCATGTATGTGTTGCAAGGTGAATTTAAGAGCTTGGATTGAAAAATGATACCAAAAGCATGGATTTGATGCTCAAGAATCACCAAGGCAAGGGATGGATCTTAGAAGACCAAGATTGAAGAATTCAGGTGCTAAAGATCTAAGAAAACCAAGTGAGGAACGAAGAGAATCGAAGATTTGAAGTAAAGAATCCTGAAATCGTCCTGAAAAAGTGTATTCTGAAACTCTGAATCTTCCCAGGGCATTCCTAAGCATCATTAAAAGCATTCAAGAGCAAGATTTAGGGTTTTTAGAGGGTTTTCAATTTTATTAAAGTTTTATAAATTATTTTTTTTTTCTTTTAGATCTTTCCTATTTGCATTTATTTCTTTCTTGTTTCTTTCTTTCTCTATTTTAATTATGTTTTTCTAAGTTCCTAGCTAGAAAGGAAGCACATTGGTTTAATGTTTTCATAGTTATGATGATTGATTATTTTAATGATAAAAAAATTGGTGTATGCATGTTATCTATTGTTTAGGTTTAGGTTTTTTATCCTCATATGAGATCCGTATGTTTTCATCATATGAGATCCACATTGATGGATAGGCTTACCCTGGATCAATTACATTTCCTAGATAGGAGAGGTTCTCAACCTACTACATTTATTTGATTCATTATCTCATGGATATTGAATGCTTAATATCATAGGCGCTTAAGAATATATATCAATGGTGCAAATCCATTATTTTCTAATCTTTTATATCATTTATTAAAATATTTAAACTGTTTTATTTTCCGATTAGGCTAACCATAGTGCTCAGATCCTGGTTGTGTTATCCAAGTCATCATGATTTTGGAACATTAACCTATGTGTGGAACTTTGAAGCTTGGGTGTTATTTTAATTCAGTTGAATTACATCCATTCAAAAATTCCAAAATCAAATCATTAGTTTAGTTTTTATTACTTAGTTTGTTTTGCATTTGATTTTCTCCTTCTCGCAATTCATCTCCCTGTGGGATCGACTCTGTATTCACGGGATACTACTTACGAACCTCTGCACTTGGAGGCAAGCAATCAGACACACCACACTTTCCAGCAATAATGGACCTCTAGAGGTTACCCTCTTCAATTTTGAATCTCCAAATCCACCTCTCCAAAAGAGCATCATTGACGTCCTCCAAGCGCTTAATCCTTGCACCTCCTTCGCAATAAGGTCTACAAACTTCCTTCCAATCAAGTAAATAAAATTTGCCCTTGGTAGAAGCTCCTTGCAATAGAAAGTCCCTTTTGAGTCTATCTATCCTACCGGGACAAATTTCGAACTTCTGAACAGAGACAAAATATAGAAGAAAAATTGAAAGAGCAGCTTTAATTAGTGTGATCTTGCCACCTAAAGAAAGTTATTCGCTTTTCCACGAAGATAGCTTCTTCTCCCTCCGCTCAATGACCTTATCCCAAAGGTATAAAGGTTGGTTAACAATATAAAGAGGGAAGACCAAGGTATGAGAACAAGAAAGACCCTAACCCCTGCCCTGCAACCAAAGGCTTTAGCTAGGGCAGAATCCTCAGCCACAGAGAGATGGATTACGAGGATTTCACTTTTGTAAATGTTTGTTTGTTTGTTTTTTTTTTTTTTTTTTTTTTTAAAAATTTTACCAAAGACCCCTCCAAGCTCTGAAGAAACCAAAGTGGGAGCCATTAATAAGAATGGAGAATTTAATCAATCGAATACAGGCCTGGACTCATTTTCTCCACCGAGACACAAAACCCAAACCAGAGAAGCATATAACTAAGGAATTTCCAATCCACATAATCGCAAGCTTTCTCCAAGTCGAGCTTATAGATAATGCCTTTGGCACGAGCACAATGACAAGAATCGATACATTTGTGTGCTAACAACACACAATCTAGGATTTCCCTCCCCAATATGAAAGCACTTTGGAACAATGAGATAACCCTCGGAAGCACACTATGAACCCTATAGGCCAAAAAATTATCAATAATCTTATAGAGCTGCTAATGAGACTAATGGGTCTCAAATCTTTCGGATACCCAACCCCTTCAGCCTTCTGGATTATTACCAAGAAGGAATGCCTATCTTCGACGGCAAATGGCCAAACAAGAAATTTCAAAACAAATTTTAACAAATCATTTTCAACTAGATCACAAAAAACTTGGAAAAAAAACTAAAGGATATCGTCCATAAGGTCTCAGAGCTTTATGCCTGGCGAGGGCCTCTACTACTGCCTTAACCTCTTCTTCTGGAACAGGCCTCTCCAAATCCGCAAGCTCCATCTCCAAAATGCAATTGAACAGCAAGTTGTCCAAGTTCGATCAGGACCACTTATCATCTGATAAAAGCTCATAAAATAAACAACATCGCAAATTTGGGCCTTAACATCGATCCTCTTGCAATCCGCCAAAGAGAAGAAATTTTATTAGCTCAAAAACAAACACAAGCCATCACATGAAATAATTTTTATTGTTCTAATCCCCCTCCTTGAGCAAGGTGGCTCTCAAATGCTGACAGCATTTTATTTCCTCCTCCGTGAGACGATTGCAGTAAACGGAGGAGAAACGATCCTTCTCGACTTTATTAGCGTCCGTGAGCAAACATGCCTCTTCCTTCGCATCTAGGGATTGGATATCCCGAAAGATGAGCCCCATATCATTTTCTCATTATTCAAACACCTCTTAAGGATGAACTATGTGAAATGGCATTGTTCTAGTGGTAACAGGCAGATGTGATGTGTGAAACCAACTCAATCCATCCATCAGATGAGTTAGCTTAAGAGACCTACAAGGCCCAGAATGAAGCTCGATCCAAAACTCAGGTGGGCCACAGAACAGGTAACAAGGTGGGAGGAGACACACACCGTTGATTTACATGGAGATTGGAGGGCCCATCGCGTTATTTATGTGGAATCTAGGGGGTCCAACCCTTCCTCTGCTCTAGATGAAAGGTTACTTAGGACAAAAATCAGGAGGTTTGGCATCTTTAAGTGCATCCCTAGAAAAATCAAGGGTAGGCATCCCAAATCAACTAGTTCCCTATGTTATGGCCCACCTGAGTCCAACTTTTTCTTGGGTTATGGGGGTTCTCTCAGGTGACACATCTGATGGACGAGGTGGATGAACATAACATCACGTGGGCTAACTTTCGCCCAATACCACCATAAGCTTAAGGTGGTACGAGAACTATGGGCCTGCACCTCCATGAAATGACTCCAAATATATGCCATATCCAAGTTAGATAAAGAATAACAATGGATGCATCCATTTTCTATGAGAAGAGGCAAGCGGATGGGCTCTCTATTCTTCACTTGACACCCCATTTTTTAAGTTGGCCTTAATATAGGCTGAGTGCAAACACTTATGAAAATTTCTCAAAAAAATCAATCAACCCTTTATGATTTTGTGGTAAGCTTCCCATGCCATATACGACTGAGTAACAAGCAAATGCCAAGGGAATTCAATATCCCGAGAATTCGAGAACATCAACAAGCATTTTGATACAAAAACAATGAAGAAATAGAATCTCCATGTCATTGCAATCAATTCCCCTAAAAATCAAAGATAAAAGTGTTTTCTATCGGAAAACATCAACCGCTCTCTAACTACATGAGATAGAAAATATCGGAAAACTACTCTTCCCAACCCAAAGCATTAAAACTACAGGCAGAATACCTTCATCAAACTGTTATTTATTTCCATCAAAACACCCATGGAATTAGAGAGAAAAAAAACAACAAAAAACTACATGCACATTGATCAAGATTGATGAATAGCAATAATCTAACATACTACAAATACAAATTCCAAACAAAACATTGAACAAGGTAATTCAAAACCCATATAAGGTGCTAATTCAGGAACACTGATAAGAAGGAGAAGAAGAAGAAGAAGGCGATCCTAAATCATAATAGATTGAGAAAAAGAACATAAAAATTACCTAACCAAATCCCCCTTTTCCGGGACACTACTTCGACGCAATCATTCCCGTCTTCCTCGCATAAGCGAAAATCCCACCTGCCTCAATTACAGGCCCTGCATCCCCAATGGGCTTCAACCGATGCTCCTTGCCAGTCGTATGATTGATCAACCTACACTCTTCAAGCTCGATGGTGACAACATCCCCAGTCGTGCACTCATCACACAGTCGGGATTCCAATTCGAGTGGGTAGACCTCGCCAGTTGCGACGCAGTTCCTGAAGAAGATACGGGCGTAGGACTCGGCAACGACAGCACGAACGCCGGAGGCACCGAGGGCAACGGGGGCGTGCTCGCGGGAGGAGCCGCAGCCAAAGTTGTAGCCGCCAATGAGGATCGAGTACCGGGTCTGGGACTGGCCGGGTTCGATGAAGGGGATGGGGTAATAAGCAGAAGGGAGGCCGACGAGGGCGAAGGAGCCGAGCTTGCTGTATTCGTCGGGTTTGGAAGGGACGAGGGTGAGATGCTCAGCTGGGATGATCTGATCGGTGTCGATGTTGTCGCGGACAACGTAGCAGAGGCCGTGGAAAGTGTTTGTGGTTGGGGTGGGCGATGTAGCGGCTAAGGGGATGAGACGAATGGAGGAAGAGGAGTGTTTAAGAGAAAGTGGGAAAGATGAGGTGGGGAGTTTTAGGGATTTGGGGAAGGTGGTGGGGTTTGGAGAGAGAGGAGAGAGTGGGTGCTTCTGAGATGAGAGGAAGGTGGATTTTTGAGCTCGCGTTGCAATTTTTGCAGTTGCTGCTGTTGCTGTTGCTGCCGCTGCCATTGCCATTGCCATTGTGCCTTTTCTTCAAACACTTTCTGGTGAGCAAGACGAAATGAGGGTTTGGTTCTGATTTTCTTTCGCCACGGGAAGTTCCTGTGGTCGGAAGCTAGATGCTTGTGACAAATCCACTCCGCCCATCAGTTTCTGAAGGCCACGATGGTATGTAAATCGAAATATCAGGCAGATCCAAAACTCATCTGGGTCACATCACATGAAACGGCGGAGAGTGTACGCACACCATTGGAAACTTTGTGGGGGCCCCAGATGTTTCGTATCTAGATGAAATTTGTGACTATAGTTTATCTTTAGTGGTAATAGGTAATAACCGTATGAACTGTTTGGATGGCAGGTAGACATCGTCGTCGGCTCCAGAAAAGTTTCAACGCTTGACCTTTCTGTTCTCAGCGTTTCATTTCGTGTGGCCCACCTTAGTTTTGAATCTGACTTATTTTTGGACTTCTAATATATGAAAACTACAAATATTTACTTGATCGAAAATTTTAAAAACTCTTATGAGTTTTTAATAGTGGGCTGTCTCTTCACTGTTTTCTATGGTGGGGTCCACTCAAGGTTTGGATCCCACTCATTCTTTTGCTCATGCTTTAAAATGATCTCTCAAATGGATGGTTGCCATATGGATGCAAAATATACATTATGGTGGGACCACTTAACTAGGTTACATCACTTCAGCAGCGAGTATAGCTACTTAACCTGTCAGTAGCTAATCCCACATGATGTGTACCCACGTGACACGTGCTTGGTTGGGCTTTTCCTGCTCATGTTGCCACCTAATCCAAGGGAAGCAGATTGCGTACTCAGTAAACCCTTTTGGGGCCAACCGTTTGTCTTTATCCACGCGGTCCACCTATTTTACCAGGTAACTTTATTATATGAGTAAAATTGAAACATAGTTCAAGTGGACTACACCACATGAAACAAATGCCTACTATTGAAATCTGATCCTCGCCACAATAGTTTTAGATTAAACCAATGTTTGTGTTTTCCTTTTATCCATGTATGTATGGTCTTATTAACAGATTGGATAATAAATAAACATCATCGTGGCCATAAAAAGTTTCAACCATGGACATCATTGATCCCACTCTTTCCTATGGTGTAGACCATTTGAGCTTTAGATATGTTTCAACTTTGGCTCATGTCAAATGATCTGAAAAACCAGATGGACAGCGTGGATAAGACAAATACATCCATGGTGGGTCCTGTAGAGTTTACACAGTACACTTTAAGTATTACTCAGTGCACAATCCATTTCCTAAGCCAAAAAAACAAGACTTAAACTGCAGTGGTCCACACCACAGAAACAGTAAAAAAAAAAAATGAAAACGCTCCCCCCATTGAAACCTCACTTACACCACAGTGTTCGTATCCCATCCAACGCATTTATTAATTACTTCCACTGAATAAAAGGAAAATACTAACATCAGCTCAATTAAAATCTTTTAAGGCCTTGGTAAGATTTCAACGCTTCTCATTCTGTTTCTGCTTTTTTCTCGTGGCGTGGCCATTTAGGTTTTAGATCTTCCTTATTTTAATTTATTCGACCTAATATAACATACAACAGATAAAACAATCTTAATATTAGTACATTTATTTATACAGGTTCCTGTAAAAAGGCTTGTAGAAAATTTGGTGGTCTACCCAACATATGGGTCAGATGTAGCTTTGATTCGGCGTGCTAGAGAAAAACTTTAATACTCTATAGAGTGTGATGGATGATACACAGGTACTTGAGAAGTCACTCAAAAATTGCATATGTGATGTAAAAATTAATTCAGATCAAACTGTCCAAGTTGAGATGTACCATGAAGGGTCCCTGCCCATGGCTTAGTGGCAGCTCACAAGAGTTTCAACACTAAGGTCATGGGTTCCCGTACCCATTGTGGTGTGTGTGGGTGTGAGAGTGTGTAAATAAATAATAAGAGAGATGTATCATGAACCTAAAATTATGAGTATTGATTTATCTGATTATCAGATTGGTAAACATTTATTGGACAATTAAATATAAAACAGCATCAGGTGTCCATAGATCTGATTTTGGAGTTGTACTCGACCACAGTTTAGTCGTTGGGCTTGTGCATGCCACGTGTACAAATTTATGAGCACCTGCATGTCAAGTGTCGTACTCTACCATAGTATCAAATAACATATTTATCATGCAGTGATAAGTGGGGTGGGGTGGCCTGATATTTGAGATGGGGCTGAACAGGTTGGGCCCATCTACCGACTGGCTGGATCGCCTCTTCAGTCTCTCCCAAAGTATTACCACATCAAGGTTGTACAGTTGTCAATTACAAGAGGGTTCATGGTCCAATAATCCAAACCCTTGATACCTGTGTTCAGGACTGGTGGGCGTGTCACTACAATGTCGAGTTTGTTTGTAGTTTTGTACAGGCAATAGAAGAATCTGCAACCAAATGTATACACCATGAAGGAAGCTTTACAGACCCTGAGAAGGACCTTCCCAGTGCTCATAACGGATAGTGCATCACTATTTCCAATTCCTGTAACAAACTAGCCAAATGAACCAGAAATTTCTAATAATAAATCTGCAATGTCTTTGGAAACCATCTTGTTTTTCTTTTTTATTTTTTACCCCCTTTGAGAAGGTGACAATTTCACTAAAACCAAGAGCAAGAAACAAGAAAATGCAGAAGATGGTCTTCTCGTTGTTCCACTGCAGGAAAAAAAATAAATAAATAAATAAATAAATAAATAAATAAATAAAGAAAAAAGACAGCAGAAAGAAGAGGAACAAAAAGGAAAAACAAAAACAAAAACAATGAATCTGGTCTTTTTATTTCACATGCATGTTTTCACTTAAGAAGATGAAAAAATATGGTGTTTCTTCGTTCTTCTCCATCCCATGGATGAATTTATTTAAAAGGTTTGGTTTTGCTTATTTTCCTTAGTTGTTTTACCTGCAACGGTAAATCTTTGGGTCTTTTGGCTGGCTGCCTTTATTTTCTACATTCCACATGAATTACTTTGGCATCTGAGTGCTGAGGTTTGTATAGCTTTTCAACATTTTTATACATTTTATATGCTTTCTTTCTCTTTTCTGATTTTTTGCTTGTATGCTGATGAGATCTGTAGTATGTTATACGGTGTTTGTTTGTCAGTACCAGTTCCTGTGACATTATTCCAAATATGGATTGGGCTATATGATCAATCGGTTTGGATTTTATAGTACCTCAAACAGTAATATTAGTACTAGTAGAAATACTTCTGAAAACATTTAGCAATGTCTACAGGGACATCAATGTCTGCAGTTACCTAATCGTGGCTACTACTGACCATTTGAGGAGATTCATCAATAAAGATCCAGAGGGATTTGGTGAGATATATGCTATTTTGCTTTCATATTCTCACAGTACAAAATTTGGTTGTCATGCTTGTATGTATATTTTGTACATATAGAAGCATTCTTTGTGATGGGATATTTAATTTTTAATAGTTACTGTCACTTGGTAGTAGGTTTCGAGCAGTGAAGCTTTACCCCTGTTCTCCGCTGCTCTGTAGATAAGACTGGTGAACTAGGTTTTCTATAGCTGTCCCATAGCAGTTACATCCATGTGTATTGTTGGTGAAATGTACAGTCAAGAGTCAAGCAAGCAAGTTTGTACTTCATATCTGAAAAAAACAGAAACAAGGGTTTTGTATCTTTAAAAAAGAAGTATGGAGTGGCAAACAGTTCATGATCTTACCAAATAATCTGGAAACTAGAAGCTACCTTGGTATTAACCTGCTTACAGAAGTCATAAAAATGTTGGCTATTTCTGAGATATTGCTGGTTACCTTTCAAAAGAATCAGGTATGTGGTTGACATTCCTAAATTATTCCAGTCATATTCGGGAGCTATAGTGAATAGAATTAGCAACTATCTGTGAAAGCCATAAATCACGGGATCGTTTGATTGCTCTCTTGACCGTAATTGTTTTTCTCTAATTTGTTAGAACTGAAATTGCATCCATTGCATACACTGGATGTTTTGTTTCTTCATCCAGTGGCATTATGTCATCGAATGTAACACTCTTCCATAGCATTTCATCCTTGTTTTTTCTTAATAAAGTTTGTCATTCAAGGAATGATTAGAAGGAAAAAAAGAAAAAGGAAAAAGAAACAAAAAACACATTGCAATTCAAAGTAGCATTTATCTATGCTTGGGTTTCACTCCTCTTAACAGCATTTATCTTTTCATGAGTTAGAATTCCCTTTTGAATCTATTTTGCAAATGGTATGATGCTTGTACCTGTGTAAGCATTTCTCTAAAAGCATTTCCCATTTTCCTTTTATCAGTTCTGGGCAGTTACACACTGTTTGATTCCTTTGTTCCACTGGTAGTGAGCTATTTACTCCGCGGATGGATCACAAGCCTAAAGTCCCAAGGTTCTGTTGCATTTCCTCTCCTGTACAATCCCGAATCTGTTCAATATGGCACTTCCAAGGACTCGGAATTTGTCAAAGATGGATCAAGAAAATCAATGCGGGTATGGTTCTTTGGAGACAATTTCTCAGTTTGGGTACCTGATTTCCATTAGAACTTTAGAATATGTTAAAACATTACCATGTTGGCTAAAAGAAATATAAGATTATTCTAAAGTCCAATTTTCATGATTGCAATTATTTGATTTTCCAATTGTCAGAATCAATTTCTCATCTTGTGTTTTTTTATTTTTTTTTATTTTATAATTATCTTTCTCTGTTTGTTTCTTTCCCCTTGTTTCAGAAGTGGTTCTCTCACAATTACTTCTCACAAACAGTGGGAAACTTGATAATTCAGAAAATTAGGTTGCTTTCATTGATGAATCTGAGAGATCTTGTTCCTTCAAGTCAGAGTTTAGTCTGAGAGCTTGCACTTTTCATCTTCCTATACCAGAACATTGCCACACAAGAAAAGAAAATATGGATGCAACCAAACGCTGCCAATCTCCCAGAACAGTAGTCCGGCACTTACATAGGTCTTATTGTTTAGTAATCCACTATAAATATTTTTAAACATTTTATTTTTAGCAACATTTTAGTAATCCACTAATCTCAAAATTTTCACCCTAAACATTTCCTTCCTATCTCTATTTTCTTCATTTCACCACAAAATTTTATTTTGTATTTTCTGTTGCCAAATGTTTTTTTTTTCCTGTCTGGATCATGTGGAAGTTTTCAAAATGCTGGAAGTGGGAACATGTGGTTCCATTATGTTTCGTGATAACCAAAAATCAGATCCAACTTTACTGTGCATGGCTCATTCGGTTAGTTGTTTTTCTTTCTTTCTTTCAGATATAAATTCATGTGGAACTTTTTTTTACAAGTTTGTAATCACCTCTTACCATAAGATTGACATTTGGAGCATATGTATCTATGGAATAACCTGGAACAGTGGCTAATGGCTAAGATTTGTTTTGTAGGTTAGAACTGACCGGTAACCATTCTTTTCTCTATTGGAAGCTCCATACTTCCATAGGTACGGCCCACAGTAATGTTTATAACTGGTCATTTTGTTGGTGTGCAAGTAGTCACAAAGTGTGAAGGTAAGCAGGAACTGATTTGAGCATGGGAATGGAGAAGCTTCAGCTTCAAAATGTTAGCAAGTATAAACAGCTAGGAGGCAGGAGCAGGAGCACAAATCCAAAACACAATTCAAAGTGACAGTGGCACCTGGGTAGAAAATTTTACAGCCAAGGTTGTGCAGTTCTTATGTTGTTTTTTTTTTTGTGGGTCCAGCATGAACATGCATATCTGACATCTTTCATTAGTGGTTTTTTTTTAAATTAAAAAAAAAAAACCATGACCCTCCAACAGTTTTGTCTTATTGAAACTTCCATTTGGAAATACTACATCCAACAGCAAAATATTAGGGGGAAAAATCAACTATGTTTCCTTTTACTTCTCAAGTTAGGTAGAGGTTCAACCATTGAGATCAACGTTGTCACCCTTCTTCATCACCATCATCATCTAAGCTTTATCCCAATTAATTGGGGTCAGTTACAAGAATCCTATTCCGCCATTCCACTCTATCAAGGGCCATACCTTCAGCAACATTTTATTTTCCTAACTTAATCCCAATTGAAATTTCATGTATTTGAACTGTGAAAAAATCTGTCTCCATGAACTCTCTACCCTTCTCTCTTTTGGCTATAACTATTTTGTTAATGGCTGGTTAACCTTTGAACTTGTTGCAGATGAAGATGAGCTTTATATGATTTCACTAGATGGGCAACTATTCTGAAATCTTTAATATGGCGTTCATACTTCATAGTTTCTCTTGTCAAACTTGTTCAAGCAAATTGGTTAGGCGGATCATTAGTGGTTCCCTGGAAGCATTTGATGAGGAGTTGGCTTTCCCTTTCACCAATGGAATGTCTTCGAACCTGAATTTTCAAAGGTTTTCTCCAATTAAAAGATGATTTTACCTCTATCATCTATCTATTAAAATGCAGAGACTCCAAAATCATCTGTTATATGTATTTCCTAATCATTTATCTGACTTAGTTGTATGCCACCAATGCAATTTCTAGGTGCATGTGCATCATCCATCATGTTCTTGCCAGAGTATCAAGCCTTGGATTGTGAGCAGCATGTCTGGATTGTGATCATGTTTCTGTTCTTGCTGATTTTGTGAGTAGATAATGGGTCTGAACTGTCCTTTCAGAGTCAAAGCAGGCCTTGCAAACAAGTTCATAGACAAAGCTCTCGAGTTCAAACCAAAGCTTCTCATTCTTATCATTCCAAAAGAAACAGAAAGGTAATGCCTTTGGTAAGGTTTTATTATTCTATATGCATGTAGACCCAAAAATCAGGCATTCATCAGGTGGGCCACACATGTATATTGGATGTGGCCATTAGCCAAAACTTTCTATTCGTCCATTCTTTTGTAGACTGGCCTACCTGGTGAGTGGACCTGCCTGATCTTTGGGTGATGTCATATATGTGATTGGGCACATGGTGAATGGCTTGGATTCCAGATGAATGGCCAGGTTGTTGTCTGTGGTTGGGCTGGGATCTTGAAACTGTGGGATCTCTCTCTCTCTCTCTCTCTCTCTCTCTCTCTCTCTCTCTCTCTCTCTCTCTCTCTATATATATATATATATATATATATATATATATCACCCACGTGCGATATTGATAGTGCAGGAAAGAGCACCATAGCCTTCTTTAAGCCATCTTTCAAGGCAGTGTTTGTCGGCATCGGCGGCATGTAACACTAACAAAATTCATATTTTCTGTCTGACTTTGTCTTTTGTACTATCTATCTTTATTTGACATTGAGGGATTATTTTCATCCATTTTTGTTTCAAAATTAAATTCAATGTTATATCATCTTGCATGTTCTTGGTGCTCTGTTGTGTTCTTGGAAGTCTCTCATCAACATAGCAGACCTCAGTATTGCACTGGTTATCCAGATTGCTGCTCTGTTGTGTCCCACCATTGATGAACCATGATAAAGAAAAATCTCTTCAATATCAAATTGTAATTTTTTTTTTTTTCTGTTGGTACAAATAGCCTGGTAAGAAGAGAAATATCCAATGGCCCATGTTCAACTGAAAAAAAAAAGTTTATTCTTGGTTTCTAATCTCTCCATCCACACCTTCACACACAAAAATGATTTGGATTACGTAAGCATGGGTCCCACTTGTCAGAATTAATAACCAGTGACCATTGTAGAAAGCCTCAGATCACATCTCCTACAAATCATCTTGTAGTAATATGAATAGGATTTGAATTTATTTTTTCTTCTGTTGATAATATTCATTAATCAGCAGTAAAGATGAAATCAGTGATTCTAAAATAAAATTTTTTTTTAAAAAAAAAAATCAAAAAGAAGAAAAGTTCACCTTGAAAATATGGAATTCCAAGCCGGTCATTATTTGATATATGCTTTTCACTGAACGAATGCTCGTTTTAATTAGATATGATTCAATCTTAGGATCTGTGGTTTCTGTATAATCTGTTATCCAGTACATATCAACAATTTTTTTCTTTTACATACCTTTTGGGCTTGAGTATCTGAAGCTAACATGCTTAGCAAGTATTAACGCGAATGAACGTGATATACGTTTCATGGAGGACAACTGGGAAAGTCCGGTAGGCCTTTTTTTAAAATTCGAATTGACTGATTTACTTTTTTTTTTTGTTGTTGTTGTTGATTTTGTCTCTTTTCTTAGTATGATTTGGGCTAGATCAATTAAGTATGATTGAGAAGCCTGAGATACAACTTGAATTGTAGCATGTACTAATGTTACATTAGATAATAACTATAAGCTTAAGAGCACCTAGTTGATCTGGAAATTCTGGCATAGTTAACGGTTCTTATTAGCAAACTCATTTTCCATCCTTCTCTTTTTTTCTTTTTTTATGAAATGTTGATAGGTTATTGGAGCTTGGGGATTGGGCTGGGAAATTTTGATGGATGGGATGGAGGTTACACAATTCACATGCTTCCAGCAGGTATCGTAAATCTTTTTATAAATTTTTTGTGTTTTGTGAGAGATCTAAGCTGTGAATCAGATAGAATCTATTTGCGAAGATCACCTGGCACAAAAGTCAGGTAGGTTCATTCATCTGGCAGCCACATTGAGGTTAAGTGGATGCATTTTATCTATGTTTAAGTGAATTTTATGTTCAAAACCAAGATTTGCTTGATACAGGATGGTGAAAATGATGGGGTTTTCTCCTAGGCTCGACCAGTCAAGAGCCTCACTCGACCGGTCGAGGGTGCTGGTCGACCAGTCGAGGACTGGCTCGACTCAAACTCCAGCGAGCTTGGTTGGAATTTTTCCGTGGTGCTCGACCAGTCGAGGGAGGTGCTCAACCGGTCAAGTGGGCCGCTCGACCAGTCTAACACTCTGCTCGACCAGTCGAAATTATGCAGATTCATTCCGGATTTTGTGCGGACTGCGTAAATTTGAGGCGATTTTCACATAGGTACGGAAAGGGGTTTCCAAATCTATAAATATGGGTACCTAGGGCTATTCAAGGTAATGCAAGAGGGTTTCCTAAAGCTTTGCAAGGGTTTGATAAAGGGTTTAGGGCTATCAAAGGTGTGTGAGAGAGAGAGAGAGGAAGCTTGTGGAAGGGAGGTTCTGCTCGTAGAGGTGATCTACTATGCACTCGACATCTCAGCGCTTTTACGTCCTCATGATCGGTGAGATCTCTCCGTTTTTCTTTATTCTCTTATTGTTCATCCACTCCTATATGAGTGAAGAAGGTTTGATCCAAGCGGTGTGTGCTTGTGATCGGTTGTAACGTTTTCATAGTGGATTGTTGATCTGGACGAGGTCCCATGGTTTTTACCACTTTGAGGGTTTTCCACGTAAAATCTCTTGTGTCGTGTGGTTTATGCTTTGATTTATTTCATTGCTTTATTATCTCATAATTCTGGTTTATTTTGGGGAGGCTAGATCCTAAAGTTTTTGTGCAAGGCCCCCAACAAAGTGGTATCAGAGCTAAGTTCATTGAACGGAGTGGGATCGGTTCTGAATTATGGAAGGTGGCTCATCAAGGATGATCAGTCTCAATGGTTCTAACTGGACCATATGGAAGGCTAAGATGGAGGACTTGCTTTATTGCAAGGACTTGTATTCTCCAATTCAAGGCATATCAGCAAAGTCAAAGGATATGACAGATGATGATTGGAAGAAATTGGACCGGAAGGCGGTGGGGTTTATTAGACAATGGTTGGACGATTCCGTATTCCACCATGTGTCTATGGAGACCTCAGCCGCTAGCCTATGGCTGAAATTGCAAGGGTTGTATGAGAGGAAGACAGCCGGCAATAAGATTTTTCTGATAAGACGACTTGTGAATCTCAAGTTCAAAGATGGTGGTTCTGTGGCTGAGCACATGAATGAAGTCAGCAATATATTGAACCAACTCTCCGCTATGAAGATGGTCCTGGATGATGAATTACAGGCTTTACTATTGCTTAGCTCATTGCCTGATAGTTGGGAGACATTGGTGGTGTCTCTAAGTAACTCCGCGCCAGACGGAAAGGTATCCATGGAACAGGTAACTAGTTGTCTCTTCAATGAGGAGACAAGGAGGAAGTCTCAGGGGTCTACTCAGCAAGAGGCCCTTGTGACACAAGAACGGGGGAGAGGAAAGAACAGAAAGGGCGGGAAGGCCCGAGATAAATCAAGAGGCAAGTCGAGCACCAGGAAGGATGTTGAATGCTGGAATTGTGGCAAGAAGGGTCACTATAAGCATGAATGTCGTAAGAATAAGAACGACAAGAAAGGAAAAGAAAAGGAAAAGGAAGATGAATCAGATTCCACTGCGGTCACTTCAGATGGCGACGTTGTAGTTATCCTTTCTGCAGATCACGATGTTTGTCTCACGATTACGAGTCAGGACACCGACTGGGTGATAGACTCGGGAGCCTCATTTCATGCAACTCCACATAGGGACTTCTTCACAAGCTACAAGTCAGGTGACTTTGGGACCGTGAAGATGGAAAATTTTGGCGTATCAAAGATCGTAGGGGTTGGTGATATTTGTGTGAAGACCGATGCGAGCTGCATATTGGTTCTCAGTGATGTGAGGCATATCCCAGACCTTTGCCTCAACTTGATGTCGATGGGAAGGTTAGATGATGATGGCTATAAAAGCTAATTTGTTGGTGGGCGCTGGAAGCTCATCAAGGGTTCATTGATCGCGGCCAGAGGAAAAAAGTGTTGCACCCTTTACAAGGCAAGTGTCAGTGTGTGCAAGGGTAGGTTGAACGCAGCGGAAGATTCAGCTATTGACATGTGGCACAGGCATCTAAGCCACATGAGTGAAAAAGGGCTTCAGGTACTAGCGAGGAAGCGGCTCCTTCCAGACGTGACAGGTATACCTCTCAAAACTTGTATTGATTGTTTATCAGGGAAACAGCATAGAGTTTCATTTGTTAAAACTGTTTTTCATGTTAATAAAGTGCATGCATTAGATTTGGTTTATTCTGATGTTTGTGGTCCTATGAGGACAAAAACCTTGGGTGGGGCATTGTATTTTGTCACTTTTATAGATGATGCATCTAGGAGGGTTTGGGTTTATACTTTGAAATCCAAGGACGAGGTCTTTGGTGTGTTTAAATTGTTTCATACTATGGTCGAGAGAGAGAGACAGGTAGATCATTGAAGTGCATCCGCACTACAATGGTGGTGAATACATCGTTGACTTTTATAAGTATTGTAAGTCCATGGGTATTCGGCATAAATAGACGGTTCCCAAGACCCCCCCGGCATAATGGTGTGGCTGAGCGAATGAATCGCACCATTGTTGAGAGAATCAGATGCAAATTATCCCATGCGAAGTTACCCAAGACGTTTTGGGGAGAAGCAATGCACATGGCAGTTTATTTGATAAACAGGTTTCCATCAGCCCTGTTGAATGGAGAAGTACTCAAGAAGGTGTGGACTGGATAAGATCTATTGTACAGTCATCTCAGGGTGTTTGGATGCAGGGCATCCGTTCACGTACCAAAGGACGAGAGGTCCAAGCTCGATATGAAGATCAGACAGTGTGTGTTCTTGGGGTACGGTGATGAAAAGTTCAGTTACAGATTGTGGGATCCAACCGAGAAAAAGCTCGTCAGGAGCAGAGATGTGGTTTTCTTTAAAGATCAATGTATAGAAGACATTGGTAAGCCAGAGAAGAATCAGCCTAGTTCAGGTGAGTTAGAGGACATGGATCTAGTTATTCCTCCCGTGGTGCCTGATGACAAGGGAGTACAGCAAGGTGCAGAGGACGAGGGAGTTCCTACAGAAGATGGACCGGGGGAGCAGCCCCCACTTGATCCACCTGTTGAGCCACAGGTGAGGAGGTCATCTAGGGACAGACAACCGTCCAAGAGGTACTCGCCGCATGAGTACATTATGCTCACTGATGGGGGAGAGCCAGAAGATTATTCTGAGGCCCTAGCCGACGAGCATAAGGGGGAGTGGTTGAAAGCTATGCAAGAAGAGATGGAATCCTTGCATAAGAACCACACCTATGATATGGTGAAACTACCTAAGGGCAAGAAAGCTCTGAGCAACAAGTGGGTATTCAGAAAGAAGGTTGAGCAGAAGAATTCACAGACAAGGTTCAAGGCCAGACTTGTAGTGAAAGGGTTTGGTCAGAGGAAAGGTATAGACTTCGAGGAGATATTCTCACCAGTGGTGAAGATGACATCCATACGGGTGTTGCTTGGGTTGGCGGCTAGCATGGATCTGGACAACTGCCTTTCTCCATGGTGACCTGGAAGAAGAGATCTACATGCATCAACCGGAGGAGTTTGAAGTCAAAGGCAAGGAGCATATGATGTGTAGGCTGAGGAAGAGCTTGTATGAGCTGAACAAGCTCCACGGCAATGGTATAAGAAGTTCGATTCGTTCATGTTACAGCATGGGGTATGACAGAACGGAGTCGGACCATTGTGTATTCACGCACAAGTTCTCAAATGGTGATTTCTTAGTTCTATTATTATACGTTGATGACATGCTCATCATGAGAAAAGACATCAAGAAGATTGACAGGCTGAAACAGGAGTTGGGCAAGTCGTTCGCGATGAAAGACTTGGGCCCAGCTAAGCAGATCCTAAGAATGGAGATAACCCATGACAGAAGCAGCAGGAAGCTTTGGTTGTTACAAGAGCGGTATATTGAGAAAGTCCTAGAGCAGTTCAATATGAATGCAGCGAAGCCGGTCAGTACTCCATTGGATGGTCACTTCAGATTGAGCGGCAGGCAATGTTCCAAGATGAAGGCAGAAGTGGATGAGATGCAGAAGATACGCTACGCGTCAGCAGTAGGAAGTTTGATGTATGCTATGGTGTGTACATGCCCAGACATAATATATGCGGTTGGTGTTGTCAACCGGTATCTTGCCAATCCTGGTAAAGAGCATTGCGCACTGGTAAAGTGGATACTATGTTATCTAAGAGACTCATCTAGGTTGAGCCTATGCTATGGTGACAGAAAACCTGTGTTAAAGAGCTATACAGATGCATATATGATAGGTGACATAGACTTCAGGAAGTCTACATCGGGGTTCATGTTCACATTTGCAGGGGGAGAGGTCTCTTGGCGGAGCAAGCTACAGAAGGTCGTAGCATTGTCGACGACAGAGGCCGAGTACATTGCAGTCACAGAGGTATATAAAGAGATGCTTTGGATGAAAAGATTCCTATAGGAACTAAGCCTAAGGCAGGAGCAGTACGTGATCTATTGCGATAGTCAAAGTGCTATACACTTGGGCAAGAATCCAAGTCAACATTCCAAGTCGAAGCACATAGAGATTCGGTATCACTGGATTAAGGATACTTTGGAACAGAAGGTGTTACAGCTTGAGAAGGTCCACACAGACGATAATGGGTCAAACATGATGACCAAGGCACTGCTCAAGGGCAAGTTTGAGGTTTGTAGAAACCTGACTGGCTTGAAGAAGGCGGATCTTAGCAAGAATTCATGTAAAGAGATGCTTTGGATGAAGAGGTTCCTACAGGAACTTAGCCTAAAGCAGGAGCAGCACGTGGTCTATTGCGATAGCCAAAGTGCTATACACTTGAGCAAGAATCCAAGTCAGCATTCCAAGTCGAAGCACATAGAGATTCGGTATCACTGGATCAAGGATACTTTGGAACAGAAGGTGTTACAGCTTGAGAAGGTCCACACGGACGATAATGGGTCAGACATGATGACCAAGGTACTGCTCAAGGGCAAGTTTGAGGTTTGTAGAAACATGGCTGGCTTGAAGAAGGCGGATCTTTCCTGAGTTGAAAATGGGGAGATTATTTGATGGGGTTTTCTCCCAGGCTTGACCCATCGAGAGCCTCACTCAACGGATCGAGGGTGCTGGTCGACCAGTCGAGGACTGGCTCAACTCAAACTCCAACGAGCTTGGTTGGAATTTTTCCGTGGTGCTCGGCCAGTCGAGGGAGGTGCTCGACCGGTCTAGCTTACACAGATTCGTTCCAGATTTTGTACGGACTGCGTAAATTTGAGGCGTGCGGAAAGGGTTTCCAAATCTATAAATATGGGTACTTAGGGCTGTTCTAGGTAATGCAAGAGGGTTTTCTAAAGCTTTGCAAGGGTTTGCTAAAAGATTTAGGGCTATCAAAGGTGTGAGAGAGAGAAAGGAAGCTTGTAGAAGGGAGGTTCTGCTCGTAGAGGTGATCTACTGTGCACTCGACATCTCAGCGCTTTTTACGTCCTCGTGATCGGTGAGATCTCTCTGTTTTTCTTTATTCTCTTATTGTTCATTCACTCCTGCATGAGTGAAGAAGGTTTGATCTAAGCAGTGTGTGCTTGTGATCAGTTGTAAAGTTCTACTTCATAGTGGATTGTTGATCTAGACGGGTCCCGTGGTTTTTACCTCTTTGAGGGTTTTCTACATAAAATCTCTTGTGTCGTGTGGTTTATACTTTGATTTATTTCATTGCTTTATTATCCCATAATTCTGGTATTTTTGGGAGGCTAGATCCTAAGGTTTTTGTGCAAGGCCCCCAACAGAAAAGACACCCAAGTTTCCATCTCCAAATCCTTTACTCCTTTCTAACCCTTGGAATTTGTATTTTCCAAGATTCCTATACGCATTAGAAATACCTCAATTTCTCTATTAAAAGAAACAAATGAAATCTATTTATATTAGCAGTTGCTAACTTATGGATGGATATCTCACTACAACAAATAGGCCTTTACCGGCGGCCAAAACCGCCCCTAAAAGTCCCAAAAACCGCGGTCGAGCATGTGCCGCTAAAGGGGGTGTCGCTGTATCTTTTATCGGCGGTCGTAACTTTTTACCAGCGTTTTTAATTGCCGCCGCTAAACGTCGAACTTTTAGCGGCGCTTATTATCCTTTACCGACACTTCTGGTAACTGCCGGTAAAAACTATAAAAGCGCCGCTAAAAAATGCGAAAAGCTGGTAAAAGTTATGAGAAAAGCCGGTTAAAAGCGATGAGAAACACCGGGTATAAGAAACGCAGGTAAAAGTTATAATAAATGCCAGTAAAAGTTGCAACAAACGCCGCTAAAGGTGCCGATAATAGAAATTCCTACTAATTCTTTACTAATCCTTTCACACAAATTCCTATTGATTCTAACTAATCCTTTCCTATAACTGCTGTCCTGCAATCAAATCTCTATCTGCATAACTATCAAAACCCTATGACTAAATGACAAGAATTTGGATTACCCAACAGTCCGATTTCATAAAAACTAAAATGAGAATAGAGATGAAAAGACAGTCAACCAAACAAGAGTAACCCAACCCACAATTCAACAGACTCCTATTTGGATCATTAAAGCAAGTCTTCAAACTACAAGGTAGATAGCTTCAAATGTTTTCAATTAAAAATATTTATTGATATACAAAACTTGTGTGACAAGCCCCTGTTTGGTAACAAGACTAACAAATATCAAGTAATGCAGATATGAAACACCTATTACTCAAGGCAAAGAAATACCATTGGCAGATATCAAAAAATTCTACCAAAGAAATAGTTATAATTCAGATAAACTTCATCAGAAATTACCTTAGTATGTTCCTTAAAGTTTTTGAAGCAATTCAACATGACATGATGACCATTCACATCATTCGTCAAAATACTTGCATCATTCGTCACACTGTAAGCACTGATGAGAAACATGCAATTCTGTCAACTCATTCAACACATTATCTTGCCAATACTAGTGGAAAATCAAGCTAATGCATAAGTATTTAGTATCATCTTCAAGAACATCGAATCTCCAAGCTAGGGTGTTATTACTCACAGTAGTATTCCACCAACAAATAGATATAAAGTTCCAGAGCCTAGAAGATTAAAGCTTGCTGCCATGACTTGGAAGCCCATTGCTACTGTCTTAATCAGTCAAAAAACATAATAGCAAAGGTCAAATTTCAGAAGTATTTGACGTTGTTCCAGATGGCGACAACTAATCCCTGAAAATTTGAGAATTTTTTCTCCAACAAACAATTTTTGGAAACATTTTACCATGCCCAGGAAACATTTCTCCAATGAACTCATTTTTCAAGTGGCACCCAAATAGGCCCTAAGTGAGCCATATTTACATACCATGTATGGGTGGATGCCAATTACTAACAAAATGCATGCAATAGTTACATGTTTAGAAAAAAGAAGAAGCCAAATTCATAGAAAGAACAAGATAAAACACATAATTGATAGCATGAACTAAAATCCTCATGTGAGAGTTAAACAATCATCACATACATATTCAAAAGTAAAATAGATTTTAATGAAAAGAAAGTAGAATGTAGCACCACTTGTTGGCCTTGCTAGAGACGGATGAGAACAATGCCCAGTACACCTTCAGCGGTGATCAGTTCGTCACCAACTGACTAAGTGAACTTTGGAATTGCCCCACAAAATTCATGAATTTTTTTTTCAATAACACTAATGCAGGTCTTAGGCAAGATAAAAGCATTTGACCAATAAATGTGAAGTGAAGAGAGCATAGATTTGATTAGCTCCAGCCTTCTCACAAAAGATAGAAGGGCTGAAGCCAACCACCTAGCATTTGGTTTATTTTGCCAATCAAGGAGGCTCACAAAAAGAAAGATGGTCAATGGACATTCCACCTTTAGAAAATGGAGTGCAGTAAATAGTTCCATCACAATAGCAAACAGAAAGTGTGAGAAAGGATCTCATTGTCTGATGCCCCAAGTGCTTTTAAAGAAACACGGGCCTTTTTGGTGTAGTGAGGATGAATCCGGCCCAGTACAGCTACCAAACATGCATGTAGACCTGAAATAACAACATGAGATTGTTAGCAGATCCAAAATAATGAAGCATTAAGGGATGGAGTGCAATAAATAGTTCCATCACCTCAACATACCTTGAGAATTAAAACCACAAGCTTTGAATACATATCAATGGCAATAAACAAGAGATTATGGGCTTGTTGAGGTGAATGTAGTGACAACGAATAGGGATTAGTCACCTCAGAGAATAGACAACGTGTCACAGAAAGTTCCTGAGATTACAGAGGGAAAACACAAAACTCAAATTTCCAATGATTTGGAGATCTCCTGCAAACATAACTATAAAGGGAGTTGATCTGACGTGGCGCTCGGTTAGTTGTAGGCACGTCTGTCAGGTGGGTCCCACCACTGCTTGGAATGGCACCAGTACCGCTGACTAAAACCCTTTCATAATTGCAACAGAAAGCTGCTGAAATTGAAAAACTACTTTTACCAGCAGTGCATGCATAGATAGTTCCCTTCATCGCTGTGGTTGCTCAACAACTGCCGTTCTAGTCAAGGAACCCTGTTACTACCAGGCACCTCAGGTCCTCAGTGCAATTTGGAATTTCCTTTCCGTTGCCTAGGGATCTAGCTACAGGCCAGACTAACAATGCATCAACGAAAATGGATTGATTGGCTCGTTGCTATCCTAGACAGCCATCCACCTGAGCATTTACACTAGCATGACCCTTCATGTGCTTGAGTGACTTGTGCTCAGTGGTATTGCCTAGCAACTGCCCCTCCATGACCATAGCAGTGTTGAGGTTAGTACTGGGTGGGACAATGTTGGCATATGTCAATGTGAGCCTCTGTCGTGACTGGTTTGCAAAACCCCAATGTTGATGAATGGTGGGAAGTCAATCACAAACTTTTGCCACTTTACTTTTTAAAAGCTGATCATAAATTGCTGGAGAAGGCTAAGATGATGGTGACAAGAACAATGACAATGACAACAACAAAAATGATGAATAGAAATACCATGCAGATGATCTTAATCACAAACCTGCACCGACAACAGTGTGGATCTCACCAACAAACAAAATAATCTGTCCATTGGAAGCAGTGACTTCCTTCAGAACAGCTTTCAGCCTTTCTTCAAAATCTCCACGAAATTTATCACCAGCAATTATGGTACCCATATCCAGTGAGATCAACTGCACAAGAACAAGACCCCCTGATGAAGACAAATACAGCCAAAATATGCACATGCTTGCACCAAAAACTAAAAACTAGAGAGATGACGAAATGTGGAAGTTAAATTTTGGAACAGCAGCGAAGCAATGAGTTGATCAGTGGGACCTCAAAAGAGACCATGAAATGAAAACAGCCAGCCTTCCACACAGTCTCCATCCACAGTGGGTCAATGATTTTCGGTTTTGTTTGGTGTGTATGCACGATGGATTGTGGCCAGGTAGTCTAACCCTTCCACAGACTAACATCTCCCCAACTAAACAAATCTAACCATTTAATGAGTTTGGTATTACAAATGTATACCGGACTGTCCATGTTTAATGGGCTTCGTTAGGATCATGCAATGGGGGCATTGCTTGGGTCACCGGCCTGTGGAGCTCCACAGGTTTAGTTCATTGGTTGAGCCAATGCTTCAAGTGGGACACCGTGTATTTACTCATGAAATAATAGGCAGGGGGATCTCACCTGAGAGCAGGAATTCCAGGCCGTGAACAGCTCTCCCGTTAAAAGCATGAGTGGAATCAAGAAAGGAAGCCCAACCACAGTGGAGCAAAAGAGCATCCCCATCTGTTAGGAAAGAAATAACAGTTCTGTCATGGGGGAAAAAAATAAAGCACACTACAGTCCAAGAGATTTAATAAATACCCTCAGAGAGAAGTAACAGATACATGGCACATGCCAATAAGCACCATTGAAACAGGGGAAAATGAATGGAGGAAATGCAGAATACCTGTGTGGTTTCAGGATTCATTGTAAATATGGCTTCCTGAAAATTACCCAGAAAAGAATCCATGACCAAAGCACCCGACACCATCACAACTCCAAGAAGACTGAAATTCGGAGATGTATGGGCGTCTGCTAAGGTGAAAAGGATCAAACCCACCACTAAAAGAATGGCGGAAATGTATTCATGGAGCGGATATTTACGTCTGAGACCGGGAATGAAGGCTCCCATTATCATAACCGGCAGCACCTGAATTGTCAGAAAAACAAAAACTCCAAGTTAGAGAGAACCATGGAGTTCTGCCAGTGCCATTCTACTGGTACAAACAAACACCAACTCAAATAACAACATCCTCAAGAAGCAGTTAGGAATGCCTTTGTACATAAAAACTCAATGGACAAAATCACTCCAACAACAAATCAATTAGTCTATTCTAAAATCACAGATAACACCTGTGTCATCTAACACCTCCAACTACCATCAGAATCCTGAAGTTCTCACATCCAAAAAAGAATGCTTTAACAGAACTACACCTGTTTATACAATTAAAACCCACCACTTACCATCCGGAAAACATCGCAACAACAGCAAGCTTTAAAGCTTAATTGGGTCTGAATTAACACTCCTTGAAAGAAGTCAAGCTCAACAATATCAGATATAACCAGTTTAATCGTAGTGAGAGAAGAAACAAACAATTCATGACCACATAACAAAGAAAACCTTTAAGTAGCCCACTTTGCTGCAATTGTGAAATATAATGGGCATAAGATGCATCATTCATACCAGGAAGTTCACAAATCCGACACCATTCAGCGAACAGATGAGAAACCTGCAGCATTTTAATGGACATCATTGAGAAAAGCAACAAATATAACTATCTACCAGCTGCTTAGTGATTGTGCCCATAACAGATCATTTTGCAAATAAATGGACTGATTATATCTTTTCCCTATATCAAGCACCAAAATTTTCATGTGTGGCATGATGAACTTCTTTAACAGTTTAGGATGTGTTGTTGTCTTCTATTCTAGTTGAAAATCTCTGTTTTCTCATGGAAAATTGTTAATGCAACAGTCCCTTTGGCCACTATTTAAATATATGGGACTATTTAGCACCACAGCCGTACATTTGGCCATTGAGTTAAAAATCCACTCATCAGGCAAGTCACTGCATAAAAGATTCCTTGCAAACATAGTTTTATCCTTTCAGCATAAAGACATCTGTTAATGGCACGTGATTTTATCCTTCAAGGACAAAGGCATCTATTAATAGTGTGATCAAAAGGTCGTCTGCTCATTAGAAACTGATGCTTCTCAAGAAATATGGATCTCCCCTAATCATGAAAATCTCCAGAAAGAATTGCATATTTATTACCCTTCAAAAAAAAATTGCATATTTCTGCAGATGAGATGTATCTATTTTCCCTGTTCCCAGCCCAGATAACAGAGGTCTAATTTCAGACAGACAGCCAGTAGTCATGCCCTTGCCAAGCAACCAGAAAGAATGAGCTCGCTTATTTATAGACATGTATCTAATTTTCTGGACGCCAGCCCGGATAAAAGAAAGCTAAAGTCAGATGGATGCCAGTTTTCATACAGTTTCCAAGCAACCATGGGAATTCCGATTTCAAATGATTTGCATAACAGGTTTCATAAAGCCAGACCAAATAGTTGGGAACAGGCTATTATGATGATGATGAATACTCTTTGAAGATTGGCAGTTCAAGGAATGGGGGATCTTTTTAATTCAATAGTTGACTAGTTCTTCTCCCCACTTAATTAACTGCTTGGATGCAAGTCGAATAAATATTTTTGGTGGTCAGTTGGACCACTCAAAAATACACACACACACACACACACACACACACACACACACACACACACATACTGTACTACACAATATAGGCAACATCATAACTATCCTAATTTTTGGCCAAGACACATACAAGCTGGGGCAATGGGCCACCTGCTAAATGACTTCGACCTTGCATGAACTTCCTTGCTGACTTTAGCATGTACATGCAATCCTGCATATATTAATGACAATAAATAACAATATTTACTGTGTTGGACATACAATCAATCTATTTAACTAGTCAAGTTGGATATGGATATCCATGTACTGTTTTATATATCCACATTAGAAAAAGGAAAAAAATTAAAGGAGAAGATTTCTCAACTTCACAAACTCAGTGAGGAAAAAAAAAAACCCAGATATCTCATCACATGATGGTTAAATGAATGAAATTCAAGTTTCCGCACCAAATACAAGAAAAAGAGTACTACGAGACATGAAAACTATAGTCAAATTTTCAAAATTGAAGTGCAATTTAATTATTTGGGAACCATTGGAAGATTTTATATCACACCTGTGACCAAATCATAACACCTCCTAAGACTGCAAGGGTGTGAAGTATTTCATTCTCTGAATTAAGGCCCATGTGCACCAGAAAGTCTCCACATCTCTGCAGCCCAAAAAGCACAGCAAATGAATTTCTGCCAAAAGAATAACAGTGACACAATTCTCTTGACTCACCTTCCAAAACCATGGCAGCACTCCAAAGAACAAAATTGTGGTATCCATTAGTATGGTTACAGCCCCATGAATAAAGTGGAAGTTGCTGAAATATATAAACCTCAAAGAAGTTAGTCTCAGCCAGCCAGAGATTCCAATCTATATAACCAATTTAATTTCAAGTATGTAATAAGAAGACCGATGAAGCTGTAAATTAATTCAACCACTGAAATGGATCGACAGAATGTTTAAAGCAGATTGTTGAATCACAAGCACATACACATGGGATGCAGAATGATCCTCAATGGATAAAAACAAACCTTTTATCAAGACTATATGCTCGAGACTTCTCAAATTTTTCTTGACTGACCACTCCAACCAAAGGTTTAGGAAGAATTGGCAGCTTTAGAGATGCATGTTGCCGTATATCCAGATATGTCTCAAAGATGTACATCAAGACCATAAAACCTGCAAGATGGGATTCTCATCACGAAGAAATTCAAGCAGAAAATAAACTTGACAATGCAGAAAATGATCAAACATTTATTAAGCATTTTCTAACAATAGTCAAAACAGAAATACAAATACATGACACCAACCACATTTATTAGAGTTAAAAAGGAGTAGGAATACAAAGAGGTTTATATACATGGACCTGAAAGTCAAGCAGCTCTTGCTAGAAATTAAATGGTAAAAAAAAAAAACTTCCATGCAGACAACAAACCAAGTAACTAAAGTATGGATGACAGTGTGAAAGTTCCTTGTTTATGGATACCCCACAATTTATTAAAAAGGAAAAGAAGCACAAAAATGAAAGATGGCAATGCAACATGAACAGTAGTAAATACATCAATCAGCCAAGAACTGCAGTGCGCAGCAGATATCGAGAATTTCCTCCAATAATATCGGCCAAATGCTGAGGAAAGTACATGAGTTCTCATACTATCATATCCTAAACTTAAGAAATTAAGGGCACATTTGGTCGTCTTCCAAACTGACTATCTGAGGCAGAACAGATGCTCATCTGTCATACAAGCATTTGCCAAATTCTGAATCTAAATAAGCAGCATTTCCAATAGTTCTTCGCTCCAAACTGATAGAAGTGGGGAAACAAATCTTCCGGCATTGCTTTTTTAGATATCCTTCAATCCCACAATGGTTACATGGGACATCCATCAGGCCCTAAACCTGTCAAACGAGCTAGAAACTATAGCTGCAGCCAAAGTTTTTGTTTTGTGCCCACAGTTAATTTGATTCAAACACTTCGCAAATTTCATGGAACTCCCAGGACCCATTTCTCATTTCCATCTCACATAAAAACACCATATACAGGGACTGTAAACTTGAGAGCCAAAATTCTGTATTTATTTACAGTTTGTGAGGCCTAAATCCAATGGCTGCCAAAATAAAATAAAAATGCCTCACATTACAATCC
Organism: Magnolia sinica; assembly: GCF_029962835.1. NCBI lineage: Eukaryota > Viridiplantae > Streptophyta > Magnoliopsida > Magnoliales > Magnoliaceae > Magnolia > Magnolia sinica. Next base: position 9,655,158 of record NC_080578.1, on the reverse strand, counting down.
AGGCACCTGAAATATTCCGAATCATAAGCTGATAATAAAGCCACATATATCACAATGCAATATTGTTCTCAAGGAATGGTCTTGAGAACTTCATGAAAATTTACGACATGCATCATATCTTGTGCTGTGAACAAGAAGACCGATTCAAGAAATAGCAACACGTGGTCATATCATCATTCAAGACCATCATCTCCCGATCAACAAATCCAAAATGATTTCTTTTCCCTTTCCAAATTATTAGTTTTTATGTTATAGAAATTTGAGCAATAAAGAGGTCCCTTGCTCATCTGCTTATGCTAATTACTACCTTGTTAACAATACCAACATTGGAAATTTTTAAAATAATAATAATAATCCATTTATACTTCAGCAAAGCATAGACTACTCAACACCCAAAAGGAAAAATAAATAAATAAACAAAACAAAAACAAAAAACAATTAAAAGGTTCTAGATCAACACATCCAAAACTCATCAGACATCCCAAAAAGGAAGGACAAAAAGAAAGAAAGGAGGTTCTATGATCAACCCATCTCTCAATAAAGCACCAAATTATAGCAAAAGCAGCAACCCATCAAACACATGCCATATATGCAGTAAAATGAAAGGAAAATACTGGATCTTCTTAAAAAATCAAGCAAAAAACAGACCCAAAAATCAAAATGCCAAGAACCCATTTCTCAAGACAGAAAATTCAAAGGACCCATCAAATAAATAAATAAATAAAAGAAGAAGAAGAAGAAATCCTATCCATATATTCCAAAGCATAGATACGGATCAAATGGTGGAAAAAAAAAAAAAAGAGCAACGTACTGGTACTCTATTGACTACTCCAATGGTTGAGATAGCAGCAGTTATGGCTTCTCAAGCTATGGCTTCTGTGGATTAGGCGATACAGAGAGAGGCGTATTATGAGGAGGGCATAGCCAAGAGATCAGCGTACTTCCTCTTGCGGGCCTTCTCAGACTCTGCCGTGTTTCGGCGAGAAGGACAACAACGGCCGAGAGATCAGTGTCTTCAACCAGCAACGGAAATGGAAGGCAGATCAAGAGAGGCCGAGTGGAAAATGGAGATCGAGAGAGAGAGAGAGAGAGAGAGAGAGAGAGAGAGAAACTTTCGGTAGGTTATTGTAGGGGAGGAGAGAAGAGGGGAGAAGGGTTTTGGTAGAAAAGAGGTGGGAGAAGAAGGCGCGATAGATTTGGGGATTAGGCGCACCGGCATTTTGGAGATTTGGGGATAGGGCACACGGGCATTTTGGATTCGGGGACAGGGCTTTTAGGTTTTTTTTTTTAATTTGAAACCAGCGGCGGTGGCCCGTTTTGTACACGGGCGGCCACTAAAAAATGCCCGACATTTCATCTACTGTGGCGGTTTGCTGTGGCCGCCTGTGATGAAAACGCCCCCAAGTACTATATTTTTTGTAGTGTCTGTTTGCTTGTTTTCATTTGCACATCAATATCAAGCAAAAAGACAATAGTATCTTGTCATTAATCTCACATCCTACTAGCCTTTTTCTGGCAATATGCCTGCAATTATGTGAATTTTATAATTTTGATTAAATGTCTGGATGTTGTATGTCTTACTACGTGTATTGATTTTAGATTTGTATGATACTTAGGTTGCATATGATGCTTGATATACAGCCACTTGTAAATTGTACACGTGGCATATATTAACTTCAATAAAACCAATTAGATTGTGCAGGCCACTGTTGCCAAGTCAAAAACCAAAGATTAGATTGGTTAAACAATCCTAACCGCTGATTTGTGGACACTCGTTTGGGGAAATAGGACCATTGGATTTTCTTCATTTTTAACTGTCAACTATCCACCAATCTGATAGTCAGATAATCAAAAAAGATTAATGGTTGGTTCATGATACATCTTCAGCAGGTACCATAATTTGGACAATTTCTTAAGGTTTTTTAGAGGTGCAGATTTCTTCAAGGATGGTTCCTTATTTTTTCAGTTGGTTTATTGTTAAATTCCCTACTGAAAGATAACCATGAAATGAGAATTAGGTCTTTGTTAAACATTTTCAATTGCACATTTCTATTGCCACTCATTTGGTTGTATTTGGTTTGTGTGCTCATTTGCATTGGTTGGGTTTGTGCATGCCAATGTTGGAATTGCAATCCCATGAAGCCATTCTTGTTGGTTTGCTTATTTAAGTGATCTATTAGGAAGTGGCTCCTCCAGTAAGCAGCTAACAAGTAAGGCATAACACTAGATATAATGGCATTGATAAAATCATGCCGAAACAGCCCATAAATGTGCATATCTTTATGCTTTCATGGTAATTTGCCTTAGTTTTAATAGAGAATGAATTTGCACGGTCTGGTTAGATGCCATGAAAGCATGGATTGAGGAAGATAGGTTAACTTCAATTAGATGCATCCGCTTGATGTGGGAATGCATGTGTGTTGATGCTTGGATGCATTCTTGACATGCATGGGGTTTAACTAGCATAGTTCTTGATCTCCATTGCACATATCTCTAGATAGTTCTTTTTTCTTTCTTTTTTTTTTGTTATTTGGGATTTGGGATGTAATTAATTTCTTTTTACTATTTTGTTTTGCAAGATTTAAGCAAGGATGAATGGGAGCTGGATCGATGGATTTCTTCTTTTTAATATATTTGGAACCATTGAACTTATTATTGTAAATATTATTTTAATATTCATTTTTAAGGCTGGCTAATGAATGAGATATGGCCGAGCTCAAGTTTAATAGATCTTTCCTTCCAGGAACCAACAAATCCTCGATACGAGCCCATTTAGGACCATTATGGGTCATGATCAAGCCTGTATTACAGGCATTGCTACGTTTGACTTCTGCAATTAATGAATAGACAAAAGTCCGAATTGCTGGCAAATGCCTTCCATCAATATTAGTTTTTACATATGACTCAACACAATAGACAGGCAAATAATGATTCAAGTTATCCTTTAAGTTTTAAATATGTTTTTAAAAAAAAAAGAAGGTTTCAATCAAACATAAACAATAGGCCGTTATTGGCTCTTCAATAGGCCTTTAGCAGCGCTTCAATAGGCTTTTAGCAGCGCTTATAAAAGTGCCGGTAAAGGTGTAAACCGCCAGTAAATCTTACATGAAGCGACGCCCAGCATAACCGCCGGTAAATCTTTTACCGACACAGCTGTTACCGGCACTTTCTTGACCGCCGGTAAATCTTTTACCGCGGGTCTTTTCTAGATCTGTAACTAACTTGTAAATTACTTAAAATATAAAGCTAACAAATGACTTAGAGCTTACATCTAAATAGGATTACTTGCTTGAAAAAGTTACCATCATCCAAACAGTCCCTAAAATACAGGGAAGAGAAGAAGTTGGCCATCCTAAATTATAGTATACATAGAAAAAGAACATGAAAATTACCTAACTAAATCCCCTTTTCTGGGACACTACTTTGGCACAATCATTCCTGCCTTCCTTGCATAAGCAAAAATCCCGCCCGACTAAATGACGACCCTGCATCCCCAATGGCCGATATTCCTTGCTAGTCATATGATTCTTCTAGCTTGACGGTGACAACATCCCCAGTCGTGCATTCATCACAGCCACCCCTCCAACTCGACAAACCTCACCCATCATGACGCAATCCCTGAAGAAGATTCGAGCGTAGGACTCAGTGACGACGGCACAGACGCCGGAGGCGCCAAGGGCAATGGGTGCGTGCTCACAGGAGGAGCCGCAGCCGAAGTTGGAGCCGACGATGAGGATCAAGTACCGGTTCTGGGACTGGCTGGGGTCGATGAAGGAAATGGGGTAAGAAGAGGAAGGGAGGCCGACGAGGGCAAAGGAACCGAGCTTGCTGTATTAGTCCGGTTTGGAGGGGATGAGGGTGAGATGCTCAGTTGGGATGATCTGATCGGTGTCGATGTTGTCGTGGACGACATGGACAATGTAAGGCTATGGAAAGTGTTTGTGGTTGAGGTGAACGATGCGGTAGCTAAGAGGATGAGAGGAGTGGAGGGAGAGAAGTGGTGGGATTTGGAAGGGAGCGTGGGTGTTGCTGAGATGAAAGGATGTTGGATTTTTGAGCTGCTATTTTTGCTGTTGCTGACATTGCCATTGCAAATGGATCTTTTCTTCAAACACTTGAAGTTCGGTTCAGTTTTTGTTTCGATATTTTTCCCTTTTTGACGCAGGAATTACCGAACTGAGTTTATACACGTGGCAACAATAAACTCAGCTACTAAACTGCGGAGCGAGACTTCTGCCCACTTTCACAAATCCGCGTCCCTCAAGTGTCGTACTCCGACGGAGTATCGAATTACTTTTTTTTTTTTGTTTTAATCATGCAAGGCGCAAGTGGGGGACGCCGATTAGCTACTGATAGGTTTGAGTAGCGAGAGAAGTGACGTCGCCAGGTTCCGTGAGCCCACTACGATATATGTGTTGTATCCGCACCATACATCTATTTGTAGAGATAATTTTAAGGTATTAGACAAAGAATGATGAAGATCCAAAGCTTGATCAAACCCCACCACAGAAAACAGTGGGTACGTAGAGTGACGCCCACCGTTGAAACCTTCCTAAGGTCCACAGTGATGTTTATTTAAGATCTAACCTGTTTATAAGTTAACACAGACATTAAAGAAGGAAAACACAAATATCAGCTTCATCGAAAACTTTTCTGGCCCTTACAAGTTTTTAACGGTGAGTGTCACTCTCTCTACTATTTTCTGTGGTGGAGTCCACTAGAGCTTTGAATCTGGTTAATTCTTCGGCTCATGCCTAAAATAATCTCTCCAAATGAATGAACGGTGCGGATACAAAACATACATCATAGTGGGCCCCACAAAACTTGGTGACGTCACTTCAGTAGCAAGTGTCCCTAGATAACGTGTCCGTAGCTAATCCGCGTCCGCAAGCGGGAAGAAGCGGATTGCGTCCTGCCCCTGCCGGGACGGAAATCAGTCCAAGCATGGGCTTTGTGGGGCCACCGTAATTTATGGGTTTTGTAAACACCGTTCATCTATTTTCTCAGATTCATTTTAATGCACGAGCCAAACATTGAGACATATCCAAGGCTCAAGTGGACCACATCATAAGTTTGACCCGGTTATAAGTGGGTTAAGGCGGCCTGATGTTTTAGGATTGCGGGGCTGGTAACGTTTGGCCCAATCCACCGACTGGCTACGTGTCAACCGCCAATCTGACGACTAAACATAAACAGTATCACGTGTCCGTAGATCAGAGGTTAGGATTGTTCAACCAATCTGACATTTGATTCCACAGTTTAGTAGCTGAGTTTATGCACTTATGTCAAGTGTCGGACGCGGAGTTCCTGCAAAGGCTTTTGCAGTAAGCTCCTTTGCTGGAAACCTATGTGGGGCCTTCGTGGTGTTTGCGAGAAATCCACCCATTCATCCGTTTATTAAGCTTTATTTTAGTAAGTGAAACCAAAAGTGAGCAGGATGCAAGATTTTAGGCTTCATATTACAATTTGGGTCACTCTCAAATTACTGCAATTTAAGGGCCTCTCCTCATTTTTGGATGCAAAGAAACATTGTTTATGTTTGTTGTTATGGGAAGATCCCAGCCTCTAATAAATCTAAGGGTAAACACCAAAGTAATTCAACTAAGTGCGTAAACAACGTAGGCGATGCATGTCCGACCCGGTGTGAGCGTCCCTGAAGAGGTCGTACACCATAAATGTGCTCTTATTTTGAGATTGCAGATCGGAGCAACTTCCACACTCTAATCGGAAGTGATAAGCTATTTTCCTAACATCTGATGGAAGACGAACGATCCGATCACTGACGTCGATTGTAAGAAGTCCGACTCGATAAGATAAATTCAACACCTTGCCTCGAACTTCAAGTAGAAGGTTTTCATAAAAAGATTCCAAAGCGCTTGACAACTAAGAAGCTGGGTCTACTAGCTCAATTCAAAATTGGACTCGGACCAAGAAAGTTTTCTTCAGCAAATTAAATGACCAAGGCTAAGTGACGTCTTGTCAAGATGAGCCGAGCCGAGGCAATATGTTGAGGCAAGTACTCCATCTACTAAATTTGGAAACTACCATAAGCGAACGTGGTCGAATACTTCGCTCCTAGATACACATTATCCGCACGATGTGCTACACGATCCACGGATTGCATATGATATCCCCACGATCTCAGTATCCCGCTGATTAGGTAAATCGTGTCAGAAATCCACCCATTCATCCGTTTATTAAGCTTTATTTTAGTAAGTGAAACCAAAAGTGAGCAGGATGCAAGACTCAATCGGGCTGAAAGCATGAGAATTGAAAATTCAATGTTGAAATATCCATGGCCACGGAAGATTTGAATCATGCTAATATTTGTATTTTAAGTTCATTACTGCGGGGATGATATTATGAACGGTATGAATGGTACGTAAACATCACTGTCAGCCCATAAAAGGTTTACTTTTTCCTTTATACGGCCCACTTGATACTGTTTATGTTTAATCGTCTCATAAATGTCCACCAATCCGACAATTAGATACAATCAATAATCATAATTTATTAGCGAGGTTTGATACTCTACAGGTACGGTCAGTCACACGCAGTGGTGGTGTGTCGATGTATTGGGCTAGGTGGGGCTCAATATGACATATGTATTTTATATCCACGCTGTTCATTCCTTTTGCCCCATCGTTTTAGGGTGTGATTCCAAAAACTAAGCATATCTGTAGCTCAAGTGGATCACACCACAGGAAACAGTGGAGATAATGACATCCACCAATCACTATTATTTACTACGGTATGGTCCACTTGAGATTCTTATCTGCTTCATTTTTTGGTAGATTCACTACAGTGAGCTAAAAAAACGAATTGAGAGTGGATACAACACCTCGACACATCATCCCTGGCGTGTCCGCATCCCTGAACCTCAACACATCATCCCTGGCGTGTCCGCATCCCTGAAACAGGAGTTGTGGAAATTTGCGTTCGTACGTGCGAGGCGGCGGATTACCTTGTCACGTCTCTCGACATGCAGCCTGTCGATCTTCCTGTTCCAAGAAGCGAAGAATATCATAATCAAAACCCACAGCCCTTATTTCATATTCCTCACCAAACTGAAAGTGTTCGAAGAAAAGACCAATTTTAAAAATGGCAATGGCAGCAGCAGCAACAGCAAAAATAGCAGCTCAAAAATCCACCTTCCTTTCATCTCAGAAACACCCACGCTCCCCTCCAAATCCCACCACCTTCCCCAAATCCCTAAAACTCCCCACCTCATCTTTCCCACTCTCTCTAAAACACTTCTCTCCCTCCACTCCTCTCATCCCCTTAGCTACCGCATCGCCCACCCCAACCACAAACACTTTCCACGGCCTCTGCTACGTCGTCCACGACAACATCGACACCGATCAGATCATCCCAACTGAGCATCTCACCCTCGTCCCCTCCAAACCGGACGAATACAGCAAGCTCGGTTCCTTCGCCCTCGTCGGCCTCCCTTCCTCTTCTTACCCCATCCCCTTCATCGACCCCGGCCAGTCCCAGACCCGGTACTCGATCCTCATCGCCGGCTCCAACTTCGGCTGCGGCTCCTCCCGTGAGCACGCACCCGTTGCGCTTGCCGCCTCCGGCGTCCGTGCCGTCGTCGCTGAGTCCTACGCCCGAATCTTCTTCAGGAATTCCGTGGGGACGGGTGAGGTTTACCCGGTCGAGTCGGAGGGCCGACTGTGCGATGAATGCACGACTGGGGATGTTGTCACCATCGAGCTAGAAGAATGTAGGTTGATCAATCATACGACTGGCAAGGAGTATCGATTGAAGGCCATTGGGGATGCAGGGCCCGTCATCGAGGCCGGCGGGATTTTCGCTTATGCAAGGAAGGCAGGAATGATTGCGCCAAAGTAGTTTTCCAAGAAAAGGGGATTTGGTTAGGTAATTTTCATTTTCTTTTTCTAGGCCGCCTTCTTCTCGTCCTTTGTATTTTAGGGACTGTTTGGATGATGGTAGCATTTTTAAGCATGTAATCCTATTTAGAGGTAAGCTGTAAGTCACTTGTTAACTTTATTTTGAGTAATCTATCGATTAGTTACATATAAGAAATTATATTTTCACACCAAGTAAATCTTGGAGTAGAATTAGTTTCAAAATCTGGGTAAAAAATACTCGATGAGAGTACGTTATTTTGTTAAGCTTAAGTTAATTTTTAAGCTAAATCAATTGCCAATTGGACTATAAAAGTAAGCCTGCAAATTAAAAATATATAATGGCATGATCCAATCACTGTTGATTACAAAGCATTGAAGATAATATACAGACAACAACTAAATGTAATAAGTAATAAAACAATATTGATGAAGAATTAGTTACATATTAACTAAAAAAAACAATGCTTCTACTATAAGGTAAAGAAGACTCAAGAGGCCATATACAACACACATGTAATAGTGCATTAGACATGTAAAATCCGGACCATACATCGATCGAGAAGGCCGGCCACGAATGCTAGGGTGATATCAGGTTGTCCAATTTGTATGTACGAAGAATATGGACTAATGATAAAGTTCTCTTAACTATTCATTTATATCATATGTATGTAAAATGTTTCTCATTCTTTGTCTATGTTCTAAAATTCTCTCCAAATAGATGGACAGTGCAGATACAACACATACATCATGGTGGGGCCTGCAGAACTTCGCAACGTAACTTCAGTAGCTAGTCTTGCTACTTAACCTGTCAGCAGCTAAACCGCATCCAAATGGATGGTTCTTATCATCCAACCATGCCGCTACTTGGGTCCAGTCAAGTCGAGTTGATAATAATAACACATGTTTGGGTCCCATGGATCAGGTTGAACCTCCGGCGATAACTTTACGTTAAGTTGGGTTAGACTTGGTTGTAACCCAACCAATCCAACCCGCCTCAGTATCACCCCCCAGCTACTCACACGACCTTTAGCAAGGGGGAGATTCCTTAATGGGTGTTGCCTACCTTGATGATTTTTCATATATCCATACCGCCCATCCATTTTTCCAGCTCATTTTAGAACTTGCTCCCAAAAACAAGTCTTAGGCAGACCACACCATAAGAAAGGTTTTGATTGAACATCCACCATTAAAAACTTCATAGGGCCCACTGTAATGTATTTTTGCCATCCGACCCGTTGACAAGGGTCAACCAGACCTGGATGGAGGGAAAATACAAAGATAAGCTTGATCCAAAACTTCTACTGTCCAAGAAAAGTTTTTAATGGGCATTCATCATTGTTTCCAATGGGGTAGTCCACCCGAGAGTTGGATCTGCATAAATTTTGGAATAGCATTCTAAAACGAGCTGCAAAAACAGATGGACAACATGGATATACAACACGTTAATCAAGGTCAGCCCCACACAATAAAGGTAGGATAACACCTAATCCGCGCCCTTAGCGGGGGGAGGTAAGTGACTCAGGGAGAGGTAAGCAATGAGGTAAGCCACACTCTAATAGAAAATAGTAAAAAGGTTGACCAACCATCCATATTCTAGGATTGAAAATTTCGGATTATTCAATTAGACTGCAAGTGGAATTGAAAATTTGATTGAATCTTATGCAATTTAGGACAAGACCATTGTTATGATGATCTCATCAGGTGGCATCTTGATCATCAACAAAAACAAATCCAATGGCTCAAATCACACGGCTCCACTGTAGTATTAGAAAGCCATTGACTTGTATTGGTCAATCTCAGGCCCTAGCACGTACTGGCTACTTGTTAAACGTGTTATGGTAACTCGACAAGTATTGCAGTTGACAGGTGCCAGACCAATTTGTGTGAGATTGAAGAGGCAATTCACGGCAAATGTGACACCTTGGCACACCTGTAACGGACATGCCTTCGGGAGATCTCAGGATCCTAACTGTGGAGCCCACTGCGATGTATGTGTCTTATATCCACGCCGTCCATCAGTTTATGCAGCTTATTTTAAGGGATCAGGGAAAAAACGAAGCAGATCCAAATCTCAGGTGGATCATACCAGTGATTAACCTTTAAAAACTTCCGGTGAGCCACAAAAGTTTTGAATCAAGTTGATTTGTGTGTTTTCCAGGTCTGTGTGACCTTATCAACAGGTTGGATGGAAAATAAACATTACGGTGGGTCCTTGGGAAGTTTTTAATGGTAGGCGTTCCATTACCACTGTTTCATGTGATATGGTCCACCCAGGTTTGGATCTGCTGCATTTTTTAGATCATGCCCTAAAATGAGCCGGCAAAATGTTTAACTCATGGCTGGTAACGGTTGGGCACATCCACCGACTGGGCACGTTTCACGCGCCAATAAGGTCAGGTGGGAATAGCTCGCTGGATGAGGCCCTGATAGTGAACCCACCTTCATGTATGTGTTGTATATCCGTGCCATCCATCCATTGTTCCAGCTAATCTTAGGACATAAATCAAAAAATGAAGCAGATCCAAATATCAGGTGGATATCACATAAACAATAGTGATTTGATTGCCACCATTAAAATTTTCATATCAGGCCCACTGTAATGTTTACTTGCAATCTAATCTGTTTATAAGGTCTGGATGAAGTGAAAACACATATATAAGCTTGATATAAAACTTTTGTGGCTCATAGAAGGTTGTTAATAGTCAATCACCACTACTTCCTGTGGTGTGGCCCACTTAATATTTGAATCCGCTTCCTGTTTTGGGTGCCCTAAAATTAACTAGAATAATAAATGGACGGCATGAATATACAACACATACATACAGGGTGGCCCCACTGTCTGGATCCTCATGGGCACTGATTGATCCCATTGTCTCATGTTGAAACAGAATTTGTATACCACCTAACCATGGAGGCAGACCTGACATGATTTACGAGGTCCACTGCAGGAATTCAGATCATCCAAATGGATGGTTCTTATCATCCAACCATGCGGGCGCTACGTCCAGTCAAGTCGGGTTGAGAATAATAACATTTGTTTGGGTCCCATGGGTCAGGTTGAAGTCCGGGTTGAGCACTTTAGGTTAAGTTGGGTTAGACTTGGTTGTAACCCAACCCAATCCAACCCGCCTGAGTTTCACCCCAAGCTACTCACACTCACTGACTCACACGCCTTTATCTAGGGGGAGATTCCTAATGGGTGTGGTCCTTACTGTGTGGCCTACCTTGATGATTTTTCATATATCCATTCCGCCCATCCGTTTTTCCAGCTCATTTTAGAACTTGGTCTCAAAAATTAAGTAGATCCAACTCTCATGCGGACCATACCACAGGAAATTTTTTGATTGAACATCCACCATTAAAAACTTCTTAGGGCCACGGTAATATTTTTATGCCATCTGGCCCATTGATAAGGGTCAACCAGACCTGGATGGAGGGAAAAATACAAAGATAGGCTTGATCCAAAACTTCTGCGGTCCAAGAAAAGTTTTTAATGGACATTCATCACTGTTTCCAATGGTGTAGTCCATCTGAGACTTGGATCTGCATAAATTTTAGAATTGCATTCTAAGATGAGCTGTAAAAACAGATGGACGGCGTGGATATACAACACATTCATCAAGGTGGTCCCCACACAGTAAGAGTAGGGTAACACCTAATCCGCGCCATTAGCAGGGTGAGGTAAGCGATGAGGTAAGGCACTCACAATGAGGCATTGATCACAATTACACTATATTGGAATTCTTGGACAACGTTAAAAATTTCGCATTAGTGGAATTGGAAATTTGATTGAATCGTATGCAATTTGGGCAACCACCATTGTTAAGATGATCTCATCAGGTGGGGCATCTTGATCATCAACAAAAACAAATCCAATGGCTCAAATCACACGGCTCCACTGTAGTATTAGAAAGCGATTGGCTTGTATTGGCAAATCTCAGGCCCTAGCACGTACTGGCTACTTGTTACACGTGCTATGGTAACTCGACAAGCATTGCAGTTGACAGGTTCCGGACCAATTTGTGTGAGATTGAAGACGCAATTCATCGGCAAAAGGGACACATTGGCACACCTGTAACGGACGTGGCTTCGGGGGATCTCGGGATCCTAACTGTGGAGCCCACTGTTATGTATGTGTCTTATATCCACGCCGTTCATCTGTTTCTCCAGCTTATTTTAAGGAATGAGGCAAAAAATGAAGCAGATCCAATTCTCAGGTGGACCATACCAGTAACTATTAAAAATTTCTTGTGGGCCACAAAAGTTTTGAATCAAGTTGATTTTTGTGTTTTCCCTTCATCAAGGTCTGTGTGACTTTATCAACAAGTTGGATAGAAAATAAGCGTTACGGTGGGTGCTGGTAATGTTTGGGCACATCCACCGACTGGCTTCAGGCGGCAATAAGGTGTGGCTGGCAATAGCTTGCTGGATGAGGCCCTGACCGTGAACGCACCTTCATGTATGAGTTGTATATCCATGCCATCCATCCATTGTTCCAGCTAATTTTAAGGCATAAGCCAAAAAACGAAGCAGATCCCAATATCAGGTGGATAACATCACAGAAACAGTAATGATTTGATTGCCCACCATTAAAATTTTCCTATAGGGCCTACTGTAATGTTTATTTGCCATCTAATCTGTTTATAAGGTCTGGATGAAAGGAAAACACGTATGTATGCTTGGTATAAAACTTTTGCCATCCATCTGTTTCTCCGTCTTATTTTAAGGTACGAGGCAAAAAATGAAGCGGATCCAAATCTCAGGTGAATCATTCCAGTGATTAACCATTAAAAACTTCTTGTTTTTTGAATCAAGCTGATTAATTTTATTTTATTTTTTTTTCCCAGCATCCAGGTCTGTGTGACCTTATCAACGGGTTAGATGAAAAAATAAACATTATGGTGGGTCCCTGGGAAGTTTTTAATGGTGGGCGTTCAATCACCACTGTTTCCTGTGATGGGGTCCACCTGTGGTTTGGATCTGCTGCATTTTTTGGATCATGCCCTAAAATGAGCTGGCAAAATGGGATGGACATTAGGGTGGGCTCCACCAAAGCCGCATCCACCTGCAAGGTCTGATTGACACCTCCGGCCATATCCCGGGGATAATCCATGGCCCAAAAATCGGGTGGCCCGAATGCCAAAAATGGAAAAATCAGACAAGATGACCTATGGTATACACATGGTCCACCTCCTGAGTGAAACTTGATTTTCAGACTGGCGCATGCTGACAGTAACCCGCACCTGATGATTGGCCTGGATCTCATGCTAATGTGCCATGTTGGCACGTGTGCGATGATTTGCAGGGTCCTTACTCTTGCTCTGGTGGTAGACTCTCAAGAGTTTCAACACCTGGTCAGGGTTCGAGTACCCATAGGTGGTGAAAGCCCACTATGGTGTGAGTGTGTGGGGGTGTACGTCTCAATGGAGTTGGATTCTTCTGCAAATCACAATAACAATAAAACTGCTGCAGAGGACAGATTTTATAACTTTTTTATCGAACAACATCCATTGAATTATTATTATTATTAAATTTTATTTTCCTTTTCTGAAAGGCAGAGAATTATATTATGAAAAGGTCCAAAGGCAAAGAATACAAGACAAAACAAAAGATAAAAACAGGACAACCATCTTAACCAGACTGCTACTGAGGGGTGAAACATAGGTATGATCCAGTATGAAATTCTTGTACCTTACTATGGTGCCGACTCCAATGTGGACCCTATGTCAACCCAAACAAATGCACTTGGAATGGAGGAATCCATGGTAGATTGCAAATGTAACTAGATAATCACAGCCACAAGATCAAGAGCATTCCAAGCGGATAAAAAGAGATGGTCTTGTCGTCCATTTTGCAGACCTTCAATTGAATGGTTGTGGTCAACTGATTGGGGTGCCATTTGGAATCGAGGACTCAATCCTATCCAATGCTTCTCCACAATCAAAGGTGGGCTACTTCAGCCTCACATGAATTCACACTGTAATAAGGTAAGAAGAACTTACATGGGATCATACTACATATGAAACATGTGAAAAAAAAAAAAGTAGTAAGAATGAAGGAGTAGATTCAGAGAAAAAGGAGCCACTTCTAGAGGGTGTAGTGCTGGTTGATGGCATCGATGTCTAAACCCCTGAGCTTGGCAGAGGACTCTACTCGGCCTTTCAGAGTGTGAAGTTCCCTCAGCCTGCAAAAAATGCAATGACTGAGATTATTAAAAAATAATAATTCAAATTAGGAAGTAGGTTCAATGAGAAAAAAGAATGATGATGGCGAGTTCATGTTATTGACCTTGTAATCTCTGCACGCTTCTTAGCTTCTTCAGCCATTACATTAATGTCCCTGAAAGTGTGGCGTTCAGAGAACCTTGTCATCTCTAGTGATTGGAGGCCATGGAGCGTCCGCTGCTCATGTGCCCAGGCAGCCTCCCGAGCTTCCCTACCAAAGTCTTTCTGGTTTGTGAATGCCATCTGTTAAACATTAAATAGGCCAACAGGCTTTAGGGGAAAGAATGCTTATAAAAACCAGAAACAGAAGCTTAGGGATGAATATGGCAGAACAAAAGCTCGGATGAAAAAGAAGAAGAAATTAGTAGTCAACAACAAAACCCTAGATTATGGATAGGGACAGTTAAATTTACTGACCCTTTGATTCAGAACCAGGTCCCAGGCTCTTCCGCTTAGAGCATACCGGACGCAGAATTTTAGAGGATCAAGTGGCAAATAAGTAACAAGATTGTAGAGCCAAATAACCCCAGTCCAACCCCAACCGATTTTCCTTATCCCAGCAAAGCCCCATGTTGCAGTGGCAGACATTACAGTGGCAATCTGCATGAAGAAGAGAAGAAAAGAAAAGAATAAGAAAAAGAAAATCTAGTTTGAGAGAGAAAAAAGTTGCATTATTAACTGCATTTGGTAAAGAATGCCTCGTGGCAATGAGAAGAAATTTTTAATGAGATAGTGTTGAGAAGTCGAAATGAATGAATGCCATCCCATGCACATGCATGTGGAGATGCCAACAAATACACTACATATAGAACATCAATGGAAATGTTCTTGATGTGAACATCAAAGCCACAAGGAAACTTTCAGCTAGCTGGTATAATTAATAAGTAATTATTGGATCCTGCTCGTCTGCAAATGTGTAGTCTGCTAACATGCAAGGTCCTGCACTTCTGGGACCGTCCATGGTTCTGTGACTCCAAATTCCAAACCTTTAATCCAATGGACCACTGTGGATAGGAGATGCCAAGGAGATTTTCCAGGTTGCAATATCCCAGTTCCCAATTCTCGTATTGGTGGCCAATAAAATAGATGGTTAAGAGGAAAATGAAAACAGTAACAATATACAGAACAAAGGCAAAACAATGTAGTATTAGGATAATATCAGTGTGGAAGATTTTTGGGGCATCACCATGTCCACAGTGAATAGAATCATATAATCACTACTTGGATCATCAAACCATGGGCCCCACATGTACGGAATCTGCATGTCAGAAAACTATATGTTCACTGATGAGCACCTTTCCTCTTACTTCATATCTGAGAATCATCCATTTCAGTCATTGATGGTTGCTGATTCACTAAAATAATCAGCAACAATTCAAAGCATTTCCAGCTATTATGGTTATTTTAACTTAAACAGTTGAAACTGAATAAAACTACAGTCTCGAAGTCAATACCATTTGGGCGATTATGAAGGCGACAACAAGAAGAAGACCCGGCCGTTCCAAGAAAGACCAGCCCCTAGAGCGTGTAACAAATATTAATGCCTGGCTAATGGTGCTCACTTGAAGATACACAGCAGATGCCAACATTTCCTTGTTCCTTTTAGCTTCCTCGTCTGTTTGAATCTTGTCCTTGTTGAAGTTTCTTACTTTGAAATTGTCCTTAAAAGAAAGTAGCAAACAGAAGTAAGAGATTCTGTACATGCACAGGCTTGCCAACAAAAGGGAGAATATGTGCCCCTCTCTGTCTATATGATAGCATCTTAGGTGGCCCCTAAGAGCAAGGTTTAAAAGTCAGTTTTGGCCAATCGTATTGTTCACCAATGATATGGGGTTGTATCGCCCTGTGTCGGGTTGTTTCAGGCCAATACAACCGTATGGTTCATGGAAGATACCGGTATGTACAGGTTTTGGATGATTTGTTGAACCTTGCTTAAGAAGCAGTTACTTAGCCACCAAAAAGCACATAATGCCTGACAGGGAAAAGTATTCCTCGTTTTATGGAAAAACAGAAATGAAGCATCGAAACATGCCAGTGTAAGATGCTGGTTGCTGCAACAAGGAAAGTGAGAGGTTACCGCAAAAAAATTAGTCTCATAAGCTAGCCAAAAGAATATAACTGTCATGAGAGCCATATAAGTGCCCAGGACAACTCCAGTTGCAAAAATTTCAGAGAGTTTCCAACTGTCAGGAAGTGGAGAAGGTTTGACCCTATCCTTGGAGATCGTCATTATAGTACCTGGGGAAACAAGTTGACAAATTTTAAAATTAAGAAAATATAACATGAAGAAAGGCAGAAGGGTAAAAACAAATTCATGTGTCAGACACCAACAGCAAAATATAGATAAAACATTTCAGCTATTTATGACATTCAAGCTAAGGGATTAGTGCTAACCATCATTAAGAACAGCAATGACAAGAACCATAAAAGGAGGGAAGTCGAATTTCCAGAACAGAGCCAGCAACATAAATCCTAGCTGTCCATAGAAACCCAGGATGTCAAAAACAAGTGATTGTTGGTCTGGCAGAGCTAAAGCACATCAAAGGTCATTGCCTTCAGGAAAATAATTTACCAGATCCTATATCGACCTGCTTCAGTGAATTGAATAACGAAGAATAGAAAGATGAAAAAGAAAGGGTATAATCAACAGCTTACCACAATACGTATAGTAATAGACACAGCATAAATCTGCATGACAGAGCAGGAATGAAAATCATCAATGTCTATATTAAGGGGGAAAAAAAACCTCAGTTTCTCATGTACACATTTGGGTTTTTCACCATTGGTTTTCAAAAATAATTGTAGAGCACTATAGGTTTCCAAAATGAAGTGAAACAAAATCAATATGAAAATGAAGAGTCACAAACTAACATAAACTGTTTGACATGTGGATGGTTGCTAGCCATAGTCACATCCATTTATTGACTAATTCTGGTCACATCTTTGCAGTACTTTGGTCAGCTCTAAGGTACATCAATATCTTTTATTTTCCCAACAGTCAGGTTCACATAAATATTTTGAACTGAAGTAGACTGCCCATTTTGGTCAAGCTAGTCGAGCCATCTCAAACAGATCAACATTAAGATAAATGTTAATCATGGAGCAGGCAAGATGCACACGCATGGTCCTGATGTACCATAATAAATTAAAACATGCCCTGAAGTAGAAGTGTGATATTACCGTGTAGTTTTTCATTCTCTGGAAAATTGCACGGCTTGTTAAAACGGCACTAATGATTACACTCAGTCCAGGCTCTGTTAGAACTATGTCAGAAGCACTTCGAGCAGCATCGGTTGAATCTGCCACAGCAATTCCTATGTCTGCCTTCTTAAGCGCAGGCGCATCATTGACCCCATCACCAGTCATTCCACAGATGTGCTTTCTAGCTTGCAGCCTCTTCACAATCTCATACTTGTGCTCTGTAGACAAAAATTAAACTTGGAGATTAGTATATGATAAAACTCACAGGACTGGAATATCATAAAAACCAGATTTACCAGGAAAGACCCCAGCAAAACCATCGGCTTTCTCAATAAGTTCATCAATTGGTAGAGCTGAACTTGACTCATCCTTGCTTTCACCCAACAAAGATGAAGAAGGATACATATTTGTACCCATTCCCAGACGCCGCCCGGTTTCCTTCGCAATTGCCAATTGATCACCTGTAACGATTTCCATAAGTGAACTTTAACACAAACATTTCTGTTGGTATCAGCACCAAACAACAGCACATGTGCGCGCGCACCAAAAAAAATCTTTAAGTAATCAGTTCAAACTTCAAAAGTAGGATTCTGACAAACAGAAAAATCCATGGATGGGAAGATAATGTAAAAATAATTAGGCATTAGAAAAGGTGTATTTTTATTAGCTTCAGAAGATAATTTAGTACTGGAAACAAGGTGCTAAGTAGAGGGTTGTGAGATTCAACCAAAGCAGAGGGGAAGGTCAGGCAGGATTCATGGTGAGATTATCCTCTCAGTCATGTGGTTAGCAGGAGTTGTCTGACCACTCCAGCTCAGCAAGTATGCGACACCAATTTAGACTCCACTATTCATAAGAGATGCTCAAATGTTCAATAGGAATGTTTTCAACTGCTATTCATCATATTCAATTGGCAAATTCAACACACACACACACACACACATGTAATACTATGCACACCATTAAATATATCAGACAACAAAATCAAGAGACAATCCTGTTGGGAAAAAAAAAAGCATCATGCCATTTCGGAGATCCATTATGATGCACTGATTGCTTTCAACTGCTATTCATCATATTCAATTGGCAAATTCAACACACACAGACATGTAATACTATGCGCACTATTAAATATATCAGCCAACAAAATCAAGAGACGATCCTGTTGGAAAAAAAAAAAAAAAAAAGCATCATGCCATTTCGGAGATCCATTATGATGCAATGATTGCTTTCGCCCCTAAATGCCTGGTACAAATCAAGCCAGTGTGTACTAGCTGATATTTAATGTTTCAAAATCTCCTCCATAACCACAGCATGCAGGCAAGGCATAAAAAATATATGTAACAAAGACAATAAATAAATAACTTATTTTCAGTTGTGACACACACCTGTGATCATCTTAACACTCACTCCAAGATCTAAAGCTCTTCTAATTGTCTCAGCACTATCATGGCGAGGGGGATCAAACAGAGGGAGAAGACCAACAAATTCCCAAGGCCCTCCTGGACTTTCTTTAGTACCAGCAGGAACTTCCTAAAGAGAAAAAGTGAAATCGAGAAAAAAAAAAAAGAAAGTGAAATTGATTAACAAATGTGACAATGAAAGAATATAAGATCCTCAGGGGACACAACAAGGAGGCAAAGTCAAAGTTGAATCACCTGGCGAGCAACTGCAAGAGATCGGAGACCACGATCTGCAAATTTGTCAATTATTCCATGTACACGCCGTTCGATATCTGACTTGTTCCACGCCAGATTAAGAATCTATAAAGGACCAGAAAAAGAATTTTGGACAACATTTTTTAGTGCAATACCTTTCATTTTCTTTTAGAGAAATGACGAATTTATAGGGAAAGAAACGAGAAAAACAGAAGAAAACATGAAACTAGTGACCCTCTCATCAGAGTCATCACTTAACAGGCCCAGACCAACAGCCAGCCAAAAAAAAACAAAAAACAAAAATGGGACACACAGAAAAAACCACAGGACAGCTAGACATTTTTCCAACTTACCAAAAATCCCCCTACATAGACTTTTTTGAGTGCAGTACTCTATGGTGTTAAAATTCCATTTCATGCATGGTTAGTGATGTCGAATGCCTTTTTAGTTTATCAGTCCAAGTCATATCGACCATAATGATAAAGATATACATGATTCCGAATGCAACAACGAAAATAAGGTAACAAGAAAACTATATGCAGCAAACAAAGACAGCATTCCTCAGTTGCCAGTACACAGCAAGCAGGCCTGCATAGATCCACTCAATCCACTTCATGGCTTGCCAAACTTCTTGTAGACGACTTGCTTCTCTGAAGCCACACTCAAGAAGTTAGGAAGGTCATCAAAATGGTACAAAAAGATACTACCAATCAGAATTATCCAAACAGAGACACACCACAGCTGACGTGGTCAGTATGAACATGAACTGGATTGCTTCATAGTGAAGCTAACAGAGTGCATGCCGCTAGCAAAAGCATTTTCATAAAAGAAATGGCTTTTTGTGTATTGTTATTGTGCACATCCACTTTGCTATTTTTGCCAACAGCATGGAACAGAAACTATACAATCATACTAGGCAACTGGTGCAAAAAGTTAATATATAAAAAAATCCAGGATATGCATGTAATGTTTACCTGCTCTGGCGCTCCCTTGCTCACTCTGTGCATTTTACCAGAACTATCTAAGTATGTGAGTGCCGTTCTCTTGTCAGTTGGGTTGAAGGGAAGGAAGTGAACCTCTCGAATTCCAGCTCGTGCCTTTTAATAAATCATGAAAACATCTCATAAGATTTGAAAGCAGCACTCCTTGAGAAAAAATGAACAGAACTACTTCAATATATATCAACAAATAAAGTCACTATGATGGCAGTCAAGTGGATGATGAGTTTTGACCATTATGACTAAGATACAATCAGGTTTTAAAGATGGGTCCCAACTCTTACCCCAGTGGTAGACACAAGAGTTTGAACACCAGGTCAAGGGTACATGTACCCATAGGTGATGAAATCCCACTACAGCGTGAGTGTGTATGGGGGGTGTGTGCGTGCGAAAAAAAAGGTTTTAAAGATTCTCTACAAGAAAGTAGAATAATCCACTTATATGTATTGAAACGATCATATAATGTTTCCGAAATTTTGTGCATGCAAATGTGCATATCAAACATCATGCCGATATTCGTCTTTCAGTATTTATAATAATAAAAAATTTAAAAAAAATAAAAAAGAAAGAAAGAAAGAAATCTCTAAGATAATTCTGCAGGAGCTTTTCTCAGATTTTGAAAATCAATTGATTACCTCCTTAGGGTCAGACAATACTGAAACGATCGCAGCATCAATAGCATCCTGATTCTCCAACCTTGAAGCTCTTGCAGCCATCAATGCAACTGCATCCTTGTCAACACCTTTAGCAAAAACCTGCAGTGAAATGGATGAGATCAACAAATGTTGTAAAAGATCTTTAACCAATTGCATACAACAAAACTATCTTCTGCAACAAACTCATGGCTCTTCTAATGCCAATGCTTTGGAGATCTTCGGGAACGAGATCAGAGTGGTTTTTTGTTTATTTAGTTTAATAGATCATAGAAATATTTGCAGAATGTTTTAAAACCCAGAACAGACCCTAACCCATTTCTGTCAGCAGTTCAGTCCCAAATGTTCCAGTTGCTGGTCCAACCCATGACAGCAAGAAATATAAAATGGTACTCATCATGCAACAAAAGCACCTGTAGTGGTGTGGTTAGGATCTTCACCTCTTACATAAGAGGTCAACAGTAAGACTCCTGCCCAGCTCAAATGACCTTTTCTCGCTAGGTTAAGAAAAGAAAGCAGCTCACAAGTTGACCCGCCCAATACAATTCCCAACCCATAATCTTGGACCAGTTGAACCAAGCAGTCTGGAGGATTTATTTCCCAAAGCAGTTCTCTAAGTCTCTCAACCTGTTATTCTGCTCAGTTTCGGTTGACGCCAGTCGGAAGGTGTTCCATAACCGTAACGGCCACCATCGTTACCTTTACAATACAGGGCATAACGGCCGTTACGGCCCCATAACAGCCATTACAGTCTCTCTTTTTTATTTTTTTAATTTATTGAAAAAACCTCCGAAAAACGTGTATCTACCCCGTAATGTTGATTAAAAAGTATGAAAAACCTGTAGATGTCCCATAACAGACCTTTATGGGGCTATTATGGCCTTTATAGTATATGTAATGTGCCGTTAACAGCAATTACGGGTCATTTTTTTCCCATAACGGTTGTTACGGCCATTACGACCCTGTAACATGTAACGGTTGCCACCGTTACCTTTACGTAACGGCCTTTATAGCACACCATGAGTCGGACTGCCTGGTCCAGTCTAGGTTTTTTAAGTCACTAGTACTTCCACTTAATGTTTGCCATTGTTCATGCACATGTAAAACCAATAAAAAAAAATATATATCTTTAAAAAGATGCGGCTTACTCTATGCAAAAAGTTACAATAACAGGATGATGCAACCCAATGCCATGCAAATTCAGAACAATAGAGAGGGAACATGATTCTAACCTCAATCATATTCCTATCCACAGTAAGCTTATTCAGAGTTAGTGTTCCAGTTTTATCACTACAAAGCACATCCATGCCAGCCATTTCCTCAATAGCCGTCATTCTCTTTGTTATAGCGCCCTGCATGGTGGGAAAACATAAATTAATTTAGCACCTTCCATGAATAAAGATGAACTGGTATACATTTACATGGAGTTCAGGTCCAGTATCTATTAACATTGATTAGGAACTCCAAAATCAGTACCATCAATCTGTAATAACACACCTGCTGGTATAAGCAACCCCAATTAGTTGGGATAAGACTTAGATGATAATGATGATGAAATCAGTACTATGAATATCTAATAACAAACCTGCTGGGATAAGCGATGTGATCCAATGGCCATCGTAACAGAAAGAACAGTTGGCATTGCAATTGGGATCCCACCAATAAGAAGCACTAGAAGGTTATCTATACCAACACGGTATTTCCTCTTTTGAATCCCGTATATGACAATAATTTCAAATACCATCCCAACAGCAATGGAGCAAATACAGAAGTTCCCAATTGCAGTTAAAACCTGAAAAGCCAACAAATTAATCGTTGCTCAATATTCCTTCAGTAAAACATACCATATGTTGCACGTCCTATGTAAAGGGAAACAATTTCTTCAGCAATACCTAGTATAAATCCATATTTCACCATAAATACTCACTAGTGTCAAGGAAATACTGCTGTGCTCAAATGATTAATCTGTAGTGCTTCAGAGTGTTTTCAGATACAGCTGCATCTAGTTTACATCTTCCTTAACTTCAAAAGTGACAGAAATCCAAAAATTCATGAAGACTAACCTGCTGAAAATGCCCAACATGCGTGGTACTGTCCACAAGATGAGCTGCTTTCCCAAAGAAAGTGTGAACTCCTGTCGCAATGACAACGGCTTCAATTTCACCTTGCTTACATGTCGACCCAGAGTACACCCCATCACCAGGGTTCTTGGTCACAGGCAGTGATTCCCCCGTAAGAGCAGACTGGTAAGTCAAAGTTGAATCACTTAAACTGGAGAGCCATTAAATGTCCATATCATCTAATAAACGAAATTATTTTCCACAAGCCACCTTGCAAACTCAATCTTTTATTTTGAAGGATCAACTCCAGGCATTGGTGTGATAGAGGGAAGTTCCATATCATCCATGATCAAATTGAGCAACATATTTTACATTCATGCTAGGTATTTGCATAATTTTTTACGAAAAATCTTCTTCTACTTCTTCTTCTTCTTTGGGTAGGTAAGCTATGGTCAAACCCAAGACCTAAAATTTTGAAAAATCCCCATAGCAAGAGAGAAGTCACCCTCCTATATCCAATCAAGCATTTGACCAATATTCTGAATAGAAATCAAATGGATCAGCTTATACCAAAATGGTTAGACAACTGCTTGCCAATACAAGAAGACATGCCAGCCACCACAGTAGGGTTTGATTTTCTAGAATGGTGAATGAAGCATCATAGAATTCACATTTAAATTGAATTTGAATCACATATTTAAATACCAGTATAGGAGCATATTGGCAAGGATGTGAACAATGTGTATCCTATATCATTTTGAATAATCCCAGAGAGTTGCTTGTATCAACCAGCTCATGAGAACATCATCCATTGCTTCAAGACATCTTGCATATCAATGCATGTCTGTCTTGGATGGGACAGGCAAGCTTGTCTGCATATTTGACATGCCCCAAATATTGTATACATTGGGCCTTAAAGATTATACATATCCGATCATTACATATATACCTGTGAACACAGAAACATATAAATATATAGAGAAAGACGTTTTAAACTACGACTCGAATTTTAAAAAAAAAAAGTGACAAGATTGGTGGCTTTAGAGTTTAGAACACTCTTATAACATTCTTGCCACTTTCTAACATGTGGCCAACAAATAATTGGATATTGATTAGCAATATGATTTCAGAATTGAGTTAATAACCAACAAAAAAAAAAAAAAAAAAAAAAGGTTTAAAATAAGATTCTAAACTAACTGCACTTAAATTTTTTTATAACACTTACAAGTTTTTAACCTTTGCTTCCAATATTTCTGGCCATTGATTTTATTTAGTTTAACTCCTTTCTAGCCATAAAGTCAAACTGTTTGGTCGCATAATAACAACACAGACTAACCCCTCAAACCCTATCAGATGGTAAGGATGCTTCCAGAACTTCATTATACTTGCCACTTTCTACCATTTGACCAACAAATAGTTGGATATTAATTGGCACGATGATCTAAGAATAAGGTAACAACCAACCAAAAAAGGTTAATAATTAGATTTACTGGACTTGATTGACTGCTTTCAAAATTGTACTACCTTTCACATTTCTCATACAAGTTTTTACCCTTTATTATATTTATGCCTTTTGATTTCGGTTAGTCCTACTGCTCAGAGTCGAACTAGTCAGGCACATAATGACACCCAATCTAACTCCTTTCTGCTTATAAAGTCAAACTCTTCACACACAATGGCGCTGACCGACCCTCAGTCCAACCACACCCCAATCAAACATTTGCTATTTATCTGTTGAACATTATCTAATTTCCAGTGAGGTTTCACAATTTGAAGTGACTGGATACCTGATCGATTTTTAAAGGATCTCCTTCAAGAAGACGTGCATCAGCAGGAACAATGTCGCCAAGTTTAATACTAATAATATCGCCTGGAACCAACACAGAAGCATCTTCCTCGTTCCATTTCCCATCTCGTAGGACCTGGAGAGAAGAACTATGAGGACAAAAACTGAATTCATGGAATCTTAAGGATTCGAGTTAAACAAACTGGAACTAAATTGTTTTCACAACAGATGAAGCTGCAAGGAACATTACCTTGGCTTTTGGAGCCAGCCGAGCCATAAGTGCAGCAGCTGCATTTCCAGCGTTATTTTCTTCTATAAAGCTAATGGTAGAGTTGATCACAAGTAATGTCAAAATGCCAATAAAATCATGGTAATCTGGATCCTTTCCCTGCAAGGTAAAAAAATTTCAAAAACCAGAAAAGGGTAGCAAGTTTCACTAACAATTTCATCACTCTATCATAGATTATATCTTAGACAAATTTAAATTAAAAAAATAAAATAAAATAAAAAACACTAATGGAACACTTCAAGTTTACCCCTCCATTTGCAAGAGCAATTGCCATGATGGCTGCAGCTTCCATCACCCATGATAGAGGATTCCACATAAATCCCAAAAACTTCAAAAATTTACTTTCCTGCGAAAGCATTGATAGAAAGAAAAATCAAGGAGTGCTAAATGTAACTAGAACCAAGAGTACAATAGGATGAGTTACAATTTTATGACTGACCTTTTTCTCTTCAAGTTTGTTGTATCCAAACAATTCCAACCGTTCTTGAACCGCACTAGTGCTCAGACCTTCTCGTGTGCATTTAAGATTTTCGAAAACTTCTTCAAGGGGGATGTTTTCCTATGAGGATTAAATTACACTTTTACTAAATAAAAATGCTAAGACTTTGTGGAAATGCCAGCATAAGTAGAAACCAAAATATGGTAGTTACGTGGTAAACAATAACACTTTCTCAATAACAGAAATGAATGAGAGCACTGTGGTATCATCCTTGAAAATATAATGTTCGCCAAAAAAATAAAATAAAAAAAAAATCGATCTCTTTTCTATTTCAGTTCCCAAACTGTTTATATATCAAAGAATTCCCAAGTAATTGAATTTTAGTGTTAAATAATTTCGGATTAAGAAAAAAGAAAAAACATAACAAAACAAGGTCTCACCGAAGAAGCTCTACCCAACTAAAAAGAGCTCAATTACACTACCATGATTCACATCCCAAAACCTCAAAATAATAACCAACTGTTACATTGCTACTGAGATAGGTCATCAACATAAAATGTCTGAAACCAGAGGAACTGCAAACTTAAACTGTGCCAACACATGAACAGAGAATGGATATGAGAGTTTCTCTGACCCAAAAAATAAATGGTGAGCAAACCAAATTTCCAGTCCACCTCAACACTTATGAGTTCTATCTTCTATGGTATTGATCCAGATAGTTCAAATAGGCAATATATCCATATCATATCATTTTCAATGCTTCAGTTTTATATGTGAAATCTGTTGAGGGTCAAATATTACATATCAGACCCAGTTATTGCCTGGATTTATGAACATGGTACCATTGAATAGCCCATTTTAATCATGTTTGTGTTGCAAGGTGGAATTGCGAGCTGAGACTGGATCGGGATGCTAAAAGCATGGATTTAACGGTCTGAAGTCACCAAGGCAAGCGACGGACCCTAGGAGACCAAGATCGACAGATTTGCATGCCAAGGATCCAAAAAAATCAAGAAATTGAAGCTCAAGTGGCCTGAAAAGTGTTCAGAATGCAAGATCATAGGGTTCCCACCATTTGATCAGTTCAAAAATCCATACGTGGCTTGAGGACCATAAATGAACCGTACACGTAAAATTTTAGCTCCTGGATCACTGTGAAAGTGGCCCAACGGATAGATCAGCCCACAAATTACTGATCTGGGGCCCACCTGATCTCTGGATACACCTCATCTTCGGTCTCAATGCCTTAAATCATGTGAAGAACCAGATGGACGGAGTAGATTTCTCACAAACATCTCTGTGGGACCCATACAGGTAGTGCATGTACACATTACGCAGGTGCACCGGGCGCACACCAAAAATCCAAACGTCGGTCAGCAAGCGCTGACCGAGCTCTCCCTCTCCAACTCAATTTCTTTCCTGCTAAAGAAACAGAGATTGCGGCTCTTTCTTGTGGGCCACCACCGTGATGCAATGGACTGATCCGGACCGTCCATCAAAAGCCCTTGCCCCCTATCATCCTCGCCTAGATGGTGGAATTTCAAGAAACATCGAAGGCCAGTTGTTGATCGTCAAAACTGAAGGCAGACAGTGGAGAGATGTGATTTGATGGACTGCACTAAACCCAAGTAAAAGCAACCCTTCCTGACTGAAATTTCGAGAGGAATTCAATGGACGGCGTGGATCTCTCATTTGAAATAGACAGTGGACCCCACCATCGTCACAGCGTAATAGCTACGCTCCCTGTTTTGCGTCCGGAAAAATTAAAAATTCCGGACTGTTTTGTGAATTTGGAGAGGATCGGTCCGACGATCTGAGCCGTTCAAAACCTCTCAAAGGAAGTGCTGAACCATGGCAAGAAGACTGAATGTCTTAAGATTGGTTTTGTTGGCCGAAAAGATGAGCCGACGCAAGTCAGTTTCCAAGCTGGCTGACTGCATGCTGCGGAAGGAGATAACGCACTCCGCGTCTGACTCCAACTCGGTCGGTTCCTTGCAACTGACCCATCCAGCGACGCCTCTGCTAATATAAGGAAGAAAATAGAGGGAGCTTGGAGAAAAAAAACGTGAAGGAACGGAGGGGAGCTTGGCTTTTTGCTGGACGTCAGGGAGAGAGAAAGAGAAACAGAGAAGGAGGAGAGCAGTGGTCGGCGTGGCTTGGCTTGGTTTGGAGGAGCTTTTGAGGAAAAAAGGTGGTGGAGCTTGGCTTGGCTGGTTTGGCTGCTGGAACGTGAGGCTGGAAGAAGATTGAGAGCTGGTTCTTTCTTCTTTCCTTCTTGTTCTTTTCTGTCTCCTTTTATTTTTATTTTTATTTGCTTTGTTTAGCCCATTCATGTGTGGCTAAACCTCTTAGCTAGGGCTAAGAGGTGAAGCCTGTAGCGAGATGGGAGATTCTACTTTGTGCCTTTAAAATTCATAAACTGAATTTGATTTAGTTGATTATTAAAGGAATATTTTTCTTAGTCTTTAATGGTCTGTTGTGACTGAAATTACAATGGGTTTGCAATGGCTTTGAATATTTCTTTTCCCTTTTTATGTTTATGAAGTCAGGAAGCCCTGTTGTTCATCATTGTTCCATGGGCATGGTAGGATGACAGTACCCTTCCTGATCTTCATACATTGTTGATTGGTTGGTAATTAGTTTAATCCTGTTGTTTGCTTTGTCTCCTGGGCATGGTTAGATGATGGAATCCATTCTAATTCATATACCTTTCATCTCTTGAAAACCAGATCAAATAGGTTCAGTTTGATTTCCATAAATCTTAATGCAGGCATAAGATCTCCCTGATCCCTACAAGTGGATCCTCTGAATCCCTAGTTTCTTTCCTCTGAATTCCTTAAGTTTTACATTAATCTCTCACCATTATTCATCAATTTATATTTGATTTAGATTGCATCTTAGGCTAGTTCTATTTCTACCTAGTTTCAGGAAACGTACAAGTTTCAGTCCCTGTGGATTCGACCTCGGTCTTACCGAGTTTATTACTACATCACAACCCTATACTTGGGGAGTGAACAAAATCAATGCAGCACATCTATGCTGAGTCCATGGCATATCACCATGTCATATCATGGAATCAAATTTAAGATGTTTGGATCCGTCAGAGGGGTGTTAAAACAGAAACTCTGGTTCTAAAATACATACCAGATCAACAGCTTCCTTGCTAACAGCTTCGAGGGCAACAGTTTTCTCAACCATATTGCCTCCTCTTTAGTTTCAACTAACCCAGAAATTTGTTAAGAAAGAGTCTGCACAAACAGATACAAGTGATAAATATTACAATCATGTTTGTGTCATGTGGAACTGAATAAATGACACAATCCACAACATTGTAGCTAACTTGAAAGGGGTTTAAAAAAAAAACACTTAGGCCCTGTTTTCTAGACATCTAAAAATGAGTTCATGTCATTTTAGTTAACAGTAATGATATATTAGAGATGTTGATCTCTAATACATGCTGTCACAGACTCACAGTAATACACAATTACTGTTAGATGAAAGGAGATTAATTCATTTTTTAGGTGTCTACCAAACAGGGCCTTAAGCTTTCCCCTCTTTGGCTGTTACGACTACTTTCAGTTAATTTCAGACCAATTAGTGTTACTTCCAGCATCAAAAGGCCTCACTTCATTTTTAAAGATTTTTCATTGGGCTTCTAGAGAAGCTCAGCACAAATAACCAGAAAATCACAGATGTAGGTATGCAGGCATCTATGTATGCATGTACGTGTGTGGCATCTTACGGAGCAAGAACAACTTAGACAAATAAGATCAGAAGAAATAGGATTGCGTAACCCAGAAATAACATTTGTTAAAGTTTGAAATACAAGGTCATTCTCAACAGCTAAAATTTGAAGTAAGAGGAAAAGTGTCAGTCACCAACTTAAGAACACATGAATGCATGTTGAGATAAGTATGTGAACAGAATGCATAATGTGATGTACGCACAGAGTAACGAAAACACCCGAACAGACAAATCCGCGCACTGAGACCCCAACGGAATGAATAAACGCATAAATCAAATGATAGAAAGAGACTCTCATCTAAGTCAACATTCATTAGAATTTCAATTGCAAGATCTTCAACATTTCTGAAATTGAAGAAAAACAGAAAATCCAATAATCCAGCAACCGAAGTTAACTAGTCAATGTAATTTCGCAGGAATTTAAAAAATAAAAATAAAATTTGACAACCCGACACGACCGACATTCATACCGGAAGAAACTTGAATTTCGCTTTAATCACTTCAAAACCACTTTAGAAACATCAGAGGGGGGCCAAAATCCTGTAAAGCTTCCACCAAACCCTAGAAATGGAGGTGTGAGAAGCCAGATGAGCTCCTGCGCTCTTCTAAGAAGGAGATCGTAGAAGAGTCGCGAGAATGGGATATATATAAGCTGCAAGACAAGACAAACACCATCTATTCAAGTAGAAAAAAGATACAACCGAGGAAAACGAAATCTTCATTTGAAAGAGAACACTGTAGTCAATGCAAGAGAGAGAGAGAGATTACAAATGGCGTGTTCGATAAATCCATGGCGGAAAGCTCCATTTGGAAGAGTACGAAACCGTAGCTTCTGCAACTCCGCCCGGCCAGCAGCGGCTTCTGTGCAGGAGACGTTCAAATGCTTGTCGCTGCCGCCAAGTGGAAAATGCATGGTTTACAAAATTGCCAGGACGATTCGCGCGAATCTTTTCCAGCAGACGTAATTACGTAGAACCCGTGTGAACATCTAGGCCATTCATCAGTTGGGTCCCACTGTTTACATTCCCTGTCATGAAACTGAAGCTGGATCGTCAGGCCTAACATGGGACGTGGATTGAATACTACCCCCGCCCGTCCCTATCTACGAACAGACAGGGACTTAAGTACATGCCCAAAAATGAGGCAGATGACTACACGTAAAGCAACGGTGATAATGACATGCACCATTGAAAGATGGTTAATTGCCGTCCAACTGTTCATCAGGTCGCAATTACTGGATGAAGGTAAAACACAAATATTAGTTTTATCCAAAAAAAAATTGTGAGCCCAAACGGTTTTCCACTGTGGGTGTTTAATCCCCACTGTGTGGCCCACCTGCGCCTTGGAGACGCCTGATCAGTTTTGATCCGTTCCTGGCTAGGGACGGCGGGACTAGTAACCAGTCCGCGTCCCTAACATGGCAAAGGGATTCTGATTGGCCACCATGATCCATGAGTTTTATCTATCATCCATTTTTTTCATTCATTCTAGGTTATAAGCCCAAAAGTGAGGCAGATCCAAGGCTCAAGTGGACCACACCACAAAAGCAGCAATAATAATGACACCAACTGTTCAAACCTTTTCAAGATCCACCATGAAGTTTATTTGTCATCCAATAATGAAAAATACAAATATCAGCTTTATCCACAACTTATATGGCCTTTAAAAAGTTTTCAATGGTAGGTATTTAATCTCTACAATAATTCACTTAAGCCTTGAATCTACCTTAATTTTAGGCTTATATCCTAAAATAATATGTCAAAATAGATGGACAATAAAGATAAAACCCATACATTATGGTGACCGCTCATAGCTAGGTGATATACTCAATCCACGTCTCATGAGAAGATGGATGGTTATGAGAGATTTAAAACTCAAGTAGGCTCCACCACAAAATTAGACAATGCTGATTTCTATTTTACATTCATCTCCGATTAGATGACCTATGAATATCATTGTGTGCACTTGTTAAGTTTTAACGTTGGGCATTTACATCTCCACTATTTTCCATTCCTCTCTCCTTCTCCACTAGTTTTGTTAACATTTAGAAGAGCTTCTTCTCTCAAAACTTTAATTAATTAGATTCTCACTTGCATCCAAATGTGGATTAAGTTCCATGGGAGCATATGGTCATGCCATATGTAACTCTGAAGCTAAATAAATATTGTCAAATAGTATTTAAACCATCTTATCTCCTTGATTAACTCTAACTAGGGGAAGATGCATGGATAGACGGAAAGGAAGATACAAATAGGTAGAGAATTTTAGGCCACTTTTGGATCCACAGTTGAATTTAATTGCGATAGCTAACACAATAAATAACATGGACTGCAGTTACATTACTTTCAAGTCTAGGTTGGACTGAGCCGTACGAGAATACTAAAGCTCATTGGGCACCATGAATTCCCAATACCTGGATTAAAAATTCCTTGGATTTGGAATATAGATTCAAAATTCTCCAATTGTGTTTGGCACCTTAAATTTAAAATCTCTTGCAATCCAAAAATAGATATGAACTTAAATTATATGGGATATTTATAGGAGTTTGAATTTAATTACTAAATTAACTTTAATATTCTTAATTAGTGTGCATATGGGATGTTTGACACAATACTCATAACAAACCTATTGAAATACATACTTTGGCTGAAAATGATGAAATTCAAAGCTCTGGATGAGCCATAAGAGGAAGATCATAACTAAGCAATAAACCAATGTTTTTGTTTTTTTTAATCATTGATTTACATTTACAATGTTTTGACTACTCACATCAACCTATTGAAGTAATTTTAGTGATGCAGCCGATCGTTTGATTGTTTTGGGATATCATTTGTGCCCCATGTGTATAATAGAATGGTAGTTAATGACACATGCTATACATGCAACACTTCTACCTTTGACAATGTGGAGAGAGAGAGACAGAGAGAAGAAGATCAGTAATCCAAGCAAAGGAAAGGGATTGCAAAACTCATCAAAAGTAGATATTTGAAATCTCCTGGTTTTGAAAAACCCTCCAATCCATCCTCCCAAATGATGAACATGGATTTGGCATACCCAAACATCCCCCAAATTTTTAATGCCAAACAACCTTAAGTAATTGCAATTTAGTTGCTTACTTTTCACTAGACAACTCAATTGTGTATCCAAACATAACCTTAAAGAGGAGGGAGACAGATGGAAGAAAAGGATGTTAAACTTGGGAGCGTGCTACTTGCACACAAAAAAGAGTGGATGGAAAGTGGGTATAATTTAAATCCTTAACTTACATGGATAAATTCAATTTGTCAATTTATAAACACATATTTTCAAATTTTTATAAATACCTTTACCTATTTTGGAAATTTTATTTAGAATTTGTTTGGTTTTCTAATTAAAATAATAAATTACTTTAAATGAGTAATGTTATTTACTTTTATAATTATGCTATCACATTACTTATATTTGACTACAATGATAATTTTGCTACATTATTTGCTTCACCCAGAAATCATAATAAAAATAGTATCTTATAATGTAAAAATATATTAATTTCTTTTTTAACTTTTTTTTTTTTTTTTATAAGTGAGTAAAAATAGTATCTTATAATGTAAAAATATATTAATTTCTTTTTTTACTATACTTACTTTGTTTTTTATTTAAGTGTGTTCGACTCTTAATTTATGAGCCATAGCTCTTGTTTGAACCGATGTAGAGATGGATGGGCGAAAATATACATTTTCTTAAGAGATAATTCTATCAAGGTAGGGATAATTCTATCAAAGTAGATACGTTCATTGTAAGTTATAGTGCTCCCAATTTAGATAGCTCAATCCATTGATATAAGTTGTTAATTAGATTCAGTGCACCTTTCATAGGTCACCACACAAACATACTCATTTACCAAATATGAACCATTTGATTGGTGGTCTTAAACATGGACGGTCCACATAATTTACAGAAAAGTAAGTCTAATCAATCATTTGATCTATCTATTTGTTAGAACATGTCATGGATTATTTATGATTCAAAGGATAACTTCTGCTGGGCAATTGTAACCTTCACATCCATGGTTTCAAAAATGGTCAAGACTTAGAAAATAAAGCCAAATTAAAGATGGATCGCATCATTGAATCAATAAGATTTCTTTCTAAATAGCCTAATAAATATGTAGACTTAGTGGACAGTTTAGATGTATGGAATGGAGTGTCTAAAGTGAACGGATGCAACTAAGAGCACTTATAACTAATAGTGCTACGAGAGTACCAGAGCATTTCAGTTAAAGTAAATGAAATGGGGAGCGGATTAGGTGTTATAACAGCTTAGTCGGTCTTACCCAACTTGATTGGATTTTTTATATCCACGCCGTCCATTTGTTTTCCCATATCATATTAGGACTTGATCATGAAAATTGAGCGTATAAAAATCTCAAGTGGACCACACAATTGGAAACAGTGGTGAATGACCATTAAAAGCTTTTGTGGGCCCAAAAAGGTTTGGATCAAGTTGATCTTTATATTTTCTCTTCATCCAGGTCTAATTGACCTTATAAATGGGTTGGATGGAAAGGAAAAGTTAGGATGGGCATTACTGTAGGCCCTAATAAATTTTTAACGGTGGACGTTCAATCACCACTGTTTTCTAGTGTGGTCCACCCCTTATTTGGATCTGTTTAATTTTTGGGAACATCTCCTAAACTGGGCTGGAGAAACGGATGGAAAGCGTTGATATACAAAACATCATTAAAGTGAGCCCCACGTAAAGGGTAACACCCACCCAATGAAATGAAGACCGACGACGGACGGCCAAGTACACAAGCAGCTAGGGACAATCCTTGTACGGATTGGGTACTCCGCCGTGGTACCTCACTAGGGACGGCCAATTAAGTTGGGGATGTATGGACCATGATGTATGTGTTTTTTCCGTACCATCCATCCATTTTGACAAATAATTTAAATCATTTACTAGGGCTCGAGTAGACCACACCATAGGAAGCAGTGGTGATAACACCCATTATTAAAACCTTACTAGGGCTGACCGTAATGTTTATTTACCATCCAAACGGTTCATAAGGTCAAATAGAACTACATTAATGGAAAACATAAATATTATCTTGATTCAAAATTTGTGATCTCAAAGAAGTTTTCAACGGTAAATGTTCAATTCCCACTACTTCCTATGATGTGATGCACTTGAGCCTCCGATCTGCCTCCTTTTTGGCATAATATCTTAAGATGATCTGTCATAATGGATAGATGGTGTGGATAAAACAGGTACATCACAGTGGCCCCACAGAGACCATCTCAGGACCGTCTGTGTATAGCTTGGTCCTGATGGGGGTAGTACTCAATCCACGTCTGCCTTGTGCCAGTCCAGAAGCATTAACCATTTCAAACAAAAAGCGATTGGTTGGATGCCAGTGGAAGTAATGCTTGCTTTCTGTTTATTTTATTAAATCGTAAATCACAATAATTCCATTTGGAGGAAGATCAATCACGTGGTTTTATTATTATTATTATTTTAATTCTTGTGGAATCATATGAATATTTGACGATTCATTCCATAATTAGCTAAAACGCAAATCCTTTTTACTAACAGCTCAATATCTAACCAGATTCAATTCTCTTGATACATCCGTCAAAAACGCCGATTCTTCCATGATTTTTTTTTTTTAAGTTTTTATGAATGACAAGAACGTTTTTAGTTTTGACTTATGGGGATATACAGCAGCTGAGCTCCGTGGGGCCCACTGTGTTGCATGTGTAACATCCACACAGTTCGATGCTGGGAATGGGGATAAAAATCAGCTTGATCTGAAAATTGGGGAATAATGGGGAGGGGATGCCAAGAAAAGGATTTGTACGTGGGACCCACCGTGGTGTGTGTATTCCATCTGACCCGTTCACCAAGCCTGCTGGCCGGGATGAATAAACATTCCAAAAATCAGCTTAGATAAGAACCCAGGCCGGCCAAACAATTTTCCCGGTGGTGTGGCTTAACACAGGTTTTGGATCCATCTGATTTTGAATTGAATATGAGAAGGTTCACCTGGAAAACAGAGTAAATGTCACACGGTCAACGTAGTGGGCCATAGAACTTGACTGATTTACACAATGCATGCAATGGTTGCTGCGGAGCTTCCAATATGATGCTGTGGTGGGTGTGTACACCCGGCCGATCATGATCAGATTGAATAGTTCAGAAGATGCTACGTGATGTTCATGTCACATGTATTGTAGATAAACTTAAAAAGAGTTAGAAACATGAACATTTGAGAGCATTAAATGTTAGAATTTTATTAAAAATAACTCTCTACAAAGTAAATCCCATTTAAACTAAATCTTCATAAGCTTAGAATCTATAAAAAACAACAACATCTACGGATGCAAAAGTCCAGTGACAAAGACTTTGATAAACTTTATTAGGCATTACTGAAATAGCAAGAGGTGTACGTGGAATCTCCCATAACATGGAGATTTAAGCGCTGCCACTACCTCTCAAAATTTTATTAAAGCAACACTTGATTGAGAGCTTCAGGCCTCGCCACACACAATTAATCTTTCTATAGCTCAACATTGTCTATCATTAATTTAATTTAAATATTCCACTTTTATTCATCCATGTTGCATTAAGTCTGAAATTCTTAGTTTAACTTTGCTACTGCCAAGTGTTATTGTTGTAGAACACCTTAAGAGTAGGTTAAATATTCACAATTATACCGTCTTTGGATCTCGATCATCAAGTCCTTATTTAGTAGATCATTAATCACATCTTACTGACTTCACACCACGATCGTTTTACGACTATATCGTATTCTCCAAAGCCACTTTACTAGTACAAGTAATCCTAGGTATTTATTTTCTTCTCTACTTAAATTAATAAAATCGATGATCAATTTTAGTTTTAATTTTTTACCTGTCTATTATCAATTCATTTGGAAACTCGATACATTATCAACTACTAAAAGAAAAATCATTGGCTCAAGGCAAAAGAATTCATTCCAAAGGAGTAACACTCCCCTTCCAAATTATCTAATTATTATAACAATTGATAACTGAATAGTCAAATCAATATTTAGAGGTCCTATTCTAATCCAGCTAGTTTGGTTGTTGGGGTCACCACTGTTCAACCGATTCAAGTCAAAAATGACTTTGGCATACTCGACATTATTCTTAAATGCACACCTAGTAGAATCGCTAACGCTACATTACCTAGAAACTTAGGATCAATCCCAAAACTCGATTGCTCTCGGGAGCATTGTGAAACTCCATATTGGACCTAGACCGAGCGTCAAAAGTCTGAGTAACGCGAAACTATACGCTTATGACCACCTTACTGGACTTGACAACCATCTCGGAAATCAAATCCAAATAGTATCCCGAAACACACAACTTGAGCCCGGAGCGAAGTGTGTGAGAAACGCGAATATCTTTAGAAAATAGATTCAAACTTAAGTAATTTTGGCCATTCACTTGCAGGCCAAACATAAGGTTTCAGACCGTTAGAATCCAACCCAACTACACCCTTGGATCAGGAAAATTTTCCTACGCATGTCAGTGTACTTGTGGCCCTGATCGAGTAACAATGACCGTTAAACTAAAACTGGTCCTCCACGGTCGATCCGTAAATTCGATCGGACCGAAATCTTAACCTGACATAGATCTATTATCAAGGAACTTTCACTGGATCGTATGCAGAAAATGGGCATCCAGATGAGCCTCGTTGGCCCGAAACAAACTCCTTTTGGTTATTACTCAAGTATACCATGGCCCTGGGGCCATTGAGATCAGTTCTGGGCCTATATAAGGGCCTAAACCCACCCCATTTCTATTCCATACAATTTTCTCCAAACCCTAGGGGAGAGAAAAGACAAAAGGGGAGAAAGGAGTGGAGATCGAAGGTAGATCCTTGGAGTTTGCTGCCGTGGTTCCTTCCTGCTACTCCATGCGTTGAATTGCCTCTACGTCTAGCTACACCGTCAAATCCAACTTCGATTTAGGTAAGAAATCCTAGCCCTAATTTTGTTTTAAGAATTCAATAGAGGAATCAGTGAAATAGCTAACCTATTTCATGATTTAGGTAGCCGTTGTGCTATAGACGATGACGTATTGTATGAACCGAGTTTGCAACGAGCATACTGGTGAAAGGTACGGACTATAAACATTTAGGTTATGGTTTTCAAGGCCTTCAATATCAGCAATGGTTTATGTCTAACTTGATTGATGCCATATGACCTTAGTTACAATGCTTTCCATATATTACACATACATATGAACATGTTGCTTTTAATGCATCCCATGTGTTTATTGAAATGTTTGAATGAATATGAAATGATGATTTGTGCTTGTCATGATAATTTGTTGAGAATACATGATTGTTGTATGTGTGACAATTCCCTTGTGAAAGAAATTGTTATAATATACGTTATAACTAATTTATTACATGTATATCGATATGTGTAGTCTAAGTGTTTGATAAAATGTCTAAATGAGAAAATGCTTGTTGAAATGTATTAATAATGGTGTTAAGATAGGATTTTAAATTACCTTATCTATAGTTACAATTTTCTTCATGTAACATATCTTACTACTACGTGATTTATGCATGAAATGCTTATGTATGATAACATGTGCACTATGTGTTTGTTAAAATGCTCAAATGAGATTTATATTTGAATTGGTTGTTGAATGTTGTTTTGACTATCACATATGAACGCTTATTAGATTTGAGTGTGATTGGGACTACGACGTAGTCCAGGCAATTGGTACGACTTCCGATTGAGTAGTTGAATCAATTTAGCCACATTAGACACGTTCGATGAGTCCGAGTCGTACGCTGATCGTCGACAGTGGTTAATGTCGACAGTGGTACCATGTCCATTAATTCAGCATACGCTTTTACCAGTCAAACTTGTCAAATAACCCAATTGGCTTATTATGTATTTACCATGTATAAACGCTACTGCTTGAATCTAAAGTACCACTTACCAATGCAAAATCCGTTTCAACCTTAGTACCACGATCCGCTAAGACTCATGAGTCGGGCATGGTGGTATGGGATACCGTGGTCGAGCTATCACCTACGCCGGGGTGACGAGCCTCCCATAGTGTCCGGTGAGCAAACCGGACTCGTGAGCCGAATACGGTGGTATGAGACACCGTGGTCGAGCTGTCGGCCTATGATGGGGTGACAAGCCTCCTCGTAGTGACCAGTGAGTAACCCAAACTCATGAGCCGAATACGGTGGTATGGGACATTGTATTCGAGCTGTCAGCCTACGCTAAGGTGATGAGCCTTTTCCATAGTGACCTCGAGTATAAAATAAGCATATGATCGGGTGACAAGCCCCTCGTAGTGACCTCGAGTGTAAATTAAGCCTACGCTGAGGTGACGAGCCTCCCATAGCAACCTATAGTGTAAACTCGTGAACTTGCCTATCATATATGATTAACTAGGATTGACAACTCTAGATGGATCATTGTTTGGATAAATGATATAAAGGGAGGTACCTTAGATTTCCAAACCTGCCGTATGAATAAGTCTAATTAAGAACTTGGCTAATCACGTACATGCACCGCATTACATGTGCCTTTGGCGTTGGAGTTGAGCACGGAGGAAGGGGTGCATGCGACGAAGTTCGCAGAGGGAGTGCGGCGAGGGCATACATCATTATCGCATACCATTATTGCATTAACAAGAGTAATTAGGACTTGATTGTTGTCTTGCTTTATCATTATTGCTTGATGAATTGATAACATGTTAACATTTGCTTTATAGTTCACCGAATTAGCTACTCATTCCCACTGGGACGGTGTTTTAAAACACCACCTAGACTCTGGTTTAGATGCGGGTGATGTTGAAGTCTATGTAGTTGAGTTGGACTTCATAGGCGTGGAGGAAGGATTCCTCTTACGTTCAACTATCGGCGGATCTATGTAGATCTCATACCGATGCTCTTTGGGATACTTGTTTAGTTGAACACATTTACTTCCTAATTTAATTTAAATATTCTACTTCTATTCATCCATGTTGCATTAAGTCTGAAATTCTTAGTTTAACTTCGCTACTGACAAGTGTTATTGTTGTAGTACACCTTAGGAGTAAGTTAAATATTTACAACTATACCGTCTTTGGATCTCGATCATCAAGTCCTTATTTAGTAGATCATTAATCACATCTTACTGGCTTCACACCACGATCGTTTTACGACTATATCGTATTCTCCAAAGCCACTTTACTAGTACAAGTAATCCTAAGTATTTACTTTCTTCTCTACTTAAATTAATAAAATCGATGATCAGTTCTAGTTTTAATTTTTTACCTGTCCATTATCAATTCATTTGGAAACTCGATACATTATCAACTACCAAAAGAAAAATCACTGGCTCAAGGCAAAAGAATTCATTCCAAAGGAGTAACACTTCCCTTACAAATTATCTAATTATTATAACATTTGATGACTGAATAGTCAAATCAGTATTTAGAGGTCCCATTCTAATCCAGCTAGTTTGGTTGTTGGGGTCACCAGTGTTCAACCGTTTCAGGTCAAAAATGACTTTGGCATGCTCGACACTATTCTTAAATGCACACGTTTGATCACATTCACATCATTCTTAACACGTGTGACCATATATCTGTAGTGAACACAATAGTGGGTCACTCAAGATCACCAGCTATTATGATAAATATTGTCCTGATTTTAAAATCTCTCAATAATTTTCTAAAAAATAATTGCGATATTTCCCAAACAATAGGATATCTTTTTTGTTAGAACAAATATCAAGAAATTTCATGACATTTTATGGTCAACAGGTCTAATTTAGAGCAAAATATCATGATATTTCCTGCAACCCAACACATACTTAAAGAATTTGTTATATAAACATATATTTAAATTTCATACCATCTATTATTTATAATAAATATTTTTATTTTCTACAAGATTTTTGCCATAAAATTCAAGAAAAACCTTGAGAAACTGGTGAGAATAATATTTGTCAATATGTCACTAGCGTGTGTTGTCCCATCAAGCCCACATGCTGAGCTGGCCGGATGATCAGAAATTGTTCTCTACTCATGTTCTTAACGACACACTAACATGCCATAATAAGAAATGCTGAGCGAATGATACAGACCATCATTGTGGAGATGAATCTTAAACATCCAACTGAAACATTTATTGACAGCTCACCTTCAACTCAAAAATTGAAGGATCAAACGACCACTTATCTAAGATGAAAGCTAGGTGGCACCTCCCGTAATGTTTTTGTGAAATCCACCCCATTCATCTATTTTGCTCACTTATGTTAGGTCATGAGACAAAAAATGAGGTGGATCCAAAACTCAAGTGGACTACATGACAAGGAAAAAGTGGAGAGAGAAACACTGCCTACCGTTGGAATTTTCTTGGGTCCACCTTGATATCTATGTGCCATCCAAACCCGTTCACAAGGTCATTTCCATTGGAATGAACTGAAAACAAAAAACATATTAAACTGAAACAAAACTTTCGTGGCTTCACGATTGTTTCAATCGATGTGCGTTCAATCCCCACTTATTTCTATCATGCGGCCCACTTGGGCTTCAGATCTACCTCATTTTTTGTCTCATGTCCCAGTATGAGCTGGCAAAATGGATGAATATGATAGATTTCTCACAAACATCATTGATGGCCCCAACCAGCTTCCTACAGCCAATTTGAATTGAGCCAAGCCAATGAAATACTGCAAAACTTTTCTCAAATTGATTGGTAGAGATTTTGACCCTAATTAAAATAAGAACTTATAATGATTTGAGATGTGGGGCCAACATGTCTGCCTAATTTGTTTGTACATGTGGGCCCATGGTTAGTTTATTCAAGCTGTTGATGTGATGGCCCCCATCAAGGATGGTGCTACTCTCAAACTTTTTTTTGTGCCTAAATCATGTATTTGCAATTGAGGAGAATGGGCATGGTCAATTCATGATGGGAGGCATCAAGTCAATGACTTGGATAAACCAATCGTGTATCCTACAATCATGTGTAGTGGTTCAACTACTTGCATACTTCACTCTCGATGGAAGCACTCACCTCATAAATATATCAAATTTCACTATCGAATGTTTAAATCAAATTAACTTCTAACCTTTACAGTCCTACACAAGAACCAAGGTCCTATACAAAAACTTGAATTTAAGCCTTACAAAAGAGTCAAAGTCTTATCAGATAACCCAGTACGTAAACTTTCAATGAAGGCTTCGGCAAAAGACTTTTAGTTAGTTTTCCTTAAACTAACTAATAACATCAATACTACACAAGGCCCTATGTTTACTCCCATTAATGACAAACTCAGCTTGAACTGGCCCGATCAAATCGAGCCGGCCAGTCAGGCTCGAGGACCGAGCTGAGCCGAGTTTGAGCTAAGGCTAGTTCGACTTGGTTCAACTCAATGTACACCCCTAACTAGTCATATATGATATACCTTCAATGCCATTAAGCAACACTTTAATGTCATCAAACTTGACCTTCAATGTCCATCGAAGGTGGCCCTGTCAAAAATGCAATTTCAGCGTTGA
Source organism: Magnolia sinica (assembly GCF_029962835.1). Classification (NCBI taxonomy): domain Eukaryota; kingdom Viridiplantae; phylum Streptophyta; class Magnoliopsida; order Magnoliales; family Magnoliaceae; genus Magnolia; species Magnolia sinica. Next base: position 9,613,699 of record NC_080578.1, on the reverse strand, counting down.
ACATTCCTGATTCTCAACCATGCCATCAAGGAACTACCATCAAACTTAATTGTGTTTAACCTTCGATGCAAAGGTGTTCTCAATTGTGTTTGACCGATGATATTCTTTATAATATTAAATATGAGCCAAGTGCCAAATAAGGTAAAAATCTTCTTTCCAATATTAATGCAATTCAATTGTACTGGGCTAATGATGTCATTTAACATGTAAATGTAGATATAAAGAATATGTTCATTATAAAATTTGTAGTAGAAATCTCCCATCAAACAAAGAAAATATAAATTTCTACTAATTTCACATCTCAAGGCATACCATCAATACACATTTTCCAACCTAAATCGAAGTAGCCGGTGAGCAGGTAAGGAATCACTACACTTTTGCAATTCATTGCCAACAGACATTCAAATATTTTCTTTTGATTAGTGTGGGCCTGTTTGTTACGCCTTAAATATTAGATCATTGGCAGTAAAAGAACAAGATAACTTTTGGAAGAGGCGAAATTCCCAACATAAAAAATAGTGTAAACTTCAACCTCGCCAAAAATTTGTGGGATCATGATATGCATTATAAATCCAAACAACTTATCCAAGTAAACCACAGCACAAAAAAAGTGGATTCTCTGGAAGCCGATTGCATACCGAGTAAACTCTGTAGGGTCCACCGTGATTTATGTATATTACCCAGCCATCCACTTTACCACATAATTTTATGGACCAGGGTCAAAACCGAATCATATACAACCCCATAAATGGACCACACCACAGGAAACAGTGATTTATGTCTACCGTTTTTTTCCCTTCATCCATGTTTGTGTGATCTTAAGAAAAGTTTAGATGACAAGCATAGCAAGGTTTCAACGGTGTAAATCATTATTTCCACTGTTTCCCGTGACATGGTCCAATTGAACTTTGGATAAGTTTCAATTTCACATGCCATAACGCAAATTAATTTATTTCATGCATAATGAAAATGTTTAATTACTGCTTATTTACAGTCAACTACATTTGGAACCAATCAAACAAGTTTTGATGGTTAGCATGGTTTGTTTCACCACAATTTTTAAGGCCCATCCAGGGAATCCTGGGATTAAGCCTTCCCATCCCTTCCAATCCCTTGAACCAAACGTGCCAGGCAAATTTGATCAGATTAGGGTGTATTGGATGGGATTTAAAGGTAATGATGGTGTTGTCAGTGGATTGTCTTAAGATCCATGGGATTGCTATATCTTAGGATCAGATCACCAAGTCTGTTGGGCACACCCGGCCAATCCTGGGATTTAACTTTCAATCCCTTCCAATACCATTCAATCCGCCCAGCCAAACGGGCCCTAAACAATAGACTTCGCTGCAGAAGGGGCACCTCCACTTTAATCCCTCAATGCAAACATCGAGACATGTTGAAAAAAGCTGCTCATTTGTAATGATTTACTAAGGGATGCTATGCCAAGAATTTTCAGATTACATGGTTTCTGTTTCCTTCAGAATTCAAACAGCTTAAAACAATTTGATCACTTCCAATGGGCAAAATTGAAGAATAGTAGACTTTCAAAATCAGTGAGGGAACCTCATTTTCGATAGATATTTTCATAATCAGTGACCGAACCTCTTTTTTGAAATAAAGCAATCCAATCTTGTAACAGGTTATTCAACCCTTCACTGGGACATATCCAGTGCAAACAGAACCGAATCTCACACAATCACTATGTGGGTTAACCGAATCTCACACATCCACGAGCATCTTTCCTCGGTTTTGATCAGATTTTATTCTATTATCTGACCAAACGCAACCAGACAGAATGTAAAACAACCCAAAGAGAAAAAACTTTGATACTCTGGCAGAGGGTGGTAGATGTCTAGATGATCCATGTGCCAATTTAGATCCATCGTGAACACCAACCATCCTTACTTGGGTACCTGATCATTGGATAGGAGGGACAGCATTGGACGTTCAGAAATGAAAAACACCCAAAACACTACAGTAGACGGAAAAAGAGCTAGAAATGCTCAACCGATCTCTGACTCACAACACCACGATTCATTCAATGTGCCTGTGCATCGAGCATGCACTACCAAAGTATCAATTGAAGCAACAAAACAGAAAATCAAATGTCCCATCCTCTATGATTAACTAAATACCGTATAGAAATTAGCTAACAAAGTGAATCAGATGGGAGTACTATGTAAGGGACATGTTCATCCCATGAGGCACACAACACATCAGCCAACGGGGCAGACGTTTAGTCCCAATACCAACTACCCGTCCATAGAACAACCCACCGTTTAAAAAAGCAATCAAGCGCATACACAAACGTTATTGTGTATATGACACCAACAGATGCAAAAACAAACACAAAAACACACCTTTAAAAAAAAATTCAAAAATCATAAAATGAGGGATTACTGTGAAGTAATGGAAAGAGTCTCAGACATCCAAGGATTAGAACAGCACAAGTTCTTAAGCCAGGCGAGGCGAAAGCTCCCAGACGCACGAGCTCTCAAGCAGGGCGAGGCAAAAACTCTCAGGCGCACAAGCTCTCAAGCACGGCGAGGCGAAAGCTCTCAATCAAGCACCGCGAAGCGAAAGATCTCAGGCGCACAAGCTCTCAAGCACGGCGATGCGAAAGCTATCAGGCGCACAAGCTCTCAAGCCCGGCGAGGAGAAAGCTCTCAAGCGGCCAATGCAAATGTTTTGAGAAACAAGCCTTTGGATTTTTCATCATAGACATTCCAAAATTACATTTCATACAGTAACAAAAACCCATTTAAGAAAGTGAGTAAAGGAGGAAATTTTCAAAATCCAAGACAGATAAAGCAAGAAAAACAAATGAGATAGCTCCAAAGTACAAATGAATGGTCTCAGACATCCAAGGAAGGATTGGAGCAGCACAAGCTCTCAAGCCCGGCGAGGCGAAAGCTCTCAGGCGGCCACTGCGAATGTTTTGAGAAACAAGCCTTAGGATTTTCATCATAGACATTGCAAAATTACATTTCATAAAAAAGAAAAAAAAAAAGAAGAGAAAAAACCCATTTCCGAACAATAAAGAAAAGATGATTTCAAAAGCCAATATAGATGGAACAGGAAAAAGAAGCGAGAAGGATCCGGAGTAGAAATGAGAATAGAGTCTCAGACAACCAAGGAAGGGTTTAGAGCAGCATAAGCTCTCAAGCCTGGCAAGGCGAAAGCTCTCAGGCGGCCACTGCGAATGTTTTGAGAAACAAGCCTTTGGATTTATCATCATAGACATTCCAAAATTACACTTCATAAAACAAAAACAAAAAACAAAAACCCCATTCCAACAAAATAAAATGATGATTTCAAAAGCGAATATAGATGGAACCAACAAAAAAAGAAGCAAGAAAGATCCAAAGTAGAAATGAAAAGAGTCTCAGACATCCACGGAAGGAATGGAGCAGCATAAGCTCTCAAGCCCGGCGAGGCGAAAGCTCTCAGGCGGCCACTGCGAATGTTTTGAGAAACAAGCCTTTGGATTTTTCATCATAGACAATTCCAAATTTGCATTTCATACAATTAGAAAAAAAAAACCAATATAAGAAGAAAAGGGGAAATTCAAAAAGTTAGATAGATAGTAGAACATAAGAAACTACCTTCGAGGGAACAATGAATATAGAAGAGTCTCAGACATCCAAGGAAGGATTGAAGCAGCATAAGCTCTCAAGCCCGGCGAGGCGAAAGCTCTCAGGCGGCCACTGCGAATGTTTTGAGAAACAAGCCTTTGGATTTTTCATCATAGACAATCCCAAATTTGCATTTCATACAAATAGGAAAAAAACCCAATATAAGAATAAAAGGGGAAATTCAAAAACCTAGATAGATAGCAGAACATATGAAACTACCTTCGAAGGAACAATGAAAATAGAGGAGTCTCAGACATCCAAGGAAGGATTGAAGCAGCACAAGCTCTCAAGCCCGGCAAGGCGAAAGCTCTCAGGCGGCCACTGCGAATGTTTTGAGAAACAAGCCTATGGATTTCTCATCATCGAGGACAAAAATTACATTTCATAAAAAAGAAAAAAAAAAAGAAGAGAAAAAACCCATTTCCGAACAATAAAGAAAAGATGATTTCAAAAGCCAATATAGATGGAACAGGAAAAAGAAGCGAGAAGGATCCGGAGTAGAAATGAGAATAGAGTCTCAGACATCCAAGGAAGGATTGAAGCAGCACAAGCTCTCAAGCCCGGCAAGGCGAAAGCTCTCAGGCGGCCACTGCGAATGTTTTGAGAAACAAGCCTTTGGATTTCTCATCATCGAGGACAGAGAAAAAAGAAAACCCCTAATCGAGCAGATCTTGGCATGCAAGAGAAAAAACGAAAAACCCTAACTTCGAGAAAATCTAGTTGTAAAAGAAAAGAAAGAGAAAACCCTGCGTTGAGAAAATCTAACTACAAGAGAAGCGCAGAAGAATACCCTAATTGGGAGACGATCCTGCTGAAGTAAATAAAAAGAAAGAGAAAACCCTAGCTAAGAGGAGACGGGCTACTTCACGAGGATATGAGAGACGAGCGTAGGGTTTTGGAATGCGAGGCTTTTATAGAGAGATTGCATCTGTAGGTCAATTTCGTTGAGCTAGGGTTTTTTCGGTAAATTACCAGAACTGCCCCTTCTGCACGGGTCGCTTCCATATGATAGACGGCGGAAATGTTGCGTCATTGGGAGCTGAGAAAGCTCAAGTGGGTCGTGTCATTCGTTGATCCATGCCGTTGAAGATGTACAGAGCGTGTAAGTGGACGTACGGTTGAGAAATAAGATGAATGATAAAGTGCTCCAGGCATACAGTTCGATTCGGACGCGGATTTCCTCCGAAAGCCTTTCGCATGAAGTTCCTGTACTGGAAACCTAGGTGGCGCTCACCGTGAAGTCTGTAAGAAATCCACCCCGTCCATCCGTTTTGTGACCTCATTTCTGTACAATGAATAAAAAATGAGCCGGATCCAATACCTAAGTAGGACGAAAAAGTGAGGATTGAACTTCCACAGTTGAAATATTCGTGGGCAACAGAAGTTTTGAATCAGGGTAATATTTGTTTTTTCAGTTCATCCCCTTAGGAATGACGTTATGAACGGTACTGATTTCATTTAAACATAACTGTTGACCCAGGGAAGTTTCAACGGTAGGAATTTCTCTGCCCACATTTTCCTTTAGTGAGGCACATTTGAGTCTTGGATACTGCTAAATTTTAGTCTCAAGTCGTAAAATGAGTTAAAAAAAAATGGATGGACAGGTTAGATTTCTCACAAACTTCATGGTGGGCCCCACCTAGGTTTCCAGCGCGAAAGGCTTTCGCAGGAAATCCGCGTCCGTTCGATTCGGTCGAGTAAGTGGGGCCCATGTGGTTCACTGTTCCACGTCGTAAAGGAAGATGCCCCGCCGTGAAGATAGGCTGGCGCAAAAATCACGCGTTCCAGTCATCAGGTTCGCATCATTAGATTCAATGGACAACCAACGGCGTTAAATCAAAATACACTCTCGTTATTCACCAGAGGAGTGTATCAGCCTGATTTTTGTCATGCAGCCATGTTTGTAAGCATCAGTTATCTCAGGGTGGAGCCCATCATATTGATGGTTTGGATCATTAAACCATCGCTTCCATGATTCAACGGTTCAGATTTAGCATGGAGTGGGTTCATTAACTGACTCGTGTGGTTTTGAGTCCAGTTGGATCTCATCCGAGTTGGGAGTGGGCTTGACTCGACCGCATCTGGGGTGATCCGGGGATCAGGTGTGAAGATTCCGTGTCAGCTCGGATGAGCGAGTGCCGGGATCGTCCGAGTCTCAGAAATCCTGGCACATGCAGTAGAAACCAAAGCAACCATCTGGATCACACCAGGCCTTGGGCCCCAAACGGTATAAAGATTGCTAAAGGCTCTGCTTTAATTTCCTCCACTCCACAAGTGGGGCCTTGTAGTGACATTGATATGATAGGCCCCACTGTGGAAGGCCCTTGCAAATATCGGAAGTAGATGCACGGTTCAAAACAAAATTCAGCAGTTCACATCCAACAAAAAATAGGGAGTGAATAGACAGACATGATCCTCAAATCCTGAAGCTTTTTGGAATCACCACCATCCACTGTGTGGTCCATCATAAAAATGGTCTGGAAAACCCAACCGCAGGCTCCAGTTGAAGGCATGAAAATTTATTATCAGGCCAACCAACCATTTTATACTACATGGAGGTCATAAATCCTCGAGCGAAGGTTGGTTTTAAGTATCATTACAGCCTTGAGTACAGACAAGGGACAAGCGGGCCACTCCGCTCAGCAATCTAGACCATTGATATGGTGGGCCAGAATGTGGATAAACCAAGCCTTAAAAATCTAAAAGATTGGAAGCTTGTAGAAAATGAAAATTATCCAATACTGAGACATCATAGCTCCTCCCAAAAAAAAAAAAGGCTCTTAAAAGTTCAGATTTTGAAATGCTGGGTAGATTCCAGCAGTTTAAAGGGTGTTTTTCCCCCTTTGAAAGGATGATGATTAATACAATTTCCCCAAGAACTCGTACAATTAGTTGGAAAATATGGCAGAAGAATGGAAAATATCGACCCAAACGAGGAAGGCATCACCATTCACATCCATCATCTGAACCATATTTCCATCCACATGGCAGACCCTACTCAGTCACACCAATTTAAAAAAAATCGTACCCAGCCTGCAATACTGACTGCCCATTCAAACAGAACTTAGCCTGAAGAATCGTTAGCCTTTGCCCCTTTTCATCTCCAGTGACGGTTCCCATCCACCCGTTGATTCAGTTACAATCATCCAGCGCTACTGATGGTGGGGTGCGCAACGGGTGCTCTGCTGGCATTTTGCGCTATGCATTATGATCATAGTACAATGGATGAACACAGAGTCTTAGTAAACAATATCGAATAAGTCCATCATAATTTGTGTCAAGGAAGAATGCTTCAATGCATAGTAAAATCTACATAGCCTGGAGATGGCCTCTATTGCATCTGCCATGACAACAAAACGAAATTAAAGAAGGAAAAGAAGCCCAAAAAACCAACAATTATGGACGGTTAGATTAGCACCCATGATGAACTTTATATGGAGTCAAGTCATGCTTCTCCAGTTATCTCATTAATCGTTGCACAACACTGCCACCCTCGTGTGACCAGCACACTCTTGTAATAACAAAACTGGATCATACCATTCGGTCGATGATGCAGCTACTGGCTCACATCCGGTTTCTCATTCCCACATCCCTTCCGATTGCAAACCGTGCGGAAAGGGTAGTTCAGATTGCTGCATTTGGTGCAAGTCCAGCTACCTTCTGGAGCACTTGAATCCTTGTTGCCAGATGCAGACCGGTTTGGACCCTACAAAAAAATAAATTAAAAATTAAAAACAACAGAAAAGATCAATACAATTCACAACATATTTATGTACATTGGATGCATCTTGAAATTGCACTCAGGAAGAATTGATTTCTACCCGTTGCCCGTTCCATGCTACCATGTGGAACATCAACATTGAGCAGAAAGGACAAAATGGATAGACTAATGCGGGATCCGTTTTCCATGCCTTTCCCAATGCTGCGCCTTTGTTAATGAAGGCTGGCATCGACTACATGTTTCCACAGGTTCAAGCATAAAAGGGAAACAAAAAACCATTGTAATAAAACTCCTCCCACAGGTTCAAAAGAAAAGACACATGACTCTATATGTAGAGGTTCTTGAATTGCATAGTTGTATGAAAACTCCCACTCAAAGGAACTTTTCCTTATTCTATATAGTCTACTATTCTAGAGGTTGAAGTTCTACATTTGTCTAATTGAAGGGAAACAGAATTCTTAACTGTGCATCTGACCATTATCAACTCTTCTTGACTTCTTTGAGAATTCCTGAATTATTATTAATATCAGGGAAGCGTAAAAATATGATGCAACTGAGAATCCCCGACGTACTTCCTCAATGCCTGTTCATGTATGTTAGCGGTGAAGGTGGAAAGAAATGAGCTCACAGAGAGTTCTCTCTTCAGTATCTTCTTTCCAGAAGACAGTTCTAGTAAAATTCTCATACATTCGGGTAGCTAGCAAGGTCTCAGGAGAGATGGTTACCAAAAGCACTTATTTGTGGCTTTGTCAGATTTCTTCTTAAGAAGATTTCTTGGCATAAAAGGTGCTCTTTCATAACAATGCAATGGACCTGAGTTGGATTTCATCACAGTTTATTTTCAGAGCAGGTGTAATCCACTGGTATTGGTTTTCCTTGAGGTTGTTCCACCACAATCTGTGTTCACTATAGGCCATTTCATTGCAGTGAAATCAATTAGGCTCTTGGCTGGCAGTGAAATCAGTTTCAGGAATGTTTTAAATCCCACAGCTTACAATTTTAAAAATAATAATAATAATAAATAAATAAATAAAAATTCCTATTTTTTGAAGATTGCAAATCCTAGCATTCGAGTTAAATACTTTGAAAAAGGACTCGAGATTCATCTTACATCTCACTGATAGAAGTATGCATGGATGTGATACTTCAGTCAAGCTAAGTAGGTTTACCTTGTGGTCTGGATGGAGATGAAATACAGTTGCAGGTGAGAGTGACTTCTTTCTAATATTTAAATGTTCTAAAGGCCTGTCTGAAGTGACAATTCATGGGGAGAACAAAGGAATTCGTAATCATTATTTCCCAAAGTACTATTGAGGAATGGATTCCACAGGATTCCATTTAAGTGGCGTGTTTGATTTGCAAGTGTAATATCTCCACTTCATTTTACAACAGTCACCATGATTCTCTTTGCAAATCAACAAAATAATAATAATAATAATAATTACACTTCTACATTTTATTTTTTCATGAATTCACACTTCAGGCCCTAAACGCACTACATACTTCACGATGAATGTTAAATATGGTTGGGGTCTGGGCACATCTTAAGATTTCTTTCTTTTTGTACTTCATCCATTTAATGAAAGAAATTATACAATTTTGCAATTTGATTTCCTAGTGACCTTGTTCCAATTTTACAATCAAATACATTTGTTAGAATATAGGAGGTTAGGCTCATTCACTAAAAAGGGCGATAATAGAATGTCACATGAATAAAACATGATTGGGAATAAAAATAGTTTAAAATGACTAGTAATGAAAGGGCAATGAAAACCTACAGGAGTGGGTCTGGCAGCTCCACATTTCTTCATGTTGCATGTGGTCCTAAAGGCAAAGTTAACATTGTCACATTTGGGACAGATCCAATCTCCTTCAGACAAACCATCTGGCCCTGCAGAAATATTCAGAATCAGTTGGGAAAGCCTCAAAAGTCACTCAAAACAGCCAAGCTGAAGATGGAAACCTGACTTATTGAGGCAAGCAAACAACATTTTTTTTTTTCTTTTTTAAGAAAAACTCACCTTTGGATCAAGAAAAAGAAAAATAATAAATGAATATTATAAACACCTTTTCTGATGAACTAATTCAAATTTAACGAGGCAATGAAACCCAATTGCAAGACGAGTTAAATAAGCATTATTTCATCATTAATAAACATATCTGTCATCTCCATTTATTAGATCACGAAATTACAGAACCAGTAGTAAAATAACACAAAAGCATAAACTTAAAAAGAATCATCATTTGGGTATCTAAGAAATCCTACCCCTAATTGACTAAAAGTATAAACTTAGTAAAGATTAATTTACATAAAACCAAAAGAATGAGGAAGCTGTGGAATTCATTAGCCTCACGGAGAGGCTAAATAGATGATCCCCTTGCTGAGAAAAGTGGTGCTTGGAAGTGGGGATATGAAAAGTCCATGGTATTTTCAGTAAAATCTACAGTCTATATTATTGGAAAATTTTCTATGTTAATGGAGAACTATTGTTATCTGGGGCCCCCAAGGGGGTTGCATTGGTTGACTTACAAATGTGTATCATTTGCCTTCGTAACAAAGAAACAGTCGATCATTTGTTCCTGCCGGGCAGATTCTTTTCCCTATTTGGGATTGATTGGGTGATGCGGCAGTGAAACAACAGGACTTTATGTAAGAAGGTACAAGCAGTAGCTGTGTCTTTCCAAAGGGCAAAAGTGGGAATGGAATGCTTTGTTGGCAAGGGGTCTCACGGTTGTAATAAAAACCAAGAATGTTGAGAGAGTTTTGTAAGATTAAGGATGAGAAGATTCCTCATCATCCTCCACTGCTTTAATTGTATCTCTTCTCTTACTTATAAAGTCAAGTAACAATAATAAAAACATAGAACAATCTGCATCATGCTGGAAAGGAAAAGAACAATCTGAAACATATCATCTAGTTACCTCCACGGCGTTTTCGAGATGCATTATTATCGGGTAAGCCTACTTCAGACCATGGGGCTGGCACCTTGAGAACCCAAAACCCAGCACATACTCAGGCAAACCATAAAAAAGGGGTGAAAAAATAGTTAAAGCAAAATAGCAAGAGGGCTCAATAAGGCATACAGGCAATGGGGACCCCCGAAATCCAAATCCATATCCATCCATTGCAGGCCCATGCCCATAACCAATGCCTGCTTCATCAACAAAAATTAGTTATTAGAGGGAGAATGAATGATGTGAGCATATCACAGATGAGAGAGAGAGGGTCTAACCTCCCAAGGGTCCGGGTGGACCATATGCAGACAGAAGGCCATATGGTGCTGCAGCACTTGCAGGTGGCCCATAGTTATAACGGATTCCAGAGAGTGGAATTGGAGGTCCGTAACCACTGGATATTCCAAGTGGCAATGGTTGAGGAGCTCCGATGCCTCCGAAATAAAAGGGAGGAGCATGCTCGAAATTGCTAGGGAGAGGTGCTGACCCCATTCTCTGTCACATCCAACACCATATTCCATCACAATGACTTAATCATAAATTAAAGCAATAGTTAAATTGGGGAAAAAAATAAGAAGAAGAAGAAGAAGAAGAAGGATTCTTTATTATTTTTTCAGGATACTTAGTAACATGCTGACTTGGCTTATTGTCACAGTTGAATTGGGGGCCCAACGATATAGGTGGGTGAACATCAAAAGATTCTCTGTTCGGGTTGACAATACAACTAGCCACCCAACTAACTCTTTCAGCCGACTTTCTCCCTCCCAAATTCATCTCTTCCTTCCTTTGTCTACATGTGTTGCACGTGCCACAACCCTACTTTACTTCAACTGGGAAATGTGGGCAAAGATAACTAAGACCGGATCAGACTGAGCTCACTCTGAGTTTAAGGTAAAACCAAGTTTATTTAGTTCCAGATTTTCAGTGAGGTTTAGGGCCTGTTTCGGAGAGTGGATTTGAAACCCCCTGGATTTGAAATCCTCTTATTGTGTTTGGCACCCTAGATTGAGAATCAACTTTAATCCAAAAGTAGCTATTCATAGTATATTTGCAAAGGTTTGAATTTAATTACTAAATAAACTTTAATATCTCTAATTAGTGAACTTATGTAATTTTCGACACAATGGTTGTAATAAGCCCGTTGAAACATCTACTTTGCTAAAAAAATGATGAAATTCCAAGTCTCGGATGGGCCACAAGCACAAGATCACGTCCGAGTGACCAACCAATGATTTTTAACCGTTGATTTACATGGACAATGGTTGGACGGTGCTGATCATAGTATTAAAGAAATTATAGTGATACAATTGATAAGCTAATTATTTTAGGATATCATTAGTGGGCCATGTGTCCAATAGATTAATAGTCTAGTGATACACATGTTACATATGCAACTATGGGAATGATTTTAGATGTAATCCAAGGTCTCACCTTGGATTTCAAACCCCCTGATTGAGGGGATTTGAAACCCCTAGTTACTTTAGGGTGCCAAACAAACTAGGGGATTTGAAATCCCCTCAAATCCCCCCAAATCCATGGTGCCAAACGACCCCTTCGTAACTTAGCAAGTTGATTGAGTTGGTATGTTTTTTTGGACCTTGATACAGACTATCTATTCCTTTTGTAATTGTATGTGGTGCCCACACACATGCACGAGAATATGCACTCATGTATGCATATATGGTAACTAAATTTTGGAATCAACTCAAGTTATGTGGTTTGCTTAGATTAGTAATGTAGGGGCATTTTCACACCGAGCTCGAGTGGGGTGGCTTGTGGGATGCAAGGGCACACCTGGGGTGGGCAGCCCGTGTGAGGCAGGCCCCACTCGTGTCAAGCAGGTGGCTTGTGTGAAGTGGAACTCATGTGAAGTGGGGCCCACGAGGGGGTTCAACCAAGGTCATAACCCATGGGATATGGGGCTTGGGCTATGAGATAAAGGGATTGATTTGACATGCTCTATCAGTTCGGGCTTTTAGAGCGAGTGGTTAATTATCATGCATCGAAGTGGTATCGGAGTGGGAGGTCTCGTGTTCAAGACTCCTCACCGGGAGTGATTAATGCAGGGGCATTTTCACACCGGCTCGAGTGGGGTGGCCTGTGGGATGCGGGGGCACACTCGGGGCGGGCGGCCTGTGTGAGGCGGACCCCACCCATGTGAAGCGGGTGGCTCGTGTAAAGTGGAACCCATGTGCAGTGGGGCCTCGGCCATTTCACTCTATCACGAATCATACCATCAATTAAGCCATAGGTCCTCAAGTGTTACTACCTCCACCCAAGTCCTTTAGGACCTTCCCCTTGCCCTTTTTAAAGCTTTCAACTTGAAACAACTCACTCCTAATTGGTGCAGTTCTTGGTGTTTGTTGCACATGTCTAAACCATCTAAAGCCCATTTGAACACACCCTCCAAAGGAGCTTTTGAGCCCAAAACGGTGTTTTGATCCAATCAACAATTATTGTTGTACGTTTGGATGCACTTTGCAAATCCCAGTCTCATCCCCTGCCTGACAAATTCAGGGGATTGGTTTTTGCTGAGTCGACCAAAAAAGAAGGCTTGAAACCCCACCTACTCCAAAGTTCCCTTGAATGCATTCATTTCTAACTCTATCCTACCTTGTCTTGTTATTCATCAATCTCACCATCCTCATTTCAGCTATGCTCATCCTATGAACTTGTTGTCCCTGGACTGCCGAACATCCTCTCCCATCTTAAGTTGAAGGTTCTTATTTCATCTTTTTATTGCTTGGAATGCATCTGGTATGTGTTAAACAATTTTTCTGATTACTGGAAACTTACAGTACTTACTGGATTTATTTTTGCATAAGCATTAAAACCTTTCCAACTCGCTGGAAATTCCATCTAGTTTCTTGAAATCAATTTCTAACCTCATGAAATCAATCCATACAAACTGGAAATTGTGAATAGTTGCTTGATTTTTAGCTTGAAAGCTTATTCCATTGGATACTTTGCAAATACTTGATAGTGTTGGAAATCAAACCAGGGCCATCTGATGACATCACATTGCAATTGATTGGGTAATAAACCTAGATCAATCCACCCCAATCGTGCTCAGCAAGCTTTTCTGGCACAGACCTTAACTGTTAGTGGATTAGCCTTTTTGGGTAACACGCAATAGTTATGGTATAGTGCAGGGCATGTTCATTATGGTATTTGAGCGGTCTGCAGTAAAAATGCACCAGTGGGTTCCCTGCCGTTCTTTGCAAAATTGCAGCTAACTAATTGAGTGCCTCACATCCTCAGCATCAACTTGGGTGCCTGCGTTCATTACATTATTCGAGCAAACTCCATGTGTGTGTGGGCCTCATGCCCAAAAGGGTGTCTAGCAACAGCCCCACCATAACACTCCTTCGCTTGCTTGCCCTTTGAGTGTGCATGTGTTAGTTGGGCTGGGGGTGAATACTGGGTGTAACCATGTTGGCACGCAGGTGTTGTCAATGTGAGCCTCCAGAAACTGGGCAATAGAGGTAGGTTCATATGTGGTTCACAGCCGATCTTCAATTTTTTTGCCAATCTACCTTTAAAAGTCAACCCATCATTGACGGGGGAAAGATAACGATCATGATGGTGATGATGGTGATGATGATGATCCTTGAGCTGGCTGAACAACAATCTCTACCAAGAAATTCTATCAAAATTCCTATTTGCTGCTGAGCTAGAGTGATGAGTCACTGCTAGGTCACTATTATCGATCGCAATAAATCTCCTAGTCGGTGGTACTATCAGATCATACAGTTCACTCTAACTCAATGATGCTTCTTCCAAGTATCAAGTGAGTTTCCCAACATTAAAGTACTTATTTAATGATTATAGTGACCCAAAAAAAATACAAGGATAAAACAAACTGATCAGATTAACAAATCAAATGCATTACACTAAAATTTAATTACATGGCAGTTCATCTAGCAATGCGGAACTCAGAGGAGCTCATAAAACTAGCATTTGCACATATTTCTGAAATGAAGTGAGTAATAGAAAATGCATTATCAATGAAAGCACTGAAAGTGGCATACCGTGGTGGTTGATGGTCGAGCAGCACCACATTTTCCACGGTTACAAACAGTTCTAAACCCAAAGTTCACATTTCCACATTGAGGGCAAGTCCAATCTCCGTCATTTTTAGCAGCTGCACGAATAAAAATGTTTAATGATGCAAGTAACTTTACAAGTTTTGGGCAGTATCTAGATTATAATCATCTTTTTTTCTTTTTCTTTTTTAATCCTAGGATATCGCCTCATAAAAATGTTTAATGATGCAAGTAACTTTACAAGTTTTGGGCAGTATCTAGATTATAATCATCTTTTTTTCTTTTCTTTTTTAATCCTAGGATATCACCTCATTTCACTTCAACGCAATCCAATCTAAGTATTCTTGCAAAGCCATCCACCATAAAAGACTAACAAAGCACTGACCTCTGACTATTCTAACATTTATAGATTGACTAGGATGAAAATTATTAACGGAGATGGATTCCTGGCAATGGAGGGAATTACCAGGTTCGTATTGAATAACTGTCATGTATTTTTCCTGTTTCTTCCTACCATCTCTTTATCTTATAAAAAAGGAAAAAAGGCCAGATGCTGATTACAAAGAAAAGCATGATATCAAGGTGCCTCAACCTGAACAAGAGATCTGCAGTAGGTGAACTGAACCATAAAAGATTAATGCGGATAAAATCAATGTAAATAAGTCAAAGGAATAACATCCTACTCATCAGCAAAACACAGTTCACTGATGCCTGGACATGGATTCCATGCATGCAGGTCCACAGTTCAGTGACTCAAACCATTGATATGATGGGCCCAGTTAATGACAGTTGATGCCTCAAAAATCTTCTAGATAGGAATATGCTAGTTCTTTGATCAATTATCTACCAAGAGATAGTTAAGAATAAAATTTAGAACAAGTCCACGTTCAGTGGAAAACAGTACAACAGTAAAGAACAGGGTCTTCCAATGTCTGAGAATTCCAGCCATGATGGGTCCCATTGGATCAACAATATTCTAGTTCTTTGATCAATTATCTACCATAGATAAGGATAAAATTCAGCACAAGTCCATGTTCAGTGGAAAATAGTACAACAGTAAAGAACAAGGTCTTCCGATGTCTGAGAATTCCAGGGCATCTCCGACCACGACGAGACCCTCTAGATCAACGATTTGGATGAAGAAAACATGGCACCACATGTTTTTGATGATGAAAAGGCCCAAGAATTCCCCAAGTCTATGAAAAGAGAAGAATACAAGGAGCATGGATTTGGGTGGAAGATAATAGTACGGTGGTAGCCGTTATGGCCACTGTTACCGTTACAGAACACCTTGTTCCCCAGGCCACCCATTTCCTAGGTAACCCCAGAAATGACACCCCAGCTTTTACCTGGGGAACACATTTCCCATGAAAAAGGTGAGAAAAGGGCCCATCTTCCAACCCTAGCACTCTTCTCCTCCATCTTCTCCCCTCCTCTCCTACCATCTCCTCCATCGTGTGGAACCTTCAAGAAGAAGGTATGAGTTTGAGCTTGAAAATGACACAAGTTACAAGCACATCACCAGTAAAGATGGGTTGCTAATGGATTCAATGTTGATTGTAAGGGAAGCTTGTCGGGGTTTGATGTGGATTGCCATCAGGATAAGAGTAAGAGTAAAAAAGTAGAGGAGATGGAGCCTGACTGAGTCTAAGAGTAAAAAAATCAGGTTCAAGGACAGTTTCAGTTATAAGAAGAACCCACCATAACAAGTGGACAACTTAGTTTTTTGCCCACAAATTTATTCAAGCATCATTAATGGATCTGTCCCTGAGATTGGTTGCCGTAGTGAGTTGAGTAGAGAGAGCTTAAGGAAGATGGACCGTAGAAATATGTTTTCTCCTAGACCACCAAAAGTGCACGTCTTCAAATGCTTTTACAATTTTCTTTTGAGAAAATACCAAAACTACCTTATATGAAAAGCCGTATACTATTTATATAGCTATCGGCATAGGTCTAACGCCAGGGATTAGCAAATCCTTCTTCTTGGTAATAAAACGTTATCATCCAAAATTTATTCCCATCCATGAATCACGTGCTATGATATGTGCATCCACTCATGCACACAATGCCACAGGACATATGGGATTGTTCCCATGACTTTACTGTTGAGTTGTTAATGGAGTCAAAGAGTCGTCGCACAGCGTTGTAGGTAGTCACATAGGCTACTAGGTCTGGGAGAATAAGTCAAGTAGGGAACCAATTAGTTGAAGTGTAGGACATGTATCATGTAGTTGAGTAGTTGTGGATAATGTCGCTATTTAATTATATGTTAAATAATGAAGAGGAATCAACTAGTCTTCTTTCTTCTACAAAAATATTACAAGTTGGTTCTCCTTGAACCGAACCAACTTACGTTCGTTTTTATCTTACCACTATTCCACCAAAAAAGAAGAAAGGCCATACCAAAGTGGTATCAGAGCCACCTTCGACAATGGCTGACCCCTGAGTTCATGAGCATGAGGCTGAGATTGGGCGGTCACAAAAATCGTCAACCAAGCAGGAGTTGATGTTAGTTAACATCCTGCAAAAGCAGACGGCCATAGATATCAAGTATGACCATCTCACAACTTCTCTTCAGAAAGATAAGGCCAAAGGTCTGAAGGGCGATCCCATGTCCAACTTTAACGAGCCGAAGCCAAAGGGGATTCTTCACAATTCGATTCGGCTAGGACCATTGAAATAAGGTTGCTCACACTGGATTTTCCTTGCTACAATGGGGAAAATCCATTTGGTTGAATTTATAGGGCCCAACAACTCTTTGCTTACCATCAAATGACACCTGACCAACAACTCATCATCACATCCTTCCACATGGAAGGGGAGTCACTCTAGTGGTTTCAATGGTTGGAGAAGGCCCATGGCCCCATGTCTTAGGATGAGTTTGTTAACGCATTGAACACTAGGTTCGGTCCCACAGAGTTCGAGGACCATGTCAAGGCTCTGGCCAAGCTGCAACAGACGACGTCGTTGCAGGATTATTAAGCTCAGTTCAAAAGGTTTGTTGACTGCACTGAAGGCTTGAGCGAGTCTTTCCTATTGAGTTGCTTTGTTTGTGGGCTTAATGATAAGCTCGGGCTGAACATTCAAATGTTCAATCCTAAGTCCCTTATAGCGGCAATCGGGTTGCGCAGGCTTCAAGAGGAAAAGTTTATTGCAAGAAGGAAGCTAAAGCAACTTGCAGGAGTCAAGGCCTCCACTATACCCAGTTTAAGGGCGTCCAAGGGGACCACACCACCAATCAAACGGCCAACACCAGTTGAAATCAAAGAAAAAAGGGATCGAGGTCTCTGTTATAACTGCAGTAAGAAATTCCATCCAGGACACCGTTATAAGACAAAAACTCTTCCTTAAAAAAGGAAACTTGCAAGTGAGGAGGAAGAGATCAATGAAGAGCCTGATAAAGTTGAAGCGGTGAAATAAGAGCCTCAAGAACCCTCTCCAGAGATCTCGTTACACGCTACTGCGACAGACACCCCAAACCATGAGGGTTGAAGGTCGTATCAACAAGCAGCTAATGACCATCTTGATCGACTCGGGTAGCACACGCAACTTTATGAATCCAACCGTGATCAGAAGGGCATGTATCAAGGTGCAACGTGGTGACCAATGTGAAGTAATGGTGGCCAATAGTAAAAGGCTCACTAGTGTGGGAAAATGCAAGAGGTTGGGCATCATTGTCCAAGAATTACCTAATCTCACCAATGTCTACCTCCTACCCTTGAGTGGGTGTGACGTGGCCCTAAGAGCTCATTGGCTACGTACATTAGGACCCATTCTTTGGGACTTTTTAAAGATGCTTGTGCGGTTTTCCATAAAAGGAAGGGAGTACGAGCACAAGAGATTCTCGCCAAATGGGACCAAGGTGGTCGAGTGTAAAAGCATCATGAAACTATTTGGAAGCAACGCAAAGGGGTGATGTTGCACATCAGTAATTTGAATGGTCAACAAAGGGGTAATGTTGCACATCATAGAAAAAAGAAGACTATTTGATTCCTATTCATTGCTCAACACGTAATTAAATAGTTACATCACCTATAAAAACTCAACTACTTAATCACATGACACATGTCCCACACTTCAACTAATTGACTCCCTACTTCACTTATTATCTCACAGATCTAGCCCACTAAATTACCTACAACATGGGTGTAATAACTCTTTCACTCAATCAACAACTCAATTGTAAAGTCATGGGAATGATACCATGATCCCTCATAGCATTGTGCATGGACGTACGTATCACCCCCTTGCTCAATGGTTTGTCCAATAAAACTTAGAAGCCATTTGCTGAAAACATACCAATGTGAAACATGTATGGTATATCTGGCAATCCATCAAGCGCAGCTGACCGTGAAAAAGGCATGGCCCAAATTTTAGGGTGGCTTGTGCATCATGTGGCCCACTTGATGGAAGAGTTGGATTGGATCTATCACACGTATTTGAAACAGTGCTGATTGTGCAATGGATGTCTTAAAACAAACTTCAGATTTTTCCCAGGAAACATCCAGTGCTAATCAAACAAATTTCAGACTTTCTGCAGCAAACAACAGAGTCTCAATCAAACAAAATCTACCAGTTTCCCAGAAGCATTAAACCTCCCTGGATTTCCATGGTAAACATAAAAACCAGGGAATAGCTGTTGTTGATAGATGTCTTAAATCTATCAAACAACCTCAATGACATCAAGGAAATTTAGCCAGCCCAAGAAAGCTCAGCCGAAAATCTAGCAACATATTCTTTTGGAATTTGCGGGAAGTTCGCCAGCCTAAGGTCAAGTTCGGCTAGCGGAAGTGTCGGTCGGCTAGCCCAAGCTCTGCTTAGGCCAGCCGAAGGTTACGCAGTTTGTGTGCGGACTGCGTAAATTTGAGGTGGTTTCCGGACTATTACAAGTCAGTGCGAAAGTAAGATTTCCTAATCTATAAATAGGAGTTCCTAGGGCCATTCTACAACATGCTAAGGCTTTCTAAAGTATTCCAAAGGGTTTCGAGAAGGGATTCTAGGGTTTCAAAGGGTGTAGCAAGGGTGAGATTCGAGGTTGTTCGAATTGGGTAAATCTTTTCTCTTTGTAATTTATGCTTTCATAGTTGATTTATGTCGCCTTGTGCCATGGTTTTTTCCCGAAAGGGTTTTCCATGTTAAATCTTTGTGTTCTCTTGTGTTTGCTTGGTGCTCTTGGATTGCTATCCTAGATCCATATCTGTGTGATTCCGCTGAACAAATCTCAACAATAGCATTCCCTAGGAAACAAACACGCCCTCATAGAAAGATGGAATTGACGCTCCAAACTCTATCATAGGTCCTTAGAGAACAAGCACCAATTCCTCCTTCATAATCATCTGCCACAACCACAATTCCCACTACAGTAACTACAATGAAAACATCAACAAGTACAACACACATCGGTACTTCCAAGCCACCAAAACACCAACTGCAGACACATGTGCAATGACACTTGGGGCATTAAAATCGATACACAGCAATCTGCCTTTTTTTTTTTTGTGGGGGGGGGGGACGAAACTGCAATGGTACGGCAATGCATCCATGGAGGCGAATTCAAGTGCATATAAAGTGAAGAAATCCAATGCAAAAGCAAAATCAACGAATTCAAGCAATAAACCCAGGAAAACAGACGACAGTGCCGATTTTTATATATCCACCCCTAAAATTGACATATCCACCCCTACAAGAGTAGTTTGGGAATGGAAAAAACTCACCATCGTTGCGAGAGCGTTTCGACAAGGAGTTGCGATTATCAACCTGAGCGAGAGAAGAAGAAAATAAAAAAGGCCAAGAAAAGTGAAAGAAATCAGAATCATGAAAGAGAAGAGGACAGAGAAGAAGGAAAGAAAGAGAAGGAGAACAAATACAGGGTTGTGGGTGGATGCTAAAACTCTAGGTTTAGAAGCACGTGAGTTTCTCGTGCTCTAAAACCCTAGGTCTTTGAGATGTTGATGAGAAGAAAGGGAGATGAAGGAGATTGAGGCAACTGACCTTGGCGGAAGCCATACAGGGCTCAGCTCAGCACAATTCGCTGCAGACAGACAGACAGTGTGCTGATTAGGGTCATATCTGCGGCATTTGATGACTCGAAGGAGGGATTTTTTTTCTCTTTTTCTCTTTTCTTTTTTTATCGTTCTTTAATGAAACTGAGAATTTAATGTCCCACGAAAAAGAGAAGTGGCCCAAAAACACTGCGGGGCCCACCTTAGTTGCCAATCGCTATGTTCGGATCACCGACTTCTATTTTATTTTTTTATCGTTTTTTGCGCCCTTCCTTCATGCATGCTAGACTGCGGTGTTTTGTGACTGTCATTTGATATTGTCCGCCACAGCCAGCCCGCTGCTTGGACGGTCCGGATCAACAGGAATGGTATGCGGACTGTTGATGAGTTGGAGGAACTGCTCTCATGGTCGTGGTTGTGGCTAGAGGTGTACACAAACCGTGCTAGCCCGGTTAACTTGCTCGACTCGGCCCGAAAAAACTTGACTCGGCCCGACCCGGAACTGAGTTCAGGTCAGGACGGGCTAGTTTCTGCAGCCCGAAACTGAGTTCGGGCTGAGTTCGGATACGTCCAAGTTCGGCCCGACTCGGCCCGAAACCCGACTCGACCTGTCCCGACTCGGCCCGACCCGTCCCGACTCGCCATACGTGTATATATATACCCCTTTAAGAAAATCCCTAGGTCGCTTTCCCTTTCCCTTTTGAGAAAACGCCCGACCCCAGCCGTCCCCACCAAACCCTCTCCCCTGCTCGCTCTCTCCCTGCCCGACCCCACCAAATCTCTCTCTCTCTCTCTCTCTCTCTCTCTCTCTCTCTCTCTCTCTCTCTCTCGTCCGACCAGTAGAGGCCGTCCGCCTCTCTCTGATCGTCCGACCAGCAGAGGCCGTCCGCATCTCTCTGCTCGTCCGACCACCAGAAGTCGTCCGCCTCTCTCTGATCGTCCGACCAGCAGAGGCCGTCCACATCTCTCTGCTCGTCCGACCACTAGAAGTCGTCCGCCTCTTTTTGCGAGGTCGTCCGCTCTCTCTGATCGTCCGACCTGCAGAGGCCGTCCGCCTCTCTCTGCTCGTCCGACCACCAGAGGCCGTCCGCCTCTCTCAGTCTCTACTCGTCCGACCACCAGAGGCCGTCCGCCTCTCTCTGCTCGTCCGTCCGTCCAACCACCAGAGGACCTCCGCCTCTCTCTGCTCGTCCGTCCGTCCAACCGCCAGAGGACCTCCGCCTCTCTACTCTTCTCGCCATCCGTCCAGCAGAGCTCGCTCGTCTTTCCGTCTAACTGCAACGAGTATGATTTCTCTCTCTCTCTCTCTCTCTCTCTCTCTCTCTCTCTCTCAGTGTGAATTCCAAATCTCTCTCTTTTTTGTGTTTATTTCATAATAATAGGAGATTCTGAATCCAAGATGCCAAAAACGGCATGGCCGTTCATCGAAAGTCATGGTAAAACATCACCTTGATTGGATGAGCTTAACCCTTTTGAAGTGGGCCATCTTTTATAACCATCCATTTTTAGGTGTTATAGATCGGATGCATGGCATGATCAAATCTTGCTTCTTTTGATATATAGAATAGACATTTCAAGATGATGATTGGAACTATTTCGTTTCTTTACTTGCAAGTGACTCCATTTTTTCATGACGCTAGGACTATTGTATAGCATGATTTTTACAATCTAACATTTGTCCCAGATGAAAGAATGAATAAACAGTTGAAATTGATGACTGATCATGACACATGTCACATAAAATAAAGAAATTACATCCTCACCTGAACGGCTTATTGCTGTGAATTTAATACGGTTAAAATGAAACATAACCAATGGTCCTTATTCACTGAACAAATGGTCCATTAATCAGAGTTTAGAACTCTTTGATCAATCTAATTTTGAAATTATGACCAATCTACAGTTGGTATGTAGATTTGGACAGTTTAACTTGAGTTATGCACATGACAATATTTAAGTTCTTAGTGCATGTATATGAATCATTATACTCTCCAGCAACCAAGAGAGTATCCTGCATAACCCCTTGGCAGTTTTACCTCAAAATCCTATAGTAATTCTTATTTTAACAAAGTAGTAATTTTGAGAATTGTGGGCTGTATAGTATATGTATGACATCTAATCCGTCCAACAAATACAATCCACCAAGACAATCAGATGAACTGAAAATATGTGTGATTTAATCATAAGGCGGGTTCACAAAAATATACACCACCCTATCTATTCAAAATTCACATGTAACTCATATGATGAACGGGTTGGAAGTCATATACATGCCACATGGGCCCCACAAATTTTAATTTTTCCCTATTTAAAAATAATAATAATAATAATAATAATAATAATGAAGGCATTTTGGCCGTTTCTCTCCCAAAAAACACTACCCTGATAGCATTATAGAATAAAATGACAACTCCTAAGAAATTTCGTGGTAAAAAATCAATTTTCCTTTAAATTTTCCTCCTGGTAAAGGAGAAATTCTACTGATTTTCCTGCCAACTATTTTGAAGTCACCCTTCTATGGACTAGGGGATCCCTGATGTGTGTCATTGGTGTCGTGTGGCCCATCTAACATTCAAAATGAGCGGTATGGATATTGCCTTGGTACGCACTCAGCTTCTGTATGCATCACACATGTACCTAAATCTAAACCGTCTAAAAAATTGGATCTACGCTGGATGGAATGTAGCTTGATTTTCTTTTGCTTTTAAATAGGACTTCATGTATGAGTATATAGTATATACTAGAAAGCTCCACATGAAATCTTTTATCACAAATGTTTTCTGTTTTTGTTAGTTAGTCTTAATCTATGCTTATACCAATTGCCTATTAGATACATTTTTATTTTTTTGTTCTTGTTGTTGTAGTATAGGATAATCAGTTGCCCATTTGAGGATTTCTATGTTGCCAGACATAGATTGAGTGTGTTCATGGATGCATAGAAATTCTCAAATTGTCCCTTTTTGGACAGTTCAATGTTGGATAGATAGTAATGTTTTCATTTATTCTAATTTAAATGCACATACTTGTTTCGGTTCGTCTCTCCTAATTCTCTTTGGATATATTTCTTGTATTTACTTCCTCATCAAATATCCACACTTTATGTGGATAGTTGACGTGTGAATCAAATCCAAGATTAATATATTCTGGAGAGATAAGGGGAGATGCTGCCGAAATTTTGGCGTGGCATTTAAATTGAATAATGAAAGCATTACTATCTATTCAACATTGAATGGGTAACTGATTTAATTATTTTTTATATTTTTGTTGTAATATAGGATAATCAGTTACCCATTTGAGGATTTCTATGTTGCCAGACATAGATTGAGTGTGTTCATGGATGCATAGAAATTCTTACGTAATTGTCCCTTTTTGGACAGTTCAATATTAGATAGATATTAATATTTTCATTTATTCTAATTTAAATGCACATGCTTGTTTCGGTTTGTCTCTCCTAATTCTCTCTGGATATATTTCTTGCATTTACTTCCTCATCAAATATCCACACTTTTGTGTGGATAGTTGACGTGTGAATCAAATACAAGATTAATATATTCTGGAGAGATAAGGGGAGATGGTGTCAAAATTTTGGCGTAGCATTTAAATTAAATAATGAAAACATTACTATCTATCCAGCATTGAATAGATAACTGATTTATCAGCTTAGGAAATTCTTTACTAAGGTATAAGGATAAATGAAATTGTTTCATATCTTTAGATATGGCTAGCGAGGATGAAGTCCAACCTAACCCTAGTGTCGGTGCGTCAGCCACTTCACCACTTGTTGTTGAGGGAGAGGGGTCTTCAGCTGCAAACAAAGGAAAGAAACGGTCAACTGTCTGGGATGATTTTGAAGAAGTAGTAGTTAACAATGTCCTTAAGATTAGATGTATGCACTGCAAAAGTCTATATACCAAAAATGTCGGGGGGTCGACGTCTCATTTAAACAAACATAGACAAAGCTGGGCAAGGAGACCTAGACTTCCACGTTCAGGCCAACAATTGCTATCATTTACAAAGTCCGAAGGATCTGCTTCAAAAGGTACGCTTACCACTCATAAGTTTGAAAAAGAGAAACTAAAGGAGTGGTTTGCAAAGCTTATTATCATTGATGAGCAGCCATTTAAGATGGTAGAGAGTGAAATATTTATGGGATACAGCAAATACCTTAATCCTCAGTTTGAGAAGGTCTCCCGTGTTACTGTGAAGAGGGAGTGCATGAAGATGTATGCCAATGAGAAAATGAAGCTGAAAGCAGTTTTAGATTCGGTTTCAAGGGTAAGCTTGACGTCTGATATGTGGACGGCGCAAAATCAAAGAAAGGATTACATTTCATTGACTGCACACTATGTTGATGAAAATTGAAAACTCTACAAGAGAATATTGAACTTTCGCCACCTTCCACCTTCCCATTCCGGTTTGACTGTTTGATTGCATTTACAACTGTATACGAGATTGGGGCATTAAAAAAAGTCAGTTCATTAACTTTAGATAATGCTTCAACAAATGACAGTGTAATATCATTCTTACGTAACCAGTTCAAGGCAACTGACAATTTACATTTTGAGGGAAAAATATTTCGGTGTTGTGCACACATTCTGAACTTAAATGTATAAGAAGGGTTGAAATCAATTGACCAAACTATAGAGAATGTGAGGGAGAGTGTGAAGTACATTAGAGGCTTGCCGTCAAGATTGAGTATATGGAATGACATCGTCCAATGTTAGAATTTGAAGTCTTAAAAAATGTTGAAGTTGAAGCTAGATGTATACACATGTTAGAATTTGACTTTTGAGATGTTGGATTCGGCCCTGTAATTAAAACTTGCATTTCTAGAATATGCAGCGTGTGATAGAACATATGCTTGGTTGCCTATTGAAGATGATTGGAGTAAAGCGAAAGAAATTCACAAAATTTTTAAGGCTTTTTATGATTCTACAAAAATATTTTTTGACAATAAGTTTCCTATAACAAATATGTTTCTTCCAGCTATGTGGAAGATCAAAGATGCCCTGAAGAAAGCTGCTAATGACGGTCCATTTTTTCTCCAAATCATGACAGGTGGTATGCAAATGAAGTTCGATAAGTACTGGGA
Source organism: Magnolia sinica (assembly GCF_029962835.1). Taxonomy (NCBI): domain Eukaryota; kingdom Viridiplantae; phylum Streptophyta; class Magnoliopsida; order Magnoliales; family Magnoliaceae; genus Magnolia; species Magnolia sinica. The sequence goes on along the minus strand of NC_080578.1, from coordinate 9,588,248 downwards.
TGATTGTCACCTGATAATGTCTTTAGCTGTTGTTCTTGATCCTCGGCGCAAAATGAGTTATATTAAGTATATCTTCACGAGGATTTATCCTACTGAAAAGGCAATATCTGAAACCTCGAAGGTTCGTGACGCAATTGAAGCATTGTACAACGCGTACATAACCACAGTGTCCACACCAAGCGTTTTTGAAGTTAGATCGCAAGTTGCTTCAAGCTTGGACGATGATGATTTCATGTCTTTCTTAGAAAAAGAAAATACAGACACAAGCACGAAAGAATCAGAGTTAGACATATATCTCAAAGAGTCGGTCATACTACGACAGGATTCAGAGTTTAATGTTTTGGAATGGTGGAAATTGCGAGTTAATGAAGGAAAATATCTTACACTATCGACGATGGCACGAGATATTTTATCAATTCTCATTTCAACAGTGGCATCGGAATCTGCGTTTAGCACAGGGAGCAGGGTCGTGAGCAAGACTAGAAGTTCCCTTGCACCAGATACAGTAGAAGCATTAATTTGTACACAAGATTGGTTGCGTCCGAGTCTAGGAGGTGTTCTTGATGAAGAAGATGAGGAGAATGTGAATGAAGCCGCAACACATGAAACAACAGCAATATGATGGATGTTTGGGATGGATGTTATGATCTTCTTAGTTTATTTGAATTTGCAAATATTGTAATAGGTACTTTTTTTACTTTTATTTTTATTTATCTGTTATGTTGAAGGATATTATGCAAGCTGCGCAATGCATTTCTACATCTGTCTGCTGACTTTTATTTTTATTTATCTGTTATGTTGATGAATGTTATGCAAGCTGCGCAATGCATTTTTACATCTGTTTACTGACTTTTATTTTTATTTATCAGTTATGTTGACTTTTATTATTTTTTAATCCATAAATTGCTTTTATCTTATGTCGATATTTCATTATTGTTAAAAAGCCTAAAATACTTTTCCAACACAATATGTAGATATGTCTTCAAGCGAACCATCGATTAACGTTTGTGACTATGATTCCTTAGTCCATTCTCCAAAGTCTGGAAAGTTCAAGATTTTGTGTAATTTGTATGGAGCCAAGTTTGTTAATAAAACTAATCGGCTTAGATTACACTTATCCTGTCGGGGTGGAGATGCAAGACCATGTCCTAAAGCCTCAAAAGAAATCCAAGTTATTTTCCAAGCAGTTCTTGATTCAAACAAAAAAGCTTCCACTCCTCAATCCAAACTTTCTGAGGCAGAGAAGGAAGCTAAACTATTAGCATTGGAAGAAGAACAATTTCAACTCGCCTTAAAGCGCAGTATGGAAGAAGCTTCTACACATCAGCGATGTCCTCCAAGACCACATGATGTCGAAGCAGGTTCAAGCTGCACGGGTAAAGAGAAAAATAGTAAGAATTCAGCTAAGTTTCTCTCCAGTCTGGGTGCGTTTTACAGGACGTTGGGAACTACGTATAAATCTTCTCACAAACATAGTTTGAAAAATCTAATTCAAACTATACAAGAGGAGGGCGATAAAAAGCTATCTCCACCTTCTGAAGAGGGAGAGGTGAATGAGTACGTATATGAAGATTTATGTAGCAGCTCGGGCTCAGATGAATCTCCTCGACAGTAGTTAGTAGTGTATGACTGTATTCAGTTTGTATAAAATGTTTTATTTTATGCTTTGTTAAATGTATGTAAATGTAGTAAAATTATAATATATCCTCTCTCTCATGAACTTGTAAATTATAATGGGACGCGGATTACCTACCAAAGCCCTTCTCATAAACTTGCCATAAGGTTCGAAATTGGCCCGAACTCGAAGGTTCGAAACTGGCCCGAACTCGGCCCGAACTTGCCCGATTGTTGCCGGGCCGGGTTCGGGCTGGTGATGTTGGCCCGGTGACCAGGCCGGGCCGGGTTCGGGCCTGGTGCGGCTGTTGAACGGGCCTGGACGGGCTGAGGCCAGTTCGACTCGGCCCGACCCGTGTACACCCCTAGTTGTGGCACGCGGATAAGGTGGTGTTGCCCGCAACACCTATGTGGTGTGGTGATGTGTTGGGGGCTGTGCCCAACGTGATTTGCGTTTTATATCCATCCCGTACATCTGTTTTAATAGCTCATTTTAGCGCATGAGGCAAAAAATGAGTCAGATGAGAAGCTCAAGTGGACCACACCATAAGAAATAGTGGTGATTGAACACCGTCATAAAAAACTCAACGGGCCACAAGAGTTTTGAATCAAGCTGATGTTTGTATTTTCCCTTCCATTCATTCAGCATGTTAGAGGGCAAACAAACATCAGGGAGCCCTGGAAAGGTTTCAACAAATAAACATTACAGCGGACACTAGAAGGATTCACCTGTCATTATTCCCAACTGATCCAGCTTTGGATCTGCTCCATTGTTGGGTTCATGCTCTAAAATGTCAGATGTATGGCATAGATATAAAACACGTGGGAGCAGATCAGGTGTCACACGGGTAACATGGTAGTGGGTGTTACTCTGACCGTGGGGCTCACCTTTGATGAATGTGATATATATCCACGCTGTCCATCCTTTTTCCCATACCATTTTAGGACATGGTCCCAAAACTCAAGCAGATTCAAATCTCAGGTAGACGACAGTGGAACAGGCGATTCACTTGCACTCCAAAAGAACGTGACTCGTCAGGTGGGTTGCGCGCATGCATAGAACACTAACCAAGAAGGCCCACTGTCATAGAATACGCCCACTAGGAACACCGTAGAGCACTGGAGCACCTGACATTAGAGTCGCCTGATGAGTGCAACGGCAAATTTTCTCAGATTGAGAGGCCTGTTTCACGTTACCCACATGATGAAAGGCCCAGATCTCACATGCATGTGCCACAAATGACCTCTTCAGCATCTTCCCCTGAGAATCGCCTACCCACCGGAAATGGACTCGGATTGCGTAGTAGGGCACGTGCCTGGGTCGATGCTGTGTGATACTGGAAAAGCTGTGGGCCCATCATGATGTATGTGTTTTATCCTCACCTGCCATCCAAGCCCAAAACGGAGGCAGACCACACCATAGGAAACAGTAGGGGCGTACACGAACCGAGCTAGCTCGGTTAGCTCGCTCGACTTGAAAAAGCTCAATTCGACGTGGTACGAAGTTGAGTTCGAGCCGAGTTGAGCTGATTTTTTGAGGTCGAAAATGAGTTCAAGCCGAGTCCAAGCTTGCCCAACTTGACTTGACTCAGATCAGACCTAGCTCAAATCAAACTCGGATGGAACCAGTTCGGTGACACAGTTACTTTGATATTAATGTTGCTCACAAGTGTTTGATGACATGACTCAAAGAAGTGTAGCCGGTGGCAAGGAAGATATGTATATGAAATCAATACCCCTCCTTTTTTTTTCTTTTTTTTCTTTTTATATTGCTTAGAAGGTGCTTGATAAGATACCCGTAAAACTATTGCTGCTATCTCAAATACAATTAGATTTTGAAAGTACAGTCCAGGTGTTTGTGAAAATGCATCAATGGTGAACTCAGATCAATCTTGGCTTGAACTCAGCCCGATTTGGCGCGAGCTACTGACCAAACCAAGCCGAGCTGGCCAGTCAGACTCGAGGACTGAGCTGAGCCGAGCCGAGTTGAGGTCAGCTAGTGGCCAAGTCGAGTCAAACTGAGGCCAACTTGACTGGTTCAACTCGATGTACACCCCAGGAAACGGAGGTGATTGAATGCCCACCATTAAAATTTTCTTGAGACTACAAGAGTTTTGGATTTAGCTGATATTTGTGTTTTCTATTCATCCAAGTCTGTTTGACTAATCAACACGTAGGATGCCAAACAAACATTACAGTGGGCCTTAGAAAGTTTTTAATGGTCAACTTTCAATCGCTACTGTCTCCTGTGGTGTGGTCTACCTGAGATTTATATCTGCCTCATTTTTTGGGCGCATGCCATAAGGTGAGCTAGCAAAATGGATGCACGGTGTGGATAAAACATACGCATCATGGTGGGCCTACAGATTTTCCAGTAGCAGACAGTCCCGACTTGTGCTGTTTGCTTCTAAAAAAAAAAAAGAAAAGGAAAAAAAGAAACAAAACCAGAACAAAAAAACAAAAACGAAAAGGAAAAAAAAGGAGCATTTGGATGTTATGCAAATAAAATTCAGCTAAATCACCAAAAGCTCCAATAAGTTAAAGAGATGCTCTGGTGTTCTTTCAGTTGTGCCCGTTAACTTCAATTGATCTGAACCGTCCATCAAGTCCAGAAAACATTTAATGGGCAAGCATGCAAAATTCCAACTGATCGGATGATCCAATCCATTCTTGATTTGGCCTTTAAATTCTATAGCCATCCTTTTTACTAGCATTTGATGGCATGTTTATGATTGCGTAACAAAGTTGATTCTTTAGAATCATAACCAATCCATGGCAGGCCCTAACAAACAGATGGATCAGCTTGACTAGATATTTTTGCATAAACACTCATTAACCGTTCACATTAAAGGCCATTGATCAAGTGGCTAATTTTTGTCAAAGCTGTGGAATGTTGGCATGGTAGCCCATGAAATATGGGCTAACCTAATGAACGGTCTAGAATAATGGATTGACTGCCTGAGTGTACCAATACAACACCCACTACAACTTACAGTGCTCTGAGAGCAGTGGAACATTTCTTGAAGTAAAACACCCATTAGATCTATTAAGCCAACAGCATTGGAAAGTCATTAATTGTGAAAAACTGAATTCTTTGCTGTTGCTTGCCCATCAGAAACATGAATTTTTTTAATAGAAGGAACAAGATTACAAACATCAATCATCAACTTCCTCTAAAAAATTTCTTGAATATATACATACACTTGAGAATTAGACTACTGAGGCGCTACCTCTTCATGAGAAATCACAACTATTCCAAGTGATGGACGCCTGCACTTACCTTTAGTTTCTGCTCACTTGTAGGGCACTAAAGCACCAGAATAGTTGCCGCTGGGTTCCAGCTCAAGCTGCTGTGATGAAAACTGCCACCCAATTAGAAGTAAAGAGAAAAAAAATAAAAAATAAAATAAAAAAGAAGAAGAAGGAAGAGAGACAGCTCAGTTCTATTTGGGGGAAAAAAAATGGAAATGTACATATTTCCATATTATATGTGGGAAAATATAGTTCTAAGATATTCATTATGCAGCTAATGAATCATGGTGTGCCGTAACAGCCGTTACAGGGCCGTTAAGGCCATTATGTAAAGGTAACGGTGGCAACCGTTACATGTTATGGGTTCATAACGAAAAGAACGACCCATAATGGCCAGTACAACCCCTGTAACGGCTCCATTATGCCCCCCATAAAGGGGGCAACAGCCCCATAATGGCCCGTTATGCCCCTTGTAAAGGCTCCTGTAATGGTCCATTACAGGGACGATACAGGTTGTTCAGATTTTATTTTATTTTTAATTAAAAAAAGAGACCATAATGGCCTCAGCCCGTATCGTAAAGGTAATGGTGGTGGCCGTTACAACCACCATTACCATTATGGAATACCTTGTAATGGATATCAATAAAAGCCAAATACCTTGGACCAAACCATAGATTTTAAACTCAGTGACACAACTCGAAAACTCGGCTGAGACAACTCAACTCAGCCACTAGGGAACTCAATCATGAGCCTGACTTGGTCTCGAGTCACTAGGAAACTCAATCACAGAGTGTGACTTGGTCTTGACTCGGCACAATTTGTCGAGCGGACTCAAGGACTTGGTTGACTCGATGTGACTTGAACCAAGTATTCGCACATGCACAGTTTATTCATAAAAAGATAGATGTTTCGAACCCAAGACCCCTACCAACTTTCGGAATGTTAGCGTTCCCGCTGCAGGGGTGTTCTCATGAGTTCTAGTTCTGTTCAGGGACTGAGCTCCTAGGGTTTTTTTTTTTGGGGGGGGGGGGGGGGCGCCCCCCGCTTCTTCTTCTTCTTCTTTTGTTCTTTTCCTCTTTTTTTTTTTTTTTTTTCCTGTGTTCTGCTTTGATTAATAAAATTCTCATCTTACCAAAAAAAAAAAAAGACCTCTACCAACTTCTCTAACTAGTGCGCCAAAAACTTCCTGTTTTGGTTTGCCCATCTTGCCAATCAAGCAATATTTTAAAACCCAGACCGGACAAGGAATTTGGACCGGTTTGGGCCAGAACCAGCCACCAAAACAGTCCAGGTCGCCCTAAAACCCAGCCAATTTTATAGGGAGAGCTGTCATGTCAAAAAATGCAACTCTCTCTGTCAAAGCCGGAGCCTACACCAAAGCAAACACTCTAAACCAGCAGGCTATCTGCATTGTCAACCGTCTATTGTTCTATTATTTTTTAGGACACCAGATTTCTGGGCCAAAACAGGAAAGCAGGTCTGACTGGTTGGCGTTGGGCAGCCAGTTGGACAGACCACACACAAGAACAGATCGAGGTCTAGTCCGGGTTCTAAAGTTGCTGTCAAGTGTAATTTCCATTTTGTAATCTTGGATACCATATGGTTTATAATTTATATGTTGGCGTCTCCGAAGCAGAAAATGATTCATGAAGCCGGTTCCAATTAGTTGGGATAAGGCTTAGACGGTGACGGTGATGGTGATGATGATTATGTTAGCGTCAATGAACAAGATCATAAAATGAGTAGCTTATACTTCTCATGCGAGCAAATTGATGATGCACCTACTTCCACCTTTTGAAAAAATAACATAATAGTTGAAAGTAATTGAATCCCAGTCCAAAAATACTAGTAGGAACACTTTACAGATGTAGATGAGCCTCACTACCATAATACCATTATCATGGAAACCCATTATGGTTATTGGTAACATGCATTGAAATCACTTACAAGGTCTCACCATATAATGGCTATAAGAAGAAAAGAGGAAAGACAACCAGAAATAGATGAGTCTCACTACCATATACATGCTTTTGCATACAATATCTACATATAAGGTGGCCCATTCAAAGCAACTTACCGAGCTTTTTGTATAGGTCTTTTTCACACTATCCTTTACTCTTTGCACCTGTCCACAATGTGTTGGCAGCTTCTGTGGTAGCTTTTCCTCCTTCCAGCATTTGAATGAAATTAGTACAGAAATATTGGAGAGAAATAGCAGTACCCTTCAATGAAATTTTCATTTTGTAAATCTTGTCAGTATTGAGTCACCTGATCATGAATACGTAGTTGAAAATTTCCAAGGTGCTCCATTTGGCCTTCATAGAACTTCTTCCTCTTCAAACACTGTAGTGCAGCTGGTGGAAAAACCAACCAAAAGTAACTATTTTTAAAGAAAATAAATGAAGTTATTTTAATTTTGCCTGATAGAGATTGCCCTAGCAGTCCACAGCCCAGGTGAAGGGGGAGGGTTGCTGTCAGGTGGGCAGCCAGTCATCAAACATTTGCTGAGCGAGCACGAGAATTCCTCTTTGAATAGGATTTCATAAAGCTAGCTGCAAATAGATAGAAACAGAGGCTAAAATAATGATGATGCGAGGCTATGATGTCAGGGTAAGGACAAACAAGTGGGCCGCCACACAAACTCACAGAACTCACTCTCAAAGGGCTGCTAGGAGTAGCACACTTGACGCCAGCAAGAGTTGACTAAATGAACCATTGAGGATTACGGACACTAAGAATAATAAGAGAAATGAATGAAACTATTTATTGATATACCTATAGCTACTTGCTATTCAAGGAGTAGTGAAAAGTCCTATCACAAACTCCTTGAAAGTACTAGTAAACATGCACATACACATTGAACAGGGATTTATATTACCTCATTAGTTCCAGATCCAGCCGCTCCATGTCTAGGAATAGAACAATACAGAGGTGACATACCATCTGCTGTGTGACTTATGAATTTTCAGTTTCCATGAGAAGGTTACGAAGCCACATTTCAGCATGGTAAATGCGTGTAGCTGCACCACAATCATATCAAATGTGGAGCATCATGGAATAGATGTTCCTTGTGGCACTTAAAGAGGGTGGCATTTTATGACTTTTAATTTGTAGGAAAAGGATAAGCATGATCATATTGGAGTAGCACAGCACCATATGTTGTACCATATATGGAATTGCTCAGATAATGGAGTACTGGCATTGAATTTCCACGGCTTTGTAAATGGATCTTTTTATGAGCTCAGAGGAAAAAGTAGAAGATATTGGACAATAACTTTTGAATTCTGGAAGCAGAGATTAATCGAACTATGAAAAATAACTAAAATCCCATAATTGCAATACAAGGAATACAAGCATGACAAAATGCGGACCTTGTTTATTTTTAGCCCTTGTGAATTCTTTTGCCCTCTCAACCTCTATGGAGATCTTCTTTTGCAAAACATTCTCCTTTTCCTCCAACACTTCCAGAGTCTGCAAAACAAAGAGCATCAAACAATCAAACTGAAACTCCTAAGGGGGCGTTTGGCGCATGGTATTAGATGGGATTAGGTGGGATGGAATTGCATTTGGTCCTATGCCAATTCCACTCAATGTTTGGGAAGAATGGAAAAGCCTATAATTAGATTAGATGGAATTGCATTTGGTCCCATGCCAATTCCACTCAACGTGAGCAAGTTGTGTAGGTCCCACCATGATGTGTGGGCTATATCCGCACCGTCCACCCATTTTTCGAGATCATTTTAGAGCATTGGCCAAAAAATCGTGTAGATCTAACGCTCAAGTGGATCTCACCACAGAAAGCAGCGGGGATTGAACACCTACCGTTGAAAACTTCTTTGGGGCCACATAAGTTTTGGATCTGCCTCATTTTTAGGCCCATGCTATAAAATGAGGTTACAAAACAGATGAACAGTTTGGATATAACACATGTTATTCTCAATAGTTTCAAATGATGGTGGGTATAACTATTCATTGTACAACAAACTAAATAGTGAATCCCACCGTATTACAAACATAGCATGGAATTAGGCTTATCCCATGGTAACAGGGTACAATCCCTGTCATATGTAATAATTACATTTTTTGAATCCCATCCATCTAATCCTTCCCAATACCATGTGCCAAACACCCCCTAAGAGACAACACAAAATTTTCTACTGATGCAGAACATCAAACAGCATTGCCTTCCTGTGCATGCCAACCCCACTTAGTTGGGTTAAGGCTTAGATGATGATAATGATTGTTTTTACATTCATATACACATCCTAGACCAACTAACAAACCATTTATCATAAATGAAGTGCAGTAAATTAACTAATTGTATCCAATGTTCCAAGAAAATTATCAGTCTTCTGGAAAATCTAGATGCATAAAATTAACAAGGCATTATACAATGCTCCGTCCCAGAGTTTGTAAAATATGCTTGGGTTTTCCATCAAGTGGGGATCATGGTTCAGGGATTCAAGTTGTTAATGAGTCCACAGTGGAGATGGCCCACATACAAAAAATCCCACAGATGGAAGATCCTAGAAATTAAATCTTTGGCTTTTTCTGGTTGATTTTGGACAACTGTTATATTTCTTTCTTAACCATCATTCTGCTGGACTCGTCTTGAAGAGTTGGGATATTCCCACTTGGACAAATTTGGTGTATGGACCATCCCAAGTAGGTCCAATTATGTCAGTGGTTTGGATCACTAAACCATGGGACCCCACTTGGACAAATTGAAAACTTGAGTATATATTGTAAGAACTCTTGGGACGCCACTGTATCATCATCATCATCATCCCTGTCACCTCATTTTCATAGCCTAGTCCTAGCCATTTAGGGTCAATTGTATGAACTCACTCACCATTCCTATCAAACACCCTATCCTTAGTAAGTGAACAAGGCTTCATAACCCTTCTAACCATCTTGATCCATGCTCTTTTAGGTCTCTCTCTTCAGTAAGTGAACAAACCTTTCAACCCTAATCAAATAGGGGTCTCCTCGGGTTTTCATAGCACATGGATGAATTGTCTAAATTGGCTCTCCTTCATTTTACGTCCTATTGGGACTATTCTTATGTTGCTTCAGATGATCTCATCTTAATTTTATCCGTTCTAGTCTTCCTACACATCCATCTCAAGATCCTCATCCTTGCAACACCCATCTCAATACCTTCAGTACCATTACATGTGGCTGTATGTGAAATGCAATGCAAGAATAAAAAACATATTTTCTTTAAGGCTTGGGACTTTTTTAGGCCAACGATTTTGCCACCCTTACAATCAACACGTGTATGTGTGTTACGCAAGTATGCATAAAGGTATCAACTAGTAAACATGTTCCAGTTTTCCAGACGTACACGCATTTGTTGACAGAGAGTCACCTCCTAGCTAGAAGGATAAAGTAACCATTTGATCCTTCAACGTATCATCCATGACTAAAGAGATACCAATTGCCCATTGATTAGAAAAGGCATTATTGATTAGAGAGTACCTGGCGTTGTACTAACTGAGCTTAGAATTTTTTGGGATCATTGTACCTGGCACGCGGGCACACACACGTGTTATTATTTTATTTTATTTTCATTAGCGTGAAATACAATATTTCATTCATCCTGCTTTCACGATGGCTTCATTAACCTTGAGAGTGAAACTCAAGGACTTGGACCAGTTCGGGAATTTTAACAGGCTGTTCTCGGAACAAATATCAAGTCAGAACTCAAAAGATTAACAAAAATCAAGTACACAATAAGTTTTCTTTGTATAGGGTCCAAAACCATGTGTTGACAGATAGAAGTGATACAACTGTATTAAAATCAGTTCATATAAAATAGTAAGTAGAGAAATCACTAACATTTCTATAGTTCATATCACTTACTAGCACATTCAATGTACTAAATACTTACACTAAATATATCTTATAATAAATGGTGCCTTTATTTTAAATATATATATATTTTTTAATATTAATATATATATATATATATATATATTTGAAACTAAATAAACAAGCATGACAAAGGTATTCAAAATCGGTTACGTAACAGTAACGGTCGTAACCGTTACACGTTACAGGGTCGAAACGGCCGTAATGGCCGTTACAGAAAAAACGGCTCCGTAATGGTCCTGTAACAGTTTTTTCAAAAAATAAAAAAGGACCATAACGACCAATACAAGGGGTCGTCATGGCCGATACGGGGGCCGTAATGGCCCATATCATAACGGTAACGGTGGTGGCCGTTACGGCCACTGTTACTATTTTGGAACACCTCGAGCGTGACTGATGTTAGGATTAACATACACTCATCAATAAAAAAATATTAGGCATACATAACAACTAGTCAATCTAATTGTTTTCAAATAAAATTATTTTTTGATTAATTTTTTACATTTTTAATTAAGAATATATATATATATATATATATATAATTTCAAAAAAGTTCCATCAATCTATAATATCAACCTCTAAGCACTTTAAGGGGTCGTTTGGCACCATAAAGTAAATAGGGGTTTCAAATCCTTGATTTGAAATCCACAGTGAGAGCTTGGATTACATCTAAAATCCTTTCCATAGTTGCATGTGTAACATGTGTGTCACCATACTATTATTCTATTGGGCACATGGCCCACTAATGATATCCCAAAACAATTAGATTATCAGTTGCATAACTATAATTACTTTAATATGATGATCAACACCGTCCAAACATTGTCCATGTAAATCAACGGTTAAAAATCATTGGTTAGTAAATCGGATATGATCTTGTGCTTGTGGCCCATCCGAGACTTGGAATTTCATCATTTTCAAGTAAAACATATATTTAAGTGGGCTTAGTACAACCATTGTGTCAAATATTACATACGCCACTAATTAGAGATATTAAAGTTGATTTAGTAATTAAATTCAAACCCCTATAAGTATACCATGCATAGCTACTCTTGGATTAAAGTTGATTCACGACCCAGGGTGCCAAACACAACAGGAGGATTCCAAATCTAGGGGGTTCCAAATCCACGCTCCCAAACAAGCCCTAATGTGATTTTTTCAACCTCTAATTACAAGTTAAATGGATGAAATGGGGGAAATTTCAGATTTCTCCAACTTTACCCATTTTCCCCAAATTCAAAAATCAAAGGTCGAAACCCTTGATTGAGAACACAAAAGTCGTAAAATCATGGATTATGAACTTCATTCCATTGATTCCAAAGGATTTAAATAAGAAAAAGTTGTTCGAATCTGCAAAAACTCACTAATTTGAGTTCCAGTGCCACACGCTCTTGATCTCAATTTCCACCCCCAAATCCCCTTTCCTCTCCAAACAATGAAATAGGAGTGGTCAAAATCCCCTTAGGAAGGCAATGAAAGAAAAATTTCAGAAAATTAAAAAAAAAAAAAAAAAAAAAACTGCAATTTTTCCAATTATTTCACAAAAGGGCTGACACACTTGAGGTATTGCCAATACATATCGACCAGTGTTTCAAATAGCGCCCATAGCGTAGCAATAGCGTACACTACGTAGTGTAGCGTGGCCGTGGTGCTACGTAGCGTCCCAAATAGCGTAAATCCTTTGTAGTGCATGCTACAGGGGTCGTAGCGTACGCTACAGCTACGTAGCGCGTAGCGTAAGCTACAAAGTATTTTTTTACTATTTTAGTTTTTTTATTATTTTTTTCACGTTTTCTTTGTTTCTAATGTTGAGGAATGTGACACTTGTATTGTACTTGATACTTTTAACCTATGGGATTTTTATTTCTTTTCATAATTGTGACTTGTGGTTTCAATTAGACATTATTAATTAAAGTGGTTTGCTTAGGAAGTTGTTGATGTGATAATTATTTGATTTGGCTTATGTATGTGGATTGGCTTTTGATAAATGATAACTAATAACTTTTTTGAACATGCTTATAATTGATAAAATGAATCATCTTTTAGGCATTTTAATATTTTTTCCCTTTTTTTTCACTATTTATTATATTTGTCCTATTTTTAAATTAAAAAATAGAAATATCGTGTAGCTTATGCTACACGCTACGTATTTACGCTACACACTATAGAGGGCTGAGCACTATGCATCACGCTACCGCTATTTAAAACACTGATATCGACAATAAAAAGTAATATACAACAGCCATATTTTCAAAATATCGCAATGTATCGATATATCATTGATACGTTCGATACATCATCGATACATTGTGATACATTTCAATATATTGACCGATATTGGGAAGATTTCCAACTACAACCCAATAACAGATCAGCATTGTGCGATACCGATAATCTCGACCAATACTATCGATATTGCATTCAATCATCTTAACATGTCATTCACTGAATCGATTCACTTAAACGTAAGGTTCAAAATATGGAATGTACCATGCCATGTTGGGAATGTATCATGATAAATTCATCCGGCGATATGATACTAATGTCTATGTTATGGATTCATGTAGGAAAGTGCAGTTTGTGTCTTCGTCAAAACATTGTGATACAAATGCATAGCATCACCTCCCGGGATAATTTCCATGGAATTTAATTCCATAAAGGTCGATAACTTTAGAAGTTGCCCTAACATACCAGGAATGTATTGTGATATATTTGGCCCATGATGTGATGCATTCAAATGACAATTTGGACATTGCTCAAATGGTGGCAACTGTGCTCTTATCATCGGCCAGAGATTCTACCTAATTCTAGGGTTCCACTGTGCAAAGCACTACTATCAGTCTGTCAGATCGTGTTCGATTCTTATGATCTCATCTCAACTGATATACAGGGCAGCAAAAGCAGAGAAAATCTAGCCTGCTCAATGCAACTTGAGTTTTCCAAACCACCACAAACACCTAATTCCCAATTACATTTCACAATCTCACGGTACGCCCAAACACGACCTAATTCCCAATTACATTTCAAGTTGCTCTTACAAGCAGCTAAGAATGCCGGTTTTGCAATCATGAGAAAATCCTTCCGCGGAATATTCACCACATCCCTAATCTGAAATCTAAATAGAATTTCCCCATAAATTCTTCAATCTTCGGTAGATCAAAAGAAAGAAAGAAAAAAAAGACACGAATCCGTAATTCATCTCTGATGTAGTAATTTGTATTTTTCATGTCTGAAAACACCGAAAATTATTTAAAAATAAGAAAATAAAATGCCTACACAGTACAAATTCCACTGCCCTAATTCGCAAGAACAGTCGAAATAATCAAGAAATTGCAGTTGAGAAAAACTAGAAATAAATGAACTGAAGCGAATGCACTTCAATCGAAAGAAAAATACGCATATGCGATGCGCATTACGTATAGGAAACGGAGAATACGGGAAGAGCGGAGAGAAATACCTGCTGGAGCGTATGGGAGGAGGAGAGGTGATGGGTTTCTTCTGTGCATTTGCGGAAGAGCCTGGAAAACATGATTTTACGGAGAAGAAGAGTACTGAAAAGAGCGTATGTACGGTTGGATCGTATATTTATACGGTCTTTGTTGATAGGGGAAGAGAGACGATCGAGACGAGCAGACAACGGAGCGGGAAACAGGAAAACGCCCCGTTTCTTTTTGGAGGTTTACGAGTCGTACACGCAAATCATCACACATCTCTACGCGCTCGCACGTGCAGAAGATGACACTCGTCATGGATATTAGATCAGTGAATCGTGTGGTACACAGCGTTGTTTTTATTTTAAAATTCATGGGAGTCATTCATATCTCATGTACGAAAAAAATGATGTTGTCTTTTTGGAAAATTTATAATTCTATCTATAACCGTCCATCTCTACTCATAAGATTTTAGCCCGAACTAAAGTTAAATGATATTATATTTTTATCATAGGTTCTATGAAGTGAGTATGACCTTATTCACGGTTTTGATTTCTATAATACCTTCTATATTGGCATGTATATTTCCGTGTAGAATTATGTTGGATGGTGCGCTTGTAGAATTGGAGTGCAGTGCAAACGGGCCGGGTCAATGCGACGGGTCTCTTACCAGGTGAAATGATAAACGGGTCTGTATTTTAAACTACACCCTTGTACAGTTCCAGGTGATCAGGACATTCTTCACGTTTAGATACATCAGTGCTATCGTTCCACGCTCCAAATAGACCTATCTTCGTTGACAAGATGGGAGACGAGCTCTACTACGGTAGGGCTACAACCATATCTCATGTCTCGTAGCAATGGTAGGGTAATGTATGAATCGCATCCGTCCATTCACCGAACGTATCATGGATGGCTTGTGGCTCGAAAGCTACATCCAACAGTCATTGTATAATTCCTGTTAAGGTTGGCAATGGGCCAGGCAGCTGACTCTGTAGGGCTAGAGCTAGCCCCTAAGCTGCCTAGGGATGGTGTGGGGCTTGAACCCTAGGCCCCATTCTAGGCTGGCCCAGGGTTGTCTATTAGACCGGCCCAATCGTCAAGTAGCCATCATTGTCGAAAAAAAAAAAAAACAATTGAAATACAAGCATGAGCAATTCCATTCACCCTACAAGTGTAGTTGACTGGTCACCAGTCACGCTTCAATGATCTAAACTGTTTATACTATATGACTACTGCAGTAAATGGACGGGAGAATATACATTTTCGTAATATTTTATTAATATAAATAAAGTTAAGGGAGAAGGAAAATCTTAATCCCAATTATCTCTAATTCGGGGTACTCATTATGAATGGTTTGGATGGCATCTAAGCATTTATGGAACGCTGCCCCCACATGCAAGCTGCCCTTCTGGCTAACTTTTTTCCTTTGGCTGGCTCACACTCTCTCCTCGCCCATTGCTCTTTTCTGGTGCTCTTTTATCTGTGTAGAGGAGGGTGTGATGGGTTTTTTTGACCCGTGCTCGACCAGTCATGAGCCTCACACGACCGGTCGAGGGCTGGTGCACGACCAGTCGTGGGGTCAAGCCCTGACTCGACTCAAAGTCCAGCGACTTTGGGCTATTTTTCTCTGGGGTACTCAACCGGTCGAAGGTGGTGCTCGACCGGTCGTGGCCTCGTCTCGATCGGTCGTGGTCACGCAGATTCGTTCCGCGATTTTGCGGATTGTGAAAATCTGAGTCCTTTTACAACTGGGATGCGGAAAGGAGTTTCCTAAAACTATAATTAGGGGTTCCTAGGGTTGTTCTATATATATGAAAAACACAAGAGGGTTATCAAGGGTGTGAAAGAAAGAAAGAGAGGAAGCTTGTAGAATGGAGGTTATGCTCGTGGAGGTTATTTACTGTGCAACTTATATCTCAGCGCTTCTACGTCCTCGTAATCGGTGAGATCTCTCCGTTTTTTTATTCTCTCATTGTTTATCCACTCCTGCGTGAGTGAAGAAGGTTGTAACGTTCTATTTTATAGTGGATTGTTGATCTGAACGAGGTCCCGTGGTTTTTACCTCTTTGAGGGTTTTCCACGTAAAAATCTCTTGTGTAATGTGGTTTATGCTTTGATTTATTTCATTGCTTTATTATTCCATAATTCTGGTTTGTTTTGGGAGGCTAGATCCTAAGGTTTTGTGCAAGGCCCCCAACAGGGTGCTATGGACTTTGATGAAATAATGGGTATGACTTGAAATCGCACTAGCGAAAATAAGCTTCAAATCTACAAGCAGCTAGAAATCCTAGATTTGTTTTCGAAAAGAGATATTTGAAAATCTTTTGATTCAAATGACTCTTGTGGTTGGTTTGCAGCCGGAGATCTTTAGTACCTCGGTGATGAAAAAAGAAAAGATTGTGTCATTTTTCACCCGTATTAAGTGTGGTCTCTACTTTATGAGATTGTAGATTTTTTAGAGATGTGGAGGGAAAAAAATTTTAAAAAAAAAATAAATAAAGAGTGGTAGGTGTGTAGTGTTGATATGTTATGTGTGTGATGTTGGTGTGAACTAAAGAAGATGTGAGAATAGACTGATGGAAGCTAAGTTATTCTTTAGTGAAAAGAGCTAACTGGGCATCCCTTATTCTAACTCTACTCTGTTGATCAACAAATTCTAAAAATCGGCAACAAATGAGCATAAGAAAATCATAAGAGAGAGAAGGGCTCTTTGAGTTGTCGGAGTACTTGCTAGCTCTTACTACTTACTGCCTACTGGTCATAGCTCTCCCTACTTGCTCATTGTTCTTTATCGTCCCTCCAAATGAGGGAAGTTGGCTCCATATTTATAGACATGACCGACATGAATCAAATTCCCGTCGGTGACGGTGATGTGGTAGATAAGCACATTTTTAAGGTATTTGGGTGATACAAACTTGTGCTTATGATAAAGAGACTTTTCAGGGTTGGCCAAATCGGATTTTTGGGTGTAATTCATTTGAGTTTTAGATGAACTAGATTTTTGGGCTTACATATACTAACATAAGTTGGAGAAACAAATGGACATTTTGAATGTTACATACATCACAGTAAGCCCCACATGGATTTTGTTGAGCCATGTATTATCTGATGATTTCATACATTGATTTCAATTGCTACAAGCTTTGGTTCTCACTGTGGATGTAGCATCCCAAAAATCTCTTAAATTGAAAGATCCCACATACCAAATCTCAAGACTTTTATCAGTTAATATGAGCGAACACTTAATCGTATCTCTCTCAAACATCTATTTACAAATATTGGCTTGATCCAAAACTTTTGTGGCCGATAAGAATCTTTTAATGGTCATCACCACTCTCCTATGAAAATGAATAGAGTGATGTAAGGCACATGCATCACAGTGTGCCCCCCAATCAGGGATCCATGTTAACCGCGCCCAAGACATGGCCTACTTAGATGAATGGTATAGATCTAATGCACTTGGTACAATATGAAAAATAAATAAATCAAGCCAATCCACTCATCGGTGAATGTATTTGGCCTATTCTTGGAACTACATGATCTTCAAGGTTGGGGTCCACCTCTTGGATGGCTCAAATGTCGTAGATGTGCCTCTTCGGCTGTGTACACTAGCAATTCGAAGAGAAGACTCATTCGACACATGAAGCACCTAATCCGTGCAAAAACAGCGCCGACTATTGCATTTTAAATATGGTAGGAAAATATGGCATGGCCCAACTCTCAGGTCTCACCTTTTGGAGCCGGTTAAAAAACGTCTAGTTGGTTTTGGGACGGGTACAGGTAATAGATCCTGCTGAAGTAAAGCTAGGTTGGATCTGGTTATAATTTTTTTAATTTGCATTGATGATTTTAGCAATGTTATATGGCTTTGTAAGCCACATACATGTGAGAGATTTCATTTCTTTTTTAAAATACACCTACGCTCTATACACATGCCCCAAATCATATGAGCACTTGATCGCGTGATTTCAGTGTTGAAACAGAGTCTGTCTACGACTGAGCCATGGAGTCAGACCCTATGAGAGACTCCATTTATTAACACACCAAGGATGTGGCAAAGTGGCACATGTGTGCGATATAATCACCTAACCATATAAATGCAATTATTTTTCCCAACCCAACTCAAAATGTAGATCCCAATCACCTGGATAAGTACCCAATGGATACTGTGGGCTGCATGAAATATGGTCCAGATTACAAGGCATTGGACCCACATGGCAAGCATGATGACTAATTCCTAGATACTGCTGCTCTCCGGCCAATAATAATAATAACCATATAGACCAAGCCAATTCCAACAACTTGAAAATCTAGCCAACTTAGCAATTTAAGGGACTGTCGACAACGTGTCTAATGCTCATATATGCTCATACGGAAGGAGCCCAAATGAAGATGATGCGACAAAAGTATATAATGGGGCCTAGCTAATGCATGGCTTGAATCTCACGTGCTTGTGCTTGTGGGCAGCTCAACATGCACAAGTCTAATGTAAGTGTATATCTATATAGGTTTATGCGCCTCTACGCTCTCATAACCACGAGTGTCCTTTTTGAAACTTTAAATACACCATTAAAATTAGTGAACTTGCACCCTATAGCTTCGAGTGCACCAAGAGAAACAAAGTTCTTCTTCATGTCAAGAATATGTCTGACCTCAGTTAAGATGCACTTCACCTCATTAAACATCTTGATGTGCACCGTACCAATATCAACAATATTACATATATTATCATTGCACATAAACACATGTCCACTTTGCACTCCTTGTAACTGGCGAACCAACTCCGATGAGGAGTCATATGATATGAAGTCATTATGTCAAGGATCCACTCATCTGTACGACCATCGTATAAGTGTCCAATCATAGACACTGACAACACATACCTGTGCTTATCTCTTCATCAGACATAGCAACGTTGGCCTCTTTAGAAGAAGCTTCTGAGTTTTCTTTCATCGCTTTATGATTTTTGCAATCATTTTTCATGTGTCTAGTCATCCCATGATTCCAGCACTTTAACTTGCCTTTGCCCTTACCATTGGATTTAAATCTAAACCTTGAAGATCATGTATCTCGCTCAGTATTCATTTATCTTATAAGCAGTGCATTAAAAGAGGTCCATACGCCGACGTTTATCTTTCTAATAGCTTTTCCCTAAAGGGATGAGAAAACGGCATATACACTCAAGGATGATTTACCAGTGCACAATAAGTCCTTGAATGACTCATACGACGCTGGAAAAGAATTCAACAAAATACATGCCTGATCTTCATCTTTAACCACCCTCTCTATGTCTAACAACTTGTAATGTAAGTCTCCACATATCCACCCTCTGCTATCTTGAAATTGAACAACTGCAGCTTTAAGTGTAGGCAATTCTCAAGGGACTTTTTCGTATAAACGTCCTCTAACTTCACTCATAAACTCGCTGCGGTTTTCTCGCTCAAAACATTGTAGAGAACCTCATCCGTAAGACACATTCGAATAGAGGATAAAGCCTTTTTATCAAGAGTATTTTAATCATCATCACTCATAAACGGTCGTCTCTCCTCAAGAGTCTCATCTTCGCCTTACTTAGTTAACAGGCTAATCATCTTAACCCTCCATAACTCAAGATTATTTTTGCCTGAGTACTTCTCAATATTATACTTAGTATTTTCCATTGATACTAATCCTTTAGATTCAAGCCTGTGCCCCAGCGTTTTGCTTTGACACTTGATGGGGGACCGCGGAATCACACAGAGATGAATTTAGGATAGCAATCCAATAGCACTAAAAAAACACAAAGAGAACACATAGATTTAATGTGGAAAAACCTTTTCAAGAAAAAACCACGGCACAAAGCGACAGATGATCATTACGAAAGCAAAAATTACAAAGAGAAAGAGCTTACCCGATTCAAACAACCTCGAATCTCCCCCTTGCTATACCCTTTGAAACCCTAGGACAATTTAGAAAACCTTAGAATAACTCTCAATCCCGTTTACACCCATATATATAGCCTTGGAAAGAATTCCAAATGAAATCGGAAACAAATCTCGTAAATTTGCAGCTTTGCGAAAAATCTGCACAAAATCTGTCAATGCCTCGAACACTTATAGATGGCATTGAAACTAATCATTTGATGACATTGAACACTAATCAATGGCATCGAACTAGCACCTCAACTGTCCAGAGACAAAACATGATTTTCTGAAAATTTTCGATGGCATCAAACTAATCCTATCGATGACATCGAAAAAATGCCTAGTTAATCCAACAACCAACTGAAGAAAATCTGAAAAATATCGATGGGATCAAGCACTGTTCAAACAGAGTGTTGATTCCATCGACAAACCCAGTAATAGACTTGATTTAAGACATCTATTACAACATGTATAACATCCACTCCATTTGTCAATTGAGCAAGAACGTGTTAGGAGAGGAGCCCAAATATCGTATAGATTTAAAATTCATGTGAGTTACACTTTAGGAAAGAGTGAGAATGAGACCCCCACAATTGAAACCTTTTTTGGGCTACTAGGGCTATGGATCAAGTTAGTATTTATATTTCTCACTTATCGTATTATCATAAAAAGACTTACCTTATGAATGGCTTTGACGGTAAATAAACATCATAGCTGGGCGTAAGATGGTTTCAAAGGTGGGCATCTCCATACCCACTCTTTCTTATAGTGTGGCCTACTTGTGTTTTGAACCTACCCCTTTTCTTGAAAATATACTAAAGAAAGTTGGGTCAATTGAATGATGGATTGAATCTCACATAGCCATCATGGTGGGCCCTTAAGTGTTATAGAAATTCAATTAATCTCCTCTTACACCCACATTGGGGCCAAGGAAACATATAAAGAATGGAAAACGTGAAGAAAGACTTTGGAACTTTAACAAAGCACTAGTACTTAGGCATAAAGAAATTATACATGTGGCATGCGTGTAAATTCAATTCAAACTAGAAAACCATAGGCCATCATAAAACAAAAATATTAATAGTTAGATGTCTAATGGTCCTACTTCAGCAAACAAGTGCCATAAATCAGACATTCTGTTAATTCAACATATCTAATTTTAGGAGCTGCATGTCATGCATCATGTAGGAGGGAAGGGAGGAGAGTAAAACTTAGACAAGGAAGACCCGAATAACTATTAGAAAGAGGTAGGATCTATCTGATCTTCTTGTTCTTTTTGGGATCATGTCAGAAATATCTCTCAACAAACAATGGATTGCTTGCCTAGTAGCTATAGGCCAGGATAAGATATACTAACCTTCAACTTTTCTTACCACCAAATAGCCTTCAACTATTTCTTGTGGTGTTGTCTATATAAGTTTTTGATAATCTTGATTTTTGGGTTCGGAGTATGAATGAAAGTGGTGTTGTCTATATAAGTTTTTGATAATCTTGATTTTTGGGTTCGGAGTATGAATGAAAGGTAAAGTATCTGAACCGGTCAGATCTAATGAAAATTTGACTCTTATTAATCAGGCTTAGCATGGTTCATTGAATAAGGTAATATCAGCTTAAGAGGGTCTCGATATTAGATGTGGACAAAGGTTTAGACATTTATAATAGCTGCCCACCACTGAAAAAATGATGTTGACTCTTCAAGAGTACCCATGGCACAAAAATCTAGATCATTCGAATTGCTAATGAAGAACAACATAAATTACCTAATTTTGCTTTTAGAATTTTGATAATTTATCATTTATTCTTGGGGTTGTTTGATTATATACAATTACAATCGTAATTATCTGAAAATGAAAAATGTGCACTTATTACGATGTCAGCCTCAGTAGAAGTGGAATAAAAAAAACAAAACAAATCCAGCCGTCTATGAAAGCGTTACGCTTCCAACCTCTCATTAAAGAAAAACAAGGAGCTATATGATACTCAGATGCGTACGGTGGTTGATACACCGGCACTTAGAAATCGCACAGGTGGCATATATTAACTCAAATGAAACCGACTAGATTAGCCCACTGTCGCTAAATCACAATCCCAATATCAAATTGGTTGGAAAATCGTAGCCTCTGATTTGTGAACACTTTGTAGAAATAGGACCGTTGGATATTTTTCATTCTTAATCGTCCAAAAAATGTCTACCAATCAATTGTAAGAGTATCATCTAACCTTTATTTTTGGTTCATGATTCATCTGTAATTCGGACTATTTAAGTCGACTACTTGAATGCCACGTGTTACATAATTTCTAAATGCTGGTGTATTATCCATGGCACTCTGCTAGAGTATCAAAGTTCTTTTATAAATTAGCAGGATGATACAGTTCTCTGATGGTCAGCTGATGCAGGAAAGTCGACTTTTGCTTTTTGAGCATCGCTCTCTCCGATTCAAATTATCATTTTCAGTCAAGAAGATTGATTGAGAGCGAGGGAACTGTTATTTAATTGCGCTCTTGGTTCACTTACATCCGGTTGCATGCAAAACTAGCATACAACCATCATCATCTCTGCTTTGGGTGTGCTTATATAGGGCATCTGAGCCATGAAAAATGGTGGACCACCATGAGGGCTCGTCTATGAGTATGGAATTAAAATCTTGAATTTTTATTTTTAAACTTTAAAATAACTTATAATTTTAAAATTATTTTAAAGTATACTTACGGGATAATGAATGTGATGAATTAAATACTTTTAAATATTTTAAATATGACAAATGCACGCATAAGATGTTTATTTGCACTAAGCTCCACTATAAGATGACTTTGGCTCCAAAGTATGTCAATTTCAAGCTTTTGGTGGGCTACAAAAGCAGGCTCAATAATTTCATGATTGAAACAAAATCATATATATTTTTCTATGGTGTTGTAATACCACAGCTCTTCAATGATTGAGAATTGAGTGTTTTGAGGTATTACCAAGAATTTTTCCATAAAAATATTCAATCACACTTGCTCTTGTGTGCAAGTAAATTCGTAGGCTTAGGGGTTGTGGACCGAAACTTAAAACAAGAACCCTTGACTCAATTTGAGTCTGTGTGAGGGCAGATCAAACCATACAATAGTATCTGTGTGGGACTCGGATTCCCGGATCCCTGGTTTATTTAACCCTATGGACTATCAAAGAGAATTCTCGTGAGATCACTCCAAATTTAGCATTCTAGGCGGAGAATGAACCATGGAACACATAATTAGAACTTAAGAACCTAGGGACAATGAAAAATCCAAATTTATGAGACGAAGTTATGGTATGTCGGTTTGACCCACAGACTCATCGATTCGACCAACCATACAACTTTGGAAACCTGTGAAATTCATGCTCTGCCAGTTCTTGTCGGTCCGACTAACAGTCTTTAAAAAGTTTGCACATGAAATCACCAACCCGGAAAATTAGAGCTATAAAAAGCCCATGTGCCATTTTCTTTCCATTTTCCAACTGATAGACTGAAAGGGAGATAAAAGGGGAGAATGAGAGAGAGAGAGAGAGAGAGAGAGAGAGAGAGAGAGAGAGAGAGAGAGCTTGGAGAGTGAGGGAGATAAAATGAGAGAGATAGAGTGAGACTGGGAGCAGGAGTGGGTCGTCGCTTTGAGCCGTTGCATGCCATCAACCCTTCATTTTCTCATCTTCCTTTCCAAATTCCTAGTCGAGGAGAGTGAGGCGGTATCGTGTGAGGGCCGGCGGCATGAATCCTCCAACGCATGCATATTGCATGCCTTCTGTCAACGCGTGTATCTCGTGCGTACACTATCCAGTGTGCGCATATAAAGTTTTTAAAGCTCAAATTGTCGGTAGTAGCCGCCTTGTTGCATGCATAAGCCATGGGTGATGTGGCATCGTTAGATCGTCTATTAGGCTCGAGTTCAGGGTCGGATCGTGAGTCAAGTTGACTCCAAAGCTAGGTGAGTAGAAATTTCATAATTAACCTCTAATTTGAGTTAAATTGTGGCAATTGGAAGCTAAATCTAGGATTATTGAAGGCGATTAGTGGATTTTAATGATTAAGAGTCACTCTCTCCAAATTTTCAGCTGTACGAGTCATCCTTATCATAGCACACCTGGGTTGGAGCTCTCATAATCGTTAGAACCCCCATTCGAAAGGTGAATACATGCCCTTTAAGCTTTCACCGACATTTTAGTTTGGTATTAGTTCCGTAAATGCAATTGTATTGTTGTTTTCGAATATTTGGTAGTTGCATATAGCACTAAAATCTTGTTATCTGCAAAAATCATGTATAATTCTCTCTTCCATAAATTTTAACATATTATCTTATAATTCATGTGCTAGATTGTTAGTATGCTTGGAATCGTAGATATTGTGAATTGTTATTTATGCAAGTTGATTGCTTCTTCTATAAATCCTTTATATGGTTGAACTACCGCTTGTATGAATGGATGCTTGGACTGGTGGCCTCACCTTATAAGCGTTACATAAGCTTGTTTGATGAATTTCATCTTTTACCATATGTGCACCCAACAAGGTTTTTTGAGAAGAACCATTTCTCTAATCCTTTATTTGGACTATTCTGCCTAAGTGGCTTTTCTCGCGTTAAACCATTTATATGTATTTATAACTAGAATATTCATGGAAAGGATCATTGGGTTATTATGTAACCATCAATCTGGAAGGGCCATCGGTCGATAAGTTTTATCATGAATAGATTTCTTATAAACCGAACTAATAATGATTGAGCTAATCACGCATCCATGGCACGCGAACTTTACCGAGTAACTAGTGTAAGTCACGGGGTTTCTCTGGTCACAATGGGTCGTATCGTAGTGTATTTGACTGGGTAACTCCGAGTTATTAGCACATGTTGTTGACCACTATGGTATTGGATGTCCTTGGGTATTACTCTAAAAAAATCTTCACATTAAGTATGCGTCCACACACACACGAGTTTGAAACACAGGAACTTAGAAATTTTGAAATGAAATATAAATATGGAAGTCTAGACCTTGATAATACCTTGTACGCAAACCTCCCACATTAGGATGGCCCATTAAAACCAAGAATTAGCCTTCAGAACCTTTGCAAGAATAGAAAGCACACTGTCGGTCTAATTGACAATTTGTCGGTTTCTATCGGTTCGACCAACAATGGTTGATGGTCCAATCGATGGGTCACGTAAGTCACTTAACCCCACACAATTTGAAAGAAATAGTTGGGTATAAATAACCATTTTCCTTCATGTGGGGTATAATAACAAGTACAGAGGGTTCTAAGGGAGAGAAAAAGAGAGAGAGAGGAATGAGGAGAAAGCAAGAGAGAGTGTGATGGGAGAGGGAGACCTCACCACATCAAGTGCTCCTCTCCAAGGTTGGGCCGCATGTGCTTCCCGGCTTCGATTCCAAGCTGGATCCAACCTCCCCCCTTGTTGGGTAAGAGGCCCATAGCCTTGCATGGGTGATTTACCCATCTTCCTAGTGTTTTTAAGTTATTGGGAGTAGGGAATTACTTGTATTTTCGTAAATTTCAAAAACCCTAATGTTAGGATTTGTGTATTTTAGGGCGTGTGCTCCCAATAGTAGATTGGTGTGATTCCTTCTACCACGGGAGCTGTATTTGGGTGTGGCCTTGTTAGGGCTTCGGTGGAGAGCCAATTTCAAGCCTCATTCATCGAATCAAGCTAGGTGTTGTCCTAACCGAGGTAGGTAATCCCAAACCATTTGTTTAGTATTTAATTAGGGCCAGTCTAACTCATTAATACTAGGTATATGCTCTAATTTAGAGATTGGAGCATCTCCCCTAAATTCCATCTCGTAGGTTGCGCGTGGGTTCAGGATTTTGACCCCATGTGAAATTCTATCATTCAAGCTTTCCTATGACATTTTTTTATCTTAGGATAATCTTAATATTTGGATAGTCATGCTAGTTAACCTTTGATTCATGAAATAATTTTGTAATTTATCTCATATATTTTAAATCAGGGTAAAATTGCTGGAATCCCTAACCTTGGATCCTCGTGTATGAACACATAACATGTTTAGTACCATGCTTAGGATGACCCACACACACACACTTTTTATCATGTTTTACATTAGTCAATATGTCCCTTATCCTATCGTTTGTATGTGAAATGTATTAAAACTTGTTTTATGGTCACACATAATTATATTAGAATCGTATTCAGAACTATTGGACATTTTATATTGAGTTAAATGAAAATTCGGTTGTAGGATTACCGTATTGATTGCCATCACGGGAGAATTGGTTGCCTTGTAGGCTTTGTTAGAAGGAACCCATTTGTTGAGTGGTATATGAATATGTAATGGTAATGTTTACTTGTTGAATCAACATTGACTACCAGATACAAGAGTTTTTTAAATTGTTGTTTGCGAATTGAACTAGTAAATGTTAGTTTAATCATGCATTCATGGCTCACAGGCGTTATCGGATAGCTAATGTAGATGTAGTGATAAAATATGCCATTTATGAAATATTTTCGCTAGCTCTTGAACCACTGTTCGAATGACCCATCAATTGTGAGCTGGTCGACAGATTAGATCACATAAATGGTGTGATTTTTAGACATGAGCATTCCATGGCAGGGCCCATTATATGGACAGCCCGGATTAATACATCACCTGCAACATGTGCTGTAGAGAGATGGATCCATGCATGACCACATATTTCCTACCAACATGCTACTTGTGTAGGAAATCTGTACCACCAAAACAGTAGTCCCCCATGAAGGGCAATAGACGATCTGACTAGAGATATAGGTTTGGTCCACTTGATGAGCAGATTCTTTTCTGGATGATTTTCATGGTGGGTCCCACCATTTGCAAGGGATGGATTTTCTACAATAGTGGCATGTCGGCAAGTCAAACATGTGTCTCACGACATGAGCATATTTTCCGCTGCATGTGATCAGTTATTCCCAAAAAAAAAGTCATGAGAAATCTATAGAACCATTGCACACATAACTTACACTGTGTGTTCTGTCTAGGAAAGAGGACAATCCATTGAATTTTGATCAGATGTTGTGGTTGGTGAGCTCTCATTACCATCTTCATTCTAGCCATGGCACACGTCTATGATGATTAGGCCTATCATATGGTGGGCCCCATGTGGGTTTAGATAAGATTGTGATTTGGAGATTGGAGTATTTGACCATTGAAACCTTATGATTGGTCACTAATGTTTCTTTGTTCAAAACTTTCTAAACAGTCAAAATCAAATGTCATTGATGCAAGTTTAATCACGCCAACCCTAGATCCATAGCTCAAGTAGTAGACTGTGTGAAAGATACCTCGTTTCAACACTGAGGTCCTGACATCGATTCCCTAGTGGGGTTGGCTAATAGTGAAGTGTGATCTGACAGTGGGTGTACTAACAAGCTAACTATTAAAAAAAAAAAAAAAAACCTTTAAAAGAGGTTTCTGGTCCGACCAGTTGGAGTATAGGTTACAGTTCATCCAGTGAATAACTTCCAACCATTCAAGTTTGTGCTGCATCCAATCCACCTGATAGGTTGGCCTCATCATGATGATTACCATATGAAAAAACCAGATCCGCATATCCACTTATCAAGTGGACCACACTTGTATTATGCTATTTATCAATGGCTAGATGCTGGTTTGTATGGTGTGGCCCACCTGATGAGTAGATAGGGTTTTTTTAATAAAAAAAATTTATTTATTATTGTACTGGTGATTCTCGTAGTGGGACCAACATATTGAAAGGGTTGGATGTCACATGCATTGAATAGGTTGGAAGTTATAGATTGATACGAGTGAATCAGAACTTGTGGTCCAATGGGTTGGATTTGGGACCTTCTCCCTTTAAGCATGATTGATTACATGGTGGCCCATTAGATTAATGCTCCTAATCAATTTGAACGTGTGCCAACATGTATGGTAATTAAAGATGGATGGAAGAGGGAGCGTTCACATAAGACATCAAGCATTGCTGGTAATCTTCTTTGTTTTTTTTTTTTCCCCTCTTCTCTAGCCTTTCATTTTGCAAACTTAGCCTGGATGGTCCACTATAAAAAAAATTTCCCTGCCACATAAACCCATCATTAGGCTGGTGGGGGGCTTTTCTGCTAAATGAGGATCATTGTAGCCATTTTCAATCTCTCATTTGCAAGTTGTGTTAGTATTGGGTAGAGAGATGGTACAAAAAATCATAACTTGCATGGACATAAAAACATCTAAAAATGGAACGGAGGAAGGAGAGCTAAGGCACATTACAGTTATTATATTAAAGACAAATTTATGTTTTAAATTATTTAATTAATGATGAATTAGGTTGCAACTTCTCTACCCCTATGTTACAATAATTTTTTGCAACTAGGGATGGGTCAGATCGGACACACAATCGATTGAAGCCCTTGAACTTTAACAATTGCTTTTATTGATTTGCCCACAAAGGAATTAGAGAAGGGAAAAGAAGCCTGAGAAAATAGATAGATATGTTGTATTTTTTAGAATAAAAATAAATTTCAAAAAATAAAAGTTATTTTTAGAAAGTAAATAAATATATTATTTATTTAAACTTTCCATAAATAGTATGTATAGCCAGTCGGTAAGAGAAAGGGTTTTTGCTTATGCAACCAGGGTTCAAATCTCCCACGCACGCGCGTGGCGAGGGCTGCTTGAGCGCTTTTTGGCGCTTTATTAGGCGCACTTAGCACTTCAATCTTTTTGGCACATGGTTCAAACTTTTTTGGCCATGGTACAATTGAAATTGAACGAGAGTTTATCCTGATGATTTTATGACCTTTGTTGATTAAGAGTAATTGTGACATGATTGTACATGTGGCACTTATGCCATGTGTCGCTTATGTGGATACAGTTTTTTCTTGTTGGATAACTGCTTCTTTCTGAATGGGTACAGAAATAACTGCCATATGACAAAAAGTCATGTCCTTTCATAGAAGGCAATTATTTGCTGTGAATGGGTATGGATTTCTTGAAGAGGCACTTTAGCACCTCTTCAGGAAGAAATCCATAACCTTTCAATTAATATAAATCCTATATACTATAATCCAAAATATAATACTATATCATTTTCTGTGCAATTACTCTCGATCTGATCTCTTGCTGAATTTTTTCTAAACGTCTTAAGGCATATTGGTGTTAAAACTAGAGATCTGTTCAACACTAATTAAACGTGCAAATTTTCGTGTTGAAAATCGGATTAAGAGTTCATTGTATCCTAAAGACAATTTACAGATTTCTTGCGTTTGTACTTGTTGGAAATTCCAAAAAAAGGGTAGCAAATTTGTCTTGAGAAATTGACTGTTCAAGTCGAGCCTTGAACCTGATAGATCTGATCGTTTTGTTATCGTTTTCTTCTATCCTCCGTTATGTACAAGAAACTCTAATATTTCTAACATTCTAACAAGATAAACATGTAAAATGTAAGAAAATGAAATTTATAAGAATAACTTCTCAAGAGAAGGTGGCTTGGTAAGGAAGCCAGCGAGAACATGTGGCACTCATTAGTTGAGTGCTAGAGGGATGCAATACATCTAAGAAAAGTAAAAGAAAGGCAAAAAAGATAATAATAATAATAAAAAGAATATACATGTGTAGGACATTCAGACTCGCTCACACACTGTAGACCCAACCGAGCATGTTCGCGAGATAAAATCCCCAATATATTCTTTCTAGTATGTTATAAACCTTTGAATTAATATCTTAATTCAGAGATTTTTTTTTTTTAGATCCCTTTCTATCTAATGTGTGACAAGAAACACTTTCAATCAAGAAAATTAAAAAGTAAAAAAGACTTATAATTTTATTTTTTTTAATGTTTTAACCAACAAATTACTGATAAGGCAATGGTCAAATGGAATGTGATTTTATAGGTCAAAGCCTTTCCCATCAAATGGCTGGAAAACTCAATCTACTTGAGTGGAAAACTCAAGCAAGTTTCTTTCTTGTGACTTTTCTAAGTTTTAAAGTATATTTAATATTTGAAGAGTATAAAAATAATGTTGAGCTGTGCTGAGTCAAGGTTATCGAGTTATTTGGGTCCTTACTCTTACTCCAGTGGTAGACTCTCAGGAGTTTCAACACCTGGTTGAGGGTTCGAGTACCCATAGGTGGTGAAATCCCACCATGGCGTGAGTGTGTGGCGGTGTGTGTGCGTGTGTAAAAAAGAAAAGAAAAAAAAGAGAGAGAGAGTTTACCGAGTTATTTTGAGTTGAGTATGGTTTTCCTCTATTCTTGACCTAGCCATGACTAAATTGAGTTTTTCTCTTGTCTTGATGAAATTTGGCCGAGTTGACTGAGGTGACTCGGCTACCTTCTTCTTTCTTTGGAGATTTTTAAACTATGGATATGATTAATTACTGGTCTGTACCAAAGCTTCACTCATAAGTAATAATGTTTTAAAAACCAAACCAGAGGGTCAACATTAGAGCCGGGCAGAATCCGACTCGATCTGAACCGAACCGAAGGCCTGGATTGGTGCGAATCGAGTAGGACCACTCAGATCTGATCGTACATTGGATCGACTTCAGATCGTAGTCAATCCGGACCGATCCGATCTGAAATCCAATCTGAATGGATTTGATCCGATCTGATCCGGTCGGGTCCTATATATATAAGTTTTTTACATATATTTTTTTATTTTTTACTTTTTACTACCCATCTCTCTACCCGTCCCGAACCGAACGAACCCTAAACCCTCTTTCTCTACCCGAAGGAGGCGTCGTACTCACCCATGTCTCCTCCTTTCTCTCCTTCTTTCTCTCTCGATTTCCTTCCTCTCCTTCTTTCACTCTCGCATTCCCACATCTCCTTCTTTCTCTCCTTCTTTCTCTTCCTCTCTCTCCCGATTTTGATTCAGCCCAGTCGAAATCGACTGGACGGACTCAACTCAATCTGACTCGATTTGGTTTCCCAGACCGAGTCGGACTCGGTTTGAGTCAGGCCAGCAAGGATTCTGATTGGATCGAGTTAGCCCTGTTGGACTCGGTCCCGGATCGGATCGAGTTCGAGTCGAGTTCTTAAAAAATCGAATCGAATCGAGTTGGATCCAATCTAGTCTGACTCGACTCGATGCCCACCTCTAGTCAGCATCATGTGTTGCCCGGCTAGAGCTCACATGCTAATGTGATTGGATGATCAGCAGTGTCTATGTTCATGGTGCTACCCTAAATGGGCCACGGTAAGAAACTTATATGGACTAGAGAGCCTTGTGTGGCTGATCAAATGCATCTCAATAAATCAATGGCTAGGACCGTCATTTAAGTGTTATCATTAACTTATTGTCCACCAAAATTACCTTGTACGATGGATGGTTCCGATCATTTGATCATCTACATGCGGGGGCTCCGTAGGGTGACACATGCTAGTGATCCTGAGCCACAACATTTGGCAAATAGAACTCATCAAATTCAACACCTTGGGTAAGCTTCTTTTTTTAAAACCAAAACCTTCTTATTTAAGTATGCTTTCATCATTTTAGTCATTTTTTTATTATTATTTAAAGACGCATTTGATTGCGCCTGAATATCATGGTAATTCATGATATTTTGCCCTGAATTAGAGTGATTAATCATGAAATATCCTGACACTCGGGGCAATAAAATACACCCTAGACGAATGAATGCGGACATACAAGTAGAAAAAGCTCACTATCTATGGCATTTTTGGACCATCTTACAAAAATGATGGTGACTCTTCAACTGTACACATTATATAGTTACATAGGCAATCTAGACCATCCAAATCGCTAACCCTATTGTGGATGGAACATAATAAAAATGACAAAAAACATAATCTTAACAATTTGATTTTTATGTTTGTAGTCCATTCGGAATTAACTAGATGATTACGGCTTCTTGATTAATGTGATTTTAGAGAGTGACTGCATCCGCCGTATGACCCACAATATAGATGGTTTCGATAGCTATACATTAGTGCCAAGCATGAGGATGATGAGTGACCACCATTTTCTAAATGAGGCAAAACTAGTAATGAGTTTAGCTCCCAAAAAAAAAAAAAAAAGTAAAGATTTTTTCATATAATACCTATTATTTACTACGTCTATTAAAAACCGTTGACTTCAAAGTTTTTCCAACTAAACGCTCATCTTTTAGATGTACGGTTGAAAATTTTATTATTTTAATTTAATTGACAAATAATTAAAGAAAGGAATCCTTAGCAGTTTAAAAGATAATTTTATCCATTTTAAACATACTTTTCGCTGTATTACATTTTTTTTTTTTTTAAATTAAAATTTTAATTTTTTATTATTTTTACACACGCGCACACACCCCCACACACTCACGCTAGTGGAATTTCACTGTATTACCTTGATTGCACGGAGCGAACCTGAACTTGAGCAAGTCAAAGTTGGGTGGGCCCACTACCATGTCCTTATTACATTCACCGAGTCTATCAATTTCGTGAGCTCAAAGTAGGATGCAAGCTCCGAAATTAAGTAAATTCAAAACTTAGGTGGGCCACACCACAAGAAAACAATGGGATTGATTGCATACCCTTGAAATTACATTAATCGAACTTGCAAAAGTTTTGAATGAGGCTGATTTTATGTTTTCCTTTTATCATTATGGATATTATCATATGAACAGATTGGATGGAGCATAAAGATCATGGTGGGCTCATAAAGTTATCAACAGGTTGGATGGAACATAAAAGTTTCGAATCTACCTAGGTTTTTTAGCTCACATCTTATCATGAGCTCGTGAAATTGATTGAGAAAGTACTTGTCACAAAAAAATCATGGGGCCCATGAAAGTTCCAACGACAGCCATTTTCATCCGTCTCTATTCCTATGGTGTGGCTCACCCGAGTTTTGGATCCACTACAGCAACAATATCCGATAGTGGTGGGATTTACTGCTGCTAAATCCACTGTTTTAGCCTATAGCGGCGAACAGCGAAAAAAAGAGTATTCGCTGTAACCTAACATGAATTGGGGAAACTAAAGGAGCAGATGTCACTACAATATCGTGGTGGGCCCATCAAGATTTGGATTACACGGTTTCCTTGTAAAGCATGTGTCGAACATATGGTAGATGGCATTTAATCATGGATTAGCTGGATAAGTGGGTTAGATAGGAGGGATTTTACCATGAATTTTTTAGTCATTTAAAAAAATTTCATTCTTTATATATATATATATATATATATATATATATAGAGAGAGAGAGAGAGAGAGAGAGAGAGAGAGAGAGAGAGAGAGAGAGAGAGAGAGAGAGAGGAATGTTCACGTGCACCTTCTTACCTGAGCAACCGTGCATACCTTTGCACACGTTTCCTGGGCAGATAATCTGAACGGTACACATGATGCGGCACTCCTTGAAACTATATCGACCTGACTTTCAGCCCGATACAAAACTCCGGTGGGCTATAGCAAAAGGAAATAATTTCCTCCCTTGATTTGCATTTCTCTTTGCTATGGCTCATTAGAGTTTTAGCTCAAGCTAAAAATTGGGCCCATAAAGTTTCAAGGAGTGCCATATCATATGGACCATTCAGATTTTGTGCCCATGATATGCACTCCTCTATAGATATATATGAGAAATGGTTTTATGCGGTCGACCTCACAGAAGCTTCCCATGAGGTCGAGCCCATCAAGATGCATGTCAAACATCTACCCATCAGTCGGATGCACCATTCTATGATGGGCCTCGAATTTAAAAATCAAGTTAATCCATGACTTTTGTTGATGCAGTTTCCGGCTCACCCCCTTTCTGGTATTCGAACACCTGCATAGGAAGATGACAAAGGAGACCCTGACTTCCGCAGGGGACCCTCCGATGCCAAAGTCAGGCCTGAAATCTGGGTCTAACAATTTGATAAGGGCTTAGGGGTGAGAATGTGTGTGTACCTTTCACCGTTACGCCTCCCCTATTTATAGAGGAGATACGATCTCGCGGTTGTAGGATCCTTCCTTAGAAGGGATTGATCGTAATCCAAGACGATTTCGAAATCTTCGATCTCCTAGATTTCTGGGATCAGAGATCATCCTTCTAGAATCACGGAGGATCTTTAATACCGGGCCAAGATTAAGGCTCGGCTTCAAGTTGAGTGTGATGGTGAATATCTGGATGGCATTAGTTGCCGGGACTCGGTTTGTCGTCTCAGGATTCACTTCCTGCTCGTCAACTAATCTTGTAGTATCGGTATATCTGGATGGCTTATGTTGACTGATTCATGCGCTGACCATGTTATGGCCGACTGAGGATGGTTAGCCCTTAACTAGCTATTTAAGTAAGACATAGTTGATCCATAATCAATTTATTGTTGATTGATGGCCAACTGAGACAGTAGGTCAGCTTTGGGTCGGACGTAAGTCTGGTCAGCCTATACGTGATCTACAGCCGACCTAAGGATTATGTCGGTATTAAATGACATCTGATGGACTCTTTGAGTGTCCTTGAAGGTGCATCGACCTCTTTGAAGGTCTTGCCTTTCGGCTCGGGACATGTAGGCCTCGGCCAGGCTCGGCGCCTATTGAGTAGGGGCCATGTCAGTAGAATTGGTCCATTCTATAACCTGACTTATCAATTTGTCAGGCTTTCCCACATACAACTTTTATAGGCCACACCTCATACAAAAATTGAGAGGGATTGTCCTGGCATTAAAACATTTGTAATCAATATCCTTTGTTTCATATCAATATATATCTAAAAAATAATAGCAACAATGATAACCGTTCGTGATTTGATTTTCTAAAAATAAACCAATATCCTTCATTTCATATCAACTAGATGATAATTCAGTGACTTTCGAGATCAAGAAGTCCATTTCAGGGTACTTTCTTACATTACACAAAAAATATATAAAAATAAATAAATTTTTAAAAGAATAAACAAATTCGATATACGCAAGCTACACACCATACGTATCATGACCATCTACCGTATGTACACGTCCCAAGGCCTTCCCGGCATCGGATGGACTCGCCGTCTTTCAACTATTATCTGACACACTCGCCGGCTATTTCAGATTACCATCAGCTGGGGATACCCTAATGGCGGATGCGGAGATAACGGTGACAGAGGAGGGAAGTTAAAGGCCGTCAAATCAAACCCCTCCCATTCGCTCATCGAACTCGACGGCGTTAACGGCGTAAAGGTTGGGACGTTAGTAGTCGATCCCGTGGCGTCAGATTCCGGCGACCTCTCTTTCTTAAACGCTCTCTTCTCCACAGCTGAATTCTCGTCGGCTTCCGCTTCCCGACGCCTTTTCCCGTAGGTCGTCACCGGTGGATCAGATGGATTCCCTGCCTCGAGCGGGAAGTTGAGGATCGCTTTGCTCCCTCGCATCTGAAAAGCCGCTCGATCGTACGCTCTTGCGGCCTCGATCGCCGTCTCGAACGTCCCGAGCCAAACCCTGGATCCGCGCCGGCTCGGATCGCGGATCTCCGCCGCGAATTTTCCCCACGGTCGTTGCCGTACGCCCCTGTAGTGCTTCTTCTCGCCGGAATCCGGCGCCGCAGGTTCCGGCAGCTTGATCTTCGGGGCGGGAGGAAGGGAGATCTTGAGCGACGGCCGGCGATCAGCTTTCTGCTGGCGGGAACTCGATCTTTGGTTCAGATTACCGATTACTTGCTTAGAATCGGCGAGCTTTTGATCATGAAACAGCGAAAAATCCAAAAACTCGTCGCTGGACTCTTCTAGCTTCAAGTAGTCGGAGATTGCAGTTTCCGAGTAGGAAACGGCCGAGTCCGTACGGAAACAGTTCGAAAACGTTTCGGAGGGAAAGATATCGTTAGAGATGTCTGGTTTCCGCTCAGAAATCGGTGATTCCGAGTTCTCCATTTTGATTGAGCTGCTCGTGTTAAAGAGCGTTTCAAAAGAGGAGAAATCTTCGAGGAGGTGTTGACGGATGAGATCGAGAACGGACACTTCATCGATGGCTGCCATTAGAGCTCGATTCAAGGAGTAGAAGAAGAAGAAGAGAAGTTTGAATGGCAGTAGATAGGAGGGAGTGAGGGTATTTAAGAGAGAAGAATAAGGGGAGAAAAGCTTGCTTCGACTCAGGTTCTGAGATGGATAGAGGAAGGCTCGTTTTTCTTGTCCTTTGCTTTTCATTTTTTAATTAATTTAAACGGTTTCTCAGGTACTTCCGATTTACAGAAGCAGACATGCAGTAGATCGGGTAGTATTGGAGTATTGTACAATTATCTGTATACAGTACACATGTTACTGCAATTTCTCAATCTGGTCCGTCCATCTAGTGGGACATAGTGTGGATGGATTATTTCTATGAACTATATCCATTGAATGATTATATATTTCGACTTGAAATTATAGAGTATTGACCGCTAATAATTCTTAGTTTTTACTGTCGTATTAATTGTCGTTGATCAGATGGATAACATCATTCTGTCTTTTTCATTTTTTGAGTAATTTGTATTCAAATTATAAGATAATGTGTGGACGGTCCTGATCTATATATTTTCTTCCACGTGTACTACAGAGAGATGGATCTCTCGCCCCGCTGGGGTTGATATTTGTAACTGATTGTCTCTTGTGCCTGGAAACCGTTTCCCTCTCTCGGTACACCGGCCAACGGATGTGTCGCCCATGAGGGCCCACATGCTGAGGTGGAGGTGGTCCAGGGATCGAACAGCACATGTTCTGATTTCTAGGTTATTAGGACCACCGTGGGAATTTACTTTGAATGGATGAATATGACTATCACTACGTGGGAGATGAATTCAGGACATTAAAAGGTTTTCAATGGCCTACATTTTAACTTCATAAATCAGCAGTTAGGATCAAAGGGCAAATATCGCAGAGTAGTTATTTTTATTTTAGAGGCATATTGACGAGAGAAAATATGACTTTACTAATCCAACACAACAATATCAAAATCAAAAGAAAACAAAGAAAATATGCAAACCACACTGCAGGAATTTACATGGTTCTCTTTTAATACATTTGCACTGGTCCATTGTACTAAAAAAAACAAGGGCTCTTAATACAATAAGAACTTACTCTCTTAAGACAAAAAATATGTTACACCAAATGTACTAAGGTTTATATAAAGTACTATGTGAAATTATGAAATTGGTCTTCATGCTTGCTTGAATAACCCGAAGAGCATGTTTGGTCTGTGTGGAATTAAACGGTATTAGATTGTATTAGATGGTATTAGCATCATTATTGCACAATGATTGTATGTCTAGAAATACCATGTTATTGTAACCATCCAATCCTATGTTTGGGATAAAATTTTTGCTTGGCAAAATACCAGATTAAGCAAAATCATGTTTGGTGAACCATGGAATTATAATCAACGGACCAAATTTACAATGGATATCGTTCACTTGTACACATAAATAACTAGAATGTCATGTGTAAACGGTGTATATGGGTGGATGACATAGATAAAATCATGCATCAAAGTGGGGGGCTCACAAGTGTAGTGGATTTCAAAATCCACATAAATCACACATGGGATCAAATGCAATTTCGCAGAACTAAATACAATTCAATCCCACCTACTCTCAACCTTTCCCGTCCTCTCCAAATGTTGGATAGAATTCCACGAGACCAAATGCAATTCTATCCCATCTAATAGATTGCACCAAACTGACGAGCTTAGCACGGAACTCAGACCTATGCAAATATTGGTTAGATGAACAATACATCTTAGAGCCTTTTTTTCTTCTTTTGGGTTAGCTTGTTAGTACACATCCATGTCGGTACACACACTCCATGTTAGCCACCCCCACTAGGGATCATACCAAGACCTCAAGTGTTGAAACGAGGTATCTCCACTCGGTCTGCCAATTGAGCTATGGATCTGGGTGTAATACATCTTAGAGCCTAACACTTATATTATGAATGGTTTAAATAATGGGATCAAAATAGTTTGTGGGCAACATATGGGGAAACAAATGCCTATTTGATAAGTAATAATATATTTAGCTGATAATATGAATTCATTTAAGGCAGTTTTGATAAGCCATAATTCATAAGAAAACAAAGAAATTTATATTGGGAAAATTTTCTGAAGTACTATTGAAGAACGGATTCTAAGGAATT
Source organism: Magnolia sinica (assembly GCF_029962835.1). Lineage (NCBI taxonomy): Eukaryota > Viridiplantae > Streptophyta > Magnoliopsida > Magnoliales > Magnoliaceae > Magnolia > Magnolia sinica. Next base: position 9,550,139 of record NC_080578.1, on the reverse strand, counting down.
CCATTTTGAGTGGAAATTTACCCCTAGTTGATTTGCATTTTTTCATGACACGGGTTTTTAAGTTAATGATTTACATGTATGTGTGAGATTTGCTACCATTCATCTCATGGGAGCCACTTGAGCAGGCCATGACCCAAGAACCACATAATTCGGTTGATCTACCGATATATTGTATAAACATAAATGGGTAGTATGAAAGTGTTGAACCAATGCTCCACCTTCAATTAGAAGAACTGATCAAATGGACCAACAGATGAACGGTCTGAATCTTGTTCCTGTGCCACCAGTACGGAGACGTAAACGTTTAACATTAGATTTGGTGTGTGTTTGCCACCATCAACGATTCACATGAGTTGAGAATGGGCTGAGTTGCAAAAAGATTGTTATAAACCCAGCTCAAAAGTTATGTTATAGTGTTCATTTATTGGGCTAGACCATCAAACCTGGTCCGTTTTGTATTAGCTTGTGACTGCTTCCCCAATGAGTGATTGCTTTCACTTTTGTTTCTAATTGTGTAGATGGGGTGTAGAATTGACCCAGATGTAAAAATATATTTGATTTTTGGTATCGTCATTTGCCAAATAAAGCTTACAATCAATGCCTGACTAGAAATCATAGAATCACTAATGGGTTCGGATATCGCGAGATTTCCTAACTCAAGTGACTTATGTGACTGATATGTGATTATTAATTGTAAGGGTCTCAATGACAAAAAAGAAAGGAGTTATGTACTATCTTTTACCCGTACAACGTGAAATCCTTACTCTATGGGATTTCATGACTTTTAGAGAGATTAAGCAAAATTATGGCATTATATATCTAACCATGTTTTGCATAACTCACGGAGGTGAACATGCAAAAATAAAAGGATCTTAATCTTCACTTCGCAGAGTCAAATACTTTTAGGTAAGCGAATGTAACAAGGAAAAAGAGATGTAAAAGAGAATAAAAATTCGGGTTGATATGCAGATATGTTAGGAATGTGTAGGGTAAAATGCAATCTGAACTTAACTGAGAAACGATAAAGAAAATGGGAGATTATATGTCATTTTTTGTTTAAAATGGATAGTCGGATATCCCTGGTTCCAATCCTATTAATCTTACTTTGTTGAGTCAAATGACTTTCGAATAGGCGAATATAATAAAGAAAAATATATGCAAAATAAATTAGGAAATAAAAGTGTGAGCATATGATGTAGATATATTAAAAATGTGCAGAGTGGAATGCGATCTGAACTTGATTGAAATGTGGGAAGAAAAAGAAGAGATTAGACACCATTTTTTATTCAAAATTAATGGTCGTATATCATTGATTCCTTTATCTCAGAGCTAGCCTCTTAAGTCGGATGGTCCTCGCCTTCGATTAAGAATCTATGAAGTCTTCGAAGAAGATAACCCTACCCTTAACATATCTCACAACCTCTCACTCTGTCTCTGAGCCTCAAATGATAGCTACGATGCTAGTTTTATAGATTGAGACCGTCGGCTTATGGTGAGTTAAGGATGTGACACTTATCCCTAATTTGAGATTTTAACATTTGGGAAGCCATAAGAGGATCTTGATTAGGTATAAAGTATGTCAGGTGACCTTCGGTTTGTGGCAGATCGATGGTCTACTTGGTACCTTTTCTTTCACAAAAATGGTTCCTTGATACCTGTTGGATCAAAAAATGAAAAGTGATGATGTTACTGTCAGCTCATCAAGTTCGTTCATCAATCCGTTGGTTACTTCTGCGAGATGGCGAGGTCCCTTAATATATGACATGTTTGGATTTTTATGCTTTATGGGTTGAGTAGAGGCATATTTTGGCATAAATAAAATTTCGAAAAGAGTTTGGAGGACCGTCCAAGATTTGATTGGTCATATTTTGAATATGCTCATCAGGTCCATTGATTATTCTCGTGATGTGCCAAAAATTCTACTCCTTTGATCAATTAGATAATTTTCAATGGTCATTGAATTACCTAAAAATGATTTTATGAAGTTCAAAGAGTTGTTTGTGTTGGGGGCCTTGCACAAAACCTTAGGATTTAGCCCTCCAGAACAAATTAGAATTATGCAATAATAAAACAATTAAATAAATCAAAGCATCAACCACACACCACACAAGAGATTTTTATGTGAAAAACCCTCAAAGAGGTAAAAACTACGGGACCTCGTCCAGATCAACAATCCATTATGAAGAAGAACGTTACAACCTTCTTCACTTACGCAGAAGCGGATAAACAGTAAGAGAATAAAAGAAAAACGGAGAGAACTCACCGATTACGAGGACGTAGAAGCTCTGAGATATAAATTGTATAGTGATAACCTCTATGAGCATAACCTCCCTTTTACAAGCTTCATCTCTCTCTTTCTCTCTCTCACACACCTTTGATAGCCCTCTTGTATTTTTCATCTATCCAGAAAAATCCTAGGAACTCCTATTTATAGTTTTAGGAAACTCCTTTCCGCATCCCAGTTGCGAAAGGACTCAGATTTTCACAATCCACAAAATCGCGGAACGAATCTGCGTAACCACAACCGGTCGAGATGAAGCCACGATCGATCGAGCGCCACCTACAACCAGTCGCGCACCACCCTCGACTGGTCAAGCATCCTTGGAAAAACTAGTCGAAAGTCGTTGGACTTTGAGTTGAGTAAGAACTCGAGTCCATGACTAGTCGTGCACCAGCCCTCGATCTGTCGTGTAAGGCTCACGACTGGTCGAGCACGAGAAAAAATTTCAACAGCTTGGTCTCATCTTGGAGAGTTTATTTGTAAAGCCATAAACATGTATGGAATTTTGGCCCACAGGGGTCGAGCGTTGATTACTATCCTGAGTACGTACCATTTTTTAATTTAGCCATAAGGCTCAGCTCCTTGTCTGAATTTGACGCTCGAGCCCAACTGATTCGCCAGGCCCTTTGTGGCCTAAGTACATGCCTTATATCTATACGGCAATCCAGACCGTCCAAACAGGTATGGTTCACTGTAGATAGAGCATATCCAACAATCGTAAGGGTAGGACAGCCTTCACCGTCTGATTTTGCTCCTTCCATGTGATGGCAAATGGATGAATGATGAGGATCGTCCAATCAGTGGCGACAGCTTTTTCTCAATTTCAGCTATGAAATCTCTCAGTAGTCTGTATCATGCAAATGACAAGTTGCCAGCGTCAACTTGCACGCCGCCGCAACTACTCCACTGTCTTTTCTGCTTATGCCAGCATGCAAGGGTTTCGAAAGAATGACATTGCGTTGCGCGCTTCATATGAGTTCTATGAACTGCTGTCTCTGCAGTACACGTGTCAAAAATATATGGTAATCGGAACCATTGATGTGTTGGGCCACCTTGTGGATTGGTTATGGAATAGAAATTACAGAGATGGGACATCTATAACGTTCAAGTTATAATATTAATTCTCATTGACTTTGAACCGTTACTCGCTCTTCTCAGTTAACTATCCCATTTTAACCAAGGTTTGATAGAGTGGATTTTTGGCATGTCTCATCACGTCGTGGCCCATCAAACCAGCGGTCTTGATTTCAATAGTTTCACTTACCAAATGATCCTAGCCATCAGTTGATTAACTTGCTTTCGTAGAAGGTGAACTTGTATTGCGTAACTTTTCAGCCATGCATTGGAGGGACGCCAAAAATTACCTGCGCCAACGCACGCATGAAGTTCCTTTGGTAGGAAGCTATATGGGACCCGCAGAGATACCAGTGAGAAATCCACTCCATCCATCAATTTCTATAGCTCACAATCGGATAGGAGTCCATAAATCAGGTAGATTCAAAACTCAGGTGGACCATCCTACACGTAACGGCAAGGATTGAATGCCCCCATTTGAATCTACGGGGCCAACGAAGTTTTGGATTAGGATGACGTACGACTCTACAGTTTATTACAATCGTAATAAACCTATGAACAGTTTGGATGGCATATAAATATCATGATTGTCTCTAGCAAGACTCAACCGTGGATATTTCTATTTTCACTATTTCCTGTCTTGTCGTCCATTTGGGCTTTTAATTTTCCTGATTTTTCTAATCCTATACTAAAATGAAAAATGAGCATGGGAAATGAATGGATTTATCAGGGGCATCTACGTGGGCTCCAAGTAGCTTCCGAAACTGTGGCGCGCACGCAAATCGCGTCTATATTTGGGCAGGGCATTATTGGCTGGTGGGGCCGCGCCGTGATGACAGACATTACGTCTCGCAGGGAAGCGAGTTGCGTGTGTGCCACACAACCCCAACCTCCATCGTGTCTCGACGTCACTATGGCATGTGTGCCACCATGATGCATGTGTTATATCCAGACCGTTCATCCATATTTTAATATCATGTTGGGACGTGAAAAAAAAATAATAATAATAAAAGCCGGTTCCAAGGATCAATGATGCTCACCGGTGAAACTTTTTCAGGTCTACCGTGATGTTTATTTAACATCCAACATGTTAATAAGGTGATGAAGGGAAACCACGAAAATCAGCTTAAATCAAAACCTTCTAATCCTAAGGGCGTGTATGGGCGGTGGGATAAGAAGGGATTAGGTGGGATGGGATTCAAAAACAGGGATTATCCCTGTTGCTTGGTTTAAGATTAATTCCATGCTTTGTTGGTAATGCGGTGGTACATTGAATGGATATACCCATCATCATTTGAAATTATTGAGCATAACACACATGTGTTATATCTAAACCGTTCATTTGTTTGGTAACATCATTTTATGGCATGGGCCGAAAAATGAGGCAAATCCAAAACTTATGTAGCCCCAGAAAGTTTTCAACGGTAAGTATTAAATCTCCATTGCTTTCTATGGTGGGGTCCACTTGAGCTTTAGATTTACCTATTTTTTGGCCCATGCTCTAAAATAATCTCAAAAAATGGGTAGACAGTGTGGATATAGCCCAAACATCATGGTGGGACCTACACAACCTGCTAACATTGAGTGAAATTGTCCCGGGACCCAATTCAATTCCATCTACACCTTTTCCATTCTTCCCAAACATGGAGTGGAATTGGCACAGGACCGGATGCAATTCCATCCCACGTAATCCCTTCTAATCCCACTGCCCAAACACGCCCTAAGAAGTTTTAAATAATAAGTGTTCAATCTCCACTGCTTTCTGTGGTGTGCTCTATTTGAGCTTTGGATCTACCACAATTTTGGGCCTTTGCCATATAATGATATTGAAAAATGAATGGACAGTCTGGATATAACATACGCATCATGGTGGAGCTCACAAAATACGTTGACGTCAACATCGGTGGTGTTCTGCAAACGCTCGGCCCAGCACCAGTGGAAAAGCGCTACGCCCGCCTGTGCAGTCATGGTCCACGATATATATGCGCACGTGGTCGTTCTGCATTGACCGGTCCCGTACCCTGCAGGACGCAATCGGCGTTCGTTTTGACCACCCACGTGGACCACACCATAGGAATAGGAATCAGTGAGGCAATGATGCACACCGTTGAAATTTCCAAAGGTCCAACCTGATTTTAAGGCATGTGGCTTACTTGAGCCTTGGCTTTGGTTTTTTTTTTTTTTTTTTCAGTCTCATGTCCTAAAATGATAAATGAATGGACAGTGTGAATGAAATACATACCGTCCGTCTCTTACTAGTTTATAGTAGGCCCCACAGATCCCCGAGCCCCTGCCAGGGAAAGCCGATTGGCTGGTGTACCTCACACCAATTATATAGCCACTGTATTGGCGTTAGCAATTTCTTTGGGCCCGATCACAAGGTATGTGTTATATCCAAATTGTCTGTTTATTTGGTGAGCAGGTTTTTAAGGCTTGAAACGAAAAATAAGACATATCTAGCCATTAAGTGGACCATATTGCAAAAAGCAATGGGGAGTTTAACGTCTACCATTGAAACCCTTTTTGGGGTCACAGTAGTTTTGGATCAATATGAAATTTGTTTTTCCACATCCTTCGGGTCTTTGTGACCTTATGAACAAATTGGATGTAAAACAAACATTATGGTGGGCCTTATGAATTATTTAATAATGAAAATCATTATCTCCGCTGTTATGTATGGTGTCGAGAGATGATCTCTGAATATGATTCATTTTTCGGATAATGCTCTATTTTATGATTCATTTTTCGGATAATGCTCTAAAAAATAGATGAACGATGTAGATATATCTCTTTTAAACCGTTTGTACAACTCAAAGCTTGAGTCGCACCACACGTACCTACATCAGCTATGTAGCTGGTATGTGGTACACCAGCCAATCCACTTCCCATGTCAGGATTGTCCGTATCTAGCTAGGTCCTGGTGGGGTCGTTCTCAATTTGGGGTGACGAAAGCAGATTGGCTTGTGTACCACACACTAGCTATTAAGCCGCTGCAGGTACATGTAGTGTGAAGATAAGCATGGACGCTCCCTCGAGCTTCGAGTTATACCAAGGGTTCAAAGGAGATCAAAGTTACATGGCCCTACAGTGATGTATTTATTATATCTACACCATTTATCTATTTTTAGAGATAATTTTAAAGCATTTTACAAAAAAATGAATTATATCCAAAGATCATCTGGACCACACCACAAATAGAAGCAGAGATAATGATTTTCACTGCTAAACAATTTGTAGGGCCCACCATAACGTTTATTTTCTATCCAATCTGTTCATAAGGTCACAAAAACCTTAGTGAAGAGGAAAAAACTTTCATATTGATCCAAAACTTCTATGAACCCAAAAAAGGTTTCAATGGTAAACGTTCAATCCCCATTGCTTTTTGCAATTTGGTCCACTTGATAGTTAGATCTATCTTAGTTTTCGTCTCAAGCATTAAGACGAGCTCCCGAAATGGATGGACGATTTGGATATAACACATACCTAATGATCAGACTCACAGAACTTGCCGATGTCAACACACCAGCTATATAACTGGTGTGAGGTACATCGTCCAATCCGCTTTATGCGGTAATAGGGTTTCACGGAAGTTCCATGCAGTAGGCCTAAATCATTGAAAATCGAATTGCGTACTGAGTTACTCATAGGGGTGCACATTTAACCGTTGGAACCGTGTAACCGGACCGGAACCGTTGGATCGGTCCGATTTGGTCCAGTTCTAAGGTGTTAACGGTCCGGTTCCAGTTCCCAAATTTTGAAAACCGTTTATTGCGGATCGGTTCCGGTTTAGGGTCCTATAGAACCAAACCGAACCGTTGATCCGAACTGTAAAACCGATCCATGACAGGAACCGTGGGTCCGAACCGTCAATCCGATGTATTTAAAACAAAAAAAAAAAACCCTAAGTTGCCTAATTCCACGCCCCTTTTTTTTTTAGGTTTTGATTCTTTCCCTTTTTTCTTTATAAGGTTTTTCTCGGTCATCTTGTTGACAGCTACAGTGATTTTAGGGTTATGACCAATATACACGGGCCCTGTATTTGAACAGCTAGATTTGTGAAATTATGGGCAGCATCCATGGAGTAGTGTGTCTGTACGTAGATGGTTATAATCTACAGAGTATCTGTCTGAAGTAGAAGGGTGTTTTATGAATGATCCTGTTGGCCGAAATCTGCGTTGCAAGAAATGATTAGATATAGGCTATACAGTATCTGTGTATCATGAGTTATGATGCATCCATGTTTTTGTGCCAACATTTCATATACATAAAAAATCCTATCTGTAAAAAAATCATGGCAACGCTATGTTGATCATTTTATATGAAAATCAGTGCATCGACTTATAGAAGAGGATACAAAGTAAATATTATTAGACAACTGATCGTATGATTTAGAGTATTAATGTGGCCTAAAAAAATATTCTTTTTCTTCTATTTCATCTTTTTTTTTTTGTTTGTTTTTTTTTTAAAAATTTTAAAATCAATTAACTGGGCTGGATTTTTAAAAGCCCAGAACCGTGGATCCGATCCAGGACCAAACCGTTCTTCACGGTCCGGTTTTGGTTCAATTCTACGGTGCTAACGGTTCGGTTCCGGTTCCAATATTTGCAGAACCGTTAGGAACTATTCGGTTCTGGTTTCACCCCAAAATCAGACGGAACCGACCTGTGTGCACCCCTAGTTACTCATAATAGAGCCGAGCAAAACATATTCGATCTGGTGGATCCGACCCAAATAGACCCGATTCGACTCGATCTTAACTGAACCAACGGTCTGGATCTGTGTGGATTAAGTTAGGTATTTCAAATCCGAATGATTTTCAGATCGGGATCGAGTCGTCGTCAATCCAGACCGATCCGGTCCGAAACTTGATCCGAATGGATCCGATCCGATTAGATCCGACCCGATCTGGAGCCTTAGGAGGATTTTAATGGAGGATATCCAATCATTATTGTTTTCCTGTGGTGTGGTCCACCTGAGATTTTTATCCCTCTAATATTTTATATTAAGCCTTAAAATGATCTGTAAAAATGGATGAACAGCATCGATGAAATACATACATCATGGTGGGGCCCACAAATCACTGAACACAAAGACTCAAGGAGTAGCCAATCCATTTCCGTCAGAGGCGTTAGTACCACACACCACTGACACTAGCTATTGTTGTAGCCTAGGCTAGTTGTTCACTCCCCAAGTATATGGTTGTGATGTAGTAATAAACTTGGTAAGACCGAGGTCGAATCCTAGAGGATTGAAACCCGTACGTTATCTAAAACTAAGTAGAACTAAAACTAGACTAAGACGAGATCTAAATCGAATAAATTTAACGAATAATGGTGAAATATTTATCTAAAATTTAGAGAATTCAAAAGTAGGGAACTAGGGTGCCAAGGATCCACTTGTAGCATTGGGAAGCTACTTTACATTGATTCAAGGACATAACTGGAATCAGAGTCCTATCTTATCCAATTGGTAGGAAGAGATTTGTCAGATCTCTGAACTTCTCATGAATCTAATCATCGATAGATGAGAATGGCGAAGATTTGGAAGTAATTCCGTCACCTAACCATGCCCAGGTGACTATGACAAACAACAACAATTTACCAATCTCACAGCTAATCATAAAAAAATTGTGAAAGTTAGGAAGGGTTCCATCACCCAACCATGCCCATGAGACGATGGTGAACAACAGGGTTCCCAAGTTCACAATCTCAATACCTGAAAAGAGAATATCTCAAGCTATCGTAGATCTATTGTAATTTGAGTTACAACAAACCATTAAAACTAAAAACACTCCTTATAATCAAACTAAAATTTTTGAGAGTTCAATAAACATAAATCAAAGCAAAGCTAACACCCCAATCATGCTACAAGCTTCACCCCTTATCACTAGCTAAGAGGTTTAACAACCATAGTTTTGATTAACTAAAAACTCTTAGGAAAGAAAAAAATAAAGAAGAAGAAAAGGAAGAAAGGAAACTTCAGATAAAGAAGCCGGCCCACGTCCTCGCCTCCACGGCGACCCAGATGGTGCTCCACGTCTACAAAATGCCTCCAGACGGTGCACGGTTAAGTCCTTTTATAGGCATGGGAGAACCTTCTGGCCTTCCCCTGCATAAGAGTTCGGGAGTCCTCATCTCAGCTCCTTTGTCTTTCGCAGGAAAATCGCAACTGACATGCGAATAGCCCTGGTTGTTGGGATTGTAGCGTTGATCGGTCCCATCTGATCTATGGGTGAAGTTATCTTGAAAGGAGACTATTCACGGGACGTTTTCGATCATTTAAAGCATGTTAGGATGGCCCCCGTTGTCAGACGTTCTCCTTGGGACGGGAAGCTCTGTTTTAATGGCAGATCCACTTCTGGTCACCAACCGCCCAATCGGATCCTCTGGACGGCTCTGATCTACTGTCCGTTGATCTCTGGTGGTTCGATCACGTTGTAATGTCTGGAGAACTGCGAACGTGCGCTCCAGGAGTGCGTTTCTTGCGTGAAAAGCTACGGAAAACTCCTCTTTCCACTTTTTTTCTTTCGTTCAGACGCCCTGGGTTGAGTCGGATCTTCAACTGGCATGGGTTGAGCGGTCAAGATGATCCCTGCTTGGTGGTGGATCTTACCAGATCGCCGGTCTTCTCGGCGTGTTCTTGTTTTCATGCGAGATCCCTCTTGCGCACAGTAGAATTGCGGTAGGATTTGCGTCTTCGAGTGGACCCGAATTTTCGTGAAAGAAACCAGGGTTTGATCGAGATTGGGGCCCGCTCCTGATGGATGATCTGGATTTGACTGATGGGCCCTGATGGTGGCCCACAAGGATCATCCATCAAAGTTATATGGCCTCACAGTGATGTATTTATTATATCTACACCGTTCATATATTTTTAGAGATCATTGGAGAGCATTATCCAAAAAATGAATAATATCCAAAGATCATCTGGAGCACACCACAAATAGCAGTAGAGAATGATTTTCATCGTTAAACATTTCGTGTGGTCCACTTGATAGATAGATCTATCTTATTTTTCGTCTTAAGCCTTATGACAAGCTCACCAAAAGGATGCACGGTTTGGATATAACACATACCACATGATCAGACCCACAGAACTTGCTAACGTCGTTACAAGTCACTTGCGTGAAAATTATTCACTGGACTTTCATGCAGTGCACATAACACATTCGGTAAAAGTATATATACAATAATCGAGAGTTCTTTCAAAGACATGTGGGGCCTACCTTGATGTATATGTTTTATCTAAGCCGCTCATCTATTTTGACTTATCATTTTAGGCCTTGAGTACAAAAACGTGGTACATTAAAGGTTGAAGTAGACCACACCATATGAAATAGTTAGATTAAATTCATACGATCCAAATCCTACCGAACCCAATCCGACTCGGTTTCATTAACCAAGTTGGACTTGGTTCGGATTAGGTCAACCATGCATCAGATATGTCCGAGTTAGGTGACCTGGGCTCGGTCCCGGATCGGATCAAGTTCGGGTCAGGTCATTGAGACTTCGAATCGAGTCGATTTGGACTCAATCCGATTCAATTCGGACCGATGCCCAGCTCTACTTATAAAGCTCTTATGGTATTGAGTAAACTTAGTTGGGCCCAGCTTGAATGTATGTAGTCTATCCACACCGTCCATCTGTTTTTACATCTAATTTAAGGGATTGAGCCCAAAATTGAAGCATATGAAAACGTCAAGTGAAGAAACAAGGTGGATAATAATTTCCATCGTTGAAACCTTTCTAGGCTCCACAGTGATGTTTATTTGTCATCCAACCTGTTCATAAGATCATACGGACATGGATGAAGGGAAAAAACAATTATAAGCTTGATCCAAAACTTCCATGGCTTCTAAGAATTTTTCAATGGTAGACATTCAATTCAACTGTTTCCTGTGGTGTGGTCCTCTTGAACATTGTATATACTTCATTTTTGGTCTCAAGCCCTAGAATTATCTATTAAAATGGATGGACGGATAGGATAAAATACATAAATCATGGTAGACCTCACAGAGTTCACTCAGTACGCTGAGCGTAGTGAGTTACTCTCTACGCAATCCGCTTCCAAACTATTGATACGTAGCAGACGTGTTCTAATCGGGACCATTGATTGGGTGGGCCATCACATGGAATGCGTCTTGGTCTGAAAATTCGCACCACATTCTAATCGTTCGAGCATTGGATTTTGCGAGCTGAATATATCCTTTCCAAACCGTTAGCTCAACTGTTTTAACCGCCCATCCGCGGGCCATTAATTGGATGTCTACGATCATCACTATTTCCATGATTGTTGAGCTGAACCATCTACTGAATTCCTTAGGCCCACCAAATCAACGATCCCAACAACCCTAAACGTCTCAACGTGTACCATCTCACCATTGCCTTTGAATGCCTGGATTACTTTATCCCACGCCTACGGATGTACAGCTCCCTCTCCACGTGCCAATATGGCAAACGTGCGAGAGCTTAGATTTTCATTTTAAAATTAAGACATTCTGGCCGAAAAATAGCTGAAATAAAATTTTCATAGCCGTCCATTTGCTTTGTACGCTGTGGCTAACCTGCAACGGTCCATTTTTTAGTGCAGAAGATCAAAACTGTGGGTCCCACCAGATGAAAAGCTCGGATCTTGCACACGTGTGCTTTCTTGTAGATAGGAACGTCTGGCACGGTTTCGTCTAGACCTGTTGACATTCACATCACCTCTTCCATGTACGATCTTATCCCTCCATATTTTGCATACATTGATTGAACGGTCTGAATTATCTGATCATGATATTTTTTTCAAGGTAGCCTATGAAGAATAGGTGAAATGGATGCCAACGTGTTAAAATTCCAAATGCTCAAAGTGCATGAATTTAGCCCACTAGATTATTATAATTTTAGAATTTAATTAAGTGTGCGTTTGCTTGAAGCAAATATATATCATAATGGGTGTACTAACAAGCTAACAAAATATATATATATATATATATATATATATATATATATATATATATATATATATATATATATATATAAAATTTCAAGATTGTTACCCGAAATTAGGCTGAAATTATCATGAACTTCAGGATATTTGGTGCAGCCAAACACTCCCTGAAAAAAAAAAAACATGTGATACGTAATATCTTGAAGAGTCTTTAATGGAAGCAACGGTACGTAAGAAAACATTGAACGAGAAACTCTAAAGAAATTCAAACTTTCCGTCTTCTATTTTATAAATTTTCTTAGCAGTCCATTTACAGGGCCACCAGTTGAAAGGTGTAAAATTCTCGGGGCATGGTCCATCAGATCAATAGCTGGGGTATGGGAGCACTCAGTAAACAAGAGGAGCCGTTGATCTATCCACATCATAGAGTCGAAGATCATGGATAGTTCCTCTTGTTAGGGTTTCACAGCTCCCCTACTGCACCCGTGGCCTAAATGAATGGTAATCTCGATTTCCCAGATGGACGGTCCACATTATATTTTGATAAATCAGTATCGAACTGGTTCCGGTCGATATAACCATATCGTTCATCGGTGATAGGCCTGGCAAAGGTGCCGGTAAACCCAATGGGTGAGCTTGGCCTAACATAGTCCATTATGGGTGTGGGTCCAGCTTTAGGTTTTACTTTGAGCCTGATTAATAATTGGGTTAGGTTTGGGTGTACACCTGTCCATATCTAAACTTGGCCCGCACCCAATTAATATATATATATATATATATATATATATATATATTTGCAATAGTCCCACTAATATATAATAAATTATTGGTAATTCGTAATCATCATCAATACTTTTTTTAATTCATAGAATAATAATAAAAAGGAGACAGGTTCAACGTCAAGCTTATTTTGCCTATAGTGATAATGATGAATGCCTGGAGCCTTTTAGCCCGATTGGTACAGTAGAAATGGACCACTCAAGGGAAGGGGACCACAAAATTAGGTGGTGTGTTGTCATCGCTAAGTTCCGTGAACCTTATCATGATATATGTGCATTATTCATCTATTTTGCGAGATTATTTGATGTAGAGTGGGTCGCGGATAGTTTCACGGCCAAGATGGATAGAAAAGGCCCGGTCGACGACAGAAGTGATCCGGACCATCAAACCTTAGATCAGGTGTATCTCCCAGTCTAGAATGAGTTATCGAGCGTAAAATATATGATTTTGGGGTAAAACGAGCTATTTTAGCCACCCAACCCCGCGTAGCCGGGTTGTGCAAGCCGGATTTGCGAAATACCTCCGAATCGACGATCGTTTGCCTGTTTTAATTCCGTTTTTTATTATAAATAGTAAGTTTTAATTTCATTATAACTTTTCATCTGTTGGGCTTTAGGAGTTGCGCCCAACGTGAAAAGAGTTTAGGATAATTAGGAGAACAGTTTGGTGAAGTCAAATAGGACACTTGCTATTTTTGGCCGAAAACCTTGTGCACTAGTAGACATTATGACCGTCTATAAATAGTAAGTTTACTATTTATAGTAAGTTGTGAATTTTAGGAGTTTTACTTGTAGTTTGCTTCTCATTTCTCTCCCATTGCTTGGTATCCCTATTTAAAGGGTTGTGAACTTGTTTATTTCATTCATTAATCAATTTTGAATTTTATAGAATTTATTTTCTATTTTGCTTGCTTTCTTTCTTGTGGATTCGAGAAACTTCTGTGAAGAGTCCAGATATGTTTCATGGATTCAGAATAGTTATCCTCTTGAGGAAGATGGTGCTCGACCTCATCACGTTCATCCCTGCGTCATTATTTTAAGGCATGGGTTAAAGAACGAGGCATATTTAAAGCTCTAGTGAACCACACCACAAAAAGCAATGGGAACAAATGATGCCTACTGTCGAAACCTTCTTAGAGCCCACCATAATGTGTATTTGCCATCCAGCTTATTCATAAAACTTTCATGGCCCCCGAGAAGTTTTCAATTGTAGGAGTTCAATCCCCGTTGTTTTTTGTGATATGGTCCACTTGAGCTTTGGATTTGCCTAATTTTTAGGTCCATGCCCTAAAATAATATTGCAAAATAGATAAACATTATGAGTATAACACAAACATTATGGCAAGGCCTTGAGAATTTGGTGACGTCAAGACACTACCGAGGTCGATGGTGTATGGCACACCATTAGTCTATGAAAAACACAAATATCAGCTTGATCAACTTACATGGTCACCAAGAAGTTTTCAATAGTATGTGTTCAATCTTTATTACTTTTTGTGGTTTATTTACTTGAGCTTTGAATCTATCTTCTTTTTAAGCTCATGCCAAATGATCTCTTAATTTGCTTCATTTTTGGGCTCCTGTCTAATGATCTTTTAAAATGGATGAATAGTATGGATATAACACATACATTATAGAAGGCTCCACGGAATTTGGTGACGAAGGCACTACTAAGGCCACCCAAATTGGTTTCCACTTGGTGTAGTTTGAAAGCATATTTTGATTCTAGGTTCATGTTTTTATGATCCAAACCATTTATAGTATGTGATTTATAGGGGGATACTAATTTTTTTTTTTTTTTTAATTTTTTAATTTTTTAATTCTATCCATTTCAACTCTTAAGTTTTTAATTGCTTTTCTTATAGAGCCCAATCATAGCTTAGCCTCTAAGGGTGTGTTTGGTAAGTAGAATTGAATGGTATGAAATTGTATTAGATGGTATTAACGTCATTATTGCACAATAATTGCATGTTTGGAAATACCATGGTATTGTATCCATCAAATCCTATGTTTCGGATAAAATTTTTGCCACGGGAAAACATCAATTAAGCAAAATCATATTTGGTGGATCATGAAATTGTAACCAACGAACTAAATTCCCAATAAAAGTCGTTCACTTATACACATATAACCAAAATGTCACCTGTAAATGGTATATATGGATGGATGGCATGGATAAATGCATGCATCATTATGTGGCCCACATGTGTAGTGGATTTCAAAATCCATGAAAATACCAAATGGGACCAAATGCAATTCCATACCACCTAATCCCAACCTTTCCCATCCTCTCCAAATACCGGATTGAATTAGGCGCTAGCAAATGCAATTCTATCCCAGCTAATCCTCTCTAATACCTTGCATCAAACGCCGCGCAAGGTTGTCAATAGGTCGGATTCTATAGTATCAAACTCAAGTCTAATTCTTAAAGACACGGACCTAGATCCAATCAAATTTTACCACTTGTCCTGTTGGCCCAGGGCTCAGCGTGCAGGGCCAAGCTAGGGCAAATGGAATCGGATTGGGCCCACCTTGAATGTATGTAGTCTATCCATGCCGTCCATCCTTTTTTCCATCTAATTTAAGAGTTGAGCCTAAAATTGTAGCATATCCAAAGAACAAGTGCATCATACCACTGGAATCAGTGGGGATAATGATTTCCACCGTTGAAACCTTTATAGGCCCCAAAGTGATGTTTATTTGTCATCCAATCTGTTCATAAGATCATACAGACATGGATGAAGGGAAAAAACAAATATAAATTTGATCCGAAACTTCTGTGGTCCCCAAGAATTTTTCAACGGTATAAGTTCAATTCAACTGTTTCCTGTGGTGTGGTCCATTTAAACATTGGACATGCCTCATTTTTGGGATCAATCCCTAAAAGTATTTAATAAAAATGGATGGACGGAGGGGATAAAATACATAAATCATGGTGGACCCCACAGTGTTTACTCAGTAGGCAATCCGTGTCCAGGGCAAACTAATGGATGATAAATAACAATACAAATTAACAGAAATTTAGAAAAACAAGAAACATAGATGCACTTCTTGTTAATGGGACAAAGGACTGGAGGCTACATACATTGTATATTCTTTTACAGGAAAGACTTATGAAAGTTGGACGGCCAAAATAAAATAAAAATAAAAAGATGCACGCCTGATTGATTATGTTCATTTACAGCCTTGGTGTTACTTGGAACATTTTTTCTATTAAAATATTAAAAATTAATAAATTATAGATCGTATCTTTAATAGTTATAATCGAATCATTGTACGAACAATGCTCCATCAGGAAGGATTCCATGTTAACGTATGCTAAATTAGTGCAGCTTGAAGATATTCAATGATACTTTCCATCTCTTGTGCACGCGTGCGAACTCACACGTGTCAGTGGAGTTAACGCGATTTGAGTTTGTTCTGCGTGCATCGCGATGCATGAACGCCAGCATGTGTCGCCAAATGTGGACAATAGGCAGCTATTGTTGAATAATCTGGACCGTCGGTCTTCTGGCTCTCATGGGCCACGGTTTCTTCATGCTGATTTTCTTGACGGTTGAAAGCTTACAAAGCTCTGTAGTGGATCGAGAATTCACGACAACGTATGTATCCTTCCTCGTATGATATAAGCTTGGTTATGTCTATCTCAAACGTTACTTTCGAGGTTCTACGCATCAGTAAAGGATTAGATGTGCATGTATCTGTTAACTCAGTGGAGGATGGGGCCCACATGCAGCAACGATTCAAGTCGTCCATCTGATGGGCGCTTATAATGGATGGACCATGCTACAAAACAATTCACGCTGAATGGATAATCCTCGCCATCAGTTTTACCAACTGAATGTATATATAACATATTTGCCTCAAATAACTTGATATACAAAATGATTTGTGGGGCCCACTGTAATGCTTAAATGACAACCAATCTCCTTGAATTTCGGAAATCATGCAAATTAGGAATTCAGGTGGGCCTCATCACAGATAACAGTTGGGATGTGGACGCTCACCATGAAAACCTTCCAGATAGTGTTTGGAGCCCACTTTCTTTTTCTTTTTTCTTTTTTCTTTTTTCTTTTTTTTTAAATAATAATAAAAATCTTTCCATCCAATCCAGTTAGACGTTTCCTTCTGACAAGGAAGAACGGTCACTACAAAATTTACGCCATTCCAAAACCGAGGTGGGCTACAAATCTTGATCTTGATGTTTAAGGAATGATTTTACATGGTGTGGCCCATCTAGCATTTGGGTTAGCCTGATTTTTTAATATCAATTACAACATTAGGTGATTGATATGATGAACGGATTAGATGTCATCCATCACGATGGGACATAAATCATTTTCTATTCTAATCTTATCCTACGAAGCTTCCCAGTGGATCCGGCCTCACTGTGTAGGGTACACTCATGATGGAATAACACGTCAACATGCGGTACATGGTAAGGAACTTCTGACTAGCAGACAGATGTCAGAGAAACTCATTGCCTGGAAAGCACCTAGCTATGTTAGTGGGGTTAGGTGCTTGTTTTAGGTGTTTTTTATTTTCTTTAATCTATTTAATAAAGGTGATGATTTTGAAAGTTAACGTGGTATAGCTTGGGAACTAGCGCCTGATGTGAGATCTTTCCTTTGGGCTTGAGATAATAATGTTCAGGGGGTGTCAGCAGCATGGGATTAGGTGGGTTTAAGTGGGATGTAATTACAAAATGTAACGATTACATTGTGTAAGGGACAGTCTTATAATCCCATGGATCGAGGCCATCCCACTCAATGTTTGGAAACGGATTGGCATCTCATCCTGCTAATATGGGTGGGTGGGTGCTCTATGGGCCCCACGATGATATATGTGTTTCATCCGTGCCATCTACCCATTCTTTCATGTCATTTTATCTTATGGTATGAGCCTAAAAATAAGTTTGATCCAAATCTCAAGAGGACTGCACAATTATCCTTATGAGGTTTTTAATGATTTAATTCAATCACTACTGTTTTCTCATGATGTGGTTCTAGTATCTACCTCATTTTTGGAATGAAGCCTAAAAATTATATTTCAAAATGGATGAACAACATGGATAGAACACATATATCATGGTGGGGTCCACATAGCACCCACCACTAGCTATGCGAAATCCAAAGCAGACTCTTGCACCAGCCTTGATTCCAATAAGGGCTTCAACCCATACTTGTGTGATTCCCAAATACACCTTGCAATGATCCGTGAAATCTTGGAACTCACTTCCACTAAATCTCACTTAAACCCATGCCCCAAACATACCTTGCAATGATATGTGGGATCTGAAAGCAATGTAAGTAATCCATACATTTTAAGTTATGCTAATTACCATACGTTTCAAACTGTATGCGTAACAAATATTGTCAAGATTTTAAAAATCTTAGTTTATTCTGAGAGTAAATTAGTGAAATGATATAACCTCAGCATTACCCTTTTATCCATGGTATCCAGACAGAGAGTATGGCTGGCCACTAATTCTGTCAGGATGGGAGACTTTTGATTTTACATCGTGGTGGATTGTTTTCTCAAGTTGCCTTGGACGAAAAGAAGATTTCCAAATATAAGTAGATTTCTAAATTTTTTAAATATAACGGTGGAAATATCCATATACTAATGTGGAAATAAGTTTTGTTAATTCATTAATAATTATAGTGTTAAAATTTTAAAACTATTTACAACTAATAACACTCCTTTTTGTTTTTCATGTGTAAGGAGCTTCCGTGGAACGTGGGGTTAGGTGGTATGTAATTGTATTTTGATTTATGTAAAGTAAATTCAGCATTTGAAAATATTGGAAAAGATTTGATTAATTCAAGTATTATATCATCCATTCCTAACAAAAGATAGTGCACCTTGTCACCATGTGTTTCATCCATATGTCTTTTACACGTGACAATTGGCTTGCATATGCATACATATTGTCTTGCATATGCATACAACTGGCAATTACAACTCCGAATCCATCAAATGCTAGTTTTATTTAATATTGTGTTTTTCCCTAAATGAAGAATTTGATCTCAAAAGTGAGATTGATTGGTTAAAATAACATGATATTTCCACACATACAATCATTGTGTAATAATTCCCTCCTAATATAATTCAATACTATTTAATTCTACGTTCTAAACACACATGAGGTAATTCAGATTCCTACATTTGAGAATGAAATTTGTCAATACGCATGGCCACAGTGATGTGTGAGTCTGGTCCAACACACCAATTAGATCTGTCCTTCAAGTCAAGCTGCTATCCCAAAATCCTTACTAATCCATAGCTTAGGCCTGTTTGGAGGCGCTTTTATGAGAAGGCTTTTCATGCTTATTATTTTTTAAAAATAGTAATTCGTGGAGTCAATTTTTAAGTACGTACCTTACTTTAAGATGGGATTTGCAAAAATGCATCCAAACTTACGAAACAAATTTCTGAAGATGGTCAGAGGTTGGGCCTAGCTAGGTTTGGGCCTGTCCCAACACTTCAGACTCGAGTTAAAGCCTAGCATGGGCTCTACCTCAACAAGCCTAAGCCAGAGCCATAAAAAAAATGTTTGAGCCATCTAAAACGGGCCTAATCCAAATTTGATAAAATGCTTATGTCCCATTTGAATGTTCTAAATCCATTCATTGATCAAGTGCTCCACACCCATGCAGAGATAGATAAGAGGAATGAAATCAATGGTCCACATTCAAGATGAATGGATTAACCAATCCAGATTTATAATGACGTATTTGTAGAATATAGCACTTGTGCATATAAAGTTGCGTTAGTCTAAGTAAGTCGGTCTAAGCTGACTGAAGCCCAGGCTCAATTTGGAAAATATGAACGGGAGACCCAAGCTCGGCAGCCAAGCTAGTAGGTCCAACTCCGTCCTGAAGCCGGGTTAGGCGAGATACCTATCACATTGCCAATCACATGGAAAATTGGAGATTAGCTCAAAATAGTGTTTAGGCAACAAAAGCCCTTTCAAGTATACTTTCAAATGGTTGCTAGGAAAGAGAGGAGTGTGCCCACAAGGACACGAAGCGATGGTGAGTACTGGAAAAAGGGGTGCAGGCTTTTTCTAGTAAAATATATGTTGACAGACATTTACGAGTAAAATATAAGCCGTAAAAATACTTTTATTATTATTTAAAATGTCTTCCCACATCCTTTGATATTCAATATTCAAAGCCCTAAGATAGTACAAATAAAACGTACCTAGGCTGTATGAATGCATTACTTACAATGATGCATAGGATGTCATGGAATGATTCATTGCCTCTACAGCCATCTGTATGGTAGTGAGTTGCATTGAACTGATGGGACTGGAATACAGAAATTGGCTTCTTCTTCTTCTTCTTCTTCTTGTTTTTTTTTTTTTTTTTTTTTTTTTTTTTTAAAATTATTTAAAGAAGCTATTTTATGGTTTCTCTTTATAGGATCGATTTCTGTTAACGATGAGTGATCATGTTAACATGGAAAAACGTTTTATTTTGCAAATTTGCTGCATGCGTAGTTCATCTGAGACGTGCTAAAGTGAGCCCCATCATGAAGATAATGAGAGGTAATAGTCAGTTTGATCCGGTCATTGTGTTTACGACACAGTCAAAATCAATGTACGACCAATCACAAAATTCAAAGTTTAGGTGAGCTCGTGACTTAAAATAAGCCAGAAAAACAGATGGACAGTGTCTATTTCTCACAAATATCAAAATAGGCCCCAGGTACTGTTGGGATTAAGTGAGCATGGCTATCCTTGCCAATCAATTTGAGGGCGGTTGAGAGTTGGTCGGTAAATAGGTGGAGCTGCGATGATGTTTGTGATAAATCCACTCCGTTTATCTGTTTTGCCACTTCATTTTACGGTTTGGGACAAAATATGAAGTTGATCGAAAGCTCAAGTGGGCCCAATGAACATGAAACAGTGGGAATTAACCGCTTGCTGCTGAAACATTTGTAGGGCCACAGAATGTTTATGAAAAACCACTCCTTCCATCCGTTTTTCCAGCTAATTTTATGTAGTGGGCTAAAAATTAAGGCTAATACCAAGCTCTAGTGGGCCAAACCGTAGGAAACAGTGGGGATGAACGCCTACTGTTGAAACATCTGGGAGCCTTCATGAGGCCCACTCTTAGCTTTGGACTTGCTTCACTTTTCAGGCATTCCTAAAATGACCAGGCAAAACAGATGAACCGAATAGATTTCTCAAAAACAAAAAGTAGGCCCCACGGAAGGTCGGGGACAGTCAAGGTGAGGGTCACCCGTGATTCCACCTAAGGAAGTGTTTGGCCCAAGGTATTAGATGCGATCAGGTGGGATAGAATTGCATTTGGTCCGGTGCAATTCCATCCTGCATTTGGAGAGGATGGAAATGATTGGAATTAGATGGGAAGAAATTGCAATTTTTCCCATCAAATTGCATTTGGTCCCATGCAGGCATTTCATAGATTTTAAAATTTACTACACATGTGAGGCCCACATTGATGCATGTGTTTACTCATGCCATTCATCCATATATACTGTTTATACATGACATTCTGCTTTTATATATATATATATATATATATATATATATATATATATACAAGTGTACGACATCCATTGTGAATTCAGTCCATTGATTACAATTCAATGGTCCATCAAACATTATTTTGCTTAATGATGCTTACAGTACCATGGTATTTCCAGACATCCAATCATTGTGCATTAATGATGTTAATCCCATTTAATACAATTCATTGTGCAATAATGATGTTAATCCCATCTAATACAATTCATCGTGCAATAATCACTCCCTATTTTCATTCACAGCGAAGATAACCAGAAACAACGGGGAAGGTTACTTTAGTCGACCAAGATTCCATCAAAGCCGTTGGCGATTGTCGTCTAACAAAACGGCACTCAAATACTGCGGCCGTACGTCCGCGAAGAAATCGTCCAAATCCACGTGCTGCATTTAAATTTTCCTTGAATTGGAAGGGATGGGTCCATGGTCAAAGTCCAGTGAGACCCGAACAGCCCAACCCCATCTTTGAATTCCAAGCTGTCAATTTTCTAACCGTTGGATGCAGCATTGCTTTTATCCCACGTTTACTTCTTCAACGATCCTAGAATTACCCGCAAAAATTCAGGTAGAAATGCTGGATTTATCGATATGGGAAAAAAAATTATAAAATTCTGATGCATCATAACGTGACTAGTGTCCTGAGGCACCGTTATGTAAAAGTGGGACCCACGGATCGGTCATCCAGACCGTCGATCTTACGGCATACACTGCATATGGGGTGATTCCTTAAAATATCCCATCGATCATTGGGCCAAAAATAAATGGTTATGAAAAGATACAACAGACGTCCGGAAAGAAAGTTAAAGCTTTCATGTTTATGATAATGCGTTCTAGAATCCTTTTTGGGCATCCCATATCTTGTACGGGTCCCATATAATCAACGGTCAAGATCAATGAAACATGACATACCCACCCTGTAATATCGTCAAGACTCGGGACTTTTCCGTTATTACCGCAGGATATTATAATATTAGAGAGATTTGATAGCAGTAGGACTCTTGCAAGTTGCAAGAGCTTTCCTTAAATTATTATTTATTAGAAAGGCAAGTTTATTCAGTAAGAAACAGCCCCCCATCATAGTCAGCTTCTTCTGCCGGGGAGCGGCGGCCTCACGCAACATGGTGCGGCACTTACCATGGGGCCCACCTTGATGTATGTGTTAGACATCCACACCATCCACACTGTCCATCCGTTTCTCCAGATTATTTCAGGCAGGATCCTAAAAACAAAGCATATACAAATCTCAGGTTAACCATGCCATAGAAAGCAGTGGTGAATGGTCATTAAAAACTAATTGTGGGCCATAAAAGTTTTGGATCAAGCTGATATTTGTTTTTTATCCTTCATCCAGGTTTGATTGACCTTATCAACAGGTTGGATGGAAAAATAAACATTATAGAAGTATTACAGTTAGCCTTAGGATATTTTTAATGGTGGAGAGTTAAATCGCTACTGTTTCCTAAACTATGGTCCACCTGAGACTTGGATCTACTTCATTTTTGGGTTAATATACTAAAATGATCTGATAAAACATATGAACAGTGTAGATGTATAATACATACATCAAGTTGGGCCCCACAGTAAGGACCGCACCATCTTCGGTGAGGCTGGGACATCACCTAATCAGCTCCGTTCGGCCAAAGGTGAGTTTGATAGTTCACATGCCCAACCATACACGTGTTATATATGGGACCTACTTTGCGTGGGTCATAACTAGATTATGATGCTAGTGAAATGGTTAAAGGTCATGATCACTGTCCAATACTTTTAATTTGGAAATGAAATGGTAAAAGGAAAATCCTTTAATACACTTGCAAAGTATGATAGATAATATGCAGGTGCTTGGAAATTACTTAAGAATTGAACACGTGACATATAATAGTCAAACTAATTATGATACCTAGTGTGGATTTATCATGAACTAAAGATTATGTTTATTTGATTATCTGACTAGGATTGGTTGATATTTATTAGACCATTAAAAAAATGAAAACATTTAACCATTTTATTTTCACAATTGGTTGATATTTATTAGACCATTAAAAATGAAAACATTCAGCTATTTTATTTTCACAGATGTCTTCCTTCATCGTTTTGGCCAGATTATTTTAAGGGCACTAGTCCAAAATTAAAGTAGATCGAAATCTTGGGTGGGCCATACCATAGGAAATAATAGTGATTGAAGATCCCACCGTTAAAAACTTCTTAGGGCCTACAGTAATGTCTCGGTGATGTTTATTTGACATCCAATTTTTTGATAAGATTACATAAAGTTGGATGAAGGGATTAAAAAAAATACTAGCTTGATCCAAAACTTATGTGGCCCATTATAAGTTGTTAAAGCTCAATTAATGGTATTTCATATGGTATGGTCCACCTAAGATTTGGATCTGCTACATTTTTGGCCTCATGCATTAAAATGATGTGGCTAAATGGATGGTCAGTGTGGATATAGAATACATGTATCAAGGTGGGCCCCATGGTAAGGGCTGCACTGTCTTTCGTGAGGCCAGGCTGCACCCATCGGCTCCCCTTGGAATTAAAGGCCAGGAATGTTCAACCAATATTGGGATTGTGACTCAGGCGAATACTGTTTTATTTGAGTTAGTATATGCCACCGACACAATTTCTAGGTGCCTGTGTATCAAGCAACACATGCAACCTCACTATGTAACTCCTTATGTTAGAGATAAGACAGCCTGATGGACTCTAGATTGCCTAGTGTGGTGGCATGTTTGACAATAGCAAGGTTCTATGGGCCACCATGATGTATGTGTTACACCATATGCCTAAAAGCGAGGGATCCAAAGCTCAAGTAGATGACACCTATGTAGAGCGGGTCGCCGGTATAATTTCATGGACAAGATGGACCAGAAAGGGACTGATCGAAAATAGAGATGATCCATACCGTCAGAACTTAAAACGGATGTATTTGCATAGTGTCGATTAGTCAAGCAGAGTCCTCGACTGGTCGAGACTGTTTACTCGACTGGTCGAGCAGTCTACTCGACTGGTTGAATAGCGCGGTGAAATATTCCGATTTTTGACCGGTTGCACTATCTTTCCTCTGGACTGAGGAAAAACCCCTTCACTTTCCTACATCAACACCATACTAAGCAGTGGTGACAGTGACACCCCCCTCATTGAGACCTTTCTAGCTCCACCATGTTGTTTGTTTGACATCTAACTTATTGATAAGGAAAACAGACGTGAATGAAGGGAAAACACAAATATCATACCCATTATTGAGCCCTTTCTAGCACCACCATGATGTTTATTTGACATCTAACTTGTTGATAAGGACATACAGTCCCGAATGAAGGAAAAACACAAATATCAGCTTGATCCAAAACTTATGTGGCCCCTTTGAAGTTCCCAGCGGTAGGTGTTCAATACCCACTGTTTTCTCTAGCGCGGTCCAATTGAGCTTTGGATCCACCTCATTTCCTATTAAAATAATCGAACAAAATGAATGGACTGTGTGGATAAAGCACATACATTTTAACAGGAATGCAGAACTTTCCATCTTCAATACATTACTCAGGCATGTGGTCTGTGCTCCTCTATGCAATCAAAGTCATCCTTTGACCAACATTTTCCAGTACCAAGCCCTGTTAGGGTGAAGGAGAATACTAATCCCATTTATTGCACGTGGAGAAAAGGCATAGGTTTTCCCTTTTGAGCCATGTAGGAATAGTCGCCTGTTTTTAAACTATTTTATGTTAGTTTAAAACCACTAGTCTTCCATCCTGGGTTCTTTTAGTCCAAGATTTGCCCTCCACTAGTCCTGTGTACGGTTTAACCTTCTCTTTTTGTGTTGATAAAAATGACATCTAGGTACCTATGGCTGAGACGTGATGTAGGTGGAGCCTGTCATTATATTTTTTAAAAACCCACCCTATTCATTCATTTTGGAAGCTTACGTTTGAACTTAGACTAAAATTAAGGTAGGTCCAAACCTCACATGGGCAACATGGCTTGAAATGATGGGAATGAAAATGCCTATCATTAAAACCTTTAGAGGGCGATTGGCGTAGGTTATCATACCAGAATAGGTGAGATGGGATTGCATTTAGTCCCGTGCAAATTCCATTCAGCATTTAAGGATGACAGGATGAGTAAGAATTAGGTGGGATGAAATTGCATTTGGTCCCATGCTGGATTTATGTGGATTTTGAAATCCACTATACATGTGGGCCCCACATTAATGCACATGTTCTATCCATGTCATTCATCCATATATGCGCTTTTCATTCATCCATATGTGCCCTTTACATGTAACATTCTAGTTATATACATGTACAAGCGGTCGATATCAGTTGTGAACTTGGTTTGCTGATTACAATTTCATTTGCTAGCAAACAGAATTTTGCTTAATCCAGCATTTTTCCCGTGACAAAAATTTCTTCCCAAACATGAGGATTGGATGGCCCAAATACTATGGTATTCCCGTACATGTAACCATTGTACAATAATAGTGTTAATCCCATCTAATACAGTTCCATACCATTTAATCCCACGGACCAAAATAGCCTGATCCAAAACTTTTGTGGCACATGATTGTTCTGTGAATGTTTTAACAGTGAGCATTTAGTATTAATTATTATTATTTTTTTCATGTAGCCTACTTCCGTTTTAAATCTGTCTAATGTTTTATCCATTCCTTGAATTGATCAAGGTGAATTTATTAGAAACATTACAGTGGCCGGAGTGTTTGAATAATAAGAATTGATTTGACTTTGGGCCCAACCCTCAAAAATGATATGGCTAAACTAATAAACTGGGAGTAATTCTCACAAACATTAAGGTAGGCCCCATGAGTCTTTGGTCTGAAATGGAAACAAGAGAGATAGTAAATGGTGAGTGTTCAATACCAACTGTTTCCTTCCTATTTCTTAAAATGACACGGTGAAATTGGTGGATAGAGAGGAATTCTCACAAACATAACCATGGCCTAATGAGTTCTCTTAAATGAAGAGAGAGAGAGAGAGAGAGCCAATGATGGGCGTTCAATACTAACATTTTCCTTATGTGGTCCACTTGAGTTTTGCATCTCCCTGATCTTTGGGCTCATTCCCTAAAATGATCTAACAAAACACACGAATGGAGTAGATTTCCCAAAAACATCACGGTTGGCCCCAAGTGTTTCAACTGTGGGCATTCAATCTGCCCACCATTCCAGTATTGGATTTGACTTATTTTTTTGATCGGCAAAATTGGACGACTGAGATTTGTCACAACAACATCATGGTAGCCCATGAACTTTTCAACAACCTTCGTGAAACCAGATAAAGAGGGTCAATGGTGAGTGTTCAATACTACTTCTTTCCTTCCACGTGGCTCACCTGAGCTTTGGATCTTCTATTTTTGAGGCCATTTATAAAATAATGTCCCAAAAATTGATGAATGAGGTGGATTTCTCTAAAACATCAAGGTTCGCCCACGTGTTTCAACAGTGGGAGTTCAATCTCCATTACTTTTTATCGTGTGGCTTACCGGAGTTTTTCATTTGACTTATTTTGAGTGCACCTCTATAAAATGATCTGATAAAATTAATGGACGAGATGGATTTCTCAAAAAACAGCACGGTGGGCCTGCAGTGATTCAACGGTGGGCGTTTAATCCCCATTGTTTGCTGCTGTGTGCAGAATCTAGGTATGCACTGAGGCCGCGTGCAAAATTAAATAGAAAATAAAAATATCAATGGCTGGATCATTGCGTATTTTAATCCGTATGGTGCCAAATGCACGATTAGCTAAGTAACTATTAAACCTATGCATTTAAATCCGTACAGTGCCACGTGTAAAGTGGGCCTAAGATTCAGGAATAGATGTTAAAGATAAATGGAAACGGATTGGCTACTCCCCTGCCATCAGCCAACGGCTGGTGGAAGGTGCTCCGTGGGCACCACCATGATGTATGTGTTTCATCCATGCCGTCCATCTATTTTTCTAGATTATTTAACGGTGTGAGACAAAAAATTTGAGGTATATGCTAATTTATGCCAATTTTAAGTGGACCACATTACAGGAAACAGTGTTGAATGAACACTGACCATTAAAAACTTTTTGGGGGCCATAAAAGTTTTGGATCAAGCTGATCTTTGTTTTTTCCCCTTCATCTGGGTCTGTATGACCTAATCTGGATAAACAGTACAGTGGGCCTTAGGAGGATTTTAATGGTGGATATCCAAAGACTATTGTTTTCCTGTGGTGTGGTCCACCTGAGATTTATATACCTCTCCTTTTTAGGATCACGGCCTAAAATGATCTCTAAAAATGGATGAACGGAATGGATGAAACACATACATCATGGTGGGGCCCACAGAGCACCGACCATCAGCCACCTGGCTGGTGACAGGGGGAGTAGCCAATCCGTTTCCAAGGTGAATGGTCTGGACCATTGCGTGCTTAAATCAGTACTTGACACGTGCAGAGTGAATCCCGCATGTTGCCTAGTCAGGTTGTGAAGATCAATGGTTTGGATCGGTGGATTTAAACCCACACATTGCCACGTGCCCTCCATGCACGATCAGATGGTAAAGATCATCAATGGTCCAATTATATGCATTTAAATCCGTACAGTGCCATGGGTAAAGTGGCCCCAACATGTACGAATTGATGTTAATGGTAATTCCCGGGGAACTTCGTGTGACGGGAAGATAGGTGGGGCCCACCGTGATGTTTGTTAGAAATCTTCTCCGACTAAACGTTTTTTTCAGATAATTTTAGGACATAGCCTTAAAATGATAAGAATGATAAGAATTGAATGTCCACCATTGAAATATTTATGGACCATATAAGTTTTGGATCAGTCAAAGTATTTTTGTACTTTCAATTCATCTAAGAATGACCTTATCGACAGTATAGATATCATATAAATATCACGGTAGACCTTAGGGAGGCTTTAGGCATCTTTACTATGTCATGCGGCCCACCTAAGTTTTGGATCTGCCTCATTTTTTAAATCATGTCCTTAACTTGATCTGAAAAAACATATGAACAGGGTAGATTTGGAGTGGATTAAGTGAGACACCAATCCACCAAGGTGGGTAGGATCCCTTATAGTGATGTATATACCTTAAATCCACACCGTCCAACTGTTTTGAACCCTCATTTTAGGGCATGATCCCAACAATGAAGAAGATCCAAATCTCTTGGGATCATACAATAGGAAATAGTAGTGATTAATTGAATCCCCACCATTAAAAATTTCATGGGGCCACCATCATGTTTATTTGCCACCCAAAGGATTGATAAGGTCACAAGGATTTAGATGAAGAGACCACACAAATATCAGCTTGATCCAAAACTTTTGTAGCCAAGAGAAATTTTTAATGTTCAATTACCACTGTTTCTTATATTATGATTCACCTGAGGGTTCAGCTGCTTGATTTTTTATCATTTCTAAACGAACTTTCAAAAAGGATGGATAGACAGTATGAATATAGTCACATACACCAATGGGCCTCACAATCAGAGGACCCACTCACCTTGATCAGTAGGGATAAATTATCTATTTAAGACTATGCCTACTTCAACTTGCACTTCATAAATCAAAGTCAATATATATGTTTGTTCTTCCATTAATAACCCAAATGGGTAAAAATTCCTCTTATCTATGGTTTGCAAAGTGAGCCCACTCAACAAAATAGTTCATCGTCAATATTAAGGGTTCGTTTGGTTACCACTAAAGAAATTACTTTTTTTTTTTTTTTTTACTTACAATAGTAAATAAGTGACTTAGTAATTCAAATAAGTTTAGTTTATGATTAGTTATGAGTAACTTTTTTACTTAAAAGTATTTTGATATATATATATTTTTTTTTTTTTCACTTTTTAAATTTTCATTAGTATAGGGAGAAAGACATATGGAGAGGAGAAAAAGAAGAGAAACTGACAAGTAGGCTGTTGACCAAACATACTTATCTTCTTAGTAAGTAGAAACTGAGATATATTACTTATGACAAGTTAGTGTGCAAAAGTGTAGAAGTTATGAATAGAAATATCTAATGAAAAGGCTAGTATCATGTATATTGGTACAATGGTGTTGGGCTGTTGTGGACCCATATGATATCGTGCGTGTGCATGACATTCTATCACCACTAAAATGTGGTCAACCCGATAGCAAATGCAAAGGAAAGTATATGTGTACAAGGAAGTGAAATAAACCAAACCGAATCTACTTCTAAATATGCAAAAATAATGTGTAGGAAAGTGTTTGAAACCATTTACTAATGTCTATGAAAGTAAACAAACCATTTACGGTGAATGGAAGACAATCAACACTTACTCTTTCTCATCTTTTTTTTAAAAAAATAAAAAAATTTAACCATTTACCATAGGATTTTTACTCTGTGCTAAAAAAGCTTTATTGAGTCTTTCTTCTTAATGCATTTGTATTGTTCTATTTATGGTATCTCAAGTTAAAGCCTGTTGGTAGAAAGGCAATCCTTGGTCGATATATCATTCGGTCATTGTTGCACATGTGGCAATTTGCATACACGAGTGGATTGGACCAGTTACGCTAGAGGAGTTTTGAGGTTTGATTTTTCTAGAGCTTGATGCTAGTATGTTAGTTAAAGATAGTAACTACTAAAAGCACAAAAAAATGAAAAAATGAAAAAAAGAAAAAAGAAAAAGAAAAGAAGTATTTTACAAAATATATGTACTATGTAGTGAAGCTTAAATACAATACAATACAAAACATAAAAAGTTGCTTGATACTATGTTAGAGTAGGATGCTTGATACATAGGCACTCTGAAAATGCATTTATTAAATAAAAATTATCATGTAAGCCCTATCACAACTAATTTGTATAAAATTGTTAGTATTTATAGTAAAAATTATTGCAAAGGTTTTATGCTAGCCGCCAATTAGATAAAACCCTTCTCTATTATACATGCATGGGACTTAGCAATAAGAGCACAAAACTTCAATTGATATAATTACATATTAACTAAAATTAAATAAACCTAGTTGTCGAATCCACTATAACTAATTCAAAGTCTTATAATCGAATTGGTTGAGCAATCCTAATCACATTCTCTACTTTTTTTTCTTTATATATGGTTGTTGTACATTTTCATTTTTGGCGTTCCGATAAATGTCTATTGATCCACAATTGTCGGATAATCAAATGTATTTTTTTCATGATCATTGTTCACAACATCAAGTATAGGCTCGCGATGTAGTAATAACTCGGTGACACCGAGGTCGAATCCACATGGACTAATCTTGTATGTTTTTTAATTTAACTGGAAATAGAACTAAAAGAAGATATAAATCTAAAAATCTGAATAAATGAAGTAATTGTGAATAAGGTTTAAATTATTAATTAAAGGTGGGAACTAGGCTACCAAAGATCCACTTGTAGCAATTGAGATGCTACCTTACTTGATTTAGGAAATACAACTGGAATCAGAGTTTATCTTATCCAGTTAGAAGAAGAGATGATCAAATCTCTTAACTTTCATTGAATCCAACCTCAATAGAGGAGAGTTGTGAGGATTGGAAGGGATTCCGTAAAACAACAGGATTTACCAATTCCACAATCTCAAATAGGAGAAGAAGATATTCATAGCTATTGCAGGCTATACTGTAATGAGTCACAACAAACCATTGAAAATTGAAAATATTCCTTAAAATCAACTAGAAATCAATGAAGTTCAATATAAAGATGAATCGAAGCAAAGTAAACATCTCAATCACGCTACAAGCTTCATCTCTTAGCCCTAGCTAAGAAGTTTAGTTAACCATAGACATGATTGAACTAAAATCTCCCAAACAAAGCATAAAAACAACTAAGGAAGAAGAAGAAAAACTGTCGAGCGGCAGCTCCACCTCTTTTGCTCCACTCCTTGAACCCTAGAAGATACTTACGAACGTCCTAGAGACTCCTATTTATAATTGTGAAGCCCAATCTTATACAACTCCTTTGAATTTTTGCAAACCGCCTCAAGTTACACACTCCGCGTTACGCATTGGTCGGACCGAAGTTGGGTTCGGTTGGACCGAATTAAGGTTGAAAATCTCATTTTTTTTGCTGGACAATTCTGTGCGATTTCGGTTGGACCGAAGTTGATGCTGAAAAATCTTATGAAGAAAATCTGTCAAATTTAGGTCAGACCGACTCCAACCGAAGCTTCGGTCAGACCGAAGTTGGCTCAGGTCGGACCGAAATGTCTTGTTTTCTGTTGCGAATTTTGCATTCTTTCAAGTCTTTTCATTATCCTTTGTATTTGGTTTCCTTGGATCTTTGGTATGTGATTTTTTCACTCTTGGTCTTCTAAGATTTATCTTTTGTCTTGGTAATTCTTGAGCATTAAATCCATGGTTTTAGCATTCTTTTCAATTCAATCTCTCAAATTCACTTTGCAACACAAACATGTATAGAATATACTATTAAGCTTTATCATATTCATAAAATCAAGATGTAAATAGAAAAAAATATATAATATTTGACACTCAACAATTATATAAATTCAGACCCACAATTTGAATAGTTTAACTTGACTCACTTTATACCATGCGTGGGTTCCTAAGTAATTTTAAAGCATTGCCCCATATCATATCCATTACACTCTCCTAGAGTAGCTAATTTTTTTTTTTCATATAAAACATGTATTATCTTTAGTCAATGATAGCGAAATGCTTATATGAGAGTGAGCCACCATTATTAAACTTCCAACCATCAACTTAAAACTAACTATTAAACTTCTCTCTCTCTGATGGATTTAGATTGACACACTATGTCAAAGCACTAAGTCTTCGAAGAGAAAGATTAGTCATCTAACAACGTGTAATTAATATCAAACCATGTCATTTTAGAAAAAGCATTGGAACCCGCTAACTGAACCGACCAGAGGTGGTTGACTTAAAATTGAAATTTTATACCCTTCATGGAACCGGTTCATTTGATAGTTAATCAACGAAATATTTAGTCAATGGAAATCAATGGTTAATTAGCCTCTTGCATGTGTAGTTTATAATTTCCAACGTTAGAAATTTAAGGCTTGTATGTTTTACAATGATCCCAATAACATAAAGGAAATATACAATAATCATAGATTACTTTATTATAAACTCTATTGATGTGTATATATTGAGTACTGACTGTAAACTCAGTATATAATTTTCTTCCCCTACACCCACACACTCACACCATAGAAGTTTTTCACCATAATGGGTAGGGTTGTACACGAACCAAGTTAGCTCAGTTAGCTTGCTTGACTTGGCTCGAAAAAGCTCGATTCGACTCAGTTCAAAATTGAGTTCGAGTCGAGTCGAGCTGATTTTTTAAGCTCAAAAAAATTTTGAACTGAGTTCGAGCTTGGTAGAGCTCAACTCTACTAAGATCGAATCCCAACTCGAATCGAACTGGGATTGAACCACTTCGGTGACTCGGTTACTTTGATATTGATGTTGCTCACCAAGTGTTTGATGAAATGACTCAACGAAGTGTCGGCTGATGCAAGGAATGTATATTTATGAAAGAAATACCTCTTTTTTTTTTCTTGATTTTGATGTTGCATAAAAGGTGTTTGATGAAATATCTGTAAAACCGTTGATGCTGTATAAAACAGTGAGAATTTGAATGTGCAGCTCATGTATTAGTGAAAATGTTGCACAGGTGAACTCAACTCAATCTTGGTTCGAACTTGGCTCAAACTGGCCTAAACGGTGACCGAACCGAGCCGAGCTAACCAGTCAGGCTCGAGGACTGAGCTGAGCCGAGTTCGGGCTGGGGTTAGCTAGTGACTTAGCTAAGTTCGAGCTAGGGTTAGCTAGTGGTCGAGCCGGATCGAGCTTGGCACAGGCTCGACTCAACTCGACTCATGTACACCTCTGATAATCAGTACTTGAACTCATGACAATGTGTTTTTGACCATTAAGGCGTAAGGACCCGTCTCCATTTAGCTGACCCACAGTGATTTTCATCATCTACATTTTACAATGACAACATTTTTACAATAGTAATTAAGTCATTATTAAACTGTAAAAATGTGAAATGATTAATATCTTTTGAATACATGAAATTTAAGTGTAGATTTTCATATTTGACTAACAATAATAAATTAACATAGATGGCACATTTCCTTTAGGTCAATGGATTAAACAGGCTTAAAAGTAACCATCAAATCTGCAGTGTCCCACACCGATGGGGCGGCTTAGTGGACCATGTCTCCCACGCATGCATAATCCTACTTAAGAATGGTGGATTTTTTTGACAGCGACAACACGTTTGCCGGGCGGTTGTTACTTGGCTGACGTGGACGGATGAGTTTGCGTGGATCTGATGCAACTCATCTAACGGGTGCGCCACCTGGCATTTGGAATGGGATCCAAAAATAAAGACAATTCAACACTTGGGGATACGCCATGGGAACGGTTGAGATGGAAAGCTCCATTTTAAAAATAAACCAAATTGCATGTGGGGTCCACCATCGTGTGTATTTTCCATCCAATCCATTAATATGCGTGCGATTCTACAGTGAATGGATTCCATGAAATCAAGATATTCGAAGATCGCGTGTGCCACACCACGTGAAGTTAGATTTTTAGTCATGATTTTACAATTTTCATTATGATGTGGACTACATAAATCTTGGAATTAACTTAATTTTAGGATCTATGGTGAAAGTGCGACGTCTCACCTGATGGACGGGTTGGATCGGATCTGATGTATGTTTTTTCTATGTAGCAATCAATTGACGAAAATCAGGCGTCCGCGTGCCACGCGTCACTAGGGTAGTCCCGTGGGACGCGGATTGCGTACTATCCCCGCCCGTCCCTAGCTCCGAACGGGCAGTTCTGTGGGCGGGCCCACCGTGATGTATCTGTAAATCCAAACCGTCTATCTCTTTTCTCATATTATTTTAAGGCGTTAAAACAAAAATGAGGCAGATCCAACGATCAAGTGGACCACACCAAATATTAATCTTGGTTGCATTAAAATACACAAGGCATTAAATGTAAGTTGCATTAAATGCAAGAGTCATCTGTGGTGTGGTCCATTTGATCGTTGGATCTGCTTCAATTTTACATTGATGCTTAAAATAATATGAGGAAAGGGATAGACGGTTTGGATGTACAGATACATCACGGTGGTCCAGCCCACAGAAGTGCCCGTTCGGAGCTAGGGACGGGCTGGGTAGTACGCAATCCGCGTCCAGTCCCGGGGCTTTGTAGCGGAAACGGATTGGCTACTCCCCCTGCCACCAGCCCCGTGGCTGGTGGTCGGTGCTCTCTGGACCCCACCATGATGTATGTGTTTCATCCACTCCGTTCATTCATTTTTACAGATAATTTTAGAGCTTTATGCAAAAAATGAGGGGTGTAAATCTCAGGTGGACCACACCCCATGAAAACAAGTGATTGGACATCCACCATTAAAATCCTCCTAAGGCCCACTGTACTATTTATTTGACATCCAATCTGTTGATTAGGTCATAAAGGTCCAGATGAACGGAAAAAACAAAAATCAGCTTGATCCAAAACTTTTATGGCCCCCAAAATGTTTTTAATGGTGGATGCTCATTCGACGTTGTTTCCTGTACTGTGGTCCACTTGAGATTGAGATATACCTCATTTTCTCCCTCGTACGTAAAATGATCTGTAAAAATAGATGGACGGCATGGATGAAACACACATGTCATGGTGGGGCCCACAGAGCACCGACCACCAGCCATTGGCTAGTGTCAGGGGGAGTAGCCGATCCGTTTCCCTTTGTAGCATAGCACGTGGCGCGCTCGAGGACTCCACTTGCTTGTGACCCAACGAGCGAGATCTTGTCCCGGGGTCATTTTTCGTTTCTTCTTTTGCACAAGCCTGCCTCAACCATCGCAAGATCTCGTCAAATCAATTACTCGGATAGATCTGTACCGTTCAAATGGTTGGCCACGTAACAGATGGTCTAGCACTCAAAATTTTCCTTATTAGCATATGTCTAACCCTTTCATCTAGGCCGTTGGAGTGAAACCCCCCTGAGCATTCAGAGACGGCGATAAATCAGAGAGTTCTGAAGTTCTGATCGGTGCAGTTCTAACCTATAGTGTAATTAAGGAGCTGAACTACTGAATGGACGGTCTGGATCTATGGCCTTAAACACCTTTCTGCCTTTTACTTGAAGCGGACAGGAACCTCAACCCATAGGTTTAGGCCAACGTAGTCTCAGCGCTGGCAAGCATGCTCAATTGCTGACGTGGATAACAGATGGGACGTGTTTCGACTAAGCGGCGTGAAATGCGAAGATGTGTGGGTGCCACATAATCTACTGTCCGCGGGGAATGTATCTGGGGATTACCGGCCTAAGTCGCGATTCCTCGCCCACTTCATAAACGTGTCTGGAATGCGCTACGCCACCTATTTAACGCAGTGAATGAAGCACCAAAGTCTGTGGGGGCCACCATTTTTTGTAGTAAAATTCATTACGTCTATCCATTCCGTCTATCAGGTTTTATTATCGATGTTAGCTACTCCCAACAAAAATCAGTTAGATCCTCAACTCAGATAGGCCACACCCATGGAGAAATTGAGATGGGATACCACCATAGGTTTGTGGGTAGGCCTGCCATGGTGTGTGTTTTTCATCAAAACCGTTAATCTGGTGTAAATCTGGTGTGTGTTTTTCATCAAAACGTGATTTTCGAAACGCATCACGGTGGCGCCCACACAGTTCGACCTCATGGTACGGTAAAGTTTTAAATTCACGAAGGGATGAATATTCCTTGCTACGAGCTAAATTGTTGTCATTGTCTCCCATCCAAGGTGAGGCCCATCATATAGATGGCTTGGATCATTGAAAAATGACCCCAGATCGAGTGGCTAAAGTGTGATGTATCCCGTAACAATTCGTCAGATGTATTCTAGCAAACCTCTATTTATTTATCTTTCTTTTTGAAAATTGCAAACGCAATCTGCAACTTGACGCCGTGCACCGTTGTAGTATGGGCCACTTCCGCCTTCTGTCACGACTCGCGAGCACATTGATTCGCTCGGTTTTGCCTCCGTCGCGATTGAGAGTAATCGTCTTATGTCGCCTAAGTGGGACCACATGTGGAGATGCTCTTGTGATCAGAACTGTTCATATTATAGGTGTTATTGTGGATCTTCCAAGGCAAGAAAATTTAATCGATGAGGATATGTAGATGAGTCTGGACCATAAGAAAGCATTGTACTCTATTAATCAATGGTTCGAATCATCCTTCTACATTTATTGTTACAGTCTAATTAGATGGCTGCGATTATGCGAACATCTATGCATGTGGGCCCCACTGGGCAACAATATCCCAACATCGCCTGATGTTGTGATGAGCGTTGAATCTGGACCATTGATAAGCACTTCTCAATCATCTATTTTCGAACCCAGCTGCCATATGACTCACGATTTTTTCTGTGCTTGTTGCTGCTGCTGTTTGTTAGTATACCGACTGCCAGTTCACACTTCGTTATTAGCCACCCCTACTTGGAGTCGATGCCAAGGCCTCAGTTTTGAAACGAGTTATCTTGTATACTACCACTTTGAGCATGGATCAGGGTGTTCTTCCAGCCATCAGTCTCGTCTTAGTTCGATGGCACATCCATGATGGGCCCACCTGAGATCTGACCCGACATCTTACCAGCCTGCCACGTCAGCACATACTTCAGGTCTTGCGACTACGCGGAACCGAATTGGCTGGTGTACCACACACCAGCTATATAGCTGGTGTATTGGCGTCAGTTTTGTGAGTCCAATTATGTGTTATATCCAAACCATCAACTCATTTGGCGAGCTCTTCGTAACGCTTGAGACTAAAAACAAGACAGATATTGCCATCAATTGGACCACCCTATAAAAACGAGAGATTGAAACCCTTTCGTGGGTTAGAAGTTTTGGATAAATATGATTTATTTAATTTTACTCTTCATCCAACTCTTCGTGACTTTATAAACAGATTGGATGGAAAATAAACGTTATCGTGGGCCTTACTAATTTTTTAACGGTGAAAATCATTATCCAGCTGCTATTTGTGGTGTGGCCCATTTGATCTTTGGATGTGATTCGTTATTTTGTATAATGTTCTAAAATGATCTCAAAAAATGAATGAACGGTGTGGATATAATAAATACATAACTGTGGGTCCCATGTAACTTTGATCTCCTTTGAACCGTTCGTACAGCTCGGAGCTCGAGGAGCGTCAGCGCTCGTCTTCGCACGACACGTACCTATATCTATATAGCTGATGTGTGGTACAACAGCCAATCCGCTTCCGCTCTAGCATAACGGAAGCATTCCATCAAATCCAGCCTGCCATCACGATTAAATGGCCCGCCAATGACGTGTCGATTCCTGATGTCACTCATCCGTGAGCTAAAAGAGAGCACATGCGCTTTTTAACGCCTGCCTTGCCACTTGCGAGAACGAAATTTCAGAGAAACCCCCTAAAAATGATATAAAACGTCGCATTCATGAACCTTCCCTCCTATAAAAGCGCCTCCGTCTCTATTTCTCCAAATTCGACTCTTTCCATTCTGATTTTCAAATCCATTCATCCTACGGTCCGCAACAAAAACCCAAATCGCCCACAGCATCTCCAAACTGTCCATCGAGATGTACGGATACAGCACCGGTTCCGACCTTGATTACCTCGACTCCATCCGCGGATACCTGCTGGGAGATTCCGAGCCCCCAGCGGAATTCCCGGCGATGAATGATGCCGTCGGGAATCATCCGGCGACGTTTCTCCCGAGCTCCAGCTCCGACAGCGGCTGGCACTTACCGTGCCTGACGGAGAACTGGGGCGAGCTGCCGCTGAAGGTCGATGACCCCGATGACATGATGGTATACGGGTTCCTCTGTGATGCCGTCGGCAGCGGCTGGAGCCCGTCCGTCGCGACGGACAATGCCGCGTTTCCGTCAGCAGCTGTGAAATCGGAGCAGGTGGATGCGCCGGCAGCAGCCACGCCACCGGTGAAGGCAGCACCGGTGGCCGATAGGGGGAGGCATTACCGCGGCGTCCGGCGCCGTCCGTGGGGCAAGTTCGCTGCGGAGATTCGGGACCCGGCGAAGAACGGCGCACGTGTCTGGCTTGGAACGTTCGAGACGGCGGAGGATGCCGCGCTGGCATACGACCAAGCTGCGTACCGGATGCGTGGGTCCCGCGCATTGCTGAATTTCCCGCTCCTGGTGGCTTCGGCGGGCCCACCACCTACCCCAGTCGGGAAGCGTGCTTCGCCGGAGCCGTCGTCATCTTCGTCGGAGAATGGATCGCCGAAGGGGAGGAAAAGAGTGCAATCAGGAACTCCAGCTCCGGCTCCGGCTCCAGTACAAGCCGGATTGAATTTAAGCAGTGGACCAGTCGCCGGGACTCGGGTGGCAGCTTTGCCATGTGGCGAGCAGCTATTGGTCACTTAGTTCCACGTGGAAATGTATAGTATTGGTTGTGAAACAAGTGCTTTTGAATCTCTCTCTTAGTTTTGGTGAAATCTGTAATGTAGAAGAGTTGAAGAGAGAGAGATAGAAGGCCTGTTTTCATTTGAAGGGTTGAGAGAGAGCGAGAGTGAGAGGATGATGTTGTGAATAACAGTTTCTTTCATTATTTTATTGGATAAGAACCAAAATCCCCGTGTTTTGTGATTTCAAGAACACCCACTCCTTAAATTTATCCTTGTTACATCTAAACCACCTCCATCACCGACATCGGTGTTGGAAAAGCTCTGTGCACCCCACCATGATGTATGTGTTTTATCTACGCCGTCCATCCGTTTTTTAAGCTCATTTTAGGATATCATAACAAAAATGAGACAGACAAAAATCTCAGGTGCACAGCAGCAAACAGTGCTGATTGAACGGTTAAAAACTTCCTGGGGCCCACTGTAATGTTACCTGGTGATTAGGTCCAAAGACCTGGTTGAAAGGAAAACACAAAAAAATGGTGATCGCTGGTTACACCATTCATAAAGATACTATTGTATGTCAATCCACACCGTCTAAACCACTGGCCCAATCTTAGATGGAGGATAAGCCAAAATTCACGACGACAATGTGAAGGTTAGGTGATGAGGAGCTCACCACCCACCTCAATGATGAGATGATGTAGCCAGATTTGATTGGGGAAGCACCACCGACCTTGTGGTGGTGCATTGACGTCACCAAATTCTGTAGGCCGGCTATGATGCGTTTGTTATATCCATACTGTCCTCCCATTTTAGGAGATTGTTTTAGAGAAATTTACGACTGTGGACCCCACCTTTTATCCAGTGGTTTTTACGGATCAATACAAACTTAACATACGCACCAAGACCTCCTCGTACGGACACCGAATTTGAGGACGAAAATACCCCTGCCTTCCTCGTGCAGGCATGCAGAGACGAGCGCTGACGGACGGTCGGGCGATGGGAACTCGGGTGGGGCTCACTGTGATGTTTGTGAGAAATC
This sequence comes from Magnolia sinica, assembly GCF_029962835.1. Lineage (NCBI taxonomy): Eukaryota > Viridiplantae > Streptophyta > Magnoliopsida > Magnoliales > Magnoliaceae > Magnolia > Magnolia sinica. The sequence continues at coordinate 9,510,102 of NC_080578.1, read as the reverse complement.
CTCTCCGTCTAAGTTCATTCATAGGGTCACAAAGACCTGCACGGAGAGTAAAAACAAATTTCATAATGTTCCAAAACTTCTGTAACCCCTAAAAGGATTTCAATGGTAGAGGTTCAATTCCCCACTGCCTTTTACAGTGTGGTCCCCTTGCTAGCTAGATCTGTCTTATTTTTCATCTCAAGCCTTAATATGAGTTCGTCAAATAGATGAACGGTTTGGATATAACATATAGCTCATAATGAGACCCACAAAAACCAGCGGAGATTACAAAGGGAAAAAAAAAAAAAAGAAGAAGAAAAGAAGCCAGCGAGTTGGGGTCGACCGGGTCAGAGCTCGGCCTATGGCTATGGATTATAACCGTAGTCATAACTATAATGCTATACACTTGTTTCTCTCTATTTTTAAAATTTTTTTTTATTATTTTTTACATGGAGATCTTTTTCTCCCTTACATTTTTCTCTAATAGATAATTATGTAAATATGAATATATAAGTATATAAAAATATTTTTCTATCTTTTAATTCATTTCTTTGTCTATTTATTTAACAAGCATATATCCTAAACTAGGATGATTTACTTAACTTACCACATATAATTTTGGGGTAGGAGAAGCTAATTTAGTCAACTAACCTAGTTATTTTCTAATATTCCATCAGATTGGAAAACCTCTTTTGACTCTTCTTTTCAATTATAAACGATGTAATTCTCTATTGCGATATATAAAAAACGATCGCTTTGAGAAAACATTGAGTGGGGCAAATTAGAAAATTGATCGAGGGAAACATGAAATTTAGCAGGGGAAACATGAACACACACCCCCACACACTCACACTAGTGGAATTTCACCACCTACGGATACTCGAACGCTTGACTGGGTGTTGAAACTCCTAAGAGTCTACCACCCGAGCGGGGCAAACTGAAATATGAGTAGAGCAAACTAGAAAAACAGCGGGACAAGCTGAAGTATGAGCGAGACAAATTAGAAAAATAGCAGGGCAAACTGCATTATGAGCAGAGCAAACTAGAAAAACAACGGGGCAAACTGAAATATGAGCGGGGCAAACTAGAAAAACAGCGGGGCAAACTGAATTATGAGCGGGGCAAACTAAAAAAACAGCGGGTCAAACTGAAATATGAGCAAGACAAACTAGAAAAACAGCGGGGCAAACTTAAATATAAACGAGGCAAACTAGAAAAACAGCGGGACAAACTGAAATATGAGTGGAGCAAACTAGAAAAACAGCAGGGCAAACTGAATTATGAGCGGGGCAAACTGAAATATGAGTGGGGCAAACTAGAAAAACAGCCGGGCAAACTGAATTATAAGCGAGGCAAACTAGAAAAACAGCGAGACAAACTGAAATATGAGCGAGGCAAACTAGAAAAACAGCGGGACAAACTTAAGTATGAGCAGGGTAAACTAAAAAAACAGCGGAGCAAACTAGAAAAACAACGGGGCAAACGAATTATGAGCGGGGCAAACTAGAAAAACAGCGGGGCAAACTGCATTATGAGCGGGGTAAACTAGAAAAACAGCGGGGCAAACTGAATTATGAGCGGGGCAAATTAGAAAAACAACGGGACAAACTGCATTATGAGGGGGGCAAACTAGAAAAACATCAATCAAACGAAAGAAAAAACTCACCATCAGTTAGTAGGAGCAACTGCAAGATTGTGTCTCTTGAAAGGACTATGTGATATTGAATAAAGATCAAATCCAACGTATGAGTGTATATTTGGATTACAACTAAATATTATAACTAAGTATTATCGCTGTTGGATTATTGTTATTTCTAGGATAAGCTGGAATAAAAGTAAATGGATAGATTGGTTGATTTTTTTATTGTATTGTGTTTGGATATTGCATTTTTTTCTCTGTTGGATTCCTTTGCTATTTATAGAGTTTTCTTGTAGCTTGTTCTTTCCAAATCCTTCTCTCATTACTACAGTGGTTTGAATAACTCAGCCATATCACTTTGTTGACCATTTACTAATGTGTAAAATTGAACTTACGTCAGCTATGATTCTACAAAAAGCGCTCTACATATCTTGAAGATCTTTTCATCAATATCCTATTTCTCATACAATGCCACATGTTGCTCTCCTATTGGATTTTTCCAAAATGGCCAGAAATAAGCTACATCATTTCCCCCACGTCAGTTCACCTTTGGTAAAAAGGTGAAAGCGACGTTTTTCCGTTGTCCGATACAATAAATGTAATCGATCGTTGTTCCACATATTGTCTGCCCATTCATTCTACCTGACTGAAACTATACCGAAAGATATCCTTTGCCTCATCCTTTTGAGTTGTACATGTGACACATCATATAAAATCGTATCGTACGAGGAGTCATGATCATTCTTTCATTAATGCACACGTATTGTCGCCGATACATAAACAAGACTAAATCTGTGCGCCTCTTCTTTTACCTTTGCTTCTTCTCTCTTGCATCAAAAATTTTCAATTTTCTTATCTCAATGGCCACATCTTCTTCTTCATCTGCTCTAGCTTTCCATCTAGAGTCATTCATCAAAGATCTAGATGTGCTGTTGTCGGGACTGGTCAATGACCTCATGTTCAACACTCCGATCTAATTAGACAAGGCATTGTTGACACTTGGTCCAACTTTTCATCTTACGGTCACTCATGAACAATTGCATGAAATCGAACCAAAGTTTCCAAAGTGTCCTGATGAAGTCCTTTTGGTTCAATCCAACACATTTCTAGATCTCTCTAACGCATTTAAATCTCCAATTGCATGTATGTTTGGCTATGGTTTTTTTTACTGATTTTTTATTCCTTTTCTTTTATAAACTTCCAAAGATATTGAAAAGTATAAGTTAGGAGACTTTAAATCTTTTCTCTATCTTAACTAATCGAATTACTACGAGCTTGTTGGTGTAACAACTATAAAACAGGAAAAATATCAGTTGAACAGGCCATATCATGAGTTAATCTATATCTACTTAAAGAGTTACCACAACATCATGAATACTCAAAATTCCAAAACCACTAACATTGGCATAAAGACGCCTATGTTGAGTGTGGGGTGTCTTTTGTTTTGGGCCAGAAACTATTGCCTGAAGGGGTCAAGATGGTCATTTTTTTACTTAAATATTGTTGATTTTGTTTTCTATTGGAAAAGAAGTCTGATGGTTGGATGGCTAGGATTCTTTTATGGGGGAGATTTTTGATCCATCACCAATTCATGAAGAGGTACATGAGATAAACTATCTAGAACACTTAAAGATTCTTTTTTGGGAATTCATGCTTGTTGTTGGAAGCAAGAGAATTTCATTCCTTGTATCAAAACAAGCCTAATGTTAATTTGTGATATTCGACTTTGTTAGATTTTATGTGTGAGTGTTTAGAGCTTTTGTTTTTCTACAGTATTTTGAGATATTACTTCTGAAAAAATGCTATTTTGTGATAGTTCAGTTTACCCCGCTCATAATTCAGTTTGCCCCGCTGTTTTTCTAGTTTGCCCAGCTGTTTTTCTAGTTTGCCCCGCTCATAATGTAGTTTGCCCTGCTGTTTTTCTAGTTTGCCCCGCTCATAATGTAGTTTGCCCTGCTGTTTTTCTAATTTGCCCCGCTCATAATTCAGTTTGCCCCGCTGTTTCTCTAGTTTGCCCCGCTGTTTTTCTAGTTTGCCCCGCTCATATTTCAGTTTGCCCCGCTGTTTTTCTAGTTTGCCCCACTTATAATTCAGTTTGCCCCGCTGTTTCTCTAGTTTGCCCTGCTATTTTTCTAGTTTGCTGCGCTCATAATGTAGTTTGCCCCGCTCATAATTCAGTTTGCCCCGCTGTTTTTCTAGTTTGCCCCGCTCATAATGCAGTTTACCCCTTTGTTTTTCTAGTTTGCCTCGCTCATAATTCAGTTTGCTCCGCTGTTTCTCTAGTTTGCCTTGCTATTTTTCTAGTTTGCCCCGCTCATAATTCAGTTTGCCCCGCTGTTTTTCTAGTTTGCTCCGCTCATACTTAAGTTTGCCCCGCTATTTTTCTAGTTTGCCCCGCTCATACTTAAGTTTGCCCGCTGTTTTTCTAGTTTGCCCCGCTCATATTTCAATTTGCCCCGCAATTTGGATGCTCTACATAGTAAAAAGGGCCCTTAATGACACGTGAAGGGCTACCTACATGTGCGAAGGGCTACCTACGTGAAGGGCTATACAAACACCAACCCGATAAAACTTACGTTGGGCTTGGGTTGAGGTCTCAGGTTGCCCGACCCAACCCGAACCCGATCAATATATTAGTTACTTATAAATTATAATTGAGTGTGGATTGTTTGTGTAGAAGGTACGTTAGTGATGTCGGGTCTCATTTGTCCAAGTCATTTCCAAGGACTCACATTAACAATATATGCCGGATTTCTCTCTCCCAAATAGATTGCGTGCTATGCTACATGACTTTTTAAAGGAGTAGTCCTATATTTTAGCTTGGTTTTTAAAAGAAAAAAATGAAGTTCTTTATGATGAATAATCACGTATATAATTAATAAAATCATAGATACAAAAAATAATTCCTATATTGAAATATAATAAACTAATGTAATAACAAAAATATTAGCACATATACACCCGACCAACCCAATCAACTTGTCGAGCCCTCTTGGGTTGGGCTTGGGTTGAGAATTTCCAACCCAAGATTGGGTTGGGTTGGGTTAGGGTTGAGCACTAACCCGAACCAACCCACTGGACTTTCAACTCGATCCAACCCGACCGCGAAGTGATTGAAATTGACCACGAAATGAATGAAATAGATTTTCGACCATCGACCCAATGGAATCTTGGAAAATAACTAGGTTGGTTGGCTAAATTAGCTTCTCCTACCCCAAAATCATATGTGGTAAGTTAAGTAAATCACTCTAGTTTAGGAGATATGCTTGTTAAATAAATAGACAAAGAAATGAATTAAAAAATAGAAAAATATTTTTATATACTTATATATACATAATTATGTATTATAGAAAAATGTTCGGGGGAAAATGTTCTCCACGTAAAAAATAAAAATAAAAAATAAAAAAATAAATAAAAGAGAAAAAAGTGCATAGCACTATAGTTATGGCTATGGTTATAATCCGTAGTGATAAGCCAAGCTCTGACTCGGCCGATCGGGTCCTAACCTGGTCGACCGGGTCAATGGCCATTACAGCCAGATGGGGTCGGCCAAAGTCTACCGTCGGCCGACGAGTCAAACAGTGAGTTGGGGTCGGCCAGGTCAGTTTACAACAGTGAGTTTATAATGTGTTTTTAGTTTTTTTCCTTCACAATAATCCTGATGGCATTTTTCTTTTTTGTCAACCTCACTTAGCAAAACCAAGTTTGAACTCATTTTGTCAACCATACTTAGCAAGTAATATTATTATCAGGCCCACACAGGCATTTCGTCGAACACAATACACATCAGTGGGTTTGCATATTTATATAATCCTCAAATATAACATATGTATAGCATTTTTACGGATATTTGGAAAGAGAAAATCCGATTAAATGCTTCAACCTAGGGTTTGGGTCAAGGGTCGTCAGAACCTATCCAACACATGAAGTTTATAAGGATAGTTGGAAAGAGAAAATCCAAACATGAAATTGAGCAGGGCAAGCATGAAATTCAATGGGGTAAACTAGACAATCAGCATGGCGAACTTAACAGATTTTTTCATTGCTTAAGCCGATAAATCTAAACTTATTCAATGTTTAAATGGACCACACGAAATGAAATTTTTAATTGAACTTCTATTGTTGATCATTTCTTGGGGGCTATAGAAGTTTTGGATCAAGCTTATAATTGTTTTTTCTATTAATCCATGTCTATATGATCTTATGAATAGGTTTGATAACAAACAAACATCACTATTGGGCCCATTATGGTTTCAACGGTGGAAATCATTATGCCCATTGTTTCCCGTGGTGTGATCCCTTGGAAATGACGTGGACAAATGAGACCCGACATCACTAGTGTACCTTCTACACAAACAATCCACACTCAATTATAATTTATAAGTAACTAATATATTGATCGAGTTCGGGTTAGGTCGGATAACTTGAGACCTCAACCCAAGTCTAACCTAAGTTTTATCGGGTTTCTCATAAACATCACAGTTGGCCCCACCTGAGTTTCTAATGGTTGACGCTCATTCAACATTGTTTCCTGTAATGTGGTATAGTTGAGATTTGGATATACCTCATTTTTGGTATCATACCATAAAATGATTTGGAAAAATATATGTATGGCATGGATGAAAATCATACATCATGATGGGGCCCACGACCTGACAATCCACCATTGGCGGGTGGCGGGAGGAGTACCCAATCCGTTTCGTGAAAAGGAGGGGTATTTACGTCCTGAAGCAGCAGAGCAAACTAGAAAAATGGCGGGGCAAATAAGAAAGAAAGAGATAGAAAAGCAATGGCAAATGAAGTATGAGTGGGGTAAACTAGAAAAATAGTGGGGCAAACTGGTTGTTGGGAAACATGAAAAACATGGGAAACTAGAAAAGCAGTGGCAAACTAGAAAAGCAGTGGAAACATGAAAAGCAGTGAAGCAAACTGAAATAGAAACATGAAAAACAGCTGGAGAAACATGAAAAGCAGTAGGGCAAATAGATTGAACATGAAAAACAGCTGGGGAAACTAGAAAAGCAGTGGGGAAAACATGAAAAATATGCCCCGCTGTTTTTTGTTTTCTCATTAGTTTAAGATTAGTGTTTTTCTAGTTTCTATTTTTTCATGTTTCCCCTGTTGACATGTTTTCCTCGTTATTTTTCATGTTTCCCATTGTTTTTCTAGTTTACCCCTCTGATTTTCATGTTTCCCCGCTATTTTTCTAGTTTCCCCGTTGTTTTTCATGTTTTCCCGCTATTTTTCTAGTTTGCCCTATTTTTCATGTTTCTCTCTTGCTTTCTAGTTTGCCATTAATTTCTGGTTTGCCCCGCTCGATTCTCTGTTTCTAGTTTGCCCGCTCATATTTCATGCTTACCTTGCTCATTTTTATGTTTGCCGCTCTTTTTCGTGCTTGCCCGCTCTTAGGATCGATACCAAGACCTCAAGTGTTGAAGCGAGGTATTTTCAATCAATCTGCCGGTTGAGCTATGGATCTAGGTGATAGATAGATCTGTCTTATTTTTCGTCTCAAGCCTTAATACGAGCTCGTCAAATAGATGGACGGTTTGGATATAACACGTACCTTATAATGGGACCCACAAAATGCCGTAGGAATTATAACGAAAAAAGAAAAAGAAAAAGAAGCTAGTGAATTAGGGTCAGTGGGACCCTATAGCTAATGGTGAAAGTAAGTGTTTTGACCTGATAGATGGAGGTGGTTTCACACATACTGCATAGTGGGCTATATAATTAAGTAAATATGTATATATAAGTATATAAAAATATTTTTCTATCTTTCAATTCATTTCTTTGTCTATTTATTTAACAAGCATATCTCCTAAACTAGAATGATTTACTTAACGTACCACATATGATTTTGGAGTAGGAGAAGCTAATTTAGCTAACCAACCTAGTTATTTTCCAAGATTCCATCAGGTCGATTGTCGAAAATCCATTTCATTCACTTCGTGGTCAATTTCAATCACTTCGTGGTCAAACTGAAAATTCAACGGGGCAAACATGAAATTAAGTGAGGCAAACATGAAATTGAGTGGGGAAAACTAGAAATTTAGCGGGTAAAACATGAAATTGAGTAAGGCAAACATGAAATTAGGGCTGAAAGTCGGGCCGGTTGGTTCGCGTTGGTGCTCAACCCTAACCCAACCCAAGGATCCTATACCTAAACCTTGACCTAACCCAACCCAATCTTGGGTTGGGAATTCTCAACCCAAGCCCAACACAAGAGGGCTCGATGGGTTGATTGGGTTGGTCGGGTGTATGCATGCTAATATTTTCATTATTATATTAGTTTATTATATTTCAATATAGGATTTATTTTTTGTATCTATGATTTTATTAATTATATACGTGATTATTCATCATAAAGAACTTCATTTTTTTCTTTAAAAAACCAAGCTAAAATATAGGACTACCCCTTTAAAAAGTCATGTAGCATAGAACGTAATCTATTTGGGAGAGAGAAATCCGACATATCTTGTTAGCTTGAGTCCTTGGAAATGACATGGACAAATGAGACCCAACGTCACTAGTGTACGTTCTACACAAACAATCCACACTCAATCTATTTGCCCCACTGCTTTTCATGTTTCCTCCGCTGATTTTCTAGTTTGTCCCGCTCATATTTCAGTTTGTCCAGCTGCGTTTCATGTTTGCCCCGCTGATTTTTTAGTTTGCCCCACTCATATTTCAGTTTGCCCCGCTGTTTTTCTAGTTTGCCCCGCTGCTTTTCATGTTTCCCCTGCTGATTTTCTAGTTTGCCCGCTACTTTTTATGTTTCCCCCGCTGATTTTCTAGTTTGCCCCGCTGTTTTTCTAGTTTGCCCCGCTGCTTTTCATGTTTCCCCTGCTGATTTTCTAGTTTGCCCCGCTTCTTTTCATGTTTCCCCCGCTGATTTTCTAATTTGCCCCGCTGCATTTCATGTTTCCCCCGCTGATTTTCATGTTTCCCCCGCTGATTTTCTAGTTTGCCCCGCTCATATTTTAGTTTGCCCCGCTGTTTTTCTAGTTTGCCCTGCTGCTTTTCATGTTTCCCCCGCTGATTTTTTAGTTTACCCCGCTCTTTTTCATGTTTGCCATGCTCTTTTTCATGCTTGCCTTGCTCATTTTCATGTTTGGCCCTCTCATTATCATGTTTGTCTCGCTAATTTTCATGCTTGCCCTCTCATTTTCATGTTTGCCTCGTTGAATTTCATGTTTGCCTCACTGAATTTCATGCTTGCCCCGCCAAATTAACTTCTCCGACCCCAAAATCATATATAGTACGTTAAGTATATCATTCTAGTTTGGATCCTTACTCTCCCTCGGGTGGTAGACTCTTAGGAGTTTCAACACCCGGTCAAGCGTTTGAGTATCCATAGGTGGTAAAATTCCACTAGTGTGAGTGTGTGGGGGTGTGTAAAAAAAAAAAAAAACAAATCATTTTAATTTAGGAGATATGCTTGTTGAATACATGGACAAAGAAATGAATTAAAAGATAAAAAAATATTTTTATATACTTATATATACATATTTATATAATTATGTATTAGAGAAAAATGTAAGGGAGAAAAAGTTCTCACAAAAAAAAAAAGAAAAAACATCTGCTTTTTTTTTTTTAACTGTGTTGCATGTGTGGGTCCAATCATGAGGTTTGTGTTATATCCAAACCGTTCATCTATTTGGCGAGCTCATATTAAGGCTTGAGACGAAAAATAAGATAGATCTAGCTATCAAGTGGACCACACTGTAAAAGGCAGTGGGGAATTGAACGTCTACCATTGAAACCCTTTCAGGGGTTACAAAAGTTTTTGATCATTCTGAAATTTGTTTTTCCTCTTCATCCAGGTCTTTGTGACCCTATGAATGAACTTAGATGGGGAGGATTTCTCACAAACATCATAGTGGGCTCCACCTGAGTTTCCAATGGTTGACGCTCATTCAACACTGTTTCCTGTAATGTTGTACACTTGAGACTTGGATATACCTCATTTTTGGTCTCATAACATAAAATGATCTCAAAAAATATATGGACGGCATGGATGAAAAGCAAACATCATGGTGAGGCCCACGTACCAATGACTATCCGTCACGGGCGGGTGGCAGGAGGCGTACCCAATCCGTTTCCGTGAAAAGGATGGGTATTTTCGTCCTGAAATTTGTCGTCCGTACGAGGAGGTCCAACTGCCTATTCTAAGTTTGTATTGTTTCAAGAATATCCAATGGATAAAAGGTGGGGTCCACAGTCGTAAATTTCTCATTATTTTACGGAATGAACCCAAAAATGTGGGAGATCCAAAGCTCAAGTGGACCACACAACGTAAAGCAGTGGGGATTGTTTGTCTACCATTGAAAACTTCTCAGGGCAACTGAAGTTTTGGATCAACCTGAAATTGTGAATATGATATTTGCTTTTTCCCTTCATCCAGGTCTTTGGACCCTGTAAACACGGGAACGGATTGGCTACTTCCCCTGCCACCAGCCAATGGCTGGTGGTCTCAATCTATTTTTCTAGATCATTTTATGGTTTTGCACAAAAAAATATATTCCAATCTCAAGTAGACCACATTACAGGAAACAGTGTTGAATCAACGTCAACCATTAAAAAATTTTTGGGGCCCATAAAAGTATTGGATTAATCTGATCTTTGTTTTTTTCCTTCATCTGGGTCTTTATGATCTAATCCACAGATTGGATGTCAAATAAACAGTACAGTGGGCCTTAGTAAGATTTAAATGATGGATATCCAATCACTATTGTTATCATGTGGTGTGGTCCACCTGAGATTTATATCCCTCTCGTTTGTGACATAAGGCCCTAAAATGATCTTTAAAAATGGATGAACGGAATGGATGAAATACATATGCCATGGTGGGGCCCACAGAGCACCGACCATCAGCCACGGGGCTGTTGTCCGGGGCAGAGTAGCCAATCCGTTTCCTATAAACACATATAACAAATAAACATCCTATAAACACATATAACAAATAAACATGATCGTGGGTCCTAGTAAAATTTCAACTGTGGGAATCACTGTCCGTATTGCTTTCTACAGTGTGATCTACTTAAGCTTTAGATTTAATTTATTTTTGAATTCATGTCTTAAAATAATTTTGTAAAATAGAAAGGCAGTTTGGATATGTCAAATACGTCATCATAGTGCAGTTGACATCATATGGCCGTACATTGTAACAGCTTGGTGAGCCGTCCATCGTCACAGATGGGCTGAATAAAAAGGTGGGCATATCTTAGACAACATATAACCCTACTAATCAAGTATCACCACGTCATCTCTAAACTGAGGTGGGTGGTAAGATCACTGACCAATTCATACAGGCCAATAATAGCCATCAAATGACTAATTATTTCATTCGCAACCTTATCCTGTGATTTTGGATACACAGGTTATAACTAGGGGTGTACATCGAGTCGAACCGAGTCGGGCTGGTCTCACCACAACTCGGCTCAACCACTAGTTGACCTCATCTCGAATTCGACTCGGATCAGTCCTCGAGCTTGACTGGCCAGCTCGGCTCAGTTTGGTGATGTAGAGCGGGCCGTGGATGCTTTCATGTCCAAGATGGACTAGAGAAGGCCCGATTAGATGCAGAAGCCATCAAGACTATCAGAATCATAAAATAGACATCTCGCAAACCGGAATGAGTTACTCAACGTACCATATATGATTTTGGGTAGGACGAGCTACTTTAGCCAACCAACCCGGCTATACTGGGTTGTCCCCACTGAATTTGGGAGATTCCATCATATCGATGGCTAAATTCCATGTTTAGTTCCGTTTTTACTATAAATAGTAAGTTTTAGTTTGATTATAACTCTTCATCCGTTGGGCTTTAGGAGTTGTGTCTAACATGAAAAGTGCTTAAAATAATTAGGAGAATAACATGGTTAAGCAATAGGACACTTATTATAAAAGTAAATTTACTATTTATAGTAAGTTACGAATTTTAGGAGTTTTAGTTTTAGTTTGCTTCTGATTTCTCTCCTATTGATTGGTATCCCTATTTAAAGGGTTGTGAACTCATTTATTTGAATTAATCAATTAAATTTCAAATTTATTAGAATTTATTTTTATTTTTTTGCTTCCTCGTGGATTCAAGAAGTCTCTGTGAGGAGTCCAGAGAAGCTCCGTGGATTCGGAGTAGTTATCCTTGAGGAAGATGGTGATCAACCTCATCACGTTCATCCCTGCATCATTCGGTCAGCAGCTTGGGCCACTTCGAGCTAAGATTGAGTCGAGTTCACCATTGCAGCATTTTCACAAACACTTGGATTGGATTGCACCTTCAAAACCTCACTGTATTTGAGACAATAGCAATGGTTTTACAAGTATTTTATCAAACACCTTCTAAGCAACATAAAAATCAAGAAAAAAAGGTGTTAGTTTCATATACATACCTTCCTTGCCACTAGCCACACTTCTTTGAGTCATTTCATCAAACACTTGGTGAGCAACATCAATATCAAAGTAATCGAGTCGCCGAACTGATTCAATCTGAGTTCGATTCGAGTTGGGTTCGATACGAGTCGAGTCGAGCTGGGGCCAGCTCGAACTCATTTTTTAGCTCAAAAAATCAGCTTGACTTGGCTTGAACTCAGCTTCAAACCGAGTTGAATCGAGCTTTTTCGAGTCGAGTCGAGCGAGCTAACCGAACTAGCTTGGTTCGTGTACACCTCTAGTTATGGCTGTTCACGAGTCAAGCTAACTCGAAAAGCTCGCTCGACTCGGCTCGAGTCAGCTCGGATTGACTCGGCTTGAATGGCCAATTCAAGTCGAGCCAAGCTAATTATTTGAAGCTCGAGTTGAGTTCAAGCCAAGTTCGACCAGGGGGCATTTCAAATCGACTCGACTCGAACTCGACTCGACTCGAAGCTCGAACTTGAGCTCGACTCGGCTCGATTAATAAATATATTAAATATTATATATATATATATATATATTATATTAATATAAGTTTTAAGTTTAAACTTAAAAATAAAAAAATAAAAAACAAACCCTAGAGTCTTTACCCAACCGCACGCACCCCCTTCCGTTTCCCTTTCTTCTCTTTCTCTGCCCACTGCCAGTCGCACGCCTACCCCAACCGCCACCATCAGTTTTCATTTCAGCTCCAACAATAGTATGATTTCAATCTCTTGAGATCTACTTCTTAGGCGAGAAACCCAAGAAATTCGAGATGAGTTCTTCTCAGATTTGTTAGAGCTTCAAGGAAATCCAATGATCTGATTGGCTAGAGCTCTTTACTTAGATTTCTGATCTGTGTTCTGCTTTGTTTCTTTTCTAGTACTTGGATTTCTGCTGGTAGAAGAAGATCAAGAACAGATCGATTCTTACAGGTTTCCTCATCCGATTCGAAGCTTTGTTTGGTTTTTTCATCGGGTTTTGCTTTGATTCTCTTAAGATCTTTGAATTTTTCATCAAAGGAGGAGGATCAAGAACACAATCCATTACTCTCTCACCCAACAAGCTCGAGCTCGACTCGAACTCGACTCGACAGCTTTGGCAAACAAGCCAAGCTTCAATGTTGAGCTCGAGGCCAAGCTCGAGCTCGAGCTCGAACTCGAGTACATCATGGACAAGCCAAGCCAAGCTTGGCCCACCTCGACTCGACTCGGCTCGATGCCCACCTCTACCTCTAGTGATAACTGGTAAATATAATGAGGATGGGAAATCATCATTTTCAAAATAACGATGAACTATCATAATAATCTGCTTGGAAATTGGAAATGGCTAAGGTTTAGGGCCTACGGGTTGGCTGGAATGGATTACATCCCTCCTATTGCAATAGGATAAGGTGGGACTTTAGGCCTTGAATCTGGATCATTTTTCAATGGTCTGGACCATTTATACTATGGGTCTCAGTTTGTACATGCATGTATACACAACAAATGTAAGCTCTCATTTACTTTAAATTGGACAGTCATCATATTATCTTTGTAAGGTGGTGCATGGTGTTTACATCTCACCCAATTCATCCATTTGACATGCCTTATTACAAGATAATAACATTATCCAAAAATTAGTGTATTCCAAAACTTAAATAGGTCATACCATGTGAATTTAGAGGTTTTAATCATAAGTTAAGTTTTATAAGGTGGCCCACTTGTGTTTTGGAATAAAAGTAAAATGTGTTTTTTGATGGCATGGATTTCATGAAAGTTAAATCATTTTCCGTGTGGGAGAAAATAACCTTAGTGGGTAACTAAAATGGGGTGGGCAAGCACTTTCCTTCTTAGGCATGTGTGACTTTCCTAAGTGATCAAAGGAGTTCTTGAAAAATTAGGTTAGTTCAACACTCACAATAGCAACGCCATGTGAATTTAGAGGTTTTAGACAATGATTTGCACCATTACATATAGTGTGGGCCACCTATGTCTTGGCTTAGACTGGTTTTTATGATTAAGGGTGCAAAGTTGTGGCACACCTAATGGACCAAGTGGATTTGATGCATGTTCATCTCATATGGCTCTCATTTAGCACAAGTCATGCCCTCTGTATGACTAGGTGAAGAAGGTTAGATTGGAAAGAACAAAAACTTACTCGAGCTAAACTGTTATCTTTAATTCTAAGGGTGTGTAGGATTGATTTCACTAAAAAGAGGTGTTTATTAGAATAAAAATTTAAATAGGGTGTTGTTGAACTCTATTTAGGACTTGGGATTAGGGAGTAAGGAATTGCATCTAGTCCAATGTAAATTCCATCCTCCATCTGAAAATGATGGAAGGATTGGATTACTCCAAGTATCATAACATCAAGTCCCAACAGGATGTAAATTCCATTATTTGTTTGACAATGATGGTAAGGATTGGATTACTCTAAGTATCATGACATACGGTCCTAATAGGAGATATGGTGGGATTTTTGATAGATTTCAAAATTTATTACATTTGTGAACCCCACTTGGATGCATATATTATATCCAGGCCATCCTTATGTGCATGTTACACATGACAATTAAGTTGTATAAGAATATAGATGACTGACATCAGTTGTAAAATTTGATCCATTGACTACAATTCTTATTGCGTAGCACGCCAACAACGCTAGTGAACCGAGATCCAATCTCTTGTCTCACCCATAAATGATAAACAGAAATAAATATAATATATAAGAAGAATCAAAGTATTTCAAACAAACTACAAGACAAGATATACGTGGAAAAATCCTAAAGATTAAAAAATCATGGATACAAACTTACACTATGAAGAAAACGAAGATTACAAGCAATATACTAACCTCTTGATGCTCTCATGCACAAAGATAACCATTAGCTTAGCTTAGAAAACCCTTTCTCATACCCTAGAATAATCTTAAGAACCCCTATTTATAGTTTAGGCAACTTCCCTTTCGCACTCTTGCGAAACCGCCTTAAATTTCTGCAATCCTTATCAAATCTGCAAAACAAATCTGCGTAACCTTGACTGGTCGAGTAGGCTCCTCGACTGGTCAAGCATGGGTCTCGACCGGTTGAGCACCTCAGACCCGAAAAACTGTAGCTCGTTGGACTTTAGTTGAGCCAGCCCTCGACTGGTCGAGCGTCTCATTCTAGATGTGGCTCCACATCTCAACAATCTCCCACTTGGAGACATCGCCATAATCCTTCGTCTTCTATATCCGGAGTGCACCACCTCCCCGTCTTCAAGCTTAAAGACCAATCAAAGCTGAACAGAGATTCAGTTTCTCCTGTGTGACCGCCTTGGTCAGCATATCCGCAGGATTCTCACTTGTATGAATCTTCTCCAGAGTAATTGATCCATCTTCCAGTAATGAACGTATGAAGTAATATCTGATGTCAATATGCTTGGTCCTTGAATGAAAGTCTGAATTCTTAGCCAAGTGTATTGCACTCTGACTATCACCGTACATCTTGCAATTTGCTGGCTTCTTACTCAACTCTTCCATAAAACCTTGCATCCATACCATCTCCTTGCACGGTCCTGTAGCCATAACATATTCTGCTTCTGTTGTACTGATAGATACTATCTTCTATAACTGAGAGACCCAACTGACTGTAGCACTATTCAGAGAAAAAACATAATACTCCTCAAACCTCTTATGACAGTACTCTCCCACATTATCTGATCTGAGACATTTTACTGTTTTATCTGTCTCACTTTCTACCATAATTTTTCACTTCTTAAATATATCGAATACATCAGATTTGTGCTTTAAGAAATAAACCCACAATTTTCTACTAGCATCATCAATAAAGCAAACAAAATAACGTGAACCACCAAAAGATGATACCTGTGCCGGTCCCCACACATCAGTGTGCATAAGATCCAACTAATGCGTCTTTGGAGTGCGTCCTATTTTCTTGAGACTTACCCTCTTTTGCTTGTGATACATGCAGTCCTCATAGAATTTCAAGTCAATAGACTTCAGCCCTGGTAGCTTCCCTTTCGCAATAGCACTTTCATCACTTTCTCACTCATATGTCCCAACCTCTGATGCCATAACTGCTCATTCACTCCAGTTGATGCGACTGCGAGTGAACTATACGAACCTGAAGTCACGTATAAAGTACCTTCCTTCTTGCTTCGAGATATCACCAAGGAATTTTTTGTGATCTTTTAGGAATCATTAGTGAATGTCGTCACATATCCGATATCGGCCAACTGCCCCATTGAGATTAAATTTCGTTTTAAAATCAGTACATGTCTGACATCCTTCAATTTCAAAACCGTTCCGTCTTTCTGACTTATATGAACGTCTCCCTTTCCAACAATACTGCACGGCTCATCATCACCCAGGTAGACTCTCCCGAAGTCACTTGACACATAATTACGCAAAACTTCCTTAAACGAAGTGGCATGAAACGAAGCACCCGAGTCTATGACCCAAGACTCATTCCTAGCATCAAGAGACATGATCAACGCCTCTGTGTCACTCTCCTAAGATAGATTCACTGAATCCTTTCCACTTTGAGAGCTTCCTTCTTGTTTTTTAAGCGCTCTACAATCACGTTTCATATGCCCCTTCTTTCCGCAATGCCAACACCCGTCTTTGTCTTTCGGTCCCTTGAACTTCTTCCTCGACTTAGAACGTCCGTGTTTACTGCCTCCTTTGTTCAACGATCTTCTTCTTCCTTCAACATTTAGAGCATTCCCTGAATCACCTGAAACTCCTGATGTCTTTTTTCTGGATTCTTCACTAAGAAATAGACCGGTCACATCATCGAATTTTAGTTTTGTTGACCCTGAAGAATTGCTCACGGCAATCACCAAATCATCTCAACTGTCTAACAAACTGAACAAGATCAATAAAGCCCTGACCTCGTCCTCAAAAACAATGCTAACGAATTCCAACTGGCTCGTGACTGTATTGAACTCATGTAGATGTTCAGTCATGCTCCCACCATCTGACATCTTCATGTTGAATAGCTGTTTCATAAGATGAACCTTGTTAGACGCTGAGGGTTTCTCATACATCGTAGCTAGGGCTTCCATTAATTCTTTTGTATTCTTCACCTTAGATATATTGAAGGCGACACTCTCAGACAAAGAGAGTCAGATCGTTCATAAAGCCTTTCGATTCAATAAAAACTATTCATCATCTATCATTGTCACGCCCCAGACTCGGTAACCGGAATCACAAAGAACCTGATGGCCGGTTCTGGCCGTAACAGCCTCCATAGTACCCCATTCTCGGCTCCTGAGGCAGGTTCCGATCCTGAGATCTTACAAGGAGGATTTTCATAACAGTATAATCATTTCTAAAATGAGCATACCCAAGATCACAACAAGTACATCTGAGAATAAGAAAGACACACATCACAAAATCCACTATAAATTTAAACTTTTACAATCATCCATAAGGTCCAAAAGGACATATATGAGAATAAAATGAAAATAGAGAGAAATCAGCAACACTGGAGTCCTCACTGCTCAACTCTACTCCACGCTCTGCTGCTACGGCGCCTACCTAGAGTCTCCTGCACGCATCAATCGTGCATAAGC
The DNA here is from genome assembly GCF_029962835.1 of Magnolia sinica. Taxonomy (NCBI): domain Eukaryota; kingdom Viridiplantae; phylum Streptophyta; class Magnoliopsida; order Magnoliales; family Magnoliaceae; genus Magnolia; species Magnolia sinica. The sequence goes on along the minus strand of NC_080578.1, from coordinate 9,492,528 downwards.
TTATAGAAGCTTAGAGGGTGGTGAAAGTGTGTGTCAATAGTGCACAGAAGAATGGTATGAGGTATAAGGAGAGAAGCATGATCAATGAGCATATCACTAGCCTTACCAAGGCTTACCATGAATGCGATGCAATGAGTAATGGGTGTCATACCAAGGCAATGCATGAAGGGGCTTGTACAGCCAATGCTAATGCGGTGCAAGTAATGTCAGTGCTCATATCCAAACCATAAGTCAAGTACATTTTCAATCATAAGGAAATCACCGGGGTCCATTACACTGCTGAATGACTGCCGCTCTGCAGACCCCGCACAGTCAAATGAGCGTAAGAGACCTCACTACCCGCCTGTGGACAACTAATCACCAACAAAGTCTGAAGGTAGCAGACCCATTTACGAGCTGGTCAGACTCAGCCTAGCAATGCCTCCTTACACCAGGAAGGTAAGGCCACATCCCTATCCAACCGACTACACGACAGTGGGAGTTGCGGCCTAATGGTATAAAGCCCTCGTGCGCTCATGTATTCCACCTGGTCACGGTGTTGGAGCAGATCCTTGGTACCATAGAAGTTTTGAAAATTTCACCGATGGGCATCCTATGCACCCGGTATACTCAACTAATATTTTCGGTATCCACACATACGACCATCCACGAATACCCCTGTGGAGGCAAGGCCCTGATGAAGTAAGGGCGAATATCTACAAGCTATGCAATGTCAGATGCATGAATCACACAATCACCCATGCATCAATCCCAAGCATCCATCTCTCGGGGAGATACCAATATGTCCTACACAATGGCACAACCATGGCCAATCATACCTCAACTAAGCATGCATATGATGCGTATGGGAGTAAGCCATGAAGATGAATAGGGGTGCCAATGAGGTGAAGATGAACTCTCTACCTAACCATAAAGGGTCTAGGTAATTAACCAATTCCTCATAAGGAATATAACCTCTAGTGGGGGCCCATATACCTGGGGTAGCCCACGAGACTAAGGAGAACAAAGGTATGGGCCTAAATAGATGAAACAGACCTAGCAAGGGTCTATGGTGGGCCTTTAACCACCCATAAAAGCCCATGGGCTTACCTTAGAGCCACCAATGTGGACATCCAACCACAATTGTTCCCCAAGAGGTAGCTCATCTCTAATTGATCATGGATCAAGGCCCAAGGCCCACGTAACATCAGAAATAAGAAACGGGCAGCCATAAGCATACCACAAACACTCATGTTGGGCTTCAGAAAGACGGCCCAAGTCCTATCCAAAACATGGGTCTAAGGAAAACACACATAGCCCAACCCATATATACCACTATGGGCCCATAGGGGAAAGGTTAGGGCCCAACATAAAGGCCACTAATCCCATATATTGTGGTGGCCTAGTGGGCAGCCCATTACTCAAACCACATGGGCAAATGTCATGTTCTTAGTCAAGTAAGTTGGGCCTACAACCCGGCCTAAGTATTAAAGTTGATTTGGTGGGTAACCAAGGGCCCATCTACTTGTGTAATTCGGCCCACTAACCCAACACAATAGTATGGTAAAAATGACCCAAGAGTTCAATGGGCCTATCTGGAAAGTTCCAGCCCAATTGGGCCTAAAGAGTTCAACAACTAGCTACATTCATGGACCCAATTAAATTCAACTGTAGTGGGCCTCAAAAGTACATTTATTAAGCCCAATATTTAAGGAACCAAAGGTATAAATTATTCCCTCTAAGATCTTCACAATGTGGTGGGCCCTACTCCTCAAAATTTCAGCCCAAAGGCCAAGCATAATTATAACAAGTTGCTGGATTTTTAACCTAACAGGTTTATGGGCCTATTGGAGTCCAGTAATTGTTTCATTTGATTAGGACATCAGCCCAAGTGGTCCAGCTATCAAGTCAGAAGGCCCCACTACATAGGGTTACATCATACGACACAAGGGAGTAGGTGAGCCACACTGCTAGACCAATGTCCAATAGGTAGCCCACATGGGACGTCTCATATGGGCCTGGGCGGTCCAAGGCCTGGACGGCCTGGCTATACATACATCAAGGCAGGCTCCACGTACACTAAAGTGGGTCCCACAGGGGATGTACACGTAAGGTAGACCCTCCCTACGTGGGCCACCCATGGATGGGACGGCTGGGATATACAACACATCAAGGTGGGCCCATGAAGCAAGCTGGACGCCCCAGCCTGGGCGTCCCTGCCTGGCTGGCCACTCCCGGCAACACCACAGCCAGGTCAAATGTCCGTTGGGTCTGAAATTTTATAAAGTGACACTTCCATAGGTGGGTCACATCCCTAAAAAATTTTAAAATTTTTGAACACTTAAATATTTTAATTTATTTAAATGAAACAGACTGTCCAGAAAATCGAACTGATCTGGACACCATATTGTAATGGGTTGGTCCAGCCACCACCATGGTGTGCACAGGTGTCCATTGGCTCCAAAATTTTGTAGATGGGTCCTACCATGAGTGGACCACTTCTCTGCAAAATTTTATGATTTTTGAATATTCATAAATATTTTAATTAAATTAGGAATTTCAATCTGTCCAGGAAGAGATGTTGCTGTCCATGCATTATTTACCCAATAAGGTGGGCCCAACCTTCATCCAGGAGGGGGAAAATGGAGGTTTAGTATTTTCTTCATAAAATACAGTAAGGTGGAGTCCACAAAAGTGGCCCATCCCTCAGAGAAACCAAGTTGAAGTGTATGTTTTCCCTCCATATATGTGGGCTAGACAGCCCAACAAGGTGGACCGCCCACCCCCATGGGCCTCCTTTTTGGGTACCATTTCATGGGCCATCTGAGGTATGTGTTCACTCCCCAAGTATAGGGTTGTGATGTAGTAATAAACTCAATGAGACCGAGGTCGAATCCCAAGGGACTGAAACCTGTACGTAATCTGAAATTAAATAGAACTAGAACTAGAATGAGATGAAATCTAAATTGAGTGTAAATTGAGGAATAATGATGAAATAATTATCTAAAACTTAAAGAATTCAGGGAAAGAAAACTAGGGATTCAGAGGATCCACTTGTAGAGATCAGGGAGATCTTATGCCTACGTCAAGAACTCAACTGGACTTAAAGTCCCATCTTCATCCAGTTGAAGAATATAACCATGGAAATCAAGACTGAAGTTCCTTTGATATAGTTTTCAAGAGATGAAAGGTATATGAATTAGAATGGATTCCATCACCAAACCATGTCTAGGAGACAAAGTAAACAATAGAATTAAACTAATTAACAACCAATCAACATAATATGAAGGTTAAGAAGGGAACCGTCATCCGACCATGCCCAGGAGAGACGATGGTGAACAACAGGGCTTCCTGACGTCATAAACATAAAAAAGGAGAAAGAAAATACTCAAAGCCATCGCAGACCTATTGTAATTTTAGTCACAACAGACCATTAAAAACTAAAAATATTCCCGTAATAAAATTAAATCAAAATTCATTCAATCTAAATAAAAGACACACGCATAAATTCTCCCATCACGCTACAAGCTTCACCTCTTAGCCCTAGCTAAGAGGTTTAGCCAACCATGATTAGGCTAGATCTCATAAGAATAAAAGAAAACTCTAACAGATATACTCTCCCTACTCCACGCTCACGTCCAAATCTAATATCCAACTTGAATCCCCCTCCTTTCTTCCTCCCTCTCTATTATATACGATGGAGGTCGGCTGGTGTAGAACTCGAGTCGGTGGAGAGCTTACGCTGTCCCTGCGTAAGTCAGTTTACGCAGATGAGAAGTCATTACGCAGTCCCTGCGTAAGTCAGTTTACACAGATGAGAAGTCATTACGCAGTCCCTGCGTAAGTCAGTTTACGCAGATGAGAAGTCATTACGCAGTCCCTGCTTTGGTGTGGAAGATCTTGGAAACCGACTTGCGTCGGCTCAGATTTATGGTGGCTGATGGTCCCAGCCTTCTGATTTGCCTTCATGAACAGGATCAGGACCCCCTTTGGCATCTTCTGAACGGATCGGATCTTGCATTCGATCAACAGGGGTGGACCACATCATCCTGGATCGTCTGGACCACGTGAACAGAGGCAGCGCAAGTCCGGATGCTGTACTAATGGTGGGGCCCACTTCACTGCTGGTTCGAGGAATCCCATTGTCCATTAGAATCACAAGAAAAAATCATTCAGAGATGGATGATTTTGGATCGATTTAGGTGTGGCCCATTGAATTGTAACCCAGCCGTCCATCCTGTATTTAAACAGAGATCTACGCATATATACGTGTATGGGTTTGGAGAAACTCCTTTTGTACGGTCGGTTCGATCTTCTAGAACGAATGGACGGTCTGGATTGACCGTGTGATTAAAGGTGGTGGCCCACTAGATATCAGCCGCAACTCTCTGTTCAGCGTTCGCAGCGGCGGAAAAATAGGAATTTGAATTCCTGTGAGAAAGGGTCGGTCAAGAGTCGATTTGACCGACTCTCTGTTGCCATGCACGACTAGTGAAATTGTGCACACGCACATGCAAGGTGGGTCCCAACTTGATGTATATGCAAGATCCAATCCGTCCATTCACTTTATCACCTCATTTCAACAGTTGAGATCAAAATCGAAGTATATCCAGAGATCAGGTGGACCCCACTTAAGGATTTAAGGGGTTGATCTGCCTGTTGGGCCACTTCTAGAGGGATCCAATGGCTGAAATTCGACGTGTACGGTTAATTTATGGTCCTGAGGCCATGTATGGAGTTTTGAGCTAAACGGATGGTTGGAACCCTGTGATCTTGCATTCTGAATGATTTTTGGGCCACTTGAGCTTCAGTTTCCCGATTTATTGGATCTCTAGCGTGTAATTCCGTCGATCTTGGTCCTTTGGGGTCCATGCTTTGCCTTGGTGAATTCTGAGTGTTAAATCTATGCTTTTAGTACCCTGTTTCAATCCAAGCTCGTAAATATAACCTGCATCACAAACACGATTAAATCGGCCGTTAAACAGTACCAAGTTCGTAAATCTAGGCAATAATTGGGGTTTGATATGCAATATTTGACCTTCAACACAACCCCCAACCAGCATTTTGCTAGTCCCGAGCAAAGTGTGCGAAAAATAAATTGAGATTTCTAGGACAATTTCTAAGAACTCGAGTGATTTTCGAAAACAATCCAGATACCAGAAGTCTAAGATTCATGAATGTTGGGTATTACATTCACTGATACTCAAGCGCACAGTAGACTTCATAATCATGATCAAAGTATTAATCCAACAATTAGCAAAAATTTTAAACATTAAGATCCATGAGTGTATAATGTAATCTTCGCTTTATCATTAAGGTTCACTTCTCTATTTTGTGATATCATTGGTAACTAATAAGAGAATTCATGTCAACTGAAACCTAAACCCAAAACCTGCCCCATAGATCAACCTACCAACTTGTGATTTTTCCATCGATGAGCAGGGGAATCGAATCTGCACCCATAGGGAGCAAACCCATGGTGAAGACCATTCACCCAATCCTTTTCCGAATGTCAACTATGGGGAATCGAACCTTCACCTATAAGGAGCAAACCTATGGTGAAGACCATTCGCCCAACCCTGGATAGTTTCTTTTTCTTCAATTCTTCTTTTTCTTTTTCTATTGATCATGATAGGCAAATTTTCCAAGCTAGTTCCTTTCATGCTTAATGATTACCAAGTCAATCCTTCCATATTGAACTGAAACCTTGATGTGAGAGCAAGATGTGACATGTGAAATCATGACTCAATTAATGTTTACAACTTCTAATTCTGGATTAACTATTCAAACTTAACTGTGAAATCTAACAGATACTGAATCCAAGAGTCATAAATTACCAACATCACGTATCTCGCATTTCTAAATCACAGACGGATGTCAAAAGCACTTTGAATTCACAAGACTTTCTAGAAAAATTTAAAAATCTTCACAATTTTTGCTTAAGACTAAGAAAATACTAATTAGGTAACCTAATCTCCCACCCCCAACTTAAAATTTACATTATCCTTAATGTAAAAGATATGAGCATGCAATGCACATGGGACAACAAAAGTAAATGAGAAGTGATGGGAAGATAGTACCTGAATGAAGGGATCAAGAGAGATTTTTCAGGAGATCACTGGGAGAGAGCAGGTCAGTATGAGAGAGAAAATGCGAAAGTAAAATATCCTAAAACAATGCAGGAAGCAAACTATCATAATGGCATAAAGCCGTCTATCCTAGAACAGTATAAAGCAAACTACCCTAGTCCTATGAAAGCAGAAAAAAACTATTCAATCATGCCGCAAGGTTCCTTTTCTGGCCAATATCTTGATAAGTTTTTTAGTAAGTTCCTCAACAGGATCATCTAAAAGCCCTTTTTGCAATAGGCTTGGACGCCCTGGAGCATGACTTTCCGGAGAAACTTATGTATCTCATAAACAAATTTTCATTAAATTGTTTGAGGTATCCAAAGTATATATGATTCACCTGTGACAGAAGAAGTTTCAACGTTAGTATCCTATGGTGAATAAGAGACTACAAGTAAATAAAGTTTAAAAAACTTCTCAAGTAGTGTAGCCTCAACATATTCCGAAGTTCCACTCTTCGGTTCAATTTTCAGCTCCTTTTTCTTTAATGGTAAACATTCAGAGTCTGGAGAAAGAGGGGCTTCAGAGTAAGGATTCTCTCAGTCAGTGATGACTACCGAGATGTTGTCTTGCAAGGCATCCACTTTGCCTTTTGTTATGGGATCATTTAAATTTACAAAGTGTGCTAAACAATCATTCAAAGAGTGGGGAACTTCAACTGAGCGTGACTTATGTTTCACATTGGAGCTCGTGATGATTTGCCCAAGGAATCCATCGTCCTTGAAAGTGGGTGGAGGTATGCTCTCTTGCTCCAGTCCTGCACAAATAGATTGAAGATTAATAGGGGAAGCATCGATGTGATCACTCTGTTCATTGAAACTACTCAATCGAGGCGTTGAATTGTCAAACGTGTACAACTCAGATGGTGGCCTCAACTGAGTGGTTTCAAATTCCAGGGTCGTAGCAAGCAACTCGTCCTTCTCCTGAATCATATCATCATTTAATTCAAGGGAGTGGTCTAAACATGTATCACAAGGGTTAGAAGGGTTAGTTGAAATTGGTTCATTCTTCACATTCAAATCAGTCATGTCAGACAGGTGGAGTAGATCATTATGGTTGACAACTTCCTGAACCTCTTAATCATTGGCAGGGGCCACACTTGAGATTGAATCCCAATACTCATCATCGTCAAGTTCCGTGTAGTGTGCACTTGGGATGGGATCACATTCCTCACATTCTATTCCTAGATTGGGTTGAGGTTCGAATAAACTAACCTCTACCTCATCAGTGTAATCATGTGTGTCATGTGAGTGAAGTGTGTTACTATCATTATATTTGAAAGACACCCACGTCTCTTGATCATTCCTTTGGACAGTCATCGAGATCGACTCATCGGGAAATTGAACCATATGATCATTAATGAACTCCAACTCTTCATTCGTAATTTTAGCTTCTTCCACAAGCAAGTTAGGATCACTTTCCTCGCATTGTGTTTCTAGATTGAGTTGTAACTGAGACAAACGAGCCTCCAATGCCTGATCAATGCGCAATGCGAGTGCTTCTATTATTTTTCTAAGGCCCGAAAAATCATATATGTTGCCCTGAAGTGTCTCCTCTTGAGTCGTTTCTGATTGAGTTTCAAAGGTAGAAGATCTAAGAAAATGTTCACTAGGGTGTATTGCTGGTTCATCTTTCCAATTTTGATGTTTCCACTAATCATAATTATACGGATCATATGTGGAAGAATCTGGTGGTTGGTAATACATATTATCACTCATAATATAATCACGCATTGTTTTCTTTTTATCGGATGGGTGATAATAATTCTCACTCGCATAGTTATGATAACCCCAACACTCATGTATTGTTTTGTTAATCTGTGGGGTGTAATTGTTCTTCTGCACATGATCATGTAAGGACTTCTTAACTGGTAGATCTTTATATTCCGATCGATTCTCGATGATAGTTTCAGAAAAGTTTTGAGACATAGGTTGATTTCTATCATAATCATCATCCCAATATATGTTATTCTTCTTAGCATACTGACGTTCTCACTCATGCATATACATGGTGAAACTCGAACTCTGAATCTAATTTTAAGAAAAACAAAAGAAAAGATCCTACAACAATATGGAAAGTAAGAGGAGGAGAAGTTAGAAGGAAGGTACCAAGTTAGAAATTCCTATGTTAAGATTCTGCAAAAGAAAACAAAAGAAATTAGTTCCTTAAAATAAAAATTCTAAAGTTAGAAAATTCTAAAACGGAAATAGAAAGTTAGTTTCCAAAAAGGAAAGTTCCCTAAACCTAGAAGCTAAGTTAGTTTCTAAAAAGAAGACCTAGAATTAGAAAGTTTCTAAAAATAAAATAAAGGAAAGATGAGTTAGTTTCTAAAATTAGAAAGAATTTCTAAAAAGGGAAATAACTAACCTAGTTTCTAAAAACAAAAGAGGAAAGTTTCTAAAAATAAACTAGTTCCTAAAAATAGAAAAATATTAGAAAATAGAAAATTTCTAAAATTAAAAGAAAGCCCAGAATAAGAAAATTTCTAAAACTCAAAACCTAATTCTAAAAATAGAAAAAGTAGAGGAATTAGAAAGGGATTACCAATTTAGAAGTTATTTCAGGATCCTACAAAACAGGAAAACAGGTTAGTTTCTAAAAATTAAAAAAAACCTTTAACCTAAAGTTAGTAAAATCCTAATCTTAACCTAATTCTAAAACTAATTAATCTCAAAAAACGTAACCGTCAATCCCCGGCAACGGCGCCAAAAACTTGTTCACTCCCCAAGTATAGGGTTGTAATGTAGTAATAAACTCGATGAGACCGAGGTCAAATCCCAAGGGACTGAAACCTGTACGTAATCTGAAATTAAATAGAACTAGAACTAGAATGAGATGAAATCTAAATCGAGTATAAATTGAGGAATAATGATGAAATAATTATCTAAAACTTAAAGAATTCAGAGAAAGGAAACTAGGGATTCAGAGGATCCACTTGTAGAGATCAGGGAGATCTTATGCCTGCATCAAGAACTCAATTGGACTTAAAGTCCTATCTTCATCCAGTTGAAGAATATAACCATGGAAATCAAGACTGAAGTTCCTTTGATATAGTTTTCAAGAGATGAAAGGTATATGAATTAGAATGGATTCCATCACCAAACCATGCCTAGGAGACAAAGTAAACAATAGAATTAAACTAATTAACAACCAATCAACATGATACGAAGGTTAAGAAGGGTACCGTCATCCGACCATGCCCAGGAGACGATGGTGAACAACGGGGCTTCCTGACGTCATAAACATAAAAAATGAAAAAGAAAATACTCAAAGTCATCGCAGACCCATTGTAATTTTAGTCACAACAGACCATTAAAAACTAAAAATATTCCTATAATAAAATTAAATCAAAATCCATTCAATCTAAACAAAAGGCACATGCATAAATTCTCCTATCACGCTACAAGCTTCACCTCTTAGGCCCAGCTAAGAGGTTTAGCCAACCATGATTAAGCTAGATCTCATAAGAATAAAAGAAAACTCTAACAGATATACTCTCCCTGCTCCACGCTCATGTCCAGATCTGATATCCAACTTGAATCCCCCTCCTTTCTTCCTCCCTCTCTATTTTATACGATAGAGGTTGGCTGGTGTAGAACTCGAGTCGGTGGAGAGCTTACACTATCCCTACGTAAGTCAGTTTACGCAGATGAGAAGTCATTACGCAGTCCCTGCTTTGGTGCGGAAGATCTTGGAAACTGACTTGCGTCGGCTCAGATTTATGGTGGCTGACGGTCCCAGCCTTCTGATTTGCCTTCATGAACAGAATCAGGACCCCCTTTGGCATCTTCTGGACGGATCGGATCGTGCATCCAATCAACAGGGGTGGACCACATCATCCCGGATCATCTGGACCGCACGAATAGAGGCAGCACAAGTTCGGACGCTGTACTGATGGTGGGGCCCACTTCACTGCTGGTTCGAGGAATCCCATTGTCCATTAGAATCACAAGAAAAAATCATTCAAAGATGGATGATTTTGGATCGAGTTAGGTGTGGCCTATTGAATGTAACCCAGCCATCCATCCTTCATTTAAACAGAGATCTACGCATATATACGTGTATGGGTTTGGAGAAACTCCTTTTGTACGGTCGGTTCGATCTTCTGGAACGAATGAACGGTATGGATTGACCGTGTGATTGAAGGTGGTGGCCCACTAGATATCAGCCGCAACTCTCTGTTCGGCGTTCGCAGAGGCGGAAAAATAGGAATTTGAATTTCTGTGAGAAAGGGTCGGTCAAGAGTTGGTTTGACCGACTCTCTGTTGCCATGCACGACTAGTGAAATTGTGCACACGCACATGCAAGGTGGGTCCCAACTTGATGTATATGCAAGGTCCAATCCATCCATCCACTTTATCACCTCATTTCAACAGTTGAGATCAAAATTGAAGTATATCCAGAGATCAGGTGGACCCCACTTAAGGATTTAAGGGGTTGATCTGCCTGTTGGGCCACTTCTAGAGGGATCCAATGGCTGAAATTCGACGTGTATGGTTAATTTATGGTCCTGAGGCCATGTATGGAGTTTTGAGCTAAACGGATGGTTGGAACCCTGTGATCTTGCATTCTGGATGATTTTCGGGCCACTTGAGCTTCAGTTTCCCGATTTCTTGGATCTCTGGCGTGTAATTTCGTCGGTCTTGGTCTCTTGGAGTTCATGCTTTGCCTTGGTGAATTCTGAGTGTTAAATCCATGCTTTTAGTATCCTGTTTCAATCCAAGCTCGTAAATACAACCTGCATCATAAACACGATTAAATCGGCCGTTAAACAGTATCAAGTTCGTAAATTTGGGCAATAATTGGGGTCTGATATGCAATATTTGACCCTCAACAGTATGACCCACTACACCTCAAGGTGGGGTCCACACCTTCTCATTACACTCCATAATTATAAAGAAAATAATAAAAATTATGATCCAAATATCCATGCCAAAGATTGAACATGACAGTCCATGCAACATTCCAGGTTTTTGGACAGCAATACATGGCTGGACACATCAACCTATATCTCAATAATCTCAGCCATAAAAAGGGTGTGTGGCCTTCCTCAGTGGGCCCCACATAAGTCCAGATCACATACTAAGACTAGGACACTTGCATGCATTGATTAAGGTGTCCAATGATCATGGATTTGGGTGGTAAGGGCATCCCACCTTGCGGGATTTTTATTTTTATTTATTTTGGGACCTCTTAGGCCCACTAAATGGGCCACACACACATTATCATCCACACATCAGAGAAAAGAGAAGAAGAAAAGAGAGTAATCCGGCCATGGGGGTAGGGCCCCTCCACTAATGGGCCCTCCCAAGAGTTAATCTCAACCATACAACAATGTTACTTAAACATGCAACATTATACTAATGCATGCATGATCTATGACTAGAATGGGTGGTTGGGATGCCATCCCAACATGACTTCTAGGGTCTAGATGCCCTTAAAATAAAGTGGATGATACAATATATCATGATGGGGTCCATGGAGAATAGTCCTATCATGTTTCATGATATACATGTAGGATGGGCCAAAAGGCCACATCCATGAGGTCAAATGGGGTCCCCACCATGGATTGGTGGGTCCCATATGATCCATCTAGGAAGAAAAATAAGATCAAAGGGTAGAAAAGAAGATCAGAAATTAGAATCACCCACCTTAATGGATCCCACTCCAAAGTTACATCAATCTACTCTTCATGCTCCAAGGGACATGTTTCAATGGGTGAGATGGATTGTTAAAGGTTAGATGGGAGGGGATTTGAGGGAGAAGGGCTGGAGAAGAGGGAAAATGGGGCTGAATTTTTTTTGTAAGAGAGAAAGAAAGAGAGAAGAGAGTAGAGAGAAATGAGAGGGAGAGTATGAAAATTTGCTAGAAAAGAGAGAGAGGGAGAGTAATCATCACTCTCTCTCCTAGATAAGAGAAAAATCATCATAGCCTATGGTGATATAAACTATGTTGCTAGGCTAGAGTAGGGATGGGTAGTGTGTGGGTGGTGGGTGGTGTAGGATATGGGGGGTTTAGGTAGTGTATGGGTGGTGTGTGTTGGAATTTGCACAAAAGAGGGTGGCCACCTTGAAAAATGTGCCCTCCACACTAGGTGGGCCACATGATCATGCTCAAAGGCTACAAATGAGATGCACACACTTATGATCTACACATTGGATGGACGCACAAGACACGTTATTGGAACTGCGGCGACGATGCGGTCACAATGGCATAGTTCTCAACTTGATCCGAGTCGGGTCTTCACGACTAGGCTCACGGATGACCGCAAACAATATCCAAGAGTTACGGGTCACCGAAATTTGACCGGTAGGACCGCGGGATCAAGATGGATGGAATGCATACTTACACCCACATGCACACAAGCGAACTCGGGTCGAGTCTCACAACCATCCTTTTTGGTTTCTTCTTTTTTCCTCCTAGAGGAATATAGATATCCTTCTGTTACAGATAATCCTCCATCTGCATCTTTCAGAAGGTAAAATTTGAACTATCAAACTTCTCAATTCTAGTATTCTCTTATTCTGTCATCACTCCCACTTGAACTAAACTAATAGCTTTAATACCAGTTGTTGTGCAGCATGCTAACAACGCCAGTGAACTGAGATCCAATCTCCGGTCTCACCCACAAATGATAAACAGAAAGAAATATAATGTAGAAGAAGAATCAAAGTAATCCAAACAAACCACAAGACAAGATATATGTGAAAAAACCCCAACAAGGGTAAAAAACCATGGATATAAACTTCCACTATGAAGAAAATGAAGATTAAAAGCAATATACTAACCTCTTGATGCTTCCATGCACAAATATTACCCTTACCCTAGCTTAGAAAACCCTTTCTCATACCCTAGAATAACCCTTTAAATCCCTATTTATAGTTTAAGCAACTTCCCTTTTGCACCCTTGCGAAACTGCCTCAAATTTCCATAGCCCGTATTAAATTCGCAAAACGAATCTGCGTAACCTCGATTGGTCGAGCGAACCCTCGACTGGTCGAGCATGGGCCTCGACCGGTCGAGCACCTTAAACCCAAAAAATTGCAACTCGCTAGACTTTGAGTCGAGGCAGCCTTCGATTGGTCGAGTGGGCCACTCGACCGGTTGAGCAACCCACTCAACTTGTCGAACGTCCCAGTCCAGATGTGGCTCCACATCTCAACAATTCTATGGCCCACCAAACATGGGTTAAGTTTAAATGTAATATTTTTTTCAAAAGAATAATTAGATCCCAAACATAGAATCAGACCGAAAGAATACCTTAGAGTTTCCAAACATATAATCATTATACAATAATAGTGTTAATTCCACCTAATGCAATTCAATACTACTTAATCATGTGTTCCAAACATGCCCTAAAGCATTAAGGGAGGCAATGGTCATTTTCCTTGTGGTTTTAGTTTTTCAACACTAAATGTAATTCAATACCAATTAATCTCGTGTTCTAAACAAGCCCTAAAGCTTTAAGGGAAGCAACGGTCATTTTTCTTCACTTTTGCAAGCCGTTTTAGTTTTTCAACACTAAATGTCATGTAATAGAGATTTTTATCCAAATTCCTCAAAATTTTAATTCACATCAAGAAAGCATCTTTGTTGACTTAAAACAAGAAACACTTAAACCGCAAAATATCTTAATATAATAAGAAAATATGAATATGACAACTTATGTCTAAAAGTACTTTTTTAGAAGCTATCATATGCTAACTTAAAGTCCAAAATTTTATTATTTAAAAGGTAGAATGATTAAAAGCTATCTTATATTTTTTAAGTCAAGTGGTCCATGAATATCATGAAAGTTACTTTCTTTATTATCTCATACAGTAAAACTGTATTCAACGTGACCGAAAATCAAAGGTGAGCCCTTGGTTAAGAAAATTTCAAAAAACAAATCTAGTAAAAAAAATACAAAAGAAGCAATTTATGCAATATAAGCCATGTATGGCAGACACCCATAATTAATAGTAATTATGTATTAGAGATCTTGATCTCTAATACATAATGAGCTAATGGTAATAGTAATTATATATTAGAGATTTATATTAATTAAAATGAGATGAACTCATTTTTATGTGCCTGCCAAATAGGTAAAAATTCAATTCCCAAAAAAGTGCAAGAGCTTGTTTGTGCACCAATGCATCCCTTTGTTGGAAACTTTAGAGAGATTGACCAAATATTGAGCTGTTTGCAATATGACTGCATGTCTGGAAATACCATATGGTATTTTCACCGTCCAATCCCACACTTGGGATCAAATTCTTCATTTGTAAAAAAAACAATACATTAAGCAAAACTCACATTTGGTGGACCATGGAATTGTAATCAACGGACCATATTCACAATTGATGTCAGTCACCTATACACATATGCAACTTGAATGTTATGTGTAACGGGCGCATATGGATGGATAACGTGGATAAAGAGCATCAATGTGAAGCTCATATATGTAGTGGATTTTGAAATCCACCATAAATGTTGTAGCATTTTCTCCTAGGACTGGATGCTAGATGGAATTTGCATGGCACCACAACGCAATTCCAACCCACCTAATCCCACATTCCAAATAGAAAGTATTCATATCTTCTAGTACATGACACTTTCGGACACCTCCATCCACAGTGGGGCCCATCATATGAGTGGTTTGAGTCATAAAAACATGATTCCACTGGTAATAATCCAAAAAAGGTGTGAAATTAGAGTTGGATATGAACTGAATTAGTTTCATTTGGTGAATCATCTAACTTTTTATTCTTTTGGATTTTAAGAAACTAATAATCCTTTTTTAAATGTCATTTTCTCTGACAATTCTAACACTTCAACTTTCTTTTGTCTCTTGATTTGTATTTAAATTGCAGTTTTTCTTTCTCTCATTCAAACAATCTTCTCTGAGCAAACAGTGCATCTGTAGAGTTGCCTTCATCGTCGCTCTACTGTCGCAACTACTCCAATTGAATGCCTGAGATAACGGTCTCGATGTCCAAAGTATTCCTTCTATGACAAAGAGTATTAACTAGATACTCGAACGATTTAGGGAGAAATATCAACAAAATGAAGGCTTTGTCTTCCTCCTCGATCTTCATCTCAACACGTTAACTTGGAAAACAGTTTGTTGAAGTTTTAATATGTTTATATAGAACCAATTCTTCTGCTATTTTCGGAGTATAAAACTGTCTATTTAGAAATATATGATTGTGAGAGATTTCGTCATATGAATACTCTCCAACTTCGTCTATAAACTTGTAGTAGTCGTCTCATATATGATATTGTAAAAGACTTTATTGATGAAACGTAATTGAATTGTACTAATTTTTCTTTAATCTAGTTCATCCAATCTTCTTCATTAACAAATTTTGGACAATGCACTTTACCAAAGAGTACATACTACATCTCTTACTGAACTAGGAGGGTATTCATCTTCAATCTTCACATGCACTTCAAATTATTTTTACTCGTGAATTTCTCTTTCTCGAACTTCACATTCGATCTCCTTTATGACATATCTCAAATCCGAATTTACAAACTAACCTTACTCTTATATAACTTGTAAGAGAATCAGCCATACAGAAGTACCTTAATATGGATTGAAACAAATAATAGAAAACCAAAAATCCAAGCAACTGCACACAAAACATATGATTTTTATGTAGAAAATTATTGCGGGAAAAAACTTCGGCACAAAATGACGATTAATCTACCATTCAGAGAAGATTACCAGGATGAAAAGAACTTATAACACAAAAAAAAATAACTCTCCTTTTCTTTTAAGACTTTTAAAATACCAAAAAATAATTAAAAATCATATGCGCTCAAAAGTAGGTCATCCGTGAGCTGAAAGAAGGCACGTGCGCTTTTTAACGCCTGCCTTTGCAATACCGAAATTTCACAGAAACCCCCGAAAAATGAAATAAAATGTCGCATTCATGAACCTTCTCTCCCTATAAAAGCGTCTCAATCTCCATGTCTCCAAATTCAGACTCTTTCCCTTCAGATTTTCAAATCCAATCATTCTACGGTCAGCAACAAAAACCAAAACGCCCACAACATCTCCGTACCGTCCGTCGAGATGTACGGATACAGTAGCGGTCCCGACCTCGATCTCCTCGAGTCCATCCGCAGTTATCTGCTGGGAGATTCCGAACCCCTAGCGGAATTCCCGGTGTGGAATGACGCCGCCGGGAATCATCCGGCGACGTTTCTCCCGAGCTCCAGCTCCGGCAGCGGCAGGCACTTCCCGTGCCTGACGGAGAACTGGGGCGAACTGCCACTGAAGGTCGATGACTCCGACGACATGATGGTGTACGGGTTCCTCTGCGACGCCGTCGGCAGCGGATCGAGCCCGTCCGTCGCGACGGACGATGCGGCATTTCCGTCAGCAGCTGTGAAATCAGAGCCGGCAGCGGCGCCGGTGACGGATAGGGGGAGGCATTACCGCGGCGTCCGACGCCGTCCGTGGGGCAAGTTCGCGGCGGAGATCCGGGACCCGGCGAGGAATGGCGCGCGCGTCTGGCTTGGAACGTTCGAGACAGCGGAGGATGCCGCGCTGGCATACGACCAGGCCGCGTACCGGATGCGTGGGTCCCGCGCATTGCTGAATTTCCCGCTCTTGGTGGCTTCGGCGGGCCCACCACCTACCCCGGTCGGGAAGCGTGCTTCGCCGGAGCCGCCGTCGTCGTCGTCGGAGAATGGATCGCCGAAGAGGAGGAAAAGAGTGCAATCGCGAGCCCCCAGTTCCGGCTCAGACTCTGGTTCAAGCCGGATTAGATTTAAGTAGTGGGCCAGTCGTCGGGACTCGGGTGGCAGGTTTGCCATGTGGCGAGCAGGCATTGGTTACTAGGTGCCACGTGGAATTGTATAGTATTGGTTATGAAACAAGTGCTTTTAAATCTCTCCTAGTTTTGGTGAAATGTGTAATGTAGGAGCGATGGATAGGGAGAAACACAAGTCCTGTTTTCATTTAATGGGTTGAGAAAGAGAGAGTATGACGTTGCGAATAACAGTTTCTTTCATTATTTGATTGGATAAGGACCAAAACCCCAACTTTTGTGTGAATTCAAGAACACCCATTACTTCTCGGTTATCGTTTTTTCCAGCGGCAATCGTGCTTTCAAATATACGTCATCTAAGCCACCTCCATCCATCCGTTTGGTGCTGGAAAAGCTCTGTGGGCCTTACCATGATGTATGTGTTTTATCCACGCCATCCATCCGTTTTTTCAGCTCATTTTGAGATATGATATAAAAAATGAGGCTGATAAAAATCTCAGGTGGACCACACCACAGGAAACAGTGGTGATTGAATGCCCACCATTAAAATTTTCCTAGGTCTCACTAATGTTTATTTTCCATCGAACCTATGATTAGGTCATACAGACCTCGACGAAGGGAAAACACAAATATAAGGATGAGGATTGGACACCATTATTTTCAAAATGATGGTGAACTATTATAATAATCTACTGAGAAATTGGAAACGACTCAGGTTTAGGGCCAACGGGTTAGCTGGACTGGAATTCATCCCTACAATTTAATTTAATTTAATTATTATTATTATTTTTTTAAAGACACATGGTGCTCTCACCTCTTTTTGAAGAGAGACTAATCCCTGCAGATACAGGTAATCACATACAACCACGTATATCAGGTAAAGCCAAGGAGAGGAATCAAATCCTCACCTATGAGGAGCAAACCTACGGTGAAGACCATTCACCCAAACCTTGTTAGGTAAAGCACTTGGGAATTGTACACATGGAATGTTTTAACAGAAATTAAACCCACTTAAATGCGGAAGCTTCTAATGATAAGTCCCAAGCTTAAAGTCTGATTGATTGAATACTTCGAACATCTGACTCTTAGATTCTTGTTTGTTGAAAATGCACCGTTGGTTATTTTCACTTTTAACCGTACAATAAATGTGGACCAATCGTATTGTTAGATAATATAAAAGCGTGTTAAATTTAAGCCTTGAATCTGGATCATTTTTCAATTATCTGGACCGTTTATATGATGGGTCTTATTTTGTATGTGTGATCAACAACAAGCATAAGCTCTTACATTCAATTATTTAAATTGGACAGTTACTATATCCTTTTTTTTTTTTAATGATAAAAGGATTGGAACATTAAATCTAAGACTTTCTCTGTGATTCCCAAATCCAGGGAAAGAGCTATATATCCTATAAACAGTTTGAATCTTTGATGTGAACCCAAAGGAGACGGTTACAGTTCCAACGTATCCGGCCCACGAAAACCCTTTAAAGAATGTCGCTAGCGTCTCTCCTCCAAAGCTAAGTTATGCCAAAAACATAGGAATTAGCTGAGATAGAATGCCAACCATTAGCTTTGCAGGGCAGTGTGTGATACTTGCATCTTGTCCAATTGATTCAGCTGATATGCTTTGTTAGGTTGATAACATTATTCAAAATCATACCATTCCAAAACTTAGGTAGTCTATACGACATGAGTTTAAAGGTTTTAGTAATAAAGTTAAGTTTCATGGTGTGGCCCACTTAAATTTTGAAATCAAAGTAAAACGTGCATTTTTATGGATGGCATGGATTTTATGAAAGTCAAGTCATTTTCCGTGTGGGAGAAAATAACTCTGGTAGGTAATTAAAGTGGGTACATAAGCACTTTCCTTCTTAGAAAAAAAATGAAAAGGTTTGCGTGACTCATAGGTGTGCATGACTTTTGCTAATGTGGATAAAATGACATCAAATTGATGAGATCCACTCCGTTTATCTGGTGCACCATCTTGTTCCACAAGAGCATCAGAATCTATCTAATTCAAAACTTAGGTGAGTTACACTATGGTGAATGGTGAATAATTGAAATAGGGACATCACCCATTAAAATCATCCAAATTGTGTATAAGGTACACAATGGTATATAATGTTGTATTTGATGTCTTAAATCTAATTAAATTCTACGTAGATTTTTTTACAAAATTGGGAAAGTGCTGGATTTGCTTCTAATTTCGTTTATGATTCTTTATATACATATATGTGTGTGTGTGTGTGTATAAACGTGATTGGGAAGACTTCTAAGGGCCTATTTGATTTTTCAAATTTATTGTAAATGTCCGGGAAATAGCTAATCATTACAATTTTACCTGTTTGAAATTACATACTATTCTTGCTTCGAAATCGGTCCAAAATGATTGACGTAAATTTGTGGGCCCCATCGTCCTGTATACGACATATCCACGTCGTCCATCCATTTTGTCAAAACATTTTGACACATGAGCCGAAGAATGAGGCACATCTAACATTCAAGTGGCCCACACTAAAGTAAACAATGGGCTCAAGAAGTTTTTAACGATAAGTGTTCAAATCCATTTTTACTACGGTGTGGTCCACTTGAACTTTGAATCTACCGCATTTTTTGGCTTATGCCCTAAATTCATTAGGCATGATGGATGAATGGTGTCGATAATCTACATACATCGCGGTGGGCTCCACATATATTTGGCAGTATCCTCGGTTTTAGCGTTAGAAAAAATAAGAGTCAAATCAACCATAGGGAATAGTGCATTAATTATATAGGGAAATAATTATTCCCTATTTCCCATGCATTTACCTTTACTCTAAAAAATCAAACATGCCCTACGGGATTCTATGGCTTTCTGAAAATGAGGGCGTGTTTGGACAGGCCCATCCCACGGGATTAGATTGTAATAAGGTGGATTGCATTCAATGATGGCTGTGTCAGTGGATTGCAGGCAATCCCATGGGATTGCTAAATTCAGGGAATCTATCACCAAGTATGTTTGGCCCGCCTGATCAATCCCGGGATTACGCCCAGCCAATCCCTTTCAATTTGTTCATCCAAACATGTCACAGGCAAAAATCATGGGATTAGGTGGGATTAGGAGGGATTGGGTGGATTTCAAGGTAACGATGGTGATGTCAGTGGATTGCTGGGAATCCCATGGGATTGCTCCAATCCAGGCAGAATTTCATCGTGCTTGTTTGGCACGCCCTATTTCCCATGCATTTACCTTTACTCTAAAAAATCAAACATGCCCTACGGGATTCTATGGCTTTCTGAAAAGGTTATAGGATTTCTAAAATGGTGGAGCAAGAGAGAGATTAGAGGATTACTCAAGTTTAATAAGTCTTTTCTCTTTGCAATTTTTGCTGTCATAGTAAAGATATGTCACTTTGTGCTATAGTTTTTTTCTAAAAAAGTTTTCCACATTAAATCTTTGTGTTTGCTTAGTGCTCTTAAATTTCTATCTTAGATTCATCTCTGCAACACAATCCCCAACGTATAAAAGCTATAGAATCTATTCATTTAACGTACTCCACCAAGATGAAGGGGTTCTTGGGAAATTAGGATAGTTTAACGCTCACACTAGACAAACCATGAGAATAGTGTGGTTTTACTAGAAAGATGTGTGTAGGATTTATTTAACTGAAAAGAGGTGTTTACTAGAATAAAAAATTTAACAGTATAGTTGGACTCTAAAGCATTAATGAAGGGTAGCAATGGTCATTTTCCCTCACTTTGGGGTGGGGTTTTAGTTTTTTAACTCTAAAGGACATGTAATAGAGATTTTTATTCAAATTCCTCAAATTTCCAATCATATCAAGAAAACGTCCGGGCGGACTTAAAACAAGAAAATATGAATATAACAGCGACAAATGATGTCTAAAAGTTACTTCTAGAATTTCTCAGGTGCTAACTTGAATTCCAAAAACGCATTCTTTAGAAGGTTGATGACGGAAAGATATCTTATATTTTTCCAAGTTGTGTAGTCAAGCATTTTATGCCGCGAGCCAAGAATTCAACCTATGTAACTGGTGCAACCCATCATATTGACGGATGTGGATTTTTTGTGGAAGTTCTTGCTCAAGGAAGCTTTGTGGGACCCACTATAAAGCTTGTGAGAAATACACCCCATTTATCCTTTTTTTCCATGTCTTTTTAGGATATTAGACCAAAAATCAAGTGGATTAACCTTAGCGTTTATATGCTATCCTATCCCTTTATAAGGTCATTCTCATTAGGATGAACTGAAAACGCAAAAAAACTTAGCCTAATACAAAACTTTTGTAGCCATATGAATGTTTAAATGGTGATCATTCAATCCTCACTGTTTCCTTTGGTGTGGCTCACTTAATCGTTGGATCCGCCTCATTAATTTTTTTGTCCCATGTCTTAAAATGAGCTCGCAAAATGAATAGATTAAGTAGATTTCTCACAAACATCAAGGCCTGCCCCACTTGGTTTCTGAGCACAAGAAAGTCTTTCCTTGGCAATCCATACCCCAAACTGATACACTGATCAGATGACCCAAAATCAAAAGCCCTAGGTTAAGAAAAGTTGAAATAAATCTAGTTAAAAATATTAAAGAAGCAATTTATGCAATATAAGCCCTGTTTAGTAGATGCATTTAATTAATAATAATTATTCAATAGAGATTTTGATATCTAAAGTATAATGAGGGAATGTTAACAATAACTACCTCATTTTTAAGCGTCAGCCATTTTTTTTACAATTCCTAAGAAAGATTTGTATCTTCCAGTACAGGAAACTTCCGGGCACCTTCATCAACAGTGGGGCCCATCAGATGAGCGGTTTCCATCAGGAAAACATGGTTCCACTGGTAATAATATATCCAAAACATGTGAAAATGCAAGGGAGAAGGTGTACGCCCAGAGCATACCAAGAGTGGGTGCGCACCCTTTTACAACCATCCATTAAGAATCCCTTCAGGGACGTGGTTTGCCTACTGACTGCGATGATCTGTGGGGGCCACTATGATTTATGTGTTTTATCCACACCACATGAAACAGTGCCGATTGAACACCCACCGTTAAAAACTTTTTTGAAG
Organism: Magnolia sinica; assembly: GCF_029962835.1. NCBI lineage: Eukaryota > Viridiplantae > Streptophyta > Magnoliopsida > Magnoliales > Magnoliaceae > Magnolia > Magnolia sinica. The sequence continues at coordinate 9,470,591 of NC_080578.1, read as the reverse complement.
CCACAAAAGCTTTGATGAAGCTGATATTTGTGTTTCCCTTTCATCCAGGTCTTTGTGACCTAATCAACAGGTTGGATGGAAAATAAACTTACAGTGGGCCCATAAGAAGTTTTTTATGGTGGTTGTTCAATCACCACTGTTTCCTGTGTGGTCCACCTGAGATTTTGATTAAAATCAAATTTTGGATCATGCCCTAAAATGATATGACAAAATAGATGGACGGTGTGGATAAAACATATAAATCATGATAGGGCCCACAGATCACCGTTCAGCAGCTAGCCGCTGCGGACAGAATCAGTAGGCAAACCATGTCCAAACTCACATGCTGATGAGGAGTGATGGGTCCCACATTGCAGTATTGCTCCCCTGAATAAATAATATACGAGTAATGAATGTGTGACCTTCTAGAAGAATAGCGACAGACCTCCAAATTAAAATTCACAAGTGGATGTATACGACCATCCGTAAGCATGCCTTTGCATTTAATGAATTTGATTTTCATTATTAAAAGATGGCCCAAATACAGTAAAAAATAAAAATTCTACGAATTAAGTCTTCAAATAAATGCAACTTGGCTGAATGTTGAGTCTAGTTTTCAAGTTCTTAAACTATGGTTTCAGCTAAAATATGGAGTTGAAAAAACAACCATGCATATTTGTATATATGTAAGAGTGTTGTATGTAAATAAGTTTAAATACAAAATTTCGATTAAAATGGATAAATTTTTATACGAGTAATAATATATTTAGGTGACCAAATGGTAGGTTAATATCACTCTTTACCTCTCAAATCTTTCATTTTCCAAGTAATCTTTATATTAACAATCCATCTTATTAAATTTAAATGCAACTAATATCTATTTTTAAAATTACCTTCAAATTTCTTTTTTAAAAAATGTTTAAATAAGTTTTCCTAGAAAAATAAGATTGGTTTTTTTTTTTTTCATTATCTTCTCAAGTACCGATATAAACAATAGAACTATTTTTGCAAAATTTTCCCCAAAACTATTGGCTTTGTTAACTATGGATGCAACATCCATTTACCCAAATTCAAGCCATCTAAATTATCAACTACCTAGATATGGAATACATACATAAAACCATGTAAGTTGCACAACCATAAACATTGATTGTTGGTTCTAAAATGGGATTTTGACCATACTAGGGGTACACTCAAAATCCCTCAAAGGAAGGGAATCAAAAGCTTTTTGAAACAAATTGCTCTTGCTTTGAATCTGCTGCCCTTATAGGACTTTCTTTTTCTTCTTTCTTTACTATTTTCATGAAGCTTCTTCTTCCTCTTTAAAGATGTCTTTCAGGGACTACCATTACTCATTTCAAATGCATTTTTCGATATACATTCACCACTATTAACTTTTCCGTAGCCTTTGCTCTATTTTTAATAGTGAATGCATGACAACCTTGACCCTTAACATATGAAAAGTGCCAATATCACTTCTTTGAGATTAGATACTACATAATTTTTTCTTTACGTAAAATCTATATAGCTACTAATTCAATAATATGAGTAATTTGGTTTTAAAAAATTTTAAAAACCTAACAACGGGCTATTCTCATAATACTTAAACTTTCATTTCTTTTAAAAATTTTGTCCGTACCTCAAGATTAATACGGTCAAAATTCTTTCTAAAATATAAAGATAGAGCAGAAAGTCTAAATAAAAATGATAAAGAGTAATTTAGAAAACTAAGGCACATTACATTAATTGTCTATTCATCTAAGTCATGCTCTTGATTCTTAATACAAATAATAGTGGAAGGATTTTAATATAAAGGCTAAATATTCATGTCTACTTTTCAACGTAGGACTGGATTAAACTCAAAATAGTAATTGAGATAAACATGGGCCAAAAAATCATTTTTTAAAGAAAATTTATACCTTATTTTTTCTAACACATATTTTATTCCTGCTTGACTGAATTGAACCATTAACTATTTTCACTTTCCCATTTAATAAAGGACCAGTAGCGGACTATCAGGACGCTATAGTTGCACGTGATAGATATACTTTTTCTCTTTTGACCACAGGATCTGAAGTCTTCAAACATCTCATTCACCAGGGCGTCGGTCCGAAGTGCACTGTGGTCTGGAGGCATGTCGAAAAAGAAAAAAGAAGACAATCTTTGAATTTCTGTATGCATGCTTAGGAATGGACGCGGATTCGGTACTAGCCAGGACTTAGTTAGAGACGGACGGTGCTGTCGGGATCTGTAGGCCCACCGTTATGTATATGTTTTATCTACGCCATCCCTCCATTATGAAAGATCAGTCCAAAACCTTTGTGCTCCCCCCAAGTTTTCAACGGTAAGCTGTAATCCCCACAGCTTCATTTGGTGGTGTGAACTTGAACATTCAGCCTGCCTCGTTTTGGGCTCATGCCCTGAAGTGATCTTCCAACATGGATGAATGGAGTGCATAAAACATATATATCAAGGTGGGTCCCATAGAGCCCCTGACAAGACCGTCCATGTCTAGAAATGATTTTCCAACATGCATTAACGGTGTGCATAAAAAACACACACACACGTGTGTGTGTGGGGGGGGGGGGGGTGTGGAAGGTTCTATATGGTTGAGCTCATGGGAACTCCATCAGTCAGATGCACCATTCCCTGGTGGGCCCGGGGCTTAAAAATCAAGTCAATCCGTGACTTGTGTGGGCCGCACCACATACAAAAGTTGAGAGGGGTTACCCTCCATTAAAACATTCACAATCATTTTTTGGACCTACCGAGATGTGGTTCACAAATCCAGCCCATCCATTATGTCTATCCCACTTGGATGAGGGGTCAGACGAATCAAAATTTCAGGTGGGCCTCACCAAGTGCTTTTATATGTTTTAGGCATGTCTTTACATGATTTTAGATGGTATGGCCCACCAGAATTCAATATACGGCTGATTTTTGGGATATCCCATAATTTAAAGGGGACCAATCAAATGCACGGTGTTGATGTTCGACACGCATCATGGTGGGGTCCACACAGCTCGACCTTATTGGGAGTTCCCATGAGCTCGTATAGAACCTTTATATATATATATATATATATATATATATATATATATATATATATATATATATATATATATATATATATATATATATATATATAGGTGGGTCCCATAGAGCCCCTGACAAGATTGTCCGTGTCTAGCTAGGTCCTAGTGGGCCAACCAGGACCTAGCTAGAGATGCAGGGTCTTGTTAGGTGCTCTTTGTGGGCCCATCGTTGATGTATGTGTTTATCCGCACTGTCCATCGATTTTGAAAATCATTTTAGGCAATGAGCCCAATATTGAGGTAGATTGAATGCTTTAATAGACCAAACATAAGCATTAATGGGGATAAATGTCTACAGCTGAAAGCCTCTTGAGGCCACGAAAGTTTTGGATCAAACTGATATTTATATTTTCCTTTCATGCAAGACTATGTGATCCACACCACTATTCTGATGGGGCAACACTGGATTAGGTCACACCCCAACAATGCATATCGCCCGGTGACCAAATCATCACATGCGTTCAATAGAAAGCTGGTGGTAGACTGACAAGAATTTCAACACAAGGTGAAGGGTTCGAGTACCCATAGGTGGTGAAATCCCACTGCAGCCTGAGTGTGTGGTGTGTGTGTGGGGTGTGCATGTAAAAATAAAAAGATAGAGATGGGCCTGACCTGAGTACGTGCTTTACTGAGCAACTTTTCAAACATGCTTTGCATGGGCCATTTCTTGCTTAAGCGAACAAGTTTCAAACATATCTTGCATGGCCCGTTTGTGACAGCCCATAAGACCCAATTAAATCCTACCACGTTGGGTTCACTGACCTGTGGGGCCCACCATGCTGTATGTACCTTACATCCATGGTGCCCATCCGTTTTGACAGCTCATTCTAAGGCGCGATTCCAAAAATGAAGTAGATCTAAATCTTAGCTGGACCAAATGACAGGAATCAGGGGTGATTGAGTATACACCACTAAAAATTCCTTAGACCACCGGAATATTTATTCTCCATCCAACCTGTTGATAAAGTCACAAAGACCTGGATGAAAGGACCACACAAATATCAGCTTCATCCCAAACTTTTGTGTATGCTAAAAAAATTTTTAATGGTCAATGATCACTATTTTCTGTGGTGTGGTTCACTTGGGATCTGCTTCATTCTGGGGCTAATACCCTAAAATGAGCTGTCCAAACCGACACTGATTTAAGGCTCATATATCACGGTGGGCTCACAGTCAGGGATCCACCCACCTTGGGATCCATCGAAGCCACACACAATGGTGGGGCGTACACTGTCAGAGATGGGGTTTTCGACTCAGTACGTACTCCGCTCATCTCCTATAGAATACAGCCCCTACCAATCACATCTCACCACATCACGGCACCGCTTCTGACGTTGGTACAGGCCTGACTGTCCCCAAGACAAAGTCCACTAGATCAACCGCCCTTACAACAAAACCAAGGCCCAACTGCGGGTAGTAACTGAGGGCTGAATGTCTTAGCTGCTGCAAGGTCAAGTTCAAAGGTCTCCCAAGGTCTCCCATTACGGCAAGTCACGACCCTTACTGCAATTACTCTCCCGTACGAAACCTAAACAACCTTATCGTAGAATACCGGGACTTCCATGGTCACAGCTCATAGAAGTAAAAGAGTGGGTCACACATCACCATCACCATCACCATCACCATCCAAACCTAAACAAAGAAAATTCAGAATGGCATGGTTTTTAGAAAGTTATTATCATTATCATCTTCGCTGTCAATATCTTTATTATTATTATTATTATTATTATTTGTTGAAGTACTAAGTCCCTTGATATACATTGAAACACCATCCTCTGACAGCTCAAGCTTTCAGAGAAAGGGGTTGTTTGTCTTTATTATTATTATTATTTGAAATTTTTAATACAAAATTCCTCAGAAATTAAGATTTTAATAAATAATGCCTTTGTAAACCAGGATGCCACGAACTGCTTTTTGGGATGATGAAATTACTCCACTGTATACATTTTTCCCTAGAAATGGTAAATTAGAGAGTTGTGCGCCCCACTTGATATTTGTATGATATCCAATCCATCCAATAGACGTAATCAACCATGACATTTAGAGGAAGCAAATTTGGTTGATCTAAAATAAGGTGAGCATGTTTAAAAATAATATATACCATCTAAACACTTGCCATTTAAAAACATTAAAAAACTCATTTGGTGATTTGATCAAAATGTTTTTTTTTTTTTTTGGCTTGAATGATTATTATAGTTGGGTGTGTATATTGGATATGTTGGGTGTCATGCACATACCATGTGGACCTCAAATTTTCTTACTTAATAACTTTTTAAAGAAAAATATTATGTGAGGGTACTTTGATAGCTTCCCTCAAAAAGCACTAGCTGATATTTTGATGTGGGGGAATTCTTTGGTAAAATCGGGATTTATGAGTTTTTATGTGAAAATCTCTTATTATTAATGACTGGAATTGAACACTCTAATCGAACCATAATCGCTCTCAGAACCTCTAATGGGACTGTAATTTCTCCCAATTTTGATCAGTATGATTGTTATTCTTATTGTTTAAAAAGAAAATAAAATGACTGGATCAAGAAAAGAGAACATCAACATTCTTGTTTCTCAACAAGACACTAATTCCACCAGCCTGGGGATTTCTTCCAGGAAGGGACAATTGGGATAGGGCCTGTCATGGGAAATTACACTCATCCGCATTTTCAATTATCTAGCCTAAGATACAAGACGATCATTTTCTAATAAATCTAAGACTTCAACATTGTTGTCCAAACAGTACTCCTTTCCGGAATCTATTGGACTCTAGTACTTAAAAACATGTAATCATTACATTTATCCATGTCCACACTGTTGATTCCTTGGTTTCCAAACAGGCCTAGCTTCCACCAGCCCTTCAGCAGGTGTTCCTACTGAGGAAATTGAAATTCCATCGCTTCTTCTTGGTCAAGATTAATTACTCCAATCTAATTTGATAGTTCATCAGAAGACATTTTTAACCCTAGATGCATTATTAAAAGAAATGAGAATATGCAATGTCGTTGAGCATCCAAAACAGTGGTAGATAGTCAAGATCAAGTAATCATGAGGCCAGCTAGAACCAGGTTGAGTACTACTTGTTTTGATTTTGTCTAATCACGGCAGCACTTTCAACCTGTTCCGTTGAGTTTCAACTACAAAGATAAGTTGCAAGATGAGTAAAGACAGAAGAAAAAGAAAAAGAAAACAAGAACCCATTAACCATTGTCAGAGCTCACAGCACAATGCAACATTGGAGCTTGATTGCTGACAGAGGACAGGAAGAAAATCAATGCAATCTGATGGCATGAATTGCATGATGGTGGAATACCTCGAACAAAAATCCAGCATATCAACCGGCAACCCTCCAAATTGTTCCATCCCCCTCGCCTCATCATTAAGATTACAAAGAACGCCTCCTGCATTACTCTCAGTCAGGAAATCAAAGGGCAAGAAATGCATAATATAGGCATTTAACATCAACCAGAAAATGCAACATTTCTTCCCCAGGGAGAGGCTTGCTTTGGCTACTAGCTTGTACTACTCTCCGCACTCGTCAATGTGGGACATGTGTGCAAGAACCAGGTGGGAAGCACGTCATCTCTATGCCACGTGTGGCCCCCTCAATGACTGGACAGGCTAGATTTTTATTTTTATTTTTGGCCCAAGGTGCACATTGTATGGCCCATCTGACAATGATCCAGATCCCACAAACATGCAAGGCAAGTGTGCAGTTGTTACATTTCTCTTCACTAGCATATGCTGAGCATGCATGGACATGCATACTTCATGTTCACAGAAGCCGCACTGGGTATGGAGCATCACATCACCAAGGATATGCCAAGAAATATGTGCAGTATATATGAATGCCTGCATTTCTAGCTCATATCCAACAGAGATATACAAACGCATCTGCATCTGTTCAGTGGTACCACGTATGCAACAACCATCTACCAACCTATGTAAGATTTAAAAACAAATAAATAAAACCCATGTATATATATGCATCGTGATTTTAAGAGTAGGGGGGATTACCGCTTGGGTTGGTCTTGATCTTCTTCATAGTCCGTAACTCCATCAAGCTCAGGGAGTCAGGGTGGATCTCCTCATGCCCCAGTAATCCCATGTCTGCCTGTTTACAGTGTATTTCTGCCACCAAGTATGACAAATTTAGGCCAACATATCCCTTTTTTGATAAGCCAGTCATCTCAATTTCCACATTGCTTATAGCAATATGCCAAAATCACATATACGACTTACGCATCACTGATGAATGGAAGACCAAGGTGCCTAAGTGGAAGGAAAGTGCCAATATCCCAAAAAGAACAAGGCTCCCAATATGCCAATATCACATAAATATCGAAAACAGAGCGAGAAAAAAGGCACAATGAGTTCAACTCATGAGATGTCCAGACCAAAATGCTACATGTATATGGATGTGCATCCTACAGAAATGATGTTCAACTAGTATAATACATGCCAAGCAGGCAAACTTGTGCAAGATCCCAGCCATACGTCAGATGGTCCCTACCGTGTAGATTCCCTGGCCTCAAAATCAGGTCAGGTCACTCATCAGGGAGGCAACAGTGAAGAGAACAAAGAGAAGGCTTAAAAAGGCTTTAGTCATCCATTTGCATCGCACAGTGGCCCACATGATCAGTGGACCAGCCGGATTTATGGGCCAGGGGATCTATCCAGTGGGACCCACCACACGGGCTATCTAGGCACAAGTGCAAGCATGTAGATGGACTGGGACAAACAGACGTGCGGAATTAGATGGACATGCATTACAGACACGCAAAAAAAGATACAGCACGTTAATCTGACCTTGAGGGACTTCTTTTCTTCCACCTTGTCCTCAATTTCTTTTTTATGTTTCTTGTATGCCTCACCCATTGTATCAGCCCATTTGATCTTATCTTGAATTGATACAAGTAGATTGTCTGAAGTAGTCAACCTGCAAAACATCCACACATAGGAAAAAAAGATAATCCAACATGCCACCATGGAACTGCAGCCACCTATCAGCTCCCAGAAATTTCTGACCTATCAGTAAGTTGTGGATCTCAACAAGCAGAATATAATGTAGCATAAAGAACAAATGTTAGAGTTGCCTGCAAACTTTTTACAAAATGTGCAGCCCATTGGCTCAAACTAAGAGCTGAGAAGAAAGGGACTGGTGATCATCTTTGAAATTCAAGGGCATTGGTGTCTTATGGTATTCAAGAGCATAGGCAAAAGCACAAAACTAAGGATACAATAGCAGTTGAGTATTGACCACCTACTAGACCAGAACAAAATTGCAGCAGTTTGTGCTCTATCAAATCAGCCTAATTTTTCACCTTGAAGTTTGGGTAGCTGCAAGGGTAATTGGACTGTTTGTGAAACTCAGGAACAGCGTGTTTTGGACCTTTGGTACAGCCCAAACCAGGCTTTTACAGGTAGAAATATTGCCAATGCAATGTACATCCAGATTGTTTGGATGAGAACAGGACCACAGTTTCACATGTAGAGAGAGGATTTAACTAAACAGGCTTTCTATAGATTCTCAAATTCACTGTATAACCTACTAGAGTTATGACGAAGAAAACCTCCACCCACACATGCAAAACAGAAACAACAAGCTGCATTTATAATCGGAAAACTGAAAATTTTGCTTTACTGGTGTTGCAAATATCTCCCTCCACTGTTTTTATAGTAATTCTCCATAAAAAGGACAAAAATGCTTATGTTGCAGCGGTGGGGCCACATTCAGTCATTTCTGTCTTTTGCCCCCAAGGGGTTCCAAAAGGGCCCATAGCAGGTAGTATTCTCCCTTTTCATGGGTAAGCCATGTCAAAGGATACTGAAAACATGATGCTTGCTCTCAGAGAATACCGAGTCACAGATCCCAAAAAGTACTGTACTACCCCAATTAGTGTAAATGCAATTTGGCACCTCCCACAAAAGCAAATATGACCTAAAGCACCTAAATAACTTGAGAAGGTAACATGTCCATTTATAGCATATTTTTCAGCCAAGTAATTACCAAGCTGATAATATTTCTATCATGCTTCCAAGCTGTCCTGGTCTCAAATCCCGTCCTGCTGCACATTGTACCTGCTCCTCAAGCAAAAATATATAAGAATGATTGGTTGACATGGTTATTTTTTTCAGAACAGAAAAATCACTATAAGAGAGGTTCGATGACTCAATTCTGACCTCAAAGCATCTGCGCAGCTGATTCAGTTTCCCTCTCACTATACCCTATAAGAAACCCAATTGAGAAAATTCAGCTGATGTCTGTCTTACTCCCAACATTTGTTGCAACCAGTAGACACTTACGTTCTGCAATTCTTAAATAAACCAAACATATTGAAAGATTAAACAAAATCAAGATTCACCATTAGCAAGAATCTGCATCTAAGACACCTGATTTAAAATGAGAAAAACAGATACATGGCATCCCTTCTATGCTGGCAATATACCTTCAGTTTCTTGTTGTAGATGCATAACCAAGACTAGCTAATGACAGTTTCTCTAACGTAGGGGAAACAACTTAACGTGAAGGAGACCAATTCCATCATCAGGTACACGACCACATGTTTGGCCTTGATCCCAAAGATCAGGCTGATTGGTATGGCCCACCTGAGTTTGCAAAAGTGTGATTATTCAGTAATTCATTCATCCTGATGAGGCACATCAGATGAAAAGAATGGATGGTTATAAACACAACGGGGGGCCCACACAAAACTAATGGTGAGCATGCCCATCCCAAGTGCTTCCTACGATGTAGCCTATAGTTACCTGAATCACAATTCAACCAATTCAACCTCGAATTCCTAGTTAGCAGTTCGATGCTTCTTAAAATTACTCAGTTTGTTTGGGTAGGTTCATTTAGTTCATTTTTTCAGTACGTCTATTTCATATTTCAAGATCATCTAATTCAATAGACCAGTTCACATCATATGGTAGCACTACCAGGGTCATGTCTTCACAGTACACTTTGCATGTTCGTGTTTCATTAGGGTTGTCTGGATATTATCGTGCATGGCCCATTGTTATAAAATTTACACCTAGTGAACAAATCTTAGCCATCCATTTCTTCACTTTGCAATTACAATACATCCCCAGTGCATTGCTATTTTTCATGTCCAGACTATAGCCATTAGATCTGATACCATGCTGCAATGATCCAAATCATTTTTGTGATGAGCCTCACCGTGGGCATATGATACTCAAAGAGATCTTCAAGATCGGAAGATTGTCTCAATAACCCAAAAAACAAAAAAACAAAAAAAAAACAAGACGGTCCATGTTGGAAGAAATGTGTCATATAATCAAAGGGTTGAAATAATTCCAATTTTTTTTTTTTTTTTTGCTATCCCATCGACAGATACAATCTCAACACAAAGTATCACCATGCATGTACAAGGGATGTAATCTCCACGCCACCACATAGGGGTACATTCTTCACACCACCACATGTGCCAGCATAGCAAACATGTACAATATCTAGGTCGGTCACCATATGGGTATAACCTCAAAGATGTTCTAGCTCAAAAATGAAGTTGGTCCACGCATCATGAGAGCCAAGATGTGAGAAACAAGTTGACAATCTAAAAAGCTTCAGTCAAATTTCTACAGCCATACATATGATCGGTAAACCATAGCTCACCTAATTAATGGATCAAACTCATTCTTGGGCCTAGTCATGTATACAATGGGACCTCTTGATGGATAGATTGGATATAATAGCTATGTGCCAACTGGCACATATAGTGGAACCATTTCGAGATTAGTCACACGGCTTATATTTGGAGATACAGAGCTCCTTCAAAGGTGGCAACATTAGCTTGGTTAGTGGGTTCGAACAAAGTGCTTACAGTTGACAATTTACGAAAAAGAGGTATGATCATTCCAAATATATGCAAGGCTGAAGAGTCGGTGAGCCATCTTTTCATCCACTGTGGGTTTGAAAAACAGGTGTGAGGGCTTTGTTGTTAAGTTTGGTATTGAGTGGGTTATGCCAGGTTCAATAGAATTTTTCTTTGTCTTGGCATGGAGAGGGAAAAGGGAAGAGAGATGAGGAAATATGGTGTCTTTGTCTTCTAGCTGGAATTGGGTTCTATGGATGGAATGTAATAACCATTGTTTTAGGAATCGAAAAAGATCTTCAATGGAGAACTTTCTCATGGGTAAGGGAATGGTTATGGAATGGGCAATCGAAGCAAAGGCAATAGTGGCAGTTCAATTTACTGACAGCTGGTCAGATTTGTAATGATAGTTTTTCTTTCTTTTCCTGTTTTTTGTAATTCTTTGGGCCTTTGGCCATTGGCAATAAAATTATCACAGTTTCAATAATAATAATAATAAAAGAACTGCATTGTATACATGCTTGCACCTGGGCAAACATAGCTCAGAGTCAGAGGTTCTAAAATTATATAGATCAAGGTTTGACATACCATCTCCATGGCAACACATGCCAATATGGGAGGCCGGTGCAATATTAAGCGTCCATCATGTTCGACCACATTTTTCTCGCCCAAAAATTAGTTGGTCCACCAATCAGATGAGCCACTACATAACTGGCTCAGAAAATTTCAACAACGGTTTTTCAGCTGTACTTTTATTTCATTAACTGTAGCCCACCTAATCAGTGCACCAAACTGACTCTTGGGCTAGGACTTCAACATAGTGAATATGTCATGAATTCATGATGGATGGTTTGCATCTTGTATCTATGTGCCATGCTGCCGCATGTGGTAGCATGTACATGAGATGCCTTATACATACGTTTGTGTCTTAATATAAATTGCCATTAACAGCACGCCAAATGAATTGCAGATCATACTGCATCCATACAGTTAAAAACTAAAAATATTCCTTCATAATCAAACTAGAATCCAAGAGAGTTCAACAATGAGGGGAACTGAACTACGATGAATTGAATTATGATTTAGGACGACCCACCTAAATTGCAATTCGAGGGGACTTGCAGCGATTTAGCTATCTATGGTGGCCTACTTGAGTTATGGATCATCATGATTTTTGGGTTCCCGAACAAATATGGGGCAGCTTACCTGATTTGCAGGGTGGGTCTCATGAAAGTTCCACCGACATGGCTCTGGGTCAGCGAAAGTGACCTATGTGAGGTATGCTAGTGCAATCCATATAAAAACCAACATCCAAGTGTCAATTTATAAAAGGGAATTTACCTACTTAATATAGAATTTACATTTACCTTTTTCAAAAAGGTTTTCAGTAAGCTACCTCATTAATCTAAATATTCATCATTACAGTACCTCCCATTAGATTTATTAATGGTAGTTTGGGTCGGCAAGTCGGGTCAGCCCCACCGTGATGTTTATGTGAAACCCACCCCAACCACCAAGTGAATCACCCCATGTTAGGCTCAGCGCCCAAAATCAGCCCCATCCATGATTCAGGTGGACCACACGATTGGAAACAGTGTACAGGGTAACACTCACTCTCAAAACTATTTCCCTAGGTGTGGCCTAGACGAATCACAGATGGGCTTGATTTTTGGGGCCCCAAGCCTAAATTTTGGTGTGACATCTAATGGTTGGAGTGGATATCATATAATCAGCACAGTGGACTCTGTAAAAATCAAGCGTGGACATCTCTCTCCCAACTGTTTCCTTTGGTGTGGCCCACCTAAATCATAGGTCAACCTGATTTTTTGGCCCTGGGCCTAATGTGGTATTACACATCTAATGGTCAGAGTGGATCTCAAATACACATCTAAGTGGGTCCCATAAAAAATCAAGGGTGGGCATCCCATAAAATTCCCTCTTTTAATATATATGCAGAGATCTCTATCTTTTGGAACAGTTAGGAGAAGCCCACCAATGATTTTTTACAGGGCCCACCATGATGTGTTTGTGAAATCCGCTCTGACCATTAGATGTGTAATCCCATGTTAGGTCTAGGGCTAAAAAATCAGGTTGACCTATGATCCAGATGGGTGGTGGACCACACCAAATGAGACAGTTGGGAGAGAGATGTCCAACCTTGATTTTAGAGGGCCCACTATGATGATTATATGAAATCCACTCCAACCATTAGATGTCGCACCAAAATTTAGGACTAGTCGTGATTCAAGTGAGTCACAGCAAGGGCAATAGTTTGGAGGGTGAGCATTGCCTTAGACTCCCGTTCGAATGATCATGTGGTCCACATAAATCATAGATGGAGTTGAGTTTTCGGCGTTGTGCTAACATGGGTCTGGACGGGGTAGATTTCAGATAAACATCATAATGGGACCCACTTGAGCCACCAACCCCTTCACTCGCCCGGCTGACCCGAGCCACTGTTAAGATATCTAACGGAAGGTACTCTAATGATAATTACCTAGATTAATGAGGTAGCTTATGGAAAACATTTTGAAGAAGGTACTAAAATGTGAATTCTATATCAAGTAGGTAGTTTTTTGTAAAATTTTCTTTATTAAAACATGTCGTTGAGCCTAACTTCATATTAGCATATATGGATAGTATAAAGTATATACCAATTCTTTAAAGGCATGAGATATGATATGAGGGAAAAATAATGTATATGAGCATTTTTTTTTTGGGACAAAATGTTGGGCAATAAAGGAACAACATATTCATAGGATGAGTGTGGCTAAACCGAGGATGTTGAGATGGATGAGTGGCATGACAAGGATAGAATTAGGAATGGATGTATTTGAGGGAACTTAGGAGTAGCACCAATAGGTAATAAGGTGAGGGGAAGTAAGATGATTTTGGCCATGTACACCGGATCAAGAACTACACCAATTAGAAGTGAGATGGTTCGAGTTAAAGGCTTTTAAAGGACAAAGGGAGGCCCAAAAGGACATGGGTGGAGGTAGTGAGAAAAGACTTGATGACCTATGGTTTAACTGAAGATATGATCCTTAAGGGAGTGGAATGGCATAATAGGATTCATGTTGTTGCCCCCAATTAGTTGGAATAAGCTTTAGATGGCAATGATATAGCATGTAGATATGTATATTTGAATTTATAAATGCTTAAAGTTTTGTCAAGTGTGAACTTTCAATTGACGAGATAATTAAAAGGAGTCATGGAAAAGAAAAGGACACGTAGGGAGCCTTATAGCAAATATGGGTGGGTCATGTACGGCTTATCTCACTAATACTCCCAAAAAAAGCAGCTGTGGAACTGAATCTCCAAACAAGGTGCACAATAATCCAAGATATATGGTGCCTATACCCAAACAATGAAGGCAACAGAGGGATAAATAGACATTATTTGGTACACGTCATAGACACATTGTCTGGCATGCAATACCTGCAATAATAGACACCTCGACTCTGAACTAATTCAATCAAGTTAGTGTTGTCATACGTGGTCACATAAGTGCTTATGCGATCACATATGCCATTTTGGGAGTATATATGGCATATGTCATAGTGGCACATGCGGTTTTATAACCATGATGGCATTTGCAATTTTATGCCATGGCATATGTGATGATTTATGCGATTATGTGATTGCATATGCCATCATGGATATGAATATCGATATATGCACTTTTATGCCATGGCATATGCAATTATGTGATTGCACATGCCATCATGGATATAAATATCGATATCGTATCGGCCAATACAACCGTATCTATCCGTATCAGCACGAGCCGGGCCTAACGGCGTACGACGCTACGGGCAAAAAAAAAAAAAAAAAAAAAAAAAAAAACCTTACCTTTTTTTCCTTTCTTTTCTTCTTCTTCTTCTCTTTCTTCTTCTTCTTCTTCTTGTTCTTCTTCTCGAGCAGCAGCGGCTGCGCCTTCTTCTTCTTCTTCCTCTCTCTCTCTCACTCTCTCTCTGTCTCTCTCTCAATCTCTTCTTTCCCGTTTCCCTCTTTTTTTCTTTTCGTTTCCTTCTCTCTCCGTTTTTTTTTTATTTGCCGCAGTTGACTGCGGTACGTGTCACGCAAAGACGAGCGCTGACACTCCTCGAGCTCCGAGTTGTACAAACGGTTCAAATGAGATCAAAGTTATATGGGCTCCACGGTGATGTTTTTATTACATCTACACCGTTCACCTATTTTCAGAGATCATTTTAGAGCACCGGCCAAAAAATGAATTATATCCAGAGATCATCTGGACCACACCAAAAACAGCAGCAGGGATAATGATTTTCACGGTTAAAAAATTTAGGGCGCACGTAACGTTTATTTTCCATTCAATTATATCAGAACCGAGTGGGCCTCACCATAATGTATATATTTTATCCATATCATCCATCCATTTTGCATCGTCATTTTAAGGCAGGATTCAAAAAATTAGTAATATCCAAATATCAGGTGGACCACACCATAGGAAATAGTGGTTATAGAATGCTCACCATTAAAAATTTCCTAAAGTCCACTATAATGTTTATTTTCAATCTAACCTGTTAATTGGGTCACATTGATGTGGATGAAAGGAAAACACCCATGTCAGCTTGATCTAAAACTTTTCTAGCCCTCAATAAATTTTTAATGGTGAACGTTTAATTATTATTGTTTCTTATGGTGCAATCCACTCGAGCGGTAGAGATAGTGACGCCCACCATTAAAAATTTCTGAGGGCCACAAAAGTTTTCGATTAAGCTGATATATATTTTTTCCCTTTTATAATATATTTTTTAACTTATTAACGGGTTAGATCTCAAATAAACATCACGGTGGACCTTAGGAAGGTTTCAACGGTGGATGTCACTTTCTCCACTGTTTTCTGTAGTGGGGTCCATTACAGAATTTTTTCCGCCTCGTTATTTGACTCATGTCCTAAAATGATATCTCCAAATGAATGGACCGTGTGGATATAACACATTCATCATAGTGGGACCCACGTAACTTGGTAACGTTACTTCAGTAGCTATCTCGCGACTCAACCTGTCAGGAGCTAATCCGCGTCAAAAAAAAAGGCTCGAACGACCTTTACGTTTTAAGCAGAGAGGGTTCCGGCTTCCGGAACCCTAAAATTTCTCCCAAATCGGCGAAACCCTAAAATTTCTCCCAAATCGGCGAAGATGTCTCGGGATTTCTCTCCAAAATTGGAGATTTTATTTGTGGAAACCTAGGAATGATGCTTCAATTCGAATGGCCCGCCAAATGGAAGCTTCTGATCATGGCGATCTCTTCTACAGGTACCGAAATCCACCCTCTAATTTTTTTTCCCAATTTTTTTGGATGATGAGGTCCGATATCGTCAAAATATCGTGCGATATCGACGATATATCAGCCGATATCTAGATTTTGGGTCTTTTGGTATCTTCCGGGGGTTATCGCGAGTGTATCGTCTCGCAGGGGTGCGATAACGATAATATCGGCCGATATATCGGCCGATAGTATCGATATTTCGAACACTGGTGAGTCACACCAAGGGAAACAGTTAGGACGGTGAGCATTGCCTTATACATTACTTCCAATTATTTGGTCTACCTAAAGCATGGATGGAGCTGAATTTTGAGCCATGGGCCTAATAGCCTGGTGGTCGGAGTAGATTTCACATAAGCATCATAATGGGACCCACTTGAGCCACCAACCCCTTCACTCGCCCGGCTGACCCGAGCCACTGTTAAGATATCTAACGGAAGGTACTCTAATGATAATTACCTAGATTAATGAGGTAGCTTATGGAAAACATTTTGAAGAAGGTACTAAAATGTGAATTCTATATCAAGTAGGTAGTTTTTTGTAAAATTTTCTTTATTAAAACATGTCGTTGAGCCTAACTTCATATTAGCATATATGGATAGTATAAAGTATATACCAATTCTTTAAAGGCATGAGATATGATATGAGGGAAAAATAATGTATATGAGCATTTTTTTTTTGGGACAAAATGTTGGGCAATAAAGGAACAACATATTCATAGGATGAGTGTGGCTAAACCGAGGATGTTGAGATGGATGAGTGGCATGACAAGGATAGAATTAGGAATGGATGTATTTGAGGGAACTTAGGAGTAGCACCAATAGGTAATAAGGTGAGGGGAAGTAAGATGATTTTGGCCATGTACACCGGATCAAGAACTACACCAATTAGAAGTGAGATGGTTCGAGTTAAAGGCTTTTAAAGGACAAAGGGAGGCCCAAAAGGACATGGGTGGAGGTAGTGAGAAAAGACTTGATGACCTATGGTTTAACTGAAGATATGATCCTTAAGGGAGTGGAATGGCATAATAGGATTCATGTTGTTGCCCCCAATTAGTTGGAATAAGCTTTAGATGGCAATGATATAGCATGTAGATATGTATATTTGAATTTATAAATGCTTAAAGTTTTGTCAAGTGTGAACTTTCAATTGACGAGATAATTAAAAGGAGTCATGGAAAAGAAAAGGACACGTAGGGAGCCTTATAGCAAATATGGGTGGGTCATGTACGGCTTATCTCACTAATACTCCCAAAAAAAGCACCATGTGGAACTGAATCTCCAAACAAGGTGCACAATAATCCAAGATATATGGTGCCTATACCCAAACAATGAAGGCAACAGAGGGATAAATAGACATTATTTGGTACACGTCATAGACACATTGTCTGGCATGCAATACCTGCAATAATAGACACCTCGACTCTGAACTAATTCAATCAAGTTAGTGTTGTCATACGTGGTCACATAAGTGCTTATGCGATCACATATGCCATTTTGGGAGTATATATGGCATATGTCATAGTGGCACATGCGGTTTTATAACCATGATGGCATTTGCAATTTTATGCCATGGCATATGTGATGATTTATGCGATTATGTGATTGCATATGCCATCATGGATATGAATATCGATATATGCACTTTTATGCCATGGCATATGCAATTATGTGATTGCACATGCCATCATGGATATAAATATCGATATCGTATCGGCCAATACAACCGTATCTATCCGTATCAGCACAAACCAAGTATCGCGTATCAGCCTGATACGAAAAAATTGACCGTATCGGTCTATGTTGGTCTGTATCAGCTGATATGGGGCATATCAGCACCGATACAGGGCCGATACATCTGATCTAGGCCGACATGCCCATAAAACTCCAATTTTGATTATATTTTTTTTTACAAAAATTCACTTGTCTCCTCTTCTTCTTTTTATTTAAACCAATAAAGAATCTTAAAAACTTATTTTAGGCTAATTCTAAACCTATTTTCGCATCAAAACAAATGATTTAAATGGGATTCGACAAATCGAAGCGAGGTGGACCATTATGGAAAAATCGGAAAGAAGGGCCTTCGCTCTCTTTTTTTATATTTAGATCTTCTTTTTGCTGTATTTCCAATATAATGGGCCATTGTTTACCAAATCATGTTTGATTTTTGTTCAATTAGGGCCCATTTAATTGACCTTCAACAAGTCAAATCGACAGACAATATTTCATCAAAGAATGGTCCGATACACCATTGAATACATGGTTTAAAATAAATAAAAATAAAAATAAATAAATAAATAAATAAATAAGATTCTTGGATATCTCATTTTTCCTACTTTTCTAATATTTTTCCATATTTTTTTGCTTTAAAAAAAAAATCTAACCAATACGGCCCTAATACCGATACGCGACACCGTATCATATCATTTTTCCGCTGGGCCAATATGCCGACCGATACCGACATTCAAAACCATGCATGCCATTATGCCATCAAAAATGTAAATTTTTTGGGGGGGCCATGCAATGGCATATGCGATTATGCGATTACATATGCACATAGACCCCCTAAGTTGCATACAATCACTTATGCTATTTGACAACAATGAACTCAATTGATTACAAAAATCAGCTATTCTCTCTTCATTTCACTGAGTACTACATTGAGAACCATGAAGAGCAAATTGATTTGCATAGTAATTAATTGCAATGTAATGAATGAAAAAAAAAAAAAAAAAAAGAAAGAAAGAAAAGTGTCAAGACCTCAATCAGAAGAATACTTACAACATGCATGCAGTCATTGATGACAAAGTCTTCAAACTCACGTACATTTGAAACATCAAGTTCTTGCATCAGTTGATCGTAAGAAAGCACCTGAGGAATGAAGGGGTTAGAGCATACTAGAAAAGCATCAGCATGATAGGTAAAACTTAAATGGAGTAAAAATGACACAAACTTAACTTGGGAATGGTATAAATGCCTCTAAAGTAATGGAATTACGAAGGAAAAAAAAAAAGTTCTAAAGTTGAACAAGAAGGGTTGCTCTTTCATTACATTATTTTCACTTTTTGCTTATCCAATTAGGTATTTAGTAGATCGGTGTTTTAAATAGCAGTAGCGTGTTGCATAGCATTCAACCCCCTGTAGCATGTAACATAAGTTACACAATACTTTTGTTTTTAAATTTAAAAATAGAAAAAATATGATAAATAGCATGGAAAAAATAAAAAATAAAAATGCCTAAATGATGGTTAATTTTTCAAGTATAAGCATGTTCAAACAAGTTATTAATTATCAATTATCAAAAACCAATCCACATATATAAACCAAATCAAATTATTATCACAAATAAAACTTTCTAAGAAAACCATTTTAATTAATAAGTCCAATTGAAACCACAAGTATGAAAAAGAAATTAAAATCCCACAGGTTGAAAGTATTAAGTACAAAATACAATTATCATTTATTAAAAAAAAATTTTAAAAATGTAACATACACTAAATACGCTACGACCCCTGTAGCGTACACTACAAGGGATTTACACTATTTGATAACACTACATAGCGTCGTAGCTATGCGCTATTTAAAACACTATATGTCTGCAACAGATGCATGTCATGTTAAGAAGTTGACTACAAAAGAATGGATTTGTCTTATAAATAATGAATACTTTATAAAGAAGAGGGGACAATGAATCTAGACTCCCCTTAGCTGACGCATTTGCTAAGAAATTGGCTTCCCTAGGAGCATGCCTAGAAGAAACATGATTACATCAAATGTTAGCTTGAACGTGAGATATGTAGAGGCCTCCCATGGCACCTGGATTATGCTGCTTGCTCAAGATAAGACTGACTTTAGACTCACCTTCAAGTAACAGAGGACTGACAAAAGAATAGAAATGCAGCTATGAGTCCCTCCTTTATAGCCGTTAGCTCTGCGTAATTGGAGATTCCTGTCCCAGACAGCCCCAAAGAGACTAATCTCAGAGTGCGTGTACCATCTCTAACTACCCCCTGGATACCAGTATCTCTAGGGTTGCCCCATGCCATAGAGAAACCATCAACATTCAGCTTCATGATAGAGAAAAAAAACATCCTTCAAATGAAAAAGGTCAAATTTTGTGGAGGCTGTTGAGATTTATCATTTCTAATGCTAATTTCCAAATTCCATTATTAGACTGCAGATTGCATATTGCAACAATTGTGGTACATGATTAATCTTGGTAAGGAGTATCGTACTACTATTTGAATCTTCATTTGCAGCATGTAATTCTCTGAAGAAAATTTCATTTGTTTAAAATGCAGAATAATTCATTGCAACATTAGACTTTTCCACATGCCAATCATCATGAGCCGACTAACAACTCTTCCGTAGTTTACTAACTATGGAAGAGGTGTGCTTTAGTAGAATAATCAACTAACAACTCTTCCATAGTCCAATCATTCATACAACTATCATTCAGATGAAATTAAGCATATAATCACTCTCGGAATTTATTGGCATTCTCAGATGCATCATAAAGTTCAACTGATCCACCAGTATTTTATAAAGTAGGTATTTCCATAGTTGACACAATCGGAGAATGCTGACGAAATGAACACGATACCTTATTTGTCTCGGCCAGTGTAAGCACACTAAGTTGCTTTAGCTTGCGGACTTGATCAGGTAACAGTGCAGGAATATGGCCAATGTTACCCATAAAACATGCAGGTTCACAGGTAACCAATTTCAGCACTTCCTATTTCCTTAAAGTAATATCTGAAAAGGTACAAATTTAAAGGAAATTTCAACCTCACAAGAAGAATTATAGCACAATCTTGGAGATCTCAAAGAACGCTCAAGAGAGTATTGCTATCGTAAAGGTTTATGTAGAGATAAAGAGGTCCCAACATTGTTCAAACAGAACAGCAGCCAGAAAAGTGAATGAAGAACTTTACAAATATAGTTATTTCCATTCTAATTATTTATAGTTTCAGTTCTCAAGCTACTTTTCATAAGTTATTTGGTTATCTTAAATTAGTTTATTCTCGCTGTTGGGAAATCTAACCTCTCAAAAAAAGTGTTGGGAAATTCTAGTTGTAGGAAAATGATTGTTAGATTTCAATTATTCTAGTGGTTTCTTCTCTATCAATCTTTTAATCCTCAACCCTCGAGTGTTTCAATTCTGTTCATGCTATTTTATACTTCACGGATTAAATTTTGTTTAATTCGAGCACTACAATACATAAACAACAAATCATAGCCTATGACAACTTTTTGGATTATTTGAACAATGACTCGCATAAACAGATTAACGAGGTGAGCTACATCACTTCATTCAGGCTACTTGGGGTTGGCTTTAGGGATCCTATTTGTCAACTCAAAACATGATCATTCTTATGGTAGCTTGGTGATCGGGTTATTTTCACCTTTCCCTCACAATATTACTTCGCCATCAATCCCCTAGGAGTATTTAGCCTTGCAAAGTAGCTCTTGCTGATTCAAACAGGATTCCTCATGCACCATGCCACTTGGATTAGAGTTTAAGCTGGAGATGCTTTTGTCTATTGAAAAAGTTTAATGATTCGCTGCCCACTGAACATCAACCCTCCATCCAGGCCGGGAACAGGCAAGGGCGACTGCTACCAGGTGAGATCTCACATATATCTATGACTGTGTGTAGAGGAATGCTAACTTCCCTACCTTCACAGGGACATTAGCAACGTCCCCAACACTTTTAGATGACATGTGGAACAGCCAATCATCAATCTAGATTATCCATTCACATCCCCAACACTCTGGATCTGGTGTGACTGAATTGACAATCAAGATTATCAGGATTCTCATACATATGTTTCATCATCATAGCTTTCACCCATCTATTTGGAAATCACACATCAAATCACTATAATTCCATTAAAAGAATCCAAAACCTAGAAATTGCAAAGAATAAAAGAATACATGGTAGCATGCCTTCATACATATGCAGACATACGATCTACATTGGCAAACCACCTCTGATTTGAACATAACAATCATTGAAAGGAACGTCTACCAAGAAACATACATTTGCATCTGGCCAAGGACTTCATCGACAGTTTCACCACTTCAAAGAAATTTGACAGAAATGATTGGATCCAACGTACATTTTACATTGATTTAGCCCAAGCTACAAGGAAAATATAGGAAGGTAAATGTCGAGGGACAATAGGTAGGACGGAAGGAGATTTCCTCTTCCTCTTTAGAAGGGTTAATTTATTTGTCAAAACTAGTTTTTCAAAGCAAGAAGAAGTTTCTCAAAGCACTTATGTCACTTCTGTAATATTCAATTATTTTCTGGTGCAAAGTATACATTTTAACATAATCTTTTACAAATTCTAGTCCGTTTTTAATGTGAAATATTCAGATTTGGCACAGAGTGCATGCCCATACCCAAGGAATGGCATGTTCAATACAGGTACCTTACAAGTTTTGAAGGATTGGGACATCATCAGTCACCAATATATTGGAGAAGATCTAGAGAAGCTATGAATCATGCCATAGTTTACAAGTTGAAGGCTGAAGGAGGCCCGGGAATTGGGATTGGGACTTGGTGATTAAGGGAGACTAATAAGCACATGAAGAGGAATTTTTCAGTAAAACCTTACGAGATGTTAAAAGACGCATGATCACACACTTAGGAATTAAAATATTGCAAGAAACAAATATACATAATAGGTTTCCATTGTATAGGGATAGGACCCCAAACTATGTGTCGTCGGACAAAAATATTCAATTAATAAATATGATTTTGATGAACTAGTTTTTAAGAAATAATGGATAATTCAATGCATTAATGCACTAACTTAAAACACCCCTAAGAAGAGATCCCCTCAAAATTTTGAAAAATGCTTTTTCCTGCACATTATTTTATTTTAAAAATTTTCTAGGTACATTGGTGTCATCGATATTATTGATAATATTCAAGGTATTCCAAAATGGTTACATAACAGCAGTTATATAATAGTAATGGTGGCAACTATTATGCGTTATAGGCTGTAATGGCCATTACGAAAAAATTGGCCTGTAGTAGCCCATAACGGTCCTTTAACGGCTGTAGTGGCCCCGTTACAGCCCATTATGGAGTAGAAATAGGTCTTTAAAAAAAAGGCATGACAACTGTTATGGGGGCCGTTAGAGCCTGTATTGTAACGGTGACAGCGGTGGCCGTTACAACCACCATTGCCATTATGGAATACATTGACAATATTGGCAATATTAACACAGATATCAATGATACAATGTATTTATTTCAAAGGGTTGTTGTCAATATCCCATGATATCAAAAATACCGTGTGATATCAGCGACATTACAGTATTGCTCTGTTGATCTTTCCCACCAAAATTTTGATTGTCATAATAAAAATTTGTGCCTAATGTTTTCGTGGTATGGCCAAACCTAAGAAACGCCTTTGCAACTAAGAGATAATTGTAATCAGATTCAATGTATTCACACTTTTGCTCCCCTAACTATGAATCACCATTCTGAGTGTCATGGGTTAGAAGAATTCACTATAACCATCATGGTTTTTTAAAAATAGCATGTTCGGTGTGTCCAGAGACTGAAAGTCATACCACTCGCCCTTGCTCCGACTCAGTCATACTTGCTCTAACTAGGTCTAGCTTCAAAGATTGACTCACAAAACGATTATTTTCCTCCTCCAATGACACCAAGTCAACTAGCCCAAGTCAGCATAGTTTTGGACATTATTTAAAACTCTAATAACCATGGGATCCTCTTGCCTAAGGAAGTGTTGAAATCTTAAAAACATAGCGAATTGCTTGTCAATGAAAAAAAATGAAAGGAGTACTGTACAACAAATTCAGAACAAGATACAAAAGAATCTTGGTCAATGCTAACAAACCAACAATGCAAGAAGCTCGTGAAAAATAGATTATATTAGTCCATTGAAAAACAGACAAATATGTTTGTATGTATATGTATATATGTATGTATGTATGTATATGTATATATGGACAATTAACGAATGGAATATACACAAATAAATGGCTATGCCAAAAAAAAAAAAAAAAAAAGGAAGAAAGAAAAGAAAAGAAGAAGAAGAAAGAAAGAAAGAAGCAATGAGACGTCTAAACCTGTATAAAATAAATGTGTAACACTTACTCTTGTAATCGCTGCATGTGCCACGAGAAAACAATTGAAGCATGTCAAGAAATACAGAATATTCAGTACCCTGAAGCTGCATTTGAGTGAGAAACAAAACATGTCAAAAAGAAAGTGGTCAAATATTGCTATAAATTATAGCGTTCAATATGATCAATTTCCAGACCAACCAAGAAAGCACATAAAGCATGAGTACAACTAAAATGAACAGGGTAAAAGGAGAATGTGCGATGAACTGCCCAAAGAGAACAGGCAGTAAATTGGCGTGCATTGATGGAAGAGGAGAGGTTTCCTCATATAGCTTTCACGATACCCAAAAAAAAAAAACACACAAAAACACAACACCCAACATCAGTTACATCTGACAAGGAAACTTTTAATAAAGAAATTAATGAAGAACTAGGAAAATCCAAGGAAAAAAAAGCCCATGCAACAGTGGATCCCTACGTAGACAGCATCCCTCATTGGACCCACCACGCTCCCACAGAAACGTCTTGCCTGGGAATCATTTTCAAAAGGAAATAAAAATACAACAAAATCATTATTATCTAAAGCCTTATCCCAACTAATTGGGGTGGGTTACACAAATTTTGTTCCACCAGTCCACTATTAAAGACCATATCCACAATCAAACCATAGATCATCAAATCTTTTCGTACCAACTTTGCCCATGTCCTTTTGGGCCTTCCCCTCATCCTTTTAGAGCCTTCAACTGAACCAACTCACTCCTAACAGGCCAATTCTTGGTCTCTGTTGCACATGGCCAAACCATCTACGTATACTTTCCCTCATCTTATTACCTATTGGTGCCAATGTTGTCAAAATCGTTATCGCATTGCAAATCTTAATAGGGTTGAATCAATCACATCATGAATCGTATCACATCGCACTGAACCAACTCACTCCTAACCGGGCAATTCTTGGTCTCCGTTAGCACATGGCCAAACCATCTACGTATACTTTCCTTCATCTTATTACCTATCGGTGCCAATGTTGTCAAAATCGTTATTGTATCGCAAATCTTAATAGGGTTGAATCGTATCGCATTGCATATCATATCGTAAATCATAAGATTTTTTATGATTTTCTTAAAATATATATAAATAAATCAGAAAAAATTTAAGAACTCATCAATCATCCTTTTGTCATCAATATGCACCAAGTAATACTATGTCATGATAGTGTTAAAGGATTCTTATCTTTCCTTTATTTTTGTCTTTTAAGAAATTTTCCTTAAAAAACATACAAGGATCCTTAAATAATTTTTATGATCTTGCTACCTTTGTTGAATGTAGAATCACCTTGGGAAAGCGGTAATTGATTCTTTAGACCGACGAAAAAAGATATTTTGATTTTTAACCATCATTCGACAATACATATAAATCAACATGAACGTAACCATCCATAAAAACATTTTAGATAAGTCATACATCAATTTGATTGTAACCATCCATAAAAACATTCCAAATAAGTCGTACATCAATTTGGTATTTCGACCAGTTAGGAAGTAAGAAATGATAATTAAAAAAATTCATGATTTGATGTTGAAGAGAATATATATCATTTAATCTCTTATAAGGAATAAAATAAAATAATTTACCTTTTCTAAATTATTCTTAAAGTCCCCACCAATTAAAAACATAAACTGAAAGCCAAGTGAAGCTTAAAATAGAAGAGAACAAGTCTAATTTGAATCATAAATCAGGATGTGAATCATAAAACGTAGGATTCAAATCATATAATCGTAGAATTCATGTAAAAAGGGATTCAATGTGGGATTCAAATTGTTTTTGCTTAAGATTTGACTCAAATCGTAAATTGTAAATCATAGGATTTTCACAACACTGATCAGTGCTACTCTTAAGTTCCCTTAAACGCCTTCATTTCTAATTCTATCCCTCCTCATCTTGCCCCTCATCCATTTCAACATGTTTATTTCAGCTACACGCATCCTACAAACATGTTGTTCCTATATGGTGGGGATGGTCTTATAACTTATCCTATAAAATCTCCCTTTCAGTTTGATTGGTATGTGGCAATCACATAAAAACTCCAGAGGCACGTCTCCACTCCATATACTCAACTCTAATCCTATGAGTAACATCCTTTCTAATGTCTCCACTCTCACGAGCTATTGAGACAAGATATCGAAAATGATCATTTTGGGTACTTCTTGGTCAACAATAATAATAATAAATATATATACAAGGAAAAAAGGAGTATTACTTTTCTTCCCGATGATAGATGTTGATCCACATTTGTCAAAGTTGCATAGATATCCTGTTCTAACACCACCATCGGGTGCAACATGAATCATAGAGCAGAAAGGTCTTGATTTGCATGTGCCCATAATGACTACTTGAGAACCATACCATGCTAAAAAGGTAAAATGTTGGAGCAATTCAATGATCCACAATCCAACCACTACTGAAAAGAAAGACCACTTCCACCCCCTCAAATGGAATGGTTTAAATTGCAATGGAGGGAAAATGGCCTTGATCAACGAATGAGACAAATAGAAAGTAGGCCACTTCTTTTCCTCTTACTACCTCATTTTTTTTCTTCCTTTTTTATGTTTCACTTCCGATCTCAGAGAGATGGTTCTTAGAGTTTCTAATGGTCCCAGAAGCCCACTTGTAGTGAGACAGAGAAAAAGTAGGAGACTTACAAAAAGAAGAGTTGCTTCCAAAAAGGTGTGTCCACGTCATGAATGGCTCCTTATGGGAACCTTGCCACGCAAGTCGTGGATTCCACATCCAACAGGGCTGTGCATCATTCAGTTCCCTAGCAATTGAATTAATTCTCTTTGGTTCATCATTCATGGATGGTTTCAAGTTTCTGTTGTTGTGATGCCTTAGGAGACCCTATGGTACACTATTGTTGTGTTTGCGTAGAGTGATTCAACATAATTATCTTTTATTTTCTGTTTCTTTATCATTGCCAGTGATTCATGGAGATGTAGGGTCTCAATTGTGGCATCTAGAGTGAGGATCAATTGCCGATATGGGTATGTATTTGAATCTTTGCTTCTAATTTGATGTCCTTCTCAAGTTACAGTATCAAACATTCAACTGAAAAAAGAATTACCATGATAAGTTGCTGGGATCCTCCAATCTAGGAAACTTATGAAAAAAAGGTCCATCAATGGTGATATGGAACAGACCAACGGCCTCCTAATCCTAGGCCCCACTTGTCAGAATTAAAAATCCACAGATAATGTGAAAGAGGCAGGACGAGTACTATATTATATACCATCCCTTCTCTACAACACACCCAAAAAATAAAATAATAGTGATGCAATGCCCAAGACACAAGGAAAAAGAAGGGGCATATATAGATTACCATGCCGGTACCTCTACAAGTCCTTCTAGAATAAGCTTATTCAGTAAGGGCTACGTGTGGGCTCACCATGGTGTGTGACCCATCTAATGTGTCCGTTAGGGTCACATCAACATGAAAGTTGGACATCACAAAAAATCAGGCCAATCCAACCATCATGTGCGGCACCACATGAGTTTGGAAATTATTGGGTGGTGGTCGATTGTTTTCTATGGTGCGGCTCATCTAACGATTGTATACACTTGATTTTTGGAGAATCCCATAATCATGGTGGGGTTCAGTTAACGTAGCGTTAGATGGCACACAAATAACACGGTGGGCCTTGTTGGGACTCGCAGAAGCACACAGAGAAGAATCAAACAAGATAATCACAATTACACAAACAAATCCAACAAGAAGGCAATCCGAATTTATGTGGAAAAATCCTTTCGAGAAAAAACCACGGCACAAAACGATAATGCACTATGAAAAATGAAGATACAAGAGATGAAATCTTACAAATCAAAGCCTCAAGAAGAAAAGCCCAAGCCTTTTCCCTTCAAAATTCCTCTCAAATCCTTAAGCACGATTATAGAATCCTAATTCATACCCTAATTTCGATTACGCTCAGTATATATACTACCACAACTGAAATAGGAAACAAATTATGCACTTAAACAATTCTGTGCGTGCCTACGATGGGACCTTCGATGGCATCGGCAGTCATCGAGGATCAGTCGATGACATCGAAGAACCCCTAATGCCATCGAGTAGCAATCTCCAAACTGTCCAGCAATCAACAAGAATTTTTCAAATTTTCTCGATGGGATCGAGCATCTGTTGATGGAATCGAGTGGTATGTCGATGGCATCGACAAACTCTATTACAGATATATTTAAGACATTAGACAACAGGCCCCACAAAGGGGTCGTTTGGACAATGAGGCAAGTTGTAACGCACAATGTATTGCACCCTTGGGATACAGATACGTATCGGTTATCGCACGGGATATATCGTTTGTATCGCATAGTTTATCGCACTTTTTGGGAAACATGGGGAAACATTGGGAAAATGGTTGAATTTTTTAATGGAACTTTGGGGATTGTTAAAAAGGCCCTTAATACACACTTTTAAATCATAACATCTCAAAAAAAAGATGCACATAATAAATTTCCTTTGTATAGGGTCCTAAGTTATGCGGTGTTTAACTGAACTAATGCAACTATATTTAAATTGAATGAATGATATTTATAAATATATCATAGTCATGTATAAAAACACAACCAATTCATTGAAAAGCAAAATAAGAACTGAAGAAGTAAAATTTGATAAATATACATATCAATGATGGGGACTAGTTGTGGTCTAGACCCACATAGAGTTGCGTGGTGGCTCGTAATCATCATCTCCATCTCGACGAGGCTGGGCATAGTACTGCTGCTCCACAATTCGACAATATTGTGCCCAAGTCATAGTAGAGTGGTACCAGTTAAGATACTCCCTTACATAACGCTGGTACTCATCCTCTCCAAACTGAATCAATACGCCCATTTGTGGGTACTGTGTAATCGTCACAGTCTGTAACTGATATGGATCTGGGAAGGGCACATATGAAGCTCCTTGGTATCCATATTGTTGGCCATATCCATACTGCTGCTCATATCCTTGCCCATATGTAGAAGTGAACTCCTGACCAGGGTTGAAAAATGATGTGCCGTAACTGCTGGAGTCACTCGTCGCATATCCACTAGGTCCATATCCATGCCCATACTGTGGCACAGAACTCGAGCTACTCTCCAGTGTTTGTGATCCAGATTCATGTTGTGGCCTGTAACTCGAGCTCCCCTCCCTCGTCCGTGATCCAAATCTAGAGCCACCTCGCTTGCCACGAACGCTTGTGTCCCTCATACATTTTGCTAGCAGCTCCTCCTCAAAATCTGAAAGTTTATGAGTCTTCTTTTTCTGCAGTAGCTTTTGACGCGTGTATGTTTTATTGTAAACAAGACGAGGTCGTGGTTCTCCTGGACGAGAACCGTGGTCAGGGTCCTGCGTGGAATGATCGAAATTCTCCTCCCCGGTAAAAGGGCTAAGAGGCCTCTTATCCTGACTCCCACCCGTGTCGCCACCATCCCCGTTGCCACCACCACCATCATCATCATCATCCTTACTGTCATCAGAGTCATCGTCACCCTTATCGCCGCCATCATCATCACCGGACTCATTTCCTGCATCACTCTCTGACTCAGTCTCGGTGTCAGATAATGTTTCCCCGCCACGTGTCCCGCGTGATAGTGACTGCCGCGGGCTGCCCTCCGGACTCCTCGTTAATGGGTCGAATGCTTCATCAGGAGACCTCTGCTGCTCCACATGTTTGTCAACATTAATCCCTTGTGTCTCTGCTTCTGCCGCAATATGTGGCTCTGGTCGCCCATCCGAGGTATCTAAGTCATCCGACCTAACCCACTGGTAAACTAGGTCATCCTCCGCATCCTCAGCATATGCATGCTGTCCGACCGTCATCAGGTCTAGTGGGTCTTCCTGTGCTTTTCTTCTTCTTTCCGAGCGGAGCAACCTCTCTCGTAACTTCATATTGTAGTGACAATACACTAGCTTCTGAAGCCTCTCATACCCTATTCTATTACGTTTATTTGTATGTATGAGGGAGAATGTACTCCAATTCCTTTCACAGGGTGACGAGGACACCGTCTGTGCAAGCACACGGACAGCCAGTCGTTGTAAAACCTCACAGTCAGTCCCATACATGGACCACCATTCGCCTGCATATCATAAGATTCTTTCATTATCCTAGATTTTCCAAAATAATATAAAAGTTAAGTTTACTACAGTGACTCACATGGCATCATGGCGTTCCTTGACTTCACTGCAGGGTGACACCCAAACATCCCAACTGCATCGCGGAATTTAACAATCTGTTGATGGTGTATAGCAATTAGAATAAGTGTTTAATGATTGAGATGAAGATAAGGAGAATGTAAGTGCGGAACATATTTACATCACTACCAAATGTGCCTTTCCCTGGACAGTCGGGGAATAAGTGATCGTACACCTCATGCACAGCCCTTTTTAATGAAGAGGTTCCGGCTATGGTGGTATTTGGGATTTAGGAAATATGCTGAAAACCAACATATACACATCAATACAACCCTCATTTATTATTGCATATGGAAAAAAAAAATCCATATAGGTACTTACCGGCCTGATGTAGTGGGTGAGAAAGCGTCATTTCCCAACGATCGTCTATTATTGCATGCACCCACTTATATGCATTGGGAGCTTTAACCATAATAGCCTCTTTCATCAGCTGTATAGACGGATACAACGACCCCATCGACGGATTTGTCTCATTATCCACCATCCTCAACACCACATAAATAGGCTCTATAATACCCACAACACCACGCACTTTATCCCAAAATGAATTTCCCAGCACCAACTCTTCAATTCTATAGGTTACTTTTGTCAACCTCTTTTTCCATTCTACATAATCATGAGAGGCGAAAAGCTCTTGTAACCCTTGTTTGTGTTTGAGAAGGCTACTTAAGGCAATATAATTTGTGGCGAACCGCGTCGCTCCGGGGCGCACTATATCCCCACCACACCTCTCGCGCATTGCGGCTAATAACCAGCTGTGGTTGTATACAAAGTTTGTGATAAGCCGTGCATCAGTAATTACAGTCTTCACCGATGGCCTATCCCCGATCGCCTCCAGCATGAGATCGATGCAATGGGCTGCGCAGGGGGTCCAATACATATGATACTTGCTCTGAATATCCTTCCCCGCCTTAACAAATGCACTCCCATTATCCGTAACAAACTGCACAATATTTCTCCTCCCAACATCTTGCATGACGTTGTGCATTAGTTTGTAAATGTAGTTAAAATCCTTGATCTTACTACTCGCATCTATACTCTTTAGGAACACCGCCCGTCCCCTGGAATAGACCATAAAATTTATAATCGACATCTTCGTCGATCCGGTCCAACCGTCACACATGGTGCAGTTGTACATCTCCCATGATTGCCGATACGAATCAACGTATGTCTTCATTTCTGCATGTTCATCATCCAAGTATTTCCCCATGATCTGGGCGGGTGTGGGAGGCTGCACACCCTCACCCCCACGCTGCACTTCACTTATCATATTTTTAAAGTGCGGGCTTGCTGCGGCATTTGCGGGGATTTGATCGTATATAAAAAATTTTGCTATAAATTTTTCAACTTTTTTCCTCACATCCCCTCCACTAAACATCTCCTTTATTTTCTTTTGTGTCCCTCCTGCCTCTTTGTACATCCTCGGATCTGAAGGTAGATCCGGTACCCGCATGCTACTACTCCTGCCCATGCCCCATATTCCTCCCCGCCTACTACCCTCCCCTGATCCACCCCTAACACTCTCCCCTGCTCCACTCCCCCCACCACGCTCATGGATAGACCCCTCAAATCTAGGCCTACTTGTGTCCCACCTCCTATCCTGATCCCTCTCCCACTGATCCCGTATGGACTCTTGAATTGCACGTCTGTATTCGGGATCATCATCATTATCGAGATCCACTACATCATCCTCACCTGCATATGGTAGCCTCCCCAACTCCTCCCTAATCTCCCTCTCCCGTGCATGTCGCTCATCTTTTGTCTTCACATTTTTTTTTTCAATATGGTCATCATCTGTTCTCGCACATCCTGTGGGCACTTCGGGTAATCCACAACATTGCGATACCCTCCCGCTAAATGCTCCTTTAAGCGGGTTACCCCACCACTCCTCGATACATGACCACACAAATTACATATACTCCCGAATCGATTATCGGGAATGGGCCGACCGTACGTCCACCCTATATCAGGTTGCCTACCTCCTCTTCCTCCCGACATATTTTATCTGTAAAATAATATTATATTAGTACTTGTTAGGGCCCACCTTGGGGCATGTGCTGTATATCCATGACACTCATCCATTTTGTTAGATTATTTTAAGGAATAGTCCATAGAGCACCATCCACATGTACATGGCATTGGACGCTTAGATTTGCCCGATTGGTGTGATTTTTACATGGTTCTCCATGACATGTATTGTGCATCTAATGGACGGTACAGATCAATAGATTGGACTATTCAAGTATCATGGTGCAACTAGAAGTACTATAACTTACAGTACTCTGAAGGCGCTGGAGCATTTTTTTCAAAATAGATGGGAAAAACTTGTTTTCTTTTTTATCTTGGCCATGCGTTCACGTTATCTTTTTATTACTGTGTTTAGAAATGTTGCGCTGGGCTCATGGCAAAATAACCTAGCGTGCCTCTAGTTGAAGTGGGGCATTTTGACAGTTTCATCAATCAATCTGAACCGTCCATCAAGTCTAGAACATATTTGCTAGACTACCCAGTGAAAATCATACCAAACCGATGATCTAATTCATTTTTTATTTGGTCTTATATCTTGTGGACGTAGATTGGGTACTACCCCACGTATCTCAAAAGCTCAGCACAAGCAGGGCCTCTGTGGGGCCACCTTGATGTATGGATTTTATCCACACTGTCCATCCATTTTTCCATATCATTTTCAGTGTATAAGCCCAAAACAAGGCAGATCCCACGATGAAGTGGACCACACCGTGGTGTTTGAACGCACACCGTTAAAAGCTTATTGGGAGCCTTAGAGCTTTTTTTTTTTTGCTTTTTTCTTTTTTTTAACACACGCACAGACACAACCCCACACACTCACGCTATTGGAATTTCACCACCTATGGATGCTCGAAATCTAATATGGTTTTCCCTAATCTGGTTTCCACCGCTTGCTTCATCATCACCGTTTCTTCCATTAGTGTGGTCCACTTGAGCCTTGGATCTGCCTATTTTGATACGACAAAATGGATGAACGGTGTGGATAAAACCCATACATCATGGTGGGGCCCTCAGAGCCCCTGCCTATCCTGAGCGTCAATCAGGCAAGATGGTACCCATCCCCATCACTTTTTGGTAGCCATCCTTTGACTAAGCCATACATGCAATGGTTAGGATTGCCTAACCAAAGCAATCCACAGTGGGCCCTGATAAATAAATGAATGTAACTTTGATCTCCTTTGAACCGCTCGCACACCGGAGCTCGAGGAGCATCGGTGCTCCTCTTCACCCCACACGTACCTGCACCAGCTATACAGAGTTAGTACTGAGTAAACTCTTGGAGCCCACTGTGATTTAGGTATTTTATACACTCCGTCCATCCATTTTACCCGATAATTTTAGTTCTTTAGCCAAAAATTAAGTATATCCAAACCTCAATTGGACCACACCACCGTAAAAGTGTTGAATGAATTTTGACCATTAAAAACCTTTTGGGGCATTAAAAGTATTGGATCGTGATCTTTGTTTTTCTCTTCATCCGGGTCTTTATGACCTAATCAATGATTGGATTTCGGATAAACAGACATTGGGCCTTAGGAGGATTTAAATGTTGGATATCCAATCACTATTGTTTTCATGTGGTGTGGTCCACTAAGATTTATATCACTCTTATTTTTAGCATGAAGGGCTAAAATGATCTTTTAAAATGTATGAACGGAATGGATGAAACACATACATCATGGTGGGGCCCACATACCACCGAACACCAGCCACGGGGCTGGTGTCAAGGGGAGTAGCCAATCCGTTCCCGTCCTGCGCGGAACCGGATGGACGCGGATTTCCTGCGAAAGCCTCTGGAAACCTGGGTGGGGCCCAACGTGATGTTTTTGAGAAATCCACCCCGGCCATCCATTTTCCGAGATATTTTTAGGATGATAGGCCAAAAATGAACCGTATCCAATACTCAAGTGGACCTAAAATGTGATTATTGAAGGTACACAGTTGAAATATTTGTGGGCCACAGAAGTTTTGAATCAGGCTAATATTTGTGTTTTAAGTTCATCCAAGTAGTATTGACGTTTTTAACGGTCTACATAATCATTTAAACATCACAAACTACTCCAGAAAGTTTTCAATGGTAGGAATTTTCCTACCCACCTTTTACTCTAGTGCGGCCCACTTGAGTTTTGGATCCTTCTCATTTTTGGTCTTTAGTACTAAAATGAGCTCAGAAAACTGATGTACGGGGTGGATTTGTTAAAAACATCACGTTGGGCCCCACCCAGTTTTCCAGCGCCCTTTCGCAGGAAATCCGCGTCCGAAGGATTAGGTACTGAGTAACTCAATACCCTTAGCGTACTGAGTAAACTGTGTGGGGTCCACTGTTATTTATTTAATTTATCCACTCCGTTAATTCATATTAGCAGATAATTTTAGAGCTAGAGCACAAAAATGAAGCAAATTAAAATCTCAAGTGGACCACATTACAGGAAACAGTTTGATTGAACCTCTACCATTGGAAATTTTTTGGAGGCCAAAGAAGTTTTGGATGAAGCTGATGTTTGTGTTTTCTCTTCATCCATGTCTTTGAGATCTAATGAACAGGTTGTATGACAAATGAAAATTAATTTGGACCCTAGGAAGATTTCAACGGTGGAAATCATTATTCCACACTGTTTCCCTTGTAATGGTCCCCTTGAGCTTTGGATTCACTTCAATTTTGGTATTAACCCCTAAAATTATCAGTAAAAATGGATGGACGGTGTGGATTAACCATATACATTAACAGTGGGTCCCACCAACTGAGTTTACTCAGTACGATAAAAGCGTACTGAGTAACTCAGTACGCAATCCGATTTCAAGTGACGCCACCAAGTTACGTGGGTCCCACCATGATGTATTTTTGCTATCCACACCGTCCATCCATTTCAACAGATCATTTTAGGGCGTGAGCCAAAAAATAAGTCAGATCCAGCGCTCGAGTGGACCCCACCACAGAAAACAGTGGAGAGAGTGACGTTCACCATTAAAAATTTCTTGAGGTCCACCACGATTTATGTATATTATCGGCTCCGTCCATCCATTTTACTAGATAATTTCAGGGCTTTATCCCAAAAATAAACCATATATAATGTTTAAATGGGCCACAAATTACAAAACAGTTGAATTGAACATCCACCGTTAAAACACCTCCACTGTTTCATGTGGTATGATCCACTGCCCCTCTCTAAGTTTTGGGATAAACCCCTAAATTTAAATGGGAAAACAGATGGACGGCGTGGATAGACCACATACTTTACAGGTGGGCCCAACTGAGTTTACTGAGTACGATAAGAACGTGCTCAGTAAACCACGGGATGCACCGATCCCTGTTTCACCCGTCCCGCACGTCTCCTTCATTTTCCCCGTCCGTCGCGAGAGCCTTCCCTCTCCTTCACGCGGCGAGGGTTCCGGAGAGGATTTCTCTTCCGTTTCCTCAAATCCGGCCTGATTTCTCGCCGAATCGCCGAGAAATCCGCACAGGCATGCTCCAATCAGCGAAGGAACCGAGAAATTGAAGAAAATATCAAGAAAAATTCAAGAAAGAGGAAGAAGGCTACTTACCTGCCGAATGGCCCACCTCCGATCATCGCTACAGCCTACGGCTACCGCTCTCTCTCTCTCTCTCTCTTTCTCTCTCTCTTTTTCTAATTCTAAATTTTTTTATTCTCCACAACCTACAGCATCGGCTTTTTTATCGTTGTGGCCTGTGGGTTGTTGGCTACTGTGGGACCGGTGAGTCCCCTGCAAACACACCCGTGAGTGTCCGTGACTCTGTTTGTCAATTTCCGACAATAATGGAGGCGAAAATACCGCGATATCTAAATCGGGGTGGGTTGTATCGGCGATGTCGACAATGTATCGTACGATATCGACGATATATCGCACGATATCGACGATAATATCGTACGATATCTTAAGTTTTGGATTTTTTGTATCTTCCGGGTGTTATCGGGGGTGTTTCATCTCGCCCTATTACAGATATATTTAAGACATTAGACAACAGGCCCCACAAAGGGGTCGTTTGGACAATGAGGCAAGTTGTAAATGATATGCTCTAAAATGCTTGTAAATCATTTACTAGCAAGAAGCCTGAGGATCAACCCTAAGCTTTAGTGAGAGGGGCTTAACCCAATGATCCACTTTAAAATCCAACATGTTTTTAATCTTCTTATTTCGGTACTTTTATGGTTATATTTAGTTGTTTAACCTTATAAAGGAGCATTTGAATTCGTGGGCCCACTTCTATGGCTCACCTACTACTTGGTTTTATGTGAGGATCAACCCTAAGCTTTAGTGAGAGGGGCTTAACCCAATGATCCACTTTAAAATCCACTCTTAATGTCATTTGAATGTCTTTTTAATGAATCACTTCTCTAAACTATCTCAGGTGTGAATACACAATTAGGGCCTGTTTGGATTCGCGTATTAGAGTGTATTGTATTGTATTCGGGTACTGTTCATGTATACTTTGAAAGATTTTCAGAATACATCCTAATCAGCATGTCATTATTCAATGTTTGGATAGGACGTATTGTCTGGGCAAGTAAACAATTTCTTGTACTATTCAATGTTTGGATACAACGTATTAGGCCTGCGTATTGTACTGTTGTGAAGGTGATTGTTCCGTCAATGAAGTTAAGGCTTCCGGTAATGATAGTGGAATCCATGCCATCCCCTACTAGCATTATGTTCTTCTTCTTCTTCCCCACATCGACCTTCTCTTTATATGTTCCCTGTGGAGAAATCTGTGAAAAGGAAGAGAAAGAACCTGTTCAGAGGAATCCGACAGCGTCCATGGGGAAAATGGGCTGCCGAGATCAGAGACCCAAGAAAAGGAGTTCGGGTATGGCTTGGGACCTTCAATACTGCCAAGAAGCTGCAAGAGCTTATGATGCCGAGGCTCGGAGGATCCGAGGCAAGAAAGCCAAGGTGAATTTCCCTGAAGAACCATCCACAGTCACTCCGAAACGCCCTGTGAAACCGAGTTCTCAGAAAGCTCTAAAGTCTGAGAAAGCCACGCCCAATCAATCCTTCAATTTCATCAACAACTCAGATCATGAGTTCTACAATAATCTTGGGTTTATGAGCGAGGAGTCGTCTGTTAAGCCATCTGGGTGTTTGGGTTCCTTCCCCGCAAATGGAAATCCAGTGGAATTCAATTCTGTCATGCCTTCTGATGGTGGGCGCCTTTGTTTCAACTCAGATCAAGGGAGTAATTCTTTGATTGCTCTGATTTTGGGTGGGAACGTGAGGCCAAAACCCCTGAGATCTCATCCATTCTCGCTCCCACACCAGAATCTGATGAGTTGGAATTCATAGAAGATGCGAATCCGAAGAAAAGACTGAAGAACATTTCTGAGAATGCAGTGCCGGTCGAGGAAAACATGACAATGCCATTTCCCTGGCCATTATCAATGGCCCGGCATGAAGATGGCTAGTGGGCCTGATCACATATTTGAAAGTGGTTTGTGATGGTCAGTTGGTGGGCCACAAAAGATGCTAGGGCTGTGATGGTGAGGATGAGGGCTTTGAAAGCAGGTGAGGACCTCTTGGGAGATCTAAGAAGGGGTGTGTTGACAGTTGTCATGATGCAAGGTTGTGTACGGAACCTCTTTTCTCGGAATCCTCTCTTACACGAATGCAGTACATTGAAGAGAGAGTATTGACGGCAACAGCGCCGTCTGACAGCGCTCCACCGCCGATTCAAAGTTTTGGATTTTGAATGTATTCGCGCGCCTGGAATTCCAGGCATTTCAATTCCAATCCAAACATAGTAAATGTCAAATCAGGACCCCTAATACCATACAATACGTCTTAATATGCGAATCGATTTGGAACCCCCCGGATTCGCAACCCCCAGGATTGGAAACCCCTGGATTGGCAATCCTCTCGGTGTGTTTGGTACCCTTGAGTGTGAATCAACTTTAATTCAAAAATACCTATACATGGTATATTCACGGGGGTTTGAATTTAATTACTAAATCAACTTTAATATCCTCAATTAGTGAGATATATAATTTTTGACACTATGGTTGTGATAAGCCCGCTAAAATATATGTTTTGCCTAAAAGTGATGAAATTCCAAGTCTCAGATGGACCGCAAGCACAAGATCATGTCTGAGTGACTAACCAATGATTTTTAATCGTTGATTGATATGGACAATGTTTGGACGGTGCTGGACAATATTTGGACGGTGCTGATCTACATGAACAATGTTTGGACGGTGCTGATCATCGTTAGTGGGCCATGTGCCCAGTAGAATGATAGTGTACAGTGACATACATTTATACCTGCAACTATTCAAATGATTTTAGGTGTAATCCAAGCTCTCACCTTGGATTACAAACCCCCTCAAAGAGGGGATTGGAAACCCCCTGGATTGGCAATCCCCAGTTGCTTTATGCTGCCAAACAACCATGGGGATTTGAAACCCCCTCTAATTCCAATCCAAACATAGTAAATGTCAAATCAGGACCCCTAATACCATACAATACGTCTTAATATGCGAATCCAAACAGGCTATCCAAACACTGTAATAAATGATTTACAACTTAAAGCGAAACAGACAGGCTGTAAATCATTTACAACTTAAAATCATTTACCACCGTCCAAACGACCCCAAAGTAAATAGTGCAGAAGCAGGGAGCAGATGAAAAACTTGTAGAAAAAGCTATTTCTACATAGACTTGTAAAGGGACCGGCCTTATAGATTACACAGAAAATGGATATAGAAAGAGAGAGGAGGAGAAACCAACCTCAGCAACGTTAGTAAGGGAAAGAATCTCAGAGAATGTGAAAAGCAAAGGATGCGATGTGGCGTCGACGATAGCTTTAGAAACAGGAGCGCCACTGGGACTCTTCACCTGTTTGACGAAATGCTCGATCAGGTCCGCCTGTTTCTGCTCGATATCCATTCGGCTCTTGAAGAAGCAACAAGACAACTCCCTTCCTCTCAATACATGAGGACGTGCTTTTTCGTGTCCGTGGGACCGATTTGCCTGCTTTGGGTTTGTTTATAAAGATCTTGCAGGGGTCGGTCGAACGAAACTGGGTTTTGCTAGCTTGAGCCGGTGAGGAATTGCGTTGAGGTTAACGTAGGTTCGGGCGACGGCTCCCCTCTCCAGAAAGACTTTTGCCCCGACAGGAGGAGCTCGTTTGGCCTCCGTCGCGGCTGAGGAGTCAGGATCACTAGCATGATGGCCACGTGTTCCGACGGTTTAACCGTCCACGTGTTACCAATAGTATAAGAAAGATATGGTCCCATAATCACGCTTGATTAATGATTTTGGACCGTCCATATTGTGGAACCCATCGTTAGTTTATGAGTCGAGACCATCACAAAAGCTCCATGGAGTGGCATCCCAGCTTATGTGGCAGAGGAGAAGACCGTTATCATGGAGCGCGACTTGGCTTCGCCCCGGAACCAGCGCTGTGGGTGGAACCCTGAGTGTAGGGCCCACCTCTATGTATGCGTTGTGTATCCACGCTGTACATTTGCTTTGCCATTTTATTTTACAGCGTTGCCCCAGAAATGAAGCAGATACAAATTTCAGGTGGACCACACCACAGAAACAGTGTTTCTTGACCATTAAAAACCTTCCATGAATACAAAAGTTTTTCATCAAGCTGATACCATTAAAAACCTTCCATGAATACAAAAGTTTTGTGTGACCTTATCCACTGGTTGGCTGGTCAACAAACATTATAATGGATCCTATGAAAATTTTAACGGTGGCATTCTAAGAAAATTTTAATGGTAAGCATTCTATGAACACCGTTCCCTTCTTGGTCAAGGCATAAGGGACCATCCACTCCATTAATCTCAAGAGTTAGGTTTTGGTTGGCCTGGAAATTACAATTGAGGTTTCTCATAAATAATGTTTGGGATATGTTCTTTGTACTAGGACCAATTCAGTAAAAACCTATATGCAAGCTCAGGGAAAAAAAAAAAAAAAAGCTGCTCCTGATCACCATCTTTGTCGCCTGAGATGAAAATTCTCTCTCATTTTCTCCTCTTTTTTTAAATCTTTTCATTTAGTATGGAATATTGATCCTTGGTTTTAAGGATATGGGTTTATTTTGTCTCACGATTTTAAATCTGGCTTCTAAGCTATCCATTATATGGAGCTCAACTTTGATTGACTATCCCTCTAAAAACTCTTTGGAATGAGTAATCCTAACAACCTAATTAATGAATGAGAAATGGGTGGCCGATATTTATTTGACCAAAGAAGATCCCATTAGTTATTTGATTGTCCATCACAGGTTGAAGATTACACTTAATTGGATACTTCAATCATCCCATCAATGACTAGGAAAATGAACAATCTACATTGATTATAAAATAGTACAATTGTTTATTTGAAATATCTTTGAAATGCAGTCCACCCTTCCTTGCTAGTTTTCGTGACTGAGAGTTGAGGGAAAAACATGAGATGTTATAAGGATATTTCATGTAAATAACTCATGTTGCATTATTTTATACGGTAATTTTCAAAATTTAACAACCAAAAACATATGAAGTAGAAAATGTCATCCAAACAACAATTGCCCATAAACTTAGATTTCTATAACTAGGTTTTTGAATTTTAATATCTAGAAACATTTGCTTAGAATTTTTTATTTTTTTTCAGAAGTGGCTGCCAAACAGGGCCCTAGTATTTAAATCAAATGATATCCAAGGACCAACCTAAGTTTTGGAATGGTTCAACGAATTGTGTCCCTTCATCTTAGTGGGTCACACATGACGGCCAGGTTGATGGCATTTGCAAAACATAATAAACCATGCATCCCGTCCAAAAGTTTTTATGGTGGGTGTCACCTTTGGCATTGTCCCCTGTTGCTCCCTTTAATGTGGCCCACTTGAGTTACGTATCAGGCCAAAAATGTCAAGAGCTTGTGAACATTTTTGGCCTCTTATTGACCGGGAAAGGACATTAACAAGAAAACATTTTTTGTAGCTGCCATTTTAGCTACCCCATCCACTCTCTGGCCACGAACGGGCAGTTTTGTGGGTGGGTCCACCGTAATGTATCTGTTTATCCACACTGTTCATCTTGGATCATTTTAAGGTATGTGCACAAAGGTGAGCAAATCCAATGCTCAAGTGGACCGCACCACAAATACGACTTGCATTTAAAGCAACTCAAGATTACTATTTAGTGTGGTTTACTTGAGTGTTTGATCTGCCTCTTTGTTGGATTTGCCTCACATTTGTGTACATACCTTAAAACGATTTCAGAGAAGATGGACAGTGTGAATAAACAGATACATCACAGATTCACAGTAGGCCAGCCCACAAAAGCGTCTGTCATGTGGGGAGGGGGTAGGACGCAATCCACGTCCCTTCAGCTGTGGGCTATATTTATCTTTTTAATTCATGGATGAGAGTAGACTACTGCTTCTCTTACATCAGCATACCCAAGGGACCATGCAACAAAGGGGCGATTGTGAGAACTTTATAACATCCACCCCCTACGTATGTTTGGCCACTTTAGACCATTCACATCATGTATATATAAAATTCAAGTGGACCACAGCATTTTCAAAAAGCGGTCATAGGTCACCCATGAAATTAAACCTACTTTAATATAACCCAAATCGAGTAGGTTTCGGACTACATCTAAACCCAAAACATTTGCAGTCCAAGTAAAACTTTTACAACCAGGCCCAGATCCATTATTTAATCAGATCGGGTCCAATGGTCCATCTGGTCATCCTAATACATTCGCACCCTAGCTATGCATAGGTTAACCTTAGCCCCAACCTGACCACAAGAGGACCCAACCCAAATCCCAACCGTGCTCAACTTTTACCTAAATGGATGTGATTATTCTCAACCCACCCGAATTTGCCTGGCCCAAGCCCAAACAAAACTCAAATAAGTTGGCATTTTCAAAACCTGAACCAACCAACGACCATGGCAGGGCAGCTCGACCCGAACTTGGGTTGGGCCCTACTTGGTGTTACTATGTTGTATACGTACAATCAGGTAAGAACCCTTTACATACAAAAGGACCACCTATGATGTGACCTGCCTGAGCTCTGAAGGTTGGAAGCGGATTGGCTGGTGTACCACACACCAGCTATATAGCTGCTGTATTGACATCAACAAGTTCTGTGGGTCCCATCATGAGGTATGTGTTATATCCAAACCGTCCATACATTTTGAGATATCGTCTTAAGGCTTTGGTCGAAAAATAAGACAAATCTAAAGATCAAGTCGACCACACCGAAAAAAGCAGTGGGAGATTGAACGTCTACCATTGAAACCCTTTTGGGGTCACAGAAGTTTAGGATCAATATGAAATTTCCTTATCCTCTTCATCCATGTATTTGTGACCTTATTAACATATTAGATGGAAAATAAACGTTATAGTGGGCCCTATAAATTTTTTAACGGTGAAAATCATTATCTTCGCTGCTATTTTTGGTGTGGTCTATTTGAGCTTTGGATATGATTCATTTTTCCTTAAAATATTCTAAATGATCTCGAAAAATGGATGAACGGTGTGGATATAATAAATACATTATTGTGGGGCCTATGTAACTTTGATCTCCTTTGAACCGTTCGTACAGCAGGGAGATCAGGAGCATCGGCGCGCCCTCGTCTTCCCGCGACGCGTGTGTACACCAGCTATATAGCTGGTGTGTGGTACACAGCCAATCACTGTGAACGGTTTGATGAAAGTTACACGCCGTGATGGCCCACTGAAAAATCTATGGCTGGCGTCCCATCCCCACTGTTTTTTGTCGTGTGGCCTACCCGGGCTGTGGATCTAGCTGATTTGTGGCTCAGAGAGTAGCATCGAGAATCACACCTGATGGACGGAGGGGATGTCACAGGGACACAACGGGAGCCCACAGAGTCACCAAAAGCAGCCAAAGACACGCGTCCCTCTTCTATCATCTTCCTTCATGCAAATCCCCTGCATCAGATCCCAGAAGGCACGTGCCAGCCCACGTGTCCGCGTTCTTTCCCTTATATATAAGTCCTGCCTTCCCAAACATATCAAACAAACAAAAGCTCCGTTCCGTCACCGTCTCGCCTCTCCTTTCTTTTACAATGGCGGACCGCCAGCCCCCACAAACCGCCCCCCGTTCTCACCAGGTCTTCAAGGCAGCGACGGCCGCCGGTGCCGGCGCCTCCCTCCTCGTCCTCTCTGGCCTCACGCTGGCCGGAACGGTGATCACGCTGACGATCGCCACGCCGGTGCTGGTGATCTGCAGCCCAGTGCTAGTCCCGGCGGCCATCACCGTTTTCCTCATCCTGGCCGGATTCCTCGCCTCCGGCGGGCTCGGCATCGCCGCCTTGTCAGTGCTGACGTGGATATACAGGTACGTGGCAGGAAAGCACCCGCCCGGGTCCGAGCAGCTGGATCGGGCGAGGATGACGCTCGCGAGCAAGGTCAGGGATGTGAAGGAGCAGTACGGACCGCAGCAGCAGCGCGGCAGAGGGGAGGGTGCGCAGGCTTCTTAAGCTGCGCACCCTCGATGCGTCAATGGAGGACAGGTAGAGTTACTACACGAAGTTGAGGCCGAGAGAGTCAGTTTGTAAAAGTGGGGCCCGTTGATCGATGATCTGAGGCGTTGATATGGTGGGACTCACCATGGAAGGATCCATGCGCCAAAATCACTCAGATTGGTGGGTGATTTTTGGTGCACGGTCTGGATCACTGAGTAGTGG
Organism: Magnolia sinica; assembly: GCF_029962835.1. Taxonomy (NCBI): domain Eukaryota; kingdom Viridiplantae; phylum Streptophyta; class Magnoliopsida; order Magnoliales; family Magnoliaceae; genus Magnolia; species Magnolia sinica. The sequence continues at coordinate 9,426,350 of NC_080578.1, read as the reverse complement.
GTCCCACGTGTGCAAACTGACCCGGACACTAGTGTATAATCTCTCGTGCTAGCATGTAAAATGCCTCCGTTTCGTTTGTTTCTTGGGTGTTTTTATGTTATATTTTCTATATGTCGTACGAATGAGTTCGAGTTAATGTTAGTATATAAGTAAATTCCGTTTGCATACAACACGTTGAATGTACAGTCAGCAGTTTTGTTCATGTGTGGCCCACCTGATTAAAGGGGAGAGATGGATGGGGAGCATTTTCCTGTTGGAAATGGGAATTTGATCAAGGGAGCAGCAGAGGTTACGTTTGGGGGCCTCTAAATCTTGAAGCGCATCTGGAGAATGCGGTCAGGCGTTGGGCTATCTTAAGCGTCTGATAAATAGGGCCTGGTTTGGCTATCCTAAGCGTTTAAGAAATAGGCCTTTCCTCGCTTCATGGGAGCCGTTGATCATTTTTATGACACCGTTCTCATTTGTGCCTTACTATTTAAAGGGCTAAAATGGTTCATCTCGGAATATGAAATATATCGAATTGATTTCTTGGGGACACGGATTGCCTGCGGCCTTAAGTTCTGTGGGGGCCATGGTAATGTATATATTACAGGAGAGCGGATTAGGTGAGACCCCGGCCTCACCCAAAATGGTGTGGCCCTTATCGTGGTGCCCACCTTGATGTATCTAATCTGTATCCATACCATCCATCCGTTTTTAAATATCATTTTATGGCATGACCCAAAAAATGAAGAAGGTCCATATCTCAGTGGACCATATTCTAAAAAACTTTCTCGGAGGTGATTGAACGCCCTACCATTAAAAATTTATTTGGGCGCACTTTAATCTTAATTTCCATGGTGTTTATTTGCCATCCAACATCCAATCACTTGATAAAGTCATATAAGAATGAATGTCATAATAAAGAAACAAACAAATATGGTTGATTCAAAACTTGTGGCACATCAATGGTCAATCACCACTGTTTTCGATTTTATAGTTTCCACCTGATAAAGGATAGATACATTAATGTGGGCCCATGGTAAGGGCATCACCCAAAAGGGTGACCGGGGTCTCACCTAATCCCCTCTCATGTTAAACAGACGGTTTGGCTAGTGACCCCAACACCGGGCAGCTAGTTGTTGTCAAAGCTCTGTGAGCCTCACCATGATGTATGTGCGGTGTACATTCATTTTACCAGATCATTTCAAGGCATGAGCCTAAAAATAGGAAGATCCAAATCATATGTGGGCCCCACCACATGAAAACAGTGTTGATTTAACGTCCACCATTAAAAACTTCCTAGCCCACATGAAAACAGTGTTGATTTGAGATTTGAATTTGCTTCTTGTTTGGTTCATACCTAAAACGATTTAAGAGGAAAAGGCTCACCAACCTCGCGTCACTTCCTCTGACATGGAGGAAACAACTCAGAATGCATGAAATCCAATCCCTCCGTCTCAGCTGAATCACGTCTTCTTTGGCTTTATCCCAGAGATCAGACTGATTCAACCCTCCCCACAAAATTAACCTAAAACAGGTAAGTTCACGTGGTATAGCCAACCTGAGTTTTGAGATATAATATGATTTCCGGGTAATTTTTTCTTCCTCATGAGGCACATCATATCAGTGGATTGGATGGCCTATATACATCATGTTAGACCCTACTCACATCTAACGGTGGGTGTCCAATGCCAATCTTTTCGTAAGGTGTGGCTTACCTGAGCTCCGGACGGTCACGATTTTTGGGCATAAAACAAAGATGAGGCAGCGCACCTGATGGACGGTGTGGATCTATGAAAGTTCTAACCCACGTGGCTCTGGGTGGGCAAGATACGCTGGCGGCGATGAGCTCGCCACTTCTCAGTAGTGGTGCAATGACGTGGTGAGATCTGATTGGTAAGGCTGTGTGCTGTTCGAGCCGATGGGCTCGGCTTTTTTTGTTACTTTAGGACGTGTTTGGTCTGTGTACTAGATGGGATTAACGGCATTATTGCTAAAATGATTGCATGCCTGGAAATTTCAAGGTATTGTATTTATCCAGTCCCATGTGATAAAAATTTTGCTATCTAGAAACACGGACGAAGCAAAATCATGTTTGGTGGACCATGAAATTATAATCAACCAACTAAATTCAAAATGGATTTCGTTCAGTTGTACACATATATAACTAGAATGACATACATATAACTAGAATGTCATGTATAAACAGTATATTTGGATGGACAACATGCATAAACACATGCATTAATGTAGGGCCCACATGTGTAGTGGATTTCAAAATTTATAGAAATCCTGCATGGGATCAAATGCAATTCCATAGGACTATGAAATTCCATCCCACCTAACTCCAGCCTCTCCAAATGCTAGATGGAATTGCATGGTACCAAATGCAATTCTATCCCACCCAATCCCATTTAATATCTTTTCGATGGGGGTGTGCGCTAAGGCACGACTATGGTGGATCCTTGAATGTGAGGACTACTCTGATGTATGTACCTTAAATCTACTCCATCCATACATTTTGACATCTTATTTTATTGAATGATGGCAAAAATGAAGTAGATCCAAATCTTAGGTGGAGCACATCACATGAAATAATGGTGATTGACCATTTAAAACTTATTGTGGGCTACAAAAGTTTTGGATGAAGATGATATTTGTGCGGTCCCTTCATCCAAGTATGTGACCTCATCAACGGATTTCTCAAAGAAATTTTTAATGGTGAATATTTTAATCACTACTGGTTTTGTTTGAAGTGTAGTTTAACCTAAGATTTAGATTAGCTTCATTTTTTAAAAAAAAAATCATGCCCTAAAATGAAGTTTTAAAACGTAGGTAATATAGATCAAGGTGGGCCCACAGTCGAGAATCCACTCAAGCCGTACCCATCTCTAATAATGTAGTGCACTCAAATCAAATCTTACCACACGGCTACTAAGCCTGTTTCGCCCATGGAATTAAATGGTGTGGAATTGTATTATATGGGATTAACATTATTATTGCATAATGATTGCGTGTCATGAAATATCATGGTATTTTGGCCCTTCGATCCTCATGTTTGGGGGTAAAATTCTTGCTATGTGAAAAAAATACTGGATTAAGCAAAAACTGGCTTGATGCACCATGGAAACCAAATTCACAGTAAATGTAAATGGTGTATATAAATGGATGGCATGCATAAAACTTATGCATTAATGTGGGGCCCACATGTGTAGTGAATTTTAAAATTTATGAAAATCCCGCATGGGATCAAATGCAACTATATGGTGTAAAGGGTGTATATGAATGGATGTCATGCATAAAACACATGCATTAATGTGGGGCCCACATGCATAGTAGATTTTATAATCCATGAAAATCTCACATAAGATCAAATGCAATGCCATATGCGATCCCACTTAATTCCAACCCTTCCAGTTCAAACAGAATTTTTTGCATTGATCAAATGCAATTTCATCCCACACCGTCTTTGTCCCATTGGCTTCTAGGCCATAGAAACTGGAAGCGGATTGGCTGTACCACACACCACTGATCTGGCTGGTGTAGGTACATGTTGCCCAAAGACGAGGGCTGCCGCTTTTGAGCATAGCCTCCGAAATAATGTATTTATTTTATCCACACCATTAATCCATTTTACAATATCATTTTAGAACATGACCCCAAAAATATATTATATTCAAAGCTTGAGTGAACCACACCACAAATAGCAGCAGGACAATGATTCTCACTGTTAAAATATTTGTAGGGCCCACCGTAACATTTATTTTTCATCCAATATATCATATTGATCCAAAAAATTTGTGCGTTTCAATGGTAGACGTCTAATCCCCCACTGTATGGTCCACTTGATCTTTGGATTGGTTCCACTTGAGCTTTGGATCTGTCTTATCTTTTGGCTCAAGCCTTACAGTGAGCTTGCCAAATGCAAGGACAGTTGGGATATAACACATACCTCGTTATGGGACCCATAGACTTTGGTGAAGTGAACACACCAGTCAGGTGGGTAGCGTGTGTTGCGCCAGCCAATCCGCTTCGTGTCAAATGGTTTTTAAAAAAAAAAAACAGAAGACAAAATGCCAAAATTAGTTTGATGTGAGGACGGTGCAGGGTGAATTTGACCAAGTAATTATTATGCTTTTTTATAATGTGAAGGGACTTTTACCTAAATATTCGTGGTAATAGCTAATTTTGGAAAAATACCTCTCACTTTTGCAGCACTAGTGAAAGTAAAATTACCTATTTATCCTTATTTTAAGGAATGGAGAGGAAAATACAGTACCATGATTATTTTATTTTTTTTAAAAGGGTTTGCTAAACATGCATGCGTGTGAAATGAAGCTCGCATACATCCACACATGTGCCAATATGAAATCTAATCTATCTACCAGGTCAAGCTAGTTAAGTTAGAATCTTACTGAGTGGTAGATAAATTGCATTTCAATCTTGAGATCTTAAATAAGTTAGATTAGATTAGGCCGAAACCTAGCCTAGTGGTAGATAAACCGCGTTTCAATCTTGAAATCTTAGATTTGAGGTATTAATTAAAAGAAGAGAGAGAGAGAGAGAGTCACAATGTATTAATACTGCCTACACCATTACTTGGTTTGGTCCATTGTAGTCATATTATGGATGGAAACAATGGTCTCTACTGTGAATTTTGGGCATGAAAATATGTATTTATCAACCGTCGTGAGTGTGTCCCAAGTGGTGCATTAGATGGGCCACACAGTGAAGATGAATAGGTGTGCAAACGGTAGTGTAGCTCTTAGAAATCCATCACTTGCACAAGATTGATAATTACAAAACTTGCCAACAGTTTGCATTTGGTGTTTTATTGCTGACCCTTTGATGACTGGAAGGGCCTGATCTTTTGGTATGAGTCATGTAAAAAGTGATTTCTAGCCTATGTACGGCCAGGATCATCCCACGCATAGCATATTAAAACGTGTGGTTGCATGTAGCAGTGCTATTAACTTAGCAGGCTTTTCTTTTTAAGGGCCCATGATGCCATCCAATAAGTTAAAAAAATTTAATTGATATAAGTTAATAAGTTATTTCTTTAACTTGAGCTTGGCTAGCACCTTGAAAAGTGACTCATGGGATGAAACTTAGTACTGATCAGTTTGAATGGCACCCGCTTAGAGTTTTCCCTCTTTGATTTTCCTAGATCATTTGGATCCTTGAGTCGTAAATCATTTGAAATCCTAAAAACCCAATTCTTAAAACTTCATTCATGAATACATATTTTGCTTGCATCCTTGTCTATTTGCGTGTTTGTTGTACTACTCACGCTGAATTGAAAATCCTTACTTCCAAATAGGTCACTCTTGAATTATTTTATATTTTTATGGACTGCATATGTGATAACTTGGAATCTTTGTGTTATAAATCTAAAATTTCAGATCTATTGATTTTACATGTTAATTGTTGCAATCACATGATTGTTGTATTACCCACATTAGATTGAAAGTCCTTACATCCAAATAGATCACTCATGACTTATTTTATATTTTTATGCACCGTATATATGATAACTTAGGATCTTTGTGTTATAAATCTGAATTTTCAAATATATTATGTGATTATATTTGATTTTACATGTTAATTGCTGAAACTAATGTGTACATTTATTTCTCATCTTGCATTCTAGGATAGTTTTCACCATCCTATATCACTTTTGCTCATATATTATTTTAAACATGAGTAATCATTCTTGGAGGAACCGAAGGTTGGGGTTCTCACCATACATGGAAGAGCTCAGCCTCACCAAGAACCCCAAAGGGAGACTGATAATTTACAAAGAGTGTGCAGGAGGTCGCTAGCCTAACAGCATCCAGTTCATGAACATCGTTGACAGGTAAACCCACCTTTGCCCTCCAAATTCCATCTACATAGGGTCTGATCGCATGTGTTGCATCGGCGAATGAATGGACGGGACAGCCCCATCCATTTCATTATGGTCGAGGGAGTACCAAACAGGCGCCCGTCTGATGTGATTCACTTTCTGCTCATATTTTGGATGAACCAAATGCACAACATCTTCGGCATTACACATTTCGGATTCAAATTCAAATCCAAAAAAATGGAGATTCAACTGATCACTTCCCATCCAAACAGGCAAACAGAAGCACTTTTTTTTTTTCTACATCCCAATCTGTTATGACAGGTGTAAGCATTGGGAAAGACTTGATCATGGAATTAATCAGTCTAATACAATAATTCAGCATCCACTAATCCAAGACTAGAAGAATTCAAAGTCTAGATATTTACCCCCAGACTTCATGTCTGCACCTACCATCCTCTTACTGCTGCTCCCTACCCCAACTGCTCCAACACTGTCCACAGCTGCTGCCCCGAATTTTCCGGGCAGCTCAGGCTCCATTGGCCTCGGCACCTCAGGTGGGGTGCTGCACCGTATCAGTGCCCAGTTAACGCCCTCAAAGAACGGGTGCTGCTTGATCTCAGTCGCCCCCCTCTTCACCCCAAGCCGATGCTGGGGCTCCTTCACCAGCAGGCCTCTGATCAAATCCCTGCTCGAGTAGCTGGTGGCAGGGGCATCAGGAAACCTGAGCTGCTGGCCAACCACGTTGAACAGTGTGGCTCGATTGCCTGAGCCCTTGAATGGTGTCCTGCCATATAGAAGTTCATGCAAAAAGATGCCAAAAGTCCACCAATCGACCGCGCTGCCATGGCCTTCTCCCTTGATTATTTCAGGAGCCAGGTACTCATGGGTACCGACAAAGGACATGGATCGGGCAGCGGTTGGCTCTGCCACGAGCTCGGGGAGGGTGGTGATTGTCGGCCCAGGCTCTGCCCGAGGTTTTCTAGTCTTCTTCTTGCTTTTCTGAGGGAAGATTTTCGGCATGAAGCATGACGGCTGGATACATACAGATGAAGGCTCAATGCAGGCAGGTTGGACACAGAATGCGCCAGGTTTGGAGGGGTGGGAATCGAATGATGAAGTTTTTATAAGGGTCGGTGAAACTGCACACCTCAGAGACAGGTCAAAATCTGAGAGCATTATGTGGCCATCATCGCGGACGAGAACATTTTCTGGTTTCAAGTCCCTGTAAACAACTCCAAGCATGTGGAGATACTCAAGGGCCAACAGAACTTCAGCTGCATAAAACCTAGTAAAAACAAAACAAGAATGGTTATCTTGTGTGCATGATATTGATATATTAACAAATATAACATTATTCTAAAATGCGATTTTCAGTGAAGTGGTTGTAAGTCTAATTAGAGGATACAAATTTCAAAGCATACACAATCAAATGACATAAAATAATCAATGTTTAGGAGAATCTTCAGAATGCTAGCTACCTGGGCCAAAGCTAACAGGAAGTGCATAGGCGTTACCAATTCAATGTTTGAAGATTCTGCCAATTGTTTACGTATAAAGTTTCCTTCAATGGACGGTCCTTTGAGAACCTAGGCCCGGCTGGGATTGGCAGAATTGTGCAAGATGACAGTGGCACAGAGTTGATTGCTTTCTCAGGTCTGTTGGGCATTAACAACTCAAATCTAGCTGACGCACTCTTGCAAGTGGATGAAATCGTTTTAAGATTCAATTTTCTACCAGCCATAGTAGAAGGTGACTTGAGGAATGCTGTTTTTTGGGCAATTTCTAAGTCAGTGGAGATTGGCAGATGTGTTGGTTGAGATTGGCAGATGCAATTTTCAGTTAAGCAGTTGTGATCAGTTGAGCTTGGCAGATTAGCGGTAGCATGTTGCGTAGCAGTCAGTCCTCCATAGCATGTAACATAAGCTACACGATACTTCTATTTTTAAATTTAAAAATATAAAAAAATATATGATAAATAGTGAGGAGAAAATATAAAATTGCTTAAAAGATTGTTCATTTTTTCTAGTATAAGCATGTCCAAACAAGTTATTAATTATCATTTATCAAAAGGCAATCCACATGCATAAACCAAATCAAATCATTATCACATCAACGGCTTTCCAAGCAAACCACTTTAATTGATAATGTCTAATTGAAACCACAAGTCACAAGTATGAAAAGAAATTAATAATCCACTGGCTGAGAGTATTAAGTACAAAATACAAAATACAATTATCATTTATAAATAAATAAAAAAAACATAGCATACACGACATATGCTACGACCCTGTAGCGTATAGGGGTAGTGTACACTACAAGGGATTTATGCTATTTGCTAATTCTACGTAGCGTCGTAGCTACGCTACAGACACTATTCAAAACACTAGTTGTGATTTATTATACTAATTTCAAAGCATACACAATCAAATGACGTAAAATACAGTGAAAATGCAAAACAGCTATGATCATATTCACTGATAATCCTGTAGAGTGAGGTTGGTCATTGGAAATGCATACCAATGTCAAGCTGATGGGACCAGAAAAACTCTTGAATGGGCGAATTAGAGAATAAACTTTGTAGTTAGTTCTAAACCTTGGTTTGAGATAGTTTTAAAGCCTTGAAATTTAGTATACATGATTGAATTGGCAGTTGCAAAACCAAGCATCTGAACCTTGAAATTTAGTATACAGTTGAAATTTAATAAACCTACAATCCAAAAATGTCCCAAGGATGCACTGCACAATGTGTCTACTCAAGCTTTGTTTGGATATAAATCCCCACGAAGATATTCTCGACGGTTACCTGGGGCCCTGCATTGTCAGCTAGGGAAAAGCACTATCATTGTGCTCTATGCCTCCTGAAATGGAAGTCCTACTTCCAGGGTATGCAAAAACGGTTACATAATGGCCGTTACGGCCATTACATAAGGGTAACGGTGGCCACCATTAGGTGTCATGGGATCGTAACGGCCGTTATGGAAGAAACAGTCTGTAACGGCCCTGTAACAGTGTTACGGGGTTGGTACAGGATTTTTTCAAAAAAAAAAAAAAAGGAAAAAAGAAAGAAGAAGCTATAACGGCTTTTACGACCCGTATCGTAACAGTAATGGTGGTGGCCGTTGCGGAATACTATGCCTACTTCATGCCCATGGGTTCGACATATACCCCAAGAATAGTTATTCTCAAATCTAATCCAACCAAAGCCTTCGCTAGGAAATGGAGAATCTCTCCATGTTCTATTGCTTGTTTTTTGGTATTCCACAAAATCACAAACCTGACTCAAGAGTAGAGAACATGAATAAGTATCCCTATATGGATCTAAATTCACAGCACAAATGGGTGAACCAGCTCTCCCTGTGAATTTGGTCTGTGCCTATGGTGTGTGTTAAAAAAGAAGACCTCAACCAGCAACATTCACAGTCATATTAGGTAAAACAGATGAAATTTCCCTTCATAGTCTGTTCTTTCAAGTAGGTATTGTTGGCTACAGAAACAGCTTGTGACTTGTGTGAAACAAACCATGCAAGGGATGGACCATGACCAACAAATTACATTTGAAACTTAATGTCCAAGACCCACTAAGAGTGATTTTTTTTTAGAGCTAACACTAGGCTTCTGGTGTTACAATGTCTTTGATATCTGCTAGGTCGTGTAGCGTGCAGTTGAATCGAATAGAGGGACATTATGTGCCTCTATCCACAGAAAAAAGCTAAGCACCACTGATTGAGAATCAAAATGTATAAAATGAGATCTGGGACATGTTTATATATATATATATATATATATATATATATATAGGGAAAAGTTTCTATACGGTCGAGCTGTGTGGGCCCCACCATGATGTATGTCGAATATCAACACCGTGCATTTGATGGGTCCCCTTTAAATTATGGGATATCCCAAAAATCAGCCGTACCATACCATCTAAAATCATGTGAAGACATGCCTAAAACATATAAAAGCACTTGGTGGGGCCCACCTGAAATTTGGATGCATCTGAAACTTGGTCTGACCCCTCATCCAAGTGGGACACACATAATGGATGGGCTGGATTTGTGAACCACATCTTGGTGGGCCCAAAAAATGATTATGAATGTTTTAATGGAGGGTAACCCCTCTCAACTTTTGTATGTAGTGTGGCCCACACAAGTCACGGATTGACGACCACTATGGAATGGTGCATCTGACTGATGGGGTAGATGTTTGACATACATCATGGTGGGGCCCACACAGCTCGACCTCATGGGGAGTTCCCATGAGCTCGACCGTATAGAACCTTTTCCCTATATATATATATATATCAATGAAAATTATATCAATGGGAACTCCCCATTATAGGCATGTATTATATCAATGGAGGATTCTCGAAATTGCCAAGTAAATACGTCCATTTCCCAGAGAATCCAAACACGAACAAGGAAATGTGAAGAGAAAAGGATGATAGGCTTATATGTCAAGGAAACTGGAGAGCAGAATCAGCATAAAAGAGTCCACAAATATCGATACACCACCATGGAGAATCTGTAGCCATCTACTTCTTAAGATAACAAAATAACTGAAATGTCTTGACCAAAAAAAAAAAATCCCTGCAAGAGAGCATTGCACTCTAATCTATTGATAAGACGAACTATAGAATGAAAACACAGCTTGATGAAGAAAAACATAAATTCAAGAGTCAATATGGCAAAGAAAATATTATTCGGCTTAGCTCATACCGTGCTGCATATTCAGAGAAGTGCTTCCCTGGCTGCCGCTGCCTCAAGGTGTGCAAATCACCTCCCGGACAAAACTCCATGACCAAACATGAGAATCTGTCTGTCTCAAAATGTGTGTATAAAGTTGGCAGGAACGGATGATCTAACAGCTGTAAAATCTCCCTTTCTGTCTGAGCCCTTGTTAACTTCTTCCTGCTTGCAAGGGATGCCTTGTCCATCACTTTCATTGCAAAGTAGCACCGGGTCCCACTCAGCTCCGAGAGATACACGCTACCAATATCGCCGCACCCAAGCCTTTTGAGCAATCTAAAATGGCTCATCCCTAAGATACCATCCCGTGCCCGAACAGCCAGAATAGCCTTCCATCTAGGATCATTTCCTTTGTGAGGCTTATTAGCACTTCCTGTAATATTACTCCAATTGCTATCATCACTAAGCCCACTGCTATCGCTTGCTCTGCTAATGCTAGTTTTTGCACTTTCAAGTGAGTCCCCTATTGCACTCCCTTTGGTACTCTCGCAGTTTCTTTCCACACTAAGCATACCGTCACTCGTAATCCCATCACTTCTGTATGTTCCTGTGCAGCTATTGACAACACTCATAGCTGTGACGACGCCAGTACTGTCAATGCTACTATGAGGACTGACATTGCCGCTAGGAGGCAAGGAAGCATCCCATATGCACTCCTTCTCCTCAGAATCATGTGTTGGAAGTGTGTTCTCAGTAGCCTGTGATGCCCGAGGGACCAAAAATGGAGATGATGATGGCTCTGACTCATTAGGCTCTTCAACCAGGCTTTCTGCAGGCGAAAGAACAGGCGCACCTGGTTTTAAACCTGGAACCCGAATTGAAAGGTCATCTAGAAAAGGAGCCTTCATAGAAAGACTTTTCACTAAGCGGCCCGACTCAGATTTGTTTTGGTCGATGGTCACATATACTGTTCTCATCAGATCAGTATCGACAGGTTCCAAGGGATGACTAGCCCCAGAAAACAAACTCAGCCCAGATTCATCATATGCATCACTGACCTTAAAGGGAGCAACCTCTGGCATAAGTTCATCCGGTTCCTGGAAAGACCCTTCTCCTTTCACCCGTACAGGTTCTTCCGAATTCTGAGATATCCGTACACTGGAGGGGCCCTCTACTTCTCTCATCACAATGTCATTTACCGGTTCCTCCAAATTCTGAGGTTTCCGTAAGCGAGATGGACCATCTACCTCTCTCATCACACTGTCATTTAAATCTGTTACCCGGTCCACAACAGATAGACGCCCTGGTAGAGCATTTTTCAGTTCGGGAATTCTCTCCATTTCTGTCGAATGTCTAACATTACACGGGATCAATGGAGACGGGAGAAGGATTACACTTTCAGCACTGATATAGGTTACTACCTCAATTTAACAGTTCTAGAGTTTTAGATTAACTGGCACTTCACCTGTTCTTCGTTCTTCTTTCCTTTTCCGATTTCACACAACCCGTATTGAAATGGATTTTCCCAAAAGCTCATGAAATGTGAGACTTTAAAGGATTTCTCTTTTACTACAGTGTAAAATGCAAAATCCAATCACTCAGCAATGATACTCTTCTTTCCAGAAACCTACATAAAACCACAAATCATTCATAAGAATACAAAACCCAGATCTTCATTTCCGGCTCCGGATCGATAGGATATCAGACCGGGCACCGCAACAGAAAAGATCCAACAGGAAACAGATGAAGAACAAACACATAATGCACGAGAAATTCAAATTAGGTAAAAACGCGGAACAAATCAGTCACAAATCTCGCATTAGCGGCAGATTAACTAACAAAAAAGCATTTTACTAAAAATCATAGAAAATTTCTGAAAATTTCCAAAACCTCCTCACATCAAAGATCTGAAAAAAAAAAAAAAAACCAAATCACCCAAAAATCTTCACCTTAACTTACAATCAAGCAAAGAAGAAGAAAATCATTAAAAATATAATATAAAAAAAAGACATCGAAGGGCATAAAAATGGGGGGGAAAGGGAGAGAATTTCAGTTAAGGAATCAGATGCAAACGTACCGTCGAAGAATCAGTATCGATCTGCCCTTGCAGCAAGAAAACGTAGGATCCACGGCTAGAGCTAGGGTTTCGAAAGATCCAGCTAGGGTTTGAAGAACGCTCGAGCCTCTCTCTCTCTCTCTCTCTCTCTCTCTCTCTCACATAAATGGAGTAGTAGAGTGCGAGACTGGCAGGACGGGAGTGGCGGAGAACTGCAGATGAATTCCTGCTTTTGCTTTTGAGGAGTGTTATTTGATACGCTGCCAGAGCATGGAGATTCATACGCACGCACTCTTCACAAGAACGTACATGTAGCATAAATGTCTCTCAATAGAAGCCATCAAAATGGTGGGACCCACTGTATATATAGTCAATTTAAAATCATAGCCTTTGATTGGTGGAAACTTCTATTAAATTACACATATTTATAACTAACCAATTTGAAATTTACAATCTCCCATCAGAATTTATTTTTATATCTGATCAATATAAGTATTATTATATGAATTCAACGATCTAGATTGATCTAAAGTTGTCACATACATAGAGTTCCTTTAAGCGTGTGTATGAATTTCCACAGACTACAAGATTATCAAACGATGCTTCCTTTCCTTTATTTTGGTACTTAAAATAAGTCGAGTAGACGCCGAGAAAGCAAGAAGCTTTCACTGCTTTTTGGGCAGTAGTGGGGCCCACCATCGGAACCTTTGGACCCAAGGTGGGCCCACCTTTGCCTCTCTTTTGTGGTACACCTCTTTTCCAACGCTGCTATGATCGCCCACCCTTCGCAATCGCTTTAGGATTTTGTAATCCAAATACAAGACTTTCTTGGAGGGTATGCATGATTACTCCTAATTTCTTCCATTAAAATAACGCCATGATTATTTTCAGAGAGATTTCAACCGCGTGTCCAGGGCAATTCTCTACTTGCTTCACATGTTCAGACACGGCACACGAGTTTAATATCCAAGCCGTCTATCAGATGCGCCCCGTCGTCTAAATTCCCTGGAAGAAATCTCTATGTGAGTGAGCTGTTCTCTCAAACATTCATATCACCTGATGAGTGGACCATCACGGACTTTTTCTTTATATATAGAGAGAGAAGCTAAACAGTGGATCCAAGACGATAGACGGTTTGGATGTCCGATACAAACTAGCATATCACTTGCAGTGGCACGTGGGAGCCTGTGCTTTACACGCGGGTAGATCATGCAATATTTCCTGGGAGTTCAGTGGTTCAGTGCCTCGGGCGCAACTTGGCTTGTAGCCCCGAACCGGCAATGAGTCTGGTACCACGAACATGGGCCCACCTCAACATATTCGTTGTATATCGAGCCGTCCATTCATTTTGAAAACTCATTTTATGGATATAAATCTCAGGTGGACCACACCACAGGAACAGTGTTCATTGAACGACCATCGTTAAAAACCTCCTCGAGCCCACTATAAATGTTTATTTGCCATCCAACCAGTTGGATGAAGGGAAAATACAAATATCTATGGTCCACAAAAAATTAACAGTCATTCACCACTGTTTCCTATGGTGTGGTCCACCCGAGATTTTTATCTGCTTTATTTTTGGGCTCATGCTATAAAATGAGTTGGCAAAACGGATGTACGGCATAGATATACAACGCATAAATTGAGGCGGGCCCCACAGTGAGAATACCAAATCACGCCTAAGTGTCTCGCTGTCCCCTCATCGTTTGTTGTACAAGTGGCTTATATGATGAGATCTGGACCGTATATTCAACAAGGTCAACAGTGAAAGATAAGAATTAAAAAACGCTGCTGGATCATCTGACCATTCAATCGGTGGCCTGCAAATGTATCCCAATAAGCATGGCTCACGTTCAATTAGAAGAGAGTTCATTGATTGGATGGCTAGGACTTACACGATTATTGTAGGTAGATGGTTAGTCAGTGGTGGAGCCAAAAGGGATGAGCGGTCCAGATCTCCTCTTTGCGTGCTAGTGGTTTGGACAGAAAGTTAAGACAGACACGGGAACTCCGATACCTCCAGATGCATTGGATCAGATCTAGCGGTTACTGCTGAAATTACCATTATCTCCTCACTCGATTAACACCAATCATATGCAAGGATAACGACTGCTCTAATGCGGAATTTTAAGAGCGCGGTTTCGGTGGATTCCCGGTGAATCCCGGGACCACCGAGGTTGATATATCCCTTATTATGGGGCCCACATTGATATATGTACCTTGAATCCACGCCGTCCATACGTTTCTACAGAATATTTTACGGCATGATCCAAAAAAAGAGCAGATCCGAATATCAGGTGGACCCCACCACAGGAAACGGTGGTGATTGACCGTTAAAAACTTCTTGTGGGACACAAAAGTTTTCGGTCAAGTTGATATTTGTGAGGAGCCTTAAGTCAGGTTTTTTTTAAACCTTATCAACAGGTTGACGGAAAATAAAAGTTCCGTTAGCCTCCCAAGAAGTTTTTAATGGTGGGTATTCAATCACCACCGTTTCTTATTGTGTGGTCTACATGAGATTTGGATCGACATAATGTTTGGTATCATGCCATAAAACTAGATTTCAAAACGGATGGACGGCTTGGATATAAGGAAAATACATCAAAGTGGGAAGGATCCACCCACGTTGGTTGACCATGAATCCATGGAAGCCGCGCCCGAATTTTAGTTGTACTCCTCGAAAAGCACACACGTGTGAAGCTTGCCAGGTGATCCGAGGTTTTAAGACTCGGACGAGTCTGATGCAACTCGTCCTCTAACTCACCACTGACTCAGGTGAGTCTGACTGTGCCTGACCGAGTCTTTCCGAGTGTCCCGAGTTAAATACCGTGGGCCATGCCCTGCCATGTATATAGAAAACAGGGGCAATAGGATTATCAGATGAGTTACAACTGTAAGAAATCAATAAGGACCCGTTTGGATCATAAGTTGCTTAAGATAAACTACTTGTTTAGTAAGTGATTTATTTTAGTTTTTACTTATCAAGAAGATAAATATGTTTAGCAAACAATATACTTATTAGCTTATCTTCTCTTCCATCTCTCTTGATGCCTCTATTTAGCAACTTATAAAAAGTAAAAAAAAAAGTAAATATAATTTTTAAAAAATAACTAAAATAATTATGTATTTTTAAATAAAAAAAGTTATAACTAATTATAAATCATACTTATTTGAAATATGCCAGTTATCTACTGATGTAAGTAGAAAAAGTAACTTATTTGGTGGTATCCAAATGGGTCCTAAATAGTTAAGCAACATGGACAAATAATTCATATTTTTCGCACACATGTGGCCCATTTGATTATCACATTTGCTTATTTTCATTATTTGAATTCTACTCAGTGTGCATAGTGGTATGATCCTAAGGGTTCAAAGATCTTAATTAACAGAGACTTCTCGAATCCACAAGGAAAATAAATAAAAATAATTTTAAAATAATTGAAATAAAATTGTTGATGATTGATAAACGAGTATATTATAACCCTTTAAATATGGATACCAAGACTTTGAAGAAATTTAAGAATTAAACTATAACTAAAACTCTCTAAAATTCATAACTTACTATAATTAGTAAATTTTCTATTTATAGTAAGTATCATATGTGGCTTAACCACGTTATTTTTCTAATTTTTCTAAACATTTTTCATGTTGGACACAACTCGTAAAGTCCAACGGACGAAGAGTTATAATTAAACTAAAACTTACAAAAAAATAATAGTAAAAACAAAAATAATATGGAATTCAACTGTCAATATAATGTAGTCTCACAAATTCGGTGAGGTTAACTTGACATGGTCAGGTTGGTTGACTAAAGTAGTTCGTCCTACCCCAAAATCGTATATGGTACGTTGAGTGACTCATTCCAATTTGCGAGGTATGCATGTTTTAAAGTTCTGACGGCCTTGATGACTTCCATCTTTGATTGAGCCTTTTTTAATCCATCTTAGACATGAAAGTGTCAGTGACCCGTCAAAAGAACTAGTCCTAATTCAGCTCTTGATACTCGATCAGGTGCGCTTTAACAATACTCGGACCAAAAGTTATGATCAATTTACTGTTCAACCATATTAGGAACGTATCCGTAACACGTTCTATGTCATATAGGTTTTTCTAGTCTTCTAATTTTTGGCATATTGGTTAGGATCTTAACGATTAATATCAAAGCCAATGCCATGTTCTTAGCTCAAATCAAAGAAGGGGTGACTTGTTACATTTTACCACGCTCCATGCCAACATCCAACCCACTTTGTGAGAACATTGGCTCTAATCTCTATCTCAAGTAGCTATTTTCAGAACATGGTGGCAAAATCTCGGTGCATCAACTCAAAACTCAATCGAGCCAACTCAACTTGGCAAGATTTCGGGCCAAGTGTATTGAAAACTCAATAGAAAGCCAGACTCGGTAAGGGTCTTTACAAGACTTGTCCAGTTGACTCGAAAACTTGGGTAATTCAAGACGACTCAATGTGACTCGACGATTTTCTTAGAGAGAAGAAAAGATGCATGCACCAGGAATCCACCAAAAACCCTACCCTGCTAGAGGTTTTTAGTTCATGAACTATAGTTAGGATTTAGTTCATGAACTATAGTTAGGATTGTTTTAACCAAGCTGATTTTGGGACTGACCTAGCTAGTGGTTTCCACAATCCGATTTAATTATGCCACGTGTATAATTTCAAAGTGCTGAATATCAAGCGTCATACCCAAATAGAGTAACAAATAATTTCCATTATAACAAACCTTTATTACAGATCACTTAACGTGCTGACACGTGCAAAGTATTTAAGACGAGCGGTGGTGTTTGGAAGGCCTTGCCATGGATGGCCCGTAGCCTGAAAAGTGGCTGATTGAACCATCTTGGTTTATTGACCAGAAGGCGGATCACGTGCTGTTGCCGACACCGGCCCCCAGCCCAGCGGTGGTGTGTGGTCCGTGTTGGGCGCTGTGGGGCCCAACGTGATGTCTGGGTTTTATATACATACCGTCCATCCGTTTTTTCCCCTCATTAATTTTAGGGTATGAATTCCAAAATGAAGCAGATCTCAAACTCAAGTGGACCATACCATAAGAAACAGTGGTGATAAAATTCCCACCATTAAAAAAATTCTTGGGGGTACAAAAGTTTTAGATCAGGTTGATATTTGTGTTTTCACTTTTGTCCTTGCCTGAGTGGCCTCATAAACAGATGACAAATAAACATTATGGTGGGTCTTAGAAAGGTTTCAACAGCGGGTGTCATTAATCATTATCCCCACTATCTCCTATAATGTGGCCACTTGGTCTTTACATTTCTTCATTTTTAGGTTCATCTTAAAAATAAAATAAAATAAAATAAAAAACCCGGAAAAATAGATGGATGATACAGATAAAACAAATACATCACGTTGGCCCCACAGTGCCCAACACATCAACCTCACTGGCGTTCGCTTGATGACTGGTACAGGGAGAGTGGATTGGGTGAGACCCCGCCCTCACCCAAGGTAGTGCAGCCCTTACCGTGGGGTTATCAATGGGCCCACCTTGATGTATGTATTATGTATCATCGCTGTCCATCTATTTTTCTGATCATTTTAGGACATTATCCCAAAAAATGAAGCATATCTATTTAGCAGGTGAACCATGCATGCCATAGGAAACAATGGTGATTGACTGCCCTACCATCGAAAGCTTATCAGGGCACACCTTAATGTTACTATAGTGTTTATTTACCATCCACTCTGTTGATAAGGCCATGTAATCCTGGATTGTTTTGGGAAAAAAATATCAGCTTTATCCAAAACTTTTGTGGCCCATTATGATATTGTCTGCTTAATAATTGGATCCATGCCTTAAAATAATCTCAAAAATGGATGGACAACCTGAATGTATAATACATATATCAAGGTGGGCCCCATGGTAACCCCATGGACTGGGCCCATACCGTATTGGGTGAGGTTGGGTCTCGCTTAATCCACTCCCTGGAAGGTCCCAAAAATGGAATGCGGGTTGTCCACTTAAGTTGTCAATCAGGTAGAAGCTACTGGACATTGCTTTGTGGGTCCCTCCATGATGTATGTGTTTTATCCACTCTCTTCATCCTTTTTTAAAATTATTTGATGATCTGAGTCCAAAAATGAGATAGACCCAAATCTAATGCGAACCACACCACAAGAATCAATGGTGATTGAGCTCTCACCCCTAAAAACTTTTAGGGGGCCACAAAAGTTTTGGATGAAGCTGATATTTTTATTTTCACTTTATTAAGGTGTAAATGGCTAACAACCAACACAGCAGGCCCTCGAAAGTTTGTAACAGTTGGCGTTGAATCGCCACTTTTTGGTTTTTCATGACACGGTCCATTTAACATTTGGATCTGCCTAAGTTTCGAAATCATGCCCTAAAATGATCTGAAAATTTACACAGACGGTGACAACAAAACACATACATCATGGTGGATAAATCACATGCAACATAGTGAGTCCGTACTCTTGCTCCTCTTAGGAGTTTAACACCTTGTCAAGGGTTCAAATATTCATAGGTGGTGAAATTCCACTACGGTGTGAGTGTGTGGGGGTATGTGTGCGTGTGTAAAAATTAAAAAATTTTTAAAAAAATCCCATAAAACATGGCCGGTGGCCCCCTCCCTTTTACCTGTAAAGGTGCGGTTACGATCATCAGATTGGCCTAGTTTCTTCCTATCCATTTTGGACGGCTGGAAGAGCAGTCAGGATCATGTGGAAGTGTGCCACGTATCCTCATAGGAGCTCTAGGGCAATAAGCGTAATGGTGCATGACTTGCTGATAGTAACTAGCTCCCATGAAATTGTCATCCAAAGCATCCATCCGTCAAGAGAGTCCAACAGACCCATCCAAACCATAAGCCATTAGATACCACAATGGTAATTTGGATGAGAAAAGGGGGCAACTTTGTCCACACGCATCATTTTCAATCGAAGATCATGTCGTTGGGGACAAAATGATAATCACGAGTTAGGTGTGTAATCTCTACAATGATTTGCGTTCTGGTGAGATTTTACAAACAGGAATTTTTAAGTTCGTTTTCTAGGGAACGGGTCCTAGTCATTTGCCTCTTAATTGACCATGATTGTACGGTCGGTGAATCCTGACCATTCATCTGGTAGCCCTTGTGTTAAGAATTTTGACCATGCGTTTAAGTGGTCGGTTGGCTGTTAACAAAGGTTCCTTTGGCAGCCTTATTTGAAAAGGGCGATGCTAGTTCTAATAAAAGATTAGCCGTTAGTTTGGATTCGGTGATCAGGACCTAAAGTCAATTTTAGCTTATTTTCCACAAAATACAAAAGGAAGTAGAGATATTTCATATATATATATATATATATATATATATATATATATATATATATATATATATATATATATATATATATAGCATGGCACATGTGTTAAATGAGTCACGCGTGAATGTGTCATAGCCAAGACTATTCAGCTTCAACCACTCCACGTGTCATATTTGAGCTTCAAGTGAACTGAGCTAGCTCGGTTAACTCGCTTTACTTGGGTAGATAAGCTTGACTTGACTTGAATCAAAAGCTGGTTTCAGGCTGAGTCAAGCTATTTAATTGAGTTTATAAAAATTTTAAGCCGAGCTCAAGCTGGCCTGAGCTTGACTTGACTCGGCTCGAAAGCCCCAACTCATCTCGGTTCAGCTTAACTTATATACCTTATTTTTATATCAAAAAAACAACCCCTTTTAGTTTCACCCTATATGAGCCCCATTTTTCCCTCATCTAACCCATGCACTCGTACTTGGTTCGAGCTACTGCACAAACCGAGCTGAGCTGGCCAATACAGCCTGAGGACCGAGCCTAACCGAGTTGAGCTTGGCACAACTCGGATTGGATTGGCTTGGTCTCCAACTCTACCTTTGAGTGCCTTGCATGTGCTACATCCGCTAATATTTATGTGTACATACATTACATGTGCCGCCATGCATGTTCGAGGGATTAACATATTCTGAAATGCATCTTCGAGTAGTACATGTATCATACACCAGTGTTGGTTACAAATGTACTGCATCTTCACATGTGCTACTGCACCGAATGCCTACAAAAAGTCACATGCTTGTTCAGATAGGGTGTTTGGTAAATGTTGAAATGTTTATATAAAATAGCCTATTCATATAGGCTAAACTATGCTTTAAAAAATTATATCCATATAGAACTATGATGGCAACCAAACAAGTCTTAATAATTCATTCCCCTTTGAATTAATATTTTAAATTTTATTTTCATTTGAAGGCCATATGCTAGAAAACTAGGCTTTTGTGTGTAGTGTACTTTGTTCTTTTTTCTTTTTTTAATCCGTGGGCCATCCTTTATAAGTCCATGGGGTGTGCTATCAAGGTTCACCAGTCACCACTCATCTACCCATGAATACAACAGATAGCCATTGAACCAAGACCAGTTCATTGCCCAAAGGGTGCCAACCCTTATTTCACATTATGAATTCTATGGCAAGTGCTAATGACTGTTTTCTCCCAATTTCATACATGTGAAACCCATTTTCTTTATGGTCATATATAACCATTTAGGTGTTCGACCTGACCTAGGACGAGGAATGTACCAAAAATCTGCGGGCTTGGAAGATCCATGCCTCTTAATCGTAAGCCTGCTTTTTTAGGGTAAGGAAATAAACAGTCCACATTCAGCTAGTAAAGATCAAAGATAGAACCATTGGGACCTTTTAGATTTTTGAGAAATCTTTAATCCATGGTAGGTCCTATCAGATCACTGTTTTGAATCATCCAAGTTTGGTTGCCACATTTACAAAATAAAGTGTCCAAGCAAACCGTTCCTCCATGACCTTTCTTTAGCCATTCAAAATCGAAAGTCTTTCTCACCGCGCGACAGTGGCGTTTAGGCTCATGACCCTATGGTAAGTCGTTGGGGCATGATCATAGACGCTCGAATGTATGGTAATTACCAATAGTTCAAACTGCGTGGACGCCTCCACATATGATTTGTATGCACTCCACGCCAATGTATCTTGTGATCATCCCCTTTTCACTATACATCCGAAGAATCATCTCGTTCGAAATATCCATAGGGACATATCACAGAGCAACACAATCATGTGGTGTGGCCTACCAGTGTTTGGAACGACCAGCATTTTCGTGCATCTCTTCTCATGGTGGGATTCACTTGATTATTAGGTTGATGAAAGGAATGAAGACAGCAAACCCCACATTCCCAATGAGAGTTTCTATGGTGGGCATCCCCCTCTTTGATGCCTCCTCATTGTTCCCTCTAGTGTGGCATGTAGGGGCTCATCTGATAGATGGGTTAGATGGAACTTCACATTTATGTTGGCCCCATCTGGATTGGATGTGTGAAAACTACCTTATGCATAGATGCATGTGATCATCGGTTCTAAGAGGGCTCATCAAATAATTCTAGTATTGAATCATCCGGTCCCAACGGTACATACGGTAGGATTTCTATTTTTGGTGAATTTTGAAAAATGTTACATCCATGAGCCCATGTTGATGTTTGTTTTATACATGTTGTCCATCCATATACACCATTTATATGTGACATTCAAGTTGTATATCTGTATTGGTATTGATTAATGTTGTACATGAAACATGTTAGCTTGGTTAACTCGTTCCACGCGACTTGAAGAAGCTCGATTCGATTTTGTTCAAAATTGAGTTCAAGCAGAGTTGAGCTGATTTTTGGAACTTAAGGAAAAAATTTGAATTGCGTTCAAGCTTATCCAAGCTTGAATTGACTTTGATCAAATCTCAACTCAATTCAAACTTGAATCAAACTAGTTCAGTAACTCGGTTATCTTGATATTGATGTTGTTCACCAAGTGTTTAATGAAATGATTCAACGAAGTATTGTTTCGGGTGCATACATTCTTCGCGGGAACAGTTGGTGGCAAGGAAGGTATGAATATAAAATATATCACAAAAAAAAAAAAAAAAATTACATGAAAAAATACCATTTATCTTGATTTTGATGCTGTCAGGTGAGTGTTTGATAAAATTCTTGTAAATTGTTACCATCGTTTTGCATATTGTGAGAAATTGAAGGTGCACTTCATATATTTGAAGAAATGCCATACAAGCTCAAACTCAGCTCAATTTGGCCCAATCTTCTGATCAAACTAAGCCAAGTTATCTAGTCAAGCTCAAAGATCGAGCCAAGCTAAGTTCGAGCTGGAGTCATTTAGGGGCTGAGCTAAGTCGAGCTGTGCTAAGCTCGACTTAACTCGTGTACAACTCTACTATTGATTATGAAATTTGGTCCATTAATTACAATTTTTGGTGATCCACCAAAAGCAGGTTTTTTAGATAAAGATGTTGACCCCACGTCTAGGATTGGATAATTAAAACACCATGTTATTTTCCGACTTGCAATCATTGTGTAATAACAATGCTAATTCCATGCCATTTAATCCCTCCTTCCAAACAGACCTTCACAACACATGTAAAGACCGGATATCATGCGTTTATTACAGTGGCCCACAGCTAAGGAATAACTTGCAAGGGTACAGTAGCTGCCGGAATAATTGATAGGACAAAACTATCCTCGGAGAGAAGACCCTACTTTCCATCGTCAAACTATATTAATGAATAGAAAGGTATCGATAAATCCGGGTGCTGTAGATCTCAATTTTCACATTACTCTTCAAACACTCACGATTCAGACGGTGGAGATTGAAGAGGTAAACCACATCACACCTGCCCACGTCACACGCATTTACATTATCCCATCCATGTCCTACGTGGAGCGCCACGTCAGAATTCCCTATGCAAAAATTGACCCTTGTCCACAGATCATGTGATCCACATGTATTGAATTGAATACAGGCCGTTGATGATTTTCCTTTAAACAACCCATTGTCACTGTACGTAGATTTGCATGATTTATGTGAAAAGGAATGGTCACTGCCATCCAGAACTAAAGGTTGACCCGAACTGGCACACGTGTGTGACCAATGTATCACGTGTATCGCGACTGTTCTATCCAACTTCTCTTTGGGCGAATCGCCTCACCATTTCTGTGAGGGAAAATGACAAACCATCATTTCTGATTTGTCCTTTCTGGCAAATGGGCCGTTTATTCCAGCAATTCCTACATCTCTCGCTTTCATACGAAAGAAGGTGCAGTCAAAGTGATGACTCCAAGCGAGCCGGTGGCAATTTGCCTTTTTTTCCGTTGAACGTGGACCATTGCTTTATGTGTTTTATAGATAGGAAATGATTCACATGCCTCGGAACGTATGCTAATTATCACACGTTTGAGATGTGTGGGGTCCACAGTGAGTCGGGATTACCATCTGGGATTTCCATTATGTGGGGCCCACTATGCAATGTGTGGGATTGAAGAGTTTCCACCGTTTCTTATATTGTGAGAAATTAACACAGGAACATCGGTCCAATCTGTTTATTTCTTCTATTTGGAACGCGCCACTACACGCGGTCAATCGCTCGTTATACCCAACAGGTGTGGCCCTGACCGTGGAGCCCAACTTGATACATGTATTGTATATCTGAGCTGTCCATCCGTTTTTTCAGCTCATTTTAGTCTGTAATTTAGAAAATGAATTAGATCTAAATCTCAGGTAAACCACACTGTGGGAAACAGTTGTGATTGATCGCTCACCGTTAAAAACTTCTTAGGGCATATCTTAGTGTCCACCATAATGTGTATTTTCCATCCAACCTGTTGATAAGGTCACGAAGATAAAAGAAAAGCAAATATCATCTTGATCCAAAGCTTTTATGGCCCATGAGAAGTTTTTAATTGTCAATTGTCACTTTTTCCTGTAGTGTGGTCCATCTAAGATTTGGATCTGTTTTTGTCTTTTGGGATCACATAAAATGATCTGAAAAAACAGATGGACGGCATTGATATACAATACATAAATCAAGGTGGGCCCCATACTCAGGGCCGCACCCAATAGGCTCCCTCCCTTTTGAGGCTCTCTACCTGTTATCGATGAGCAACATCAATGTCACTGGTCGGACCGGTTTGAACCGGAACGATTCGCGCATTGGTTCGGTTTACACGACTTCTCACTGTACAAACGCCTAGGACCGGAATCGTCGTCAAGCCCTGATTTTCGCAGCTGCTTAACGCACCAAAGATCTGTGGAGCCCACCATCTTTTATATAAAAATCTACTCTACTCATCAGTAGAAAAGCATTATTTGAACCATTCCTACAAAAAATCAGCCTGATGAAAAGCTTTGATGGACCACACCACGGGCAGAAATGTAAAAGTGCTCCTAAAACCTCCGAGTTCAAGTGAAGCCGCCCCCCGATTTTTGTAATTTTACTTCATCCTAGTGAGTTTAAAACCGATTGACTGTTTTGGTGAAAGATACACACTATAGTGGCCCCCACACACAAAACTATTGTTGCCATCTCATCCCATTGTTCTCTTTGGTGTGTCCCACCTGAGATGTGGATGTCCTTCACTTTTTTCCCCTTAAATCCTAGAATCAAGGACAGAACCTACTTGACGGAGTGGATTTTACACAGCCAACAAGCTTGGTTGTTTTAGAGGATTTGAGAGGACTAAGCGTCCACCCTTATTTAATTAATTAAGAAAATGAACAGTGCTCTGAGAGAGCACCATAAGTTATAGTGCTCCTAGCTAAATATTGGCGCTTAGAAAGTACGATCGGTTGATCTAAACTGTTCATTAAATATCAATGCCTACCATGCTAACATGGCACTAATACTAGAAATTTTAACCATTTGATCAGTGGACTTTAATATGGACGGCCAAGATCATTTACACAAAAAATGAGTCCAATCAATAATTTGATCGGCCAATTTGTTAGGGAACACCATAGATTGCTTATAATTCCAAAGAATCAAATTTGTAATGAATTCAAAACCATAACATCCATGGACTGGAAAAGGACGGCTAAGGAAAATAAGGCTAAATCAAAGATGGTTTAGATCTTACAATCAGTCCAATGTTTGCATGGTAACCCATGAAGTGGGGTTCTGAAGTTAATGAACAGTTCAGATCGATCGATCAGGCTGTCCAAGTCACTGATGCAATTAGGAGTACCGTAACTTATAGTATTTCACCTTTGAGACCAATGAACCACTTCTCATTAATTAATTTAATAAATTAATTATAACATCACGTCAATGTCATCGTGATGTCACACCATCAACTCCTTCCAATATTCATTAGTTTAAATATTTTAAATTTAATTAATAAATATTGAATTGAGTCGGATATAAACTCGTTTGAGTCATCGAGTCAACTCAACCCGGTCGGAATCGAGTTGAGTCGAGTTTTATCGAGCGGGACGACCTGGTTTTTTATCATCCTCATCTTGGGTCCACCTCATTAACTGCTCAGATGTCCCACACGTGCCCTTGTTTTAGAACATGGTTACATGTCCCTACCCACATGAGGACTGTCCAGGGCAAAAGGAGGGTCGGCAGATAGTTTTCTTTGTCGACATTCACTAAGCATTAAAGTCCAACAAAACAGGATAAGACCATTACATTCTCTAACATCATGGGGCCCACATCGCACGAGTGACTATTCAGATAGCCAAATGCAATGTTAGGGCCGTCACCGACTCAGTCCTTGATAGAGACCGCATCATGACCGTCCAAATGGTTAGGCCCAGTTGAGCTGACTACACGCAACTGTCACATCGGCTCGCTTGACCCATTACCACTGTCCAGCTCTAGCCAGCACGTGTAGGGGTGGCAATTAGCTGGGACACGCCAGGTTGAGACTGACATCAGACGCAGGATAGTCCGATACATTGTTCTCAAGGTGTGGCCCACCTGATGGTGGGTCAAGCTTAATTTTCTTTTGTACTGAGAGAATGAGTTGGCACAGCTGATGGACGGAGTGGATGTCAGGCACACATCACGGTGGGCCCCGCATAGCTTGGATGTTGCATGCTCTTACCACAACATAGTCTAGACCCCACTTGAGCCTTGGATGCCTCATTTTTGGGCGATTTGGAAAAATGGATGGACGGCGTGTTAAAACCCATAAATCATGGTGGGCCCCACAGAGCCCGAGTACATCCAGGCAGTGGGAGGATGCAATCCGGTTCCCTCAAATGAACGGTGGCTGGTGAAGCAATTAACATTCAGCAGTAAAAACTAAGAGAGTGATGGGTTGCATTTTCCTACTCATGTGCCTTTTGAACCATGGGCCATCCAATGCATGGCCCAGCAGGCCAACGGTCCTGATCTACCATCTCCCGTGCCACATGTCCTGTGTCATCAGGAGGCATTGATGATGTTGATCATGAGTGGCTCCTTTTTATTTATGATAATGGTCCACATGACAGAATGGCAATGAAAGGTGTGGGTATTATGGGTTATGAATGGCTGGCTATATGTGATTAGCTCTATCGTGATTAAATGATTAGTTTCGCTATCATACGCATCCAACCTAACATACGCACCCAGTTTTTTTGTAATGCTGTCCATTTATGTCTACTTTCCTTTTAGAAATGGGCCTCCCACTACGCTTTTGAAGCATTTGAGTGTTTGTATTAAAATAAACGGTTGTGATTCGTTGGGGGATTTTCATGGGACCGGAATCCCCTGCAGCTTCCACTGTAGGAAGAGCAGGTAATAACCCAGCTCTGTGGACCCATCGTGATGTGCGTGTGACATCCAATCCACC
This sequence comes from Magnolia sinica, assembly GCF_029962835.1. Taxonomy (NCBI): domain Eukaryota; kingdom Viridiplantae; phylum Streptophyta; class Magnoliopsida; order Magnoliales; family Magnoliaceae; genus Magnolia; species Magnolia sinica. The sequence goes on along the minus strand of NC_080578.1, from coordinate 9,399,131 downwards.
TATGCATTGAACACATCGTGCTGGGTTCGGATCTAAACAAAGCAGGCCAGTACGAAAGTCATCTGAACCATCCAACATGGAACAGTGGGAATAGGAATGCCCACAATACAAGGACGCGGATTAGCTACTGAACTTGACAGTAGCGAGTCTGGCTACTGAAGTGACGTCATCACGTTCTGTGGGCCCCACCATAAAGTATGTGTTGTATCCACACCGTCCATACATTTGGAGATATCATTTTAGGGCATGATCCAAATAATGAGGTAGATCCAAAGCTCAAGTGGACACCACGACATAAAAGCGTGGGAATTGAGAGTCTACCATTAAAAACTTCTTTAGGCCATAGAAGTTTTCGATCAAGCTGGTATTTATGTTTTCCCTTATTGCATGTCTGTGTTAACTTATAAACAGGTTGGATCTCAAATAAACATCATGGTGGGCCCCGGGAAGGTTTCAATGGAAGGCATCACTGTCCCCCCTTTTTTCTGTGGTGGGTCCACTTGAGCTTTGGATCTGCCTCATTCTTTGGACGATGCCCTAAAATGATCTCTCCAAATGTATGGACGGTGTGGATACAACACATACATCATGGTGAGGCCCACAGAACGTGGTGACGTCACTAAGTAGCCAGACTCGCTACTGTCATGTTCAGTAGCTAATCCGCGTCCATCATACAAACCTTCTGGGGTCCACTTATTATTATTATTATATTTAAATATGCCATACAATCAATCTATCAGGTGAGCCAAACTAGGATGAACCCATATCCCAAAAACTTAGATGGATCACAGCCGCTGAATTTAGAGATTTTACCTGTGATTCGCATGCGTTGCACATCTGGGCCATTCATCAGGTAGGGAGGGACATTGTGAAAAATGCCATGGACCGAAAATAAAATTGGTCCATTCATCAGGCAAGCCAAACTTGTATTAGAAAATGGACGCTCAAAAAAGGCCCAACGTCCAAATTCAAAATACGTGTGTGGGTCACTGGATGATTGTATTTAAATTGTTGGTATACAGCTTCGTAGTGTTGCCTACCTGATTGATGGCCCGGATTTCTGACACGTGTACTGTACGCACATGTTCCGCCACTCATACAAGGGGCCCTTTGGTGAATGGCGACCTCAGAGAGAAAAAAAATAAAGGCAGTTAGTACGTTGGAATTAGTAAAAGCGCGCCTCTGAGCAGACCTCTTTCATCATTTCTTTAGGTTTTTGTACACTGCTAAAGGTGATGGTGTGGTTAGTGGTCATCCATCCTCATTGAGGGAAGCGAATTTCCAACAGCATATGTTGCAGGGCCCGTGCAATGAAAAAAACAAAAGCTTTTTTGGGCCCACGGTGAGGTGTGTGTGACGTTATACGCTTCAATCCTCTTTTGCAATAGGACGTGATCCCAAAAAATCTGATCCAATAATTAAGTGGACCACACTAGAGGGAATATTGGGGATGGAGATACCTGTCATTGAAATCTTCACTGGGTTCACCTAAGTTACACGCAATCCAACCTTTTCATGAGATGACTCGCATCGGAGGATATGAAAAAAGGAAAAAGAAAAAACTAAAAATTAAAAGAAGAAACAAATACCCCATCTATATAAAGTTTCAATAGGCTTTAAGAAGGTTTTTATTAAGCTGATGTTTGTGTTTCCTTTCATCCAGGTCTATGTGACCTTATGAACAGGTTCGGTGGAAATTAACCATCATGAGTGGTCCCTACGAAGGTTTCAACAGTGAGTGTCATTATCACCATTGCTTCTATGGTGTGGTCCACTTGAGCCTTAGATCTGCGCTATTTTTGGGCTTAAACACTAAATGATATGGAAAACGAATGGACGGTGTGGATAAAACCCATACATAACGGTCTCCCCTAGAGCCCCTGTCCGTTCCAAGCTAGGGATGGGTAGAGCCAATCCACGTTCATGTCATGGCATGTTGTCACGAGCCGGGCCTGACATTTATGGCCCAATCAATTTTGGGCCCGACTCGAGCTCAGGTCATGTTACCCCGACCCAACTTAGGCCCGCTCGACTTTTTATTATCATGTGTTCTATCATGCAAATATTCATTGGACAGGCAACACATGCCTCGTGCATGTAGACCATTGGTTTTCATTTTTGTAGATGTCTATTTCTTTGTGCCTGTGTGGTCCACCTAATCAATACATCAGATGTATTATGAACATTCACCTCTAGAAAGTAGAAATAGAGATTTGATTGATTTTAGGGCAGGAAGGGCCTGGGCCCAGCTAATCTTTTTGGGTTGGGCTTGTTCCTCTTAAGCCCACAATGGACTTGGATCTTGAGCCTTAGAATCTTATGCAGGCCAGCAAATGGATTGTCAAAAACAAAGACTTAAGTAGATATCAATGTTCAATGTGAAAAGGCCCTTCAATCGGATGGTATGGATTGATCGATGCCATTTTAGGGCCATAACTCATCAAGGACCATATCAAATTGCCCAGGTATCAAAAGGTGGTGGCCATGTAGATAGAGATTAGGGTGGGGTCCACTGGAATCAAGACACCCATTTCTCACCTAACAAAATTCACTACCCCAGTGATTAAAAAAAACAAAATTCCTTTTTTTTTTTTTCCTACCCATTCGTTTTTCTTATCCAAGTTTGGCCCACCTGATGTATGGATCCATCTGATTTATGTGTCAGGGTATGTTCACGCCTAGAAGGTCCCACTGAATGAATGGACTGGATCTCATAGAAGTTCCATATTGGTGGCCATTGATTAATCCACTGATAGGATGATGTCTATCTCTTCGGACTTCCATTTGGCACACGTGTAAGTGATCCTCGTCATTCATAAGGTGAATCCCACATTGTGTTGTGGCTTAGATGGGGTGGTTATTGGGTGGGCCACACATGAAAATTGGATGATTAAAAATAATTGTAGTGAGCTACACGTGGCCGGTCCTCATGATTGCCACCTGTTTTTTTTAAAAGCTTTGGCACATGAACAACGTCATGCATCTCACAAAGCCTGGACCTAGCACAAACTTGCGGGAGTTGGTCATAAAGTGACTGGAGAGAATGGACACGTGCCAGACTAAGATGCTACCTCCATGTATGTATTCTACATCCACACCGTCCATCGTTTTTGCTATATCATTTTAGCCATTAGCCTAGAATTGAAGCAGATTAAAACTCAGGTGGACCATACCGTAGAAAACAGTGGTGATTGAACGTCCTACCATAGAAAACTTCCTAAAACTGCCCTAATGTTTTAATAATGTTTATTTGCCATCCAACCGGTTGGTAAGATCGTGTAAACCGGAATGAAAGAAAAATAAATAAATATCATCTTGATCTAAAACTTTTGTGGTCCATTGATGGATAATCACATCACCACTATTTTCTATGGTATGGTCCACTATAAAACTGGATCTCCTTCATTTCTAGGGTCATGCCCTAATAATCTAAAACAAGGATGGATGACATGGATGTAGAATACATAGAAGGCCTTGTGGTAAAGCTGCACCTATCTTGGGTGAGGTCAGGTGGCACCTAATCCGCTGCGCAGGTGAACCTGCTCTTCCCAGTTGCCTTAGACTTGGGGCTTGATTAGGACCATCAAACTGAAATCCTAGATTTTTAATATGTTGAGTTTGAAATTCTGAATTTTTAAATCTGTTTGGTAGTATAGATTTTCAAAGTCTTGAATTTTAAAAATTATATTTGAAAGTCTAAATTTTAACTCTAGGATGCTTAAAATTATATTGTGGTATATTGATATGATAATGAATGTGATGATTTAAATATTCTTTAATATTTTCACATGATATATGTGCAATATTCAACAATCATTGTATTAAACGTATGGTAAAAGATCCTCGGCCAAAAAAATAAGGCAAAATTCATGCTTTTGGTAGCATATATGACGAGCCCACCAATTTTATAATTCAAATAAAATTTTAGTTTTGTTTTTGAAGAGTTTTTTTTTTTTCTATGATTTTGCTCATACATTAATGCAGGGATAGATGTGATAAGGTCGATCACTATCTACCTTAGGGGGATAACTACTCTAAATCTACGGAGCTTCTTTGAACTTCTCATAGATATACCTTAAATTCATGAGGGAAAATAAGAAAATAGAAATAAATTCTAGAAATTTAAAATTTAATTGATAAGTGATAAAAATGAATTACAATCTTTTAAATAGTGATACAAAACCTTGGAAAAAAAATTTCATAATCAAACTAAAACTCAAATTCCTTAAAATCCATGACTTACTATAAATATTAAATTTACTATATATAGATGTTAATGATTTCCACTAGACTTCATTGTTTTCGGCCAATAATAGTAAGTTTCCAATTTGGTTTAACCATATTATTCTCCTAATTTTTCTAAGCACTTTTTATGTCAGACACAACTCCTAAAGCTCAATAGATAACAAGTTATAATCAAACTAAAACTTACTATAAATAGAAAAAATGAAAATAAAATGGATTTTCCACCATCGATCTAGTGGAATCTCACAAATTCAACATGGGCAACCCGACATAGAGGGGTTGGGTGGCTAAAGTAGCTTCTCCTCCCCTAAATCATATATGGTATGTCGAATAACTTATTCCGGTTTGCAATATACACCTATTTTAAGATTTTAATAGTTTGGATCATTTATGCCTCTGGTCAGGCTTTCTCTGGTCCATCCCGAACATTAAAGTGTCCACAACCCACTCTACATCACATATTAGGCATGATTTTTTGTAGCATCCCATCGCAATAATATAAATGCAAGTAAAAACATTCAATGGTGTAAATAAATGTGGTAGTTATAATAGTTGGAAATAATTCCAAAATTCTAAAATTTGCAAGTTAGAGATTTCCATTAAAATTTAAAAGGGTGAAAATCGTTTTGAACTACCTTGCAAATGAAATCTAAAATTTTTATGGATGTCACTTTTATAAATCCTAGATTTCAATTTCCAACTGCCCAAAATTTAGAATTTTGGAGGGAGGGGCTGCCCCTTTAGATTTAAGAATTACGCATATACTATATGATTTATTATACTCTACTGCGCATCACTACAACATAGGACCACCTCAAATGCACCTTCATGTTACCGTCCATTAAATAGACTAGCTACATATTTATAATAGTAATAATTAACAAAAAAATAAAAAAAACTAGCAAGCAATGTTTGAGAGGCGGGCTGTTGATGGGCTGCATCGAGCCAAGCAAAATCAACATTTTGAATAGGCTAAGCTAAAGGTTCAAAATATAAGCCCAAGCCAACCCCAGGCCTAGCGGTTGACAATCCTAATGTTTCACATCCGAGCCATCTAACGGGGTTGCCCTATCATAAGAATATAGGAGGGCCCAAAAATCAAGCAATCCAATTATCACGTGGGCCACAGAAAACAATGGACCACTAATGTAGGGAAGGACGTGAGGTCGAGCACCGTCTTCCTCAGGGGCATAACTGTTCCAAATCCACGGAACTTCTCTGGACTCCTCATAAGGACTCCTCGAATCCACGAGGAAAAGAACAAGAAAATAGAAAATAAATTTTATAAAATTCGAAATTGATTGATCAATGAAATTAACGAGTTGACAACACTTTAAATAATTTGATTGATGAATGAAATAAACGAGTTCACAACCCTTTAAATAGGGATGGACGATGGTAATGTCCACTAGTGCGCAAGGTTTTTGGCCAAAAATAGTAAGTGTGTCCTATTTGGTTTCACCAAGCTCTTCTCGTGTTGGACACAACTCCTAAAGCCCAATGGATGAAGAGTTATAGTCAAACTAAAACTTACTATTTATAGTAAAAATGGAATTAAAATAGGAAAATGACCGTCGATCCATGGATATTTCAAAAATTCGCCATGGCTAAATTGGGTGGCTAAAGTAGTTTGTTCTGCCCTAAAATTATATATTTTATGCCCGATAATTCATTCTGTATTGCGAGATATGTTCGATTTAAAGTCTGAAGGTCCGAATCACTTTTATCATTGACCGGGCCTTTTTTGATCCATCTTGGCAATGAAATTGTCCGTGACCCACTCTACATCAACCACCACCCCAAAACCTTGAAATTCATGAGGTGGCCCACTCAATGGTCGATTCCACATGATTCTTACGTAACCCATTTTGATCATACGGCAACCATATTAGATCGGTGGAAGCTATACATACACCATGGTGGGCCTCACACCCCGTCTAATTGCGTGAAAGACTCCCCTCATTGGATTGAAGTAGGAAAAAAAGGAGTCCCAAAATCTGATCTTACACCATAGCACGTATATATAGACCATCACTTGAATACAGGAGTAGGAGTTGGCAGGCACATCATTTTCCACCATCTAAAGATAGCTCAATTGAGAATGTCTCTACTAACCCAATTGATGAATTCGAGATGGCTTGTTCCAACTACATAGAAGCTATGTGAAACACACGTTGGATGGTACTCTTCATTGATAAAAATGGAAAAGAAAAGAAAAATAATAATTATGTAAACATTATATATTTTCATAAGCACCATTAAAACATAAAATTTAAATTTAAGAATTTTATTTGAATAGCAAATGGGAATTTAATAGTATAGACAAAGGTTGCTTAGCTTCAAGTTCCAAAGAACATAGTTTGCCAACAAGGGTTCAGCTTGAGACTCATCTAGGTCGACCCAGGACTTGGCTAGGCAGGTCAATTTTTTATTTTTATTTTTAAATGATTTTTTTATAAAATAAAATAAGAAAAATATAGAAAAAGAAAATAAAAATGAAAGAGAAAACCTACCTACTTCTCGTTCTTCTTTTCTTCTTCTTCCTCCGAAAAAGAAATATATATATATATATATATATATATATATATATATATATATATATATATATATATATATATATATATATATGTAGAGTCATGCTCCCCTGCGCACCTACGCACGTGCGCACCTTTTCACACGTGCCATTAGTATCTAATCTGAACGGTCCATGTGATGCGGAATCCCATAAAACCTCATGTGAAAAATTTTCACCCCAATCTAACATTCTGGGAGGCCATAGCAAAGATAAATGCAAATCAAGGAAGGAAACTGTTTTCATTTTTAATGGCCCATCAAAGTTTTAGATCAAAGTAAAACTTGGGTCTGAGGGTTTCAGGAGGTGCTGCTTCACATGAACGGTTCAGATTTCGGATCCACATCACGTATGATGGGTTCTCAAAAAAGTTCGTACGTAGTACGTACGAATTGGTTCGAGCGCTGCGAGCGTTTCCCTATATATATATATATAGGAAAAAACCATAACTCAAAAATAACAAAAATAAATGAAAAAACTGAAAAATCAGAAAATAACTAAAAATAATTAAAACACCATTATTCACCACCACCACCACCACCACCTTCTTTCTAAATAAAAAAACGAAAGATAGATTTTTTTTACATGTTCTTTTGTTTCTCCATTCTCCTCTTTCTTCCTTTTTTTTTTTTTTTTTTTTTTTTTTGTTTTTTTTATTATTATTATTATTATTATTTCGATAGAAACCTAGATAAAAGAGTAGGGAATTTTGTAGCTTAAAACCTAGAGGAAATGAATGGGTTGTTTTTAATTTTTACCTGACTCCCCCCTCTTAAAGTTAGAATCCTGCACCTATAAGACTCACCCGACCCGTTTTCACTAGGCAAGGTTAACTGAGTTATGAGTTGGATTGGAGAACAAGGCCCGCGTACATGATAGTGAATCACTTCATTCCATGTACATAGATTTTGTAATTAGTAATTTATTTTCATATATAAGTTATATATCTCTCCCATTGTGGCTAAAGTAATATATAAGAAACTCCAAAAATTCACTAATTAATTCTTAAGTTAGCAATACACCCCTTGTTTTCTCAACCCATTGACTAGCCTAGTGACCAAGGTGGGTTGACTCGGCTAAGTCCCTTGTCGACTCACCGATAGTGATAACAACTTGAAACAGTGGAGCTAGAGGATTAAAGCTACATTATATATTAGCCTTTAATCTGGTGTAGTGTTGTTCGGTCAATTGAAGAATTTTTGGGTTGGCCATAGTATGTTGTGATGTTCCCAGTCGATCGAGATCTATTTTGATTGATCGAGAGACTGTTGATGTCACGGTCAACCAAATGTGCAACTGAGCGAAATGCGTAAGTGTGGATTTTGTTTTTAATTTCATAGTGTATAAATAGAATTCTAATTACACAATTAAAGTAAAACAAAAAAAGCTTAACATGTTTTAAAGGAGTTCTTAGGGAAAAGCTAGAATTTCCCATCTGTAAATTGTTTCTTCACTTATAACTTTATAATTATAGTGAATTGTTTGTCACTTGGTGCCATAGTTTTTTTCCCGCAAAGGTTTGCCCACATAAAATTTGTATCTTTTATGTGGTTGTTTGAATTTTTCTTTTCTTATTGCATCGTGTAATTCCATCTAAGGTTGCTTCTGCACCAAACAATTCGTGTCAGGGCTCGTTGCATCCTCAACATCCTTTTCTTCGCTTCTAAACATCTCAAAAATATCACATCAATGAAAAACCTTTTTAATTTCCACTATTTTCATGGAACTGCGGTGATATCCAAACATGAAACATGCCTGGACTGAGAATCAACCTATAAAAGAATATGCAAGCAGCCTGACAATTCTCCATTATCTTTCATTTATTCCATTGATGTGGTTTTATATATTGATTACGATAGATTTAACATTTTGCTAATGAGCTTGTTTTGTAAGCCGATTTGATACCACAGCTGGCTCGAGCTAATTCAGACCTGACTCGGGTGGGTCCCGACCCAACTCATGACCTAACGAATTGGTCCATGGAGATATGCACACCCAATCTTTCCCTTTGTGTTGACGGTTGATGAAGGAATTACCTAGGCAAAGGGTTTCAAAACATGCATTTCATGAGATTCCAGTACTCTTTAGGTATATATGAACTATTTTATTTTTGTTCTTTTACATGCTTACCCTTTAGAAGTGTATGAACTATTTTATTGTATTTTATTTTTATCTTTTTGCATGCATTCTATCGTTTAATGAGTAAAATAATCCATGGGTACTTATCCCATGCTATTCTTTTCACTCATGATGATTCTAATCTTGTTTTACATGTTTACACATTTACATGATCTGGGCCGTTCATCAGGCAGTCGCGGTAACTGATGAGTCAATTTCAAAATATCTACTAATCACTCCCCTAAATGACCAAAGAAAAATAAAAAACAGACTTTTCTAACCGTCGGTCAATTAGAGGGCTTTCAAGGACTACAAATGAATGGTTGGTAGTAAAAGTTCGTCCATTCACATTCAAGGTTCGACTGCAGATATATTCTTGGCACCGCTAGACCGAAAGAAGCTCGAACATAACCAAGCATAGTCCATCACATTTGAGCCCACTCCTACATAGGGCATGATGTTACTGGGTCCTGGAGTATTCGAATCGAAGAAATTCATTCCATATTGGGACTTCAGCTTTTGAATTTGGATCATCTTCCAATGATACAAACATTCTCACTTTGTATGGTGGAATTCAGCACTTTACAAACTTGGCACTTTTGATTTGAACATAAACTGCCACTGTAACCATTGTATAATTGAAGGGCTGGATTATTTTATTGAAGAGTTTCTGCCAGCTTCCTTCATCAAGGAGACCTAACAAATAAACAGTTTGGAACATAGAAGAAATTCAAATCCAATGGCTAGAGCACCAATGTCTCTTATTACAATATGCTGCAGGAATGTATTCCAAGCAAACTTAACAAAAAATCAAAAACTGTGGTGTTCAATTCTAATGCAGATCTCATAACTTGCAAACTAGTTCTAGTGGTAGTATGCACTACCATGGGTCTTTCTCAAATCCTTATTTGGGAGGATCAACTTAAAACTCTTGGATTTCAAATGTTGAATTTTTAGTCATGTATGGCATTTGAATTTTGAAATCATGAAAGTCAAATATTATGTTTCATGGCTTGGATTTTTAAGATTATTTAGAGTATATTCACATGATGATAGATACATGAGGTAAATTGTCCTCAATATTTTAACATAGCATATGCAAAGCTCTGAAAAAGAAGAAGAAGAAGAGATAATTCCAAGCATTAGGTGATCCATAAAAATGAGCTAAATAATTTCATGGGCAATTGCATAAGTGGCTAAAAAATTCTCTATTATTATTATTGGTTTTCAATTTCTCTGCAGTGTGTCTATATATAATAGCATAAGCTTTATTTTTGTAGCATGCCATCATTATTGTGAAAATATCCAACACTATGAATAGCATGAATACTTTAGATAGAAAAGAAATGTATAATTACGATAGTTAGAGAGGTTTGAAAATCTAGAATTTTACAAGCTAAGGGTCTCAAAATTAAAAGAAGATGAAAATTTTAGATTTTGAACCACCCTTACTAAAATATTAAAAAAAAAATTGTGGGTGCCAAACAGCCCCAATTTAAAAAACCCTGAATTTGAGTTCTCAACTGCCTAAAATTCAGAATTACAGCTTAACTGGTGCTCTTCATGACCCACAAACGGGTTCCCTCTTTGTTGGGGTAGATGAATTTGGCTGTTTTTGGATGGTTGTTGATATGGCCTACTTGATTAGGGAATGGGCCTGATTTTGAGGCATCTCACCATCACGAACTCGCTTGATGGGCAGTTTGGATCGCATAAAAACAACATGAGAATGTAATAGTGTTTGGATTTGTTAAAATATTGTCTTTTTTTTCTAATATGAAAATCACTTTTTAGGCTTTAAGCGTATTTGGTTAGCTACTAAATCAATTTTGAAAAAAAAAAAAAAAAAACAACTTTTCAAATTTGTGCTTTTTTCTGTAGCGTCTAGCCCTTTGTTTTCTATGATAGTCTTGGCTTTTACAAACTTGTGAAAAACAGTTGTGAAATGGAAAATCTCTCAAGGTTTGGTAGTTGCATATGAATGTAGAGCCGTACACCTCTACACACATGCCATCACAAGATGTAAATCTGAGATTAAATCTATCCGCTTAGTTTGATTTTTCCTTAAAATTAATCTAGTCTACTCAAAAGGTGGGCCTCAATATTGTAAACGGGTAGATGGGTTAGAAAACTTTGGCCAAGTAATTTAGAGCCGTACATTTGTTTTGTAAACTATGGCCCACTTAACCAGTGGATTAAACTAATTCTTTGGGTAGGGACATCGATATAGTGATGCCTTTCTAATGAATGGATTGGATCGGATCTTGGACTCGCATGCCATGATGGCAAATGTGTAACATCTGCATGAGTTGTACTGCACAGGTACCCCCGCCTGCAGCATTGTGGGGCCCACCATAATGACAATGCAGTATCCACATCATTAATCAGTTTCACCATATCACATCAGTGTATGACTCAAAAACTGTGTAGATCTGAGACTTAAGTGAGTTATGCTACAAGAAACATGGGGACTCAACACTCACCATTTAAACCTTCTTGAAAAATTATTTTTCTTATGCATGTTTATGCCCTTTGTTACATAAGAATTCTCAAGAAAGAATTCAATTCTGCGGTTGCTAGAAGCAATGCTAAATCGACCTAAGTGTTTTTGGAGAAATCTGAGGGAGAGTTTGGATGGTAAGTTACTCAAGATAAATTGCTAATACCTTAAGTAGCTTAGAGGTGTCCACGAGTTGAACCGAGTCGAGCTTGGCACAACTCGACTTGGCTCTGCCACTAGCTGACCCCAAATCGAACTCGGCTCGGCTCAATCCTCGAGCCAGAGTGGCTAACACGGCTTTCGGTCAATAGCTTAGGTCAGTTTGATCTAAGTACAAGCCAAGATCAAGCCAAGTTCACCTGTGGAGCATTTTTACAAACACATGGGCTGCACCTTCAAATTCTCAATGTATGTAAAACAGTAGCAACAGTTTTACAGGTATTTCATCAAACACCTTGTAGGCAATATCAAAATCAATATAAAAAAAAAAGTATTTGTTTCATATACATACCTTCCTTACCACCGACCAACACTTTCTTAAGTCATTTCATCAAACACTTGGCGAGCAACATCAATATCAAAGTAACCAAGTCATTGAACTAGTTCGATGCGAGTTGGGTTCGATCCGAGCCGAGTCGAGCTCGGTTCAAAATTTTTTCAAGCTCAAAAATTCAGCTCAACTCGGCTCGAACTCAATTTCAAACTGAGTCGAATGGAGCTTTTTCAAGTCGAGTCGAGCGAGCTAACTTGGTTCGTGTACAACTCTAAAGTAGCTTATCTTGATTTTTACTCATTAAATTGATATGATTAACTTTAAATAAAAAATAGTTGCATATAATTGATCATAAACCAAATTTACTTATCTCAAATAAGTTACTTATCTACTACTGTAAGTAAAAAAAGTAATATATTTGGTGATATCCAAACAGGCTTTAAAAAAAAAAAAAAAAGAGTCCTAACTTTGGTTTAATTTCATTTCCAGCAAAAGGTTGGGGATCCATTTTTTTAATAGAAGCTAAGGAATTAAAAAACGAACTAAAACGCATGAACCAAACTTCTTGTTTTTATAAAGACTGAAAATTTACAAAGCTGAGAAATATAAAAAGCAGCCACCCAACATCCTCTGGAGCTCTGAAGACTACAGGACAAAATGCTGAATGTCCCAACCAACATAATCAATGGAAAGAATGTTTATACGACCTGGTCTACCACTAAATAAAAGAAACCTAAAGCACTTCTGCTGTCGGTTGCTTACATGCCTATGCTATTTTATTTTATTTTATTTATTTATTTATTTATTATTATTATTATTATTATTATTATTATTATTTTGTAGTTTATCTTTTTCATTTTAATAATAAGTACTTCTATCTCTCTACACGTGAGACCCACCTTGGCGAGCATATGAAATATACTAGTACAGGCAACATCCTACACTCATTTTAGGCCAAGATATCTACAATGGAGGCCCACCTGGTGAACGACTTAGATCTTGCGCAAATTTCCTACTGGCATCGATCTGCGCTTACACATTTCCTTTGGTTTACTAAAAATATTCAGCATTGGACCATCTATTTCTGTGTAGCCTATTAATGAGTGGGATTGGATTGATTGGCATATATACCAACTACCAACCATCAAACAACAGCCCCACTGAAATTTATTTAGTGCCCATGAGAGGGGAGTGGATTAGTTGCAGGCCGAGCATCACCCAACGGTACTGTGAGGCCCTGACTACCTTGATTTATATTTTGTGTGTCCACGCTGTACATTCATTTTTCCAGCTTATTATAGGATATGGGCCCAAAACTAAGGCATACACAAAACTCAGGGGGACCACAACTAGGAAACAGTGATGATAGAATGCTTACCATTAAAAACTTCTTAAAGTCTAGTGTAATTCTCACTATAATGTTTATTTGCCATCCAACCTGTTGATAAGGTCATGCAAATTTGGATGAAGGAAAATTACAAATATAAGCTTGATCCAAAACTTTTATGGCCCACAAGAAATTTTTAATGGTCAATCACCACTATTTCCAATAGCGTGGTCCACTTGAGATTTGGATCTGCTTTGTTTTTGGGCTCATTTTCTAAAATAAGCTGGCAAAACAAATGGGTATCGTGGACATTCAAAATGTACATTAAGGTGGGCCCCACAATCAAGGCCGGCATGATGGACCTAATCTACTCCCCAATGGGGTTATTAATTAAAATGACCTCAATTATGAGGTAATAAAGGCGCTGACATTAGACTTTGAATCCATATTTTATTCATATTTTTTTAGTCATCCCGACATTTTTTAGCTTTTTGAATGACTAAAATGTCCCTATGCCAACTGTCCATCCTACGGTGATAGCTCGTCGCAGAAGTCGAAAGTGCTTTTTCAAAAGGGGTTATGGCTCCATTAAATTAATGATTGGGGCCACCCCTCTGTTGATATGATCCGTTTATTTTAATCAGACAATCATGAAGTCTTATTAGGGTTATTTTTTAAAAAAATAAAACTTTCTATGACCCAGAACTACATTAACGTTAGAAGTTAATTTTGAACTATTTCCTTTGGTGTGGTTTATATGTGATGAGTTTTGCCTTCTATCTTTGGTAAATGACATGAAATTAAAACTTTTTTCATTTGGACAGTTTGGATCTACTACAAGACTATTTAGTGAGCCCCACATAAGACGTAAGATTGGTTCAATAGGTGAGTTCATTGCACTTCTATTTGGCCTTTTCTTCTCTCTCTCTTTCTTCATCCTTAATGTAGTAGTTTGCCGTAGAAGTTGAATGGAAGAGGTGTTTGTGGGTCTTACTCCCTACTTGATTTGATCCATTAACTTGTTTTGGAGAATCGTGGGACATTGGTGGGTGCTGATTATACGGTCAAAGACGGCTCAGATGAAGATGAAATCAATACCCACTGATGTCCCACGATTTCCTGAAACAAGTTAATAAATCATATCAAAAAAGGATTGGGATCCACAATCACCTATTCCATTAAACTTCCAAGGTAAGCTACTGCACTAAGGATAAAGAAAGAGAAAGAAAGAAAAAAAATGCCAAATTGTCTTTCCCGTGCATACATATTAAACTCATCCCACGTCTTATGTAGTGCCCATTGGATGATCTTGTAGCAAATCCAAATCATCCAAATGAAAGAAATTTTAATTTTATGACATTTGTTAAAGCTTGAGGTTAAAACTCATCATGAATAGATCACATCGGAGGAAATAATTTGTAATTAATTCATAACGTTAATGTAGTTACGAGCCATAGGCATTTTTATTTTTTAAAATGACTCTATTATGCGTTCATAATTGTCTAATTAAAGTGAACGGCTCAAATCAGCCAAAGGTTAGGCATTTTCATCTTTCGAAAAGCCAAAAAGTATCGGCCTAAAAGGATATGGATTCAAAATATGACGTAACAACATTTATTATGTCATAATCGATGGCTATTTTAATCAATAACCACAAGGGTCTCCTAATGACACAAAAGTGTCACGGGCAGCCCATTTACTTCCCATCACGTGTGCTCGATCCAGCCCAGCTGTCAAGTGGGTCGGGGGTGGCACCTGCTGGTGGGACACACTAGATGAATGAGTTGCAAGACAAACGTCGGTATCTTAACTTTTAAATCAAACAAATAATAAAACAGCCACTGTTACAATATATGTCTGTGTATGCATGTAGAAATAATAAGTGGGTAAGATGACCCCTGCCTAGCTCTACCAAACTCACAAATAAAGTATGAAAGATCCTCTTGGAAAATGGACTGCTAAATCATGATTTTCATGGATTCTCCGCCCAAAATGACCCTTAAACAACAGAAATTTCTAGTCTTTCCAATGCCACCTACCTACCACCGTAAGTGTGGTAGGTGATGTGAAGATCTGCACCGTCCATCTAATGGGCTTTCACCCAAGTACAATGATATAGCCCTTGAAAAGAAGGGGTTGTTAAACTATCGGCTTCATATAATTTCAAAACTAAGCTCATTTCCCTTTTAAAGAAAAAATAAAAGAGCTTTGTGCGGATACACTTGCAATGTGATGAGCTAGCGGGCCGGGAGTAAATTCTAGACTTTATAGACTTTGAATCTGAATCGTCGTCCAATCATCCAAACCGTTTGTACCAAGAGTCTCAACTTGCACGGTGGATTGACAATAAATAAAATATCTTACATTGGGATTATTTCAACTATTTGGAAATTTGGCTATTTTTGAAAATTGACTACTTTGGTGTGAGAAAGGACTGTTACCCTGACATTCTTGTCATTAGATGGCTGAAATATTCCATCTAATAAACTTCTCTGACATCTTCCATCCAAGGATAGTCTTAGGGGTCGTTCGGCACCGTGGATGGAGGGGGTTTCAAATCCCTTTGGTTGTTTGGCACATAAAGTAACCGGGGGTTTTAGGTTTCTAATCCCCTCTTTAAGGGGGTTTGCAATCCATGGTGAGAGCTTGGATTACACCTAAAATCATTTCAATAGTTGCTAGTGTGACATGTGTGTCACTACATACTATCATTTTATTGGGCACATGGCCCACTAATGATGATTAGCACTGTCCAAACATTTTCCATGTAAATCAGCACTGTCCAAACATTGTCCATATTAATCAACGATTAAAAATCATTGGTTAGTCACTCGGACATGATCTTGTGCTTGCGGTCCATCCAATACTTGGAATTTCATCACTTTTAGGCAAAGCATATATTTCAACGAGCTTATCACAACCATAGTGTCAAAAATTATATATCTCACTAATTAGAGATATTAAAGTTAATTTAGTAATTAAATTCAAATCCCTGTAAATATACCATGCATAAGTATTTTTGGATTAAAGTTGATTCACACTCCAGGGTGCCAAACACACCGAGAGGATTGCAAATCCACGGGGTTTCCAATCCTAGGGGTTTCGAATCGTGGGTGTTCCAAAACCACGCTCCCAAACAAGCCCTTATCACATATTGAATTGTATTTGGTCCGTGGAATTGAATGGTATTAAATTGTATTATTTGGGATTAACATCATTATTACACAATGACTTTATGTCGGGAAATTCCACAATATTTGTAGCCATCCCATCCTATGTTTGGGATAAAAATTTTACTAGGGGAAGACACAAATTAAGCAAAATCATGTTTGGTAGACCATGAAATTGTAATCATTGAACCAAATTCAAAACAAATATTGTTCACTTGTACCCATATACAACTAGAATGTCATGTGTACACGGTGTATGTGGATGGACAACATACATAAACGCATGCATCAATGTGGGGCTCACATGCATAGTGGATTTCAAAATCCACGAAAATCCACCACCTAATCCCAACCTTTACCATCCTCACCAATTGCACGGGACCAAATGCAATTCAATCCCACCTAATGCCAAACACCTAGTTTGGGCCCCAGTTCCAATGGATGAAGTCCATGTGACCCTTCAAAATGGGGAAGTGGATTACATCTGACCTTGCCCAAACAATAATCTGTCCCACCAGGGGATCCTGTGGGGGCATGTAACTGATTATCCACACCTTATGAGCCCAAGATCCAATGCTCAAGTGGACCACACCAAATAGTGAGCTTGCAAGAGTTATCTCTACCATGGTCTACTTAGCGTTGGATCTGCCTCAGTTTTGGGCTCATACGTTAAAATATCTAAGAAAATAGATGGGAGGCATGATAAATAGATACATCACAGTGGGCCCCACAGGAGTCCCTGGTCAGATGGATTATTGTCCAGGTGAAGTGGGACGCAATCCGCTTCCTCAAAATGGCCATGCAACTTTTCCATTCCCGAATTACTTCCCTCTCTCTCTCTCACCTAATTAATAAATTAATGAAAAAATGAGTAGTTTCATTTTTCTGTCGTGTCTGAGGCCTGTCATAATCTGTACTATTCCAGAACGTTAAGTCTTCTCTATTTTAATCACACCTAAGAAATTACATCACTGCCCTTATAAAATTCTTAAATTGCCTCCATAAAGTGATGGTAAATAACTGTATTGTTTCTTAAATTTATTCGCATTTCATGTATTGATTCAGAAATACATCATTGCAGAGTTACAGCTGTTTACACCTGAGATAACACCATCAGATTTAGTGTATGTAAGCTGCCACTTGTCAGCACCACTAAATGAAGATCATTTATCACGAAATTCGTACGGTTGATATGATGGGCAGAAGGAAATCACGAGGAGAAAGAAGGCTCGACAACACAAAGGTGCGACATGATGTCATTAACCATAACTCTTGTAATACCCTAAAAAAATGCACACGACACTAGACGTTGGTTTACACCTAAACCTATTGCAAATCATAATTGAGAAGATTGGCAGCTAAAAGATCATACCAGAATCTATGAATGACTCTAAGATAGAAACTCAATTAACTATGCTTCTTTGGCGATTGAGCAA
The DNA here is from genome assembly GCF_029962835.1 of Magnolia sinica. Taxonomy (NCBI): domain Eukaryota; kingdom Viridiplantae; phylum Streptophyta; class Magnoliopsida; order Magnoliales; family Magnoliaceae; genus Magnolia; species Magnolia sinica. Next base: position 9,381,270 of record NC_080578.1, on the reverse strand, counting down.
TTTAATAAGAAATTGAAAATTCCTTCTTTATGACAGAAATAGGATCAGCCATAACTCTTAATTGATTCATTAATTAAATAAAGTTCGTGGAGGTCAAATCCAAGTACAACTCTCCAACTACCACCTTACAGCTCCTGTAAATTTAGCTTCGAGTTTTTGTCAATTCAATCTAGACCATTACCTTAGTTTACTTTTATATTGTCATTTACATTTTATCATTGCTTATCTTTGTCTTTACTTTTATGTATTTATTTTTTCACCCCAATAAATTTGTATTCCACAAAGAGTAGAATAGCATAACTTCAAAATTCGCGTAGAATTTTTAGGTAGATGAATTGATTGCAACAAAAGCTTTCTTGCTTATGAGCTCATATGTTTTGTCGATCATTAAGTTTACTAAGTTTGATCAACGGCTAGATGTACATTCGACTATTCAACGAAGATTGTCTTGCCTATGGGATCTTGATCAAATGACGAAAGTCTTTGTCATCCATATTTCACCGACTTTCTCACAAGAGATCAATCCACCATCCACGACTGTCTCACTTAACAAAACTTAGTGGCAAGACAAATATTCAATCATTTCACAGCAATCATCTACTGGGATTTGTGTTGCAGAATCACATAGATATGGATCTAAGATAGCAATCCAAGGGTGTCAAGCAATCACAAAAAAAACACAGAGATTTAATGTGAAAAACCCTTTCGGGAAAAAACTATGTCACAAAGTTGTTGGGGGCCTTGCACAAAACCTTATAATCTAGCCTTCCGAAACAAACCAGAATTATGGAATAATAACGCAATAAAATAAATCAAAGTATAAACCACACCACACAAGAGAATTTTTAGGTGGAAAATCCTCAAAGAGGTAAAAACCACGGGACCTCGTCCAGATCAACAATCCACTATGAAGTAGAACATCACAACCTTCTTCACTCACGCAGGAATGGATAAACAATGAGAGAATAAAAGAAAAACGGAGAGATCTCACCGATTACGAGGACGTAGAAGCGCTGAGATATAAGTTGCACAGTAGATAACCTCTCTTCTACAAGCTTCCTCTCTCTTTCTCTCTTTCTCTCACACCCTTGATAGCCCTCTTGTGTTTTTCTTTTATTTAGAAAAATCCTAGGAACCCCTATTTATAGTTATAGGAAACTCCTTTCCAAATCCCAGTTGCGAAAGGACTCAGATTTCCGCAATCTGCAAAATCGCGGAATGAATTTGCGTAACCACGACCGGTCGAGCACCACCTTCGACCGGTCGAGCACCCCGGAGAAAAATAGCCCAAAGTCGCTGGACTTTGAGTCGAGTCAGGGCTCGACTCCACGATTGGTCGTGCACCAGCCTCGACCGGTCGTGTAAGGCTCACGACCGGTCGAGCACGGGATAAAAATCCTATCAAATCTCCCCCTTTTTGTCCCAGGAGGGATTCACCTTCTTCAAGCCAGTCAGGTTTCTACAAACCTCAAACTTGCCCTTGAGCAAAGCCTTGGTCATCATGTCTGACCCATTATCGTCCATGTGGACCTTCTCAAGTTGTAACACCTTCTGTTCCAAAGTATTCTTGATCCAGTGATACCGAATCTCTATATGCTTTAACTTGGAATGCTGACTTGGATTCTTGCTCAAGTGTATAACACTCTGACTATTGTAATAGACCACGTGCTCCTCCTGCTTTATGCTAAATTCTTGTAAAAACCTTTTCATCCAAAACATCTCTTTACATGCCTCTATGATTGCAATGTACTCGGCCTCTTTGGTCGACAATGCTACGACCTTCTGTAGCTTGCTCTGCCAAGAAACTGTTCCCCTTGCAAACGTGAACATGAACCCCAAGGTAGACTTCCTGGAGTCTATGTCGCCTACCATATCTGCATCTGTGTAGCCCTCTAATACAGGTTTTTCGTCACCATAGCATTAGCTCAACCTGGATGAGTCTCTTAGATATCGTTGTATCCACTTCACCGCTGTCCAATGTTCTTTGTCAGGATTGGCAAGATACCGACTGACAACACCAACCGCATATGCTATGTCTGGTCGTGTTTAGGGTACTTACCCTCTTTCCACTTCGTCTTCGTCTTGGGAAACCATCTCGCTCCATTCAAGTGACTCTAGTGGGATCTTGCCGACTTTCTTGATGAGTGAACCCTCTGGACTTTCTCAAACCCGTAATGGTCCTAAGTTCATCATTTAGTCACGGGTTATCTCCATTCCTAGAATCGTTGAGTAGCTAAATCTTTCATCACGAAAGCTTGCCAACTCTGTTGACATCGATCTTCTTGATTCTTTCCCATGATGAGATGTCACAACGTCTAACATTGACTAAGAAATCACCATCCGAAAATTTACGCGTGAACACACGTGAAGCTATGGTGGAGAGATTGCTGCACCAATCAGTAGACCTTTTCTTGTCCAATTTTGGAGCTAAAACTTGACGTCCCCTTTTCCAACTAACCATCTGGAATTAAGAATAGTGAATGAAATCTTGCTTCTAATGTCTTTCCAAATGCTTGAACCAAAGTTCCTGTCAAGCCTAATGTGGTTGAGGTGCCTCTGCATATATTTAGCTGAAAAAAGTTTGGCCCAAAGTAATTTTCCTTGAATCAGACGTCAAGTCATCTTGCAATGAAAGGCCTGCATGTTGAACACCTACTTGTTGCTCAAAGCTTTCTTGCCCTTGGACAATTTCACCATGTCATAGGTGTGGTTCTTATGCAATGATTTCATCTCCTCTTGCATAGCTTTCAACCACTCCCCCTTATGCTTATTGGTTAGGGTCTCAGAATAATCTTCTAGCTCTCCCCCATCAGTTAGCATAATGTACTCATGAGGCGAGTATCTCTTGGACGGTTGTCTGTCCCTAAATGACCTCCTCACCTGTGGCTCAATAGGTGGATCAAGTGGGGGCTGCTCTTCTGGTCCATCTTCTGAAGGAACTCCTTCATCCTCTGTACCTTCTTGTACTCCCCCGTCATCAGCTGTCACAAGAGGAATAATCGGATCCATGTCCTCTAGCTCACTTGAACTAGGCTGATTCTTCTTTGGCTTACCAATATCTTCTATACAATGATCTTCAAATAAAACCACATCTCTGCTCCTGACGAGCTTCTTCTCGGTCGGATCCCACAATCTGTAATCAAACTTTTCATTATCATACCCTAAGAACACACACTACCTGATCTTCATAACGAGCTTGGACCTTTCGTCCTTTGGTACGTGAACGGATGCCCTGCATCCAAACACCATGAGATGACTGTATGATGGATCCTGTCCAGTCCACATCTTCTCAGGTACTTCTCCATTCAACAGGGCTGATGGAGATCTGTTTATCAAATACACTGCCGTGTGCATTGCTTCTCCCCAGAACATATTGGGCAACTTCGCATGGGATAACATGCATTTGATTTTCTCAACAATAGTGCGATTCATTCGCTCAGCTACACCATTATGCTGGGGGGTCTTGGGAACCGTCTGTTCATGCCATATACCCAGGGACTTACAATACTCATGAAAGTTGCCAATGTATTCACCACCATTGTCAGTACGAATGCACTTCAATGATCTACCTGTCTCTCTCTCAACCATAGCATGAAACAATTTAAACACACCAAAGACCTCGTCCTTGAATTTCAAAGCATAAACCCAAATCCTCTTAGATACATCATTGATAAAATTAGTAACAAAATACAATGCTCCATCTAAGGTTTTTGTCCTCATAGGACCACAAACATCAGAATAAATCAAATATAATGCATGCACTTTATTAACATGAGAAGCAGATTTAATAAATAAAACTCTATACTGTTTCCCTGATAAACAATCAAGACAGGTTTTGAGAGGTGTACCTATCACGTCTGGAAGTAGCCGCTTCCTCACTAGTAGCTGAAGCTTCTTTTCACTCATGTGGCCTAGACTCCTGTGCCACATGTCAATAGTTGAATCTTCCGTTGCGTTCAACCCACTCTTACACACACTGACACTTGCTTTGTAAACGATGAAACACTTCTTTCCTTTGGCTGCGATCAACGAACCCTTGATAAGCTTCCAACGCCTACTAACAAACCGGCTTTCATAGCCATCATCATCCAACCTTCCCGTTGACATTAAGTTGAGGCGAAGGTCTGGGATATGCCTCACATCCCTGAGAACCAATGTGCAGCCCACATTGGTCTTCACACAAATATCACCGACTCCCATGATTTTCGATATGCCAAAATTTTCCATCTTCACGGTCTCATAGTCACCAGACTTGTAGCTTGTGAAGAACTCCCTGCGTAGAGTCGCATGAAAAGAAGCTCCTGAGTCAATCAGCCAATCGGTGTCCTGACACGTAGCCGTGAGACAAAATCATGATCTGCTTGAAGAATAACTACAACGTCATCATCTGAAGCGACCGTAGTGGAATCTGATTCATTTTTCTTCTCCTTTTCTTTTCCTTTCTTATCGTTCTTCTTACCACGACATTCATGCTTATAGTGGTCATTCTTGCCACAATTCCAGTAATCAATATCCTTTCTATTACTTGACTTACCTCTTGATTTATCTCGGGCCTTTCCGCTATTCTTGTTCTTTCTTCTCCCCCGTTCCTGTGTCACAGGGACCTCTTGCTGTGTAGACCCCTAAGACTTCCTCCTTGTCTCCTCATTGAAGAGACAACTGGTCACCTGTTCCATGGATATCTTTCCGTCTGGCGCGGAGTTACTTAAAGACACCACCAATGTCTCCCAACTATCAAGAAATGAACTAAGTAATGGTAAAGTCTGTAATTCATCATCCAGGACCATCTTCATAGCAGAGAGCTGGTTCACTATATTGCTGACCTCATTCATGTGCTCGGCCACAGAACCACCATCCTTGAACTTAAGATTCAGAAGTCGCCATATCATTAAATTTTTATTACAAGCTGTCTTCCTCTCATACAGCCCTTCTAATTTCAGCTATAAGCTAGCGGCTGAGGTCTCCGTAGACATATGGTGAAACACAGAATCATCCAACCATTGTCTAATAAACCCCACCACCTTTCGATCCATTTTCTTCCAATCATCATCAGACATATTCTTGGATTTTGCTAATAAGCCTGAAATTAGAAAATATATGTCCTTGTAATAAAGCAAGTCTTCCATCTTAGCCTTCCATATGGTCCAGTTAGAACCATTGAGGCTGATCATCCTTGATGAGCCACATTCCATAATTCAAACCGATCTTACTCGTTCAATGAACTTAGCTTTGATACCACTTTGTTGGGGGTCTTGCACAAAACCTTAGGATCTAGCCTCCCGAAACAAACCAGAATTATGAAATAATAACGCAATGAAATAAATCAAGGCATAAACCACATTACATAAGAAATTTTTACGTGAAAAACCCTCAAAGAGGTAAAAACCACGGGACCTCGTCCAGATCAACAATCCACCATGAAGTAGAACGTTATAACCTTCTTCATTCACGAATGAGTGGATAAACAATGAGAGAATAAAAGAAAAACGGAGAGATCTCACCGATTACGAGGACGTAGAAGCGCTGAGATATAAGTTGCACGGTAGATAACCTCCACGAGTATAACCTCCCTTTTACAAGCTTCCTCTCTCTCTTTCTCTCTTTCTCTCACACCCTTGGTAGCCCTCTTATGTTTTTCATCTATTTAAAAAAACCCTAGGAATCCCTATTTATAGTTTTAAGAAACTCTTTTTCGCATCCCAATTGCGAAAGGACTCAGATTTCCGCAATATGCAAAATCGCATAACGAATTTGCGTAACCACGATCAGTCAAGACGAGGCCACAATCGGTCGAGCACTACCCATGACCGGTCGAGCACTACCCATGACCGGTCGAGCACCCCGGAGAAAAAATAGCCCAAAATCCCTGGACTTTGAGTCGAGTCAGGGCTCGACCCCACGACTGGTTGTGCACCAGCCCTCGACCGGTCGTGTGAGGCTCACGATCGGTCAAGCACGGGTCAAAAAAACCCATCAAAAGCGACATATCTTCACTATGAAAATAGAAATTATAAATAGAAAGGACTTACCCAATTCGAACAACCTCGAATCTCACCTTTGCTACACTCTTTGATAACCATAAAACCCTTTTAGAAACCCTTAGAATGCCTTTAGGAAGCCTTAGATACCTTAGAATGACCCTAAAGACTCCTATTTATAGTTTAAGAAACTCCACTTACGCACCGACTCTGAAAAAGTCCGGAAACCGCCTTAAATTTACATAGTCCGCGCACAGTCTACGTAACCTTTGACTAGTCGAGCCAGAGCTTCGACTGGTCGAGCTTGTCCCACGACTAGTTAGATACAAGTCGAGGGTTGTCGGAATTCGACTGGGAGAACCGCAGAAGCTTACGGAACGGTACAGACTATGATACGGGCCTTACAAATTTCTTCTCTCTAAGCATAACCCTTCGCTATTAACCTTATTTTGTATCTATCATGTTTCCTTTTGAATAACCACTTGCATCCGATCGCTTTTCGGCCCACTAGTAGCTCCACCAGCTCCCAAGTGTGATTTCGTGCAACGATTCCATCTCATCATCTATAGCCACCTTCCACTTTTCTGTATTAAGCTCATCAAGAGCCTCCTGAATATTAGATGGGTTCCCCTCATCTGTAATGAGAGTATATGCAATGTTAGAGTCGTCCCTGTATCTTGCCGGTAACTTGCGATCACGCGGTGAGTTTCTTCTCACTGATGGTTACTCCACCTGATTCTATACCTCTGTCTACGCATTTGTCTCTGCCTGAGTATTATATGTGTCAATTTGGATGTTTACGATCAACCTTTCTGGTTCCTCTTACTCCTCTTGATTATTCTTGTGGAATAGAGAGCTTTTATCGAACCTGACGTCACGGCTAGTGATGACCTTGCATGTGACCTTGTCGAATAACCTGTAACCTTTCACACCAATACCATAGCCAACAAAAATATACTTTTTAGCTCTATGGTCTAGCTTATCTCTCTCAACTTATGGTATATGAGAGTAAGTCTCACAACCAAATATGCGCAGATCTGAGTAGTCGATTTTATGACCACTCCATACTTCCTTTGGGATTTACAATCAATTGTCATAGAAAGATATCGGTTCACCAAATAACAAACTGTGTTAATGGTCTCTTTCCATAGGTTCTTGCCCAACACAGTATTACTTAACATACATCTGGCCCTCTCCAAGAGAGTTCGATTCATTCGCTCAACTACACCATTTTGTTCGGGCATGTGGCGCACTATGTTGTGCCTGATGATTTCTTCATCCTTACAATATTTATTAAATTCAATGAAAGTTAATTCTCCACCATTGTCAGTCCTTAAAATCTTTATTTTTTCCTTCACTGTTTTTTTCACTATTATCTTCCATTGTTTGAATATGGTGAAAACTTCGGATTTACATTTCATAAAGTAAACCCAAACTTTCCTAGAGTAGTTGTCAATTAATGAAACAAACCATGACGACCCCCCAATGAAAACTTTTGGCGATGGCCCCTAAACGTTAGAGTGCACATAACAAAAAATTCTCTTACATACATGTTTTCCAGATTTAAAAGACAATCTAGATTGTTTACCATATATACAATATTCGCATATATCTAAATCAGAATTTTTAAAAGCCGGAATCAAACATCAATCAGAAAGTACCTCATCCCCCGCTCGCTTATGTGGCCCAGACGAGCATGCCACATACGTAGAGACGTGGAATCTGCAGTAGCTGCTGCCGCTCCACCTACTGAAGTACTCCCGATCAACCTGTAGAGGTTTTCCTACCTTCGTGCTCTCATAACCACGAGTGCCCCCTTTGAAACTTTAAGAACACCATCAATACCAGTGAACTTGTACTCTATAGCCTCGAGTGCACAAAGAGAAATCAAACTTTTCTTCATATCAAGAACGTGCCTGACATCAGTCAAGGTACGCTCCATCCCATCAAATATCTTAATGTTCACTGTACCAATATTCACAGCATTACAAGCATTATCATTGCCCATAAAAACATGTCCACCATCGCATTCCTTGTAACTGGCGAACCAATTCCGATGAGAAATCATGTGATATGATGCCCTTGTATCAAGTATCCACTCGTCTTTATGATTTTTGTGTAAGTGACCAATCATGGAAACAGATAAAATATCACCACCACTTGTTTCTTCATCAGATGTGACAACATTAGCCTCCTTAGAAGTCGCTGAATTTTCTTTTTTCACTTTAAGATTTTTACAATCCTTCTTCATGTGTCCAGACATCCCACAATATCTGCACTTTAATTTTCCTTTGCCTTTGCCCTTGGATTTGGATATAGGCCTTGAAGATCTTGTACCCCGCTTAGAATCTTCGACCCTTGTAATCAATGCATCGGAAGATGTCCCCATGTCACCGTTTAGCTTTCTCATGGCCTTCCCTTGAAAGGCTGAGATAACAGTGTCAACACTTAGGGTTTTATTTGCGGTGCACATTGTGTTCTTGAATGACTCATACGATACAGGAAGAGAATTCAACAATATATATGCATGTTTCTCATCTTTGACTACTTCCTCCATATCCAGTAATTTACACATCAATTTATTAAAGTTGTTGATGTGGGTCTCCAGATCTCTACCATCTGCCATCTTGAAGGTATAGCACTGTAGCTTCAAGTGTAAGCGATTTTCAGAGGATGTCTTAGCATAGATGTTCTCTAATTTCGCCCACAAACTAGCAGCAGTTTTTTCTCTCAAAACATTATAAAGAACTTCATCCATGAGACATAAACGGATAAAGGCTAAAGCATTACTATTAAGGTTTTCTCATTCTTCATTTTTCATGATAGATTTTCGCTCCTCAAGAGCCTTAATCTCACCTTGCTTAGTTAATAGGCTAATCATTTTAACCTTCTATAATTCAAAATTATTTTTGCTTGAGTACTTCTCAATATCAAACTTGTTGTTTCCCATTATTGTTAATCTTATGGATTCTGATCTGTGCCCCAACGATAGCTCTAATGCCACTTGTTGGAGTTTGTACTGCGAAATCACATAGATATAGATCTAGGATAGCAATCCAAGAGCGTCAAGTAATCACAAAAGAACACAAAGATTTAACATGAAAAACCATTTCAGGAAAAAATCACGGGACAAAGCAATAAATATTCACTATGAAAATAGAAATTACAAAGAGAGAGGACTCACCCGATTTAAATAACCTCGAATCTCACCCTTGATACACCATTTGATAACCCTAGAACCTTTTTAGAAACCCTTAGAATACCTTTAAGAAGCCTTATAATACCTTATAATGGCCCTAGAGATCCCTATTTATAGTTTAGGAAACTCCACTTATGCACCCATTTTGAAAAAGTTCAAAAACCGCCTCAAATTTAAGCAGTCTGCGTAACCTTCGACCAGTCGAGACAGGGCTTCGATTAATTGAGTTTATCCCTCGACTGGTCGAACGTCCCGAAAATCCCAAATACATCGTTGTTGGATTTCGAACTAGCTTCTACTGGTCAAAGGGATCTTTAACTAATCGAGTGAGCCCCTCGACCAGTTGAGCATCCCAAAAGATTTAAGAAATCCTTTTTTAACAACATCATCTTCCTTAAGAAGTCAACGAAGAGGTGAACTGAATGACTATTCCCGTCTACCATTTTACCTCTGGTCAAGAGAATCATTACTTATTATTTTGTTTTATTGTTTCACACACACACAAATATATATATTCAATAATTATAGCAAAAAGTATTTTTTTTATTATTAAAAATTGAATTATTATTTAACTAAGTGAACTATCATATGCTTAAATAAAAGTCTTTGCTAAAGGTATAAAGAAATCGTTAAAAGGATAAACCCTCGTCTTCCCTGATCGCCTGATTTTTTACAATCGGTGGTTAAATAGATGACTCGGTTCACCCAAACTCAGTCTCTAGGTCTATTAGGCTCTAGTTACGCCAATATTGACTTTAACATGCCCATCACATGCGCGCGCACATATCTAACACACAACGAAATTGGTTGTGAAGTTCTTGAACGTATTTGGTATCGTTATATATTAATGAAGTTGTTATATGTCATTGTCACAGGTTCATACGTTATCTCGATACAAGATTTTTTAAAAGGGAATCTCATTTACAGAATCGACCTGTCATTCTCCGTAAGGAGAGTGTTCATACTTTTTTTAATAAGACAGCTAATGTAATGAGACACGATGAACATCTAAACCTGTTCATTTTAGATTGGAAAATCATAGCCATCCAACCTTTTGCCTTCATTTTCATATTATTATTGTTAATTTGCAAGCTGTTAGCAGGTAGGAAATTGGTACGGTAAGTCCTACTATGAAGACTAGACAAAATAAAAGCCGCAGCGCTCATTAGGGTGGGGCCAAACCTTTGGAATCAATGGAGAACCGGTGGTCTATCTCTACATGCAGTTGCGGCCAATTAATGATTGGATCAGCTTAATTTTTTAGAAGGTCGATTTGCATGTTGGGGCTTATGATCTATTCAAGTATCATGTCGACAGGATGGATGGTAAAGTACCACAACTTGCAGTACGGTTGCTCCTAGCTGGTCGCGGATTGCGTCTCCCTCGCCGGACTCCTTCAGGAAAAGGCTCCTTGGGGGCTGCCGTGATGTATGTGTTTCATCCACAATTTATCCATTTTGATGGATCATTTTATTACATGAGCCTCAAAAGGAGGTAGATATAAGGTCCAAGTGGACCACACTCATCTGTGGGAATATACTCATCACAGATAGTATGCATGTTAGCAGTTAGTGGTCCCTATTTTTAAGTAAGCTGTGGTTACTACTACTTAAATAAAGAAAAAGGTTAAAGAAATCAAACTAAAACTCTACTACCATTTCTACATTAAATTCAATCTTCTAGCATTGTGTGTTCTAAGGTTAAAGCAATGAAGGGTGATGAAGGGACAAAAAGCACAGCTGGTCCTTTTCCCCTCTCTCAACAAAATATGCATAATGATAAATATTAATAACACCGGGTTTTTATTTATGACTTTTGGTACATTAAAGTGATTTACGTACTGGGAGAAGCTATTTATAGTAGAAATATCAAAGATAGATGGTTGTGATGACGTCCACCGTTGATACTTTTGATGGCCCAAAAGTGATGTTTATTTGCCATCCAACCTATTCATAAGGTCAGATTGATGTGGACTAAGGGAAAACACAAATATCAGCTTGATCAAAACTTATGCTGAAGTTTTTAATACTGCGTGGTCCACTTTAACCTTGGATCAGCCTCCTTTTAGGACACATACCTTAAAATAATCTACCAAAATGGATAGACGGCATGGATAACTGCATGGTCCACTTGAACCTTGGATCTTCCTCCCTTTTGAACACATAACTTAAAATAATACAGCAAAATGGATGGACGACATGAATAAAACACATACATCACGGTGGCCCCACAGAGCCTCTGCCTAGACTGGACTGGGTCTGTCCAGGCAGGGGCAGAACGGGCCCACCTTTAATTACAATGGACCGTTGGTAAATGCCAGCCACTGATTGTATGACCCAAATATGATCAGGATCGGATTCTCACAGCCATTCAAACAAGGACCTGACAATCTTAACATCATACGCGGATTTGGGATGATAGATGGGGCCCACCGTGATGTTAGTGATTATCTTATTTTGGGCCACTGATGGGACCCATCGTCCAGCGTACATAGAATTTGCAATGGACCATCTATTACTGGAGCCCAGGTGGACCCAACGACGATCAACAAAGGCCCACGTGGATTACACATCGTCCTAGTCAGATGATCAGAACATGATAAGGGGCTGGAAATTAACTGCGTTATAACTTTTATTTTATTGGCAAAACCGTTCATTTATTGTATTGATAGAAAACTCCAGGGATGGCAATGGACGGCGGGCGTCACTTTCAATAGCCGATTGGCGATTACCATGTGGGTGGAATTTTCATGAGATCCATCCCATCCATCAGGGAAGCTGCCTCAAGCTCATGACCATCTGACCGGCAAAAAAAAAAGGTCCAAATCTCAGGTAGGCCGCATCATAGGAGAAAGTTGGGATATGCATGCCCACCATTAATTTTGTTTATGACCCACCATGGTGTTTAAATTCCATCTAATCCATTCATCCGATGTATCTCATCAGGATGAAAGAATTAGCTGAAAATCACACTATTCCAATCTCAAGTGGACCACACCACATGAATTTGGAGGTTTTAGGTATAAATTTATATACTTGTTTACGGAGTAGTTAACGTGTGTTGAATCAACCAGCTATCTGAGATAAGGCCAAGGGGTGGTGCCGTGGTGTACTGTGATGGACGGGTTGGATCTCATGAACTTAAAAGTCGTTTCACCGTATTAGAGTAGCTGACGCCTTTTGCGTGCGTTTGAGGCCCATTTCTACATGTGACCAAAAAGCACGCTACTCACGCAACCGGAATCTACCGCAACACCTCTTTCATCCAGACCGTTTATATCATTGGAATAATCATAGATGATTGATACAGAAAATAATTCTCAAGTTAAGTCTCAAGAGACCATCCATATCCAAAGTAAAAAGGTCAAATGAACGAAGGGTTGACATTCAAACCCAAGAGTTTTTTTTTATATATATATATATTAATATACTATTTCTCATCTAGGTAAGACTCAACGGTTCGGATCATTAAGAGATGACTCTAGATCCAAAGACTAAAGTCTCCACCTATCAGGTTCATAAATAAGCAGCCATCTATTACTCTTTTCCATGAATAAGTTTGATTTGGAGGCGACTTAAGAAGAGCCACTTAATACTCTAGCAAAGTGTGGTAGATGATACTCAAGCACTTGCATTTGTAAACGTGCCATCTTTGTGATTGAAATTAATTAATTCAAATAATGCAATTCATTGCATATGAGTTATAAACCTAAAATAATATTAATTTAAGTAGCTGTTACCTCTTTTTCATGAAATTGTTGCAACTTAAGATGAGTCATTTGATACTCTAGCAAAGTATTGTAGATGATACTCAAGCACTTGCATTTGTACACATGGCATCTTTATAATTGAAATTAAATCTTTCAAATTATGGAATCTATTGTAGATGGGTTATAAACCTAAACCGATATTAATTTGAGACTGAAATATTTAATTTATGTTATATTTTGAATTTTAACCTTTAATTATTTGTCATGTCTACCATTCATTAGTAATCAACTAATCGGCCAGTTAAGATATTAACTTCATACAAATTTTATTTTCAAAAATGCTTGAAGTACATATGCCAAGTATGCAATTTTAGGAGTCTCGTGTATCATCCATATACTCTACTAGAGTATCAAAAGTTTTTCTCAGTAAAGGGGAGGGATATCTTCCGTTTACCGTTACCGATTAGTGGGGAGAGAGCGTGTGTGTGTGATATAATTAGGGAGGTAAAAGAAATAGTCAGGTTATTTAAGGAGTCATAAACAATTTTATATTCTACAGGGAGTTAAAAGGGTAATATCAGCTATGAAATGTGATGCATCAATAAGGACCGTCAGTCTAGTTGGTCGTGCTGTTGATGGAGTAGGGCTCAAAATACACATGCATCGAATAATTCTATCCCTATGATGGGTATGAGTGGCTCTGAAATAGATGGTAGAAAGCGAAATAGCTGACCGTTGAATATTGAGTAAGGAAATTTGAAAGAAAGCAACGGAAGAAATTGACTAACGGACCTAATTGTTACACTGAGCTACCACGTGTACTGCAGATAGATGAATGGCCAGTATTGTGTAATTGTGTAGTTCAAAGTTTTTCTTCTTGCCCGGCTGCCTAACGTCGGAGCATTTTTACAACAGGAATGGACATTTTTACATCGGGTTCAAGATGCAGGGGCATACCGGAGGTGGACGGCTTGCTTGAAGCCGATTACTTGTGTGAAACAGAATCCGTGTGAAGTGAGGCCCAAGAGGAATTCAGCCCAACTCCTAACTATTGGATCCTGAACTATGAGACAAAGGAAGTGATTTGTGCCCAATAAATTTCAACTTTTAGAGCAAGTGATTAATTGTCCTCCATATTTCATTCTCATACAGAAACAATGCATGGCAGCTTCAGTGGCGCTCTGGAGAAAAAGTAAGTGAGCTGTGTCTATACATACTTCCTTGTATACTTGCCATCCGGTCAAGCTTGTGAGATCCAATCCATTCATTAGGCACAAAACCACACTATAATTCCCCAAAGGTCAAGATGAGATCACTCCTCTCATCCAGTGGAATAGAATCCATTTCACTCATACAAATGTGGCCCACCGGATAAGCAGATCCTCATTGTTCTTTAATCCAAAATGCCTCATGGTGGAGCCCACGGATTAGGGCTTCGTCGGCAAGCATTAGAAGAGAAGATGCCTTTGATACTCTAGGACCTAGGTGTACATCTGATGTAGAGCAGGTTGCAGATAGTTACATGGCCAAGATGGATCAGAAAAGGCCTGGTCGACAACAGAAGTGATCTAGACCATCGAACCTTAAATCGAGCGTATCTTGCAATCCAGAATGAGTTATCTGACGTAAAATATATGATTTTGGGGTAGAACGAGCTACTGAAGCCAACTAACCGTGCTATGCCGGGTTACGCAGCTCGAAATTGCGAAAAACCCCTGGATCGATAGTTGTTTCCCTGTTTTAATTTCGTTTTTACTATAAATAGTAAGTTTTTGTTTGATTATAACTCTTCATCCGTCGGGCTTTAGGAGTTGCGCCCAATGTGAAAAGAACTTAGAATAATTAGGAGAACGGTTTGATGAAGCCAAATAGGACACTTACTATTTTTGACCAAAAACCTTGCGCACTAGTAGACATCACGACCGTCTATAAATAGTAAGTTTACTATTTATAGTAAGTCGCGGATTCTAGGAGTTTGAGTTGTAGTTTGATTCTAATTTCTTTCCCATTGCTTGGTACCCCTATTTAAAGGGTTGTGAACTCGTTTTTATTCATCAATTAATCAATTTCAAATTTTTTAGAATTTATTTCTATTTTTTGCTTTCTTTCCTCGTGGATTCGAGAAGTCTCTGTGAGGAGTCCAGAGAAGCTCCGTGGATACGGAGTAGTTATCCTCATCACATTCATCCCTGCGTCACAAAGTCTAACATCAGCCGCACGAATCATTTTTAAAACCATTCCTTTGAACACATGAGCAGTGAACAACAGATTCCATTGTGCTGTCTGTTTGCATCTTTTCTTTAGGGGGAAAGAAGTGAAAGTAATGCATGCATGCTATCACGCTCATCCACATCATGGGACCCAAGGTCCTAAATCCATTGTTTTATAGACAGATGCAATGGTTTTACAGGTGTTTCATCAAACACCTTCTAAGTAACATAAAAACAAAATATTAAAAAATATTTTTTTAAAAAAAGAAAAAAGAAAAAAGGTATTTGTTTAATGTACATACCTTCTTTACCACCAGCCACATTGTTGAGTCATTTTATCAAACAATTGGTGAGCAACATCAATGGCAAAGTAACCGAGTCACCAAATTGGTTCGATCCGAGTTCGATTCGAGCTGGGGCTTGCTCGAACTTGGCTCGAACTCATTTTTGAGCTCAAAAAATCAGCTCAAACTCAGCATCGAACTAAGTCGAATCGAGCTTTTTTGAGTTGAGTTGAGCAAGCTAATTGAGCTAACTCGGTTCGTGTACACCCCTACTCTGGGAGAGTGTGATGGATGATACGCATACGTTTATAAATTACTTTAAAAATTGCATAACTAGAACATAAGTAATTCAAATTAAACTGACCTATATGGGTTCTGAGTTTTATATGCATCATGAGCTAAAAATCACTTTTATTTTGGTAACTTACTATGAGAACGATGGAGATTTATTGGACGGTTAAGAATGTAAATATCCTAAAATCCTATTTCAACAAACAAGTGTCCAAGAATCAGAGTTCAGAATCATTTAACCAGTCTGATTTCTGGAACCAGACAACGAATTGCACAATATAGTCAGTTTACTTTGAGTTATTGCATGCCTTTTGTACAATTCCTAAGTGATTGCGTATCAAGTATCACAGGTAGTTGGAGTAGAGGTGTACACAAGTCAAGCTATGCCGAGCTTGTGCTTGACTCGAACTACTCGAGTCCTAGCTCGTGCTCGGCTTGACTCGGCCTTCGAGCTTGGAACAACAGCTCATGCTCGGCTCGGCCGAGTTCAAGTCGAGTTCGAGTTCAAGTTGGTTGATGCAAGCTTCTCATTCACCTGATTTGCTTCCGTCGTGACTTCTTTCAAGGCCAACGCTAAATCATCCATGACCTTTCTGCTCTGCTCTTCTACTTCGTGGCTAACTTCAGCTCATTTCTAAGCCGGCTCATCTCCTTGGCTAAACTATGGGTATTTGACAATGCAAGTTCCTCTCCCCCACGGGTATAAATTAAATCCTCTTTCGCTGTTTGAAGCTTGAACTCAAGGGTCTCGATGGTTTCTTTGTCGGAATTCATATCAGGCTTTGTTGTCACATGACACCTGCTCGATACATTGGGATCCAGACTGCTTACACCGAATCAGACTTCCATGCTTTTAGTGTTCTCATGAAGAGAAGTAATCTTGAACTTGGATTCTTAGAGTGATATCTTTGTCTCCTCTAACTGTCTGGTTAGTAGAGGAAGAGAGGGTTTGAAAAGGAGGTAACGTTTTCTTTAAAATGGATCATGCGGGCGTCGGGTGGAATATATTTTGAAAAGAGGGTAGGTTTTTTTTTTGAAAAATATAAATACCCTATACCAAGTTAAGCCAAGTCAAGCCGAGTTGAAGTAGTATTCAAGTCGAGTCGAGCCAAGCTGGCACAAGATCGCTCGAGCTCAGTTCGAGCTCCAAAAATTAGCTTGACCCGGTTCGATCTCAGCTTCAATGCGAGTCGAGTTAAGCATTTTCGAATCGAGTCGAGCGAGCTGAGGAGCTAACTCGGCTAGTGTGCAGCTCTAAGCCTGAGTATCAAATAACTCCCTAGGAAGTGTGCCGACGCGTGCGTGTACTTGGCAAAGCCCAGTATTCATACAGAGCAACGTTCGGTTGGAGAATTGCCTTCCATCAGCGGAATCGCCGTACATGAAAAGTCACGCTCCAAATATTTAAGGGAATGATTCGGCGATTCGCGGGTAGATAAAAAAACAGAGAATTGCAGCACACGTGGAAACATAAAATACATGAAAAAATGTCGAGTCTCATTATAGATAGGATGAACCGTGATCATTCCCTCTACGATAAATCAGGCCAATCCACTCATGAAATATGCAATTATAATACAAGAAAATGAACGGTTAGCAATAAAATCACTAAATCCATATGATGATTGGGCCCATAAAAATCTCTTGGAAAGAGAATTTCGGTGCCACATTGCCCGAATCTCGCAACGTGGTCTCTGTTAGAACGTGTGCTGCGATTCACTTTTCCATACACGCAAATTCACTGCAGCACGTGGCAGAGGGAGTTCGTGCAACACGAGTTTTGTGGACCCCACATCATGTGCATTTGAAATCACACACCACATGAGTTTCGCCGACGTAAAAGTCCCAAAATAACGAAGGATGAGAAAGAAAGTTCGCCCCGCTGGACGCCGATTGCCTACTACCCTGCGATCTTTACAGGGGTTCTGTGGGACCCTCCGAGATGTGTGTGTTTTGTCCACGCCGTCCATCTGTTTTAACAAATGATTTTAACCCACGTGCGTAAAATAGAGGCAGATCCAAGGCTCAATTAAGCCACAACACAGGAAGCAGTCGCGATAATGATACCACCGTTGAAATCTTCCTAGGGCCCACCTTGTGGATATAGAATACATACATCAAAGTGGGCCCCACAGTAGGGCGAAACCATCTTGAGTGAGGCGGGGCAGCACCAAATCCGCTCCCACGCAAGTGGGTCCAGCGCAGTCATTGCTGAAAAAGAGATGCTTACGTACATCTGCTTGGACGGGTAAATTTCCGTCCACTCCATGCTTACGGGACATTCAAATCATCCAAACAGGGGAGCGGATTAGGTGAGACCCGGATCCATCGAGGTGGGTGGGACGTTGACTGTGGGGCTCACAGTGATGCATGTGCCTTAAATCCACACTATCCAACCATTTTCAAAGCTTATTTCAGGGCATGATCCCAAAAATGAAGATGATTGAAATCTTAATTGGACCACACTGAAAGAAATAGTCATAATTGAAACCCTGCCGTTAGAAACTTCATAGATTCAACTAGAATGCTTATTTCAGGCTATTGATAAGGTCACAAACACCCAAATGAAGAGATCACATAAATATCACCTTGATCCAAAGCTTTTGCAGCCCTCTAAAAGTTTTTAATGTCATTCACCATTATTATTTCCTGTACTATGGTACATCTGGGAATTGGAACTGGTTCATTTCTTGGATCATGCTCTAAAATGAGCTTTCAATATATATATATGAACGGCATGGATGTTTTCATATACATCACAATGAGCCCCACAGTCAGGTCCGGGTCTCACCTAATCCACTCCCGTCCAACAGGCCCTTAAAAAGTTGTGGTCACCATCATACATGTCACATTGTGTAAAAATCAAACACATTTACTGAACAAGTGGACCACATATGGACCCATCATACATGTCACATTGTGTAAAAATCAAACACATTTACTGATCAAGTGGACCGCACATGTTTCATTATTTATAAGCCTCTATGTATTATTTTTTATGGTGTAGCCCACCTGATGAGTGGATGGTTCTGAATTTTGATTAAGGCAATCCTCATGGTGGTTCAATCCAGGATGGATGCTGCACGCGTACGACAGACTTTTCTTGCGCTAAAATGCGGCTAATGTACAGTACCGGTGCAACGACCCTTCCTTATGGGGCCAAAATATGCCACGTGTACAACATCCTATCCGTCCACTATTAATATTTGCCAAAAATATAAATAGAGCACTCGATGGCCCACACCATTTGAACCGTACGTATAAAATGTCAGTCCAATGGAGAACTCGGTTGGGCTACAACAATGGAGACGATGTAAAATTGCTCCTAACATCTCTAATTTCTTCTAGTGTGGCCCGCCTGAATTTTGGATTAGGCTGATCTTTTTACCTTCACTTAATCTTGGTAAGTTACACCTGATAACCTGTTTGATGAAAGATACACATCATGGTTGTCCCCACACAAACCTATGGTTCACACCCCATCTCGATCGTTTCTTTTGGAATGGCCCACCTGGTATGTATATCTGTCTGATTTTTTTTCTCTACGGTCTATAATCGAGGATAGAACATGATGGACGGATCAGATTTACATATGAAACACTCTGAGATCCACAGTGATTGGGTGCTGTTTGCGGTGCGTAAAATACGTATTGTAGTGGATTTTTGTCCACCCGACACTGGACTGCGGACGCGGTTCTGGCATGGGTCCGGAAGCGTACCATGCCACGCAACCGAGTTTAACGGACCGGAAACCACTGCCACTGTTTTACGCAGCTATGTAGGGCCCACCATCCTATATATGTAAAATCTAGTCCGTCTATCATCATTTTTTGACTCAATTATTTACAAAAAAGAAAATCAGTGTGATCCAAAACTCAGGCAGGCCACACCAACTGAAATTAAAAGGTTCTAATAGAAATTTTACATTGTTCCCATATGTGGCCCATAAGAGAGTTTTATCAGGATAGTTATTTTTTATACCGTTAAAATAAATTTTCTCACCTGATGAACGGAGTGGATTCATGCGTACAACATAGTGCGTCCCACGGAGTATGGTTGGTGTAGAGGAATCGGGTCCTTTTTCTACTTTCGGATTCGGGTCCGACACTAGGACTGGAGTTCTGGCGTGGAAGTAGAAATCCGCCGGTCTTCAAAGTTTCAAAACCGACACCTTTCTTGTTTGTTTTCGCGTTCGAACAACCGCAATAAAACCCTCTCTCTCCCCGATCTCGATCTCGACTCCGAAAGTCAAACAGCCACTCTTTCTCTCTCTCAGAGTCCATGGAGCCCTCTCCCTCTTCCGCAGCGAAAACCGACCCCGCCGACGCTGCTTCCGATACCGCCTCCGTCGGCAACCCATCCGAGCAATCCGATCTGTCTATTCACTCCCGCAGAGACGTTGATGTCCATGTACGATCTCTCTCCTTTTTCCAAGCATCCCGGCCGTTGAATTTCCACAATTCCTTAATTTCTCTCCATAGTCATCGACGATGACACTTTCCTTGAGTTATGGTAGTTTTCGAGTGAATCGAATGTAATTCCTGTCAGTTGCTTTTGCATTGCAGTCGCCGGCATCGTTGAGGAGTGAAGAGTATCGGCACTTGTTTCATCTTCCGCCTGAGGAAGTATGTGACTTTCTATTATGCAATCATTTCTTCAATTCTTTCATTTTTTTTTTTTTTTCATTTATTTATTTATTTTCTTAATATTGTTGTCTTGAGGCATCCATCATATATATATATATATATATATATGTATGTATGTATATTGTAGTCCTAATTTTTTTTTTTTTTGTTAAAGAATAGTCGTAATTTTAAATTCTATCATAAAAGCATAAATATGCATTTGTTTTGATTTGTCAATTAGAAGTTTTGAGTTTTTATGCAATTCGAGATGAAAAGCCTATACCTATAAAGGGTTACCCCTCCAAAAAAAATAAAAAAATAAAAAAAAAGGAAAAAAGGAAAAAGGAAAAAAAAGAAAAAGAAAAAGGATCTCTAAAATGGGTATACTGCAGTTTAAGAATGCGTTTGGATGCTCAAATGGATTGAATTGCAAACATTCAGTTTAATCAAGAAAAGATGACGAAAAGTAATAGTGTTTCCGTGGTATTCATAATGACGAAGTCGTCCTCAAATTGCAATTATGGTTTTCAAGTCCAAGTTGAAAGGAAATTGCGAATTGGAGCCCAGACTGGCAATATGGATTTTAAGGAGACATGATAATTTGATTACAAACAATTGCAATTCAATTCGATGGTGCATCCAATCACAACCAAAGGATGTGGACTGTGCAGATTGAATTGGATTGGCTTGCCCCATCCTTCTTGTTTTGAGTGCGAGATGACTGATTGCAAAATCACAACCTTTCTAATGTCTTTCTGCCTGGATCTGGATGCTTTTGAGAAACCTAATGTCTGACCTTTTCAGATTCAAATCCTTTCGGATGGAAATCTGTAAAGGTTGGGATTATCCTCTGTTCTAAACAGGACTTGATATCAACTGTAATCAAAACACAAGTTTTGTTCTTGATGGTTTCTTAACATTGAAGAACCCACCCCTTTTTTATTGATTTATCTTACACAGGTACTTGTTAAAGATTTCAATTGTGCCCTCCAGGAGAATATCCTTCTTCAGGTGAATTATCTTTGGTAAATCTGTTTTGGTTGTTTGTACTTTGAACTTGTTTACTTAAGATATGGTTCCGTCTTCTTTTTCCCCTTTCCTCTGTTTTCCATTTTTTCCCTTTTCAGTGTAAATAGTGCAGTCATTTGTAGTGTTTCCCATCAACCCAGTTTCATTGACCCAATTTCTGCTTTTAACTTGAAGACCAAACCTCATATCTAATCATGGTTTAAAAGATCATTCCATACTGGTCATATAGAGTGGTCATTTTGTTTTTTTGGCCTAGTAATAAGATACATCTTTTGCATGTATCACCAGTACAACAATAAAATTAGTCAAGTTTTACATCTTTGGCATGATAGTTTCAGTTTTTTAACCTAGTAATAAGATGTGTTTTGGATGCATCCCCAGTACAACGCTAAAATTGGTCAGGTTTACATTCTTATCATGATCATTTCGGTTTTTTGACATAGTAATATAATACATCTTTTGCATGTATCACTGGTACTACACTAAAATTGGTCAGATTTTACTCTGGCATTGTAGTGTGTATTCAGTGATACAAATAGGTTTTGGTGTTGGCTGGTATGTGTTTCTATACTGAGTCCACTGAGTACACTTATGAAACTTTGATTTTAAAGCTTTCACCTTGATCAATGGTGGCATAGTCATGACAAGTTCTACCCTTTTTCTTTTCTTTTTTGTTTTTTGGTTCCTAATTTGCCTGTTTGTTTGCAGGGTCATATGTACTTGTTTATTCATCACATCTGCTTCTACTCCAACATCTTTGGCTTTGAGACAAAGGTATATGGGTGGAGTCATCACAAATTTTTTTCTTTTGGACCCTGAATTATATTTCAGAAAATACTCGTATACATGCATGGCTATTTGAGCATCTTTATCATCAACATAGCCTTGTCCAATCTATTTATGATCAGCAAATGCACGCCTATTGAATATCTTTATTGTATTTTTTATGAGTTTTATCTTTCTTAATTCTAATATCTTGCAGTGCTTGATGTTTTAATAAAAAATTAGAAAACTTGAGATGTTTATCGGAGTTTATTTTGCCTGGAAATTCATGCTTGAAAGTTGAAAGTGAATTATGTAGCAAGTCACTGTCACATTTGATGCCACAACTAAAAACGTGATAATATTTTCCCATATTGGAGTAAATCGTATACCCGCCTGATTTTCATCAGCGTTTTTTCCCAAGTAATGTTTCAACAGGGATGCTTTATGTTTTTATCCTAAACCAATTACCATTGACAATCATTGCGATTCCACTGTAAATGAATGTAATATCCAAAGATTTGTATGGTAATTGAATTAATGTCTGAAATTTTTGTAATGAGGAGTGAATAGGAGATGTAATAGCATTTTTACTATGAACTGAACTCAATATCAACCAAATCTCTCATGATGCGATGTAATAAGGGAGTATCTTTACTTTCTAATATTCCTGAAATTCTCTTTTATCTTCTTTTTTGATTTATCTGTTTGCCTTTCAACCTTTACACTCCAGTCTCAGTCCTATACTGATTGTTTGAACTGGCTGGACAATTTTGTCTTAATTATACAGAAGGCAATATTTTAACATGAGTTCATGTCGCAGAAAACAATCTCTTTTCATGAAGTCACATGCGTACGGAGAGCAAAAACAGCAGGAATATTTCCTAATGCCATAGAAATTTTGACTGGGGAGAAAAAGGTAATTTGGGCTTGTAGTTGCTGATTTGATTTTAGAATTACCTAGCAAAACAGAAGGAAATAGTCCTTTTGCTTCTTAACTTCTCAGGTTTCCATGAAGTTGCATGATTGTTAGTTAATTATAATTTATTTATGATCTCGTTTTGACTTGCGAGACTTGGCTGCAAAATCTTATTCCATTTTTTAATTCCTGCAGCACTTTTTTGCATCATTTTTGTCCCGTGATGAAGCTTATCGGCTCATCATTGATGGATGGTCACAACATAGTGCTAGTGATCGTCAGGTGTGGTTTGTGTTGCTTATTAGTTTCAATAAACTTTGGCCTGGAGGTTTAAAACTCACTTTATTATTCAGTTTTTAATTAGTTGTTCTACTTCAGGAGTCAAAATCTGATACAAATGGCCAAGATAATGTAATTTTTCAAAGCTTGAAATGGACAACTAATGACCTGGAATCTGTGGGCAGGTATGCTATAAATTCCACCGTCATCTTGTTAAAGTCTAATGGACTTATCTCAGAAACTAATTTAGTTGTTTATGAATCAGGAATAAGGATGCTTTGATTTCAGAGGAATCTAAGCTTCTATCCAACAATGAAGAAGACGCTGGTGTGTCCTTAAAGCGTTTGAAAGTATTGGAGAATGGAGAAGAAAAAAACACTGAGTGTTCACCTTGTCCAGAGCCTGCGATTTGGAAGCTGGAGGATGTTGATGCCCCTAAGAGTTAGTTAACTCACTTATTTTTATTCTTCAACCTTGATTCTCATATCCTGCCATATGTTTGAGCTCTGAATAACTACACAGCCTTCACCTCATTAGATTCCTTGTTGCACTTTAATGGAAGCCCCCCCCCCCCCTCCTCTTTTCTTTTCCCTTTGGAATTTGATTGATGTTTTCTCTTCAGATTCTTCTTTCTAATTCGGAAATTTTAGTTTAGAGTTCTCTCAAGTTCATTTCCTCATTTGATGATTATCTCTGTCTTTTTCTGCACAGTCCATGCACATTACACAATGGTTGCTGAATCAAAGTTCCAGGTAACATGGCATTCTCAACCACCGAGTATATTATGTGTATTTGGTTCCTGCACTAGTACTTTTTTAAGTTTCACGTCTTACAGATTTGATTTTGATTTTGATTTTGATTTAATTTTACTTATCATTGGTGCATAGATCCGGACAGAGGAGTTCTTCAGCCTCTTTTTCTCAGATGAAGCTGTAGACTTTGTTGAAACATTTCATAGAAAATGCGGCGACAAAGGTTGAGCTTACTTTATCAGCTAGCCTTGTCTTCAAACTTAGTTGCTATTCCATCATAAAGATTACAGTGATGACTATGCATACTGTGACAATGTCATGATGCATGTATTTTTATCTAACTAATGATGATGTTGTTATATCTTTCAGATTTTCGGTGCACTAAATGGTATGAGCATGAACAATTTGGACATGCCCGTGATGTGTCATTTCAACATCCGATCAAAATCTATTTTGGTATGGCAATTGGTGATTTTTCATGAAGTACATATATGGAATAATGGAAAGATGGCTTTAGTTTTCCATAGATTCTTGAATTGGTTTAGGTTCTGACTGAATTCCAGTTTTGATTACTCTTTAAGGTGCTAAATTTGGTCACTGTCAGGAAGTCCAGAAATTTCGAGCCTACAGAAACAGGTATCTACATTCTTTCTTGCCCTTCTTTGTTTATGAAGAAATGAATGAGAAATGGGATTTCTACTTGCTGTCCAAACAGATCAACCTTTTGGGAATCCATCCATGAAAGTGCTGGAAAATGTAATAACTAGATTCAGTACAGTTATTCATGTCCACACCGTGGATTCCTCTTATCCAAACAGACTCTTAGATATATAGATTATGGCATACAAGTAAATAAATTAACGAGAGTTCAATGTTATGGATCTTATTGTTGGAAAGGTAAAGGGTAGTTCAATGCTCATCAAGGTATTCCGTAACAGTAATAGTGGCCGTAATGGCCCCTACTATTACCATTATGTAAGAGCTGTAATGACCCCATAACAGTGGTTATGGTCTCCATATTTTCTTTTTTGAAAAAAAAAAAAAAACTGTATTTCCTTGTAATGGACCATTACGGACTGTTACAGCCATTGCGATCCAGTCATTACGGGGGCATAATGGCCTGCTATGGGGCCGTTATGAGTCGTCTTTTGTGTAACTGCTGTTACAGCTATTATGACCCCGTAATGCATAATGGTGGCCACCGTTACTGTTACATAACGGCTATAACGGCCGTTACATAACTGTTTTTGCATACCTTCATGCTTATTAAATGGAACAATACAATCCCTATATATATATATATATATATATATATATGGAACAATACAGGTTGCTTTTGCTAAAACGAGGACCCATCAATTGTTCATTTTAAAATATATGGCAAGGAATGGCCATTTTCATACTGAATCGGTTCATAGGTACTGGCTAATCTCTTTCTAAAGGTATTATCAAGCCTGAGCATGTAGGTACCAAGTGATAAGCTCATGTTTGAGGTCCACAGGTTTTACATGAGCTTAACACTTTGGACTTTTATATACTTTCTTTTATCAAAGTAATAAATATAGAAAATAGGATATGTCCCACTTGACCATATTTTAAAATTCCACACCCAAATGTAGTTGATTTTGCAGCATTGCATGGCATTTCTGTTTGTAGTGATGAACCATGTAAAGTATTTAGACGATGTATTAAAAAAACCATAATGTAACAGTGATGGTGGGAACCGTTACGCATTACCATAACAGCCATTACAGAAAAATGGCCTGTAATGGCCGTTATGGGGCCAATCCAGTTTTTTTTTTTTTTTTTTTTGAGGAAAAAAAAAAAAACCGTAATGGCCATTATAGCCCGTACTGTAATGGTAATGGTAGTGGCTGTTACGGCCACCATTACCGTTATTAAATACCTTGATCCAGACAAGTCAAAATGTGGATGCAGGACTGTGAAACAAAGCGGCATCAACTTTTGGGTGTGGGAGTGCAGAACTTTGTTTCAAAATGTTAGCAAGTATAAACCTCTAGGAAGCAGCACCAACTTAGTAGTTTGTACGTTAACTGGAGATTTATCTTACCACTTGTCAATTTAGTGTAGAAAGATCATGTCATCTTATGCCTTTCCATTTTAAGCTAATTGTTCTGCTATTCATGTTTTTATTGGCTTCATGAGTTTCAAGTTGAAAGGTGAATCATTTACCATGGGATTTGAATCGAAACAGAGGATCTGAATCATAACCTTAGGATTTTAAAAATGGTGGTTTTGGCAATACAACAGTTTGTCAGGAGTGCCTTCAATGATTGGTCTTCCCTTACACTGCATTTAGCACACATTGCTTTTTTTTTACATTCGAATTTGCTTCCTCAAATTCAATGCCATAATGTGGGATTTCCTATTCTATATCAAGGGTGATTGTATTTTCTTGCAAAGTTGCTGGGCATATGATTGTCTTTTGACATTTTGAATCTTTCATTGTCTGCCAGCCATTTAGTTATTGAGACGTCACAGGAAATTAACGATGTGCCATATGGGGATTACTTCCGTGTTGAGGTATCGTACCTGAAACCAAACACTATGATAATTGTTTGGCATGTATAAACTGAATGCATATATGTTATCTAATCATTAGTTGTCCTCACTGTTCTGGAATATTCTTTTGATTTTTCTGCTCCTATTTAATTTGTAGAAGCCATCCTAGTATTATTAGACGAAAAGCAGCAACAAGCCCTCCCTAGTATTTGTGACTGTATTTGTGGGTCTTGATCTTGTACCTCAGGGGCTTTGGGATGTGGAGCAAGAGGGTAATGAGGAAAACTGTTGTTGTGTTCTTCGAGTATATGTAAATGTAGCATTTTCCAGGAAAACCATGTGGAAAGGTACAACTCTGCAATCCTTTATTTCATTATATGGAGTTTGGAAATTGGAATGTGCTTGGTTTCAAATTCTATGCATCATGGTCCACTGTAGCTGCTGATGAGAATGCTCATGAGCTTTATTTCTAGCCTTTGTAGGAATGATGCAGGATCTCATCTTCTGTTCAAATTTTCATTTTTTTTCCTTGGGGTATTCTCACACAGCCGGCAATTATTTCCAATGTACAAAAACTGCTCTCTCTACTCTTTTACCAAGAGTGAAGGGAAAAGCAAATTGAAGGACTGTCTTAAGAACACTACCAATCAGCCCCAGGTTACTCATTGAACTACCATCAAAGTTCATTTCAATGCTGCTGAACCCACTGGGGTAATGCTCTATTCTTTCAACGGAAAAATACCAAAAGCCTCATAATGAAAAGAATCAGGACAAAAAACCCCTTAGTTGTCTTTTCATTCCATAAAACCCCTGTTTGATAAATTCTTGTCAAGAAACAGCCCCTACCATGAGCAAGGTATTCCGTATCGGTAACAGTGGCCGTAACGGTCACCACCATTACCAATACGGGTATCGGCCATAACGGCCGATATGGGGGCGTAACGACTGTAACGACCCCCGTAACGTTTGAAATGTCCTGTAAATTCTGAAAAAATATTTAGAAAATCAAGAATAACGTAAATATTTCAAATATGTATTCATTTTTTGTTTTGAACATGTTTATGGTAGTGTAATGGTCCACTCTTAGGTGAGAGTGTTGTATCGGGCTGTCTAGCGAATTGTTTAATATGATTATGTCTCTAATGTTTACACATCACAATCAAGCATTAGAACTAGAAATCAGAAAAAGGCATAAATAACGTTTTTCAATTTTTTGAAAAAAAGGCCCTCGGAAATTCTATTCGCACAAATCACTTCAATCCACAGTTTTAATCTTAAAAACTATGGTAAGAGTGGTCGAAATTTTTTGTAAAATGATATAAGAGAGTTTTTGGAATGAGAAAAGTGAAAAAGAGGAGAAAATTGAATTTAAATTGATTAAAAAAAAAAGTTATCGTTTTTTGACCGTTACGGGAGTAACGGTCATTATGTCCTGTAATGGCCTTTACGGCCACCGTAATGGCTGATACGGTCTCAAAAAATTAACTTCTCCTTTTTACCCCCGTATCGCGTAACGGTCATGGCCGTTACCTATACGTATCGGCCTTTACGGGCGTATCATAACGGATACGAAACACCTTGACCATAAGATTCTGTATCCTTCCATTGAATTAGACTACTATATTTCCATTTTTATCCTGTCTTCCAATTCAACTTGAAGTTGAGAAAACTTACTTTGCCAGAACTCTTTTCTACAAAGATCTCAATGAAAGATGGTTATTATTACTCTTTCCAGCGATTTTTGGGAGGGGATGAATTCCATTAAAAATGAAAACGAAGGGATGAAATGTCATACCTCAAAATTCAATTGTTTCTTTAACTGTAAAAATTACATGATGGAAGGTCTAATTCTCCCAAAAATTATTGTCCAAATTACCGACCTGTCCAACCGCCAAAGTGCTCCTCTGGATTTGCGTAAAAGACCTGAGAAGTACCAAAGATATAAGGAAAATCCCCAAGTTTCCTTGACGATGGACAAAGACACAAACTGTGGACCAACTCTTCCACTTTTCTGCACATAAAGCAAATGGCCGCTAGTCATATTTCTCTCCTCTTTAGATGACCATAGATTAGGATCTGGTCTGCCATTCCCATCCAACAATAGGCTGAATCTTTAGGCAACTCAAGAATGCTTTATACCCTTACTCTAGGAGGGTACCTTTTAGTGATGTGAGAACTTGAAAGGATTTTGTTGAGAAGACCCCTTAATGATACCAAATCCATACTCTTTTGCTGATAGCCCGATATTGCTCTATGATATGAAGTATTGGACTGGATACCCATATGTGTAATGACTAATGCAATCAGATGTACCGGATTGCTTCAGTCATTGTTCGGAGTATCCTCAATATTATCGAAATATCCCCAATATTATCCATATCTCTAGCTGGACGATACCGATGACACTGGTAGCTAAGTATCACCAATGTATCGCCAATATTTTTTACTATGTAAATTCCAAGCATCGCTTGTATTGCCAATGTATCACCAATATTTTCAACTGGAAATTCCAGGTGTCTCTTGTATCTCTAGTGTATTGGCTATATTTCAATAATATCGCCAATGTATTGATATGGCAAAAATCTATTTATTAAAAAAATTTCCATTTCAAATTTTTTTTTTTTTGGTTGTATGCATTGTTCAATTTGTCGACGATAATATCGTGTTATTATCATTATTGCAATATGGGTGATATCATGGTATTCAAAATCGGTTACATATTGGCTGTTACGGCTGATACGTAACGATAACAATAACGGTTTACACCATTACGCGATATGGGGTCGAAACAATGACCCCCTAATTTTTGGACTCGAAATGGCCATTACGGGGTCGTAACGGCCGTTATGGCTCAAAACGACCGTTAGCCCCCGTAACGGTCAAATGATGACGGTAAAAAAAAAAAAAAAAAAAATTTTTTTTTTTTTTAAGTTGCGATTTTTCTTATTTTTGACACTTTTCTCCTCCAAACTCTTTCCTAACTATTCTACTGCAAATTCCAACCACTCTTAGCTTGAATTTGAGGATTAAAACAAGTTATTTCAAGGATTTTGTTGAATTGAAGTTTCGTGGGCTATTTTCCAAAAAATCTTCCAAAATAGGTATTTATACGTTTTTTTTTTTTTAAAAAAAAAAAATATCTATTGTTATGGTTGAATATGATGCGTTATTCAAATTAGAACATAGGAATATGCATTTTACAAATTATGCAACTGGTTTTCTATTTTATTTTTTTTCAGACTATTTTCGGCCGATATTTAAAAATTAAGAAAAATATATATTTTTTCCAATCCTTTTCTGTTTTAATGGTTGAATATGATGTGTTAATCTTAATAGAACATATCAATATACATTCAATAGATTATGCAATTGATTTTATATATAAATTTTTTTATTTTTGGACTATTTTTTGCCACTTGATAAAATTTTGGAAAAATAAAAACATTTCAATTTTTTCTGTTTTAATGGTTGAATATGATGTGTTAATCATAGTAGAACATATCAATGTGCATTTAACCTATTATGCAACTGATTTTCTATTTTAAAATTTTTTATTTTCGGACTATTTTTGGCCAATTTTTAAAAATTAGGATTTTTTTTTTTTTTAAAAAGAATCTTTTTCTGTTTTAATGGTTGAATATGATGTGTTAACCATAGTAGAACATATCAATGTACATTTAACATATTATGCAACTGATTTTCCTTTTTTTTTTTTTAATACTATTTTCGGCCGATTTTTAAAATTTAGGAAAAATCATTTTTCTATTTTTCTATTTTAATGGTTGAATATGATGTGTTAATTATAGTAGAACATATCAATGAGCATTTAACATATAATGCAACTGATTTTCTTTCTTCTTCTTCTTCTTCTTTTTTTTTTTTAAATTTTTTTATTTTTGGCCGATTTTTTAAATTTTGAAAAAACATTTTTAAAAAAATATATTTTTCTATTTTAATGGTTGAATATGATGTGTTAATCATAGTAGAACATATCAATGTGTATTTAACATATTATGCAATTGATTTTCTATTTTTTAAATTATTTCCGGACTATTTTTTGCTGATTTTTAAAAATTAGGAAAAATCGTATTTTTTTTCCAATCTTTTCCTGTTTTAATAGTTGAATATGATGTTTTAATCATAGCAGAACATATCAATGTGTTTTTAACATATTATGCAATTGATTTTTATTTTTTTTTACTATTTTCGGCTGATTTTTAAAAACTAGGAAAAAATATTATTTTTCAATATTTTTTTGTTTTAATGGTTGAATATGATGTGCGAATCATAGTGGAACATATCAATGTGTATTTAATGGTGGGTTCATAAATTCCAAGTTGTTAGGTTCATAAATTCATCAGAAATCCTAATACAACTTTCTCACCAAAGAGTGGACAATTACACCACCATAAACATGTTCAAAATTATAAATGAATGCATATTTGGAATATTTAGAATTTTCAATATTTAATGGATATTTTTTCAAAAAATTTTAACAATTTTTTTTTTTGGGACCGTATCAGCCATTACAACCTCGTATCGACTGATACGGCCCGTAATCATATCGGTAACAATGGGGACCGTTACGCCCACCATTACCACAACGGTACACCTTGGGTGATATTGAAACCACAATATTTCCTTTCCTTTCCAGTTATCAACAATTTCTCAGTAAAATATCACATGTTGTCGATATTCTGAAACACTGAAGATGTTTGGATGGAAGGTTGGATGGATAGATGGGATGGATGGGATGGTTGGACTAATTTCTTACGATAGCACATGCTTTTAAGCTCCCATTAAATGGAAACTTAATATGTACGCATTCTTTTAACAATTTTTATTTTTATTTTTTAAATTCCTAAATATGCAAATATGTCTATTTTAGCATCTCCTAAAGTTTCACTAAAAAATTCCATTGTTTTCCTCATGTTTCCTCAATTTTTCCTTGCATTTCCGGTTATCGACGAGATAATCACTGATATTAATATTGTTTCTGTATCCTCGGCCAACAAAACTTGTAACGATATTGATACTTCAAACACTGGCTTCAGTGGTATGGGAGGAACCCTAATACCCTCTGCTTAGTTACTAAAGCTCACAACCTTCATCTTCCTTTCTTCAAAAACAAAAGTACAAAAAAAAAAAAAAAAAGCTTTATGCAAACTGTCTTTCTTGTCCGACAATAGGGGCTTATGGAAGCTCTAACAAAAATCAAACCCTAAATCTGGGTGAAATGATAAAACTACACTTACTTGTGACTCCTGGTTCCACATGTGGGGCCTACACATGATCATGGGAGGTGCACTTTGGTCCTGCATTTATACACTTGAGAGTAGAACCAGCTTGCATCACTATTGTTGGTGTCCTAGATTATCAATGATACAGGGTTGTACCTTCGCTCCCACTACGTGTTAGTATCCATATTTTAAGTGTCATAAAACCTAGGCTATTAGATTCAGAAATGACAAAAGTACAAAAAAGATATTGAATTGAGTTAAAGATGGTCATGACAATGGCGGTTGGCAGTTGGAGCACTAGAGGAGGCTTGTAAGCGGGGCTGGGAGCGAAATTTGGAAGCAGAGCAGAGCCTTCATTAGAAAGTCCTTGTAACTAGGGATCAACCCCCATGCTTTTTGAGCACTACCAACCTTTATACTTGCTTTTGGATGTCAACTTTCTGGGGAATAAGTATGAGAATTGGCGAGAAGGCATTTTAGCACAAAAACTTCCCATTCATTTTTTTCATGAGTTTTTCTGTTCTCCTAATCTATTTTGCTTGTGCTTAATAACTGTTCTATTTTTGTCCCATATTTCAACAATTCTCTCCTCCTAAGGGTGAAATGAAACACAATTTTGATTGATTTTTCTGTTCCATATTCGCAACAAAGCTCTTGACGTGAGGCTGAAATTTTCAGTTGGCTGTCGTAATGGTAACGTCGGGAGTATTGAATTGTTTGTGTTACACTTCTCAACAGCTTTAAGGATGACATGTTTCTTTTATTCAGTAAATAAGGAATGGTGGTATCTGTTAGCAAGTTTGAGCTGAAATTTATTACTTGTATTTTGTTACTGTTGCTTTCTTTTCTTCTATGCTTCCGATATATTTGCTGTCAGGAAAACTTCTGACTATATGCTTATGACTTATTGAAAGTTGGCTGCTTTTCGATAGATGCATGTTTTTTGTGAAAAATGATTTACTATATGCATGTTCTTGAAACATGAATTTGATATTTATTGCCAAGTGGGCAAGCATTACAGGTAAAATAGAGCAATCAACAATAGAAGAGTGTCGGGAAGCTTATGCGCTTTGGATCAGCAACGTATACTTCTCTTCCTTTCTCTGTGTGATACATTTATGATTTTCTTCACTTGCTCTTTCACCCTAAAAAACTCCCCATCACTGAAAAGCTCAAATGGTTTATTGATCTGTTCCAGGCACATGAATCATTGAAGCAGAAGCAGAACCTTCCGAAACTAGAAGGTTTGACTATTCAAGCTACATTGTATGCTGCCATTTACAATGATAAGATAGCAGCATTAGTCATTTTCTAGATGGAATGTTCTGGATCTTCTCATTGCTTGTTCATGCCTCTTTATGCAAACATGCAGGAAGCGCAAGTGATTCCACTAATCGGCTGCATGATAATGATGCTGACTTGAGTGGGTCAACACAAATCGAGGGACCTTCAGAAAAGTTTCCTGATAGGATTGATTCAAGTATCCAACAGAGGTCCGATTCTAAGGATGTTATTCGACAGTTTGGCAATCCTGTGAAGGGAGACTTGAATACTAGCTACCTGGCGTCTCTACTTAGAGAATCATGGGCAGAATTCTGTTCATTTCTTAAGAGCCAAACTCACTTCCCACTCATGTTTCTCATTGCATTTGTTTCAATCCTCGTCTTAACACAGGTACGTACTCCACATTCATGTGTGAACATGCACATGTACACTATGTAGAGCGTGTGTTTGTGTTATTTATTTATTTTTTATTTTTACTTTTGCTTGCAAGTGATGCATGTTTATGATGTTTACCTTGCAATTTTCATTGAATGTCCACATCTTAGACATTTAGAAGCTACTATATTTGCATCGAGTGGAATGGCTGTTGTGCTCAACAACAGCAATTCAGCTCTTTGCCACATTGAGCTTGCTTGCCATTTGGAGCCTGTTTATGGTCATGCACAAAGTTTACACACATTCCAAAGAAAAGCAATTACAAAATAAAAGTCGGCACTATTTATTTACGCAAATCGGTCTGTGTACCATATGGTCCCCCACCGATATGGGTCGTATAACTCCTGTATTGGGCCAATAAGGGCTGATACAACCATATAGTTCATGGGCAACATTGGTACATATTGGGCAGAATGTACCAGTTTTGGACAAGTCAAACCTTGGGTCAGCAATTGTGCCACATTCCAAATGGAGCCTTATGCATCAGAAAACTGTGTTTGGATTTATTCAATCTGAACTGATCACTGAATTTTCGTGGCATTTGTTTTTGGGGTCAATTACTGTTTTCTTTTTGCATAGTGACCGCAAATTTCTGTTATTTCACTGCCTGCAGCTTTGCATCATTGTTCTACTAACAAGACCCCCGAAGGTCCATTTAATTTCTGAAGAGAGCTTCATAAGGAGTCTCGGCAGTGACAGGACAGAGACCATAGCTTGGTTAGAGAAGTGCTTCAACCACCTTAAGGATGAAATGCTCATGGTCGAGACTCGTTTGGAGAATATGCGCCATGAATATGCGCTGCTACAGTCATATATACGAGGCATTGAACAGTCAAAGTCAAAGTCATGATGGTTTGAATCAAAGCTGTATAATTTTGGGTATCAATTTTTTCTTACCATATCTCATTTGTAAAATCAAAGCAGAAAAAGGAAAACATGTCAATATGAAACCAAAATTGTAGAGACTGATATCCACAGGTTTCGGCGGCAGTTCTATATAATTCTTCTCTTTCTTGCTGCCCTCTTCTTTGAATTTATGTCCGGGTACCCTTGTAGGATGCTACATATAGGAAGCCAAACCAACCCTGGTGGTGCATAAGGAGGGTTGCAAGCTGGGGTCCAGCTCTTGAGCTAAGAACCCAACTTGTGCTCTAGATGTACTGACTCCGTGACCTACTCAAGGCTCAGCCTAATCCTGGTCCCAAGAGAGCTGGACAAAGGCTAGGCCTATGCCAGACTTTACTCATTTGCCGCAATCTTAGCCATGAGCCATCATGCAAATGGTCTTTCCGTTGGAGTGAAATATCTTGGCTCTACTATTGGCTCAAGGTTGGCAATTTTCTTTTTCCGTCAGTGGACTCTATTTTGGTGTTCAGATGAGCAATTTTCCCTTCTTCAGTGAGCCCTCATCTTCAAAGCGTGTTTTGAATGATGACATTGATGCATCAGTAAGTTTCTCTTCTTCAGCAGAATCTGATACATGAATCACTAGTCATCTTCAAAACCAGTTCTAATTTCTCTGATGAGGATATTGATGCGTTGCCAAACCAGGTGTTACCAGGGGACGTTGGTTTAGCCGTTCATGTCTGCAATCCACAACTCTTGCCTGCTGAATTTGGTTGTCAGTCATGTCCGCAATCTACTACTCTGCAAAGCTGGATTCTGAACGACAGTAGAAATAGAAAATGCCAAACTTCATTTTAGCTGCTTTTTGGGGTGGGTATTGATCATATTGCAATGTCCATTGTTGTTGGAATGAACTTAGCAGTAGCTTAATCTCCTGTTTCCGTTTTCTTTATTTAATTTTACCCTCCATTTTTGTTATTCTCAACTTAAAGAAATTGTGCATTTAAAAAAAATAAAAATTTATTCACTCACATGGAGCAGGGCTTACCCATCTAGTGCTTCACAACCTTTCTTCTCCCCTTTTTTCTTCTTCTAAACAGCCGCCTCCAAACTCTACCGGACTAGCATAAAAATGACCATCCGTGACATATGGATTTTTTTTTATTTTTTATTTTTGAATTTTATTTCATTATTTGCTTTTATTCTTGAATTAAAAGAAAATCTATGTGCCTTTTGATTGGTTCACATGTAATGGTTCTTCACGTATTCAAGGTCCCTTCTTATTAGTCCACCTACATAACCAATAAAAGGGCATCTGGCACACCTTTTGTGAATGCATCACTCGGGTTTTCAATTCTGCAAGTTGGGGCCCATGGTTCAGGAATCCAGACCATTGGTCTATAGAAATCCATCCAATGATGGATGGAGAATGTCCTAAAAATCTCACAGATCTTAAGATCCCAGCCACTAAAATTAGGATCATTCTCAGTTAAATGTGGACTACACCAAAAATTGTTCTATCAAGTAGATTTTTGGGGCATTGACCATCAAGATGGAATACAATAAGCAAACAGTCTGGATTACTGATTTTTTTTTTTTTTTTTAAAACCATGTATACCGCACAAAGATTTGGACAGCCTATCATACCTTTGATTAAACAATTACATGAATGGCCGGCCAAACTATTCTGCAACAGTGAAGCGAAACAAACAAGAGTTGGATTTTTTCTGTTTCCATTTAAAAAAAAAAAAAAAAAATCCAAGAAGAGGTTGGAAATGTTTATCTGAATGTATTTATTTATTTGATTGAAAATGCTTATCCGAGCATTCCCGATCAATCATAAAACCGAGTCCTAAAGGCCAGAACTTGTAAATAATTTCCTGTAATCAACTTCTGTTAATTCATGAGCTTACAGGAGGAAGGAACCGCACAATGAGTCAGTTACCACATGCTGATAATGGACGGTCACGAACATGATAGAAAATCCTCTATTCACCATTGTATCTTGGTTTTCGCTTCTCCGCGAATGCAGCCAGACCTTCCAAGCGGTCTTTTGTATTCAATAGCGGTTGATAGCACTCTTCTTCCAATGCCAAAGCTGAAGACATCGCTAGCTCCAAACCTTCATTGATAGCACGTTTGGCCATCCTAAGCGCCAACGGACCCTGACATGAATACAGCCACTTCATTAGCTTCTTCTCACACTCTCATGGCCTGAACATACAAAGCAGGTCATATGATATATTTGGTTGGTGGTTGTCTCCGGCTCGTTAAATGAGCTAGTAGAGATTGTGTTGTGTGTGTGAGTGATCCAGGGTTATTGTTACCTTTCAAAAAGAAAAAAGAAAAAAGTGGGTGATTTGGTCAATTTGACAGGTGATGGTATTTTGAGCCAAAATGAGAATTGATAGGTTGTTTGCCTCATGCTTCAGATAAAATAAAAGACATGCTATTGTCACACTTGCTTCACAGGAGTTCCATGAAAAGCCGACCCCAACTTGCAAGCCACAACATGGCAAGAATTTGCAAACAAGGCTTTTGACTCACCTGAGCCATCCAGGCTAGATTGTTCACTGGGTTACTGAGTTTGGAAAACCGTCTTCTTTTTTTTTTTTGAACGGTAGTTGGGAAATCTTTTTGTGTGTGTTTCTTTTTTCTTTTTTCTCGTCTTTTGGTAGTTAAGAAAACCGTGTCCTTGCTGGTTTCAGCATGACTCAACCCAGTTTCATGGTGGACTCAGGATCGGTCTGGTTTGCCTGATGATGTGATCCAAGAAATAGAAAGAAGAAGAAAAATAATATATTTACAGTAAATATTGCATATAATAAAATAAAAAATATTTTCTTGGCCCACCTAGTTGACCCATTGAGTTCCAGGTCAACCGATCCTAGAGATTGATAGAGTCACAAGCCAAGTCCTGGTTCACAATGTGTGATTAGGAGTCAAGGACTGTTTTATCTGGTGACCCACCATATGGATGGATTATGAACCACCCCAGAACTCAGGGGACATTGACCTCCCTAACTGTGAGAATGTGAACTGGCCCTCCCTCCCTTACCAACTCTTGAGAATGTGATTCCTCCCTCCCTAACTCTTGAGAATGTGAATCCTCCTTCCCTCCCTCTCCAACTTGGAGAAGACCCTCCCTAAACTGGTTTGTTTTTTTTTTTTCTGTTTCTTTTTTTGGTGACCAAGCAACAAAAGTTTTAATAGAAAACGGGCCAAACAGCCTGACAGAACAAACAACCACAACTGCACCAACAGAAGATAATAACCCCAAAAGAGAAAATACAACATAAAAAAAGCAAGGGTCCACAACAGAGGATTAAATGGACTGTTTAATCAAAATGCTAAATCACAGCTTCAAAGAACAGGCAGCACAGGCAGATGGCTTGCCAAAACACAAACACACGAGCAACCACCCCCTTGCTTGGAGAATGTGGACCCTCCCTCCCTCTCTAACTATGTGGACCCTTCTAATCGCCTTGCTTTCAGCAATGCAACCTATGGCCCACCAAATTGTCCTGATCAATGTGCACAAGTAGGGCATGTACGAGAGATGTTGTGGTGTGTGCTTCATGGAAAGCCATGAAGGTAGTATTCTTCAATTAGCTGTGGCTGCGGTTTGCTGACACTGAAATTAGTTGTTTACTGATAAAAAACAACATAAATTAGTTGCGTTTAGAACCTTGGAAAGAAACTTAAATTCATACCTTCTGATTTATATCACGGGCAATTTGAAGAGCTTTTAAATAAGCTCCCCCAGCCGGAACACAATAGTTGACAAGACCTGTCTCAAAATCCGCCAATCTACTTATATGTTCAAGGAACAGCCATGTATAGAATGAAATCTTTAGAAAAATGAAGACATCTCAATAAATTATACCCATTGACATTGCATCTTTGCCATCAATCTTCCGACCCGTGAATATAAGTTCCTTGGCTGCTGCTTTTCCAACCACTCTTGGAAGGCGTTGAGTCCCACCAGCACTGTAAATAACAAGGTTGTGGTTAGAAGGCAGTATGACCGAAATGCATATTTACAACATTATTCATATTGAAACAGCAGTTGCAAAAACCTCCTGTGGAGGTTAAATTGAGGATTTGTCCACAAAAACAAAAATGACAATAAAAAGACGGGTGTCGCTAATGTGCAACACCTGTTGACCAAAAACCAACATGAACTGTGTATGATATTCTCCTCAGTTCTCTCTTTTTTTTGGTAGGGTGTCAGGCACTACACGTGTATGCAGTGCCAGGAGGGCATACAACACAATGGAATACCCAGCTGGGTGCAGTTCTGTCATGTTTATTATCGAAGCTTTTCAAACATCACAGATGAGAATGCGGTGAAAAAGAATGGTTGACTTTCTAATGACTGAAGATGTTTCTCATTTAAGGATGTGTCAAGACCACTCAACAAACATATTTTTACTTTCTAAACTATTGTTGGATTCAAGTACATACCCAGGAATTATAGCAAGTCCAGTTTCTGGCATGCTAAAAACCGCATCCTCTCCTAGATAATTCAAGGTGAAAGCAAGTGTTTTTCAGAATCAGTCCCCCATAAGCAAATTGATTTAATTGTTATAGACATCTTGCAAATCTAACAAATTTAGATCTGAAATTCAATTAAATCAAGAAATACCACATATTCGAAGATCACAGGAGAGAACCATTTCCAGTCCACCACCCAATGCGGCACCTTCAATAACAGCAACAGTCGGGACACAAAGTGCCTGTTTGAAAATGACCATACAGCTCACCTGAGTGTACGAAGGGGCTAGGAAAGCACATTGACTGTGAAAAGGCTTCACCAACACTAGGAGTTCAATGCGATCAGGAACCACCATCACAACTAAGATCAAAAGATGGGACCAATCAGATGATCAGATTGGTGACCCATAGATCTCTGATGAGTGGATTCGTCCCAATGTCTGACCAGATCAATGGGCCTGATATTTGGTCTTGACACATATCCACTATTAATACATTTGCATTGTTAGTTGATGATATGCACACATGGTTAAGGATATTCAAAGATATCTTCCTATTTAAGTTGAAAGGAAAGCTATTAGTGAACAGGTTACATATGCATAGATGTAGCCATAGGTATGGATGATTTTTATAATATATGAGAGACCTCAGTTTTTCTGCTTCCATGTGATTGGAGATTGACAAGAATGATTCTACGAGAAGGCTGCTGGAATACCATTCCAGGGTCCTGCAACATATTTTCTATCCCTATGGCTATTTATTGTATTGTATTTCATTATCCTGCCGGAGATTGGAAGTTCTATTTGCTGGAGTTTGTATCTACATAAAATTTCAGGTATATTTTCTTTATAGCTGGCAGTAAATGCCCAAAAAACTAAAATCTGTGTTGTCCCACGTCAGAATCCTAACAGAGGAAGTATACCAATGGAAAGGGCAAAAGAAGAAGGAAAAGGAAATAAATAGAAACTGTCATCAAGTGGCCTATGCCATTCCTGATAATGCTCATCGCAAAGTCGGTTCCCGAGCTAGCTTGAAAGAAATGGTAAAGATATCAATGAAATGCTTACAGTGGACTAAATGGAACAATCTAATGATCCATGACAAAGTTAGGCAACTAGATAAAAATGTATCAAACAACATCCACGATCCACCAAGTCTACTCTCCTTTGCACCGGGAGAGATGGCATACGATCAGATATGTCATATTTCTCAACAATCCTCGAATTCCCAATGCCCTACCTCTCTTATGTTGCTCCATGTCATGCCAATGACTGCCTATTAAATAAAAATGAAGAAGAAGAAGAAAGAAAATAGGAAGTCAACATAATGACTAGGAAAAAAAAGAAGCAAGGTTCCTGGTCTTCTCACATTTTTACGGTGTTGGTCAGCAATCTGAGGGGTGCAA
This sequence comes from Magnolia sinica, assembly GCF_029962835.1. Taxonomy (NCBI): domain Eukaryota; kingdom Viridiplantae; phylum Streptophyta; class Magnoliopsida; order Magnoliales; family Magnoliaceae; genus Magnolia; species Magnolia sinica. The sequence goes on along the minus strand of NC_080578.1, from coordinate 9,341,003 downwards.
TGAGTGTTCATGGCATGCATGGATTTTCCGCAACATTGTCTCTCTCAAGTATGCTAATAGAGCAAGCCAACTTCCTCAGTTTTTTCTCTCTTTTTTCTTTTTTTATTCTCTTTTTTTTTTTTTTTTTTTTGAAGGACGAAATTTTATTAAAAAGGTGACAAAACCACAAAAGAATACAAAGAAAAGAACCAGAAACTACAGTGTGGATCAATCAGGGCCAGACAGATTACAACCACCAAGCTTAGTGCTCACCGCAGCCCAACCTAAAACCAGGGGCCTTCCTCAGTTTTACTTGTCATCTTTCAATGCTTTAGATATACTCATAGATGTCCTTGCTTAAGTGGAACATTATATGCATTCAACCGATTGAAGGTTTCGATAGAAGAAAGTCTAAGAATGTAATTATGTCAACAAACAAAAAAATAAAAAGAAAATCCACCACATTTATCTGGCATCTAATAATTCTCATTAATAGAACCTAAGCTACCTGGAAATGAAATCAACTACTAAAACAATGTGTTTCTTGAGGAATCCTAATATGCAGGTTGTTCGATAAATTTTGTCTTGATACCTCCTCACAGTACAAGTGGCAAACACGCCTAGTGATTAGTACTGTTCTGGTGGACTACCGTGTAGACAGACCATATCTAAAAAATGAAGGGATTGGATTGCAGTAGCCATTCAATCCAATCCATGGCCTGCTGAAGGAATTTTTGGAGCAACAGTTTGCATTCAACCTGGAAAAAAAAAAATGAACGGTCAGAGTTGTCCAATCACTGTGATACTCAGCCTATAACCAATCCACACATGTGGGCATGAGTCCTCTCACGTGCAATTGGTCCTTTTTTTTTTCCCTTAAAATCCTGTTTTGTTTATCTTAATTTTGTATTCATTAATTATAATTAAAACATTTTGAAAGAGTTATTTTCAAATTGAAACTATTTTAATACTCCCAGTTGCTATGTGTACCTCAACTACGGAGATGCCTAGAACTTTTATACAACATCCTGCATCTTGGTATTCCTTGTGTGTTTTTTTTTTTTTTTTTTTTTAAATACCGGCAACAACAACAACAACAACAAAAATAAATAAATAAATAAATAAAAATAAAAAATTCTAAAACACAGATGACCATGTACTGAACACTAACCTCTAAGAATGAGAATGTTGAACGCAAAGAGTTGACGAAAAACTGGACTTCAGAAGGACTCATCAACCTGCGCTCCTGCCAATAGAATTTAAATTACAAAAATGTTAATCCATGAAATAGTCATTGTACAAATTATGCAACAAGAAAGAATGAACAAAGAAAGCAAGCATTGTAAAGTGCTACAAGGGATCATTTGGATGCCCAGAAATTCAAATTCCTGCTATTGCAGGATCCTGATGTTTGGGGGGATGCGAATTGAAACTTCGGGCATTTAAATGTCCATTGGTCATCACAATACCCTCTTAGCTGGTGATTTCGACTTCCAAAAAAAAAAAGAAAAGACTCCAGTGCCTGTCTAATAACCAATGACTGCCGTATATTGCCATGAATCTATACACCTCCAACACCTGTTGTGTATGATTGGACAAAGACGATTAGGAGAAGAATGATCCTCCCTCACCACACATGGTAATCTCTCTCAGAGTGTGGGGCCCACTGTGGAAGTACCATGAACCAAAACTCCCAGTAGCCACTGGTTTACCATGCTATATGCATGTGACTCACTTGGGCTCATTGATCTTTTTTTTAACCATTACTTTTTTTATATGAATATGATCCACTGGTGGCCCACAAGAATAAGAAGAAGAGCAGGACTCTGCAATGCAGTGAGTCATATATTGTAAATGTCATCATAGTGAAATTGCTACATGTTAGCATATGTTTCTACCACCATATCACTTTTACAGACATTCTATTTTGTACAAGTGGGAAACCATGGTTCATGGTGCAGATTGTACCATGCTAGATATTGCAATTGGTGTGGGTGGGGTCCATCATTCAATAATTTCAATTTCTTGGCCATCTGATCACATGTGGGCAGTGATGTCATATGCGATCACATATGCCATTTGGGCATATGCAGTTTTTGTACCATTGGGCATTATGAGGTCACATAAAGAAGTATGCGACCGCATAAGCCACAATTATGTCATTATTTTTATTTTTATTTTTGAGAGGTACAGTTATGTCATTATGCCATCGTATACTCAGTATGCAATGGCATAAGTTCTGACTGTTGGGACTTTGCTCTCCCTTTTTTCCTATAAATGGCATAATTTTCTCTCTAAAGTTTGGACTTTGTTACGAGGGATGGATCTCGGGTCAATTTCTGGGATGATGTGTAGTGAGGGGAGTCCTCCCTTAGATCTGTGTTCCTGACTCCTGAGTCTTTCTGGGATATTTCAGTATCTGCTGTTTTGGTCTCTTGCTGCTTCTTCGGCTCCCGGGAAAGGGGAGCGTGGATCCCTCCTTGCCGGTAAAATTTCTCAGATGCAGAATTGGAGGAGCTAGTTTCTCTCTTATCCCTCCTGAGGAGATATATGCCATCCCCTGGTGCCCTGGATTCTCTAGTTTGGGGGCCTCATAAGTCAGGGGTCTTCTCGATGAAATCCTTACATCTGGGATTTCCCTGTCTTCAATTTAAGCATCGGAAGCCCACACAGGTCCAATTTGGGATTATGGTGCCCCTCCTAAAGCGATGGCTTTTGCTTGGCTTGCGGTAGGAACTGGATTCTGACAATCGACAAAATGCAAGAGGGCTATGGTGCTCCCAAATATCTGCCTCGTGTGCTTCAATGATGTAGAATCAATGAATCATCTCCTTATACATTGCTGGTATGTGAGAGAAGTGTGGAACAGTGTCCTTTTGGTCTTTAACAATTCCTGAGTGATGCAAAATTCCATTGGTCTATATCATTCCTGGCACTGGGGTGGGGGAATTGACAAGAGGAGATCGAGATGGAAAGTCACACCCTTGCCTGTCCTATGGTGCTTATGGGGAGCAAGGAACAGGCATTGTTTCCAAAACAAGTCTTGCTCTGTCTGGGGTCATTGGCAAGGTGAATCTCTTTGCATTAGGAAGTGAGTGCTGTAAGTGGTAGTTTGTATTCTTTCCTTTGTTTTTTGCTTTTCATGCCTTTTGTTATTCTTTTCTTTCGGCCTTTTGCCTGGAATGTCTTTCCTTTTCTTCTTTGTTTTTTGCTTTTCATGCCTTTTGTTATTCTTTTCTTTCGGCCTTTTGCCTGGAATGTCTTTAAAAAAAAACCCCCCCCCCCCCCCCCCAATTCTAATACTCCCACTCTCTCTTAATTAGTTAACTATCTTTCACTCTAATATTCTTATTCTCTCCCAGCTATGCTTTCTTTTCTTCTTTTTTCCATATTTTTTAGCATATGCATTTATTTAAGTACTTGTTATAGTCTAATAGTCTAATCGAAGTTTTAAATATAACAAAATTTTAGTGAAATTAGTAATAAAACTATTTAAAAAAATAAATAAATAATTCCCTAGTCCCTACACTTGTATTATTTTTCTGCACACACAAATTTTCCATTTTCCATTTTTTTTTCAAAAAAAAAAAAAGTTTTGGGAATTGTGCGATCACATATGCGACTATGCAAGTCGCATATGCACACAGCCCTCTTGGACCCTCATAGATTCCCCTTGTTGAATGCTTGACTTTATGTGCGGCCCATGTCGCCATACTCTAACAGTTCGAGCTTTTAGAGCAAGTGGTTAATTGTCCTGCATCCGATCGCTTAAGCCATTTGACAACATCGCATGTGGACTAACCAATATACACATGAGTCATGTGATCATAACTGTTTCATAATCACGTGTGCGCCACCTGAATATAAACATCTAATTACACATGTGAACGCATTAATTCATAACAATTCATTTGGTAAAGTATTAGTTCATCTGTAACCATTCATTTGGACCCCATCAATTCTTTTGCACTCATGCACCATATGTATGCAAATTTCACACATGTGAGCAGCATCCAGTCCCCTCAAAATTTCGATCTTCACAATTTACAATTTGTAGTTAAGGATGAGTTTGATCAGATGAAATGAAGGGCCACACTTGTTCTTTCAATTTTGACACTTATTTAAAATAATAATAATAATAATAATAATAAATCACTTGTGATTCTGCTTTATAAGCAAAGATTATAATTTCTGGAAATCAGAATCACAATGCCCTAGAACAGGTGTCAGCCAAACAAAGAAATCATAATTTCCAGCAATGGCAACAGCCAAGAATTAAACATCAAAATCAGTTTGATGTTAGTTTGATATGGAAGTTATGATATCAAGTGTACTAGTTTGAGTTCACCGTCAACAAGCTCAAATGATAGTAGCGTTTGATTAATGCTTTAAGGCAGAAGTTCGACCATAGGAGAAAGCCTAGTAGAATTTAGAATTCCATCCGTAATCTTTTGAAGAAAAAAATATGTAGTGGTGGGCACACTAAGAAGATGGAATCCCTAGCTCTAGCTACTACAATGAACTGAAGCCAGTTGATTCTCATGGCCGCGGATCAGACTAAGGCAACATTGGGTCGTCTCAGGTTAACAGATGTGGAGACGATAAAAATGGATTATCAAGATTTATCTGTGAAAAAAAGGGGGATTATTAAGAGAACCAGAAGCAGGTCTTAAGCATTATATTCCAGCAAAGAAATCTCTAACCCATGGCAACACTGTTTTGCAATGCCAAGAATACACATGCTTTGGTGGGCATTTGGATTGACATTGTTAAATATGTTCTCTCAACTTTTATCCTGCTGATGTTATATATATTTTGGAGATTCTTGAGCAAGTTTTTCAGCTGCCATAACATGCATTTGTTATCGTACAGGACATGTATTGAGCAGACCCATAAGCAGGCAGACATATCAAAAGCGTTCATCATGTGGGACCCGCCATGCACATGCCCTGGCCCAAAAACAAGGCCATTCTATTAATCAGGTGACGTGTACTTCGAATGCATACAATTGCCAACCTTTTTCTTTTTTTAGAAAAGTCACTAATTATATTAATAGAAAGAGACAAAACATAGAAGACAAAAGGTATGGGGCTGCACCACTGAGGGAGCGGCTCAGCCAACTACGCACCTAAGAAAAGCAAATTACAACCCTTTAACTTATCAACATTAACCGCCCATTCAACTACCAACAATCTAGCTCTAGTAGCAACATGATCCGCCGAGTTTGAAGTCCCATTGAAGCATCTACCATTTATTTCTTCCCAAACTGGCCACCAAACTGCGAGAAGAGACATTCTCCACAGCTTTGTCCTTCCCTTGCCCAATGATGAACCGTGCCAAGCCTTTAGAAGATTACCTGTCTAACTAGGGGCAGCCCATGCCATATCAAAGCGAGATAAAATATCTGGCCAGATACAGCTGATGAAGGGGCAATGGATGAAAAGGTGGTCCACCGATTCCTCGCTAGACATACAGCACAAACATACATTTGTAATTATCATCCCTCTTTTCCTCAAATTGTCCACCGTGAGAACCTTTTTCTTGGCCACTAGCCAGACAAACCCCACAATCTTTCGCGGGGGGGGGGGGGGGGGGGAGGGGGGGGTGCGCTTGGCACTTCCAGACCTTGTCGGTGTGGATCTCTTCTTCCTTTTCAGCTACTTTTTTCGATACACCTATAAAATGATTTAACCGAGAAATCCCTTGATTTGTGATTATTCTACACTAACTTATCTGCGCTTTCCGTATCTATCTTGACGTATTGAATCCGGTTCAGCAGGGCAACGTATTCTTCGACCTCATGATCTAGGAGGTTCCTTCTACACACAACATTCCACACCACCTCACTCCCAATCGCAGAATAGCCATCAGCTACTGAAATGTCCTGGTTAGAGACAATGCGGAATATGCATGGAAACCCCTCTTTCAAACTATCATCTCCCACCCATGGATCTAGCCAGAATCTGGTTCTATCACCTCCTCCTACTGCAAAACCAATCCCTCCCAAAACTTCCCCTTTTATGGATAGCACCCCCTTCCACACCGCCAAAACTCTGTAGTTGGATGAATCTTTGGTCCGCCAACCCCTTTTTGAATGCCCATTCTTACTCTTTATTACCGAGTTCCAAAGATTACCATCCTCCGTTCCCAGTCTCCAAATCCACTTACCTAGCAGAGCCCGGTTCATCCTTTTAAGGTCTTTTATTCCCACCCCTCCATCTTGAACATGCTTGCAAACCACATTCCACTTCATAAGATGGAGTTTATTCTTTTCTTCCTTGCCATGCCATAAGAAGTCTCTTCTTAGCTTCTCCAATTGTTTCAAGATCGAGGCCGGACATATAAACAGAGACATGAAGTATATAGAAGATTTGAGAGAGCCCAACCTTTTTTATTTCGGGTTGGGTCGGGTTGGTGCACGACCCTATTTCAAGATCACTCTTATTAAGGCGGCTCTTGCCCAACCTTTTTAACCAACAATCTTTCATACATATATATGGCCCACCTGGTGAGCAGATGACTGGCCTGATCTTGGGTGCAGGACACAGACAAAGCTTGGGCCCACTTGATGAAGATCCCACACAAACCGCAACACTCACATGTATGCCTAAATGTAGGATTGACAATTCTTTTATTACCAATGGAATTCGTCACAGTCTATATGTCAATTAAAAAAAAAAAAAGACACAAGTTTAGCAGGTTACCTTCAGATCAGCGCCTGCACAGAACACCCGAGGAACTGAGCTGGAGATCATTAAAACATTTGCCGAAGAATCTCGACTTAAAGACTCGAAAGCGTTCTGCAGACCTCTCAACATATCTTTCCCGATCGCATTTTTAGCTTCAGGTCTATCCAATTTCACTTCAACAATCCCTACAAATGAGAATCAAACACGCTTATTTTCGAAGTCGAGGATCTAATGATGATTTCGACCTCCAAATACTTTCAAAATCGGCCAAATCGAAGACATGAAATTGACGGAAGAATACGCACGATACAATGAGAGAAAGATGGGGTCTGACCAGAATCGGAATCGGAGAGTCTCTCCATTCTCACGGAATCGGAGGAAGCGGTCTGTAAGAGGAGATTTCTGAAGATCTGGAGCTGATGCTGGCATCGATGAATGGAAGAGATCTTGTTTGGGATTCGGGTTAGGGTTTGATGATTGGAGGAGATGGGCCTTCCGGATCTTGTAATGGAGAGTGTGGCTATGGATCTGGTGATGATCTTGAAAGGACTTTTCATCGTCATCTTCGTCGGAGGATGAGAAGACAAGGAGATTGAGATGGACGCTGGAAATGGTTGTCCAAGAAGACACTGGGAAGTGGAGGTTGTCGCCGCCACTTGGGCCCACATGCTGAGTTGGCCGATCATCGGAACCGTGCATGTTTTGGACGCTATAAGCATAATGGCTACCCGAAGAAACTTACTCTGAACATATTATTCTTGGCTGCTATCTACAATTTAGAAAATTGAAATGAAAATTTTAAATGGTTCAAATTTAACGGTAGAAATCAAAAGGTTTAGATCACTGCTTGTTGTACCCTATTTCTAATAATAAAAAATAGCACGCAAAAAAATTTATGAACATATTATGGATAAAAATTAAACTGAAAGTAGGGCGGGTTGGGTCGGGTTGGGCCGGGTTGGTGCACAACTCTAGCCCAACCCAAGTTTTATGTACCTCAACCTTGACCTAACCCAACCCAACCTCAGCTTTAGGAACTAGGTTAGGAATTCTCGACCCAGGTCCAACCCAAGTGGGGTTGGTCGGGTTGATACATTCTAATGTTTTCGTTATTAAATATATCTAATATATGGCCAATACATGTCTTATTTTTGTACCTATAATTTTATTAATCATATATGCAGTTATTTATGATAAAGAACTTCATTTTTTCTAAACAAACAAGCTAAAATATTGGACAACTATTCCTTGAAAAGTCATATTGTGTAGCACACAATCTATTTTGGAGAGAGAATTCCAACTTATCTTGTTAGCTTGTGTCATTAGAAATGACGTGCACTAGCAAAACCCGAAGGCACTGAAATTTCTTATGCCTTCAACACAAAGCATTTACACTCAATTATAATTTATAAGTAATTTATATAACGATTGAGTTCAGGTTGGGTTGGGCAACCCGAGCCCAACCCAAGTTTTATCGGGTTGGTGTTTATACAGCCCAAGCTCAAGATTGAACCCAATACATCCTACTCGAGCTCAATCCAATGTTGGGTCGATCACGGGTCGGTCGGGTTAAACCCGCCTGACTTTTAGCCCTAGTAAAAATGGATTGATCTAAGGCAATGAGAATTTTTCCATTCCCAAGGAGACAACCCCGAGATAAATGACTGAGCACAAACTTCATGAGCAAGTCGACCTCAAGCAGAGAGTCATCTATGCCGAACTTTGAAACTACTAAACAGATTTGCCTAACCCATGCATCGACAGAGGACTTGACTCTAGGTGGACACCCAGCTCTGGAAGACTGACGTCGGGATGGATTCGAACCCCAGACCCAGGGCTCGGCCTCAACTGCTCGAGCTTGGCCATCCATCCTGATCTTTTCAAGGCCTGATCACTCAATCTTATCGTAAAGATCATTTCAAAATCTCTATCGAGGATCTCGGAAGACAGTCGTGATACATGCCTACTAATTAGTGAACTCTCCATCTACGTAACTTATTTCAGGGCTATAAATAGAGACTCAATCGACAGGGAATTGTATGCACAAAAGCTCTAATACAACTAGACCCATATCCCCTGTTCTAATTTAAGCATTGGAGGGTCTCTTGTCAGAGCCAGGGTCTCCCTCGTCTCTTTACTTTTACAGGTGTTCGAAGGTCTAAGAGGGACAATTTGAAAACAACATTAACAGGAATTATTTGAAGTGCTCTTTCTGCAAAAAATAATAAATACAGAAAGTAGTTGAGAGAGATAAATAATCATTAAAAGAATACAAATAGGTAAAAGTATTTGGAAAGTGTTGTAATTCACTTGACATAATCATTACGACTGAAATAAAGAATAAAAATTTATGTGATTATTTGCACAGTAAAAAAGTATATAAATAAAAGGAAAAAATTAACAGAATAAATCAATTAAATTATCCTACAATTTATCTTCTTTTTTTTTATTATAGTTTAGTTATTTTTTAGTAGTAGCTGTAATCAAGTATTTATAATCTCAATCTACACTCGTATATTGAACTTTTATCTCAATATAAGTAATTCTTCACTAAGAAAGATTTCTTATAACCATGTCTTGATGACTGTAAGTATTTTCTTTTTCTTTGACGAAAATAAGCATTAAAAAAGTAATTTTGCACAAAAGTGAACTCATTTTCAGAAGAATAACTCCACCATTTGAATATACCCTCATCACTGCATAAAACAATTTGTAAGTGATTGAATAAGTGATTTGATCAAATATCGGTCATATACGGTCACAATCCTCATATCTGCCTATTTTAACACTTAAGGGCAAGTTACACGGTTGAAATCGAGTCGCATAGTTGATTTTAGCATGCCTGCATAACTACATGCGACAAAAACATTAAAACTAAAATAGGTGCAAAACACCATTAATGCTTGATGATCAGAAAATAGGGTAGTTATGGTACTTAAAAGAGCACTGGACAGCTTAAATCATTTTGACTATCTCAGCATATGGGAATAGTAGCATGCGACACGAGCTGGTCCTCAGTTTGAGTTTGGATCATTACTCTTGCTCCGGTGGTAGACTCTAAGGAGTTTCAACACCCGGTCAAGTATTCGAGTATCCATATGTGGTGAAATCCCACTAAGGTGTGTGTGTGGGGATGTGTGTGCATGTGGTAAAATAGAAAGAAAAAAAAATCTGGTCCTGAGTTTAGCTCAGCTAGTTGATAGACCAACTGGAAACAATATGATAGAACTGTCTACACCGTAACATGGGACATGGATTGCTTTTGTAGCAAGTCTTGCACACTGAGAAGAAAGCCCTCTGATTTTATGATGGGGACAAGAAATAAAGGGGATCCAAAACTCAAGTGGGCTACAGCAAAGGAAAGAGTGGGGATTGAACGACGACTGTTGAAACATTCATAATGGCTACCAAAGTTTTGTATAGGCTAACTTTCTAGTGTTTTGAGTTTATCTAGGTGAGAATGAACTTATAAGTGGTTTAGATGGCATATAAACATGTTGAACCAAGATGATTTCCATCATCATTTCTTTCCCACTTATTTCTCATGCGCCCTCTGCATTCACGATGGAATTAACGACGGAGGTGGATTTGTCACAAATATCACGATGGCCCCACCGAGCTTTCAAACACTTTCGCAGGCAAGCAGCTTCCCCTAAGCTATGAGCACCATAGGATATTCATTTTGTCGGAAAATGGTAGGACATGGTTTAAAATGAAGCAGAACCAAAACTCAAGTGGACCCATGACATGATAAGAAAGGGGGATAATTGAACTTGCACTATTAAAGATGTTGGATATTCTGCATACCACAAAAAACATCTACTGTTTTATTTGTCCACATAAATACTAAGGTCGTGTACTATATTAAATATAATATGCGATGATGTGACGCAATTACATTACAATAAACAGATATTTTCTATTTGAAATGATTTTTATTTTTATTTTTTGAGCTCATCTAATATAAACGACCTCATGAACACTATGGAAGGCATATAAATATCCCAGTGGACCTTAGGAAGGTTTCAACCGTGGGCATTTACCTACCCACTGTTTCCTGCCATGTGGCCACTCGAGTTTTAGATCTTTCTCTATTTGAACCCATGTCCTACCACTATCTGGCAAAACAGATGGACGTGGTGGATTTTTCACAAAAATTATGGTGGGTCCCACCTAGTTCTCCTTGGCAGGGAGTTCCTGCGAAAAGCTTTCCTAGGCAGATTTTAAGCCCCGCCCAATCAAGGTTGGATAAGGCCCAAAACAAAGGCCATATACAAGAACCGCCTGAAGCCGGGCCCACCATACAAGCCCATCTGCAGCCCGCGCAAGTGAGTAAACATCTCTCTCCGTCAAGGCGTCAACTGCATCATTCAAGATGCTTGCTGTTGGCTGATCCGTAAGCACGCCGGCCCATTGTTTAACGTGGACGGATAATTATAAAACATTGGTTGCCCACCCGATGAATCTATGGCCTAATTTTTGTGGCAGGTTCGTCTGCCCGGGGAGAGTCGTACATAGAGCTGCCACGAACAAGGAATTGGTTGGTTTGGATCCTGATATGGTCCATCTTGACATTGGCAAGGACGTGAGGTTGAACGTCCTCATTAAGGAATAACTGTTCTGAATTCATGAAACTTTTGTAGACTCGTCTTCTCGAATTCAAGAGAAAATAAAACAAGTAAAATATAAATAGATTCTATAAAATTCATAATTTAATTATATATGAATAAATGAGTTTACACCCCTTTTAAATAGGGATGTCCAATAGTCGCCATGATGTTCCCCTTACTTTTCTAAGCAATTTTCATGTTGGATGCAATTCCTAAAGCCCAAGTGATGAAGAGTAGTAACAAACTAGAACTTGGTATTTTGTAAATTTGGTGTGGTCAAACCGGCACAGCGGGTTGGGTGGCTAAAGTAGCTCGTCCTACCTCAGAATCATATATGGTATGTTTAATAGTATGTGTCTATTTGCAGGATATATTCATTTCTGACAGTCGGGGAATTGGGCGCGACAGCTGGGACAGGCTAGGCACACAACAGGTTGGCCGGGCAAAGTACCTGTGCAATAGGGGTGGGAGATAAAATAAATTTTGTGCTCCAACAGGCGGGCTTAGGAAGGTTTCAATGGTGATGTATGTGTCTAATATCGACTCTGTCCATTCGTTTTGAAAACTCATTTTAGATTATTAACCTAAAAATCAAGCGGATCTAAATTTCATGAGCACTAGGAAACAGTGAACATTCCTATTGCCTCATAAAAATTTTAATAGTGGGGATTCAATTACAATGTTTTCATGTGGTATGGTCCACCTAAAATTGGGATCTACTTTATTTTTGGGATCTCGCACTAAAATGGACGGACGGTATAGATGTAAGGAACATACATCTCCGTAGCCCCACAGTTAGGGATCCACCCGAACCGTGTTCTGGTGGAGTTAGTACGTAATCCGCGCCATCGTGAATGGGTTGTACTTAAAAAACCACCGGCAGTACCACTGTGTGGTGTTCGTCCCTTTTCTTTCTTATATTCACCTATGGCGCACCTGATGAGTTCTTTCTTATATTCACCTATGGCACAGCTGATGAGTGGTAGGGTTTACACAGGGCATGCCACCTGAGCAAAGATTGTATGTTTTTGGCGTGGCAGCAACTGAAACCACCTGAGCAAATATGGTATGTTTTTGAGGCATGTTTTTAGCGTGGCAACAACATGTGAAACCACTTGAGCAAAGATTGCATGTTTTTGGCCTGTCAACGGTATATTTGAAACCACTTTGATCAAAGATTGCATGTTATTGGTTGCTGAAACACATTGTGGTTCTTGGCCAGGTTGTGTTTCTTGGACAGCCATGTGTTGATTGGACAGCCATGGTGAAGCAGATTGTGAAGCAGATTGTGCTTCTTGACTTTACTCAAGGGCATTTGGTGACGTTGGTGGTTCTTGGAGGGGTTATTGGTAGGTTTCTTATACAGCCATGGGTGAAACATTATGTCTGAAACAGATTGTGCTTCTTGGCTAGGCTGGACTCAAGGGCATTTGGTAACTTGTGTACTTCTTAGGGTTAAATGGGATGTTGAATCATTGGAATGAGGGGTTCAGGAGAATCGGTGCGTGGTCAAGAAATCTAAAAATCCATGACTCAAGAAAATGAAAAAGGAAATAGGTTTTTTTATTTCTTCTCTAAACTGAATATTTCAGCTAATGTGTGTGTATCATGATATGGCTAATGCATTTATCATGAAATATCAATAAAACGCAGCATACCTCTTTTTTCTTTTATCTAAGATGTTTATTATGTGAATGTCTTCTATAGTTCCTCATCTGGTTAACACATCTGTGCCGTATAAGATCTAAGATGTTTATTATTATTATCATATGGTATTTTGGTGAATGTCTCCTATAGTTCCTCATCTGGTTCACACATCTTTGCCGTACGTCCAAGTATGGAACACATTAAACCTGAGGAGTGAAATGAACATTTTTGTGGGTAAAGGTGCATTCAAATTGGGACCCACCTAAATGAATTGGCTGATCCGTAATCACGTATCCCACACGCGTGTAAGGTCTGCCACTTGTGTAGGACGTCATTACCTTTCTTGTAGTGCCACCATGGTTTTTTTTTTTGGCCCACCAAAGATCAGCTGAAATAAAATCATGCCCTCCTTCTCATCACGGGGGGCTACACCACTGGAATCAATGGACGGCCCACGGTCTGGTTCCACCCGACAAGTTGATTAAAAGAAGTACAGTCTTTATATTCCAGTCTACTATTTTAAATGGTACCGACGTCCCATGCTGGTGGCACGTTAATGGAAAAGATGGTACGTGATCAGTTATGGGTTCATGATTAGACAGTTGCATAGCATAGGCGCCTACGTTGTCACTTTCTCTAACTTTGGGGAACGACTTAAGGTGTGTGAAATCCACCCCAAGCATCAGGCACATCGCCCCTTGTTTGCCTTGATCCAAAAAACTAGGCTGATTCAATACGATCAGATGAGCTACCCAATTAAACTTTGTAACTTAACATGGTAAGGCCCACCTGAGTTTTAAGTACTGTGATTTTACGAAAGGAAGGAAGTTGGATTTCTCACAAACATCACGTGGGCATCAAATGTAGATATGTATGTGGGCCCAACGTGGTGTATATTCCGTCCAAATCATTCATCCGTTGGATCTTACAAGATGAACATACAAGGTGTACCTGATGTGCGAAGTGGATTTTACAAGAACAAGATGGTGGCCCCCACATCGTTGGGTGCTTCACCCGCAGCGTCCAACAAGCGTTGTACAGTTGTAGAGGACTCTTGTCTATATTGGTGGCAGGAGGAACCATATAATCGAGGTGCAATCAGAATTTGTAATTTTTTAATACAAATCAAGGGTTCCTAATCCTTAATTTAATCATTAGCTTACAAATTGACGGTTAAGATAAAAATATTAGAGTGGTCCAGAAAACTGCCTAAGATTGGATGCTTCGGAAGTTCTAATTTTGAAGGATTTTGGTTGATCTTCCATCTGAAGTGGGTTCAGAAAGATCAACGGTCTTGATTAGTGAGAGGTTCACTAATAGAGTATATGTCTATTGTGAGACTTTTCTCGTTTCATCCCCACTAAGACCTATCAGATCTATACCATGGGTAACTTTGGAGAGCGGATTAGGTGAGACCCTGGCCTACGGCCCTTACCATGTGGTTACCGTATGGCCCACCTTGATGTATGTATTATGTATCCACGCCATCCATCTGTTTTTCCAGATCATTTTAAGGCATTATTCCAAAAATGAAGCAGATCGGCCATTAATGATGGTCAATCAATACTGTTTCTTATGGTTTAATAGTCAAACTATTACGCTTTCCCCTAAAATGATCTGGAAAAACGGATGGACAGCGTGGATACATAATACATACATCAAGGTGGCCCCACCGCAAACCCACGGTAAGGGCCACACCGCCTTGGGTGAGGACGGGGTCTTACCTAATCCGCTCTCGCCCAACACCCCCGGACTACACTGTGTGGAGTCACCACGCAATCCCTATTGGTGGAAATCTAGGCCATGAGCAAAGAGGCTGATTTTAGGCCCAGCCCAACCCATGACTGTTTACGGTCCCCAAAACAAAGGCCCATGTATAACTAACGGCCTAAAGTCGGCCCACCATCCCAGCCCATCTGCAGCCCGCGCAAACCCTCTTGCAAATATAAAACCCAACTCTTCAATTCGCAAAACCAAAAATCAGCTCTCCCTCTCTCTCTGTTTTTTTTTTTACACACGCACACACACCCCACACACTCACGCTAGTGGAATCTCACCACCTATGGATACTCGAACCCTTGACCAGGTGTTGAAACTCATGAGAGTCTACCACCCAAGCAAGAGTAAGGATCCATCTCTCTCTCTCTTGAAATCCATGGATTGCCCACGAGCCCCACATCCTACAGATCCTCCATTGCGGGGCAAACGCACACTCCATTGCGCCCATTGCGCCTTCTTCAGTTTCTGCTTAGGAGGCATCGTCCTAGCCCATCTGGATTGCTCGCATGGGCCATCCGTTTGTTGGACTCTTGGCGGGGAATGAGTCATCTGATTGGGTGGCACGGATTGACGGATCATCAAGATGGATCATATAGGTATAAATCATACCAAGATGAATCTATGGCCTAATTTTTGTGGCAGGTTCGTCTGCCCGGGGAGAGTCGTACATAGAGCTGCCACGAACAAGGAATTGGTTGGTTTGGATCCTGATATGGTCCATCTTGACATTGGCAAGGACGTGAGGTTGAACGTCCTCATTAAGGAATAACTGTTCTGAATTCATGAAACTTTTGTAGACTCGTCTTCTCGAATTCAAGAGAAAATAAAACAAGTAAAATATAAATAGATTCTATAAAATTCATAATTTAATTATATATGAATAAATGAGTTTACACCCCTTTTAAATAGGGATGTCCAATAGTCGCCATGATGTTCCCCTTACTTTTCTAAGCAATTTTCATGTTGGATGCAATTCCTAAAGCCCAAGTGATGAAGAGTAGTAACAAACTAGAACTTGGTATTTTGTAAATTTGGTGTGGTCAAACCGGCACAGCGGGTTGGGTGGCTAAAGTAGCTCGTCCTACCTCAGAATCATATATGGTATGTTTGATAGTATGTGTCTATTTGCAGGATATATTCATTTCTGACAGTCTGGATCACCTTTTTCATCAACCAGGCCTTTTCTGATCCATGTCAAAACTCTCGGAGACCCGCTCTAGAAGCCTTACTCATGTGTCTTGCACACGTGTCAAAGTTGCCATTGTTTAAGCGTGCATGTGGTCATGACTCATACAGTGGCCACCCTTTCAATCAACATGCCCTCATCACATGGGCCACACTAGTAAATCTATGGAAAGCCTACGGTCTGACGCCACTACAGCTATGACCCGAAAAGTCAGATCGAGCTGCTTAAACAGATGCGCGGTATTTATTTTCCAATCTACCGTTTAAATGGTACTGTATGTCCTCAGCTAGTGTCACGTTAATGGAAAAGATGGTACGTGATCCCTCACACGCGTCAAACCTACTTCCGCATAACACTTTTGAGCGCGCCTGCGCGCAATGGCTTCGTTGCACAGCGGTTTGGGGCGCGCGACAGAAGGGCAGGTGCGGGGGAATTGGGCGCGACAGCTGGGACAGGCTAGGCACACAACAGGTTGGCCGGGCAAAGTACCTGTGCAATAGGGGTGGGAGATAAAATAAATTTTGTGCTCCAACAGGCGGGCTTAGGAAGGTTTCAATGGTGATGTATGTGTCTAATATCGACTCTGTCCATTCGTTTTGAAAACTCATTTTAGATTATTAACCTAAAAATCAAGCGGATCTAAATTTCATGAGCACTAGGAAACAGTGAACATTCCTATTGCCTCATAAAAAATTTAATGGTGGGGATTCAATTACAATGTTTTCATGTGGTATGGTCCACCTAAAATTGGGATCTACTTTATTTTTGGGATCTCGTACTAAAATGGACGGACGGTATAGATGTAAGGAACATACATCTCCGTAGCCCCACAGTTAGGGATCCACCCGAACCGTGTTCTGGTGGAGTTTGTACGTAATCCGCGCCATCGTGAATGGGTTGCACTTAAAAAACCACCGGCAGTACCACTGTGTGGTGTTCGTCCCTTTTCTTTCTTATATTCACCTATGGCGCACCTGATGAGTTCTTTCTTATATTCACCTATGGCACAGCTGATGAGTGGTAGGGTTTACACAGGGCATGCCACCTGAGCAAAGATTGTATGTTTTTGGCGTGGCAACAACTGAAACCACCTGAGCAAATATGGTATGTTTTTGAGGCATGTTTTTAGCGTGGCAACAACATGTGAAACCACTTGAGCAAAGATTGCATGTTTTTGGCCTGTCAACGGTATATTTGAAACCACTTTGATCAAAGATTGCATGTTGTTGGTTGCCGAAACACATTGTGGTTCTTGGCCAGGTTGTGTTTCTTGGACAGCCATGTGTTGATTGGACAGCCATGGTGAAGCAGATTGTGAAGCAGATTGTGCTTCTTGACTTTACTCAAGGGCATTTGGTGACGTTTGTGGTTCTTGGAGGGGTTATTGGTAGGTTTCTTATACAGCCATGGGTGAAACATTATGTCTGAAACAGATTGTGCTTCTTGGCTAGGCTGGACTCAAGGGCATTTGGTAACTTGTGTACTTCTTAGGGTTAAATGGGATGTTGAATCATTGGAATGAGGGGTTCAGGAAAATTACATATTTATAAAAGAAGATGAAAATCGGCGCGTGGTCAAGAAATCTAAAAAACCATGACTCAAGAAAATAAAAAAGGAAATAGGTTTTTTTATTTCTTCTCTAAACTGAATATTTCAGCTAATGTGTGTGTATCATGATATGGCTAATGCATTTATCATGAAATATCAATAAACGCAGCATACCTCTTTTCTCTTTTATCTGAGATGTTTATTATGTGAATGTCTTCTATAGTTCCTCATCTGGTTAACACATCTGCGCCGTATAAGATCTAAGATGTTTATTATTATTATCATATGGTATTTTGGTGAATGTGTCCTATAATTCCTCATCTGGTTCACACATCTTTGCCGTACGTCCAAGTATGGAACACATTAAACCTGAGGAGTGAAATGAACATTTTTGTGCGTAAAGGTGCATTCAAATTGGGATCCACCTAAATGAATTGGCTGATCCGTAATCACGTATCCCGCACACGTGTAAGGTCTGCCACTTGTGTAGGACGTCATTACCTTTCTTGTAGTGCCACCATGGTTTTTTTTTTTGGCCCACCAAAGATCAGCTGAAATAAAATCATGCCCTCCTTCTCATCACAGGGGGCTACACCACTGGAATCAATGGACGGCCCACGGTCTGATTCCACCCGACAAGTTAATTAAAAGAAGTACAGTCTTTATATTCCAGTCTACTATTTTAAATGGTACCGATGTCCCATGCTGGTGGCACGTTAATGGAAGATGGTACGTGATCAGTTATGGGTTAATGATTAGACAGTTGCATAGCATAGGCGCCTACGTTGTCACTTTCTCTAACTTTGGGGAACGACTTAAGGTGTGTGAAATCCACCTCAACCATCAGGCACATCGCCCCTTGTTTGCCTTGATCCAAAAAACTAGGCTGATTCAATACGATCAGATGAGCTACCCAATAAACCTTTTTAACTTAACATGGTATGGTCCACCTGAGTTTTAAGTACTGTGATTTAGCGAAAGGAAGGACGTTGGATTTCTCACAAACATCACGTGGGCATCAAATGTAGATATGTATGTGGGCCCAACGTGGTGTATATTCCGTCCAAATCATTCATCCGTTGGATCTTACAAGATGAACATACAAGGTGTACCTGATGTGCGAAGTGGATTTTACAAGAACAAGATGGTGGCCCCCACACCGTTGGGTGCTTCACCCGCAGCGTCCAACAAGCGTGGTACAGTTGTAGAGGACTCTTGTCTATATTGGTGGCTGGAGGAACCATATAATCGAGGTGCAATCAGAATTTGTAATTTTTTAATACAAATCAAGGGTTCCTAATCCTTAATTTAATCATTAGCTTACAAATTGACGGTTAAGATAAAAATATTAGAGTGGTCCAGAAAACTGCCTAGGATTGGATGCTTCGGAAGTTCTAATTTTGAAGGATTTTGGTTGGTCTTCCATCTGAAGTGGGTTCAGAAAGATCAACGGTCATGATTAGTGAGAGGTTCACTAATAGAGTATATGTCCATTGTGAGTCTTTTCTCGTTTCATCCCCACTAAGACCTATCAGATCTATACCATGGGTAACTTTGGAGAGCGAATTAGGTGAGACCCTGGCCTCACCCAAGAGGGTACGGCCCTTACCATGCGGTTACCGTATGGCCCACCTTGATGTATGTATTATGTATTCACGCCATCCATCTGTTTTTCCATATCATTTTAAGGCATTATTCCAAAAATGAAGCAGATCGGCCATTAATGATGGTCAATCAATACTGTTTCTTATGGTTTAATGGTCCACCTATTCCTCTTTCCCCTAAAATGATCTGGAAAAACGGATGGACAGCGTGGATACATAATACATACATCAAGGTGGCCCCACCGCAAACCCACGGTAAGGGCCACACCGCCTTGGGTGAGGACGGGGTCTTACCTAATCCGCTCTCGCCCAACACCCCCGGACTACACTGTGTGGAGTCACCACGCAATCCCTCTTGGTGGAAATCTAGGCCATGAGCAAAGAGGCTGATTTTAGGCCCAGCCCAACCCATGACTGTTTACGGTCCCCAAAACAAAGGCCCATGTATAACTAACGGCCTAAAGTCGGCCCACCATCCCAGCCCATCTGCAGCCCGCGCAAACCCTCTTGCAAATATAAAACCCAACTCTTCAATTCGCAAAACCAAAAATCAGCTCTCCCTCTCTCTCTGTTTTTTTTTTTACACACGCACACACACCCCACACACTCACGCTAGTGGAATCTCACCACCTATGGATACTCAACCCTTGACCGGGTGTTGAAACTCATGAGAGTCTACCACCCAAGCAAGAGTAAGGATCCATCTCTCTCTCTCTCTTGAAATCCATGGATTCCCCACGAGCCCCACATCCTACAGATCCTCCATTGCGGGGCAAACGCACACTCCATTGCGCCCATTGCGCCTTCTTCAGTTTCTGCTTAGGAGGCATCGTCCTAGCCCATCTGGATTGCTCGCATGGGCCATCCGTTTGATGGACTCTTGGCGGGGAATGAGTCATCTGATTGGGTGGCACGGATTGACGGATCATCAAGATGGATCATATAGGTATAAATCAAACCAAGATTGAGGGACTCTTACCGTTGGACTCATTCCCCGCCAAGATACACAACTTGCACCAACGTCCAACACTTTTTCAGACGCAACTCCTGAAGTCCATGAAGAGTTATAACCCCAAAATCATATGTGGTATGTCTGATAGCACGTTCGATTTGTGAGTGATACGTCCATTTTAAGTTCTGACGGACCGGATCACCTCTATCTTGGACCGGGCCTTTTCTGATCAACCTTGACCATGAAACTGTCCGCGACCCGCTCTACATCACATCTGAAGCCTTACTCATGTGTCCCATACACGTGTCAAAGTCTGCCATTGTTTAAGCGTGCATGTGATCATGACTCATGCAGTGGCCACCCTTTCAATAATCATGCCCTCTTCATCACATGGGCCACACTACTGGAATCTATGGAAAGCCCATGGTCTGACGCCACTACAGCTAGGCAGATCGGGCTGATTAACAAGATGCACGGTATTTATTTTCCAGTCTGCCGTTTAAATGGTACCGATGTACTCCGCTGGTGGCACGTTCAAAGTCTACCGTTCAATGGAAAAGATGGTACGTGATCAGTTATCGGTAAAGGGAAAACACTTGCATTGCATAGGTGCTACTTTGGGGAATGACTTAACGCGTGCAAAATCCACCCCCTTCATCAGGTCCATCGCCCTTTGTTTGGCCTTGATTAAAAAACCAGGCTGATTCAACACTCAGGTGACCTATCAGATAAAATTATAACTAAAAACCTTCAAATTCACATGGTATATATGTCCCACCCGAGATTTAAGTACTGTGGTTTCAGGCTAATTCTTTCATCTTAACGAGGTACACACAGATAAATGGGCCACACCTGTTGGGTTGATGAACCATGCCCCAACATGTCAGGATTGAAAACCGTTTATATTCTGCCAACGTGGAGCTTTGCTAAGCGCACAGGCCTATGCAATAAAGCTCATTTACATCACACGTGTCAGCGTCGCATGAGAAATACGAGATCCAATCCATCACTTAGGAACGAATCACTATATTGATAATCTAGCTCAAAACACGAGCTTTATTGCACACGCATGTGCGCTTTGCAAAGCTCCAAGGATAGGGATAGTGATAGCTGCGATCACCCGTTCAAAGTATCTTTCATACATGGGCACGTATGGATGCATTCCCCGAAATGGATGGTTCAGATAATCTAACCACTCAGCATGTGGGCCCCTATAGGCGGAGATACAGGCTGGATCCTGAGTGGCGGCAGAGCCAAAACGAACTCACTTAGAAATATATAACAGTAGTTATCAATTGGCACACCCAAACAAATCTCTCTTTTCTTGATTTTCTTGAAACCCATGGATTCATCATTAGGCCCACCTCTTCCAGATCCTCCAACCAGATCCGACTGGGTGATCTGCATCTGCTGCTCCACGTGTGGTGCCATGCTAATCATCATAGCCGCTGCCATTGCTGCCACGGCCAACCCCAACGCCGAGATCATCATGGCGGAGACTGTTAGCATTCTCTTCATCGCCGTTGCATGTGTGATCTTCTTCCTCTTTATAGCCCCAACAAAGGAACCCTAACTTCCTTATCTTTCTCAGGACTCCATCACAACAGACTTCCTTCGTTATATGGACACTCCGTCCCACCATCCGCATCAGTTAATAAACGCACACCAAGAACCCGATGTTGCGCGCGGCCTGCCAAGTACGAGTACCCATAGGTGGTGAAATTCCACTACTGTGTGAGTGCGGGGGTACGTGTGCGTGTGTATTAAAAAAAAAAAAAGGTACCCGATGTTGCCACTGCAGCCCACCGAGAACCCGATGTTACACTCTGCCAACGATAGTTAACATAGACATGAAAGAAGGGAAAACACAAATATCAGCTTGATCAGAAACTTTTGTGGCCCTTAGAAGTTTTTAATGGTGAGCGTCAGTCTCCCATTGTTTTCTATGGTGGGGTCCACTGGAGCTTTGGATCTGAATCATTCTTTGTATCATGCCCTCATATGATCTTTCCAAATGGATGGACGGTGTGGATAAAAAACATACATCATGGTGGAGCCCATAAACTTGGTGACGTCATTTCAGTAGCTAATCTCGCTAATCAACCTGTAAAGTAGCTAATCGGCGCCCCAGGTTCTTATGATCCGGAAAAGGCTAAGACCGTGATTCCCCGACGCGGATTGCGTAGGCAGCGACGTCTCTGCTGAACGGTGGTCAGTGACCCCACAATGATGTAAGTATTTTATCCAAGCCGTCCATCCATTTTGATCGTTATTTTAGGCCATGAACCCAATAATGAAGCAGATCCAAATCACAGATGGACCACACCACAGGAAAATAGTGGTGAATTGAACGCACAGTTGACAAACGATATCCAAACACTATCTCACATGTGTGTAAGGCGGTAGGTGGATATGTATTGTTCTGTGGGTGCAACAGTCGGTTCTGGCAGGCAGAGAGTGCAACATCGGGTGCATGGAAATCGGATTGCGTGCTGAGTTA
Organism: Magnolia sinica; assembly: GCF_029962835.1. Lineage (NCBI taxonomy): Eukaryota > Viridiplantae > Streptophyta > Magnoliopsida > Magnoliales > Magnoliaceae > Magnolia > Magnolia sinica. Next base: position 9,318,509 of record NC_080578.1, on the reverse strand, counting down.
CTCAGCAGGCTCTTATGGTACTGAGTAAACTGAGTTGGGCCCACCGTAAATGAAGTAAATCCAAAGCTCAAGTAGACCATTACACAAGAAACAATGTCGAATAATGGTTTCCACTGTTGAAACCTTCCTAGGGTCTAAAGTAATTTTTATTTGTCATCCAACCTGTTCATAAGATCACAAAGACATGGATGAAGAGAAGCCACAAATATCAGCTTGATCCAAAACTTCTTTGGCCTCCAATAAGTATTTTATCCAAGCCGTCCATCCATTTTGATCGTTATTTTAGGCCATGAACCCAATAATGAAGCAGATCCAAATCACAGATGGACCACACCACAGGAAAATAGTGGTGAATTGAACGCACAGTTGACAAACGATATCCAAACACTATCTCACATGTGTGTAAGGCGGTAGGTGGATATGTATTGTTCTGTGGGTGCAACAGTCGGTTCTGGCAGGCAGAGAGTGCAACATCGGGTGCATGGAAATCGGATTGCGTGCTGAGTTACTCAGCAGGCTCTTATGGTACTGAGTAAACTGAGTTGGGCCCACCGTAAATGTATTTGTCTTATCTACTCCATCCATCCGTTTTTTCAGATCATTTTAGTGGTTAAGACTAAAATTGAGACATATCTAAAGCTCAAGTGGACCATACCACAGGAAACCGTGCGAATAATTATTTCCACCGTTGAAACCTCTCTATGGCCCACAGCGATGTTTATTTTCATCCAACCTGTTCATAATATCAAAAATACATGAATTAAATGAAAACACAAATATCATATTGATCTAAAACATTCGTGGCCCTCACTAAATTTCAATGGTAAATGTTCAATTAACACTTTTTCCGTTGGTGTGGTCTATTTGAGGTTTGGATATTTTCATTTTTGGTCTAACGATCTAAAATTATCTGCTAAAATGTATGGACGGAGTGGATAAAATGAATAAATTACTGTGGAACCCACAGAATTTACTCAGTAGGCAATCCGCTTCGGGTAGACTGCGAGTGCAGAACGGTGTGACACAACAGAACAATGGTTGGGATTAACAACAAGTGGGTCCCACGTCTCAAAATTAAAAACCAACCGTAGAACGTGCAAAGATGCGGGCCACATGATCCATCCGCCTCCTATTATAGGCACAGGAATTAAATGACCCTCTGTCTAGAAGATGTATATAATACAATGGGTTTTCACTTTATACCGGTCTCACTGATATTAGTTTATCTCCAACGCTGTTTAGATAGGTTAGAGAATGGATGGTCAGGATCCGAAGGATACCCTCCAGTAATTGGCCTTTCTTTGCTGGATGTGGACCTTTGATTTATTTGCTTGTTTAATTGTCTGCATGAAAGATATCTAGCTACTAGTGTTTGGGTTGTACTATTATGAAGATTTTTGTTGGGTATCATCCCTCCAACCTGAGGTCCATCAGATGAAGGGTCTGGATCATGGAAACATGAATCCATGTATAAAAATCCGAGTATTGACTATGGCCCGGGTTGCAATTGAGCATGCTATTGGGTGGCCAGGGCCATCTTATACTTGCCTTCACCTCTTTGACAAGAACTTATCAGACACTGACAATGGTTCTCAATAACTGATTTTCATGCTGGGCCCTACCGTTTTCGTGGCCGCCTTTCTTTGCCCCTGTTACGATGCATGCCTACATAGTGGAAGACCTGTGTGGGGCACATGATGAATGGACCTGCTGGGTTTATTAGACTAGAATACGTTCACAAATATCGCATTTGATGAACGTCCCGGATCTTTGTGGATTGAACATTTTGCCATGTTAAGTTAAGATATTGAACCACAATTGAAACAAATCCAAAATTTAAGTGGTCCACACGATAGAAAATATTATGGATTGAACATCCAACTTTGGAACATTTATGGGATTAGATCCTGTATATATACAGGGAAACGCTCAGCTACGCATTGGCTTGCACGGCCTATTCACCTTATCTTGACAAGGGTTCGAGCATCCATCATAAGTGGTGAAATCCCACTTGCGTGAGTATGTGGGGGGTGTGTGTGCGTGTGTGAAAAATAAATAATAAAATAAAATTTTTTTAAAGAAAACCTTATCCTTGACGGACGCGGCGTAAGCCTTTCACGTTAAGTTTTTCCACTGGAAACCTAAGTGGGACCCACCGTGATGTTTTTTGAGAAATTCAATCACTTCATCCGTTTTGTGAGAACATTTTAGGACATGAGGCCAAAAATGATTAGGATAAAATACTCAAGTGGGCCGAAAGCATAAGGAATGAATACACACAGTTGAAATATTCATGGGGCTCAGAAGCTTTGAATCAGGGTCATATTTGTGATTTCAGTTCCGGTAACATCACCGTAGACCTCAGGAAGGTTTCAACGGTGGAAAATTCCCTACCTACCTTTTCCTTAGTTCGGCCCATTTAGTCTTGCATCAGGTACTAAAATAGGTTAAAAAAACGGATGAATGGGTAGATTTCTTAAAAACATTACAGCGAGCGGTGACGTATGTGTTCAATATCCACTCCGTACATTCGTTTTGAAAACTCATTTTCAGTTATTAACTCAAAAATAAAGTAAATCTAAATTTCATGAGAACATAATACAGGAAACAGTGGTAAGCGACCGTTAAAAAGTTGGACCGCAATAGTTTTGGATCGATCTGATATTTATGCAGTCTCTTCATCCAGATCTTTGTGACCTTATCAATAGTTTGGATGTCAGATAAACATTCCTGTTGCCTCATAAATTTTTTTTTGGTGGGGATTCAATTACAACGGATTCTGTAGTATGGTCCACCAAAAATTTGGATCTGCTTTAGTTTTGGGATCTTGCACTAAAATGAACTGTGAAAATGGACGGACGGTATGGATGTAAGTAACATACATCTCAGTGGCCCCAAAGTTAGGGATCCACCCAGACCGCGGCTAGTCCCGATGGGGTTAGTACGTAATCCGCGTCATCGTGAATGGGTTTACCTACACCTTTGTGTGGTGTTTGTCACTTTTCGGTTTACACAGGGCACGTTGCTCCCATGACACCTGAGCAAAGATTACATGTTTGCATTCACGTATTTCACACCTGATGAGTGGTAGGGTTTACACAGGGCACGTTGCTCGCATGACACCTGAGCAAAGATTGCATGTTTGCATGTTTTTGGTGTGGCAACACCATCTGAAACCACTGAGCAAAGATTGCATATATTGTTGGTTGCAGAATCACATTGTGGTTCTTTGAGGGGTTCTTGGTCAGGTTGTGTTTCTTGGACAGCCATGGGTGAAGCAGATTGTGCTTATTGGCTGGATTCAAGTCATTGAGTGATTGATGTTTGTGGTTCTTGGATTTCAATGGGATGTTGTACGATGGGAATGGGAGGTTTAGGAAAATTTCGTCCGATCTACTGCTTTCTCTTGCCGTGCATTTATGGAAAAAATGATTTTTCAAGGAAGTGCCCCAAAATGATGTGGAGCTGGTTCATGCTGGTGAGGTTGCTGCAGTGCAAGAAGGGGTCCATCATGCTCATAGCGAGGTGGCTGCGGTGCAACAAGGGATGGCTCCGGTTCATGTTGGTGGCTGTGGTGCAACAAAGGGTAGATCCGGCTCATGATGAGGTACCTGCTCCACCACCTGCTGCTCGGCGTATGCGCCACCACCTGCTGATCGTCGTCGAGTACGTCCTGACGAACTTCCCATAGCATATATGGTTTAGTTTCAGGACATTACATCTTCTAAGAGACGAGAAATTTGAGACTGTGGACCCCACCTTTTATCTTAGACCTGCTCGTACGGACAGCGAATTTGAGGACGAAAATACCCCTCCTTTCACGGAAACCGATTGGGTACCCCTGCCACCAGCCAATGTCGGATGGTCGGTGGTCTGTGGGCCCTCCGTGATGTATGCTTTTCATCCATGCCGGTCATATATTTTTCCACATCCTTTTGTGATATGAGACGAAAAATGGGGTATATCAAAATCTCAATGTACCACGTTACAGGAAACAGTTTTGAATGAGCTTCAACCATTAGAAACCTTTCGGGGGCTCAGTATGATGTTTGTGAGAAATCCTCCTTTTGGGGGCTCAGTGTGATGTTTGTGAGAAATCCTCCTTGTCTAAGTTCATTCATAGGGTCACAAAGACCTAGATGAATACGGAAAACAAATTTCATAACGATCCAAAACTTCTGTAACCCCTAAAAGGGTTTCAATGGTAGACGTTCAATTCCCCACTACCTTTTACAGTGTGGTCCAGTTGATAGTTAGATCTATCTTATTTTTCCTCTAAAGACATAATATGATCTCACCAAATAGATGGACGGTTTGGATATAACACAGACCTCATTAAGGGACCCACAAAAGCAACACAGCAAAAAAAAAAAAAAAAATACACAGACCACTGCGGCATTGTTGGCCGCGGAGTCTGCTACATTTATAGCTACGGTTATAATCCGTAGTGATAGTGTATCGAAAGTTATAAGTTTTTACAAGCAAACTCGCTGGACAGTTCTGGACTTTTTCAATAATATCGAAAGACTTTCGATATATCGAAGCTACAGTTATAGCTACGGTTAAATCCGTAGCTATAGGATCCCAGTGACCATAAAAATCTATAAAAAAATTTCCCTGTTGCGGTTCATTATAGACGGTTACGGTACCTATTGCTACGGTTATAATCCGTAGCTATAGGTCTACGGTCATTACTCAATTTTAGTTATCGATAATATCTCGATATTATCAGTGACTTATGCTCGATACTATCAAATATATGTCGATAATATCGAAAATTCATCCATTTTTTGAGTTTTGTTACTGGACAATTTGGCATTCATCTTCGATATTATCGAAAAATGGTCGATATTATCAACAATCTATCGCTACGGTTATAATCCGTAGCTATAAGCCCACGGTCATTTTCTCCTCTCTTTTCCCCAAAAGTACTATTACTTTATCAACTTTCTTCTTCACACCTGATGTAAAAATAAATAAATAAAGTAAAACAAAACAAAACAAAGAGAGAGAGAGAGAGAGAGAGAGAGAGAGAGAGAGAGAGAGAGAGAGAAACAAAGCATTAGGACACCATAGAGAATGTAATCTTAAAAGGCAATGTTTTACCCGTCTGAGCTTCATGGGCAACATCTTCCTACAACATGAGAAGGCTCAACTTATGAAAGGAGGAAGTATCAACAGGATTCTTGTCCTATTCCAGAGTAGGATGGTGCAGTGATGAGAATGCAATCTGACCAATATTTGAATTACAATATAATATATTTTATAATATAACTCATGTAATCTGAAGTCTGGCTCAGTTTTGAACTTCCATCTGCCTGGCTTCAATAAATGCCTAATGTGATAAATGTTGCTCTGGTTGCTTTGGTAGTTCACATGGTAGGAGTTGGTTATAAAGAGTGCTCCATGTAGAAACCTCTGCCATATACTTCCTAAAAGCCAACCCAAATTCTTAGGAGAAGACTAAGATAATAATGGTGATGATGATGCATTTGTAAATTCATACACATATACAAACATACATACTTATAGAAATATATAGACATGCATATGCACATATAGATACAGATACAGGCATGTGGTTTTGATTGTATATGGCGATCACACAATGCAATTCTTGAGATTCCGAAAAAGCCCATCTTTTTCATAGCCAACAATCATGGCCACCTAAGACCTATCACTTGCTATGAAAGAGAAAAAGCCCTCAATTTATTTTCAAAATTGCAACAAACCCAAGACATCATTTCAGTGGCAATAGTGTAGGATACGATGTAAAGTAAAAACCCACTACACCTCGTGAATCAATGTAATTTCAAAATGAAATTACGCATGCATATAGGACTAATTTAGATAGTGGACTCAATCCAATTCCAAACAACACATTCCATCCAATTCCATTGCAAAATTATTTTAAAAAATTCTGAATCAAGTTGAGAAGTATTAACAATATCCACTAATCAATGCAAAAATGATACCTATCAAGTTGAGATGTGACATGCCAAAGTATACATATTACACCATAACTCTTTCAAGATATTTTGAATTTTCAGTAACATTCCTCCATATTATCATGCAACAAGAAAGGCTTATTATTTGATTAGTTACTCTTGAATTTAATAGGGACTTAACGCTTGAATCATTTTATGAACATGTTTGATAATAAACAAACATCACTGTTGAGCCTAATATGGTTTCAACGGTGGAAATCATTATACCCACTGTTTCTTGTGGTATGATACACTTGATCTTTTGATATGCTTCAATTTAGTCTCAACCCTTTAAATTAGATGGAAAAACGGATGGACGACGTGGATATACTACATACATTCAATGTGGGCCCAACTGAGTTTACTCAGTACGATGGGAGCGTACTGACTAACTCAGTACACAATCCGATTACGCTTGCTACTCAGCGGGGTAAACTAGAAATTGAGCGGGGCAAACTGGAAATTGAGCGGGGCAAACATGAAATTCAGCGAGGCGAACTGGAAATTGAGCGGGGCAAACTAGAAATTCAGCAGTGCAAACATGAAATTTAGCGGGGCAAGCATGAAATTGAGCGAGGCAAACTGGAAATTAAGCGGGGCAAACTGGAAATTTAGCAGGGCAAACATGAAATTCAGCGGTTTTATATATTTTTTAAAAAAAAACTGAAAATTCAGCGAGGGTAACATGAATTTCAATGAATTTGAAATACAATTGAACTAGCCTAACACATAATTGAAATGCAATTGAACTAGCCTAACATGAATTTCAATGAACTTGAAATGCGATTGAACTAGCCAAACATCAAATTTTAAAGTCATTACTTGGGGAATTCAACCAATCATGAACCAGGAATTACAAAGAAAAAAAAAAAAAGAAGCTTGCTATCAAGTGGACCACATTGTAAAAGGCAGTGGAGGATTGAATGTCTACTATTGAAACCCTTTTAGGGGTCATATAAGTTTTGGATCATTATGAAATTTATTTTTCCTCTTCATCCAGGTCTTTGTGACCTTATGAATAGATTGGATGAAAATATATGTTATGGTGGGCTCTACAAAATTTTTAACAGTGAAAATCAATTTTCCTCCTGCTCTTTGTGGTGTGGTTTGATCTTTGGATATGATTCTTTTTTTAAAAAAAATAATGCTCCCAAATGATCTCGAAATATGGATGAACGTTGTGGATATAATAAATACATAACTGTGGGGCCCATGTAACTTTGATCTCCTTTGAGCGGGGCGAACATGAAAATTGAGCGGGGCAAACATGAAATTGAGCGGGGCAAACTGAAAATTGAGTAGGGCAAACATGAAATTGAGTGGGACAAACATGAAATTGAGCGGGGCAAACATGAAATTGAGCCGTAAACTAGAAATTGAGCGAGGCAAACTGAAAATTGAGTGGGGCAAATTAGAAATTGAGCAGGGCAAACTGAAAATTGAGCGGGGCAAAAATAAAATTGAGCGAGGCAAACATGAAATTGAGCGGGGCAAACTAGAAATTGAGCGGGGCAAAAACAAAATTGAGCGGGGCAAACTAGAAATTGAATGTGGCAAACATGAAATTGAGCGGGGCATAGGTGTACGGTCATTTTCTCCTCTCTTTTCCCCACAAGTACTATTACTTTATCAACTTTCTTCTTCACACCTGATGCAAAAATAAATAAATAAATAAAGCAAAATAAAAAAAAGAAACAAAGAAACAAAGCAATAATACAAGGAAAAACCATGAAACCACATGGGGAATGATTTTATCCATAATAGTTGACCTGTACAAGGAAAAACACCCATCGACATCAGTTTCCATGAAGTAAATGATGAGAAGACCCTGCACCCTCCAAAATGATCAAAGGCTTGCGGCTCTAAAAGTACATTTTGATCATTCAAAAGGCATTCACCATCATTATTTAGAAAGGAAGAGGCTTTTGCAATGAATGAAGTAGGCAAGAAACATATGAATAATTCAAGGGAAAGAACATGTACCCAACATCATAATCCTGCTCCATTTGATTCTGAAGTTGCTCAACCTGTTAAAAAGAAATCACAGGAGATGATCAACAATTAAGGAATAGCAGTCAAATTGCTCTTCCGTGCAGTGATATTGAACTTACTGTCTCTTCATCAATATCATCATTATCATCATTCGGGACTTGTGGTAGATTGAAGAAGTTGAAGAAACTATCACATTGTTCAGTTTTTGTGATGGGCTTGGCATTCTTTGATCCCTTCTTTGGCTTCTTTTTCAGAACCTTCTGTGTCAGGCTCTTTCTAGGATACCATTCAATCTCCGTCCTATAAGTACCCCACCCAAATTCCACATCATGCAAGAAATAAAATTGAACTAAATTAAATATAATAGGAAGAAGAAGACCAACTAGTAGAATTTCTTACTCATGGAAAGTTATGAGCAATAACAGTACCCTATGGCCTTCTCAAGAATAGGTTCATCATCGTCAATGATGTGATATGTCTTTGTTAGAATAGTGTTCTTGAAGTATGGGTTAGGATCAAAGAAGAATTCGAGTTTGAAGCCCTTGGGATCATTAATTCTAAACCACTTGATATCTTTGAGATACTTGAGAGCCCCTTCATCGCCTAAGAAATCTGAAATGAGAAACAAGGAAAGCATAAGAACCATATTAGAAAGAAAGAAAAAGAAAAAGAAAAAGAAAACACGAGTTGGTGAAACATCATTTTTTGAGTCATTTATGTCATGCCCCAAACTCGAAAAACAGGTTCACAAAATTTCTCATCGCCGAATTTGGCGTCGACAGCCTCTGTAGTGCCCCATTCTCGGATCCCATCACTCACGTGCCCGATTCCGATCCTGGGATCCTACAAGGAGAATTTTCAGTATGATTTTTTATTTTTATTTTTGTAATGGAGCATAATCACAAGTATAACCAAGTCATAAAGCAACATCATCATCACATATCCACTAATATAATCATTTGAGTACAATGCTGAAAGGAAAATACATAAATAAAAAATCAAGCGCCAAAAGACCACTGCACGCTCTAAGCTCAACACCCTACAACTTAACATCACCTGCACGCATCTATCGTGCATAAGCTTATAGAAAGCTTAGAGGGTGGTGTAAGTATGTGCACAAGATAAGTGTCAAGTATACCATAAAGCCCATAAATCATACATAATCGGAATAAGCGAAAATACTGACAGGATCATGAATCATACGATATCAGAGTAAGCGAAAATATACTGGTAAGTCCATGAGTACTATCAGTCATACCAAGGCTATGCGATGCAAAACATAATAAGATAATAACAGATGCTGAAGATGCAATATGCAATATACAAACCCTGACAAGCTACGAATACTATCAACCTCATCTAGGCCATATAAGTGCAAAAACATAGTAACTCAAAATGCTAAGTACTGCGGATGCAATGTAATATACGGTGCGAATGAAATGACCATGCTGGAATGTGAAGTCAGGATGATAGTATGTAGTATCACAGGCTATGAGGTCCACCACAAGGACTTCTATCCAAACCAGTCCCATACCTAAATTTGGATAGTCCGACTCAATGTGGTAGACTCTTGATCTTAGGTTAGTCGCGCGCCCAACCGAAATCCTGTCCATGCGAAGGTATACGTAATAAATAGTTACGCACCACCAGCCCGAGTGGATAGTGAATGAATGAATGAATGGATATACAATTTTTGCTCAATATATTCACATATCAGTATGGTTGCTCTCTGGAGAAATCACCGGGGTCTATTACACTCCACTCTGACTGCCTCCTCCCTAGCTGCACAGCCCAGTGAGTGGAAGAGACCTCACTATCCACCTGCTAATATCGGGCCTGGCTCGTCGATAGCGGACCCATTTACGAGTTGGTCATACTCAGCCTAGCTTATAGCCCCCTCACTCGGACGGACAAGGCCACACCCCCTTCCAATCGACCACGACACAGTGGGAGACACGACCTCATAGTATAAGCATCGGCGCTCATATTTCACTCGGTCTAGACGTTGGAGCATCTCCTGGTACCAAGGAGGTTCTGAGATTTTCACCCAAAGACATCTTACGTGCCCACAGTGTTAGAACCAAGCATTTTCGGTATCTCATCTGGCCATCCATGATGTGTCTGTGGAGGCCACGGCCCTGATGTCGCTAGGGCGTACAATGATCAAGTCACATATATATGAGATGCATGAGTCACACTATCAGTCATGCAGCAATCCTGCGCATACGGCGTGATAATGTGGGCACTCCATCTCATAAGGAGTCCCGTAAATAGTCTGCCCAATGGCGTATGCTATGATCAAACATTTCTCATATCAGGCATGATGCGTATGGGCATGAATCATGGAGTTATACTAAGCATTTTATATGATAAACTATCCTTACAATGAAGATGAGCCTTGATGGCCTACACACAACAAGTATGAGCCTATCAATGGGCCCTAGGGAGAGTTATAATGCGGACATTTAACCAACATTATTCCTACAATGTGGACATCAAACCAACATTGCTCCCAAGGCATGGCCCGCCATAAATGTCATTACATAACCCATGGTAGAATCACACAATACAATAGACCTTGTATACATCTCATTGGGCCTCGACCCATGGGCCTTAAATACATCAAATGGGCCTCAACCCATGGGCCCTAATACATCACAACGGGCCTTAACCCATGGGCCTCATAAACATCAAGGTGGCCTCAACAATGGGCCTCATACACATCAAGGTGGGCCTAATAACATGTGCCTCATGTATATATCAAGGTGGGCCTCAATCCACGGGCCCTAATACATCACAATGGGCCTCAACCCATGGGCCTCATACACATCAAGGTAGCCTCAACAATGGGCCTCATACACATCAAGGTGGCCTCAGCAATGGGCCTCATACACATCAAGGTGGGCCTAATCACATGTGCCTCATGTATATATCAAGGTGGGCCTCAATCCACGGGCCCTAATACATCACAATGGGCCTCAACCCATGGGCCCTAATACATCACAATGGGCCTTAACCCATGGGCCTCATACACATCAAGGTGGCCTCAACAATGGGCCTCATACACATCAAGGTGAGCCTCCTCAAATGGGCCTTATGTATATACCAAGGTGGTCCTCAACATCGGGCCACAAATACATCAAGGTAGGCCTCCTCAAATAGGCCTTAACCCATGGGCTCTAAATACATCACAATGGGTTTCAACCCATGGGCCTCATACTCATCAAGGTGGGCCTCCTCAAATGGGCCTTATGTATATACCAAGGTGGTCCTCAACATCGGGCCACAAATACATCAAGGTGGGCCTCCTTAAATGGGCCTTAACCCATGGGCTCCAAATACATCACAATGGGTTTCAACCCATGGGCCTCATACTCATCAAGGTGGGCCCAACAGGTGGATGGTGTGAATAAAGCACATACATCCATGGGGAGTCCCACGTCCCACATGTGGAAAGTGAGGATATAACATATATACCACGTGTGCCCCACCGTCCCATGTTGTCTGGACGGTGAGGATGTAACACGTTCATCAGGTGGATCCCACCTTCCCATATATCTGGATGGTGGAGATCAAATACCTAAATCAGGGTGGGGGTCCACTGGAACTTTGGATCTAACTTATTTTTATTTTTAGTCTCAAGCCTGTAAGACAGCTTGCCAAATGGTGGACAGTTGGGATGCAACACATGCATCATGGTGGGTCACATACCTCATGGTAGGGTCCACATGTGTTGCTCACCAGATAAAAGGACGGTTGGATATGACACAGACATGGTGGGGCCTACTGGCCGTCCAACGACTGCCTGGATGGTATTGATAAAACACATACATGACAGTGGGTTCCACCGTCCCCTGGATGGTGTGAGTAAAACCCATACATCATTGTGGATCCCACGTGGGGCCCACCTAATGCTTGTTTGCCGTCCAACCTGTTGATAAGGTCATACGGACCTGGAATGAAGAGGAAAAACAAATTTCATATGACCCAAAACTTCTGTGAACCCAAAAAATGGGTTTCCACGGCAGCCATTCAATCACCATTGTTTCTTATGATGTGGGCCACATGAGCTTTAGATGGGGCTGATATTTGGGTGGGGCCTAATTCAGGAAGGGGCCCACATAATGAACGGGTTGGATGATGAACAAACATCATGGTGGGGCCCATGGCTAGGATCGTGGGTCCCTGCCCATTTCACGCTGACGCCAGCAGCGTCCTGCTGCACAACAGCAACAGGCGTTGCACCCATATATATATATTTTTATTTTTTCTTGAAATCACGTTTTCTCATGGTTTTTCACATGTGGGGCCTGCATCAAGTGAATCCACCCTAGCCAATGGATTTTACATCCCATAACCATCCATCAAGCCCAATATTGGGCATCTTTTGACGTGTAGAAGAATTAAGGTGAATTTAAACGGTGAAAATCATTGTTTTCAAAGGTATGGCCCACTAGAAAGTTGGATCAATTTCATTTTTCGGCTCAACGTATAAAATGAGTTTGTAAATAGGATGGACGGTGTGGATTGAATACATACATCAAGGTGGGGCCTGCATGAGTGGCCCTCCCAAAGGTTTAAATCAAGTTGATAATTTTGTATTTCACGTGCAACGTCAGGACGTTGCAAATACCCCCACTGTCTATGGTCGTGTCTAGCGTAGGGACGCTGGACGGTTTACATACAACACACATTCAAGGTGTGTCCCACGTGGACGTGGCTCACTTAGATTAATATGATATTTGTATTTTTCCACCATCCAGGGGGGTAGGGCCCACATGGCTTAGATGGTTTGGATACGACATATATCAAGGTAGGGTCCATCCGAGTGAGCCATACGGCCACATCATCATACTCAAACAAATGAAGAAAAAAAAAAAGGAGGGAGAGAGAGATAGAGATAGAGAGATACGTGTGATGGAGGGACCCCGATACTATGGGCCCTCCCTTCCATGATTTACGACATGCATCAAGTGGGTCCCAATATATGTGGGCCCACCAAATCAAATCAACGGTGAAGATTACTTTTCCACCAAAATGGAAGGTCTAGATGACCCTTATCAAACTAGAAAGTAAACATCATGATGGGGTCCATGGAGAATGGCCCCATCATGGAATGATCATGATAATTAAGGTGGGTCATCGGCCACATCTAGGGTCCAAAGTGAGATCCATACCATCAATCGGTAGGCCTCACTTGACCCATCATAAAAATATGAAATCTAAACTATAAAAGTACCCACCGTTCGATCTTCTTGGTCCGTTGGAACGCCGGTCTCCTTGTGTCTCACTTTGATGGTGGAAGATGAGAAATGAATGGCTAGGATGAAAGATTTTGGGAGAGGAAGTGGGCCACACAAACTCACTTTTCTCTCACTTGAAAAACCATGGACGTCCACACTCTTTCTCTCATTTGTTGCTTGGAAAATGGTGTAGAGAAAGAGAGAGAGTGGGATGTAAGGAGAGAGAGTGATGGATGTGAGTGATGGGTGAGGTGATGTTGTACTTAACATGTATGGGTGTGTAAGAGCGAATGTGAGAAAGAGTTGACTTGGTGGTTGCTTGACTTGGAGAGAAAGAAAGCATTGATTGATTGATTGATTAATTTGAGTGATTGATTGATGGGACATGAAGTAGAGATTCTCTTGGGATTGTAACCGCGCAGCGTTTCTTCGAAATAAACGCCGACCCACATCTCTCGGCCAAGATGTTGGATCGGTGCGTGAGTCGCGACGTTGGAACCTCGGCGATAGTGCGGTCGCAATGGTACAAGTCTCGGATTAAGCCGACTCGTATCTATAGGATATGACTTAGGGTCGCGCGCAAACATTGATTATCAGTCGCAGTTTGCCGGAATTCAACAAGAAGGATCGCGGGATATTATGGATTGAACATCCACCTTTGAAACATTTATGGGACTGCAAATTTTAGATCGTGTATATATATATATATATATATATATATATATATATATATATATATATATATAGAGAGAGAGAGAGAGAGAGAGAGAGAGAGAGACGCTTAGCTACGCGCGGGCTCCCACGACCGAACCTTGTTATCAACCGTCGGATAAGATAGACGGTCCGGATGAAGTTACTCTTATGCACGAGTTTGAAAGAGCGAGTCGTAAGCCTCTGAAGTTAAGTTTTTCCACTGAAAATCTAAGTGGGACCCACTGTGATGTTTTTGAGCCGTTTTGTGAGATCATTATGATAAGAATACAATACTCAAGTAGGCCGAAAACGTAAGGAATGAACACACATTTGAAATATTCATGGGGCTCAGAAGCTTCGAATCAGGCTAATATTTGTGATTTCAGTTCATCTTAGTGGTAATGACATTACGATTATCACTGTCAACCTTAGGGAGGTTTCAAGGGTAGAAAATTCCCTACCTACATTTTCCTTTAGTTTGGCCCATTTTAATCTTGCATCCTTCTAATTTTTGGTCTCAGCTCTTAAAATGATCTCAAAAAACGGATGGATAGATTTCTCAAAAACATCATGGTGGGCCTTAGAGAGGCTTCAACAGTGACGTATGTGTTCAATATCCAATCCCTCCATTGGTTTTGAAAACTCATTTTAGGTTATTAAGCCAAAAATGAAGTAGATCTAAATTTCATGATGACCATAATATGGGAAACAGTGGTAAGCGACTATTAAAAAGTTGGACCACGAAAGGTTTGGATCAATCTGATATTTATTCATCCAGATCTGTGGCCTTATCAATAGGTTGGATGGCAGATAAACATTCCTGTTGCCTTATAAAATTTTTAATGGTAGGGATTCAATCACAACAATGGTTTACTGTAGTATGGTCCACCTAAAGTTTGGATATGCTTTTTTTTTGGGTTCTTGCCCTGAAATGAACTGTGAAAATGGACGGACGGTATGGATGTAAGGAACATACATCTCAGTGGCCTCAAAGTTAGGGATCCACCCAGACTGCGGCCAGACCCGATGGGGTTAGTACGTAATCCGCGTCATCGTGAATGGGTTTACTTTTAAAATAAATAAAAATAAAAATAAAAATAAAAAACACCAGCTGTTTATACATCACGTGGGCCACACCTTTGTGTGGTGTTTGTCACTTTACTGTCTTATATTCACGTATTTCACACCTGATGAGTGGTAGGGTTTACACAGGGCACGTTGCTCCCATGACACCTGAGTTGCATGTTTTTGGCGTGGCAACATCATCTGAAACCACTGAGCAAAGATTGCATATACTGTTGGTTGCAGAATCACATTGTGGTTCTTTGAGGGGTTCTTGGTCAGGTTGTGTTTAAGCAGATTGTGCCTTCTTGGCTGGATTTAAGGGCATTGAATGATGTTTGATGTTTGTGGCTCTTGGATTCAATGGAATGTTGTAGAATGGGAACGGGGGTTTTAGGAAAATTTCATGTAGGATTGGCCACTTCACATCTACTGTTACAATCTTATGAAATTATTAGGTTTTTTTATCCCCCTGATAAAAGATCTTAAGTAGTATATTGCATGTCGGGCATTTGCACCTGGTCCATGACACGGTGATCATTATGGCCGATGTACTATTTTCTCATGCTGTACATCTATTGGATTCTTGCATTGAAAAAAGATTTTTCAAGGAAGTGCCCCAAAATTATGTGGAGATGTACCATGCCAGTGAGGTGGTGCAGTGTATGTGTGAGTGGTGAATGTTTTTTTTTCTATCAAGATTGTTGCAACCGCTTATGTCATTTTTCGTGATTTTTGACTTTTTGTCTGTTTGTATTTGGAATATATGAAATGAAACGTGAATAATCAAGCTTTTTAATATTGGAATGACTTTTGGAATATATGAAATGAAACGTGAATAATCAAACTTTTTAATATTGGAATGACTTTTGTCCGTTTGGATTTGGATTGTGATTGTAGGTGAAATGAAACGGCGTTCTACCCCGCCTGACGGTAATCCGTCCGAGCAGGGCTCTATGGGGCCCACCGTGATGTAACTATTTTATTCACACCGTTCATCGCTTTTCTCATATCATTTTAAGGTATAAGTAAAAAATTGAGATAGTTTCAGGGCTTAAGTGGACCACAAAGTAGCGATTGAACGTCCACCATTAAAAACTTCTTGGGAGCTGGAGAAATGTGTGCATGAACTTATTAATAGGTTGGGTGGTAAAAAAAACACCACGGTTGCCCTTAGAAAGGTTTCAACGGTGGGAGCTGTGTATCTGCTACATTTTCTGTATAATACCTTAAAATGATATTAGAAAAGCAATGAACATGTGGATAAAATACTTACTTCACAGTGGGCACCACATACCCCTGCCCGGACGGATTACCGTCCCAGCGGGGGTTGGACGCAATCCGCGTGCCCCACACACTCACCTATGGGTACTCGAACCCTTCACGGATGTTGAAACTCTAATAGTCTACCACTGGAGAAAGAGTAAGTACACATGAATGATCAATTTCCGTTTGGCCGTGATGTTTCTGAATTCAAGATGTACGTATGGTATTTTGTTGGTGAAGTATATCTATGCGATGAACGTGTCCCTCGTCCATACAAGTGAGCTAGCCCATGGCATTCCTTTGATGTGACGGGTCTATACGTGGGCAGAGAGTCATGATCTTAGACTCGTCCAGATTGAAAGAGCCTTTGTATGTGTTCGGAACACACAGGGTCGTTTATTATTAGATGGGTTGTGGTGAATGTGTCTTATTTTTGAAACCTCATCTGGGCCACGCATTTGTGCTGGAGTTCGTCCCTTTTCTACGTGTCCGTGTTTACGTCCATCGTAAGTGGCGCGGTAAAGGTACATTCGCATTGGGACCCATTCATTAACTAATGAATGGCCTGGGTCTGATACACGTGTTCCACATCCACACATATCCTCTGTCAATTGCAGTTGACTGATCTGTAATCACGCCAGGCCAATGTAAAATCACCGGGTGGGCTGAACGTGCATGTTCGTCTGATGGATGAGGCTCGTGCATAGAGCTGCCACAGACAAGTAATTGGTTGGTTTGGATCCTGATCTGGCCCATTTAAAGCTTTACTCATGTGTCCCACACACGTGTCAAGTCTGCCACTGTTTAAGTGTACATGTGGTCATGATTCATGCAGTGGCCACTTGTGAAGTCTTCTCCATATGCATTCAAAGTGTTAAAAGACCCTGCCCGTCTCCACTAGCGTTGGATCTGCCTCATTTTTGTACTTATGCCTTAAAATGATCTTAGAGGAGGGATGGACGCGTGGCGTGGATAAACAGATACATGACAGTGGGCCCGCCCACAGAACTGACCGTTCGTGGCTAGAGACGGGCAGGGTAGGACGCATTCCACGTCCAAGAATCTGTATACGAGTCCGAGCACATTCAGGGCAGACGTGCATGAGATTTAAGGCGTTCATCATCAGATGGCCTACTGGTCTATGGCAGGGTATTATGCAGTTTGGCTGAATTTTTCTGGCAGTTTCCAGTTTCTCCTTGGATGGCTGAGCTCTTTCCAATTTCTGGTTTTGGTGGCAGCTTCGGTCTGTGAAGCTGTGCCCTGCGTTGGTGATTCGGCTCGCCTTAGGTCGGCCCCTCCTGCTTCTCCAGCTGCGAAGAGGGCCCTCCTTTCTCTGTTTTCCTGTTTAGCCTTGTGTAGGACTTTGTATGATAGGCTGGGTCCAAATCCTTTTTTTGGACCCGCCCGAATGGCTGTATATCCCAAGTTCAATTTATAAAATGACGGTGGACCGATTCCCCCTTTCCTTTTAAAAAAATTAAAAAAGAATGGCCTGCTGGTCAATGCGTCTTACTCTAGCAGCAGGTTATCTCCCTTTTTCCACGCGTCCAATTCAACGTTCATCTTAAGACCTACCTATGAGTCAAGAAGATGATGTCAGGCCCAGCCCAGGATCCAAGGTCCTGGCTCGAGCCATGCCAGGGTTGATTATTACGATCATCCAACGTTATAGAGAACCACGATCTTTAAAATCATGGTACGGATCTCCTGTAAAGGTGCCTCGTTAGTGGGAAAGATGGTATAGTAAGGTGAAGATGGGCCCACCAGGCATAAGCATGTCCTATTCGAGCCCATCTCCGCCAACTTCATGCGCTAAGAAGCCATGCCAAACCATCATCCAAATATTCGGATTTTTATACATTGGTTCATTTTTAAGTATCTTTACCGTTGATCTGATGGGCCCCACATTGCAGGGATGATACCCAAAATCATGATATGGTTTAATACAAACACTGTATTAGAAATCCTTCTTGAAGCAAAGGTCCACCTCCACCTAAAGAAAGCCGATGGCATCCTTCTAATCAGTGACCAGCCATTATCTGAAATGGACGGTTCAGATAATCTAACTACTTAGCATGTGGAACCCTGTGAGCGGAGGAGATACAGGATGGATCCTGTTCAGATAGAGGTGTTCTGGTATTTTGTCCGTGAACAATTATAGCTATGGGGATGCACGTGTGCCTCGTCCATGCAAGTGGGCTAATGGCATTCCTTCGATCCTAGTCTATACGTGGGTAGAGAGTCATTATCTTATATATAGTCGTCCAGATTGGAAGAGTCTTTGTATGTGTTCGGAACACACATGTATGAGATCTGGGTCGTTCCTCATTTGGGTCACACGTGTATGAGTAGAATGAACATTTTTGCGGGTAAAAGTACACATTCGGATTGGGACACAACTAATGAATGTGATCATGACTCATGCTGCCAAACTGCTAGAAACAACGATGTGAAATTGGCCAGGGGAAGCTTAAGTTTGTCCAATTACTGCATATGGGCTAACGATGTGATTTTAGGCCCAGCCCATGATCTAAGGGCCTGGCTCGAGCCATGCTAGTGGTGGAATTAGCTAATCAATGGAATGGTCTAGGTTGATGAACCATGCCCTCACCTGTCAGGAACGAACCACTATATTGATGTTCTAGCTCAAAACCCAGGTGGTAAACTGCTTGCAAAACAAATACACGGCTCTGGAATTCATGGCTGATGTCTTCTAACCCATTCATCTGTTTCCAATATTGGGGCCCACATGTTGAATGGATCAGATCTATTTTTGAGAAAATGCACGAGTTTAGACCAACTCGATGGATGGATCGAATATCACAACGATGGATAGACCAACACTTTGATTCTAGTCGATTCGATGGTTGTATTATGATTAGGTAGGCCTTTCGGGATGATTTAGATCTAAATACACGGTGTTAAAATGCTCAAATGATGGTGGGTTTTGATTTGGGTAGACATGGCGTGTTAATGGCTGATTCTCCTCCAACGAATTTATCTTCGAATAGACGGGTGAGGATGATTTCTATAGGCTCTACGGAGCTTCTGAGAGTGAAAATCAGAGATCAAATAGGTTTTGTTTGGTGGTTTTCAAGTTGGAATCAACTATCTAGTACAAGCGAATTGTGCTAAATACGGAGAGAAAGAGTCCACGGAGGCGGAGTAAGATTAGAATTACGCAGGGGATGTGGAGTAAGAACGAGTTCCGGTTCGGATGGAACCTCTGTGACAGTAGCTGTAGACATGGATTTTTTTGAGTTTAACAAAGCTTAGTGCGGTCTACTGAGGTGGTGCAAGAGTAAATCCAAGCCGTTCCTTAGATTTTTAGAATCAAGTTGGGTCAAGAACTTGAAAACGGAAACCGGCAAAGTTTCTCGCGGATTTATTGGGAAAGCCTTTAGCAGGAAGTTCCTATGCAAGGATGCAGGGTGGGGCCCACCTTGATGTTTCTGAGAAATCTATCTCGCTCATCAGTTTTTCGAGTTTATTTTAATACATGCGATGAAAAATGAGGTGTATGGTGGTTACAAGAGAGGGAAAATTGAGGAAATAAATTCCCACCGTTGAAACCTTCCTGTGCTCCACCTTGTTATTTATATGACATCCAAACCGTTTATAAGGTCAATCTCACTAGGATGAAGTGAAAACACACACACACATACACACAAAAAAAAAAACCAAACAAAAAGCCGGATACAAAACTTTTGTGGCCATAAGTTTGTTTCAACTGTGCTCAATGAATCCCAACTATTTCCTTTCGTGTGGCCCACTTAAACTTTGGATCCACTTCATTTTTGGTCACATGTCCAAAAATGAGTTCAAAAAACGGATTGAAGGGTGGATTTCTCACAAATTTCACTGTGGGTCCCACGCCGCATCCTTACGCAGGAACTTCCAGGAAATCCGCGTCCAAGTTTATCTGGAGTCTGAATACGATGGAAGGTTGGGATTGGTGAGGTGGGTCCCATGTGATAGATATGGTGCAAGACTGCATCGGGTCGTGAGAACGCTTGTCACGTCGAGTAAGAAGCGAGGAAGGAGAGGAGAGAGAAATTCGGGGCGTAAATGGGGTGTGAACAGTGATGTGCTCATGCACGTTACTGATTTCTCCCTTTTTTTTATTTTTTTATTTTATTTTACATAGTACGCCTCAAAAGATTATGTGGCAGATCTCCTCCGTTCATCAGTTCTGCCTTACTATGCTAATACATGGACTAGAAAATAAGTCTAATCCAACACTTTAGTGCGCCACACCATAGGAAATAGTGACGAGTGAAATGCCCACCATTAAAAAAAAATGGGTTGATCCAGGGATGATGGAAAACACAAATTTCAGCTTCTATGGTTACCAAGATGCTTAAACACCATTATTTCCTGTCGTGCGGTCGACTTGGGCTTTGCATATACCTTGATTTTAGGATCTTACCCTAAAATGTACTGAAAAAAAGTGGATGGACATAATGGATAAAACACATATATTATGATGGGCCCATGGAGCTTTGACACAGCCATCTGTTGTAATGATTTGAACAGTCCAAATTCTTGTTGCAATCAGGATATCTATAAACCGATAATCATCTTGGTTGGTGGTTCTAACTTTTGATTCTTAGGATTAATGCAATCCGTTGAAAATTTTCTTTCCATCATTCTAGATTCATCGATGGATAGTGATGGCCACAATTACCCGTTCAAAGTATGTTTCATACATGGGCACGTATGGGATGCATTCCCCGAAATGGATGGTTCAGATAATCTAACCACTCAGCATGTGTGCCCCTGAATGCAGAGATACAGGCTGAGTGGCGACGCGAACATATATATAGGACGCGGACCGTTCGGGTCTAGCGACGGGTGTGGGTAGGACGCGTCCAAATATATAGGACGCGGACCGTTCGGGTCTAACGACGGGTGTGGGTAGGACGCGTCCAAATATATAGCAATACTTATAACTCGTATAGCCAAGCATCTCTCTCTTCTCGATTTTCTTGAAACTCATGGATTCATCACCAAACTCATCTCCTCCAAATTGTTTGACCATATCCGATTTCATCATCAGTATCATCCTAACCGTCGGTATCTCTGTCAACATCATCATCGTAGGTGTTGCCAGGTTCTATCCCAAGGCCATGATCAAAATGCCTAAAGTTGTCGGGTTCTATCTCAAGGCCATGATCAAAATGGCAAAGGCTGTCGACATTTTCCTCGTCTCCGTTCCATGGGTGATCTACTTCCTCTTCGCCGTTTCAGGGTTGATCTTGTTTCTCTATATTGTCTACAGACACCAATTTCATTGTCTTTATCGGAACTACATCAAAACAGTCAACCTTTATCAGAACTACATTAAAACAGCCAACCTTCCTTTTACAGTCACCCGATCCCACAAAGAAACCGCTGCCCATCGAGAACCCAATGTTGCAACCAAACCCCAACAAGGATCAGATGTTGCAACCAAGGCCCAACAAGGACCAGATGTTGCAACCGCTGCCTATCGACAACCCAATGTTGCAAACGCAGCCCGCCAAGGACCCTATGTTGCAGCTGCGGCGCACCAAGGACCCGATGGAACACCTGCTCGGTGCACCTGTCGCCAGCCAAGAAGGCCATGTTCCACCAACGATAGCCCAAGAACCACAGGTTTCACCATCTGTCTCCAAAGCAGGTGGACCCACCAGCATCGTTTGAAGGTAAAGATCTCCATTGCAAAAGCTAAGAACCCGCCCAGCACATCCAGCCTGTTTATCTCTCCTTGCAGTCATTCATGAGATCTGGATGGATGAGGGTAGAACTGAAGGTGTCATGTCAGCATCAGCTAAGTTAATGCATCCAGAGGGGTCTTCTGGTGGGTCATGGTCTCTCTCTCCTTTAGATTTTTTTATGCAATTTTCTTTTTCTTTCTGACCTTTATGTCTACTATTTTCTTTCGTTTGGATTTTGATAGTAATTAATTAAAGCCTTTATGTTTTCTCTCTGTCTTTTATTTTCTTTACGCTTGAGGAGGTGTCTACTATTTTCTCTGTAAGTGTAGCCATGGTGCGCCGGGCATTCCGTTGATTCGATGAGCCCAAGACATCCTGTGGAGACCCTGTACACGGATATAAGATCCAGGACGTTCATTATATCAGATAGGCTGTGGGCCCCACCGTCATGTATGTGTTTAAATCACGCCATCCATCCATTTTGTTTTAGCTCATTTTTTGATTCACGCCCTAAAATGAGCTGAAAAAAAAAATGGATGGACGCGTGGATAAAACATAGACATCAGATAGCTGGCTGGTTTTGGGGTCAGAAGCCAAACCGCGTCCGTTGGTGAATGTCTCTTGCTCTAAAAGGCTTTTGATAGATGCTCTGTGGGCCCCACATGATGTATGTGTTTCATCCACTCCATTCATCCATTGTTTCAAGATCATTTTATGGCATAATCTTACAAATGAGATATATCGATCGATATCTAAATTGGTCCACATTACACGAAACAGTATTGATTGAACACCCACCATTAAAAACTTTCCACATAAGTTTTAGACAAGTTCGCGGTTCAAGGTTTTTAATGGTGGACATTTAATCCATACATCACAGTGGCCCCTCACAACTTCTGAGCTACCCAATCCGCGTCCTGACTTGGGACCATGTAATGAATAGCTGACGCTTGCCACATCCACATATGTGGGGTTCTTTTGGCCAGTGCGCATGAATCTACGCCATTCCTAATAGATGCTCTACCTTCTATTTTGACCCACCTAATCTGACCGCTGGCTTGCTTCCATGATCAATTGTATCCACCTGATCAGTGAGAGTTGTTTGATACATTGGCAGAGAGAGGTGTGAATGAGTGGGGCCTGAGCTCAACAGTCCAATTCAAACCGTTCAAAATCTGGGCCCATCATAGCCCTGGGCCCGGCCTTTACGTTGAAAATGAACTGATATCTTGCTTGCCTGGACCTTTCATAGTTTTCCAACATAGGTGGCTCACCTTATGAGTGTACCACACGGTTCTTGTGCCCAGTGCAGACAAGCTGGGTTGGTTTGGGCCTGATTTGAGTCTATTGGACTGGGCCTATTCATAATTCTAATTTACCCACCTAGGTCTGGACCACACACATATCATGGACCGTCCGGATTTTGTGCCCATGACACGTGTGTAAGGGTGCACACGGGTGCTCACCTAAGATAGTATACAGGTGAGCATGATTCTCTCTCTCTCTCTCTCTCTCTCTTTATATATAGAGAGAGAGAGAGAGTAATGGTCTCCTGCCAACTATCCGGCAGGCTACTTGGTGCGCTCCAATTCCCACCGCAAAGAGGAAATCGGATTGTATACTGAGTAAACTCTGTTGGGCCCACTGTGAATGGATGTGGTCTATCCATGCTGTCCATCCGTTTTTCAAGCACATTTTAATGGTTTAGACTAAAATTGAATTATTTCCGATGCTTAAGTAGACCATAGAATAGGAAACATTGGGAATAATAATTTCCACCATTGAAACCTTTCTAGGGTCTACAGTGATGTTTATTTGTCATCCAACCCGTTTATAAGATCACACAAATATGGATGAAAGGAAAACACAAATATCAGATTGATCCAAAACTTGTGGACCCCAAGAAAATTTTCAACGGTTTACATTCAATTCAGACTGTTTCCTGTGGTGTGGCCTACTTGAGCTTTGGATATACTTCATTTTTGGGTTTAAGACTTAAAGTTATCGGTTAAAATGGATGTAAGGAGTGGATGGAATCTATAAATCACAGCGAGCTCAATCATATGAATGTTTCAACGGTGGTCACTAACTACTGTTTCCTCTCATGTGGCCCATTTAATATTTGGATCCTTCTCATTTTTGGTCGCATGCCCTAAAATGATTTTGAAAAATGGATGGACGGGTTGGATTTATCACAAACATCATAGTGGGCCCTACGCAGAATCCTAGCACATGATCTTCCAACCAAAGTAAATTTCTTCCTGCCCTATAAAATTTCCTAATTTATTTAAAATTTTCACCATCTGACGAATTACGTGTCTCCAGCACTCGACCTTATAAAAGGTATGATACGGTCGAGCGTATAATACCTTATCTGACTCGATTTAAGACATCAAATACAACATATATATATATATATATATATATATATATAGAGAGAGAGAGAGAGAGAGAGAGAGAGAGAGAGAGAGAGAGAGAGAGAGGAGAGTCATGCTCCCTGTGCACCTACGCACGTGCGCACCTTTACACACGTATCATGGGTGTCTAATCGAAACGGTCCATGTGATGTTGAATCCCATGAAACCCCGAGGGACAAAATTTCACCCTAATCTAAAATTATGGTGGGCCATTGCAAAGA
Source organism: Magnolia sinica (assembly GCF_029962835.1). NCBI lineage: Eukaryota > Viridiplantae > Streptophyta > Magnoliopsida > Magnoliales > Magnoliaceae > Magnolia > Magnolia sinica. Next base: position 9,293,929 of record NC_080578.1, on the reverse strand, counting down.
GAAATGCAAATAAAGGGAGGAAAGCATTTCTCTTTTCTATGGCCTACCAGAATTTTATATCGGGGTGAAAATTTGTCACATGGGATTTCATAGGATTCCGCATCACATGGACCGTTCAGATTACATACCCATGGCACGTGTGCAAAGGTGCGCACGTGCGTAGGTGCGCAGATATATATATATATATATATATATATAAGGTTCTATAAAGTCAAACTCACGGGAACTCCCAATGAGGTCGAGGTGTGTGGGCCCCACCATGATGTATGTCGAACATCTACCCCATCAATCAGATGCACCATTCCATAGTGGGCTTAGGGCTTAAAAATCAAGTCAATTTGTGACTTGTGTGGGCCACACCACATACAAAAGTTGAGAGGGGTTACCCCCCATTAAAACATTCATAATCATTTTTTGGGCTCACCGAGATGTGGTTCACAAATCTAGCCTACGCATTATGTGTGTCCCACTTGGATGAGGGGTTAGACCAAGTTTCGGACGCATCCAAATTTCAGGTGGGCCACACCAAGTGCTTTTATATGTTTTAGACATGTCTTCACATGATTTTAGTTGGTATGGCCCACTTGAGTTCCGTATACGACTGATTTTTAGGATATCCCATAATTTAAAGGGGACCATCATCATGGTGGGTCCCACACAGCTCGACCTCATGTAGAGTTCCCATGAGCTCGACTGAACCTTTTCCCATATACGGTCGAGCTCATGGGAACTCCCCATGAGGTTGAGCTGTGTGGGCCCCACCATGATGTATGTCGAACATCTACTCCAACTCCATCAGTGACATGCACAATTCCATAGTGAGCCTAGGTCTTAAAATCCAAGTCAATCCATGACTTTTGTGGGCCACACCACATACAAAAGTTGAGAGGGGTTACTCTCCATTAAAACATTCATAATCATTTTTTGGGCCTACCGAGATGTGGTTCACAAATCCAGCCCATCCATTATGTGTGTCCCACTTGGATGAGGGGTCAGGCCAAGTTTTAGACACATAAAAATTTCAGGTGGGCCCCACCAAGTACTTTTATATGTTTTAGGCATATCTTCAAATGATTTTAGATGGTATGGCCCACTTGAGTTCTGTATACAGCTGATTTTTGAGATATTTCATAATTTAAAGGGGACCCATCAAAATGCACGGTGTTAATGTTTGACATATATCATGGTGGGGCCCACATTCCCATGAGCGCTACCTCATGGGAAGTTCCCATGAACTAGACCGCATCGAACCTTTTCCATATATATATATATATATATATATATATATATATGAGTAATGCCCGCACACAACTAGTTAGACTTTACATTTTCGTCCAACTAGTTGTGCATTTAATGAAAACTTTCTTAATTAATGTAAATGCTTTTGTTGCCTACTAATTTCATTTTAGCATAGAAAAGTGGCCACGGCATGGGTGAGCTATCATGGTGTTAATGTAAAATCAACCCGGCCATCACGTATGACACCATTTTAGAATAAGTTCTCAAAATTTATCTCCATCCCTAGTTCAAGCGGACCACACTATTGGAATCAGTGTACATGGACCCTCCAAACTGTCCCCTAGAGTGGCTCACATGAATGATATAGAAATCTGATTTTTGGGGCCTAGGCTTACTTTTGGTATGACATCTAATGGTTGGAATAGATTTCAAAGTTTCGTCCTGATTGGCTCTGTAAAAATCAAGGGTGGATGTCTCTCTCCTAATTATTCTCATTGGTGTGGCCCATTTGAATAGCTGGTTAGCCTGATTTATTGATACTAGGCCTATTACTTGATTATACATCTAATGGTCTGAGTGGATCTTACATACATATTAAATATATCCATAAAATAAAATAAAAATAAGAGTGAAAGCCCTATATGTTACCAAATGGGCCCTTAGGGGGCCAGCATGATTTTAAGGTCGGTAGTTAATGCTCATAAGTCATAACGCTTGCGGTTGCCGATTAGCTACTGAACCTGAAGTGATGTCACACGTTCTGTGGGGCCAGCATGATGTATGTGTTGTATCCACACCGTTCATACATTTGGAGAGATCATTTTAAGGCATGAGTTAAAGAATGATGTAGATCCAAAGCTCAAGTAAACCCCACCACAGAAAACAGTGGGGAGAATGACACTCACCGTTGACACCTTCATAGGGCCCACTATGGTGTCTATTTGATATCCTACTTGTTTATAAGTTAACAGGGACATGGAATAAGGGAAAACATAAATATCAGCTTGATCGAAAACTTATGTGGCCTCAAGATGTTTTAAGGGTAGGCATTCAATCCCCACTGTTTTATGTGGTGGGATCCATTTGAACTTTGGATCTGCTTAGTTCTTTGTCACATGTCATAAAGTGATCTTTCCAAATGAATGGACGGTGTGGATGCAACACATTCATCACTTCAGCAGCGGGACTCGCTGAGTTCCGTAGCTAATCAGCTAGCGTCACTGCTGGCGGAGAAGGGAAACGGATCGACTGCTCCCCTTCCAACCAGTGGTCGGTGCTCTGTGGGCCATACCATGATGTATGTGTTTCATCCATGCCGTATGTCTATTTTTTTAGATTATTTTATGGTATAATATATAAAAAATGAGGTACATCCCAATCTTAAGTGGACCACATTACAGGAAACGGTGATGAATTAACGTTGACCATTAAAAAATTTTGAGCGCCATAAAAGTTTTGGATCAAAATGATATTTGTTGCCTGTATGAGTTAATCAACAGATTGGATGTCAAATAAACAGTACAGTGTACCAGACGAGGATTTAAATGGTGGATATCCAATGATTATTAATTGTTTTCTTGTGGTGTGGTCCACCTGAGATTTATATCCCTCACATTTTTGGTATAAAGCACTAAAGTGATTGGTACTGATGAACAGAATGGATGAAACACATACATAATGGTGGGGCCCACAGACTCTGTGGCTAAATGAGAGCATTAAATAAGAAAAAAGTGGTTAAATTAGGAGAGAATAGAGGAGACGGACGGTCTACAAAGAAAATAATGAGACACTATTGAAGTTTACATATATAATATATTTGGATGATGCGCTACATATCTTGCAAATCCGGTCCATTAATTGGGTAGGGTCCATTGTAAGTATATGAGAAAAAATATTTTTTTAATCAATAATACGCTATACTCTACAAGAAAAGTGAACGGTTAGAAATCTACTCCAACAGTCTAGATTTAAGTTACATGTGTGAATCTAGTGGTGATGAAAATTTACTGACATTAGTACATAAAATTTCATTAGTGTGCTTTATTTAATAAACATGTTGGATCTATGACACATAATTCTCAATATACTTATGTAAAACTCAGTGTCACATATCTCACACGTGGTGCATTGCATGTAGGTGAAAATAGAAATTTTGATATTTAATGCATAGCTAGTTGAAGCAATTTAAATGGCCCAACTAGTTATGTGTGAGTATCTCTCTCTGAAGTGCTCAGCGGAACTCATGCGGACTTTTTTACTTTATTATTCCTTATGGTGTGCGTGTACACTTGATTTGTATTGATTTTTAGATCCATGGTAGAAATACGGCAGCACACTTGATGGATAGGGTGGATCTCATGCATGTTGTCCCTCACACCATGTTGATAGCAGTGGTCACATCCCTTCCCTGTGCATAGTAAGGCCAGGCCAATTGGTGGAAGGATTGTTTTTTTTTTTTTTTTTTAAAGCTAGAATTATTAAAAATCTTATTTTCATTATTCAAATGAATTATGTTTGTTGACTCTTTGAACAAGTGTATAAAAGGTCTCAAAAAATGTTCGACCTAAATTTATAAATAGACGAATAATAGGTGGATAGTTGTGATTATACCGTGGTTACATGTACTGGACCGTAATTTTCCCTACAATTTTATCTTATATTTTCGAGAGAAAGTAACACTGAAAAATGATAATGATTAAATTGGCTTCAAGAATTCCACATGGGAGTGGCTGCCACACATGCATGAGATTTGAACCATTCATCTTTAATCACAATGTCAACCATTGGTTGGAATTTTCTCTAGTTGTCCTATCATAATCGTTGAAAGCCTTCCATTCATAGGCTAGTATCATCTAACCATCTTAATGTTTGGGGTGGGGCCGTCTATCATGTGGCACAAGATGAACGCCCTGGATTTTGTAATTGTGTGCCACATATGAGATGGATATTATTGCCAATACTAACTAGGAAATCTTTATAAATGTGATGTGTTCATGAAATCAATCATGGTTATGATGTTACTCATCAATGTTACGTGGTTGTTACACAAAAGGAAAAAAAAATCCATGATTTAGACATTCCAATTGCATGTTTCAAAGAAATTTTATTCATTAGCCTATGTGTATCGATCACTACAGTATTGAATTTCAACCCTCTTTTGCATGCTGAGAGATACATATCAATGTTGTAAGTACAATTTAAAGCTATTCTAACCAACAAACAAAATTCAAGTTGCTTTACTTCATTTGATGTTCATTAAATTGTAGTTTTTATTTTTACAAAATTAAGAAAATTTAATTAAATGAATATTTTATTAGGTTATTTGAGAAGTTAGAGTAAACTGAAGACTGCTGACCTGTCCATCCGTTCTGACTTGTTGAAATTAAAAGATGTTGTTCCGGTTACATGGACTTCTGAAAATAAAAAATCATTGGTGCATGAAATGTCCAAGCAATCAATCCCAACATAATTATACATCTAAGGAAAACTAAATTGCCTCGAAAAGCGGTCACTCTCACACTGTCAGACAATGTTCTGTTTCTGGCCACCCAATCGGCCACGATCCCCATCCGAACCCTCATGACAATCAGACCCTATCTCATTGTCCTCCAAGAAACAACAATGGGCCGCTGCCAGCCAAGAATCAGCACCCACGGGCCACCAAGAGGGACAATGTACACCCAACAACCTGCAAGAATCCGCTGCATCTGCGACCGTCGAAGGACCGGATGTTGCAACTGTCCATGTTATAGTGGCTGCCAGCCAAGAACCAGATCACCAAGAACCCCATTAAGGACCAACGCTTACCAAGAACGTTGTCCAGTGGACTGCAAGTATTTTCCGACGAGGACGGCTAAACGTGACCTATAGGCATCCGACGAGTTCAAGCATCTCTCTCATTTCTTTTGATTCTCTGGTGCATTAATTGGGAAAACCAAAAGCATCCCCTCTATGTCTTTTGCACCTTATCAGTTTCATAGACGTGGGTCTCAAGATCTGGGTCACTTTCTCTTTTTCGGGGTCCGCCACAAGGCTGTGAGGTCAGCATAATGTATGTGGTCGATCACCAGAAACAGCTTCTTCCAGCCGCAGCCATCCAAGAACCCCCAGCACAAATAGTTGATCAAGAACCTAATCCGGTAGCGTGTAAGCTTCCACACCAAGTTCGACCATCTCTCTGATTCTTTTAGGCATTTTCGAGGGAAAGATATGATATGAAATGGATTGCAGTTGGAGATTTTCTCTCCCTTTGTGGTTATTGAAATGATCAGTGTCCAATTGTGATTTTAGGAAATGATATTTGTTGATCTGCCCAGCTAGCAAAGAATACAAAACATGAACGGATGAGATCATGTTAAAAATGCACTACTGGGCGGAAATAGTCTCCCCACCGTCCTGTGGTATGGGGCCACGTGTGCCCTGTGTAAACCTACCACCCATCAGGTGTGCCATACGTAGGTTTTTTTCCTCTCCTCTATCCCTATCCCATAGGTATAGGGTTTGAATCAATAGAGAACCTTTTCATGTATGAATCTATATTATTACATTCTAATTCCTTCCCGATACTTTTCAAGGAAAATAAAATCCCGAATTGGATCCCAAATTGACGGGTTGGTGTGAGCTTATCCATGCAGTGATGCACTCTTCGAATAGGAATCCATTTTCAGAAAGATCCTAGCTTTCGTGCTTTGGTGGGTCGTCCGAAATCATTTCAATGACCTATGTTGTGTTGAAGGGATATCTATATGATTCGATCGATTGCGTAAGTCCCGCGGTAGCAACGGCTCCTCCCACTGCTTGGGAGCTCACGGTTTCACGTTCTATTTCACTCCCCGATGGAAGTTCTTTTCACCTTTCCCACACGGTACTACTTTGCTTTCGGTCACCCCGAAGTATTTAGCCTTGCAAGGTGGCCCTTGCTGATACACACGGGATTCCATGTGCCCCATGCTACTCGGGTCAGAGCGTAAGCTAGTTATGCTTTTGGCCACTGGACTCTGCCCATCTAGGGTGCATCACTCCACTCCTTCGCCTAGCAACACGACGGGGTCCTTACTCTTACTCCAACACCTGGTTGAGGGTTGAGTACCCATGGGCGGTGAAATTCCACTACGGTGTGAGTGTGTGGTGGTGTGTGTGCGTGTGTTAAAAATAAAATAAAATAAAATAAAATAAAAAAGGTGTGCCATACGTGCATATAGGAAAGAAAAAGGGCTGAACACAACACAGAGGTGTGGCCCACGTGATGTATGACCTGCTGATGGTGGTTTTTTAAGTAGAACGCATTCACCACCAACACATCAGATAATGAACCTTCTAAATCTCACACTTTTTTAAGTAGAACGCATTCACCACCAACACATCAGATAATGAACCTTCTAAATCTCACACACGTGTGCACGCAACCTGGGTTTAAGTTGGACGCGGATGGGCGCGGATTACGTAATAACCCCACCAGGACGGGGCGCGGTCCGGGTGGATCCCCAACTGTGGGGCCACTGAGATGTATGTTCCTTACATCCATACCGTCCATCCATTTTCACAGATCATTTTAGGGCATGTCCCCAGAAATAAAGAAGATCCAAATTTTAGGTGGACCATACCACAGGAAACGGTTGTGATTGAATCCCCACCATTAAAAAATTTATGGGGCAACCGGAATGTTTATCCGCCATCCAACCTATTGATAAGGTCACAAAGATCTGAATGAAGAGACTGCATAAATATCAGATTGATACAAAACTTGTGGTCCAAGTTTTTAATAGTCGCTTACCACAGTTTTCTGTATTATGATTCACATGAAATTTAGATCTGCTTCATTTTTGGGTTATTGACCTAAAATGAGTTTTCAAAACGAATGAACGGCATGGATATTAGGCACATACATCACAGTGGGCCCCACGGTCTAGGATCCTACCCGCCTTCCTGGATGGGGGATCCACTGAAGCCGCCAAGCTGGAGACGGGCGGTCCTAGCTGGGGTTCTGTAGGGGGCACACCCATAATTTTTTTTTATATAAATCATTCATCTATTTTGAGGGATCATTTAGCTACATGAGACCAAAAAAGAGGCAAATAGACGACCTGACTGGACCACATCAAAGGAAGCAGAGGTGACAACAATGACGCCTAAAGTTGAAACCCTGAATGGACCACATCAAAGGAAGCAGAGGTGACAACAATGACTCCAAAGGTTTCATTCTTAAAAGCCTACCGTCATCTACCTCTTCATAAGTTCAGACAGACCTGGGTGATGGGAAAACATAAATATTAGTTTGATTCAAAACTTTTTTGCATGAATAAAATGCATACGTTCATGAGGCCGACATTATGTATACTCATTTGTTGTCGCTGCTAGGAACAAGGACTGGGTATGGGCTAGATCTCCTGATTCTACTGGCCCAAGTCAGGCCCATTTGCAGGCTTGCAAACTTAGTCACGTGTCCCACCTTGGAAGGTGAGGCCCAGTTTTTGTGGAGGCCACTTTCATCTATGGTTGTACATCTCTATTCATAATTAAAAATTGGTGATGCTGCGCTCCCACCAATCTTTGAAAAAAAAAACCCTTGTCACGTGTGCAAGCAGGGTTAGAAAAGTCTCCCCATAAACATCTACCGCATCGGATTTTTCTGAACCTACAGGCAGCGACGTGCAAAACTGGCACATGCATGTGGCATGCAATCGTTCCTCCAGGTTTCTCATCCATTTACAAAACAACGCTTAAAAGTTAGATCAACCATCTCATCAGTCCACGATCACCATATATGCGGCCCACACATTGAAGGAATCGGCTTTTAGTTTTCGACTACATGACCTATACAATTGGGCCCACCCACATGCATGCCTCGGATGTGTCCAATGCATGTCAGGTTGGCAAGTTGAGCCGCCTGTACAGGCGTGTTGCATTCTCAAACCTTCCTGCCTGCGGGGCTGGCTTAATCCAAAAAAGAAATGGGCTTTGGAGATGCAATCTCCCCAATTACTTCAAAAAATGCCACCTTATATGGGTAATTTAGTCATTTCACAGAAGCAGAATTTGAGAAGAGAAAATAACGGGGTTAAGAAAAGTACCTAAAAACCTTTTATAAATGTTAAGAAATTATTTTAGAAGAATATTTTTGTAATTTTGGAGAAAATTGAAAATTGTGTTTTAAGGAGAACAAAGAGGAGAAATTTTCTACTAGGAAATGCATAGATATAAGTCTCGAAATTCCAATTGCAAAGCTGTCAAATGCAATTTATTTGACAGACTTGTGCATTCAAACGCTCCCTCCAGAGAGAACCATGACATTGAATACTTTCTCCATTGAACTCTTACATAATTAAAACATAAGAAAAGAAAAAATAAAGGGTGACAACATTCATAAATACCAGAAGTTTCTATGACATTAACTATATAATTCCAGTCGTAACTGTAAATGGTCCTAACTAAAGATTACATCTGCGACAGTATACTGCATTTCAATCAGCACAAATAAATTGCATTATCTAATTATAATACAAGCAATACGAGCCCCTATGACGTCAGAGTAACTAAAGCCCCTCCAAAGGAAACTTTTCCTCTAGTTACCTCTGTAAAAAAAAAAAAGAATTATAATTCCATATTTGGAGAGGAAAAAAAAATCATCTAAATTACCAGCAGAGAACACCGTATTGGGGCATGGGATTAGTGAGTTAGACCACTGCCTCTCATTGCCTAGGCCAATCTCCTGTTTCTAAAAGAGCAAAACAAAAGCATCAGCTCTGCTTAGGGTCCAAGCTCTCATTCCAGTAATTTTCAAGAATTATATTACAGCTGTTCATTGTGCGGGCATCCAGAAGGCTGTGGTTCCAGAGTTTGATCATAAACAACCTCCAACACCTGCTTACAGCATATACATGGTTAATAAAGAAAACATATCACAATTACATGTAACAGAATCATAAAAATTTATAGTTGCATACATTATACAAAAATTAGAAGAGGAAGAAAAAAAAAAAAAAAGAGATGCAGTTGATGGGAGGCATTGGCCGAACATCACTCTGAACAGTTCATTCAAGCAAGGCATGGTGCAAAACTCACACTAGCCTGTCCTAACCATCTGATCAATAGCATGGAAAATGGATGGTCAAAATAGTGCAGAAACAAAATAGGTCAAACCATCGTCTTCAAACATTTTTTTTTAGTAGGTACCACAATGGATTGCATATGATTCTAAACAACCATTTTGGATTGATGATCCATCTGATCTATGGCTCTTGAAAACAGATGGTTGAAAAATAGTTAGGATCACAATTCAAAGGGTCAAGATCATCCAAATGGCAATAGGTTAGGATCATCCAATTGGCGTGAACTTTTTTCTTTTTCGTTTACCATGGTTTGCCCCAAATATTATGAATGAATGAATGGCCCGGATCAATGATTGGCACTGCCACATGTCAATATAAATATTTGGGGAAGTTGCTAACCTCCCCACAAAGGTAAAGATGTAAGCATTTATGCATCCATGTACATCTATAGTACTCATAAGTGCATGTGTTCATTGGTACATGCAAATCCAACAATTCAAGCATGTGATCATTCTTGGGCAACATAAAACCAGCAGGATAGAATACAATAATACAGATGCATACGCACACACGAGCATACAAAGTGCTATAGATTCTGGAGGTGTTCTTCCTACCAAATGAGAGCTGGTGCACGGACAAGATCCCGTCCATGTAACTTTGAGAATGCTTCGCATGCCCATGGGATATGACCATCTGCCAACACCCTGCAACCATGAAAATCCTTGTCCATTCAGAAGAGCAGTTATCATCATAATAATAACCAGAATGACAAACTTTTTAGTTGCTACCTAGACAGAGCATTCTAACTTCTTTTTCAATCGAAGGTTCTTGATGCCACAAATGCAAAGGAGCATTTCACTAACTCTAGATGCAGCCACAACGTGCAAACACAAGAAGCATGTGTTTCAAACTTAGTTGCATGATCCTTCTAACTAGGTTCCCCTCCCACTTCGGATCGCACTTCCGAATCGTGTTCCCGCTCCCATGTCCCAGTTGTTTATACTTGGCAATATTTTGAAATAGACACATTTCCACTACCGTGTCCAAATCTATTGCCATTGCGCTTCACACTTCATGCAACTATAGTTCAAAATTTTATTGAAGAGAGCATAAAGAACATAAGGGCCTATTTGTTTTGCCGATTTCCACAGTAACATAATGTAAATAAGCAATCATTACTATTTCACAGTTTTTGTTTAAACAAGTGTTACAGCACATAAATTGAGGCGTCAAATGCATATGTAATAGGAGAAGGATAAAGGAATTTGTAATCATTACGATTTTGCATTGTAAAATTACCATCTTTACAATTTTACCTAGATAAAAAAACAATGTAAGCATTACCATTATTGCAATCAAATGTAGTTGATGTCACTAGACAAGCAAAGCAATTTGTAATCATTAACCATTTCCTTTACTGATGTAATTGGTAAAACAAACAGGCCCTAAGTAGTGATAGTAGGTCTCAGCACTCCCTCTTTCACAAGAAACCAGTGAAATTGTTCACGTACCTTGGGACATTTGAAAAACACTACCATCTTATTAGCCAAAAATTATCTAATTTCATACATTCAAAGCCATGCGTCGCAGAAAGACACCCCTTGATCCCATTATGAGAATAGCCCTCGATGAGAAGTTTTCATTGAAAAGGGGCTTCAACCACACATAATCCTTCTCTTAGTGCTGACATCTCCACCCCAAGAAAAGCTAAATTGTTCAAAATAAGATTTGATATCAGTCAAGTCCTTTACAGTATGTTGTCAAATCATTGTATGAGGCGATATCCATGTCCTCAGCCACACATCTCATCCCCCGTTCCGTTTCTTTTCTTTTTCTTTTTCTTTTTCTTTTGTTCTTTTTTCAGCAGGTGTTGTGATATGTTGCTCCCTGAAATCCTGCCACCATCCTGTCCTGATTGTTCAGTCATGAGATTTTTGCATCTTAATGTTTCCGCATGTAGTGCGATCATGGGATCATAGAACATTCTAAAGTGTCTTCTACCAGCTTTGTCAGTTTTTATGGCAGTCACCTGTTCACGTACTGAGGATAGGGCCTTAGGATTAATTGGCGAAACAGTATTTGGAAAGCCAACTGCAAATAGGTTTGGACAGGCTGTGATGACAATGATAATGATGGATGACTACGGCGATCCATCCACCAACAATGGGCATGGTCTCATTACCCTACAACAAGTCATGATACCATTTTCTGATTTACTTAATGGTGCATTTGGATGCACAATTTGCAGTATCACAGTTGGAAATCTGAAAGGTGGAGTTAAACCAAATTGCAAGAAGTCAAATTGAGGGTCCTAGAATCACAATTACATTGCTTCAAGTTGGGACTGGAAAGAAATATAACTGCACTTCAAAGATCACCTCTTTATGAAAACTAAAATCATTTTAGTCATTTTCTGTTATTCATCTGAATGGTATTGAAGGTAACTAAATTCAATTTGAGAGCTACAACCTCATTATGAACACTGAGAGATAATTTTTCATTTTATTGAACTGAATGTTCACAATTCATTTCACTTCTACACCCAAATGCAACCTTAATTTTCTTTATCAATAACATTCATTGCAGAGGCAACTTCTTACAATCTGCTAGATATATAAGCGCCATATCTACCAGAGAGAAGATTAATAGAGGAAGTAACATAAAAGAAGGCTTCAAAGGACATTCTTCTGATCAGACATATAACAAAAATAACATTAATTCAAAAGAATATTCTTGAAAGCGTTCAGTAGATGGAGATTACCTTTGTTTCCTTACAAAAGAATTCCAAAGGTGCATGATCTGCTTCTCATCCTTGGTCACATCCACAAAATCATCAAGCAACTGCAAGATATAAATTACATTTATCTACAGTGGTTACTATAATTCTACACCATTGGATACAAGGATCCATCTTAGGTTATCATTATAGCTATCAAATCCAGAAGGATAGGCTGTCAACAGGCTGAGTTGCCATTGGGCATGGGTGTCAAATTTCAGGCCTGTGGTGAGGGTCTGAGGCTCTGAACTGGGCACAGATTCTCAGACCAAAAAATAAATGGCCAGCCCAAGCGCAAGACCCAAGCTTCAATGCAGGTAGGCTAGTAGCAATCATATGGCTGTTCCAGGCCTAACAGGCCCTACAACAAAATGGGCAAGGCCCAGAAATGGCCTGGCCAAGCTCGATCCAATGCATTTACAACCCTAAATGAGTTGGTGGTTTAGGTACCCAGATTCTGAACGTTTAGCAGTCAACAGGATCACGAAAAACAAAAAAACAAAAAGGGAACTGGAATGGTGCCTACTGACCATGATCCTGTCAACAAAAATCCAGTGGGCGTCAACCTGCTCTTAAAAATGCACCAGGCCAGAGATATCTTCCTAGCAACAAGATTTTCAAAGGGAAAAGAAAATGCAAATGAAATTCAATCAAATAAACTAGCCCTACCCTCCGATCTTCAAAATCTGCAATGTCATCATCAACTTCATCTTCACTATCCCGATCTGACAATACTTGATCTAGTGCCATTGGCTACAATCACAATAACCATTCCAATTTTCAATAATGATTTTCATAAATACAAGGCAAGCATTTGGCTTCTATTAATATTAAAAATATATAAGACAAAAAGGAGAGTTCTTCGCAATTGATGAATGGTCCTAGCTGATGTCATCACAATCATACTCAAAAGCCCTGTCGGATATCATTGAACATGTAGACTTGTTAGCAGTTAAGTATCTATTGTTATTCTGATTCCAAAGACAGAAAATCAAGAAGTGCATATGGGATAACATGCAGGAACCAGCATATACATGTGTACAGGTTCAGAATGAATTATCTGATGTTTGGGGATAGTGCACAAACAATCCAAGAAGCTCAGGTTAGCGTAGGATTAAAACCCAGGATCATAAAAATCAATATCATCATCATCATCCAAGCCATATCCCAACTAATTGGGATAAGCTACACAAATCCTATTCCACCATTCACTCTACGAAGGGCCATACCTTCAGTTAGACCATAGGTCATCAAGTCTCTTCTTATTGCCTCCACCCACGTCCTTTTGGGCCTTCCCCCAGCCCTTTTAGAGCCTTGTACCAGCTCAATTCTTCTAACCGGTGCAGTTCTTGGTCTTTGTCGCACATGAACAAACCATTTAAGTCTACTTTCCCTCATCTTGTGACATATTGGTGCTACTACTAAATTCCTTCAAATGCATTCATTTCTAATTCTATTATTGTCTTGCCACTCATCCATCTCAACATTTCATTTCGGCTGTGCTAATCCAATGGACATGTTCTTCCTTAACTGCCCAACATTGTCCCATGAAGCAAGGATGGTCTTATAGCCATCCTACAAAATTACCCTTTTAGTTTGAGTGGTACACAACGATCACATAGAACTCCAAAGGCACATCTCTATTTCTTCCACCTGATGGGGACATCACGCGCACACACGCACTCACGCCGCCCCCTACGCACGTACGTACGTAGAAGGAGGATCCCACCATCGATCTGGCTCGATGACGACGTCCAGGAAGGACCTCCTAACTAGAAGTCAAGTTTTGGTTCAGAAAAGTGGCCCAATAGTCAAGAAAAGCCCACCATGGGATCTCATGATCGTGGCCCACTCGTCAGATTGGTTTTATATTTTAGGTTTTGCTTATTGTTATTATTTAGAACATCGTGAACGCTTTAGATTTCCTTGTTTGGTTTGTATTTTAGTTTACTTCATCGCCAAGTAATAGGTGTCGCACATGGTGCGAGTTTTTGGGTATAGAATTCTCCCTATAAATAGGCACCCCTTGTAGTTCTTTTCATTGATTAAAGTTAATAAAAAAAATTTCTGCTTCATTTTTCTGCTCTCTTCGTGAGTTGTGGAAGAATTTAAAAGTGGGTGCGAAGCCCTCCCTTTTCGAAGGGCTAACTACCGTGGTGCGAAGCCACATCGATCCCGATTCACCCCCATCTTCCATCATCTTTTTTTCCATCTTCCCCCACCGTCCGTACTTCGAATTTGTCCTTTTGTTGCATCAGATTTCGGCCCGCAGGCGAGCTGAAACTTCGGCGGAGCACCACGCACAAACCGTACATCGGATCGAGCTGAGATTTGGAAGTTTTGGAGTCCATCCCTGGCCGACCAGGGCCAAGGTGGCCTTTTTCTGAATAGTGGGCTCCACACACGTGTGGCCGGGATCACACGCACGTCCGTCTGGGCCATTGTTGCTGTCCACACGTGGGATCACCTTTTGGCTCAGGTTTTTATCCTCTTTTATCCTATCATAGCCATTTTTCATGAATCCTAGCCCTAGATTACGTTTTTCCTAAATTATTTGCCAATTTTCTTACCCTAGGGTTCCCCGAATTGGAATTTCTAAATCCCTTGGATTAGGGACTGATTACTACGCATGCGTGGATGATTATTTCTTATCTTTGAGTATTGTTTGGTTTATAATTTTTATTGATCCAGCCCTATCATGTGTAGGCCTGGACCCGCATAGATTCCCCTTAATTGAATGTTTGGACTTTCAAGTGGGATATGGAATTTGTGTAATTGTTTCTAAACTAACGTGATCTTAAGCCTGAAATCTCGCATATCATAGTTAATTTTCATGTCCTGCATCAAATTTGGTATCAGAGCCTAGGGTTCTTGTAAGGGAATTCATTACATGTTTAGGGTTTGGTTGTTTATGTCCATTACGCATCAATTCTCATCATATATGGCTATTTAAAGGTCTATAAACCCTGAAATAAGCTGCTGCAATTTTCTGTTATCCCCTTATTTGAATTATTTTAGAAATTAACTTAGTTTTCTATTTCTAGGTTTAGAAACTTTCCTTTTCTGTTTTTTTTTATAAACTAATTTTTTAGAAACTTTCTTAATCTGTTTTTAGAAACTAATTTCCTTACCTTTTTCTTTTTTAGAAACTAATTTACTTTCCTTTTTTCTTTTTTAGAAACTAACTTTCTATTTTTAGCAACTTTCCTTTTTTTCTTTTTCTTTAAAAACTAGGTTGTTTTTTTTAGAAACTTTTCTAATTTGTTTGTTTTTTTTTTTTTTTTGAAGCTTTCCTAATTTGTTTCTTTAGAAACTTTCCTTTTTCGTTTTTTAGAAACTAGGTCGATTCTTTAAAAAAAATAAAAAAATAAAAAATAAAAAATCTCTTATATTTTGACAACTATATTGCTAAATTTTGGTTGGCACCCTACACTAAACATGGAACAATTGCAAGAGTCACTAAACAAGTTGTCCCAGAAGTTGGAGTTTATGATTAAGCGCTTGGAAATGGACCAATGCTTTGAGCAGCTTGATGAACGCATTGCCCGACTAAAGACCATCGCCAGGACAAACTCCACCATCGGGGTAGAAGTCCAATCTTAGGCAGGTGGCCTGAAGGATAGACCAATGAATGGAGTTGGCCAAGGAATCAGTTATGGGCGTGCACCCATGTACCCACCCCATGAGGGACATCAAGACCACTATTTTGAGGGGTACAACATGTGCACCCTTGTGACTGGAGAGAGTGCACCAGATGTTAGTGTAGAGTTACCCACTAAGGTCATTCCGGTAGTGGATGAGTTTCGTGATGTTTGTCCTAATGATCTACCAGATGAGTCCCCTATGAGGGATATAGAGCACACCAGAACATGGGACGCCGTAATACCTACAACCGAGTTTACGTTGAATAATTTTGTCGATAGGTCCACAGGTCTAAGTCCTCGTGAAGTCGTTACTGATTATAAACCTAGGAAACTTATTGATCTTGTCCCTATGTCACTGTCCCATAGGCCATCAGAGTCTGCAGAGTCTTTTGCGCATCACATTCATTCATGGCATCAAGAAATCAGGCAGAAGATCATGACTAATAATGAACATTGCACATTTTCTACAAACCAATATAAATGTTTCAAAGGATTCAATATTGGAGACTCTGTGATGGTCTGCATCAGGCCCGAGCGGTATCCTTCGAGGGCCGTTCGTAAGTTACATGCGTGTAGCGCTGGACCCGTCAAAATTATAAAACGAAACGGTCTCAATGTGTATGAGGTAGATCTTCCACCTTCCATGGGAATTAGTTTCACATCCGATGTGGAGGATTTAGTTACTTTTCAGGAGACCACTGATACTTTATCCGGCCCTTCGCCCACCCATCTTGATTCCACATATTTATCCCTTGAACCATGGCCCCTTCCCAACCCATTTTTCCAGCCTCTACCTCCTATATCTACTTTTCCTAACCTTTCTTCCCAGCCTCTACCTCTCATAGCTACCCTTCCCGACACATTTTCCCAGCCTCTACGTTCCATACTTACCCGTCCTGACCCATTTTCCCAGCCTCTACCTCCCATATCTACCCTTCCCAACCCATTTTCCAGCCTCTACGTCCCATACCTACCCGTCCCAACCCATGTTCCCAGCCTCTACCTCCCATACCTACCCGTCCCGACCCATCTTCCCAACCTCTACCTCCCATACCTATTCTTCCCGACTCATTTTCTCAGCCTCTATCTCCCATACCTAACTTTCACACACCCAAAAAGGAAATAGAGGATATCCTGGACCATCAGATAGTTTCAACGTCGGACGGCAGGTTTTAGAAGTACGTGGTTAAATGAAAGTCATGCCCAGCTTTAGACAGCACGTGGCTCACTGAGGAGGAGCTTCAGAGACTTGATCCTGACATCCTGGAGCGGTTTAGCAGTTTTATTTCGCCAGTGGCGAAATCTTTGCAGCCGAGGAGAATTGATGGGGACATCACGCGCACTCACGCTGCCCCCTACGCACGTACGTACGTATAAGGAGGATCCCACCTTCGATATAGCTCGATGACGACGTCCAGGGAGGGCCTCCTAACTAAAAGTCAAGTTTTGGTTCAGAAAAGTGGCCCAATAGTCAAGAAAAGCCCACCATGGGATCTCATGATCTTGGCCCACTCGTCAGATTGGTTTTAATTTTAGGTTTTGCTTATTGTTATTATTTAGAACATCGTGAACGCTTTAGATTTCCTTGTTTGGTTTGTATTTTAGTTTACTTCATCGCCAAGTAATAGGTGTTGCATATGGTGCGAGTTTTTGAGTATAGAGTTCTCCCTATAAATAGGCACCCCTTGTAGTTCTTTTCATTGATTAAAGTTAATAAAAAAATTACTGCTTCATTTTTCTGCTCTCTTCGTGAGTTGTGGAAGAATTCAAAAGTGGGTGCGAAGCCCTCCCTTTTCGAAGGGCTAACTACCGTGGTGCGAAGCCACATCGATCCCGATTCACACCCATCTTCCATCATCTTTTTTTCATCTTCCCCCACCATCCGTACTTCGAATTTGTCCTTTTGTTGCATCAGATTTTTTCATTGAAGCAGGTTTCCAGATTTCGGCCCACAGGCGAGCTAAAACTTTGGCGGAGCACCACGCACAAACCGTACATCGAATCGAGCTGAGATTTGGGGGTTTTGAAGTCCATCCCTGGCCGACCAGGGCCAAGGTGGCCTTTTTCTGAATAGTGGGCCCCACACACGTGCAGCCGGGATCACACGCACGTCCGTCTGGGCCATTGTTGCTGTTACGTTTTTCCTAAATTATTTGTCAATTTTCTTACCCTAGGGTTCCCCGAATTGGAATTTCTGAATCCCTTGGATTAGGGACTGATTACTACGCATGCGTGGATGATTATTTCTTATCTTTGAGTATTGTTTGGTTTATAATTTTTATTGATCCAGCCCTATCATGTGTAGGCCTGGACCCGCATAGATTCCCCTTAATTGAATGTTTGGACTTTCATGTGGGATATGGAATTTGTGTAATTGTTTCTGAACTAACGTGATCTTAAGCCTGAAATCCCGCATATCATAGTTAATTTTCATGTCCTACATCACCACCCCACTTGAATTCTATGGGCGACATCCTTTTCAATCTCTCCCCTCTCATGAATTATTGACCCAAGATATCGAAAGTGGTCATTTTGGGAAACTTCTTGATCAGAAATTTTTACCAATTCCTAATTTTGACTCCAATTATTGCTAAAACTGCATTCCATATACTCTGTTTTACGCCCTCCCTCGTCTAGCTAATCAAAATTGTCATTTGCAAACAACATACACCATGCGATCTCTTCCAAAAATGCCTCATTAACCTGTCCATAATCAATGCAAAAAGGTTTGGGCTCAATGCCAACCCTTGGTGGAAGCCTACAATAGTTAGGAACTAACTTGTCTCTCCATTAGTGTCCTCACATTTGTTATTGCGCCCTCACACATATCATTAATCATGTCAGCATATCATCTTCGAACTCCTTTCTCTCCCAACAGCCACCAAATAACTCTCTAGGGACCCTATCATAAGCTTTCTCGAAAGTCATAAAAGCCCATGTGGAGATCCTTCTCTCCCTATATTTTTCCATCAATTGTCTTGGGAAAATAGCCTCATTGGTAGACCTCCCTGGCATGAAACCAAACTGATTTTTTGATACATGTGTCTCATGCCTTGGTCTCTGCTTAATCACTCTTTCCCAAAGTTTCATAGTATGGCTCATAAGTTTAATCCCACAATAATCAGTGCAACTCTGTACATCTCTTTTATTCTTATAAATAGTTACCACGGTACTTTTCCTCCGTTCGTCTAGCATTTTCTCCAATCTTACAATCTTCTTGAACAACTTTGTCAACCAAAATAACTTAATACTTCCAAACCTCTATCAGCATACCATTTGGTCCAAGGGCCTTTCCTATTTTCATCTTTCTCAGAGCTTCTTTCACTTCATATACGCTACAAAAAGTATCTATGGATAGTTGGCCTCTGGAAAGAGTGGCTACTTTTTATGATTTCAAATAGATAAATAAATAAATAGATAATAAAATTGGAAACCTGTTGGAGTGTCACCGGTACATTTCTCACCATGTGGTTTTTGGCAAGAATTGCTTTCCTTTTGCAATGTCAACACGTCATTTGAGTTTATGGTTCCTTCTATTTCTATGCACTCTGAGAGATTGCCATTTAACAAGTTCTGAAAATGGCTTCTCCACCTTACGTTGATGTCATTGCCCTTAACTAGTACCATCTGATCATCACCCTTAATGCATCTAACATAATCTAAGTCCCTACTCTTTCTCTCTCTCATTTTTGAAAGTTTGAAGACATGTTCCCAATTTATTGTAAAGATCATCATAAGCCTTAAGTACAAAAACCAATAGCTGTATATGGGAAATTACATGCAAAAACCAGCATATCCATACGTACAAGTTCCAAATGAATTGTGTGATCAATGATATAAAACAACAGACCAAGAGTACTAATACTTTTAGTGATAGCGGTCCAACAATCTATGCAAAACCATCTGAGCAAAACTAACTGATAACTTAAGACTAAAAATCATCATGTTTTACTTAATACAATCCATAAATGTCGTATCTTGTTAAAGGGATGATGTTTGGGCATGTCAGTCAAAGGAACTGCACCTTAAATCATCCAGCAAAAGTCCATCTGTTAGTTCACAAAGTGGGAATGCATCTAGGTGCACGAGTGGGAAGTTGCGGTCCTAGAAATGTTCAGGAAGAAGAAGCTTTAGAAATAGTTATATAATGATAGTTTTTTTTTTAATGAAAATTGTGTACTTAATATGGTATTAACTTAAATGCTAACTATTCAATAGCATTTTATTTTACTTTTTTGAAGATTGAAAATTTATTAAAAGTGAGCCAAAGCATCCTGCAAGAAAACAAAAACAACAGAACAAAACAAAAACTAACTCAACCTAAAAGAACTATACAACTCAAAAAACCCGAGAAACAGACAACCAGAAGCGGCAACGCAGGCCACCTATACAAACATAGAACAGAAAGGAGCCCAAAACTCAAGCCCAAACAGTGCCTGAACCAAGTATAGCTCAAAGGGGAAGGGAATGAAACGTAGATGATTCGGCCAGATCAAAAGCAGAGGAGCAGTCTTTCATGTCCCTGAGAGCTTGAGCTGAAACCTTAGAGGGAGAGGAACAAATGTCTCTAAAGCATCGAGAGTTCCTCTCTTTCTAAATGGGCCAGAAGGTGGCCATCAATAGCAAATTACAATATTGATACCACAAAACTACATAAAAACACAATGTCTATTAAATGAAAGTGGTATTGACAAAATTTATTATAAAGGCTGGGAAACTTCTCGCATGGGCTCTCAAATGCTTTTTCATCTTCGTCCTCCTCCACAACCTCACCCTCTCCCTCTTCCACTATTGCAGCCTCCCCCCAACCACCATCCGCCTTAACAAATGCACCTTCGTCTATCTCTAGGCGCTGAGCCCCGTCCTTATCCCATGGCTTTGACATCAACACCAATTGGCAATGGGAGCACCAAATTTATTCTCTCCAAGGCCTTCGACGTCTACGTCACGGATCTAATCTTCTTCTTCGATTCCTCGAGCACCAGATCCGTTTGCTCTTAGGCTCGAAGCAGACCCTTTATAAACATGTCGGGCCGGGCTCGGACTGGACTATTTTGACTCATCACATGCCCAGGCCAGGTTTGGACTTAAATTGCACAATACAAGTCAGGCTTGGACAAAGCTTGGTCCGACCCTAACTCGGCCCCTTAACACCCCTACCTGTAGGATATCTTAACAGCGGCCCATTAAGAACCCTATCTGTAGGAGATCTTAATAGATATACATGAGTCCACCGATATAGCTCTCTATGATATGTACAGTTGTGCATACGCATCTTATACTCTAACAGATATAAATGGTGCACTTGCAAAACACCACAATAGAAGACTATTGAAAAATGAATCACGGCCTATGGGTTTCGCCAAAACAGAAAGATGGAGATCCATATCCGACAATGGTAGCAAATTGGGGCATAGGAGCCTACGATAGTAGCGCTGGCAGCGGTGCAATCAGGCTCGAGCAATGGCAACGGCTGGCTAGTCGCTAGTTTAAAGTGTTGTGGTCGTTAGATCTAAGAACAACAATTGAGTATGGAGATGCAATGACAAACGGGGCTCCTAATGGTGGGAGATGGGTGTGCACATCTAGGCTACTGAAAATTACAAATCCAACAATAGTGCGACCAAGGAAGCGGTACAGATGGAATTGGCAACAATTCGACATATCCATCACCATATCTGCTAGAGACGACGCTAGAATTGATGGAGAAGTGATGCAGGACAACCAACCACTTGCTCTAAAAGATCAAACCGATAGAGCATGCCGAATCAATCCCTTTATCTCATAGCCCAAGCCCCACATCCCATGGGTTAGGTCCTCAACCGAACCCCCCTTGTGTGCCCCACATCACATGGGTTCCGCCCAGTGTTTTAAATGGCGGTATCGTGATGCGTAGCGCTCAGCCCTCTATAACGTGTAGCGTACATACGTAGCGTATAGCGTAAGCTACACAATACCTCTATTTTTTAATTTAAAAATAGGACAAATATAATAAATAGTGAAAAAATAGGAAAAAATATAAAAATGCCTAAAAGATGATTCATTTTATCAATTATAAGCATGTTCAAAAAAGTTATTAGTTATCATCTTTCAAAAGCCAATCCACATATATAAGCCAAATCAAATAATTATCACATCAACAACTTTCGAAGCAAACCACTTTAATTAATAATGTCTAATTGAAACAACAAGTAACAATTATGAAAAGAAATAAAAACCCCATACGTTAAAAGTACCAATTACAATACAAGTGTCACATTCCTCAACATTAGAAACAAAGAAAACGTGAAAAATAATAATAATAATAATAATAATAATAATAAAAAATAGTTAAAAAAAATAAAATAGTAAAAAAATACATTGCAGCTTATGCTACGGACGCTACGCACTATGTAGCTGTAGCGTACGCTACAACCCCTGTAGCATACACTACAGGGGATTTATGCTATTTGGGACGCTACGTAGCGTACGCTACGAGCACTATTTAAAACACTAGTTCCGCTTCACACAGGCTGCCCACCCCAAGTATGCCCTTGTATCCCATAGGCCACCCCACTCAAACCCAGTGTGAAAATGCCCATGAATTAAGAAGGTGTTATATCTAGTGATGTGTTCAAATGGCAAATGGGTTTGCGCCATACTTAGATGGCGACAATGGTGATAGTAGTGTTGGTGAACAATAATGGTGGCAATGTGAGTGTCAAACAAAGACATTGCCACGGTTACAGACGGACGGTAGATTTGCAGTGCCGATGATGGGTTCCACGGGCAAATCTATGGTTACAAAGATGTCAAAGATTTGCCAAAGATTCAGAAAGGGCACCAAATCTGAAACGACCATGTTGGCTACCAGATTGGAAGGCAACAGTGAAGGATTATAACAGAGATGAGTTTTGGTGTGGAATGGAGAAGACCAGCCAAACTTTGGTGTATATGCTTAGATCTAGTGGTTGTCTGACGATTTTGGTTGGAGATTGCAAGTTCAGAAGATCGGTGGTGTGGTGGCAATGATTTGAGTCGATGTTGATGATAGTTTTGAAAGGAAGATCGGGTTCATGACGAGTTGGGTTCTCACTGGGGGCTAAGTGATTGTGAATCGGAGACAGAAATGATAAACAAGTGGTTAGAGATGGAAGGGAAGGGAGACATGAGAAGGTGGATGGTCAGGATAAGCACCACATGGCTTTGATACCATGCTACGATAGAGACTACATCACAAAAACTATATTATGCTTATTTCATTGAGAATTAGGAGGTGAGGGATTTGTAAGAGATATTAACATATACATGAATCCACCCATATATTTATCTATAGTATGTACAGGTGTACATATACACAGTTGTACATATGCATCTTATACCCTAACCATCTTAAGAGTCGGTTCCCCCTTATAAACAGCCTTAGACCAAATATAGAATGTTCCCTAAATCTAAAATTGACAGGTACGATTAGCATTCCTCTTTCATCCAAGTGTGGCCAAAATCTATCATCATGATCTTGGGTCACAAGAAAAATGGTGGGTTCTTGCTATTGAACGACTTGGCTCATGCACAAACCATCTACAATGACACGTGTTGACTGAATGTGGCACCCATGCACCACACAGTTCCTGAATACTAATAATGCTAGCAGTAACTGTTTGTAGGAGAGATTCAAAGCATAAGCATCAGTAGAAGAATCTTGCTAGTAAGCCGAGGAGAGCAGAAACAATACGCCTTTTTTCTCTCAAGATTCATTAACATGGCAGTAACTAGAAATAAGTACCGGTTTAGCATTCATGAACGGCTTGAAACAAATTTAGCATCACGCACATCATTCCACGCTAAGAGCAACCATGCTAAGTTCAAACAACTCAAACACCAACATGAACTCTTTGGCCAAGGTGAGATGCCCACCACCTCCCACTATGCCTTTTTCTGAAAATGTTGTAGTTTGATTGTAGTTGGTACGAGTCAAAACCTAAGTGCTGCTGTGGTGGTGCACTTAATTGCACAGGAATTTGATAATTATTAAGGCCCAAGTCAATATTATCATCTAAGCCTTATCTGAACTAATTGGGGTCAACTACATGAATCCTTTCTTCCCATTCCACTCTATCAAGGGTCATAGCTTCAGTTAGGCCATAAGTCATCAAGTCTTCTTAATTTGGTTAAGATTTGCCCCAGATGTGGATGCTTCCGTAGCGTAGTACTTATCTTCATCAGCCAATACGATGATTTGGACTCCCCCATGCCAAAAGAACATGTTTGATGAGTTAGGGGAGTTCTTATAACCTTTCCCCCATGTATTAGGCATTATTGTTGTACTTTGTATCTTTTATTTTTCTGGTTTTAATAGAATTATTTTCATTACCTCTCACCAAAAAAAAAAAAAAAACAAGTTTTTTCTTACTACTTCCACCCACGTTCTTCTGGGCCTTCCCCTTGCCCTTTAAGACCCTTCAACTTGTACCAACTAACTCCTATCCAGTGCAATTCTTGATCTCCGTTGCACGTGACCAAACCATTTAAATCCACTTTCCCTCATCTTATTACCTATTGGTGGTCCTAAATTCCCTTGAATGCATTCATTTCTAATTCTATCCTTGTCTTGCCACTCATCCACCTCATCATCCTCATTTCAACCAGTGTTCGAATTATCTCCGATATTATCGAAATATCTTTGATATTATCTTTATCTCCAACTCAGCGATACCGATAACACTGGTAGCGATACCGATAACGTCGGTAGTATCAGAAATTCCAGGTATTAGAAATGTATCGCTAAGTATCGCTACAAAGCAATAGCGCTAATGTAATCATCAATATGTTCAACTATGTAAATTCAAGGTGTCGCTTGACTTGCCAGTGCATCAATATCGCCAATATTTTCGATTGTGTAAATTCTAGGTAATGCTTGTGTCATAAGTGTATTGACGATATTTCAATTGTATTGCCAACGTATTGATATCAAAATTTTGTTTATTATAAATATATATATATATTTCAATTTTTTTCCATGGGCTGTATGTAGTGTTTAATTTTCATTAATAATATTGATGATATCTCGATATTATCAATGTCGCAACATGCAAGAAATTGAGACCACAACCTTTCATTTCATTTCCAATTGATGATGATTTCTTGGTGAAATAACATGTGTTGTTGATATTTTGCAATATCGATGGATGTTTGGATGGAAGGTTGGATAGTTAAATAGGTCGGAGGGGATGGTTAAACTGATTTCTTACAATAGAACATGCTTTTAACGCCCCGTTAAATGGAAACTTGTTATGTATGCATTCTTTTTGCAATTTTTTTATTTCTAAATATGCAAATATGTACATTTTAACATCTCCTGAAGTTTCGCTGAAAATTCCACTGTTTTTCCTATGTTTCCCTGCATTTCCGGTTATCAGCGATATTATCGGCGATATTGATATTGTTTCTGTATCCCTGGCTAGCGAAACTTGTAGCGATACCGATACTTTGAACACTGATTTCAACTACGGTCATCCTATGAACATGTTGTTCCTTAACTGCCCACCATCTGTCCCATAAGGCATGGCTGGCCAGCGAAACTTGTAGCGATACCGATACTTCGAACACTGATTTCAACTACGCTCATCCTATGAACATGTTGTTCCTTAACTGCCCACCATTCTGTCCCATAAGGCATGGATGGTCTTATAGCAATCAAGGTCTGAGCATAACTTTAAAAATAAAAAAATAAATAAAATAAATAAATAAATAAAGAAAAGAAAAGAAGAAAGAAAGAAAGAAAAGAGGCTTGAATCATGCCAATGGAAACAACGACAATACTATGTGCATGATAACTTGCTCCAATAATCAACAATAGTACCAAGAAAGATTAGTGCCCAAACTGGGGGGATTTCTCAAACCATATTATTCAACAAGGACGGAAGATGAGGTGTTTTCAAAGGTGCCAATTGCAGCTAATGCACGGATACAATAGAGAAATGCTGGAACATTAGTGACAGCACAGTAAAGCAAAATTCAAACAGAAAAGGAGCTGTCTTGTCCTAAAGTAGTAAACAACAGTGCTTACAGAAACTAAGCATCATATAGACTAAATCAACAAATTATCAAAGAGATAAAAGAGTCAAACACCTGAGCTCTGTGTGAATGAAAGAACTGGCGCTTCTGAAGAAGTGTGCGGCTGGTGAAAGCATAGAAGTGAGTCAATAAAACATGAAAGAAAACGTGAAGTAGCAACAAATCTTGCTTTTGCCGATGAAGATAATGAATGCTAAATTCACTAACAGCAAAGCTGATGAGCATGCATCTGATGAAGTACAAAATGCTTTGGAGCACACGAAGAAATGTCTGAGAAGAAATTCCAGTAGATGAACTTACTTTCTAGGGTCACCTCGTTCAGCAGATAACTTCCTTGTCCTCGCAAAGTGAAGCATGGCAGGTGGGGCAAGATTGCTTCCAGATGCCAGCTGTGCACATTCATTACTAGCGGAGGCCTGGGCTATCCCAGAGGAGATGCCTGCGATATTAGAGCTGGAAGCAACAGATTCTATGCACCTCGGAACACAAGGATTCTCTGGAACGCTGCATTCAGATTTATGCCTTCCCGACTGCAGATGATTTTCCTTCAAAAATGCTTTGAGACTTTTATCCTCTTCATCATTATTAGAACCACCTTCTGAACCATGACGCAGTTGATTTGTTAGCTTTGTCATAATTTAAATTAAAAAAATAATAAATAAATAAATTAAATAAATAAATAAATAAGAAGAAGAAGAAGAAGAAGAATTCAACGAATTGTATTCTACTCCTAGGTACTATTTGTTACTAACCATTCTCAGTTCCTTGAAGAGAGATTCCATTTGAAGGTTGGGCATCTTTTGAAGATGTTTTAACGAGCACGTGAAAAGAACTTGTTGTACCAGCATCCTTTTCCAGACCATCCACATGGGAACCTTTTCCTGCTGCTTCATGTGAGTCCACTTTCATTACATGTGGATGCACATGCTTTGCATTTTGAATTTGGCTCTTTGATATTCTACGCTTGCGTGGCTTCGAGCTGCACATACATTTCACACCCAACCAGAATTCATGTGTGCAAAGAAAGATTTATTTTTTTTTTCTAAATAGAAAGTGTGGTCAGAAACCAAAATTGAATCTAGTAAGTACCAGAAGAAAAAGGTCTGTAGCCTTGGGTCAACTCCATCTTTAACAATCTGAACATGCAAAAGTTTTAATAGCAATGACTTAGACAAATAAACGGCTTAAAATATTACAGCAGTGTATGTACATACGTTAACATATGCCATGCCTTATTTCAACTTGCAAACACTAGTAAATAACAATTCAAAGCAAAGAAACAAATCACAAGCTAACGGATATGCCATCATCTGCATCATGAATCTCAGCATCATAAGCGAAATTCCAGACTGCTTATTAAGCTCAGTGTTGAGGGTCAAATATTGCATATTATCCCTCATTAATTACTTGGTTTTATGAACATGATAATGCTTAATGTTCTATTTTAATTATGTTTGTGTTGCAAGGTGAATTTAAGAGCTTGGATTGAAAAGGATACTAAAAGTATGGATTTAATACTCAAGAATCACCAAAACCAAGGATGGATCTTATGAGACCAAGAATGAAAAATTCAGATGCCAAAAATCCAAGAAAACTAAGTGAGGAATGAAGAGCATTGAAGACTTGAAGTGAAGAAAAGGAACCCTAAAAATCTGCCTCATTCGACTAGTCTAAACCCTCCTTTGACCAGTCGAAGGCTCCTGCTCGACTAGTCGAAGATTCCTCGACTCAAACTCTAGCAACAAAATCCTCTAAATTCCTGTCATCCTCGACCAGTCGAAGGTTGTCCTCGACTAGTCTACGGTTAAGCAGATTTTGCGCGAACTGTGTAAATTTGAGACGGTGCAAAACTATAAATAGGAGTCCCTAGGATGTTCCTAGGCATCTTTTAGGGTTTGAGGAATGGAGCAAAAGCGTGGAAAAGCCGTTGCCAAGAGTTTTTCTTCCTCTTCCTTAGTCGTTTTTATGCTTTTCTCAAGAGATTTTAGTTCAATCATGTCT
Organism: Magnolia sinica; assembly: GCF_029962835.1. Lineage (NCBI taxonomy): Eukaryota > Viridiplantae > Streptophyta > Magnoliopsida > Magnoliales > Magnoliaceae > Magnolia > Magnolia sinica. The sequence continues at coordinate 9,266,165 of NC_080578.1, read as the reverse complement.
ATGGTTGACTAAACCTCTTAGCCCAGCTTGTAGCGTGATTGGGATGTTTGCTTTGTTTTAATTCATGTTTTGTTGAACTCTCTTGGATTCTAGTTTGATTATGAGGAATATTTTTAGTTTTTAATGGTTTGTCGTGACAAATTACAATAGATCTGCGATAGCTTTGAATATCTTCTTTTTCTGATTTGAGATTGTGAAATTAGTAAGTTCTGTTGTTCACCATCGTCCCTTGGGCATGGTAGAATAATGGAATCCTTCCTAACCTTCACAATTCTCTTATGATTGGTTGTGGGATTGGTAAATCTTATTATTTGCCTTGTCTCCTGGGCATGGTTAGGTGATGGAATCACTTCCAAATCCTCACAGCTCTAACCCATTGATGATTAGATCCATGAGAAGTTCAGAGATATGACAAATCTCTTCTTACCAATTGGATAAGATAGGACTCTGATTCCAGTTGTGTCCTTGAATCAAGCAAGGTAGCATCCTGAGAACCTACAAATGAATCCTTGGAAACCCTAGTTACCACCTTTGAATTTTTTAGTTTTAATCACTTTAATCACAATCACTCTCTCAACTAATTCAGATTTAGATTCACATCTTCTTCTAGTTCTAATTCTAGTTCTAGTTACTTTTAGAATACACACGAGATTAGTCCCTGTGGATTCGACCTCGGTCTCACCGAGATTATTACTACATCGCGACCCTACACTTGGGGTTGTGAACACTCAGAAACCATGAACTATATTCAATCCTACAAGAATGGCCATAGCTACAAAAGGGCCACATGATATTGTGAGCACGACCACTGTTGCAAATGTCACATGATATTATAAACATGACAATGTCTACAACGATCACATGACAACTATTAAACCATACATATCAGCAGGTCAAATGATCTCAGGAATTGATCCTCACTAGACTAATTCCTAACCCTCATGGTATAGGTATATCACCAAAGTGGAAATATACCCTTTTCATCTACAGGCTAAGAAAATCAAGTCTGTGTGAAGGCTCCAAAAGAGAGATAGCAAGAAAGAATAAAAAGTACAGGCTCTTTCATCTGATTGTTTGAACGTGGATACAACAGTTTGAGGCTTCAAGCTGAAGTATCTAGGTCTCAACCGCAATGGCCAATCCCACTCTAGTCTTTGATTCCAGTTTGAGGCTTTGAGCCAAAATACCAAGGTCTCATCCTTAATGGCCAATCCCGCTCTAGTCTTTGATTCCAACAACAATAAAATAATAATAATAATAATAACAACAATAAAGTTCCAGAAATCAAAGAAAGATGGCATAGAAGAGTCCAAATTGGGGACAGTATTCATAGCCTGTCTTTTTCTTCATTGTTCCTCTTGAACACTGATCTTAATGTTGATGGGTTTGTGAATGCAATGTGTTTCAATTCCATTATGTGCTTGATGCCTTTTGTTCTCCCATTCCCCAACACCCCCCCCTGTACCCTTAAGTTCATACTCTTGATCATCCTTCAAAAGGGAAAAAAAGGCTCGTACTCTTGTCAAGGAAGTGGCACGAAAAGGGGGGAGATTTGGTCGTGTTTGGCAACTTTCCAAAGAGAAAGTGATGGTTGCCGGCTGCTGTTGACATGGTCAACTGCAGCACCTTTGGCAGCTGCAGCCCATGTTGGTTGCAGTTCAACTGTGGCTGGTGACCACAACCCATGGATGGCATGGCTGTAGCTGGCCCATTTTGACATGCATTCAATTTCAGATTGACCCCAAACTTTACACATGTCTGGTACATTGAGAACTTTCATTTGGCATGGTTTCTGTCACAATCCCCAAAATAGGCCCATTGATCTTCTCTTAATAAGCGACAGTGTCCAACCCATTCGGCATGTGTTTGACATTGGATTGGATCTAAACTTTGCAGGTGTCCCATACATCAAAGCCATCGACTTGGCACGCTTCCTGAGCAAATTAATCCTGCTAGGCATCTCTTGATTTGTAACAGTAGCCATCCTCTTTGGGCATATATTTGACATTGGATTGGCTCATAATCTTGCACATGTGCCTGGTACAAGGAAATCTTCAACTTCGCACACCTTCTGGAGCAAGTCCATCAGGGGTAGCAATGAGCCAGGCAACCCAGCCAGGAACAGGCCAGAGCACCTGAAGTTGGCCAGAGTGCTAGGCTTGGGCTTGAAATCTAGGCCTATTGCCCAAGAAGGACCGGCCCTGATCAATGATAAATGGCCCGCCATTATACAAAAAGAATGTCATAGTTTAGAGACAATTTTTTGCAGTTTCAATTCAACCATACATGTGTAGCTTAAAGAGTCTCATTGGATCTAGGCTCGTGTTTCAATGATCCATACTGTTTATATGATGGCACTCATCGTGGCTGAAGGATACCCAGCAACAACAATTACAATAATAACAATAAGAACAACAACAACAATAATAATAACAAATTGGACTATTTCAAACCTACACTCATTCAACTCTTTGCCTTACAGGGCCAGCCCTAGGCATAGCCCAGCCCTATAGAGCTAGGGCCAAGGCCAGGGCCTTAAGGGACCAAGGCTGATCCAGGGCCAATTGTAGCCCTGCCCATTGTCACCCCCAAAATCCATCAGTGGTCCCTGCCACGCATCTCTTGATGATTGACGGTAGACAGTCTGTTTCATCATGTATTTGACGTCAGGTGGGCTCCAAACTTCGCAGATCTGTCAGACACTACATTGAAACCTTCAGTTTGGCACAATTTTTGGAGCAAATCCATGGGTGGGCTCTGCTAAGCATCTCTTGATGAGTGACAGTAGCTGGCCCATTTTCATCATGTATTTGACATCAAATTGAATTCGAGCTTCACATGTGTCTGGTACATCAAGACCTTCGACTTGGAACACTTTCTGGAGCCACTCCATAAGTGGGCACCACATGTATCCTTAGTCAACTAAAGAGTAAAGACATCCAAGCACAATTCGACTCCAACCCATGCATATCTTGATTCTTGAAGTAGTTCCTCTCCAAACCCTGCAAAGCTCCGGTGCATCAAGACCTTCGATTTTGCACACACAACGGTGAAAAACTGGAAGTGAGCCTCACTTGGGTATTGGAGCTTATTTTGGACATAAAGGGACCAATGGACACTCGAGCTTAAAGGGTGCACTGTAACAGCCCCCACTTGATTTTTATGGTTCTCTCAGTGCGATGGATTTTTCTCTGTCAACATCCTCAATTGAACCAAACAAAAATACAGAAAACTTGCAGCAGCACATTTCATAAAATAATTATATCTCTAAATGAAAAGAAAATTTATGAAATTTGGCGTGTACTGAACAGAAGTAACTAGAATATTATATTTTCAATTTGAAATGGAATAGATTCATTCTTTTCAGGAAAAAAAAAAAAAGGAAAAGATTCATTCTGTGCAGCTATTTTCAAAAGGCAGTAATCTAGATAATTGTATGTCCATCAAGAAGACAAGAACCCTACACAAATCATAACTCATTATTTTAAGTGTGAAGAAAGAGGTACAACCTCAGATCTCCAAATGTCAGTTTTGACCGAAACATTGACAGCCTGATACTCTTCAGTTACCTGCAAAATATAAGCCAAATGTTTCTCTCGAATGGTTTAAAATAGATAAATGATAAATTTTCACAGCAGAATCCTGAAGTTTTACCAACCCAAAACTCAAAATTGAATAGGTCATGTGAGGAGCTCAAGTGATACCGCAGACCCTACAAAATACAAACAGATTGTGTAATGCATTATAAACCAAAACCTAGTTTCCAAAATGCAAGTGAACGGGAACCCGAACATTCAAACAATTAGTTTCTTGTCCACAGAAGCATAAAAATAGTTCAAAAAAAAAGAAGAAGATGGGCATAACCCATAAGTTCCACCTTAAAGCTTGCACAATGCACCAAGCAAAATGGACAGGAGAAGTCTTCAGTAACTGTTTGTTCAGAAAATATAATAGGTCAGCAGTTGAAAGCATGTTATCTGCTACAGGAATGCAAACCAAAGAAAAAAAAAATGCTTTACTGCACACACAACAGATGACATGAGCTGGGCCATAGAATCCCAATGTCTAACAAATGAATGAACGTGATCAAGCATCATTCATGCAATTGCATTAGATCTACACATCCAGATGGTCTGTGTAGTAGAAAAATGGGGGTCTTAGAAAACAAACCAACAACAATCATTGAGACCAACATGAGCCAACGGGAAGTCGGGGCTGGGAATGGACTGGGCCTCAGCCAGGAAAATTGCAGATTTTGAATAGGCCAGGCACAATGGGCCTGGCATTGCACTTAAAGTTGTGTTTTTTTTTTTTTTCCATTTTATAGTTCTAATACGCACAGGATTTAGGTTTCATTTTTTAAGGTAGTTATTTTCTAGTGCATATTTTTAGTTAGAATCGGTTTGAAATTTTAGTTAGCATTAGTTTCCTTGTTTCTTTTTGGCCACTTTCTCAATTTATTTAGCAATTAGGTTAAGTTTTCTCATAAATCGAGGTATGGAATAATTGTAACTTTTAAATTACTGCTGACGCATTTTGTTTCTTTTTGCTTTTATCGTTTCTATGTCAAACCCTGAAAGGTGAGAAAGTTCACCTGCATTGGGCTGCTATCAGGGGAAGTTCACACCTTATAGATAATTCTCAGTATTTTAGGGCACAATAGCAGTCAAGCTCTAATAGAGAAGCCGCAGTTTTGCTTGAACACCCACCTTCCACCATGCTTAGTATGTTGGGTTACATAAGGGAAGCACAGAAGACAAGGAGAAAAGGGCACCCTTCAGATGCAAGGTATCCTTCCTTCGACAATAATTATTTCAGAAAATGAAAAAAGTAATTATTTAGGAGCAATCCAAGCGTCATGCAAACATTGGCAAGGTGTCAAGTGTCAACATAAATACAATGGCCCTAGATGTGTCCAAAGACTCCACACAGCAGAATTTGAAACTAAAAAGTGAAATTTTGACTCGTTTCATAGAGAGGAAGGAAATTAGATCTTAAATAGCTAAATCCATCAGCTGAAGTTAGTATCCAGTAAGGCCTGTTTGAGTAGGAAGACATTCAAGCAAGGATACGGAAAACCCCACAGAAATCGGTCAAACATGGAAAACAGTGGAAATGTTGAAAGACTCTTGTCAATGTACGTTGATAGTTTCTCAGGTTGATTGTCATGGAAATGAACCTAAGGTCAAAGATCAATATCAAGAGGTGTCTCACATTATCATCAAAATGCCCATGAATTAGCTTTTTCAGAAGAAATGCGATGGCTACTTTTCCAAGGAAAAGCGTAACCGTGATGGTCCAACTTTTGCATCTACTATTTACAATACAAACAACAAAAAACACCATATCCGATCTTTCAAAAAAAAAAAAAAACACCATATCCATGGAAAAATCAATCAATTTCTAAGATATTGTTGTTCCAAAACAGCCCCTAAAAGGTTAACCTAGAATTGTTGTGATTAAATTTCCACAGTCCAAGCGATCAAAAGAACAAACACAGTTCATGCTAAATGAGTATCGAAGAAATAACATGGAGAGAGAGAGAGAGAAAGGGACTTCTAATATGCACCAGTCAATGGCAAAATTGACCAACCTTTAAAGCGTTCATCAAGAAAAATATTTACTAGACGAAACAAATTAATCAAATCATCATCACCTAGCCTTATCCCAATTAATTGGCGTTGGCTACATGAATCATGTTCCGCCATTCCACTTTGTCAAGGGCCCTAACCTCAGTTGGCCCAAAGGTCATCGAGTCTTTTCTTACTACCTCCACACACATCCTTATGGGCCTTCTCCTTGCCCTTTTAAAGCCTTCAACTTATACCAACTCACTCCTAACAGGTGCAATTCTTGGTCTCCGTTGCACATGACCAAACCATCTAAGTCTACGTCAGCTTATTACCTAGTGGAGCTGCTCCTAAGTTTCCTCAAATGTATTCATTCCTAATTCTATCCTTCTTCATCTTGCCAATCAGCCATCTCAACATCATCATATTAGCTACATTCATCCAATGAACATGTTGTTCCTAACCGCCCAACATTCTGTCCCACAAAGCATTCATAAATCTTAGCCGGTGGATAATAGACAATGATGGGGACATCTCGTGCACACGCACGCCCCCCTTACGCACGTACGCAAGGAAAGGCCCCACCTTCGTTCTGGATCGATGACGACATCCATGGAGGGCCTCCTAGTTAGAAGATTGTGTTTTGGTTCCTTGGGATGGACCCGATCATCATGTGGATCTCATGATCGTGGCCCACTACCCTAGGTGACCTAGGACTTTGAGTTTTGCTTATTACCATTATTAGGAACATTATGAATGGTTTAGATTGCATTGATTAATTGTTATTTTTTATTACTTCGTCTTTAAGTAATAGTATGTACACATGACGCGGCTTTTGGGGGTATAGGTTTTTCTTATAAATAGGCAACCCCTTGTAGGGTTTTTTCATTGAAAATGATTAATAAAATTTTGTGTTTTCCTACTTCTCTAATTCTCTGAGTTGTGAAAACCTAATTAGGTGTGAAACTCTCTCTTCTTCAAATGGCTAACTACTGTGGCACGAAGCCACACTCATCCCAAATTGCCCCCATCTCCTACCCTTCATATTCCTCATCTCCTACAGCCATCCCCTCATCAAATTCACCCACGTTTGCAGCAAATCTTTCCCCTATAGCAGATTTCCAGGATCTAGCCCTGCGGAAGGGCTGAAACTTCGACGAAGCACCATGTTTAAACCGATCATCCGTTTGGCCTAAAATTTGGAAGAAAGGTGGCCCATCCTTGGCCAACCAAGCCCTAGCCGGCCGATTCCAAATTCGTGGGCCCCACACACGTGCAAGCTGCCATCCATGCACGTGCGTCAGGCCAGTTTGCTGTCCACATGTGCGGGCTGATGATGGGTTCCCTCTCATCTCTATTTCACTCATTTTTTGCCTTGTTTTCATAAGCCTTATCCTAGATTATCTCAAATCTCCAAGTTCTATTCCTCTTTTGAAACCCTAAGTTTTCCCGAATTGAAACGTGAGAATCCCTTGGATTGGGACATAATCCTTTGCATGTGTGGATGAATCTATTATCCTTTGAGCATTGTTTGGTCTATAATTTTTAATTAATTCAGCCCTAATATGTGTAGGCATGGACCCTCGTAGATTCCCCTTGTTGAATACTTGACTTTATGTGGGATGTGGAATTATTGTTATTGTTTCTAAATTATTATGATTTAAAGCCTGAAATTTTGCATATCATGTTTAATTTCAGTCCTGCATCAAATTTGGTATCAGAGCTTAGGTTTTTTTTTTTATATAGGGGAATGCATTGCATGTTTAGGGTTTAGTCTATTCACGTTTAGTTTGCATTAACTCTCATCATAGAGTCATATAAGATCATTTAGTCTCATTTAAATGCATATAGTTGTGTAGAGGGTTTTTGAGTTGAGTTAGTAGTTGTATGCCCACACGTACGAGTCGTGGTTTTAACTTGCACCCTATACTAAACATGGAGCAATTGCAAAAGTCGATGAACAAAATGACCCAGCAGTTTGAGTCTTTGGGTAAGCGCTTGGAACAACATATTGACCAACGCTGGGATCAGCTTAATGTGCGCGTTACCCAACTAGAGACCTCCGCTTGGGCAAACCCCACCATTGAGGAAGATGTCCAATCTCAAGCAGGTGGTTAGGAGAATAGACAAGGGAATGAAAGTGGCCAAAGAACCAGACATAGACGCGCACCCGTGCACCCACCCCGTGAGGGGCATCATGATCATTATGACCTAGATGCGCAACTCCTCAAGGGAGTTAGAGTAGATGGCCCTACGTTTAATGGCCACTTGGGCCCTAAAGCTTTTCTATATTGGTTGGCGGATATGGACCACTATTTTGAGTGGTACGACATGTTGGATGCTCGTCGAGTCCGATTTGCCAAGATGAAGCTTGTGGGCTAAGCAAAGAGGTTTTGTGCTACTGTGGAGAAAAAGAAAAAGAGGTTGAGGGAACCTACAATAGTCCATTGGGGAGAAATAAAAGAAACTCTTAAGGAAAAATAACTCCCTTTCTCTTATCACTTGAGGTTCATTGAGGAATCGAAGTACAAGTCTAAGCCTCTCCATATTCTAAATACTAAAGACTTTGAGCGAAAGACTGAATCGGACTTGATGGTGTACGCCCTTGTGGTTAGGGAAAGTGCACCAGAGGCTAGTGTAGAGTTACCCACTAAGGCCATTCCGGTAGTTGATGGGTTTCGTGATGTCTTTCCCGATGAGCTACCGGATGAGCTTCCCCCTATAATGGATATACAGCACGTCATTGATTTAGTCTCTGCGGCGAATCTACCAAACCTGTCTAAGGTGGTCAATGGGAGTGGGACATTTGCTCAGGTGTTTAGTGGAGGAGCACACCAGGACGTGGGACACTGCACTACATATCGCCAAGTTTGCATTTAATAGTTCTGTCAATAGATCCACAGGTTTAAGTCCTTTTGAAGTCATTACTGGTTATAAACCTAGGAAGCCTATTAATCTTGTCTCTATGTCCGTCCCATAGGCCATCAGAGTATGTAGAGTCCTTTGGACATCACATTCATTCATTGTATCAAGAAATCAGGCGAAAGATCAATACTAGTAATGAACATTACAAAATTTCTGCTAACCAACATAAATGATTTAAGGAATTCAACGTAGGGGACTATGTAATGGTCCGCATCAGGCTAGAGCGGTACCCTCAGGGAGCTATTTGTAAATTACACGCGCGTAGCGCTGGACCATTCAAAATTATAAGACGAAACAGTTTCAATGCGTATGTGGTGGATCTCCTACCTTTCATGGGAATTAGTTCCACATTCAATGTGGAGGATCTAGTTGCATTTCAGGAAACCACTGATACATTGTCCATCCTATCATCTAACCATCCTGATTTTTCCAAACTTTTCCCTTGATCCATGGCCCCCTCCCGACCCATCTTCCCAGCCTCTACCTCCCATACCTACCATTCCCACACCCAGAGAGGAGACAAAGGCGGATTTCAAAAGTTTTCGGTTAAGTGGAAGTCACGCCTAGCTTCAGACAATACGTGGCTCACTGAGGAGGAGCTTCAGAGACTTAATCCTGACATCTTGAAGCAGTTCAGGAGTTTTGTTTCGCCAATGGCGAAATCTTCGCAGCCGGCGAGTTGATAGGGACATCTCGCGCACACGCACGCCCCCCTTACGTACGTACTCAAGGAAAGACCCACCTTCAATCTGGATCGATGACAACATCCATGGAGGGCCTCCTAGTTAGAGGACTGTGTTTTGGTTCCTTGGGATGGACCCGATCATCATGTCAATCTCATCATTGGATCTCATGATTGTGGCCCACTAATTTAGGTGACCTAGGACTTTTGAGTTTTGTTTATTACCATTATTAAGAACATCATGAACAGTTTATATTGCATTGATTAATTGTTATTTTTTATTACTTCGTCTTTAAGTAATAGTATGCGCACATGGTGCGGCTTTTAGGGTATATGTTTTTCTTATAAATAGGCAACCCCTTGTAGGGTTTTTTTCATTGAAGATGATTAATAAGTTTCTGCGTTTTCCTGCTTTTTTAATTCTCTGAGTTGTGGAAACCTAATTGGATGCGAAACTCTCCCTTCTTCGAATGGCTAACTACCGTGGTGGGAAGCCGGCCAAATCGCTCCCATCTCCTACCCTTCATATTCTTCATCTCCTACAGCCATCCCCTCATCAAATCCACCCACGTTTGCAGCTAATCTTTCCCCTACAGCAGATTTTCAGAATCTAGCCTTGCAAGAGGGCTAAAACTTCGGCGGAGCACTGTGTTCAAACCGATCATCCGTTTGGCCTAAAATTTGGAGGGAAGATGGCCCATCCCTGGCCGACCAGGCCCAAGTTGGCCGATTCGAGATTCGTAGGCCCCACACACGTGCAGGCCGCCATCCAAGCACGTGCGTCAAGCCGATTTGCTTTCCACATATGCGGGTTAATCACAGGTTCCCTCTCGTCTCTATTTCACTCCTCTTTCGCCTTGTTTCCATAACCCTAACCCTAGATCATCTCAAATCCCCAAGTTCTATTCCACTTTTGAAACCCTAGGTTTTCCCGAATTAAAACGTGAGAATCCCTTGGGTAAATAATCATTTGCATGTGTGGGTGAATCTACTATCCTTTGAGCATTGTTTGGTCTATAATTTTTAATTGATTCAGCCCTAATATGTGTAGGCTTGGACCCTTCTAGATTCCCCTTGTTGAATGCTTGACTTTGTGTGGGATGTGGAATTATTGTGATTGTTTCTAAATTATTATGATCTAAAGCCTGAAATTTTGCATATCATGTTTAATTTCCATGTCCTGCATAAGATAAATTAATAAAATCTTAGAAACAAAAGAAATAGCAATCAACAAAAGAATGTGAAAATGGAAACACAATAATTTCAAAAAATACAAGTCACAATAGAAAATGTGGGCCTACCTTCAGTCTTCTGTAATGTGTTGTTATAATATCTATAGTTGAAGATGACATTTCCAGTTCTTAATCTATACACCACAGAACAACGTTCAGAACGGTGGATTCTGCAATTCAACTGGAAAGAATACTTCATGGTAGAGAAGATGGAAGAACATGTGGATAAATTAAAAGCATAACAAACATCGAGCACATGATTAAGATTTAAGATGCACTTTCCTTCTTTTGAAAATCAGGTGCACAACTTTGCATCAGATCTTTTTCGTTCTGTCTATTACTTTTTTGAATTGTAACTTCCTTTCTTTGAAAATAAATTTAATTGATTTACGAAAAGCAAACAAAAACTTAATTGATTAGAAGCAGAGATTGCCCAATGCATTGGTCTATGAACTCCTTTTTTCAAGGTACAAAAAGAGTTATCAATATGTACAAAACAAAGGCAAAGGATTTCATCAGAGGTACTGATTCCCCATAGGGAGAGAGGATCTTTTGAGGTCCTCTTTCGATAGACTGTTCAATGTATGGCTTCTCCTAAACCATGGCAAACAGAATTGGCTAGTCTAGAAATTAAATCATATATTTAATCAACTACAAAGGTCAACATTCAAGGTTCAAAACCCTCTGACAAAGCCCACTTGATAGCTTTTAGTGAAAAACACAGTAAAATATATCAAGACTTCCAAGTCTGGGAGATTCAATTGTCGCAATGAATATCATGTAGGCATTTCATTACTTGAAACTTAGTATCAAAGATGATAACCACACATGCACCACGGGGTGGAAAGAATACATAATTTAGAAAAGGAATGTGTTGATTTTGTTACCGGATAATATGGGATAATGATGAAGTGGGAACATCATCATACGCGTAAGAATCATAAGGGGATCTCTCTTTTGCTCCAACCTCTTGTGCAAAGATATTCACTTGCACCACCATTGATGAATTCTTGAGAGGGACAATTTCACTTGTTAAAATACATTATTTCCACAAATGGTGAAAGTGCATTGGAAGAGAGGTGTCAAATTCCATATTGAGTAAGACATGATGCATCAAGGACAACAACTCACCATGGCTCCTGAATTATGGTGCATTTGGAATGTTAAACAATTGTCCTTGTCCAAACGACTAGGCTGCAAGAGATTATGATGTCAAAAATATAATAACTTTCTGTAGCATTCTACATATTAAAAACATAAGTCCATGTCCAAACAACTAAGCTGCAAGAGATAATGATGTCAAAATAGACGTTTGAAGTTTCTCCTTGCATTCTAGATGTTCTAAAATACACTTCTCCTAGTACGGACTATAGTGAGGCCCATTGTACAACCTAATCAATCAATATAATGAACATTTATAGCAACAGTTTCCAAGGAATTTCATAATGCTAGAAAACAAGCAAAGTTTCTACTCCATTATTGACATTTGGGATGATAGTTCCTCAACTGCCATGTGGTATCCTTAACCCAGTTGCCCTTTAATTCCACATGTAGTGTCAAATTATCTTGGAATAGAACAAAGGTGGCATTTGATCTATGCCTTGAACATGGCACAATGGTAGGGAATGGAAAGACAGACCTTGCAAGTTCCTATTTCCAAAACCCATTTTAAAAGGTCAAATGATTTCAAACTACGCCGGTACACCAAAGGGCAAAGTACACCAAACTGGTTTACCAATAGCATTTACAGGCATACCTCCAGAAAACTGGAGTGCATATCAATAGCTGACAGCATCTCAGCTCTATGCCCTAAACTCAAGCTCGCACACTTTTCCCAAGAGGAATAGAGAGTCTCCATTGGTAGCTTGCCCCAAATGCAATATCCCTCAAGTTTTGCTGCCAGAAAATATTTTAAATCATCATAATCAGAATCTGGATCAGACAGCAGTTATAAACAGTTATTTTTATGTATAAATATCAAAAGCATCAAGAGAAAATGCAAGCACTGAAATACAAACATCTAGAAATCTGCACATAACTATAACTAAACGGCCACATTAAAATAAATTTCAGATCTTCTGTAGAAGGAATGCAGCACACATCTTTCCAATGACTGTGTCTTCCCCAAAAGGTCAAGAAGCAGGAAGAATGTACGGGGATGATGTCAAGAGTCCAGCACATAAAAAACAGTAAAACAGCATGACCAAAGTCAGGAAGTACAGGGACAACGACATGAGTCAAGCATATCAGCCTCATTGAAAGAACCAATACTTGCATAACACTTGATCAATATGTCATGTTTAGAGCCCACTTGTATGAATGTAAGAAGGAAGATGCGAGACTCAATAAGTAAAGACACCAGAATGAAAGTCCACATGTTATCTTCAAAATGGATCTCATAGAGAAACCATATGGATATGAGCTTGCAGATGCCCAACGACTGTCAAAGAATGGTCATTCATGGTTGACAACATAACATGATGAACAGTCCATAGCATAGTATAGTTTCACCTAGTAGCATTTCTCCAAAATGTCTTTCTTGCTAACCACATATTATGTTCAACAGAAGATAGTCATGTTGCTCTACATACCCAACATAGCCATGACCGATAACGAAGATCAAAGCTGTTCAACAGATTCTAGTGATTCAACAACATGGAGCAGAAGTGTGTCCCATCAAAGTAACAGAATTTCGTTTTGCACATTCTGAAAATTCATGATGATGATGACATTTGGTAAATTCATTTGTTGAAGCTGAATACACAAATACGTTTTTCAGACCATATACCCACCATGCGTCAAATTGAAGCTAATTAGCCATCTTGTCACAAAATAAAGTGAAGCAATTTTTTATATACAAACAACATACAGGTGCACTTGCATATGATGAGAAAATATCTAAACAAAACCGCATACATGCACACATGTTTGCACATGTAAATGTGGATGACCATGCGTGCGGGTAGAAATGTATGTATATACTAATGCTAAACTAAGATATGATATGTGCAAGCCATGGTTAAAAATATTCAGCCGGTACCACCGATAAATATCGGCCACTGATACCAATATTTTAACCTTGGTGCAAACTTATTGTTTTTTAAATAAACTCAAGACTATGAACCATAAAGCATGACTATGAATGCAGGTAAAACATTGCATGATTCACATAAGATTAATCCATATTTGGTTCAGCATTTAAAGATAATTCACTTGGAATAGATGCACGATCGAGATGGTCTTTGAGTAGATCACTTTCACCAGATGAATTTTTTGGTTCCCCTGCAAAATGTCAAAACTAACCAGGTAAGGCATTTGGCAATCCATATTAAATCCAGTACCATGTTGTCTTAAACCACGTGTACCATAGCTGACAAATAAGATGGTGAGATTGCGTGCTTTTGCATCAGCTGACAGCTTCTTAAGCTCAGGAACATTAAAAGTAGCAGCTGTTTGATCTCTCCTCCCAAATTCACTAAAAGCAGAGAGAACACGTGCCCTAATAAGCCGATAAACTGCAGAATGCTGTTGCACAACCACATCAGAACAGATCATCCAGAGAAATAGGAAAGAGGAAAGAGGGGGAAGAAAAGATTTCACAAGTTATTTGGAATTTAGTGGCATACAGAAAGAGATATGTCACTTGTCAATGTCATACCTCTGGAACCCTAATATCAGAAACAGGTCTTGCCAAAAGAACATACAGGGGAAACACATTTTGTGATTGTATTCCATCGTCCATGGTCTCAGACAGCGATATCGTCACCTGTATTCTGCAAATTTAAAGAATGCTCTAGTCAGAATCCTCTGATTTGAGTCTTTAAAGACAACATGACCATACAAAGTAACAAAAAACAAGTTTGAAACACAATGAGAAATTGAAGAGATGATAACTACCTCCGTTTGCGGCTTGCTTGTATTTTGTAATGTAAACATCTTTGGAGAAATGATGGCTGCAGCATAAAAGGCTCACCATCAGATCTATGACCAGGTATTCCCAACACCCCTCCAATGAAGAGGACAGTGAACAAAGTACACACTGCTTGTACTTTAAAAATGTGCAGGATTGAAGGACGACGAAGAGAACAATACTTACATTCCTTAAAGCTCGACGTTGAATAATATTATAGAGTTCAACAGGCTTGCAATAAATTGAGAGACTTTCTTCAGCAGCAATTGCCTCTTCTGCAGACAAATGGACCCGAGAATCTTGGCGGCACATTTGATGCAAAGTCCTCGGACGGCTGCAGTTGCAGCCAAGGTTCCTGCTTTAAGACAGCAACGCTTATATTTATTCTGAAATTCTTAGCCGTAAACTATAATCTTATATGACAATTCTGAAACTGTCTGACCAAGCCCTAACAAATTGGAGCAGCTGTAGTACACAGGTTCCATTTAATATGAAATGCATAATCCTCCAACAGGTTTAACAAGGTTTGTATAGCCATGTAGCAGTTCTTTCAGAAACAATCTTACTTTTTGACAAGGATTCAAAAAGAAAATTTGAAAATTGAGAAGGAAAATTAAAAGAAATTAAAGCGTACTTTTAACAATGAAACCAATTGAAGATGCACAAACCCCATAACTATGATTGGAAAAACTTTTTTTTTTCTTTTGTAAGATAAGCACATAATCAACATGATCGACAGTCTGACTGTCTAGGCACTGCATAACACATCGTTTACAAATCCACTGAAGAAGTTCATTGCAATATAAATGCTTAATGGTAGAATAATACAGTAAATAGACATCCGTAAAAATGCTTTGAGAACTAAATATTGACTGCCCACAATGCTATTTAAAAGTGCTTCTACAAAGAGAATAAAGAAAAACATTGAGCTTCTACAAAGACATTCAAACAATGAATAAAATGCAAACAGTAAAGTGGTCAAGCGATGATGATTTCCTAACATCAACGGAGACACTTTCTGCTCCCTCAGATTAAATAAGTGTCCGTGAACAACGTAACAAGTGTAAGTAAAACTGTACGCATGTACACGCATGTTTGTGTGTGTGCGTGAGTGAAAATGTGAGTTTGTGTGAACTGCACTAATCAGCACCAACATTTGTTTGGAAAAGAACATGGATTCACAACTTTGAATTGAGATTTGGTAATTGAGAGAATTCCGGCAGGGAAGACAGTTGTCCATGACTGAGTCAAGCAGTGAATGAGGCATTAACTTCATCATGGAACAGTCCAGTGGAAAAGACAACTGAAACAAACAGTACGGCATAACAAAGTTTAGAAGAAAGCAAACTCACGTGGTTTCACGAGCCAACAAAGGTAGGCCTGGCATTATAGTAGAACAATGTCCATATTATGAAGTGACTTCATCTCTCTCGACCTGCCCAGCATAAGTGGTAACAGCCCAGACGTGCAAATTTTGCTCCGCACAACCTGCTGTTTATGACCCCTGTTGGAGTTCATTTAGTTAAAGTGGGAATTGGGAACTCCCCAAAAGGGTAGTTACTTTTCCATTCTGTTATATACAAAAAGAGATGGAAGTGACACGATACTAAGATTATCAAGAACGAAAAAAAATCAATGCTGGTTAACACAAAGGCAAGATTTAAAACACATTTTATCAGCCAACATAACAATCGTTAAGAGTCCCAAAGTGTTACTTAATGCACACCCTGATGGTAGACTGAGTGAAGATACCTCGTTTCAACACTGAGGTCTTGGTATCGATTCCCTAGTGGGGGTGGCTAACAGTGGAGTGTGTACTGACAGTGGGGTGTACTAACAAGCTAACCCCAAAAAAAAAAAAAGTATTACTTTATGCATTAATAAACGACTTTCACATAACAGCTATTTTTCCCAAGAAGACACCTTTTAAATATATTTTTGATAATCGACCAAAAATAACAAGCAGCTTATGACCTTTGCTCCCTGTGTTTGAGATCAAAACTCCCTCTTAGCCATTCAACAAAATTTTTTTTGAAAAAATAGTTTCATTACAATCAAAAGGGAAAACACACAATCCATCAAGCTAGTGGATATGGAGATCCAACACAGATAAGATCAATAAACAACTCCTCCAGCAAGACAGCCTTTTATAAATATTGACCAACCATATCATGGAAAATGCACACGCACACACTATATGTATATTCATCAGCATTTAGAATAGTTATCAGCTTTATGTAATGGTCATGCCCCTCAGCCACTATGTTTGCATAATGCCGATTCTAGAACCTTGATGCACGATTGTTCAATTATCATGAATTGTCCATCATGGACCATAGAAAGTTTATTTGAGCAGAGAATGCAACGTTTCTCCTCAATCATAAAATATGATTCCAAGGAGCATTAGTAGGTGATTTTGAATGAGATTGAAAAGTGCTGTTGATTACATTTCTCCTAAATCCTAATATATGATTCCACAGAGTATCATTAGGTGATTTCGAATGACATCAAAAGGCACAACTGATTCTTTTCCTCCAAGAACCACTGCTTCCTCAAAAAAGAGCCACTCTTCCTTTGAGGAGTGCTTCTCCTCACTGTATTTGGAAGTCGAATATCGACGGAATTCTTGTTTAGTGACCCTTGGAGCTATCCTTGCTAAAGCAACAATATCGGTGTAATAAAAATGCTTTGTTTTTTCAGGCGGCATTAATGAGGCAGAAATCCATGCAAAAATGGTTGGAAAAGCTTGTTACAAGGAGTCTTTCTCATGCCTGGTAATTGTTGAGGGAGATTCCAAAACACCATTTCATGGGCTTCTAGGGCCTCTTTAGAGCTGTGGAGCGAGATCACAAAAATGCCAATTTCTGCCACGTGAACAATGGGCTAGTGAAATTTGCCGCGCTTCAGGTAATAATATCAGAAGAAAGATTATGTAATGCAATGCACTTATATAATGTGAGCGTGTGTGTGTGTGTGTGTTGTGTACACAGTATTTTTGTGCTCCTCAGGAGTATATAAAAGTACTCTTTAGTAATATAACAAAAGGGTGTGTTAGGGTTTGAAACTCTAACACACAAAGTGCCTCTTTCCCAAAACTATCTCCTCTCCTTCTTCCTTCACTTTCTTCTCATTTCTTCTTCCTTCTCCTTTCCAAAGCAGCTTGGTATCAGAGCAAGGAACTTCGCATTGATTGGTGTTACAGGATTCTGCTGACGTAAGCAACCGTACGACTAACATCAATTGTTGTACGATCCATACGGCTCTATTTTGATCGAAAAGAACATGGTTTAACAGATCTTGAATTTAGAAGACTTATAGTGATTTTTGTGAGATTTTTAGAACCAATTTAAGGTATGTTTCACTCATTTTTCTCCTCCTGCAGAAAAACCCTGAGTTCCGATTTTTCTTCGATTTCTCCAAATTGGTAGTTATTTCTTTGGATTATCTTCATATGTAGGATCGGATTTGTTGTGTTTGACTCCTCATGGAGTTGTTTCTGAGAAAGGAAGTGATTTGAGGATGCTGTGAAGCCAAACAAAGGGTTGGCGGTACCATTTTTGGGTCCCTGGGGGTCTGGTTGTGCACCAAATCTCACGATGTATGTGTTGATGGTTGAACATCATGTGTAGAGTGGTGTTTGTGCTGAGTTCGAGCCTTCTGTGACTCTTGTTGATGCATTGCTTCTTCTTCACTATTTTTGGACCCTAGGACCCTCGTTTGGAACTACGTTTCTTTAAATTTGTGATTGTTTCTACCCTATGGTCCTCTCTTCAAGATGTTTTTCTCATGGGTTCTTGTGTGTGGACCCTTATGGAGGACAAGATGTCTTCAAGATCTGGTGCGGGACCTTCATAATCGCATCCCTTTGTCTCACCGAATCAATTTGCATATGTTGCTAGAGACCGGTCTTCATTTAGCCATGATTTTAGAGTTCCTATTTAGATCCAAAACTCATCTTGGTAATTCTTTGAGCATTAATTCCATGCTTTAAGCATCCTTTCTTCTTAGCTCTCAAATCACCTCGTAAGAGAAAATGTGTAATTAGATCAATTAAGCACATTCATGTTTATAAAACCAATGTATAACTAGGGGGGAAATATACAATATTTCACACTCAACACAGGTTTTCGCACCGGTACCCAGATCTCTAATTATCTGATTGAAAGGAAAATCCTTGATAATCGGAAGGTCATCCAAGGGTTGAGACGCTTGTGGTGAAGTGAGTCTATCATCAGATTTACCTATTATGCTTGGACCCACATCTTCATCCACATCTATCTCGGGAGCAGATTTGTCATGGGGTTGGTCATCAACAATCACGTAGCAAGGGTCATAAGATTGTATACCCTATAAGCACAACTGTTTAAAATATCCTAGAAAGATCCCATCGTCACTTTTGGAGTCAAAATTTCCTAAATGTTTCTAGTCTCTAAGGATGTAACATTTACTACCGAAGAGTCTGGATCGGGCACTTGAGGCAAAGGCCGTGACATTGATCGTGGAGGACGTTGTAGTCGTGGCCGTGGTGGACGAGGATGTGGTCATGACAGATCTCATTATTGCACTCACTGCAAGGGTACCAACCACTCTGTTGATTGTTGTTGGGATCTTGTTGGTTGCCCATCTTGGGGGAGTGTATCCTTAGCTGGTAGTGCCTCCATTAGCTCCAAAAAGACTTCAGGGCCGACGACAGCAGAGAAGTCTCCCTCAAGTGATTCTGTGCTCATCTTGTGAGGCCTACAACACCTTAATGTGACTGCATGTACATGAGGTCCCTAACACATCCAGAGCCTCCATAGCCCAATCAGGTACTACCCTCCATGTAGCCTCTCCTTCTTCCTAGGTCATTGACTTCAAAGCCACCTCCCACATAACTGGTAAGCCTCATCTATTTAGCTACTATTTTCCTTCTATCCAGTCACACTCTGCTACAGTTGCTACTAGAAACCAAACTCTTGTGTCTAGATCGAGTTCCATCACACTCTCCTACTATGCACTTGTCCTCGGTTTTGCATGTATCTAGCTTCCCCCCTAATCTATTATCCATAAGCTCTCTTACGAACTCTTTGAATTGTTAAGTAACTTTCTTTCATTCCTAGTGTGTTTTAAGACCTCCAGATGAAGTAGGCGATTGGTGAGGGCTATGAACGTAAAAGAATTTATTTCCTTGATGATACACCTACAATAACATCAAGTGTCTTGTCATTAGATAAGGAGTCGATGTCCCACTATCATTGCCATTTAGGGCATCCATCTTTGTCTAAGTTAAGACTTTTGTTTCCTTCCATACCTGTATCAAAACCTTTAACATATAGAACTTGCGAGTTCTCCAAACATTATCATACTATGTTCCCTCCTAGTTTATCTGAGAGAAAACCCATCCCATTCGAGTTGGTTTACTTGGATGTTTGAGGTCCTATCCCCGTCACCTCTCTTTTTGAATATCAATACTTTGTTATATTTATCGATGATTGCACACGAATGATTTAGGTATATCTTCTAAAATCCATGCATGAAGTTTTGATATGTTCAAGCTTTTTTACAACGAAGTGGCTAACCAATTTCAATGCCCCATCAAAGTTTTACATTCTAATAATGAGGGCGAATATATGTCGAATCTTGAATGCCTTTTTGTCTTTCTTGCAAAAGCATGTTATCTTGTCCCGTACATCATGTCCGTGAACCCCTCAATAAAACAGCACAGCTGAGAGAGAATCATCACCTCCTTGAAGTTACTCATGCCCTGCTCCTTGGTATGAATCTTCCAAAATTATTCTAAGATGATGCCTTAAGGGTCGTTTGGATAGAAGTAAATAGAGGTAAATCGAGGGAATTGGGAGTAAATGAAGGTAAATGGTATTTGAAGTGTGTTTGGATGGAAGTAAATGCATGGAAATGAAATGAAATGGAAATAAATGGACTTGTAAATGAAATCCTCTCCACGAGAGAGGATTTGGAAGTAAATGGGGTGCGGTGCTTTTTTGAGCTCCCTAAGAGAGTTGCGCGAGTAAATAGAGGTGGCGCTACGCACATGTCCACCATACACATAACATGTTAATGATGGTCCAAAACCATTCAAATACCAGCTACATCACCAAAATCACACCCAAAAAATAATCCAAACCATCTCAAGGTTGGTCATCTAAATGAACAGTTAAAAAAGCATTGGCAAGCTGCTTATTTGTGATCCTTATGTTTGTGGCCCATCCGGGGCTCAAGATGTTATTATTTTTGGCTAAATTATATATTTCAATGGGCTTATTATAATCAATCTATTAAATATCACATATGTATACTAATTTGAGATATTAAAGTTGATTTAGGATATCACATATTTTACTATGAATATATTGAAATTTTCCAATGCATTCCAAATCCTCCCATTTACTCCTCTCCAAACCAAATATTTAGATTTTAAATGCATTTCATTTACTCTGAGCCAAACGCATGCTGAGTAAGCCATTTACTGTCAATTCATTTACCTCCAATTCCATTTCCCATTTACCTCCAATTACAAGCTCTCAATCGAGCCCTTATTACAGTTTTCCTAGTTAATCACATTTCATCACGAATACTGTCACACAAGTCTTCATTTGAACTCCTACACCCACAAGACAAACCTTTTCCATTACCCCCTAAGGTGTTTGGGTGTACATGCTTTGTTCAAATCCTTGATGGGAGTAATAACAAGTTTAGTCATCGAGCCATAAAGTGTCTTCTTAGGTTACTCTAATTCTCAGAAGGGGTGGTACAAGTGCTATGAGCCTTTGACCTATAAGAAGTATGTGTCAGCAGATGTCGCATTATTTGAAGAGATTCCACACTTTTCTACTGAAGGGGGGTCTCTGCACAATCCCCTTATTGGTCAGGGGGAGCTTATACAATCTATTCTAACTCCACATGATGAGGATATCCAAGCACCATACCAAAGGAGGAAGGTTGAGTCAGTCTCCTTATGGCTAGCTAGACGTTGATTACAAGTGACCCACTTGGCCCAATTCACATTCCTAACCACATTGAAGACCCCACGTGCATGTCCATACATCTTTGAGGACCCCATAGTGGGAAGATGCACGTGGGCTGCATATAAAAGCTTGATAGACACATTGGACCGTTGGATTGAGTGGACACGATGATCGGACCGTTGGATCATTGTCATCGGACATCTTGATTGTGGAACCCCATGGCCACGAAATAGTTTAGTTGTTTAGTTTGTTTACATGTTATGTTAGTTTTTGTATAGCTCATATTTGTGTTGAAATTATAGAGTTAGGAACAACTTTTAATTCTTTAAGCATTTTTATATTGAAAATCTTATCTAAGAGCGCCTTTTTATAAAAAGTCTTTTCTGAGACTATAAAGGGTTGGACATCCCCACCCTAACTATTATGCATGTTATGAATGAAAGAGACTTCTCTCCTTTTATTTTGAGAATGAGCAAAATTTCATCATGTGATTGGATTGGTAGTGCGAAGCCACGGGGAGCGATTCCCTAGTTATATTTTCTACTTTTCTCTCTTCTCAGTCAACAAGGTATCATCTTCTCTCGTCTTCCTTTCTTTCTTTCTTTCTTCTTTATCTCTTCCTTTCTTCTCTTTTTTGTTACCATCCAAAACCTAAAACCCATCCCTAATCTCCTCCACAATCCATCTAAACCGAGACCTCCCTACACCATAACATCGTACGAACCTCCACACGTAACCATACGATCGTACAAACAAGACCGTATGACCGTCCATACAACCAACCCATCTCCTTTCTTTTTCCCTCTTTGTTCTTTGTACCTTCCTCTCTAAAATCCATGATCCTAAACCTAAAACCTCCAATTCTAATCCTATAACCTAGATTTCCCAAACCCCACATCCCAACCCTAAATTCCCAAAACTCTTAAGTCTCAAAACCCTATTTCCCACAAACCTAATTCCCCAAAACCTAAATTCCCCATAGCCCTAATTCCCAAATCCCAAAACCCTAGTTCTTAAGCCTTTTAAGAAAACCAAGAGATTCCCTTTCAACTTAGATCAATCCATATACCAGATGGAAGTCCTACCTTCATAGGCCCTGTTTAATCATGTTCTATATGATCTAACTGCAAGATTGTGATTTAGTCTTGAATATGAGTATAATTAAATGCTTGACTTCTTTAAGTTTGTCATAGATTAGCATTATTTTGTGATTTAAATTGTTCTAGCTAATTTGTTTATTATCTCATTGCATCATTTTAGGTCAAGCCATCCGTCCTGCGTCAAATTTTGTTATCAGAACTTAGGTTAACATAGGGTTTAGTGCGACCATCGCATTTAGAGTTTAAGGTTAGCGTATCCATCGCATTAGAGTCTAGGGTTTACATATTAGCATGTTCCAAGTTAGTACTCTTCCAGTCTCACCATATTGTATTTAGGATTTTAGTCGTTAGTTCTCCCCAATTAGTGTGTCTAGTGTATGCCCACTCGTAGTGAGCGTAGTTTTGGTCTACAGCTCACAATGAACTCGAAACAGCTTACCGAGGCCCTCAACGCCATCAACCACCGTCTTGAGGCCATCGAGGCCCAAAGTAGAACTACCAATCACCAACTGGCAGCCATCAAGAATGCAATCAACACTTGCAGGAACCAGTTGGAAGCTTTTCTCTAGGCAAACCCTGATAAATGGAGAAGATGATCAATCTCAAGTGGGAAGTGAAGTTGAACGAGTCGAGACCACACAATTTGCAGTCGTTAGACGCACCTTAGGCCAGACTATAGAAAGTGATGATTGGCGCAGGAATTCAATTTTCCACACTTATGTCAAGTGTGATGACAAAAACTACAAGGTGATCATTGATAATAGCAATTGCACCAATGTAGTCTCTACTAGCATCATGGATCGCTTAGGTTTGATAGTCGTTCCTCATCCTCAGCCCTATCGAGTCTCATGGGTTGATGCATCTTCGATTTCAGTTTCTCAGCATTGTCCCAGTCCCATCCAGTTTGGTTTTCCTACGAACACATTGTGGTGTGATGTTTTGCCTACGGATGTAGGCCACATTATTTTGGGTAGACCCTAATTATATGATCACGATGTGACACTATTCCATCACTCAAATACGTGTTCATTTATGCATGAGGGTAAGAGGATAAAGTTGAATCCTCTTCGGCCCAAAAGCACCCTAGAAAAGGAGGACGTCAGGAAACGTGATCCTGAAAATGTGAAGAAATTCCAACTTGAGTCTCTCCCTATAATAAATGCTAAAGAGTTTGAAAGGAAGACTAAAGCTGATTTGACGGTGGATGCCCATGTGGTAAGTGAGGTCACACCTAAGGTTAGTATGAAAATGTCACTTGAAGTTACACCCGAGGATGGTATAGAGTTACCACCTGGGGTTAGTTATATTTTCCTCTGATACATATTTATTCTATCTACTTAAATGTTAATGTGTATTACAATTGAGGCATTGACGTACATTATATTTTCTTGATTGAATCTCTGACAACGATGCAAGTCACAGCACATGCTCGAGTCCCAGTCCATAAGTGGGGGTCCACCCTGAAACATGCCCCGGACCACGCATTGGGATGGCCCACTCATCAGGTGCGCCGCATGCAGGTGATGAATACAGACCATTGGTCATTCATTCAACTTTCGAACATGTTGCCGCCCACCTTATTTGTGGAGCTGACTGATTTATGGGCCACGGCATGTTCACAGTAGGACCTACCTGATGAATGGCACGAATATCACACATCTGCACAGAAAATTGACTATCTTTCCTCGTAGGAATCGGGATAGCAATTCCCAATCCTAACGACATGTTTGAACAATCTAGAACATGTCTGATGCCATCGACATCAGGCAAGAGAATCTGATATTGCAAATTGGAAACATCACATCATCGAACAGCCATGAATTCCAGCTCCAATAATCGTAATAAGTCTGAAATCAGTAGCTATGGAGATTGGATTACCAAAATGAAATTCCTCGAAATAGAAGGCGATCGTATCGATGAGAGAGAGAGAGAGAGAGAGAGAGAGAGTACCTGTGCCCTAGCTGGAGGTCCGGAGAGGACTCGGAATCTGAAATGTCCGAGAGAGGGAAGCGGATTTTTCTAAAATTTCCCTACCTGAGTCGTTTTATACACGGGAAAGAGTTCTTTTTGCCTCTGTCGCGACTGAGAAAGATGCGTGTGTCGCAACCCACTGGGGTCCACATGCTAAGTGGTCCCATAATCGGAACGGTCCACATTCTGGAATCCATTCTTTATATACTACCATGACTAAATTATAATAAAATAAGGATAATTTCAAAAAATAAAAGAAAATTTTTAATGGCTCGAATTCAAATCCAAAAATCTAAGGATAATTTCATTAATCAAGTGTGACTACAGGAAAAAATAGCTTTTTATGGTAGTAAAGATAATACGGACGGTTCAAATCATCATACCATCTCATCAGGTAAGCCCCAGTTGGTGGCGTCACACGCTGGACTTTGATTCGCGACAGAGGCAAAACGAACGGGCAAGGGACGGAACTACAAGAAACCTATTTTCATCCGTGTATCTCCACGCGCCAAAATCAACCGCGCTACTTGTGTCCATGTTTTACATTTCTGAACAATCCCGAACGTTCATCAAATTTTATATTGATTTATTAAGCCATGTACAACACATAAGATTTTATCATTACTTTATTGGGCCAAATCATTCCTTGAATTTGGACCGTTGGTTATAATCGCATCCATCTAGTCGTGAACCCGTGGCCATATGAGCTGAAAATCCGAAGTTTCGGTTAATGATTATTCACCAAGAGCAATATATCATGAACAGATGGAAAACATGTACGTGTCATCATGGGCTCGTGCTGACGCGCAGTTGCAAATACATGGTCCAGGAACAATACCAGCCGCGATTCTGCGACGTAAATGACGTAAGGAATGCTAATTACATACACATCTTCACGCGCGAACAGGCACGGTGCTAACTTAGCACACGTGTGCAACATCTGTTACGTTCGTATAGTGGGCCCTGCGATGATTATTTATGATCCGAAACTACTTCTGGAAAATTTATCAGTTGCTACACACATGTAAAGAGAGATGGATGAATAAGAAGAACAAAACATCTTTTCACGTTTGAAGTGAATATTGACCACCTGATGAGTAGACCAGCATATTTTAAAGGATCAGATCACAGTCAAGGGATTCACAGATCCATCAACGTTTAGCATCCCCTACAAATGTGCCAAGGTACGTGTGTTTCGTTTGACGATGGAGCGCGTGGAATCAGAATTTCTTCACGCAGATACGTGCTGCTATATCCAGCACTGCTGACGCATGAAAATCCGGGAGTCGATTAGGTGTTATCCGGGTAACATGGTGTTACCTTTACCATGGGCCCACCTTAATGATATATTGTATATCCACGCCGTCCATCCGTTTTTCCAGCCCACTTTAGTATGTGTTCCAAAAAATTAAGCATATCAAAATCTCAGGGGTACCACATCAGAGGAAACAGTGGTGTTTGAACAGTCACCATTAAAAGCTTCCTAGGGCCCACAGTAATTTCCAACGTAATGTTTCTCATCCATCCAACCTGTTGATAAGGTCAACCGGACCCGGATGAAGGAAAATGTAAATATCATCTTAATGCAAAACTTTTCTGACCCACAAAAGCTTTTAATGATCATTCACGGCTGTTTTCAGTGGTGTCGTCCACTTGAGATGTCTGATTATGTTTTGGGATCACATACTACAATGATATGATAAACGTATGGATGGAGTGGATATTCAAAAAAATCATCAAGATGGACCCCGCACTGTAAGGGTAACACCTGATCCATGTTGTGAAAATCCATGTGCATGCACAAAAGTACTGTACATATCGCATGTTTTAGCTCGATCCAAACCATCAGATCGTCGTTATAGCTTTGGATGGAGCATGAGTCCAATATTACACTGTGATGGTGATCCTGACTATCTGATTAGTTGAGAATAGAAACACTGTTAAATTAAAAATATCAACGGTCTACTTCAACCAATAAATGACCTTTGATTAGAGTTCAGGATGGCTATGCCAGGTGGGCACACTGATCCATTGCTCAAAGTGGTATATTGAGTGAAAATATCCTCGTTGATTGTCACAGTGGGTTTACTGACAAGCTAACTACATGTAAAAAGATGGCAAGGTGATATGAATCTCACAATCAAGTATATTTCTCTTTTAAATTAGGATACGTGATCTGTATTTAATACTATCGTAGCCGGATCCTCACAGAACAGCCGTAGAAAATTTGTATTTAATGAGTATAAAAGAGTTTTCTTTACAACTTTTATCCACGTGGGATTTTTTATTTGTATTTTTATTTTTTAGCATTTTTAAGAAGCGTGTATACATATCTAACAGTGTTATCACCCCAGACATCGAGTGATTCATGCCTGTGATGATGGGAGGACCCAAATATCAGTTTTATATAAATAGTGTGGGAAACATGATATTGAAAATTATAGACACCCACCTAAAATTTTCAAATTCACATGGTATTTCACATGATAATTTGATCTATTATAATTGGGGCAGCCACTTTTTAGGGGACAATCCTTATACATGGGTTTGATTTGTTAGGCAAATCATAATGGGCTTATACTCTAAAATTGCAAATTAAGCTTTATACAAACCTTGTAAAGGATCTGCATGGAGTATTATTTTTCACTTGGGCAGTATCGTTGTGGCGGTCATCCATATGGGTCACTTTGTGTACGTTATTAGAATATTTGTTTTTTACTCGGAGGGCCTAGTTGGATGCTCAGCATAGGTCATTTGAAATGTACTGGTTGCCCAAGATATATCTAACTTATTCGAGAAATTATCACGTGCAGGTAATTTTCAGCCATAAAAAAGCACTTAGATTAAAAATATCTTTTTTTCAAGATTTGTTTTATTTGACAACTGCTTAGAAGTGAACAGTACTCAAATTATTTATGCACAATATGCAAGAATTATATGAAATATAATGATAACAAGTTTCTTTCCAAATAAATTTTAAGAAAATTTATCTATATATGTTCAATGCATGACAGGTAAAATCACATGCACATGTCAGCATGTTAAATGCATCGCGGGTGGGATTGTCCATGTTCAAGCTCTCCATGTATACTATTGTGTGCCATTATTAATCTTCAGGAGTCTTACATATGCCACGTGTAGGCGTGCACATGCATCATAAATGCTACATGCGTATACTACTATAATATAATTAATTTTACCTATGTCCCAATTTATTTGACAAACAATTAACAAAGTAATCAATCAAAGAGTACAACTCACCCAAAATAATACAATGGGAGAGAGTATGTCTAGAAACCCAACTTAATTTGCTGGTCCCATATCCATGAGCATTTTTCATGGGGAGAGTTTGTATAATACTTGATGCACGAACTCTTATAGTCTATATTAATGGCATGCATTAACTCAATTTACAACTAGATCATGTAAACCAACCAATGCTATCTAACTCAAAAATTTAAGATCCAATTGATTGAACAATCCAATATCTGATTTGGTGACACCTGCTTGTTGAAAATAAGATAATTAGATATTTAATCTTATTTGCAACTGTCCAATAAATATCAACCAATCCCATAGTCTGATGGTCAAATGAGCTTTTCTTATGACATGCATAAATCAGGAACTTGGGACAATTTGGGTTGACTTGCATTCTAGGCATGCAACATGTTGGCAATTTATAAGTGCATGCATGTCATCCATCACAGCCAAAGTTTTTCTCATCATACAATGCTCCAATGTGAGATGGCATGTGCTAAGTTTTGAGAAGTGGTGTCTATGGTTCACTGGTCTGAAATGTGGATATGATGGACCCACACCATGGATGCATTAGTTTGCCAACCATGCACTCAATCGGTTGGGTCAATCGGCTCAGCCGCTAACAAATCATTAATTGGGCGAGGCAAACTAGGACGCCACACTCGATCAAGCCTGGTTGTCTGGACTCGGCTGATCGGTCTGA
The DNA here is from genome assembly GCF_029962835.1 of Magnolia sinica. Classification (NCBI taxonomy): domain Eukaryota; kingdom Viridiplantae; phylum Streptophyta; class Magnoliopsida; order Magnoliales; family Magnoliaceae; genus Magnolia; species Magnolia sinica. Next base: position 9,237,849 of record NC_080578.1, on the reverse strand, counting down.
GTCCAACTGGTGGGCCAGTTTTCTCACGGTCAGAGTGTCATAATTTTAAATGGAGATCTATAGTCCAACAGGCAGCCCACAAGTTATAGTCTGTTCAGATTATAATTAACTTCCTAACTGTTAATTAAGTGCATGTGAAGTCTGCCTCTTCCAAAAGGTTGGCCTCACCATGATGAGGCCACCCACCTATTGATTTTAAAATACAAATGTACCATGTGGACTATAAATTATAAGTCCACGTGGCTAGACTTAATACCTCTTTTAAAAGAGTGCCTTAAGGGGCCACTGGAAGGAGGAAAAAAAGGACAAGGTGAATGATTTTTTTATTTTTTTAAGAAGAAGAACAATGATGATGATGAGATGATTGTTTTTTATTTTCAGTTATTTTTAAATTTACTTTTGTGATTATTTTAGAAAAATAAGAAGGTGAAGAAAATGAATCAATTATTATTTTTTATGATAATAGTTTCTTAAGAAAAAGAAGAAGAAGAAATAATTGTTTCTTTTCTGATTTAGTTTTTTCTCCATTCTTTTTTTTTCTTTTTTCTTTTTGTATTTTATAAATAAAATTAAAAAAACTCACTCACCTGGTAAACTAGCTTTTAGGTCAACCACCACTTGAAGCCCTTTGTTATCATATGTTTTAAATTTATTTATAATAGTGTTTATCAATGCCATTAATAGGCCACTCATCCCATCGAGCAAGTGTTGATCTTATCAACAATCCACTTGATCTCATTGAGAAAATTCAGATTTACTCTAATTGTTCGTTAGACAATTTTGGAGTCTAAATTGATATGATCGAATAAGACTTTGATCCCATCGAAGAGACTTTGATAGTTGTCGATCCCATTAATAGAAGCAATGGTTTTACAAAATTGTGGGAATTATGTCTTATTCTAAGTACGACACTATATATGGGTATAATTGTAGAATTAGAGCAATGCTAAGTTCTTCTAAGAAAGGCTAAATGTTTTGAAGGTTGGAGAAAGGTGAAAAAGATGAATTTTGTATTATTGTAAATGAGTAAATCCATTGTAGTTTTGTTTTTTTAGTGATTTGTTGTTGCTTTATATCATTAATGTTCCATAAAAGTTTTTCCACAGAAAATGGTGTGCACTTTGATATTATTGAATTTATGGTTGCTTAATCACATGAGATCCAAATTCAAGGTTTGCTTATGTAGATTTCGAACACCAAGTCCTAATTGGCGGCAAGTACTGTGCATGGATGGACCAGGCACAAAAAAATAAAAATAAAAATAAATAAATCTCTTTCATTAAATGGTAATAGCTATAGAATATTTAATCATCAATGGCTTGACTGCAAATCGTTTCCGTGTTTGTTTCCCAGTCTTTCTTCCTTTATTTTCCTTTTTTTTTTTCCTTTTATAGGCAACTATTAAAAGGTTTTATAAAGACTTTTGGCTTGGGGAGATTTTCTGTGCATGAACCAGACACAGTACTACGGTCGTAACACAAAGGGTTACGAATCACTGAAAATGGGCCCAACTTTCACAAGTTGAAAAGTGAAATCCCCAGCCGTGTTGTACAACTCTGGGTCCAAGCATCGTACCGTACCTCTTGCAGGAAACGCCAGCCAAGGCTCCGGACATTGTTTTCAATTCTTCAATTATCTCCCATCCTTCGGTGATCATGACGACTGATCATATATATATGCATCCTACGTTGAGTGATGAAATGGAGGGGAAATTACCTTTATATATATATATATGCGATCTGCACCGTCCATCTGTGACACTACCGCTGCTTGGCCTTGATCCCAAAATGCAGTTTGATTGACCACTCAAGTGGGCCACCCCATAGGAATCAGCATAAAGTACTAATCGTTCAAACCTCGAAATTCACGCGTATTAACCTGCGTGAGTTTTGAAATAGTGTGATTTTTTGCTAAGTCTTCCATCCTGATGTGGCGCCTCATATGAATTGATTGGATGGCAAATAAAATACACGATGGTAGGCCCTACACAGGATTAATGGTGGGCATGCTCGTCCCGATGATTCCTTTTATCAGACTTACCTGAGTTTTGGATCATCATGGCTTTTGGCTTCCAGGGTGATAATGAGGCAGCTGAACTGATGGATGGGATAAATATCATGAAAGTTCTACCCATGTTGCATTAGTGAAAGTGATGCCGTCTGCATATCTATATCTAGCATGGTCCAAATAAAAAATACACGAACGGTCCACCATTTAATAGTAAAAATAGTTAGAAAATCACACATGATCCACCATTCAGTTGAAAATAGAGTCCGCAAGTGAGAACATAGGATTTTTACAGTGAGAGAATCTTTGATATACTGGGAGAAGTATGATGGGATGAACTAGATAGGCTTTAGGTAAGGGTGGCAATGGGCCCATAAATAGCTCGCGGATCCCAATGAGCTGAACTCGGCTTTGGGCTGAGCTTGGACCTACTAGCTTGGCTCATAGGTTGGGCTTAGGCCTTGTATGCATGGCTTAATCAATTTTCTGGCCTAACCACAACCTGGCCTGACCTGACTTTATTAGTATCTGTATTACATCCTACATATATGCTATCCCAATCCTAGGTTGGGCAACCAATGGTTACATTCCTCTAAAACCTTGGCAAATGTGGCTCATATTACTAAATTCATTAGATACATGCAAGTGGGAAATAAGGATTTTATTAATTTTTGGACTGAATTGAGCTAAGTCCCAACCAAGTTTTTCAGGCTTAGACTTGGGCTCTGCTCTACTAGGCAAATGCCTAGGCTTCAATCTTAAGTATTGGGCTGGGCTTGAGCCTAACGTTGCTTGGCTCAAACCTGGCCATTGCCACCCTTAGTTTCTTAAATATTATTTTCTTTAATCATGGGCGGCGGAAGTGCCTGGCATGATTAAAAATGAAATTATCTAATGATCTTGTTTAGGTGTTACTTTTTTGTGCGTTTTGAAATACCTTTATTTTAATGAAAATTCAGTGTAATTGGTGTGAAAACTCTCTTATAGCTATTTTTTCAAAGGCTAATGAGTCACATGAGTAATGAATGCTAATGATATTTTAAAACAATTCAATTACCAATTGTAGCACTAAAATCATAAGCATAGAAAGATTTAAACTGTCCAAATGTTAGTTATCTAAATAAATGGGTAAAAAACATTAGCTAGTTGTTCGTTCGTAATCCTTTCACTTGTGGTTCACCTGTGGCCCGAAATTTTCTCTCTCTTTTAAGCATATATTTCAATGAGCTTCGTATAATAATCTTGTTAAATATCACACATGTACACTAATTTAAAATATTCAAGCTAATTTACCTAATCAAATTCAAATTCCTATGAATATACTAAAGAACATTAAAGCACCTAAACATAAATTTTGAATTCCACTGCTTTCTAGTTACAAGCCACTAAACATAACATTAATTCAATTGTTATTATGATTTGGACTCCAATTCATTCTAAATAAAAGCTCTCAAGTGAACCCTTTGGCAAACATCATGACTCAAAAGGTCAAATGGTCCAACCAATCCAGTTTTGGGACTGTGACTTAGAGACCATGGTTCCATAATCTGACTGTGGGTTTAACTTCATTTAATATATATGTTTCAGGTACAATTTCTTTAGAGCATATGGAGTATCTTAGGTGGCCAAAGTATCAAACAACTCCGCTTTTCCAGTTAGGAATTTTTTGAAGCATGGTCTGTCCACAGGGGACGCAATGGATCATTGGTCTAGATTACCGTTCACTGACTTGGATTGGTAGTAACCCTTCTAGTAATGACGTGGATGTTGGTTAGTGCTCTATTATCCCACCATAATTTATATGTTTTATCCATGTCATTCATTCATTTTTTTTCCACCTCATTTTACGGCATGATCCAAAAACTGAGGTGAATCCCAATATCAGGTGGACACTATAAGGAGCAGCGGTGAATGAACTCCCATTATTAAAAACTTATTTTATAGGGTCACTGTAATGTTTATTAGCCATCCATCCAATTTGGCTACGTAGAACTGGATGAAGGGAAATACAAATATTATTTTGATCCAGAACTTCTGTAGCCAGCAAGAAGTTTTTAAATGATGGGCAATCAATCACCACCATTCCTATTGTGTGGTCCACCTGATATTTGGATGATCTACTTCATTTTTGGTCTCGTATTCTAAAACAAGCTGTTAAAATGGACGGCAGGCGTGGATGAAACATAAATCATGGTTGGGCCATCAAGCACCGACTAGTTCCAAGGAGTCAGTAAAGAATCATAGTTACCGGTCACTTAACATGCCTCAGGTTGCGTGTCCTATAATTCCTCCCACGTATGGTGAGACCAAGAGCTGTGTAAAGCAAGCTGAACCTCCCTCGACGGAAACGGATTGGCCACTCCCCTGCCACCAGCCAATGGCTGATGGCCAGTGCTCTGTGGGGCCCACAATGATGTATGTGTTTCATTCATGCCGTCCATCTATTTTTCTATATTATTTTATAGTATGAGATCAAAAATTAGATATATTACAATTTTAAGTGAACCACATTACAGGAAGCAGTATTGAATGAATGTCAACCATTAAAAACTTTTTGAGGACCATAAAAGTTTTGGATCAAGCCGGTCTTTGGTTTTGTACCTTCATCTGAGTCTGTATGGCCTAATAAACAGATTGGATGTCAAAACAATAGTGATTGGATATCCACCATTTAGGAGGATTTAAATGGTGGATATCCAATCACTATTGTTTTCTTTTGATGCGGTAAAAATGAGATTTATATCCCTCTCAATTTTTAGGCGAAAGCCCTAAAATGATCAGTAAAATTAGATGAACCGAATACATCATGGTGGGCCCACATAGCACCGACCACCAGCCATGGGGCCCGTGGCAAGGAGAGTATCTAATCCTTTTCCCAGTAGACGTGGCATATGAAATTCTAAGCTGTCTTAGATGGTACGAAACGTGATGAACGCATTGATTGGATTACCTCAGATTTAGTTGGTGACGAATGGACCACCGACTGTTTTCTTTTCAACCGTCTATTTGATGGCCAGTGATAAGACAGTTGGGATTATTTGCCCGATGTGATCTCTGGATCACACTCCACCTGCATTCCAACTCATGACGTGGAAAATATTGTTGAATATCCATGCATACGCTGGATGGCTTTTTGCAGGACGTACAACTTGCATCCAATCCGTTTCCGAGTAGACGTGGCATATGAAAGTAGTTCAGAAATTTGTTGGTTGAGATTGATCAACCCAATAGTTTGATTGATCAAGACTGTTCATGACTGTTTAGAGACCAATTTATATAATTTGGGGTGATCTTAGTTGATCGAGTAGGGTAGACAATCAATCGAACCCATGTTTCATATACAGATTTAAGGCACCTAGAGAGAGAGAGAGGTGCCTCTAACCAAGCACCTCCTAAATAAATTCACATAATTACTTTTATAAAGCACTTGACTTCAAATATATAAAGGAAGTGGAATAGGCATTTGAATCTTGCTAAAATCATTTCAGTAATTTAGAAATGTCTAACAGGTTAAAACCCATGGTTCAAATATTACCCAGGAAAAGTCTCTCACCAAAATGAGTTATCCCTAAAATTCCTATGAAATGGTCAGAATATGCCGCTACTATGAAAACTATCACTTCAACTGCTTGGATTCCTCACACGTCCTAATGGCTTACAAATCCATCCTACCATAGCACACAAAACTTACCTCTTCTACTTTCCACCCAGACAACTTCATATGTAGATTGAGTGGACTGAGCTCCCTCTTCCTTAATATGGTTGGCATGAATTTGATTAGATGGCAGACCAGTGTCAAAGATGACACTCATGCCAAGCATGTTTGACGGTTATGGAAGTTATGTAATTGACTGATCCCATCTTTAATGATAACCTGCCATTCAATCAAATCCCACTACTTTATTAGCAGAGGTCCAGGTTGGAGGAGTACACAATATGGATCGGACAGGCAGGCAACAACTGTACATGAGTGTGTGTACATGCACAATTACGAATGCACATGACTGCATTGGAAGCGCGATATGTTGCCACTTGCAAACAAACCCCACTTATAGTCATAGTCCGGAGAGATGGTCCACCTTGACATGGATGCCACTTAATGGATGACAACTTGATAGGTAGAGTACACTCTTTGGGGAGTTGGCATTTAAGACTTTTGAGTTACTTAATACTCTGCCTTCATGTGAGGCTTGATACTACGGGCGCAGAGGCAAATTACATAGGGTGTTTGGTGGTGACACTACTTACCTCCACAAGCATGTAAGGATAAGCAATGAAAATATAGTGTTTGAAGAAATGATCATGTAAATGTGTGAGAGGGATGTTTAATTTTAAAAAAGAAGAAGTAATTTTTACAACCATATGTAATCGACTCAGCAATTGAGGCGGTTGGATTTTTTTACAAACATCACATGTGTACAATTTTCTCAGTGCATGTGTATTGGCTTTCATAATCCAGCAATCCAGCAACACATGTAATCCCTTCACTTTCAAGAAAAGATCGGACAGAGAGCCGTGAACTGCCAAGGCGACGTGAGAGGTGGGTGTGCACCTTTGCGGAAGATGCACACATTTCAATAGATGCATCTATCCTTTCGTTTGCTTCCCGTACAGACGGCTAATTCAAACGCAGGTGGGCCAAACTATTGAAAACAGTTTAAATTTGGAAGCTGATTGGCTGGTGTACCACACACCACTGACCTGGCTGATGTGGGCACGTGTCGTGCGAAGATGAGTGCTGATGCTCCTCCATTTTCAAGTTGTAAGAACGGTTCAAAGGAGATAAGAGTTATATATGCCTACAATGATGTCTTTATTTTATTCACGCCGTTCATGGAATGAGCAGGAGCTAAAAATTGAGTCATATCTAAGGCTCAGGTGGATTACACCACAGACATCAATGAGATAATGATATCAATGAGATAATGATTTTCACTGTTAAAACATTCATAGGGCCTATTAGAATGTTTATTTTCTATCCAATCTATTCATAAGGTTACACATGAAGAGGAAAAACAAATATCATATTGATCCCAAACTCCCGTGGCCCTCGAAAGGATTTCAATAGTAGAAGTTCAATTCTCTACAGCTGCTTTTTGCAGTATGGTCCACTTAATCTTTGAATCTGTCTTATTTTTTAGCTCAAGCCTTAAGATGAGCTCGCCAAATGAATAGATGGTTTTGGATATAACACATATCTCATGATGAGACCCACAGAACTTGATGACGTCAACACACCAATCAGATCGGTGGTGTGTGGTACACCAGCCAATCTGCTTCCTTTAAATTCACATGGTGGGCCACCTTAGTTTCGAGGTGGCCTAATTTTTGGGACGTCCCTTTGTCTTAATAGGGTGGGTCAAATGAATAGAGTGGGCCCCAAAATAACTAGTGCTGGGTGTTCCATACCAAATGTTTCCTGTAACGTTGTTTACCTGAGTTTTTGGATGGATCTGATTTTTGGGTATCAAGGGAAAGAAGAGGTTCTGCACCCCTAGGACACAATTCGGTCGACCAACCCATGACCCTTAGGGCTTAGCCCAAGCCCAGTCCAACCAAAAGTGATTAGACTGGAACTGGACAGTCCAGTCCAACACATTGGGCACTCTATATAAATTGCCTCTTCCACCGCTGAGGATCAAGTATAGGTATCCCAGCCAGCCAACCGAGGCCGAATTTTCAAGTGATCTGGTCATTGGAACAATCTATGTTGGGCCTCTTATGCTACATGGGCTACCATGTAACTATCTGCAAATGTATTTAGAATAACGGGAAGAAATTTTTCATTGGTTCTAATTAAACCATAAAAATTAATGGTTAGGATTACAACTGAAGCATGGCTATTGGACAACAATATATATATATATGTATATATATATATATATATATATATGGAACTTCCTATGAGGTTGAGTTGTGTGGGCCCCACTATTCTATGATGGGCCACAGGCTTAAAAATCAAATCAATCCATGACTTGGGTGGGCCACACCACATGCAACAGTTGATATGGGTTACCCTCCCATTAAAACATTCATAATAATTTATTGGGTCCACTAAGATGTGGTTCACAAATCCTGCCCATCCATTGTGTGTGTCCCAATTAGATGAGGGGTCAGTTTCAGCTGCATCCAAAACTCAAGTAAGCCCTACCAAGTGCTTTTATATGTTTTAGTCATGTCTTCATAAGATTTTAGATGGTATGGCTCACCTGAGTTCCATATACCTATCAAATGCATGGTGTTGATGTTTGACACACATTGCAATGGGGCTCACATAGCTTGACCTCATGGGAAGTTCCCATGAGATGGACCTCACATAACTTCCCATGAGGTGGACCTCACATAACCATTTCTCACACACACACACACACACACACACACACACACACACATATATATATATATATATATATGTATGAGAAATGGTCTCTGTGTGACGTGTTGTGTGGGCCCCATCATGACGTGTGAGCTCATTGGAACTTTTCATGAGGTCGAGTTGTGTGGGCCCCATCATAACGTGTGTCAAACATCTACCCCATCAGCCAGATGCACCATTTCATGGTGGCACACAAGCTTAAAAATCAATTCAATATATGACTTGGGTGGGTCACACCACATACAACAAAATTGAGAGGGGTTACTCTCCCATTAAAACATTCATTATTATGTACAGGGCCCACCAAGATGTGGTTTGAAAATCCAGACCATCCATTGTGTGTGTCCCACTTGGATGAGGATCAAACAAAGATTCAACCACATCCAAAATTCATGTGAGCCCCACCAAGTACTTTAATATGTTTTAGGCATGTCTTCACATGAATTTAGATGGTATGACCCACCTGATTTCCATATACGGATGATTTTTGGGATATCCCATGATCTAAAGGGGACCCATCAAATGCATGGTGTAGATGTTCGACACACATCACAGTGGGGCCCACACAGCTCGAACTCATAGTACCATTTCCATATATATATATATATATATATATGGGAAATAAAACAAGTTCAAGCTATGTAGGTCCGCTCATGGTGCGTAGGTGGAATCAAAACTGTAAATCTATTTGAGCTTAAGTTCACCGAGCTCATGCCACCATACAAGCGAGGAATAGTTTGGATCCAAAAGTCAAGTAGAAGCTACCATAGAAGCAATACAGTCATGCCCAAGACATATTCACACGGTTTGACCTGCATGTGTTTTGCAATGGCCTGTGTTTAGGTATATGTTATTTGCTCCCGGCGGGTGCCTCCTGATAAATGGATTGCATGCCATATATTTAACATAGCAGAACCCACATTCCATTTGAAAGTTTTTATTGTATCTAGGCATGGCCCATTTCACTTCGTGCGGTCCACCTATACTTGATAAGCCGGGCGATGCCGATTGGGCGGTGAGTAGCTCACCACCTACCTCAATGATGAGATGACGTTGTGATATTTGACTGGTGGGTACATCTCACCAATCAAATCTGGCCACCGAGTTGTGAGCTCCTGACCGTCCAATCCTCATCCTAGCTGGGTTTCTGAATACAGGCTTACTTGACTTGCAAAAGCATGTACAAAGAACATGCTGGAAGGCATTCACACACAATAGCGGCCAGTCTGTTTGGACATACATCACCATCTCCTTTCCGGCCATTCACTTCCTCTCTCCGCGTGCCTTGCATGTGCCATACCATCTGGTGGTTAAAATCATCCGTGCTGATCACCTCAGCATGTGGTTCCCACTACGTGGTGACGCGGGATCGTTGTCACCACATACGCAAAATGGAGAAGCGGATTGGCCGGTGTACCAGCCATCACCGACCTGGCTGGTATGGGTACTGTCCTGGGAAGACGAGCTCTGACGCTCCCCGAGCTCCGAGTTGTATGAACGGTTCAAAGGATATCAAAGTTACATAGCCCCACAATGATGTATTTATCATATCCATACCGTTCATAAATTTTTTAGAGATCATTTTAGAGCACGAGCCCAAAAATGAGTTATATAAAATACTCAAGTGAACCACACCGCAAATAGCAGTGAGGAAAATCATTCTCACCGTTCAAACATTCACAGGGCTCACCATAACCTTTATTTTCCATCCAATCTGTTCATTAGATCAAATAGACCTGGATGAAGAGGAAAAAACAAATATCATATTAATAAAGGCAGGGAGAGTACCTCCCATGCCTCCAAGAGGCATTGAACCGGGTCATTGATTTACCTAAAGATCCAACAGCAGGCCCAGACCAGCCCAACTTATTTAACATTGATGGGCTGAATATTTGGATGGCTGGCCCAGCCTATTCGGATGTCGAATTTTTATCTCAAGGGCTGGGATGGGCCTGGATTCAGGTCCTCATCTCGTGTGGCTAAACTTCCTTTTTATGAAACCAGGTTCTCTCCGAATACTTCCCGACATATTCCAATTAGAGCTGACATTGGGCTGAGCCTAGGCTACATAAAACAAACATGAATACGTCCAACGCAACCAATTTAAAAACCAGGCTTGAAACATCACCAACCCCATTTCCAGGCCTAATTACAATAGTTAGGATGTACTCTAACAGACCTCACGTTAAAAATACTACAATGCCAATAGGGGATGATGTAGAATTTCTGTTGTTAGATGAGAGATTCTTTGGCAAGGCCGGTTCCTCTACAAGTTCTTTTTAGAAAAGCTTCCGTAAGGGTTATGCAGCCCACCGAAGGGTGGCAATAGATTGGGCTGGCCTGGCCTTAGACCAGGGATTGGGCTCCTAAACCTTGCCAGAGGGCCAGGCTTGGGCAAGAAATCTTAGTAACAATGAATGGCCTACCCCAATCATCAAGTGGGCCATAGTTACGCAGAAAGCAATCAGCTTAAAAGCACTTGTTAGCAATTCCCTCTTGAAATGAAGTCATTTTTCAATGAACAAAAGCATATATGTATTGGGGGAATTGAGTTGCCCAGACGGTGGGCCACCACATGAATTTAGCAATTTGTCAAAATTTTTCTATAGTGTGGCCCACCATGTTAAATCCTATCCACACATTGAGTCAGCCCCACCATCATCATGGGATCCCCCATTTGATCCTCTTTGGTGTGACCTATGTAATAGTTTAATAGTCCTCTCTTTTGGGGCATCCCAGTCTTATGGTGGGGCTTACTTAATGCATGGGTTCGGTGGATTCAGATAGTGATCCCTCCGTACCCTAGGAAGGTATGGGTCGGTGCTGGAAAAGCTATTTGGGCTTACTAGGATATACGTGTTTTATCCATTCTGTTCGTCCATTTTCTCAGTTCATTTTAGGGCATGAGCTTAAAAATGAGGAAGATCTAAATAATCATGTGGAGCATGTTACAGGAAATAATAGTGATTGAACACCCACCATTAAAAAACTTCCTAGGGCTACAAAAGTTTTTGATCAAGCTTATGTTTGTGTTTTCTTTCATCTGGATCGTGTGACTTAATCAACAGATTGGATGACAAATAAACATTATAATAGGCCCTAAAAAGTTTTTAATGGTCAGAATTTAATCACCATTTTTCTTGTGGTGTGGTCCACGATCTGTCTCATTTTTGAGCTCATACCCTAAAATGAGTTGGTTAAATGGACGGACGGAGTGGATAATACATCATGGTGGGGCCCATAAACCACCGACCAGTACTGAGATCACTGGAGGGGTGGCTACCGAGTCCAAGTCAGACGTACACTTAATACGGTAGGCCCAAGCGAAGTTGTTTAATACTATATGCTGTGTATCACGTAATGGTTGATAGGTCTCATTTTTTGGGCCAAAATCTTGGTGAGGTTCCCTTAATGCATGGGTTGGACTGCATATACTTACTACGGTGGGCCCAGGAGAGTTATTTGATACTATGTCATACAGTCACAATGTCATAATTTCTACGGAGTGGATTTGTCACGGAAATCTCTGTGGGCCTCACACAGTTTCCGACTACAGGGCCGGGCACAGGCAATCTGCATCCCTCCGAAGACTGCAGGATATTGATACTATGTCAGACAATGGCTTTCCATATGCATGCACACAAGCGACGTACCGTGTACCATAATACAGGACCGTCCAAATCATAGATACCACTTCAAAACGGGTATAGCTTCAAAATCAGATACATTGGGTTATTCAAAGTTTCTTCTTTTCTGAATTTTGGTCCATTGATTATTTTTACATCTTAAACATCCATTCGATGACCACAGATAATAACAGTCAGGATTATTCTATTTTTGTAAAATTTGGATTACGCCACATCCAAAGTGGTTCATGTGATCTGAATGGTTTGGATCGAGGTAATTTTATTGCATGTGTACGGATGATGATAATGTACTATACTATACTAAACTATGTTTTTGCCAAAAAAATCGTCTCGAGGATCATGTGGACGATGAATAGCTAGTTTGCACGTAGGACAAATAAACAGTAGAAGTTAGGTTTGGTGGACCAGAGAACCACTAATTCAAATGGCCCCGGCTTTCATTGTTGGAGACGGTGGGAAACACTTATGGCTAGTCGGGGCCCACTAAATAAACAAATGAATCCCATGATTTCAACCAATGAGAGCCATGGTCCACTATAACCCGTTGTACGGTAGCTTTCCCAATGAATGGGAGCCATGGGACCACCTAAATCCCCAAGAAGTGGTGTCCTCTCTGTTCAACCAGCGCACATGTACAGCAATCCTGACCGCTGATCTCGTGGGCCTTGTTCTGATGGTGCATAGCTGAAATTGGCGGTCCTTAGACTATCCTAATGGTACGGTCGTTGCGACATTTGTCAGTTGAATGTGGACGGTTGCCTTTTCTTCATCACAGCATTTTTTTCAACTGATTCCGTGCCGGCCATCTGCCGACATTTCTGATATTTGGAAGATAGGGTTATAGTTCAACACCATTATTTTAATATTTAGACCATTCAAACCATAAAACCCCAAAAATCAAACTGATCGACCGGTTTCGATCATCCGATCAGGGATGATAAAATGGATGGCTAAAACTAAAATGGTCTGTGGTCCAAATGCAGATGGGCCACATGTGCAGAACCTGGTCCAAAATTTCATTGGAGGGTGGCCTTTCAATCACCTCCGTTCCTTGTGGTGTGGCCCACTTATGTTTTGGATCTCCTTATTCATGCGATAAGCTGGCAAAATGGATGCATGAAGTGGGTATAACACCAACATCATGGTGGCCCCATAAAGCTGGCCGTTACAAATGTGGTACACGGGGTTAGATTTAAGTCTTTGTTAGCCCCACAGGTCCTTATAAGTTATAACTATAAGCGATGGGAGCAGATTAGCGTGCTAGCCGGGTAACCTCTCAGTGGGTATTACTCTTTCGGTGGAGCCCACATTAATGATTGTTTTATATATCCACGCTGTCCATCCTTTTTCCAGATCATTTTAGAACGTGATATGAAAAAATTAAGCAGATAGAAATCTCAGTGGACCACACCACAGGAAAAAGTGGTGATTGAATGCCTACCATTAAAAACTTCCTAGGGTCCATAGTAATGCCCACTGTAAATTTCCCTTTCCATGCAAGCTGTTGATAATGTCAACCAGATCTAGATGAAGGGAAAACATAAGAATCAGATTGATATAAAACTTTTTTGGCCCACAAAAAGCTTTTAATGGTCATTCACCACTGTTTCAATGGTGTGGTCCGAATGACATTTTTTTCTAATTAATTTTTAGGATAAAGTACTAAATTAATTTTTAAAAACATATGAACGGTGTGGATATACAAAATAAATCATCAATTCAGTCCTATACAGTAAGAGTAACACCCACTAAGGTGTTACCCGGGTAACACCTAATCCGCTCCCAGTGAGTGATCCCCTCTTCAATCACATTGGACACTTATCATTGACCCAAAACCAAACCCTAGAGTGTACATGAGAAGCTCAGACGATGTTATTTCTGGAATGACGATGCAGCAATACCAAATGCCAAGCCCAGGCGCCTTGCATGTGGCATATCATGCCAGCCCGTTGAAATGTGCCCGGTCCCAACTATACAAGCGGCCCACTTAAATAACGGGCCACACGTGTAGAGTAAAAATCACCGACCCACAATGTTCGTTCTACACGTTTGACCCGATGAACGGCTGCAACGTTTGGATTTTCCGGGTTGGGAAGCATTTATCTTGGGTCCCAGTGGATGAACGTCCTGTATCTCAGGCACAAGTGGGCCATGCAGATGGGCGCTTGCGAGTAGCAAAAATCTTACAGGAAAGAGCCATTGCTACAGGAGAGGTATTGAAGACTCTCGCCACAATGAGATATATCATATCTTTTCTTAAGATTTGTTTGGTCCAGTCAATGGTCCAGACCTAGAAAATGTATGGGAATAATGCAGCACTGAACAAATTCGGCGCGGATTTGAATGTGTGGGGGTGAGAGGGTGGTCCATCTACACTTTGTATATTTTCTTGGAATTTAATGCTATATATCTACTCCAAAGCGGATGAAAGGGAAGCTGCAGATTGCATGGCGTGTATCACACACCACCAACCTTCATGATGTGTGTACGTGGCTGGCGAAGAGGAGCGTGTGGGTACCCTGTCAGGTCCTCCAGCCCGGAATGTACTAATACTGGAGAGGAGATCAAAGATCCATGGCCCCACAGTGATGTATTTATTATATCCACACCGTCCACCCATTTGGGGTTATCATTTTAGAGGAAAAGCACAAAAATGATTTATATCCAAAACTTAAGGGGATCACGCCACAAATAGAAGTGGGGTAATGATTCTCACCTTTAAAATATCCGTAAGGCCCATCCTTATGTTTATTTTCCATCCAATTTGTTCTTAAGGTCACACTTACTTGGATGAAGGGAAAAACAAATATAAGATCAATTAAAAACTTCTGTAATCCCTAAGAAGGTTTCAATGATAGAAGTTCAATGACCCTTCTTTCCTCAGTGTGGTTCATTTCAGCTTTTGATTTGTCTTATTATTATTATTATTTATTTTTTTAAATATTTTTTTGTGCAAGTCTTATAATGATCTCACCAAATGGACAGATAATTTGCATATAATTCACATACCTCGTGATGGGCCACAATTGGTGATGTCAACACACCACTGAGGTCAGTGGTGTGTGGAACACCAGGCAATCTACTTGTGATGATAGTGACCAGGTGAGTCCCATCTCGTATTATCAACACCAAGTAATGATGGGATGGGTGAAAGACAATCATATAGGTAGAGCATTACATGAGTTGAACCGAGTTGAGCTTGACACAGCTAGTTAGGTACTGGTGAGAGTAGAACCCAACCCGCATCCTAAGTTTTTCATAGCTTAGGAAATTTGAAAATTTTGTTGCTTTCGAGTTGTAGGCTTAGTTTCACATCGAATTTGCATAAGAAAGTTTTCTTTAGCCTCATTCAGGCGACATGTGAATTTAGTCCCGTGGGATGCTATGCTAATAGATCTAATCTATGCCAACATTGACCACACATGTGCGTGTATGCTGAGCCGAGCTGAGCCGTACCATGCTACGTCGTGTTGCACCATGCTGAACCGAGTCCGAATCCGAGTCCATGTGCGTGTGTGCGCACGCGTGCACGACGGGTCAAGCCGTGGGTGCAGGTATGGGAATGTGTATGGGTATTCGTGGGACGTTATTTTGTGTGAGTGTCCTCACACTTGAGCCTTTTTATTTTGAAACTGAGATATGTGTTTGTTCGGTTAGTCACACTTGTTAGGTTTAAATCTAATGCACTAAACTCCTTCTAAAGGGTGCTTAATGCATCACTTTTGAGTCTATATAATGACTTCCATTCCGTTTTTAAAAATAAGAAAAAATCTTTCAACCCTCCTGTGAAAAATTCTTTGTTCATTTTCTGTTCTACGTGTGTTTGGTTGCTAAATTAACTCAGCATTTTTGAATTAAATCGTAAGTGATTCGAACTCGCATACAGTGAGTGCATCACTGAGACCGGATTATAGTCGTTAAATCATAAAGGTCGATTTCTTTGGAAACCTGTTACACTTGGGACGCTTTTCGAGGGGAGAAAATTCGATTTCAAGTTGACTCACGTCACTCATCAACTCAACTTTATAGATCTTTTATCTTATTTCTTTTATTTTTTGTTTTAATAATCTATTTAATTCAACGAAATAGTCCAATAATTAGTAGGTAACTAGATTTTCAAGTCATTTCTAAATTATATATTAAAATTTTTTGTGTGAAATGTGCAATGACTAACTAAACATGAGATTCATCATACCAAATTACAAAGAAGAGAAAAATAATTTATTCAATAATGATTTTCATTAGTATTAATAAAACATATATTTTATTTGGATAGCAATAGAAAATCTTATGGTCTTCTTATAAAAGTCCCCTTACTTCTTGTGAATAACTCAAATTATAGAAAAGTGTAATGATTACTTCATGTATTTCAGCTCTTACTATGCCATAAAATTGGTACATTAAGGAAAACTCATTTTCTGTTTCCATTGTTTGGTATGGATTCATGGTATTGAAACATGGCTTTAATTTGGTGGAATTTGGCCCTTGGATGGGCTAACATGGAACATGTGTCCAAATTTATGATTCAAATAGTTTGGACGTTCGGTGTGATGGGCTTTGCCATAGGCTCCAAATGGATATGGTCATATGATATTCAATAAGAATATAGAGTACCATATTTGTTAAAACAATTGCAAACAACATGGTTTTGTTGTTAAAAAAGATGTCTTAAATCTGAAAAAGTTTTGAATTTCCGTGATCCTTGACCAGTCGAAGGTCAGGCTCGACTAGTCGAAGGTTACGCAGATTGTGCGCGGGCTGTGTAAATTTGAGGCGGTTTCCGAACTATTCCAAAGTCGGTGCGTAAGTAGGGTTTCCTAAACTATAAATATGAGTCCCTAGGACTATTCTAAAGTATTCTAAGGCATTCTAAAGGTATTCCAAGGGTTTCTAAAAGGGTTCTAGGGTTTTAAAAGGGTGCAGAAAGGGTGAGATTCGATGTTGTTCGAATCAAGTAAGTCTTTTCTCTTTGTAATTTATGCTTTCATAGTGAATTTCTGTCACTTTGTGCCGTAGTTTTTTTTAAAAAAGGTTTTCCACGTTAAATCTTTATGTTTTCTTGTGATTGCTTGGAGCTCTTGGATTGCTATCCTAGATCCATATCTATGTGATTCCGTAAACTAAATCCCAACAAGTGGTATCAAAGCAATCGTTGGGGCATATATTTGAATCTGCAGGATTAGTATCAATGGAAAGTAGTAGGCTTGATATTGAGAAGTACTCAAACAAAAATAATTTTGAGTTATGGAAGATTAAGATGATTAGTCTATTAACCAAGCAAGGTGAAGCCAAGGTTCTTGAGGAGCGAAAATCGACTATGAAGGATGAAGAATAAGAAACTCTTGATTAGTAATGCTTTAGCCTCCATCCGTTTGTGTCTTATGGATGAGGTTCTCTATAATATTATGAGGGAGAAAACTGCGGCTAAGTTATGAGCGAAGTTAGAGATGTCTATGTGAAAAAATCTTTTGAAAATCGCCTACACTTAAAGCTACAGTGTTATACTTTAGGATGACAGAGGGTGGAGATCTGGAGGCGCATATCAGCAACTTTAATAAATTGGTGTACAAATTGCTGAATATGGAGCAAGTGACTAAAGATGAGGAACAAGCATGTATGTTGTTGAATTCTCTTCCGGTATCGTATGAGTCATTCAAGGACACGATGTGCACCGCAAATAAAACCTTGAATGTCAATGCCGTTATCTTAACTCTTCAAGGGAAGGCCATGAGAAAGCTTAATGGCGACATGATGACATATTTTGATACACTGATTACAAGGGGCAGGAATTTTGAGCAAGGTAAAGGATCTTCAAACTCTAGATCCAAATCCAGGGACAAGGGCAAAGGTAAGTTAAAGTGTTGGAATTGTTGGATGGAAGAACACATGAAGAAGAATTGTACAAATCCTAAATCTAAGAGAGAAGAATCCGAGGCTTCATACAGAGAGGCCAACACTGCCACGTCAGATGGATCGAGTGGATTTAATGGTGATGTCTTGTTTGTGTATACGATCAGACACCCATACGATGATCATAGGGGCGAGTGGATTATAGACACATGGGCATCCTTTTACATGACTCTTCTTCGGATTTAGTTCGCCATCTACAGAGAGTGCGATAGTGGACAGGTGTTTATGGGCAATGATAGTGCTTGTAATGTTGTGTCTGTTAGTACGGTGCGCATCAAGATATTTGATGAGATAGAGCGTACCCTGACTGAGGTGAGGCATGTTCCTAATATAAAGAAGAACCTGATCTCTCTCGGTGTACTTGAGGCAAAAGGATGCAAGTTCACCAGATATCTAAGGGGACACGAGTAATTATGAAAGAGCAACGACTTGGTAATCTTTACAGGTTGATTGAGAGCACTTCAACAGGTGGAGCTGCGGTAGATGTAACGGATTCCACCTCTGCATGTGTGTGACATGTTGGGCATGACCACATGAGCAGGTAGGCATGAAGGCTGAGACGCGCGAATAAAGATATGGAGCAGGTGGAGTAGCCACCTGTGAGAAGAATCATATAGTATAATCGCAAGATATCGGCGAGGTACATGAATGACACGAACATCGTATATGCTCTCGTTAAAGATGAGGGGGATCCATCTACTATTCAGATGGCTTTAGGTAAGTTTGGTGCTGAGAAGTGGAAGGTGACTATGGACGATGTGATGGACTCGTTATATCAAATCGACACATATGAGCTGTGGAGCTTCTAGTGGGTCAAAAAGCGGATGGATGCAGGTGGATCTTCAAGAGGATACAAGATAGATACAAAGCAAAGCTGGTAGCGAAGGGTCATGCTCAAAGAGAAGGGATTGACTTCTCAGATATATTCGCACCGGCGGTATAGCAGGTGTCTATTAGATTCGTATTGGTGTTGTTTGTACAATGTGATATCGAGCTAGAATGGATGGATGTAGAGACTGTACTTCTACATGGGAAATTAGAAGAACTGTTCTTTATGAAGCAACCAAAACGGTTCAAAGTTAAAGGGGCTAATAAAAAAAGTTTGCAAGAGGTTGTGGTACTACCTGTCGCCTAGGCAGTGGTATAAAATTTGATTCCTTTATGGTGAGTCAGGAATTATATGTTGATGACATATAGATTGCCAATCATATCATGTCTTAAATCAACGTACTAAAAACTCGGTTAAGTGGGACATTCGAGATGAAGGATTGGGGCTGCAAAGATGGTTCTTGGCATTGATATTCATAAAGACCGAAAGAGGAGCAAGCTTTGGTAATCACATGTAGAATACCTTGAGTAGGTATGCGATGGACCATGTAAAGACGGTGAGCGTTCCCTACGCGGCTCACTTCAAGTTTTTCTTAGGACATGTCCCAAAACAGATGCAGAAAAGCGAGATATGTCTCATGAGCGTTATTTGAATGCGGTTGACAATGCATGCCATGATCTGTATTAGACTGGTTATTTCACAGGCAATCGGTGTTACGAGCAAATACCCCAACAAGTAATGTTGGATGACAGTGAGATAGTTACTTCGATACATTCGAGGTACAGAAGACTACGTCTTATTTTTTAGAAGATAGGAGCAAAGGTGGTTGGGCATGTAGATTCAGATTCGGCAGACATGCTCACCAAAGGTCGTTCTTACAGAGAAGTTCAAGTTTTATACAACTTCTCCAGGCTTGGCGATAATGACAAAAAAAGATAAAGTGTGCACGAGAAGCTATGATGTGATGCAGAGATAAGGGAAGAGGTTAAGAAGCTATATGGTTAAAGATTGAAGATATGGTGGAGATTGTTGTTAAAAAAGATGTCTTAAATCTGGAAAAGTTTAAAATTTTTGTGATCCTTGACTAGTAGAAGATTAGGCTCGAATAGTCGAAGGTTACGCAAACTGCGCGCAGACTGTGTAAATTTGAGGCAGTTTCTGAACTATTTCAAAGTCGGTGTGTAAGTAGGGTTTCCTAAACTATAATTATGAGCCCCTAGGACTATTTTAAAGTATTCTAAGGTATTCTAAATGTATTCCAAGGGTTTTTAAAAGAGTTGTAGGGTTTTAAAGGGTGTAAAAAGGATGAGATTCGAGGTTGTTCGAATCGGGTAAGTATTTTTTCTTTGTAATTTATGCTTTCATAGTAGATTTCTGTCGCTTTGTACTATAGTTTTTTTTAAAAGGGTTTTCCATGTTAAATCTTTGTGTTCTCTTGTGATTGCTTGGAGCTCTTGGATTGCTATTTTAGATCCATATTTGTGTGATTCTATAGACCAAATCTTAATAGGTTTTTCTCTCTTGTCTAAAAGAGCGTGAAGATGTCTGTCTAAGGTTAGACTATTCGATGGATAGGACTTCGCTACTGACCAACTCTATAAATTGGAGGTCTTGGTTTCTTTTCCTCTCACATTTCTAAGCTAGAAAAACTCCCATCAATAAGCGTCATATGGGTGAGAAGTTGGAGAAGTTTGGTGAAAATATTATTCACCTTCTCCAATGGTATTTACCACCAGTTTTAATGGCAAATGGTCGATGAATGCATTTCAGTCTTGATTGAAGGTATGGGATCTCCAAGATTTGGAATTGCACAATTACATATGGTATTAGAGCAACATACATCTGAATCATGGAGCAAGGGCTACCATTGGGCTATATTGATTGTTCATCTAATATTAGTGTAATGAGTTATGGAGAAAATGACATATCTAATCAAATGATAAATGGTTAGAAAAGGACAAACAATTGATATGAACTATTGATGATGTAGGCCCACACCTTTATCTGACTAAGGGCTGGAAAGAAATGGACGACCTATAATGGTTTTACTAAAAAAGGTCCATAAAGACTATTAGTCATGCAGGCCCACATTTGATTGCTCATCCATCTCAAATTTCTCTAATGATATAATCATCCGTCAATAGCTATGGATAGGCATGGTCCACATTGACTATAGTAGACAATGTCCGGTCATTAACATAGGATGTCCATCATATAGGGCTAATTTCAATTGCATACCATTTCAAATCCTTTCAGGAGGATAGTGTTACTGTTACATCAATCATGCCGTGGAATCACAACTTAGGGGCGCGCGGCGAAAATAGGAGTAAAAGATAGCTTTTTTCTTAATTACTCTATGATAATTCTTGAATCTATATGAACCTTTAATTCATAAGGTAGAAAATTCCAAAAGCATTAATAAAAATAGTAAGCAAAGGCACCTTTACTTTAATGATTGACTAAATTCTTATTTACAACATACTTTAATGATTTATATAAGCAAAGGCACCATAAATTCTTAACTTAACTCAATAGAATAGCAAGTGCCTCTTTGGCTTTGTTAGAAAAGTGTTTTTTAGAAATTTATAAAACAATCCCTCATTAATACAGTATTTACATCCTGATACCTTTTCTAATTAATTTTTTATTAAGCTACCTCATTAATCAAGTATTGTCTGCTAAGTACCGTTAGTTTTATCTGACGTCCGTCGTTTGAAGTATGATTCTTGGACAAAAATGCCAACCAACGCGGAGCCTTTAACATGACAGGGATTGCACACGGTGCACTGTGGGCTCCACTATGATGTATGTTTTTAATCCATGCCATCCATCCAATTTACAAAATCATTTTAGGGCACAAGCCTAAAAATAAGGTAGATCCAAATCTCAATTGGACCACACTGTAGGAAATAGTGGTGATGAACGCGTACCATTAAAAACTTCCGGTGGCTAGAAAACTTTTGGATCAAGATGATATATATATATATATTTTTTCCCTTTATCCCGGTCTGTGTGTCTTAGTCAACAGGTTGGATGACAAACAAACATTATTATGGGCATTATAGAGGGCCGTGGGAAGTTTTTAATGGTGGGTGTTCAATCAGCACTGTTTCCTATGTTATGGTCCGGATGAGATTTAGATTTGCTTAATGTTTGGGATCATGGCCTAAAAGGAACCGGTAAAATGGATGAACGGCATGGATATACAATACATACATATATAAAGGCGGGTCTACGGTCAGGGTGCACCGTGGTAGGTTAAATCGCGGCAGCACCTGCTCCCAAACCTTTAACCCGACAGCAAAGACGCGGATTGGCTGTGCTCAAGGGACTTCATGATGTCAGAAGCTGTGTGGGACCTACATAGAATTCCTTAACAAATCCACTCCGTTCATCAGTTTTATAAGACAACAAAAGTAAAGAATCCATAATTCAGGAAGATCCAAAAACTCATATGGGGCACACCACACGAAACAGCAGGGATTTGACGCCCACCAATGGAAACTTTGTTGGGGCTACAAAATTTTTGTGCCAGGATGATATTTTATTAATACAGTTTATCTGAGTGGTAATAACCTTACGAACGGTTTGGATAGCCTGTCAACATCATGATCGGTTCTAGGAAGGTTTCAACCGTGGACGCTTGTATTCCAGCTATTAAATGTGGTGACATGAGTTTTCGATCCGCCTGATTTTTGGAATCCTGCCCTATTGTGGTAAAAAAAAACAGATGATCTGAGTGAATTTATGACGGCAATCCATGTGGACTCCACATCATTTCCGACTACATGAACTTCCTGTGCCAGTGTCACAGGCAATCCATGTCGGGTAAAGGCACCAAAGGGCCATTAACTTGGATTGCATATGGGCCCATCACGACGTATGTGTTTAATCCACACTGTCTATCCATTTTTCTAGATCATTTTAGGGTATTAGCCAAAACATGAGCAGATCCAAGTCTAGGTGGACCACACTTCATGAAATAGTGGTGATAAATGCCCACCGTTAAAAACTTCTCGTGGGCTACAAAAGTTTTGGATCAAGCTGATATTTGTTTTTTTACCTTCATCTAGGTCTGTGCGACCTAATCAGCTGGTTGGATGGAAAATAAGCATTATGGCCGGCATTAACGTTGGCCCTAGGAAGTTTTTAATGTTGATGTTTCCTATGCCGTGGTCCACCAAAGATTTGTATCTGCCTCATTTTTAGACTCATCCCTAAAATAACGTGGAAAAATGGGATGGTCTGCGTGGATACATCATGGTGGATCCTACGGAACACCGACCAGTGACCACGTCTGTTACTATGCAACGGCCTGTTTATGTTTTTTATTTTTCAGGTTTTTTATTTTATTTTTTTAAATTTTTAATAACACATTTACATCTGGTTACCTATTTAGCTTTTTTTAATTAAACTCATTAATTGATGGACATTTTTGTCATTTTAGGAAAAATCAATCTTTAAACTAGTGGCTCAAAGTCAAAGTACCCATTTGACAACTTCATTAATTAAGTAGCTTAATGAAAACTTAATTAAAAAGGTGTTGGGTTGTAAATATCATATTAATGGCTACTATTTGTAATTTTATTTATTTATTTTTTGTGATTTTGATTATGAAAAATCACTTGTTTAAGCTTTAAGTGAGCTTGGTTAGCCACTTCATTCATCAGTTTTTTAAAAATAATTATTTGTTTATTTATTTATTTTTAAATTTGCATATTTTTCTACTATACCTAACTCCTCGTTTTCAATAGTTGTTTTTGCTTGTAAAAACTTATAAAAAGCACGGATGAAACCCAAGATTTCTCACTAGTTGGAAGGTTTTTTTTTTTTTTTTTTTCGGTTAGCTTGTTAGTACATCCACTGTCAGTTCACACTTCACTGTTAGTTGGAAGGTTTGTTGATTGCAAATGAGTGTAATGTTGTGCACTTCCACATATGTGTCGTTATGGCGCATAGGTCTGAGATCATATCCAAACACCGGTTGGTCCAACCATGTTTTTTTCTAAAATTAACCAAACTTTAAGTGAGCTTGGTTAGCCACAATTTGCAAAACCAATGTTAGTACAAGACCTCAGTAGTGTTGAAACGAGGTATATATCTTTACTCGGTCTGCCACTTGAGCTATGGATCAGGGTGTTTGAAAACAAAATTAACCCCTCGAACAATCTTATTTTACCTAAATGTTCAACGGCCAATATCCTCTGGCATTGGCTAGAACATATGATTGTTAATAGCTTTTTCAGATACATTATATGAATAATTCTTATAACTAATCACAAAGTTATGGTCATCCAAAGTTATAGTGGCGTACATTAACTTTTTGCCACATCAGTTGGCCACTACATTAGCCTCCTCATGCTAGAAGGAAGTCCTCTAGTTTTGGATGATAATAGTCCATTTGACAACTATCTTTATAGTGTCTTCTTTAGCTTTGGTAGTAGGTGATGGTGAATGCTTACACGTCTGATCAAAATTTCATTTATAAGATGATGCTTTATAAATTATCATCTCTTCTTCTTCTTTAATAATCCGTAACCAGGGCATCAACTTTCATCATTTTTGCAATAATGGATAAGTGATTGTGGATTGCTAGAATGTTAATTGTGATTTTATTAGCACTCTTCAATACAATTTTCTAAGAATAACTAGAGAAAATCCTCTTTTTTAACCCACATAACCACATATATGTACAATTTAATATATACCCACATATTAGTCAAGGCATTAATAACATGTTGATAGAGGACCTATGGTCAAGATCATCAAACAAATGATTAAGATTAGCACATTGGCTTTATAGGGCACATGACACTAACATGAAGTATTATCGTTAGTACTACAATATGTGCACATTGGTTATCACTGAGAAGGTAAAATGGTACCGATCTTTGTAAAGTTTTTCGAGGTGACCATTAAAGTGTTCATTTCCTTTTCGATCAGGTTATCTGTGTGCTTCACATCATTGATCAGGTTTATCTTACCATGGTCAACTGATTACGTGATTCAATTGGAGTTTTTTCATAACTGAACTTTAATCCATCCATGAATTTTGTTGATGTCAAAATCTAGACCACCCTTCGCTCGATGCAGTGAACCTTCGAAGGACCCTGGCCTTGCACAAAGGGTAAGCAAAGGAGACCTTGGCTAAGTCAGGAGACCCTCCGATGCCTAAATTAGGCTAGGGAATCTAAGTCTAAGTTGAATGTAAAGAGAGAGTGCAAGATATTGCGTACGTGTAACAATGGGGTCCCCTTGTATTTATACCTACGCATTGGACGATTTGCGTCCGTCAATCTTAGCACGATTCACTCAATCAGTGGGATACTGTGATCATGGAGATTTCGTCTGTAATCCAAGAATTGTGTAGCACATCGTGTCTTAGAGGAGCATGTCTGCGGGCGAGATATTTGGTTATATCCGCATAAGGCAGTTTTCTGGTTTGTCACTCGGAATATCCACATTTAGCCTCAGCCTTGGATTCTCCCAGCCCAAGGCCGAGTACTAGTATTCGAGACTGATAGAATTCCCTTTGCCTTAGCTTCGGATCTAGAACTGAGGTGTTCTTGACTCTAAGTCTCAGACCATAACTACTGCACAGATTGACCTTTTTGTCAAGTTATTAAACGAGGATAGCGGCTAGGAGTCTAGACGGGTCGAGAGAGGACTTGGCCCTGCTTGTCCATCATACACTTTCGAGGTCTCCCCGCCGAGCTCCGAGGTAGGTAGTAGACTTAACTTGTCGAGTTGGATTTCCCCATAATAAAAGCCCCATACTCTTTTAGTTCGAACTTGGACTTAAAGATTAAATGTCTGGGGAAACGAGACAACGCCTTTGTATCTCTACACTCGATTGGGATGATCGGGGCACAATTAATGCGATTTGCACATCTCCGATCTTGCGTGCGGCACAATGGCTGCATCACTTCGGTTTCTGTCCTCTCATAGAGGACATGTGGCGACGGTTACGTTTTGCAGACGGCAGGATGAAGGAAACGGCGCCACGTGTGCCAGAGGGACGAGGAAGCGCCTGCATCTTAAATGACATCAAATGCTGAGAAGATCCTGACGTTGAGGCATAGGCCCAGACGTATCATACTCTTCCACATGTCCCTTGGCACTGATGTTGAGTCGTATCGGCCCTTAGTACAGTCGCTAGTAATGATGGCACCAAGCGATGAGACGGCTATATAAACCCCTCCTCCCCTCGCTCTCGCATTATAATATTCCCTGTTCCTCCTTTCTGAGTCACCTTCTGCCAAAGATTGCCTTCGTCGGAAATCGCCGTTGTCGAAAATCATCCTTCTGTGGGAGATCATCGCTGGACAAAGGATTCCCGATTGTTGAAGGGAAGATTTAATCCAGCGGAAGACATCGGATCTGGAAAAAACTTTCACCAGGGGAGATTGTCTACAACGCTGTGAGTCTTCTAATACTTAATGCTTCTTTCCTTTATGTCGAGTGACTCTTACGAGATGAGTTCGATACGAGGAGCTGGTTCGGAGGCTAAACCAGAAACCACAGCCTCAGGACCCGGAGAGTCTGAAGGCCCTCTCGAGGCCATACCCCTCTACAACCTAGCTCCGACTCAAGGATCCGCAAGTTAGAGGGCCAAGAGTCATGGTAAAGGACCAAAGAGGGCTCTCCGAGATCCCACGGGGCAGTCGAAAGCAGGCCCCAGGGGAGGCAGGACAAGACCAATAGTCCTTGGGGGATCGATAATAATTGAGTTCCAAATGGTTCAACTCCGCGAAGATTATCAGATCCCCAGCTCAGTCCACATCCGAGCCCCTGCCCCCACAGACCAAACAGGGTCTTTGGCTGAGGGCGAGATTGCCATCTTTGTTTGTGCTCTCCAATGTGGACTTCAAGTCCCCCTCCATCCCTTCCTGCACGAGCTAACAACGCAACTAAAAATTGTGCCGGGGCAGTTGGTCCCGAATTCTTGGAGGACTCTAGCTTCCACTTTTGTTCTCTGGCATCGGGCAAGGAACTAGAGACTGACGCTAGAGGAATTTTTGTTCCTGTACATGGCCAAATACGATTACATGGACAAGGCCTGGTGGTACTTCTCGGCCAGGCCCCCATGTCTCTCAGGTCTGACAACTCAGCTCCCTTCTTCCAACAAAGACTGGAAGGGGAAGTGGTTCTGAGCCTCGGGGGAATGGGAAGCCCCAACCTCTAAATTGGATCGGCTATGGACTCGAGTCCCTACCAAGTTCACCAATCCAGGTCGTCGGACACTTCTTTAATCGTATTGTGTATTCAGTTCTTTCTTGTGCTCAATCTTATTATTTGTTTTTGCTTGCAGTTCAACCGAAGGGGGCCCTCGACCTCTCCGCCTTCCACAAACGTCAGGTTGACCGAGTCTGAGTGATCCCTGTAGATCGACGCGCCTAGTTTGGGCTCATCAACCCGGAGAGTCTAGTGTCGTCCGGCTTTTGTAGAGTTCGG
The DNA here is from genome assembly GCF_029962835.1 of Magnolia sinica. Taxonomy (NCBI): domain Eukaryota; kingdom Viridiplantae; phylum Streptophyta; class Magnoliopsida; order Magnoliales; family Magnoliaceae; genus Magnolia; species Magnolia sinica. The sequence goes on along the minus strand of NC_080578.1, from coordinate 9,210,626 downwards.
CCCACTCCTTTTGCTTTGGGTAAGCAGGGTTAGGGACATCGGAGATTAATTTGCCGACCCTCATTGATTCCGTGGATCACACTGGGCTAATTTCTTTTTTTTTTTTTAAAAAAAGAGGGATGGAGGTAGGTGGTTCAAAGAGGAGAAGGCCACCGCATCATCCGATGGATGTCGTCCTCTCCTTTAAACCAAAAACGAAGGTGATGCCGAGGAAGAGGAAGGCTTCTGAGGCTAAGGCCGAGGCCGCCCCAGCTGTAGAACTAGCTAGAACTGTGCTCGCCATAGCCCTCCTTGGGGCTGTTCCTGTCACTGGTCTGACCCCCGCTCCTGAGGTTCCGGTTGCTGAAGCTCCTGCCAGAGTTGAGCTTATCACCATCTCGTCCCCTTCTGTGGAGGAGCAAGTCCCCAAGGTGGGTCCTTCTGAGGTAAAGAGGGAGGTAGTAGGGGAGACTCTCGGCATAGTTGCCTTTGCGTGATCTGCGATCCCCCTTGCTGGAGCCGAGCCCATAGTCGGCCATGCTAATGTCTTTGCCGGGTATGCGAACGCACCCAAGGTGGCTGTCTAAGCTTCTGCGGCCAGCGGGGTCAGAGGAGCTTCCGCACCCTCTCTAAGGGGAAGAACTTCCACACCCTCTCCAAGGGGGGAAGCTTCCACATCCTCTCCAAGGAGAGGAGCTTCCACACCCTCTCCAGGAGTCCTATCTCCTGGTTTTCATATGGCTCAGCTGAACCCTTGGGTAGCTAAGCATGTACTAGAGGCGCAGATAGCCGACATTGTCTCCCGTCGCCATGTCAACTTCATGAACGACTATGTGGCTGTATGCTACCAGTTGTTGCCAATGATAATAGAAGTGAAGGAGAAGCTGAAAGAGATGTAATGACTCAAAGCAGGGTGGGCCAAATTTGTGGTCGAGATGACAGAATAAGAAGCAGAGTGGGCCAAGCTTGAGAAGGAGAGAGCAGAGCGAGACGCGCAGCGAATTGAGCTTGAGAAGAGGCTGGAGGCTTCAGTCACGGAGCAGGAGGAGCTGAGGAAGGCTGCTGTGGAGGGCTAAGCAAGAGAACTTGCGCTCTAAGGTGAGGTCAACCAACTCTAAGCTCGCTTAGATACGGCTCAACTCGAGGTTAGGCATTTGTGCCGGGCTAACAAAGACCTGGAGTTCAGGGCCTCGAAAGCTAAGTCGGGGCTCGAAGTGGCGAAAGAGAAGCTTAAGGTGGAGCAGCAGATGGTGGCAAACTAATTAGTTCAGCAACAGAGGGTCCTTGAGTCTGCTGCGTCTGCAGAGAAGGCTTCCTTGCGGGCAGAGCTTGACGTTCAAGCGGTCTCGCAAGCGACCGTAGTGTGGCAGATACAAGGATTCCGCTGAAAGGGTCAAGGAACTGGATAAATTGTATTACTTCGGCCATAACACTAGCTTTGACGCTTGCCTGGTCGAGGTTAGAAAGCTTTATCCTACTCTCAACTTCGACGCTCTCATGGCAGACACCGCTGGTGACGCCGAGCTTGTTGGGCAGACGAGCCCGAGAATGCCCCACCTGCTGTGGATATTGTCCAAGGCGCTCCTGTCACCGAAGCCACTGTCGACGCTCAGCCCCCCCAGCTCGGTAGCTGGTCCCTCTGTTCGGAGGGAATAACAAGTTCCCATTTCTTTTTTTTTTTGTAAATGGATTTCTCTTTTATATTAATGACGATTGTTGGCATACGGATTGTTCGTGTGTATTGATTGTTGTGATGATTCTTAGATGTCTAATGTTTTAAGGACCAGCCCCTTGAGGGGCCACCTCCCCCACGAATGGCGTGCTCAGTCGATTTCGCAGATTTGTTGATGGGCCAATCCCCTTTCTTAGGGAGTCTGGACGTCTCCGGGCTTTTTCCCCAGAGTATGAGAGAATTTCTATATAGATTTTCATGGGTTTAACGTCCCGACCCCTTCTCAAAGGAATCGGTCTGTTAAGTTAGCCTCGACTTATCAGAGGTAACTTCTTTCGCTTGTAGATAGTCTGAGATAAGTTGGGCAAGTAGACGATGTGGAAAGAAAACTTTTATTAGAGGCCTTAAGAGGCTAGTAGCTTTGAGTAGTACATTTATTGAGGGCCTTCAATGGTCATTACATTAGAGATAATGGATTTTCAGGTGCTCGACGTTCTAGGGGTGGGGGAGTTGATGGCCTTTAAGATCCTCAAAGTGGTAGGAACTAGGCTTAGTCGATCAAACCACACGGTATAACCCCTCACAATTGGGTTCGAGTGCCCTAGCCCCCGGTTCTGCAGTGTTCTGGAAGACTCGGTGAAGGACTAAGTCTCACGGACGGAATCGCCTAGTCTTGACCTTAGAATTGTAGAATCGTACCACCTACTGATGCCGAGCGGTAACCTAGAGTCTGGAGATATCTCTAGCTTCCTCAAGTAAGTCCAGGTTAGCTGCAATCTGCTCGGTGTTTTGATCTTCCCAATAGTTCCTGACCCGAGCTGTAGGGAGGCCGATTTCAACTGGCACCATCACCTCTGAATCGTAGGAAAGTGAGAATAGAGTTTTCCGAGTAGATGACTGAGTTATAGTCCTATAAGCCCAGAGGACAAATGGGAGCTCTTCGGCCCAGTTACCTTTCGATTTCTTTAATTTTATTTTGAGATGGTGCTTGATAACTTTGTTAACTGTCTCTACCTGTCCATTGGATTGCGGGTGCAGAGGCGAAGAATACGCATTCAAAATGCCGAGCCCCCAACACATTCCTCGAAACTTGTTGTTATCGAACTGTCCGTGGGATCCCAAATCGACAGATGATGTTCTTCCAGACAAAATCAACCACCTTCTACTCTGTAATTTTTGCGACAGGCTCAGCTTCGGCCCACTTGGTGAAGTAGTCAACTGCGACAATAACAAACTTGACCTGCCCTTTCCCTGTGGGTAGACGTCCGATTATATCAATTCCCCATTGAGCGAACGACCACGATCCGCTCATGGGAGTCATTTCTTTCGCAGGTTGCCTCGGCACATTTATGTATTGTTGACACTTGTTGCACCTTTGAACGTAGTTCTTTGAGTCCTCCTTGATGGTCGGTAAGAAATCCTTGGTGGAGTATTTTCAGAGCCAGAGCCCGACCACCAGAGTGATTTCTTCAGATGCTTTCATGAATCTCTCCAATCACATAGTCAGCTTCATCGGGTCGGAGACACTGAAGGTAGGGCTGTGAATGTCCTTTTCTGTACAAGATTGTTCACTCCCCAAGTATAGGGTTGTGATGTAGTAATAAACTCGGTGAGACCGAGGTCGAATCCCAAGAGACTGATACCTGTACGTAATCTGAAACTAGGTAGAAATAGAACTAGCCTAAGATGAAATCTAAATCAAATATAAATTGATGAAAAATGGTAAGAGATTAATGTAAAACTTAAGAGAAATCAGAGATAAGAAACTAGGGATTCAGAGAATCCACTTGTAGAGATCAGGGAGATCTTATGCCTGCTTCAAAAATCATGAAAATTAAACTGAACTTCCTCTGATATAATTTTAAAGAGATGAAAAGTATATGAATTAGAATGGATTCCATCACCAAACCATACCTAGGAGACAAAGAAAACAACAGAATTATACTAATTACCAACCAATCAACATGCTTTGAAGGTTAGGAAGGGTACGGTCATCCGACCATGCCCATGAGACAATAATGAACAACAGGGCTTCTTGACGTCATAAACATAAAAAGGAGAAAGAAATACTCAAAGCCATCACAGATTTATTATAATTTCAGTCACAACAAACTATTAAAAACTAAAAGTATTCCCTTAATTGAACCGTAATCAAGATAGTTCAACAATATAAATTAAATCAAAGGCATAAAGTAAAGTCTCCCATCACGTTACAAGCTTCACCTCTTAGCCCTAACTAAGAGGTTTAGCCTAACATGATTGGGCTTGATCTCTCAAATAATAATAAATAAATAAAAATAATAAAAAATTAAAACTTTAAAGAACAAACTCTCTATCTTCTCTCTCTCTCCCTTGCAATCGTCCAAGCCCAAACCGAGATTCCCTCCCCTTCTCTTTTCTTTCTTCCCTTTATAAGAGTAGGGGCTGGTTGCAGCTTGCGCACAACACCTTTACGCACAACAGAAAGTCGATGGATTGTTGGAGTGCGTTGAGAAGCCGGTTGGTGGAGTTTTACGTAGCTCTACTTACGCAGCAAAGAACAGATCCTCCCAACGCCCATGTTCCTGTGATTCTGTCCAAAAGAATAAAATCCCTTCGGACGTTTTTAAGTGGCCTACACGATGGACGGTCCAGATCGGCCGTCCGATCATCACCATGGGCATATAATAGCCCCAAAACCGGTCAGCAGGGAACGCGAAAATAGGGCCGGCGTAAAATAGTTACGCTGTGACGATGGTGGGGTCCATGATCGGCTTCAACAGATAGATCCATTCAGTCCATTCGATTCACGAGAAAAAATCGTTCAGAGATGGATGATTTTGGATCGATTTATGTATGGCCCATTGAATTGTAACCCAGCCATCCATCCTGCGTTTAAATGGTTGAGATTTGACATCTGCTGTATTTTGAAATTACGTCACCTACGCCTGAGTGAGATTGGACGTGTGAGTCTCATAGACGGTCCGGATCTGATCGTTGATGCACGATGGTGGCCCACAAAGATCTGTCCGCAAGTCCCTGTGCGGACGCTGGAAGGAAAAACGGGCTTTCCGTTTTTTGGAAGGAGTCTCGGTCAAGACACGGTTTGAACCTCTCTTCGTTGCCGTGTATGGCTAGTGCACTTATGCACTATGCACACCCATCTCATATGGGGTCCACATATGATGTTCGCGAGAAATATGCACCGTCCATCTTCTGAATCATCAAATTTAAGGGGTTGAGACCAAAGTTGAAGCATATCCGAAGATTAGGTGGGCCCAGAATCAACTGTTTATGGGTTGATTTGACAGTTGTGCCACTTTCAGAGGTATCTAATGGCTGAAATTTTACGTGTACGGTTAATTTATGGCCCTTAGGCCATATATGAAGTTTCGAGCCAAACAGATGATGGAAACCTAGTGATCTTGCATTTTGGCTGACTTTCAGGCCGCTTGAGTTTCAGTTTCTCAATTTTCGTGGACCCCTGACGTGTAATTCCGTTGATCTTGGTCCCCTGGAGTCCGTCCCTTGCCCTTGGTGTCATCAGCACGTTAAATCTATGCTTTATCATCCTTTTTCAGTCTAAGCTCGTAAGTACACTCTGCATCACAAGCACGATTAAATCAGCTATTAAACAGTATTATGCTTATAGATCCAGGTAATAACTAGGGTCTAATATGCAATATTTGACCTTCAACACAACCACCAACCAGCATTTTGCTAGTCCTGAGCAAAATATGCGAAAAATAAGTTGAGAACTACAAGAAAATTTCTATGTACTTGAATGAATTTTGTAAAATAATCTAGATACGAGAATTCTAAGACTCATGAATGTTGGGCATTACTATCTCCTGGACTCGAGCGCACGATAACTTCATAGTCGAGTTCAAAATATCAATCCATCAATCAGAACAATTCTAAACATTAAGTTTCATAGGTGTATAGTCTAATGTTGGCTTATCATCATTAAAATTCACTTCTCTATCTCAGGATATCATTGGTAACCAACACGAGAATTACCAAAACTTGCCTCACAAATCATCTTTTTATCATTTTATTTTTATTTTTATTATTATTATTATTAATTTTTTGCTTTTGATTTTTCTAGTAAAAGTAACGTCAAGAAGGGGAATCAAATCCTTACCTACAGGGAGCAAACCTATGATGAAGACTGTACACCCAACTTTTTTCACATATCATCCATGGGGAATTAAATCTACACGTATAGGGAGCAAACCTATAGTATAGACCATTCACCCAATCCTTTCAATTTCTCAGGTTAGTTCCTTTCAAGCTTAGTGATCACCAAGTTAATCCTTTAATATCGAACTGAACCCTTAATGTGCAAGCGAGATGTGTTTTGTGAAATCATGACTCAATCAATGTTTACAACTTTTAATTCCGGATTAACAATTCAAACTTAATTGTGTAATCTAAAAGATATTGAATCCAAGAGTTATAAATTACCAACATTACGTATCTTGAAATTCACAAGAAAATCCAAAAAAATTAAAAATTTTCACAATTTTTTCTCAAGACCAAGAAAACACTGATTAGGAACCTAATCTCCCACCCCTAACCTAAAATCTACATTGTCCTCAATATAAAAGAAATAAGCATGCAATGCACATGGGACAACAAAAATATAAGAGGAGTGATGGAAAGATAGTACTTGGACGAAAGAATCAAGACGCTTTCCAAAAATATCTACGTAAGAGTGGGTCAGCACAAGAGAGAAACCAACAGAAGTAAAATAAAAATAATAAAAATAAAATCCTACCTACACTATTTTCGCAGGTGCTCTCGATTGCATTTAGCGTATGCAACAAGCCTTTAAACTCCTAGGTTGCCCCTAGTGGACGAGTTGTAGTCTCGTGAGGGTTTGCAGCAATGTTACCCACAAATATTGAACTAACTAACTAGGAAAATGAAACGGAATGAAAAGCTGGGTTGGCTCCCAGGAGTGCTAAGTTTACCGTCTATCCTAAAACAGCATAAAGGAAACTATCCTAGTCCTATGAAAACAGGAAACCTGCCTATACCTCCATCAGACTAGGGGATCAATCTTGGTAAACAGGATCAGTCAGAGATATGGATATATCCTCTGAATCAAATTTCTCGACAAATGGCTTTAAGCAATGTCCATTTACTTTAAACTCCTTACTATTGTTAGGATCTCTTATCTCAACGACCCCATGAGGATACGCAGTGACCACAATGTAAGGGCCAGTCCAACGAGATCAAAGCTTACCTGGAAAGAGATGTAATCGAGAATTATACAAAAGGACTTTCTAACCAGGTGTGAATGATTTTCGTAGAATACGTTAATCATGAAACGCCTTCATTCTGTCTTTGTAAATTCTCGAGTTTTCGTACGCATCGTTCCAAATTTTTTCAAGTTCATTTAATTGAAGTTTACGTAGCGAGCCAGCTTTGTCCAAATTGAAATTCAGATTTTTGATCGCCCAGAACGCTTTATGTTCCAACTCCACAGGCAAGTGACAAGCTTTCCCATAGACAAGTTTAAAGGGAGACGTTCCAATAGGGGTTTTAAAAGCAGTACAGTATGCCCATAAGGCATCGGTCAATTGGATTGACCAATCCTTACGATCAGGGTTAACCGTTTTCTCTAGGATATATTTGATCTCCCTATTGGAAATCTCAGCTTGTCCACTTATCTGTGGATGGTATAGGGTGCTCACCTTATGAGAGATACCGCATTTCTTCATTAAGCTCTCGAATGGTCTATTACAAAAGTGTGAGCCCCCATCAGTATACTCATTATTTCGGCACGGAATTGCTTCGACCCATTTAGTGATATAATCTACGGCGAGCAAAATATACAAATTTTCAAAAGATTGGGGGAATGGTCCCATGAAATAAATGCCTTAGCAATCAAATGCTTTTATGATAAGGATGAGATTCAAAGGCATCATATTTATATGGGACAATGCTCCCAATTTCTGACAACGCTCACACGCCTTGCAAAATTCATGAGTGTCCCTGAATATAATGGGCCAATAAAAGCCACACTGCAAAATCTTAGCTATGGTCTTTTTAGCAGAAAAGTGACCACCACAGGCCTGTGAGTGACAGAAGGAGATGACACTTTGATGCTCATCGTCTGGCACACATCTCCTTAGGATCTGGTCAATATTTAAACAAATATGGATCGTCACAGAAAAAGTTGTGCACTTCGGTAAAGAATTTCTTCTTATCTTGTGCAGTCCACTTTGTCGGTATAGAACCTGTGGCAAGATAATTAGCAATATCAACGAACCAAGGTGAATGAGAGACTCTAAACAGTTGTTCATCAGGGAACATGTCATTGATATGGGTCACCTCAAGGGAATCCGAGGTATTAAGGCGAGAAGGTGGTCGGCCACTACATTCTCTACTCCCTTTTTATCTTTAATTTCCAAATCAAACTCTTGGGGTAGAAGGATCCATCGTATCAGGCGAGGCTTAGAATCATTCTTAGAAAGAAGATACTTAAGTGCCGCATGATCTGTGAAGATAATGATCTTGGATTCGATCAAGTAAGACCTAAATTTGTCCAAGGTGAACACTACGGCTAAGAGTTCCTTTTCCGTAGTCGAGTAGTTCACTTGGGCAGGATTTAAAGTCCTACTCGTGTAATAAATGACGTAGGGCCTCTTATCTTTTCTTTAACCTAGAACCGCTCCAAGAGCATAATTAGAAGCGTTGCACATAAGTTCAAAAGGAATGCTCCAGTCGGATTTATATGATGGTGCACTAGTCAACATACCCTTAAGCTTAGTGAAAGCTTCTTGGCATTGCTCAGTCCACTCGTATGGTGCATCCTTTTGCAGAAGATTACATAAGGGACGAGAGAGGAGACTAAAGTCCTTTATGAATCGTCTATAAAACCCTGCGTGTCCTAAGAAGGATCACGCATCTCTGATGTTCTTAGGTGGAGGTAGGTTAGAGATAAGATCAATTTTTACCTTATCCACCTCGATTCCTTTGGACGAGATAATATGTCTAAGGACAATTCCCTTATGAACCATGAAATGACACTTCTTCTAATTAAGTTCCAAGTTCTTTTCTTCACATCTTTTCAGCACACATTTAAAACTTTCTAAACACTTGCTGAAAGATGAACCGAAAACAGAGAAATTGTCCATCAAGACCTCTAGATATTTCCCCACCATGTCAGAAAAGATACTCATCATATAACGCTGAAAGGTGACAGGGGCATTACATAATCCGAATGACATCTTTCTATAGGCAAAAGTGCCATAAGGACATGTAAATGTGGTCTTTTTCTGATCCTCAGGGGCGATTTCAATCTGATTGTAGCCCGAATACTCGTCAAGGAAACAGTAATAGGAATGACCAGCTAGTTTTTTCAAGATTTGATCAATGAAGGGCAAAGGAAAATGGTCCTTCTTCGTGACGGTATTCAGCTTCCTGCAGTCAATGCACATTCTCCAACCAATAGTAACTCTAGTTGGCACGAGTTCATTATTGGCAGTGGTTACGATGGTGATCCCGGACTTCTTAGGAACCACCTGAGTTGGACTCACCCATTGACTATCGGATATGGGGTATATGATACCCACATTTAATAGTTTAAGAACCTCAGCCTTAACTACTTCCCTCATGTTTGGATTTAGTCTACATTGTGATTGTCGAGCGGTCTTCGCATTATCCTCAAGATATATGCGGTGAGTACAAATCGAGGGGTCGATTCCCTTGAGGTCCGCTATCGTCCATCCAAGGGTTCCCTTATACTAAATGAGAGTAGATATAAGCATACTCTCTTGTTCTTTCTCCAGGTGAGCAGAGATCACCACTGGGTATATCTCATCTTGACCTAAATAGACATATTTCAAATCAGAGGGCAAAGGTTTTAGGTCAAGCTTCGGTGGCTTGAGGTTAGACGGTAGAGGTACTACATCAGTTTGGGGCAACTCTTCAAATTATGGCCTCCACCGATTAACTTCAAGTACCGGTGCAGTATCAAGCAAGGCACACGTCTCCCTGATCATGTCATCATCAAAATCATGGGAGTGGGCCAGACATGTCTCTAGAGGGTCAGAGGATAATGTTAGAGGTGTTGTATCTTTCACTAAAGAGTCAATCATGTTAATGTCGTGGAAATCGTCATCATCCTCTAAGTTTCTGCCGTTATTGAAAAAGATGTTTAACTCCAATGTCATATTCCCAAAGGACATAGTTATGACACCATTCCTACAATTGATAATTGCGTTTAAAGTGGCAAGGAGTGGGCGACCAAGAATGACGGGAATCTGAGTGCTCATGTTATTGATGGGTTCGGTGTCCAGGATGATAAAATCTACAGGGTAGTAAAATATATCAACTTGGACGAATACATCCTAAATTATCCCTCTTGGTACACGAACAAAGCGATCAGCAAGTTGTAGTGTGGTTAGGGTGAGTTTTAATTTACCTAAACTTAACTGTTTGTATACCGAGTAGGGAATCGAATTGCGCTCGCTCCTAAATCAAGAAGTGCATGATCAATTCGATGGTCCCCGATTACACATGATATGGTTGGGCTACCGGGATCTTTGAATTTCTGTGGCACGTCTTGCTTTAGGATGACACTCACTTTCTCAGTCAGGAAGATCTTCTTTTGAATACTTTACCGTCGTTTGGTCGTGCATAAGTCTTTCAGGAATTTGGCATATAAAGGTATCTATTTTATGACATTAAGTAGAGGAATGTTGACTTTCACTTGTTTCAACACCTCTAGGATATCCTGAGAGTTAGAAAGAGGTTTTGGTGCGACCAACCGTTGGGGGAATGGAGCAACTGGCTTTTCTAGAAGTTCCGGTTCTAATTTTTGTGGGGTCTCACTAGATCCATTATTGTTATCCTCTTCTGGTTCTTGAGGCTTTTCGGGCCTAACCGGGAGGGTTTTTATCAATGATTTTCCCACTCCTAAGAGTGGTGATGGATTTAGCGTGCTCCATTTGATTTGAAGAGCTGTGATCACTTATCTCGTAATGCGGTTTAGGATTGGGGAGCGGTTGTGCAGGAAGCATCCCCTTTTCTATAACCGTCATACGTGAATTCATCTTTTGCATAAAGTCTCGCATTGCCTGGGTCAGCTCTTGCATGGAATTTTGAACCGGTTCTTCTTGAGGTTTCCCCTGATTTGGATTTTGATTGAAGAAACCTTGAGGAGTAGCAGTTTGTCCATTTCTCCAACTAAAGTTTGGATAAGTTTTCCAACCAGGATTGTACGTATTAGAGGTTGGTTCATTGAAAGGTCTTTGATAATTATTTACGGCATTGGATTGTTCATTCAACACTTCTCGAAAGGCAGGTATTGTAGGACAATTTTCAGTTGTATGAATGTTGCAATCATAGATGCCGCAAACACTTTCATTAACCTTATCCTTCTTTCCTTCCATGGCCTCAACTTTCCTTATGAGTGTAGTTACTTTACATTTGAGATCATCCTCTTCTTTCAATAGATACAATCCACCTTTCTCCTTTAATTAAGTCGACTTAGACGTGGTGTTCGATTTTGGGTAATAATCCCATGATTGTGTTTTTTCAGTAAGACTATCGATGTAATCCCATACCTCGTCAACATTTTTATTAATAAACTCTCCATTACACATTGTCTCGACCATTTGGCGCATGGAAGATGTCAGTCCATCATAGAAAAAATTTATAATGCGCCACGTTTCAAAGCTGTATTGTGGGCATAAACTGACCAAATCCTTGAACCTTTCCCAACATCGGTAAAATGTTTCATCCTCCTTTTGGGTGAAGTTCATGATTGCTTTTCTAAGGGTAATCGTTTTATGATGTGGAAAAAATTTCTTTATAAATTCCCTCTGCATGTCATTCCATGTGCCAATGGATCTAGGACGCAGTGAATGTAACCACATCTTAGCCTTCTCCTTTAAGGAAAAAGAAAAGATTCTCAGCCTGACTGTGTCCTCAGACATATTTTGAAAATATAAAGTAGCTATGATCTCATCAAACTCTTTCAAATATAGATATGGTTCTTCAGATTCAAGCCCATGGAACTTAGGAAGGAGTTGAATAACCCCTGGCTTGATGTCCATATGTCCTATATTTTCAGAAAAAATCATGCATGAGGGTATACTCACCCCCGCTGGTTGTAAATAATCTCGTAAAGTACGAGGCGGGGGTACTTGATACACCTCATTCTCATCATGAATGTCTTCCACCCTGGGTTGAGGTAGAAGAGGTTGGTTCTCAGCCATCACTTCAATTAACTCAGGGGATTTCGAGTGGTGTTTAGTCCTGCGATGGATAGTTAACCCCTCAACCAATCCTCCTTCAGTCAAGAGACGTCGAGTGTTGTCATGGGCCCACTTGGGCATGAAACACTCGCAGTCCTCAATCAAATTCAAAACCTAATCTTAAGAAAGGACAAGAAAATCTAAAAAGAAAGAGAGGGTTGGAAAGAAGTTACCAATTTGGAGTCCCTAAGTTAAAAACCTGAAAATTAAACAAAATAAGTTAGATTCTAAAAAGAGAAGGGCTAAAATTAGGAAATCCTTAAGAAAGAAAGATAGCAGTAAACTGATTTGTAAAAGAAGGAATTCCTAAAAGAAAGTGGAAATTTTTAAAATAAATTAGGAAAGTCCTAAACTAGAAAGTAAGTTACTAAAAGGGATCTGAAAAATAGAAAGTAGAGAAAGTGCTTACCGAATTAGAAATTTCTATCTTAAAAGCCTACAAAATAAGAAAGTTAGTTTCTAAAAATAAGACCCAGAATTAGAAAGTTAAAAAAAAAAAATGAGTTACTTTCTAAAATCAGAAAGAATTTCTAAAAAGAAATATAACTAACCTAGTTTCTAAAAACAAAAGAGGAAAGTTTCTAAAAATAAACTAGTTCCTAAAAATAGAAAAATACTAGAAAATAGAAAATTTCTAAAATTCAAAGAAAGCCTAGAATAAGAAATTTTCTAAAACTCAAACCCTAATTCTAAAAATAGAAAAAGTAGAGGAATTAGAAAGGGATTACCAATTTAGAAGTTATTTCAGAATCCTACAAAATAGGAAAACAGGTTAGTTCCTAAAAATAAAATAAAAAAAACCTTTAACCCAAAGTTAGTAAAATCCTAATCTTAACCTAATTCTAAAACTAATTAATTTCAGAAAACATAACCGTCAATCCCCGGCAACGGTGCCAAAAACTTATTCACTCCCCAAGTATAAGGTTGTGATGTAGTAATAAACTTGGTGAGACCGAGGTCGAATCCCAAGGGACTGATACCTGTATGTAATCTGAAACTAGGTAGAAATAGAACTAGCCTAAGATGAAATCTAAATCAAATATAAATTGATGAATAATGGTGAGAGATTAATGTAAAACTTAAGAGAAATCAGATATAAGAAACTAGGGATTCAGAGGATCCACTTGTAGAGATCAGAGAGATCTTATGCCTGCTTCAAAAATCATGAAAATTAAACAAAACTTCGTCTGATATAATTTTAAAGAGATGAAAAGTATATGAATTAGAATGGATTCCATCACCAAACCATACCCAGGAAACAGAAAACAACAGAATTAAACTAATTACCAACCAATCAATATGCTATGAAGGTTAGGAAGGGTATCGTCATCCGACTATGCCCATGAGACAATAATGAACAACAGGGCTTCCTGACGTTATAAACATAAAAAGGAGAAAGAAATACTTAAAGCCATCGCAGATTTATTTTAAGTTCAGTCACAACAAACCATTAAAAACTAAAAATATTCCCTTAATTGAACCGCAATCAAGATAGTTCAACAATATAAATTAAAACAAAGGCATAAAGTAAAGTCTCCCATCACGTTACAAGCTTCACCTCTTAGCCCTAGCTAAGAGGTTTAGCCCAACATGATTGGGCTTGATCTCTCAAATAATAATAAATAAATAAAAATAATAAAAAATTAAAACTTTAAAGAACAAACTCTCTATCTTCTCTCTCTCTCTCCCTTGCAATCATCCAAGCTCAAACTGAGATTCCCTCCCCTTCTCTTTTCTTTCTTCCCTTTATAAGAGTGGGGGCTGGTTGCAGCTTGCGCACATCACCTTTACGCACAACAGAAAGTCGGTGGATTGTTGGAGTGCGTTGAGAAGCCAATTGGTGGAGTTTTACGCAGCTCGCCTTACGCAGCAAAGAACGAATCCTCCCAACGTCCATGTTCCTGTGATTCTGTCCAAAAGAATACATCCCTTGGGACGTTTTTGAGTGGCCTACATGATGGACGGTCCAGATCGGTCGTCCGATCATCACCATGGGCATATAATAGCCTCAAAATTGGTCAGCAGCGAACGCGAAAACAGGGCCTGCGTAAAACAGTTACGCTGTGACGATGGTGGGGTCCATGATCGGCTTCAACAGATAGATCCATTCAGTCCATTCGATTCACGAGAAAAAATCGTTCAGAGATGGATGATTTTGGATCGAGTTATGTATGGCCCATTGAATTGTAACCCAGTCATCCATCCTGCATTTAAATGGTTGAGATCTGACATCTGCTGTATTTTGAAATTACGCCACCTAGGCCTGAGTGAGAGGGGACGTGTGAGTCTCATAGACGGTCCAGATCTGACCGTTGATGCACGGTGGTGGCCCACAAAGATCCATCCGCAAGTCCCTGTGCGGATGCTGGAAGGAAAAACGGGCTTTCCGTTTTTTGGAAGGAGTCTCGGTCAAGAGACGGTTTGAACCTCTCTTCGTTGTTGTGCACGGCTAGTGCACTTATGCACTATGCACACCCGTCTCATATGGGGTCCACATATGATGTTCACGAGAAATATGCACCGTCCATCTTCTGAATCATCAAATTTAAGGGGTTGAGACCAAAGTTGAAGCATACCCGAAGATTAGGTGGGCCCAGAATTAACTGTTTATGGGCTGATCTGACAGTTGTGCCACTTCCAGAGGTATCCAATGGCTGAAATTTTATGTGTACGGTTAATTTATGGCCCTCAGGGCATGTATGAAGTTTCGAGCTAAACAGATGATGAAAACCCAGTGATCTTGCATTTTGGCTGACTTTCAGACCGCTTGAGCTTCATTTTCTCAATTTTCGTGGACCCCTGGCGTGTAATTCCGTTGATCTTGTTCCCCTAGAGTCCGTCCCTTGCCCTTGGTGTCATCACCGCGTTAAATCTATGCTTTATCATCTTTTTTTAGTCTGAGCTCGTAAGTACACTCTGCATCACAAACACGATTAAATCAGCCATTAAATAGTATTATGCTTGTAAATCCAGGTAATAACTGGGTCTAATATGCAATATTTGACCTTCAACAAAGATCCTGTCCAAGAGCACGTACTGTGCCGCTCTGACTCTTAGGCGTCTAGCCTCCAAATTGTCCGAGGGGACCTCACCAGCTGTGAGGTAATTGTAAATTGAGTCCATCTAGCTCGGAGAGTCTTCTACTAGGTTGACCATTTTCTCCTCTGCTTGGTTAATGCTTGGATATTCTATGAACTCTACGGGAATGACTCGCGGGATCTTTCCTTCCGTGGTTAAGGCTAGCTTTGCTAGGGCGTCGACCTAGGAATTCTCCGCTCTAAGAATTTGACTGATAGTGCAGCTCAAGAATCTTTCTATCAGTTTTCTTGCTTCAGCCAGGTAAGCCACCATCCTAGTCTCCTTGGCCTCATATTCGGTGGAGATATGATTCACTACCAGCTGAGAATCTACATAAAGTGACTGGACCCCCAGACTGGCCGCCAGCCTGAGTCTATCCAGCAGAGCCTCATACTTCACCTCATTGTTAGAGGCATTGAAACCGAGTCTGATCGCGTACTGGATGGATGTAGAATCAGGCGCAACCACGACAATTCCTACTTTGGCGCGCTTGCATTGGACGACCTATCCACATAGAGAATCCATCCTGACTTTGATACTGTCTCTTGATTGCTTGGAAAAACAGGCGAAGGAGCCATCTCCACCTCGGCGTTGATCCCTTCTTCGCTCGGGACAGTGAACTCCGCAATGAAGTCGGCCACAGCCTGACCCTTAATCGCGGTCCTTAGTTGGAACTAGATATTGAACTCCCCGAGTTTGATTGCCCACTTTGTTAGCCGACTCGACACTTCGGGCTTCTGGAGGACTTACCTGAGGGGAGAGTCGGTCAATATAATAATGGAATGGGCCTGAAAGTACAGACGTAACCTCTGAGCCAAGACAACGAGATAGAGTGCTAGCTTTTCCAGAGCCGGATACATTGTCTCGGCAGGTACCATTGCTTTACTCACATAGTATACAGGGCGCTGTTTGCCCCCCACCTCTCTAATAAGGGCCGAGCTGACGGCCGAGGTCGAGACCGCTAGATACAAGAACAAGGGCTCACCTTCTTCGGGCTTGGACAGTAGGGGCAGTGAGCCCAAGTACTGCTTCAACTGCTGAAAGACTTGCTCACATTCCGATGTCCATTCGGCCTTCTTATGACCCTTTAACTACTGAAAGAAGGTGAGGCATTTGTCAGTGACTCTCGATATGAACCGCCCAAGTGCTGCTACTGGTCCGGTGAGGCATTGTATCTCTTTAATAGTCTGAGGTGAGCTCATGTTGAGGAGTGTCTTGATCTTGTTAGGATTTGCTTCAATGCCCCTCTGACTGATCTGAAACACAAGAAATTTATTGGAACCAACCCCAAAGGCACACTTCACGGGATTCAGTTTCATCTGGTACTCTCGGAGGATAGAGAAGGATTCTCCAAGATCTGCTAGGTGGTCGAATGCCTTGGTGCTCTTAACGAGCATATCGTCGACGTAAACCTCCATAGTACGTCCGATCTGTTTGGCAAACATTTAATTCACCAATCTCTGATATGTGCCCCCAGCATTTTTCAGGCTGAATGACATGACCCGGTAACAGTAGAGTCCCTTGTCAGTGACGAAGGTAGTCTTCTGCCTATCTCGGGGATGCATAACGATCTGGTTATACCCGGAATAGGCATCCAGGAAGGAGAGTAGTTCGTGCCCTGCCGTACTGTCTACCAGCTGATCGATCCGAGCAAAAAAAAGCTATCCTTAGGGCAGTCCTTATTCAGATCTGAGTAATCCACATAGACCCACCATTTTCCGTTGGCTTTCTTTACGAGTGCCACATTTGAAATCCAATCTGGATAATACACCTCCTCGATGAAGCTGACGCTGAGCAGTTGAGAGACTTCATTGGCTATGGCCTCATTCCGCTCTGCATCAAACGCTCTCCTCTTTTGTTTCATAGGTTTATGATCTGGGTCCACATTCAGCTTGTGAACTATGACATCAAGAGAGATCCCCAACATGTTTTCATGCGACCATGCAAAAACGTCTCTGTGTTGTTGCAGGAAGGCCAACATTTCGGACCGTTGCTCGAAACTCAATGATGTCCCGAGCTGAACGGTTTTGCTCAGATTTGCTTCATTAAGAGGTACTGCCTTCAAGTCTTCCACATGTGAGTCCTTTGTAGATCCCCTGGGATGGAGGACGTTGATGGTGATGACTTGTTTCAATGACCCTTTCTTTACTGCTATCGCATAACATTTTCGAGCCTCGCGCTGGTGATATTTTATTTAAACCAACACGATTTAAATGATATTTAAACTCGCAAGTATACGAATCAGATGCAGATACGGTACGTATTACGAGATCGTTTCCATGAGGACTGGTCGTCACAATTCAAATCTATGATTCTCCTTAACTAATCCAACAAATAATGGGATGAATTACTAAGCACAATTTTATGAAAATTAATTAAGAACAGGGAAGAAAATTCAATCAGAGAGAGAGCACTAGGACTTTCGAATCCACCCCTAATTATCCTAACCCTTATTTTGTCTGTTGATTCACCTTGATCTAGATTGATACCACTTATACAGAGAAAGCACAATCTGTGTCCTTAATCGGGCATATAGACTGTCTAATTCCTTTAAGCAATGCCATGAATGACATATCCCATGTCCTTGGTCGGGTACATGGAATGTACATTCATTAAAGCACCCTGTTTCTTCCTCTATAGGAAACTTGTTCTTGATCAGACACAAGCACCTATAATAAGTATCCAAACAACATCCATATATATACTTTAATCAAGTTCATAGATGGAGAAGTATAGAATTTAAACCCATAAAGCCCACTTAAAGAAAGAAACAAATTAATTGAAATTCAAAGTAAATCAACCAATACAAGAGCTAATCAAATTAGGTGCTTCATCTCAGCCCTAGTGACCCATAAAATCCATAAAAAATATTAAATAAAATTCATAAAAGAAATGTCAAACCAAACAATCTCTCTCTCTCTTCTTTCTTCTCTTTCTTCTCTTTCTTCTCTCCCTTGCTTCAGATCTGGAATCCCCTCTCATTCTGAATATCTTTCCCACGTCCAAAACTTCCCTTTTATAGCTGCTGGATGGCTGGGGTCGGTGGCAGAGTCGTAGAAGGACTCGGAGTACAAATTTTCGCAGCCGTGATCGGTGGGCCCCACAGAGGTATTTTCTGTAAAATCCACCCCTTCCATTGGATTCAGAATGAAATTTCAGTCAAGAATGGGTGGTTTTGAAGGTCCATTAGCGCGGCCCACAGAAGAAATCTCAAAAAACTCAGTTTTGAACGTCCCGGGGCAGTCTACTTTTGGCCTCTGTACCGCACACGTGTGTACGCATGGGCGAGGAATATCAACATGGTTTTGAAGCTCTCGAAGCCCTCTACACGATGGACGGATCAGATCTTCCGGAAGGTTGACGAATGGGGCCCACTAATTTCCGCAAAAACTGGCAGCGTTCGTGCGTTTCGCGGACGCCAAACCGACGCTGCGATGATGGTTGGGTCCATTGTTGGACTTTTCACAGGAATCCACGCCGTCCATTGGTTTCAGCTCAAAAAATCAGTAGGAATTGACTGGTTTTGGGGTGGATTCGGTGCAGCCCACGTGGCTTTCTGTCTTGCCGTCCATCCTGCGTTTGTACAGTTAATAACCGATCTATGCTATCATTTGAAGTTTTTGCCACCTAATCAATGCTAATGGCTGCCCCAGGAATTGGATGGACGGTTTGGATTGTCCATTTGGACACTAGGTGGGCCCCACAACCGACGCTCGCGGTTCGGTTCCGCGGACGCTGCAGCGGCGAGAGAGAGAGACGGGTCAGCGCTCTCGCTGACCCTCCCAGCGGTGCGGTGTAGTGCCAGCGCACGTGCGCTTTACGCACACACTCACGCATGTGGGGCCCAATGTAATGTTTGTGGGAAATCTGCACCGTCCATCCTTTCCTTCATATAATTCCAACCGCCAAAACCAAGTTTGAGGCAGTTCCAAATATCAGGTGGGCCCCAAAGTGAAGATTAATGGGCTGATCTGTCCATTGGGCCACTTCTTGAGATCCTCAATGCTTGAAATTTAATATGTACGGTTAATTTACGGCCCTCATCTCATGTATGAAGTTTCGAACTGATCGGATAGCGGGAACCATGTGATCTTGCATTCTGGACCCTTTTCGGCCCCTTTGGCTTGCTTTCCTCAGATCCCAGGCGTGTAAAATCTTCATTATTGGTTCTCTAGAGCCCATCCCGTGCTCTGGAGACTTTGGATCATGAAATCCATGCCTTTAACATCAATTTTCAATTAACGCTCCTGACTTCATCCTGTAACAAAAATACAATTAAAATACTCCATTAAGCATTATCATATATGTAAAATCTGGTAATGATTAGGGTCTAATATGCAATATTCGACCCTGATCAGCTGGTCACCTCGGAGGTGACCTATTGCACCTTCGACGGGAAACTTCATCATCAGATGGTAAGTGGAGACGATTGCTCTCATTGCATTAAGAGAAGGCCTGCCTAGAATGACGTTATGTACTGATGGCACATTAACGATGAAGAAGTCCACCAGGAGGGAGACTTGATGTCGTCCTTCTCTCGCAGTCACAGGGAGGGAGATGGCTCCTTCAGAGATCACCCTTTCTTCGGTGAAACCATGCAGGGGGTCTTCATAGGTTTGAGGCATGACCTTGGAACCCCATTCTTTCAAAAGGTTTGGAGTAGATAACATCAGTTGAGCTTCCAGTGTCGACCAAGATGCAATACACCTTGTGCTTGGCTATGGTCATAGTCACTATTAAGGCGTCATCATGCGGATGCTGGATCCCGCGAGCATCATCTTCCATGAAGGTCAGACTGCACGGGCTGACCCAGAGTTCTTACTTGGCCTCTCGGTTAAGTTGACGTAATGTTCCAGATCATACATCCAAGAATGGACTTTACAGGCCCTGTTTGAGTCTCCCCCACCAGATGAACCACCAAAGATGGTATGGATTTCAGCCGGTTCTTCTGCGGTATTGCTCGGCTACTCTCGTTCTTCTCTCCGAGTTGTTCTCTCTTCCTTTGTATATCGACACAGATGACCCTTACGGATAAGGGTCTCGATCTCATCTTTGAGATCTACGTAGTCGACCGTGTTGTGGCTGTGATCACGATGGAAACGACAATACTTGCGCTTGTCTCAATGGTCCGGGTCGGCCTTCATACAAACAGGCCAATTCAGGAGCTTTTGGCCTCTGATGTCCTGTAGTATTTGTTCAGTAGATGTATTGATGAGAGTGTAGGAATGGAATTTGCCATCAGATTATCTGTTCGGACGACGATCACGAGGGGCGCGGTCGTCTAATCTTTTACTAGACGACTGGGGTTCTTCGTTCCTCGACCTCTTTTCCTTGTTAGTCGGCTCTGCTACTTGGACATTTTTACGGGTGTTGGAGAATTCTTTAGCGTTAGTGTGTTTCTGAGCTCTGGTGACGAGCTCAGCTAACGTCTTTGGCGGATTCTTTCCAATGGAGAAGGTGAACTTCCCCTCTTTCAAACTACTAAACATAGCAGAGAGCGCCATCTTACCATTATAGCCTTCCACCTGTAATACTTCTTCATTGAAACAGGCGATGTAGTCCTTCAGTGATTCTTTAGGCCCTTACTTGATGGTGAATAGATGAGTATTCGGCTTCCGACTCTTCTTACCACTTATAAATTGGGTAAGGAAAAATCTGCTGAGCTCTGCAAAGGAACCAATGGAATTGGGTTTAAGTTGACGGTACCAACTCTCAGCGGATCCAGTGAGCGTAATTGAAAATCTCTTGCACATCATCACGTCCGTTGCTGTCTGGATTTGCATCAATAAGCGATAAGCCTTTACATACTCAGATGGGCCGCCAGACCTGGAGTATTGAATGACGGGAGGTATTTGGAACCTCTGTGACATCACCTCGCTCATAATTGTAGAGGTGAAGGGATGTTTGGTCTCTTCCATCATTGCCTGAACAGCGGTGAGAACTGACGAAGGTTGCTGATTCTGCTATAGCATCAGGATCTTATTATTGAGTTTTGCAAATCGTGTCTCCTAGGGATCTTTGTTTTCAGCCACTATCTCTTGTGTAGCCTTCACTTCAGGAGTTCTTCTTCCCCTCCTCCTTTCTAGCCCATGACGGAGATCCATCGGTGCCAGGGCCGAGGTGACCGAGGCATTCGTCGGAACATGGGTCGTTGTATTCCAAGCCGAAACTCGGTTTTGGGTTGGGGGAGGGTTCTGGACTGAAGCTGGTGCTTGAGCACATTGATGTTGAGACCCCTCGGGTCTCATACCAGGGCTTCCACTATTGGACCGACCGTTTCCTGAACAGGATGTGGCTGTGGCTCCTGTTGCTGTTTCATTTGGTTAATTTCATCACGCAGGGCTTGGATTTCGTTCTGCATTACTCGATATTTACTTGCCTGATTACGAGAGCGTTGGGATGGGCCGGGAGCCGACTCAGAGTGAAGTAACGAAGAAGACCAAGTTTGTTCATTCGGCTTCGGCTCCGCAGCCACAGATTTCTTCTTTCCTCTTGCCATTGTACTTGTGAATAGGAAACTGACTTTTTGTATCAGCTTCCCACAGACGGCGCCAAAAAATGTTGACGTCAAAATCTGGACTACCCTTCACTCGATACGGTGAACCTTTAAAGGACCTTGGCCCTACACAAAGGGTAAGCAAAGGAGACCCTGACTAAGTTGGGTGACCCTCCGATGCCTAAGTTAGGCTAGGGAATCTGGGTCTAAGTTGAATGTAGAGAGAAGGTGCGAGATATTGCATACCTGTAACAATGGGGTCCCCTTGTATTTATACCTACATGTTGGACGATCTGCGTCCGTCAATCTCGACACAATTCACTTAATCAGTGGGATACTGTGATTGTGGAGATTTCGTCCGCAATCCAGGGATTGTGTAGCACATCGTGTCTTAGAGGAGCGTATCCGCGGGTGAGATATTCAATTATATCCGTAAGGCAGTTTCCTGGTTTATCACTCGGAATATCCGATCTAGCCTCAGCCTCGGCTTCTCCCGGCAAGGGGCCGAGTACTAGTATTCGAGACTGGTAGAATTCCCTTTGCCTCGGCTTTGGATCTCGAACTGAGATATTCTTGACTCCAAGCCTCCGACCATAACTAGTGCGCAGATTGACCTTTTTGTCAAGTTATTAAACGAGGATAGCAGCTAGGAGTCGAGACGGGTCGAGAGAGGACTCGGCCCCGCTTGTCCGTTATACACTTTTGAGGTCTCTCCTTCGAGCTCTGAGGTAGGTAGCAGACTTAACTTGTCGAGTTGGATTTCACCATAACAAATCCATCAAATAATTCAAGAAAATGAATTCCTATTGGTGTAGTGTCACATTTTATGTACTGTTCACTCCCCAAGTATAGGGTTGTGATGTAGTAATAAACTCGGTAAGACCGAGGTCGAATCCACAGGAACTGAAACTTGTACGTTTCCTGAAACTAAATAGAACTAGAACTAGCCTAAGATGCAATCTAAATCAAATATAAATTGATGAATAATGGTGAGAGATTAATGTAAAAACTTAAGGAATTCAGAGGAAGGAAACTAGGGATTCAGAGGATCCACTTGTAGGGATCAGGGAGATCTTTTGTCTGCATCAAAAATCACGGAATCAAACTGAACCTACTTAATCTAGTCTTTACAAGATGAAAGGTATATGAGTTAGAATGGATTTCATCATCTAACCATGCCCAGGAGACAAAGCAAACAACAGGATTAAACTAATTACCAACCAATCAACCATGTATGAAGATGAGGAAGGTACTATCATCCTACCATGCCCATGGGACAATGATGAACAACAGGGCTTCCTGACTTCATAAATAGAAAAAGGGGAAAAAAAATATCCAAAGCCATTGCAAACCCATTGTAATTTCAGTCACAACAGACCATTAAAGACTAAGAAAAATATTCCTTGAATAATCAACTAGAATCACATTCAGTTTATGAATTTGAAATTACAGGAACAAAATATAATCTCCCATCTCGCTACAGGCTTCACCCCTTAGCCCTAGCTAAGAGGTTCAGCCACACATTGGCATGATGTAGATGAATCTCTTAAACAAATTAAAATGAAAGAAAAAAGAATAACCAGAGAAAAATACCAAAATCAGCCACTTTTCCCACGTGTCAGCCGTTTCTTCTTTTCTTCTCTTTTGTTTTTCCTTTTCTTCCCCTGACGTGCAGCAGCAGCCAACCTCCTTCAATCTCCGTTTTCCTCTCTCGTTCCAGCCATCCTGTTACCTCCCACGGCTTCCACCTCTCGTTTCTTCCCTCTTCTCTCACGTCTCAGCCCCTCCTTCTTTCTTTCTTTCCTTTTCTTATAGGTAGGCAGGCCCTGGAGAGGTGTGCTGCCGTCTGTCCTGGAGTCGGAGTTGGTTTCTCTTCCATTTACGGAGCTGAGTTCGTATGCGCAGAAAAAATGCAAAACGACTTGTGTTTGGAGCGTATTCCCGACATGATATCGACCTACCTCTCAATTCTGAAAGCTTGGCTAGAGTATTAGCCTCCTTGTGTCTCTTCTGAACGGTCCGGATCTGCCGTCCGATCGCCGTTGAGATCATGTAACGGCCCGCAAAAATCGGTTAGCGTCCGACGCTAAAACAGGGCCTGCGAAAGGCTTTCGCTGTAACTTGGTGGGGCTCAATACTGACAGCGATGGAGAAATCCACGCCGTCCATCGGTTTTCTCCCGAAATTCCGGTCGGGAAAAGATGGTTTCTGCCGTCCGTTGGTGCGGTCCACCGATGTTTCTCTTCCACCGTCCGTCGTCCGTTTTATCGCTCGAAAAGCTGATCTCCGGTGTCGGTTGACATTCATCACCTAGGCCTGAGTGATAGGAGGCACGTGCGTCTAATAGACGGTCCGGATCTTCCCTTTGATGCGTGGTGGGGCCCACAAAGATTCGTCCGCACGTCCGTGTGCGGACGCTGGACGAAAGAGTCACGGCATGAGGAAGAGTCTCGGTCAGAGACAAATTGATTTTTGATTTTAATGCCGTGCACGGCTAGTGCACTTATGCACCATGCACCTCTGTCTCATATGGGGTCCACATATGATGTTCGCGAAAAATCTGCACCGTCCATCTTCTGAATCATCAAAATTAAGACGTTGAGATCGAAGATGAGGCGTATCCAGAGCTCAGGTGGGCCCCAGATTAGTAAATTGTGGGCTGAAATGACCGTTGGGCCACTTCCGCAGCGATCCAATGGATGAAATTTTACGTGTATGGTTCATTTATGGTCCTCAGGCCACTTATGGAGTTTTGAACTGATCAGATGGTGGGAACCCTATGATCTTGCATTCTGGACACTTTTTAGGCCACTTGAGCTTTAATTTCTCGATTTTCTTGGATCCCTGACGTGCAAATCTGTCGATCTTAGTCTCCTAGGGTCCGTCCCATGCTCTGGTGCTTTCAGACCATTAAATCCATGCTTTTAGTATCCTTTTCCAGTCCATGCTCGTAAATACACCTTGCATCACAAACACGATTAAACTGGTACATTAAATAGTATCCTGTCCATAAATTCAGGTAATAATTGGGTCTGATATGCAATATTTGACCCTCAACATGTACGTTTTGTGCAATTAAATGCTCCTGATCACCATGGAGTTAGGGCATAAAATTTAGCATTGGTGTTGGACTTAATTGATGATGAATTGGCTAACCATGAGCACCATGTATGGTTGTGGGGTTGTTCATTGCCTCAATTCTAATTGAGTTTCATGGCCACGGTCAATCGATTAATCATTATTATCATCTTCCACATTGATCTCTAACATTCACACTGAAAGGCTTCAAATGCTACTATAGTTACTATATTCTTCCAAGCACCACCCAATCTGCTATTAAAAGCCATCTATTTAAGGAAAGACCTTGCTACTAATTAACACATGATGCATGGTGAAAAGGGGGGGACGATCATGTTTTGCATCTAGGGCTAGTGTGACAACAAAATTCCATGGTAAAAAATAAAATTAATTCGCTTAGAAATTTCCTTTCTGCCATGTTGGAAATGTCTTAGAATTCCTTGGATTCCCTTTATAAGAAAGTGATGTTGGAATAGATAAATTCTGCAAAGTAATTATTAAGCTTTTACATGGATAAGATTCTCCACTTTAAGAAATGAGGCAACCATTATTTAATGAAGTTTGGGTTTTGTTCGCTATCTAATCAGGACCTTAAATTTGGAACCTCATTTTCTACGGTAAAATTTGAAAATAATCATGAATATTCATGATTTCCATATCCACAACTTGGAATATTCATTGCAATCCAAACATAACCCAATTATAATCAATTAAGCTGTGATTTCTCTTAAGAATTTTCCTAATTCAAATTAACACCTAAGATAATCCTTGAATCCACGATGAACCTTGAATCCAAAAGGTAGAAATTCTTTAAAAATAACCATAAAAAATTGATATTATTAAATGAAATCTATTTTACAACTTACCCAGTATGTTTTATATAAGCATAGACACCCTGCTTCCTAATTTGACTCAAACTAGATTAAAAAAAAAAAAAAAAACTATAAAATAGCAAAAACATATCATAAATAGTAAAAGACAACTAAACATGCTCTAACCCTCTCACATGATTGACTCAAACTAGATTAAAAAAAACTATAAAATAGCAAAAACATATCATAAATAGTAAAAGACATCTAAACATGCTCTAACCCTCTCAAATGATTGACTTTCTTTCTTTCTCTCTCTCTCTCTCTCTCTCTCTCTCTCTCTCTCTCTCTCTCTCTTTATTTTTTTATTTTTTTAAATTTTTTTTTAAGAAGTTATTATAGGGACTTACAAAATCCAAAACAATTAAAAACTTGCAACCCATAGCTTATTAAAAATATAAGTTTTCGAACACAAATCTTACTGTGAAATGACCGTAATTGTGTAAAGCCGTTCGGGGTCATTGGTCAAGGCGTAGAAGTAGTTGATAACTTTCCAACAACATATCATATCATGCATTCTGTCATGACTATTAAAAGCTATAGTGCTCATTCTATCTTTATTTATTTATTTTTAATTTTTAACTCCATCTTAGCCCATGCTGCATGTCTTCCTTTGATCTTGGTCCTCTATAAAGCTGTCCACAAGCTTTACCACAACTCTTTCTACTCCAACATGTACAAGATAGGATGTGGCTAATGACATGGATATCTTGATCAGTATGAAAACTTCCAAAGTGTTGAAGGCACAAATAATTGAGTAAAAGCTTGTCCATATTCATCTCAGATGGCCGCACGAGGGATGTTGACACATATAGCCATGCAGCTGGCAACGGCTAGTTTTGGTGGGGAAAAAAATAAAATCCCTTCAGCAGGTTCTTAAAATTTCCTACCGTTGCCCAATTCCAATATCAACCGTTCATTTTTCACTATTTTTCACACGCAGGGCTAAAATATTTTTCTCTACATTTAGCAAAGCCCGTGAATTCACAGTGATGTGGACTCATGGTCCCAACATTTCCGGCCATCAGTCACTTGGGTCACAGGATCTTTGAATGAGCTGCATGGCAAATAAACGGTGAAGACAATCTTGCCCGTGTGGTCGTAAAGAAATGATCATATACAATGTCTGTATCACAAGTTATGATACAGCCATTCTCTTTACCATCAAAGTATCATATACACAGAATATCCAATCCGCACAAAAGGTGGGCCATAGCATGTTGATTGTCTGTATAAAAATTACACTGACCCACAAGTCCAACAGACAAAAACATGATAATCAATAGACAGCCGATGAAATGACTTAGTGTTCCAGCCGCCTCCCACTCCATTAGTAGATCGGACTGAGTTTCATACCAGCTCACCATCTTATTGTGGCCAACATATTGTACGGTCAGGATATTCCACACATGTGACCCGGGGGCTAAAAAACATGCTGTTATTTCTGATAATTTCCAGTGGCCTAAAATCCACCGAAGGATTGCACCGTCCTCTTAATAGGTAAAATCAATCACTCTCGAAGGTCTCCGGCTCGTTAGTCGAGCTGGTAGAGAAGCATACCTATCATGGGAATATGACCAGGCTTCCAAACCACATAAGTTCCTTACCGACCCTTTGGAGGTGGATCCGGCGCCGTGGATAAAACAGAAGAGAAAATCGATATCGAAGGGTCATTAAAACAAGGTGAAGACCTACGCCACGTCATCATTGCCATGAACTGTCATCTTCTCACTGTCCTGCTACTCCGTCGCCGACCCCAATCACCATCTGCATCAAATCATTTGGAAGAGCGTAATCCGCAACACCTGTTGTAGTTACAACGGGTGAGTGTACACTCAATACCTGTGGGGCCCACCGTAATTTGTTTGATATCTGATCTGTCCATCTGCTGAGACACCTCGTGTTCACCGTCCTTAGCTCAAGTCAGCGACATATCAGGTGGGGCGGCTAGAGTGGCCCACGTTTGTTTTGTATCATGCTGATTTTTTGTATGTTTGTTCATCCTTGTGGGCCTCATCTAATAAACAGATTGGATGGTGGATAAATAACATGGTGGACCCAGGAAGGTTTCTATGGTTGTTGTTCCATATCCACTGTTCGCTGTAGTGTGGCACACCTGAGTTATGTATCAATATGAATTTTGACACCAGAACTAGCATTAGGTTTCACAACTATTGAACGGAGTGGATCAGAGTGGATCACTCACAGAGGCGCTATGGTAAGCCTAATGAGCTTGGTAGTTGTACAATATTCATACAACATGTATTCTAGAGGAATCCCATCTCACAAGGAGGGCATCTGATCTTGTGAGCCACACAACTAGCTTGAGATGACGTGAACCGAATCCAAGTGGGTCCCACGGTCTAGCAATCACCATCACATGGATCTACCCATCCAATAAGTCAAATAAAATAAAAAAGAAGGGATGTTTACATCCCTCTTTGTAAGGGAAATGTTCACATGCAACGTTGTACTGAACTAGAACTTTTTTATACAACTGTGTCTTTCCCACCAACCTACTCTTTGTAAGGAAAATCTGAGCTTTGAAAAAGGTTAGTTGAACAAGAGAGATCAACCAGGGCATAAACAATATCAATCCACTCATTACGTGTGCCACACCAATACATTTGAGTCAGAATATCCACGTCTACTGATTTCGCTGCTGCAAGCTGGCTCATGACTTG
The DNA here is from genome assembly GCF_029962835.1 of Magnolia sinica. NCBI lineage: Eukaryota > Viridiplantae > Streptophyta > Magnoliopsida > Magnoliales > Magnoliaceae > Magnolia > Magnolia sinica. The sequence goes on along the minus strand of NC_080578.1, from coordinate 9,182,517 downwards.
ATCGTTTATCCTACTCAGGGCTTCACTATAATGGATAGTTTTAAAACTTGCTGACTCAACTGGAAACTAGGCTGAGTTAACTCAACTGGTTGAGAAATCAGTGAGGAGGAGAGGCAACAGAGTTTACAACCCTCCCAAGCATGAATTTATGACTATGGAATAATATTGGAAAAGGGAGGGCCCACCATGAAGATCACCTGCGCATAGAAGTCAGGACAACCGACTAATTAGGTGGGCCATATCATTGGAATAGATAGACAACCAACGATTTGACTTAACATAGAGTTGTGGTCCACATAAGATTAGCTTGATGTTAGGGAAGGGACACCGGTTTCTGTGAAAGGCTTTCAGAGAAAATTCCTGCACAAGGAAGCTAGGTATGGCTTTATGTAATATTTGTGAAAAAATTACCCTGGCCATACGTTTTTCTAGCTCATTTTAAGATATGATATAAAAAAAAAGGTAGATCCTAAAGTCAAGTGGGCCACACAAGAGGAAACGGTAGGCTTGAATGACTCGTGTTGAAACATTCGTAAGGCTACAAAGTTTTGTATCAGCTTAATTTTTTATGTTTCCAAGGAGCCTTATAATCGGTTTGTATGGCATGTAAACATCAAGGTAGACTCAAGAAAGTTCCAATGGTAGGCATTTCTTCCCCACTTTTTATTCCCACGCGGTTCACTTAAATTTTGGATTCACCTCATTTTTGGCCTCTGAAGTAAGCTAGAAAAATAGATGGACAAGTTAGATTTCTCACAAGCATTCCGGACAGCCCCACCTAGCTTCCCACCACAAGAACTTCAGCGAAAGCATATGGCAGAAAATCCACGTCCTTAAAGTAGGGTGCATGGGAAAAAAAATGCCATACGGTACCACAAGCTTTGGTGCCATTGCTTGTTGGTGATTTTCACCTTAAAGAAATAAAAAGGAGAAAAGAAAAGCAAAGGTGCATACACTTAAACAAACAAAAGTCCAAACCTAAAAACACTAAAAAGCTTTCATCGCTTGCTATACTAAGTTACCAACAACGACTATATGGTTTATTGTGTGTGAAACTCCACTTACTTGAGTTAGACGTTTTAAATGTCATCCATTCAATGCATGTGGACTGCCACGTGGAGAAAATCCTGTGGACAAAAACACTTTGATTTGGCAGGAGCTTTACGAGGGTATGTTTTCTTAAGCAATCGAAGGAGAAATTAGACTATTGATACAACCTCTCTTGCCATCACACGTTACGAAAAAAAGGAGGGAGATAAAAGCGATGAAAAAATGGACCTAGGTAGGAATAACATGCCCTTTTTCAAGAACGCGGATTGGGTACTAACCGCCATGTACCAAACTCGGAACAGGCTGGGTTTCTGAGAGACCACGTGAATTATGGATTTCATCCACACCGTCCATACACTTTGCCATATCATTTTAGGGATAAATGCAAAAATGATACAGATAAAAGGCTTAAGTGGACCATTCATTAGGGATTGTCCATTTACCGTTCAAAACTTCTTGGGGCCATGGAAGTTTTGGATAGAGCTGATATTTGTCTTTTCCCTTCATCAAGGTCTATGTGGCCTTGTGAATAGCTTGGATGGAAAGTAAACACCAGGATGGGCCCCAGGATTTTTTCAACGGTGGGCATCATTATTAATGCTTGTTCTGATGGTGTGGTTCACTTGAACTTAGATCAACCTCAATTTTGGATTGTGGCCTAAAATTACATGAAAAATAATTTATGGACGGTGTGGATTAACACATACATCACAGTTCCCCCTCAAAGCCCCAGCCTGTTCCGAGTTCTGTAGAGGCGGGGGTAGTACCCAATCCGCGATCCCTTTTCAAAGGGTGGTGGGACAGATTAGGCTAGTCTGTGGCTTTGCCACCGTTTTTCAACCTGAGGTGACTCATCCATCGTATCATGGAATATAAATATGTAGATCTAAACATGTTTGGTGAACGATCTTGACCATTGATAAGAAAGACCATTGAATTTAGGCATTTGGCATTTTCTTTTTGACCGTCTGTTTGATGGCCCTCGATTCGATGGTTAAAATCTTGGATAAATGCTAGTTTATTACTCGCTAAACGCAAATTCAATGGTTCCATCAGGACCGTTCATTTTTTGGCTCAATCTATGGTGATAATTCATCATCATTTTCAAATTCTTAATCGACTCTATTCTCGATGCACCATAGCCCAAAACTTACACCGATCAAATGATCCTAACCAAACAATCGGTGGATATGGTGTAGATAGTCATATTAAAATAGTCAACTTTACAAATCAAAGGAGCAGAATCAGATGTTTAGAGTGATTTTTAATGAGGACGGTCAGGATGTCCATATAAGCAAGCCACGTGAACAGATGAAGAGACACCACAACTTAAGAAGTGGCAATGGATAATCACCGTCGGTCTACGCCTAGTGGAAATGGAGGGAGCATAGGTCTGGAAAGACATCACGGTTTTTTCGAGCCCGTTGTGCACCCACTCAACCGTCATTTCATGCCTTCTTTTCTCCTTGCGGGGGTGTTTTCTTGTGAACGACATGTGCTCCAGTGATTCGCGGATTAGGATATTGAATGGTTGAAAATCCACACACGTGATAAAGGGGCACAGGTGTGTAAGATCTGGTCCGTGTAGATGATGGGTTTCTAAATGATTATTCTTTTTTCCTTAAAATTAGAATGGTCCACTAACTGGGTGAGAAACATGTGAGTATTGAATACAACGTCGTTAATTCATTTTTTAACCGTCCATTTTTCTAGTGTTAATTTGGCACGTCCGATTACTCTTCATTTATGGGCCAGGACATGTTCACGGTGGGCCCCACACAAAATATTGGTATTGAACTCCCACACGTCTTATCATCTCAAAGTGTGCTGACATTCACCATTCACCATTTCAATCTCTTCCCGCGTAATCTCCGTGGCATCTCTCAGACGTCCCAAACCGCGCCACGCCGTTCAGTTCGGCTCGGCTTGAGCCCATGCAACGCTTATGTTACTTGATTTTTTTCCATTTTCTGAAAAAGGGCAGGCAAGGGCAGGAAAGGAAAAAATAGGTTGTTTTCCGGTTTCACCTTAAGCTTCACTTGCAACGTTTATCAAAAGAAAAATGGAGTAGATACCGGTCATGTGGATGAGTTGGGTAACGACCCATGAGAATATACTGGACCGAAATGCCCTTGTAATTTTGTAAAAGGACAAGCTGTAGGAGAGAAATAGACATGCACCCTCCTGTAGAAGACAAAAGGACCAAACGCCCTTAGGAAATTAATTAACTATCACATGGAATTGTAGCTCAAATGCAATTTGGAAAATTCTCATGCGAACTTTCCATCCATAATACAAAGACTACGGTCATATCCTATTCCTATCTTGAATGAGGGATGATTTTATCCCAGAATGGATAGGAGAGAAAATGAAAAAAGTTTCAAGAAGCTTCTATGATTTGACAAGGAGATTAGGATAGAGCTTGGAAAGTTATGATGGAGAGAGAGAGAGAGAGAGAGAGAGAGAGAGAGAGAGAGAGTGGGATTAGACAGGTTGGTAAGTTAGTAGAGACAAAAAACTGGATAAAAGTGACTTTAATAAGATAGGAACTTTAGGAGTTGGGTTCTTCTAATTAATTGTTAAAGGAAACTCTTTTTGAGAAATTTAGGGTCCATTTGGATTAAAATGAAAAGCCATTGCAGATCATTTTTGTCTGACACTTGCTTTGTAATTGTTAACCTACACCCACGTACATGTTCCACCAAGAGAATGAATTACCCTGGTTTTTATAACTAGAGTATGATTAATTAGTATGATGGATGTTGGCATATGCAATGCATGTGTGGTCATATGGTCTCCATGTGGGTGATGAATTACTCTGGTTTTTATAACTAGAGTATGGTTAATTAGTATGATGGATGTTGGCATATGCAATGCATGTGTGGTCATATGGTCTCCATGTGGGTGATGTATTTGACTAGGGAAAGATTTCTCCTGAATTGCAAAAAAGGTCAAACAAATACAAATGGGGGCATATATGTATGGATAATGTAGACACCCCAACCAAAATGGGAATAAACTATTCTTCAAGTTTTAGTTGGGTTTCGATAAAATCATCTCTGGGTAACTCGAGAACCATTGATAATCCAAGCCAATCAGATGTGTAGAAACATTGACATGTCTCGGAAGCAACTAGCGAACTTGATCAACAGATATCCAGAACAGAAAAATCAAATCCCAACCGATGATCCAGACTATTTGCAAACCTTGACTATGCATCTATTCGATAAAGTTGTTTTTAGCTGGTCAAAGAAACAACAAAGATCTAGACAAGGTAAGTCGAAAAGGTTCCCAACTTCTTTCAAAAACAACCAATGATTAGATTAACTGATTCTAATTCACGTTGGCCAAAATTGGACGATCATCCAAACCCTCCAAGATACTAAAAACCCTTGTACATGGTAGACTGTACGAAGAAAATGACAAAAAAGACTCCCGGCTACTAACAACCAAACATTTATTAGTTATGCTTTAAACATCTACAAGTAGGCTCTACTTTGACATTACGTAAAGTATGCCCTACAGTTGCCTCTCTTGAAAATTTTCTGTATCAGAAATCGTAATATAAAGGAGTAATTGAAAGGTCTATTTTCTTTTCTTTTCGTGCTTACTTAATAAAAACTCTTTTCTGCCATTTCGGTTTCAATATCAGTCTATATTTCATAGTTAGATACCTAAAGTCTAGTATTTTACTTGAAATTTCCTGAATACCCTTTAAAAGTATACAACTTGGTAAAGTAGAGACCGTATTTCACACAGATGGTAAAAGGGTGTGTAACATCTCCATTTTTTGTAATCGAGACCCTTCTTCGGAATCCATGGCGTAGATCAAATTAGGAGTCACTTGAGACGGTAATTCTTTGGTTTTCCTAATCTCAAGGCGATTCCACGAATTTTAGCCTACTATGGATTCTGGAGCCCTTATTTTGGCAAGCAGCAACTCCAAAATAGTGCTTAGTCAAGTCATTTTATCAATCTTATAAAAGGTGGTGTACAACCCAGAACGATACAAAGTTATTGTAAACCAAGTCCACGAGGGCTTATGAACGGTAAAGTATAATTATTAGCTTCTCTTCTCAATCCCTCTACAAGGTTTGGGTGTGGAGATCTTAGCTATGGGTTCTTGTAGATTTGGATAGATTTCGGATTTAGGCCTTCATACGCTATCGCACATATCAACTAAGCATCTAAAATTATGAATCTCTTCTCAACCCCTCTACGAGATTTGGGTATGGAGGTCTTAACAATGAGTTTAATTGGATCTAGATAGATTTCGGATATGAGCCTTCACATGTTATCGCTTGTATCAACTAAGCATATAATATTTTGGGTTTATGAAAGATGTATACTCTATGACTTGTCGAGTATTCGGATCCTGCCACATCAGAAATTCGAGTAAATTATAGTTCTATATCTATCACCACACACACATGCGCACACACACACACATATCCATCATTCGATTCATGCAACCATCGGACGGTCCGACCCGGATGCCTGGCTTACCGAGGGAAAGATGCTCATAAATGTTTAAAGAATAGCGACTCCACTATGGAGTAGCTCATAGCCAAAGGCCCGAGTCAAAATGCCAAGTTATATGTTAAAAAAGGGATTTGTTTAAGCTTCTAGTATTGTGCTAGCTTACGTTTACTAGCATAGTTTACTTTTCTATCTTTACCTTCAACATTCCAATCTTATACTGGTCCCTTTAAATTCCTGTCTTTACTTTCTTGTCTTTCCATTACCGTGTTTTCTTCCATTTTCTATATATATATATATATATATATATATATATATATTAAAAATAAATAAGAAAGGTAACAAAACAAGAGAAGGTAAAGAGAAAAGACATGGAGAAGGGCAAGAAAGGTGTGCCAAAAGCAAAGGTAGATGAACTTGACTTGACTTAACTGTTAGTAATCGGAAGACTCTATAGAATCCTATAGAAGAGAAAGATATTCTAAGACATGTCATTAGCCTATTCATATGAGAGAGTTAAACTATCCCACAATCATTGTGCCCAGAAAATCGCTAGGGGTTCATCACCCTGCAAAGTTAGTCCATCGAAGCATCATCTGAACACGCACACAAGCCAACATGTCAGTCAAGGGAGGTATGCTAGATCCTACCCCCGATTCACCCATACGACAAACCTGCTAACCCATGAAAGACCCTATAATAGCCAGTCTAGCTTCCAACATTAATAGGATAGAGAACTTGATGACTCGATTTTTATAAAACAGTGGTCCAACAGTCCGTCCATAGTGCACAACAACCTCCTACACATGTGGATCTTTTAGATCTTACCATTAACCAGTTCCAGCCTATTCATTTTGAGGGAAACTAGGTCCATTTCCAATATCTTCCAGCAACTCAAAGTAACACCCATCTGTAGTCAAATACTAGCCAACAAGTTCTTCGTTAAGCATACTTTGGTCAATCTCAATCTAACCAGTTCTAGCTAGCACCCCTCAGCGGGAGCGATGCCTAATTCCAATTTACACAACTATATGCACAATCCAGTCCAGCTCAAGCTTCATCCTCTGCACTCGCTCATTCTTACCGACAAACTCACCCTGTGAAAAGGAATCCATTTTGACCTCTTCAATTGTCTGTGCCCCACCAGTAAAACCCTCCCTCCAAGGACAACCAAAACACAAGAGAAGTCGATCATTATGAATAAGAAGTCACTTGAGGATTCAAAATTTATTTGGTTAGTGGTGACTATAAATTAAATGCATTTTCATATGTGAATCAATACCATACCCCTTCTGCGTAATTGAAAGAAGGAAGTGGGTGCACACTCTGCAATGTTCACTTGTATTTATGAAAATAGAAAAAATAAGATAATAAGAGAAAATCAAAGAAGATTAGGGTGGTTTGTGAAGAACACTAATATATCCTATGATCTAGAGCCTAACGACAAATTTTTCCTTTATTCAAATTACCTCCTCATTTTGTTAAAATTGTCATGATTTCTCATCCAATAAAAGAGAGTGGAACAAGTCTTGTGGGAGTTGCATTTGAATTAAAAAAGGTTTCTCCTGATTTACAATGGAAAGGCCCAAATGAAAAGAAATCAAAGCATGTGTGTGTGTGTGTGTGTGTGTGGTAATCATGAATATAGGAAAAGACAAAAGAAGATATAAATATTAAATCAGAGAATTTTGACCAAATTGGCCTTGTGATATTGCAAAACGCAACAAATGGCTTCCATTTCAAACATATTCATTCATTGGCCCTTTAACTACGTTTTGAAAAATTAGTGGATGAAAATGCCCCTGCTTTGGAACCTAGTGCCCGCATGGAGCTTCTTATTCTTCTTCCTTAGTTGTTTTCCTGGGACTTCTTCTTTCTTTTCAAACATGTCTTCTGGGGACTCACCATCATCCTTTTTATTGCATTTTTCCGTGTACAGTCACCACCATCAACTTCTTTGGTGTATGGGCACCACCAACAACTTCTACGTCCTTTGAAACGAGCATTGTTTTTGTTCCGATGACCACATTTCTTAGAAATGGAAGCTACTAATACACGAAAGACATTTTGAATGAATTTTTTATTTTATTTTATTTTGCAGAATAGAATTTTCAAAGAGATGAAAGCTACTTTTGGTTGTGGATAGAGAGGGATGGTTGTAGTTATTATTGTGGGGGAAAATGATTGTCGGAAGGGATTTGAGGTAGAGAGGGATGGTCGTGGTTTTCATTTGGAAGACAATGAAGGAGATAAAATCTGAATTTTATAATGTATTGCCTTGTTTGAAGTGGTTGTCATGTGTTAAGGGTTTACGTTGACATGTATTAAGGGTTGAGATTGATGATAGTGACTATACACCAAAAAATGAATTGGAGGGGCCAGTGGTAGGTCATCGGAAGACATGTTCCAAAAGGAAGAAGAAGAGTCTTTGGAAAATAATAACGAGTCCTCGAATGGCCTCTGACCCAACCTAAAGGGTCTTCGAACTGCATGGGGCTCATCCTAGTGTACATCTTGAATCCATTTCATCAATTGAACTCGGAATTTGATGAAAGGCCATGCTCCGAAAAATGACCTACATCTCGAATCCATTTCTATCATGTTGACCACACCACGTGGAAATAATTAGCAATGCATGACACCTTTATCATCCATCGGGTCTTGTGGGCGACGGAGAGGTCGTATCAACATAAGGTTACCATCTTTCCGAAGAAATGGTGGGTTACAAAGAGGATGAATGGATTAGATCTACCTTCCAGTGGGCCTACTCATGATGGTCATAACATGCCTCGATATCAAAGCTACACAAAAGTCCGTGCGACGCTAAGTTTCGAAGTGAGGGTATTTTAGTCCACTATTTCTCCAAAAAATGGTCATTGGCCCAATGAAGGAACATCCACGCATTTGACAATTCAAACTTTAACAACTTTTTTTTAATTTTTCCTTTATTCAAATTGCCTCCATGCCTAGCATCATCAAAGGGGAGGGATATTCTTTGTTTTTGTTTTTCTTACACACGCACTAACACCCCCACACACACTCCAATGGGATTCACATCAATGGTAGTGCAACCCATGACCTCGTTTAGAAACTCTTGTGAGTCTACCACCCTGGCATGAGTAAGGATACCCAAAGGAGGGATATTCAATGGGGAAGATAATGGATGGATTAGAGCTCACATTCATGCGACAAATGAGTACACGTGCAAGTGGATGTGGTAAAAACATCCCCCCCCCCCCCCAAAAAAAAAAAAAAAAAAAAAAAACACGGCCTCTAAATAAATTTTGCTCAAATTGGTATCGGTGGTTCTGGGCCGGTTCAAACAGTTGCATCCTATTCAATTTCCAAAGGATCATAAGACAAATCTCGTTTTTGGCAATTTCTTAGCATGGAAACTTCTTAAGAGTTTTTGAGACTGCAGTTTTACTAGCAGTTTTATTGAAAAAATCTTGTTGAAAATAGAATATTAAAAAACATTACTATAAATTAGTAAGTAATTTTTTAAAAAAGTTCAAAATATACAGAAAAATGAACTAAGTTAAACTTTTAAATATTTATTTTGTTAAAATCTCAAAAAATAAAAAATCATGAAAAACTAAAAACAACCAAGATTTTGAAAGTATCATGCTATTCTGACAGTAATATTTTTCTAAAATAATCTGTTCATGAAATATAAAAAAAATCAAGATATTTTCAAAATCTCGACAACACTTGTCACAGTGGATAACGAATATCTATTTCATTTTTGCATTTTGGACACAATCAAGGAAATTTAATTGGCTAGAACTTTAGAAGGCGATTGGCGCCAGGGTATTAGATGGGATTAGGTGGGGTAGAATTCCACTTGGTCCCATGCAATTCCATCCCGCATTTGGAGAGGATGGGAAATGTTGGGATTATGTGGGATGGAATTGCATTTGGTCCTTTGCTGGATTTTAGTGAATTTTAAAAGCCACTACACATGTGGGTCCCACATTGATGAATGCGTTTATCCATGCCATCCATCCACATGCACCATTTACACTTGACATTTTGGTTATATATGTGTACAAGTGAACAACATCCACCATTTACACTTGACATTTTGGTTATATATGTGTACAAGTGAACAACATCCGTTGATTACAATTCCATGGTCCACCAAACATGATTTTGTTTAATTAGGTATTGTCCTTTAGCAAAATTTTAATTAGGTATTTTCCATACATGCAATTATTGTGCAATAATAATGTTAATCCCATTTAATACAATTCAATCCCATTCAATTAATCCACCGACCAAACATGCCCTTTGTACTTACAGGTTTCGCATCAAACCAATCATTTATTTTGAATTCTGTACAAACATGACTATTGAAGAGTTCAATCAAAGTCCACTAACTCATGTATCAAAATCCGTTTTTTCTTGCATGGATAGGGCACGTTGAAGTCATTGTACCTGCAATAAAGGTGGCACGCAGGCCGCACATTGAGGTCGGTGTACTAGCCACTGGGTACTCTGTAAGGAAATGGACCTTTACAGTACTAGTTTTTCGGCACAGGCACAGTTTTTCTCACGCCAGGAGTCCATGCATGTGTGGCCATGATTAGAGTGTGGGCATGATTAGGTGATCCAATCCATTGGCTTGATTCGTGCTACCGTACTGGATTAGGGAAGCCTAAGAAAATAATCCTTATTGCAAGATCATATCCCTTATAAAAATGGCATTGCAATGGATGGTTAAAGTGAAATAAAATAAAATATCTATAGTCGATGGGAAATAGAATAGTCCCACAACATAAGGGTTGGGATCTTAAAAAAAAGAGCAACTAGTTGGAAGAAAAGTTACCGTCCAACTAATGGTTAGGCATTAATCCATTGAGCTATTACAAAATCCAACCCGTTAAACATTTTGGCCCTACTATGAAGAATACCTGACAAAAATTGAAGCAAATTCACTCATTGGCCACAGTGCTGGAAACAACGGTTAGCCTCCTTTCTCATTGAACGTAGATGTGTGGCCCACCTAATTAGCGGATTGGTTTCATTTTTGCACTAGGTGGTTTACGGTGGGATTGGCTTTTGGACAAAAGTTGGATGCCATGTGAAACTTTTCCTTCAAATATGGGAGCCCATGTGTCACGCTCCGAAATTCAAGTATAGAGTGTGCACCCTCAGACTCGAGTTTCGAGTCGTAACTAATACACAAAGTGTACTAATTCAATTCCTTAATCAGTTTAATCAAATGTGATAATTACATTCAGTCTAAGTTCCACCCCAGCTCCAATCACACATGCATAACACTTAGCATTAATAAACCAGGCATATATAAATCTTGACGACCATTAAAATAATATAAATCTTAAAAATCATTCATTTATTATATCATCTTATTATAAATATGTTTATTCTACACTAACATTGTTTCAATGAGATCAATCTAAACAATTTCTTAAAATCTCAAAATCAACACCAATATATATTATACACTAATCAAACTATTCTAGCAAATAAATCACATAATCAGAAATAATTTAATTCTGTCACTTCATCTTCAGATAAATATGACCACGTTTCACATGAGTCTTGTTCAGGTGCGGTAGATCCTTCCAATTCTTGCACCACATCATTTGCTAATAACTCATCTGTACGATTTTTTCATTAAAAAAGATAAGCTAACAAGGCTTATTGAAATAACCTAGCATGGTTCATAATCATAACAATTAAAATAATATAAAAAATGTATGTACAATGATATAGATGTAAATTATGTATGAATGCATCAAATGGGATGATCGTCCATCTGCTTGGGTGGTCGTTGACCACATCCACCCGTTGGGTAGGCTTCCACCTTTCGGTAAGCTTGGGCATAACCCGTATTTAGTAACGCTCTACCAGGATCAACATTTCTTCCAGGGAGGACTCCTGGGATCGACCATGCATTATGTAAATGTAATGAAAAATAGATGATATATGAATATATCATTTTTATATTTGGTATAGTTGTCTTGATCAGAATATTCACATATAAATTTAACGTACAATTATCCTAACAAAATACTGAAGTCAGTATATCAATCAATCAAACCATCATAAACAATTTATTTTAATTCCAATGAATCATGAGGCACGTTGGGTTACTCACCTAAGTCTGCTAGTATAGACTTCGCAATGTAATTAGGTTGGTTTGAATTCTGAGGTCATATCAATTATATCAACGATATTATTATTCATCTAGTTTTATTACATGGTGGGGCCCACCTTTGATTAACATCCAAGGTGGTCAAATCCTAAATGATCAAATAATTAAAATTTCTATTTACATTTTTATCTTTTATTTCCTTTTTAAGATTATAAAATTGAACGGAAGTTGCTTCATCAGGGTAGCCAATTGGATGATTAGATCATTCAGATTCTTGAGGTATTATCATGTTTTGCCTCTACACATTAGATAGATGGTGTGGATCTAACCACACATACACCAATGGCCCATCTCAACCTTCTATGCCAAGTGATTATTGAGGGTCAAATATTGCATATTAGACCCCGGTTATTACTTGATTTTATGAACATGATACTTTTTAACGGCCCATTTTAATCGTGGTTGTGTTGTAAGGTATATTTAGGAGCCTGGACTAAAAAGGGGTACTAAAAGCATGGATTTGATGCTCCATAGTTACCAAGGTAAGGGATGGACCCCAGAGGACCGAGATCAAAGAATTTACATGCCAGAGTTATGAGAAAGTCAAGTGATTGAAGTGCAAGTGGCCTAAAAGTCGTCCTGAATGCAAGATCATAGGGTTTCCACCATCCGTTCGGCTCAAAACTTCACATATGCCCTGAGGACTATAAGTTAACCGTATACGTCAAATTTCAGCCATTGGATCCCTCTGAAAGTGGCCCAACGGACAGATCATCTCCTAAAATCCTAATTTGGGGCCCACCTGATATGATATCTAGATATGTTTCAAATTGTCCCTTAAATGGGAGGATGAAATGGATGGACGGAGCAGATTTCTCACAAACATCTCTGTGGGACCCACACGCACAGTGCATGTGTAAGGTGCACAAGTGCACCGGACGTGCATCGAAAATTCGAAAGTCGGTCAGCATGCGCTGACCGACTCTTCTTCTCAAGACATAAAAAACGCACAGCGGACGGAGAGGATTTCGCCGGCTGATCACAGTTGCCCATAACCATTGTCCAGAAGGACGATCTGAACCATCCAATTTCTCCGTATGGTAGCCAAGACCCTATCCAAGGTTCCTTATGTTCCCATGCACGTGAACACATGTAAATATCGATCAAACGCAAGATGGACGGCAGAATGGGAATCTTATGGGCTGCACTAAAGCCATTTCGAAATCGATCATTTCCGACCATTTTTTTGAGGTGAGTCCAATGGACGGACTGGATTTCACCTCTGACACTGATCATAGACCCACTGACCAACACAGCGCGAGATGCGCAGGCTCTGTTTCGCAAACAGAGCTTGCGGACGAACCAGGTGAGCCACCACGGATGGTTCTTCTGAATATCCAAACCGTTCATCAGGTCTATCACTCAAGTACAATCAAGAAAACAAGAACTGACCAGGTACATGCACGCTCTCGTTACGAAATCACGAGCGCAAATCCGTTTGTTGGAAAACAGATGTCCGAGAAAAGGGGTCACAGCAAAGCCTAGCTTCTCCAACTACCAGTCATCCTGTCGTCCAAGACTCCATGGAGGGAACCGATCCTCTCCATGTTGACTAATTGAAGGGAAAACTGATCATCCCGCCCCTTTGGCTAGGCGCCAAGAAGCTGCGTTAGAGGATTTCTGACTACGTAAACCAGACTTACGCAGGGAAAATTTGGGATTGCCGACTTCCAGCCAACTTACAGCAGGGCTATGAAAGGAAAGAACGGGAGGGAGAGAGGCATCATCATCCGATTCTTGAACATGGGCAGCCGTGGAGGCAATCCTTTGGGCGTGGAGCGGGCTGGCAACAAGAGTTTTCCTTTTTCCTTCTCTTTTGTCTTTTGATTTTCTTTTAGATTTGGTGTTTTTCCTAGCCTCATCATGTCTATGATGGGTTAAGCCTCTTAGTTAAGATTAAGAGGTGAAGCTTATAGCGTTATGGGTTGTGCCTATGGCTTGGATTCATGTTTTAATTGAATTCACTTTTGATTCTAATTTGATTAATAGGAATGCTTTCAGTTTTTAATGGTTTGTTGTGACTTAAATTACAATGGATCTGTGATAGCTTTGAGCATGTTCTTAGCATTATAGGATTTGTGAATTTAGAAACTATGTTATTCACCATCGTCTCCTGGAAATGGTTGGATGATGGAATCTTCCCCAACATTCATACATCCCTTAGATTAGTTATGGATTGGCTAAATTCTATTGTTTGCTTTATCTCATGGGTATGGTTTTGTGATGGAATCAATTCTAATTCTCATACCTATCTTCTATTTGATAATTAGATAAAAAAGAAGTTCATATTGGGGTTTTAATGGATTATCTTTCAACTGGATGAAGATAGGACTCTAAATCCAGTTGTGTTCTTGAATCAAGCATAGATCTCCCTGATCTCTACAAGTGGATCCTTGGCACCTTAGTTTCCCTCCTTTGAATTTTACGAATCAAAATTCATAATTATTCCTAATTTAGATCACATCTTCGCCTAGTTCTAGTTCAAGTTACTTTTAAATTACATACAAGCTTCAGTCCTTGTGGATTTGACCTCGGTCTTACTGAGATTATTACTACATCACAACCTTATACTTGGGGTGTGAACAGTAATATCAATACTTGCGCAAAAATCTAAAATTTCCTTACTAAACACTTCTAGATTTGACTAATGTAGCCCATCCGATGATCAGATTGATATGAAAATTAAGGCCTTATATATTTTGGCCTTAGGGATCATATGATTCATACAGATCTAATATAATTCGACTAGATGCACACCAATAACAATTACAGAATTTTAGACTTTCCTCACCTTTACATCGTATCTACCCATAATTCAATGCAATGAACATGTGGCCGATCCACACCGTTCATTGCATATATCGAATCAAATTACATTAAATGTATAAAAATACTAAAAGAAAGATGATATACATACCTGCGCTAAGCTATCCAAAATTCTCTTTCTTCATTTCTCTGTTGTCGCAGGTAGCCTTTTACTTAAATATTTAAGTTGAAGTGGAATTACTCTTACACACTCTGTAAAAGGAAAAGTTATTTGAGGGATTGAGACTTGAGAGATACGTGGATGGTTAAGGGTATATATAAGGGATAATAGTTAGAGATATGAGTAAGATAATGATAAGACAAGATAGATTTAAGACTATAAGAAGATAAGATAAAGATAAAAATTAGATAAGATTAGATAAAAATCTTTATTATTATTATTATTATTATTATTATTTTATTAAATTTAAAATTTCATGGGCATTACACCATGGACTGAGTACACATCGTCCCCATAGAACCATGGTCACATATAGAAGGAATCCTAGACCTCAGTAGTAGTGTACGTTTGCTGATGATCAGGGCCTTATAATTGTTGATTGGTGAAGAGATAGGATTAAGAAACAAATAGCTTTACCCAGGCCGGAGGCCTTCAACGGCCTATATTGAACATCTCTATTATCAATATCAAGTATGGGTATATTGTGCCAAAGAAATTCAGTGTTTGCTCTTAGGTATGTTAGTAGGTAGAGCTAAGCACGCGACAACTCGACTTGGCAGACTTGTTCAAACCCGACTTGATCCGAATTGAGTGGGTGAGTCAATCCAAACAGAGTAGACTTCACCCGATCCAAACTCAAATTGGGTCAAGTCTAAGTCACCCGGTAACTCAACTCGACTCGACCCAAAGCCTAACTCATTCAAACTTGACGCGATTCAAAACCCGACTTGACTCGAGTTTGAGTGGTGTGTGTGTGTGTGTGTAAAATAATTATCTAACCTTCTCTCCCGGGCCCAACAGCCATCTACCACCACCAACCATTAGGCCACCATCCTCCTCCTCCCCTCCCTCTCCCTCTCCCTCTCCACTCCCTCCCTCATCTCTCGAGCTTAACAGCCACTCATCTCCACTCATGCATCGCCGTAACAGCTCATCCGAACTATCCGCACCTTCCCGACCACTTGGATTTGCCTTTAATAAATGTAATCTGATAATTTCCATAGTTTTTATTTTATTAATTTTTAATCTGGGTGGTTTGTGAAATTAGGGTAGGGTGTGGTTGAAATCGGGTGTGGACCATGTCGTGCATTTGGGCTGGTTGTGGTGTGTTTGGGTCGGCTCAAGTGTGTTCAGGCTGGATATGGTGTGTACAGGCTGTCTCGGGCTGAGCCATTTCTAAACTCTAAATAATGAAACATGATCGATGATTTCTTGTCTTTCATGACACAAATAGATACCTAAACATAGATAACCCAAACAAAATTTGACCACTATCTCAAGTAGCCACTTGTAAAGTACAAAGGCGAAAAATTTGATGTTTTAGACTGGTGGAAGTTGAAAGCTCATGAATCATAATACCCCATGCTCTTGTTGATGGCACGAGATATATTATCAATTCTAATTTCAACATCGATATCAGAATTTACTTTTAGCACGCGAAGTAAGGTCATGAATAAGTATCAAAGCTCACTTATACCGGAATCAGTTGAAGTACTCATTTATATATAGGATTGGCTACGCCCCAATCTGGAGAAAAAGCAAATATGTTGATGTGCTGTTCGAGAAGGAAGTGAGTGAGAAGTAAGATGAGACAGGATCTGCAACAATTGCATGAAGAAGGATGAGACGGCGCCTTTTTATTTCTCTTGCATTTGCTTATAACAATTTGACAGTTATTATTGCGTACTTGAATTGTAACATTTGATGGGTGGATGGATATTTTCTATGCTTATTACTTATCAGCTTCTATATTTTAATGTTTCTTTTTTATATTTTTTATCTTTTCATTTATACTTTTAAATGAATTAATGTTGCTTAAATCCAATATGGTTGACTGATTGCATTTGTTTATCTTCATTCCTTAATTATTTATGTTGCCTCAACTTAACCAAATATTCTTTCTTTGAAAATTCATACTTATAGATATGTTATTAGAAGATGATTCATCGGAATATATTTTAGATTATAGCGTCCAAGTCTACTCACATGATAAAAATATAAAGTTGCAATGCAAGTTGTGTAGAAAATAACTTATAAACAAAATAAATTGGTTAAAATTACATTTGGCTTGTTGAGAAGGAGGCGTTGCCCTATATAGTAAATCTCATCTAGAAGTCAAGGATTTATTTCGAGACATTATCAATTCAAATACAAAGACTTCCACCACCCCCTCCCCTACAACCAATACAACCAACCACAAAAGATATAAAAGTAAGCCTATTATAATTGAAAAATGGTCAAGCAAAGGAAGAGCCCCTACACTTAGTAGAGAAGAAGATAAAATATTAAATGAACAAGAATAATGAGATTATAAAAAAAACAGCAAAACAAAACCTAGAATTGGCATTCGAGACCAGGCGATGGATTGTTAAAGTTTCTTAAAAGTCTCGTTACATTCTATAGGTGGTTGAGAATCACGTACAAATCAAATCATAAAAATATATATGCTGAAAAAACTTATTAAATGTATGAATGTGGACGATAGAAAGGCATTCCACCATCTGATTTAGAAGAGGTAAATAACCATCGTTTAGACACCTCCAGCTCGGACTCAACCTAGAGTTTTCTCGCACTTTAAGCCATAAAAAGATAACAAATGATGATTCTGACAACAAAGGTGGAGGAGGGGGTTACTATTATGGACAAGATAACTAGGGTAACACGCCACGAAGGCATTTATCATATAAAGGACATTGAATTAAAGAATGGTTTATTGGTTTGTATGTGGAACTCCATATGAGATTTTGAACATACTTTTAAGTTTCGACAATGTTTATTTACTTTATTCATTTTTTATTACAAATTACTTTTGAGTCTTTAACAATATTTATTCTCAATAAATTAACTCAAGTAGAAAAAAATGACAAGAAAAAAAAGCTCAATTCGACCTGACTCGATGCTGACTCGACTAGACTCGGTGCTGACTTGACTCGACTCGGTCCTTGTGACCGGGTCAGACTTGGTCCAACTTAGTCTAGGCTAGGCCAGACTTGGATCGAGTCAAGCATGCTGGACTCGTTAACGAGTTGGATCGAGTTCGGGTAAGGTCGGGTCAGCCCTAACTCGGTCTGACTCAACTTGATGCCCAACTCTATCAGTGAGTATGATAATGTTATGCCCTTTAGGTCTAGTCATAGAAATTTGTCACACCACACACACGAAATAGACTGCCAGAAGTGATCCAAATTGCCCATTTGGTGGGCCACATTGTGTAGGTGTCACAGCCAAGACATGACATTAGTGAGATGCAACTGGATCATACTTTAAAAACTTGAAAATTTGACTCTACTCAAAACCCAACCGAGCTGAGTTGACTTGAAACTAGAGCAAGTTTCTTGATTAATCAAACCATTTTTTAGTTTTTCAGTATTATTTAATGAGGCCCAGATTTTGTTTGTGATTGGAGTTGATTTAGTGGGCTAGGGTCTCACCCAACATGGTGAAACCCTGAAATGACCAGGTTTGATTGAACCATGTGCCATGCGCGGTTAGATAGAGGTCACACAAAACTTGTCTAAAAGTGGTTCAATCAAATACTTACTCAAGCAGTGTCACACAAAGCTCGCCCAATCAGATGTTGCCACACTGGGGCCTGACCTTACCGTGTTGTGTGAAGCCCAATCTACTCCCGATTGTGACCATCAGGGAACTTGTGCAGCAAGTTTGTACACGTGGGGTCCGTGCATGGCTGTTTTATCTAAGCCCATGTACAAACTCGGTGCACACTAACGATAAGTTCACCTTTAGACATAAAAAGGAATTAAAATCATCCTCTGATTTAATATTTAAAAATTATATATAAAGAATGTCAAGTTGCACCGTGTTCGATAGAATTTTATGAGTTTTTTAAGGTTTTGTTGAGATTTCTTTTTATTTATTTATTTTTTTAAATAGAGATGAGTCGGAGTTTTCTTGAGTTTTGACCGAATTGTGATCAAATCTAGTCCGGTCGAGTCAATTCGGGCTGGTTGGATTTTTTTAGTAGTTTTTAAACAGTGAACCGGAATATGATTGATAAGAACCAATTTGCAAAAGTCCTCGAATGGACGGATGACATGTTACCAAATCCCAGTGAGCCCCACTATTTGACATGCATGCTGAGTGGATAGTTGATTGCTATTGCAAAATATAACTTAACACGTTATTTAGAGGAGCTCTCAGCTCTTCGACGTGTAAGGGTATATCCAAAAATAAATAGAAGTGGCTCCAGAACCATGGGCTTGTTTGGATGTCCTATTGAATTAAATTGCAATAATTAGTTCAAGTGAAATTGGTATTTACCTAGGAAGCATTTATGGTGAAGGATACACATAACTGAATGTGGGCCATTAAAGAGAGAGCTTTCAGTGGCTCATGTTTAACTCCTAAAGTCAAAAGCCTATAAGTGTACTTATTGCGCAATAGCCCATTCAAAATATGGCTCAATGATGGATGGCTGTAATTATTTATCATCTCTACTTATGGGCTTCCTTGTACTGTAATCGCTTTTCTATCTAAAACTGATTGTGTGGTAATCCCAACACCACTAGCTTAGTAGCATTGGACTGGCTGGATTTGATTGGACCGTATGCTACTCCCAGAAATAAGACTAGCAAAGCATTTTTGGAAGGGGTGCAGCTTTGATGGATCATTGATTGCAGGGCCAAGGTGATGTACGTGCCTTACATCTATGCTGTCCAGCTGGTTTGGCATCTCATTTTAGATGGTGATACTAAGACTAAAGCAGATCCAAATCTGGACACATCACAGACTGAGGCAGACTTTCTGCAAAATCCCTTCACAGAAAGTTCTTGCGCTGAAAACTTAGGTGGGGCTTACCATGATGTTTTTAAGAAATTCACCATGTCCATCCATTTCATGAGATCATTTTAGGACATGAGACCAAAAATGAGCAAAATCCAAGACTCAAGTGCGCTGCAATAAAGGAAAAGGTGGGTAGGGAAGGATGAATTGAAACTTTCCTAGGGTTGACAGCCATGTTTGCATGCCATCCATACAGTATATAACATCAATCCTAGTAGATGAATTGAAAACACAAATATTAGCCTGATTCAAAACTTTTATGTCCCCACAAATATTTCCACCTTAGAGGTTCAATCCTTATTTCCTAAGGGGGCATTTGGCGCACGACATTAGATGAGATTAAGTGGGATAGAATTGCATTGGATGAGAAAGGTTGTGATTAGATGGGATGGAATTGCATTTGGTCCTATGCAGGATTAGGTGGGATTTCGAAATCTACTATACATGTGGGCCACACATTGATGCATGCGTTTATCCATGCCGTCCATCCATATACACCATTTGCCCATGACATTATGGTTATATATGTGTACAAGTGAATGACCTCCGTTTTGAATTTGGTCCGTTCATTACAATTCCATGGTCCACCAAACATGATTTTACTTAATCCTGTATTTTCCTGTAGCAAAAATTGTATCCCAAATATGGGATTAGGCGGGTACAATACTATAGTATTTTCATACATGAAATCATTGTGCAATAATGATGTTAATCTCATCTAATACAATTCAATACCATTCAATTCCACCAACCAAACACGCCCTAAAATGAGCTCGCAAAATGAATGAACCGGGTGGATTTCTCACAAATATCACGTTGGGTGCCACAAGTTTTCAGTGCATGATTTTTTTATTTTTTATTTTTGGATTAGCTTGTTAGTACACACACTCCATGTTAGCCACCCCCACTAGGGACCGATACCAAGACCTCAAGTGTTGAAACGAGGTATCTCCACTGAGTCTGCTAGTTGAGCTATGGATCTGGGTGTTCAGAGCATGGATTTCCTACCAAAGGCTTCTGCAGGAAATCCTCGTCCAAGAAACACTGATAATTGACCATTAACACTTCTCGTGGCCATAATACATTTGGATCAGGCAGATATTTATGTGGTCCTTGCGTGTAGGTATCTGTAAGCTTATCAATAGGTTGGAAGGCCCATAAAAAACCCTGTCGCTCTCAGAAAGTTTTTAACATTGGGTATTCACTGCCAGCAGAAGGTGACCCATTAAGCTACCTAGGATTACTCTAGGTCAGTGTACCGTGAAATTCGCATTCTGTAATCATGATATATATATATATATATATATATATATATATATACAGCTCGATATACTTTGTATATGAAAAATCCACTCTGCCTTGCAGGTTATATACTCAGTGTATCTTTCATCAATCCCGTTAGTCAGGTGTAATTCAGCGAGACAACGATAAGATTAAAAAAATTCAGCTTGATATAAAAAGAAAGCATGCCACAACGTGTGAACTTATCAGTTCTGAGAGTAATTTTATACTATTTACATTAGTAATGGTTTTCATTTAATGAACAGAGAGGATTTTACATATATAAAATGGAACCCACGTAGCTTGGGTGTTTCATGCAGCGCGTAAAACAGTTGCGTTAGACGGTGCAGATTGACAGAGCGTCTAATTCACATTCATATCATGAGATCTATATCCATATTCCAAACCAGGCGCTTGGATTAAGCATCCCATGTTCTTTGCATGCGTTTAAAAAAAAATTAAAAAAACAAAAAACACACCATACATCTCTTGCATGCGCCCAGCAATTCGCCGCCACAGCCGGGGGAGTGCCACGTGTCTTTTCATGATCTAATATCCGTCGGGAACGGATTGGCTGCTCCCCCTGCCACCAGCCCCGTGGCTGATGGTCGGTGCTCTGTGGGCCCCACCATGATGTATGTGTTTCATCCATTCCGTTCATCTATTTTTAAAGATAGTTTTAGTGCTTGACCCCAAAAATTAGAGAGATATAAATCTCAGGTGAACCACACCATATGAAAACGATAGTTATTGGATATCCACCATTAAAATCCTCCTAAGGCCTACTATACTGTTTATTTGACATCCAATCGGTTTATTAGGTCATACAGGCCTAGATGAAGGGAAAAAACAAAAATCAGCTTGATCCAAAACTTTTATGGCCCCCAAAATGTTTTTAATGGTCGATACTCATTCAAAACTGTTTCCTGTAATGTGGTTCACTTGAGATTGATATTTATGTCATCTTTGGTTTTATCATTTAAAATGATCTCTAAAAATATATGGACGGCATGGATGAAACAAATACATCATGTTGGGGCCCACAGAGCACCGACCACCAGCCATTGGCTGGTGTCAGGGGGAGTAGCCAATCCATTTCCGTATCCGTCCGCCGTTGGCTCGTAAGGGCATGGACAAAGCGATATTCCATAACGAACCAAAGAGATTGGGTTATTTCTGGTAAAAGCCAGAAAAAAAGAGGAAAACTACAAAACATGAGAGAGCTCGAATCCCGGCTTTGACAAGCGAAGCCACGCCCGAGTACGCCTAACTTCTCCTGTACGAATTAAAAAACGAAGAGAGAGAGAGAGAGAGAGCTTCGACTCGTGGGCACTCGTGGCACACGAGTCTGTCGGAAAGTAGCTTCTGTCATATCCGCAAAACATTTGCGGCAGAGTCAAACGCGATTCGTGTGGGCCCCACCAACTGTGACGTGACGGTGACCTCTCCTCACTGGCTCACGTTATCAACCTCTGCTCTCTTTCTCTCTCTACCCTTGGGCCCCTCTGCCGTTTTTCTAGTTATGACTCCAATCCACATCGATCGTAGTTACCTACCCAAAAACCCCTCACCACCGTCCATATCTCTCTCTCTCTCTCTCTCTGCCTATAAAAATATGAGAAATCCTTCTCCCACTCCCCGGGAGCATCAAACATAATTACTGGCTGAGTTTATCTTCATTACGCAAGTGTGCGTAGGATAAGTTCAGCATTACAGTGCCGTCCATGTCCGCGTGAGTCAGAGAGTGAGTGGATTGGAAAATGAGGCTGGCGATCGGGGCTGTCCGTCCGTTCTCTCTCCCAACCGTCCAACACGTGTCATCTGTTCGCTGTTGCGTGGTTTCCAAGCGTGTGAAGCTCGGGACTAAGTGGACGGAGTACCAAGGTTGCAAGAACTGGGAAGGCTTGCTTGAACCGCTTGATGAGAATCTAAGGGCTGAGATACTCCGATACGGAAAGTTCGTCCAAGCCGCTTACAACGCCTTCGACTTCGACCCCACATCCCCATCGTATGCCACGTGTCGGTTGTCCAAGCACAACCTACTTCCTCTCTCTGGCTTGGACAACGCCGGCTACCTCACTACCAAAAACCTACACGCCACGTCAGGCATCCAGATGCCAGGCTGGGTCGACAGGGCGCCTAGTTGGTTCTCCAAGCAGTCCAGCTGGATAGGCTACGTGGCAGTTACAGAAGACGAGAGGGAAATTAAACGGCTAGGAAGGCGCGACGTGGTCATCGCCTATCGGGGCACGGTCACGTGCCTGGAGTGGCTGGAGAACATGCGCTCCATGCTGACTCACCTCCCCGACTCCACGTCGGACTGTGGGCCCATGGTGGAGAGTGGTTTCTGGAGCCTTTACACTTCCAGCACTCCCACGGGCCGGAGCTTATGCGAGGAGGTGAGGGAAGAGGTGGGGCGCATTTTAGAAAAGTACAAGGGCGAGCCTATCAGCATAACGGTAACGGGCCACAGCCTCGGCGCGGCGCTCGCAGTTCTAACGGCGTATGACATCAGGACGTGCTTCCGTCAGTCGCCGTTGGTGACCGTTATCTCCTTCGGCGGTCCACGTGTCGGGAACCAGAGTTTCAAATCCCACTTGGAACAACAAGGAAGCAAGGTGCTGCGCATCGTCAATACCCACGACGTCATCACCAAGGTCCCCGGCATCGTACTGGAGGATGACGTAGCAGAGATACGGGAGTGCCAGCAGGGAAACGCCGTGCCGAGCTGGATACGGGAACGGCTTAAGGAAACGAGATGGGCGTACGCTGACGTGGGACGGGAGCTCCGAGTCAGCACCAGAGACTCGCCCTTCCTCATTGGCCACATAAGCAATGTCGCCACGTGCCACGAGCTGGACGTGTACCTCCAACTGGTGAACGGGTTCGCCACGTGTCCCTTCAAGGCGACTGCCAGGCGTGAGCTGCTGAACTGGATTCCCACGCAAGCGTCGTTCTCCCTTCGAGAGAAAGCGCGCGTGTGATGAGTTCGTTTCCAGAATGGACTCGGATTCAGCTGACGTGTAGTGTATTTTTGTAAATACAACGGATAGAAAAGCATTGCCCTATTAACAGATGATTGGTGTTATTTCGGGAATTCCACGAGCCGTTGCTAACAAGCGCACTACCTCACTGCCAGCTGCAGCGCACTGGAAATCGAAAAAACACCGAGAGAAAGTCGTTTCTTTTTTTAAAGTAGAAGAGAAATCGGCTGATGGAACCCACGGCGTAGGCTAGAGCACCGAATCTACAAAAAAGACATCTTTTGTTTCTTGTGGATAAGGATGCCTTTAGGTAAACCGATACCAATACAATTGAGCATAGAATTCTTTTAATTCCAAGATTGCCCATCGTTCTTTTACGATATTTCTTTCATTGCCATCGGTCACCGACCCTATACCGTAGAAGCGGCTGAAAATGACGATACTATCATGGTGCATTCGCCGTAAACGGAACCGACCGGTGCACCGGCCATGCCCCTTTTCGGAAATAAAATACATTTGAATGACGAGAAGACCCCTATCATGGTTTTGACAAAAAATAGAGATTCTTCGTTCTCTGACTATACGATACTCGCGTGGACAACATGCGCTGTATCCTAAGGTTAGGATTTTTGTATGATAAGGGACATAATATAACTCGCCGGTTCATATTTGGTCAGGCATACGACCGCAATGTAGCTGTCATTTTTCAAATTTGTCAGACAGGTTCCTCTCCCAAGTCTTCGTGGAATAAGCTTACTCACCCCAGATTCACTTGAATGTAAAAAGTTATTCGCCTTGGACAGTACACAGATTGCCCACTCACGCGTGCTCTGTGGGCCCCACCATGTTTTACGTGTTTTATCCACGCCGTCCATCATTTTTTTCAGAATAATTTATGGTACTATCCAGAAAATGAGGCATGTTCAAATCTCAAGTGAACTACATCACAGGAAACAATGTTGATTGAATGCTCACCATTAAAAACTTCTTGCGATCACAAAAGTTTTAAATGAAGTTGATATTTGTGTTTTGACTTCATACAGGTTGGATGACAAATAAACATTAAGGTTTGCATTGGGAAGTTTTTAATGGTGGGCGTTCAATCACTACTGTTTTCCTGTGGTATGGTCCACTTGATGATTGGATTTATCTCATTTTTGGACTCATGACCTAAAAATGACATGGAAAAATGCATGGACGGCCGGGATAAAACACACGTCATGATCAGGCCTACATAACACCACCGACCAGTAGTTACTTGGCTTGAGTTGACAATCGACGTCTCCTTGGGCGCGGTCGTTGGATCGGTGTGACTGTGGGGCCCACCATGAATTATGTGTTTTATATCCACACCGTTTATCCATTTTTTCAGCTCATATTTTTGCTCATTCTGTAAAATGAAGAAGATCCAATTCTCAGGTGGACCCTACCACAGGAACAGTGGTGATTGAACACCCATCGTTAAAAACTTCCTGAGGTCCCTATATGTGTGTGATCCTTTAAATAGCTTGGATGACATATAACATCAAAGTTCTGCCGACCTAGGTCTGTTTCCAGAGATCCACTGTATCTACGTCCATTCGCATGTTAAACACCTGTTTACTGCTTATTCACGTGGTTTTATGATTGTACGGGTGGCGGTGTTGTATGTATTCATCCCATACGCTAATCAAGTAGGCACCATCGTGATAATGAAATGCTACAAAAAATAACACTATAGAAAACAAATTAACAACCATCCAAAATCTTTAAATTCATGTGATGGCCCACATATGATGGTTGGATCGGACTATATTTTGGGTATCCAACTTTTACAATTTGATTACAATTCCAGACAGGATGGATTCCATGCACACCATGCACGACCCTTGTAATTCCATGGGCATCCTCTTCCGGACCATAGATATTACTGTGCATAATCTGGACGGTGGATTTCTCAAAAGTCTTTGGAATTTGTATCTCTAACCCATCTGTCAGTGACCCACACAGAGATTTTTAACAAGCAGTGGCCCAAAAAAGGTTCAACGATTTCGTGGTTAGGATCTTCTAATCTAGAATAGTCTTGGGCAATCAAGCACCTGTTGTGGGATTCATAAGATCAACGATCTAGATCAATCAAGACAGGCCCACTTGTACAAATGGGGGCAATAGGACCGTCCACACCTAACGATTGACCAGGACTCTAGTTCCCCGTTCGAATTACATGGCCGCGACCTGAGGATACACAAAGAAGTGGGGGGTTCTCGTGCGTGTACAACTCGTAAATTGTACACGCTATCATAAATGCATACATCGAACGTACAATGGGCATCAGAACCGCATATCAGGCGAAGCCCTCCCTGTAGATTCTCTGGCCATGACCATCTACTAGTGACACATGCATCTGGTTTATACAATGGGACCTACCTGGCGAACGATTTGAGTGCAGGCATCTACGTGGTGTGACCTACCTGATGGACAGATTGGATGTTCGTGACAAGTGCCGCAATTGTCTTCCCATTGCGCTAACTACACTCTGCTTTCCCCATGCAGGATTTCGATTGCCTCCTCGGAAGCGAATTGGCTGGTGTAGGACACACCACCGATTTGGCTTGTGTTTAGAGCTGTACACGAGTTTAATTGAGTTGAGCTTGGCACAGCTCAATTCGGCTTGGCCACCGGCTGACCCCAGCTTGAGCTCGACTCCGTTGAGTCCTCGAACTTGACTGTTGAGCTCAGGCCAATTCAAGCCAAGTTCGAGCCAAAATTGATCATGTGCGGTATTTTCTCAGACACATAATGTGCACATTCAATTAATTATTTCTCAAGGTATGTATAACAGCAGCAACCACTTACATATATTTCATTAAATACTCACTAGACAACATCAATATCAAGATATAAGGATATTTGTTTTATATTCATACTGTCCTCACCACCCGATACATTTCATCATATACTTGTGAGCAATATCAATATCAAAATAACTAAGTTATCGAACTCGCTCAATACAAGTTGGGGTTCGATCTAAGTTAAGTCAAGCTCAAGCTTGTACTCGACTTGAAAATTTTTCAAGCTAAAACATAGCTCAAATCAGCATGAACGCAATTTCAAACTGAGTTGAGTCAAGCTTTTCGAAGTCAAAGTTGAGCGAGCTAACCAAGCCAACTCGGTTCGTATGCAACTGTATTGGTGTTTTGAAGTCACCAAATTCTATAGGTCCTATCATGGGATATGAGTTATATCCAAACCGTTCGTCCACTCGGCAAACATGTCATAAGGCCTGAACCTAAAAATAAGACAGATATGAAAATCAAGTGGATCACACTGTAAAAATGAGCAGAGGATTGAACGCCTACTATTGAAACCCTTTTGGGTGTTACATAAACTTTGGATCAAAATGATATTCGTTTTCCATCTTCAAAAAGGTACGCATGACCTTATGAAAAGATGTGATGGAAATAAATGTTATGGTGGGCCTTGTGAATATTATTTTAATGGTGAGAATCATTGTCTCCACTGCTATTTGTGGTGTGGTCTGCTTGATCCTTTGAAATGACTCATTTTTGGGATAAGATCTTAAATGATCTCGCCAAATGGATGAATCATGTGGGTACTATAAATACAGCATTGTGGGGCCCATATAACTTTGATCTCCTTTAAACCATTAGTACAACTCGGAGCTCAATGAGCGTTGGTGCTCGCACCACACCTATCTGCTCTCCCTCAGCTAGGTCCAGGCACCACACAGCTCTGTGGGGCCCACCATTATGTACCTCTTTTTTCCTGGTTCATTCATTTTGCCGGATCATTTTTAAGGTATGAGCCCACACTGAGGCAGCTCCAATGCTCAAGTGAAACATACTGCACAAGGCAGCGGTGATAATGACGCCCACACTGTTAAAAAAAAGTCAGGTTTCACAAAGTCAGGTTTCAAGGAAAAAATTAAAATAATAATAATCATATTAGCTTGATTAAAACTTTTGTGGCCCTTAACAAGTTTTTAGTGGTGGGCATTCAATCCCCACTAAGTGGTCCCGTCGAGTCTTAGATCTGTCTTAGTTTTGGGCTTGTGGCTTAAATTGATATAGAAAAATGGATGTTCGGAGTGGATAAAACACATACATCACAATGGGCCCACAGAGCCCCTGCCTGGACCAAGTCCTTGTAGGCAAGGGCAGATGCAAGCCGTGGGGGTCATGGTTCTTCAATCCACACCAATGGTCTGTTTGGTACCAGCCGAATGGATCATGCTTGGAAAATCTCACATGTCAGTAGCTACCATTGTTGGATCATTTTTCACTTTAACGTAGACCATTCATTTTTTCCACTTATTATTAGTTTATCTTTAGCCTACAAATGGAAGTATCCTATCTAATATATTTTGTGGTGTAGTGAGGCCCACCAGACCAACGCTCTGAATCTCTAAAGCATGGGCTCCACTTTTGAAATCCTCTCAAATTCCCCAATGAATGGGAAAGGGAGGCAGTTCCGTACGATGGTCTCACTGTCTCGGATGGCTGCGAGACCACCCACTGACAGCTAAAAAATGTGTGGGAACACGTATTTTGGTGGACGGTCTACCACCCATCCAGATTTTGCATATTTAACTTTAGATTAGCATGGTCAATAGTCTAAGTAGACCCGTTCAAAGGTGGAAATTTCTCCTTCTTATACTTTGTACGTACCCGTTTCGTAGGTAGACAATACGGTACACCTCACCTCTATGGTAGAAACGACTCTGAACGGTCTCGGCCTTGACTCGGCCGGCTCGACACGTATCATCCGATTTTGGATATTGATTAGTGACATATAGACCATTGATCGGACTGGTCTGATCTTCAAGTGGGCCACAATTTAGAAGCACTTTGTGAAGTTTTGTTCACCCAATAGATTTGTTTTGTTTCATAAATTGTGTCCGGTACTCTTGCAACTGGATGGCCTAATTTATATAAATGCTTATTAACAACGAGCCCCACCTAATGGACGGGTTGGATCTTGTAACCCTGAGCTATGATGGCACAGGTAGTGGCCTGTACATTGGCATCAGTTAGCCATGAGAAAAACTTTAATACTCTGGCACAATGCAATTAATAATACTCAGGCGCTTAGAAATTGCACAGGCGGCATATATGTAATTTAAGTTTTTTATTTTATTTTATATTTTTTTACACACACCCTCTCACCCACACACACATACACCACAATGGGTACTGGAACCATAACCTTAGTGAGTCTATCACTAAGTCATGAGTAGGACCCATTTGTAAATCAAGTTAAACTGTACAAATCATATCTCCCAATTTTGATTGTATCACGAACCAAAAAGTTACAGGTATTCCTGATTTTTGGATAGATGAATAGTTATTGGACAGTTAAAAATAAATTTAAAAAATAAAATCCCATGATCAACGACAAACAAGTACTGTCCATGAATGAAAGGCTACGATTGGCCAAACAATATAATTTGAAGACTGTAACATAGAAAAAGTGGGTACCACAATTTTGTAAGTGTAACTTGAGTTAATGTGGGCCTCATATGCTATTCCTAAGTTCCTTCCTATGAAATTAGGAGGTAAACAGTGCCTATAGTCGACATGGCAGTCATTACCACTTTAGCAAGTATGTAATTCACCATCACATTGGCAGAGGTGGTGACTTATCCAGCTAAGGGGCACACAAATACAACCATTCAGCCCATTCAAAATTGGGAAGACTTGCGGATGGACATCTCCAAGGTCATTATGATCAAGATATCCCTGCCATCTGATTGTGTTTGTGGGTCCATACAGTGGATATGAACGTGGTATGGGTACTACCCATGGAGACGGACACAACTTGGTGGGATTTGCTTAGCCCACGTGCCTCTGTTAAATATGGGGTGGGTGGAGTACTACTAAATAACTTTCAAACATGCTTTATACGGTACTCATCTTTCTTAAAAACCCGCCAACCAACCAAATCCTGCCATGTCATGCCTATTTTTTATTGTGTTATAATATGTATAGTACCCATTCTGTATCCGGTTGCACAAAGAAGAGTAACGAAGAGAGCCGGAGACCGATGCAATCTAGTGGGGTTTGGTAGCTGGCAAGCCTCTATCAAAGATAGGGCCAGTCTAGTACATACTCAAGTGGACAACTTTAATTCCAATATGTTTTGTGTGTACCCATCTCGAACAGCAGTTTGCTGACCAATCCAATCTCACCACATCACGTCCATCTTTTGTTGCATTGATGATGGCAGTAACCAATCTGCATTGGGTGGACATGCATTGGTGGTTTCAACCATGAACGATATAGTTGTTAGGGCCTGATATCATAGAGACGTGTCGGGCACTAGACTTAGTAGGCCCTATGTTGTGTTAGAATGTTAGTTACGTGTTCAACTAAACCAAGTATCTCTGGAGGCATACTTGAATGAGTATCAGGATTACTTATGTTTGTGATTCTGACTTTGAGTAGCTAAGTTTACATAGAGCTGTACCTAACAAGAAGTTTTCAACGGTGGTCATTCAATTCACACGGTTTATGGTGGCGTAGTCCACTTGAACTTTGGATATGCATTAATTTTGAGCTTATGCCCTAAAGTAGATAGGCGAAATCAATGGACGGTGTGTATAAGACACGTACATCACGGTGGAGCCCACAGAGTTTACCTTGTGTCATAAGGCGTACTCCGTAGGCATTCCGTTCTGAAGGAACGAACTTGTTGTACCACGTATGCTTTCTCATGGGACGGTGATACTGTATGAGAATAGGGCGCTTTCAGCGTCCACGAGACTACGACCACATGCATGCACAGAGAGGCCATACACGTCGCAAACATCTCCCTTAATACGAGCTGTTCATTTAGTAGGCCCCATTGTAGATGCGTCTCAACCCAAAACCCAAACTAGATGGACGACCCTCCATCATCAGTGGGTGTCCATCCAATGCATGTTTAAAACGGATGACGGTCAACGTGGTATATTCCACCAAAGGGAGCTTATTTGATACTCTTGCTGCGTATGGCATTTGATACACCGGCACTCAGAAACGGTACATAATGCATATATTAACACGAATTAGACTGACTAAATTGTCCGCCGCCCCACTCTTGCTACGTTACCCTCTAAAAATCTGACTAGTTTAATAATCCTAACCTCTGATTCGTGGACACTTGTTTGTTAAATCAAGACCATTGGATATTATTCATTTTAACTGTACAATAAATATCCACCAATATGATAATCAGATAATAAATAAGCTAATTTCTTGTCATAGTACATCTATCTAAATTAGTACCCGATACGGTTCCATTAGAATTACTTACCTGCGGTCGTATGCAATTTCTAAGTGCCTGCGTATCATCCATCACACTCTAGCAGATCGTAACAAAATATATTCTCTTGGACGAATCTCAGAATCCCGTCAATCTCAAAGTGGTTATACGTACCATCGTGAATGGGACCCACACATGTAAGCCATGTGTATAGCGGCGGTGGTGCGCACGAGCAGCAATCCCCTTCCAGCTGAAGTCAGAAGAGCAATCATAATCTGAGGGATCTGAAAAGAGATGAGACGGAATAGGAATACATTAAGCTTTTGAAGCTCGTTTTTCATCAACGTACCATGCTTCTGTCCTCTAGTCATGATTTTTTGGAACTTCATCACCCTTCGAAGGATCTTTGGCTAGTAATCCTTTTCGGTGGTCCAGATTCGATAACGACCCACAAAAAAGGTACGGTTAAATAGTCAATGTCGGTGCCGGACGCGCGGCTCCGACCTCTCGTTTAGAACTTACACGTGCCCCGTTGGGACGACATGCGAGAACCGTCCTAAGAGGGGCCGCTCTGCAAAATGGAGAGGTCTTAGTTACTAACGGAAGCGGATTGGCTGGCGTACCTCACGCCACCGACCTGGCTGATGTGGGTACGTGTCGTGAGCTCCGAGTCGTACGAACGATTCAAAGGGGAAACGGATTGGCTACTCCCCTGCCACTAGGGGAAGAGGATTGCGTAGTGAGTAACTCAGTAAGCTTAGCGGATTGAGTGTACTCTTTGGGGTCCACCGTGTTTTATATATTTTATCCACTCCTTCCATTCATTTTATCAGATAATTTTAGGTCTGAGACAAAAAATGAAAGATATCCAAGTATCAAATGGACCACACCACAGGAAACAGCTCTAATTGAACATATACCGTAGAAGTTTTGGATCAATCTTATATTTGTCTCGTTTCCATTCATCTATGTTTATGTGATGTAATAAACAGGTTGGATGACAAATAAACATCACTGTGGGGCCTAGAAAGGTTTCAACTGTGGAAATCAATATTGTTCCCACATTTTCCTCTGGTATGGTCGACTTCAGCTCCAATATGCTTAAATTTTAGTCCCAACTCCTTAAATGAGTTGGGGAAACGGATTGACAGCCTGGATAAACCACATACTTTCACGGTGGGCCTAATATAGTTTACTGAGTACAATAAGAGCATGCTGGTAACTCAGTACCCAAGCCGGTTTGGCCACTAGCCAATGGCTAGTGGCCGGTGATCTGTGGGCCCCACCATGATGTGTGTGTTTCATCTGTCCCATCCATCTATTTTTCTATATAATTTTATCTTATGAGCTCAAAAATAAGGTATATCCCAATCTTAAGTGGACCACATTATAGGAAATAGTGTTGATTGAATGTCGACTATTAAAAACTTTTGGGGGCCATAAAAGTTCTGGATCAAGCTGATCTTTGTTTTTTCCCTTAATATTGGTCTGTATAACCTAATCAATAAATTGGATGTCAAATAGAGTACAGTGGGCCTTAGGTGGATATCCAAGCACTATTGTTTTCCTGTGGTGTGGTACACCTGAGATATATAACCCTCTCATTTTTGGGATGAAGTACTAAAATGAACTGTAAAAATGGATGAACAGCATGGATAAAAGACAAACTTCATAGAGGGGCCTACAGAGCACGGACCACTAACCATCGGGGAGTAGCCAATCCATTTCATTCAAAGGAGATCAAAGTTACATGGGCCTGCAATGATGTATTTATTATATCCACCTCATTCATCCATTTGGTGAGATCATTTTAGATCAAGAACCCAAAAATGAGTCATATCCAAGGCTCAAATGGACCACACCAGAAATAGCCGTGGAACAATGATTCTTGCCGTTAACATATTCGTAGGGCCGCCACAACAACGTTTATTTTCCATCGAATCTATCCAAGAGGTCACACAAACCTAGACGAAGAGGAAAAACAAATATGATATTGATTCAAACTTTTTGTGACCCCAACAGTGTTTCAATTAAAGATGGGCACAGGACGACTCGACTTAGTTGACTCGACTCATCCGACTCATTCAGACCTAACTCAATCTGAACCGAATGGGTGACTTGGCCTGAACTGAGTAGGCTTTGCCCAAATCCAAACTCAAACTGAGTTGAGTCTGAGTCACCCAATAACTCAACCTGAAACTTGATTCGGTCATACTCAATTCAATGTCAAACCGATCCCAAACTCTCCAACCCTACACGCACCCGATGTCAAACCGATCCCAAGCTCTCTCTCTCCATCCCTCCCTCAACCTCCTCTTCCAAGCTCGGCAGCCACCCACCACCACCCTCCTTCTCTTTCTCTCTCCTCTTTCCCTCCCTCTCTCATCTCTCGATCCGACTCCGTGCCAACTCGACCTGACTATGTACTTTTGATCGGGTTGGACTTAGTCCAAATTAGTCTAGGCTAGATCCAGACTCAAATCGGGTCAAATATGCCGAATCAGTACCGAGTCGGATCAAGTTCCGATTAGGCTTATTTCAAAATCAAATCGAGTCGAGTCAACCCTAACTCCGTCCAAAACTTGACTTGATGCCTAAATCTAATTTAAATGGCAGACACTTGAATCTCCCACTACTTTTATCAACAAGATCCACTTGATCTTTTGAGCCGTCTTATTTTTCAGCTCAATTATTACACTAAGCTTGCCAAATGGAAGTACGGTTTGGATATAACCCATACTTAATGATGAGACCCACGGAACTTGCTGACGTCAACACACCGGCCAGAACGGTTGTGTGCGGTACACCAGCCAATCCACTTCCGTTACTACGGATAGACTCGGACTTCCTGCTAAAGCCATTTGCATGAAGTTACTAGGTGCTATGTGGGGTCCACCACGATATATCTGAAAAATCCAAACCGTCAATACCTTTTTTCATATTATTTTAGGAGACGAGACCAAAATTTAGATGAATCTAAAACTCAAGTGAGCCGCACGAGAGGAAACAGTGGAGATTCACTGACCACCGCTTATATATATATATATATATATATATATATATATATATATATATGGCCACAAAATTTTATTATAAGGTTAATAATTTTGTATTTTCACTTCATCCCACTTGGAATGAACTTATAATCAGTTTAGGTGGCATATAAACATCAAGATGGAACCTAGGAAAGTTTTAACGGTGGAAAACTCTTTCTCCAGTTATCATTTTCGTATGACCGCCTTGAGTTTTGAATCCACATGATTTTTGGTCTCATGACCTAAAACGATCGGAAAAAATGGAAGGACGGAGTGGATTTTTCAGAAACATCATGGTGGGCCCCCACATAGCATCCCAGTCGGGTCCCGTACGGATACGGGTTTGGTCCCTTTCGGCAGGAATTTCATCCTTAACATGATGTGGGGCGGGAATTTATTTACAGGCAGCTGTTTTGAGAGATGGAGTGAGTTCAGTACCATCGCACGCCTTTTAAAAATGCTTTGCGTGTGCTCATCTCTAACTCGTCGGTGTTGGACCAAGCCGCATTCGGAGTCATTTGCCGCATGTGTTGTACGTGGCCGGTGCGATACCAAGGATCTGTGACCTTAGTATCATGCAAATCTGTCCGGCCCCACCATATTATATACCATGCAAATCTTTTATCGGATTATTCCCACTGAAAATATTAGTCGAGTTCAAAACTTTGGTGGCCATTAGTTTTGATGGTGAGCTTTTAATTTCCATTATTTCCTCTCGTGTGGCACACCTAAGTTTTGTATTTACCCCTTTTTTTTTTCCTTTTTTTTTTTTTTTTTTTTGTCTCCCGCTGGATTGTGAGCTGGTGAAACTCATGGATGAATGGTTTTCTCATGATCATTTTGGTGGGCCCCACATAGCTTCCACCTAAAAAACTTCCAACTGGCAGGGGGACAGGTTAATCACATCCCTTGATGTTAAGCTCTTTGATGAAAAATCAGCTTCATCCAAAACTCAGGTGGGCCACACCACAGGGATGTTGGATGCACAAGTGAGCTAATTAGAAATTGGGCACACATGATATTACATTATTTCTCGTGGTGTGGCCCACATGGAGTAGGATTATTTGCGAGTTGTATAGTGAACAAAAGGATATAGGTGCACCTGATGGATGTTGTGGATGCCAAACACTTAATGCAGTGGGCCCACCACAAAACCAGGGCATGTATTTTGGAGAATTTTCAGTACTAAAATCGGATCCGCCAGGCCAGATGATCAAGTAACAGACTGCATTTAATTGTTAAAAGTCCAATAAGATGGTTAGGATTGTAGATGATTCTAATTGAATGGTAAAAAATTGTTTGATTGGACCATTTGGACTATTAACGGCTGATTTTTATCAGGCAAGTTTGACATGGCATGTTCACCTCGGAAACGGATTGGCTACTACCCCTGCCACCTGCCAATGGCTGGTGGTCGGTGATCCGTAGGCCCCACCATGATGTATATGTTTCATCCATGCTGTCCATCTATTTTTATAGATCATTTTATGTTATGGAAGAAAAATTGAAGTATATCAAAATCTCAAGTGGACCACATTACAGGAAACAGTGTTGAATGAACGTTGATCATTAAAAACGTTTTGAGGGCCACAAAAGTTTTGGATCAAGCTGATGTTTATTTTTTCACTTCATCTGGGTCTTTATGACCTAATCAAAAGATTTGATATCAATTAAATAATACAGTGAGCATTGGGAGGATTTTACTGGTGGATATCCAATCATTATTGTTTTCCTGTGGTGTGGTCCACCTGAGATTTATATCCATATAATTTGTTGTGTTGATCCATAAAATGATCTGTAAAATTGGATGAACGGAGTGGATGAAAAAAATACATTATGGTGGGCCCACAGAGCACCGACCACCAGCCACGGGGGAGTAGCCAATCCGTCTCCGTTCACCTCTCTTGTTTACGGATGCGGATTGTGTGGTGACACTGCCAACACTGACCTCCATGATGATAGGACTCCAAGGGATGCGGATTGCGTGGTGTGCCACCATCGACCTCCATGGTGTGTTGACGTGGTAAATTTCTGTGGGCCCCAACATTTTGTACGTTGAATGTTCGCACCATCCATCCATTTTACGAGACCATTTAAGGGCTTGAACAATGGCATCGACTGTCGAAGCCTTCCTACGGCCCACCATGATGTTTTTTTGCCATCCAATCTGTTCACGAGGTCTCACAGACAAGGATGAAGGCAAAATACAAATTTCAGCTTGATCAATAACTTCTTTGGCCAAGAAGTTTTCAACAGTAGACCTCATTGTCCTAGTGCTTTAATGTGGTGTGGTCCATTTGTGATATGGATCTATCTTATTTTGTCTATGCTCTAAAATGATCTCGAAAAATGGATAGACAGTGTGGATATATATAACATATACATTATGGTAGGGCCATGTCAGGTTGCCACATCAACACACCATGGAGTTCGGTGGTGTGTGGAGCACCAGGCAATCCTCTCCTGACTATATGAGGCCTATCATAATGTATGTGTTTTATCCACGCGGTCTATTATTTTTCCAGCTTACCTTAGGCCATGAGCCCAAAATTAAAACATATCCACAAGTTCAAGTTGACCATGCCATACAAAACAGTAAGGATTGAATGTCTACCATTAAAAACTTCTCAAGAGCCCGAAAAGTTTTGGATGACTTATTTTTGTTTTTTAATTTCATTTAAGTACGTAACGGAATCCTTGGAGGATTGGGTACTATCCCTGCCAACACAAACTCATTCTAATATGACACTGAGGGATTTAATGCAATGTCTTGCTTCTGATGGAGATGGGTTAGTCTTGTATAATCGATTTACCAAAATGCTTTACGTGAGCTCATAACGGCGACCTACTGCAGGAGACCCATTATTGTCAGGGCAGTAACAAGTCAACATCCAAAATCCTCTGCAACGCACTTAGAATCTGTGACCAGTAACAAGTCAACATCCAAAATCCTCTGCTGAGCACTTAGAATATGTGAACCCACTGTGTTAATCGAAATTAACATACTTGAAACCTTTTCCAGAGCTTAGCATGATGTTTATATACCACCTAAATTGTTCATGAGATCATCCTTTATAGGATGAATTGTCGAAAATCAGTGGTTTTTAAAATAATAAAAATGAGAGTTCGAATTTTTCAAGATTTCGGAATTTTTCCGCCAAAACGCTTTTTGAATTTTTTGAATTAAAAAGTGTGGTGTGTGTACTTTGTCCCACATCGGAAATGTGAAGAAAATTTTTGTGGTTTATATGTGGACTTATGAAGAGTATTCTTACTTGAAGTTTTTGGAGGAGATGAAACACGGTTTGCGCACTGGAACACACGCACGCATGCGCGCGCTTGGGCACAGGCATGGGTAGTGTGGTTGTAATGGCGCACTTTGTACTTCGCACGTGCACATCGTGTTGAAGAGTGGTCGCTCCCTCCCGACCTTACGCAAACCGGTGCGATAGGTCTGGTTAAAGTCATAGGGCGGTGGATCTGAAAATCCGAGATAAGCCTGAGTTTTATAGGTAACTGAGAACGGTCGGATCTTAAATTCAAAACGTCCAACCGTTTCTAAAAACCGATAGTCACAATGGTCCGAAAACGGACCGGCCAGAATGATCCAACGGTGATCTGACGACCAGAAACGTCTAGGATTAATGGACAACGGCCAGAAACGTTTTTCAAATGTTCTAAACCATTACATACCACACAACAATGGTATTATACCTGATCCATATATAAACTGGACCATTCCAGTCCAATTTCATCATCTCAACACACCATCTCTCCCATCTAATCAGATACAATCCATAGCTCCATTCTAAAATACTTAAAACATCTCCACCGTCTAAGTCTGCCAGAAGGAATCTGCTGCGTTAAAATTGTTCCACAGTGGACCAATCGTGATTGTTGCATACTGAATCCAGATAAGGCTTGTCTTGTCCTGGAAGCAATTCGCCAATTACCCATCAGCAGATAAATGGACAAATCACGCTTTAAGGACAACATATTTTATACGTGATTCAGCCTAGTGAAATATTTTATTTCTATTTATTTTTTATATTTTCGGTGTATCCAAATATAAATTCTAACATGAATCCTAAAAGTACAAATATTAGCCTAATTCAAAACTTTTGTGGCGCAGGGAAGGTTTCCATGGTGAGCTTTCAATTCTCATTATTTCATGTCATGTGGTTTACCTGTGTTTTGGATTTTTCCTCTTTTTTCCTCTCCTTTTTTTTTTTTTTTCAGTCTGCTTTTGTGATCTTAGTTAAATGTATTGATGAATGGGTTTCCTCATGGCCATCTCAGTGGAGCCACATAGCTTCCACCTACAAAAATTTCTAGTTAGTGGGGCATAGGTTAATCGCATCCCTTGATGTTAGGCTCTTGGGTGAAAAATTAGCCTTGTCCACAACTCAGGTGGGCCACACCACAGGCATGTTGGATGCATGGGTGACCCAAAACTAAGGCAGTGGTTCACGAAAACGGATTGGCTACTTCCCCTGCCACCAGCCAATGGCTGGTGGCCGGTGCTCTGTGGGCCCCACCATGATGTATGTGTTTCATCCATGCCGTCCATCTATTTTTCTAGATCATTTTATGGAATAAGACCAAAAATAAGATATATCCCAATCTCAAGTGGACCACATTAAAGGAAAACGTGTTGAATGAACGTCAACTATTAAAAACTTTTTGAGGGCTATAAAAGTTTTGGATCAAGCTGATCTTTATTTTTTCCCTTCATCTGGGTCTGTATGACCTAATCAACATATTGGATGTCAAATAAACACTACAGTGGGCCTTAGTAGGATTTTAATGGTGGACATCCAGTCACTATTGTTTTCCAGTGGTATGGTCCACCTGAGATTTATATCCCTCTCATTTGTGGGATCAAGCCCTAAAATGATCCGTAGAAATGGATGAAACACATATATCATGGTGGTGCCCGCATAGCACAGACCACCAGCCACCGGGCTGGTGGTAGGGGAGTAGCCAATCCGTTCTCGGTGTTCACCTGATGGATGCCGTGGACGTCACACACAATATAGTGGGCCCTCACAAAACACATGTGCGGTTCGTGCAGCGTATGACACGTGTTATAGGGAATTACCAGTCTGAAAATCGGATCCACCGGACCGGATGATCAAGTAATAGGTTGCATTTAATTGGTAACAAGTCCAATAGGATGGTTAGCGTTGTCGATGGGTTCTAAATGAATGGTCAAAATTCATTTGATTGGATGGTTAGGACGGTCCATGTCAGTTGATAGTTAGATATTACAGAATTGGTTGTGATGAATGGTTCGGAGATAACCCCATGCCCACATATCAACAAAGTTTACAGAATGATTTTATAAGTATGAAGGGTTGGGATTCAATGAAGGCCCCTCGTTGAATTGGGAGCACCTTTCACAGATATGGGTCATTCGTCTGAGAGGGGACGGTGAAAATGCCATATACCAAAAAGTCAGGGAAATACAATCATTGAGCTGAGCCACACTTTTGTTGAATTTAGACCATTTATCGTGGACTTTTCTCGTGCAATTTTGACCTGGCATGTGCACCTCTCTCATTTGGTGACTCATCCCTCCCACTAATGACCTTCATAGTGGTGGGACTCTTTCGGGCCCACTATGATATGTGTTTTATCTATGCCATCCATCAGTTTTCCAACATACTTTAGGTCATGAGCATAAAACTGAGATATCCAAAGCTCTAGTTAATCTCACTACAAGAAATGGTGGGGATTGAATGCCAACCATTGAAAACTTCTTAAGAGCCACATAAATTTTGTAAGTAGTATTGTCGTGCCTTGAAATTCGGTATTTGAGTTGATCAGGCTCGAATTTGAATTCCAGACTTATGAACTTTATTTAATTAATATATAATACAATTCACATCATTCTCATTCAACACCACAGGCAATCGGAGCCCACTTAAAGAAAATAAAGTGCATTCTTGTCATTAATAAAATGTACTGTAATACATCAACAAACCTTCACTAATACTCTCTATTACAATTTTTTTTACACACGCACACACACCCCCACACACTGACACGGTAGTGGGCTTTCACCACCTATGGATGCTTGAACCCTTGGCCGGGTGTTGAAACTTCCAAGAGTCTACCAGAGTAAGAGCAATCCATACTCTCTATTACATTAAAACTTAAAAATAAAATTATTCTACGAAGAAAACTAAAAGATAAAAAACTTTAATATTTTTCAACTTGTGCTTTATACTCAAAACTTATAAGACAATCCAAGGAGTTGTGAGCGCAACAGCAGATAAGGGTACATCATTCCAAAGTTGGAGATATCACAATAATACTAAATATAAGTTCAAAATATCTTATAAAATAATATACTTATCAAAATCAGCATTTCATATGACAATATTTTCATTTCTAATTATGTACAAATAATTTAATCTAAATTAACTCTTTCGAAAATATTCAATCGTAAAGTCGGTCAAATCACTCTTGTGTATTGATCCTTTTAAGAAATGACCCATAATAATGCACCGGTGTTGATCCTTACAGCGTACAACCTTTAACAAAGCATTAGTGTACAAATCAGCCTCATTGACAATTCAAGGTGAGTGATGTAGAACGTGTCACAGATACGTTCCCAGCATGGTTGAGCCAAAAGAAGACGGACCGTGAATTGACCATAACTTTTGATCCAGGTATCGTTATGGGGTGTACAACCTATCAATCTTTACTGAAACGGGCCATCCGAGGTGAACCGACCCACAAAGTGGGTCGCATCTATCCGTTTCGTTAGAAAACGTGCGCTTTCAACTCAAAAACGATTTTTTTAGAAAAATTTTACTATTTTTAGTAATTCCGATTTTTTATATTTTTAGAGTTTTAGATTTTCTTTCCTTTTAGAAATAACTTTTAGTTATACTAGGATTCTTCCAGAGAAAGTTTATTTGTAAGTTTTATTTTTAGAAATTAGGCCTTAGAAGAGTTTTATTAGAATTAGAATTTTTAGTAGAGTTAGAATTTTGCTATTTTTGATAATTACGAATTAGTTTATTTTTTTTCTATATTAATGATGTAAGGAGACACATTAGAATTTATCAATGATCAATTAATCAATTTCGAATTTATTAGAATTTATTTCTATTTTCTGCTTTCTTTCCTCGTGGATTCGAGAAGTCTCTGTGAGGAGTCCAGAGAAGCTCCGTGGATTCGGAGTATTTATCCTCATCACGTTCATCCCTGCGTCAATTGGTATCAGAGCGAGGATTCTCCTCGTGCCGATGGCAAACAATGAAGGTATGAATCAAAATCCTATGGATGGTGATTTAGGGATTCGTTATCTTTCGGAAAGAATGGAAGCTTTCCACCGGGAGAGTCAGTTGACCATGCAAGAGTTGCAGGCAACCCTTAACCGTATTGCGGATGCACTAATTCTGCCCCGAGCTCAAAGTGATGCTCAACCGCCTGTGGCCGCTGTACGACACAACCCCAATTTCTAAAAAGCACCATCAGATGATGGTAATTCACAGGCCACCACTTCAATTATGAGGAAGTCGTTATACATGTCAAAAGTAAAAATAGAATTACAGCGAGATAACATCTTTCGAACAAGGTACACTGCATACAAAAAAGTTTGCAATGTGATCATCGATGTCAGGAGCGATGAGAATTTCGTGTCGAAAATAATGGTGGAAAAGCTACAACTGAAAATAGAAAGACACCCATCTCCATACATGATTGGATGGATCAAGGAAGTCAACAAAACAGAGGTAACTGAACGATGTCGTATATCTTTTTCCATTGGTAAATATTATAAGGATGAAGTAATGTGTGACGTGGTCGACATGCAAGCTTGCCACATGCTACTTGGTCAACCCTGACAAAATAATATTAATGCTACACATAGGGATCGGGATAACCAATTTATCTTTATTAAAGATGGTAAAAAGATTATCCTCGACCCTATGGGAAGAGAGAACTAACCCAAGACTTCTAAAGTTGAGGAACAGTCTCTCACAATTGAACAGGCTTTTGTCAAACAATCTGAGGAAACAAGACATATAAATCCATTTGTTAAAAGAAAGAATATATGAAGCCTGTGAATATCCCAGAAGATTTGAAGCCAATTTTGCAGGAGTTCAAGGAGATTGTGCTCGATGAACCCCCCGATAAATTGCCTCCCATACGAGATATACAAAATCACATTGATCCTGTCTCAGAGGCAAGTCCGCCTAATTGCCCACATTATCAGAAAAAATATGAGATCTTGAAGACAAATATGAAGGAACTGATCAATATTAGTCAAGTCAAAGAAAACATGAGTATATGTATTGTGTCAGCTCAAGAGCTTAATGCCAAGTACAAAAAAAGGGCTAATGAACATCGACGTCAGAAGTTATCTCAAACTCATGTGCCAAGTCTCTTGTGTAACTCGAGGAAGAGTTTTTTTCAAGTGGAGGGGTCTGATGTAGAACGTGTCACAGATACGTTCCCAACATGGTTGAGCCAAAAGAAGACGGACTGTAAATTGACCATAACTTTTGATCCGGGTATCGTTATGGGGTGTACAACCTATCAATCTTTACTGAAACGGGCCATCCGAGGTGAATCGACCCACAAAGTGGGTCGCATCTGTCCGTTTCGTTAGAAAACATGCGCTTTCAACTCAAAAACGAATTTTTTAGAAAAATTTTACTATTTTTAGTAATTCCGATTTTTTATATTTTTAGAGTTTTAGATTTTCTTTCCTTTTAGAAATAACTTTTAGTTATACTAGGACTCTTCTAGAGAAAGTTTATTTGTAATTTTTAT
The DNA here is from genome assembly GCF_029962835.1 of Magnolia sinica. NCBI lineage: Eukaryota > Viridiplantae > Streptophyta > Magnoliopsida > Magnoliales > Magnoliaceae > Magnolia > Magnolia sinica. The sequence goes on along the minus strand of NC_080578.1, from coordinate 9,139,686 downwards.
TTTTAGAAATTAGGCCTTAGAAGAGTTTTATTAGAATTAGGATTTTTAGTAGAGTTAGAATTTTGCTATTTTTGATAATTACGAATTTTAGTTTATTTTTTTCTATATTAATGATGTAAGGAGACACATTAGAATTTATCAATGATCAATTAATCAATTTCGAATTTATTAGAATTTATTTCTATTTTCTGCTTTCTTTCCTCGTGGATTCGAGAAGTCTCTGTGAGGAGTCCAGAGAAGCACTAGTGTACAAATCAGCCTCATTGACAATTCAAGGTGAGCCACACCACGGGAAAGTTGGATGCACAGGTGACCCAAAATTGAGTTGGGGTGCACCGGTTAACTTAGAAGTTAGATGCATGATTTCACGTCATTTCCTGTGTGTTGTGGCCTTCTAGAATCACAATGATTTGTGTGAGTTGTACCGTGAACATAAGTGTGTGAACCTAATGGATGGCATGGACATCATACATAACGGGATGGCCCCCCACAAAACTCATGTGTACGTACGAGCAGCATATGAAATGTATTGAAGGGTGTTCCTGGTCCTAAAATCGGATCAGATGATCAAATAATAGGCTGCTGCATTTAATTGGTAATAATTCCAATTGAATAGTTAGGATTGTAGATGATTCTAAATGAATAGTCAAAACTCATTGGATTGAATGGTTAGGATAGTCCATGCCAGTTCATAGTTAGATTGTATGGAAATATTGAATGGCTATTAAGAACATTGGTGTAGAAATAGCCCCATGCATGTCCACATATTGACATAGATTACAAAAGCATTCTGGAACAATAACGAGCTCCTCGTTGGGTGGGGATCACGTGTCAGAAATCTAGGTCTTTCCTTGAAAAGGAACATTGAACACGTAATATACGAAATAAATAAATAAATAAAATGGGGAAAATACACTCATGAACTGAGCCACACGTTTGTTCAATTAGGAACACTAACGGTTGATTTTTCTCATGCAACTTTCATGGTATGTTTGCCTCCTTTATCTCTTCTAGACACATATTACATGGTGACCTGCACCACCGACTTCGTGGGGCCCACCATGATGTATGTGTTTTACCCATGCCATTCACAGAGGTAGGCATCGGACCGGATTGGGTCCAACTCAACTCGATTCAATTTTTCAAGAACCTGACCCGAACTCGATCCAATCCGGGACCGAGTCCAACAGGGCTGACTCGATCCGATTTGAATCTTTGCTAGCCTGACCCGAACTGAGTCCGACTTGGTCTAGGAAACCGAATCGAGTCGAATCGAGTTGAGTCTAGGGAGAGAGAGGGAGAGAAAGGAGGAGATGTGGGAAAACGGGAGAGAAAGGAAGAAAGAAGGAAGGATAGGAAGAAAGAAGGAAGGATAGGAGAGAAAGAGGGAGAGAAAGAGGGAGAGAAAGGAGGAGAGATGGGTGGGTGCGGCGCCTCCTTCGGTAGAGAAAGAGAGGTTAGGGAGTTAGGGTTTGTTCGGATTTCGGATCGAATCGGCCCAAATTAACAACAATCCGAACTTGATCAAATGTACGATCAGATCTAAGTGTTCCTACTCGATCCGCACCGATCCAGGCCTTCGATTCGGTTCGGATCGAATTAGATCCATCGGATCAGGTCGGATTCTACCCAACTCTATCCATTCATGAGTTTGTCTAGTTTATTCTAGGTCATGAGCTGAAATTCAAGTATATCCAAAGCTCTAGTGAACCACACCATAGGGAACTGTGGGAATTGAGGATTGAACGCTTACCTTTGAAACCTTCCCCAGATCCACCAGCTGATATTTGTGTTTTTCCTCCATTTAGGTCTATGTGACCTTGTAATCAGGTTGATTGATTGATAAAGATCATTGTAGGCATTAAGAGGATTTCAATCGTGGATGTCATTATCCCTGCTATTTTATGTTGTTTGCTGCACCTGAGCTTTAAATAAATGTGCGGGCAAAATAGATGGACGGCGCTGTAGATTAAACACATACATCAGGGTAGCCCCAGAGAATCCTGCCCTCAAGGAGGTCGGCGGTGCAAGGTCACCACGCAATCCGCGTCCCTAATTTATGGCATGAACCTCTAACACGTATTGTAATAAGATGCGCCGAAACTACAGCGGTTGGATTTTGATGTTTTTCAATGACCCAAGCTGTTATTTCTGCTATTTGAATATCAACCTTTTGATTAGACAAAGGTTTCAAGGGAGAAGAGCCTTAAATTATAAAAGGGTGTAATATTTCGATGGAGTCTTTAAAAAAAAAAAAAAACTAACTGTTCATACGGAATTTACATTTCTATAACTTTTTTTAAAAGGTTTTTAATCAATCAATATAATTATCATTTCACTACCTTATGTCACAGCTTGAGGTGGGCACGATCCGACTCAATCCAGCAAACTCAACTTGTCCAACTCGTTCAGTTCCGACTTGACCAAAACTGAATGGGTGAGTCGGTTCAAACCGAGTCGGCTTCGCCCAATCCGAACTCAAACCAAATCGAGTTTAGGTTACCCAGTAACTCGATCCAGTTAGACTCGACTCAATCCAAAACCCGACTCGACCTAACCCTCTAACCCTACCCGCTGCACCTTACCTTGACCCGATCCAAACTCTCGCTCCCTCCCTCATCCTCCTCTTCCAAGCCCGGCAACCACTCACCACCATCACCCTCCTTCTCCTCCTCCTCTCTCTCCTCTCCCTCCCTCCCTCCCTCCTCTTCCAAGCCTGGCAACCACCCACTACCATCACTCTCATCCTCCTCCTCCTCTCTCTCTTCTCCACTTCCTCCCTCCCTCATCTCTCAATTCAACTCGATGCCAACTTGACCCGACTCAATACTTTTGAGCTGATCAGACTCGGTCCGGATCAGTCCAAGTCAGACCGAACTCAAATCAAGTCAGGCATGTTGGACTCAGTCTCGAGTCAGATCGAATTTAGGTCAAGCCTATTTTAAAACCGGATCGAGTCGAGTCAGCCCTAACTCAATTTGACTCGACTCAATGCCCAGCTCTAGTCACAGCGGTCTTGCAACAAATGGGATGGTAGCTTGGGTGGGCCCCACATCCACCCCCACCATCTAATGCATCACCTCATTGTAGGCCAAGAGCCTAAAAATCAGCTTGATATATGATTCAAAGGGACCCCGTGATTGGAAACAGAGAACAAGGCAACCCTCACACTCCACACTATTTCCATTAGTGTGGCCTATGTGAATCACAAATAATTATGGGCTAAATTATTGTATGGAATCTAATGGTTAGAGTGGACATATATAATTATCACCATGGGCTCTATAAATGGACAGGGTGAATGTATCTCTCTAGCTACCTGTTTCCTTTAATGTAGCTTATCAAAATTACGGCTTGATTTTTATTCTCTAGGCCTAATATGGAACTAAATATCTATCTCATGATAAGAGTGGATCTTACATAAACATCAAAGTGGGCCCCATCAAAATCAAGAGGTCCATCTTACAGTTCTTTTTTCCAAATGATGTCCCCCGATTGGAGAGAGACGCGGGTGCTTGATTGTTTGCAGGGCCACTGTGATGCTGACTCATGACATTAGATGTGTAATCCTAGTTTTGGCCTAGATCTAAAAAATCATGTTGAAATGTGATTGAGGTGGGCCACGCCTAGAGATGTCAATGGGACCAGCTTGGGCTAAAATTTCAAGCCTGTTTTGAATTCAGGCCAAGCTTGGACTAAGACATCTGAGAGCCTGTCAGCCCAGCCGGCTAGATGAATTAATTAAAACTTCAACTCAAATTTCAATGGGTTCACGTCAGCTAGAGGGAGGAAAATCTATTTCCCTTATGTAAAAGGTTCTCGGGCTCATGTGGGCCCATCAAGGTGTTTATGTGAAATCCACCCTGACCAACAGGTGTTTCACCCCATATTAGGCGTAGAGCCCAAAATACATCCCCATCTGCATTTCAGGTGGACCACGTGACTGGAAAGAGTGTGCAGCAACCCTCACCCTCCAAATTATTTCCATTAGTTTGGTCCACATAGATAATGAATGGGCCTGATCTTTTAGCCCCAAACATACATTTGGTGTGGTATCTAATGGTTGGAGTGGATTTTATATAACCATCATGGAGGTCTCTATAAATATCAAGGGTGGACATCTCTATCCCAACTATTTCCCCTGGTGGGGCTCACTGGAAGCACAGTTCATCCTGAGTTTTTATCCATTAATTAATATAATATAGGATTACATATGTAATGGTTGGATCTCACGTACACATTATTATCGGTCTATTAAAAATAAAGGGTGGCCTAAAGAGAATTAATTTGTATGACCGGTCTCGAGGAGAGATTTTCAAATCATTCTTTGGAAAGCGGGTCACAGCTTAGGTAGGCTCCATGTTGGCATTGACCTAAAATCCACTTTAACCATCAAGTGTGTCACACTATGTTAGGCCTATTTCTCAAAAATCAGCCCCATCCATAATTCAAGTGGGCCACACTATTGGAAGCAGTATACATAATAATCCTCATGCTCTGATTGTTTTTCTTGGTGTGGCCCACTTGAATCATGGATGATTCTAATTTTTGGGTTCGATGCCTAAATATTGATATGCCATTTAATGAATAGAATGGATTTTATATTATCACCAAGGTGATCTGTGTAAGAATCAAGTGTGGACTTTGGACATCTGTTTCATTTGGTGTGGCCCACCTGAATCATAGATAAACCTGATTTTTTTAATGGCCCACCTGATTTTTTGGGATTGCAAATCTAATGGTTGGTGTAAATCTCACATGAACATCACAGTGGGCCACATAAAAAATAGCAGTGGAGTGCATGTGCCAATTTTCCCCTGCTAAACGCATTCAAGTGTTTTTGAAGCATTCTTCCACCTCCAGCTCAGCTCAAGGGTTCTGGGCTAGATTTGGGCTTAGGTTGAACAATGCCGCAGGCTTAAACAGAGCTTGGCTTGGCCCTGACCAGCCGTTGACACCCCTACCCACACCAAAGAAAACAATTGGAAGAGAGATGTACACCCTTGATTTGTGTAGGGTCTACCATGATGGTTAAATGAAACCACTTCGACCATTATATTTCACATTACAATTTTGGCCCGAGTTCTAAAAATTATGCCCATTCGTGATTTAGGTGGGCCATATCAAGGAAAACATTTTGGAGTAAAAACGTTGCCTTATATGCTTTTTGCAACCATGTGGTCCACCTAAATCATGAATGGAAATGATGTTTGTTCCCTTTATTAACATGAGGTGACACACCTTGTGGTCAGGATGAATTTTTATAAACATCACATTGGGCCCACCCAAGTTGCCGACTCATTTTCTCACACACCCATAAGTTAGTGGTATGATAATTATATGGATCAATGAGGCAGGTTTTGGAAAACATTTTTGAAAAACGTACCAGAATATAAATATAATATTAACTAAGTAGGTTTTTTTATTTCTAATTCTCATAATAAGAGTTGTTATATAAATGGTTTGGATCATTGGAAGATAGGCTAAAGTTCCAAAATATCATTTAATTTCAATAGGGGGTGAAGATCATTCAATCAATCTGATTTTTGAACAATGCCGACTGTTTAATCTAAGTTTGCATGCCACATCTACAACATATGAGTTACTGAGTATCAATCATGACATTTTGTCGTAGCGTCATATAACTTCCTTGAGAACCGTTTGTTTGGAAGTATGCAAAGGACAGATATTTCAATAATCAGGTAATGCAATACATGAGTATTGTCATCGTGGGGAATTAAAATCATAGCTGTGTTTGGAAATTTCTGAAATAGGTGATTGTGATTCCTTGAAGGTACGATGCATGGTAGGTGGACGTTTGAATGCATGGAAAATAATTTCATTTGAAATATTTTACAATAATCTTGCTTCAAATTTAAACAACTGAATCTAGCTGTACATCAAGAGATTCTGACCTTTGATTGCTGTAAAAATCCTTTGATTGGCTATTAATAGCTATGGAAATGGACTGTCTAAATCATACTGATTGATTTCAACCACCCATTATATGGTCCCAACTTTGATTGTCAATCTCTCTCAAAAGAATCACTTTAGTGAGGTTATCCTAAGTGTCCTTTCAATCAATAGTGAAACGGACGGTCCATAGAGATCGTATGGTAAAACTGATTATTGAGCTAGACCATACATGCATCATGTGGTCGCCACCTTTGATTAGGGACTCCTTTAAAAAATCACTTTCATAAGTGTCCAACCAATATGGACAGGGAAATAAATGGTGCATATTCATCATACGACAAACTGTATAGTCATTTACTACATCATCCATCATGTGGGTCCCACCATCTTAGATTGCTCATCTCAAAATATCATTTTGGTCTAATAAATCCTTACCCTTGGATCAATGGATAGAAAAATAAATGGCCCATAAGGATCTTAATTACTACAGATGGTTATATTATTGATTTGGATCATCCATAGTCTGTGGGCTTACTTTTGATTGCCTATATCCTTCAAAAGATCACTTTGGTCTGAGGATCCTCATTAGTCGTCATTCAAATGCCCAAGGAAATGGACTGTCCATCTTGTCCACTCCAAAAATTATCTGATCTTTGATCTTGACCATCCATCAAGTGGGGGCCACCTTTGTCAATTTTGTTGGATGTAACGTATTCAACAACAGTAATGTGGCCGTAATGGCTAATCTTTTGACTGTTACAATACGGTGGTAACAGTTCCAATGGAAATATTTTATTGGCCCTATATCAGACCATTACCTTTGTTACAGGCTTATTAAATTAGCCATTATGGCCCTGGTTAGAAATGGGTATAGCAACGCCGTAATCTAACCGTTTTTAAATAACAGTCTGATTATCCTAACTGGATATTTGGATAGTCTATATTGAGCATGTTAAAAATACTTTTGATTTCCCAACTCAAAAATCACTTTGGTTGGATCATTCCAACCGTATATTCAATGGCTAAGGAAATGAAAAGCCCACATATAATATAAATAGTCTTTATCATTGCTCTAGACTATCCCTAATGTGGGTCCCAACTTTGATGGCCCAGTTATAAAATCAATTTGCCAAACTTCATGGCCATAGTGTTCCTCTTCTTTGATTGCATGTACCTCTTAAGTGGGAATGGTAATGACAGTCATAGGAGGCGTTGAGATCTTTACAAATAAGAGTTTAATGGATTATTTTGGAAAAATCAAAAATAAAAATAAAATAAAATAAAAAAATTTTCAATTATTTGGTAAATGTTCAATTATACAGCTTAGTTCTTTAGAAAGAAGGAAATGAGCTATAATTTCTTAGGTTGGAGCTGAGAATTCACTTTTTCGTGAGCTTACACTGATATATAGAAGTTAGGACTTTACATAAACATCACAGTGGCCCCCATCAAAATCAAGAGGTCCATCCCATACAGTTCTTTTTTCCAATATGATTGGAGAGAGACACCGGTGCTTGATTGTTTGGAGGGCCACTGTGATGCCGACTCATACGATTAGATGTGTAATCCTAATTTCAAAATCAAGAGGTCCATCCCATACAGTTCTTTTTTCTGAAGAAAGTTCCATCCCATACACTTGAGATGTCATTGGGACCAGCTTAGGCTTAAAATTGAAGCCTGTTTCGAATTCAGGCCGACCTTGGACTAAGACATCTAAGATCCTGTCTGCCCAGCCCGGCTAGATAAATTTAAAACTTCAATTCAAATTTCAATGGGTTCACGGCAGCTAGAGGAAGGAAAATCTATTTCACTAATATAAAAGGTTTTCTGGCTCATGTGGGCCCCATCACCGTGTTTATGTGAAATCCACCCAAAATACATCCCCATCTGGGTTTCAGGTTGATCGCATGATTGGAAATAGTGTGCAGCAATCCTCACCCTCCAAACTATTTCCATTAGTTTGGTCCACCTAAATAATGGATGGGCCTGATCTTTTAGCCCCAAGCATATGTTTGGTGTGGTATCTAATGGTTGAAGTAGATTTTATATAACCATCACGGAGGTCCCTATAAATATCAAGGGCGGACATCTCAATCCCAACTGTTTCCCTTGGTGGGGCTCACCTGAAGCACGGTTCATCCTGAACTTTTATCCATTAATATGATAGAGGATTACACATGTAATGGCTAAATCTCACATACACATCATGATGGGCCTATTAAAAATAAAGGGTGGGCTGAAGAGAATTAATTTGTATACACACTTCCGGACAGTGGTGTGCATGTGCCATTTTTTCCCTGCTGAACGCATTCAAGTGTTTTTGAAGCATTCTTCCACCTCCAGTTTGGCTCAAGGGGCCTGGACTAGATTTGGGCTCAGCTTGTACAATGCGGCAGGCTTAAACAGAGCTTGGCTTGGCCCTGACCGGCCATTGACACCCCTACCCACACCAAAGAAAACAATTGCAAGAGAAATGTACACCCTTGATTTGTGTAGGGTCTTCAAACATTAGATTTCACATTACAATTTAGGCCCGAGATCTAAAAATCATGCCCATTCATGATTTAGGTGGGCCATACCATGGAAAACAGTTTGGAGGATGAACGTTGCCTTATATACTTTTTTCCCACCATTTGGTCCACCTGGATCACGAATGGAAATGATGTTTGGTCCCTTTATTAACATGAGGTGACACAGCTTGTGGTCAGGATGAATTTTTATAAACATCACATAGGACCCACCTAAGCTGCTGACTCATTTGGTCACACACCCATAAGTTAGTGGTATGATAATTATATGGATCAATGAGGTAGGTTTTTGAAAACCTTTTTGAAAAATGTACTGGAATATAAATATAATATTAATTACTAAGTAAGTTTTTCTTAAATTTTTAATTCTCATAATAAGAGTTGTTATATAAATGGTTTGGATCAATATTGGAAGATAGGCTAAAGTTCCAAAATATCATTTAATTTCAATAGGAGGTGAAGATCATTCAATCAATCTGATTTTTGAACAATGCTGACTGTTTAATCTAAGTTTGCATGTCTGATCATCTACAACATATGAGTTACTGAGAATCAACCATGACATTTTGTCGTAGCATCATATAACTTCCTTGAGAACCGTTTATTTGAGAGTGTGCAAAGGACATAGATATTTCAATAATCAGGTAATGCAATACATGAGTATTGTCATTGTGGGGAATTAAAATCATAGCTGTGTTTGGAAAATCCTGAAATAGGTGATTTTGATTCCTTGAAGGTACGATGCATGGTAGGTGGACGTTTGAATGCATTGAAAATAATTTCATTTGAAATCTTTTACAATAATCTTGCTTCAAATTTAAATTACTGAATCTAGCTGTACATCAAGAGAATCTGACCTTTGATTGCTGTAAAAATCCTTTGATTGGCTATTAATAGCTATGGAAATGGACTGTCTAAATCATACTGATTGCTTTCGACTACCCATTACATGGTCCCAACTTTGATTGTCAATCTCTCTCAAAAGAATCACTTTAGTGAGGTCATCCTAATTGTCCTTTCAAACAATAGTGAAATGAACTGTCCATAGGTATCATATAGTAAAACTGATTATTGAGCTACACCATACATGCATCATGTGGTCGCCACCTTTGATTAGGGACTCCTTTAAAAAATCACTTTCATAAGTGTCCAACCAATATGGACAGGGAAATAAATGGTGCATATTCATCATACGACAAACTGTATAGTCATTTACTACATCATCCATCATGTGGGTCCCACCATCTTAGATTGCTCATCTCAAAATATCATTTTGGTCTAATAAATCCTTACCCTTGGATCAATGGATAGAAAAATAAATGGCCCATAAGGATCTTAATTACTACAGATGGTTATATTATTGATTTGGATCATCCATAGTCTGTGGGCTTACTTTTGATTGCCTATATCCTTCAAAAGATCACTTTGGTCTGAGGATCCTCATTAGTCATTCAAATGCCCAAGGAAATGGACTGTCCATCTTGACCACTCCAAAAATTATCTGATCTTTGATCTTGACCATCCATCAAGTGGGGGCCACCTTTGTCAATTTTGTTGGATGTAACGTATTCAACAACAGTAATGTGGCCGTAACGGCTAATCTTATGACTGTTACAATACGGTGGTAACAGTTCCAATGGAAATATTTTATTTAAAAGAAAGAAAAAAGAAGTATTGGCTCTATATCAGCCCATTACCTTTGTCACAGCCTTATTAGATTGGCTATTATGGCCCTGGTTAGAAATGGGTATAGCAACGTCGTAATGTAACCGTTTTTAAATAACATGGTCTGATGATCCTAACTGAATATTTGGATACTTTATATTGAGCATATTAAAAATACCCAAGTCTTTCATTGTGTGAGCCCCACCTTTGATTTCCCAACCCACTCAAAAATCACTTTGGTCGGATCATTCCAACCATATATTCAATGGCTAAGGAAATGAAAAGCCCACATATACTATAAATAGTCTTTATCATTGCTCTAGACTATTCCTAGTGTGGGTCCCACCTTTGATGGCCCATTTATAAAATCACTTTGCCAAACTTCATGGCCATAGTGTTACTCTTCTTTGATTGACTGTACCTCTTAAGTGGGAATGGTAACGACCGTCATAGTAGGCATCGACATCTCTATAAATAAGAGTTTATAGGCTTATTTTAAAAAATAAAACCTTTCAATTATTTGGTAAATGTTCAATTATACGACTTAGTTCTTTAGAAAGAAGGAAATGAGCTTTAATTTCGTGTGGAGAAATCACTTTTTCGTGAACTTATGTAGATGGATAGAGGTAGGGCTGTACACGAGCAGGAAAAGCTCGGTAACTCGCTCGACTCGACTCGAATTGAAGCTGAGTTCGAATTGAGTCAAGCTGATTTTCAGAGCTCGAAATGAGTTCGAGCTTGACCCAGCTCGACTCGGCTCGACTCGAATAATACTCGAACTTGGCTCAACTCGTGTACAGGGTATACATACCCTTCCCAAACAAAAAAACCATACCCCTTTTCAAAAGTACCCCGCCCGTGCGCCCAACTCCTTTCCAAATAAAAAAAAAAAACCCTACCCCTTTTGAAAAGTACCCCGCCCGTGCGCCCAACCCCTCTCTTCCGGCGGCCGGCGAGTCGTTCGTCCTCTCTCTCTCTCTCTCTCATCCAGTCATCCTCACTTCCCCCCCCCCCCCTCTCTCTCTCTCTCTCTCTCTCACCCTTAACCTTCTACCCTCACCACACGGCCGCCCTTGTCGTTTGTTACCAGCACCGTACGGCCGCCCCTGTTAGCTGTAGCCCGCCCCTGGGACCCTACTAGTCCGGTGTTCGGTCACCCCTATCGGCTGCCACTGCTCAGTCCGGTGACCGGTCGCCACCAGTTCGGTTAGTGTTCTATTCAATTTCAAATTGAAATCAGAAATCCAGAACCTACTATTCCATATGAATGATACAAATGTCAGCTCGATCAACCATTTTTAATCATTTATATTTCTCATTAATCATGTGGCCCCATTTGTTAGTGTTGTGGTGATCTGGAAAATTGGAAATATATGATTATCAAGTTGGATATGCATGTTTGTTGCGATCGGGTGAACCATCGACTCGAAAACTCTGCTCGAACTCGACTCGAACTCGGAAGAGCCGAGCATGAGCTACTGTTCCGAGCTCAAAGGCCAAACCGAGCCAAGCATGAGCTGGGACTCGAGCAGTCCGAGTCGAGCACGAGCTGGACAAAGCTTAGCTCGACTCGACTCGTGTAAACCTCTAGATAGAGGTTAGGACTTTAATCAATTTTTAAAATATTAAAAATATCCTCCTATCTTTTTTCAATCTCCCTCTATCAATCATAGCTTCATCAAGGTAGGCCCACGTAATCGACAGTTACAAAGTGGGCTCCACATGATGAATCAACCACCAAGGTGGGCTCACATAATGCATGGTTCACATCAAAGGTGGCCCCACATGATGAATGACACACAATAAAGTGTGGCCCTCCTAATGGACAATCCACATCAAAGGTGGGAATCATAAGATGGATGGTGGATATTGAAGGTGGACCCACATGATGGACGGTTGACATCAAAAGTGGGCCCACATGAAGAACAATACATATTGAAGGTGGAGCCCCACATGATGAATGGTCCACATTAAGGTGGGCCTCACATGATGAATTACCCACATCAAAGTGTGGCCATGTGTGACAAACGGTCCACATCAAGTGGGCCCTATTGGATGGATGGTCCACATCTAACGTCTCACATGATGGACAGCCCATATCCAAAGTGGTCCACCACAATGAATGATCCACATAGAAGCTGCATCTCACAAGATGGATGGTGGATATCAAAAGTAGGCCCTACATGATGGATGGCCCGCATCAAAGTATGACCCCAGATGATGGACTATCCACATCAAGTGGGCCCCGCCTGATGGATGACCCACATCAATGTGGGCCTCATATAATGAACATGGATGTAGCAGTGGCTTGCTAGAAACCAAGATTCTTTACTTGATCAAGGACCTCTGGTATATAAGCCATTCCAAAGTAATCCATTAATCCGCCAATAACTCTGTTTCATGGCAGTTGCATTTATCACTCTAACATGAAAGACCAGATCAGCCTTTTCTGTCATAAGTACCTCCATATTTCACTAAGTAAAATTTAACAATGAGTTTGTGTTAGTGATTTGAAGACTTTTCTTCCACTATCTTTATTCATGTAAAAATTCAGAAACTGATGCAGGAGATGAAAATTAAATATGATATGCGAGATTTCAGGCTTAAGATCACGTTAGTTCAGAAACAGTTACACAAATTCCTCATCCCACATGACAATCTAAATTATTCAATTAAAAAGGGGAATCTATGCGCGTTCAGGCTGACATTGGCTAGAATTAGATGAATAAAAATTATAAACCAAACGATGTCAAAGGGAAATAGAAATCAACCACACATGCATAAAAATCAGTCCCTAATCCAAGGGATTTCCTAATTTTAATTCAAGGAACCTTATGGTGAAAAAAAGAGGTAAATAAATTAGAGCTAATGTAAACTAAGGTTAGGATTTAAGAAATAGGAATGAAAAGAGGAAAACCAGAAGAAAACCTAACCCGGAGAAAGCTCTTGCGTGCAGATGGTCGTCCAAGGCTGACCCATGTGCGCTGGTGGGCTGGCCACACGTGTGATGGAAGCCCGCCTCTCCAAAGTGACACCTAGGCCTTGGTCGGCCAGGGGAGACCTCCAATCCTTCCAAGTTTGATGACGATCCGACGTAAGGTCAAGGCGTAGTGCTTCGCCGAAGTTTCAGCCCTCCTATAGGTCTAGATTTTAAAAACTAGCTGTAGGGGGATGAATAGCTGCAAAAGCTAAGAAATTCAAAGCAATAATGATGATAGAAGATGAGAGATGTGGATGGAAGTAGGTAGGGGCGGATGAGGATAGATGTGGCTTCGCACCACGGCAGTTAGCCCTTCGAAGAAGGGAAAGCTTCGCACTCACTTTAAAATTCTTCCATAACTCACGAAGAGAGCAGAAAAATAAAGTAGGAATTTTTATTAAACTTAAATGAAAGAAAAGAACTACAAGGGGTGCCTATTTATAGGGAAAATCATATATCCCAAAAACTCGCACCATGTGCGCAACCTATTACTTGGCGATGAAGTAAAATAAAATAAAAACCAAACAAATAAATTTAAAGTATTCACGATGTTCTAAATAATAACAATAAGCAAAACCTAAAATATGAAATTAATCCGACAAGTGGGTCACGGTCATGAGATCCCATGATGGGCTTTTCTTGACTATCGGGCTCACTTTTTTTGAACCAAAACTTGTCTTCTAACTAGGAAGCCCTCATTGGATGTCATCATCTAATCAGATCGATGGTGAGGTCCTCATTCTACGTACGTATGTGCGTAAGGGTGGTGGTGTATGTGCGCGTATGTGCATGATGTCCTTATCAATTCTCTCCGGCTGCGAAGATTTTGCCACTAGTAAAATAAAACTTCTGGACCGATCTAGGATGTTAGGATCAAGTCTCTTAAGCTCCTCCTCAGTGAGTCATGTGCTGTCTGAAGCTGGGCGTGACTTTCATTTAATTAGGTACTTCTGAAACCTGTCGTCCGACGTGGATATTATCTGATGGTCCAGAATATCCTCTATTTCCTCTCTAGGTGTGGGAAGGGTAGGTACGTGAGGTAGAGGCTGAGAAAATAGGTCGAAAAGGGTATGTATGGGACATAGTAGCTGGAAAGATGTGTCAGGATAGGTAGGTATGGGAGATAGAGGCTGAGAAAATGGGTCGAGACAAGTAGGTATGGGAGGTAGATGTTGAAAAAATGAGTCGGGAGGGGTAGGTATGGGACGTAGTAGATGGGAAGATGGGTCAGGACGGATAGGTATGCGAGGTAAAGGCTGAGAAAATGGGTTGGGAGGAGGCCATGGATCAAGGGAAAGGTCTGATAAATCGGGATGGTTAGGCGAAAGGCTGGAAAATGTATCAATGACACCTTAAAATGCAACTAGATCCTCCATATTGAATGTGGAACTAATTTCTATGGAGGGTAGAAGATTTGCCACATACGCATTGAGACTATTTCGATTTATAATTTTGATGGGTCCGACACTATATGCGCGTAACTTACAAACGGACCCCGGAGGATACCGTTCGGGCCTGATGTGGATCATCAAAGAGTTCCTTACATTGAATTCCATGAAACATTTATACTGGTCTGTAGAAAATTTATAATGTTCATTACTAATAGTGATCTTCTGCCTGATTTCTTGATGCCATGAATGAATGTGATGCACAAAAGACTCTATAGGCTCTAACGGCCTATGAGACAGTGACATAGGGACAAAATCAATAGGTTTCTCAGGTTTATAACCAGTAACGACTTCATAAGGACTGAGACCTGTTAACTTATCGACAGAACTATTAAACGCTAATTCGGCTGTAGGTATTATGGTGTCTCATGTTCTGGTGTGATTTATATCCCTCTTAAGGAGAAACTTATCCGGTAGATTATCAAGAAAAATATCATAAAACTCATCCACTACCGAAATGACCTCAGTAAGTAACTCTACACTAGCCTCTGGTGCACTCTCTCTAGCCACGAGGCTGCACATGTTGTGCTCCTCAAAATTATGGTCTTAATGTCCCTCATGGGGTAGGGTTACAGGTGCATGCTCATAACTGATTCCTTGGCCACCTCCATTCATTGGTCTATCCTCCTGGCCACATGCCTGAGATTGATTATCTTTCCTGATGATGGGGTTTGTCCTGAGGGAGGCCTCTATTTGGTGAGGGCGTTGATCTATATCTTGTTCAAAACGCTTACCCCAAGACTCGATCTGCTGGGACAGCTTGTTTAATGACTCTAGCAGTTGTTCCATGTTTAGTGTAGGGTGCTAGTTAAAACCATGACCCGTACGTGTTGGACGTACAACTTACAACTCCACCTAAGGACTTTCTACGACGACTATATGGGACTAAATCATCCTATGAGACTCTATACGAGGGAAACTACTCAGTGCTACAAAAATCCAACAATATAGACTTCCTATTAACAAAAAATTCAGCAACTAATATCAGGCACTATGGACTCTTAAAAGCTACATATGATGAACTAAATGCATGATAGACTCAAACAAACTAATCCTAAATATGTAATG
This sequence comes from Magnolia sinica, assembly GCF_029962835.1. NCBI lineage: Eukaryota > Viridiplantae > Streptophyta > Magnoliopsida > Magnoliales > Magnoliaceae > Magnolia > Magnolia sinica. The sequence goes on along the minus strand of NC_080578.1, from coordinate 9,124,081 downwards.
TATTCCCCTATAAGAACCCTAAGCTTTGATACCAAATTTGATGTAGGACATGAAAATTAAATATGATATGCGAGATTTCAGGCTTAAGATCACGTTAGTTCAAAAACAGTTACATAAATTTCACATCCCACATGACAATTCAAATCATTTAATTAAAAAGGAGAATCTATGCAGGTCCAGGCCGACACAGGCTAGAATTGGACCAATAAAAATTTTAAACCAAACGATGTCAAAGGAAAATAGAAATCAACAACACATGTATAAAAATCAGTCCCTAATCCAAGAGATTCTCTAATTTCAATTCAAGGAACCCTAGGGTGAAAAAAAGGTAAATAAATTAGGACTAATGCAAACTAAGGCTAGGGTTTAGAAAATAGGAATGAAAAGAGAAAAATCAGAGGAAAACCTGACCCGGAGAAAGACCGTGATAATGGATGGTCAGATAACATGTTAAAAATAGAAGACTTGATGGTTGGTACTCTAATAATGTATATAAATATATGTATAATCAGTTTTGTAAATGTAAGAACATAAGGAGGGTTTCTAAAGTGATTAGGGGGTAAAACATTTGTATCGTTAAATTCGAGTATCTTGTTCATATATGTAAGTTTCTTAGATTATAGTTCTGATAGTGGGTTAAGTATATTCATAAGTAATGAATAAGATAAACGGATCAAAATCTCAACTTGATGTGTGTAATCAGGTGGTCCAGAAGCAAGGTGGATGGTTAGATGTCTCTATCTAGCAGTGCATATTTGACTGAGCAGTTAGTTATGATAGACAAGTGAAAATATTTGGGTATATGATGATTTTATCTTAAAATCAACGGTCAGATTGCTTGATCTATGGATGGAGACTATTCCTAACAATCAGATTCATGTTGGAGGATGGATACAAGGTTAGGATAGCTAGATTGGCATCGCAAATATGTACATAATAAGTTAAATTTTATGGTAACACTCAAGAACTTTCAATACTTATGAGTGCAGATGGTGGCCTGGGGCTGACGCACGTGCGCGGGTGGGCTGGCCGCAGGTGTGGTGGAAGCCCGTCTCCCCAAAGTGATTCCTAGGCCTTGGTCCGCCAGAGGAGACCTTCAATCCCTCCAAGTTTGACAACAATCCGACGTAAGGTCGATGCGTAGTTAGAGGTGGGCATGTTGGACCCGGTCCGACCCGACTCGATAACATTTCGAACATAACCGATGGCCTAGATCGGCCCTGATCGAGTCTGTCCATCCAGATCTGATCATTTTTCGGGTTGGATTCGGATAGTGGTGTATCCGGACAGAACCGATCCGAAAACCCGGACCAAAATGGTCCGAACAGACCCGACCCGGGATGTAAATATCCCTCTATTTTACAAAATATCCCCATATCTTTGGCTTTTCGTTTGGTGCAAAAAAAAAAACCCGCCCAATATACACTTAAGCCCCTAACTCTATCTCTCTCTATCTCTCTTTGTCTGTGTTTATCTCTCTCTCTCCCTTTCTGTTGAAGAAGGCAAGAAAAAAACTAGTTAAATATCCTACAGTAGATCAAATACCTTTCTTTCTGCAGCTAAGTTTCCGAGATTTCTCTGTCGGAGAGATATACACTGAGATACGGTGGATAGCTGTGTACGAAAGAGAGAAAGAGAAAGACCGACACAGCAGACATTGATCGAAGAAGGTTGGCATATGACTGTTTACAGGCGTGACGGTCAGACCCAAAGACGGAAGCGGACTTTAGCAAGTTCTGTGGGTCTAATCACAAGGTATGTGTTATATCCAAACCGTCTATCCATTTGGCAATATCTTATTAAGGCTGGAGACAAAAATAAGATAGATTAACTATTAAGTGGACCAAACTACGGAAAGCAGCAGGGAAATGAACGTCTACCATTGAAACCCTTGCTGGGTTCACAGAAGTTTTGGATCAACATGAAATTTGTTTTTCCACTTCATTCAGGTCTTTGTGACCTTATGAACAGATTGAGTGGAAAATAAACATTATGGTGGGCCTACAAATTGTTTAACAGTGAAAATCATCATCTCCGCTGCTATTTATGGTGTGGTCCAGATGATCTTTGGATCTGATTCATTTTTTTGGATAATGCTCTAAAATGATCTCTAAAAATAGATGAACGGTATAGATATAATAAATACATCACTATGGAGCCATGTAACTTTGATCTCCTTTGAACCGTTTGTACAACTCGGAGCTCAAGGACCGTCAATGCTCGTCTTCGCATGACACGTACCTAAAGCAGCTGTATAGCTGGTGTGAGCTATAAGACCATAGGCAGTACTTCTCGCTTTGCATACTGAGTTACTTGTATGCTCTTATCGTACTCAGTAAACTCAGTTGGGCCCTCCGTGAATGCATGTAGTTCATCCACGCCATCCATTCGTTTTGCCAGATCATTTTATGGGCTCAACCCAAAATTGATGCATATACAAAGCTCAAGTGACCATACGACTGGAAAAAGTGGAAGTATTGATTTCAACCATTGAAAATTTTTTAAGGCCCTCAATGATGTTTATTTGTCATCCAACCTGTTCATAAGATCACAAAGACATAGATGAAGGGAAAACACATATATCAGCTTGATCTAAACCCTATGTTGTCCCCAAGAATTTTTCAACGGTAGATGTTCAATTCACACTGTTTCCGGTGGTGTGGTCCATTTGAGGTTTGGATATACTCCATTTTTGAGATAATGCCCCAAAATTATGTTTTAAAAGAGATGGACGGAGTGGATACAATGCATGAATGTCACTAGGGCCCACTGAGTTTACTCAGTACGCTTACCGTACTGACTATGCAATCCGCTTCCCTTCATATAAAGCTTCTTCAGGAAGCTTTCGCAGTGAGATATTTTATCCTATTGGGTAAACTACGTGGGACCGTCTTAAATTTTTTTTTGGTTTATCCACACCGTCCATCAGTTTTTTCAGATCATTTTAGGGGTTGATGCTAAAATTTAAATACATCTAATAATCAAGTAGATCACACCATAAGAAATATTGAGAATAAGGATTTTCACACCGTTGAAAAAATGGACGAACGAACCTCGCCCAATCCGATCTGACTCGGTTTTCCTGACCGAGTCAGAATCGGAGTGGTTCAGACTAGTAGGGATTCGGATTTGTTCGAGTTAGATGACTCGAATCCGGTACCGGATCTGCTCGAGTTCGGGTCATGCTCTGCAGATTTCGATTAGGGTCGGGTTGGACCGAATCCAATCCGACTTGGTCCGATGCCCAGCTCTATGCGTAGTGCTCCGCCGAAGTTTCAGCCCTCCTACAGGTCTAGATTTTGAAAACTAGCTGTAGAGGATGAATAGCTGGAAAAGCTGAGAAATTTAAAGCAGTAATGATGATAGAAGATGAGATATATGGATGGAATAGGGTAGGGGTAAATAGGGATAGATGTGGCTTCGCATCACGGTAGTCAGCCCTTTGAAGAATGGAGGGCTTCGCACTCACTTTTGAATTCTTCCACAACTCACGAAGTGATCAGAAAAATAAAGCAGAAATTTTGATTAAACTTGAATGAATGAAAAGAACTACAAGGGATGCCTATTTATAGGGAAAACCCTATACCCCAAAAACTCGCACCATGTGCGCAACCTATTACTTGGCAATGAAGTAAACTAAAATAAAAGCCAAATAAAGAAATTTAAAGCGTTCACAATGTTCTAAATAATAATAATAAGCAAATCCTAAAATATGAAATCAATCCGACGAGTGGGCCACGATCATGAGATCCCATGATGGGCTTTTCTTGACTATCGGGCCCACTTTTTTTAAACCAAAACTTTTCTTATAACTAGGAGACCCTCTTTGGACATCGTCATTGAGCCAGATCGATGGTGGGGTCCTCCTTCTACGTATGTACATGCGTAGGGGTAGTGATGTGTGTGCGTGTGTGCGCATAATGTCCCCATCAGAAACTATGACACCAGTTTAAAAGTAGATAACTAAAATCCAACTATATCACATTATTACTTAGTTTAGCTCAAGTATTGTATGAGTAGGCCTAACAAAATTATTTTATGACTTCTATTTTTCAATAAAAAGAAATATAACCAACAGTTGTTAAAATGCATAAACAAAGAATTCTTTTTTTCACACTTCTTACTATTAAGTAGTATTCATAAGAATCTGAATTCTTTGCTTGCTGCAAAGGAGTAATTTCCTATTATCTTACATCTTATTAGTTTACATCATTGATGTTGTCACTACTACTATATTAAATGTAGTGTTGATGATGTGGCCCAAAGATTCTATGCATAAAAATTATGATAGGTACTCATAGATTCATATTGAACTTCCATGGAAACATCTCACGAGGCAATGACATGTTAATCGAGTCACTATCGGAGCCGCAAAGTGACTATCTAAATTGATTTGTTTCTACTGCAGTTCACATCAAATATCGGCCTTAATAATGAATGGGCCATCATATGGGACAACCCACTTCCAAAGTAGAGGCCACATGATGGATACATCATACGTGAGCTCCATGTGATGGGCAATGGATATTGAAGGGCCTCATATGAAGGACAATTAATAATGGTGGTGGACCCTACATGATGGATGACCTTCGTCACGTTAGCCCCCTATGATAGACAGTCCACATTAAAGGTCGACTCCTAATGATGAGTGGTCCGTATCCAAGGAAGGCGTTGCGTGATGAATGGCCCACTTTGAATGTTTAACCCACATGGAAGGCCCACATCAAAGGTGGGCTCTACATGATGGACAGTTCACATCTAATGTCCACCCTGATGAACAACCAACATTCAAGGTAAGAAACATGAAGGAGTGTGTTTGTTTGGTATGAAGTTATTGCAATTTGTGAAAAACAAAGCAACTATCATTTAAATAAATAAATCTTATTTGAATGTTGTACCAAATATATTTATTTCAAATAAGAGCTTTTTTAGGTTTGAAATTTTAATTTTACCAACGACCTCATTTCGCAACAAGACCAAATACAAACTGTCTTATCAGATTAGCTCTTATTTGAAAAGTTCTTATTAAATTAAATGTGAGATGCCAAATGGCACCTAATCTTTAATTGAGATCCCCGATTGTAGAGTATTAAGGTGCCATGGGCTTCTAAGTAGCTGGGAATTCCGAAGCCCCCTCCAAACCATATGCCAAAAACACTCCAATTGACATTGTGTTAATCAAGAATCAGAATGCCCCACCCCAAAAAGCCCTTCTAAGGAAATCAAGGGCCTGTTTGGACGCACCCTCAAACCCGGCATTTGACACCAAAATTGTGTCTAAATGCTTTTTTGCAAACCTTGTTTGATTCTTTATTTGTCGAAATAGGCGCTAAAAGCCCAATTGTTGAAAAGCAATCAGATTGGTTTTCAGACTAATATGCGTTCCCCATGAAAGCCTTTCATTGAAGTTGTGTACGACTGGTATGTACTTGTGTAAAAAGGAGTTCCATCGAAAGGGGTTTCGAGGTCTATTTTATCAGTTGAATTGTAAGTTTTTGCCCAAATAGCTTTCTAGTATTTATTTTGTCAAGTAAAAGGTGAGATGGAGTTTGAGAAAGTACACCTAAATTGAAATTCACCTCACAATCTATTTTTAGCGTCAAACACCCTCTTTAAGGGTGCGTCCACCGGATCAAGTCCGATCGAGTTTGAGCTGATTAAACAAGTCAGTCCCATTGGACTTATCTGAGTCCTACAACCATGGGATCACCTTTTACCAGCCGTTAGATTTTCCTTTCTATAGTGGCGGCCAGATGTATGATGGGCTTGGGCTGAAATGGGTTTGGACTGGAAATGGGCTCAGCGAATCGAAGTTTCCCACAGCATTGACCAAACAATAACTGGTCTTGGGCTCCCACAGAGCCCATTATTCACTAGCTTGGGCTCCACATTCATGTCAAGATAAAGAAAATCTTTTCATAGCTATAAAAACAAAAAAAAATGGTTTGAGCCCAAAAGTTCAAACCCTCAGGCTTACAAAAGAACAAGCCAGGCCAGATTCTACATTTGAGGCGCACATCATCATGACCATAGAACCATCTGATGTCTGTTTTTTGATGAATTAAAAAACGGCTCGCGAAGATTTCCAGTAATGGGCATGCCTTCCCAACAATATGTTATTGTCTGTCCAAAAAATCACAATGACCGTTGAATTTTTAAAACAATAATTAATATTCTTTTGATTAATTTACCCACTTAAATTTGATTTTTAGGCCGCGACCGTTATAATAGGCCTAGATTTCGAACCTGGCCTGGCTCTCAGGCCAAGTTTAGGGGCCCAGCCCAGACCCAAAATGGTCGGGTTTCCTGGGCCAGGCTATGAAAACCAGCCCATTGGCAGCCCTATTCAGGTGCAGCATGTTTAGGGCTGGTTCAAGATGCCTGACCTCATGAACTTGAACGCCCCAGATAATAGAGCATTGGTGGGGTCCAGTTGGCTGGTGAAACTTAGCTGGCTTGGTATGTTGGGTCAGGCCCAGAGGCAGCGTTCTTTGGGCTTGTTGTTTGTATTTTGGGCCAGGGATTCTAAATGGTGCAGCCACTCTGATGGAGGGATTGGATGTTTACCACATTTTCTATTGTGCACGTGTCCAGACGTGGTATCATTTGCCAATCTAGCACGTGTGGCATGCATATGGGCCCTGAATCAAGTGGGACCTGCTGCGTGGATGTCCTGGAACAAAAATCATGTAGGTCAATTCATCATGTGAGCAACACACGCACAGAATCAACGAGGAGAGACGCAGATTGCCAGGAAGTTCCTGCCCTGGCAAGATAGGTGGGGCCCCCTACGATGTTTGTGAGAAATCCACCCCGTCCATCCATTTTGCATGCTCATTTCAGTACAGGAGACCAAAAAGGGGCGGATCCAAAGCTCAAGTAGGCCACATGAGAGGAAACAATGTGGATTGAACGACCACCGTTGGAACATTCGTGTGGCCAAAGAAGTCTTGTATCAGACTAAGTTTTTGTGTTTTCATTTCATCCCAGTGGGAATGTCCATATAAACGGTTTTGATGGCATATAAATATCAAGGCGTGCGCCAGGAAGGTTTCATCGGTAGGAATTTCTTTCTCCACTTTTCCCTATCATGTGACCTCCTTGAGTTTTAGATCCAACTCGTTCCTGGCCTCCCATGCTAAAATGATCTCGAAAAATGGATGGACGGTGTGGATTTATCACAAACATCACGATGAGCCCCACCCAACTTCCCAGCGCAGGAACTTCTTGTTTCCAAGGCAATCCGCATCCAATGAGTAATTGATCGGCCTAATTTCTGATCCAGATCATATGTCCACTGGGCCCAACTTGATGAACAGTTTGGATGGCTAACACAGCTTGGCACGTGTGTCCAATCTCAGACACGGGTTATGACCTGAGGATCTGGGCTCACGTAAAACACAAGAGATGAACCCTAGTATGATTCGTAGAGCTGTCAATGGCCCACTATGGCCCATCGGGTTTTCGGGCCTCGACCATTCAACCAGGCTTCGGCTGGAATTCTAGGACCAGGGTCGGGTCTGTTTGTTTTTCCCTGTCGCTGGCCTGGGCCAGGCTCGGGCCTAGAATTTACCTTGCGGGCCTTCTTGGACAGACCTACACCTGACTTGCCCTAATGGTTCATAATTATAAAGAGAATGCCCACACAAATACTTGTAACGGTGATCAAGCCCATTTGTGTAGTGCGTCGAGTTGGACCAGCCCATCACCAGCATCGACCAGTTTATAGCCATCCATTTGTTTCACAGACTGTTAACTCCAAACGGCTTGGATCTCGCACGCGTGTGCCTCTTTGGCACATGGGGTGGCGTGTAGATGGGTCTCTTTGCCCAAGTGTGTGGCAACACAAGCATGCGATGAGTAAAAAAGTCTATGGGACGACGGATTGCCTGAAGCGCCTGTCTCGAGGGATATCTTTGAATGGGATGTGGCACAAGCTCTGTAGGGCCCACCGTGATTTATGTGTTTTATCGACACTGTCCATCCTTTCTTCCAGCTTATTTTAGGGTACGAGCCCGAAAATGAAGTAGATCCAAAGTTCAAGTGGACCATAACACAGGAAAGAGTAAGGATTGAACGCCCACCATTAAAAACTTCTGGGGCACATAAGTTTTATACCAAGATGATAATATCTGCGTTTTCCCTTCATCCATGTCTGCGTTACCTTGTGAACAGGTTTTATGGAAAATAAACAAATGATAGGCTTAAGAAGGTTTCAACCGTGGCTGTTTCAACCGTGGCTGTCATTATCCCCGCTGTTTCATGTGGTGTGGTTCACTTGAGCTTTGGATCTGCTTTTATATATATATATATATATATATCAGTCTAGTAAAACCAATAGACGGCATGGATAACACACATTCATCCCAGTGGGCCCCACAAAGCTTTACTAAGTATGACACAGATTGCCTTAGTGTACTACACTACCAACCTGGCTGGTGTATTTTCTTCTTTTTCTTTATCCTTTTTTTTTTCTTTTTTTTTTGTTAGCTTGTTAGTACACCCCACTGTCAGTTCACACTTCACTGTTAGCCACCCCCGCTAGGGATTGATATCAAGACCTCAGTGTTGAAACGAGGTATCTTTCACTTGTGAGACTTAATCAATATGCGGAATAGGCTCACGGATATATCTATGCATGGGACATGGCGATCAAGGGTTCAGATAGTGTACCTAGATGAGACACCGCCATGGAAGTCAGATAAGAATACCAGAATACCAGAATTCCTGTAGAGCTTAACATCTTCCTCTCCTTCACACCCTTTCTATAATTCACAAGATGGGACTCGAATTCTGTCGTGGTGTAGGATCGAGGACCCATCTCTCTTATATAGAGTCTGTGGAGAGAGAGTTTGAAACCCATCACAACTCTCTTTCCCACGCTCCACATTGCAGCATCCTAGTTCAACTGAAATTGCCATCTGCGTAAGACAGCTATAGCATTTCAGCCCTGGTACGCAAAGCTGTGCAGATAGACTGCGCAGCACATCACCTAAAGTGGGGCCCATTGGTTAACTCAATCCCATAGTCCAACTGAATGACAATCTAGACCGTTGATCAGTAAGGCCCACTAGATAGAGTTCTTACATTCTCCCACTTGGGCCTCATTGAGCAACGTCAATGATAGTCATATAAAATAATTTTAAAAACAAGTTTTGATTTTTTAAGAAAATATCTAAATGGTTTACCAATGATTGGACAGTATAAGTAATGTTATTCAATCTAGTCCATCAAGATAGTCAGTATCGAAACGCGGTAGTCATCACAACATTTAATTTAGGCGAAGTGAGTCTAAGTGCGATCACAAATACTTTCAATCTTAACGACATAGATCAAGAACTAGGCAATTTGGAATAAGGATTATACACTTTAGTGTGATAATATTTGCATATCCTTAAGAGGTCCTGAAGCTTTTACGTGTCTCCAACGAGACACAACTAGAGTTCTACATACTCAAAATTTGCGCATATATATAAAGAAGTAGAAATAAAGCTTTATATCAAAATCATCCAAACAAACTGTATAAAACGAGATCTCTAAGTGTCTGTGAAAATCAAATTACGCTCAACTCCCACTAACTGAAATAATCTGTGGGATCAATGACTCCCATGGATGTTACATGCTTCTAAAATGGCGTGATAGGGAGCCCTTTAGTGAGCGGATTTGCAATCATCTGCTTAGTACCGATGAATTCCACGGACACTTGATGATTCTGAACCCTTTCCTTTACAACAAGATACTTGATGTCGATATACCTAGACCTTAACGAACGCTTATTGTTACTAGAGAAGAAAATAGCAGCCGAATTATTGCAAAATATTCTCAATGGTTTCGGGATATGTTCAAGTACCCACAAACCTGAGAAGAAACTCTATAACCATAGTGCCTGATTAGATGCCTCATAGCAGGTAATAAATTCAGCTTCCATGGTGGATGAGGCTGTGATAGACTGTTTCACGCTTTTTCACGACACGGCTCTTCCCACCATCATGAAGATGTATCTTGAAGTAGACTTCTTAATATCAATGCAGCCTGCGAAGTCTGCATCTGAATATCCAATCAACTCCAACTGATCAGATCTTCTGTATGTGAGTCAGAGGTCTTTCGTTCTCTGAAGATACCGTAATACTTTCTTCGCAGCTATCTAATGTTGCATTCCTGGATTAGATAGATATCTTCCCAACATTCCAATAACAAAGGCAATGTCCGCTCGCGTACAGGCTTGAACATATATGATGCTCCCTACTACTGATGCGTACGAAAATTCTTTCATTCGATTCTTTTCTAAATCATTCTTTAGACACTAAAATAGACCAAATTTGTCGCCCTTCACAATGGGCAACTTTCCTGAAGTATAATTTTGCATGTCATACCTTTCGAGTACCCTAGTAATATAGGCCCTCTGTGACAGGCTGAGCAGTCCAAGTGTTCTGTTACGACGAATCTCAACGCTGATGACGTAAGAAGCTTCACTAAGGTCTTTCATTTCAAACCTTTGATATAAGAATTTCTTGGTGTCGCTCAACATCCCGGTATCACTGCTAGCCAACAAAATGTCATCAACATACAAAATCATCATAACGAACTTACTCCCACTAGTTTTAATGTAGATGCATTCATCTGCAGTATTTTCTACAAAGCCATATGAGGAAATTACTTTATGAAACTTAAGGTACCACTGTCGTGATGCCTATTTCAACCCCTAGATGGATTTCTTTAGTTTACAAACCAAATGTTTCGAACCATTAGCTACAAAACGTTCAGGCTGCAACATGTATACATTCTCATTTAGATCCCCATTGAGAAATGCAGTCTTTACATCCATCTGATGTAACTCTAAATTCATATGAGCTACAAGAGCTATTATGATCCTGAATAAGTCTTTCTTAGATACTGGTGAGAAAGTCTCCTTAAAGTCAATGCCCTACCATTCGTTAAAACCCTTGGAAACAAGTCTACCTTTGGAGTCCCGTTTGCTTTTAAATATCCATTTATAACCAATCTGCCTTATTCCAGTGAATAATTCTACAAGATCCCATACTTTATTGTCTTTCATGGATTTCAACTCATCTTTCATAGCATCAAACTAACGAGAAGGATCAGTACTTTGTTTGACTTGTATAAAGGATTCAGAATCCTTTTCCACTCCTATGTCAAAGTCGTGCTCCTGTAAGTATATGATGTAATCGTCTCGATTTACAGGCCTTCTTTCTCTTCCAGATCTTCTCAATGGTTCAGCTTGTTGGGTCTGATCTTGATTTTTCTCATCAGTGGTTTGTATATGAGGTTCTACGTGGTGTTCTGTAGTGACTGCAGAATCGACTGCATCATTAATATCTACGTAATTTGGATTGACTATGACTGGAATCACAGTCCCTTTGTTCCTCAAATACAAAATTTCTTATATTCGTGCTCCTACTGTTTTTAGTGTCCTCAATGAATCTAGCATTCTCAGTCTCAATAATCCTGATAGAGTCAGAAGGACAATAGAATCGATAGCCTTTTGATCTTTCTGGATATCCAATGAAGAAACAACTTACGGTTCTAGGATCAAGCTTCTTTTCATACATGTTATAAATTTTGGCTTAAGCAAGACAACCCCAAACATGTAGATATCGGAGACTTAGTTTTCTCTCATTCCATAACTCAAAAAGAGTTTTGCTTACTGCTTTGCTGGGAACCCTGTTTAGTATATGAACTGTGGTTTTGATCGCATCACCCCACAGAGATTCTGGCAATGTCAAATTGCTGACTATGCTTCGCACCATATCCATAAGGGTGCGATTACGTCTCTCAGCCACTCCATTCTGTTCTGAAGTACCGGGCATATTGTACTGAGCGACAATGCCATAATCCTGTAATTATTTAGCGAACGGCCCTAGATTGTGTCCTAATTCGTCATATCTGGCATAGTATTCACCACCACGGTCAGATCTAACAACTTTAATTCTCTTATCAAGTTGATTTTCAACATCGGCCTTATAGATTTTAAAAGCATCCAGGGCATCTGATTTCTCATTGATAAGGTATAAGTACCCGAAGCAAGAGTAGTCATCTATAAAGGTAATAAAATATTTGTGGTCACTTCATGAGGTTATAGGGAATGGTCCACAGATATCTGTATGTATAACCTCTAATAGACCTACACTCCTGGTTGCATCTTTCTTTCTCGTTCTAGTTTGTTTCCCTTTTTATGCAATAAATGCATACTTTATAGTCAGAGAAGTCTAAAGAATGCAAAATTTCTTCTCGCACAAGCCTGTCTAATCTTTCACGAGATATATGGGATAGCCGCCTGTGCCACGATATGAAAGAATTCTCATAGTCTAGTCTTCGCTTTGATCCCACTTTTTTTCTATGCAAGGTATTAATATTATAGACGTGAGAGGCAATCGAGTCTAACTAGTATAAGTTGTTTATTATAGAGTCAGTTCCAACTTTAATCGAATTAAAGTAAATACTAAAACTTTTATTTCCAAAGTGGAATAAATATCCCAACTTATCCAAACAAGAAATTGAAACTAAATTGCGTCTTATACACAGCACACAGAATGTATCTACTAAATCCAAAAAATGACCAGACTTCAACTTAAGCTTATAGACTCCTATTGCCTCCACGTAAACCTTGACACCATTGCCTATGTATACTGAGCGCTTCGCATCAGTTGGTGGCCTGGCCTGTAGTAATTCCTGCATAGAAGTACATATGTGAATAGTAGTTCTTGAATCCATCCACCAGGAATCCGTTAACACATCAGTCAGATTAGATTCAAAACAAATAAAAACAGAATGATTACCTTTCTTTATAAGTCAATTCTTAAACCACTCGCAGTCTTTCTTTAGATGTCCTGGCTTTTTACAAAAGAAGCATGGTTTGCCTTTAACCCGTTTGCTTTTAGATCCATTTACAGATTGATTCTCATAGTTTCCAGATGAAGGACCAGAGAATCTATTATTGGAACCTTGTTTCCTTTTCTTTTTACCTTTATTCCCATGCCCTTGGTCACTACTTGAGGTCACCATATTAACATTTTGAACTTTAACCATCTTCCTGATCCTGTCTTCTTCTTGGACGCATTAGGTGATAAGTTCATCCAATGGACACATGTCCTTCAGAGTATTATACTTCACCATGAACATGCCGAATTGGGGAGGTAGGTCATTCATGATCAAATGAACCAGTTGATCATCAGTGAGTACAAGCCCTAGAGCACGGATCTTAGATACAACTTCGATCTGCTCTACAATGTATTCACAAATATTGCATTTTCCATCGTAGGATGAGCGAGTCAATTTATTCAGAAAGATGCCTACTTCAGATTTATCAAATTTCTTGAACCTTTTTGCCATTTCAGTGAGGAAAGTTTTGGCATTATCTATTTCAAGCATGGCGCCCTTCATAGATTCAGAAATCGAATACTTAATTACTTTTAGGCATGTATCATTTGATCTAAGTCATGCAACCCATCGATTATATTCAGCTTCAGTAATATCATCAGATGGTTCTGGCGATTCTGGTGTTATCAGGGACAGATCTAATTGAAGACAACCCAGTACAACTTCAATGGCGTTCTTCCATTGAGCGTAATTAGATCCATTTAGGGCAAGGACTTGATTCTGATTAGTTGGAATTGAAACTGAAATAAAAGAGATACACATATACTCACATTAGTTCAGAATTTCGTGAATGTAAACAAATATCAGGCAAAGTTAATCAATTCAATTGCTAAGGGAGGCATCAACTGAATCATCCAAGATGAAAATGGGCCCAACCATCACATCTTTGTGAGAATCTGTTACATCATCATCATTCCACCTATGGGCAGTAATAATAACATGCTAGTGATCCTCCTGAACATGAAGCTAAGTGATGTCAGTGATGTACGTCTGAAACACTAAACACCTGTGGGTGAAATGAGTCTTTCAGCTTTACATTACTAGCACCATTTACTTCACCCGTTCACGTGTGTGCCAAATGGTAAACGTCTGTGTTTTCATTACCATACGCATGACAACATGAATGCAACTATATGCAATCCTCTTTATCCCAATGTCACAAGTCTGTACTTGTAAAATTTTCATCGATTGAGGTCACTATGGTGGCTAACACAACTGAATCTAACACTACGAAGATGGACTTAAGATTGCAATAATAATCATGCCTCAATAAATTATACTTAAATTAGTTTGATATGGCCCACAAGATGGTCAATATTGACTAGTGGAGGATAGAGAAACTTTGGATAGAAACGGACGGATATGTTTCGCTCTCTATGATCTAATGGTTTATATAAGACCTTTAAGGATGGGTAGTGGGCCTACAGTTGGGCTGAGTCAAAATAATTCATGTTGTCAGGTTATCATAAATGAGTAAAACAGATCTAGTCTATATCGTTCACATGACCGATAGGTAGCATTAACCTTTAACAACTAGATGTGTAGATCCATTCATGGGCGTCTACAATCATGAAAGGATCAACCCATATTCCGAATGTTTATTAAATAAAGGTCATGATCTGTATCATCTATCTAGTGAACGAGCCAGATTGATTTCTCATTACGAGTTGTACATATGGATCTAAAGGTGACAAAAGAAACCTGATTAATGTCCCATAGTATATGTAATGGGCCTAGAACAGGTGTCAAGCCCATTATATAAATTAGGAGGATCCATAACTCGAAGTGGGCTCTACAATGAGCGTCAGGCCCAACTGAAGGTGTTATGTGGATCTCGCGTTTGGATACCGAGAATGGATCCGAATGTACAGTAATTAGGTCTGTTGACCCGACCATATATCCAAGGTCGATTCTCAACCTAACACATGCGGTGAGAAAAATCAGGTCGATTTCAACCTATTGCATGCAACAGCTGAAAGGAGGGAGATGGACTCCTAGCCACCACAGATGAATGAGCGGTCAGTCATCGACCGGCCGCCTCCATCAAACATGGTGCTAATCAAGATGGCTGACGGTGTTGCTGAAGGCGAAGGACATCAGTGGTGGACTGAAAACCACGTATGCCGCTAGCATCTGCCAAGAGACCCTCTCCTTGTGACGATAATGGCTGCCGCAGAGAGAGATGGAGGCGCTGGTGGTGATGGAGATGAAGTGTAAGGCCGAGATCTGGAGATGAAGATGCATAGAAGACCAACAGAGATGCCGACTATGGCCTCCATGACTATCTCCCAGAAATATAGGTAAGGGTATATAAAATCCCCAATTTGGGATTATCGGATTCAAATCTGAGCTTTGGAATCAGCAATCAAAAATCCCTAATTGCGGTATATGGGGATTTGAAAATGAAATCCCTAATTAGATGAGGTTTTCGATTGGAAAACCCCAATAACTGAAGTGAGTTTCGAAATCCCTAATCGATCGGTATTTGGGATTCGAAATCCTCAATTCTAGATTTCTAAATTCAAGGATTTGAAAATCCCTAATATCCGATTTGGGGATTCAAAAAAAAAAAACCCTAATTTCCTGATTTAGGGATTCGAAATCGAAATCCTTAATATTAACTAAATACAAGGACTCTAAATCCCTGATGCTGATCTGATTTCGAATTTGAAAGCCCTAATTACTATATGGGTTTCGAATTTAAAAGCCCTAATTACTGTATGGGTTTTAAATTTGAAATCCCTAATTGCAGTATGGGATCATCCATACCTATGCACAGAAACATGGCTCTGATACCAACTGTGAGACTTAATCAATATGCGGAATAGGCCCACGAATCTATCTGTGCATGGGACATAGCGATCAAGGGTTCAAATAACATACCTAGATGAGACACCGCCATGGAAGCCAGATAAGAATACTAGAATACTAGAATTCCTTTAGAGCTTAGGATCTTCCTCTCCTTCACACCCTTTTTGTAATTCACAAGATGGGACTCAAATTCTGTTGTGGTGTAGGATCAGGGACCCAGCTCTCTTATATAGAGTTTGTGGAGAGAGAATTTGAAACCCATCACAACTTTCTCTTCCATGCTCCACATTGCAGCATCCTGGTTCAACTCAAATTGTTATCTGCGTAAGACAGCTATAGCATTCCAGCCCTAGTACGCAAAGCTGCGCAGATAGACTACGCAGCACATCACCTGAAGTGGGGCCCATTGGTTAACTCAATCCCATAATCCAACTGAATGACAATCTAGACCGTTGATCAGTAAGGCCCACTAGATAGAATTCTTACATCACTCAGTTTGTCACTTGAGCTATGGACGGGTGTAGGCTGGTGTATTCACCTGGCGAAGTTATGTGTGCTCACTATCACGTGTTATATTCATAACGGCCATCCATTTTGTTAGATTATTTTATGGCATTGATCAGAGCCTAAAAATAAAGTAAATCCAAAGCTGAAGCGGTCCACACCACAGAAAGCAAAGGAGACAATGGTGCCCACCTTTTTAATCTTACTACGGCCACCCTGATGTTTGTTTTACATCCAGCCTGCTTGCAAAGGTCACACCTAATTGGACGAAGGAAAATACAAATATTAGCTTTGACCCAAAACCCCCGTGCCCTCAGAAAGTTTTCAAATGTAGGCGTTCAATCTCGAGTACGTTTATCGTGGTGTGGTCCACTAGATCTTTGGCTCATGGGCTCAGCCGTATCACAGCCATTCATACATCTAACTTTGGCAGCCTGATTCACACGTGGCATCAATTGTAACCAAGGGACCTGTGGTTCGATTATCCAAACTGTTGAATTAGTGGGCCCCAAGGTGGATAGACTACACTCCAAAGTCCAAACATCCCTCACAGGACCAATCAATAATCATAACTGTTGGACTGCAAATAGGATCAAGGATAGGCATGGCAATGGGCCAGAATTTGACTGAGGCTCTTTTTGTTAACACTGAAAAAAGACTACTTGATGCCGAATTCATTCTATGATTCTCCATTGATTATTTTTTTTTTGCAATACTCGTATGGCTTATTGGTGAATACTACTTAATAAAATTTTCTATAAAAACAAATTTTCCTTCCAAAATTATCAACCTAATTTTTAACGTGTGAAACTTTTTTGGGCAAACCAAGATTTTGTGTTAGATCCACAGTCCATGAACTTTTTAAGGTCATTCTAAAACATTAGCCCAAAAATGAAGCACATCCAAAGCTCAAGTGGACCACACCACAGAAACAAGTGGGAATTGCAAGACTACTCTTGAAACCTTCTTAGGGTCCAATGTGAGTTTATTTCCCATCTAACATCTTCGTAAGGTCGCATGGACGTCCTGAAGGGAAAACACAAAGTCTAAAGGAAAAATACAAATATCAGCTTGATCTAAGACTTGTTGCTCAAGAAGTTTTCAATAACAAGCACCTAATTCTTATAGTTTCAGGAAGTGTGGGCCTTTTAAGCCTTACATCTATATTGTTTTTGGTCTTATGCCCTAAAATGATATAGAAAAATGGATGAATGATAAGGATACAATATATGAATCACAGTAGGGTGGCTTTCTGGACATGGCTTCGGTGGTTCCCACATGGATTTGAGGAGGCTACTAGATAGGGTTGAAAGTTCGGCGGGTTCAACCTGACCGACCTGTGACGACCCGACATTGGGTTGGGCTCGGGCAGGGTTTATTGTGTTTGGTCTTAGGCTTGGGTTATATAAACACCAACCCGATAAAACTTGGGTTGGGCTTGGGTCGAGGTCTCGAGTTGCTCGACCTAACCCGAACCCGATCGATATATAATCGAGTGTGGATCATCTACGTTGAAGGCACGGGAAATTCCACTACCATCGAGTCTCATTAGTCCACATTATTTCCGATGACCCAAGCTAACAAGATATGCTGAATTTCTCTCTCCCAAATAGATTACTTGCTACACATTAGGACTTTTAAAGGAGTCGTTGTCCTATATTTTAGTTTGTTTATTTTTAAAAAATAAAGTTCTTTACGGTAAATAATTACATATATAATTAATAAATCAAAGGTATGAAAAATAAGACATGTATAGAAATATAATAGACTAATGTAATAAAGAAAATATTAGCATGTATCCGCCCGCCCAACCCAACCGAGACCGCTTAGGTTGGGCTTGGGTTAGGGTTGAGGTATAGGAGCATTGGGTTGGGCTAGGGTTGAGCACCAACCGGACCCAACCCACCCAACTTTCAGCCCTACTACCGGATATTGCTATGTTGGGCCACCATGATGTGTGTATTTTATCCACGCAATTCATCTATTTTTCCATATTGTTTTATGGCATGAGCCCAAAATTGAGACAGATCCAAATCTCAATTCCCACCATTGAAAACTCCTCGTGTCTACTATAATGTTTACTTACCATCCAACCTGTTGATTAGGTGACTTAAGCCCCGTTTGTTAAATCTGAAGTCTAAAGCCTGAATCTGAAATCTGAAGCCTGAATCTTAAATCTGAAGTCAAAAAACTTGTTTGGCAACTACGGCTGAAGTCTGAAAATTAAGTACTGAATTTGAAACAATCTGTTTGTTAACAAACATTTGAAATGTCTTAAGTATGTTAATTTGACACATTTGCCCCTATCTATCTCCTGTTTGGAAATGTTTTACATTATAAAGAAATTATTTTTTATTAAATGAAAATAAAATTATTCTATTTAATTCAAACAAACTATAAAGTACTTAATAGAAAATTAAAATATCATTAAAGGTAAATTGTTTATCTGTCGGGATACATGCAGGAATGAGGGTTCCATCTAACATACCAACGACACCCTAAACATTAAAGGTAAATTGTTAACCTTTGAATAGGATGATTCAATTATAGGTAAATATATTTATATTTTTTTATAAGAAGTTTTACTTTAAATATTTGTCGAAGATGTCGATGTGTTCTGGTTTCTTAGACATTTTGATCAAATGATAAGTGACAATCATTTCTTTGGTAAATTTCCTTAAAACCATTCGTACAACTTGAGCTCGATGAGCCCCATATAGGCTTCCAACGCAGGAACTTCGTGCGAAGAGGAGCGGATGCGAATTTCCTGCTAAAGCCTTTTGCAGGGAACTTAGGTGGGACCCACCGTAATGTTTGTTAGGAATCCACTCCGTTCATCGATTTTGTGAGCTAATTTTAAGAGATTAGACCAAAACTGAACAGGATCCAAGACTCAAGTGGGCTGTATTAAAGGAAAAGGTATTTAGGGAAATTCCTACCATTGAAACCTCCCTGATTCGACAGTGATGTTTACATGCCATCCATCTTTTTTTTCAGATCATTTCATGGTATGGGACAAAAAATTAGTTATTTCAAAATCTCAAGTGGGCCACATTACAGGAAAAAGTGTTGAATGAGCGTTGACCATTAAAAACCTTTTGAGGGGCCATAAAAGTTTTGAATCAAGCTGATCTTTGTTTTTTCCCTTCATCTGGCCTGTATGACCTAATAAAAAGATTGGATGTCAAATAAACAGTACAGTGGGCCTTAGGAGGATTTTAATGGTGCATATCCAATCATTATTGTTTTCCTATGGTGTGGTCCACCTGAGATTTATATCCCTCTAATTTTTGGGGTGAAGCACTAGAATGATCTGTAAAAATGGATGAATAGAATGGACGATACACAAACATCATGGCGAGGCTAACAGAGCACTGACCACGGTGGCTGGGGGAGTAGCCAATCCGTTTCCCAAGACGAGCGCCGAGTTGTACGAGGACGCGGATTGCGTACTACCCCCGCCCGTCCCTAGCTCCGAACAGGCAATTCTGTGGGCGAGCCCACCATGATGTATCCGTACATCCAAACCGCCAATCCCTTTTCTCATATTATTTTAAGGCATGAACACAAAAATGAGGCAGATCCAACGCTCAAGTGGACCACACCAAATAATAGCAGCGGGATAATGATTTTCACCGTTAAAAAATTCACAGGTCCCACTTTAACGTTTATTTTCCATCTAATCTATTCATAAGGTCAAAAATATCTGTATGAAGAGAAAAAACAAATTTCATATTGATCTAAAACTTTTGTGACCCTAAAAGGGTTTCAATGGTAGACGTTCAATCCCCCTTTGCTTTTTGCAGTGCGGTCCAGTTTTTCTTTAGATCTGTCTTATTTTTCGGCTCAAGCCTTACAACGAGCTTGAAAAATGGATGGATGGTTTGGATATAACAAATAAGTCATGATGGGACCCACAACTTGCTGACGTCAATACACCAGCCAATCCGCTTCCCAAATCCCAATCTGTCGCAGGCTCCCAGATTCGCTTCGAACGCGGAACACGTCCTAGCCCTGCCTGGACGGTCCGGGTAGAGATATGTAGGGCCCACCGTAATGTAAGTGTTTTATCTAAGCCATTTATTATTTTTCTTATATTATTTTAATATATGATATGAAAGATGAAGCAGGTCCACAACTTGAGTAAGCCACACCAAAGGATGCTACAGTGATAATGACATCCATCTTTGAAACCTTTTTAAGGGCCACTAGGATGTTTTTTTACCATCCAACCTATTCATTAGGTCATGTAGACGTGGATGAAGTGAAAACACAAATATCAGCTTGATCTGAAACTTCTTCGGCTCTCAAGAAGTTTTTAACGGTGGATGTTCAATCCCCACCTTATGGTCCAATTAATCATTGGACCTACTTCTTTTATTGGATCACACCTTAAATTATCTGAAAAAGTTGATGGACAGTGTGGATCAAATACATAAATCATGGTGGGGCAAAAAGAAATTTTACAGGTTAAAGGTTGATTTTGTACTGCGTAAACAATTTAAAAGAAAAAATTTCCGTAGTAACTTAAAAATGGGTATTTTTGGAAGTAAAAAATTTTTGTTTAATGAAAAATCACGGAGCGCATTCCGCATTCACCATTAAGCTAGACTCCTATCACGGAAAAAATTCAGTAAAAAACCACTTAGCGTTTTCCGTCTTCCACGTTAACAACGCATTAACAAACACCACTAAACACGGAAAATTTCCCCATTCCGCGTTAAGTGCAAAAATTCAGCGTTAACAAACACGGCCTTAGAGCAAAGACTTAGAAAAACACAAATATCAGCTTCTTCCAAAACTTTTGTAGTCCCAAGAGGCTTTAACGGTGGGTGTTCAATAACCACTGTTTTGTGTGGTACGGTTCACATGAGATTTGGTTCTTCCTCTTATTTAGGTATCATTCCCTAGAATGATCTTTTAAAATAAATAAATAAAAATAAATAAATAAATTGAATGGCATGGATAAAACACATATATTATATATATTATGATGGAGCCTCACGACACTGTTCCATAGCCGCTGGCGATGGTTACGCAATCCGCATGGGATCTACGGAGGTAGGTGGGGCCTGACTGTGGAGACCACTGTGATGTACATTATTACATCCATGCCGTCCATCAATTTTGAAGGGTTATTTTACGTAATAACTAGGAAAAAAAGGCAGATCAAAGGCTCAAGTGGACCATGCCACATGAAGCAGTGGGTATTTAAAGCCTATCTTTGAAAGCTTCCTGGGGGCCACAAAAGTTTTGGATCAAGCTGGTATTTATTTTTTTCCTTCACACAGATCTATGTAACCTTATGAATAGATTAGATGGAAAATAGACATCACGGTGGGACTTGAGAATTTTTCAAGGGTAAGAGTTCAACCTCATTTGGTGTACCCACTCGATTCTTCAATTTTTCTCTTCTTCTTCTTTTTTTGTCCTGCCCTAAAATGATCTGTCCAAATAAATAAACGACTTGAATGAAATATATTGATCTCCATGGCCCCACAGAGCCACTAACATAATTGTCCATTTCTAGCTAGATCCCAGTGGGGCACCGTATTTTGTTAACTGTCAAATGGGCTGGTATTGACTACTAGCCTACAACCTGCACTGGAACCTAGGTAAAGAGACAAGGACAAATGTGTCAAATTAACAAATTTTAGACATTTTAACCAACTTGTTAACAAGGGTAATTTCAGATTCAGTATTTAATATTCCAACTTCAGTAACAATTATCAAACAAGTGCTTAGACTTCGCATTCAAATTTCAGATTCAGCCTTCAAACTTGGGTGAGACCCGAAGTCACCCAAGACAATGCGGCCCACACCGCGGGCCCGCCTTGATGAATGTATTTTATATCCAAGCTGTCCATCAGTTTTGCCAGATTATTCTAGAGTATAAGCCAAAAAATGAATCAATACAATTCTCGGGTGGACCATATCAAATGGAAAAGTAGTGATTGTACATTTATAAGCCACAAAAGTTTTGGATCAAGCTGATATTTATTTTTTTCCTCCATCTGGGTTTACGTGACCTTGTCAACAGGTTCGACTGCAACATAAACATTACAGTGGGCCTAAGTAGTTTTTAATGATTGGGCCTTCAATCACCACTGTTTCCTATGGTATGGTCCGCCTAAGGATTAGATCTGATTCAGTTTTGGGCTCATGCTCTAAAATGATCTTAAAAACAGATGGACACTGTGGATATAGAATATATTCATCAAGGTGGGCCCCATGGTATAGGCCTCACCATCGTGGGTGAGTCTGGGGTCTCACCTAATCCGCTCCCTCGCTGGATGGATGGGTGGCCCAGATGCCACTGTGGGCTAACAATAGCCTAGTTCATTGGTCAGATCCAATCATCAAGTGGGCCATCACTGTATAAAAAGTGTATAAAAAGAGTGGAAGATTCAAAGATACTTGTTAGTGGTTATTATTATTATTATTATTATTATTATTATTATTATTATTTGACTATGGTTGTTAGTGGGTTCTTGTTCAACCTACTTGTGTAATTTAAAAAAGTCATTTGGATTTATGGTCCTGATTTAATAGCTCAGACCATACATATGATGGGACTAACCAAAGTGGATGATAAAAATAAATAAATAAATTATTAGACTGGACCGTTTCCAACCATTGGGGCCCATTCCTGTTGGAATATTTGGTTGAATTAAATAGACTATTAAAAAAATCGAGAACCAAAAAAAAATTTGAGAAAGAAGAACTTATTGAATTGAGTCGAGGCGTGACTGAGTCACTCGGCTTGAAATCGAATTTGCTCCCCTTGGACAGCGTCCCAAGTGCAACAGGTTTCCAGAGCAATCGACCTCCAGGATACAACGACTATGACCCGGTCCCAGCGGTGCACTCACTGTACACGGGCTCGAACCACTTGCAGTTTAATCCGAAAGTGCTGAGTTGACTCAGCGATGAACTCAGCAGAAAATGCTTAAAACCGAATATCAGAGAGTGTTTTATAAGAGAAGGATTTTTCATATCTTTGAAACTGGAATCGGATGTCTTTTTATAGACTCCGAAGTGGTGCATAAGCACCCTTTTCAAAAGGTTAGGTCCGTTGGGTTTAAACCCAACCGAGGCGACCAACCGGAAGGGACGCATCTCTCTGGTTTAAAACGAAAAGGCGCAAGTACGAGTACACTCCCGCATATACAGTCCTGCGAGTACCCAAACACACACCCACGCGAGTATACACACACCGCACCCGCACCGCACCCGCCCTTGCCTGGCCGTCCGTCCGTCCGTCCGTCGCGCGCGCGCGCGCGCATGCGCACACGGACACGGACTCGGACTCGACTCGGCTCGGCTCGGCACGCGACGGCGCGGCTCGGCTCGGCTCGGCGCGCGGTGTGTGGTTAATGGCATAGATTAGACCTATTGGCATAGCACCCCCCACAGGACCAAATTAACAATACCCATGAAAGGGGCTCAAGCCCTAAGCAAAAATACTATCTTATATACAAGATAGTTTACCTTTTCAAATCCGATGTGGGACAAAACCGATAACACAAAAATACTACAACTTTTCAAAATTGGAGGGAAATTACCGAAAATTTGAAAATTTAAATTTTAATGCTATTTTAAAACAAAATACAACAATCCCCCACATGTTTTAAAATAAACCTTTTCGGATTAAAGCGTAATAGTTGTGCAATGGTGCCGGTGTCACCATAGACTTGAACCGACATTAGAGTAAGCAAGACAGGTCTACAGGAATCAGGTGACACCATAGTCTTGAACCTGAATCCTTTTAATGTAGATCGCAAATACATGCCACTCACACAACTCTTCCTCTGCAAGTGATTCTGCGGTTCGGTGCGTTTCGGCCATACACCATTACCTGGATTTCATGAGTGCTCTAGAGAATTCGCCTAGATTCTCATAGGAAGCGGCCTCCACCTCCACACCCATATAGGTGAATTCCATCAAGTGTATGCAGCAACTGTATACACCACCAAATATATGGCTATGGATTCATTAAGAGTTCTAACAACTCATCCTTCTACGTTGCTGCTCGCACTGTACACCATAGAAGGGGCTCATACAACTCAGTGCAATCGTCTACCTCGTGTCTTGTTGTTTACCCATTGAACCTATCTCATGGGATCTCCACTTGTATAGGTTGGGTTGCCGACACTGGCAGCTCATATATTAGGCTCAGCCCCATTCCCTTCGATGTATCATTGACTAACCTTTTAGATAGTCCTTTGGTCAGAGGATCTGCTAGATTCTTTTCTGACCTCACAAAGTCAATAGATATGACTCCATCACGCAACATATGTTTCACTATGTTGTGTCTGAGTCTAATATGCCTACTCTTTCCATTATATATTTTACTCTTTGCTTTCGCTATATCTGCTTGACAATCACAATGAATAGATACGGCCGATATAGGCTTTGGCCACAATGGTATATCAGCTAAGAGATTTCTAAGCCACTCGGCTTCTGTTCCAGCCTTTTCTAAGGCAATAAACTCGGATTCCATAGTAGACCGAGCGATACATGTCTGCTTGGTAGACTTCCAAGAGACTGCTCCTCCACCTAAAGTGAAGACATATCCACTCGTGGATTTTGTCTCATCTGAATCACTAATCCAGTTAGCATCACTGTATCCTTCTAATACAGCAGGAAAACCACTATAATGTAAACCATAGGCTATACTGCCTTTTAGGTATCTCAAAATCCTAGACAAAGCATTCCAATGCTCTTTTCCAGGGTTATGTGTATATCTACTTAGCCTTCCTACTACGAAAGTTATGTCTGGTCTAGTGCTGTTTGTTAAATACATGAGACTACCAATTATTCTAGAATACTCTAATCGATACATACTACTACATGTATTCTTCATGAGAGTCACACTATAATCATAAGGAGTACTGACAAATAAACAGTTAAAATGGTTAAACTTTCTCAATATCTTCTCAATGTAATGAGATTGAGATAATATAATAACACCATTTTTTCTGGTTACTTCAATACCCAAGATTACACTAGCCTCTCCTAAGTCTTTCATGTCAAATTTAGATGACAAGAATTTATTAGTTGTATTAACTAATTTAATATTAGTTCCAAAAATAAGTATGTCATCAACATAAAGACATATAATAACATAATCATTTCAGAAATTTTACTATATACACATCTATCTACATCATTTATATGATAACCATTTGATTTTAAAACACCATCAAATTTTTCATGCCATTGTTTAGGAGCCTGTTTTAAACCATATAATGATTTAATTAGTCTACATACTTTATTTTCTTTTCCTGATATCTTATAACCCTTAGGTTGTTCCATATATATTTCTTCTTCTAAGTCTCCATTTAGGAAAGCTGTCTTAACGTCCATCTGGTGTACCACCAGTTTATATATGGAAGCTATCGCTATTAAGACCCTGATAGTTGTGATTCTAGTTACAGGAGAGTATGTATCAAAGTAATCTATTCCTTCTTTTTGTTTAAAGCCTTTTGCTACCAACCTAGCCTTAAACTTATCAATAGTCCCATCTGGTTTTAGTTTCTTTCTAAACACCCATTTACAACCTATTGGTTTATTTCCAGGTGGTAGGTCTACAATTTCCCAAGTGTTATTAGATATAATAGATTCTAACTCATCATTTATTGCTTCCTTCCAAAAGGTTGCATCTGGAGAGTTAATTGCTTCTATATAGGTTGTAGGATCATCTTCTACTAAGAAAGTGAAAAAACCATCTCCTAGGTTAGTTTCTCTTCTAACCCTAGTACTTTTTCTTGGTTGTATCTTTTCTACTACTTTCTCGTATGCATTTTTACTAGTAGATGCAATATCTGATTCATTGACTTCTTCTATTCTTATAGATTTAGATTTCATAGGGAATACGTTCTCAAAGAACTCTACATCCCTAGCTTCTATAATTGTATTAGGATCTAGAATATTATCCTTAGTTTTTAAAACTAAAAACCTATAGGCCGCACTATTTTGTGCGTAACCTATAAATACACAGTCGGTTGTTTTAGGACCTAACTTTCTTTTCTTAGTTTCAGGTAATCCTACTTTAGCAAGACACCCCCACACTTTAATATATTTGTAACTAGGAACATGATTCTTCCATAGTTCATATGGTGTTTGTTCAGAAGCTTTAGAAGGAATCCTATTTAGAATATAACAAGCAGATAGAATTGCTTCTCCCCACATATTTGAGGGTAAGCCAGAACTATTTAACATAGCATTCATCATCTCTTTTAGAGTTCTATTCTTACGTTCTGCTATTTCATTCTGTTCTGGTGTATAATGAGCTGTAGTTTCGTGAACTATTCCATTCTTTTCACATAATTCTCTAAATTGAGAAGATTCATATTCACCTCCTCTATCTGTTCTAAGTCTTTTAATTTTTATATTTAACTGATTTTCAACTTCAATTTTGTATTTAGAAAAAGCATCTAAAGCTTCGTCTTTGTTCCTTAACAGATAGACTCTAGTGAACCTAGAGTAATCATCTACAAAAGTTATGTAATATCTTTTTCCACCTCTAGACATGTGATTTCTAAAATCACCTAAGTCACTGTGTATTAACTCTAATAGAATAGATGATCTTTCTATTTGTTTAAAGGGTTTTCTAATGAATTTTGATTCGACACATGTTTCACCTTTGTCAAATTCTTCATTAGATATATTAGGTAATAAACCTAATCTTTTCATTTTCTTCAAAGATGTTATATTCACATGACCTAATCTACTATGCCATAGATAATAAGGTTCAACGGTATAAACAGAACTGAATGTCTTCTTATTATTATCATTGGATACATTTATAATGAATAAGCCATCGCTACAGTACCCCTTACCAACAAAAGTTCCATTCTTAGTCATTAGAAGCTTATCTGAATCAAAAACTAACTTAACACCAGCCTTATTGAGGAGTGAACCAGAGACCAAATTTCTTCTAATGTCGGGCACATGTAGGACATCATTCAACATCAGAGTCTTTCCAGAAGTGAGTTTCAGAAGTACTTTTCCTTTCCCTACAACTGAAGACGTTCTAGCATTACCCATGAACACCTGTTCATCATTTCCTGATTCTTGATAAGAGGTAAACATGCTACGATCCTTGCACACGTGTCTAGTTACACCACTGTCTAGTACCCACTCCAAGTTGTTTATAAGGAAGACTTGTGACACCACAGCTACTATCATGTCAGACTCATTGCCTGTTTCTGTAAGATTAGCTTGCGGCTTATCTTTGTTTTTCTTGAGCCTACAGGTTTTGATATGATGCCCAGGCTTTCCACAGTTGTAGCAGTTTCCTTTTTTCTTGAATTGACTGTTTGCATTCTTCTTTTTGAGCCTGCATTCATTTGCATAATGTCCAGGTTTGCCACAGTTATGACAGTTGCCCTTTTTCTTATTATTTGCCCGACTTGATTCCACAAGATTTGCCTTTGAATTAATCTCATTTTTATTTTCTTTTTGGTCTCCGATTCTATTGGCCTCCTCTATTCGTATGTATACGATAGTGGTTTTCAAAGAAATACCGTTCTTTTTATGTTTCATTCTATTCTTATATTCTTTCCTGGAGGGCGATAACTTTTCTATTAGTGCTCCTGAAAGAAACACTTCATCCAACTTAATTCCTTCTGTCGATAGTTCATGAACTAAACTTTGAAAATCATGAATCTGATTTGTGACAGGTATATCGTCTGTCATTTCATAATGAAGGAAATTAGCAATTGCATGTTTCTTAGCGCCTGCATCTTCTAATATGTATTTCTTTTCCAAAGCAGTCCATATGTCTTTAGCAGACACGTAAGAAGCATACACGTCATATAGTTCGTTGGATAAAGAATTTAGAATATAATTTTTACAATTATTTTCATCTGTTACTTCAGTTTGATTTGCTGGATCTATAGTAAATGATTCAGATAATATGTATGAAACTTTCAGGGTGGTCAGAGCGAACATCAGTTTCTGTTTCCACCGTTTAAATGATTGTCCAGCGAACGGTTCGATTTTGGCTAACTCAGTAGAAGCATTTACTGTTACTGTAGCCATAGTCTATGTAATTCAACAATTCGATTTCAAGATTGTTGGAATATTTGGTTGAATTAAATAGACTATTAAAAAATCGAGAACCAAAAAAAATTTGAGAAAGAAGAACTTATTGAATTGAGTCGAGGCGTGACTGAGTCACTCGGCTTGAAATCGAATTTGCTCCCCTTGGACAGCGTCCCAAGTGCAACAGGTTTCCAGAGCAATCGACCTCCAGGATACAACGACTATGACCGAGTCCCAGCAGTCTGTACACGGGCTCGAACCACTTGCAGTTTAATCCGAAAGTGCTGAGTTGACTCAGCGATGAACTCAGCAGAAAATGCTTAAAACCGAATATCAGAGAGTGTTTTATAAGAGAAGGATTTTTCATATATTTGAAACTGGAATCGGATGTCTTTTTATAGACTCCGAAGTGGTGCATAAGCACCCTTTTCAAAAGGTTAGGTCCGTTGGGTTTAAACCCAACCGAGGCGACCAACCGGAAGGGACGCATCTCTCTGGTTTAAAACGAAAAGGCGCAAGTACGAGTACACTCCCGCATATACAGTCCTGCGAGTACCCAAACACACACCCACGCGAGTATACACACACCGCACCCGCACCCACGCCCAGCCCAGCCCAGCCCAGCCCGTCCCGTCCCGTCGCGGCGCGCACGCGCACACGGACTCGGCTCGGCTCGGCACGGCTCGGCTCGGCGCGCGCGCGCGTGTGTGGTTAATGGCATAGATTAGAGCTATTGGCATAGCCCCCCCACAGGACCAAATTCACATGCCCCCTGAAAGGGGCTCAAGCCCTAAGCAAAAATACTATCTTATATACAAGATAGTTTACCTTTTCAAATCCGATGTGGGACAAAACCGACAACACAAAAATACTACAACTTTTCAAAATTGGAGGGAAATTACCGAAAATTTGAAAATTCAAATTTTAATGCTATTTTAAAACAAAATACAACAATTCCCACCCCTGATTTAGGAAGACGACAGTGCGCAGTGGTCAACGTTCAGCTGAAAAGATGATGGAACCCATGGGGCCCACATACAAAGACGGTGAGGAACCTGCTGCCCAGTTTTATGGACCGTCATCCACTTACTACCGTGAGGAGATGATTCTGACCATCGATTGGTTTTTTTTTTTTTTTTTTTTTTTTTTTTTTAAATGTGAACCATTTATAACCGTTGGTTTACTATTACCAGTCATAATTATCCGTTCGAAGTGAGTTATGAATGTTGCCCATCACAATAGCCATGGAAAATGAACGGTTCAGATCACCATATCATCTCTGCATGTGGGTTCCCTCAGGTGACGCATGCTGAATGAACCTATAGTTGCATCCGACGCAAGATGAACCCAATTTGCTTTGAAGGGTGAATACTGTCATGACGCAACCACGTACCCCTGAAAGTGGGTCCATGGTTCGGTGATCCAAACCGTTGATCCTATTGTAGCTACAGAAGATGGGCAATGACTGAAAGAAAAGAAAAAAATTAAAAAAATTTATCAGGCTTCCCTAATTCCTCACCCAAAAACTAATACACTTACAACCCTTGTAGAATAAGCTTTTTCTACAACTTGTGGGCCCACTGTGATGTGCACATGATATTCAGTCCATCCATCACATGTGCCTCCTAAAATCATGCCCAAAACCATTAAAGTCACATGGTGTGGTGTGGTCCACCTTTCTGCATTAATGGCCTGATTCTTTTAAATGTGGAATATTCCTCCTGGGGCACATTCTATGAATGAATTGGATGGAATTTGACCAAACGTGATTGGGCCCACTTAAAATTTGGGACTTTTAAGGGCACTTCCCCATTCCAACTATTCCATGTGGTGTGACCCACACTTCACGTTAGATTTGAAGGTCCACACCTTATGGACGAAAGTGGTTGTAGGTGCATCATGGTAGACAATGGAAACGGATTGACTACTCCCCTTGCCTCCAACACGACAGCTGGTGGTCGGTGCTATGTAGACCCCACCACGATGTATGTGTTTCATCCATTCTGTTAATCCATATTTAAAGATCATTTTATGTCTAGATCTCAAAAATGAGAGGGATATAAATCTCAACAGACCACACCACAGGAAAACAATAGTGATTGGATATCCACCATTAAAATCCTCCTAAGGCCCACTGTACTGTTTATTTGACATCCAATCTGTTGATTAGGTCATACCGATACAGATGAAGGGAAAAAACAAATATCAGCTTGATCCAAAACTTTTATGGCTCCCAAAAAGTTTTTAATGGTCGACGTTCATTCAGCACTGTTTCCTGTAATGTGGTCAACTTGAGATTGGGATATACCTCATTTTTTGACTACTTAAAATGATCTATAAAAATAGATGGACAGCATGGATGAAACAAATACATCATGTTGGGGCCCACAGAGCACCAACCACCAGCCATTGGCTAATGGAGGGCGTAGCCAATCCGTTTCCTTCGACGATAGCTTAGAGGTAGGGCGTTCGCTTCTTGATGGAGATGTGATAGACAAACACAGAAAAGACAACACGACGTGAAACTCGTGTACGCCCAACCGTTATTAAAAGTTAAGTGAGTCAGAAGTCAAAGTTCCACTCCATAATTAATATGTATGGTCGGTTGATGAATGTAGACCGTTCATCTAATGGATCCTACTTACTGACGTTCGACATTTGAAAATGTTGTGTTTTTTTTTTCTTTTGCCGTAAAGAATAAGAATATCAAAAGATTGAATATTTCTTCTCAATATATAAATAGATTTATCATACATGGAAACTTTTTCAAAAATATTGATGAAAATTAGTGATAAGAATTACCCTCAAAACCTCTAAATTCATATGGTATGGGACAACTAAGTTTTGAAATATTTTAATTTTTGAAATTCTTTCATCTTGATTAATGGATTGGATGGCATATAAACACCAAGGCACTATACAAAACCATTTTTATCCCAATGGTTTTCCATTCTGTAGCCAATTTGTTCAATGGTTATTAGAAAATAATGCTGCTGCAATTTTGTTGTCACTTTCATGCAGCCCGGTGTGGTTGCAATGGACATCAATGGACAACTTAGATACACTAACTTCAAAATAATGTATCATTTTTTAATCCTATTCTAATTGAGGTGACTCAAAAATAAAAGTAAAGTTTCATGAGCCTATTTTTAGAAAAAATAAAAAAGAGTCGGATGCAATTGATTTTAAGATGTTTTTGAAATTGTCAAAAAAATCATCAATTTCAGGCAATATGTATTTCAAGAATTTTAATAATTTTTCTAAAATTCATATTAAAATGAAATTTTGTAAAATAAAAGTAAATTAAATAATTCATTATTAAAAAATTATAAAAATAATTCATTTTTATGAAGCTCCTGAAACATCATTACCAACAGACTCATTAGAACTTGAAATTCTGCAACTATAAGTCGCCGGTGAACTGGATGAATTACGGTTGAATTGGAATTCACTCAATAAATACGAGTGGAAATCACTCACAACCAAAAAATAGAAATTTTACTTAACTCTTCACTCAAAACATGCATTTATTATATATTGCAAAATAGGTTCTCGTGTAGATTAATTACAGCCACCTCTCATAAATGCACTAATAAAAATTATAATTTCTCAATGCATGTTCATCTTTCTAAGATAAAATACAAGTTTTTAAGCATCAAATAACAGTAATTTTTTATTTACAGTAAATGCAAGCAGGAGCCAATTAGGTGCAGCCCCGGCCTCTCCCAAGATGGTGCAGCCCTTATAGTGGGGCCCACCTTGATTTATTTATTGTATATCTACCTAGTTCATCCGGTTTTTTTTATATCATTTAAAAGCATGAGCTCAAAAATAAAGTAGATCCAAATCTTAGGTGAACCGTACTATAGAAAACAGTGGTAATCTACCGTTAAAACTTTATTATGGGTTACAAAAGTTTTGGATCAAGCTTATATTGTTTTATTCCCCTTTCATATAAGTTTTTGTGACCTCATCAGTAGCTTAGATGGCAAATAAATATTATAATGGGCCCTATGAATTTTTTCAACAATGGAGCCTTCATCTACCATTGTTTTTTTTTATAATAGGTACAATTAAGATTTGTATACTCTTCACTTTTTAGGCGTATGAGCTATCGCAATCTGTCTAAATGAATGGACGACATAGATATATCATACATACATCAAGGTGGGCTCCTTTACCGCAGGGTCTGTGCTGAGGACGAGGCTACACCTAATCCACTCCCAATGTAAGCTATGACCATAACTTGGACGGTTTACGTTGAATTACTCAAGAATACAACCTTTGCAATATCATATGGACCATCTTATCGTGGGTCACAAGTAATCAGCACTCGATCATTGACCCCGATTCCCCATCTCGTGAGACCGACTATTGATGGGCTGTCGAAAGAAATAAAAGCAATTTTGCTGCGACTATTCGTTTGTTTGGAAGAAACTGACTCGACATTTCCGTAGACTTGGTATTGCCATTTCTGCATTTTCCTGGTTCCTGAGTATCAACGATACACCGCTACGCAGTACCAAATTACCCTTTTGCCCGACAAAGCTACAGCTAGCTTGGGCTATTTCAGGGAAGATTCCTCCGAATTTTGACTTTGTCCTCCATTTTCTATACGTATTGCGTTTCCCTTTCGACGCCTAATCAGATTTACTAGCGTCTGTTGCCCTACTAGGGCCACATGCTGATATGGTCCTATGATCTAAACTGTCCATGTTCTGGATGATGATCTAAATACGTGACTTGACTAAAATTACCTCAAAATATGATTTTTACTGTTATAGATATAGATGAATGCAGAACATTCAACTTCACTACAAGATGATAGGATCATCCGTGAACTTAACTGTCGGATAATAACTGATTTATGACCCACCTAGAGGGTGGACAGTTCAGATTATTTGAAATCTTTGTATGTGCGGCCCATGAGGCGACGTACAGTGCGAATGTTCAGTCGCGGGACCTAAGATTTATATTTGTTTTATTACCTTTCAACGTTGAACAACAGTCCTCTTGATTGAAATTTTGAATGCACTGTGCTAGCTTGACTAACCGTGGTCAGACGGAGGGCGTGTCTACAACTCTGCCAGCACCACGTGAGAGATAATATACCTCAAATCCACCCCGTCCATCATGTGTGCCGCCACACTTACACCATGGATCACCAAAAAACAAAATCATTTAATACGAGATTTCCTAAAAACAATAAATTGATGTGGTGTGCCCCACATGAGTCTTAAAAGATGCTAATTTTCAGCTATTCCATTCATTGTAAGGCACCGTATCAGATGAGTGGATTAGATGGCACGCTAACACCATGCTGGGTCCCAAATGCAATTTGGACTATTTTGACGATTTTAATGTTTTAGTCCCATCTCAATTGTTCCCCTTGCCTTATCCCTCAAGAGTTTTGAATCAGCCTAATTTTTGTGACTTTACTCTAAACATATGATGGCCCACCTAAAGGACGGAGTAGATCTCATCCACGTGAAATCCTCCATCCAGGAGAGGGACTAGTCAACTACGCAAACATTTTGGACTTGAATGCTGTTAGATATATACTTTTAGTTTTAAGTTTTAACGGACTTGGACTGCGTCCAGTAGGATGTTAGATGTACTCGGTCCCGCACGGACGCGGTTTGGCCAGTGAGGCCGGAAACGGATTGGCTACTCCTCTGCCATGGCGGGTGGTCGGTGCTCTGTGGGCCCCTCCATGATGTATGTTTTTTCTTCAATTCCGTTCATCCAATTTTAAATATTATTTTAGTATCTAATCGAAAAATTAGAGGGATATATATCTCAGGTGGATCATACCATAGGAAAATAATAATGATTGGATATCCATCATTAAAATTCCCCTAAGGCCCACTGTACTTTTTATCTGACATCCAATCTGTTTATTAGGTAATACAGGCCCAGATGAAGGGAAAGAACAAATATCAGCTTGATCCAAAACTTTTATGGCCCCTAAAAGGTTTTTAATGGTCGACACTCATTCAACACTTTTACCTATGATGTAGTCCACTTGAGATTGTGATATATCTAAATTTTAGTTCCATATCATAAAATGACCCGGAAAAATAGATGGACGACATGGATGAAACACATACATCATGGTGGAGCCCATAGAGCACCGACCACCAGCCATTGGCCGGTGGCAGAGGGAGTAGCCAATCCGTTCACAGTGAGGCCGGCGGTTTCTATGGGTCTAATCATGAGGTATGTGTTATATCAAAACCGTCCATCCATTTGGCGAGCTGGTCTTAAGGCTTGAGATGGAAAATAAGGCACATTTAACTATCAAGTCAACCACGCTACAAAAAGCAGTGGGGGATTGAATGTCTACCATTGAAACCCTTTTAGGGGTCACCGAAGTTTTGGATCAATATGAAATTTGCTTTTCCTCTTCATCCAGGTCTTTGTGATCTTATGAACAGATTGGATGGATAATAAACATTATGGTGGGCCCTACAATTTTTTTAACGGTGAAAATCATTATCCCCACTGCTAATTATGGTGTGGTCCAGTTGATCTTTGGATATGATTCATTTTTTGGATAATGGTCTAAAATGATCTCCAAAAATAGATGAACAGTGTAAATGTAATAAATACATCACTGTTGGGCCATGTAACTTTAATCTCAGTTGAACCGTTAGTACAACTAGGAGCTCGAGGAGCATCAGCACTCGTCTTCGCATGACACGTACCTACATCAGCTATATAGCTGGTGTGCGGTACACCAGCCAATCTGCTTCCTTCCTGGTCCACCATCTGTGAGCCGCACCCCACCATGATGTATGTGTTTCGTACATGTTGTTCATTCATTTCTCTCTATCATTTTATGGCCTGAATCTAAAATTGAGACCCTTTGTCCGAGTCCGCACGACCTAATCAATGCTTATACGTCAGGTAAACACCAGGCCTTATGAGGTTTTTAAGGGTGGACGTCCAATCACTACTATTTTCCTGTGGTGTGATCTTCGTAAATTTAGATCTGTATTACTTTTTATATCAGGCCCTAAAATGATATGAAAAAAATTACATGGACTGGATGGATAAAATACATATATTATGGTGTGGCCCACAGCACAGTGTCGGTATGCAAACCAGCCCATAAATGTATAGTGCTAGCGTGGGACCTATAAAAAGACAAAATATCATTTAAAAGTAGTAAGTTTTTACTTGGGTCCTACACATTACACGCCCTCGTGTCACTTTTCATTGGAAACGGATTGGCTACTCCCCTGACACCAGCTCCGTTGCTGATGGTCGGTGCTCTGTGGGCCCCACCATGATGTAAGTATTTCATCCATTCCGTTCATCCATTTTTACATATCATTTTATGTATTGATTCAAAAAATGAGAGGGATATAAATCTCAAGTGGACCACACCACATGAAAACAATAGTGATTGGATATCAACCATTAAAATCCTCCTAAGGCCCACTATACTGTTTATTTGACATCCAATCTGTT
The DNA here is from genome assembly GCF_029962835.1 of Magnolia sinica. NCBI lineage: Eukaryota > Viridiplantae > Streptophyta > Magnoliopsida > Magnoliales > Magnoliaceae > Magnolia > Magnolia sinica. Next base: position 9,088,342 of record NC_080578.1, on the reverse strand, counting down.
GATTAGGTCATACAGGCCCAGATGAAGAGAAAAAACAAATATCAGCTTGATCCAAAACTTTTATGGCCTCCCAAATGTTTTTAGTGGTCAAATCTCGTTCAACACTATTTCCTGTAATGTGGTCCACTTGAGATTTGGATATATCTGATTCTTGGAATCTTTCCGTAAAATGATCTGTAAAAACAGATGGATGGCATGGATGAAACATATACATCATGATGGGGCCCACATAGCACCGACCATCAGCCATTGGCTGGTGTCAGGGGGAGTAGCCAATCCGTTCCCTTTCTTGGGTCCTACACATTACACGCCCTCGTGTCACTTTTCATTGGCCTTGGATGAATCCTTTTAAATAAAAAAAACCAGTGGGAGCGTGCATGTAGCTTTTGTGGAGTGGAAGACCTCACGTGAATGAGATCTATGCCGTAGGTTTGCCAGTTAACTTTTGGCCCCGAACTTGAACATCACTACGCATTAATAGTTTGATTGGTTGTCAGTAAATTGATCTGTCAAAGATATTTGTCAACCGTCCAAATTCATTGGGTGAAATTGGACGGTGAAGATCATCCGATCACCGTGATTTCCGTTCCATCCACAATGGAGCCCACCCTTACAAGTTACTAGAGCCTGAAGTGGCGTGCTTGCATGGTAACTTGTACGGTGGATCAGCTGCCACAATTCAGTAGTCATCTTACATAACTGCCAATCCAGACCATTGAACTCATCCACCTATAAGGCCCACCATCAAGTAATCATGTCCACTTCTTATCTCACTTTTTTACTCTGCCTTTTGCTTTTGCAGACCACCGGAGGGATAGCTAGGATCATCTGATCCACGTGTATTTTAAGCCATTTTTCATACAGAGTACGGCCAACTAATTGGACCGTCTCAAAATGATTTATCAACCAGCAACGTTTACCGCAAAGAGATATTTGGCTAATATATTCGAGTTTGACCATCTCTACCGTACCTCTGGCAGCCGGACTTGCCAATGTAAGAAGAAACTTTGATACTCTGTCAGAATGTAGAGATGATACACCGGCACTGCAAATTTCATACAGGTAGAATATAATTCACTCAAGTTTAACCTTAATAATTATGTTTCTTAGTTTAGATGCATCATAAACCAAAAATTGGATATATTTAATGGCAAAACTGTTGGATTGGTGGACATTTATTGGACGGTTAAAATGAAAAAATTCGATGGTCCTATTTGAGCAAACGAGTGTACACGAATCAGAGATCAGAAGTAATCAACCAATATAACTTCAGGACTCTAACGTAGTTACATTTTGTTCCACATTATAAACTGCTTAATTTGACAAAACATAATCCAGGTTTACAACTTTTATATGCCTGCGTATCAAGCACCACACGCTTCCAGAGCATCAAACTGCCCCTCCGCGTAATGGATTTTTTTAATTTCAATCTGATTTGGGGTTGTCTAGCGCGCACTCCCGTCTATATATACATGTCAAAGTCCGCATAACAGCACCTTCGTACAACGCGACTCTCTCTCTCTCTCTCTCTCTCTCTCTCTCTCTCTCTCTCTCTCTCTCTCTCTCTCTCTCTCTCTCTCTCTCTCTCTCTCTCTCTCTCTCTCTGTGCTTTTGACGCGCCTACGACATGCAGATAGGCTCCATGATTACAGCTCCGACACAACCCACTTTTCGAATCCGCCGCGCCCCGGGCACGTGCCGCGTGTCTCCTCTAAACCCCTCACGAAAGGCTTTCGCATCGGCCCAAACTCTCAGAAACCCGGCGGATTGCACCCTTTTCGACCCGGAGGGGAGACGCAGCGAGTCGACGCGGACCCACATCTTCAACATAGTGAGGCTGCTTCAAAAGAGTTGCCAAAAGGATACAGCCAAACCAACGCCGGAAAACAGATGGAAGAGTGCCCTCGATGGTCTCAATCTCGCCGGAATCTGGCCAGGATCAAAGAAGGCCGAGCAAATGTCGCCGCGGCATCTGAACAACCTCCAGAGACTGCTCTCCAGACCACCAGATTGTTCTCCGAGGAACCATCTCGGTAATCGGTGGGTCGAGTACCACGGCTGCAACGACTGGGCCGGCCTCCTCGACCCCCTCGACGAGAATCTCCGGCGGGAGGTCGTCAGGTATGGCGAGTTCGTGCAGGCGGCCTACCACGGCTTCCACTCCAACCCCGCCACGTCAGTAGCGGACGGACCCGTGGCCCGCCACATCGTCTTGCCGGATAAATCATACAGGGTGACCAAGAGCCTCTATGCCACGTCATCTGTCGGGCTACCGGGTTGGGTGGACGACGTGGCGCCCCAACTCGGGTGGATGACTCAGCGGTCTAGCTGGATCGGCTACGTGGCGGTCTGCGAAAACGAGAGAGAGATTGCGAGGATGGGCCGCCGGGACATCGTCATTTCTCTGCGTGGGACAGCCACGTGCCTGGAGTGGGCCGAGAATCTCCGAGCCGGCCAGGTGGGGATCCCAACTGATGAGGAGGGATCCAACGGTGTGGATCCCAAGGTCGAGTGCGGATTCTGGAGCCTGTACAAATCTGGTGGACCCCAACTCGCGAGCCTATCAGAGATGATAGTTGAAGAGATCCAACGGCTGCTCGAGCACTACAAGGGCGAGCCACTCAGCATAACCGTAACCGGCCACAGCCTCGGCGCAGCGCTCGCCTTACTCGCCGCCGATGAAATCAGCACGTGCGCCGCACAAGTGCCGCCGATCGCAGTCTTCTCCTTCGGTGGCCCGCGTGTCGGGAACCGTGGGTTCGCCAACCGGGTCAAGCGGAACGGAGTCAAGGTTCTCCGAATAGTCAACTCTCAGGATCTCATCACACGTGTCCCGGGCATGTTCGGCAGCGAGGACGACCAGCCAAACGTGCTGGATGACATGCCGTGGGCGTACTCGCACGTGGGAAGCGAGCTGAAGGTGGACAGCAGGAGCTCACCGTACCTAAAGCCGAATGCTGACGTGGCATGCTGTCACGACCTGGAGGCGTACTTACACCTGGTGGACGGGTTCCTTGCATCCAACTGCCCTTTTAGGGCTAATGCAAAGAGAAGCCTTGAAAGATTATTGCATGAGCAAGGGTCCAACGTGAAGAAATTGTATACAAGCAATGACCTGACGTTGAATGTAGAGAGGGGGGTAAATGTCACTCCCAATTGCTTGGCCAGTCCATCATGACTTGTTTTTGTTTAAAAATCTAGGATTCATGGGTCTATACACTAAGGTTAGGTGGTGTAACATGTCAATTGAGAGCCCCTGTATGTTTATATACGGTTAGGTGGCGTAACATGCCAATTTAGAGCCCCTGTATGTTTATATACGGTTGTCACAATGACGTTATTTTTCAGTGATTGTGAATACGGTTAGGAGGGGGAATGTTATTTCCACCCCCTACAATTGACGTTTTACACCATTTTTCTTACGACTTTGAATTAGTCATTGGAGAGGGGTTAGAAATATCAAATATTCAAAGATATTCTTCCTTTCATGTCTTTTCAGATATTCCAATGTTCCGTTAAAGAATGTGTTGTTTCTTTCTTCAAATTTCTGTTTGGGAACGTGGATTCGGAACCCCCTTGATTCAGAACCCATGGATTTGAAATTCTCTTAATGTGCCTGGCACTGGTTCCTGAATTTGAACTATTGTGTTTGGCACCCTGGATTAGGAATAACTTTAATTCAAAAGTAGTCATGAAGGGTATATTTATTGGGGCTTGAATTTAATTATTGAATCAACTTTAATATTTCTAATTAGTGAACATACCTAATGTTTAACACAATGGTTGCAATAGGCTCGTGAAATATATATTTTGTTTTGATGAAATTCTAAGTCTCAAATGAGTCACAAGCACAAAATCATGTCCGAGTGACTAACCAACAATTCTTAACCATTGATTTACATGGATAATATTTTGACAGTGTTGATCATCATATTAAAGTAATTATAGTGATGCAATTAATAATCTAATGGTTTCGGGACATCTTTAGTGGGCATGTGCCCAATAGAATAATAGTCCGGTGAAATACATGTTATGCATGCAACTATTAGAAAAAATTTAGATGTAATCTAAGCTCCCACTGTAGAGTTAAAATCCTCTCTTTGAGGGGATTTAAAACCCCCTGAATTTGGAACCCCCATGTACCGTATGAGGCCAAATAATATGGGGATTTGAAATACCCCCAAATCCACGGTGGCAAATGACCCCTTAAGCTTTAAAAATTAGAAATAAATAGGGATTTTTATCCAAAAATTCCCCCTAATAACTGATGTTACCAGAAAACGCTTTGAAGATGTATATTTAGCAAAATATTCCTTTAAAGAGGGGAAAAGTTTAATTTACCTTTAAGAAAATCATGTACAACCGAAAGCCACAGCTTCTTGCCTCGCATAGAACCGAATTGCATTTGTTACGCTGTGAAGCTATATGGTCCCTACCATGATGTGTTTATGAAATCCACACCGACCACTAGTTGCATGATCCAATTTTAGCTGTAGGCATAAAAAATCTCCATTCTTAATTTAAATGTACCAAGTGATTAAAAAAACTATACAGAGTCACACCTACCCTCCAAACTATTTCCCTCGTGTGGCCCATCTGAAGCACAAATTGTCTTAATTTTTTGGCAACAAGTCTTAATTTTGGTGTGTGAAGTGGATTACACATAATAATATTCACAGTGGGCTCTATAAAATAAATTAATGGTGGGCACCTTCCAATTGTTTCCTTTGATGGGGTCTTTTTTTTTTTTTCTTTTTTTCTTTTTTGAACACACGCACACACACCCCCACACTCATGCCATAGTGGGATTTCACCACCTATGGATACTCGAACCCCTAACCGGGTGTTGAAACTGCTGAGAATCTGCCACCAAAGCAAGAGTAAATCATAGGTCAACCTAGTTTTTTGGCCTTGGATCTATGAAGATTAAATATCTAATAGTCAGAGTGAATTTCATACACACATTATCGCGGGTTAGAGCTGGCATCTCATAAATTTTTTTTTTATTTTTAAATGTGAATATGGAAATATTTATATCAAGCAGCAGGAGAGCAAAATGCTCGGAGTAGTGTCGCAAAAATGGTACCGCATGATGTTGTAAAACCTCTGTGGGCCCATAATGATGTATGTGTTATATATATCCATGCTGTCCATCCAAAATTTCATATCATTTTAGGGCATGAACCCAAAATTGAGGTGAATCCAAATCTCGGGTTGACTGCACCATAGGAACAGTAGTTATTACAAGCCCATCATTAAAAAAAATTTGGAGGCTACAAAGGTTTTGAATCAAGCGGATAGTTGTGTTTTTCCGTCATCAAGGTTTGTGTGACCTAATCAAGAAATTGGATTAAAAATAAATAATACAATGGGTCTAGGTAGCTTTTAAGGGTGGGCTTTCAATCACCACTTTCCTGCAGTGTAGTCCACCTTAGATTTGGATCTACCTCGGCTCATGCCCTTAAATGATCTTGCAAAATGAGATTTGAAACCTCTCTCGGCCTACTATGATTTATGTGTTAGATTCACACTGTCCAACAATTTTTACATATCATTCTAGATAATGAACTAAAAAATGAGGCACATCCAAAGCTTAAGTGGGCCACACCACAGAAAGCAGTCGTGATTGAATGACTACCATTGATGGATAGGTTAGAAAAAAGTGAATTTAGCGGGGCAAAAAAAAAAAACACCTAAATAGTACAGAATTTGTTTTCGGTACCCTTTTTATAAAGGTTTTTTATAAAGGTTTTGAAAAAGCTTCCTCACTAATCAATGTAATTATCATTCCATTTGAATTTCTCTCACAAAGTGCCAGCAAATGAGTCAATGGCTTAGGGGAGCCCATCTTCACACACACACAACACACACACACACACACACACACACACACACACACACACACACGTGTAAAATCCATCCCAACCACTAGGCGTGTCACCCCATGTTAGGCCAAATACTCAAAAATCAACTCAATATATGATTCAAGTGGACCACATGATTGGAAATAGTGTATAAGGCAATACTTACCCTTCCAACTATTTATATTAGTGTAGCCCAAGTGAATCAAGGATGGGTATGATTCTTGGGCTACAAGAAGAAATTTTTGTGTGAAATCTAATAATTGGAGTGGATTTCATATAATTATCATGGTGGGCCTGTAAAAATGAAGGGTTTAAGTCTCTCTCCCAAGTGCTTCCTTGTGTAGTCCACCACAATCACAGGTCAGCCTATTTTTTCTCTCTAGGCTTAATATGAGACTTAATATCTATTGTTCAAAGTAGATCTTACATCTTACATCAACATCACGTTGGGCCCATCAAAACCAAAGGTGTCTCAATTCCCCTTTTTTTTCTTCAATATTCTCTTGGTATAGCTAGAGAGGGACACCAAGACTTGATTTTTGGCGGCCATGGGATGCATAATCCTGGTTTAGACCCATAGCTAAAAAATTAGGCTGATTTGTAGTTCAGATGGGCCACACCAAAAAAAATGCTGCGAGAGAGACATTCACCCTTGATTTTTGCAGGGCTCACCATGATAATTATATAAAATCCACTCCAACCATTAGAAGTCACACTGAAATTTATGCTTGGAGTCTAAAAATCAAGAACATCCATGATTCATGTAGGTCATACCAAGAGAAACAGTTTGGAGGGCAATCATTGCCCTATACAGTTTTTCTAATTATATGGTCCACCTGAACCATGGATGGGGGTGATTTTAAAGCCATTGGTTTAACATTGGGTGACACGTCTAGTGTTCATGGTGGATTTTACACAAACATTATGGTGAGACCACCCATGTAGCCAATCCATTTGCCCACACACACGCCCAACCGGCCTTGAAGAAATGTATCAATGATAATTATATGGATTAATGACTTTGGTTTTTCAAAAAGGTACTAGAATATAAATTTTATATTAATTAGGTATGTTTTTGTAAAATTGCCTAAATGGAATATGCACACACTGGTCGACCCATTCTGGCTTTTGGGTTGGATATACGTTTGACCCCAAGTCCTAACATTAAGGGGCTCAACTGATGGATGGTATACATGTCATGCACAAACAATAAGGTGGGCCCTGTAGAGCTTTGGGTGTTATACTCAGCTGCGTACAATGAGTTCTGTAGAAGAATATTTCGGTCTTATTTTATATGAAGAGACTAGTGAGACCCAACTGCTAAGTTGATGCTTGTACTACATCGATTGTCCTTGTGTATCTATCTTTTGGTGAAAAACACATGAAGATATAACAGCAACGGCAACAAATAAATAAATAAGATCTTGTATTATTATCTAAAATCAATAGCCAGACAGAGAGAGAGGCACCAATTATCAATTGAGGCAGCTACACAAGTTTCCTAACCCATCTTTTTCATTCATTGCCTGTCCAACCAATGACTGAATCATTCATGGTCTAATGTATCATTTCCTCCATGGACAACCACCAGGGAAATTAATCTCCAGACTAATTCAAGGCTGAACATTCTATAATAAGGCCCATCGACATATGTTTTGGAATTTGGGTTAGTATCTTACTTGTACAACTACTGTATCGCTATTCACTTCATAGAGGAGAGTTTATTTCCAATATTTTGAATCATGCTTTTTAATTGGGTTTCTTTCTTTATATTTTAAATTTATAAGCTTTCTAATCAAGAAACCTTTGTTACTGGCAGTTTTATGCATCCCTTTCAATCTCTGATATAATGAGTATGTCAAAATTTCTCGAGACGTGATGAAAAACACTATCATCCAATCATTGTTGAATAAATCCAGCAGCCTTCTAATCTAGTTTATTCCACTCATCATCGGTTATATCTTTCGATTTTGCCCCGACGCCCTTCACAGGTGCATACAAGTCATCACAATACAACAATTCTTCCATCTTGATTTTTTAAATCATCCAATTATTTTCATTCAAACTAATCATTTGACTTGTGCTCGCCTGCATGATTCACACACGAAATAATTAAGATCAAAATTCTAATACCACTTTGCTAGAAAACCTACATCTTTCCCTACAATATATGTAAATCAATGAAAACCAGAACAAGAAAATGGATGATAAACACTTACAACATAGGCAAACAAATAATCAAATAAGTATAGTGCAAGAGACTGATTTTAGGATTTAGGAAAACCCATTGATGTAAAAGAAAAAACCACCGGACCTAGTCTTACCTCCACATGAGGACAGAACCCCAACATATAGTCTCTTATGGGTTAAATTATAGTTATCAATTTAGATATATCACAAAGCTCTTCATTTTTGGAACTCTGAACCTACTATTTGCTCTTCAACAAGTTGTCCAAGCAGGTTGACACCATTATTTGATAAATACTATTTGTTAAATGTTTTTATTTACATATTGAAAGACCTAATTTCTTTGCTGACATGAACAGATCATAGTTGGAGAACTGTAGCAGTCATCCACCTGGACTTTTGTAGAATTTGCGAGTGCCAAGAAAACGCATCAGTCGTGGAATTGCAGCTATCCAACAATATAGACTTCATAAAGTCCATTGACCCTAAGGCTAGCATCATCCAATGAGAAACCTTCTCGAAGTAAGGGCTTTCATGGATGGCCCACCAAATTGACTGCATCAATTTACCTAAGCTACCTGTAAGGTAGGGAATGGTAATGGATCAGGACCACATCTTAAAAAGTGCCCATCTCTTTCCTGGAATAAAAACTTGAGCATCTTTTATCCAATGTGCTTCCATTGAAATCCATTGATGATAGGATTAGCATCATGCAGTAAGGGTTTTCATGGGGCCCACCAGATTGACTGCATCGATTAGCTAAGACGTACGTTAGGTAGTAACTCGCTTTCGTGAGATAATAATGGAAATTAAACAAACTACTGAATAATAGCTTAAATCATACCTGAATGTGAAGCCATTGATGTGGATGTGGTTGTTTTATTTAGCGGGATCGACCATCAAGTGATACATGCAAGAAGAAATTGATGGTTAACTGATCTGATGGTCCATATTTTAATGCCGAAGTGTGGTCCACCTGATGAGTGGACAGGCCTATTTTTGGGCCAGGGGACCTTTAGGTTGGCTGGAGCTCTAAGCCAATCTGGTAACCTTCGATTTTATCATACATCATGATGAAAACACTTGTTTGTGTATGCAAGTAGAGCGTGAATGAGATGTAAGACTTCATGTGAATGAGATTCATCTTGTCCATCAGGTCCGTGAGCCATCTTTGGATTAGGCTAAAAAATCAGGCTGACTCCACGCAACGGGGAACAGTTGATATGAGAAGTCCCACCATTGTATCTACAGTTAATTTCATGAGGCGAAAACTATGTCAATCCCTTGAGGACACGAACTTTGTATTAAAAACAAGAGAGGCCGGGCAATATTGGGCTCACTATGATATGTACGTGACATTATAGAGATCCCACCCTATGTAGGATGACCAATTGTAGCAAGATCCAAACCGTTTATGACTTCTAATTGTTTTCAAAATCAAGCCTAATTTCATACCTAAACTAAGCTCAAAACCAAATCCAATTAGACGCTCAAAATCAATCCCAAAGCCAAGACCTAATCCTAACCTAAGCCATGTCCTAAGTTTAAGCCAAAGCCTAAACCAAATGCAAGTCAAATTCGGGCTAAATGCAAGCTAAATATGAAATAAATTCAACTTGAATTTGGACTCAAGATCCAAGTCCATACCTTGCAAGACCCACTTCTAGCTCAAACCAAGAACGTTAGAGGTATCCACAAAGCCCATCGGAGATCTCCATGAAAGTAGGGATCAATTGATGCGGTGAGTGGCTCATCATAGCGTATTATGAGCCACCTGTCATATGGATTGTTTCACAACTTGAGGCGCACTCCATGAGAGAAGGGAGAAGAGTGTCTTTCATCGTGATTGTTGTGCTCGGGCTTGAATGACAATGTTACCCTTGGAGTTCACCCTTTTATTCCCACATACCACGCACCTTAGTGACGCGGGGATGAACGTGATAAGGTCGATCACCGTCTTCCTCAAGGATAACTACTCCGAATCCATGGAGCTGCTCTGGACTCCTCACAGAGACTTCTTGAGTCCACGAGGAAAGAAAGCAAGAAAATATAAATAAATTCTAATAAATTCAAATTTCAATTGATGAATGAAATAAACGAGCTCACAACCCTTTAAATAGGGATACCAAGCAATGGGAGAGAGATCAGAAGCAAACTACAACTAAAACTCCTAGAATTCGCAACTTACTATAAATAGTAAACTTACCATTTGTAGACAGTCGTGATGTCTACTAGTGCGCAAGGTTTTCAGCCAAAAGTATTATCTTAATTGGCTTCACCAAACCGTTCTCTTAGTTATTCTAAGCTCTTTTCACATTGGGCGCAACTCCTAAAGCCCGACGAATGAAGAGTTACAATGAAATTAAAACTTACTATTTATAGTAAAAACAGAATTAAATTAGGGAAATGACCGTCGATCCGGAGGTATTTCGCAAATCCGGCTTGCGCAACCCAGCATAGCCAGATTGGTTGGCTAAAGTAGCTCGTTCTTCCCCAAAATCATATATTTTACACCCGATAACTCATTCCGGATTGTGAGATACGCCCGATCTAAGGTCCGACGGTCCGCATCACTTCTGTAGTCGACCGGGCCTTTTCTGATCCATCTTGGACATGAAACTGTCCGCGACCCGCTCTACATCACTTAGCCAATGAGAAGTTGCTACGTGGCTCTCTCATTTCCCCCAGCCAATCACAGCCCTCTAAACCCTCATTTACCCTCCAACTTCACCCAAATTACCAATAAACTACCCACCTCAATTATAAATACCCTCTCCTCACCCATTTCTACACACCGACACACACCAAAAAGAAAGAAAGGAGAGGGCTTTCATCCAACCTAGCCCATTTAGCCCAAGCCTAACCCGTTCTTCCCAACCAACTTAGCCTCTCCTTCCCAACCAACCTAGCCCATCTTGCCCATCATGCCCACTCAACTTAACATATCTTATCCAACCAATTACTTAGCCTATCCAAATCATTCAAACCATTAAAAAAAAATAAAAACATAGCTCATATCTAATCTAATCTAGCCCATTTTAAGTCATCATCCAACCAATATGAGCCAACTCAATGAATTAAATCTTACGAAGTACGGTTTAGATTGAATATATCAAATTATCTCTTATACAAGGAGTGTTTGGTCTTTTCTTCCCTCTCCCACATCTTTATTTTGCTGGTCACTATTGGGGGCATTGCATAAAAACCTTAGATCTCGCCTCCCAAAACCTCAGAATTACGGGATATAATAAAGCAATAAAATAAATCAAAGCACAAACCACACAACACAAAGGATTTTACGTGGAAAACCCTCAAAGAGGTAAAAACCACGGGACCTCGTACAGAGCAACAATTCACTATGAGGTAGAATGTTACAACCAATAACAAGCATACACTGCTTGGATCAAACCTTCTTCACTCACGCAGGAGTGAATGAACAATAAGAGAATAATGAAAACAGAGAGATCTCACCGATCACAAAGACGTAGAAGTGCTGAGACGTCAACTGCAAAGTAGATCATCTTTACGAGCAGAATCCTCCCTTCCACAAGCTTCTTCTGTCTCTTTTCTCTTTCTCTCACCTTTTGATATCCCTAAAACCTTTTAGAAACCATTTGTATAGCTTTAGGAAACACCCTTGCATTATCCTAGAATAACCCTACAATCCCTATTTATAGTTTAGGAAACTTCTTTTCACACCTATACAAAAACTGCCTCAAATTTACGCAGTCCACACCAAATTCAGACTGAATCTGCGTAACTCTCGACTAGTTGAGGCCAAAAATTGGTGTTTGTTGGATTTTGAGTCTAGCACCACTCGATTGGTCAAGTGGCCCACTCGACCGGTCGAGCAGTACCCTCGACTAGTCGAGCAGTGTGGTAATGCCAAGATTTGTGGCATCCAATCCGCACTACATCTCCTCTGAACTAAGAAAGAAAATTCCATCAAATCTCTCTCTTTCCGACTCAAGAGAAATTTGTCTTCTTCAAGCCAGTCAGGTTTCTACAAACCTCAAACTTGCCTTTGAGCAATGTCTTGGTCATCACGTCTGACTCATTATCGTCCGTGTGGACCTTCTCAAGCTGTAACATGTTGAGGGTCAAATATTACATATCAAACCCAGTTATTGCCTGGATCTATGAACATGGTACCGTTTAATTGCTCATCTTAATCGTGTTTATGATACAGGGTGTATGTACGAGCTTGGACTGAAACAAGGTGCTAAAAGCTGAGATTTAACCCTCTGAAGTCACTTAAGGCAAGCGACGGACTCCAGGGGACCAAGATCAACGGAATTACAAGCCAGGGATCCGCGGAAATCGAGAAACTAAAGCTCAAGTGGTCTGAAAGTCAGCCAGAATGCAAGATCACGAGGTTCCCACCACCCGTTCAGCTCAAAACTTCATACATGGCCAAGGGCCCACAAATTAACCATACACGGCGAATTTCAACCTTCAGATCCCTTCAGAAGTGGCCCAACGGACAGATCAGCCCCTAAAATCTTGATTTGCGGCCCGCCTGATATCTGGATATACTTAAATTTCATTATCAACACCTTAAAGTGGATGAAGAAAAGGATGGACGGAACGGATTTCTCACAAAAATCTTAGTGGACCCCACTCAAGAGAATGCACGTGCACAATGTGCATGCACTCGCCGTGCACCGCCAGTATCCCAATCGGTCAGCGTTACGCTGACCGATATATTCTCAAAATTTCAAAAAAGCTCCAGCGTCTTCACACTGCAGCTACGGTTCTGGCCAGTGGGCCCCACTAGACGCCCGGAGTGATGATCAGAGCCGTCCATTCGTTCCAAGGGTTAGCCAAAACCGACGCCTAGGTTTCCTTTCTCCTTCATGTAAGCATACGGGTAAAGATCTTAATCGCACGCAAGATGAATGGTAGCTCAGAAGATCGTATGGACCACACCGATTCCAGTTCAAAAATAGTCCTTTTCGAATGATTTTTCGAGTGCATTCCAATGAATGGATCGGATTGTCCTAAACACCTTGATCATAGGCCCGCCAATCATCAAAACAGAGTTCCGAAAGCTCTGTTTCGCAACGGAGCTTGCGAAAAATTATGTTGGGCCACCATCTGAATTGATCAGGACGATCCAAGCCGTCCATTCGTTCCAGAAGGTCGAACCGACCGTATAGAAGGAGTTTCTCCAAACCCATGCACACACACTCAAAAGAGTCTTGGCCAAACGCAGTTCGGACGGTAGAACGATATTCTTGATGGGCCGCACTAGATGCGACCCGAACAATATCAATTCCGACCGGTTTTGCGAGACCAATCCAATGGTCGGAATGGATTTATGGTCTGACGATCTATCCTAGGCCACACAAAGCGTCAGCGCAAGCAACTTGCGACAACATCGTCTGAGACCCGATTGATCCAGGCCATTCAGGGACCATTGACAGGATCGGTCCGATGATTGTGACTGTCCAAATCCAACCCAGGGGACCACCGATCAAGTCCAAGGAGCCTGGATGGCTTGGATCTAGCATATGAGGCATTCATGGGGCAAACGCAATACGCTTACAGTTGCTGCGTAAAAGAAACCGGCATAAAGCAAGCTTCTGCACCGACTCCAGCGCTCCGCAGGTGCGTAGGTTCTCCAATCGACTCCCTAGCTTGCATGAAGGAGAAAGGAAACCTAAGCGTCGGTTTTGGCTAACCCTTGGAACGAATGGACGGCTCTGATCATCACTCCGGGCATCTAGTGGGGCCACTGGCCAGAACCGCAACTGCAGTGTGAAGACGCTGGAGCTTTTTTGAAATTTTGAGAATATATCGGTCAGCGTAACGCTGACCGATTGGGACACTGGCGGTGCACGGCGAGTGCATGCACATTGTGCACGTGCATTCTCTTGAGTGGGGTCCACTGAGATTTTTGTGAGAAATCCATTCCGTCCATCCTTTTCCTCATCCACTTTAAGGTGTTGTTAATGAAATTTAAGTATATCCAGATATCAGGCGGGCCCCAAATCAAGATTTTAGGGGCTGATCTGTCCGTTGGGCCACTTCTGAAGGGATCTAAAGGTTGAAATTCGCCGTGTACAGTTAATTTGTGGGCCCTTGGCCATGTATGAAGTTTTGAGCTGAACGGGTGGTGGGAACCTCGTGATCTTGCATTCTGGCTGACTTTCAGGCCGCTTGAGCTTTAGTTTCTCGATTTCCGCGGATCCCTAGCGTGTAATTCCGTTGATCTTGGTCCCCTGGAGTCCGTCGCTTGCCTTAGGTGACTTCAGAGGGTTAAATCTCAGCTTTTAGCACCTTATTTCAGTCCAAGCTCGTACATATACCCTGTATCATAAACACGATTAAGATGAGCAATTAAACGGTACCATGTTCATAGATTCAGGCAATAACTGGGTCTGATATGCAATATTTGACCCTCAACATAACAGCTTCTGTTTCAAAGTATCCATGATCTAGTGATACCGAATCTCTATGTGCTTCGACTTGAAGTGCTGACTTAGATTCTTGCTTAAGTGTATAGCACTTTAACTATTGCAATAGACCACGTGTTGCTCCTACTTTAGTTTAAGTTCCTGTAAAAACCTCTTCATCCAAAGCATCTCTTTACAAGCCTCTGTGACCGCAATGTACTCGGCATCTGTCATCGACAATGCTATGACCTTCTGTAACTTGCTCTGCCAAGAGATCGCTCCTCCTACAAATGTGAACATGAACCTCGATGTAGACTTCCTGAAATCTATGTCACCTGCCATATCTCCATCTGTGTAGCCTTCTAACACAAGTTTTTGTCACCATAGTATAGGCGCAACCTGGATGAGCCTCTTAGATACCGTAGTATCTATTTCACCACTGCCCAAAGTTCTTTACCAAGATTGGTAAGATACCGGCTGACAACACCAATTGCATATGCTATATTTGGGTGCATACACACCATAGCATACATCAAACTTCCTACCGCTGACGCGTAGAATCTCCCTCATCTCATCCACCTCTGCCTTCATCTTTGGACACTACTTGTCGCTAAATTTGAAGTGACCATCCAGTGAAGTACTGACCAGCTTCGTTGCATTCATATTAAACCGCTCTAGGATTTTATTAATATACCACTCTTGTGACAACCAAAGTTTTCTGCTGCTTCTGTCATGGGTTATCTCCATTCCTAAGATTTGTTTAGCCAGGCCCAAGTCTTTCATCACAAACGACTTACCCAACTCCTGTTTTACCCTGTTAATCTTCTTTATGTCTTTACCCATGATGAGCATGTCATCAACGTATAACAGCAGAACTAATAAATCACCATCTGAGAACTTGCGCGTAAACACACAATGGTCCGACTCCGTTCTATCATTTCCATGCTTTAACATGAACGAGTCAAACTTCTTGTATCATTGCCTTGGAGCTTGTTTCAGCCCATATAAGCTCTTCCTTAGCCTACACACTATATATTTTTTTTCCTTGACTTCGAACCCCTCTGGTTAATGCATGTAGATCTCTTCTTCCAGGTCATTATGGAGAAATGCGATTTTAACGTCTAACTGCTCTATCTCTAGATCCATGCTAGCCACCAACCCAAGCAACACCCGTATGAATGTCATCTTCACCACTGGTGAGAATATCTCCTCAAAGTCTATACCTTTCTTCTGACCAAACCTTTCACCACAAGTCTGGCATTGAACCTCGTTTGTGAATTCTTCTGCTCATTCTTCTTTTTGAACACCCACTTATTGTTAAGAGTTTTCTTGCCCTTAGACAATTTCACCATATCATAGGTGTGATTCCCATGCAAGGATTTTATCTCCTCTTACATAGCTTTCAACCACTCCTCCTTATGCTCGTCGGTTAAGGCCTAAGAATAGTCTTCTATCTCTCCCCATCAGTAAGCATAATGTACTCATACGATGAGTACCTCTTAGACGGATGTCTGTCCCTAGATGACCTCCTCACATGTGGCTCAACAGGTAGATCAAGTGGGGGCTGCTCCCCAGGTCCATCTTCTGTAGGAATTCCCTCGTCCTCTACACCTTGTTGTACTCCCCTGTTATCAGGCACCACGGGAGGAATAACCGGATCCATGTCCTCTAGCTCACCTGAACTAGGTTGTAACTTCTCTGGCTTACAAATGTCTTCTATACATCGATCTTCAAAGAAAATCACATCTCTACTCCTGACGAGCTTTTTCTCAGTCGGATCCCACAATCTGTAGCCAAACTTTTTATCACAGTACCCCAAGAACACACATTATCTGATCTTCGTATCGAGTTTGGACCTCTCGTTCTTTGGTACATGAGCGGATATCATGCATCCAAACACTGTATGATGGATCTTGTCCAGTCCACACCTTCTCAACTACTTCTCCATTCAACGGGGCTGATGGAGACTTATTTATCAAATACACTACCGTGTGCATTGCTTCTCCCCAGAACGTCTTGGGCAACTTTGCATAGGATAACATGCATCCGATTCTCTCTACAATGGTATGATTCATTCACTCAATCACACTATTATGTTGGGGGGTCTTGGGAACCGTTTGTTCATGTCGTATACTTAGAGACTTATAATACTCATGGAAGTCATAATGTATTCACCACCATTGTCAGTGTGGATGCACTTTAATGATCTATATGTCTCTTTCTCGACCAGTATGAAACATTTTAAACGCACCAAAGACCTCGTCCTTGGATTTCAAAGCATAAACTTAAACCCTCTTAAATGCACCATCTATAAAAGTGACAAAATATAATGCCCCACCTAAGGTTTTTGTCCTCATAGGACCACAAACATTAGAATAAACCAAATCTAATGAATGCAATTTATTAACATGAGAAGTAGATTTAACAAATGAAACTCTATATTGTTTCCCTGATAAACAATCAATATAGGTTTTGAGAGGTATACCTGTCACATCTATAAAGAGTCGTTTCTTTGCTAGTAGCTGAAGCCCTTTTTCACTCATGTGGTCTAGACGCCTGTGACACATGTAAATAGCTAAATCTTCCACTGCATCCAATCCACCCTTGCACACACTGACACTTTCTTTGTAAAGGGTACAACACTTCTTCCCTCTAGCTACGATCAACGAACCCTTAATGAGCTTCTAGCGCCCACCAACAAATCAGCTTTCATAGCCACTATCATCCAACCTTCTCGTCAATATCAAGTTGAGGTAAAAGTCTAGAATGTGTCTCACATCTCTGAGAACCAATGTGTAGCACACATCAGTCTTCACACAAATATCACTGACCCCTACAATCTTCGATATGCCAGAATTTTCCATCTTCACAGTCTCATAGTCACCTGACTTGTAGCTTGTGAAGAAATCCCTACATAGAGTCGTATGAAACGAGGCTCTAAGTCTATGACCTAGTCGGTGTCCTGACTCAAGTCTGATTCCTTTTCCTTCTCCTTTCTTTTTCCTTTCTTTTCATTCTTCTTCTTATGACATTCATGCTTGTAATGACCCTTCTTGCCACAATTCCAGCATTCAACATCCTTCTTGGTATTCGACTTGCCTCTTAATTTATCTCGGGCCTTCCCGCCCTTTATGTTCTTTCATCTCCCTCGATCTTGTATCACAAGGGCTTCTTGTTGAGTAGACCCCTGAGACTTTTTCCTTGTCTTCTCATTGAAGAGATAACTAGTTAACTGTTCCATGGACACCTTTCCGTCTGGCACGGAGTTACTTAGAGACACCACTAATGTCTCCTAACTGTCAGGTAACGGGCTAAGCAATAGCAAAGTTTGTAGTTCATTGTACAGGACCATCTTCATAGCGGAGAGCTGGTTCAATATATTACTAATCTCATTCATGTGCCGTGTTACAACACAAGGCAAGCCATTAGGAGTAAGTGGAATATATAGTAGGGGTGGCAATGTGATGGGCTAAGGCCGTGCCAAGGTTGGCTTGCTTAGTTCTTAAACATTGAAAAATTACTACCCATCTGATTTCCATCCTGAATCTCGCACCTGTTTGCCATATTGGCACGTGTGATGTCATGTGGATGGCCGGCCTTCACACGCGTGTGCGCTTAAACAAACTTCTTATGTTCTTCCCAGACGCATGGTTCTCTATCGAGGATATCCAACGTGGTCTTTTCTAATCTATCCTAGTTGGCCATGCTTCCAGACCGTTGATACAGTAGGCCTCCGTGATAGATGGACCATGCCCCATTACTCTCTCGGATGGAAAATTTGTAGAAAAACCAGATTTTTGCCATCTTTCTAATGAACGTGGGCCATTTCTGCCTTCTCTTTCTTGACTGTTGTTTTCATGCCACCAATTGAATGACTGGGATTATTTATCAATCAGATCAGCGGATGCCAGGGCCCACTAATACAAAGAGGACACTAGGATTATATAATTCTTCTTATGCATACGCTTCCAATATTTGCCTTTTATTTTCCCTGTGACGTACAGCCCATTTGAAGTGCGGGGTCCAAAATTCCAAATTCAATGCATTTGATAGGTTAAAAAAAGAAGAGACCAGCTCATCAATCTTTGCTATTCTATTGAAAAAGGGTAGGCTACCCTCACAGTAAAACACGCCGCAACTGTAGCTCACCATTGTCCAAAGAAAGTTGGCCCACATCTCTTGGAAGCTGGACATTCGAAACTGACAATCTTTATGCGCCATGAAATCTAGCTGTCTGTACTTTTAGCCAGAATGTTTCCCTCAGTGAAATGATACGATACATCATGTTCTATTGTAATATGGTAAGTCACCGGTCGCTGCTTGCCATGTGATACCTTAAAATCCAGAAAGAAGAAAACATTGGTTTTTTTTTTTTGTTAATAAGTATATCAGGAGAGGCAATGGGCCTGACAGCCCGGCCTAGTTCAGGTGAGGGCTAGGGCTTGAATCTAGGCTGCTAGGGTCGAGCATGAATAGCCCAGCATGCCCAGCCTGTTTCACCTGTGTATATTACATGGTACATAGGTATAAACAATGAAAAGTTTCCTAGTGTATATACTAACACGAAGAACTATGATTCTCTTGTAGGACACCAGTTATACATGAAACATATATGTAACTTAGTTTTAACTAATAGGGCTGGCTTTAACCTGGCCTAGCCCGGCATGTTCCTCTAGGGAGAGGGCGAGGCTAGAGGCATGTGTATACCCAATTTGGACTTGGGCAGAGTTAGAGCCTAGTGTCAGGACTCTAGGGATGGGGTCATAGCCAACCTTGGCACGGCCTTAGCCCAGCACATTGCCACCCCTAGTATATATTCCACTTACTCCTAATGGCTTGCCCTGTTACAATACAGCGTATAGTTACCTTTGTGAGGCCCTCGGGGACTTAGAGGTATATTAGTCTCACTTGGAGGTCTCGCTTCATGACTCGGGACATACAGGCCGCGGTCAGGCTCGGCGCCTAGTGAGTCTGGGCTATATATCTCCATCTAGCAATTCGGGCATGGGCTGTAGTTAGACTCGGTGCTTGACGAGTCTGAGCCATATCAACAGGTCGGTCCAACGCTTAAGCTGACTTAGGAACTTGTTATATTTGCCCCCAACAAAGATTAAAAGTGACATCTGTACAATCCCTTTTTTTTTATAAATAATCTCTCAATACAGCTGGAGAGATGGGGACTTGATTTTTGGCGAAGCCCACGGTAATGTGTACACAAATTTCACTTCATCAATTAGATGGGTGATCCCGATTTAGATCCATAGCCAACAAATTAGGCTAACTTGTAATTCATGTAAGCCACCCCAAATAAAACAACTAGGCGAGATGTCTACCCTAGCTTTTTATAGGGCCCACCATAATGATTATATTAAATCCATTCCAACCATTAGATGTCACACCAAAATTTAGGCTTAAGACCCAAAAATCAGGCCCATTAATAATTCACATGGGGCCATACCAAAGGAGATAATTTGGATGGTGATTGTTGTCATGTACATTTTTTCTAATCACGTGGTCACTTGAATCACAGATTTAGGTGATTTCTGCCCCCTTTAACCTAACATGGGGTGACCCACTTAGTGGTCAGAATGTATTTTACATAAACATCATGGTGGGGCCCACCCAAGTAGCCAACTAATCATCAAATGAATGTAAATTCTACATTTTATTTTATTTTTTATTTTTTTGTAAAATTCCCTAGATGGAACATATACACACCATGGCGGACCCCATTCTAGCTCTTGGGTCAACTTGATGTTTCACCCCAAGGCTTAGAATTAAGGGGCGTACCTGATGGATTGTATACATGTCATGCACACACAACAGGGTGGGCCCTGTGGTGCTTGGGTGGTAAACCAACTGCGTACAATGTGTTGTATTAATAGAGTATTCCCATCTTACCTTATACGATGAGCCTAGTGAGACCCGACTGGTGTGCTGATGCTTCTACCACATCAATTGTCCATTATGTACCTATCTTTCAGTGATAATTAAACATATAAAGATACAACAATAACAACAAAAATAAATAAATAAATAACTGATCTTGTATTATTATATACAAGGAAAGAGACCAGTGAGACCCACCTGATGTGCTGATGCTTCTACCCCATCAATTACCTACTATGCATCTATCTTTCTGTCATAAATACATGAAGTCATGACAACAACAACAAAAATAAATAAATAAATAAATAATCTTATATTATTATTTAAAAAGAACCTCAAGTAATCTTGGAACATCAACTCAACATGATCTGAAATGAACAGTGCATGAACCACAACAGAGGAGAGAGGACAGGTGAACTGCCATAGAAATCTCCAGACCAATTAAGGGCCGAACATTCTATGGTAAGGCCCATCACACATGTTTTGGAATTTGGGTTAGCATGTCACTTGAACAACTAAAAAGTCTTGCATCTTACACTGTTGATACTATTTTCAAGTGTAGGCCATCCATGTTGAGGCTAACCATGTCCTGTACTTGCATTTGGGCTCTTGAACCATGGGTTCCAATTGCACATTCGCAAAATCCACCATCTTTGAATGTGGTTGATTCTATTTTCCTCGCCATTTATGCATAAATGAATTTTCTACCATTCTTACCAAATGAAGCTTGTGTAATTAAAAGCTTTGTGAGTCCATCTTAGTGTCAATATTATATTCACTTAATCTATTGCATCAGCTCATGTTAGGATAAAAGCTCAAAATCAAGTAAATTTGCAACTTAAACAACTCATATTGCAAGCAACAACGAAATAGAACACCCACCATTGAAATCTCATTAGGCCAAGTTTTAGATGAGGCGGTGAGAAAAAATGACATAGAACACCCACCATTGAAATCTTATTAGGCCAAGTTTTGGATGGCGGAAATATATGTAAATCACTTTATCAGCGGGTTGGATGCCATATTTTAATTATGGGTGGTGAAACTAATGGACGGATTGGATGTCACATGGATGCTGAGGTGGGCCCCACAGAGTTTTTGGCTACACGGGTTCCATGGCAGGGCCTGTGGTAGCAAGTTTTATCAACTTTGGGCCCTGAAAAATGGGCCCTACTTGTATAAGTAGGAAATGATGGATATTTGGTAGATGCATATGCAAGATTTCCAACAGAGGCATTAAAGCAGGCCATTGACTAGAGTTGCACCGTCAAGTCAGCATATTCGATGGTTGAGATATAAAGAAGAAACATCTGTGCGACAATGAAATGTGAAACTGTGTGGCCCACTTTTATGAGTGCTCTACCCTGAATTTTGGCTTGTTTTTCAAGGGTTGGCATGGATGGATGGTACGCACGCCATTGAATTGGGTGGTTGTTTGGAGCAGTGCAAGTCCAATGTAGGCGACCGACCGTTTGTTTTTTTTTTACCATTTCGATGGCCATCAATAGAACGGTTGAGATCATCTGATTTCAGTGGACCATCCACAATGTGACTCATAATTTAGATGTTATGGATTCAGCTCACATTGACACCTGCAGACTGGTGTGGTGGTGTGCACGTGTGTTGCAAAGCATCCATAGTTTATATTTTAAAACACCCTGGTCCCTTGCTCAAGCGGCAGACTGAGTGAAAGATACCTCGTTTCAAAGCTGAGGTCTTGCTATCGATTCCTTAGCGGGGGTGGCTAACAGTGAAGTATGAACCGACGGTGGGTGTACAATAACAAGCTAAAAGAATAAAGAAAATTATATTTTAGAAATTTTCCAGTGCTCTAAAGCACCTATGAATTATAGTGCTCCTATTTGAATTGGGTCATTTTGACAGTATAATCTATCGATCTGAACCGTACACAAAGTCTAGAACACATTTCATGAATTATCCAAACCATCCTTTCTGTGGCATAATTTTCATAGCCATCCTTTTTCTAAGCCATGGATGGAATAATTAGGATTGCCTAACAAAGTTGATCTTAATGTATCAAACTGTCGATTGGACCTTTTCTTGTGTAAAGGATCTTGTCCATCAATATTAAATGCCATTGATCAAATGGTTAAGATTGTCAGATCGGTTTGATGTCATGTTCCGTGGATCTACATGTATATATACCGTCAATTTAGGCCTTGCAAATCATGGCAACTATTCCGGATGGACCATGATCCATAAAACACATCGATTGAATGATAATAACCATCCGATGGGAGGCCATCAAATGAACGGCTAAAGAGAAAACGGTTAACGGTAGATATCAGGTGGTAACCGCCCCATTGACTCTCAGCAGTGTGACAAATATTGCCGAGATTTTGAAAATCTCGATATTCTTGTAATATTTTGAAAATCTCGGAAGAATTTAAAATACCTTGTTTTATCGTGACATTAACGGAAAAATAATGAAAACCTCAAGGAATTTGTTATATAAATATGTATTTAAATTTTTAATTTATTTATTAAAATTTTTTAAATTATTTACTAAGCTACAGTAAATGTTTTAAATTTTGGCGAGATTTTTTTAGATAATAGCTTGAGATAAGCCTCAAATTTTGAAATTCTCTAGTTTGAGAATTTGTTGAGAACGAGATATGCCGCTGTGGTCCTTCAATTTTTTGAGGGAGTGTTTGATTTTCCTGTGTAAATAAAGGGAAATAGGTCATTAGTAGTTTTTGAGTAGTTAAGAAAGGGCCGACTTAAGTTTATGAGCCCCACCATAATGCATGTGACTTATTCATGTCATCAATTTGTTTTACCAATACAACTTAAGATATGAAAAATAAATGAAGTAGATCGAAAGCTCCAGTAAACCCTATCAAAGGAAATGAAACAGTTGTAGTAAAGACATCCGCTGTTAAAAGTAGGGCTGTCAATGGGCTGGCCCTGGGGTAATTTTTGTTCCAGGTTTTTGAACTGTTTTGGCTGAGCTGTCGGGCCGGCCTTATTCAAATTTCTGATTTTTCAAGCCTAAGCTTGGCCCATCAACACCCCTAGTTAAAAGCTATTTCCTTCTTAGGCCCCTGATTTTTCAAGCCTAAGCTTGGCCCATCAACACCCCTAGTTAAAAGCTATTTCCTTCTTAGGCCCCACATTGATAGTTGTTTGTCACCTAATTTGTTCACAAGTGCACAGAAGCATAGATATAAGGATAATGCAAATATCTGCTTAATCCAAAACTTTTGGGTCATTTGCCACTTTAGATCCGGGGGGATTTGTGGGGTTTCAAATCACCTAGTTGTTTGGTAGCATAAAGTCACCGGGGGTTTGAAATCCACGGTGAGAGCTTGCTTGGATTACACCTAAAATCATTTCAATTGTTGCATGTGTAACATGTCAAACCCCCGATGAGAGCATGCTTGGATTACACCGAAAATCATTTCAATAGTTGCATGTGTAACATGTGTGTCACTGTGCTATTATTCTACTGGGCACATGGCCCACTAATGATGTCAAAAACAATTAGATTATTAATGGCATCACCATTAATTACTTTAATGTGATGATCAACGCCGTCCAAACATTGTCCATGTAAATCAACGGTTAAAAATCGTTGGTCAGTCACTCGGATGTGATCTTGTGTTTGTGGCCCATCTAGGACTTGGAATTTCATCATTTTTTGAAAGAGTATATATTTCAGCGGGCTTATTAGAACCATTGTGTCAAAAATTACATAAGTTCACTGCTTAGAGATATTAAAGTTGATTTAGTAATTAAATTCAAACCCCTCCAAATACAATATGAATAGTTACTCTTGGATTAAAGTTGATTATCAATCTATGGTGACAAACACAGCAAGAGGATTTCAAATCCAGGGGTTCCGAGTTGAGAGGGTTTCAAATCAACGCTCCCGAACAACTCTTAAGAGTTCTTCAATGGTAGGTGTTATGAGTAAAAATAGACTAACTAAATAAAAGAGGTCAACTTAGACATCTCAGCGGGACATGAGGTCGACCAGCGTCGGTCATTACTAATGAGCTCCTCAATGGCCAAGGTAGAGATGTCAGCCAAAACCAGCTTGGCCTCGGTCAGCTCAACTCAGCCTCCGTAGGTAAGCTCGGCCTTAGCTGGTTAGGAGCAGGTTAGGTCAGCTCGACTGGTCAGCTCGGCCTCAATAGATCAGCTCGGCTCGGCTAAATCAGTTAGGTACGAGATTCTCTCCCAGTAACACACGATAGGAGTAACCGTCCACGACGTGATTCTTGCGTAACTGTCGGCATCCATCACTCTCTGACATCTTGTGTAATGGCTGAAATTGTGCCTAGAATTACGAACCACACTGTCCTATTTTCACTACAAATAAGAGTCTCATCTACATTGGAAGAGACGCAATATCTCACACTCTCTCTCTCTCTACTAATCAACATAAACTCAGATTCCCTTGACCTAACTTAAGCATCGGAGGGTCCCCCCGCTTATCCAGGGTCTCCTTTGCTCACCCCTTGTGCAGGGCCAGGGTTCGTCGAAGGTTCGTCGCATTGAGTGGAGGGTGATCCAGATTTTGACCTCAACATTTTTTGGCGTCGTCTGTAGGAAATGGAGTAAAAGACCGTTCCTGCTCTACCAAAAAACCGCAATGGCGAAAACAAAGAAGAAAGCTCTAGATGTCATTGTTGTAGCCTAGCGAGAGCTCTTCCTAAAGCATTTGCTGCAGCCAAGTTAGAGCTCTTCCTCGATAGCTCAGCTCGGCCTCAGCAGGTTAGCTTGACCTCGGCAGCTCAACTCGGCCTCAACAGCTCAGCTCGGCCAAGTCAGAGCATTTGCTACGACCAAGTCAGAGCTTTTCCTCTCTTCCTGTAGCATTTGTTACGGCCAAGTCAGAGCTCTTCCTCTCTTTCTGGAGCATTTGTTGCAGCTAAGCGAGAGATCTTCCTGAAGCTTTTGTTGCAGCCACCTCAGAGCTCTTCCTGAATCATTTGCTGCAGCCAAATCAGAGCTCTTCCAAAATCATTTGTTGCAGCCAAGTCAGAGCCCTTCCTCTAGTGTCATACTATTATGGGTAAAAATGGACTGACTAAAGAGAAAAGATCGGCTCAGACATCTCAACGGGACATGAGGTCGGCCGGCGTCGGTCATGACTAATGGCTCCTCAATGGCCAAGGTAGAAATGTCGACCAAAACCAGCTCGGCCTTGGCACCTCTGCTTGGCCTCGCCAGCTCTGCTCGGCCTCGGCAGGTCAGCTCGGCCTTGATAGCTCAGCTCCGCCTCAATAGGTCATCCAGCCTCGGCAGGTTAGCTCGGCCTCGACAAGTCAGCTCAGCCTCAGTCAGCTCAATTCGGTCTCGACATGTCCGCTCAGCTCACCCTCAGTAAGCCAGTTTAGCCTCGACAGAGCAGCTCGGCCTCAACAGGTCTGGTCGACCTCGGTCAGCGAAGCTCGGCCTCAGTCAGCTCAGCTCAGCCTCGACAGTTCAGCTTGGCCTCGGAAGAGCAGCTTGGCCTCATCAGGTTAACTCGGCCTCAACAGGTCAGTTCGGCATCGGCATGTCAGCTCGGCCTCATCAGGTCAACTCGGCCTCAACAGGTTAGTTCGGCCTCGGCAGGTCAGCTCGGCCTCAGTCAGGTCAGCTCGGCCTCGACAGTTTAGCTTGATCTCAACAGGCCCGCTCAGTCTTTAAGGGTTAGCTCGGCCTCGACATGTCAGCTCAGTTCAGCCTCAGCAGGCCATCTTGGCCCCAGCAGAGCAGCTCAACCTCAACAGATTAGTTCGACCTCGGTCAGCTCAGCTCGACCTCGACAATTCAACTTGGCCTCGGCGGAGTAGCTCGGCCTCATCAAGTCAGCTCAACCTTAACAGGTCTCGTCGACCTCGGTCAGCGCAGCTCGGCCTCGGTCAAGTCATCTCAGCCTCGACAGTTCAGCTTGGCCTCGATAGAGCAGCTCGGCCTCATCAGGTCAACTCGGCCTCAACAGGCCCGCTCGACCTCAACAGGTCAGTTTGGCCTCGGTAGGTCAACTCAGCCTCATCAGGTCAACTCGGCCTCAACAGGCCCGCTCGACCTCAACAGGTCAGTTTGGCCTCGGCAGGTCAGCTCGGCCTCGACAGTTCAACTTAGCTTCAACAGGCCCGTTCAGCCTTGACAGGTCAGCTCAACCTCGACATGTCAATTCGCTCTCAACATGGTAGCTCAGCTTGGCCTCAACAGGCCCGCTCAGCCTTGACAGGTTACCTCGACCTCGGCATGTCAGTTTGGCATCGGCATGACAGCTCGGCCTCGACAGGTTAGCTCGGCCTCGACAGTTCAACTCGACCTCGACAGTTCAACTTGGCCTCGACAGAGCAGCTCGATCTCATCAGGTCAGCTCAACTTAGTCTCAACAGGTCCACTCAGCCTCGGCAACTCTACTCGACCTCAGTCAACTCAACTCAACCTCGGTCAGGTCAGCTCAGCCTGAACGTGTCAACTCGGCCTCGACAGCTAACCTTGACAATAAGGCTCATCGGCCAACTCCAACCTTGACATCAAATACTGAGCAACGTATCGACTAGAAGACATGGGGGGCTCTTATCCCGCCCATGGGATGCTAAACGCATGAATATCTACTAGTCCCGGGGACTCAAGACTCCCTTCGACCAGGAGTGCGTCGACTGACCGACCTACTCGACAAGGGTGGCCTCCCTTTTTAAAAGGGAAAAAAGTCTTTTACCATGAATTCTACTATGGAAGATATTCCCCAGATCGGGAAGAAAATCTCTTTTTCTACAATCTGAGCTACACGAACTACCAAGGACTTCTCTTAATATAAGGAAAAAACAGTCTTCATAGTCTTCACGCTACTCGGATCGCGTGATCTACAATGAGGATCTCTTAGTGCAAGAGAAAATAATCCTCCTAAGTAAACTGTTTGGCTCCTCATGAAGGGGTCATTGCAGCCAACTCATCTCTTCAACAAAAGCAAATGACAAGATCAACTGCGAAGGAAGAGCTCACTCCAATGCTCTTACTCGGCTAAAATGTCTGACCTCAACAAAACCAACTTACTTTCCAAGCCCACTACGGGAGCTCAAAAGTAGGAGGCTTATTGTTATGCGTAAAAATGGACTGACTAAAGAGAAGAGGTCGGCTCGGACATCTCAGCGGGACATGAGGTCGGCCAGCGCTGGTCATGACTAATGAGCTCCTCAATGGCCAAGGTAGAGATGTCGGCCAAAACCAGCTCGGCATCCACACCTCTGCTCAGCCTCGTCAGGTCAGCTTGGCCTTGGCAGTACAGCTCCGCCTCAACAGGTCTACCCGGCCTCGGCAGATTAGCTCATCCTCAGTAGGTCAGCTCGGCCTCGGCAGGCCAGCTCGGCTCGGCTGGTCAGTGCGGCTCGACCTCGGTCAGCTTTGCTCGGGCAGATCAATTACGTACAAGATTCTCTGCCACTAATGCACGATAGGAGTAACCACGTATGACGTGATTCTTGCATAATTGTCGGCATCCATCACTCCCTGACATCTCGTGTAATGGCTGAAATTGTGCCTGAAATTACGGACCACAGTCTATCTTCACTATAAATAAGAGTCTCATCTACATTAGAATGTACGCAACATCTCACACCCTCTCTCGACATTCAACTTAGACCCAGATTCTCTTGACCTGACTTAGGCATCGGAGGGTCCCCCGACTTAGCCAGGGTCTCCTTTGCTCACCCCTTGTGCAGGGCCAGGATTCGTTGAAGGTTCGCCGCATTGAGTGGAGGGTGATCAAGATTTTAACCTCAACAATATGTGTTCAAATCTCATTGTTTCCTATTGCGTGGTCCACTTGAGCTTTGGATCTACCTCATTTTTCAGTTCATGCCCTAAAATGAGCTCGTGGAAGGGATGAATGGTGTGAACAGGTAATGTATAACAAGTGGGTCCCACAGCTTTTATTGCCCCGGGTTCAGGGAACGAAATGCATTCCTGTCAACAACGCCTCGGCAAGGATGCTCTAATTACAATGTTTATATATATTTTTTTGGGAATTACAAAAGGAATTGAAAAATCAAATTTTATGAAATTTCGCACAAAATTAGACCAATTAATCAAATAAACATTGAAAGAGGAAAACTTGGATCACCACGATGCTTATTTTTCAACCAAAGTAGTGCAATTTTAAATTACTTCATTGGTTTGTATCATTCACCACCATCACAGCCGTACCGGTATACATCCGACGCACCAATTTCAAATGATACTTTCAACCTTGGTTTGAATGACTTGTGATATTGAAATTGAAATTTTGAGAAAGAAAAAAAAGGAAGGTTTTGACAGAGAGCATGGATACAAGGAAATTAGGTAAATGTCACGTGATAGATGGATAAAAACATGTGGTTTATAGATCTCACCGTACGCATTTCCACGTGAATTTATAACTTTTAAGCATCATTTTACACCGTTTCCTATGGTTTGGTCTACCTAAGTCTTGGATTTGATTAATTTCTAGAATTCAATCAATTCATGGTAAAAAAATTTGGTCGGACCTGATGGGCAGGATGGAACCCATTCACATTCTCTACCACACGGCGATCGGTTAGTTATAGGCATGCTATTGCAGTCCGTGCCAAAAAGTGGGTATGATCACATTACCATGCATGATGTCTCAGTGCCATCCAACCCGTCCATTAGGTGGCCCCTGAATTCTAGGCCTATATCCAAACATTCTCATCCGTATCTAAGGTGGATCAACCAAAGGTAACAATAAGGGAGACTGGGAGGGGACGCCCACCATAGAAACTTCCAGATGAAATGTGGGCCCACCGTTTTTCATACATGCCATCCAACGCATTCATCAGTTGAGTCCCATATGGATTCAGGCGCACAGTACTGAAACTCAAGACATTCCAAAAATTAGATGGGCCACACCAATCGAATATATTGGCTATACGAATGAATGTACATTCTTCCTGTGATATGTCCCACCTGAAATTTTTTAAGAGATGATTCTCTATGTATATACGGTTAACTTGAGATGTCTCACAAGATCACGGTTTGGATTTTGCGAAAACATCAAGGGTGGGCTTCACACAGATCAAGCATACGGTAACGATCATGCATTAGAACGCATGTGATCATTCCCCAATCCCCAGAAATTAAAGTCTAGCATACCGGCTAGCGAACGAGGCCTAGATGCTATCTCACGGAAATTCTCTACCATGCATGTGACAGTTTGGAAGTTTTCGAAAGTTGGCCCCACTGCCCATATATGCCAGAAACATACGAGCGGTGTCGATTCTCTGAAAATGAATGGTTAACACAAAAGTGGCCGGGGTCGAAGTTCATCAGCTAAAGATCCATTCCACAGGATGCAGTTTTTGACCCATGGACCATATATGGTGGGATCACCTCTTAAATGGCTCTAGTTATTACCCCAGACAACAGTAGTCCAGATTCTATCCAGGTCATTTCCCCTTCATATCTACAACAGTTATTTTCATGAGGTGCAAACTACATCAGTCCTACCGTGATGTGTATGACATTGTAAACATCTCACCTTGTGTGGGATGATAAATTGTAGAAAGATTAAGCTGTTTGTTACTTTGTATTTTTATTTTTCCAAACCAAGTCTAATTTCATACTTAAACTTGGCTCAAAAACCGAGCCCAATTGCAGGCCGAAAATCAAATTCAAAGCTAAGACTTAATCCTAAGCCAAGTCAAGTTCTAAGTTTAAGCCAAGTCCTAAGCCAAAACTCAACTAAATACACGCCAAAATTGGACTAAATATAAGTTAAATATAAATTAAATTCAACCCAAATTTAGACCTCAAATCTAAGTCCGTACCCATGCTGGACCTACTTCTAACCCTAACCAAAATCTCATAAGCATCCACAAAGCCCACATGCATTGTGTCGCAAGGGTAGGGGAGAGAGAGAAGTGCATCTTTCACCTTAGATGTTGTGCTTGGACTCAAATGACCAAGTTAACCTTAGCTAATGAGAAGTTGTATCGTAGCACTCCCATTTCATCAGCCAATTAGAGCTGTCCAAACCCTTATTTATCCTCCAACTTCATCCAAATTACCAATAAACCACCTACCTCAACTATAAATACCCCCTCCTCACCAATTTCTACACATAAACATACATCAAGAGGAGAGGAGGAAGATGGCTCTCATCCAACCTAGCCCACTAGCCCAAGCATAGCCTATCATTATTAACCAACATAACCTATATTTCATAATTACTCATCCAACCTAGCCCATCTAGCCCAAGCGTAGCCCTTCATTCATAATTACTAGCCTAGCCCTTCCTCTCCAACCAACATAACCTATATTTCACATCCTACTTACTTCACCTAACCCATTTTACCCAGATGGATCTAAAAATGACAAATCCTTCCCTCAAGACATTTGTAGGAATAGATTATGAGGCATGGCAACTGGGTGTGTACACGAACCGAGCTAGCTCGATTAGCTCGCTCGACTCGACTCGAAAAAGCTCGATTTGACTCGGTTCGAAGTTGAGTTTAAGCCGAGTTGAGCTGATTTTTTGAGCTCGAAAATGAGTTAGAGCCGAGTTCAAGCAGGCTCCAGCTCAACTCGACTCAGATCAAATCCATCTCAAATCAAACTCGGATCGAACTAGTTCGGTGACTCGGTTCCTTTGCCATTGATGTTGCTCACCAACTGTTTGATAAAATGACTCAACGAAATGTGGCTGGTGGCAAGGAAGGTTTGTACATGAAACAAATGTTATATTTTAAATTATTTTAAAATAATTTAGTGTTTCAAAATATCCGTTGGGATGGACCATGGCTATGGCCATAGGTGCGCATGTGCCCTACGAATGTGTCTTTTCACTGAAAAGTTATATCCTTTCAATTTTTGTTTTGAAAAGTTGTGTCTTTTGAAACCTAAGGGCCGTACTACTTGGGTTTAAACCCAATAGTCACAACCCTTTATGAAAGGGTGTCTTCACAAAGTCTATAAATAAACTCTCTCATCTGTTTTAAATAAGTAAGAAAAAGTTTGTTTTATATTAAAAGTACGGTGTAAGTGTTTTCTAATTCGGGTTAAGACTACAAAATGGTTCGAGCCCGTGTACAGTGAGTGCACCGCTAGGACCGGGTCATAGTCGTTGTATCCTGGAGGTCGATTGCTCTGGAAACCTATTGCACTTGGGACGCTGTCCAAGGGGAGCAAATTCAATTTCAAGCCGAGTGACTCATGTCACGCCTTGACTTCTATAAACCGATAAGTTTTCTCTTTTTCTCAATTTAAATTTATTTTATTTAAATAGTTTTTCAAACTCCATATCCCAACAATCTTGAAATCGAATATGTTTGAAAAACTATTTAAAAATTATGGTTGCATCTATCTGGTTGGAATAATCCAAAATGAAACCACTCCAACCTGATTTGTGAGCCATGACCCATATAATTTAGAGTTATCATATCTCACATAATGGTCAAGATCTTGTAGATACTTGTTATGTAAGTTCTTTGGACCACATGTACAAAAGTGAACGTATGCACCGACTGAGAATGGTTAGAGTACTTTAGATCTTGATATCTATAAATGAGAATGGTTAGACTATGATCAAACATATAAGAGGCCTAGATTCCTGAACAATTGGTCGGGTTCGTTGTAACCCTCGTTAGCACAAAGTATGATCCTCAAGTTGTCAGATAGGTCGGGCTAAGGCTATCTTGGGTACTAGAGCTATAACCTACATATAGTTTTTATATCTCAAAGACATGTCATTCTGTCACACACATGTAAACTCCACGAAATCTATAGTGCCTACCTCTTAGATAATGTCAGGCCCTGTTCACTCATAAGAAAGTCTGTATTTAGTAGATTTTCTCAAAATCATAATATGACATTAAGAAGCATTTCTTTTTAGATTTCAAAATTTTCGATTTATTTTCTCATGGCTTGAGCCAACGTAACCTTTAGATGAAAATAAATCAAGCTGTTAAACCATACTGAGTAGGATATATACTAATCTCAACATTCATGTACAATCAAGATCAACCCAAAGTGCATTTCAAAATGAGATTTTGTGTTCGGATTCCCATCATATTAGGAATTCTTCTTTGTAGACAACCACACATAGTTAAAAAGAAAACTTTGGAAAGAAAAATGTGAAAGAAACTTAAAAATGCAATCTTCCAAAGTATCTTCTAAAATGGGCCTAATAGGTCAATGGTGTGGTCACTATCTCATAAGTTTGCTAATTGCTCACATGCGGATGGGTAATATTCATTATACAGTCAACCGGATGAAGGATCTAAATCCGTCACGTACGTGCCAGAAATAAAATTCTTAGTATTGAGAAATGTAGTTGTTAATTACGTGTCTTCCCATCATTTTCAAGTTGGTACAACCCTTAAGAAGGGTTCTAACAAGGAATATCTGGTGGTTATAACTATTCTATCTGAACTTAACATGTTGCATGAGAGAAAACAGTATTTCGATGTCCCTTGATCTAGTCCACTGATCTGATGGACCTCACATGGGAACAAAATTGTCAAATATGTAAAGACTTGAATGTCTCAATAATGAGATTTCTTGGACAATCTCATTAAATAAATAAATAAATAGGTGAAAATGGCTCAAATCCAAAGGGTGCAAAAAAAAGTAATAATGAACTAATACTCTAATCACTTGTTCAGCGAAAATGAAGTGAACGGTTAGAATCATCTATTCTAATTGCTCATGGGTTTATACTCTTATGAGTTTCCTCTCCAAGGCAACCTTTTAATACTTTAACAGATCATTATAGTTGATACACATGCAATCTATAATTCTATATGATATATGTCTTTGTATAATCTAATATGGGCCCAATTTTGATGATCAAGACTATTCAGTTAATGTGTCGGACCATGTATAATGTGTCACCAAAATATTCTTCCATTGGACAATCTTATATATCCAACTTATAGACTGCAAGTGGATGGTCTACTGTCTACTTTATAATAGGAGATTTTGGGAAGATATTTGATAGCGACTTATGGTGGATAGCACAAGAGTGTATGGTCTGAATTGTGAAAAAATGGGGCCTACTATATCATTGGTGCTAGAACAAATATAACATGTCATTTTGATTAAGTGCATGTTAAGGAGTTGATTTTTGTGTGATTGATGTGCATATAATGAATAGATATATTGATATTGATCTTTAGAAATGCAGTAGAATGCACGGTTTCACACTAAGGCGTCATTACACACATGTTTGTAACATAAATAGTTCATTAGTGGTTTATTCTTTTTATTTATAGTGACCTAAAAATTAAGTTATAACGTGGACAAACCATTAGTATGAATAACTTTTATAATAATGAATACACATAAGGAAAAAATGAGTATGTTATATTGAACTTGATCAAATCAATGACCAAGTCTATCAAACCATGGGCTCACTTATCACTGTGTATTTAGAGACAATGCACATTATTCCTTTTGTATCATTGCATTTATTTTGTGGTCTTTGATCCATCCTATGTGGATTTATGATTGATATATTTGAATCTTGTATCCATGTGTCATATATACAAAATATAGTCTTCCTATTATAATATGAAATATTAGACAATGTATGACACTTAATATATAGACACTCAGAAATTATACATATGTAGAAAAGATCTCATTTATAAAGATTTTATATTGTGAGGGTTATGTACTTAGATGCACTACAATGTTCCAAAGTTATAGATCCATACAGATGTTACATTGGCTCATGTGGGATGATTAGGCTAGTGTATTTTTAAAATATTACTTTTTTGCGGGCCCAATAGATGAAAAGTCTAGATCTTTTATGTGTGTTACTTTTATGAATATTAAGTACTTAATAACTCACATTATATGAATACTTGTATCTCTGGAGTTTCACCTACTATGAAGCAAAAGGTGACTTGAGTTTCTCAAGTGGACTAATGGTGAATGTGTTTTAATTCAATGTTAATTCTGACTTACATTTTATTATGTAGAAAGTGATATTATAAAATATTGAGTCCAATAACAGAAGAATTGTCAACACATATCATTTAACTGTTTAACAAACTTATCGCTGCTTTTGTATAAACGGTTCATATTATTGCTCTTATACATAAAGTTGTTAATAGAGTGACGAGTACGCATACCTAATTTACGAGACAAGTTACATTAACTTTTGACATCGTTCACAATACTTTTTACACAATATTATCTGCTTAGAAAGGCGGATGAAATGTTATTTCCATTCGATCATGTGCCAACATAGAACACCTGTTAGATCCAATCGATTCATATGATAGTTCTTACCAAAGATTTCTTTTTAACTCTTGGTTAATGGATTTATTAGGTGGGCCATAGATATATCTATCGAGGCTAAATATGAAATTGTGGGGGTGCACTTGGATGCATTTAGATAAACTACTTAACCCATAAAGTATAAGTTTAGTCAATAAGTATTTGATAAATGGGTTGACATATATAAAATTGAAGATTTGCACTAAGAAAACTATATATTGAATGTTATGGATCAATATGCACATGTTTTATGTTGACATGTAAATCTTTGAGACAAGGTGTCTGGAATAAAACATATTGCATGTTTTAATGATCAAATTGCTAACCATCAAATAAATGATAGAAAGAATATCGATAGCGGTCTGAATTCATAAGATGATTGTTGGATCAATGAGATTTTTAAGCTATATTTTATTCTCATTAGAGGCTAGATTTGGACATTTGATATTGGTATTCATATGAGACTATAAGTTTATGTAATAAACTGTGTTGTTTTACCATCAACAAATGTATCTAATAGGCAAACTTATGTACTTATGGAGCCCATTATTCAATCCGTCGATCAAGATACTTGATAATGAACTTAGACATTTCTCCTCCATATTCAGTTGTCAAATATCCTTTCATGTGTTAGGGAACATATGATAACATGATAATGTTGCGATATGATTACATGAAAGTTACTTGTTCTCATTTCTAGTTCCAATCCTCCGATATGATTAGATGGCGTACTTTGCACTCTTCAAAAGGTGTGAGATAAGCCTCTCCATCACAAGACGAAATGATCGCAATGCGAAGAGATATTTGAAGCAACCCAAATTCAATATTAAAAGGTGCTGAAAAGAAATTATTTTCTTTAATTTTTATTTTTTCAATTTTTCCAAAAATATTCACAACAAAATTATTATTAAAAACTTCTTATGAGCCACATAAGCCTTGGATCAAGATGATATTTGTGGGTTCTCTTTGTATAAGTCTTTTTGACCTTATCAAGGGGTTGGATGGCAAATAAATACTCAGGTGGACTCCATGAATTTTTTAATAGTGGGGATTCAATCACCATTGTTTTCTATGATGTGGTCCACCTAAGATCTGGGCATGCTTCATTTTTGGAATCATATTTTATAATGAGCTTTGAAAATGGTTGGATGGTGTGGATTTAAGGCATGTACATCACTGTGAGTCCACAGTCAGGGGTCGGGGGTCCCGGGGTCTCACCTAATCCGCTATCCAGATAATGGCCATGGCCCATGGGTGTAAAAATATCGAATCCTTCTATGCGAGATGATCGCTGAAATACATTCTGATGTATGGGAATACCATATCATGGAGACTTTGACCTCTTCTAATGATCCTAATCATTCATATGATAAGTGGAAATTCAACAAATAAAAGCACTCAAAATACGATTATTTCATCCCCTCAGTGATTTATGTCTTTTGCTTTGAACATGAACGCTCAAACTAACATTTCCATTATCAAAGGATTGAAAACATAAGTCTGATAGTTATTATGGAAATTCTCTATCTAAGATGAGCTCTATCAACTAAACGGTGTGGATCATTAAAAAAATTCCCAAATCCAACGGCTAGACTCCCGATGCAACTCACTGCAAGAGGTTAGGATGTATTCCAACAAACCATTTTCCACAAAATCTAACAGGCTGGACGCCTTGAAAGAATCTCTAACTTATTAATACCGGATATAATACGGTAGAACCGGAACAATAGTAATATGGTAGTAAGGCCCTATTTGGGCGTGTGAATTACGATGGAATACAAGGGATGGAATTACGGCCGCCACTGCATTTATGAGTTGCAGTGGATGATCGGCTGCATTGCGTGGACACGTCTATCCCATACGTCGCACATGGCCTGTTTGGGTTTTGTGGGATTGCAATCATCCCTGGGTTATCTCATGTGGGTTTGTTTGGATTTTCCATGGGATTGAAGTGGATTTAAAAAACGGCATCACCTCCTCCATCGTCACCCACTGTATGGATGGTTTATTTGACCCACCGTGATTTATATGTTTCATCCGCTCCGTCCATCCATTTCATTAGAATTTGAACGGACAATGTCCGTTTGGCCGGGACATGGCCCACCATTGATAACCTCCTTCAATGATTAGAACCGTCCATTGTGTTTGGCGGGGGGTTTCGATCAAAATCCTAGAGTTCTCACCCCGATGATGCACACGTGTGCGAGCTCGGCCTCGAACGCAAGATGAGCAGCATGTGGGGGATTTTCGAAAGTGTAAAGAAAGGTATTCGCTGCCTTGTCATTTTGAGGTCCGGTATAGTAGTCCGCGGACTATATAACAGGATTTTGTTTTACCCTATCTAAAACAACGTATTGTTTAATGATTTACATTCAAGTTCATTTTCTGGGTGGCTCTGATTATTTTTAATGAAGAGGAGAACCTTCCAAGGTCGATCCATGGTGAGACACAGTCCACGAAGTGGGTAATACACTAATACAAGGGGCCCAGATGGAAGACTACAAATTCACCTTCCTAGTCCACGGACTACTTAACTTTTACCCTGTTATTTCACCCTTCCTGCCATCTGATTCTTCAAATCCCGGTAACACTATATAACTATGCTTTCTCCGCTTCAAATCTGTTGCAAGCTGAGCAGCATGTGGGGGATTTCCGAAAGTCGAATACCTCATCTACATCGGGACCCATCAGATCAACGGTGTAGATCACCAACCCCCAATCCTAACTTCCCATTTCATCCGGATAAGGCTGAGGGAACGCATCACCTGTATGTGGATGAGCGGGACGAAGATAACCTCTCTGAATCCCTCGTCTTAATGACGGAACGATGGACAAGGCTCCAGGGATGGACTTCGCTGTTTCCTAGGCGTCTTCCTGAATACCGCCAGATATCCCTTGGGTTATGGCGGTTCGGTTTAGATCCACGGTCCAAACATGCGCGTGGGTTACGGGGATGGGATGAGTGATCCCATCCCACCTAATCCCATCTAATCCGTCCAGCCAAACAGGCCCTAAGCCATTTCCCGCAGACGGACGCCGATTATACACTGACTCTACAAGTAGCAAGATGGCTACTGGAGAGTGCTCTGTGGGCCCCACCATGATTTATGTGATTTATCCATGCCGTTCATCTATTTTTCTAGATCATTTTATGGTGTAATCCCAAAAATAAGACATACAAAATTTCAAGTGGACCACACCACAAGAAAACAGTGGTGATTGAACGCCAACCATTAAAAACTTCCCAAGGCCCGCCATAATGTTTTTTTTTTTTCATCCACCCCGTTGATTAGGTAACACAGACCTGGATGAAGGGAAAATACAAATATCAACTTCGTCCAAAACTTTTATGGCCCCCGAGAAGTTTTTAATGGTGAGCATTCAATTACCACTGTTTCCGAGAACGGATTGGCTACTCCCCCCAATACCAGCCAATGGCTGGTGGTCGGTGCTCTGTGGGCCCTACCATGATGTATGTGTTTCATCCATGCTGTCCATCTATTTTTACAGATCATTTTACAATATGAGACCAAAATTGAGGTATATCCCAATCTCAAGTGTACCACATTACAGGAAATAGTGTTGAATGAGCGTAGACCATTAAAAACATTTTGGGGGCCATAAAAGCTTTGGATCAAGCTGATTTATGTTTTTTCCCTTCATTTGGGCCTGTATGACCTAATCAACAGATTTGATATAAAATAAATAGTACAGTGGGCCTTAGGAGGATTTTAATGGTGGATATTCAATCACTATTGTTTTCATGTAGTGTGGACCACATGAGATTTATATACCTCTAATTTTTGGGATCAAGACCTAAAATGATCTTTAAAAATGGATGAACGAAATGGATGAACAAATACATCATGGTAGGGCCCACAGAGCACCGACCACCAGCCACGAGGCTGGTGGCAGGGGGACTAGCCAATCCGTTTCCGCAGTGTGGCTAGTGAGCTGGCAGCTGCTAACGTTCGGTGGTATCATGACAGTGTGGCCAGTGACCTCACAGGTGGCTAGTGTTCAATGCTCCGTAGGTCCTCATGACATATGTTTTTTTTATTGATGCCATCTATCATTCTAGGGCTTGCCAAAAAAATAAGGGAATATAAATCTCAGGTGAATCAAACTAAGGTAGTGATTGAATGTCCACCATTAAAAACTTACTTGGGGCCCACTATAATGTTTACTTGACAATATAACCTGTTGATTAAGTCATACAGATATGGATGAAGAGGGAAAACAAATATCAGCTTGATTCAAAACTTTTATACCCTCAATGAGTTTCTTAAATTAGGTGTCCAATCAACATTGATGCGGTCCACTTAAGATTTGGATCTACCTCATTTTTGGAATCATGAAATAAAATGATTTTAAAAAATTGGACGGACGGTGTGGATGAAATAAAATGATCTAAAGTGTAGCCTACAAAGCATGGGTCACTAGCCCTTGCTCATTGGCCAAGTCACCAGCCAAACCAAATCCGTGTGGCAAACTTGGCAATCCGCTTCCGTTGGACGCGGTATGGCCAATGACGCCGACACTAGCGAGGTTGCTAGTGGTCGGTGCTTTGTGCCCATACGGTCGAGCTCATGGGAAATTCCCATGAGGTCAAGCTGTGTGGGCCCCACCGTCATACATGCCAAAAATCTATCCCATCATTCTTAAAAATCAAGTCAATCCATGACTTTTGTAGGCCACACCACATACAAAAGTTGAAAGGGGTTATCCTCCCATTAAAACATTCATAATCATTTGTTGGGCCTACCGAGGTATGGTTAACAAATTCAGGCCATCTATTACGTGTGTTCCACTTGTACAAGGGGTCAAACAAAGTTCCAGATGCATCCAAATTTTAGATGAGCCTTACTAAGTGCTTTTATATGTTTTAGGCGAGTCTTTACATTATTTTAGATAGCATGGCCCACCAAGCTCATACAGCTGATTTTTAAGATATCTAATCATTTAAAAGGGATCCATCAAATGCATGGTGTTAATGTTGGACATGCATAGGGTGGGGCCCATTCAGCTCGACTGTATAGAACCTTTTCCACATATATATATATATATATATATATATATATATATATATATATATATATATATATATATATATATATATATATATATATATATATATATATACCCTCTACCAGCGACAGCCACTCATGAGAAGCAATTTAAAGGAGGCATATCTAAATCTCAGGTGGACCACACCATATAAAATAATATTAATTAAATGTCCACCATTAAAAAGTCACGGGCCTATTATAATATTTATATGACATCCAACCTAGGTCGTAAACTCCTACCTACCTCAACGGAGGAAAGAAAAAGAAAACCAAAAATCAACTACATCCAAAACTTTTAGCCTCCAAGACATTTTTAATAATAGTCATTCAATCAGCACTATTCCCTGTGATGTGGTCCACCTAATATTTGAATCTACTTCATTTTTAGATTAATATCATAAAATGATATGAAAAAATAATTAAATGGCATGGATGAAACATATAATGGTGAGCCTATAGAGTACCAACCACGAGCCAATCTTCCTATGTGTTGGTCACCAAGTTCTTTAGGACTCACCATGATGCATGTGTTATATCTACACCCTCCACTTATTTTGCATGATCGTAAAGGCATATGCGAAAAAAAAATGGACCATACCATAGAAAGCAGCAGGGACAATGACGCCACTGTTGACTGTTAAGGGAAACGGAGTGGCTACTCCCCTGCCACCAGCCCGGTGGCTGATGATTGGTGCTCTGTGGGCCCTCCATGATGTATGTGTTTCATCCATTTTAACGCATAGTTTTAGTTATTGATCCCAAGAATTAGAGGGATATAAACCTCAGGTGGACCACACCATAGTAAAACAATAATGATTGGATATCCACCATTAAAATCCTCCTAAGGCCCACTGTATTGTTTATTTGACATCCAATCTGTTTATTAGGTCATACAAGCCCATATGAAGGGAAAAAACAAAGATCCGCTTGATCCAAAACTTTTATGGCCCCCAGTAGGTTTTTAATGGTCGACGCTCATTCAACACTGTTTGCTGTAATGTGGTCCACTTGAGATTTTGATATACCTATTTTTTTTGTCCCATATCATAAAATGATCTGAAAATATATATATATGGACGGCATGGATTAAACACATACATCATGGTGGGGCCCACAGAGCACCGATCATGGCAGGAGGAGTAGCCAATCCGTTCCCACTGTTGTGTACTTCCTAGGACCAACCATTGATGTTTCATGGGCTCCTGACCTGGATGAAGGAAAACACGAATATCAGCTTAATTCAAAACTTCCGTGGCCCTCCAGAAGTTTCAATGGTATCGACCTGAGCTTTGGATTTTCCTGATTTTTTAGCCCATTCACTGAAATGATCTCACAAAATGGATGGACGGTACGGATATAACACATGCATCATGTTGGGACCAACAGAACTTGATGACGTCAATACATTACTGAGGTGGGTGGTGTGTGGCACACCACGCAATCCACTTCCTGTCAAACCAAACCGTTTAAATGGTGGGCTCTTTGTGATGGAGCATATCTTGACCAAACGGCCATCGACCTTTCGTACAATCAGTTTTCCGCCCGAGTTAACGGCCATCGACCAAACGGCTATGATCATGGAATTAATTGATTGCCGGATACGGCCCATTCACGACGAGGCATGATTTGGACGGTTCAGATTGGCCTGAAAAAGGCTACCTCGCATCGTGACGGATGGGAGTTGCCTGCAACCCTGTTCCTGCAGTGTGTGGGCACCAAAATGCCCGTGAGGAATCCACTCCGTCCATAAGTTTCTCCGGCTCATTCTAAGACATGCTATAAAAAATGAGCTATATCCAAAACTTAACGGGACCACAATACAGTACACAGTGGAGATGGAAAGTTCACCATTGAAACCGTTCAGGGTCTCACCATGATGTTTATATGCCATCCAAACCGCTCGTAAGGTTATTTTAGCGAGGATGAACTGAAAATATAAATATTAGCCTTATCCAAAATTTCTGTCCCCATAAAGGCTTTGACGGGTTGAATTTCTCACCGACACTCGGTGGGCCCCACGAGCTTCTGACCGCATGATCTTCTTGTGGTCGCGGTCGCGGACAACTCAGGTCCCATTGCGACCGGAAAAGGCGACTAATCTTACATTCTCCCAAAACCAACTCGGAAACACGACACGCTTTCCGTACAGGAACTGATGGACGGGTTGGATATAATCACGGAAATGTCGGTGAGCCCCACTTAGCTTCTGACCGCATGGTCGCAGGCAACTCGCGTGCATTCTAACAATCCGACTCGGAATCGCGACACGCTTTCGATACGGAATCCAACGAGGGGCATTTACGTCACTCAAAATCCAAACAAAGCCGCTTGCGTGACTTGCGGACGAAGACGGTTGGTGACCTTGGCTGAAATGGACCGAATAGTCTAACTTAATTGGGATCCTCTCCGTCCATCAGATGCATCACCATTTTTTTTGTATTTTCTGACAAAAATCAGTCAATTAAATTCTCAGATATGGCACATCATGGGAGGAGACTAAGATTATAAGTCCAACCGTTAAAATATTCCAAATTTATTTGGGTCCACCATGGCTTTTATATGTCATCGAATCCACTAATCTGATTTTCCATACTATTATTAATGGATTAATTTAAAATCAGGACATTTCAGAATTATGTGGGCCACAGCACTTAAACTTAGATCTTTTAGTCATGATTGTACACCGTTTCCCATGGTGCGCCCCACCTAATATATTTATTAGAATTATTTTTTTAATTCTTGGTGAATATGTGTCAGATCACATGATGGACGGATTGGATCTGTTGGATGTTTGTCCCACGTAGTGATTAGCTAGCGGAAGTCAGACCCCCGCGTGCCAGGCCAGCAGTCCAGATCCAAACCCTGGAACACGACAAGGGCAATCTCGATATTAAGATGAAAACCGGAGGTATTTAAATAAGAAGGCTCTTTATAGGCAGAAGAACCTTGTTTTTTCAGAAATCCGCATTCTCTCTGTTTTTCTTCACACGTTTGCTGTTTTAATCTCTGGTGGAGAAGGAAAACGAGAAGAGGAGAGAAGGGGAGGGAGTGAAGGGGGAAAGGAGAGAGGGGTAAAAGGGTAAAAAGGGCGGGGTAGAAAGGAGATGGATACGAACAGGAAATGCTCTCACTGCGGCAACAACGGGCATAATACAAGAACATGCAACGCGACGAATACAAGACCATGCAACTCGGTGAAAGGGTGGAAGCTGTTTGGGGTGAGGATTTTGGGGGAAGAAGAGGAGGAGGTGATAAGGAAGAGCTCGAGTATGGGGAACTTGGCTTCATGCGCGCCTGAGCAGAGCAGCGGCGATCCCGGCGGGTATTTGTCGGATGGGCCCGTGCATGAGTCGAGAAAGGGAGGGCATGAGAGGAAGAGAGGTGAGTGGTGATTCCCTTCTTTTACTTTTTGATTTTTTGGGTGTTCTGTTTTTTTCATTTTGCGTTTGGATGAATTGGATTTTATTTTATTTTATTTTGTGGAGATTTGATGGTGAATTGAATTGGGTTTTTTGCGATTTTTGTTGGGTTTTTTGTAGGTTTGATTTTTTATTTTTTTTTTTCATTTTTTTGTTGGAATTTATTGCTGATTGATATTGGGTAACTGAATTTCATATGGGATTTTGTCGATTCGTGGCGGTTTTTTTTTTAATCTTTTTGGATTTATAGATGATTGGGTATGGTTTATTTTTAGTTTTTGTATGGAATTCATTCATGGACTGTTGAAAAATGTTCTTTTTTGTAGTGAACCTCTTTTTTCCCCTTTTTATAGAATTTTTTGTGGTTATGGAAAATCCTGATTTCTGTTGGGCTTTTCATTTTTGGGCAATTTATAAATCATTTGGTGTAGTAATTATTGT
This sequence comes from Magnolia sinica, assembly GCF_029962835.1. Classification (NCBI taxonomy): domain Eukaryota; kingdom Viridiplantae; phylum Streptophyta; class Magnoliopsida; order Magnoliales; family Magnoliaceae; genus Magnolia; species Magnolia sinica. The sequence goes on along the minus strand of NC_080578.1, from coordinate 9,044,825 downwards.
TTCTCTATGAAACAATGTCAGACTATTCGAAGGGAAATAGTATTTTTTTAGCAGATGAAGGGTAGAACTCTTTTTGGTGGATTTAGATGGTGTTGCATCCGATTCCACCTGAAGCTCACACAGTTATCGTGCTTGTATGTGGAGTATATTGCCTGACCCCCTCCGATCATCACAAGGAGTGGTACTTGAAACCTGTGTGTACAATGCTTAGTTGCCTCGAACACTGCCTTGAAAATGATATGAGTGCACTGGAACGGCATTGCCCGACCATCTCAATGAAGACCGAAGAACTTGATAATAATACCAGAGAATGCCCAACAAGAAAAAGAAACCTTTTGATACTACCCAAATGGGTTTTATTTGATACCCTGTTGATGGAATTCTGCTACGTAGAACATAACATATATTGCTTCAGAACAATCAACCTGAGCCCAACTGGCCAACCAAATTCCTCAATTTCAGCCAGTTTTAGATCAAATTCCTGTATTGAAAATGGAGTTTCCAGAGAGAGAGAGAGAGAGAGAGAGAGAGAGAGAGAGAGGATATTTTGATGTGGATGGTATGAGAGACTAGAATTCAGAAAATATTTCGATGTGGATGGTATGAGTCATAGAATCTCTGTTATTCTCATTTAGAAAATGCTAGAATTCATAGTCTACAATGTTAGCTGGATAATATTTTTGGTTGAATTGCCCAACTCATATGACAGGTCATGGCTGCATATTTAATGATTGAGTGTTGAAATATCCGTAGTAGATGTATCTATGTTTACATGAGGAGAGATCACCTACAGGCTACAACTTACCTCCCACTTTATGTGTGTGGGACATTTGAGCTGTGTCAGGTAAGCCCCACCAAGAAGATTACTTGGCACAAAAATCAGTATGGCCCGCATCAGTTGAGCCATCCTGACTGACATCCTGATTTAATGGGGACGAGACGGCCTTATTTTTGTGGCAGGTGAATTTGCTGATGGGGCCTACTTTATGAATGGCTGTGATGCCCTACACACCTGACACCTCAGCATGTGAGCTGGTTTGCAAGCAACTGATTGTAGTTCATGATTCCTCTTCCTTCTCAATCAGTTTTTTAATACTTATTGCAATGTTTAGGAGCCTGTTTGTTGAACGCCAAAAAATGGGTACATCTTATATTAGATTTTCATAATTATGTATTAGAGATTATGATCACATAAAATGAGATTAAATCATTTTCAGGTGTCAACCAAACAGGCCCTAGTTATATCCTGGATATAAAAAAGGATTCAAAACAGAACCATCCATACCCATCTTGTGTCATATCCAACATCAGTACCTTCAAGATTTTGAAGGATCTAAATCTACCATATGTGGTCTGGATGGATATTGCATATTTTTCCCGGTTGAATATTTGTTGCAACGCTGAATGGGATTTGGGATTTCGCTTGCAAGTCTTCAAAACAAACAGTCCCAACTTTATCAAAAGATGCTTGTATCTACTATTCCTTAGCATACGACAAATTCACATTGACTTACTGTTTTCTCCACTAGCCATTTCAATCAATTTCTTCTAGACAAATAAATCTCTTCTCATTTTGGATGGTATCGAGCACTAGCAGTTATATCCAACAGTATTTGAAATCATACCATTTCATTTTTACTTTCTGTTACTTCTCCAGACCCATACTCAATCAGCATCATATCTTTTTACATAGTCATGGGTGCTTTTTCCCTTTTTCCATTCCATCACGTTGCGTGATTGGTGATGGGAGACTGAAGGACAGTTTTTCATTTTTCATCAATTGCTTGGTTGAAACACCTTTTATTTGGCTTCTCTCTCAGGAGTCCCATGGACAGAAGAAGAGCACAAGACATTTCTAGAAGGACTTAAAAGGCTAGGGAAGGGCGATTGGAGAGGGATCTCGAGGAATTTTGTTAGAACTAGGACTCCAACCCAGGTAGCCAGCCATGCTCAGAAGTATTTCCTCAGGCAGACTGCTCCCAGTACAAAGAAGCGCAGGTCCAGCCTCTTTGACGTGGCGTTTAACAACAATGTAATTCCCGTAATTTTCACTGCCTTTGGTCTCCCAAGCTTTATATTGGGTTTGTTCCTCTCCTTGACTAAACACCATCCGTGCAGGCTCCACCCTCTGGAACAGCTCCTTCTCAACAACCAACAGGAACTCATGAAGTTGCAGAAGAGATCAATCTCCTCCATCTTGACAACCATTTGGTAAATCAGTAGATCCACCAATCCCATGCTTTTACATGGCCCATAAGTGTTTTCTTCAAGATATGATTTAATAGTAGTATCATACAGGCAAGGACTTCAGTTGGCGCTGCAGCCCAACTGGCTGACCGGAGCTTTGAGGCTTCCCCAAACTTAACCCTTATCGCAGCATGTGGTGAACTTCCCAATTTCAATGGCTTTAACTATATGGTAAGACACTGCTTTCATTCTTCTTTTCATTTGCTTTCTTTCCCCTCCATATCCATTAACTATAGATTTTTGCACACCCTCATTTCTCTAGATTTCCGTCTGTCGCACCATCTTAAACTGGCCATGGCCCAAAACCAAGGGGCCATTTGGATGCAAGCATAGTTTTGATGTGCACAACTCTCCAAATCATGATGTCTTGGATAGGCTATCTAGGTTATGCTGTTTCCGACTAGCTCTTCTGCCTGTTGTTTGTCAATCACCTTGAAATAGGGAGCAAAATAGACCAGAACATGTGGGGAGAGCTTAAGATGGAAGATGACACATGTAGGGAGCTTAAGATGGACGGGAGCAGAATTTATATGTTAGTAGCTTAAAATGGATGGTGGAACTTGTCGCGTATGTGCACATTAACGTCTTGCGCATGAAGGTGCTTGAAGAGCAATGGTGGCACAAGTGGCACGTGTGAGGCATTTGAACATAAAAAGTCGCACATGCGGCACATGTCAGATGCTTGAACATGAACAGTAACACGTATAATGCATGAGCATGGAACATTGTGTTCTCACGTGCATCAAATTAGGGATCAGTTTTCCTCACCTTTGTTCCACCTTTTTCAATAGTCATGCTGTACTTAGGATATTAAATCAACCTTTTGGGTAGAGAAAGTCCCTATTTTTCACAGTTCCATTGTATACATGAGTTAGACAAACCATGGACTGTGTGTCAAACCGCCTGCAATGGACACAACTTTTCTTGCACTCAAACAGCCCCTAAGCCTATCAGACAGTCCTTGCTTCTTGCTCAGAACAAGAGCCAGGACTGGGTAAATGGTCATTTCTTCTCGTTTTATGAAATTCTCATCGCACCATTCTTTGGGCCATGTGCATTTCATGGTGAGCTGGCCTCACAAACAAGCGGTTTGGATCTTATACACCTCCCGTGTGTCCACAATGGAACTTGGGTCTGGGACAGCATGCGATGAACCAGATACTTTTCATTTTGATAACTTTCTAAACCTAGATTAAGCAGATTTTGTTCATCAATTAACTATTAGTATTTACCATGGTTACACTAACATGTAATCCTTAAACAGGCGGGAATCTCTCATGGCATCAAGTGCCAGGCCGGAGTTGGAAGTGCTCAAGTTACTCCAACCTTATCCCTCACCCCAGCTCCTGATTTTTCTGCCCAGGCAGACCCAATCCCTCGTCAACTCGAAGATGACTCCACCACTAGCACACCTGATTTTCTCCAATTATCTCTCAATACATCATCCCAATCTATACCCAGTTGCCCATCTCCAACTGCTGACTCTCTGTTAATTGAAACCAATGATTTAGAGCTCACGATCGGCCCACCTCAGCCTCTCGGCACAGCGGAATTGTCTTCTGGTGCCTCCAACTTCACGGGGGCCATTAAAGTGACCTGATCTGTTTAAATGCCCAGGTGTTTTCTAGCTCAGAACATGCTCACATGAATAAAGAAGACGACAAGAGTATATATGATGTTTTGAAGGGAAAGAGAGGGAGTGTTAAAAAAAAAAAAAAAAAAACCAAGTGGTGGGTTTTTCCACTCTCTATGAAACCAATAAAAGACCCAGCAAAAGGGTCCCCATTCATTGTATGTCTTGTTCGAGAGGAGTTATTTGATACTCTGGTTGAGCAGGACTGTTCATATGCATCACATACAGTTGCTGTGCACGAGGCACAACAATCCAAACTGTGCAATTTGTGGGACCCAATTGCGGATGGGATTAGATCAAGCAGGTGATCTAGCCACCAAATGGATGATTAAAGAGAAGAAACATCCACTGTTCACATCTGCCTAACAAACTGCTATTGTTGATTACAGGTTAGTATTAGGATCACCTGATCAATCTAACTTCCTGACGCATGGTCCGTGGATTGGACGGTGCGGATTGGGTGATGTGTCTGCCTTGCGTACGGTGTTGTGCGTGAGCATATGAATTGTGTACTCTGTCAGAGCATCCATGTTTTGTAACTTTGTCCAATCCAGATTATATGGTTATCAAACTATCTCATGTGTCGGTTGGTATGTTGGTTGGTCTGAGGGGTGTCTTCTCTCTTTCAGCAGTGGGATATTGTAATGAGAGATGTGGGGACTATAATTGCATATGTATATTTGGTCGCATTTTCCCTGTACTTTTTGGTGGGCCACACTCTAATTTTGGCCGGACATAAATATAGCTGGCAATTTCTATGGCTATCAAGAGCTTCTAATCTTTTTTGGTAATGGTCCACTGGAGACAAGATGCACCATACTTTTGTGGATAGCATGTTTGTTGAGAAATGTTCACATCCAACCGGCTGGATGTAGAGTTACCGTCCATCCTGCAGATTACTTCCAACATTTTATGTGTGTGAGATCCACCCGGTCTAGTAGATTGGCCCCGCCAACCCCACCTATTCATCAGGTGGACCATACCATAGAAAATAATGTAAGGCCACTTATAAATAACAAAATACAAGCGTGGTCTGCCTGATGAGTGGATTTTGGGTTTATTTTTTGCACTAGGTTATCCTAATATTTTTCATACATTGTTTCTTACCGTGTCTAGAACATGGATGGTTCAGATCATCAGAACATCTAATCACGAGGAACCTAATTGGGGCCGCACGTGATAGTTACCTCTCTATCTGTAACTAACTGAGAATTACCCCAGACATATTGGGGTCCATGGTTCTGCTATCCAGGCCGTTGAGCTGATAACCCTCACTGTGGATGGACCATGCTCCTAGCCGTGTGTGGCCCGCTGTTGTGTGTGTGCGGGATGCGTCGAATCTAAGGATGGAAGGCCAATTTTCTATTGCCAACAGGAAGATTGACCCTGCCAAAATGTCAGGTATCCCAACTTCTTTATGGCTGCAGAATATTCGTTTTGGTTATTGTAAACCAAAAGCTCTTTCCTGAGGAATATGGGCTGCGGCGTGCCTACCACTAAAATGGGAGGAACAACTTTCATATGCGTGAGATCCACCCCGTCCATTAGTTGCGCCACCTCATGTTGCCTTTCAAGCCAAACATCACATGGATCCAAGACTCAGGTGGGCCTCACCATGTCTAAAGCTCTAAATTCACGGTTTGGCTCGCCTGAGTTTTAGAATAGCGAGATTTTTGGAAGTTCCCTTCGTCCTGGTAAGAAGCTTCATGTGAACGGATTGGATGCCAGATAGAAACCAGTGGACCCCACAGATGATTAAGGGTGGACGTCTCCAACCCAACTCTTTGCCATGGTGTGGCCTACCTGAGTTTTGGACCGCCCTGCATGAGACAGCAAACCGGATGGACGGCGCAGATCATTTTATTCATGTGGAATGAATGAGCAGATAATTTCTCAAGGACTGGGATAGGAATAAAATGAAACAGACCTGATAGACCAGAGAAAGGTCTGCAAAGGTAAGGCTCGTGATTGCACCTGATTAGGTCTTAGATGATCAAACTGACTTGGAGAATCCCTCACCGAAAAGACCCATCATTGTGGTAGAAAGGATTCATACCACAGGTACAGATCATGGTTTAAAGATTCCTTGACTGGGACTGACTGGTTCGGTCCTGAGTTGAGTCATGACTCGGTCCAGAGTCAGGCGTTGAATCGGTCAGGTTGGGCTGAGTCATCCCCTATTTTCAATTATAATTCCTGAGGGCAATCAAGGAGAGGACATCAATAGATGGACAGATAGATGGGTTCTAAGCACCACCCTCTCCCCCTTGGGGGGAAGCACTTTAGGTACTTGGGACTTGAGCTGGAGGGTCAACTCCCAACTCCAAAAGCTCATCCGCCAGGCAGGCTGGCATATGTGGAATGTTGATATCGACAACACATGCTGGTTTCTCAGAAAATGCAGTCCTGAGAATAATATCAATATGAAAACCTTATAGAATTATCAGAAAATGAAGAATTGTATATCTAAACAGTAATTTCATTGTTTTCTATGAAAATATTAAAAAGTCAATTGTCAAATTGTCACAGAGTCATTTCTTATAACCATAAAAATCAATATCTAACATGTTTCATAGAAGAAATCAATACTCCCATTTTTCCAGCAGGTCGTTGCTCAGCTGACAATGACTGTCCATATGCCAAGATCCCAAAACAGTATCTGAAACCCTCCCCCGAATGGCTTGACAAATACATCTTGGGCACATTCATTAGTCAGCAATGAGAAAAGTCAAATTCATTGCCGCCTTCCTCGACTCGGAGGAGGGTTCCCCATCAAATCAGAAGCCCTTGCTTTATTCAAAGGTCTTGAAATGGAAAGGCAGTTCAAATCATAGTTTAAAAACCCAAAAACTCCACTCAATGTCCAGCGGGGTCAACTCAAACGCAGCTTCATATTTAATTAATAAATTTAATATAAATACTTAATTGGTAATATACCTATACAGTTTCCTTTACTGCAGTTTTCCTGTAAAATAGTGGAAATTGATGTCATCCGAAAAAGACGTTACAATGATTTCTGAGGCCATGAAACAAGCGAGCCCAAAAAAAGTCACACTCCAAAACAAACAACAAAACTTGCTGTTGGAATCCATGGTCTTCCATTTCCATAGGAATCGCCATTAGTTTTTTGTATCGGCATTTTAGGTTTCTTTTATCCAAACACCCATTAATGGCCTTTTTCAATCTAGAGTAGGCTTGTCTTTCTTAATCCATTGTTTTCTGCTGGACTGAGAATTCAGATGTTTTCTTGTATGATGTCCTCGGTTCTTTCTGGTGCTCTTGGGTTTGCTTGTGCCAGGCTGGTATGAGGGGCCGCCTAAATCTGTCTCTGATGCCGGGGGGTTGCATGCAGAATCTTCATCTTCTTTCCTGGCAATAGTTTCAGTTGATGTGACCGGTGGCAGGATGGGTTGAGGAAGATACATTCCTGGCAATAAGACGTCATTTCTTCTGGGCTCAATCAGGCCACTGTTTTCTTGCTGTAGTTTTAGAATGGCTTCAAATTTCTTTCTCCTGTTTTCCTCCGCTTCAGATCGGAGGAACTCCTCATCATTGCTTGTGCTAGTCCCGTCCAAATTCTGAAACCAAATGACAACAGGAGTCAAATCTCATTTCCTCAGAAGACTAATACAGTTCGATGGGTATCTCTGTGTGTGTTTGGCCTTGCTAAAACTCTCAGATGGCAAACACCTGCAGTATTCATAAATCAGAGCGGGACTGTGGGTACCTTTATTTTTATGAGAAATGCTAGAACAATTTGCGCAATGCGGTGTTGGGAATCAGGCACCCACATGAAACACATGGAATATCCAGTCTATCATCAGATGGGAACAAACCCTGACCCCCAAATCAAGCTGGTCCAATCATCAGATGGGTCACACCTGTACTTTGATATGGACAGTTGGTCATTTTTTTTCTAACCATCCATTTTCTCATTTGCAGGTCCCACCTGATAAGTAGACTGGTCGGAATTTGGGAGTAAGTGTTCCTACTGGGCCCCCACCTGATGAATGGTTTGCACCTCGCACACATATGCCACATTAGCACACGTGCTGAAGATCACATATTCAATATCCCTACTCATACAAGTCACCTTCACTTCTTTTTCCTTAACAGATCACTAGGCAGGAATTTCTACAGCAATGATTGCGTTTTGGGTTTCCAAAATGTTGCAAAATGCAAATGAGTCAGTTTGGTAAATCTTGCAAAAAATCTTCTTTTTTTAATTCACTGTGATAAAGTGAAACTTGAAAGATGTGTATGATGTCCTATCCTCTGAAAATGGAAAATGGCCTCGAAATGAGATTTTCCTAGTTTTTTCTGGCCATTTTTTTAATCCAATGACAAGAAATTTGGTGGTTCTGTACACATCAGCAGGTGCATCCTACCATCCAAATTCCAATACCCGAAATCCAGCTGCTCCATTCTTCAAGGGAGCCAAGATTGTACTTGCAATCCGGATCATTGTTCTTGTTTTTTGAAAAATACAGTTATCATGTTCATCAAGTAGAGTCTCACTTTATGAATCCAAATGGGGGCAAATAATTTTTCAGCATCTCCGAACAGTCTTTGGCCAAGTCACTGGTGTTCAACATCCAAAACAACAACACCCACACTTTGTTCTAAAACTCCAAAGTTCAGATGACTTTCACCTTCCTTTTCTTTTCTTTCTTCTTCTTTCTTTTCTCTCTCTTTTCTTATAAATTTGCATGGCCAGATCAACAGGTTCAGTTTTGATTGTCATCAATAGACCTCACAGGATTTTGGCAATGAGACTCACAAGTTTGGATCATAATTATCAGACTGAGACAAGGATTGCGAAGAAACCAGACCTGCGTTCAGATGGAACCAGACTACTTTCCAGTTCATTTGGACTCGAACCATTCAAATGAACAAAAACAGTTGAGGCCTTCTAGTTCATCCCTTGAATCCTGGACAGAAGATGATCTTGAACAAAGATGCCAGCTGTGATACCATAAGTTGGTTTTGTTTTAGGACCAAGAATTAAATGTCACGAACAAACATAAAGACTGTAAATTTGTTGATAGAATCATCACTCCTTTGGATTTTGAGAAATCCTTGAATTTGAAAGAGGAAAAGGGGGGGAAGATGATAGCTTGTTTCCACTCACTTTTTGACAAAGGTAAGAAAACAGGTAACTATGGTTCAGATTATGCTAATGATTTTCACAAAAGCCAATGGTCAATTCTGTGCAGGTCCATATTTCAAGACCAACAGTTGACAGTTTCAAAAGAGTGGAAAATATTGCAAACATATTCAACTAGAGCACAGCCGAAGTTACTTAACATGGTAAGCAGAAAAATCCTAGATATGCAAATTTTCGCCACAATGAGAACATACCAATTGAGATGAACTGGTCACAAGCAAGTCAAGTACATGTTCGATATCCTTGGTGTGAAACACCTTACGGCAGACAGGACAATTTCCCTGACTCTGCTTCACAGGGCTGTGCACTTCTGCACTGCAAACAAGCCATTCAAAAACCATGGTGAGAAGTGAAAGTATAAGCATTGCTAAACACAATATAATTTCAGCAATCCATTCTTGGTTCTATAATTAACATTATGTTGGTAAGATGTACTGGACAGTTTTAGGTGTGGCAAATGAAGTAACAAACAAGTTTTGAGTATCTAAAAAAGAAAGAAAGACATTACACTAGGAAGTCTCATCGGGCACCACGGATGATAACATGAATTGGTAGGGGTATTGGTTAGACTCTGAAATTTAAACAAAAAGGACTCGAGGACTTGTCTGATGCAGACAAGACTTCATTTTTTTCATGGAATGAGAATATATTGCTGAAAGGGCAAAGGAAAAAAGAAAGAGAACGTGGCTAAAAGAACTGGAGTCTATCAACGATCCTGTATTGAAGAACTGGAGAAAGCTTGAGTCAGAGTCAGCTAACTCCAGGGGAAAAAAGTTAAAACTGGAACCTAGCACCTCACATGCCTATGTGCAGAGAGGACCTTTCCAGAAAAAGAAATGGACTCCCAATTATTCCTGTCAAGACCATCGAACATATGCTGATACAGATCCTATAGAAGATGAAGTACACCCCATTCTTCTGAAATAAACGGAGTAACTGTCAAGAACCAGAACTTGGTTAGATGGACAGTTGTGGGAGGACCTCCCTTGCCTTAAAATTTGAGGAAGACAGTTTGAAAATTGCAGTAAAGGTCACCCTCTTATACTGATACAGTGATACTGCGCATGGTATGCTGTAATGCCGTTGTGTAATGGGAACGGTGGCAACCATTATGCGTTACAGGGTCATAATGTCCATTATGGAAAAATACCCATAAAAGAAGAAGTAACGTAACAGTAACAGAGGCGGCTGTCATGGAATACCTTGATACTAGGGTTTTATAATTACTCAAATGGGAGACATCACCCATCACCCTTTTTTACCTTTTCTTTTTGGGTCATTTGAGCAATTGTACTAATGTGATGGCATTGCTTCAATGACAAGTGTAACTTAAACTATCTTTGATATAGAAATCAAAGGGCCTCAAATGGCATCTCCCCATGAATTCTTTGAAATCTCAAAAATCTTAGTATAATCACAGTCTCTTGGATGTCCATGTCTCATTGCCAATTAGATAACAGATTGTCTTGCAAACTTTGGTGTTGCCTTCAACTCCTTTCAAACAAACATCTCTTAGCATCCTTCCAAGTGTCTTAGGATATTCTGGTCCAAGGGTCCTATGCATTGTGCTTCCATCCTAACTATAAAAACTTTTTGTAGAAAATATGGAATATAAGTTTAATTTCTAAATGATCTGAATCTTGTTTCTGTTCATATGGCACAAAATATGCCCATGTCTACCCGTGGGAGAAAACCTTATGGAAAACTTAAATTTGATTAAATTTATGACATGCTATGGATGAAATTTGAATTTTTGAAGCTACATACAGATATAGTTTAAGTTTCATGCCTCACCCAAATTCCTCATCAACAACAATAAGGGCCCGTTTGGGAGCTTGGATTTGGAATGCATTGGTATCCAAATCACAATTACATTCGAATCAAGGTGATTCTGAATCCTCATTTGTGTTTGGTTGAAATACACTAGAATCCAAATCTTTTGTTTAGGAGCTTGTATTTGGAGGGCATCAGAATTCTTCAGTATACTCACAGGACTTAGATTTGATTAATTAAATTAGCTTTCATATCCCAAATTAGTATATGTGTGTGTGAGATATTTGATAGAATGATTGTAATAAGCCCTTTAAAATATATACTTTGGCCAAAAACGAGGGAATTTTGAGCCTTGGGTGGGCCACAAATGCAAAGATCACAAACAGGCGACTCACCGACTTTTTTAATCGTCCATTTAGATGTCCAACGTTTGGATGGTTCAAATCATTCTATGATGTGATTTTAGTGTTACAGCCAATAATTGGATTGTTTTGGGGTATCATCAGCATACCATATGTCTAATGGATTAGTGGCCTAGAGACACATTTGTTTCATGTGTCTCTCCTGCCCTTAAAAAGGAAGCAAAAAAGGCATTTCCTTTAGATTACACCAAAATTTCCACATTTTGTTAAGATTTGAAAACACACCAAAAAGTATGTTTGAAATACCTCTGATTCCATTTACCTCCAAATCCAAGGTTAAAAAAAGTAGTAATTTGGATTTAAAATACAACCAAATCCAAGGTGCCAAACGGGGTGTAAGATTGCTATTTGTCATTTTGAGGGGGGAAATTCTGGCATGAGAAGGTAAACATTTTCCACTTATCATTTGATCGACAATCATCAGTGATAAATGCTCCAATGCTCTTAGAGCACTATAATTTATAGTGCTCCTAGTTTCATGAGTCCACTTGACATTCCAATTCATTGATCCAGATAGTTCATTAGGTCCATTGCACATTTATTGGGCTACCATGAGAACGTCACCCCAACCCAATAAATATTGACCATTGATCAATGGACTTTAATATGGAGGGTCAAGATTTATTTATACAAAAATATGTCCAATCAACAATTTGGGCCATCTATTTGTTAGGGCCCATCATGGATTGCTTTATGCTTATGACTCTAAAGAATCAAATTTTTAACGCAATCGAAGCCATCCCATCCATAGATTGGAAAAGGGACAGCTATAGAAAATAAGGCCAAATTAAGGTTGGATTAGATCATTCGATCAGGGTGATTTTTACATAGTAGTCCATGAAATGCATTCTAGACTTAATACACAGTTCAGATCGATCAATTGGACTGTCTAAGTGAGCCGATGCAGCTAGGAGCACTATGACTTGGTCTGAGAGCAAAGCATTTCTCATGACCAGTATAACTGATAAAGGCAAAGTGTCTAGGTAAATAAATTTTAATTTTTTAAATTAATTAATTAAAATTAAAAAAAAATTAAATTTTTTTTTTTTTTTAAAAACAATGTTTAAATCAAATATCCCATGATACAGATGCCACAACTAGAAAAGATATTGATGCTTGTAAACCTTTATCTATGTTTCTTCCATGCAGTCAAGAGTACCTCTATGGCAAGGAAGTACCTCACCGGTTTTCAAGATCTCTATAAGCAGGGACTGTTGCCTCAATCAAATTACTAGGGTCGGTTTCATTTTGCTCTTGGAGCCACTTCCACCACCTAATAATGCACTCACTGCAAGAAAACAGACAATCTGCACTAAGAAGAATTCGTAGAAGCTAGCATCTAAAGTTCAAAGCAGAATCCAAGAGAAACTAGAGATTCAGAATCAACCTGTGAAAGCAGTGGAAACAAGACATCAACTTCATAAATGGCAGGACGTCATCATGTCCTTCTTCTGGGACCAAGGGATATAGACACAATGGGCAGTTCCCATCAGGGTGGTTCATATTAGAAAGAATCTCCACCCCTTCCTGCTCGTATTTTTAAACAAGTCAACATAAAGTCCAACTTGATAAAAATATGTCAACATACTGCCCCCATATAAAATACCATCACTACATAAGATCGCAAAAGATCCACTGCCCATGTCATATCCAGCAGCAACATATTAAAAAAGAAACATTCGGCTACGAAGCCCAGCAGTGAGCAGGTCAGCAAACTTTTGCCAAGCAAATAGCAATCATGAAAGCCGAAAATAAATGGTTGGGAGAAGGTTACGACGATGACAACGATGACGAATCATTAGCCAAATCACGAAAATGAAACCCTCTCTCTCATATTGACATCATTGATACATCCCAGTACATCGACAATTGACGATATATCGTCGACAACAAAAAATCAGGGAACTTCCCGAGGGTTCCATATCACCGAGGTGTAATACTAAAAATGTCGGCTGATAATGTCGATATCGCAAATGCTGACCCAGACCCCGCCCATTACCAGCCCCAACCCAAGGTATGTTGCTTCTAAGCTCTACCCTGAGGGTGAGCATAGTTGACAGCACATGAAGAATCTATCAAGGAGGGCACTAAGCATGGCTGCAACCTATTGAGATGAAGCAACATCCATCCATGCTCGCCAAACTCAACATTTCGTCCCAAACTATAGGTTTTAAATGCCGCCTGACAATGAGTTGACTTGGTGGAGAATGAAACTAGTCAGCGGCTCGAAATGTTCCTCAATTCTAACCAAGTTGGGATGAGTGCACCAAGTACCGACTCCCTGGGCAACTCGTCCTCTGAAACTGATATCCAAAACAACGTACCAAACCACTACAGAGCAGACTTGACATTATCGCAAGAGCTCTCGAAATTAAATTGATCACTAGGACAACTTATAAAACAACAACTTTAGAAAATTATACATGTTTGTGTGAAACAAATTGTTCACCTACAATATTAAATAGCTATTCACCAAATAATATTAATCTTTGATAGAACAAGAATACAATTGTAAAATGATCAAGATATGAAATTGGATAGCATTAGAAGGATAATGGAATATAATAAAGGAATTGCATGCATTTTTTCCAGCCTTTAGTTTGCAAAAACATCTTGTTAGAAGCAACAAAGAATGTTGATTGGGATGTTTAGCTTGAAAATAATTTGTTCTATAACACTAGATATTACTTAGGACAATATCTACCTCGCAAAGAGCTACAAGCATTAGACATGAAGCAAGTTCCTGGGCTTTGTCTCGTATGCTAGTAATCAGATGTGCTTGTCGCTTCTCATCGAGGCCCTCGGATTCCACAATTTCAACTTGAGGTGGCTCCTGGGGATACTGCAACGATAATGGGATGATAAGCACATTTATAAAAATTTAAAAATAAATAAATAAATAAATAAAATCCATACTCACTGTATTTATTATTAACAGTAACAGTAAAGCAATGCAAAATCTAATTGAATTGCAGTTAATTCTCTAACAAAGTTAGTATTAGGTGGAAATGTTGTTGAAGGCCTAAATGGTCAACTGAGGCACTGCAAGCGGGAGACTCATGGCTTAGAATGCAATATCAATCGGCATATCGGCCCGGCAGAAACATGATACGATACGGCATCACATATCGGTATCGAGGCTATATCGGCCCGTATCGGTCAAAAAAAATTGAAAGCAAAAATAAAAATAAAAATTGAGATATCCAAGAATCTATCCTCTTTTTTTTTTTGTGTGTGTTTTGACCATGTATCGGACGGTGTATCTGACCATTCTTTGATAAGAATATTGTCTGTCAATTTTATTTTATTTTTAAGGTCAACTAAATGGGCCCTAATTGAATGCAGATCAAGCATGATTTGGTGAACTAGGGCCCATTGCATTGAAATACAACAAAAAGAAGATGAAAATATAAAAAAGAAAGTGAAGGTTTACCCTTCTTTCCAATTTTCACATAATAGTCCACTTCACTTTGATTTGTCGAATTCCATTCAAATCATTTGTTTTGATCCCAAAATAGTCTAGATCTAGCCTAAAATGAGTTTTCAAGCTTCTTCCATGATTTAAATGAAAAAAAAAAAAAAAAGAGGAGACATGAGTGAATTTTATTTTATTTTTGAAAAAAATCAAAATTGGGCTTTTATGGGTGTAGTGGCCTATATCGGCCCCATATCGGTGCCGATACGCCCTACATCAGCCGATACAAACCAATACGGGTCATTTTTTTCGTATTAGGCCTATACGACCCCATATTGCAAATCGGTTGATGCCGATGGATACGACACAGCCATATCGGCCGATACGATACGAATATTCATATCCATAGGGAGACTAGACTTTTCAATGAGACTAGTGAGCTCGCCTCTCATGCGTGCAGTGAAAGGATCAAATTCAGCCATGCATGAGGAGATGTAATGAGCTAGTCTTCCCCAGAGCTAAACCATTAAATCCCATGCCCATCCGGGCAATGCTTGGTGACTGAAGCTCTCGCTTCGTAAGTGAAGGCCATGCCTCTTTCTCAAAAGGCAGGTGTTGAGTGCAGAGTGGCCTCGTAAATGAGCGAGCAATAAAATATGCCAAGTGGTGAATTGGAAGTGACATGAGTGAACACAACAAATGACCAAATTACTCACTGTATAGGGTGGTAACAATTAGAGACATCAAAGTCACTCAACATTACACTCTTATTTGGGAGGCCAAGTGGTGTGTGTGCTCCAATTTCAAAGGAATGTAAGAGATGATGAGGTTTGAGGGATACATAAGCCTCCAAGACCAGCTAGTGACTACTAGTGATCGTGATGGAAGTGGAGCTTTGTGAGAACAAGGAGTTTTTGGTGAAGTCGTTCTAGAGAGAAGAAAGAGAAAAAAGGGAGCCCCTACTACCCCAGTTTGGTAACCTAATAGGCCCCAAAAGGTGGTTACCTCCAGTTTGCTTATTGGAAAGGATAAGGTTCTTGCCATGAACTACCGAAGGAGCATAAGGATGACCACTATAAATGTTTGCATCCTTCATTCATTTGTTTGAGAATTGAGAAATTGATGGGTCTTCATGATTGTTGTCTATGAGAGATCTTTGAAGCACTTCATGATGGACTGATTAATGCCAAAGATCATCAATGCTCTTCTTGAAGCTTCCAATTGGGAGATGAACAAAATAGGGGGTTTGCTTATGGGCTGTGTCGAGGTTAACCTTGCTAGCGAGGCTATGGGCAACATGGAAAGAGTAGAACAGTAGGACATTTAGAAACAAGGAGGGAACTCTGGAGATCTTCCAAAAATATATATATAATAATAAAATAGGGGGTGGGCTTATGGGCTGCGCGGAGGTTAACCTTGCTAGCGAGGCTATGGGCAACATGGAAAGAGTATAACAGTAGGACATTTAGAAACAAGGAGGGAACTCTGTAGATCTTCCAAAAATATATATATAATAATAATC
Organism: Magnolia sinica; assembly: GCF_029962835.1. NCBI lineage: Eukaryota > Viridiplantae > Streptophyta > Magnoliopsida > Magnoliales > Magnoliaceae > Magnolia > Magnolia sinica. Next base: position 9,028,646 of record NC_080578.1, on the reverse strand, counting down.
ATGGGATGTATGCTTGAAAGAGTTTGCTGGGAACTATAAAATGATTATGAAGGAAAGTGAGGCGATGAGCCTCTGTTGCTGTGGATGATTGCCGATCATCTTTCCCTCTAGCTCTTGAAGTGTTGTGTTGGCCCTTCACTTTTTAATAAACTATTATTACTATTAAGGAATACCGGATTGCCCTTTCCTTCTGTAGCATTCATACTAAAGGCCTTGGATACAAATTGCAACTATATTGCTTTCAAGTAGGACGCAACTGTGAGGTGAAGGTACCACCTCATTATTAATACTAGGAAATTCGATCAGCTTTTGCCATTTCCTCTTGATTGAAAAGAAATCATGATTTAACTTACTTGTGCATCCAAATTCTTAATTCTTTGTGCAGAAGCAGTCTCTAGAAGTTGCATATTGCTTTTTACGCCCTGCCTAAATAGAATATGCAGCAGAAACCAGCAATTATACCACTTTGTCATTCACAGTTTCACCATCGTGCCATTTGCTATTGCCATTTTGTCTATGAACGATCCAATTGTGAAAAGAAGAAGAAGAAGAAGAAGAAGAAGAGAGAAACAAATTACAATATCCTTAAGAGCACAATGATTGGTACAAATATGAAACTCAATGTCAGAAGTGCTTCTTCTACTGCTTTTTTTTTTACCTGGCTACTTGCTCGGATCTCAAGAACAGCTTCAACAAACTGCAACACAAAAACAACGACACAGTCAAAAAAGACGTTGCACAACCTTAAGAGTCTGACAGTGAAACAATAGTCACAACCAAGGTTCAAAATATCGTTTGAAACATATCAAAATGTTGAATGAATTGATTGAGATACATTCCTGACATGATAATATACTTTTTGATACTCGTAGTGACAAATCTCTTTCTCAGAAATTTCTTGGCCCTGGAATTTTCTTAGGTGATTTTCAAATTTCAAGGTTTTCTTGGTATATTATTAGGAAAATCCAGCCAAAAATAAAAATATTTCTTGTAAATTATAAAATAATTTTAGAATGAGTGTATTTATATTTATATCCCGAATTCATTAAATTTTTTTAGACTATTTTCTGAGTTAATATCCCAATAGAAATGCGATATTTAAAAACTGCCAAGATTTTGATAATCTTTAATATTGTTTCATGCATCTATCTCGACAATTTCAAAATCCTCAACGATATTTGTCACACTGCTGATACTATCAACCTTGGTGCGATATCAAACTCCACTTATCATGGGAGGAATGCATCCAATACCATGCATTTGTATCAAAATGCATCACTGATTGAAACTTGAGACAGACGATCTGAATGGATACAAATGATACATTATCCATATGCATGTCATTTGTGTGTGTTTATATGAATTACCAGTTGAATTTATCATGACACATTACAGTATTTTGGACCTTGGTCACAGCAAAGTATGCAATCGAATGCTGCAAAAACCAGTTTGCAGCTAATCAACTCATATTTCAGATATACAAAGTATAAATAAAATGGACAACCGTAGTATTTACCAAAAATAAATAAATGCCGCATATGGTTTAAATAAATAAATAAACCAATGACATATGAAAAGATTGATCGTTGCCAACAGTAATTGAAGCTGATATTCACGGAAGCCCGAATTTTTCGCATCGGCGCAAGTGCTTGAGTTGGACACGTGGCACAGTGGTCCATGATCCATGCCGCCCAGCAAATTTCCGGACCCTTTCCCCATTTTATCCTGTCTGCTGCCCCTACTATTTTCAACCACCCATTTGTATCTCACCATTTAGGCATTTGGGACCGTCCAACCGCCGGGATTTTTCCACCGTGGACGATCTGTGGTATGACCCATCAAACGAATGGCACGGATCACTGCGCCGTGTATCCGATTTTTTGTCAGAACGCGATAGGGAACCGGGGCAACTGCAATCGGCAAACCCTTCGGTGTGAAAGAGGAGAAAAGAGATCACCTGTTGCGACGAATCGTCAGCCGTCCGAGGCCTTGTGTGGACGTTGATGTGCGGCGGGAATTGTTTGATGACGTGGCAGTCGTTTCCGTATACGGCCTGAACCGCCTCGACCTCGGCCAGAACTTCTTCTTCTTCTTCCATCGAGCTGCGGAGCGGCAGAAGATACCTGGAGACGCTCTTTTTTTTTAGATTTCGGGCGGTAGCTTTTATAGGGTACGCCTTGGGTTGTATGGTATACACCGCACACCTCTTTGGATCGTTTCGGCGGGTTTTGAATTCTGAGAGTAGGACCATTTTTTCTGTAATCTCTACCGTTCGTCTGCTTAATTCCAATGTGGATAGACTGTGAACCAGAAATCTCAGAGATCGGAATATCTTGTGTGCTTATCATGTGAATTTTTTCAGTTGAACGTGAGCCTGTTGTTCTGGTGTTCTGTCACGTTATAATCCTCGTTAACTTGAATTTTCTCCACTGTATATGGAAGTGGATCGTCCCATTCCTGGCGATAGCCATTGATCCGTAGGGGATAAGATCGTCCAATTAAGATGATTTGAGAATGGAGGCAGGCCTAGGCGCGGTGGAGCCTCCACGTAAATAACTCAACATTTTAAGCGTGATAAAAACGAGAGATAATTATGAAAATCTGCCTTTCGTTTTTTTTTTTTTTTTTTTTAAGGAGGACACAGGGTGTCCACTTCTTTTTTAAAGTGAGACTAACTCCTGCAAATACACTAATCATCCACATCAATGTGTATCATGTAAAGCCAATGTGGAGAATCGAACCTTTATCTATTGGGTGTATCAGGTAAAGTCAATGAGGAAAATCGAACCCTCACCTATTGGGAGCAGGGAGCAAACCTACTGTAAATATTCTGCCTATCTTTTGATTTATATCTTAGTAGGCACCTACTTTCATGTATTTTGAGTGGGCAACCTATCTTTCTTGCCTCATTATTGCATTTTCGCCTGCCGTCTACAACAATGGACTACTCATAAGATAAGATAACCATATTTTTTTTAAATACCAAATTATCCTCACATATAAATATGAGAGAAAATTATATTTTTACCATCTTATCATCCCTCTCTCAGATCATTTCAACGACGTCGCCTTCCAATTGGACCGCTGCCTCGAAATTAGTTATCATCTCATATCTCTCTCTCTCTCAACCTCTAATCTCAATTGTCCCTTTGTCGCGATGTCTCATCTTGACTCTATCTCTCTCATGATCAGTATCCTTAGAGCATTTATCTCCATAGCTTAGAAATCCGATTGAAAATTTTGCTCACATTCTCCCATCTCAGCTCTCTTTACCCATCTCCTCATAGCTCAAAATCCCGATTGGAGCTCCAAGCAATGAACATACCTTAAACCCCCCTCTTGTTCTCCCATTGACCTCGAAAAGTATAAATCCTAACCTATGTGGTTGTAATGGCGTAAAGCGTCGATATTTATAGAGTCGATGTGCACCACAAGGCCTATGTGCTTTTAAGCATCCATTGCTTTTGAGATTTGTAATTTTGTTTATGTTTATGTGGGACCCTTTTGACTTTTCTATTTATTTACATTGTAATGTGGTGAGTGTATTTCTTTACATTGTAGTGTGGCGAGTGCATGGGACACAATGACCCAAGCATGCACTAACAAAATGAAGGTGGGTCCTTTACGACAGAAAATCCTATTCGAATTTAGGGATTATGGTAGATTATGAATTTTGGCACCCTAACTCATCTCGAATTTGGAGTTTTTTGAATTTGAGAATTTTAGTACCCTAATCCCAAATCAAAATTTGGAGTTTTGAAATTAGAGATTTTGGTACCTTATTCCCACTTCAATTTTGGGTACTTGAATCCTAAATTTGAATTTAGGGGTGCTTGAATTTTGGAGTTTTTTTAGAATTGAAGATTTTGGTACCCTGCTCGCATTTTGAATTTGAGAGTTTTGATGATTGGTTATTGAAATGTATACAGTTTTAGGTGCATGCATTCTACTGGTTTCCTATATTTGTATGCAGTCCATATATGCCTCTTGTAACTGACACTCGGTATAGATATGCCATATGTGCCTCTTGTAATGCATTCTTAGCGTGCAATCCGTATCTGCCGTTTGTATCTGATACCTGCTATAGACATGCTATATGTGCCTTTTGTAACACATACTTGGTGTGCAGTCCATACTTGCCTCTTGTAACTAATACATGGTGTGCAGTTCATATATGACCCTTGTAAATGATATTTGGTATGCAATCAATATCTGGTTCCTGTAACTGATATCCGGTATGCAGTCTTTATCAGTCTCTTGGATTTGATGCCTAGTATATACGTTTATAACTAGGGCTAAAAGTTGGGCGGGTTCAACCCGACTGACCCGTGACTGACCTAACATTGTGTTGGGCTTGGGCAGGATGTATCGAGTCCAGTCTCAAGCTTGGACTATACAAACATCAGCCCGATAAAACTTGGGCCGGGCTTGGGTTGAGGTCTCGAGTTGCCCAACCCAACCTGGACCCGATCAGTATGTAAGTTACTAATTATAATTGAGTGTGGATCGTCTGTGTTGAAGGCATGGGCAATTCTAGTGCCATCGCTAATAATATACGCTAGATTTCTCTATCCCAGATAGATGGCGTGCCACACAACACGACTTTTAAAGGAGTAACTGTCCTGTATTTTAGCTTGTTTGTTTAGAAAAAATGAAGTTCTTTACGATAAATAACTACATATATAATTAATGAAATCTAGTGCCGTCGAGTTTCATTGGTCCACGTCATTTCCGACGACTGAAGCTAATAATATACGCTAGATTTCTCTATCCCAAATAGATTGCGTGCCACACAACACAACTTTTAAATGAGTAGTAGTCTTATATTTTAGCTTGTTTGTTTAAACAAAATGAAGTTCTTTATGATAAATAACTACATGTATAATTAGTAAAATTGTAGATAGAAAAAATAAGTGTATTGAAATATAATAGACTAATGTAATAACCAAAATGCTAGCATGTATCGACCTGACCAACCCGACTAACCTGACCGAGCCCGCTTGGGTTGGGCTTGGGTTGAGAATTCCCAACCTGAGGTTGGGTTGGGTTGGGTTGGGTTGGGTTAGGGTTAAGGTATAGGAACCTTGGGTTGGGCTAGGGTTAAGCACCAACCAGACCCAACCCGCCCGACTTTCAGCCCTATTTATAACTGTATAAACTATAAGTGTGTGTAACTGTGTGTAGGATGTCTTTCATTTAAGTCTGCATGCAACACCTGCTATAACTGCTACAACTATTGTATTGTTTGCATCTTATGTGATCCGAATTCATTTAAGTTTGTATGCAACGTGTGTAACTATTATAACAACTGAATTGTTTGCATCTTATGTGACCCAAATTCATTTAATATCGTATGCAACATGTGTGGTTGTTATAAATGTTGTAACTGTTGTACTGTTTGCATCTTGCGTGACCCAAATATACTGGGTTGTGTAGGATAGCTTCACCCGAAGACATTAATGTGGCCCAAATACACTACAAAGGAAAGTTCACATTGGCGCCATCGAAGAAGTTGGAGTATGTTGACAGATATGTGGAAGAATTTGATTTAGACATTAAGAGAACTTTTTTAATGAACCTAAAATGCCAAGCATGTAACCTGGCAATCTGTATATAGAATGAGATAATTGAAATGAAGTGCAGGTTGCTAGTAAAAAATGTCTTGAATTGAGGATGGGAGTATCCCGATCTGATGCTGAGATGATGCAGATGTTCCATCTCTATCATAACATGAACATAACACTGTATCTATATATTACAGTGCGTGGCTTTAAAGACTGACTTTGTAGACTCAGTTGATACAATATGCATTCTTTTTGTTTGAACTTTTTAGTTGGATACAGTTTTGGATATGTTTGATTCCATACAATTTTGGATAACTTTGATTTCATATATTTTGGACTGTTTGATTGGGTACGGTCTTGGATATGTTTGTATAATTGGTTGTTAATTTCAAGATTCAAGTTCAATTTTTTATTTTATGGCTGTTGATTTTCAAGTTTAGGGTGTTCATTTTTACATTTGTTTGACTGCTCGATTTAGGATTGGGTATTGATTTTAGATATATACAACTGCTAGTTTCAGATTTGAAACAATTGTTTTGATGTTCGTGATTTATTTGAATGCCCGCTTCGGTTTGTAACATCTTACAGGTTCGAGGTTTACATATGTACGTTCAAATTTAGATTTGTTTGGTTCGGTGATTTAAGTTCAATTTTTAATTTGTATGCCTGATGGTTTTAGGTTTTGATGTTAAAACATTATTTGGATACTCATTTTAGGTTTCAGTTTATATCAGTGTACAAGTTTTGAACAATTGTTTTAGCTGTTCATTATAGGTTTCATGTTTACACATGTATGTTGATTTTATTTTTTTGTTACTCATTTCAAGTTACGGTTTGTAACATCTAACGAGTTCAGCTTGATCATCACACGTTCATTTTTTTTATTGTTTAACTGCTTGTTTTAGATTTCATTTTATAAGTAAATTATGTTCATTTGTATGACAGGTACATACGAGCTGAGTGATGAGCAGGATGCATGAGCTGAGTGATTGCCAATTATTAATTTTTTATTTCATATTAATGTAAATTATATAATCATAAGCAAAATAAGTTGTACAAATTTTTATTTTAAATTTTTTGACTACTTTCCCAACAACTACTATCAGATGTATTTATTCTAGTTATCAATTAAACGTGGTTTATTGATATGTATTTATGTGTGTGAACTGTTATCAAGCGGGCCTCATCATTTGTGTATTTATTCTTGTTATCAATCAAATGTGGTTTATTGATATGTATTTATGTGTGTGAACTGTTATCAAGCGGGCCTCATCATTTGTGTATGTGCATGATCTTAACTGGCCACTGGCCATCTGTTTTCACATCTCGTATCAGGCCCTCGTATAAAAATCAACTATATTAGAGGCAAACATGGCTCACAACAGCCAAATTACATTCGGCAAGCCCTTGCCCTTTCGGTGGGCTCCACCTTTATGCACGTGTGTGATTTGCCCATTCATCTACTTTGACAACTCATATTATGGCCTCATGCAAAAATAAATCAGTTATATTTTATCCAGATGCGGTCTACAATAACAAAACCAAATCAAGATGATGGGCATTGGTGAAACCTTCATTGAGTATAGGTAATAAGCCTGTGAAATGCCCTTACAAAACAAATGGATAACATGAATCATTTTGTAATTTGTATGCTAAAGGTGAGCCCAAAACTCTACTATGAAAGCAAGCAGATCACTTTGAGGTCTGACGCTGAATTGTTAGTTAAGTTAAACAAATCACTTTTTCATCGTATTTTTAAATGGTAGGCATGTATTCATAAATATTTCTAAACGATGCATGTATTTGAGAATAGACCAAAAGGTATGTGGTTTTCGTAATCAACACCATGATATGTGCCACCATTTATATATTTCCAGTTCATTTTAAGGCATGAGTTAAAAAATGAAGTAATCTATGGCTAAAGTGGACCTCGACATGGAAACCAGTGGAGGCATGAGTTAAAAACTGAAGCAATCCAAGGCTAAAGTGGACCTCAATGTGGACACCAGTGGAGCGATTGAACGTGCACCCACGGTAAAAATTTATATATATATATATATATATATATATATATATATATAAAATAAAAATCCTTAGGGTTACATACTTATGAACCGTGTGACCTTTAAAAAAAAAAAAAAACATGCACACACACTCACGCCGTAGTGGGATTTCACCACCTATGGATACTCGAACTCTTGACCTCTTGACCGGGTGTTGAAACTCTCGAGAGTCTACCACCGGAGCAAGAGTAAGGATCCTGGACTGTGTGACCTAATAGACAAGTTGGGTGGCAAATAAACATTAATGTAAGCTTTAAAATGGCTTCATTTTTTGGGATGTCCATAAGTGAGCTTACAAGGCCAATCAACTTGTGGATATGAAACATACATCAAGGTGATATCCACGGGGTTATAGGACGAGCCTGCCACTTCCATGGGGCACAAATATGGTGGATCCCCGGATCCTCCGAGGTGGGCGGGACCCATGATTGTGGGGTTCATCGCGGCTAGAGGTGTAAACGAACTGAGCTAGGTTGGTTAGCTCACTCGACTCAATTCGAAAAAGCTCGATTTGACTTAGTTTGAAGCTCAGCTCGAGCCGTGTCAAGCTGATTTTTTTAGCTCAAAAATGAGTTCGAGCTAGCCCTCGCTTGACTCGACTCGGATCAAGCCCAGCTCGAATCCAACCAGTCAAGTGACTTGGTTGCTTTGATATTGATGTTGCTCACCAAGTGTTTGATGACATGACTCAAAGAAGTGTGGCTGGTGGCAAGGAAGGTATGTATATGAAACCAACACTCTTTAAAAAAAAAAAAAAATTTATGTTGCTTCAAAGGTTGTTTGATAAAATACGTGTAAAACCATTGCTGCCGTCTCAAATACAATAAGATTTTGAAGGTGCAGTCCAAGTGTTTGTGAAAATGCTACAATGGCAAACTCGGCTCGAACTTGGCTCGAACTGGTCCGAGCTGCTGATCAGACCGAGCCGAGCTGGCCAGTCAAGCTTGAGAACCGAGCCGAGCTGAGCCAAGTTTGAGTTGATGCAAGTGGCCGAGCTTGACTGGGTTTGACTTGAAGTACACCCCTAATCACAATATTATTAAGAAAATGAAGTAGATCTAAATCATACCCAGATCTTTAGCTCAGGTGGCAGACTGAGTGGAAGATACCCTAGGTCTTGGCATCGATCCCCTAGAGGAGTAGGCTAACACTGAAGTGTGAACTGAAAGCGGATGTACTGACGAGCTAACAAAAAAAAGTACTTGACTGCTAAAAACCTCTCGTGAGCCACAAAATATATGTGATCAAAATGATATTTGTTGGCATTAGTGTGAAGATATAATGCCCAACTCATCCATCTATTTTTTCCCGATCATGTCACGACATTTGCCCCAAAAATGAAGTGGATCTTATAGTTAAGTGGGCCACGCGATAGGCGAAAGTGGCTAGAGAAATGCCTGCCATTGAAATATTTCTGAGGTCCAACGTAATGTTTATGTGCCATCCAAACCGTTCATAAGATCATTCCAATTAGGATGAACTGACAACAAAAAGTTACTAGCGTAATACAACATTTCCGTGGCCCAATAATGTTTCAATGGTGGGCATTCAATCCCCACTGTTTTCCTGTCGTGTGGATCACCTGAATTTTAGATTCGTCTCATTTTTAGTCAATTGTCATGGCATGCTGAAAAATTGGATGGACAGGATAGATTTATCACAAATATCATCATGGTGGCCCCACCTAACTTTGTGGTCTGATTGTGAGAAGTCCATCCACCACTCGCATGAAAAAGTGGGGAGGGAAATACTATGTTGAAGTCTTCTCGGTATGCTTACGTGATATCCAAGCAGTTCAAAAAGGTCATTCACTCTGCCCTGAACAGAAATATTAGCTACTTCTGTGCCTTGAAAATATTTCCACCACTTATGTTTAATCCCCACTGTTTCCTGTCATATGGCTTACCTTAATTTTGGACCCTCCTCAATATTTTATTTCATGTTCTAATATAAGCTGGTTAAACAGGTGAAAATGATGCATTTCTCGCAAACATCACGATGACCTCATCTAGTTTTTGATCGCCGGCAATCAGCATCCATGGATGAATCTGAAAACACTTTTTACATGTGTAATGCAGTCAAATAATGTAAAAGAAAACACTGGATTCATTGCTCATAGTCACGTAGCTGCGTGACCACTGCTTCCACCGGTGAACTACCTCGCGTGTATGAGATCCACAAGTCCTGTCCGTAATGTTTGAGCATGACCTATGATCCTATCCATCCGAAGCTCAGGTGGACCTCACTTTAGGAGAATGTAAAATCATGCTTTCATCTTTTCTTGAATTCACATGGTCGGGCCCAATTGAATTTTAGAACAAGGGTTATTTTTGCAATATCCCTTTGTGCCGTAATTCACATTAAAAGAGCCAATTGCATAGTAAACGTTTCTTATTCATAATGTATATCTGTTTTTCCAGCTCACTCTGGGGCATGAGCTCGAAAGTGAAGCATGTCCAAAGTTCAAGTGGGCCATACCTAAAAAGAAGAAGAAGGGGAATAATGACATTCAGCATTAAAATGTTTTTATAGCCCACAATGATTATTTATTTGTCATCCAACCTATTCATAAGGTCACACAAATATAAATGAAGGAAAAATACAAATTTCAGCCTAGATTCAAAACTTCTATGCTCCAAACAAATCTTTAGATATATTTGAATTTTGGGCTCATGCCCTAAAATGAGGTGGAAAGATGAAAGGACATGTGGATAAGACACATACATCACAACATGCTGCCACGGTGTTTATTCAACACACCATACTTACACACAATCTGCCTCGGCAGTATAACATAGATAGGACGCATATATCATGACATACCCCCTATGGAGTTTAGGCAATGCGCTATACACACCGTTGGGGGCGTTAATGGGCTGGGCTTGGGCCCAACAAAATCAGAATTTTCAACATGCCCGGTCCGATAGCTTGACCCAGGACATTCAAAATCTGGGCTGAGACCAACCTCCCGTTGACAGCCCTACTCACCATGCTCTCTGGCACTCAGCTAATGAGGTGTACAATGCAGTCAGAGGATGTGTAAAAGCGAAATTATCTATTTTAACTAACGGTAATTATATATTAGAAATCTTATTATTTACTATTGTTATGGGTAAAAATGAATAAGAAAGGTGAAGTCAGCTTAAACATATGTATTTGTCTTGTAGCCAGCCTTTATTAATCTTGACTAAGGAGCTCTTCAATGGCCAAATAGTGATAATGAGGAGACTTGCAAGAGGATGAAGTATTCTCATTTCCTTTGACAATATACAAGAGCTGAGCCCTTTTACCTCATCCATTTCCAAGTTCGTGCAAGGAGATCTATCTATGATTTACTAAGGCACGTCTGAACCGGGCATTCGAGTTGTGATCCCATGCATGGGGCCGTATATCTCAAAATTTATAACGAAATCCCTACATTGTATGATAAGATGAAGATGATGATCATTCCTGATGTCATTCATACCTCATCAAGGAAGGGAGTTCGGCCTCAATACTCAAAGACAATCTTCACGAGCAGGTTGACCATAGCCCATATGAGAGCCTAGTTCAATGAGCTCTTCCTCATCACAATTGTGAGATCAGCTTGAATGCTCGACTTCAGTCTCCTATTACATGTGTCTTTCGACCTCGGCTACTTAACCTTACCATTGCTGAGGATCTCGCGAAATGGCTGAGAAATGTCTGCTAAATCTATGCCTTTGATTCAATAAGCATTTTCATTTACGTAATCGAATCGTGGCCTATAAATAAAGGTTTCATCTACAATGAAAGGTACACACCAGTAAATCCTCAACTCGATTGAATCCAGTTTGCAAGATTTTGACTTAAGCATCGGAGGGTCCCCTTCTACAGCCTTGGTCTCCTTTATTTTTCTCATGTGCAAGTGCTTGGAGGTTGAGCAATAGCTGACCAAATTTACATCAACAACAATGTCAACAGCTTTGGACAATTTTACCTAGAAAATTAGTTTTTATGAAAGTCATTGACCAGAAGCACACAAAAATTTCCAAAACCAGTATGCTTTAGGCATTAAAAATTCGAGTTACCCACTGAAGTGATTTTTATCATTTCAAAAACTCGCTGGCCATATTCATCTTCCCAATATCTCTCTTTCCTCCTGTCCACATGTACTGCACGTGCCACAGCCCTTGTTGCTTAACACACGCAAACTTATTGTTTAACAGAGATCAAGATCTCCAGTACAGAATTCATGTTGACAGTAAGGAAAATAACTCATTTTTAGGCGTCTATCAAACATGACTTAAAGCATTCTCCAAAAACTATGGCAGCGGCATTAGTTTTTTTTCCCCTAAAAGTCGGAAATAGTTCATCCGCGGTGGAGTTCATCATATCAACGGTCCGGATCACCGGATCATGGTCCCACTCCTTGTGTCTCCCGACTGAGAACAAATACTAACAGCAGGGAAGAGGTTCATCCAACGAATTCGGATTGCGCACTGAGTAACTCAAGTACACTTTTATCTTGCCGAGTAAACTCTGTTGGGCCCACAGTGAATGTATGTGGTTTATCCACGCCGTCCATCCGTTTTCCAGCTTATTTCCGGGGTTGATCCTAGGATTGAAGCATATGCGAAGCACAAGTGGACCACACCACAGGAAACAGTGGGCATAATGATTTCCACCGTTGAAACCTTCACAGGGCCCACAGTGATGTTTATTTGTCATCAAAACTTTTCATAATGTCACGAAGATACTTATGATGGGAAAACACAAATATCAGCCTGATCCAAAAATTATGTGGCCCCCAAGAAATTTTCAACGGGTAAACGTTGAATTCTACACCGTTTCCTGTGGTGTGGTCCACTTGAGCTTTGCATATGATTCATTGTTGGGATAAGGACCTAAAATCATTTGGTAAAATGGATGGATTGAGTGGATAAAATGTATAAATCACGGTGGGCCTCACAGAGTTTACTCAGTACGCGTAGTGAGTTACGGAGGAAATCGGAATACGTACTGAGTTACTCAGTACGCTCTTATCGCACCGAGTAAACTTAGTTGGGCCCACATTGAATGTATGTGGTATATCCACGCCGTCCATCCGTTTTTCCATCTAATTTAAGGGGTTGAACCCAAAATTGAAGCATATCTAAAGATCAAGTGGATCATACCAAAGGAAACAGTGGGGATAATGATTTCCACTGTTGAAACCTTTCTAGGCCCCGCAGTGATGTTTATTTGTCATCAAAACTGTTCATAGTATCATACAGACATGGATTAACGGACAAAAAAATATAATCTTGATCCAAAACTTCCGTGGTCCCCAAGAAATTTTCAACGGTATAAGTTCAATTCAACTGTTTCCTGTAGTGTGGTACATTTGAATATTTTATATATTTAATTTTTGGTCTCAAGATCTAAAATTATCTGGGAAAATGGATGGACCGATCGGATAAAATACATAAATCATGGTGGACCTGACAGAGTTTACTAATTACGCTAAGCGTAGTGAGTTACTCACTACGTAATTCGCTTCCGTTACTGAGTACGCAATCCGCTTACTCATCCAACAGCATTTCGTCCCACACCTCGTCCCTATAAAAGCCTCTCTGCCATATCCACTCTGTTTACGCTAGGCCAATCCCAGATTAAACCTTCTCATCCCTTCTAATCCCTCAAATCGAACACGTCCCATGCAAATTTGAAGGATTAGGGTGGATTTGATGGGATTTAAATGTAATGATGGTGTTGTCAGCGGATTGTCTTGAGATACATGGGATTGGGATCAGATCACCGATTCTGTTTGGCACGCCAGGCCAATCCCCGGATTTGACTTCCAATCCCTTCCAATACCATCCAATCCCTTCCAATCCGACCGGCCAAACGGCGCTAAGCGTAGTGAGTTACTCACTACGTAATCCGCTTCCGTTACTGAGTCCGCAATCCGCTTACTCATCCAACAGCATTTCGTCCCACACCTCGTCCCTATAAAAGCCTCTCTGCCAGCGCGCTCTTTCGGATAGGCTATGCGGCACGGGGGGTGCTACCGTGCACTGTTTTTAACCTCCCGCCACCTGTTTCATCTCCCTCCGTACCTTATCCTGCGCACACCTCCGCCATGGCAATGCTCGCATTTCCAAAAGCCCTCTCCGCTATAAAAACCCACGGAACTCATTTCCCGTTTTTCTACGGCCTAAACCAAAACCCTAGCCGATTATCCAAGCTCCTCCCTCGCTGTTCCTCACCTCTGTTCAGGAAAACCGGAGTCTTAGCAGTAAGCACTTCCACAACATCTCCCCGCCAAACGGAAGAACCGAAACCAAACGCCGCAGCTTCCATCCCCACGTTTCAGCAGGCGATTAAGCGTCTCCAGGTAGAAATCGATCATTTCTACTGAAAACTTCACCTCAAACTTATATACATTCACTCGTCAATCCAGTTATAGTTTCTTTCTCGTTTTGTTGTAGTACAATTCAAATGGATTGGATGTGAACGAAGATCTTAGTTAATTGTCTGTGCTAACACTGTTGCTGAGTGTTATGATTTTGAGCATGTCGAATGTCCATTCATGAGTAACTTCATGAAATGCAATGTTGAATTATTTGGTTACTATCGATTCTTGCATGTGGTCTGTTTAGCAAGTGAATTTAGCTTAGTTTCAATCACATGGAATTAAACTGAGCTATGAGCATCCAATGGTCATGTCCTTTGAAAATCAATGTCAATTTTCTATTTGATTTTATTGCATTTGTCTCAAAGTCAAGAAACTTACTTGCGTGATGTGAACAAACAGCTAGATCAGCACTTTACACATGTAAAATCCGTACTCGAAAGAAGTATAGTTCACTGCGTCTCCATGTAGGAGCTGGTATTTCTCATTAATTTTTCTTCTTTAAACCTTAAAGTTGTATTTGCATGCAAGTTGGGTTTCAGTTTCTCTCTCTTGATTTGTTCCAGTGGAATTCAAATGCATTGGTTGGGAGCTAAGATCTATCATTGTCACTGGGTGCTATAAGTTCAAGGACGTCCTTCATGGCTAGCTTTATGAAATTCCATATCAACTCATTTGGTTACTATTGATTACTGTGTGTGGAGTGTAGACTGTTTGGCAAGTGAATTTAGTTTTTGCGTGAAATGAAACTAACGTCCAAGCATCCAATGGCGTGTCTTTTGAAAATCAAGGTCCATTTTCTATTGATTTTGTTGTGTTTGTTTCAAAGTCAAGAAATGTATTTGCAAGTTTTGAACAAAAGAAGCATAGTGCGCTGCTCTGTCTTTTTCCTGCAAAATTTGCAGTCCCGATTTGTCGTTCAAGGTAAAGGCAATATATTTTTGTTCTATTATTTGGGTGACGTGCGTTCTTTGGTTGTAGGACTATTGGGCTTCTGTCGGATGTGCTGTAATGCAATGTAGCAACACGGAGGTAGTGTTCTTGCCAAGCTTTCTTTTCATCACCAGTTTAAGATATTCTTCAAATTGTAGACAAAATATTTTTCTTATTGGCCCATTTTTCCATCTTCCTAGTGCATGGTGGTAAATGAGATTTGAATTGCATTCTTATGGGATTATCAATCCATTAATCAGGTTGGAGCTGGAACTATGAATCCCCTGACTTTTTTGAGAGTTCTCGGTCCGGAACCATGGAATGTTGCGTAAGTATGCTTTGGGGGAATGAATTTGTACAATGCGATGCATCGGTAACAATCACCACTTCACTTTTGCAATTATCAAACGCGCACAACAATAATTCATTGCTCTTTCCAATGTAGGAGTGTTGTAAAGGTATCTTAAACAGTACATGTTTTTAATTTGTGAATTGGCATTATGTTGTTATATACAGGCATCAAGGTCTATCATAGCTGTAGTAGTTGATCGCTAGCATGAAAAGTGGTAGAATTCATTCTTTCCAAGATATGCTAAAATTGTTACGCAATGGTTACAATAGTAACCGTTACACGTTACAGGGGTGTATAGAAAAAATGGCCCATAATGGCCCCGTAATGGGGCAGAAACAGGTTTTTTTTAAAAATATTATAAATATATATATATATATATAAATATATATATAAATAAGTTTTATAAAGGCTATAATAGTCATTATGGCCTGTATCATAACAGTAACGGTGGTGGTTGTTACGGCTACCATTACCGTTATGGAATACCCTGCTTCTTTCTCTCCCCAAAACCGCGGATTCAACATGAAATTCAAGTAGAATGTCTAAGGCATTTGCTAACCTTTTGTGTTTTCCAATTGGGATCATCACAAAAATTTGACACTTCATATACCTATTGTATTGGAAATGTTGCGTTTTCTGCATTGGTTGTGAATGCTTTGCTCTTGCTTGAGGTCTGGTTGTTATTTAATTATGCCAATCAACTCAAGATTTCATAGGTGCGAAGCCGGCCATGTCTTAAGTCACAACTTTTATTTTTCTTGATTCTGATACTTACCAAAAAATCACAGATTGTAATCCACTTGTTGATTGTAACCAACCTATGTAATTGACTATTAGATAGCGCCTGATTGTGATCAACCTATGTAGTAGTCTATTACATTGTGCCTGTGGGAGTTTTGTGCTCTCATTACCGGTCCCAAGCCCAGACAAAGGAGGGTTGCATTAGGTTGGCAGCTAGTGTGAAATTATGCCATAACTTCTATCATGAATCCGAACAATATGACATTCCAAGCTCACGCTAGGGGATTCTAATTATAGCCCTTGATAGAGTGGAATGATGCAACAATACTCATATAGCTGACCTCAATTATTCGGGATAAGGCTTAGATGATGATGATTCTGAAACTTATTAAAGAAATTGTTTCTATCAATTAGAGTTCTGCAGAACAATATTGCTTACTGCCATTCTTGACATGGAAGTTTCTGTTGGCAGGTACGTGGAACCCAGCATACGACCAGACGATAGTCGTTATGGGGACAACCCGAATAGGCTCCAACGCCACACTCAGTTCCAGGTTAAATTTAATTTCATATTATAGGTCCACATTTTATGATTGGAAGAAATCATAGTTGTTGCTAGGTAGATCAATGCTGAGAAAATTGGCACTTTATCCTTCTTTACTAGAGCCTTCTTTTCAAAATTATATTTTCACTTGATCAATCGCAGGTTATATTAAAGCCAGATCCTGGAAATTCACAAGACCTTTTTATTCGGAGCTTATCCGCACTAGGTAAGGAGTGATACTATTAGCAGTGTAAAGGGTCCTTTTAGTGGAATCTTTTCCGTGAGGTAGTTTCTTAAGTTGCAAAGTTTCCTTAATAACTTGCTCTAATTTGTAATTTCCTTTATTCGACGAGCAGGACATGGTTGCTATTGTTTCCATCTTTTTAATCCATATCCTGTACTTGTAACCGTTATCTTATTGTATCCTCTATTTGTAGCCGTATTGTTTTGTGTAATCACATGCATGCACAATTCTTGGAAGTCTCTCATCAACATAGCAGACCTCAGTTTTGTTCTGGTAATCCAGATTGCTGCCCTGTCGTGTCCCACCATTGATGAACCATGATAAAGAAAAATCTCCCTGACATCACATTGTAACCTTTTTATTGTGGCTACAAACGGTCTGGTAAGAAGAGAAATATCCAATGGCCCATTTTCAACTGAATAAAAAGTCCAATGCTTGGTGGCTGGGCTCTTCCAATCTGGGAGGATTCTAGGAATGCTTAATCCACGGTGCGATGTGTCACACACAAAAATGGTCTGGATTACCCAAGCATGGTCCCACTTTTCAGAATTGATAAGCAGTGAACATTGTGGAAAGCCTCAGATCACATCTCCTACAATTCGTCTTATATTAATATGCATATGATTTGATTTTTTTTTGTTCCTGTTGATAATATTTATTAATCAGCAGAAAAGACAAATGGTGATTCTAAAAAAAAAAGAAAAATAGTTCACCTTGAAAATATCGAATTCCAAGCTGGTCACTATTTGCTATATGTTTTTTAGTGAATGAATGCTCATTTTAAGTAGATGTGATTCAATCTTAGGATCTCTGGTTTCTGTATAATCTGTTATCTAGTACATGCTAATACTTTTACATACCTTCTTGGCTTGAGTTTCTGAAGCTAACATGCTTAGCAGGTATTAATGTGAATGAACATGATATACGTTTTGTGGAGGACAACTGGGAAAGTCCGGTAGGTCTTTTTTTATTCGAATTGACTGATTTATTTATTTATTTATTTTGTCGTCGTCGTCGTCGTCGTCGTTGTTGTTGCTGTTGATTTTATGTCTCTTTTCTTAGTATGACCTGGGCTAGATCAATTAAGTACGATTGAGAAGCTTGAGATACAGCTTGAATCGTAGCATGTACTCATGCTACACGAGGCAATAACTGGGAGCATAAGAGTACCTAGTTGATCTGGAATATTTTGGCATATTTACTGGCTCTTATTAGCAAACTCAATTTCCATCTATCTCTTTTTTAATTTCTTGAAATGTTGATAGGTTCTTGGGGCTTGGGGATTGGGCTGGGAAATTTGGATGGATGGGATGGAGATTACACAATTCACATACTTCCAGCAGGTATCTTAAGTCTTTTTGTAATTTTTATGTGTTTGTGCATCTCCCATGGTATTGAATCACTCCATTTGGTTCTGTTTTCTTGCTTCAGTTCAGGAGTTTTCTCCCAACTCAGATTGTCCTGATCTTTCTGTCTGTATCATAAAATGATCGTTGAATTCCCCATATTAAAGTGTTTTCAGTGCTCTACATGTTGTTTCTTTCAATTCTTTTCAGGCTGGAAGTCTTCAATTGCTGCCCATTTCTGTGGAAATTACTTATGGCCTTGAGCGTATCCTCATGTTGCTTCAGGTCAACTTAGTGTTTTCAGATCAGTAGCCATACCCTGTGAATTATTATTATTATTTTTTTCCCAGTGCTCACTTAGGTGATATATAAATGGCAGGGGGTTGATCATTTCAAGAAAATTCAATACGCTGAAGGAATTACTTATGGTGAACTGTTTTTGGAGAATGAGTGAGTTGCTTAGTATCTCACTGCTTATCAAATCCTCCCTCCCCCCTCCTCTCTCTCTTTTACTTTTTTGTTTTGTTTTGGTTTGTTTTTCTTTTGGACAATATGGCGGTGATGTCTTCCTTTGGTGCTTATGGAATGTGGTATTCTCTGGAATATCAAACCCGCTTTACCCTCATCACTTGGCAGACCAAGTAAGGCCAAACAACATCATTGAAAGCAGCATAAAGCTTTTTGAATTGTTAAAGTTGTTGTTGATACGGTTGCATTTCTACTCCATTTTTTAAAGGACACATGCATGCGGATAAATTGTCTTAGCTATCATAGTTAATTTACAACAGTGAATAACAGCGATTTGTATAGAATGGAGGATTTGTTCTCTGCAGATTGGTTTGGTTTGAAGTTATGTTGCATAATTTTTCCTCAGTTTGTATCTTCATGAACTATGAAAGAAATTATGGACCACAATGTCACTTTTTCGAGTTATTTCTTCTCGTTGCATCTTCTACTAGTTGTAATAAATTAATGTAAGGAAGTCAGATTGTCAACAATGTACTCATTTATTCTTCTATAGACATGCACACATAGTTATATGAAGTTTGCAAGTTGCAACTAGTATGCTTACCTATGCCCTTTTATTTTCTGTCCACACACACAAATACATATGTACACACTCACACACACACATTTCAAATTGAAACCTCTGACAGTCTGGCAATCATGATTCATGTTTAGACTATCGGTCCACAATGTATGGTTACCTAAGAATGGGTTCCTTTTCAGCAAATCTTTTGCTTTAACAATTTTTTGTTTTTTTGGTTATAATAGTATTATCCTCCTGCCTCATGGAATTACCCTTTTTCAGTCAGTAAATGCCATTCCTAGAGCATACTGCACCAGCTCTCACAGGAATATAATGTTCATTATTTGTGTTGCAGGAAGGAAATGAGTGCATATTATTTGGAGCATGCTGCAGTTAATAATATCCAAAAACACTTTGAAATTTTTGAAGAAGAAGCTCGCTCCTTACTTTCATTGGGCCTTGCAATTCCTGCGTATGTTTTGGAAGAACCATCAACAACTCTTTTTTATCTTAATTGGAAGTTAATTGTCAATGGTCTTTGTTAAAGTTGGCTTTTTCTCTACGACGTGTTAGGTATGACCAGCTTCTAAAGACTTCTCATGCTTTCAATATTTTGGATTCAAGAGGATTTGTTGGTGTAACTGAACGGGCTCGATATTTTGGTCGCATGCGCAGGTGAGACTACTTTCCTGGGTTATATTCCAGAGAAAATGGCATGATTGTTCCTTTCATAAGCATGTGAATGCTTGGATCAGGTTTTTATTAAGGGATCATTCCAAAAATATTTTTTTTTGAGAGATGACCATTTTTTTATTAGAGAGCCTCCAAAGGCGGAAAAGAATACACTGACACTACTTCAAACAAACCAAAAAAAAAAGGAGATCAGCAGGATTGACTGCTTTAACAAAGGAAGCCCATTCCGAAACATATACTTTGACCAAACCGATGACCTCATTCACTGAAGATAGCTTGTTTTGAAAGCATAGGCAAGTCTTCCAAATAATGCAAAAAATTCCCAACGCAATAAGCCTCCAAATTGCTCTATGCGATTTACCTGCAGTACCCTTGTGCCAAGAGGTGATTGAGTAACATCGGCATCGACCAGGATGGAAAAGGAGAAGAAAGTGCTCCCAGACTTGACGAACAAAGGGGCAATGGATGAAAGATGGTTGATTGTTTCCACATCAACCATGCACATTAGACACATATTGAGAAGAACAAGAGATCTCCTTCGAAAACTATCAATGGTTAACACTCTCTTCCTACCCACAAGCCAGACAAAAGCCGTAACGCAACTCTCAGGGGAGCTCCATAAGACCATTGATGGAAAGGAAAGGAAGATAGGGAGGATGACTTAGACACCAAAGTGTAAAAAGAGTGAACGGAGAAAATACCCGAGTCCTGAACTTTCCAAACCAACTTAATCTTCATCGGAGGAGGAGGGAACATAGAGCTTTAGACAATCGAATAAACCGAGAA
Source organism: Magnolia sinica (assembly GCF_029962835.1). NCBI lineage: Eukaryota > Viridiplantae > Streptophyta > Magnoliopsida > Magnoliales > Magnoliaceae > Magnolia > Magnolia sinica. The sequence goes on along the minus strand of NC_080578.1, from coordinate 9,007,995 downwards.
GTTCTTGAAATTCTTCATCCGATAGGTTTCTGCGACAAAGAGGGGACCAAACCACTAAACCGCAGCTTATGGAAAATCAATGAAGATCATTCCAAATTCATGGGATGCTTTATAGGCTCCATGTGATCAGCGTATTTTAGTGGAATCAATTGCATGATGTCTGCTATTCCTTTTGAGGAACTAAGGTGGCTCCACCTATACCCCTTGTCTAGGGGTGTCAATGGGTACCTAGATCTGGCCCCATATAAATGGATTCAGATTCATTCTTGGATCTGTGATGCAGGACACATGATTTAATGCTAGCATGCAACGTGGAGATTATGAAAGAGTCCATAAAGTAATTCAAATAACAAAAGTTGCTAACCTACGAATTAATTAAGAGTAAACAATAGGAAATAAAATATGATTTAACCTAAATCACATGTCCGCATGCTAAGAAATTATATAAATCAATTAAAACTAGGACCAATGGAAGGATAGAACTTCCAATTTAGCATAGGCACGTTCCACACTCAATGGACAGATTTGCAAGTTTTATGATTAGTTTTAGGAAAGGGAAAAATATGAAATTAGGAAAATTAAGGTTCGTGGGAATTGGGGATTTTGGAATTAGGGTTTTTAAAAATTGGAAAAAATAAAAATTGAAGATCTAGGGTTTAGAAGGTTGTAATGGAAGGGAAAAGAGGAAGACAAGAGAAGAAGAATAATACCTTTCGAAGAAGAAAAAGGAAGGATGTAAGAAGAAGGATACGTTGGGGAATTTATCACCAAATAAGCTTCTACCCTTCCACAATTTAATTGGAAGGGAGGGTTTTTTTTTTTTCCTTCAAAAAAACCGTATAAAACAATGAGGAAAATTCCTTCACACAAAAGAGCTTCTCTCTCTCTCTCTCTCTCTCTCTCTCTCTCTCTTTTCTCAAATCTCCACCAGGGTTGGAACTCCACTCCCCATGTGGTTTTATACTTAAAAAATTCGGAATTAAAATTTAGTATAATGACAACTATGTCACTCACTTAAGTAAAGTGACATATCATCCAAAATAAGAAAACTAAAACATATATTATCAATCTCAACCATCAAATAATTCCTAAAAAAAAAACCCATAAAGAAAGTAAGATCATAGTCCTAGGGGCATAGATCTGAAAGTTTGGTAGCCCGATAGCCTGATGACAAGATCCAACGGTCGGATCAACAAGAAATAGAATCCTATGACTAAAATGATCTCCTAAGCGGCTCACATGCATCATCTCAAGGTGGGGTCTTCCCGATGCACGTCCAATGCATCTGGGGTCTTCAAAATGGCCTGGCGGGCCCCATCTGGAACTCGTCTCCCATCCACAAAGAAAGCTGTGCTGATGTGGGTGGTTGACTCCGCCTCTGGTACATCTGAATAGGTCCTCTAATGTCCTCATCAATCTGTTTAATATTGTGCTGAGTTTGGGTCCACCAGCTTAGATCCATTTAAAAAATGGGCCATGTATCTTTTTTGGTACCTAGTTAATGTGTAGCATTAAAATTATACATGTTAATATGTATTAATAGCCTGCACATGTGCACCCTCTCTCCAATTAATCCCTATCTAATCTACTAACAACATGCACTCTCTCTCTCTCTCTAATCTATTAATGGCCTGCAATCTCCCTCCCTCCCTCTCTCTCTCTCTCTTCAATCTATTAATAGCGTGTGTATTCCTTGAATACTTCCCAAAGTGTAGATTGTGCAATGCTTAGATTTACAACCCCTTCTGTACAGTGGTCAGCCTACAACCCAAGTGTAGCTAAGTTACTTGTAAAGAAAGAGAGCTCACAAAAGAGCAAGGGATGAGAGACGTGATGCGTGTTATTCAAGAGCACAATTGCTTACAACTTTTATGAGGTTGGTTATAAATGTTGAGCTCTCCTTATGTTCACCCAAGAACCTTTTTAGCTATTTTATATTAGTGGCTAGGATGAAACTATTTGGCAACCATCCAATGACCAGGAATACTCTAGAAACCTTCTAGATAATTCTACCCCAACCCTCTTCTACAATTACAAAACTTCAGAACATTCAGGAGATCTCTGCAGTACATATTTCTAGCCCTCTCTTCTATTCTCTACACTCCTATAGTTGACAAGTCTCTTTATATATGAACAATGGTCGTTCTTGGAATAGTCACATGCAAATGACCGGTCAGTGACAATTTCCCCCACCTATCGCGTTGATATCCTTGTTGATCTCTCATCAATGATCCCCTGTTCCCGAGCCTTGTGTTACTATAGTTTGTTTGTTTGCCTTATCCTCTGCTAAGAGCTTTATGTGCATGGTCTCATCCTCCTTGAGGCTGAGATTGCCGATTAGCTAGAAGGCCGAGATCCTCGGCCTTTCCCACGCACTCAATGGAAACCATCATGGTATTAAGAAATGGTTACATAATGACCATTAGGTATTTGGTGGGACCCGTTATGCGATTAGGGGTTGTAACAGTAGAGAAAGATTACATAATGACCATTAGGTATCTGGTGGGACCCGTTATGCGATTAGGGGTTGTAACCTGTAATACCCATTCTAAAAAAGGCCTGAAACGACCCCATATGGGCAGAAACATTTTCATCCTTTAAAAATTCTTTTGACCATTAGAGGGCCATGATGACCGTCATAACGGCTTATGACTGTTACGGTTGCTGTTACTGTCATTGGATACCTCATGAATAATGCACATCACCTCAATGAAGGGTATTGTAATTGCCTTTGCCTTGTGTTTGAAATCCATGCCCAAAAGATGACCTTGAAATGATCTAATGGAATAGTGGAGAGAAATGTCTTGTTGATCCACCCAAAAATGCATGGCTTCACATCCTTTGACACACCTTGAATGGGTTTGGTTTTTTTGTTAATCATCTTGGTTCTACTAGAGTCCTTCACTGAAGTTAAATCGATCCATTTCACCTCTCCTGAGGGGAAGTTGTGAGTGGGTTACTTCCTTCATGGCTACATTCCCATTGGCCATGGTTGTTTTTTGTAAGTCCCTATATCTCCTTATTACTTTGATGTTGCACTTCTAGCATTTTGTGGGTCTACAGGCTACAACAACTTAGCATGGAAGTCTTCCTTACCTAACTATTGAGTGTCAGCCAGCTAGTCTAAGGCACCCAACATCTCTCGCTTGAGTTCCTCGAGTATGCTATTGAGGCCCTCTGTGTTGCTGCCCATTGACTAGATTGGCCCCCTCTCATAAGCCACAGTCATCTCCAACCATGTAAGTCTTTCTTCCGTTGTTGCTATCATGTCGTGAGAATTCCCTATCCTACACTTGCTTGGACCACCCTCATGTCCACGTACCTGGTATTTTTTGTCACCTCAGACGACATTGTGTCTTTGTCGTCCCACAAGTACCACAAATCCCTTTTGTAACCTGCTTTTAATACCACTTATGATGGTCTACAAGCTTCTCCAAGCATTGACCGTGCAACAGCTGTACTCATAAGCTGTTCTATGGACAAGGCAACCTACCACCCAACTGAAGCCAAGCTACTTACAAAAAAAGAGCACACAAAAGAGCAAGGGAATGGGGACTTTTTTCTTTTTTGGATAATTGGCTGAGCTTTATTAATAAACAAAAATGGAAAAGAGAAAAAAATGAGTAAATGACTACTGCTAAAAAAAACTAACAACAGTCAAGAGAATTGGAAAGTTGGGTGGGGAACCACCTTAACAATATATTTAACTACTAGCTAATATCCAAAAGGAGCTCTAGGTAGCTCCTCCTTTGGCTAGGGAGTTAACCTTGTCATTAGTAGATCACCAAACATGAACATAGGAAGCTGACAATGCTTGTTCAATTTCATTGGTTTCTTTTAAGCAATTAGCAAACTACCTCGAAACTCGGCCCTTTGTCATCCATCCAATAACATTTTTTGAGTTACCTTCCACAATGATTAGACTAAGCTTCTGGTTTGCAGCAATCCTTAACCCTTGAAAAATGGCTTTAGATCGAGCGTGGGAAGAATCGCAGCAGCCTGTTGGCCTAAAGAACCCCACCACTATCTTCTCTGCTATTTTTTATGATAACTCCCACTTTGGGGGCTTTGGTTTACCCAGCGAGTAACCATCAAAATTCAACTTGAATGCGTCGCATAATGGACTCTCCCAAAGTACTCAACGAAAGTAAACAATCTGTTGGGATGCATCTGCCGAAAGGGATGCATTTGTCGAAAGGAACTGAGACGACAATGAAAGGGCATGCGACGACAAAAATATCTACGACTACAAAGGTGGTAAGACCAAGTAGGGAAAACGACGATGACGTTGCTTGCGACGATGAAAGTGACGATATTCGTCGGACAAAATCAAGGGATATAGTCAGGCCTGAAGGTGATCGGATTTCACATAATCCAAGAGATGATGCGTCGAGTCAAACAACTAGGAGAACAGATGATTGGACGCTGGTTAGAAGGAAATCACGGGATCGGATCAAGAGGAACAACAAATACGACTCTTTGCCAACCCTTTTCGTGAAGGGATACCCTACAGGATGGTTCCCCTTGAACTTAGAAAGAATTTTTGGGAGGGTTGGGGCAGTTATGGATGTGATTATGCCTAGAGATAAAACCACTAGCCTCTACAGGGGCTTCGCCGTCATCAGGATGAGCTCTGAAGATGAGCTTGTAAGAGTGGTCGCCATGTTTCATGGACAAAGCTTCGGAGGAAATAAACTCCTTGTGCAACGTGCAAGGTTTGGTCCGGAAAAAAATCAATCGAGGCCGTTACCTGTTCCCAGATCAAACCTTAACTGTGGAGGTGTTAATACTCTACTTGATTCTCGACAATCGTCTTACTGGGACATGCTGGTTAGACTATCTCAAGATAAATCGCAAACCGAGCAATAGACATCCCCACCTGAACTGGAACCAGAAAGGGAATCCGATCTCCCTGATCCGAAACCAGGTAGGGATACCAATCTCTCTGATGGAGGTAAGGATCTCTCCCCCTCCATACGTATTACCTATGAAGAGATTCCTAGAGCCAAGAATGCGCTGAAGGACATGATGGTTATTTTCGCTCATGACGACGCCACTATTCCTCAAATTTATGATTGGATCGATGAAAGCACAAACATTCAGGCCGGTTCTTATAGCTTGCATCCTATTGGCTATAATGAGGTTTGGGTTAAAGGCGAGCCGGATGTTAATTTGGCAGCTCTGCTCGTGGCGGGGGCAATTCATAGAGACGGACGTGTTAGTGGCGTGATATCCTGGAACGAGTTCTCTTCGTTTGGAGACGAGGAAATGTGGATCCTCGTTTGGGGAGTTCCTCTCGAACTCTGGAATGAAGATTTTTTCCTCGCCGTTGCTGCATGTTTGGGTTCTTTTATGGAATTGGATTTGAAGAGTGGAGATGGGGGTGATTAGGGTTCGGGTCCTAAGAAGGAAGGGATCGCCCCTGCCTCCATTTCTGTCATCGTTGATGATAGGGTGATTGAGCTTCCGATCTAAAGGGAAGGCCCGAACTCTCCCCTCCCTTGTTGGGGGGACCTATGGCGGAGCAGGGCGCCGGCGCAGCGTCCGACATCATCCACCATTAGAAATAGGGAAGAAGATGACCCGTGTATCTTGTACTCCTGCGGTGTACTGGATGATTCCAGAGAGGTAGGTGAACTCAATGAGTTTCCTGACCCGAGACAACCAGATCAATTGCCACGCGGCGAGAATTTGCCCGCTCCTCAACATCGAGACGCCCACCATGTCAGCTCGCCCGAATCGATGAACACACGTGGCGATATGGGTGCTGCTTATCGATCGCGTGAATCCGTCGTTGGTATGGAAAGGATGACACGTATCAATTGCATCGGTAGGAATGGCGATATCCGATCTCGAATTGATATCCCTTGCACGGATATGGGGACACGTACTCCTCGCCTCGAGATGATCGATGGACTGATTGGGACGGAGCATACACGTGGTGAAAGTACTGCTGTCTGCAGCCTTGGGCCCGAGCCTCGTTTTAACCCCGGATCCGACCCTGCTTCGGACTCTGAATCAGGAGCGAAGCCTCCTTTGGGTTTTGAAACTTTTGCTTTGGGAAATGACTCGATATCCGGAGCAAATTCCGACCCTATCCATCTCGACCTCGACATAACACCTGTCCCCACTTGATACCTCTTTCCATTTCGGGAATCCCCTCCTCCGTTGCATATGGCAATCTCAGCTCCTAAGTCTTTCGCGATCCTTCGGAGCACTGATACCATTAATGGTTTCCTCTCTCAGGAAGATAAGAGTCTGCAGCTGCAATTGATCCCGTATGACACGTCTTCAGAGTTTCCGATATTTGAAGACGACTCTTCTTCCTTTTTGCAATCCCCCTCTTCCTCGGTGGCCCCCAAATCAGATGGCCTTTCTCAAACATGTGACGATTCGGAGCTAAACCTCCTTTACCTTTTCCAAGACTCCTCTGGTACAGAGATTATCGTCATGGAGCCCATCTAGATCAGAAAGGGCAATTCTGAAGTCAACATGCTTGAAGATGATCAGAGGGCCGCCCTAAGCAAGAAAATCCAAAGGAAGAAGTGGATTCGTGATGCTATGGGACACATCGGGAGACTGCTAGGATTATCTTTCAGCGATTGTCCAGAGGATTTCCTTGCCCTATTCCAATGTGTCGAGAATAGTGGCAGACCATTGGATCCGAGTAGAATTTCCCAGAGACGAACCCCAAGAGCAGGAAGAAATAGGGAACTGAAGCGAAAAGGCATCTCCTCAGCTTCCAAGCTGCACCTCATGAATGAAGAAGATGAAAAGGGTCTGTGGGGAAGCGAAATGCTCTCATGAAGATGGTTTCTTGGAATGTTCGGGGGGTGGGGTCAAAGCAAAAAAGAAGACTCATCAAGAGTACTTGTAGTAAATGTAATCCCCACATTATTTGCCTCCAGGAAACCAGAGTGAATCGATTCGATGATGGCCTTATGCGCTCGCTTTGGAAGGCTTCGGATGCTAAGTGGGTGGTTAAAGATGCTTCTAGTAGCTCTGGGGGTATTCTGATTGCCTGGAGGTCAGCAATCTGGTCTCTCCTCAACTGCTCAGTAGGAACCTTCTCGATCACAGTTATTCTTCGAAACAATGCAATGGCTACGGATTTTCTGATATGCTCAGTTTACGGTCCTACCAACAATGATCTGAGGGAAGAATTCTGGAAAGAATTATCGTTAATTTGTCAGAATTTTAGCGGCCCAATGTGCTTTGCTGGAGATTTTAACACCATCAGGTTCTCATCTGAGAAATCCACGGGGAGCACAATCAAGCCCCAGATGGTCACCTTCTCCGATTGGATCGACAGTAACTGTCTGATCGATCTCTCTTTATTCGGCTCTAGATTCACCTGGACGAACGGGAGGCTTGCCTCGATTTTGTCCAGGTTGGATCGTTTTATTATCTCCACCAATTGGCTGGACTTCCTACCTTCCTCCTCTCAATCTGTCCTGCCTAGGACTACTTCTGATCACTGGCCCCTTTTGTTATCAGCGGAGGAGGAAGACTGGGGTCCCAAGCCTTTCCGTTTTGATATCTCTTGGCTCCATGTTGCAGGTTTCAAACCCATGGTGGCTGGCTGGTGGTAGGAGTTGCAGTCTCATGGCTTTGCCGGACATAGACTCTGGTCCAAGTTAAAAATGCTGAAAGAAAAACTTAAACATTGGTGAAAAGAGGAACGGGAAAATCAGATGAGGAAATGGATTCGATCCTTATAGAAATCCAGAAAATCGATGCCACTGCTGAACACACCCCAATGTCAAAAGAGGTTTTGGCGAATAGAATCCACCTCATTCAATCCCTCTTAGCTAAAGTCCTTTAAGGCGAAATCTCGTGGAAGCAAAAAGCTCGGGCTAAATGGATCAAGGAAGGAGATAGGAATACAAGGTATTTCCACAGTCTAGCCAGCATGCATGCAAAGGTCAACCACATCAGTAGCATATCAATCAACGGCAACTGAATCGAGAGAAGAGAATTGATTATTAGCAAAGCAATTTCATATTTTAAAAGCCTCCTTCAAAACGAGGGATGGTCTAGGCCTCGGCTGGATAACCTCTCCTTCCTGTCTATCAGCGAAGATAATGCTACTTCCTTGGAACAGTGCTTCTCTGCGGAAGAAGTTAAAAAGGCAATGATGGACTTAGGTGGAGATAAGGCCCTCGGCCCAGATGGCTATCCGATTATCTTCTTCCAGGTCTTCTGGGATATTCTTCAGGAAGAAGTCATGGCATTCATCAATGAATTCCACGAAAGAGGGAGATTATCTAAAAATATTGGGGCGACCTTTATCAAGCTCATTCCAAAATTTTCTGGGGCGTCAGAGCTAAGGGAGTTCAGACCAATTAGTCTCATCGGTAGTCTATATAAGATCTTGGCCAAGGTTCTCGCAAACAGGCTGCAGAAAGTGATCGGCTCTATTATCTCTCCTAACCAATGTGCCTTCATACTGGGTCGACAAATTATCGACGGAGCTCTTATTGCAAACGAATGTCTCCACTTCTGTCATCGGTCAAAGAAGAAATTCGTCTTCTGCAACCTGGATATGGCGAAGGCTTATGATCATGTAAAATGGGATTTCCTTCTATATCTGTTGAAATGAATGGGTTTCGGTGAGAAATGGAGGACCTAGATAAAGGAACGCATCAGCTCGGCTCATTTTTCAATCCTTTTGAATGGTTCGCCCAAAGGATTCTTCAATGGCTCTTGTGGTCTCAGGCAAGGGGACCCTCTATCCTCCCTCCTTTTTCTGATCATCGGTGAGGCCTTATCTGCGATGCTTCTTAAAGGCCAAAGGGAAGGCATCCTCAGGGTAATTGAAATGAAAGGGTTGCAGGAACCTATTTCTCACGTCCAGTTTGCAGACGATATCCTTATTTTCTCACAGAATCGGTTGCCAATTTGAGAACAGTTATCAGGTGTTTTGAAGCATTGGCGGGATTGATGGTAAATATGTCTAAATCCAAAATCTATGGGATTAACTTGGATATCCAGGAGGCCAGAGACTTAGCTGAATTAATGGGGTGTTCCTCGGGGTCCTTCTCGACTTCTTTCCTCGGTCTCCCTCTATGTCTTGGATCGCCCAAAAAACATTAGTGGGACAAAGTTATTCAGAGATTTCATCATCATCTGTTTGGGTGGAAAGGGCGTTATCTTTCTATTGGGGGCCTTCTCACGTTGATCAAAGCAGCCCTTCTAATCTTCCTACTTCACGTCCCTGTTTCGATGCCCCGCTAATGTTTTGAAGGAGATAGATTCCTTGAGACGCAATTTTCTCTAGAAGGGCAAGGAAGAAAAGAATAAATTCAATCTTATGAAGTGGAAGCAGGTCTGCAAGCAGATTAAAGATGGAGAAGCTGGTATAAAAGCCTTAAAGTTGATGAACCGGGCTCTCTTAGGGAAATGGATTTGGAGACTCGACACTGAAAAGGACTGCCTGTGGAACAGAATCATTAAAGCTAAATACGGGAACTCTGATGGGGGGTGGTGGACGAGAGAATCCTCTTTATACAGGGCGTTTGCAATGTGGAAGGATATTTGCCATATCAAAGATGAGATGATCCAAAGGATTGGTTTTAAAGTTGGCAAGGGAGATTGCATTCGATTCTGGTTGGATAGTTGGATTGGCGAAATGCCGTTGAAAGAAAGATTTCCCACCATTTTTCGGTTGGCAGCAAATCGAAATAGTCTTGTAGCTGAAAACTACTCCACTCAAGCAGACAAGGTGGCCTGGAATATTCAATGTAGAAGAAACCTGGAGGATTGGGAGGTTACTGATTTTGTTGAGCTGATGGACTACATTCAGCATGCTCTCCCTAATCAGGAGCGTAAGGATAACATCATCTGGAAGGCAGACAAATCGTCCATCTTCTCGGTCAGATCGTTCTTTAAACAACTGTCGACTCCCAACAGTGACTCCTCTCCTCAGCTCCTCATTTCATATGGAAGTATGCAGGTCCTTCTAAGCTACACGTGTTTGGGTGGCTGGCTGGGAAGAATAGAATTCTAACTATGGATAATCTTTAATAAAAAGGAATGATCCTTACTAACGTCTGCTTATGCTGTATGTCCTCTGAAGAAACTGCAAACCATTTGTTGATCCATTGTCTGTTTGCTCACTCTATTTGGTCTGTGATCCTCTCTTGCTTCAAGATTAACTGGTGCTTTCCTAGAGATGTGGACATGCTTCTCAAGGCTTGGCACAGTGTTAGATTGGACAAGCCAAAATCTCGGGTCTGGCGCATGGCAATTTTGGTGACTTGGTGGGCCGTTTGGACAGAAAGAACAACCGTTGTTTTCGGAACGAATCGAAGCCATCTCGTTTAGTGTCCTCCTTTGTTAAATATTTGATTGCTGAATGGGCCTCCCATATGGATGGGTATAATGTAGATCTTGCCTTTCTAAAGGCTTAGTTGGTTCTGCTATTCAGCAACCCTTTTCTTTTGTCTTTCTTCTTTTCCCTTTAATGCAAGTTATCTTTCAAAAAAAAAAGGAAAAAAAAAGTAGGATCTGTCAAACTCCTGACAGAATCCTATCTTGACCACTCCAACATACAACCAAAAAATTATATTTCTGAAAATAACTCTCGAATTTCTCAATCCCTCTAAAGATCCTTGCATTTCTTTCTACCCAAACGCACCATAGTAAGGCTTTTAGGTCTACTTTCCAAAGAATTTTCTTGATTGGGCCCTAAAGAGTCCTAAGAAGAACTTGTATTATTGAAGAGCACACTTGCTTTTGATGTTGGTTACAAATGAGGCATCTTCCTTACATGGGCCTAAGAACCTTCTGGAAAACTATAGGGAGAGGAAGGATCTCCACATGGTCTTTATTGACTTAGAGAAAGCATATGGTCCCTAGAGAGTTAATAAAGTGGGTGTTGCGAAAGAAAGGAGTCTTAAGAGGATATATTGACATTTTTAAGGATATGTATGAGGAGCGGTAACAAATGTGAGGGCCACTAGTGGAGACTAGAGAGACAAGTGAGTTGCTAATTACCCTAGGCTTACACTAGGGATCGGAATTGAGCATGTACCTTTTTGCATTGGTTATGTACGAGGTTTTTATTTTTTATTTTTTATTTTTATAATTATTTATTTTAACACACACCACCACACACTCATGCTGTGGTGGGATTTCACCACCTATGGGTACTCGAACCCTTGACCAGGTGTTGAAATTCCTAAGAGTCTACCACGAAGCAAGAGTAAGGACCCTTATGGACGAGTTAACAAGGCATTTGCAGGAAGAGATCCCATGGTGTATGTGGTTTGCTAATGACAAAATTTTGATTGACAAGATGAGGGAGGGGGTAAACACAGAGATAGATTTTTGGATGGATGCTTTAGAATTTGAAGGATTGAAAATTAGTTCGACTAAAGTAGAGTATGTGGAGAGAGGTTTTAGTAATAGTTGGTGTGGAAGTGAGCAATTAGTTAAGATTGCTGACCATGAGTTTTCCCAAGATGACCACCTTCAATACCTTGGGTCAATAATTCATGAGAGTGGAGAGATTGAATAGGATGTTGCCATCATAATTCAAGCTGGGTGGAAGAAATGGAGTTGTGCTTCTGGAGCTTTATGCAATCATCGAGTAGCACTCAAACTGAAAGGGAAAATTTATAGGATAACTATAAGACCAGCCATGCTTTATGGGACAAAGTGTTGGGCAATCGAAGAACAACTTGTTCATAAGATGTATAGCTGAATGAGGATGTTGAGTTGGATGAGTGGCAACACAAGGAAGGATGTGTTCGAGGGAACTTAGGAGTAGTACCAATAGGTATTAAGGAAAATTAGACTTAGATGGTTTGGTTATGTGCAATGGAGATGAAGAACTATGCAGGTTAGAAAGAGTGAGTTGTACAAGTTGAGGCTCTAAAAGGGTAAGGGGAAGGCCCAAAAGGACGTGGATGGAGGTCGTAAGAAAAGACTTGTTGACTTATGGTCTAAATGAACTACTGAAGATCTGTCCCTTTATAGAGTGGAATGGTGGAATAGGATTCATGAAGCCGACCCCAATTAATGGGTATATAAGCATAGACGACGACGACGATGAACCTTCTGGGTACCCTATGTTGATGGCAAGGATGAAGCCATGTGTTGGCTTTCCAACAACTAGGAATACTCTAGAAACCTTCAAGATAATTCTACAAACCCTCTTCTACAACAACCTACTAGAGAAAGCTATAGTATTCTAGAGATCTCTATTACTCTACGTGCTTCTAGCACTCTTCAGAATTATTACACTCTTCTACTATGTACAAGCTTCTCTATAAATGTACAACTCTCTATTCCTTAAGACCCAGACAGGTAAGTGCCCAATTAGATCTAGGTCTAGATTGTTGAATATGGTTTGTGGATCCAAATAAGTGGACAGTATCCTCTCCCCCTTAGGTAGATTTGAATATGGGTAGGCTAGTGTTCTTCCCGAACCTGACCCATTGGCAACCCAGGCTGCTCGCCTGGAATGTCTCACTATAAGGTAAAAATCCAGCAATTACAGATCCTCACCTTCAATGCAAAGGTGGTTAGAGACAAGCTTTAGTTGTCATTTCTAGCTCACCTTTGCATGGATTCGAGATCTTTGAGGAGTGAGAATTTTTCTGTGGCTCATCTTACACCAGGACGCTCTCGGTGAATGGTCTAACGTCCCATGGTGGGGCATAATTTCTTGTTCTGTTTACCATGGGTTTATATGTCACTACTTATGCCCCAGTTTACTCAAGTCAAGTAACTGAACTACTGGTGGTATCACAACCAAACTTCAGAAATGTAATTTAAGGAAAGCTCAAAATGCTCATTTGCTACCACCTATTTCTGCATGTTACTGTCTCAAGTCTGTGTTAAAAGGGTGTCAGTGAACATCCCAGAACAACACATTTGCAATACTGCACAGTTATGAAGTAATTATTTATAAAATGCTTGGAAGATTGTACCATTTTTTAAAGGTCTGCATGAGCTTTAACCTGAGCATTTGAACTGTAGCATGTGCCACTTCCAATCACTCTAAAGTCTAACACAATAGAATTGAAGGCAAGGGGCGTGACCTCTTCTAGGATTGATATAAACTCGTCCCTCTCACAGTGCTTGAGTTCAAACGTTCTCTATGGTAGTAATAAGAGGAAGCATAATCAATTGGACATTTGTTCCTGCTAAAATTAGACATCACAATAGATGGAGATCTTCATCTTTTCTGTCATGCAACGATGGTTCCATCTTCCCTTTCACAGAGTGTAAACTGTAAAAGGCTTCCTCAAATTGCTTCTAAAACCACCATGCCATTTTTTTTTTTTTGGTTGTTGATAATGACAGGGTGTCCCCACCCCTTTTAAGGCAAGACTATTCCCTGCGGATGCACATAATTAGCCGCCAACCACGTGCATCGGGTAATCCACGGGGAGGGGAATCGAACTCGTGTCTATGGGGAGCAAACCCACGACCGAAGCCATTCGCCCAAACCTGTGAATGGTACCACCGTGCCATAATTGAAGCTCCCAAAGTCACAATTAAAAAAATAGATAAGTTCAGTTTAGAGGAAATCAAACTTTTCAATTTGAAGGACAATTATTTTTTGCTTTGAATAAGCTAGAATACCAAGTATGCTCATTCACCATGATTGGTATTTTCCCTCTTTTCCCATAAGAATGCACTCACCTTGAGTACAAAATTTTCAGCGAGGTATGCTTCCTTTCTTAAGCCTTCATAATTTTCTTTTTCAAAATGAGAACTTGAATCTGTAATTTTTCAATACAACATTTGATGGTGCTGTTGAAACTTCTTGGTAAGAGTAATGACTATGGTGTATTATTTATCTTCTTGTTTGAGATTCTTAGTTGAAGGTGAAATTTTCAGTAGGGATATTGCTACACTGGATTTGAAGCTCAGAGTTACTGTTTCATTGCTACTTGCATTTTATTTTTCTGCTTGTTGATCAGTTTAGCCCGCCAATGTGCACAACTTTGGGTAAAGACAAGAGAGTCTCTTGGGCATCCACTAGGGTTCTTTACTGAACCCAATAATCTCATTTGCTCCAAAGAAATTCTTCAGGCAGAAATGCGGAAGGTCAGCTTTTCATCGTCATGCAACATGCATTTGGTTATTATTTTTCCGCTCTTGACATGGTATTTCTGTAATGCGACCAAAACTAGCTGGATGACTTTATGGCATCTTCTTGAATTAGTGTAACGTTGCTTTATTGTGGGATTTTGTTCTGAAAGTATACAAAAACTTTATTGTGAGATTTAGTTTTATATTTTGGTAGTTTTGTGAAATTCCCATGCTCTCAGCTTTGAACATGACTAACTGATTGCAGCTAAGAACATGGTTCCGAATGTGTTTGGGTCCAAGAGGAGTTACATTTTTTGCACCAGAAGCCATGTGATAGTTACAAACATATTTCTCACCCTTTCAAGTCTGTACCATGCCTATCCTTGTGGAGGTAGTTCCCAATGAAGTTGGATCTAGTAAGATGTTTGTCCTGCGATCATGGTCAGGAATCTTTCTGGTTTGGCCAGAAGTCATCCTTCAACTTTAGAATACTTCTTGCTGTCACTAGAGGATTGCTTTTACAGAAGGATGGGTCAGATGGGTGGTTATCATGTTGGTAATCATTGGAGGTCCGATTAGCGTCATTAACGTCCATCCATCTTACTTTGGAGTGCTAAAGTTCTGTCTGTTGACGTCTCCAAGTTGTAAGCCTGAGAGCTACATTACCGTATTAGTTGTCATGAATCAATGGGTATCCCGGCTTGAAGAAATGTTGGAGCCAGTAATGATTGTCTGACTTTTTTATCCTCTCATCATAATTAGATACTTTTAATCTGTATGTGTTCAAGGAGGAATCATGATGAATTTCCTGCTCAGATTACTTTTTGCATGGTGGAGATTTTATTCCTTCTTTATTGAGGAATGGTCACATCACATGCAGTGACTACTTGATAAGTTACCACGTAGGCGACTGTTGTGCGCACCATATGTGTTTGATATCCAAACCATCCAACAGGTTTGCCCTAACATGATGGTCACCTAACATAAAAATTAGGCCAATCCAATCATCACGTGGGACACCCCATTGAAAAAAATGGGCAACTACCCCAAAACCCACGAATTACACTTGGGGCCCAAGTCCCAACCGCTGCTTGGATTGACATGGTTTTTGGGGCATCTCATTTTCATATTAGGGTGACCCTGTTGGATGGGTAGGATGGCATAAACAATCCGCAGTTGGCACATGAGTCCATAGTAGCCATTTTGATGCCATCCAACATGTTCTCAATAGAAATAATACTATGTTGAGCTGTTAGATGCATTGCTGCTGGATTGTTCATTATGTGAACAGTTCTCTCTGAACACCGTTTCTCAGAGGATTTCTTTTGATATTTTGAAACTTGAATTTAAAACTCCTTTGAGGCTTTCCTCCTAAAATTTCCACTGCTCTTCAGTTATTATCACGAAACTTCACTTTTGATTTCCAAAATTCTCAAGCATAACCATGATAGCAATGGTGAAGTGTGAGCCTTTTTTTAAAAAAAAATGTTTTATTTAAAATTTTTAATTTTGTATCAGGTAACTGAGGATCCAAGGATATTTGTTCTTGAAATTGGAACAGAAGAGATGCCACCTCAAGATGTAATTGACGCAAGCCAGCAGGTAAGGCTTTACACACACGTAAACACATGCACCCACCCACATATGAAGCGAAGGAGTTAATACTTTCTTACTCTTCTCCCATTTAATGCATGGCTCTAGTAGGATTCTTTGATTGGGCTCTTGTTTTTATGGGGCACCGTTTGAATAGATGTTCCGTTTAGAAGTTGAATTTACAAAACGATCTTTGACTATTTTCATGTTGATGACAAATTGTTGGCTGTGGCAGCTTAAAAGTTCAATCATACAATTACTAGAAAAACAAAGAGTGAGCCATGGGGAGGTGTTGGCATGTGGTACTCCACGCAGAGTAGTGGTATTTTTTTCCTCATCTCTCAGTGTTTGCGATACCTAGCTGTTCGCATCCTCGTGATAATGTCATTTGGTGTTTCAGTTGTTTCCAGTTATCCGAATGTGGCAAATGTGACAAACTGGCATTGTTATTATTATTAATTTATGATTACTGGTGTTGCTTATTGAACAATCATATCTGGAATAATCCTTATCTTCTTTCTCAGTATAACATCTACTAGGATTGAATTTGTGCGACGTGGAGATTGAGGTCATTATGAACATTTCCAATGGTTAATTCAGGCATAACTCAAAAGTTTATGGAATTCTTATTGATGAGCCAGATACTGCTAGTTGTGTAATTGACCAGTAAGAGGAATTTCTCAGTCACTGCTTTTATTATTCTAACACGCTTGACTTTTTTAATGAACATATGTAACTGCAGAAAATCCATTAGCAAGTTTTAACCCTTCATTATTCCCCAAGTAAAAACTTAATGGCTGACGAATAAAGCTTTCTTTTTGAGTTCTTTTCCAATTAACCCTTCATTCTTTAATTTATGAACCATTACAATTGGTGACCACCTTTATGATGAATTTCCTTTTTGTTCTTTTGATTGAAATTTTTTTTCCTCTTCTTACTTTTTCCATATGACAGAAGTTGTCATGATTCTTTTATGAATCTTCGTACATGGAATCTTGCTAAGGAGATCAACTGTTTTGAGTGCTTGAGTTCATGCATAACTTCCTATCCATTGTGTTGGCATGACAGACTATTTTCTTCGTATGTATCCCTGTATTTCTGGTGTAATAGCTGTCTGTTTTCTTTGCTGCTCTTCATGACTGTGTAAGCTCTGGCCAGCGTATTGTTTTTCTTTCTTCCACAGACATGATATGTTTCCTTACTGCTTCCAATCTGTTGACATGATACAATGCCGATAGTGGTAGTTAGATTTCATGAGCAACTCCATGCCAATTTAAATAACCTCTTGTTGCATCAAGCATCAGGACAAATGATAGCAACTTTGTTGAGTTATAACTCTCAACTCGTTTTTTTACAGATCGTTCATTCTACTAGGGCTCATCATTGGTTTGTTCATCAATGTTGTTGGATGATGGTTTTAATCAGCAAAATGACTTGGCCACTGGGATGGAATCTGGATACCACTTGGTGTTCCATTTTCAAACAATTTTTTTGGCCATCTTTGAGTTGATAAATTTTTTTTTAAGGAGGATTCTTTATGTACTTTTTAAGGTTCTGGATGCCACAAATGATAATTGGTCAATGTGGGATTTAGCTAGGATATGCGTCGAGTGTCCTCCACTTGTTACTGTTTTTATTTTTGCATGCGAATGTGAATTCTTGCAGAATGATCTATTTCTGTCTCCAAACAACTAGTTCAATCTTGTAAGTTAATAATGCAAATCCTCTGTTTGTGTACAAGCTTTTGACTGAAAGTATAGATTTCATTTTATTATTGCTTATTAGGTAGCCAAAACTTACTGTTCAAAGAAAATAAAAAAGAAGAAGAAGAGGGTAGCTGAAACTTGTTCCAGTAATTATTTTGGAGCTTGTTTCTTATCAGAACCCACAGATCCTATTGGAAGTTTATGCTAAAAATTGCTTTTTGGATGGTATGGTTTTATGTCAATCCAATAATACAGCCCAGGGGTTTCTAATTCTTTTCCTGTTAGTAATTTAGATGCCTTATTTCTTCACATATTCGACAGTGATGACTTAACCTACTTGCCTTGCAGGTTCTTGTCGAGGGGCTTAGTTCTAAGCAATTGGAAAATGAAGTTGAGGTTCGGGGACCTCCAGTGGCGAAGGCATTTGACCAACAGGGAAATCCTACTAAGGTGATGCAGGACATGGAAAATTAAATATGATATGCAAGATTGCAGGCTTAGATCACACCAATTCAGAAACAATCACACAAATTCCACATCCCACATGAAAATCCAAACATTCAATTAAAGGGGAATCTATGCGGGTCCAAGCCGACACAGGCTAGGACTGGACCAATAAAATTATAAACCAAACAATGTCAAAGGGAAATAAAATCAACTACTCATGCATAAAAATCAGTCCCTAATCCAAGGGATTCCCTAATTTCAATTCAAGGAACCCTAAGGTGATAAAAAGGGGCAAATCAATTAGGGATCATGTAATATAGGGTTAGGATTCATGAAAAAATGACTATGAGAGGATAAAAGAGGATAAAAACCTGAGCCAAAAGATGATCCCGCGTGTGGACAACAACAATGGCTCAAACGGTCGTGCGTGTGATCCCGGCCGCACGTGTGTGGGGCCCACTATTCAGAAAAAGGCCACCTTGGCCCTGGTCGGCCAGGGATGAACTCCAAAACCTCCAAATTTCAGCTCGATCCGATGTACGGTTTGTGCGTGGTGCTCCGCCGAAGTTTCAGCTTGCCTGCGGGCCGAAATCTGGAAATCTGCTTCAATGAAGAAATCTGATGCAACAAAAGGACAAATTCAAAGTACGGATGGTGGGGGAAGATGGAAAAAAAAGATGATGGAAGATGGGGGTGAATTGGGATCGATGTGGCTTCGCACCACGGTAGTTAGTCCTTCGAAAAGGGAGGGCTTCGCACCCACTTTTGAATTCTTCCACAACTCACGAAGAGAGCAGAAAAATAAAGCAGGAATTTTTTATTAACTTCAATGAATGAAAAGAACTACAAAGGGTGCCTGTTTATAGGGAGAACCCTATACCCAAAAACTCGGACCATGTGCGACACCTATTACTTGGCGATGGAGTAAACTAAAATAAAAACCAAACAAGGAAATCTAAAGCGTTCACGATGTTCTAAATAATAACAATAAGCAAAACTTAAAATATAAAACCAATCCGACGAGTGGGCCACGATCATGAGATCCTATAGTGGGCTTTTCTTGACTATCGGGCCACTTTTCTGAACCAAAACTTGTCTTCTAGCTAGGAGGCCCTCCCTGGACGTCGTCATCGAGCCAGATCGATGGTGCAGTCCTCCTTCTGCGTACGTACGTGCGTAGGGGTGGTGGTGTGCGGGCGTGCGTGTGCATGATGTCCTCATCATAAGGTCATCCTGCTTTCTGGTGGTAAATTTTGCAGTCAATGATCAGACTGATATAGCATTTTTTTACCCCAATTGTACCCCTGTTTTGTTTTTCTTTTCTTTTCATCCTTTCCCCTCCAGGGGGAGGGTTAGTTTGATTGGATATCTCCTTGGATTGTTATTACAATATCAAACATTTATGTCTCATTGTGAATGAATTTATACTTGGAAAAGGGTCGTTTTCTCATGAAGCTGCTTATGATTTAATTTGAAGGATACTTTGCATGAAGAGAGTTCTCATTTTTTCATGTCTTAAGGTTTACGTGCCTAGATTGCTGCCTTGCCATAT
The DNA here is from genome assembly GCF_029962835.1 of Magnolia sinica. Taxonomy (NCBI): domain Eukaryota; kingdom Viridiplantae; phylum Streptophyta; class Magnoliopsida; order Magnoliales; family Magnoliaceae; genus Magnolia; species Magnolia sinica. The sequence continues at coordinate 8,988,648 of NC_080578.1, read as the reverse complement.
GACTAGGTCACACGAGCATTTTTATGAATTGAAGTTTTATGTTCCATGTAATCAGGTGCCCTTGCTTGCACTTTGGTCCTAAAAAGGAAGCAAGCAAACAAACAAGCCAATAAATAAATAGCAAAAATAACTTAAGTACCACACTTGGATTAAGATAAGGCCCCATAACCAGGGACTTATTCTTAATCTGCCTAGGTTTGGAAGTCTAAACCTATTAGTTTTTTATGGCATACATTTTATATTGGACAATGCCAATTGTTGTCATACTTGTTACCTTAAAATAAAAAACTGGAGCACCCAAGTCGTGCCCTTGGAGAAGGGTAAAGATGATAAACTAGGGGCTTGAATGGGTCGGGTGGACCTGACAGTCAATAGACTGACCTGGAAACTCAAGGTTCTAGGTGGTCTCAATTTGGATCCACTGGAGTGGGTCTGGATCCAAAAGTTGCTCCATAGGCCTAGTCTAGGAGCTCTCAGAATCTACTAGACCCAACCTGTCTTGGACCTAATTTTTAAAAGGGTCTTATTTGGACCAACCCAAATGGACCTTAGTCATACCCAATCAACCAACACCTCGCTGAAAACTGATAATTGGAGTTTTGCATATATCTTTTATGGTATCATAAATTTAAAGATACGAGGTCTATATCCTCTTATGTTAGACTTGACCATTTAAATAAATGAGTTGCTTATTTTGACTTGGAAATCTGACTTGGATTTTAATGGGTTGGGACTTGGTTCTAGGTTGTCCAACATGCAGATCCGATCGTTAAATAGGTTGGGTCTAGAACTCCCATCGATCCAACTCGATCCATTTGCACCGTATCCCTATGAGAACCTCCCATGCAGGGCTCGAACTTCAGTTTTTTTTTCGAAAGATGATGAATTTTATTAAGGCTGAGGGCCAAAAGCCAGAAAAGTACCAACAAACAGAGGAAAACAACAAAACAAAAAGGAAAAACAATATACAACATAGCCCAAGGGTGAACCACCCCAAACAACCACAAAAAACCTTAGGGCGTGTTTGGATGCCGGGCCCATGTTGTACATCATTGTATATTATAATATATTATACATCTCACTGCAACTCTATCCAAACGTCCACACGTGGTATGCTGGCAGGCCGAGTACGTCGTCGAACCAAATTCAAAATCCACGCGTCTCGTATGTCAGCGTACAATGCAGGCGGCAGTGCAGTGCTTTCATTGCACTGCACCGCCATTGCAGACAGAATTAAAAAAAAAAAAACTCCTTCATCGCTGCGTGTTTCAGTGGACCATTTCAAAGCCCTACTCTCTCTTCTCTACAGCGGGGTTTTCTCTTGCTTCTCTTATGGTCGGATGTGGCAGATCGTGGTGTGGTAATCCTAATATCGAACCTCCACCATCGTATGTGGTCGATTATTCACATAGCTTCTGTCGGAAATCCCTGAAGATTTCCTTCCTCTATCCTCATTTTGTCCGCAAATTCTTGTTATAGTTTGAAGCAGGGATTGGCTGATTTTAGGAGCTTTGGACTGGAATTGGAAATTGCCCGATTATGGTTTGAAATGCTAGGGTTTAATGTCGAGGTTCATAGAAGTTGTTACATCCACAGGCCACAGGGCACCTAAAAAAAAAAGACAAACCTTTCTCTTCGCTTTCCTTCTTTTATTTTTATTATTTTTTATGACTTGGGGAAAGAAGAACATCAGAAGAGAGGAAGCAACAATGGAGAATAGGGTTGTTGGTGGTTGTTAGCAGGTTTATGGGATTTTGGAAGATGCCGGAGAAGATGAAGATGGTGGCGGTGGGTGCTGATTGGACGAAGATGGTTGGGATGATGGTGGTGGTACAGGAAGTGGAGCTGGCACTGATTATATGTAATCGTGTTCTAGATCTGATGGTGATTGGAGCCAACGTTGCTTGGGTGATGCAAGGTTCCAAATCTATTGTCTATTGGGGATGACGGGCTCTGCAGCTTGCGGATGATGGGTTGCAACAGTATTTCAGTAGTGGTGAGCGGCAAAAGGGCTGTGGTGTGGCAAGAATGGTGTGTTCAGCAGTGGTAGATGATGGAGATCAGACGAAAAAGAGGATGGCCCAAATTTGTGGATCTAATGATGGTGGCCTGGGCAGGACGAAGCAGGATTGGCTATTAATTTTATGAAATCTGATTTCCAATGGTTATGGCTATTGTTGTTGATCGTTCCAAACATTGATTTTCGAAATCCATAATGTTTATGTATGCAATTCTACTCTAACCCAAACATTGTGAGTGTTTTTCAAAATGCAGACCCCATGGCGCTACAGTACCACGAATTCCTTGATGGGACAGTTTTACTTCCCGGTACAATACTATACGTGAATCCAAACGCCCTTAGGAAATCCAATCCTTGATATACAACCAGACCTGGTGTAAGACCCCAACAACGGAACCATTTTTGTTATAGAAGCATTGGTTTACTTCTTTTGCCCCAAATAGCCCAAAGAACTGCTAATAAGGCAACTCTCCATCTAGATTTACCAGCTTCCTTCCACCATTAGTAGGCCAAGACTGGAAAAGGCTTTCAATGGAACTCGGCATAACCTAGGAGACCTTTAAAAGAACTAAAATACTGGGACCAAACTGTCGAGAAAAAGGTGCAATGAATGAAGAGATGCTGACAGACTTCACATCTTTGAGGCAAAGAAGCAAGTGTTGGGTAGGATCAAAGCGCTTTTGCGGAGATTGTCGATGGTGAGGATCTGGTTTCTCCCAACAAGCCATGCGAAAAAGGTGGTCTCAGTTTGGATTCACCGGAGTGCTTCTCTTTTACTCCAAGAGAAGCACTAATGCCTGCAAACGGCGTAACAAATTGACTAAGTCATCTATCTCAGAATCCCTTAAGCTTTTGTGGCAAGGAGGGACCCGGATATCTTTAGTGTCCAGGCTAGAGAAGGAACTAGCCACAAATATATTTTCACAAGACAAAGATTGGCGAGAGATGGGAAAGATAAGTGTAGAGTAGAATCTCCACACCAAACGTCTTCCCAAAATCTTATTCTAGATCCATCTCCGACAGAAAAATTGAATCCCTTAGGGCATGTTTGTTTTTTCAAAGCCAGTGTACATACACTATCAATGGGTAATTATTACGGTTTCACTACGTTTGAAAATTCATAGGAATTTGTGCCTTTTAAACCTGTTCGAAAGAGATAGTTTTAATTTTTGAACCGCACGGTAATGTATATGATATATCCATTTTGTTCATCTATTTTACTACAATATTTTGAAGCATGGGACAAAAAATGAAGCAGATCCAACACTCAAGTGGCCCACGCCAAAAGAAACAGTGGCCTCACAAAGTTTTTAACGGTAAGTGTTCGATTCCCTTTTTCGTATGGCGTGGTCCACTTGAGTTTTGGATATGCCTCATTTTTTTTTCTCATGCTATAAATTTAGCTGGCATAATGGATGAACAGTGTGGATAAGCGAAATGCATCAAAGTGGGACCCACATATATTTTGCAATGTTTTCGGTTTTCGTGTCCAAAAAGTAGGTAATCAAATCAAGTATGGGTGAAAATGTTGTAAATGCATAAGGAAATAATTAGTACCGCTTTACAAGGTATTTACCAATGCACTGGAAAATCAAACAAGCCCTTAGGGGCCTTTTGGATGGAAGTAAATGATATTTGAGATGTGTTTGGATGGGAAGTAAATGCATGTAAATGAAATGAAATTGGAGTAAATGGGCATGTAAATGAAATCCTTTCTAGGAGAGGATTTGGAAGTAAATGAGGTGAAGTGCCATTTTGGGCTCCCTTGGGTAGTCACATGACTAAATGCAGGTGGCGCTACGCACATGTCCACAATACACATGGCATGCTAATGATACTCCGAATAATTCAATTACTAGCTACATCACTAAAATCACACCAATAGAATAATCTAAACCGTCCAAAGGTTGGTCATCTCAATGGACGGTTAAAAAGCATTAGCAAGTTGCTTGTTAGTGATCCTTACATTTGTGGCTCGCTTGAGGCTCAAAATTTTCTCATTTTTTGCTAAAGTATATATTTCAATGGGCTTATTAAAATAATTTTGTTAACTATCACATATGTACACTAATTTGTGATAGGCTATCACATATTTTCTTGTGAATATATTAAAAATTTCCAATGCATTCCAATTCCTCCCATTTACTTCCATCATAATAGAATATTTGGATTTCAAATGCATTTTATTTACTCTCATCCAAACACAACTGAGGAAGCCATTTACTCCTTATTCATTTACCTCCAATTCTATTCCCCATTTACATCCATTTACAAGCTCCCAATCGAGCCCTTAAAAACTTTGACAGCAACACGAGCCACCGCCTTCCAATGGAAGGAGGCTCGATAGAGGGACAGATCTTTGGTCTGCCAGCCCATCAGAGAAGAACCATATTTGGCAACAATTAAGGATCTCCACAAGCTAGAATCCTCAGTGGCAAACTGCCAGACCATTTGCCCAAGTGAGCATGGTTTACTAGGTCAAGACACTTGATGCTCGCTTCCCCCTCAGAAAAGGGCTGGCAGACCTTCCAATTCAACAGAGGAAACTTCAGGTCTGTTAGGGTTTTGAAGACTAGAATTTATAGTGCATTGTACTAATTGTGCTATAAACCCCACTGATGATATGTTGAGTTGGAAAATAGTCGTATGGCTATATTTAACATGATTAATATGTTGAGTTGCAACCAGTCTCGGCCATACCTGTATCCTGAGAGCTGATTTAGAGAATCCATTGTACCTGGCGCTTGCTATAGTCAATACGCATAACCGTACTCCAGGAATACAGACCATTGCCTGTAAGCTTCCAAATTGGAGAACGGATGTTACTTGTTAGCAAATCAATCAGGGTGGGGGTAGATATGAATTCCAATATTTTAGCATGATTATATTCTCAAGTTGCAAATAATCCTTATCATACATGTACACAGAATTTGGGGTTTAGAGGATCAATTGTACTCAATCCTTGATGTACTTGATAGTTGATGCGATGATAGCTCTTTTCATACCTAACATAAGTGTGCATCTATAATGCCTAAATATGGATCATGGGCAATGGCTAGTAGAGATAAGACTCCACATTTCCTAAAATCTAGGACATAGATATCGATGAGAAGATTGTTTGGACTTTATAAGACAGCCAACCTAATAGTGAACTGTATCACAAGTATCCATGCTGGATACAATACCACAGTTTGATATTGGTACCCTAATCATTAGCATCTGGGTATCCTAGGTTTTGATGTTTTATTTATGTAAACGTTAACATTGATGTATTTGTGATTTCCTTGTAATATAAATTTGTTATTCTTTTTCAGGCTGCTGAGGGTTTTTGCCGCAAATATTGCGTACCCCTGGACTTTCTTTTTAAGAAAGCTGATGGTTAGTATCAAGTCAGTTGCTCATATGCATGCTAATTTATTGAATTAAAATTTTTTTCTTCGCTCAAGTTTTTTTTTTTTTAAATTTCTAGCACAAGGCAATTCTTAGAGATTTAATCCTTTCCTTTCATTGGACTGAACTCAGGGGGAACACCATTTCAGTTTTATATTGCGTTATTCTTTACTGTTTTATAGGTAAGTTTTCATGTTAGGTGAAATACTTGTTGACAAAGGGCTCCATAAACACTGATAAAAGAAGGATTTTGTAACTTTACAATACAAATTCTGGAAAGCATGTAGTCTGTTTTTTATGTTCCTAGGCCAGTAGTCTGTTCTCTCTCTCTCTCTCTCTCTCTCTCTCTCTCTCTCTCTCTCTTTTCCCTTTTCTGCCACCTCGGCGGTCGCTGTTCTTTTTTCTCTCTCTTTCAATGAGTTCTGTTACTTTTTTTTTTTTTTTTTAAATAATAATTCTGGAAAGCATGTAGGCCCACCTGAGTTTTGGATCAGCCTGATTTTTTGGGCACCAAGGAGAACATTAGGGGTGTACATGATGGGCGGATCGGGTGTCTTTTATGCATCGCAGTGGGCCCACAAAATGCTTAACCTACAAAGCTTTGTTGTGGATCCAGCCTGACCGTCTATATGTGCGCACACACACAGGGTTTTGAGTGCACAATCTGGGCTCTAATACCAACTTCAGGGGACAATGACCAGCCAACGTGATAAAAGGATCAATCGTGTCAGCCGCACACCAGTATATTCCTTTATACAGGATTCACACGCTTCCGCTGGTGCAGGTGCCACAATATCTGTCTGTACAATTCCCATTACAGGCCTCATAATGCAGGGGCATTTTCACACTGGGCTCAAGAGGGGTTGCCTGTTGGATGCAGGGGCACACTCGGGGTGGGTGACCCATGCGATTTGGGGCCCACGGGGAGGTCTCGTGTTCGAGACTCCTTACCAAGGGTGAGTAATGCGCATTTCACACCAGGCTCGAGTAAGGTAGCCCGTGGGATGAGGGGATATACTCGGGGTGGGTGGCCCATGTGATTTGGGGCCCACGAAAGGAGTTCGGCCAAGGTCTTAACCCATGAGATGTGGGGCCTGGGCTATGAGATAAATGGATTAATTCGCCATACTCTAACAGTTCAAGCTTTTAGAGCAAGTGGTTAATTGTCCTACATCAAATTGGTATCAGAGCGGGAGGTCTCGTGTTCGAGACTCCTCACCGGGGGTGATTAATGCAGGGGCATTTTCACACTGGGCTCGAGTGGGGTCGCCTGTTGGATGCAGGGGCACACTCGGGGTGGGTGACCCATGCGATTTGGGGCTCACGGGGGAGGTCTTGTGTTCGAGACTCCTTACCAGGGGTGAGTAATGCGCATTTCACACCGGGCTCGAGTGGGGTAGCCCGTGGGATGCGGGGACACACTCGGGGTGGGCGGCCCATGTGATTTGGGGCCCACGAAGGGGGTTCGGCCAAGGTCCTAACCCATGAGATATGGGGCCTAGGCTATGAGATAAAGGGATTAATTTGCCATTCCCTAATAGTTCGAGCTTTTAGAGCAAGTGGTTAATTGTCCTACATCACCTCATGCCACCGCAAGGTTTTGAGCGCACGAGCTGGGCTCTGATACCAACTTCAGGGAACAGTGACTGGCCACTGCACTAAGAGTATCAATCCTGTTAGCCGCACACCAGTATATTCCTTTACATGTGTGTGTTGTGTTGTGTATGTGTGTGGGGGGTAGGGCATTCTTCATGTGCGCATGTCTCTTTTGGATTTACCAGGTGAGTTGCTAAATATTTGATTATATGTGTGATTAGCAGTGTATACAATGGTCAGGGATGTGCTCAACCCACAACCCAAGTTGATGGCTCGTGCTTACTTGGAATTTCTTCTTGTAGACTAACCAATGCATTGATCATTCCCCTTTGAAGTTTTATAGGTTACTTGTGCCTGTCAGCAGGGCTCTAGGCTGGTTGGAATTGCGTGTTTAGCACCCATGTGGACTGACTGACCGAGACACCTCAGCGCATTATAGACATATTATTGCTGCAATTGGCATGGTCTAAATGACCACATCTCATTTCTAATCTGGTTATTGAGGATCACCATTGCATTGCTGATTAACGTACCGAGATCGCATATATAATGGACTTGGGCCACTTGGCTAGACAAATCACTTGGACAAGCCATGTATCACCAAAGGAATTAAGAAAGAGATTTCAGCCTGTCAACTGTTACTTAACTATGTTTGGAAATTCTTAGCTATCCCACTTGAGCAAAAATAGAACCACAAGCTCTACTCTTGGCGATGTATGATGCGTGTTCAATCTTTGAGTGTCTTTGTATTAGGCGTCATATGTTGCCAGAGTATAAAAAAACAAGCTCTACTCTTGGTTGTGCATTTCTATCAGTTTATTTTTATGGTAGCAATGATTTTATTAATAAGAGCGCCAAGATGGCGCAAAACTACAAACTAGAAAGGAAAACTACATTTTCACAAACTATTATACAAGAGGCCCATTCCATAATGAAACCCACTGCTCTTCTTGAAACCCTCTCTACACTATTGCTAACATTACAAAAGCATCTCTCGTTCCTCTATTCTGAAGGATAGTCAACAGACACAGCGTCTAACGGGGCCCTCTCCTGCTTCCAAAGCCCAACACCATGCCAAGCCATGAGAAGGCCTTCAGCAGAACTTGGCATAGTCTATGAAATGTGGAAACTTGTAAGGAAATCAAACCACACTTGATGCGCAAACAAGTGGTGAATGAAGAGATGGTTGACTATTTCAGCATTTGCCATACATGTTAGGCAGATATTCGGTATCATCATTGATCGTTTCTGAAGATTATTCACGGTCATAATCCTCTCCCTTCCAACTAGCCCACCAAAAGCCGCAATCTTCAAGGGAGCTCCATAAGACCACACGTACCATGTTTGCATGAAGCTCCCTTCCCTACTTTGCTGATGCCTTAACATAAAAAAGAATGAATGGAGAAGTGTCCGGACTTGTTCGTCCCCTAACTGGGTGACATAACTAGATACAATTTAGCAGCATCAAAACTCCTCTGCTTCTTCATTGATGAAAGATCTACAGCAAGTGGAAGACCAGACAACAAACTCTCTATGGTAAGAATAGCAATGCGCAGCTGGAATATTGTGGAGCGTAGCGGGTAATTCTCAGGCACGCATCTTGCAAGGAGTCATCACTTATTCAAATGTCCTCCCAAAACCGGATCTTTCCCCTGTTGCCAAGAGAGAAGCAGGCGCAACCCCTTTCCAGATCTCCGAAGTTTTGTACATGGAAAAGTCCTTGTCACCATCGTCCTTCATTGCACCCACACTTACTAGCAATAGATTCCCTCCATAGCGCACCTTCCTTCGTCCCAAACCTCCACAGGGGTGCCAGTTTCATCTGTGCCAAATCTCTTATCCCTGCACTTCCCCTATCATAAGATTTGCACACTTTCCCCCAGTTTACCAGGTGGAATTTTTTCTTCTTCCCCATGCTCTGCCATAGAAACTCACACCTCAGCTTGATGCAGGACAATTAACCACTTGCTCTAAAAGCTCGAACTGTTAGAGTATGGTGAATTAGTCCCTTTATCTCATAGCCCAGGCCCCACATCTCATGGGTTTTAGGACCTCGGCCAAACTCCCTTTGTGGGCCCCAAATCATATGGGCCGCCCACCCCGAGTCTTTCCCCGCATCCCATGGGCTACCCCACTCGAGCTCGGTGTGAAATGCGCATTAATCACCCCTGGTGAGGAGTCTCGAATAAGAGATCTCCTCCATGGGCCGCACCCACCCCGAGTGTGCCCCTGCGTCCCACAAGCGACCCCACTCGAGCCCAGTGTGAAAATGCCCCTGCATTAATCACCCCCGGTGAGGAGTCTCAAACCCGAGACCTCTCGCTCTGATACCAATTTGATGCAGGACAATTAACCACTTGCTCTAAAAGCTCGAACTGTAAGAGTATGGCGAATTAATCCCTTTATGTCATAGCCTAGGCCCCACATCTCATGGGTTTTAGGACCTCGGCTGAACCCCCTTCGTGGGCCCCAAATCATATGGGCCGCCCACCCCGAGTGTGTCCCCGCATCCCATGGGCTACCCCACTCGAGCCCGGTGTGAAATGCGCATTAATCACCCCTGGTGAGGAGTCTCGAACACGAGACCTCCTCCGTGGGCCGCACTCACCCCGAGTGTGCCCTTGCATCTCACAAGTGACCCCACTCGAGCCTAGTGTGAAAATGCCCCTGCATTTCAGCTTCTTGATGTTTTAATCTTAAGAGCATACCTTTGACTTTGATTACTAGTAACATGTTAATGTTGTCCTAAAAGCAACATCCGCTGGTCCCCAATCAACATCTTTTTTGTCGAGACTTGAGAGTAGGAAGGTACATGAAAACGTTCAATTTTCTTGATTGATGAACCATGCTTTTTCTGACTTGGCTTTAATATTCTGCAGGATTTCACTCTTGATTATGAATATCAATATCCTTGATTGTCATCTTAATCACTGCGTTAGTAGTGAATGTGAAAACTTTACAACTGGAATCCTAGGTTGCTATCCTACACTAATATGCCCAGATTCTGGATTGCTTTGAATACTCTTATTTCATCAAAATAATAGCACCAGACAACAAAAGAATCAACTTGCCAATTAATATTTGGATTGCATCCTCAGCAGATTGGACAAGATGACCAGTGCGTATCTGGATACAGATTAGTGAGCCCAACCAAAAGTTCAGAATTATTACATAACTGATCCTTATTTTCATTTTGTGCTTTCTGTCATATGTTAATTGCTCTGCATCTTTCTAATTATGATTTGAAAATGAAAAATGCCAATATCGTGTCAATTGCCTTCTGGATGTTGAGTCAACAAGTGTATGTAGGAGGAAATTTCCCTCCATATTTTATTGAAAATTTTTGGTATTCATTGAGTGTTTTTTTTTTTTTGGGTCTCAGGGAAGATGGAGTATGTTTATGTTCATTTGAAGGAATCTGCGCGACTTACCTTAGAGGTCCATTTTCAAGCTTTCTCCTTGCTAAGGCCATTGATAGAATTAGGTTTTGCGCAAAGCTTTTTTTTTTAAAAATAAAATAATAATAATGCATTTTTTTAATCCTACTGGAAATCAGTTCATGCTCAACGGGCTCATCTGGCATTGCATGCTTTGGGACATCAACTGTTAGCAAATTTCCTTTATGGGTAGAATGCCATAGTTGTGGTCTGGTGCAGGTTGTGGCCTGTGTTGGCATGCGAGTTCTGCAGGGAATAATGTAATCAGTGGGTTTGCTGCTATTTTAGCAGCTGACTACTTGAGCATGATGTTTCATGTGTGTTGGTGTTTTGCGCTCAGCGGTTTGCTTAGTAACTGCCCCTCCATGACCTGACAAAGCTTGCTCGCTGTTTGCGCATGCATATAATAGTTAGGCTGGGGTAAATATTGGGCAAGGTATTCAATAATGGTAACGGTAGCCATGATGGCCAGCCTTATGGCCGTTATGATACGGGCTTATGGCCCTGTAATGGTAAAAAGAAAGAAAAAAAAATAATGGAAGAAAATGTATCGGCTCCATATCAGACCATTACGGCCATTACAAGGCCTTTATGGGCCTTTTTTTAAGAATGGGCATTACAGCCATGTATTGCATACCGGTTCCCACCATTACCATTACATAACAACTATCATGGCTGTAACACAACTGTTCTTGAATATCATGATATTGGGTTGGTCCTTGTTTGCTTCTGAGTTGTGTAAATGTAAGCCTCTGCCACGGCCAATTCCAAGAGCTCAGGAGGATGGTTGATATCTGGTGGGAACTGATTGTAAAACTTTTGCCAATCTACCATTTAAAAACCAAGCCTAAATTACCGGGAGAAAGGATGATGATGATATCCTATTGGAAAAAAAGTGCCTTGAATTTCATATGTGAAATGCATGTTTCTTTCTAAATCTGTTGGCTCTTTGAAACCTCTCTTTCTAGTGAGATGTGGTTCCTCGAAAGACATTAAACTGTAGGTTCCAGATAGGAACTCACTGCTTTCACTGCCTTTTCAACAGCATGTGCACACATACACTTCTCCTTTTCATTTTCACCACTTTCCCCCATGCATCATCCCTTTGTTTTCTTAGTTAAATAGAATGAGAAGTCGAGTTAGAAAGCAAAAAATTCTACTCGGATGAGGTACATCCGCATTTGATTGAGGATTGCCGTATTTGGTTTATCGCTTTAGCATTACCTTAATGGAAAATCATCAAATCCATACACTAACGTGCATGTTTGGATCCGAGATATCTACAGTAATGAAATTGAAAAGTGGAATGATTACAAATTCCTTTACTTGTCTCCTAAAAGCGTCTGCATTTGACCAATGATTGCTGTGTTTGGTTTTGAGCTGGTAAAATCGTAATGATGACACTTTTCCATTACATTACTGTGGTGATCCCAACCCAAACAAGCCCAAAGAAGAGAACAAAAGTGTTGTTGGAACTCCAAACTGGTGTTGCATAAACTATGATGTGGGTATCATTGTCTTGCACATTTCAATGAGTTAGACTCGGTGTGTAAAAAAGAACCTGGACTTATTTGTTTGTCCACACAAAAAAGATTTAAACCTGGTGTATGGAAGGAAGGGTGAGAGAAGTACCTGAAGTTGTGCCACTACAGGTACAAGTTGAGGGCTGTAAAAGGGCAAAGGGAAGGCCTAAAAGGATGTGGATGGAGGTAGTAAGAAAAGACTTGATGACCTATGGTCCAACTGAAGGTATTTCTCTTGATAGAGTGGAATGGCATAAAGGATTCATGTGCCTGATCCCAATTAATTGGGATAAGTCTCAGATGATGATGATGATGGTTACTTGAGCTGCTCCTTGCACTTGAGTGTTGATCAATATGAGTTGAATGGTAAAAAAATTTTGAGCGATTAATCTAACACTTGAACCTTGTTAGCCATAGCATCTCTTGAATGCTAATGAGTGTTTTTGAGAGGTTGTTATTCTCTAGTATTGTACATTGGCGAACAATATGGTGTTATTTTTCTTGTAGCACATCTGTTTTGTCTGGTATCTCTTTCGTTACTTACCTCTGGGTTTGAATTGCAATCTTTGATGTTCATTTTATGGGACTAGGTATTGGCTGAAGATTTGCCTGATATTATAGCTAAAATTTCATTTCCAAAGACAATGCGTTGGAACTCCCAGGTACATACACTCTCTACCTTTTTCTTGTGTTTTTTGTGAGGAAACATGATTTTCTTTCATGTATTCTTTTATCTTATCTCAGTTGAACATGCATAATGTTTCAAGAATATTTGCATAGACTACGTAGGTTTAAGCTGCCCAACCGCGAAACTATAGGCGTATAGGCCAAGACAGAATATTATTTTAGAACATTACAGAGGAGTGACCTAATTTCAAGGTCATTGGGTACTTAACTCATTAGGATCCATTTTTACAATGGGGAAGCTGTTGAGCACACCTTTGGCTTTTGTCGCCTAGTGGCCTATGTCATTTGTATAGAAGTGGTATGTGTAACGGGTTTTTTCTTCTAGGTCTAGGAGCAATGATGGCTTGATGTCAATGTGAAAATTAGAAATCTGCATCAGATTCTTGTCTGTGACAGAAGAGACTTCCAAGAGGTTGATTTGGGCCAGGAGAGAATAAGTAGACAGTGCTACTAATTAGCTCCTTTCTGGATCAACACCCTATGCTGAAGTGGTTTGACTTTACAACTTACACACTAGATGGTTTGCTCTCTCCTCTGCTACAGTATTTTCTTATCTCTACCTTTTGTACCATCTTTGGGGAAGTTCTGCCAAGTTTTGGTGCTTGAGGTGAGAATTAAGAGTTTTTTTGGTTCAGGGGTGGAAGCATAGACCTAGGATTTCAGGGAACTTTTTATTAAGAAGTAGGCTTTTATTCATAGATGTCGGTGTAGGCTTGGGGGCAATTGTTTGTTTTTTATGTTCAGGTTAGATGGATGCCACATGCCCTAAGTGTAGGGTAAAGAATCTAGGGACACAAAGATATTGGAGTGTCATGGGTGTTTGGCAAGTGGCTTCTGGACTTTTGAAGGCAGGAATTTAGTGTAAGCTTGGTCATTAGAGTGAGCATAAGTTTCTTCTAAGATTACAAAGCTAACAAGATGAGCTCCTTAAACATTTGTCATGTGTCATTCATCTAAGTGAATTTGAGGGGCATATTATTTTTTAAGAGATACATTAGTCATTTCAATTGAGTGGATGCTGGAAGAGGATTCATGCAGCTCACCCCAATTAGTTGGTATAAGGCTTAGATGTTGATGATGGTGATGATGAGTTTAGTCATTTCAATTATAGTCTTCTCCCAGGTTTTCCTAAAATAACACACCGATCCATAGCTCTAGTGGTAGACTGAGTGAAGATAACCTCGTTTCAACATTGAGGTCTTGGTATCAATTCCCAAGTGGGGTGTATGTACTAATGTTCTAACCAATAAAAAAAGGTTTTTTTTTTCTAAAATAGGAAGTTTTTGACACTTTGCTATATGTGGGTGGTGCATGGTCGACAAGTATCAAACATGTCAGAGTCCTGGTCCACTGGCCAAAAAGGTCAGTCTCCAATTTTTTTTTAAAATTATTTATTATTTTTAAGTTCATACAAGGCTTATTTGGGATTTTTGTATTTGTTTAAAGTTAACTGCACTACCTTTGTTCTAGAGCTTCTGAACTTTTTAAAAAAAAAAATGTGATCATTATTTGTATGTTAATATTTCTAACATTGTTCTTATTTAACCTGTAAAAAGGTCAATGGTCATTTTTCTTGCTCAGGTAGTATCCTTTTGTAAGTTGGGCCTGTTAACTTGATTAATGTTGATATCGTGTTTGGAGGTCTATTCTGCAAATCAATAACTATGTCTTGTTTGACCACCAGTCTACCAAATGAGTATTCTGTATTTCTTTTCGTAGCTAAATACGGTTGTATTGCTTTTTGGTCTAAGAAAGTTGACTCCAACACGTCTCATTTATTTATTTATTTATTAATAGGCAATTAGGCATCACTCTTTCACTTTCTTACAGAATCGTTATTTGGATTGATGATGAATTGCTTTTTGCTTCTCTTTTCATGTAGATCATGTTTAGTAGGCCTATTCGCTGGCTTTTGGCACTCCATGGAGATGCAGTTGTGCCATTTACGTTTGCAGGGATTTTGAGGTAACTATATCAAATTTGTTTTGGAAAACCTTCTGCTAGCTTGCAAATTTTGAAGTCAACTCAATTTGGCTTTCATGAACCGGATGGTTGCCTTTATCTGTCCCAACGACACAGCATGTTTGCCCATCTCCTAGCGTAAACTTAAGGCATAAAGGAATTGAATGAGGCTGATTTCATTCTTGTATGCATATAAAAACCCAGATCCTGCAGATGGTGGCCTACTAACTACTGTTTGTTTAGCTATGAGGATGTGTACCTCAAATCCTTTCTTAAGAAGTTTTCTATAAAGTGAAATGCCTTGTGTATTGAAACCCAAGCCCTCAATCAGTGATTCACAAAGTAAACGAGGATAACCATGACAAGTGCCAGTAACAGTATAGAACACTGAACATGCTACAAATGAGTTATGGTTGGACCTGGCTGCACTCTTGAGAACAATCTAATACTAATTCCGCTGTTAAAATGGTGTATGAAAGAAGAAAGGGATCCAGCTTCCTTGCTTTCCAGTTCCAGAGGGGAAAAAAAAACTCTAGAGCACTCAATTACACCTGTTACTAACCTAAGGATCTGCATCAACACCTCCTTTTTCTCCTTGTCAAGCTAAATTGCATGAGTTCAAGCATGAGGATCCCTTCTTGCCATTTTGATTCTACTAATTCAGTTTTACTAAATTCACCATCTCATTATACCCTTGTCCTGGCTATATGGGGTTTGCCGAGGTTTGCCACCAAACTCACACACAAAAAGCCTTGAAAAAATTTGGGGCTAGATAAATGGCTTTTTGCACAATCATGCCACCTTTCTAGTTTAGATGGCATGTGAATGTATCGCAGATCAACATGAGACAATGAGCATGTGAATGTTAATGCATATAATCTCCTAGGTAATTTATAAATGCCTTCTATAGATAAAGTGTGTAGTGTCTTTGATGTTAATTTTGTTTTGAGATTGCTGATTAGGATCAGCATGGAGGCATCATTTGGTGGGAGCTGAAAACTAACAATTTAGCCCTTCCAAATGGTTCTGGTGGGGACATCACGCACACACACACGCCCCCTACGCACATACGCGAGGAGGAGGAGGGCCCCATCATCGATCTAGATCGATGATGACGTTCAAGGAGGGCCTCCTAATTAGAGCATTGTGTTTTGGTTCATTGGAGTGGACCCAATAGTCATGTGAATCCCACCATAGGTTCTCATGATCGTGATCCACTATTCTAATTAATCTAGTACTTTGGGTTTTTCTTATTATTGTTATTAGGAGTATCATGGACGGTTTAGATTGCTTTGATTAGTTGTTATTTTTGATTACTTCGTCGCCAAGTAATAGGTTGTGCATATGCCGCGAGTTTTGGGGTATAGGGTTTTATTATAAATAGGCACCCTTTGTAGTCTTTTCTATTCATTGAAGATTAATAAAATTTCTGCGTTTTCCTACTCCTTTCCGAGTTATGAAAACCTAATTGGGTGCGAAGCCCTTCCTTCTTCGAAGGGCCAACTACCGTGGTGCGAAGCCACACCTATCCCAATTCGTCCCCATTTTCTTCCATCCATATTTTTCTTCCTACAATCATCTACGCTTCAAATCCATCCTCTATTGCAGCCGTTTTTCTCTCTATAGTAGATTTCCAAATTTTGGCCCTGTAGGAGGGCTGAAACTTCAGCGGAGCACCACACACAAATCGTGCATTGGATCGAGCTGATATTTGGAGGTTTTGGAGTCCACCCCTGGCCAACCAGGGCCAAGTTGACCTTTTTCTGAATAGTGGGCCTCACACACATGCGGCCAGGATCACACGCACGTGTTTGGGCCATTGCTGCTGTCCACACGTGCGGTACTTCTCTGGTTCGTCTCTCTCCTCTCTTTCATTCCTCTTTCACCCAAAATCCCTAAACGTAACCCTAAATTATTCAAATTCCCAATTTTAAGCCCTTTCTTCAACCTTAGGGTTTCACGAATTGAAATTTCTAAATCCTTTGGATTGGGGGAATTATTTTTATGCATGTGTGGATGAATTTACCCTCCTTTGATTCTTGTTTGGTTTATAATTTTGATTGATCCGGCCCTAGCATGTGTTGGCCTGAATCCGCATAAGATTCCCCTTAATTGAGTGTTTGAACTTTTGTATGGGATGTGGAATTTTGTGTAATTGTTTCTGAACTAGTGTGATCTAAAGCCTGAAAATCTTGCACATCATATTTGAATTTCATGTCATGCATCAGGTTCCATTTACATAAAACAAATGTGGAAGTATTACTGCGACTGCAGTAATTATATTCAACTATTGTAACTATTTTGTATTGAATAGGAAGTTGATGGGGACATCACGTGCACACGCGCACTCACACCGTCCCCCTACGTACGTACGCCAGAATGAGGGCTCTACCGTCGATCTGGATCGATGACGACGTCCAGGGAGGGCCTCCTACCTAGAAGACGAAGTTTTGATTCAAAAGAGTGGGCCCGTTAGTCAAGAAAAGCCCTTCATGGGATCTCATGATCGTGGCCTATTAGTCAGATTGATTTCATATTTTAGGTTTTGCTTATTAATGTTATTTAGAACATCATGGACGCTTTAGATTTCTTTGATTAGTTTTTATTTTGGTTTACTTTATCGCCAAGTAATAGATTGCGCACATGGCTCGAGTTTTGGGGTATAGGGTTTTCCTATAAATAGGCATCCCTTGTAGTTCTTTTAAGGGATTGAAGATTAATAAAAATTCTGCGTTTTCCTACTCTCTGAGTTGTGAAGCCTAATTGGGTGCGAAGCCCTCCCTTCATCGATGGGTTAACTACCGTGGTGCGAAGCCACATCTATCCCGATTCACCTCCATCCATCGCCATCTCTACTACCCATCTTCTACCATCCCTTCTTCTCATCTCACCCCATCATCTACAATTTGAATCAATCATCTATTGTAGCAATTCTCCTCACCACATCAGAATTTTAGAATTTGGCCCTACAGGAGGGCTGAAACTTCGACGGAGCACCACGCACAAACCGTACATTGGATCGAGCTGAGATTTTGGGGTTTTGGAGTCTATCCCTGGCCGACCAAGGCCAATGTGGTCTTTTTCTGAATAGTGGGCCCCACACACGTGCGGCCGAGATCACATGCACGTGTGTCTAGGCCATTGTTGTTGTCCACGTGTGCAGTACTTCTCTCGTTCGTCTTTCTCCTCTCTTTCACTCCGCTTTCACCCAAAATCCCTAAACCTAACCCTAAATTACTCAAATATCTAATTTTATGCCCATTTTATTATCCTAGGGTTCCTCGAATTGGAATTTCTGAATCCCTTGGATTATGGACTGATTACTATGCATGTGTGGATGATTATTTCTTATCTTTGAGTATCGTTTAGTTCATAATTTTTATTGATCCAGCCCTATCATGTGCAGGCCTGGACCCGCATAGATTCCCCTTAATTGAATGTTTGGACTTTCATGTGGGATATGAAATTTGTATAATTGTTTTTGAACTAACGTGATCTTAAGCCTGAAATCTCGCATATCATATTTAATTTTCACGTCCTGCATCAGAAGTGGCTGCGATTAATTTCTTAGTTAAGATATAATTGGTTTAAGATGTGTGTATTATCTACTTCAAAATGTTTTTATTTATTTTTTATAAATGTCAGTGGAAAAGAAACATGTGGCCTGCGGAATTCTTCTTCAGCTATTATTGAGGTATTGGCCATTATTTTGTTCTCTTCTTTTGTGTTATTAGTTTCAGTCCTTATGAGGACTTTTTCTTCCTTTTCATATGCTGTTGGTGAAAGAAAGGAATGAAAGCCTTATATCCATGCCTTGCTTTTTTGAGTTATCAATGGGGCCAGTTTTGTAAGCTACAGCAATAAGGCCCTCATTGTATAGTTTTGCTTTATTTTCTTTGGGGGAGGATCTAGTGTTATCAATATGATCTATGTTAGTTATTGAGTCAATATCTGTACATGCAGTAAATGCATATGAGATCCAAACCATTCATCCTTTGGGTCCTATTGTGGATGGGGCGTACTTTGAAAAACACATTGGTCAGGTGATCCTAGCCACTGTTGGAGGGCTCTTCAGGAATACAAAGGAGCAGTTGGAGAAAGTCCAACCAATGGATGACATTCGTAGGGCTAAAAAAATATACTTTATAAATGAGCTGATGAAGATGCTAGTTACATTTTGATAGATTCGTTTTTCATACCAATTTATGTGATACACTAAAATTTTAAATCTCAAAAGCTCAGCAATGCATCTTATAACAGGGCTACCAAACAGAAAACATGCTCAAGAATGGTCCGATACACCATTAAATACATGTCCAAAACACAAAAAACTATGGTTTCTTGCCCCTTTTTGATATTTTTGTATTTTTGGGCTTAGAAAAATTTCGATTGATGTGGGTCGATATTGATACGCAACGCCAGCAGCATATCATTTTTTGGCTGGGATGATTTGCCTGCAGATACAGGTTCACCTGCAGATACCATGGTGCAAAATACTCAATTCAATGTCTAGGTTAGTTTAACTGGTGTGATTTTTGGTTTACGGTTTATCCACAATGGGGCATACGAGATGAACCATCCAGATTTCATACACAACATGTGTGTTACCCTTTTGTGGAGATTGAGCATTTCATAAATAATTTAGATATTCTCCTTTTACTTTTGAAATGATGGTCTCATGTATTTCTTCAAACCTTTCTACCAAATCCTTTCATGCTTTACCATTTTATTATTTCCCAATGTTTATTCTTCATTTATAAGGCCTTTTACTGTAATGAAGTGAACTTTTGTTAACAATATAACACATAACTTACCGTGATTCAATTGTATATTCTACTACTATGCGAACAGCTTGAAATATTTCGAGCTACTATTTTTTCCTTTCCGTCTTCAATCATCCTTTGTTTAGTTTGTGTGAGTGTTTGCTAAAATTTTTACAGGTACAAAGCGCAGAGTCTTATTTAGATAATATGAAGAAAGCAGGAATTTTGATTGAAATTGAGGTACACCAAAATTATTCTTTCATTTATTGGCATGCGGTGCTTAATTACCCTGAATGGTAGTTGGTAGAAGCTCATCGTGATTCTTCTCTCTCTCTCTCTCTCTCTCTCTCTCTCTCTCTCTCTTTTAATTATCACCAACGAACTTTCTTTTTAAAAGATGACTAAAATATTACTAAAACAAAGAGGGAAAATACAAAGGCGTTCAGCAACAAGTGACCATCCCATTGCTCGATGAGCTTGGGGTACTAAAAGCAAAACAAGCAACGAGGAAAAACCTCTCCCAAAATACAAAAGTCCGGCAAACGACTATAACCCACTCCAATCTCCTAGGATATCTTACGCGGAGCACCATCGGTACATCAGTAAAGCCCATCTAGCAATCATTGCCAGACTTCTTTTTTACTACTAATGGAATTTTTATTCAAAAAGAGTAGAAAGACGACAAAGCGGCATATTACCATAACAGGAACATGATCCCGAAATTGTATTAATGGTGTATGAACTCCAAGTTCGGCTGAGGAGTTTGGCGAATTTCCTTCCCTTTCAACATGCTCAAGGTGTTTGAGATCTACATTCAAATCTCCCTTATTTTCTTCCTTCCTATTGGTGAAGTTCCTAGGGAACCTAACTGAGGAGACCTGCTCGATAACATTAGCAGAATCCTTTGCCTGCAGGTGGTTCCGTGTTATAGCTTGTCTAGCTTTACTACTTGCCCAATTCGCTATTTTTCTTTCTATTTTGTCATTATTTGATATGGATATCCATATTGTTTAATCAAACCCTTATTGCCCCCCCATTTTGATGTTTTTAGAACCTTAGGTCCTATTTGGATCCATGAAATAATTCAATTCATGAATTTGGAGTTCATCAATTCGTATATTCGTGAGATTGGAAATTCATTAAGTAGAATTTTTTGTTGTTTGGGATTTAGCATGTCAAATCATGATTTTCTAGATTTATTGTTTGGTCAGCTTAATCAAATTTACATTTAGGGGGGAGGTTTAAGTCCCTTTGAAATCACGTTATGTTAGACAATTAATCTAATTAATTGTCATCAAATGTTGAGTGACAAAATGTTGGTAGTTAAGGAGTAACATGTCCATAGGATATGTGTAGCTGCAGTGAGGATGTTGAGATGGATGAGTGGCAAGACAATGAAGGATAAAATAAGAAATGAATGCATTTGAGGGGAATTTAGGAGTAGCATCAATAGGTAACAAGATGAGGGAAAGTGGAATTAGATGATTTGGTCATGTGCAACGGACACCAAGAACTGTGCTTGTTAGGAGTGAGTTGGTACAAGTTGAAGGCTTTAAAGGGCAAGTGAAAGGCCTAGAAGGATGTGAGTGGTGGTAGTAAGAAAAGATTCGATGACCTATGTTCTAACTGAAGTTATGGCCCTTGATAGAGTGAAATAGCGGAAAATGGTTCATGTAGCCCACCCTAATTAGTTGGGATAAGGCTTAGATGATGATGGCGGTGATGAAAAGTGACTTTGATCGGATGATCCTAATCAACAACCCCAACAATGAAAATGGATTGTCGATGTTGATTATATTGGAAAAAGGTCCAATCATTGATTTACATGGCTTACGAGTAGGGCTATCAATGGGTCGAGCCTGGGGTCTTGGCTCGGATTTTGAATTGTTTTAGGCCGGGCTGGCCCTATTCAAAATTCTGATTTTGCAGGCCCGAGCCTGTTCCATTGACACCCCTACTTATGAGTGAGGCCAACCTTTGATTTCCCCTCTAAGAAACCACTCTAATATGTTGATCCTATTATCCTAACTATCCAATCAATGGATAGAAAATGTATAGTCTATATTTATTATATTAGAAAATGATGTTGGGACATGTGATGACCCAACCCTAGATGCATGTATAATCAGGATGACGAGATTCAAATAAATTAATTAATCAGACAATTGTTTTTAATTAAAGGGATTAGGCAAATCTCAACACAGAGATGAGATCATTCCATTAGGATCATGTCCCTTAGCATAAAATTGCATAAACAGTAAAAAATGGAGGACCTAGGGATATGAGGACATCCTAAATCTAGCATAAGTTAGTACATGGTCAAGTTTGTATTTGATTCTACTTACTAGCTATTCCTCTTTTTTATTTAAATCAAGAGGGAATGTCTAGAAGAACGAAAGGGATGAAGAAGGGAGGGTTTGAGATAAAGAAACTATGGGTCCTTTGTCATCAAAAGAACAGAAGGTGGATTTCTTACCTTTCGCGCACCTCAAAGATCTGGGAAGAAGGAAGCCTGAAACTGGAGTGGAATCCTCAACACCCAAGTGCCAATCTTGGAACCCTAATATCTTGATAAAAAAGGAAGAAAAGATACGAATTTCTATTTATTTAATAATAATTAAAATAAGGTTTCTCACAATGTATATATAAGTTTTGAAAAAAAGTAAAAAAGTGCACTAAAACCCCTGAAAACAAGAAAAATAACAAAAAGATGAAATAATAAAAAAGTGCACTAAAGCACCTGAAAACAAGGAAAAAAACAAAAAACGCTTAAAATTAAAACACCCGCATGATCGGGTGTGAAATCCGCCCCATGGGCGGTCATGCCGCTCCTGCACTCGTAGCGTGTCAAAAAATGGGTCTGATGGACCTTGCGTCCATCCACATCAACTCTACTCCGGTACTCTGTCAGCGACGCCTCCTCCTTTGGTACACTCTAAAGGGTGCACCACTGATGTCCGCGTCAGAAGAGGTACCATCGGGGATATGGACCTTTCAAAAAAGTGGGCCCACCTTTCATTGTTGTTCCCTTCTAAAAACTCACTTTGATACTTTGATTACATAATTTTAACCATCCATTCAATAGCTAGGAAATGGATGACCCATCTTTATTATATAAAAAAAAACTATCTAACCATTCTCCATCATGTGGTCCCACCTTTAGATTATACCCATCCCTCTTATACATGATATGGACCATCCATCATGTGGGGCACACCATTCATTGCTCATCCACATTAAAAGTCACTTTGATTGGATGATTCTAATTATTCGGTCTATAACTAGGGATTGATGATCCACTTCAATACAATAGAGAAGTTTTGATCATTGATGTAAACTATCCATCATGTTGGTCCACCTTTGATTGATCATCCCTTGTAAAAGTCAGTTTGATTAGATGATCCCAACCATCGAGTTAATGTAAATGGAGAAGGATTATCCATATTGGTTATAATAGAGGTCCAATTGTTGATTTGGACGATCTATGGCATAAGGCCCACCATTGATTCCCACCCCTTCGAAAATTCGATGTGATTTAATGATCCTAACCATCCAATCAATAACAGAAAATGGATAGTCCATATTTAACTAGAAGATATCCTATCTACGATCTAGACCCTCCATCATGTGGGGCCCACCTTCCATTACCGATCCCCTATAAAAATTTACTTCGATTGGATGATCCTAACCACTTATCACCGGCTAGAAAATGGACAATGCATTTTTTTTATTATAGTAGAAAAATGTTTGATTATTATTCATCATGTGGGGCTCACCTTTGATCATTGTTTTAAATATCGATGATATCGGCCGATATACCCCATGATATATCTTGTATCCCACCTGTGCGATACGAAACACACAGGTAGTGCGATATATCCCACATGTTCGATCTGGTGAGCATTTTTGAATTTCGATCCGTTTATTTTCTGAAATCATGTTAAATTAGTGTCAAATTGTTACAAATCCATGAAAAATCATGGATTGGGAGCTTCGATTTCGAGATTTGGAGGAGATGGGCCGAGTTGCGGAAAATTGAAAAAAAAAATCAAAATTTCCTAATTTCTCGCAAATCATTTCCAATCTTTGTGTCCAGACTCCAAACATAAAATCAAACATGTATGTAACCTAATCTTGTGATTCTTATTTTGCTTTTGAATGTATTGCTTGTGTTTATACACGTCTTCTTACATTTATGAATTATACGAATAGACATTGAATATACTTGCATCAATTCAGTTAAACAACACATAGATTTAGGACCCCATACAAAGAAAACCTATTATGTGTACTTGTTTTTTTTTGTAATGTTTTGATTTGTAAGTTTGTATTGATGTCTTTTTTAACAATCACTGAAGTTTCATTGAAAAATTTGACCAATTTCTCTATGTTTCCCCATGTTTCCAACAACAACGATACATTATACGATACAACCGATATATCCCATGCGATAACCGATATGTATCCGTATCCCAAGAATGCGATACGTAATGCGATACCAAAATTTCGAACACTGCCTTTGATTGCCCATCATTTTTTTTAAAATTATTTAGACCTAATGATGCTAACTATCTAAGCAATGGCTTGGAAACTTGATGCTCCAAATTGATTATACTAAATATGGTCGCTGATTTAAACCTTTTATTGTGTGGAGTCTACCTTTGATTACACATCCCTCTTAAACATCACTTCGACCAAATATCATAACCATTAGACCAATGGCTACAAAGGTGGACATTTTGGGGAGGGGGGAAACCGTTCTCAAGTTTAACCTTGGGAAGCCCTTCGTTTTCCAACCTCATGAATCGGGGAACTTTTTGACTTTTTTATTTTTTGATCGACAAGTTCATTGTTTGTGCCCCCTTTGCTAATTGGGCAATTAGTGGATTAGAAATTAAGGGTAGCCCAAACACATTAATTATATAAGTCATGAAGTTGGCAATTAAAATTTCCAAATCCATGAATTTGGTGCCCATCCAAACAGGCTCTTTGAAAGTCAAAACTACATCCGTGAATTATTTTTAGGTCCAAATCCCCCCATCCGTGAATTATTGATTTCCTACAAAAAATGGTTTAGGGGCCTATTTGTTTTTACGAATTCCATGGAATGTAATGTAAGTGGGCTATCATTATTTTTTCCCAATGTTTGTTTAAACAAGTATTAGGGCACAAAAATTGAGGGTCAAATGCATATGTAATAGGGAAGAGGTAAGTGCATTTGTAATCATTACAATTTTACATTATAAAATCTCAATCCGTACAATATTTCATGGCTAAAACAAACAATCAAAGCATGCCATCATTGTGGTCAAATGTAACTGACATCACTTCACTAGACAAGTAATGCAAATTGTAATCATTGCCCATTTCCGAGCAAGCGGTATATTGCTAGATCATTCCAAGTGGCAAAATTCTTTTGTATGTTTTGAGAAAGCTTTATAATTGCAGGACCGTAAGAAAAGAATTTTACAGCACTCCAATTCTTTATCTGGAAGTGTTGGTGGGAATCTTATTGTTCAGAATAATTTACTTGAGGAGGTAATGGTTAGCTTCCTTTTCATGTTGAATTTTGTTACATGCAAACAGGATTGTAAGACACTTAAATCCATATGCAGGTTGTGAATCTTGTTGAAGCACCAGTTCCAATACTTGGGAGGTTTGACGAAACCTTCTTAGAGCTTCCAGAAGATTTACTAATCATGGTAATCTAATATTTTGCTTGACAATACTTCCATATTTTCCGCAGAGCACCCATCTGAAGTTGTTTGCAGGGGTGCCTTTTATTGAAATTTTATACTCATTTAGTTGCCCCTTAATAAACAGAACAGTAAGCTTCTAGTCTGTGGACCTGGAAAACCATGCAAGCTACTCAGATGGTTGTTGTAGTTATGATGAGAGTGGATTCGTATCATCTATGCATTTGACAGGATGACATAACTATAAGAGGAGAATTATTTTATTCCAAAATGAATGATTTGGTCATTTGGTATTTTTCATTAACTTGGGTGGCTTTCCACACTTTCATGTATGGTGATATTTTTGGTTGCGTTATTCCTTACCTCTGGACTGAATTGGTTATTAGGCTGTCAAATCATGACAGATATACCCGATTTCATGATAAATTCTAAAGATGCCCATTTATTGCAATTTGTGAACATTATAGGATATTCAGAATAATGAACAAGATGCCATCATGTAAATCCAAAGACCATCCTGTACATGAAATGGTGCTGCAGCCAGTTTATTGATTCTGCAGAAACTATTTCTTTACTCAAGGAGCTGCTTTAACTTGTTTGCATATCTTTGCACGAGGCACTCATCTATTTCTTACCCATGTGCGAGGCCATTGAAATGGAAAGCTTCCAAGTAGAGTGTATCATCTTGCTGGATGAGGTTATTACCTGCTATGATTAAATTAAAAAGAGCTGGTAGTAAACCAACGGTTTTTTGATTGTCAGTGGTCTGGCCATTACCCTATAAATGCCATCCAGGGCTATGGTTGGAGGATCCAGCATTTTTTTCACTTATGATTGATTTGTGTGAAAATTAATCATTTCATTAGGTTATTATATTTAAAAAGATGATTTTTGGTGTAAGGATTATTCATTGGATATTATATCTATATGTTTTTATTGGCATGAAATATCACTCTTAATTGTTAATGGTAATGTAGTATCTTATAATTAACCAGTAAATTAGTTTGTTACAATGTAATATCTAAAATTTTCGGGTCTTTTTCAAGATCATCAGCATAATACTGAATATTTAGATCTGAAAATTTCCGGGATCTGGCCCATGGATGCTGGATCCATTCATGATTAGGAGAGGGCTCAAAATTTGCTAATTAAGAAAAACTGGAACTTTTCAACTCCCTTTCCAAGAGGACGTGTCACTGTTGAGAAGTGCAAAAGAAACCAGCTGACCTTCTTTGTTAAGAGGAAGAGTTTGGATATGGAAAACACACGCACGTTTGTGTGTGTGTGTGTGTGTTAAGAACTGAAGAAGGCAATGAATTGTGTGAGGAGTCCGACAAGAAACAAGAAACAGAGAAAGAACTGCCAGCAGAAAAAAGCAAAAGAGGGACGTGTAGTGGAAACGGGAGGAAGGTTATTGGAAATGAGGTCTGATCCATACTTCAAAACTCTGGAATCGCACATGTTCCAGGTTTGCACAGTTTTTTGTGCATGAACACAAAATTGTGTGGTGACCAAGATATTTGGTTTCATTTATTTCATACTTTACCAGGTTTCACATTTATGAAATATTTGGTACATCAATAAAGAAAGTGATAATGCATCTATTTTCTATTGGACCAGTTTGTCCATTACAGAAGAGTGATTGTGTTCATGTTTTAGATCTTTTGTTTTTTGGTTTTCATTTTCAATCTTGTGATTCTGCTACCAGTTCAAGCTACCCTTTGGATGTACTTTTCTGGCGCATAGGATTCTATCAATCTGGTGACCATTCTTCACTGTTTATACAGGTTATGCGCAAGCACCAGAAGTATTTTCCTGTGGCCAATAAATCTAATGGGAAGCTCCTACCATTCTTCATTGCTGTGAGAATCCCTTTCAATGCCTAGGCATTTCCAGCTGACTAGATTTCTTGTAGTTGGCTACTCTTAACACTATACATGAGATGCATTCTGGAAGTATTGAAGTTCGCAATCTCTCTTTTTTAAAGGTGGCTAATGGAATAATTGATGAGATGGTGGTACGAAAAGGGAATGAAGCTGTACTCAGGTTAGACATGTGGCCAGATAACTTTCGTCTTTCATATAGATAGGAAGTCTAGTACTGTTGTTCCCAAGTTTCTGTTTCTGTTGTAAATTTGAAAGGTGTATCTGATATGTAGCGAGAAGGCCACCCATGGCTATCTTGAAATTGAAGTAATGATTCAGAATGAAAAAGCCATTTCACTTGCACTCTAGGTTTTATCATTTTAGAAGAAAGAAATAACTCCTCTATATATGCACCTTCTGTTATCTGAACTGCTGCAACATCTCTTATGAAACCAAAAATGTCTACTTTTTGTGCAGAGCTCGCTATGAGGATGCTAGGTTTTTCTATAAGGTGGACACAAATAAAAAATTTGCTGAATTTCGAGGTCAACTGAATGGGATTCTTTTTCATGTAAGTCAGGTTTTTCACATAGCTTATGATAAATATGTTTTGCCTCTATTAACCATCTCACACCACACAATGACGTTATATCAAAATCAAACAGGAGAAGCTTGGAACGATGCTGGACAAGATGGTACGTGTCCAAAAGACTGTTGGTAAATTAAGCTTGGCTATGGGCATGGATGAAAATGTGTTCCCTGTTGTTCAAGATGCTGCAGCATTGGCTATGTCAGATCTTGCTACTGCTATTGTTACTGAGTTCACCTCCCTTTCTGGAATAATGGCACGCCATTATGCTCTGAGGGATGGTCACTCAGTTGAGGTAATTTAACAGACAATTTCATACATTTCTGCATAAGTAGCAAAAGAATGTTTGTCAATGTACTAAAAACATCTTTTGCTTATTCAACTTTTGTAACTTCTAGTTTAATGTAACTGGGGCTCAGTCTATGCCTTTGAAGGAAATAATGCCATCTTCTTTACCAGCCATGTCCAAGCGTTTGACAGGTACCATTCATTTGGATTCAGTAACGGTTTTTTATGTAACAGATTGCAGAGGCCTTATTTGAAATTACACTGCCAAGGTTTTCTGGGGATATACTTCCAAAAACTGACGCAGGGATTGTGTTAGCAATTGCTGACAGGTGAATTATCAGCTACTCACTTTCAGTTGCGGTGCCTTCCAGGACCATCACTTTTCTAACAATTCTCTGTTTACTTAGATTGCAGACAGTGACATTAGCTATTCATGAGATTGTCTTCTGAGGAATAATAGGAGCCTGAGCTTCATAAAATATGCAGTTTGCTGAGGCTTCCAAATCCGTACCACAGATTGGTGGTTCAGATCACTGATCATGCAGGCCACAGCTTGGATGGGGCATGTGCCATTTCTCATACATCAGAAGATCCTAACGTTTTATCATCTATTCATGAACTACAAATAGACTATCAAGGGGGAAGAAAAACAAGAAGCTACAGTTTACATTCAATGGGAAAGGCAGGCATAAGATCAAAGCTTTAGGATCTTCTGATCTGGGAGACTTTTGCAGCATTCATCATCCACAGTGGGCCCATCATATCAACTGGCTGGATCACCAAACCATATTTTTCACATCTCTACATGAACTGTGAGCCTCCACAAACTGTACATTTGCTTAGGCTTGGAACCCTATATTTCCTTTATCTGCATTCTGGACTGTTAGACATGAGTGCTTACCACATGAGCTAGATTAACTTTTAACCGAAGCTTGAACTGTTCTCCAAGAATTAATGTGGTTCATGCAACTCAACAATGGTGGCCCATGGAGTTGAGCATGATTTTTTTTTTTCCCATTTTCTATATTTGGCATGACTTCAATGTGCACGGTGAGCACCATGAGTCGGCACACACATTTTCTCCCACCATTAAAAGAATGTTGGGAAAACTCTAACAAGCAGTTCAAAATGTGGATTTTCAGATCCCATTTTGAAATGCTTATTAAGATTCCCACCCGCTATTATTGAATGGTAGGAATGTGTGCACTGAAAGGCTGTGCGCACACTTTCTCCTCTTTTCTTATCAGTGACATGAGTTTGTTCTGTTCCCCACATTTGGTTCCCGTGTCATGCCGTAGAAAACCGTGAATCCCAATCATTTGATGTGAGAAGAGTTTACGAGCTGAAGCTGTGGGTGGAATATCCAATATTATGTACTAGACTGGAACACCTTTCCCCCGGTCTTTTAAATAAAATAAAAAAAAGTTTCTAAAGGTGATAAACGCAACGGAATTGAACCTTTAGAAAAACCCTTTTGTGATTTTAGGTCAAATTTTAGTCTTGGGATCTCCATCCATGAATTAAACCATTTTTCAACAAGCGAAAACAACCACATTATCATGCTTGGGTGCGGTTCGGTTCACCTATTTCTGCCGCTGACGATCTCTAAACGTAGAGTCTCTCCTCTATCTATTGCAAGTTCAGGATGGTGAGAATCCTCGTACAATTCTCTGGGAGAGGTTGAGGCTGACCAAAGCCATCAAAGAAGCAGGCCACATGCCCGAGGCATGCACACAGGTGGATGATAGGATGTGTGGATGTTCGCTCCTCTCTCTCTCTCTCTCTCTCTCTCTCTCTCTCTAGTTGGAATGTCCAAGGGCTTCTCTCTTGCTCTCTCATCCCTCTTGCAATAGGATCTTTATATAGGTAGGCTTTAGGTTTCAGGGGAGCACCATAATATGTAGTCCCCACCCCCACAAGGCTTCTGTATACCCTACCATGAAGGAAGCTAGTATACCTTCCTAATCCATGTACCCCAACCGTCCATTTCCTTCCACTATCCATCGTGTCCATCCTTAAGTGAATCCCATGCCACCTTAAGGTGTGGACCATCATATCTTAGCCATTGAATTTCCGTTAGACTTGATTTGAAACAAAGCAACGGTTAAAACTCAAAGTTTAACAGTTTTAAAATTCCTTGATTAAACAATAAAAAAACACAGGGTTATTGCCCAACCTTTAAAACACCTGATGGATGGTTCAAACCTCAAGATTTGGCCCACTAACATGTGTTCCCAAGTGAATTAAGTGGATCCTATGTTGGATCATGTGGTCCTTGATGAACTTTGATGTAGATACCTAGTATCTCCCACTTTTAGTGGCCATGTAGTGACATCGTAAAGTGAACCAAAGCACCTATTATCAAGTCATCTCGGCCTACACATCCTCAAGTCTAAAAAAATGGACGGAGCTCGTGCAAATCCGCAAGTATCATTCTAGCCGGGACATATTGAGCCTTCACCAATCCAGAAACTTACAAGTGATCCTGCCAATGTGAGTGACCAAAGATCCAACCAAGCGGATCATCCATGGCTCATACACACACATGTGGGGTAGGGCAAAGGTTCACCAACATCAATTCAGGTCCAATGGTGAAGATTGTTTGTCCTGACACCAAGTTAGTCGCCTCACACAAGATTATTATTGAAGAACAAAAGGCAAGTCCTGGTACTTTTATAGTCATAGCCAAGGCATTGAGATCTATGGACCATATCTCTCCCTTGGTACTTGGTCGATGCGTCCAATCTCTATGTTGCCTTAGGACTTAGAGGCTATACCTTAAAAACCCATAATAATAATAATAATAATAATAATAATAAACATCTCCATAGATAATAGCAATTCCATACTAATAATCAATGCATAAGCTAGATCAAGGGAAATGAGGTCCAAAAGAGCAACCAAACATTGGTTTTCCAGGGCAAAACCCCAAGAATTTTATTCTCATTGCTCTTTTTAACCTGCTTCCTTTTCTTTCCTTTGTTGTTTTATTCTTCACCTTTATCTGTTTAGTTGGAACTAAGGCTATGTTTGGCCAATTTAGATGATTCCAAATTGTGCTATGCAATGTGCAGACTAGACAGTCTGGTTGGCTTATTTGGAGTCAGCTGTCAGCCAAGTTCCACAAATGATCCTTTTGGCCTGCGAAGAATCTCTTATGGGCTTGTAAGTGATATGTTTGTTCCTTCTCATTCTATCAATATAAATATGTTTAATGCTGCTTTTGTTAGGTTTCAGGTCCAAGTGTTGGTGGAAAATAACAAGAACTTGGATCTAAGAAATGCTTTGAGACTTGCAGCAGATGTTCAGCCAATGGGGGTCGATACCGGTATTATAAATGATGTGAGTAATTCATTTGGTTTTCTCAGCTGGTCACTTCTAAGTGTTAGTACGTCTGACTTACTGGCTACAATCATGACTGTACTTTAGGCACATCAATTTGTCACGCGGAGACTAGAGCAACTTCTGGTATGTGCTTTTCTGGAGTGAGGCTTGCCATTCTCACTACATTTCTTTTGATGTTTGGAAGAAGGACAACTTTTCTGAATATCAATTTTGTTGATTACAATCAAATCTTGGCCATTTTAGATTTTTAAGCAGCAGGACCGATTATAAATATCCTGATGAACTTCATACATATTTGTGATGATTTTTTGGCAGGTGGATAAGAGGATAAGTTCTGAAATAGTCCGTTCTGTTCTTTCAGAGCGTGCAAATTGGCCATGCCTGGCTGCACAGTCAGCTGTTAAAGTAAGTGATTGATGTCTTAACTCTCTTTCGATCTTCTACCTGAACTACTGTAGAAAGACTACAGTTTGTTAAGGTGTCTTTGCAATATGGAATTGTAAGCATCTCTGTCAAAGATTCTTAGAAAGGAGTAGGATGGTTATTTCCTCTGAGTGCTACTACCTCCATCTTAGTGATCCCCACCTTTATGTATTCCTACTAATATAATAGGTCGTGGAAATGAAAGCATTGAACTTTTTCAAACAATTCACCCTCCTAGTATTTAAACTTAGGATGAGAAATTAATCTTGTGCAATTCATGTTCTTGCTGTGCTTGCCTTTCTCCCTACAATATGGTCTCATTTTTCTTTTGGTTGTTACTGTTAGGAATATGAGAGCTGATAGTTGTTCCACTAGATGGTGCCTCATATGTCCTGAAGGACACTGGACACTTTTTATGAATATTATTAATGTTCTGATGGCTATGGGAGGTGTTAATTTTTTTAATGACATATCAACATTAATCAATTGTAGATGGATGCCTTGTCCAGAGGTGAGCTTTTCCCAAAAGTTGTTGAAGCATATTCGCGACCAACAAGAATTATCCGCGGGAAGGATTTGGATGTTGATATGGAGGTATTTCAATTTTTGGTTGAGCCTTGCTATTTTCTTCATGACCAAAAGATGCAACTTTATTGTTTTTATGAATGGCTTGTTGTTGGTTAGAACCTGGAAACAAAAAGAGAATAAGATATATCTTGTGTTCACATGTTCTAGAAATATCCAAAGTTTTTCCAGGAAAATGATACAGTACCTCAGGTCGTACAGAAAATCCCATACAACTAAACTTAGAATCATTGGGTCAGTGGGATCTGTGAGAAATGAAATTGAGAATTTAAAATTCAATATCTTCTCTTCCCTTTTGATCTTCATTCAATGTTTCTATGTTTGGTTATGCTACTGCTGTTATGTATCATTCTCCTCTATCAAGTGATAATGTAACTCATTCATTCATTATCCTCTGCATGTTTCTGGACGTAATCCTTCTCTTCAGGCAGTTTAGAAACCCCTCCTGGTTACTTGGACATTCTTCTTCTTGACTGATCCTTTCTTAGAAGTGTTTTTTTTTTTTTGTTTCCTGAACAGTAACAAAGAATTTTATTAAAGAGAGCGCTGAGAAAGATGGTGCAAAAAAGCTACTAGCCAAAAAAGGAAAGGAGCACTCTTTCAACATTACCATACTAGTGACCCACTCCGCCCTATTGCTCTCATTTCTAAAGCATGTCTCATTCATTTCTCCCCAAATAGTCCATATGCCAGCCAACAAACGAGCCTTCTCGTAGTCACACCCTAGATACACCTGTTTCCAGAGAGACTCTTAAGATCAGAGTCTCTTTCTTAAACATATTCTTTAAAGAGCCCTAGCTTGCATTGGGAGACCCACTCCATGCCAAGCCATGAATAGCCTGCCAACTGAACTTGGCATTGTCCAAGCGATATTGAAACTCCTAAGAAAGCCGTCCCAAACTTGACGCCAACTGATATTTTCTTAAAGTTATTAGTGGTCCTGCAGTAATGGAGATTGGAGCATCCTATGCAAACAATAATTTTCATTTTAACCACTTTTTGCAACCTTAAGTTTTGAACATTACCTTAGTAGTAACAGCAAGTAGATCCAACCATAGAAATAGTATTCTTGAGAAACTCTTTTGGTCATGTAAATGAGAAACTCTTTTCTTTGAGCTAAAGAGGTATGTTTGACACTTTGAAAAATGAGATATTGTTTGTGATTTTTGATTATCGTTCATGTGGATCTATTCATTATAAGTATCTTTTACATTCCAACTAATAGTATACTTTTGTATCTTACATAAAAATGATCTAAAAAGGTAAGCGAGCGTACATTTGAAACAAATGAAGAGAGAGCTCTGTGGAGTGCTTACTTGGCGGTAAAGACAAAAATTCACCCAGGTACCCTTTACCTCTTGCTATAAAATTTTATTGCTATTTAAAACCGTAATCACATTTACCATTTTGGCATATCATGGTTATAAGCTGGTGCACGGTCTATATCATTTGCTTTTCCTTTTCTTCAACATTCAACTGTGTTCAGACATCACTGCATACTAATGTCATGAGCTTTTCTTTTTTTTTTTCAACTTTTAGGTGTTGAAGTTGATGATTTTGTCGAGGTGTCTTCACAACTACTACAACCGCTTGAGGATTTCTTTAACCATGTCTTTGTCATGGTGGTATGCTCCTTCACTATTTCATTGTTGTGAATTTCTCTCTAATACTAAATTTCTTACATGATTACGAACAGATGCGACCTCCAAATTAGGCCAGTAGTATGGATTAGGAAGTTGAAAAAAAAAAAAAACTGGCTGTCATGTGAAAAATATTTATATTTTGACCAGAAATCATCAGGTTGAAGCTGAGCATAAATGACATGTTTTGGGGTTAATGCATGGGCACCTGATTTAGAAAAGTACTGTAATTTTATTGGTGTGCATCTGTAATTTGTGTGTATCTGTACAATGGCATACATATGATTGCTTTGATATTTGAGCAGAATGTGTATGTCTGTGAATATTGTTTGGAGTCTCGGACTTATTGATGGCGTCTCTTCACATTTGACGTAGATTTAAAATTTTTCGAACAAACTACCAGTGTGTTGTAGTGTAGTTCTCAAGTTAGATCCTGGAACTTAAAAAGAGTAGAACGTTTTGTCGCTATAATGAATTCCTACGGATATTGTGATGAAATTTAAAGGTGTCTTTCAAATGGAGTTATATGATACTCAGGTAGTGTACAATGCTTGATACACAGGCACTCAGAAATTGTACTTGGAGCATGCATTAACCCAAATTAAACTGACTAAATTGTGAAACCAACTGTACCTGAGTCACAGTTCCAAGATAGGGTTGTGTGAATGATCCTAACATCTGATTCATGGACACTTGTTTGTTGAAAGAGGACCATTGGATATTTTTCATTTTTAAATGTTCAATAAATGATCACCAATCTGATAGACTGAATGTGGACAATTTAATTTGACTAAGTTTCCAAGTGCCTGGGTCCTTACTCATGCCTTAGTGGTAGACTCACAAGAGTTTCAACTCGGGGTCATGGGTTCGAGTACCCATTGTGGTGAAAAACCACTGTGGTGTGAGTGGGTGGGTGTGTGTGGGGTGTGAGTGCGTGTGCAAGAAAAAAGTTTCCAAGGGCCTGCATGTCATCATCACTCTGCCACAGGATTGGAATTTTCTTCTTTCAATGGCTCAGGTGTGTTATCAACACCCATTTCTGTGTGATCCTCACTCTACACTTCTCTAATACTTCCAATTGGGGTTTCTGTTATTAACAAATGAATAATCTGTAAATGCCCCCGTGTGACAGGAGGACGAAAGGGTCAGGAAAAACAGGCTTGTGCTCCTCAAGAAAATCGCAGACCTTCCCAAAGGGATCGCAGATCTCTCAGTTTTGCCTGGTTTTTAGAACTTTTTTACCGCATTTTTGTTTATTATAATTTAAGGATGCATTATCTCTTGTACAAAATGATGCTGTTTTGCCTTTTTGTCTTAATGTTGTAGGCTAGCAGATTTTGTAATTTATCTGCTACCTTGAATGGTTGCCATTAGAAAATTCAGATGTCTTCGAAGAAGAGACAAGCTATAGTTCAAAAAATAGATGTTGAATGAAAAGAATCTGATGATGCTGTTGGTGGGCCACACTGGCATGATAAAAATAAAACAGCAACAATCTGCATGGATAAAGGGAAAACACAAATATCAGCTTGATGTCCACCGTTAAAACCTTTCTAGGGCCCACAGTGACGTTTACTTGTCAATTCATGACCTCACACAGATATGGATGAAGGGAAAACACAAATATCAGCTTGATCCAAAACATGTGGCCCCCAATAAGTTTTCAATGGTAGGTGTTCAATTCAAATTGTTTCCTGTGGTGTGGTGTGGTCCATTTGAGCTTTGGATGTGCTTTAATTTTGGGCTCATGCAATTAAATGAGCTGGAAAGACGGATGGATGTCATGGATAAGACACATACACCACTGGGGTCCCCAAAGTTTACTCAGTCTATAGTGGACGCTGATTGTGTCGTACCCCCGCTTGGCTCTAGCCACGAACTGGCAGTCCTGTAGGTGTGCCCACTGTGATGCATCTGTTTAACCATGCTGTCCATTCCTTTTCTCATATCATTTTAAGTTATGAATACAAAAATGAGGCAGATTCAACGCTCAAGTGGACCACACCACATATGACTATTGCATTTAATATTGTGCATTTAATAGGTGTGGTCCACTTGAGAATGCATCTGTCTCAAATATTTTAGCACATACCTTAGCATGATCTGAGAGAAGGGATGGACGGTGTGGATAAACAGATACATCACAGTGGCCCGCCTGCAGGACTGCCCGTTCGTGGCTAGGGATGGGCGGGTAATCCGCGTCCGTCTATAGCATACTTAGTTACCCAATACGCAATCCGCTTCGGTTTGGGTGAATAAAAAACGGGAGATGCCTTGGTGAATAACATGGATAAAGCCTGCTACCATACCCTATTCATGACTCCATCTCCAAGAGAAGGGATAAGGGCAGCGACTACCACGACAAAAAAAGAAAGAGATAAAGACGGCCACCTCCCTTGCCTATTGATTAAAAAATACATGGCAAAAACTAGCTTTGCTAAAAGAAAGACAAGATTCTCCCTGCAATCTTCTCTATTTACTACTGGCATCGCACTTAGTTGTGTTGTCTTGTTGTAAAGAAAGGGAAATGCTGAGGACATCCACGTTATTATTCTCCATGAAGGTTGAGGGTTGTGGAGATCAGTGTCATTCATCAGGTGGGGCTTATGATGAATTGGCCAAACAGTTCGGATCAGTATCCCCTTGGCGTGGACCACATAAGTAGAGAAAAATGGATGGTTGAAACATGACCATTGGTCTATATTGTGTACATATACGTTCCACAAGATAAGTGGACCAGCTTGATTTTTGGATTGTGACAGGTTCGACGTGTGTTCCATGTGTTCTGTGGTCACTGGAAATTTCATGTTTTCCTGTGGGAGAAAATGGACTTTGATAAGAAAGAAGGACAGCATGTTTTGAAATTTTCTGGGAGGGTGCGACCAAAAGCTAGTGGGGCTGCTCTGCTATTGGACGCCAACAGTGCCAAAATCTAGTGGATGAAGTCCAAACTTACACTATTGCAAAAGGGGGCGGGTGTATGCAATGCATGCGTGCCTCGAGTTTTTACTATCAGAGCTGGACTCGAATCATTAGGATTTAGGACTCCAAAATTCCCTTGGCTTCCTTTAGATTGAGAGTAGATTTCTGTTGTGGCCACAACTGGGCTGAATCATATACTCCTCTATCCCTCTGTCTAGGCTGAGCTGAGAGTCGTGACAACCAATTGGCCATGTTTGGGTTTGAATTTGCCTTTGGCCCCAACATTTTGGTTCAAATCAGCCCAATTTTTATTTCAGCTATGCCTAGTATTTGATCCATGAACGCATCCATGACCAGCCACGGCACAATTCCTTGTGTCATGATGTAGGCTGTATCTGGGCCCCACCAATCACCACTGTTGATTAATGGGTGCCCTGCATTGTCAGTGGTCTGGATCCCGCTGTGTCACCGTTAGATTGCATGCTTTTGTGGCCTACACAAGACCTTCCAGGTCATTTATCAGGTTACTTGTATAATTATCGTTCTGAACCTACTCAGATCACCATTCAATTTCTTTCAATTATCATTAGCAGACGAGTTGGGCTGCGCTGTGCTGGATAGATATGGACTCAGATGATCAAACTGGCCGTGTTTTGGAATCACATCAATCTTTAGGTCAGAGCTTAACTACATTCTATCTTAAAATCAGCCAAGCTGTCTTTTTTATTTTATTTTTATTTTTTAATAAAGGTACTCTCTCTCTCTCTCTCTCTCTCTCTCTCTCTCTCTCTCTCTCTCTCTCTCTCTCTCTCTCTATATATATATATATATATATATATATATAAAAGGAAAGTGGGCCACTTCACTTACTAAGCAACTTGTCCAATACAACTTGACTCAGGGGAATAGGACCCAACCATGGGCAGAACGAGGCAGAGTCACCAAACCATGGACTAGCTCATTCACAATTAGATATAAAAATTCTTATTTTCAACGGATGTTTATCCGATTACACTAATGTCAACCAAAAAGAACATGCCACAATGTGACGCGTACGACGAGCACTTCATCGGCCACCACTAGCAGAGGTTCAATCTCAATTATGTAGGTATTCTCGTAAGTGTATGGGAAATAATGGTTAGTTGAGACGGTCCACATACAAAGGAAAATGAGATAAAGATGTTTAACTATTTTGATTTATTATTATTATATTTTTTAAACACGTCAATCCTCCATCCATGGTGAGGACCATCATATAAACAGTTTAGATCATTGCAACTAGTCTCCTAACCAATAGCTACATTGCCGGCATAAAATTGCCATTCATGAGGATATAGCGAAGCTAATTTTCTTATCAGTGTAGTTGGGAATTGATATATAGGATCTGTAAAAGTGGGATCATTTGCTACCCATAAAACAAAACAAAACGAAAAATAATAATAATATTAATAAGTAAATAAATAAATAATCAATTATGGGTGATTCAAAATGTAGGAGTTTTCCTCTTTTTATCAATTCTAACGAAGACCCTTGACTTGTAAAATTCAGAATTTTGGGTAATCTTGAACCGTTGTAACTACCATCTGCTCCTCTCTTAAGATAATCATATTCATTCACATTGTTCAATTACATTTATATTATAATAATGGGATGCTCCAAAAAAATTGTTATCTATGCACGACATGTAAGCCACATCAAGAAAAAGCTTAACAATTACCCATAGGTATAATACTTTATTTCAATTATGAAGTTAATGAGCTTGCTTTTTAAACTATTAAAAGCTTGAAATCACCTTATTTTTAGTTAATATTGTTTTACAATAGACTCAATGTAATGATCATCTTATGTTATACTAGTGTGTTATGTTTACAATATTTTGTACTAATGCATTATGTTTACAATATTTAAGAGCAGTCAAACATGCGAGCATACCACATGATAATTCTAGAAATCCAATTGTAAGAATGTAGCTCCCAAACATTAATTTCTAACATTTGATTTCTAAATCCAGGAATTTGAATTTTCATGTTAAATAGAATTTGAAAATTCAGGGTTATGGTTTGGGAGCTTGTATTCCAAAACTTTGGGATCTAATAACAAATCATATTGGTTTCAGTTGCTCAATTGTATTTGGTAGCTTGTGTAAGAATGCATTGGAATCTAAAAATTAGAATGCATAGAAATTCTATAGTGTGCTATTTAACTTATATTTGATTAGTAAATCAAATTTAATATTCTAAAATGTTTCTCCTTGGTATTACCTGATATATCTGGTTTTGCATGATTGTGTGCATTTACACGAAATTGTCTCGCCTTAAAAGGGGAAGGGACACCCTGCATTAATTTTTATTTTTTTTTAAAACTAAAATGTAGTACATATATAATATTTGATAAGATGGTCGTAACAATTCCGGTGAAATATATATTTTGAAAAAAAATAATGCAATTTTGAACCATAAGTGGACAACAAGCATAACATAAAGATCACAAATGAATGTATCACCGACTTTTTTTAACTATCAATTTATATGGCCAATGTTAGGGTAGTTTGGATTATTCTATTAATATTAGTTTAGTGATGAAATTAATAATTAAATTATTTTAGGGTATTATCAACATGGCACAAGTATAATAAATTAGTGGCTCAATAACACCTTTGTTGTACATACAATTCTCTTGCATTTTAAAAAGGAGTAAAAAAAGATATTTAACTCTAGATGTATTATGGTCAGATTTTAAAACATATATTAAAATTGTGTATTTCATTCACTCTTAAATCTACACATCATCACACTGGAAATCCAAATGCATGCAAAAATGTATAAAATGATGATACCAAATGACCCCTCACATTTAAATTCGGTGCTCCCAAACAAGCACCTGATTACTTGTCTTCGAGTCAAGAAAAAGCAAGGGAAGCAGGAATCTTGTAATTTCGTGCAAATAAAATGCCATTTTGTGACAAATACGGGGCATTTCTGGTAGAGGGAAGCGGAGTTTCCGCAATTGTATGTGGGGCCCACCATGTGAAACTAACCCGGTTCATGCGATCACAACAATTAGACTGATGGGCCCCACCGTTGGTGGTCCATCAATGCACTGTTAAATCCAACGACTCCAAGTTTCACATGCCACGCGAGGGCCATCCACCATAGCAACTCTCAGTGAAGAGATGCCCACAAAACTCAGTTTCATTTCGTGCAAAATGGGCCCCATGCACCAGACCGTTGGTCT
Organism: Magnolia sinica; assembly: GCF_029962835.1. Lineage (NCBI taxonomy): Eukaryota > Viridiplantae > Streptophyta > Magnoliopsida > Magnoliales > Magnoliaceae > Magnolia > Magnolia sinica. The sequence continues at coordinate 8,948,683 of NC_080578.1, read as the reverse complement.
GATGGTACCCAACCCTAATGGACCATGCCCCAGTAAATCGTCCAGATTTGAAGATCTCAGCCACTCTATTTTAATGCCACAGATTGTATGGTTAGGATTGCACAATCTGATTTTTTTGCATGGTCTATCCAAGGCAGCGCCAAACAGATAGATGGTCTGGATCAACATGTGGCCCACTTGCCTCGTATTGAAGGAAGGTCATATAATTCTCTATGGAAGAATGGTACACATCCAGAAGAGTACACTTTCAAGTAGTCCCGTGGATCATTAATTCGGTCCTTAAAATAATAATTATCAGGGAGCCCCTGATAGCGATAAATAGCCGGAGAGATTAGGTTTTTGCTAGTGCGCAATCTCTTCCCTCATTTCTCACTCATTCTTTCTAAGTTGCGGCTAGGGTTTCCAGACCTCTTTCATCTTCTCATCTCAGGAAAAGGTATAACGGGGGAAACAGAGGGCTCGTTCTGGACGTAGATCTTGCATCGATGGACCAATCTGTGGGAAAAAACTAGGGTTTTCTCGGTTGCTGCTGTATCTCTGCGCGTTAGGGTTTTCTTTCAATCGGTCGAGGAAATGGCGACTGCGAACCCTTTCGATCTGTTGGGAGATGACGATAACGACGATCCGTCGCAGCTGATAGCTGCTCAGCAGCAGCAGCAGCAGCAGCAGAAAGCAGCACCGAAGAAAGCCCTAGCTCCAACGCAAGCTGCTTCTCAGAAGCAGCCGCCGGCGGCTAAAATGCCCTCCAAACCTCTTCCTCCAGCTCAAGCCGGTTAGGGCTCTCTCTCTCTGTCTCTGTTTCTTTTTTGACCTTTCGTCTTTTTGATTATTCTGTTTATATTTATTTTTATCTCTATTTTGTGTTTTAACGTAATTTTTCTATTATTTGATTTTTCATTTTTTGGGATTAGTGAGGGAGACGAAGAACGACACAGGCGCTGGGCGTGGTGCAGGACGCGTTGGCGGACGTGGATTCGGACGCGGACGTGGCGGGGGTGGTGGATTTAATCGGGACTTTGGAAATACCGAGAACACATTTAATAATGGTGCGGTCGAGGATGGTGATGTCGGAAGGTCCTCGGAAAGAGGGCGTGGGTCCTATGGTGGCGGGCCCCGCAGTCCTCACCGTGGTGGCGGCCGTCGTGGTGGTTTCAGTAATGGAGAGGCAGGGGACGGTGACCGTCCGCCTAGGAGGCAATTTGAACGCCGCAGTGGGACTGGACGCGGGTATATATTTAATCATTTAATTGTCTTCTCTTGCTTGCTGGGCACATTCGGTGGTTTTATTTAAATACAGGTTTCCAAGGAGAAAACCATTTGTATTATTTTACTCATGTATGATGTATTGATTTTGTCTTTTCTTTTTTCTTTTTTATATTTATTTGCAGCAATGAGTTTAAACGCGAAGGGGGTGGTCGTGGCAATTGGGGAACTCAGACTGATGAAGTATTTGCCCAGTGAGTGCACCTTCCATGAATCATGACCACAATTCATTTTGTTGGGTCGTTTGGATGTGAAATTCTCATGGAGTCTGATAATTAAGTTGCAACGAAGTGAAATGTCTAAGGTTTGGTTAGCCTGACCTCGTTAGAATTAATAGATGGTCCCAAGTTGTGATTTTGTTCAGTTTCAGTTTGTAACGTGGACTTGAAACAAAATTAGTTGTCATAATTTTGAAAGACAACCAACATTCCTGCTATGAAAATTCAATGGCAAACCAGAACGTTCAAGTGGTGGTTACCAATGTGAATTTTCTTTAGTCCTAGAGCCTGTCCGATCTATTTATTTGGTAGGCCACCCATGCAAAAAAGAAATGGATGGTTAGAAAAATAGTAAACAACATTCATTGTTCATGTCTTGGTCACCTGATGATTGTGCCACACCGATTTTATGAGGGCATCTGCACTGAGTGGACCATCTGATGAATGTTCTAGATCCTGCACAGGTCCTATGTGTCTGTCATGGGCACTTGAATATTGGGTTTAGGAATTAGCATTCCTCAGATATCCAATCACACCACAAACAATATCAATTTTTTTTGATTGTTTCAAGTTGTAATATGTAGAATGGCAAATTTCTCTTGAGCGTCTTTTTCTGGCCTAGGGAAACTGAGGAAGTTATCAATGTAAATGAGAAGAACTTGAGCCAAGAGCAGCAGCCAGGAGAGGAAGATGCTGTAGGTGTCCACAAGGAGAATGCTGCCACTGAGCCAGAAGAGAAAGAACCTGAAGAAAAGGTGAATGGCCTTCAGCTGCATCATTAGACTTGTTGCATTTCGTTTGATACTGACTACTGAACAAGTTGTTCTGAAGTTCTGTGATGTTCATGAATTTGTTTGCAAATTTATATTCAGTGAATTCCTTCTTGTTTTGGCATTAATTTTTTTTCCAGTCGATTTCCATTTTACTGTATTTTTAGGTGGTCATAGCAATCCTGTTCCTCATGTAACTTTTTCCAACATAAAATAGTGAAGACCAGCATTTAACCTGAAAAACTGAGGTTTCACTCTGAACGATATGATAAGTAGGCACACCTGATTTCTGAATTTGTTGATGAAGTTTTGAAGTTCAGCAGCTAATCTCCAACTCCAACAAGATCACACACCATGCTTTAAAAAATAGTCAATACTCAATAGGAAGAAGGAAACAGCCAGAAGAAAAGAATGAAGGAAATAACTAGTGGCATCTCACCGCGAAACTAGAAGAGGCATGCCGCAAAAGACTCATACCCCTAAACTCATACTGATACCAGTCATAATTTAAAAAAGAAGAAAGAAGAGGCCCATAAATGTATTGTCGAGTGTTTGTTTAATACTAACCTACTCCAACTGCTATAGCTTCTTAACAAACTTCAACTAAAATTTTAAACTTTTTAGACCAGTAGCCCCTTATAGTATTGTGAATGCCCCCTCTTGCACATGAAGATGTGGAAATGCTTTCACTTTCACGACTTTCTTCGTCTGTCTATTCTAGTTTTGATTTGATTTAACTGTGGAGTTGACTGAGAGGTAAAACCGTGTTTTTCTTGTAGTTGCCACTAGCCAGGATATGACTTTAGAATCTATGGTTTGTTAGAGTCCGTAGAATCACCTAGAAGATGAGAAATCATAAGATTCCTCGACCCGAGTGACTCTTATATTGGTCTGCACTATAGATTCTCAGTAAGGGTCTCTGTTATGAAAAAGGAAGAGGTTAGGCATCGTTTTTTCGCTTGTGCGACGCACAATCTCTACTTTCCGTGACTGTATAGTTTTTAGGGGGATAAAGAAACGCAAAAAGAAAAAAAAACCAGTATATGAATTGAGAGTTAAGCCATACCACACTAGGTGCCAAGACCCTAGGTAGGCGGAATATTAAAAAAGAAAAGGCAATATAAAATGTGCATGCGTGCAAATGTTGTTGACGTTCGGGGTATGTGTAGAGCGGAACACGGCTTGATTTGAGATATTAGAAGGAAAATGGGAATTCAGACACCCTTTTCGATAAAAAAAGGGATGATCGAATGCCCAAAATTTCAACTCTACTTGTTGACTTTTGTGTCTTCATCAGCTTTTGACTTCGACTGACAGAGGAACATGGCAAGAGGGAGGGTTTCCCAAATGTGGCAGAGGGCTAGACACGTATAACTTGTAGAGTAGTGAGGATGTGTTGCCATCAGAATGGATACCGGAGCTAGGCTGAGCCTTTCTCTTGGTGATGATTGAGCTCTTGGCCTGGCTTGATGGTTCTTCTCTGTTGGGCGTTCACAAGGTGCTCTTTAAATACTTGTTGATGCTCTGCCAACGGATCACGATGAATCAGAGCAAAGCTTACAGGTGGGCAGGGTCTCCAATTGGACTGGCCTAACCTAAGTCTCAGAAATGGATGCACATGAACCAATTTTGAGTAGAACCAGTCGTTCCTAAGCCAATTCTTGAGTGCGTATACTGGTTTACCTCTTATATAGGTTTTTCACCTTTTTGAAATAGGTTTTGGCGTTCCTTGAGTGTTATTGAGATCATACTCCCTCGTTACTTCGATACCTTTGTGTTCTAGCAATGGCTGATCCGATTCGATGTCTATCTTCAGGGCTTGCCTTATACCGCGTGGGTGCTTTAACTGGAGCTCAATTGAAGTCGACGAGTAGGGTTCGCTCCTGCCAGCACCGTTTCTAGGTGATAGGATCCTGCATGGACTATTTTCAGCTAATTTCTAAGTGTGGATCCCACCTTAGGTGAGATTAAATCCTACTCGTCAACTTCAATTGAGTGCCAATCAAAGCACTCATACAACATAGTGCAAGCACTGAAGATAGCCATTGGGTTAGATCGATCGTCGCTGAAACATATAATTGTCAATTCAAAGGAAGAGTACGGTCCTCGGAGCACCCTTGGACCCAAGAACCTATTTAAAACATGTATAATAACTATAAACGGATCATAAAGGTTCGGTTATAGGTGAACTGGTCAACCAAGGATCAGTTTTACGCAGAATCGGCATAGGAACAACCGGTTTTGCTCAAAATCAGTCCTTGAACAACCGTTTCTGGGTGTAGGTAGGTTGGTCCAATCACAGGGTCTGCCCTCGTGTACGAAGTGCGCTGATTTGCTCTAATCAGTCGCTGGCATGGTTCTCGTCTATTTAAGAAGCTCCGTGCGAGTGAAAAGGAGAAGAAGAGAGGCGAGCAAAGGCAAATGTGCGGGACGAGTTGAAGTATTGCGGAAGGTTTGCTCAACCAGTCCTTTGGAAGAAAGTTTCAGGCGCCCCTCCTTTATTCTAAAACTATACGCACCCAAACTCATTTGACCCTTTGCCATCTCTGAAGCATTCTCCCTGCTAGGTTGCTCTGTCAATTGATGTTCAAAGTCAGAGGAAAATACTAAAGTCAACGGGTAGGGTTGAAATTCGGGACATTCAGCCATTGCTTTTGATCGAAAATTGTGTTTAATTTTTTCATTTTCTTCTCACATCTCGAATGAAGCCGTATTCTACTCCGCACATACTGGGAAAGTCAACAAATTCCATGCACACATCTTTTACTATTTAAAAAAAATATTTTTTAAAAACTTTTGCCTACCCATGTCCTGAAACCTAGCACAATATGGCTTAACCGTCTACTCTTATGCTGCTTTTATATTTTTCTTTATTTCACTAACCTAAGCCCTGGGGCCTAGCGTAGTATAGCTTAACTTGGTAGTATTGGAAGTCCCCTTAAAAACAGTATACTCTCATAAAGCAGAGACCGTGCATTGCATGGGTGGAAAACGGTGCCTAACCGCTTCCTTTTCTAGACAAACATAGATCCTAAAGCCGTATTCTAGCTAGCGATGACTCTGTCATGCCCCAAACTTGGGAATCGTGTTCACAAAATTTTCGGCTGCCGAATCTGGTGCCGACAGCCTCCATAGTACCCCATTTTCAACTTCCAGCTCTCATGCACTAGGTTTCAATTCTGTGATCCTACAAGGAGGATTTTCAGGGTGAATTTTTTTTGTAAAGGAGTATAACCACAAGTGTACCCAAATCACAAAACATTATCACCACATATCCACTAATATAATGTTTGAGTATAGTGCCGAAAGGAAAATACATGATATAACAAAACTCCAAAAGATCGGGCACATGCTCCTGCCTTAATATTGTTGTGGTTTAGCACAACCTGCACGTAACAAACGTGCATAAGCTTACTACGAAGCTTAGAGAGCGTGCGTGTGTGCGCAATGCATGTGCCAGACATACAAATGTCAGAGTAAGCGGAAACGATGGAAGGCTAAACCAACAAGTCCATAAATGATGTTGGCTATACCAAGGCTATGCAATGCAAGGGCTACATGACCGAATGTCATATGCTAGAGATGTAACACGAGCATGCCAGTTCTCAACCAGTCCACGTATCAGTACGGTTCGTCACTGGAAACATCACCAGGGTCTAGTACACTCCAAAACTAACTGTCATCCCATCGCACGTATGACCTAGTGAGTGAAAGAGACCTCACGTTACTGGGCAAAACCGCCTAGTAACACTTTTTTTTTTCTTTGTTTCTCTTTTTTTTATACACTATCAATTCGGGCCCCACGTGGATCTTCTACTCTGTTCACTGCGTAGTCCATCTTGATTGGGTCTAATGGGCTCTGATTTGGGTTGATTTGGACGAACATGGACTCCACAGTGGGCCTTGGAAGATTTCAACAGCAATAGTTCGTTTCCCTCATTGCGGCCCACTTGAGACCTGAATTTGTCTCATCTTTCAGCCCATGACCTAAAATGATCTTGAGAAGTCGGTGGACTGTGTGGATTCAATATAAACATCAAAACAGGGTCCCACTTGTGAGATCCAAAATTGGTTAAGAATGTGTTACCGCCCATGTGCATTGTATTCATATATTTTTTAAATATTATTATTATATTCGTTGTATGTTTTGCAGACACTATTAAGGTGGGCCTCAAGTGGATGATCTAATCCATTCGTCGTCTTGACCACCTTGAATGAGGTGAAATAGACTCTGACTAGGACTTGTTTGGATGATCAAGGACTCCATAGCAGGCTCTAAAAGGTTTCAACAGATGGACATTATTCTTCTTAGTACGACCCACTCGAGACTCAGATCTACCACAAAATTTGGCCCATGGCCTGAAATTATCTGAAGTAGATGGTGGACGGTGTGGATTAAACACATTCATCATGGTGGGTCCACGTGTTGGGGCAGCCCAACAAGGCTTCCGCCCTCACCGTCACTGGGCAATAACACTCAGTGACCGTAACGGCCGTTACGGGCCATAACGGCCGTTACAGACCCGTAACGGCTGTTACGGGCCCTAAAAAAAACAAAAAACAAAAAACAAAAAAACCTTACCTTTTTCCCTTTCTTTTCTTCTTCTTCTTCTCTTTCTTCTTCTTCTTCTTCTTCTTCTTCTCGAGCAACTGCAGTTGTGGCTGCGGCTGCTTCTTCCTGTTCTTCTTCTTCTTCTTCCTCTCTCTCTCTCTCTCTCTCTTCTTTCCCCCTTTCCCTCTTTTTTTCTTCTCTTCTTTCCCTCTTTTTTTCTGTTCGTTTCCCTATCTCCCCATTTTTTTTTTAATACTGCTGTAGGTACGTGTCACGCAAAGACGAGCGCTGACACTCCTCGAGCTTCGAGTTGTACGAACGGTTCAAAGGAGATCAAAGTTATATGGGCTCCACAGTGATGTATTTATTACATCTACACCGTTCATCTATTTTCAGAGATCATTTTAGAGCACCACCCAAAAAATGAATTATATCTAGAGATCATCTGAACCACACCAAAAATAGCAGCAGGGATAATGATTTTCACGGTTAAATAATTTGTAGGGCGCACGGTAACGTTTATTTTCCATCCAATCATATCGGACTGAGTGGGCCCCACCATAATATATATATGTTTTATCCATATCGTACATCCATTTTGCCACGTCATTTTAAGTCAGGATTCCAAAAATTAGTAATATCCAAATCTCGGTGGCCACACCATAGGAAATAGTGGTTATAATGCTCACCATTAAAAATTTCCTAAAATCCCCACGTAATGTTTATTTTCAATCTAACATATTAATTGGTCACACATACGTGAATGAAGGGAAAACACACTTCAACTTGATCTAAAACTTTTCTAGCCCCCAAAAAGTTTTTAAATGGTGAATGTTATTATTATTGTTTCTTACGGTGCAATTCACCCGAGCTTTGGAGTGCCTCATTTTTGGGCTCATGCCCTAAAATTATGTTGGCAAAGATGGATGGTGTAGATAAACACATTTATTCAAGGTGGGCCCAAAAGACTTTAACACGTGCACAATCCAAGTCCCTCCTAATTCAAGCCTTAAAAAATTGACACGAGAATATTAACTTGAAATTTGACAATTAAATTATGGACAGATTGCTACCAAAAAATCCCAAAAATTTTGAATATTTTAATTTATTTTGAACTTTTATTTTTAAAATAGGGCCTTTTGATTTTTTTTTTTTTAATTTTACCAAAAATTCCACCAATTTCTAAATGCTTCCTTCTCATATGGCATGAATTTATTTGATGAAAAATAAATTGGTTGTTTGCTAAATACACTAGAATCTAGGTTCATTTCAATTTTTAGAACTGTGTACCTTGGAATGCTATTATTCGGATTATTTTTAGAATCATATGAATTTACTCTTCTACAAGGAATTTTTTATTTTGGATTTGAAAATCTTTTGCATGTTTTGCTCGGGACTAGCAAAATACTGGTTGGGGGTGTGTATACGACCCACTCGAGACTCAGATCTACCACAAAATTTGGCCCATGGCCTGAAATTATCTGAAGTAGATGGTGGACGGTGTGGATTAAACACATTCATCATGGTGGGTCCACGTGTAGGGGCAGCCCAACAAGGCTTCCGCCCTCACCGTCACTGGGCAATAACACTCAGTGACATCCTTTTTTGTTTCTTTTTCTTTCTTCCGTTATTATTATTATTATTTTGTTTTCTACTATGTGGGGTCCAGTAATGGATAATCCATTCCGTCCATTATATCGGCTAGCTTTCTATGGACCAAAGGAGTCTAATGATGGGTAGGTCCACCAACTACACACAACAATCAGCCTTAGAAAGTTCTAAAAGTGGGACGGTCCAATAGGAACTCGGATCTGTCTCATTTTTCGTCTCATAGCCTAAAATGACATGGAGAAGGTGGTTGACGGCGTGGATTAAACAAATACATCAAGGTGGGATCCATGGTTGGGACACCCCCACCCCACGTCCGCATGGTTGACATAAGGGGTGCTTCCACTTTCTCTATCGGTTGTGGTGTGGTCCACTTGATGGTTGGATCGGCTAGATTTTTGGGTTCCACGGCTAAAATGAGCCGGCAGATGGATGGATGGTGTGGATCTAATAAATACATCAATATGGGTCCCACGTGTGAAAACTCACTCCAAACCTCCCATGCAAAGTAAGAAATGACAGTGGGTGACCCAACCCCTTAGTATTTGTGGCATGGCCCACATGGGATTGAGATTAGTTTCATTTTTTAGCTCAACTTTGAAAATGTGAAGGGAAATCGGATGGATGGTGTCGATGATATAAATATAAATCATGATGGGGCCCACGAGAGAAGCCCACATGGTAGTTTTGGAAGGTAAATGGTGCCAGAGACGTGTTCTCTGGACATTGTTATGTCCAGCGACAATGATGCTACTACCCCTCTCCCTCTCTTGTGTTTTAAGGGTGAGGTAGGGCCCACCTAGGAAATCCACTCCATCCATTTGAATGTCTAACTCATGGTGGGGCCAAGAAGCTTTGGATCACATCCATTTTTGGTGTATTTTCACCATCCCAGTGTACTTACACAATCAACTGGTTTAAATAAAAATTAAAAATCATGGTGGGCTACACAAGGAGAACAATGTCCATTTGTTGAAACCTTCTAGGGCCCGCTATGGAGTCCCTGATCATCCAAACCAGTCCTAGTCAAAGTCTATTTGACCTCATTCAAGGTGGTCAAGATGGTGAAGGGATTAGATCATCCAATTGGGGCCCACCTTAATAGTGTATGGAAAACATTCAATGAATATAATAATATTATTAAAAAAATATATGAATGTCATGCATGTGGGCGGTAACACATTCTTGGCCAATTCTGTGTCTCACAAGTGGAACCCTGTTCTGATGTTTATATTGAATCCACACCGTCCACCAATTTCTCATGATCATTTTAGGTCATGAGCCAAAAGATGAGACAACTTTGGATCTCAGGTGGGCCACAATGAGGGAAACGGACCATTGCTGTTGAAATCCTCCAAGGCCTACTGTGGAGTCCTTGTTCGTCCAAATCAACCAAAAACAGAGTCCATTAGAGCCGCTCTAGATGGACTACGCGGTGAATAGAGTAGAAGATCCACACGGGGCCCGCATTGATAGTGTATAAAAAAAGAGAACAAAGAAACAAAAAAGTGTCACTGGGCAGTTTTGCCAAGTGATGTGAGGGCAGAAGTCTCCTTGGGCTGCCCCCACACGTGGGACCCTATATGATGTATGTATCCTATCCACTACGTTCATCCGTCTTGTCAGATCATGTTAGGCCATGGGCCCAAAACTAAGGTTGATCCATATCAAAGGTGGGCCACACCATAGGGTAATGTGGGGGTAGAAACCTCTTGGAGTTGAGATTTCTTGGTTTTAGGGTCCCTTGGACTTGGGAATCCCTAGTTTTGGGATCCCTTGGACTTGGAATCCTTGGAATCAAGATCCCTTATGTCTTTGGTTATGTTTGGCATCTTGGATTCAAATCTTTAAATTAGTTGGTGTGTGAATGTTGAAACTATGGTTTTATTAAATCCATTTATCTTAAGCATATACTTTGCCTGAACTGATGAAATCCCAAGACTCAGATGGGCCATGAGCATAGGATCACATCCTAGTGACTAACCAATGATTTGTAATCGTCGATTTACGTTAGCAATGATCAGACGGTGCAAATCATTCTATTTAAGTAATTATAGTGATGTCATTGTTAATCTGATTATTTGGAGACATCAGTAGTGAGCCATGTGCCCAAATGAATTGGTAGTCTAGTGACACGTGTTGTACATGTGGGCGTCCATCTAGGTCACTCCCAGTGGACCCCGCCTTGTTATATATATATATATTCAATTCATGCCTTGTAGGCTACATAAGGAGCTGATGTTAGTCTAATGTGGGCCACACCACATAGACTTCTATATTTTTAGTGGGCATGTTATTCAGTTCCCACTCTTTGTATATGAAGTGCTGATTAAGGTCGATTATTATCTGATAGGTCTGATAATATGCTGGTGTACTTGGCCTGGTAGGACACACTTAGAACATGCTTAGTATAATGACATCATGCCCAAACATGTGTCCATACGCAGCATTTGTATGCATGTTGTGGGTGGTGATTGATCATAGCATATGCCTTTGGGCTGAGATACTTAGGGGACCCCATATGAGATAGGGTTGCCTCATATGATCGCGTGGTACGCGCAGGTTTGATGCATGACTTGGATGGTATGACTCATGCATTTCGCATCTTGTATGTCACAATCACTTTATGCCCTAGCGACATCAAGGTTATGGCCTCCACAGGCATATCGTGGATGACCAGATTGGATATTGGAAATATCTGTTCTAGCATTAGGGCTATATAGATGTCTTTGGGTGAAAGTCCCTAAAACCTTGTGGTCCCAGTAGAATACTTCAACGTCGAGACCGAGTGGATAACATGAGAGCCTGAGTGCCGAATGCCAGTAGGCCGCGTCTTTCACTGTGTCGTGGTCAGTTGAAAAAGGGTTGTGACCTTATCTGCCCGAGGGTAGAGGGTTGTAAGCTAGGTTGAGTTTGACTAGCTCGTAAATGGGTCTGCTATCGACGAGCTGGGTGGGCATTGGCGTATCACTTGCAAGGCGGATAGTGAGGTCTTTTCTACTCACTTGGTCATGTGCGCGATGGGGCGACGGTTAGTGTTGGAGTGTAGTAGACCCCGGTGATGTTTCTAGTGACGAACCGTACTGATACGTGGACTAGTTGAGGATTGGCATGCTTGCGTTGCATCTCTAGCATATGACATTCGGCCATGTAGGCCTTGCATTGCATAGCCTTGGTATGGCTAACATCATTTATAGACTTGCCGATTTAGCCTTCCATCCTTTCTGCTTACTTTGACATCTGTATGCTTGGCATATGCATTGCGCACGCACTCTCTAAGCTTCTTAGTAAGCTTATGCACGTTTGTTACGTGCAGGTTGTGCTAGACCACAATGATATTGAGGCAGGAGCATGTGCTCCATCTTTTGGAGTTTTGTTATATCATGTATTTTCCTTTTAACACTGTAGTCAAACATTATATCAGTGGATATGTGGTGATGATGTTTTGTGACTTGGGTACACTTGTGGTTATGCTCCTTTACAAAAAAAAAAAAAATAAATAAAAAAATTCTCCTTGAAAATTCTCCTTGTAGGATCCCAGAATTGGAACTTAGCGCATGGGAGCTGGGAGCCGAGAATGGGGTACTACAGAGGTTGTCAGTACTAGATTCGGCGGCCGGGAATTTTGTAAGCCCGGTTCCCGAGTTTGGAGCATGACAGTTGTTGGTGCCAAACTCACTTTTTCCTCTGAGTCAACCCCACATTTAATTAAAATCAAATCAGAACTGATGGACGGAGAAAGCCAACAAAGTGAGGGCATCAATCCACGTGTAGGGGGTGTTCACAAGTATATACTCCTATTAATCAAAACAGGAACTTGATTAGGAACTTTTGGAATCTAATCAAACCAGCCCATGCATGTATATGGATGAACAGTGAACATGTGTGTGGTGGACAATTTGATTGGGCCACTTGTGGGGCCCACCAATCTGATCATACAGATCATATATCTGAGCCCTTGTTTTGTCATCATAAGGACCATGGATCCTGTCTCTTGATATGAGATCTGATGGTGGGGCTGTTTGCATCATTTTTCCTTGAGCTTGAATAAACTTGCTGGCGAGTTCCCACTTGTTGATTGTCATGAATCACCCTATATGTTCTTCTGGTCAGTTTATGGGAGTTATAACGGTGACCACTCTGTTGGATGGCATGACATTTACCAGACTCCACTGTGCTTCATACTGCCTTGTTTTGTGCTTTGTTCACACTTTTTTCCTCTGTTGGAACTTCATTATCCTCACTGAACCTTACGTAAATTGTCCTTGCTTTAACAGTACAATCAATGTGTCCATACTTGATTCTGTGTACTTTGTCCAATTTGTCCTTGTTTTCACATTGCAATCAATGTGTCTATGTAGCTTACGCCTTACACTTTGGATGGGTGAATGCTACGCCACATGCTATTTGCTAGTTAAAACACTAGTCTGAACTTCAATGCCTCAATAAAACTGATCAGTGGATCAGTAGGTTGGTTGGTGGATCCAACAGTAGAGCTGATGGTGGATTTAGCAATTAATCTAACCATTAATTTTGACAGTGTAGTACGTATAAGTGATCCAGGGTTCAATCCTTGCTAGTCTTTTAAAATAATAATAATTTCGACAGTTCATTCATTGACTCATGAAATGATCCTTATCTATGATCAATGATTGTGTTATCTTCTTTCAACACTTGAGAGTCTCAGACCTCATGGTACTGGTGCACAATTGAAAGTTCTTAGTAGTGCGTCATATCTCAACACTTCCCTATTTCTAAAACTCAGAATTATCAGAACAACCATGTGATCAATACGGACATAGTACTGGTGGAAGATATGCCAAGATGACACATGTCCCAAACTCGGCCGCCATCAATCTGCCCTGCGCAATGACTGCATTAGTCCATTCATCAGTTGGGCTACATGTACACTTGGATATGAACCATTTGTCATTTTTCCACGTCCATTTTTTTCTACACTTGTGGCCTATTTGATGAGTGGGCTGGTTGGATCTGGCCAGGGCGTTTTGATAGTGGCTGCTCCATTTGAATAAGCAGCCCCGACCTCACAAAGGTGTGCCAAGAAAAAAACTCTCAATTGCAAGTCCTTTTTTTAATCAGTAAAGGGTAATTGAAATGCCAAAGGCAAAATAATTCAACCCTCGGGATACCACAAAGCTTCACACCCTTATTACATGTAGATGCCCTCCTAGGTTCTATAGAAATCATCCCTCCTATGGTTCACGAATCTTTTCTTTCTCACACAGAAGCTAGCATAACTTCTCACTTTCCTATCGCTGCAGAAATAGACTCACTTTTGTTGTTGGAAGTGAAAATCACCCCTCTTATATTTCACAAATCTTTTGAGGCTCATGCCCAAAAGCTAACGTAACTTCTCACTTTTTATATCACCTCAGAAATAGACTCCCTTTTGTTTTCGCAGGTCATGTTATTCCTCTCTCCAGACTGCCGAAGAGGTAGCTAAGAAACACAGATTCCCTAGAATAGCTTTCTTGCCCTGCTAAACCCCACACTTGGCTCATATCTTGGTGGCAGAGCGACTGGCCAATTAATTGATTGACACATTCAGCATACCTACCTTACGTACAGGCATTGTTTACTATTATCATCTGTCTATTCTGCAGATGATTGGTTGTGAGCACCTTATAACAACCTTCCAGATGATCATTTGCAAGTTCCTTTAGCTGTATGGTTTTTTTAAACTCCTAGTGTTATAGTGGCTTGTTCTTTGGGTTGGATGCTTATGCTCTTTGACCTGAGATCTCTTTGTTAATATTTATTTATCATTTTCTCGTGTCAGTCCACACAAAATTTGGCATGCACTTAATTATGTATTGAAATCCTATATTCTTGAAACATTCATACAAATGGTGATCTCTTTTTTTTTTTCGGTTTATTTTATTTTATTTTATTTATTTATTTATTTTTTAAATTCTTGTCTGGAGCCCTAAATTTGATTTGGCTGTAAATATTCGACAGGTTTTTCGTCCTACCCTTCAAAAAACATTGTACATATTTAAGTGTCGAATTGATGATTCGGAGAGATTTTGGTCTTTTAGTTGGTTGTCTTACAGGGATTTGGGTGGGTGATGTCTTACTGTTAAATTGTCCGTGATTGACTCTCATCTCTTGACTTTTAGCATCAACAGGAAAAGTACATTATTTTAAGATTTGGGGGATGATTCTGAATTTGATTTATTCCAATTAAAGTTTCTTATAACACTGCTCGCTCCTTTTTTGTCCCTTTTCAACAATGCTGTTGAAGTTGATGGGCAATGACTTTGTGTTCAAAACAAAACTTGACCAAACTGAACTGCAAGAAGAGTCAACAAAGTGCCATAGGAAAATGTGTAAATTTGGGATGCATGGAAGACAATGCTGCCATATATTAGTGTATTTTTCACATTGTCATTTCTCATGTTCACATTTTTACACTGAATCTAGTTTTTAAAAAGCTTCTGTAAACTAAGGGCATGAGGCTATGAAGAGATGAAGGCTATTATTGCTTTTACATGGTAATTCCTGTTTCTTCAGCAAGTATCATCGTAGATCTCTCGAAAATTTAATTCATGATGTGTCAAAATTCTTGGAGGGCAAAAATTATTTGGAGTCTTGACATGGATAAGGAATTTTCATCTTGTCACATCCATCCTATTGAAGAGAGTCGAATTTACTCTTACCCCACTGCAGTTTTCGTCTTTAGAACTGTCCCATGATTCCCTGGATGGTTTTTCCTGTAACTAGAAAGCTTTCCATCTTTAGAATATCTGTCCCATGGTTCCTTGGATGGCTTTTCCTGAAACTAGAAAGTTTCCCTAATTGTTAACATTTTGGGAAAGCTTGCCCTGTTTCCATGTGATTCAGACTAACTGCTGTGAAGCTTTCAAAGTAGAGACTCTACTTGCTGACATGTTTCTTTTCAAAATAGGAGATGACTCTGGATGAGTACGAGAAGGTACTAGAAGAGAAGAGGAAGGCCCTGCAAGCCCTGAAAACAGAGGAGAGGAAAGTGGATTTGGACAAGGAATTTGAATCCATGCAACAGCTTTCTTCTAAGAAGAGCAATGATGATATCTTCATTAAATTGGTGAATCTTTGGAAACTCCCTATCCTTTTCCCATAATGTAATTTTTTGAAGCTGGAGGCAAACATCATAACTATCTTTTTTGGTTACATTATCAGGGCTCTGAAAAGGATAAGCGGAAAGAGATTGCTGACAAGGAAGACAAAGTTAAAAAGGTCAGGATAGCTATTGCCTTCCTTTCTGTGATTTATTTGTTGTGAGATATATATATATATATATATATATATATATATATGGAAAAGGTACTATGCACTCGACCTCACGAGTCCATCCCATGAGGTCGAGCTGTGTGGGCCCCACCGTGATGCATTTCGAACATCTAACCCATCAGTCAGATGCACCATTCCATCGTGGGCCTAGGTCTCAAAAATCAAGTCAATCCGTGACTTGTGTGGGCCACACCACATACAGAAGTGGGGAGGGGCCGTGCACCATTAAAACATTCATAATCAGTTTTTTGGGCCCACCGAGATGTGGTTTGCAAATCCAGCCCATCCATTATGTGTGTCCCACTTGCATGAGGGTTCAGACCAAGTTTCAGCAGCATTCAAAACTCAGGTGGGCCCCACCAAGTGCTTTTATATGTTTAAACGGTGTTTCACATGATTTTAGATGGTATGGCCCACCTGAGTTCTGTATACGGCTGATTTTTGGGATATCCCATAATTTAGAGGGTACCCATCAAATGCACGGTGTTGATGGTCGACACGCATCACGGTGGGGCCCACACAGCTCGACCTCACGGGAGCTAATTGTGAGGTCGAGCGCATAGTACCTTTTCCCTATATATATATATATATATATATATATATATATATATCTTTTTACTGTATTCCTTTCCTTATCATATCTTTATGGCCTGAGACTGAATTACCGTCCTTTTGGACATGCTTGGAATTCTCAAGGAAGTCTAACAGTGGTAACCATGCCCATCAAGTTGATGTTTTTTAACCAATTTCTGGTGCTTTGTCAACCTTTCAATTAAAAGAGTGGTTTTGTGGGGCTTGAGAACATGGTTAAGGAATACATAATTGATGTTACTAGAGTTGCCAAGACCCAAGTGAATATTGTTAAGTTTTTTAAAATAGAAACTTTTAAATTTCAAAAGATATGGGGTTATTTTGGAAAAAGGTGAACCCCTTCTTTGTGGGCGTCCTATTCATGATATCTAGCAGGCTTTTTGGAGAGTGGGTTGGGGATATGGAAGATTGAATGTAATCTTTCATGGTGTGGGTTATAGGGCTATTTTGTTTGGCTTTGTATCTTTGTGATGGCTTCCTTGTTGAATGGCAAGAGGCTCACTTGTTTGGCTGTTGCTATTGCTGTGAAAGGTACCTGTTTCTGAAAAAAGAGTTTACTATTTTCCATATGTTTTTTGTATTATTTCCTAAATTTTGTATTCTTATTTTATTCTAAATATTAACTAAATACCTAGTTGAGTCTCTGTGGAGCCTTTGAGGCAGACTGACTTGGGTAGGAACTGTGTTCTTGATCCATTATGATAAAAAAATACAGTGCTCTTTGTTAGGGTTGAAGGGCCTGAAAAAAGGATGAGAGGAAGACATAAAAGGATGTTGCTTGACATGATAATAATGGATGAAGTCTTGTTCACTACTGATGAAAGTGATTATAGAGCCTTAGATTGGATTGATTGGTGAAACAGGCTTTGTAATGCCAACCCCAAATAGTGGGAACAATGCTATGACGATGGTGGCACCTCTTCACAAGTAGCTGTTTGTTTTCTTTGTTTCAAGTGACCAATAAACACAAATATCAAACAGTTGTTTGATATGTAATTTATTGGTCTGGAAACTCGGATTTTGAGGTATGACCCTTCTTCTTCTCCTTCACAATATCAAACAGTATTTTGATATGCAGTACATTGGTCTGGAAACTCAGATTTTGACGTATTAGTTGGTGTTGTTCTTGTTGCATTTCGTGACTCGGAGGGGATGGTTTCGCTCACCAACTCTTGTTATCAAGTTTGGGGAATAACGGACTACAGTTGCACTGAGTTTTCTTTCAGTCTTAGATATCTATTGTTCCTCATTAGTTTTGGTAAACCATTTTCTATGTTGGTTGTTTGACAGTCCCCTTTACTTTCCTGTGTGCATTGCAGCCACTTAGCATAAACGAGTTCTTGAAGCCCGCAGAAGGGGAGAGGTACTACAGCCCTGGTGGCCGTGGCCGTGGTCGCGGAGGCCGTGGTTCTAGAGGCGGATTTTCTGGATTTTCTGGAGTCGATGTGATGAATAATGCGGCAGCTCCTTCCATTGAAGATCCCGGTCAGTTCCCAACCTTGGGTGCTAAGTGAGATCATCTCCTCACTCTCTCACCCTCTCCCTCTCTCGTATTTTTCTTCTTGTTCTGGTTCTTTGTTTGGAAGAGTAGTTAGTGAGTGGCAGGATCCACAGGAATAATGAGGCTTCCTGTATCAAAAAGATCTTTGAATATTTTAAATGTTTTAAATGTATATTTAGGTGTTTCCTCAATTGTCTGCTGACAATGCTTCTGTCACATGACTCATTCACAGCATGCATATTCATGCATGTGGGGCACTTCACATCTCCTGGTACAATCTTATGAAATTAATAGGTTTTTTTACCCTCCCTGATAAAAGATCTTAAGAAGTATGTTGCAAGTTTGCACCATGGGCAGTTGCTGAAATCCTTCTAATGATTTCCAATATGATATATGTCCACATACAATTCTATTTTCTGTTAATGTGTCACTCTAGTGTAACATCCTAGCCGTCAAAAACATGGACCATAAATTGAAGTTCGCAGGGATCAAAAATTTGTACAATCCATTTATTTGGTTAGCCACACACAGTAAATACATGGAGTAAAACCATGAGCTTTCGACACAGTACATCAGATGAATGGATTGGGCTGTTTTTAGGCGAAGGTAATCTTTACAATGCGGTTGATCTTTTTCATGGATTGGATATTATGCACAAGTGACACGTGGGGAATAGAAGTGTTATATCGTAATATAGAGCTTTTATGTGAACATTTATCTTCCAGTTTTATAGCAATTATCCTTCTATAGGCTTTAAATTTTCAAACAAAGGGTTGCCAGGTTATTGCATTTTGATATTTGAGATAGATTTCTAGTATCCAATCTTTCCAGTTTGGAAAAAAGCAGTTTGCAGTTGATGGTATGAATCTGAGACTGAAGAGGTGATTTGCAGCTTCTTTTCCAAACATTTGCGACGTCCCAGCCTATCATTAGGATGGGCCAACTGTCAGTGTGTTCGAGACCAAAAGCCGAGCTGAGGCATTCACCTGATGGGCTAAATCTCCATGAGAAGGCTGGCTAGTTGGACAAGAATATGGCCAAAAGTATGATGGGGTCGTTTGGCAATGTGGAATTTAGCAGGTTCCAAAATTCCCTGGGAAGGATTCAGTCATTGATTACTGTTGAATGTAATCCTTTGTCAAGGAACCATGTTTGGGATTGGGAAAGAATGGGACACTGCTATTCATAAATAATAATTTATTACTATTATAAAGAAAATAAAAAAAACAAAAGTTTAAAAAGCAACGGCTGGGAGGGAATCCATTCCCTTCGAATTTGCAGGGCACACACTGGCCTGGAATCAAAAACAGGCCCTTAGCTGGGCTAAGGTCCACGAGGTCTCAAATGCGCAGGGGTTTTAACCTTGTTTTTTGCTAAAAAAGAAAATCCCAGATGTGTACTTTGCCAGGGTGCCAAACCACTTGTATGTTCAATTCATGTCGTGTCCTCTCAGGATGTGTTGCCCGACAGATGTAAATGACGTGCCAAAATTTTCGTCGGTTGAATTTGCACGGTATTGGATTAGAGGCTTGAATCTCGTTGACACGAGAGAATGCGCTAAAATATAGTTTCTACTATCCAGGGCCATTTGGACTGTGTCAAAACCTGGGTGGGGAAGATGAAAGGGTTTTCCGACCTCCTTGGATGCTACTGGCACTGATTCGTTGTCCCCACTTGTACATGCTTAAAAACTAAAGTGTATTTGAGGATGGTGGTTTCCTTCCCATTACCCATATATATACTCACCGACTGGGTGGGTGTACTGAACAGTAACGCAAGGCAAGCCTCTTCGCTGCTGTACTAATTTGGATGATATACCTCAATCTGAAGAGTCCAAATCTTTTGTCCCACTATAGAAGTTCCAGGATCCCAAGGCCAAACCGAAGGGTGGGCTGTAATTCTAGCCTCTGACCAGTTGTTGATTTGTATATAACAACCAATGGGTAGGTAAAGCTCTCCAGCATCTACTGATGGTCCTACTATATTTGGAAGCTTGAATATGGTTAATTGAGTGCCAACACGTGCAGTGGCTGAGTCTATGCCTACGAGGCTATAACTCGGCAATACTGTAGGTGGAAGGTATGGACTCTCTAAATACGTACAAATGAAGTTTGATTTCCCCACACGTGACTGTACACACCACGCGTAAAAGTGGAGAGTCTGCGGGATATCTGAGTGGTTCAGTGTGGGCCCCACCGTGAGGATGGTCGTGCTCAATCCCGGACGAGTGAAGTTCATACCATTAACAAATTTTCTTTGATTTCTGGTAGGGTGGCCAACTTGTCCGCGTGTCTGTTACATGTTTGGCCAGGGGGAATGGAGATGTTTTCCTTGCTCCCACAACCATTTGGGACCTGTGCAACCCTCTCACTGCATACACGTGGCATAGCAACCTGGGGAGTGGATTAGGTGCAGCCCCGGCCGGCCTCACCCAAGACGGTGCAGCCCTTACCCTGGGGCCCACTTTGATGTATGTAGTCTATATCCATTTTGCCGGATCATTCCAGGGCATGAGATGAAAAATGAAGCAGATTCAATTCTAAGGTGGACCATACCATGGGAAACAGTGGTGATTGACCATTAATGGGTGGATCAAGCTGATATTTGTTTTTCCCTCATCCATGTTTATGTGACCTTATAAAAAGGTTGGGTTGCCAATAAACCTTACAGAAACATTATAGTGAGCCTTAGGAATTTTTTATTGGTATGGCATTCGATTACCACTGTTTTCTATCACATGGTCCACCTGTATTTGGGTCTTTTTCATTTTTGGGTTCATGCACTAAAATTATCTGAACAAACAATGAAAATCATGCTTTGATAGGAAATGATTATGTTGCTCAAATGCTACTTGTACAATGTTACCAATCCAACACTGAAAATCATAATCTTCACTTAAAAACTAATCATTCTTTTGGATGACTGCATATGAATGAAATGCATGCTTGCAAGACGATGATCATACATTAGAATCTCTGTGGCAATGCTGTCCAACAAACAACATTGGTGGAATCAATACCTAGGCCCTGTTGAGAAAACCAAAACCTACTCCGAGTGATTTCAAAGAGAATAGATCTTGTTCATCCCATGTGAACAACATTCCAAGGAATATTGACCTCATCTAACCTACCTAAACGATCTGTCGAATTCATGTGGAAATTTGTGAAAGGGTTCTGGTCTAGTTTTATGTTTTGATAGCTCTTGTCCAAAGAGGAGTTTCCATTTGTTGCCAGCAAATAGATGGTTGAAAAGAGAGATACAGCAACTGACTCCATTCAATTGAGTAAAGGCCCAAGTTCAGCGACTTCGACCTTCCAATCTGCGACATTTTAGTGGCATGTCAATAAACAGTAGGACGAAAAACACCAATGGTCTGGATTAGAGAACCATGAGTGCAAATTGTTGAGATTCAAAAGCCCAATAAATTGTGCTGGGCGTCGGTGTAGGATCATATGATTCCACTCATGAGAATTTAGACTGAAGAAGCAACTGCAGCAACAGCTTGTGTTGCAAACGTGTAGGAGATCCGGCCCATTACCAAGTGGGACTCAATGTGAACATTGCCCAGTGCGAGCAGCCAGGCCCTTCTGATGGGACAATCTGGGACAATTGGTGATTTTTCAACTGACCATTTCCCTCACACAAGTTTGGCCCTTCTGATGAGTGGACTTGATGTAGAACATAAAATTAAATATGGTTAGAAACATCTTCCAATGAATGAAGAAGATGTGGTGCATCCCACATATGAATGGTGCTGGTTAGGGAAAAAAAAAACAAAGAAAATACTAAAAAACAGAGGCAAAAAAAAAAAAACAAAGAAAAAATATATATAAAACAGAGGCCTTACCTGTAACGCTCAATCTGGCGTCTGCACAGCGTAGTGATAGGGAATGAGGGAGAGAGAGGTGGAGGGAGCGTGGCTGGTAGTAGGGATTGAGGGAGAAAGGGAGAGAGATAGGTGGAGGTGGACGTGGCTGGTGGTAGGGATTGAGGGAGAGAGATGCTGCATGGGATGTAGCTGCTTTGGGAATCCAGGGAGAGAGAGAGAGAGAGAGAGAGAGAGAGAGAGAGGGCTGCACAGGTATGGCTTCAGCTGAGTAAAACTTTCTATTTGAAAGGCTGTGTACATGCTCGCCCTCAATGAAACCGGTATGACCGGTTCTATTGCGGTAAAAGGATGGCTGTTGGTTTCAAAATCGCTCCATCCGACGGCAAGCAGGCTGACAACGCTCGACCTTACAGAATGCTTCCGGAAGGTTGAGCGTATAGTACCTTTTCCCATACATACATACATACATATATATATGTGTGTGTGTGTGTGTGTGGGGGGGGGGGGGGGGGGAAGTTAATAAACACTCGAGCTCACGAGTCCGTCCCATGAGGTCGAGCTGTGTGGGCCCCACCGTGATGCATTTCGAACATCTAACCCATCAGTCAGATGCACCATTCCATTGTGGGCCTAGGTCTCAAAAATCAATTCAATTCGTGACTTGTGTGTGCCACACCACATACAGAAGTGGGGAGGGGCCGTGCACCATTAAATCATTCATAATCAGTTTTTTGGGCCCAATGAGATGCGTTTTGCAAATCCAGCCCTTCCATTATGTGTGTCCCACTTGGATGAGGGTTTAGACCAAGTTTCAGCAGCAATAAAACTCAGGTGGGCCCCACCAAGTGCTTTTATATGTTTTAACGGTGTCTTCACATGATTTTAGATGGTATGGCCCACCTGAGTTCCGTATACGGCAGATTTTTGGGATATCCCATAATTTAGAGGGGACCCATCAAATGCACGGTGTTGATGGTCGACACGCATCACGGTGGGGCCACACAGCTCGACCTCACGGGAGCTTATTGTGAGGTCGAGCGCATAGTACCTTTTCCCACACACACACACACACACACACACACTTTTATAATTAAAACCAACTGGACGGGAATCCAACTAGACTAAATCTAACCCGACCATGCTTAGTTAAAGGTCCAAAAGGTGAGATTGGAACCCCGCTCTCTTTCTTAATTGGTCTAAAAAATGGGACTCACTGTGGTGTATGTGTTTTATCTATGCATGTTGTTCATCATTTTTTCCAGCTTATTTTAGGGCATGGGCCAAAAATTGAAGCATACCCAAAGATCCAGTGGACAATACCATAGAAAACAGTGGGGACACCACAGAAAATAGTGGTGATAATGTCATCAATGGTTGAAACCTTCATAGGGCTCACATTGATGTCTATATGGCCCCCAAAGAAGTTTTCAACAGTAGACATTCAATTCCATTGTGTCTTCCTTGTGGTCCACTTCAGCTTTGGATATGCTTCAATTTTGAGCTCATGTGCTATAATGAGTTAGGAAAATGGATGGAAAACATGGATAAACCACATACATTATGGTGGGCTCCATTGAGAATCCATACCACACCATAGCATGGTGAGTTCTTTTGGGAGAAGATATTCATTCTCGACAACACATAAAATAATATCAAAATAAAAAGAAATTAGAAAAAAAATGCAAACCACAACACATAATTACATGGTTTGGTGAGTTTTCTTGAGAGGAGATCTATTCCTGACGATTTACAAAGCAAAAAAAAAAAAGTAGGAAAAAGATGCAAACCATAACACAGAGATTTTTGTGGTTTGATTTTGGCATGTTCACGAATTCACATTGATCCACTATGCTCAAAGGTAAAAAAATAAAGAAACAACTGTCAATATAATGATGACTATAACGCTCGTGAAAAAATTGAATTTGAGAGAGAGAATCCGTATTTTATATTTATCCCATATCTTATCTCCTATCTTATCTCATACCTTATCTCCTATCTTATCTCCATATTATCTCTTATTTTTTGCGTATTTAATGTAATTTGACTCAATCTATGCAATGAACGGTGTGTATCGACCACACGTTTAGTGCATTGATCCGTAGGTAGGTATGATATAAAGATGATGAAAGTTTAAAATTCCATACAAAGCTTCTTGTCGCAGAGATCGACTTGTGTGCATCTGATCGACTCAGATTAGATCTGCATGGATCATGTGATCCCTAAAGTTAAAATATACAAAGGCCTTAACTTTCATATCAATCTAACTATCGGATGAGCCACACTAGTTAGATATAGAATTATTTAATAAGGAAAGCTAAGCTTTATGGACAAGTGTTGGTATCACTTGGCGTAGAAGGTTGAGATGGGCTATTATTATATGTGTGGTTAGATTTATACCATTCATCTAATGTGTAGAGGCAAAATATGCCAAGACATCAAGAATCCGGATAATTCAATCATCCGATGGGCTACCCCGATTAATCATTTCAATTTCAGAATCTAGATGTAAATAAACATATGAATGGTTCGGATTACTAAATCCATGGGTATTTTCTGATGTTTGACCAAGGAGTGTGTAATGATGGGTGTAAATTTATCTAAATTGGTTAAATTCCGTTCAACGATTTGTGTACTTTAAAATGTATTTTTTTGATTCGACGATATCAATCGATAGTTGTCTGAATAGAATTTTCAAAATTTTGAATTTTGATTATTGAATTTAATGAATATATTACTTCAATTATTTGGTTATTTAAAGTTTGGCCACATAAGATAATAATCAAATGTGGGACCCATTATGTAATATAATCGGGTAAATAACAATGTTGTGGATATAATTGATAAGATTTTTGAATTCAAATCAATCTGATCATCTTGTGAATTCTTTACTAATAGATCAAGGTAAGTGTCTCATGTTTATTGGAATTAAAATAAATGATTTATGATTGTTTGATTGATTGATGTACTAATTGAAGTGTTTTGTTACGATGCTATTGATTTAACCATTGTGAATGTATACTACAGTAAATCACATGCTAATTTGTGCCAAATTGAATGGATTATGATAATTGTATGTTAAATTCACATATGAATGTTCTAATTAAAGTAACCATGGAAGTTGTGAAAATGATGCATTCATACATTATTTATCATACAAATACATTGCATTGCCGATCATGTGGGCCCTTCTTGGAAGAAATGTAATCCTGGTAGAGCGTTCCAGATGCAGGCTCTGCCCAGCCTACTGAAGGATGGAAGATTACCCAACAGGTGGATGCGGGTTGACAATCTTCAACCTAAGCAGATGGATAATCATCTCATTTGATGTATTCATATATCATTTGCATTCATATCATTATGCATACTTTATTTCTTTTATATCTTAATTTCAATAAGTATGAATCATGCTGGGTTTTCTCACTAAGCCTGACTAGTTTACATTTTTATTTATAGAAAAACCATACAGATGAGTAATTAGCCGATGAGTTGACACAGGAATAAGTTGTGGTTGAACTGGTATACGACCGTATACGAGATGTGGCTGTATTTCTCAGAAGAGGAACTGACCGCATTTAGACCGTTTCTGATTGTTTAATTAGAATTTTACTTGTTAAGATAATATGCTTCATATATAATGAATGATAATATTAGTTGTAGGATTTTAAATATTTAAGTGATTTTATTTAATTAAATTATTTTAGGTTTGTAGCAAATACTCTTTGGTAAGTTGTATTGACTGATGAATGGTGCCTAATTTATTAAAAGTTTGTGGATGTCAAGAATGAATGGATGTTAATTATTTTGTGTGAATGATTATGAATGGATCTAATTGGAATGTAAAATAAATATTACTTTTACCTCTAAATAATCGTATAATGGAATGAGTTAAGTACACAAGGTATGAGTTACTACTTGAAACTCAGGTCTAAAAGTGCACACTTTGTACTCGAATTTCAAGATGTAACAACGACTCTCTCCTTCTCACTCTCACACAACCAGATATATATTACCTCAAATGAATTAGGGTTTACATAAAAACATGGTGTGAATTTAAGAAACTATCCTCGAAAGTGTTGATTGTATGAATAGGTTCCACGGAGCCTAGCAAGCTCCCCACTAAACAATCCACATCCCCTTGGGTCTTTGTGCCCATTAACAGCCCTATAAATCACCACATGGTCGAACAAAAATCGGTTAGAAAGTTATGCTTGCGTCCTCTTCTATCAAGAGTGGCAATGGGTAGGATAGCCTGCTCGATCCAACTTGACTTTGACTTATTAACATGGCTATTGGACCGGACTTGGTCCTTGCATGCATGGTCTATTAATTTTTTCGGCTGGGCTTGGGGCTAAGTTATTTTAGCCTGACTTGGTTCAACGACTCCATCTTAGCTTGACCCAACTTTACATGTATATTTTATATGCTTACTATAATATGGATATGCCATCTTAATCATTAATTAAGCAATCCATTCATCTTAATTATAGACCATTATTAAATGTCTATTTCTTTGTACATGTGTTGCCCACTAGATCAATGAATAACTCCATAATATTTAAGTAGAAAATAAAGATTTTATCAATTTTCAATTAATTGGGCCAAACAATTTGTTTGAGCTCGAGCTTGGTTGTTGTGCTAGCTTTTTGCTAAGTTGAGCCGAGCTCAAGCCTTAGGTCGTAAGTGTAGAGCTAGGAATGGCTAACTTAGTTTAACTCATTTCCTTCCACCCCTAAAATCAAGGATTGGATCCATCAAGTCTCGACCCTAGTTGAGCTAAAAAGGCCTTGACCAAGTTAAAGCATGTTTATCTTTACAATTACATTAGTAAATGAAAGGAAATAAACATTAATTACAATTTTTTTCTGTATCATTTACATTTAACTATAATGATGACATGCTTTAATTGTTTCTTTTAACTATGAAATAGTGCACGGTACAATTATAATAATTACAAATGCATTTACCACTCCTAAACACGATGGGAATTGATATTTTATAATGTAAAATTATAATAATTAAAGATGCATATATCTTTCTAAGTTTATGTACTATAATATTGTTTAAACAAACATTGAGAAATAATATTAGTAACATATTTACATTACTTTTTCATGAAATTCAGGAAAACAAACAAGTCTTGGATAATCGAAGGTTTTAAAACAGGTGTAATTTTAATCTTTTTTATTTTTAGAATATCCTCAGTCCACAATAAATCCTACATTTAAACTGTTTACATGATTGAGATAAAATAGGTGTAATTTTAATCTTTTTTATTTTTAGAATATCCTCAGTCCACAATAAATCCTACATTTAAACTGTTTACATGATTGAGACATGACCCAAATCAAATTAATCTTAAAATTACACATGTAAATTGAATGAGAGACATTAACAAGTGTCTTCAGGCCGCCCTAATGGTGGCCCACCTTGATATTTGGACCAACCCAATGGCTGGGCTGGAATACCGGCCCAGTTATTTCGCCTAGAATCAAGCCGGGCCCAGATCTCTGGGCCGAAGTTTAGGGGTCCAAGCCCATTTCAATCGCTACTCCAAATAAATATCTGTCCAAATGCTGCTTACATGGCCTATCTACCTATCTATCATTTCCCCTCGCTCTCTCTCTCTCTCTCTCTCTCTCTCTCTACAAAACCATCTTCTCTCGTGTTTTTGGGATGGTTTCCATCTCCAAAGCTTCCAATTTCTTCATCAGAGAGCTGAAACCTATGCTATGGTTTTCCTCCATTTCTCTGTCTTTCTCCTTCCCTTCATAAAATCAACGATTCCAGCTCAGATCTTCCGACATTTCTTCCGATCCCTCCAAGTGTAAGCGCTGAATTTCATTTTCTTCGGTATGACTCGACGGTTTCTCTCTTTTGGTTGAATTTTCTTTCCCGATTGAACTTTTTTTTATTCTCATTTGGTTGTAATGGAAAGCTTGCTTGTCTGTAAATCTTGTAAAATTCGCGGAATCGGTGGATTTTTTGGGTTCTAATTTCCGTGGATTTGATCAAATGATTTGAATTTAAAGGAAGTTTCGGTTGAGCTGTTATTTCGATGATAGGTGGTTGTTTGTAGACTAGGTGTTTGTGATTTTGCTTGCACTGTTGCAATTCTAGGGTTTGACCTTTGGCTGCTTTTGGGCAGATTCCTGATTTTATTTTAGGGTTTTGTTGTGTACTTTGAATTTATACGGTTCATTTGTAAAATCTGATTATCAGAACGACTGGTTTTGTATACTTTTTCTTTTTCCCCATTTTTTTTTTCTTTTTTTAATTTGAAAATTTGGTTGGTTGGTGTCTGTTTTTTCCATCCATGGATTATGGAGGAGAAGCCGGATTTTCTGCCAGTAATGTTGGTCAGATGATGCTGGAAATGCCTGGGAGTGGTTCTGACAATTGGATACCGGGATTGGGCGATCAGGCAATTTGGGCAACAGAGGATGACTATGGGGCTTGGAATGGAGATGGGGCCGTTGACACTCTTTCAAACTCGAATTACGATGGCCGGCAGTCTCAGACACGGTCCGGAAGTGAACCGCCCAACAAGAAATCGAGGAATTCCCAAGGAGATCGCGATCTCGCTTCTGGGAACAGATCTAAAGCAATCGGGCGGATGTTCTTCAAGACGAAACTTTGCTGCAAATTCCGTGCAGGGACTTGCCCTTACATAACAAACTGCAATTTTGCTCACGGGATAGAAGAGCTGCGGAAACCTCCTCCGAATTGGCAGGAAATTGTGGCAGCTCAGGATGAGGACCGTGGTATGTCGGAGCCGAGGGAAGAGCATCAGATACCATCTCTGAGTTCATCTGGGTTGGGTGGGGAGACTCAGAGGTCTTATAAAGGGCGGCACTGTAAGAAATTCTACACCGACGAGGGGTGCCCGTATGGGGATATGTGTACTTTTCTTCATGATGAGCAATCAAAGGCTCGGGAGAGTGTGGCGATTAGTTTGGGTCCCACGGTTGGGAGTGGGTATGGGAGTGGAATGAACGGGCCGAATCAGAAGCCTTCAAATTGGAAGACTAGGATCTGTAACAAGTGGGAGATGACTGGCTATTGCCCATTTGGGAGCAAATGTCATTTTGCTCATGGGATGGGAGGTACGTTTATTCTCCTATTTTACTTTAGGTTTATGTTCCTGTTACTGCAATGACCTTCTTGTTATGAACTTGTTGCTCTATTGATTTCTTTCACATATGGTATACATTACAATTGCTGCTTGATGTCTTTCAAGCATATGGTATGCATTACAATTGCTGCTTGATGTCTTTCAAGCATATTGCATACATTACAATTGCTGCTTGATGTCTTTCAAGCATATGGTATACATTACAATTGCTGCTTGATGTCTTTCAAGCATATGGTATACATTACAATTGCAGCTTATTATTATTATTTCCCTTCTAAACGATCGTCATGATGATCACATGAACATATGTCTTGATTGGCCAATCATCACAAAACCTTTAATTTCCTTTCTCCATGCTATACTGATCTTTGTCCAATTTAGCTGGTATATTTCCGGAAGCTCATACTTGCTTAAGCCCACATATGCCTGACCGATACAGTGCCTACATGCAATCTGATTGATTGAAATGGGCTGTGGAGGCCACTGTCTGAGTATGGCACAATTTTCGGAAAAGAACCTTTTATCCCTACCTCCCCCTATTTGAACCAATAAAATCGCATGTGGCTCGTTTATCTGCCACACGCATATGCGACTTTAGCAGACATACTGGTTCTGTGAAATCAGTTGCAGCTGGAAATTTTCCTTAAATCAAATCTCTAACCTTGAGAAGTGGGTGAACTTAGTTCTTAAACGATAGAAAGCTTTGATTCTAAAAGACGCATTACTCTCTCTGTTTCTTTACTGACATGTAGCTTTCTGGCAACAGAGCTTCACAAATATGGTGGGGGGCTGGTGGACATGGATGGTAGAGATCTTACTTCAGCTCCTCCAGATTTGAAGCAAATCGGGACATCTTCACGGACTTCAGCGGATACCGTTGCTGCATCCAGTGCATCGGTTCCTCACTCGGATGTTTATCATATGGGAGTCCCTGCTCAGAGGCCTGCTGGTGTAAGTCAGAGGCAGGCACAGAGGCCCCTTCAGAAATGGAAGGGACCAGACAAGATCAGTAGAATTTATGGTGACTGGATTGATGACAATGAATGGGAGCCAGCTCGGTAATTTGGAGTGAGAACATCGGATGAAAACCATAAAACTGTTGGCTGGCTGCTTAAAATCCGAACAAGTTCACATCTGGTAGATTATGCTTCTATCCTGATTTTGATGAACATGGGAACTAGTGCTGGTGTGCTTAGTTGTTATTTATGGATGCTTTTAGACAAAGTGTCGAGGAATCTGACGGTTCTCACTCAAGAAGCATTTCTTTACTGCATTTGGATTTGTAGTGACAGGAAACTGGGCAAATCTCTTTTGAGTGGAGCTGCGTGTTTGCAAGAACTGTCTTGGTGTTTTAGATTGTTAAGAACTGGTTAATTTCTTGACTAAGTGGAGCTAGGTATCGGCAAGAGAA
Source organism: Magnolia sinica (assembly GCF_029962835.1). Lineage (NCBI taxonomy): Eukaryota > Viridiplantae > Streptophyta > Magnoliopsida > Magnoliales > Magnoliaceae > Magnolia > Magnolia sinica. The sequence goes on along the minus strand of NC_080578.1, from coordinate 8,918,515 downwards.
ATGCATGACCAGTTGTTTGGTTCCTTCTCCAATCAATGATGGCGAGCGAATCTGAAGGATTTATACTGACTGCAGTTAGTGAACGGTATGTTGGTTGGTTTCATTTATTGCATGCTGAAGAAACCATTGGAATAATGACATGTCTCATATTTAACATTCCACATCTTGCTGCATCCGCATGCATGCTCCTTTTGCTTTCGAAATTATTTGAATGTTGTAACATGAATCGGGATGTAGGAACAAACATGTACCTTTACGTTGTTTGTGGTAAGTTTTACTGTCATTTCTTCTTCATACATCTACATGGTATTTTCCATGCCTATATTTTGGTGCACATAGAAGAAAGAAACAGTCTTTATGTGATCATCATATTCATAATTCACAGCCTTACTATAAGGAAATAGTTGTCTTATACCAATTTCATGCTTGTTCACTGATGAGCGGGACTCTATATTCCCCCCCTCTCGAAAGCCTCAAAAGAAAAAACCCTTGAGTTCTCATGTTATCTGCACTGAATTGTTGATGTTGCACACTTTTGGATAGAATCATTAAAAATAAAAAATCACAAATGGATGGAACCAAAATTTCTTTGATGTGTTTTAGGATGTCCATATGGTACTGCCAATGAAATGAGGAAGTGCATGCTCATGCACACAACTATAAGACATCATAAAAAACGTTGGAAGATGTACTTAGGTCCTGTTTGGTAGTTACTTAAAAATGAGTCCGTCTCGTTTTAGCTAACAGTAAGTGTGCATTAGATATCATAGTTTATATGATTTATGGATGATCAAGATTATTTTTTAATCCCTACCAAAGTCTCTGATACATAATTATCATTAACTAAAATGAGACGTAGTCATTTCAGGGCCTTGGGTTTTGGTCAAAACCTCAGTAAAAGTTTCTGCATATTTTGAAGGAAATAAAGAAATGAAGTTTGGGCCATTAAACAAAGGTAAACCATGTTAATAGAAACCAATCAACGTAGGCCCCTGTTTGGTAGACACCAAAAAATGAGTTCATCTCATTTTGGTTCACAGCCATAATGTATCAGAGGTCTTGTTTTCTATTACATAGTTACTGTTAGTATGAACTCATTATTCATTATAGATCTAGATTTCTAATACATAAGTAGTCTTAACTAAAATGAAATGACCTCATTTTTAGGTGTCTACCAAACAGAGCTTTAGTTTTTTCTTTTTCTTTTTCTTGCGGACATGATGAATTGTTCTATGGGAATCAAGCAAGCATCTTGCTGTTGTAAGCAAAGACTGTTTAACTTGCTTAAGGTCTAATTTCATATTTAATATGAGAAGAACCTTTGATACTCGGGCAGAGTGTGGTGGATGATGCCCAGGCGCTGTGATACTGTACACACGGCATACAATTAATTCAAAGTAATCTGGGCACATTATGGATAGTTTAGATAGATCATAAGCCAAAGGCCAGACTTCTGTAACTATCAGATAGATGGACATTATTGCAGGATGGAAATGAAAAATACCCAGTGGTGCCCCGATCCAAAAAATAATAATAATAAGAATAATAAATAAATCCAGCGGTGCTATTTCAGCCAACAAGGTATGCATACTCAGAGGTTAGATCGGTCAACCAATTTGAATTTCAGGTTCCACAATTTAGAAGTCTCATTTGAGTATGAAGCATCCTACACAACCAAGTATAAAATAACATTCCATTTAATATTCGGTGAGAAAACCTAGAAGCTGCTGCTGCGGAACGGGTATTATGCAATAAACCATTTTAATCAAACCGACGTTTGTTATCTTTTCGAAAAAAAATTTTGAACTGACATGTGTTTATTTACTGGCGTGCAATAAACCTGTAGGTTGGTGGTCTTCCTAAAAACGAAGTTCTTTTGTTGGGAGTTTGGTGCATGATATTAGATAGTATTAGGTCTGATGGAATTGCATTTAGTCCCATGTGGGATTTCTGTGGATTTTGAGATTCACTACGTGTGGCCCCATATTGATACATGTGTTTTATCCATGCCGTCCATTCATGTAGGCCCCTTACACATGACATTCTGGTTATATGTGTGTACAAGTGATCTACATGTTGTAAATTTGGTTCATTGATTACAATTCCATGGTCCACCAAACAGGATCTTGCTTAATCCAGTGTTTTTCCAATGCAAGAATTTAATCCCAAACATGGGATTAGATGGCCAAAATACCATGGTATTTCTAGACATACAATCATTGTGCAATAAAGGTGTTAATCTCATCTAATACAAATCCATACAATTTAATCCCACCGACCAAACAGGCATTTTCTTTTCATTTCTTTTATAGAACCTGTTTGGCAGAGGAAAGCTGAATTTACTGCCATTCCGCCTAATATAATGGTAATTTGAAATTGAAAGGCATTTAACGTTTAGAAGAGGTTTATTTATTTATTTATTATTATTATTTTTTATTTTTTTATTTTGGTTGGTGGAGTGTGTGTGTGTGTGTATATATATATATATATATATATAATCTGGTGCAATGTTTGGCTGCCCAGACAAATTCTACGAGGGCTGTTGTCATTATGCAGGTTGACTTCTTATATATTTAGGGTACGTTTGGTTGTGCCAAATTTCATGATTGATTAGTTTGACTATCATGATATTTGGTGCCCCAACGGATCCACATGTGAAAAAATAGTAAATCATTTACATTTAGCCCCATATATATGTATAGGCATCCAGACTACCCCCACCATGGCCCAGACTGGGACTAAGCCCTCGTCTCTCCAATTTTGGCCTTTCTTTTTTCAGTGAATGCGGACTGTTTCTGTATTTATTTCCTTAACCATGCAGTTGCAGGCGGTATCATTGAATCGAAAGAAACTCCATACAGCCTTGGTGGAAGATCTATGTTCCCTCTTCTTTCAATTAGGAAAGAATGGGTATTGTCGGTAGTAAATGCATAAAGGAGCAGCTATAAACAGGAACGACGCCCGTACCATCTTTCCTGCTAACATGCCACTTGTATAGGCTATCCCTGCCGGACACGGATTGGCTACTCCCCTTACACCAGCCCCGTGGCTGATGGTCGGTGCTCTGTGGGCCCACCATGATGTATGTGTTTCATCCTTTCAATTCATCCATTTTTACAGATCATTTTATGGCTTGATCCCAAAAAATGAGAGGTATATAAATCTCAGTGGACCACACCACATGAAAAAATAGTGATTGGGATATCCATCATTAAAATCCTCCTAAGGCCCACTGTACTGTTTATTTGACATCCAATAGGTTGATTAGGTCATACAGGCCCAGATGAAGGGAAAAAACAAAAATCAGCTTGATCCAAAACTTCTATGGCCCCAAATGTTTTTTAACAGTCGATGCTCATTCAACAATGTTTCCTGTAATGTGGTCCACTTAAGATTGGGATATACCTCATTTTTGGTCTCAAATCGTAAAATGATCTGTTAAAATAGATGGACGGCATAGATGAAACACATACATAATGGAGGGGCCCACGGAGCACCGACCACCAGCCATTGGCTGGTGTATGGAGGAGTAGCCAATCCGTTTCCATCCCTACCATGAAGATCGGACTCGGATTCTGTGGCGATCCCTCCAGTACCGATGTATGTTACTGGTCGGTGCTGGTAAATCTCCGTGGGACCACGTGCTTATTTTAGGGCATGAGTCAAAGAACGAGGCCGTTGTACCACACCGCAGGAAACAGTATGGATTGAACGCTAACCCCGATCAGTTTTTAATGGTGGGCGTTCAATCATCACTTTTTTCCGTGATGTGGTCCACCTGAGATATGGATAAGTCTCATTTTTTGGGATCATGCCTTAAGATGAGCTGTAAAAATGGATGGACAGCGTGGATAATACACGTACATCATGGTGGGCTCATAGAGATTTTTCCGGTACCTGCCTGGGACTTTAGGGCTCACTTCATCCCTCCCGGGCGCGGCTTCGGTTGATCCTCTCGGTACAATGGATCCCTGGCTGTGGAGCCCACCTTGATGTATGTCCCTTACATGCGCTGTCCATCTGTTTTGACAGCTCATTTTACGCAATGATCCCAAAAATGAAGCAGATCCAAATCTTAGTGGACCCCACCACAGGAAATTGTGGTGACTGAATACTCATTATTTTCCATCCAACCTGTTGATAAGGTTACAAAGGAAAAAAAAAAAAAACACCCGAGTTGATGCGTTGCCTTGATGTATGGATCTTATATCCACGCTGTCCACACGTTTCGCCGGATCCATAATGTCAACCATAAATTCGTCTGTTGCCGATCACCATCTGTACTGTGGTGAGTGTATACAAGTGATGTGATGAGCCACGACGGAAATATCAAAGGATGACATTTTTACTGAATTACAACCATCGATAGTTTCATCTTAACCGTCCATTATGTGTTAACCAACAATCACACAATACAATTCTCAAGGTGTAAAATGTTTTTGGGCTATGACCCATCAAAAGTGGGACCCACAATTTGAACTTATTAGATTCAGTTATATATTCCACGTGTATGGTACACGTGCGCATGCTCACGGATGACCATAGTCTAACGGAGTAGCAACAATTTTCTCGGATAGAAAAACAAGGCAAGAGGAGGAGAAGAGGAAAAAGAAAATGGAAAATGGGGGGAGAGGAGAAAGAGAAGATGTGGAGAAGATAAGGGTTGAAAAGACATGCAAGCGTTGCAAGCAAACGTACGATCTGAAATCTAATACCCCTTCTTCTTGCAGGTTCCACCCTTCTTTCTTTGTTTCCAGAAGACACGACGACCAAAAGAGGTTCTCTCTCTCTCTCAATTCAAATAATCCACTTTTCTTTTTTGTAACACTGGTACATGAATCCAACTTATGGCTTGTTTTTCTATTTACGCATCTTAAACTATGTGATGAAATATTCCAGTAGAGAGCTACGTGGAGCCGTTGGATCAAGGATTGTTTCAATGGTCCAAAATGTTTCTATGATGGGCCTCACAGTAGATGGAATGCTCCACCCCAAACTCTCATATTTGAATTTAAACCATGTTTCATAAGGCAATTTTCCGATTTTTGAATCTTGAAGATTTTGAACGCAGCCTCCATCAGCTGTGCATCTTGTCAGATTGACGGCTTGGATCATCAAACATGACCGAGATCTAACGGGTGGTTCCATAGTATAGGTGTTTGTAGATTCCATATTCCAGAAGTATAGAGTATGAAGTTAATAGATAGGATGAAACAAAGAAGAATTAATATAGCTTGCATTGAGGGAGACAAGTGGAAATGGGTGAAAACTAGAAAATTGATGGATATAAGCTTTGGAATATAGGAAAGGACAATAATAGAAATGAGGTAGGAATAGTAGTAGATAAAGATTTAAAGGATGAAGTTGTAGATGTTAAGTGAGTAAATGATTTAATTTTGTTAAAAAAACTTGTCTTAGGAGATGAGAATGTTATTAGTGCATATGCGTCACAGGCAGGATTAGATGATAAAATCAACAGACAGTTATGGGGGGATATAGATGGACTAATGCAAGAAATTTTGAATGGAGAGGATATTTGTAGGAGGAGACTTACATGGTCATGTAGGAAAAGAAAGTAGAGGATATGAGAGGGTACGTGGAAGATATGGTTTTGGGAGAAAAATGAGGCGGGTGAAGCTATGATATGCTGTCATTGATTTCGCTATGATATACAATCTAGCTCTAGTAAACACATACTTTAGAAAGAGAGATGAACATTTAGTAATTTCAAAAGTGGATCATATACAACCCAAATAGATTTCTTTCTGGATAGGAAGACAAAATGATGAATGTGTAAGGACAACAAGGTATACCTAAGAGAGTTTGACCACACAAAATAGGTTAATGGTTATGGATGTTCATATTAAGAGATGGAAGAAACGAAATGAAATTAATTGATGTTCAAAAACTAGGTGGTAGAATTTAGAAGGAGAATAATATTATTTAGAAATAAATTGATGGAAGAAGGAAAGTGGAATGTTGAGGAAGGAGTAAACATTCTATGTGATGAGATGGCCGAGTGCATTAAGGAAGTACAAAATATGTTTTAGGACCATCTGGAGGGAAAGGTCAACCATATAAGGAAACTTGGTGGTGGAATGATGATATACAAAAACCTATTAATGAAAAACATTCATGTTTCAAAGCCTGGCAAGAGACTAGAAATAATGAAAATCTTGAACAAAATAGAAATGCTAAAATGATTGCTAGAAAGTAGTAAGTTTTTTTTTTTTTTTTTTTGAAAGGTAACATTATATATAATAAAAAGGAGATAAGACAATGGAGGAAAATCTGCTGAGAGGGCAGAAACTCCTTAGAAACCAACACCATTACATGCCAATAAAAGAGAAATCCTGACCCTTTAGCATATCTGTTTGGGACACCCATTCCGCCAGCAAACGCTTAGCTCTAGAAATAACTACGTGAGCAGAACTAGATACGTCCGAGAAACATATCTGGTTTCTTTCCTCCCAAACTGCCCACCAGACTGCGAGGATGCCCATCCTCCACAGGATGGTTCTGAGATTGCCGAAGCTGACCCCATGCCAGGCTTGAAAGAAATGGGCTGCTGAGCTAGAAGCAACCCAACTGACGTTAAACCGGAGGCAGAAATCAGCCCAGAGTTGAGAAGAGAAAGGGCAGTGGAATAGGAGATGATCCACAGTTTCTTCATTCCGCATCCAGCAGAGACAAATGTTAACAAGGACCATACCTCTCTTGCGTAAATTGTCAACAGTTAGGATTTTTTGCTTGCATGCGAGCCAACCGAACACCTGAATTTTTGGCAGGGCCAGGGACTTCCAGATCCGATGAACCTTCTAAGCTTCAGGGGGCACTGGACTAATGAGAAGAGAGTTGTACAATGAATTAACCGAGAACGAGCTATCTTTTGCCAAGCTCCAGGTTAAGGAATCTTCAGCGGACTGATCTGGAGAGACTGCGGCTACGCAACTTAGCAATTCCGTGTATTCAGCGACCTCCCAATCTTGCAAGTTACGCCTGGTTGGCAGATTCCACACGATGTTATTGCCTTGGAGGTCATAACAATTAGCTACAAAGCAGTCCTTTGAGGGGGCTAAGAGATAAATATTAGGAAATCTTTCTTTTAGAGGGGAGGAGCCGATCCAGAGGTCTGTCCAAAATCAAATTCTAGTTCCTTTACCCAACTCAAAGGCCACACCTCTCGACACGACTTGATGCTGCTTTAAGATTCCTTTCCAAATTGCCGACGCCTTGTAAAGTGAGGACTCCTTGGTCCACCAGCCACCCGCAGACATTCCATATTTACCTTTAATGACCAAATTCCACAGGGCCCCATTTTCTGTCCCTAGTCTCCAAATCCACAGGGACCCATTTTCTGTCCCTAGTCTCCAAATCCACTTGCCAAGAAGAGCCCGGTTCATCACCTTTAAGTCCTTCACACCAGCCCCTCTTGCTTTATGTTGCTAGAACACCTCTTCCCATCGCAAGAGATGGAGCTTCCTCTCCTCCTTGCCGTGCCAGAGGAAGTCACGTCTTAGTCTATTGATAGATGATATAATCTTGCATGGGCATCTGAACAGGGACATATAGTAGATTGGCAAATTCGACAGGGCCGCCTTGATGAGAGTGAGGCGACCTCCCAGCGATGAGTATCGACATTTCCATCTTGCCAAGTATTTGAATTCTGGATATAATCTTCTCCCAGAGGGACTTTGGAGGGCTGCCTATGCATAAAGGCAACCCCACAAAAGTAGTCGGGAGGGCAACAGGTAAGCAATGGAGGATGCTAGCGAAGGACTCGAGCTCCTCGGGCTCTAAGTTTTCCCCGAGTAACTTCGATTTGGCGAGATTAACTCTCAAACCTGACACAGCTTCGAAGCAGCAAATAATGGTCCGCAGATTTTGCAGCTAAACAGGGCTAGCTTCAGAAAAAATTAGCGTATCATCTGTGAACTGAATGCCTCCTAGGATGCCTGCTGAAAGACCTTTTAGAAGGAGCTTTGATAAGGCCTCGACCACCATGAGAAAAAGAAAAGGGGACAGGGGGTCGCCTTGCCTTAAGCCTCTAGAGCTCTTAAAGAACCCCTTGGGAGATCCATTTAGGAGGCACTGAGAAATACGCTGAACCTATGCATTCTCTTATCCACCTGCGCCATTTGTCCCCAAAACCCATCCTCTTCATCATGTAGTTAAGGAAATTCCAATTGACATGATCTTAAGCTTTCTTGATATCTAACTTACACACCAAACTCTTCACCCCGGACCCGTGGCTAGAATCAAGACACTCATTTGCTATTAACGCGCTGTCGATTATCTGTCTCCCGGCTATGAAGGCACTTTGGTGGCCTGAAATTACCCTACTGATCACCTGCTTGAGCCGAGAGGTGAGGACTTTTGCCAGTATTTTGTATGGCCCTCCTACCAAACTGATCGGTCTGAAGTCGTTGAAGGAGGCAGCCCTTGTCATTTTGGGAATAAGGGCGATAAAGGATGCTCCTAAACCTTTGGACAATCTGCCTCTATCAAATAACTGCTTGAAAAAAGCCATCACATCTGCACTTATGACCTCCCAAAAACGTTGGAAAAACAAAATGGGAAAACCATCCGGCCCTGGGGCCTTTTCGTTGCCAAGAGAATCAATTGCAAACTTCGCCTCTTCGACCGAGAATGGTGCTTCCAGCTGAGAGGCTTCATCCGACGAGTTGCTATATATCTAGAGGTGATCCAGGCTTGGACGCTGCCATTCTTCGCTTTTCAGGAGGGAGCTAAAGTGAGATTGCCTCTTCAGCAATGGATTCCTCGTCTTCAATTCTGATTCCTTCCACAATAACACTGGAAATCTTGTTGCAGCTGGCATGAATGTTGGCAATTCTGTGGAAGTAGCTGGTGTTCTTGTCGCCCTCCTTGATCCACTTTGCTCTTGACTTCTGTTTCCAGGCTATTTCCTTTTCGAGGGCCCTTGAGGATAGGGATTGGATCAGCTGGATTCTGCTTCTCATCAACGCAGGGGACAAGGGGGAGGATTCGGTTTTCTGATCTATCTTATGTAGCTCGGCTAGTAGCTCCTTTGTTTCTTGCTCTCTACCGCGGAATGTTGTCTACTTCCATTGCTTTAGGTGGCCCTTCAGCTGCTTGAGTTTAAAAAACAAGGAATACCCTGCGAAACCATCATCCTGAAAGGCAGCCCACCATTCAGCTAACATTTAGAATCCTTCTATTTTAAACCAAGATGAATCAAACCTGAAGGACTTTGGCCCCCAATTGTGTTCCACATTCGATAGAAGGATGGGAGAGTAGTCGGACGTTACTCTGGGAAGGACTGACTAGGAGACTGCAGCGAAGAGATCGAGCCAATCATTTGATAGAAGGAATCTATCCAACCGAGATAGGATCGATGAGGCGCTGCCATTAGACCAGGTGAATCTGGCACCTAGCAGAGGCAGGTCGATCAGCTCCTGATCCTCAATCCATTGCGAGAAGAATGCCATTGCGGGCAAGGTATCCCATATCAGTATCGGTTGGCATAACGGTGCCCTCTGATACTAATACGGATACGGGGGCGTAACGGTTCGTAACGGTGCAATTTTTTTTTTTTGCCAAAAATATATGAAAAAATATGGATTAAATCTGGAATATTCTAAGCATTCCAAATATGCATTCATTTATAAATTGGAACATATTTATGGTGGTGTAACGGTCCACTCTTTGGTGAAAAGTTGTATCGGATTGTCTGATGAATTGATGAACCAGACAACTTAGATTTCACTGCAAAACTCATATATTTAATTTTCTAACTATCTACTATCAATGATAGATATATTAAAATGAATGTAATATGAAAATATCTTACATGTGCAGGTGTTTGCAATTATTTTTCACAATTTATTTAACATACCTGTGGCAAAAATAGTGCGTAAATAGAAAAAAATATAAAAAAATATAAAATGATATCAAGAATCTGTAAAATGCACATTAACATGTTCCACTATGATTAACACATCATATTCTATCATTAAAACATCAAAACATTTAATAAAAAATGATTTTTCGAATTGTCAAAAAAATGTCCGAAAATAGCGCGTAAATAGAAAAAAATATATATAAAAAATATAAAACGAAATCAAGAATCTGTAAAATGCACATTAATATGTTCTGCTATGATTAACACATCATATTCTATCATTAAAACAGCAACACATTCAATAAAAAATGATTTTTCGAAATTTCAAAAAAAAGGGCCGAAAATAGTACGTAAATGTAAAAAAAAATTTTAAAAATATATAAAATGAGATCAAGAATTTGTAAAATGCACATTAACATGTTCTACTATGATTAACATATCATATTCTACCATTAAAACAGTAAAACATTCAATAAAAAAGTATAAATACCTATTTTTGAGGAATTTCTGGAAAATGGCCAACGAAGCTTCGAATCAATAAAATCCTTGATATAAGTTGTATTTGTCTAAAATATCAAGCTAAGATTGGTCGAAAATAGTAATAGAATGATTTAGGAAAAGTTTGGAAGAAAGAAGTTTCAAAAAAAGTGGAAAAACGAGCTTTAAAAAGTCAAAAAAAAAAAGTGACCGTTTTCTGACTGTTACGCCTTGGCCGTTACTGTGTAGTAACAGCCGTTATGCTCCGTAACGGCTACAAAATCGGTGGGGTGGCTGTTACGGCCCCGTATCACGTAACGGCCGATACGGGACACCCTGATTGCGGGAGTGTTGCTCTTCCCATGGGATTTCTCAGCTACTGATCTGATGACGTTGAAATCCCCCGCGATACAGGGAGGACCATTGAAGCTTTGACAGATGAGGCGCAGTTCCTCCCAGAAAGCAGCCCTACTAGCATCCGAAGTTGGCCCATATACTGCGGCAACCAGGACCTGAACTCTTGACCCTGTCTCTTGCAGAATAGTAGAGGTAGAGAACATGCCTATCTTGCTTCTCTGCAGAGTCCACCGGGACAACCTCCATGCTAGAAGAATGCCGCCTAAGCTGCCAATCGAGTCCAACACTAACCATTTTACGTTTGCTGCGCTCCATAACGTGCCCATCAGTTTGTTGTCGAATGCTTGGACTTTGGTCTCCTGCATACAAATGATATCTGGATTTTGCCTGCTACATAAATCTTTGATGAGGCACCGCTTTTGCTTGGACCCCGCTCCCCTTATATTCCAAGAGATGATCTTCATTTGGTAACCCTATTGCCCCGATTACTCTGAATAACCATTGATAGGCTGATCGAACTTGGCTCGCTGGATTGCGATTTTTTTTTTTAAAAAAATAAAGATAACGAGGAGAATTCATTGAAGAAAGGGAAAAAAGATACAAAAAGGACTGCTGAGATGGCATAACAACTAGGAAATTAAAAACAAAAGGTCATGACTAGAGAGACCATCAACTAAAATAGACCACTCAACAACCAGATTAGTAACCCTCTCCCAGACGGCATGAAACAAGGAGCTTTTGTCGTTGAAACACCTGTTGTTTCTTTCTTCCCAAATTGACCACCAAATTGCAAGAAGCGTCATACGCCAAACCTGAGTTTGGTTTTTACCAAACTTAATCCCGTGACAAAATGGCAGCAAAGCGGAAGGAGATTGCGGAATACAGGTGCTGATCTTGAATTTTCTGAACGCGTTCATCCAAAGGCTGGATTGCGATTTTGGGTGCTGCTGATACCTGTTGCGCCCTGATCTGGAAGGTCGACGACGGGGGGAAGGTGAGGCTGAGAGGGGCCTTCCGCTTGATTCCACGCACTAGAATAAAGCCACGAAGTCCTCGGGGCAGTCCCCAAAGGACAGACCCAGGGATCTCCCCACATGGCTGATCACATCCCTGATCCACTTTTTCTTGTGGATTGCATCGAGTATCCTTGCTATGAGGGCAGTGTCGATGAAGATGAGCCCATCTCCTTTGATGGGAGCTATGTCTGAGCCTGTGTAGCACTGAAGGGGCTCAGCTTCGATGACCTTGATTCCGCAGTCCTCCTGAAACAGCGTCAGGAGACCCTGGTTCATCTGATCAGAGGATGCAGATGGGCTGGAATGGAGAGTGGATATCGGCGTAAAGGGATTCTCCGATTGCATGGAGAAACAATCAAACTTTGCGCCGACGTTAAAGGGCCGAGGTCTGTTTGAGCTGGTGGGATTGATCTCAGGAACAGCGCCATGGCTATCCTGAGAGGCGACAACAGTTGGACTTGGGATATTTGAATAGATCCCTTGTCTCTTAGATGGAATGGAATCAGAACGCATTGGGGTTCCGGGTCTGGTGAGGTAGGATGGTTTAAGTTTAAAAGGCTATCCGAAGTCGTCAGGCCTGGACCCGACTCATGAGGCCCAAATGGAAGTTCATTTATTCGGCCATTGTCGGATTCGGGTCTCGCACAAGGGGCTCTCGAGATAGGAGAGATCCCACGCGTGCGATGGGAGTGACCGTCAACCCACTAACGTGTTCTCGGCCCTCCTTTCCATCGAACCGGGACGACGTGGTGATGCTATGTTGAGATCGATGCCCGAGATAGAAACTGGGATAACGCGTGTGTGGAGAGGGTTGTGTTTCAAGCCAAGCATCAACTCGATGGTGACACGCGTCTCTGTACGGGATGGGGGACTGCTCGAGATGTCAGTTCCTACAGCTGTGGCAGGCGAAAAAAGGTTTGGTGCGCCTCGGGAGCATAGGTTTCGTGCTCCGTCCTATCCTTGGAACATCGTCGACCCTGCAATCTTTGCTCTCCACTGCTCACTCCACCTTGGTACAAGCCTATCGTGCTCCTCCCTCTGGATGGGGAGGTTGAGCGTTCTTCCTTCAACGAAGACTTGGATGTGACTTGGAAGCGTTTCACCCTTGTTCCGTCGGATACGCACCCTGGCGACGCCCATTTCTTTATCGTTCTTCGTCAGGGGATCGAGTTCTATGAAGGTCCCGAGAGACGAAGCAGCCGAGGTGAAGAAGTCTTCGAAGCAAAGTTCTAAGGGGATCTGCCAATTGAGGATTCAAACATTCTCCTTTCCAAACATGGAGAAATCCTCCCAGTTTTGGACTTGAAGGACTGGGCCGTCTATGCGAATCGCCCCTGCCATGAGCAAGTTATCCAAGCCCGACCCCGGAGCGATTAAACACCATAGCTCGTTATGCCCGATAGGTCTGATGTCGAAAGAATCTGGCCGGATCCTCGTGCACCCATCGATCCATTCTTTGACTCGAGGGATGGATACCCCCTCTTTGGTAGTGATAACCACCGAGTCCTTTAGATCCTTTCTAGATTTTTCCAATCGCTCTTGTGAGATGTGCAATCCTTGCGCTAGGTCTACCTTCTTTGGATTGTGGCTTGAAGACTGTATCGGCTTTGGGGACGCCGATGAGGAGGGGTGGATGGGGTGGAGAGGCGGCATCGAGGTTGTTGACCCTGCTCGATCAAGAAGAATTTCCTTGAAAGAGCGGGTGTTAATGTTGGAAGCACCTTCTGGGCGGGGGAGCCTTTGTGCCCTCTTTGAAGGGGCATGGGGTGGGGGGTCTAGCTTCCTAGGTTGCCGATCCGGTCTGAAGCGCGCCTTTTGTACCAGCAGCGAGTTCCCGCTGGAGCTCTCTCCATGGAGCATGAGAACTGCTCTGGCTAGCTCAGCCTCTGAGCACATCTTGATGAGGGCGAAACCCCTACACTTGCCACTGGATTTGTCCCTTGGCATAACCACGTCCATCACCGCCCTACTCTGCCAAAGTCACGAGAGAGGTTTATGGGGAGCCATCCTTTCAGGTACCCTCTCACGAACAGGGTCGGATAGGTTGTGACTCTGTTTGATTTGGTGCCGTAAGAGGCCCTATTCCTCTTCTGCTGCACTACCTGGTTCCATTCTCCTTTCCCGATCAACCCCTCGGGCTCTGAAGGGCCTCCTTCTGAGCTCCCACCACATGCGTCAGTGTTTTTGGATCCCTCGAAGGCTTCCCTCGACTTTGCTGACATTGTAACCTCCTATGTCTATGCCATCGTCTCCGATGCTAGTTGTCTTCGTCGGCTCGTCGCTGCGCATCGGTGATCACGGTCGTTGTCGCTGCTCGTCGGTGATCGCGGTCGTCGTTTTTCCTTTTTATCTTTCTTTGCAAAAATCTCACCTTTGGAGATCCGGCCCCAAAAAGTAGTAAGTGAAGCGAAACTTAAGGATGATCTTTACAATATATTGGGTTGGGAACAAGAGAAGGTGAGAAAGATGCCTTTAAACTTGCAAAAATGAGAGACATGGAGCGTAGGGACTTGTATCATGTTAAATGCATTAAGAACGATGACCAAGGGGTGCTAGTCAAGGACAACAAAATCAATGAAATGTGGGGAAGTATAGGGATAGAAGGAACCATAAACTTAAATGGCATTGGATTCAATAGATACATTTGCAGGATTAAGATATCTGAAGTGAAAGAAGTTTTGAGAAAGATGAAAACAAGAAAGGCCTTTGGGCTAGATTGTATGCAAATAGAGGTTATTTTGGTTGATAAAGTTGTTCAACAATATTGTAAGATTGAAGAAAATGTGAAACGAATGGAGGAAAAGTATTGTCATACTTTTTTTTTTTTTTTTGTTAGCTTGTTAGTACACCTCACTGTCAAATCACACTTCACTGTTAGCCACCCCCACTAGGGATCGATACCAAGACCTCAGTGTTGAAATGAGGTATCTTTCACTTAGTCTACCACTTGAGCTATGGATCAGGGTGTTATACTTATTTATAGGAGACAGAGAGTAGCAGTAATTATTGTGGGATTAAACTTATGAGCCATAATATGAAACTTTGGAAAAGAGTGATTGAGCAAGGACTAAAGAATGAGATGAATGTATCAGAAAATCAGTTTGGTCTTATGCTAGGAAGGTCTATCGCTAAAGTTGTTTTCCTACTTGGACAATTGATGAAGAAATATAGGGAGAAGGAGGATCTCCACAGTCTTATTGACTTAAAGAAAGCTTAAATATGGCCTGTAGAGAGTTACTCTGGTCAGTGTTGGGAAATAAAAGAGTTTCAAGAGAATATATTGACATGAATAAAGATATGTATGGAGTAGTAACAAATGTGATGATCACTACTGGAGAGGCAAGTGAGTGTTACAATCCCAAGGGTTTAATAACCTAACTTGACGCGTTCCATTAGTCCTATGACTTTTGGTGTATTAGTTAGGTTCTTAAAAATTGGTATTAGAGCCAATACCACGTCTTGTATTCAAGTCACAAAAGGGGTGACCTATGAAAAGGGCAACTTGAACCAGAGTGAAAGTCGCCACAATGTGGAGAGGGCTCTACCTAGATAGGCTAAGTGCAACCACCATGAGTGGAGAGGACTGCCTAGACAACTAGAGTGTAGCTGCCATGAGTGGAAATGGCTACTTGGAAAAGGAGGCCAAAGTGAGTGCTGCCATAGAGTGGGCCACTATGGTTGTCGGCTGCAGATCATGGTGGAATGTTACAATCCTAATGGTTTAAGAACCAGTTTTTCATAAGTCCTGAGGCATTTGGCGTATTGGTTGGGTTCTTAACAATTGGTATCAGAGCAAACACCACATCCTATGTTTGAGTCGTGGAAGGCACGACCTATGAAAAGGGTAACCTGGACTAGAGTGAAAGCTACCATGACATAAAGATGGTTACCCGGACAACCAAAGTGCAGCTAAAGGGCTACCTGGAAAAGAGGTCAAAGTGAGTGCCACTATAGAGTGTGTCACCGCATAAGTTGATTGCAGAGCGTGGTGGAATGTTACAATCCCAAGGGTCTAACAGCCTAACTTGGTGCATTCCATCAGTCTGGGGGCTTTTGGCATATTGGTTGGGTTCGTCATAGTGAGTTCCTAATTACTAGAGGCTTGCATCAGGGGGTTGGCATTGAGCCATACATTTTCACATCAGTTTTGAACGAGTTAATGAGGCATTTGCAAGAAGAGATCCCGTGTTGTATGTTGTTTGCAAATGACATAGTTTTGATTGACAGGACGAAGGAGGGCATAAACACAAAGCTAGATCTATGGAGGGGTGCTTCAAAATCTAAACGATTTATACCTCATGAGAGTGGGTGGAAGGATGTTGCCCATAGTATTCAAGCGAGGTGGAAGAAATGAGATGTGCCTCTAGAGTTTTATGTGATTGTCATTGTGTACAACTCAAATTGAAAGGGAAATTTTGTAGGATGGCTATAAGATCAGTCATGCTTTATGAGACAAAATGTTCTGTAGTTAAGGAATGATGTGTTCACAAGATGTGTAGATGTTGAGATAGATGAGTGGCAAGACAAGGATAGAATTAGAAATGAATGCATTACAGGGAATTTAGGAGTAGCACCACTAGGTAATGAGATGAGGGAAAGTAGACAGATGGTTTGGTCATTTGCAACGGAGACCAAGAATTGCGCCTGTTAGAAGGCGTGAATGGTACAAGTTGAAGGCTCTAAAAGGTCAAGGGGAAGGCTCAAAAGGACGTGGGTGGAGGTAGTAAGAAAAGTCTTGATGACCTAGGTCTCCCTACCATATCTACATGGAAGGAAATGAAAGTGAGAATGAAATGGAGGTTCCTACCTTTGGATTATCAGGCCACATTATGTCAGGTTCTCTTGAGCCTACACGGGGAAATCTTACCTCCGAAAAGCACACAGAGAAGTACTATGACTTGACAGTTTGGTGTGAGTTGACAGAGACCAGCATGTAGTCAGTTGTCTGATACTGTAATGGATTGAGAGACAAGATATCAGAAGAAGATGGTAGTGGTTAGGCCGAGAAATGTTAATGAGGCCTATCAGATTTCACTACGGGTCCAGGAACAGTTAACAAAAGATGCTGCGAGGTTTGACAATTTTCAAGCAGGGTGATACGAGGCATCCAAACTGATATCCACTAGCTCCACACCTCGCCCCTTTGTGCCACGCATTGAGAGTAGTCAGAAACCTCTCATGATAGCCAGTGGTAATAGCCCAGGAGAATGCAAAATATGGTCCTAGGTGACTAAGAACATAGGTTAGATGTTGAAGAGAGGTTGTGGCAATTTCTCTTGCTAAAAGTTTGGAGGAAAATGCCAATTGGTAGCTGTGTATCCGAACTTAGATTCTCAACCTTTGTGAGGAGGTCATTCATGAGGAGCCTGAAGAACCTTTGAAAGAAGAGGATAGAGAGGTGGAACATCCCAATATCCCATGCATGATGCTTTAGAGGGTATTGAACAACCCCCATTACTTAACACGCCGGATTTTATCTGGTCCTATTAGAGACGAGAACAAATATTTGGTTGCAGAGCAATGTCCTCCACACACAAGTCCTTTGTGAAGGAAAGCCAACAGTCACAGCAATAGCATGAAGCTGGCAGCTTTTGAAGTTATGCTGTGTCAACACCTGCCTAAATGGTCCATGTCTTTGGTCTTCCTAGTCTCTGTCGCCTTGTGCATTCTGTAATCAACATAGACCCAGGGTATGATTTTCCATAACGTGTTGAAGTTCATCCAACATGAGACCCACCACATTGCAGCTTCATTATCCGCATTCCATCTTGGTAAACATGGACAGCTCAGCCTACAGAGTAGGACCCAATTCAGTTCAAGAGTTCCGAGGGAGGTTGTAGAACTTGTCGACTTTATGGAAAGTGAAAGATATAATGTTTGAAAATTGAATGGGTTGATGGAACCATTGAAAGGCAATGCTCGTGCAGATTTGTTCACGAACGAGGCTGTCTCTCAGGCCCTTTTTTTTTAGTCCAGGAAAATAAAATAAAATAAAGGGACCACAGAGTAGTGAATCTTCATAGAGGAATAAAGGGCCCAAATCATAAAATATTTGCCTGGTCCCTGCTCGTATCTGGTCCCCCAAACAGTAGGAGGCTCCTTTCCTGACTAGCTTTATCGGATATCTCATAAGCAATTCTGCTAGCTCAGCCACATTTAGCTTATCAAACCAGAAAAAGAGTTCTGATCTTCTTTGTTTCACATGTTTGCTGAACTGGCCTTTTATGCTTGTGTTGTTGGAGGTACTATGAGCTGGGACCTGACGATCCTCCCTATGCTGCCAAGTTCTATGACTGCTGCGGAGCCGAAGACCCAGATGCATCAGGCTGCACCACTGATTTCCATGTTTCATTCGACGAGTAATTGTTCTTGATTGCCCTAGACTTGGATTGTAGAATAAGTGAAATAACCTATGTTAATAGATATATATCATCTGTTATCAGATGGCTTTGTAAATGCAAAAGCTACAATTTATTTCTCCTTTTTTCTTCTTCTGTTACCTTACGCACAACTGCACAACAGAATTCATGCAACCCTGACCAGATAATTCTATCTGCATGCTGTATTCACATCTAAGAACTGCAGCATGCACTCATTAATGGATGCCCATGCATCATTCATGCAACCATGCATATGTGGAATCCAACAATATCATTTTTTATGGAAATGTTAAAAGGTGAATAGTTGAAGGACGAGCCATTCATCATGACCTTGGAAATCAAGGTTTAAAATATTTAGGGAGAAATCAATATCCAAGGGAATCTACCCCCTGGCTTCATTTTTTGAATAAAACCTTGGAAATGGAACCATCTACACAAACAACAACAACAAACTCATTTCCAAGGAAATCAAATTCATCTAGAGAGTATTCTCTGAATTCCAATTACCCTGAATGCATGTATGTTTCTAAATTCTAACCTTCATACACAGAATCTGGGAAGGATCACTTGCAACAGATTTAGTTATAAAAGGCACTCTGAGATCAGAGCCATTGATGTATTTGGGCCCTCATATGGATGGGTCATATGCTAAAAAACCACACCCTACAAAAGCTCAGTGCCATCCATGTCAAAGTAAGATACGCTCAATGTGATTTTCATTGGGATTTTGATTGTACGCCTCATCCTTGTCAAGTCCCACAAGATGAATGGCCTAGATTCTACACGACCACTGCTTTTATAGAAATTGAATCCCATGCATATGTTTCCTTCTTCAAATGTCTCTTTCTAAACAAAAGTTCTATTTTCGTATGGAGTTGTAGACAGTGTCTTCCTTGGAGACCTTGGTCACATGACAATGCCCTTCACTTCCCAACCAGTCGAGACACGGAGCCCTTGTTTCACATACGTAGCAGTAGCACTGTAATCAAATCATCCATGACGGATGCATTAGTTAAGATTAGAAGAATCAACAGCTCTAATTAATGTAATGAGATCGTTCACATGCTTACTTCAACATTGTACACGTGGAAAACATATTACTTAAACCGTCTGATCGTGGGTCCCTCTCTTGATGTTTATGATCCTAAATTCGAATGTGATTCAACGGTCACAACCTTTGATTAATGCATATTTGTTTTTTGAATTTGGAGTCTTGACCATGGTGGGCTGGAATGAGCCGATAGGCCTGAGAAAGGAATTGTTAGAGCAACGATCACAACTGGATGGTCAGAGCGGTCCAATTATCGAACTTTCTATAGCTTGGGGGCCCGCCATATGGAGGGTCCTGATCATTGGAAATGATAGCCACGTGTACTGTGAGGAGGAAACCACAGGCCTGAATATTAGCAGTCCCCCGGATTTCAGTGGGACGCATTGTATTTGTACACCCCAGTTATAGGAGCAGCTTGTGTAGAAAGGGAGCAGATTGGGTGTTAACGTGGGGCCCACCTTGATGAAGTGTTGTATATCCACGCCGTTTGTCCAGCCCATTTTAGGCCGTAGTCCCAAAAATTAAGCAGATCCAAATCTCAGGTGGACAACACCATAGGAAACAGTGGTGATTGAGTGCCTCACCATTAGAAATTCTAAAGGGCCCATCTTAAGGTTTTTGTAATGTTTATTTGCCATCCAACCTGTTGATAATGTCAAGAAGACCTGGATGAAGGGAAAATACAAAGATTAGCTTGACCAATAACTTTTGTGGCCCACAAAAAGTTTTTAATGGTCATTTGGCACTGTTTCTAGTGGTATGGTCCATCTGAGATTTGGATCTTTTTAATGTTTGGGATCGCCTCAAAAAATGAGATGGAAAAATAGATGGACGGTGTGGATATGCAAAAATAAAATAAAATACACGGTGGTGGTGAGTGCGCTCCAGTTGATCCCACCCGTTAAAAACATCAAGGTATTTGGATGCTCACTTCGGAACACCGTCCAGTTGTGATCTGTTGATAATATGATTCACTTCAAAGAATAGGAAATGAGGAATGCAGCACTCCATCACCGAAAAGAGGTTTAAAATTAGTGGCTAGGATCTTCCAATCGTGGAAGCTTTTGGAGCGTGGTCTCTGGTCTGTCCAGTGGGCCACATCAGAACAAGGTTGCCACGTTCAATCTTAAACCTTCGTGCACCGTGCATATCCTCGTGGAGGGGAGAACTATAGACTCGACAAGTGTGGTCCATGGTCCGGCGATCCAGACCGTTGATTTGATAACCAGACACATTTGGTGTTTTTTCTGTCAAACCTGGACCGTGGTTTCTTCTTGACAGTGTATCTACAAGCAACTGTAGACGAGAAATGCAATGGGGTCCCTATTCATGTGAAGACCATCAGTACATGAGGGCCTACAAGCTGAAATGGTTCTGATGATAGTAACCGTCCATGTTTTAGATGCTACAATCAATGCTTACGGATGATTCTAATCATCAAAATGTGTAGATGGATAAATATAAAATATAAAAAAGAAAATTTTCGATGTATTATATTCAAATCTAAAATCCAATGGTGAGGATGACAGTTGAAGTGTGACTGATGAAGATATTCATTAAATAAAATTTATCATCACCATATTCCAACAAGGTCGTTGTAGTATAGTGGTGAGTATTCCCGCCTGTCACGCGGGTGACCCGGGTTCGATCCCCGGCAACGGCGTTTTTTTAAAAAAAAAAATCATTTCCATTTATTCTGATCTTTTGCTTAGGAAAAGGAAGAAAGAGGCCTTACTTTGGTGCAGTAGCTTTGATGAGGAGTGCTGTGGAAGGGAAAGCTGAAGCAGAGATGTCTTGGATGTGGATAGTCCCTCAACGGCACCTATTTTCATCAAAACCGCTCATCATCTATTGATAATGGGGAAACCCGGCTAAACTGTACGCGTGATCAGGACGGTTCAAATCGTGGACATTATTTTGGATGGACTATGGCGGTGAAAATCGCAACATCCAGATTATACTAGCCATCTGATTTTCGACCATTCGTCATATTAGTTCTAACCATACATTGAAAACAGGTAATTGGATGGTTAGGATTGTTCGAGAGTTCACCAATCGGGTTGTGATCCATCACACATGGCCTGGATTGATTTACATTGATATACTTTTACAGCAGATGAGTCGCCACCAGTTTTTAAATGGTGGTTAACTATCACCATTGTCAATCCGAGGGGAAGTGATGAACTAATAGAAGGCAGCCACTATTTACACCCTCCCCGTTTGGTATCATCGTACAAAGTTGTACTGCTTTCTTACCAAAAAGTTGAGAAAAAATGGTGTTTCTATCAATCAGGGCGTATGTAAATATAAAATTCTCTGTAGAAAATTACCGGTCCTTTCTCGGCAATGATAGCTATATCTTCCAAGCCTAGGAGCGATTTCTTGCACTTAAAATCAGAGGGGCTGATCACGTAACATCCATCATCACCGTCGAATCCCTTGAAATCAGAAGGATTAAGCTCGTAGCATCCATCATCACCGTCGAATCCCTTGAGATCAGAAGGATTAATAGCGTAAGATCCATCCTCACCGTCCATGCCCACCTTCCTTTTCTTATCCATCCGACTCCAGAGTAACTCCGATGGATTCTTTTCTTTTATACTTTTTCGTTTTTAAGGTTCCAAGGGCAGTCGAACCGGCGTATTGTAGGGACGCGGATTTCCTGCCAAAGCATTTCACGGGAAGTTCCTGCGCACGAATACTCAGTGGGGCCCACCGTGATGTTTGTGAGAATTCCACCCCGTCCATCCGTTCTGAGAGCTCATTTTAGTATATCTTACAAAAAATAAGGTGAATCCATATCAAAAGTGGGCCGCACAAGAGGTAAAATTGGGGAAAGAAATGTCTGCCGTTGAAACCTTCCTGGGCTCTACCTTGATGTTTATATGATATCCAAACCGTTAATAAGGTCATTCCCACTGATGTTTATATGATATCCAAACCGTTAAAAATATTCGATGGCCATACGAATGTTTCAACGATGATCATTGAATCCCTATTTTTTCCTCTCGTGTGACCCACTTAAGTTTTGTTTTCATGTCCCAAAATGAGCTTGAAAAACGGATTAACGTGGTGGATTTCTTACAAAAGTCACTGTAGGTCCCACACAGCATCCCTGCGCAGAAAATCCCCGTGCCCGTGCACTCGCACAATAAAGAGGAGAATGATACTCAGGCCGTGTATGCACTTGATACTAAGGCACTTATAAATCTCATACGCGGAAGGCATTAATCCAAATAAAACCGACTAGATTGTTCAGGACACTGATTCCGAATCAGAATCTAAAGATCAGATAGAGAAATTTACGACTGTGCACCCCACCTTTTATCCAGTGGTTTTTGAAGCAATACAAACTTAGAATACGCAATTGGACCTCTTCGTACGGAGTCAGAATTTCAGGACGAAAATACCCCCACCTTCCTTTCGAGACGAGCGCTGACGCTCCTCCAAACGAGAGTTGTACGAACGGCTCAAAAGCGATCAAAGTTACGTGGCCCCACAGCTATGTATTTATTATATCCACAACGTTCATCCATATTTCAAGATCATTTCGGAGCATTATCCCAAAAAAAAAAAAAAAAAATTCATATCCAAAGATCAACTGGACCACACCACAAAGCAGCGGGAAAATTGATTTTCACCGTTAAAAATTTTGTAGGGGGGCCCACCGTGACATTTATTTTCCATCCAATCTATTCATAAGGTCACAAAGGTCTTTATGAAGAGGAAAAACAAATTTCATAATGATCCAACATTCTGTAACCCCTAAAAGGGTTTCAATGGTAGGCGTTCAATTCCCCACTGCCTTTTACAGTGTGGTCCACTTGATAGTTAGATCTATCTTATTTTTCATCTCAAGCTTTAATATAAGCTCGCCAAATAGATGGACGGCTTGGATATAACACAGACCTCATGATGGGACCTACAAAGTAACATCGCAAAAAAAAAAAAAAAGAAGTCATAGAAGGCCGTGGCACTACCGCCGCCGCGGCAGTCCGACCTTTTTTTTTTTTTTTTTTTTTTACATGGAGAACTTTTTCTCCCTTACATTTTTCTCTAATACATAATTAAGTAAATATGTATATATAAGTATATAAAAATATTTTTCTATTTTTCAATTCATTTCTTTGTCTATTTATTTAACAAGCATATCTCCTAAACTAGAATGATTTACTTAAAGTACCACATGATTTTCAGGTAGGAGAAGCTAATTAAGCCAACCAACCTAGTTATTTTCCAAGATTCCATCGGGTCGATGGTCGAAAATCCATTTCATTCAATTCGTGGTCAATTTCAATCACTTCGCGGTCAAACTGGAAATTCAGCAGGGCAAACATGAAATTGAGTGAGGAAAACTAGAATTTAGTTGGTAAAATATGAAATTGAGCAGGGCAAACATGAAATTGGGGCTGAAAGTCGGGCCGGTTGGTTCGGGTTGGTGCTCAACCCTAACCAAACCCAAGGTTCCTATACCTAAACCTTGACCTAACCCAACCCAATCTTGGGTTGGAAATTCTCAACCCAAGCCCAACCCAAGAAGGCTTGACTGGTTGATTAGTTTGGTCGAGTGTATACATGTCTATTTGTGAGAGAGAAATCCGACATATCTTGTTAGCTTAAGTCCTTGGAAATGACGTGGACAAATGGAACCCGACATCACTAGTGTACCTTCTACATATACAATCCACACTCAATTATAATTTATAAGTAACTAATATATTGATTGGGTTCGGGTTGGGTCAGGCAACCTGAGACCTCAACCCAAACCCAACTTGAGTTTTATTGGGTTGGTGTTTGTATAGCCCAAGCTTGAGATCGGACCTGATATATTCTGCCCGAGCCTCATCCAATGTCGGGTCGGTCACAGGCCAGTCGGGTTGAACCCGCCTAACTTTCAGTCGTACAAGAAATTGAGGGGGGCAAACTAGAAATTCAGAGGGGTAAACATGAAATTGAGTGGAGGAAACTATAAAATCAGCGGGGCAAACTAGAAAATCAGCGAGGCAAATTAGAAAATCAGTGGGGCGAACTAAAAAATCAGCGGGGCAAACTATGAAATCAGCGGGGCAAACTAGAAAATCAGCGGGGCAAACTAGAAAATCAGCGATGCAAACATGAAAATCAGCGGGGCAAACTAGAAAATCAGCGGGGCAAACTATGAAATTAGCGAGGCAAACTAGAAAATCAGCGGGGCAAACTAGAAAATCAGCGAGGCAAACTAGAAAATCAGCGAGGCAAACATGAAAATCAGCGGGGCAAACTAGAAAATCAGCGGGGCAAACTATGAAATTAGCGAGGCAAACTAGAAAATCAGCGGGGCAAACTAGAAAATCAGCGAGGCAAACTAGGAAATCAGCGGGGCAAATATGAAATTAAGCAGGGCAAACATGAAATTCAACGGGGCAAACTAGACAATCAGCGTGGCGAACTTAACAGATATTTTCATGCCTTGAGCCGATAAATCTAAACTTATCCAATGTTCAAATGGACCACACCAAATGAAATTTTGAATTGAACTTCTATTGTTGATCATTTCTTAGGGGCTACAGAAGTTTTGGATCAAGCTTATAATTGTTTTTTCTATTAATCCATGTCTGTATGATCTTATGAATAGGTTTGATAACAAACAAACATCACTGTTGGGCCCATTATGGTTTCAACGGTGGAAATCATTATGCCCATTGTTTCCCGTGGTGTGATCCACTTGATCTTTTGATATGCTTTAATTTGGGGCTAAACCGCTAAAATTAGATAGAAAAACGGATGGACGGCGTGGATATACTACATACATTCAATGTGATTTTCATGTTTCATCTGCTGATTTTCTAGTTTGCCTCGCTGATTTTCTAGTTTGCCCCGTTGATTTCTTAATTTGCCCCGCTGATTTTTCTAGTTTGCCCCGCTGATTTTCTAGTTTCCCCTGCTCAATTTCATGATTCTCTGCTTCAGTCTATCTTCTCTACTTCTTCTAGTGGATGCTGCCTATGTGGTGTTATGGTGGGCCTTCCCTTGGAGGTGTTGTCACTAAGGTTGGTTTAGGGTCTTGGATGTGAGATCATAGCAGCAGACTATGGTCTATGGTCAGAAGTTGGGAGGGCTAGATGAGAATGTGTGGCAGCTGGTTGGTTTGTATAAGTGGAATATTGTATGTAGGGAGAGTAATCGCTTCGGCCTGTGGGATTTTAAGAAGGTCGAAGAGTGGAGGAGTCAGATTTGCCTCCGTGTTGTTGGTGAGTGAGGTGGTGTCTTCCTGGTAGTGTTTATGCCCATTAAGGGACAGCTTGGCACGTCTTTTCTTGTTTCTCTTTCTCTGAATAATAGATATGATAGGTGAGGCCCGATGTTTTTTGTGGAGCCCACCTGAAAATGTTCCTTGTACATCGTCTGTTCATTTATCAAAAGTTTTAGGGGCATCACCCTCCTTTTAGAAAAAAAAGAGGGGGAAACATGAAAATGAGCGGGGAAAACTAGAAAATCAGCGGGGGAAACATAAAAATGAGCGAGGCAAACTAGAAAATCAGTGGGGAAAACATGAAAATGAGCGGGGCAAGCATGAAAAATGAGCGGGGCAATCATGAAAATGAGCGGGGCAAACTAGAAAATCAACGGGGCAAATTGAAAAATGAGCAGGGCAAACTGAAATATGAGCGGGGCAAACTAGAAAATCAATAGGGCAAACTTGAAAATGAGAGAAAATTCACCCCAGAGAGAGAAAAAAAAAAGGATTTCATCAGCTGAAAATCGAAGATAGAGAAGAAAAATCCCTCAATTTCAAGAGAAAATGAAAAAAAATCAAAGCTCATGTAAAGAAAATACCTAAAAAATGCCAACAGAGAGAGAGAGAAGAAGGTTTGGGGCTTCGGGGCTTTGAGGCGCAGCGAGAGGGAGAACAAGAGTTGAGGGTTTGGGGCGAGAGAACGGTTTGGGATTTGAGGTCAAGCACGGATTATGAGAGACCTTTGGAGGAAGTTGGGATATTAGATGGGGCCCACTGTGATGTTTGTGAGGAATCCACATCGTCCATCCATGATTTGGACTGGTCTGTTCAGTCTCATTTCGAAAAGAGTAGTATAAAAAATTTCAATAGGATAATCTTAATGTTCTAATTAGTAGCATAAAACTATGTAATGGTCAACGTTCAATTAAAGAAATATCTAAGGTTTGAGGGTAGCAACTTTAAAATCTATGTGAGTTTGGGGTGTTGTCACAGTTAGATCCATCAAACTTGTATAGTTGGGCATGGACCTTATGATTCCTTTTGGAAAAATCGGTAAATCCTCAAGTGGGCTCAGTTAAAAGAGTCCATATTTGCAACTTGGATTGATGTTCTACAACAGGATTTCCATGCTAACATTTCAAGATATAGGGATCATGGTTTTGTGAACTTGTTGGCAGGTAACTTGTTGTAATTGAGTTTGTGTATCATGAATTTGTTATATTGACGAGGGAAGAAAAAGACTAAAGAGAGCATGTCATGAAAAATGAGGTTTCTTTCCAACAGTTGCATATACGTGTTTGTAAAATCTTAAAAGAGAGATAAGGGCTTCCTAGTATAACTCTTTGTATACAAATAATTTTGTCACTACACCAAAATTGTGAATTTAGAATAGTTCTATCTTTGATTTAGGAATGGTTTTAAGCTGTTCCAAATTTGAAACTTTTATAAACCATTCTAAATATAGAAAAAGGGACAGTGTGGATTTCTCATCTCTTGTGTAGCCCACTTTGAGTTTTGGATCCACCTCATGTTTGGTCTCATGTCCTAAAATGATCTCTCAAAATGGATGGAACTGTTATAAACCATTCTAAATATAGAAAAAGGGACGCTGATTTTCTGGTTTGCCCCGCTGCTTTTCATGTTCCCCCACTGATTTTCATGTTTCCCCCGCTAATTTTCATGTTTTCCCTGCTCATATTTCAATTTGCCTCGTTGTTTTTCTAGTTTGCCCTGCTACTTTTCATGTTTCTCCCACTGATTTTCTAGTTTGCCCCGCTGCTTTTCATGTTTCCCCCGCTGATTTTCATGTTTCCCCCGCTGATTTTCTAGTTTGCCCCGCTATTTTTCTAGTTTGCCCCGCTGCTTTTTATGTTTCCCGCACTGATTTTCTAGTTTGCCCCGCTGTTTTTCTAGGTTGCCCCGCTCATATTTGTATGTGTCCAGGAATTTATCCATTTCTTCTAGATTTTCTAGTTTGCCCCGCTGCTTTTCATGTTTCCCCCGCTGATTTTCATGTTTCTCCCGCTGATTTTCTAGTTTGCCCCGCTCATATTTTAGTTTGCCCCATGTCTTTCTAGTTTGCCCCGCTGCTTTTCATATTTCCCCTGCTGATTTTCTAGTTTACCCCGCTCTTTTTCATGTTTGCCCCGCTCTTTTTCATGCTTACCTCTCTCATTTTCATGTTTGGCCCACTCATTTTCATGCTTGCCCCGCTAATTTTCATGCTTGCCCTCTCATTATCATGTTTGCTGTAAGGGCCGTGAATAATTTAATAATATTAATAAATATAT
Organism: Magnolia sinica; assembly: GCF_029962835.1. NCBI lineage: Eukaryota > Viridiplantae > Streptophyta > Magnoliopsida > Magnoliales > Magnoliaceae > Magnolia > Magnolia sinica. The sequence goes on along the minus strand of NC_080578.1, from coordinate 8,890,843 downwards.
ATATATTTAATCTTATCTTTATTATTATTTATTTATTTTAAATCTACCTTATCTCCTATCCTATCTAAATCTTTAACTCGTTTAGTTTAAATATACCTCTAAACACTCCTCGCATCTCTCGAGATAAAAAGAGTTCTAGTCAAACTAAAATATTAACAAAGAGGCTACCTGTGACAACAGAGAAAGGGAGAAAGAAAATTTTGGAGTGCTTACATCGGGTATGTATATCGTCCTCATTCTAGTATTTTTATATATCTAATATAAATTGATTCGGTGAATGCAATGAACGGTGTGGATTGGTCACACGTTCATTGTATTGGATTATGGGTGGAGGCCCTTTAAAGGTGAGGTGAACCTAAAATTATGTAATTGTAGTTGGTGCGCATCTGATCAAATTAGATTTGGTCTGTACGGATCATATGATCCCTAAGGCCAAAATATACAAAGGCCCTAATATTCAGATCAATCTAACCATCAGATGGGCCACATTAGTTAGACGTAAAAGTGTTTGATAAATGAATCTTGGATATTTTGCGCAAGTGTTGCTATCACTTGGCGTAGAAGGTCAAGATGGGCCATTGGTGAATGTGTGGTTAGATCCACACCACTCCTCAAATGCATAGAGGTAAAACATGACAAGACCTCAAGAATCTGAATGATCTGACCATTCGATGGACCACCCTGATCAAGTAATTATCACTAAATTTTAAAATCTTGTGAGGGAGAAAAAAAATAGAATATAAATTTGAATTATTTAATTAATTTGGATCTGGCCACTAGGATGTTAATCAAAGGTGGGCCCCACCATGTAATACAAATAAATGAATAATAATACCGTTGATATAATTGATAGGACCCCGACATTCAAATCAACCCAATTACATTGCAGAGTCAACACTACCAAACTCAGGTGAGTGACCCAACTTGTCTCATAATTCATTAAAATTAAAATAAATCATAGTGATTGTTTGATTTATTTACTGGTTTGAATATTTTGATATGATAAGTGTACGATAAATTTATATGTGAATATTTTAATTGAGACAACTATGCCAAATATGAAAATACGCATTTATTTATCATCCCTCATTCATTGCATTGCATAATGCATGGTCGATCCTAGGGGCCCTCCCTGGAAGAAATGTCGATCCTGGTAGAGCGTTACCAGATGCGGGCTATGTCCAAGCCTACCGAAAGGTGGAAGCCTACCCAACGGGTGGATGCGGGTTGACGACCTCCAACCCAAGCAGATGGACTATCACCCCATCTGATGCATTCATACCTCATTTTACATTCATATCTTTGTACATGTATTTTTGCATTATTTTAATTATTATGATTATGAACCATGCTGGGTTATATCACTAAGCCCGGCCAGCTTATATTTTTTTTTATTGATGGAAAAACCATACAGAGGAGCCATTAGCAGATGACGTGGCGCAAGAACCGGAAGGATCTACTGTACCTGAACACAACCCACCTGAATCATGGCCATACTTATCTGAGGATGAAGTGGCTGCATTAGAAAATTTTTAATTATATGTTTTATTTTGTTAGCACAGCTTAATTAACGAATAATGCATACTGGTATTTATTTTGAGACTTTAAGGAATTATTTAGCTTTATTTCTTTGGACCAATATTAGCATGGAATAAATATCATTATAGTATAATGGTATAATAAATGAATAATTTTAAGGTTTATTTTATTTTAAGGATTATTAAGATTTATAAATGCTTAGTTGATTGGTGTTATGTATTATGTATGTGTGATTGAGATTATGGTGGATTTCATATTGAATGTAAATTAAACTGATTAAAGAATTAAGTTGATATACTTTGTGTATAAGTTACGAACCAAAACTCGGGTCTGAGGGTGCACACTCTGTACCCGAATTTTGGGGCGTGACATTTGCCCCGTTGAATTTCATGTTTGCCCCGCTCATTTTCATGTTTACATGAAAATCATATATGGTACGTTAAGCAAATCATTCTAGTTTGGATCCTCACTCTTGCTCCGGTGGTAGCCTCTTAGGAATTTCAACACCCGATCAAGCGTTCGAGTATCCATAGGTGGTGAAATTCCACCAGTGTGAGTGTGTGGGGGGGTGTGTGCGTGTGTAAAAAAAAAAAAACAAATCATTCTAATTTAGGAGATATGCTTGTTGAATACATGGACAAAGAAATGAATTAAAAGATAAAAAAATATTTTTATATACTTATATATACATATTTATATAATTATGTATTAGAGGAAAATGTAAGGGAGAAAAAGTTCTCCTAGAAATATTTTTCTATCTTTTAATTCATTTCTTTGTCTATTTATTTTACAAACATATCTCCTAAACTAGAATGATATACTTAAAGTATCACAAATGATTTTGGGTAGGAGAAGCTAATTTAGCCAACCAACCTCGTTATTTTCCAAGATTCCATCGGGTTAATGGTCGAAAATCCATTTCATTCAGTTCGTGGTCAATTTCAATCAGTTCGCGGTCAAATTGAAAATTCAGCGGAGCAAACATGAAATTGAGCGAGGCAAACATGAAGTTGAGCAAGGCAAACATAGGTTTACGTTTAAAAGGACATGTATCAGCAATCCCATGGATCTTAAAATAATCCACTAACATCACCATTATTACCTTAAAATTGATCTCATCCCTTGGTTGGACGGATTGGAAGGTAAAATCCTGGGATATGCCGGGCGTGCCAAATAGACCCAGTGAACTTGTCCCGAGATATAGCAATCCCATGGATCTTTTTCCAATCCACTAACACCACCATCATTACCTTAAAATCCATCCCATCCCTCCTAATCCCATGGGATTCTCCCGGCCAAATAGACCCTTACTAGAACGGAGTGAAGAAAGGGGGTGAAAACGGCAACAGTGAAAGCAACGCAATGGAAAGAGATGAAAGAAACGGGACTGAAATCAGCGGGGTAAATATGGAATTGAGCGGGGCAAACTAGAAAATCAGCGGGGAAAATATGAAATTGAGTGAGGGAAACTAGAAAATCAGCAGGGCAAACTAGGAAATCAGCGAGGCAAATATGAAATTGAGTGAGGGAGTTAGTTAGTACGCTCCCATTGTACTAAGTAAACTCAGTTGGGCTCACATTGAATATATGTAGTATATCCACGCCGTCCATCCATTTTTCCATCTAATTTTAGTGGTTTAGCCCCAAATTAAATCATATCAAAAGATCAAGTGGATCATACCATGAACTTATCAATTCAAAATTTCATTTGGTGTGGTCCATTTGAACATTGGATACGTTTATATTTATTGGTTCAAGCCATGAAATTATCTATTAAGTTTGCCCCACTGGTTGTCTAGTTTGCCCCACTTAATTTCATGTTTACCCTGCTGATTTTTTTGTTTGCCCCGCTGATTTTCTAGTTTGCCCCCCTGATTTTTTAGTTTTCGCCGCTGATTTTCTAATTTCCACCACTCAATTTCATGTTTGCCCCGATGATTTTCTAGTTTCCCCTGCTCAATTTCATGTTTGCCCTGCTGATTTCCTAGTTTGCCCCGTGATTTTCTAGTTTTCCCCGCTCAATTTCATGTTTGCCTCACTGATTTCTTAGTTTGCCCCGCTGATTTTCTAGTTTCCCCCGCTCAATTTCATGTTTGCCCCGCTGATTTTCTAGTTTCCCCCGCTGATTTTCTAGTTTCCCCCGCTCAATTTCATGTTTGCCTCGTTGATTTCCTAGTTTGCCCCGCTGATTTTCTAGTTTTCCCCTCTCAATTTCATGTTTGCCTCGCTGATTTTCTAGTTTCCCTCGCTCAATTTCATGTTTGCCCTATCGATTACCTAATTTGCCCCGCTGATTTTCTAGTTTGCCCTGCTAATTTTCTAGTTTCCCTTGCTCAATTTCATGTTTGCCCCGCTGATTTTCTAGTTTCCCCGACTGATTTTCTAGTTTCCCCCGCTGATTTTCTAGTTTTCCCTACTCATTTTCATGTTTTCCCCGCTGATTTTTTAGTTTCCCCCACTCATTTTCATGTTTCTCTCGCTGATTTTCTAGTTTCCCCCACTCGTTCTCATGTTTCCTCCGCTGATTTTCTAGTTTCTCCCGCTTAATTCATGTTTCTCCCGCTGTTTTTCTAGTTTGCCCCGCTCATATTTCAGTTTACCCCACTGTTTTTCTAGTTTACCCCGCTCATATTTCAGTTTGCCCCGCTGATTTTCTAGTTTCCCCTGCTCATTTTCATGCTTGCCCCACTGATTGTCATGCTTGCCCCACTCATTTACATGCTTGTTCCACTAATTTTCATGCTTCCTCCGCTAGTTTAGGATTTTTACTCCTACTCGGGTGATAGACTCTTAGGAGTTTCAACACCCGGTCAAGTGTTCGAGTATCCATACGTGGTGAAATTTCACTAGTGTGAGTGCATGGGGGTGTGTGTGCATGTGTAAAAAAAGGAGAAAAAAATATTCTAATTTAAGAGATATGCTTGTTTAATAAATAGACAAAGAAATGAATTAAAAGATAGAAAAATATTTTTATATACTTATATATACATATTTACATAATTATGTATTAGAGAAAAATGTATGAGAGAAAAAGTTCTCTCTGTTAAAATAAAATTTAAAAAAAACTACCAGATAGTAGTGTCACGACTGTCCGTGCCTTTTTTTTTTAAATTTTTAGGTTGCTTTCGTGGGTCCCATCATGATGCCTATGTTATATCCAAACCGTCCATCTATTTGGTGAGCTTATATTAAGGCTTGAGAAAAAAAAAAAAAAAAAAGAAGATAAATCTAACTATCAAGTGGACCACACTGTAAAAGGCAGTGGGGAATTGAACGTTAACCATTGAAACCCTTTCAAGGGTTAACGAAGTTTTGAATCATTATGAAATTTGTTTTTCCTCTTCATATAGGTCTTTGTGACCCTATGAATGAACTTAGATGGGGAGGATTTCTCATGAACATCACAGTGGGCCCCAACTTATAAGGGGGAGGATTTCTAATGGTTGATGCTCATTCAACACTGTTTCCTGTAATGTGGTACACTTAAGATTTGGATATACCTCATTTTTTGTCTCATACCCTAAAATGATCCGGAAAAATATATGGACGGCATGGATGAAAAGCATAAATCATGGTGGGGCCCACAGACCACAACAATCCGCTATTTGCGGTTGGCAGGCGGAGTAGCCAATCCATTTATGTGAAAAGGAGGGGTATTTTCGTCCTGGAATTTGTCGTCCGTCCGAGGAGGTCTGAGTATGTTAGGTTTGTATTGTTTCAAGAATATCCAATGGATAAAAGGTGGGGTCCACAGTCGTAAATTTCTCGATCAGATATTCTGAACGATTCTAAAATCTGCTTCGTGGACACTTGCGTGTCGAAATACGACGGTTGGCGATTTTTTATTTTTAACCATTAATAATCCGATAATCAGATAATCAACCTCTATACTGGTTTGAATAATTTGGACCGTATGATTTGACTACTTGAATGCCACGTGCGCAAGTCATTAAGTGCCTACGTATCATCGATCAAACCCTGCCAGAGGAACAAAGTTTCTCATCCTACTACAGTACGGACGCGGAAAGGCTTTGGCAGTAACTTACTGCTGGAGAACATCGTGATGTTTGTGAGAAATCCATCCTGTCCATCAGTTTTTAAATATCATTTAAGGAAATAATACAAAAAATTTAATGTATCAAAAAATCAAATGGGCCACACGAGAGGAAAGAGTGGGGATTCAATGAGCACCGTTGAAACATTCTTACGGCCATAAAAGTCTTGTATCAGGATAATGTTTTGTGTTTACACTTCATCCCAGTGGTAATGGACTAATTAAAGGTTTGGATGGCATATAAACTTCAAAGTGGAACCCAGAAGGTTTTAACGGTATCCATTTCTTTTCCCAAAATTCCATCTCGTGTGTCCCAATTGAACTTTGGATCCACCTCATTTCTCATTGCAAATACTAAAATGAGCTCTCAGAGCGGATGGACGGAGTGGATTTCTAACAAACATCACCCCACCAAGCATAGCTGCGCAGAACTTCCTGCGAAAGGCTTTAGCTGAAAATCCGCGTCCGTGCAGGGGCGTGTCGTACAAGGCGAGGGCGGCGCGAATGTACTAGGGATGTTTACTAATTAGTACCTAGTCTTTATAGAATTTATATTTCAACCTCTTTGTTAAAAAGTTTTTTTAAAATTAGTATACACAAACGATATTTTGGATTGGCCACTAATTTCATTTCGGGACTGTGACTTCCTGACAATGAATTCGGCAACTTAAGGGCCCGTTTGGCCGGTCGGATTAGAAGGGATTGGATGGTATTGGAAGTTAAATCTCGAGATTCGCCTGGCGTGCCAAACAGAGTCGGTGATCTAATCCCAATCCCATGGATCCTAAGACAATCCACTGACAACACCATCATTACCTTTAAATCCCATTCAATCCACCCTAATCCGTCCAAATTGTTAGAAAACCAATACACAATGAAGGATAGAAGAAAACGATCAGATCTATCGAGTTCAAAGCTCGACTTGAATAGTTGATTTCTCAAGACAGATTTGCTTCCCTTTCTCTAGAAATTCCAGCAAGTGCAAACGAAGGAAATCTGCAAATTGTCTTCAGGATACAATGAACTCTCAATCCAATTTTCAACACGAAAATTTGCACATTTAAATATTGAACAGATCTCTAGTTTTGACACTGATATGCCTTAAGACGTTCAGAAAAAACTCAGTAAGAGATTAGATCGAGAGTAATTGCACAAAAGATGATATAATGTTAAGAATTAAGAGTCTATACTTCTGGATTATAGTATCCAGGATTTATATCAACTGAAAGGTTATAGATTTCTTCCTGAAGAGGTGCTAAAGAGCCTCTTCAAGAAATCCATACCCATTTACAACAAATAATTGTCTTTCCATGAAAGGACATGACTCTATGTCATTTGGCAGTTATTTCTGTACCCATTCAGACAGGAGCAGTTATCCAACAGGAAAAACTGAATCCACATAAGCGACACAGGGCATAAGTGTCATATGTACAATCATGTCACAATTACTCTTAATCAACAAAGGTTACAAAATTATCAGGATAAACCCTCGTTAAGCAAAAACCCCTTCTTTTACCGACTGGCTATACACATTATTTATGAAAAGTTTAAATAATTAATATATTTATTTACTTTCTAAAAATAACTTTTATTTTTAAAATTTATTTATTTTTTATTCTTAAAAACACAATAGTCTGTATGACCTAATTAAGAGGTTAAGTGGATAGGAAGGTTTAATCCCGGGATTGGCCCGGCGTGCTAAACAGACTGGATATAGCAATTCAGGGACATAGCAATCTCATAGATCTCAAGACAATCCACTAACAACACCATCATTACCAAGAAATCCATGCCATCCACCCTATAACATTCAATCCCTTCGAATCCACCTGGCCAAACGAGCCCTAATTGGGCGCGGATTGGATACTGACAAGGTCAGTAGCCAAATCGCTACCGAAGTGATGTCACCAAGCTCTGTGGACCCCACCATGATTCATGTATTTGTATTCATACCGTCCAACCATTTGGAGAGATAATTTTATGGAATTAAAAAAGGAATGAGATAAATCTAAAGTTCAATTGGACCCCACCATAGAAAACAATGGGGATAGTGACATCTACCGTTCAAAAATTCTTAGGGGCCACAGTAGTTTCCAATCAAGCTGATTTTTTTTTTCACTTCATCCATCTCTATGTTAACTTATGAATAGGTTGGATCTCAAAAATACATCACGGTCTGCCCTGTAAATGTTTCAACTGTGGGTGTGACTGCTCCCGTGGTTTTCTGTGATGGGTCCACTTGAACTTTAGATTTATCTCATTCTTTTTGTAATGTCATAAAACAATCTCTAAAAATGGTTGGACCGTATGGATACAACACATGCATCATGGTGGGGTCCACATAGCTTGGTGACATCACTTCAGTAGCCATCTGGATACTGACGTTGTCAGTATCTAATCCGCTTCCAACTTAATTCGCTTTTAATCAAGTTGGTTTACGACAAGTGTACATATTCATAGTACATGTGTATCAACTTGCATACTGCCAGAATATTAAATAACTCTGAGAAAATCCTACTTGCCGTTTCAACCTCCGGCGCACACGTTGTTTTTCGCAGCAGCTAAAACACCCAAATTATGTTTGCCCATGTTGCTTGGAGCTCATTCACTCAGTTCATCCAGCGTGCTCCTCAGTTATAGGCACGGGGAATATGAATAAGCCAGGTATAGAAGTAAGGTGGGCCACACCACGGGGAAAGATGAGGATGTAATACCAATCATAAGTTTATATGTCCATTATGGTGTGTGCTATGGGTAAAAACGAACTGAGTAAAGAGAAGAGGTCAGCTCGGACATCTTTGCGGGATAAGAGGGTGGCCAGTGTCGGTCATAACCCATGGGCTCCTCAATAATAAAGGAAGAGAAGTCGGCAGGTCCACCATCTGCCATTGAAAATGAGAGGCTTAAAGCTCATCTAAGTACCCAGGTCAAGTCCGCCAAGACAGGTCAGCATACTACCCCCAAGTTAGGTCGGCCAAAACCACTTCGGCCTCAACAGGTCAATTCAGCAAAAATCACCTCGGCCTTGGCAGGTCATGTCGGTCATCTACCTCAACTTCCTCAAGGTTTGACCACTTGATCTCATATTCACAAAAGATCATGTGAAACAGTTGAGAGACGTCTGCTAAATGTACGCATATAATTTAGGATGCATCCTCACCCACGTAATCAACTTTGGCTCTATAAATAGAGGACTTATTTTGGCATCAATCCCTAGTGGGGGTGGCTAATATGGAGTGTGTGTATTGTCATGGGTGTGTACTAACAAGCTAAACCAACCTCCCCCCCCCCCCCCTCTAAATATATATATATATATATATATATATATATATATATATATATATATATATATATATATATATATATATATATATATAGAGGACTTATCCATGGTGAAAAGTACCCAAAATCTTTGGTCATATACCTTTCAACACGACCGGACCCAAATTCCTAGCCTAACTTTACAATCAAAGGGTCCCTGAGGATTTCATTTGTTTTTCTCCCGTGGATGTAATTGGAGGTCTGAAGAGGATGGTTCAGATTCTCGCAGCAACAGTGTGTATCATTTATCAAACATGTTCATCAGGTGTGGCTCAAAATGACAGGGGAAGATAACATAAATCAGCCTGACCTAGAACTGATGTGGGTTATACCGGATGAACTTAGAAATTCTATGCACAGTTTTAACATTTCCACCATCGGTGTGGCCCATGTGAGCATTTGTTTGAGATGATCTTTTAAAGATATGGTGAACAGAAGAGTGCCCAAATGATGGATGGAATGGTTTTCACGTACGAGTTCGGATCTTCCGCTGCTGGAAATAGGGATTTTTTATTTTCACATTTTTATTGTGAGATGAAAATTCCTGTTTCCCAGCAACAGAGGATCCGCATTCATCCACTCCGTCCATCTATTTTAACAGATTAATTTAGAACATGATTTCAAAAAGTAGGAAGATCAAAGGCTCAATCGAACGGCATCACATGAAGCGGTGGGGATTGAAATCTTACTGTTGAAAACTTCGTGGAACCCACGGTGATGTTTATTTGCCATCTAACCAGTTCATGACGTTACATGAACCTGTGCGAAGGGAAAACACAAATATTATCTTAATCTAAAACTTTTGTGGCCCTAATAAGTTTTCAACGGTGGGCTCTAAATCCGCACAGCTTCATGTGGTGGGTCCACTTGAACCTTCAACGTACCTCCTTTTCAGGTTCATGCCCTAAAATGATCTGTCAAAATAGATGGACGGCGTGGATAAAATATACAGGTCACAGTGGGTCCTGTAGCCGCGCGCTGACCCGACCGTCCGTCTCTAGCTAGTATCGATGACCCTAGACCCCACCACGAGATCATCCAAGCCTTTTAACTAGAAGACATAAAGATGGATGAGCAGCATGGAAACAACCCCAAACTAGAGATCCTTGTACGTTTGTAATGGCATCTGGACCGTTGTCTCTAACTCACCTCTTCAAGCTCAGTGAGGATCTTTGAACGGTTTGATTTATTATTATTTATTTTTGGCACATCTTCGGTGGGACCTTCTTGATAAAGGGTTGGATTATCATTTGGTGGGGCGGGAAGGCTACGCGTGCAGGTTTATGCGAACCTTCCGTGAAAATTTTCAACCGTCCACTCTTTTCAGAAAGTCCGTAAAGCCCGAACAGTGGGCCATCCTGATTTTTGGGTCAGGTCATTATCACGGTCCAGCCATCTTATTCACCGTCCAGGTTTCTAACGCACTTACCGGATTGGCACGTGTATCTGGCTAGCAAACGTGGCAAATGTGCAACAATATCTTTGCGGTGCCATAGAGGGGCTGGAAACTGCAACACCTGTTTTAGAAAGCACGTGCAACACAGAGCTCTGTACGGCCCACTGTTAATTTGATTGAATTTAAATCCACTCCATCTATCCACCGTCCATAACAAAACTCATCTCGATCCGAAACTTAGTTGGGCACACCACGAGAATAGTGTATGATCACGAATACAAAATCTATATTCACGCACTGTGGCCCACCTATATTCAGCCTAATGTGGCTCATCTGATGAACGGATTGGATCGCATATAAATAATGCCGTGAGCCCCTGGAAGGTTTATATTGTTGGGGTTCGCATCACCACCGTTCCCTGTGGTGTGGCTCTCGATTTATGGATCTGCCCGATTATTGAGTTGAGACATGAGGTTCGAGACTGATGGATGAAGTGGATGTCACACAAACATCACGGTGGGCCAACAGAGCTCGGGTGTTGCATTCTCTTCTCCTTTTGCCGTGGATTCCGGTCCCATAAAATGTGAAGTTGACGGTTGAAAGGGATTAAAGGAGCCGCTAATTTCACCAGATTTATACAATTTTGCGCTTCAATGCTATTGATTTCTTTTCTTTCAAGTAATTTTTTTTACGATCTGATCATGGTGGGGAAACATAAACTCTGCCGATTGAATTGGTGTCTCATCTACTGTACACAGAATTCACTGTGCATGCGTGAGATGGCCATATTTTGGCAAACGGATGTCACAGCGTAAGGAAATAGCCCGAACTAGAGGTGGGTAGGATCCGACTCGACTCGTTGGATCCGACTCGACTGAACCGGACGGATCTGACTCGACCCAAACCGAAAGCCAGGGTTGGATCGGATCGAGTATACCCACTCGGATCCGAAGTCCAATCAAGTCGAGTTCAAGTCACGTAGTAAATTGATCCGATCCAATACAGAATTTGATCTAGTCGGATCCGATCCAATCCGGAATCGAGTACTATAAAGTCACACACACACACATACACACACACACACACCTTTATCCTTTATCTACCCGAACCCTAATCCTACTCAAGCCGGCACCGCACCGAATTCGATCAGAATCCAGGCCAATCAGCAGCCCAGCACCCTATCTTCACCAGTCATCATCGTCCATTCATCAGATAGGTTAATTTTATTTGTTTTTTTTATTTTTTTATTTTATTTTTATTTTTAATTATGTGTTGATTCGAGCTCGGGACCTCGAGTGCAGCCGTGCAGGCCGCTAGTGGCCCACCCAGGCTCGGGACCTCGGTCGTGGCCTACCCTGGATCGAGACGGACGCGGATTAGCTACTGAATAATTTTTTGAAAAATTTCCTTACTTTTTGATTTTTAAAATTTTTTCAAAAAAATAAAATAAAACAAAAGACTCGATTTGAATCGTACCCAATCTCAATTCGATTTCGTTTCCCTAACTAAGTTGGATTCGGTTCAGGTCAGGTCAGCCAGGAATCGGTTCGAATCGAGTCAGTTCTGCTAGACTCAGTCCTGAGCTCGAACGAGTTCAGGTGAGGTAGTTGGCAAAACCAGATCAAGTCGAGTTGGACCTAACTCGGTCCGACTTGACTCGATGCCTACCTCTAGATGTAACTAGGGTTGTCAATGGCCAACCATGGTTGGGGTTGGCCTGGATTTTAAATGTTTCGGGCTCGGCTTCGGGCTCAACCGTCAGGCCAAGCCTATTCAAAATTCTGATTTTGTTAGGCCCTAGTCCGACCCATTGACACTCTGCTTACAATGGGGACATCCATGTTAAAATCGACGCGTTTTGGCCAGTGACCCCAATACCAGCCAGCTAGCTAGGTCAGAGATATATGGCCCCACCATGATGTATGTGTTTTATTCAAGTTGTCTATTTATTTTGTGAGCTCAGTTTATGGCATGAGTCCAAAAATGAGATGGATCTAAACCTCAACTGGACTACACCACATGAAAATAATATTTATTGAATGTCTACCAATAAAAACTTTCTAAGCTTTAATGTAATATTTATTTGCCATTCAACCTATTGACAAGGTTACATAGATCATGTAAATGAAGGAAAAAAACAAATATCAAATTATCCAAATTTTCCAATTACATCCAGAAGTTTTTAACCGCAAGCATTCAATCCCCATTATTTCATGTGGTGTGATTCACGAGAGGCTTGTGTCCGCCTCATTTTTTCTTACTCGTTTCATAAAATGAGCTGGAAAATGGATGAATGGTGTGGGTAAAACACATACATCATGGTGGGCCCTTAGAGCTTTAACACCAGCTAGCTGGCTGGGGTACTAGCCACACCGCGTCCTTAAATCGGGCATTCCCAAACCTAGGTGGGTCACACCATGTAATTTTGTTTAGGCACGATTTTACATGGTGTGGTCCACCTGAGCTTCGAACGTGATTTTTTTTTAGCCCCAAGGAGAATACAAGGGGGCACACATGATGGAAGGACACCACAATGGGAGGACACCACACACCTCGTGGCAGAAACCATTTAAGCATGTCATCTTTAACGGTCCGTCTTTACCGTTTGAGATGAAATCATGGCCGTCCGATCCACGGGAAATACAGCATGCTTGTTTTAACTCCTCTATACGAACACGTGGCCCGCGAGACTGAGTATCAGTTAATAAAAAACGAAAAAAAAAGAAGAAAAAGGAATAAAAATCTAAAATAAAAGAGCCCCAAGAAAAAATCAAGAACAATGGAAGAAAATGGAGGGTCTCAGCCCATCATGCCCATACTCCCTAGATTAGACCGTCTAGATTCTCTCGTATAATACCCTTATTTTTTCTTTTCTTATATATATATTTTTATAATTTTGATTTTACAATTTTTTTTTCTCGCCTATTGCAGATGAAATGTTTAGAAGGGAAATACAATTTATCGAAATGGTGCGATAATCCAATCTGGGCTGTAGAGAATCGATGCAGGCCGTTGGATTTGGCGGTAAAAGAAGTCTACACCAAAGGGTCGGTGTTGGATCGAATTGCTTCACTAGAAAATCGATTCCTTCAGGTGAGAAAATTGGTTTTTGTTGGAAATTTTCATAATTGTCAATCCCCAATTTTATTTTATTTTATTTGATTTATATTTGTTTGGAATTCTCTCTCTCTCTCTCTCTCTCTCTCTCTCTCTCTCTCTCTCATTGTGTTTTAGTATGGTATTTTCTATTGAATTTGCAAGATCTCCGCTTTTCTTTTTCTTCTCTCTCTCTCTCTCTCTCTCTCTCTCTCTCTCTCTCTCTCTTTCTCTTTAATTTTTTAATTTTTTTAATTTAAAGAATTAGCCATGCCAATTTGCAATTGGAGAGTTGTTTGACACTACGGCTGTGTATGACGCTTGATACGTAGGCACTCAGGAATTGTAAATCAAGTATAAATTAATTTAAACTGAACCGAGTAAATTGTGGGACCTCCTGTCTTAAAACCACAGTCCGAATATCAGATTGGTGGAAGAATACTAAATTCTGATTTGTGGACACTCGTGTGTTGAAGCAGGACCGTTGGATAGTTCATTCTTAAGCGTGCAATAAATGTCCGCCATCTAAAATGGGACCATAGTTTCGGAAGTTTGATTTGAACTATTTTTATTTCACGTATGTGATTTCTTAGTAATTTATAAGTGCCTGCGTATCATCCAACACACTCTTCCAGAGTATCAAAGTATTTCTCTGCAATTTGGCGACGAGAGAGGTGGTAAGGCGGATCGCGCGAGGGGATTGAAGAGACTTTTTGCAGCACACGTGACGACGTGGTAAGCGTGTGCAAGATTAGGCCGTTCATTAGATGGGCCCAACATGAGCAGGCCCCATCCCAGAAAATCAGTTCGGTCCAGTTATCATGCGGGGGCTATACAAATGGATTGTCCATATGATCAACGGCGCACAATCAAAGTACATCCATGGAAACCCTGACTGATGGGATGGATTTATTCTGTGACCGGAGCATGATGGCGCTGGGTCCCACTTAGTTTGTGGCTTGGATCTACGACAGGTTTTCCGCAATCTCTACAGTCTCTCCTCGCGCGTATCGCCTCATGTCTCTTTTTGGTTGGTTGAGTTGATCTTTCTATTTCAGAAACGTTCAGTTGTATGGAATTTTCAACTACAGCTATTCATTTCCCAAGAATATTTCATTTTCTTATAAAATCCGATCCGCTCAGAAGGTGGATCGTATTATAAAGATTATGCGTGGAGAAAAAGAGAATGGTTGGTGCATTCATCAGACGGCTATACGATTGAAACCCATGGTCAGCTGATGGTCGGGCTCAATGTTTGTCTGTGGACCACCTAATGAGTGGATTGGTCATGCAATGGCCCTCCTTTTACGGCTGATATGTTCAACTGAAGTGAGACATCAGCAGAAGATGGAGACGTGGCAAGTGAAATTTTTATACAGCATTGCATGTATACAACTGTCTCTATTTGCATGTAGTATGTACCTGCCACGTTGCCGATGATTCCCGGGCACAAAGATATATTACATCAATTTTCTTGATGCACTGCGGTCCACGTGATGAAGGAACCGATATGAATTTTTTATCGAGTGTATCTAACAAGCGGGTCCCACTTGATGGACCGTTGAGATCTTGCAAACTTGAGCCATATTGAGTGGCGACCTATCTGTAAATGTGCAGGGTGTGACCATAGCACCTTTGCAATAAGGTCGCACTCGGATTCATGCCGCAAGCTTGTTTACTTGTAAGGAAAAACTTTCCTTATCATAGGTTACATTGCCTTTAAAGCTACTTTTATATTATTTTAATGTTCAATTATTACAAAAATATATCTATTCAATATTTGAATTATTTTAATGTTCAATTATTACAAAAATATATCTATTTAAAATTTAAATTTTTGATATTGACAAGAAAAAGTACAATGATTATAAATTCTTTCACCTGTGTCGTTAATACATTTGCATTGGACCAACAATTCTTATATTTGATTTGGCTACGAAAGATCCCTAACGATGACACTCAAATCAGACCTAAGGTTGAGCTCAGTGGCCCCACCATGATGCTTGTTGGACATCTTTGTCCGTCATGCATCCCCCGTTGTTAAGCTTAGGGCCAAAATCCAGCCCAATCCATGACTTAGGTGGGCCACACAACAAGAAATAGTCGAGAGTGGACACCACCCATTAAAACCTTCTTGACTCTTTGTGGCCCCATTGAGTTCTTGTCCAGACATTTGACCTGTCCATTTTGTGCATTCCACCTGTTCAAGGGTCCCACAGTTTCAAGTCCATTTTAAAACTCAGGTGGGTCGTACGAAGTGATTTTAGATGTTTAAGGCATGATTTTGCACTGTTCCATATGGTATGGCCACCTAACTCCCAAATACAGATGATTTTCTAGACAACCCATCACCTACGTAGGGAACTTGTCAGATGCATGGTTCAGATGTCTAAAACACACATCATAGATTTACACAGAGTTCGACCTTGTCGTGAGCTAAGGTAAGGTCGACCTTACAGGAACTTTTTCCTATTTGTAATTTTCTATTTTTCTTTTTTATGTAACTTTTGCAATCTGATGTCATTTTTAATGAATTACAAATCAGCTAAGCCTAGAGATTGAAGCAAGCTGCTCAGCTCAAAGGCATGGATATGAAGGCCAGCAAGGTGGTTTGATGTCCTTTCACAACTTTGATGGAGAAGATCTCACACATGGAGAGGATGATCAAAGGCGCTTTCATGAAATTCATCTTAATATGCCTGACTTGAAGGTAATTTACCTCGTGGTTGTTTAGTCAAAGGGCTATCCAGTTAGGTGCCGATTCGATGTGTTCTAAGGGGGCGTTTGGATCTTAAGTTACTTAAGATAAGATACTTATACCTTAAGTAGCTTATCTTGATATCTACTTATTAAATTGAAGTAATTAAGTAACTTTAAATAAAAAGCTACTTATAATTGATCATCAACGAAACTTACTTATCTCAAGTAAGTTATCTCTTCTTTGAAGGCTTGTTAATTGTACATGAGTGTAAAATCGTACACCACACGTGCCATCGTGGCATATAGGTTCAACATCAAGTCATCCACTGGTTGGTTTGACCATGTTTTTCCTAAAATTAATCTAGTCCACTCAGAAGACGGACCCCATATTGGAGACAAGTGGACAGGTTAGAAAACTTCAAGCAAGTGTTTTAGAGTTGTACAATTATTTTGCAAATTGAGGCCCATCAGACCAATGGATCAACTTCCTTCTTGGGATCATGCATCAACATATTGGTGCCTTTCTAATTGATGGATTGGATCTCAGACCTATGTGCTACAATGACCAATGTGTGGTGTGTACATGAGTTGTATACTTGAATTGCACACGTGCGTGGGCTTAGCAAATCTCATCTTGGAGTAGCCCGACGGACCTCGTCTTTCTTGTAACCCCCCATCCCCCTTGATGATTCTATGACATCCACTCCATCCATTTGTTTTATCATATCGTGTTATGGGTGTGACTCAAAAAAATGAGATAGATCCAAGACTTAAGTGGGCAATGCCCAAGAAACAGTGGGATTCAACACACACCGTTGAAACCTTTATGGGGAAATTTTGTTCTCATGCATGTTTACCAAACATGCACTTTTTCACATAAGCAATTCTCAAGAAACTATTTAAGAGAAATGTCCCTTGAGAATCAATTCTACAGTTAGTAGAAGTAACGCCAAACAGGCCCAAGGTTTTGGATGCCCTTTGCAATTGGGAAAAAAAAAAGCTGGTGTTGCCATCATCATCATAGCTTGGTCTAGATATTTGTGGTCAGATCTATGTTTCATATGTTGTTAATATTCAAGAATTCTCATGATTGCTTAGCAAGAGTTTGAGGACTGGCTATCTGACATTCCTTCACTTGCTTTCTATCACTACCGGACGGAGTTAATAGCTGTATTGCATGAAAAATAAAATGACAATTCATATCTTGTGCTTAAGCTTGTAGGTGCGGCGCCAAGCATCGCCACGTCTTAGAAGTGCAAGTTAGTCTCTTCTTAAAATGTTAGATACAAAGGCATCTAATCTTTAAATACGGTCCATCTGAGATTGGGCCCACCAAACAAACAGTCCTGATGTGTCATGTACATGTGTGCAACTTGAATTTCTTAAATCTAATTAACAGTCTATTGTGTTTAAGTAATAGAGAGAAAATAGTAAGCAAGCTCAAACCTTTCTCATTTTTAACCTCTTTCATACACATTCCACACAGGGGAAGTACAAAGAGGAGAAGATAAGGGTGAAGTGTTCGACTAAGCTAAAGTATCTTCTCTCAGGAAGGAGGGATGGCGATGGCTGTAGAAATGATAAAAGGAGGTCTCTCAAGTGGCAGTGCAAGAGATGGCTTGGCTGCTAGTATTTCCCTCTTTGACATTTCCATGTTCTGTTTCTATATATACTAATATGTAAAGAGAAATGCCATTTGTTAGAAACATCCATGGATATTTCTCGTAACAAAATCGACATTATTTACCTTCACTCGTCTTGCCTGTTAGATTTCTTGGTTTTTTTTTTTTTTTTTTTTTAAAAAAATTATTTTATAAAAGCTGTTGGATGTTCAGGATGGTCCAAAATGGAACTAGAATAGGCTGGTTATCACTTTTGGCTTGTGAACTCAAAACTAGAATGGTCCAAAATAATAAGCATTTGGCGCACCCGCCAGTATTAAGAACCTTGAAATGTGCCTTTGGTGGATTGGGGTGTGTTTTGATGTACTGTTGATTCGAACTGCAATAGCATATTTGGAAAATATAATTGAAGTAAATCTACCAAGAAAAAAGAAAGACCGCATGTAGGAAGTTGAATTGCAACTGTGCAATGTGAATGAAGGTTAAACATGGTATCTTGCCAGCGCATGTCGTGGACTAGGTCGCTCTCGTTGAAACAGTTCACATTCCTTTGAAAATCGTCATCTACAGTCCTTTGAAAATCTTCTTGTGGAGGAAACTTTTGGTGCCTATATCCTGATACATACAGCATATAACATAGCCGACAATGTCACCCCCACCATTTTGGGTGGCTTGAATTTGGAGGATTTGAGGTGTTTACTGTTGGGACATAATTTTTAAGTGTGCTGTTTGTTTGGAGTTGATAAAAAAACTATTGAGGGCAGGATATGGGTGTCCCATGGAGAACTGGTGGGCTCGGATTAAGGATGGTCACTGGTTGCTTGTGATATTTTAATGTCTGCATTGGTTATTGTTTTCTATGGTATGGCCCACCTGATGATTGTATTGGCATGACTTTTGGAGTGTCCCATTTTTATGACAGGGGCTGGATGAGTTGGATGCCATACACATGTAACAGTAACCCCAACACCCAACTAGTTGCACAATTTTCATATGTAAAACTAAATTGAGTGGGAGATGGTCCTACAAGTAGGTTTGACAATGGACTAGGTTTGGGCCCAACCAGGCTAGGCTTGGTCCTTCTTTTTTTTTTTTTTTTTTTGGACACCTAAGGTCCAAGACCTGAGCCCTGCCAAAAAAGAAAAAAAAAATAAAAATTGAGGGCCAGCCCAACCTAACTGACTTAGCCCGGGTACCAAAAAAAATGTAATCACCATGAATTACCATGTGCAATTTTTAATAAGTAAAATTTACTACTGGATTTTATCAAAATGATTATAATGCATGTGTGTCCTGTGGGGTGCATCATGAATCACTCTAACAAGTCCATGTGCCCATGTTGAAGTGCATGTGTTTATGTTATAATCATGTAGTATTGTTTTGATGAAGCATTGATTGGCACATGTGTGTTAAGTCAAAAGTACTCATTTAGTAGGTATAATTTTTCTTTTTCTTTTTTAATCTCAAATCATTAATTGATACCTGGCACCCCAATGGGTGCACCAATGTACTAATGGGTATGAACATGTGTGCCCACTACAAAACCATCATGGTTATGGGTATTTTACCCATGTAATCAGCTGGAACCAGAAGAGAACGATCCTTGTAGAGATCGGTCAGCCGTGAATAGTCACCAATCACCCGGAAAAGAGTGGTTGTTTACCCATCGGTTGGCAAAAATGGCTGTCTTGTCCATCGGGCGGCAATCGACTGTTATGCAAATCAGTCAACAGACAATGACCATTGTGCCGAACGGCCGGTGGATTCCAACTGTTACACCTATCAGCCAGTTGATTCCTACCGTTATGCCAATCGGCCAGCAAATTTTAATCGTTAAAATGTTTCAGCTGGCCGAATCCTTTCATTTCACCTTCCGCCCACGAGTAACTATACTTCTACTTTTGCGATCAGTTGCGTTATATATATATATATAAAAGACAATCATTCTCTATATGACTTAGTGTAAATTAAAGGTAATTGATATCTACACAAAAATATTACGTTTATTTTCTCATATGGGGCAACCAAATTCTCACCGCGTAGCATCATGCAGGTGTCGTCCCGATTCCATGTCCGCAGGCTCCGCACTACGCGGGAGCGGATGTGGGTAACCTGATAACACCTTAGGGCCCGTTTGGCCGGGTAGATTGGAAGGGATTGAGTGGTATTAGGGTGGATGGCATGGATTTCAAGGTAATGATGGTGTTGTCAGTGGATTGTCTTAAGATCCATGGGATTGCTATATACTGGGATTGCTATATCGAGTCTGTTTGGCATGCCTGGCCAATCCCGGGATTAAACCTTCCCATCCCTTCCAATCCCTCAAACCAAACACGTCCCAGGCAAATTTGAACGGATTAGGGTGGATTGGATGGGATTTAAAGGTAATGATGGTGTTGTCAGTGGATTGTCTTAAGATCCATGGGATTGCTATATCCCGGGATCAGATCACCCAGTCTGTTTGGCACGCCCGGCCAATCCCGGGATTTAACTTCCAATACCATCCAATCCCTTCCAATCCGCCCGGCCAAACGGGCCCTTAGTGTTTCTCTAACTGTATTGACCACTTTAATGTATTTTATGTATGCCCACGCCGTTCATCATGTTTTTAAGATCATTTTAAGACATGATCCCAAATATTAAGTAGATCCAAATCTAAAGTAAACCACACCACTGAAAACAGTTGTCATCGAATGCCTACCATTAAAAACATCCTAGGCCCAATGTAATATTTATTTGCCATCCAACCTGTTGATAAGGTCACTCAGACCTGGATGAAGGGAAAAATACAAATATCATTTTGATATAAAACTTTTGTAGCTCATAACAAGGTGTTTAATAGGCAATGATCATTATTTCTTATGGCGGGTCTGCTTGTGATTTGGATCTGCCTTAATTTTTAGATCATACCTTAAAATGAGCGTCATGGATATATAAGAAATACATCAAGGTGGACCCCACGGTCAAGGAAACAGCTACTACGGTGTTACCAGGGTAACAGATCCGCTCTCACACCAGGCATGCCACCGTGGACGTCGGTTCTTGGCCTATCATTTCAAAGCCACCGTTTGTAACTTTGCATGGCAGGATACTTAGTTTTGGCGTCATTTTCACCAAAGGATCATTTTTAGGAACATAGGATGGACGGTTCGAATCCACTCATCGGTTGCACCGCAAGTTTATAAGAGGAATAGTCGACCGTTGGAAAAAAGACCAACATTTCACGTTCTACACTCTAGTACGACCCAGAAAATAAGCGATCCAGACTGAATTTTGATTTAGATCATTTTCACGATGGGCCTGACCTAATGAATGGCCCAGATCGTGCACATATGCACCATATTTGCACTTGTGCCATGAATCTGACGCAAGGATGAACGTGATGAGGATAACTACTCTGAATCCACGGAGCTTCTCTGGACTCCTCACAGAGACTTCTTGAATCCACGAGAAAAGAAAGTAGAAAATAGAAATAAATTCTAAGAACTTCGAAATTGATTAATTGATGAATAAAAACAAGTTCACAACCCTTTAAATAGGGGTATCAAGCAATGTGAAAGAAATTAGAATCAAACTACAACTCAAAATTCCTAGAATCCGCGACTTACTATAAATAGTAAACTTACTATTTATAGACGGTCGTAATGTCTACTAGTGCACAAGGTTTTTGGCCAAAAATAGTAAGTGTCCTATTTGGCTTCACCAAACCGTTCTGCTAATTATTCTAAGCTCTTTTCATGTTGGGCGCAACTCTTAAAGCTTGACGGATGAAGGGTTATAATCAAACTAAAACTTACTATTTATAGTAAAAACGAAATTAAAACAGGGAAACGACCGTCGATGCAGGAGTTTTTCGCAATTCCGGGCTGCGCAACCCGGCATAGCGGGGTTGCTTGGCTTCAGTAGCTCGTTCTACCCCAAAATCATATATTTTACGTAAGATAACTCATTCCGGATTGCAAGATACGCTCGATTTAAGGTTCGATGGCCTGGATCACTTCTGTCATCGACCGGACCTTTTCTGATCCATCTTGGCCATGTATCTGTCCACGACTTGCTCTACATCAGAATTCCCTGTTCTGTACTTTTTCGAGCGAATGTTAGTGCCTCTTGTAATCACATGCACGGAATGTCTTATGACTTATGCTTCGGCCCGGCGGATGGTACGAAGATATCCAGTGCAAAACACTGGATATTTTATTAAAAAAATTAGCACCGTGGACAAGTTCATACTATGTTTTTTTTTCCTCAAAAAGTATCTCACTGATTTGAATTTTTAGGGTTGGGAAGATAGTTTTTTGATGAAAATATCTTTACCGATGAAGTAGCTAAAAAAACAGGAATATTTTCATATTTATGATAATTTAAGTTTTTTTTTAGGTCAAATGAAAAAAAAGTAGGTAATACGTTGGGTTTATAATAAAAATGTACCCAATTTTATTTGTGAAGTTATTCAATGCTCATGCAGTGCATGAAGCTTGATACACAAACACTCATAGAGTGCCTACGCGGCATATATTAACTCAAGTTAAACAGACAACTTGTAGAAGCCAGAGTCTCTAATTCAAAACCAGATTTTCTGAACAATTATAACTACTGATTCGTGGGCAGGAGTTCGTTGAAATAAGGCCATTAAATATATTTCATTTTTAACCGTCCAATAAATACTAAAAATCCGATAGTCAGATTAATAAAAAAAAGTAATCTTATTTTCTGCTTCATGGTACATCTAAACTGCTGGTGATAATCTGGGACAGTTTATCTTGGCTTGTATCATCCGTCACGCTCTTGCCTTGCAAGGAATTCTCCGAAAAATGGTACAGCTGCGTGCATTCACTAACTACTCTCGCCTTGCCTTGGAAAAGGTACATGTTTTAATATCCGAGCTGTCCATCAGGTGATCCCAACTGTTCCTATGCCATGTCTAAGAAATAGGCTTATCTGATCATCAGGTGGGCCACATGTGTACATCGAATTTTCACCATTGGTTCATTCCTATTAACCGTTCGTTTTTTCACAAGGGACCCACCTAATGATAGCACTGATCTACTTTTTGAGTTGTGGCGTTTAGATGGCGGGGAATGCCTGATGAACGCTCCGATATGATACACGTTGTATTGTTCCACGTGTCAGATGAGTGCGCTTACTAAAGTGCATTCAGTAACAGGTTTCAATAATATCCAAGAAAATACAGCTGGCAAACTGTTCTTTTCAAGAGAAGAACAAGGGGCGAGGCATGTACATGTGGGCCCCGCATGATGAACGTCTCAGATTCATTCACATTGACTCGTATGGCCACGAATATGATACTCAAAATTTTACCTGCACGCGTAGTCTTTGCATTTCTCCAGATATCTCCTTGAAGGAGAAGTTACATGACACGCGTTGCCCGCATCTTTGCACGGTATTCTCGCCTTCTTATCCCGGCAAGGGAAACGGATTGGCTACTTCCCCCTGCCGGAAGCGGATTGGCTGGTGTACCACACATCACCTATATAGCTGGTGTATTGACGTCATCAAGTTCTGTGAGCCAGGTATGTGTTATATCTAGGCCCTTTTTCTATTTGACGAGCTTGCAGTAAGGCTTGAGAGGAAAAATAAGACATCTAACTATCAAATGGATCACACTGCAAAAGAAGTGGGGCATTGAACGTCTACCATTGAAATCCTTTTGGTGGTCACAAAAGTTTTGGATCAATATAAAATTTGTTTTTCCACTTCATACAGGTCTATGTGACCTTATGAAAAGATTGGATGGAAAATAAATGTTATGGTGGCCCTACAGTGAAAATCATTATCTCCGCTGCTATTTGTGGGGTTGTCCAACTGATCTTTGGATATAATTTATTTTTTAATTAATTCTCTAAAATGATCTCGAAAAATGGATGAACAGTGTGGATATAATAAATAGAACAATGTTAGGCCCATATAACTTTGATATCCTTTGAAACATTCATACAACTTGGAGGTACAACTCGAAGGTGGAGGAGCGTCAGTGCTTGTCTTCGCACAACACGTACCTACATCAGCTATATAGCTGGTGTGTGGTACACACCCATTACGCTTCCCCCCTGCTACCGTCCAATGGCTAGTTGTCTGTGCCATGTGGCCCCACCATTATGTATGTGTTTCATCCATGCCATACATCAACTTTTTTAGATCATTTTAAGGTATGAGACAAAAAATAGGTACATCCCATCTCAAAAGGTTTGAAACACATACACCGTAGTGGGGGCCCATCGAGCACCGACCACCAGCCACCGGGCTATTGTCATGGGGAGTAGCCAATCCGGCATCCATGCCATGATCCTATACCTCATACCATCTTTTTATCGTAATCTCTTACTGTCGCTGAAAGTTGAAAGTATCAATTATAAAAGGAACGTCATCATTACACAAGAAATTTAGAGCATGTCTAAGACGCACGAGGATACTTAGAGAGTATGTTGTTAGAATAATAGTTAACACTGTTTGTATAATACATGTCAAGATAGCTGAGTAGTGAAAAGTAAAATGTGGTCCAAAGAAAAATGGCGTTGAAGTGGTTAATAGAATAGGTGTCAGATAAAATTCTAGGCCAATAAAGTAGTTGCTGTATTTAATGAAAATATCTTTTATGTTTCCTAGTGTAACAAATAGCTTAATTTTACATTAGGAGTAGCAATAATCTTATAGTGCTAATCCTTAGTGGTAATCTAAATTTACACTGATATGTAATATAAATTTATGCTGATATGTTGGACAACTTTCATTATAATTTAAGCAATTCTTTAAAAAAATTTCACCTCGCCGTCAATCCCTACAATATATAATTTTATTTGCTTTTTTGTATCTTTTATCCGAAAATTAAAGTACAACTCATTTAGGAAGGATGAAAGCTATCATTTGATAATCGCTTCGCTTGATCATCTTATGATACTTTAGGAGAGGTTGAATAGGTGAGTGTTTTATTGAAATTGTAGTCATATACGATCAAGCTTAATGTGTCTACTTATCTTGGCACTTGGGTTTAAAGTTATTTGATCGGAGTCAAGTCACACAATCAATTAGAACGTACCAGTACATATGGGATAGACGGACAGTAGGATTTATGGCTAACATTAAATCTAAAAAATGGCTAATATCTCTCAATGAGATCTTACAATCTGAAGTATCATTTAGAAATGATACATAAACGGTGGGCCTTAACAGACGAGTGGTCTGGATCACCAACGCATGGGCTCCACTTGTTAGAACTGAAAAAGCATGTATACGATGCAGAGATGCCGGCAGTGTATCATATAATTTATCCTGGCCACGACAACGGATCATACAATGTAATTTGCTAGGATACATCCCGACGAATTACAATAAAATATGTCAAGATTTTAGCCGTTGGATTTGGATCCTTTCAATGATCCCAACCGTTTATATGATAGGCTTCACAGTAGATGGGGAATGCACATGAAAACTCGAAGACTAAAACATTTTGGACCCTTGATTATTCAAAGCTTAAAAACGACCGTCCATTTAAAGAAAAATGTCAAATGTTTGAGGGATTGAAATGTTCTAATATAAAAGATTTTATTTTCTGGCCATCCATCCATACAATAAGCTTCCCAACATATAAACGGTTTGGATCAATGAAAGATGATCTGGACACAAGGATTAAAGTCCCAACGTCCATCATATAAACAGTCGAGGTTTATTCTAATAAAACCCCTCATATAATTCCTCCTTCCTTAATTTCGAGCTCGCATTCCTCTCACTCTCGGTCACCTCATTTCCATGGCGTCTGTTTCAGCTGCTCTATCCATCACAGGTAAATTTTCTTCCTGTAATACCCACAGAATCACCACCTTTTTATGACTCAATCCTTCCCTCTTTTGGCATCGCCGTCAGCATTTCTAGGGTTTTCATGCTCGAAATCTCTCAAACGCTCTTACTCACATTCCATCTGCTACGAGCATTTCTTCTCTAATTAGCTTCCAGAAATTTTCAGAACAATCTCGATGTTGATTTGGATGGCAGGAAATTGGAATTTCCCATGCGTTCGAGCTTTGTGGGCCTACCGTGATGTGCGAGTGCGATCTAACCCGTACATTAGATACGCCCTGTGTTAGGCCCTAATCCCAAAATACAGCTTGAAACATGCCTTAGGGAGGGGGAAGCCCACTATAGAAACTTCAAGATGGAACGTGGGATCCACCGTGTTGTGTATGTGTCATCCAATCCATTCATCACGTGTGCCCCGCCTGGATGAAGAAACACACAGAAAATCAATCCATTCTAAAAATTAGGTAGGCCACAACAAGCGAATTTGTAGTTTTTAGGCGTGATTTATATTTCTACCTGTGGTGTGTCCCACCTGAGTTTTGGATTGGGATGATTCTTGGATGTACAGTGAACATGAGGGGGCACACCAGATGCACTGTTTGGATTCTACAGACACATCAGGGGTGGGCCCCATATATTCAAACGTATTTAATCATTCCTCATGAAGATGGTGTCCTCTGTGATGCAGTTCCCATTTCACGAATTTGAAAGGATAACTATCTAGTTCGCTGCAATTTCTGTTCTGCTTGCAATTTGGGATACTTCCAAAGCACCCTTTTCTTTGTTATAAGATTCCATGAAATGATATCTTTCTATGATATTACCAGAATTGTTCGATCTCTGGATATCTGAGTGTTGTTCTTTCGTTTGTTCTGCTTCTTCTTTGTCTTCCTGATTTAAGTAATTTCTTTTGTTTGGGTGTAGGTGGTACTCATTTAAAATCTTGCGATGTTCAGTTGACTAAGCTCAATGTGTTTCCACACCCATCAAGACTTGCATTTCAACGGAAATCAAATCACTCAAGACCCAGTCTCTCCATTCGTGCACAATACAGGTATGATATTCTCAACTTCTGTATCAAGAAAAGAAAATTAGGAAGTCGTCCCATCTAATTCTATGACCTGAAGGTGTGAGATTAGGGATAGTAAAAGATCAAAGTCGGGTCAAAGGTATTGGAATTAGTGCTTTTAAATAACAATTAAGGTTGGGTTTGTGTCATGGCCATTTCCAGAGTTGAGAAAAATAATTTGTGATGTTGGAATTTCTACTTCTAATAGAATTTTCTAAAATTGTGAATGGGGCTTCTTTTTGTATTGGAAAGGAGCTCATACCCTGATGATAATCCTTTAATGATTTTTGGATTATACTAACAATTATATCCCAAGATCAATTATTATTATTTTTTGCATGGTGTGAGG
This sequence comes from Magnolia sinica, assembly GCF_029962835.1. Classification (NCBI taxonomy): domain Eukaryota; kingdom Viridiplantae; phylum Streptophyta; class Magnoliopsida; order Magnoliales; family Magnoliaceae; genus Magnolia; species Magnolia sinica. The sequence goes on along the minus strand of NC_080578.1, from coordinate 8,863,882 downwards.
AGGAATGCATCCTAAAGTAGTTATATACTCTCCTTAAGGTTGCAAATGATATCTTAGTTCTTATTTGAGGCTCGACTTCCCTATTACAGTCTTCAATTCTTAACTCTACATGTATTCACTTTGAAGACAAGATGGCATTTTTGGATAATCACCTTTGTATTTTTAGTAGCCATCATATGCTTTCACAATGAGTTAATATTTGTATAACTTTCTTATGGCACGTTTTGATGCTCATTTGGATTATATTGTGAGAAACCAATTGAATAAAGTTGAAATGCCCAAAGTGGGAGGGACATTGATTGATAATGAGAAAACCCCAATTGCAGTTCCATGCATGCCGGGCTGGAAGTGATCATAAAGGTAATTTCAGACTAGAACCTCATTTTGAATGGTGTGGCTCCATGTTGGTTGTTTCATCATTATCGGCTTGAGTTTTGCAACTCTCTCTCTCTCACACACACACACACACACACACACACACACACATTTAAAGATACAAATTTTACTAAGATAAAAAGGAAAAAGAAAAGAAGAGGGAATGGATTCCCATTAAAGAGACTTGGCCTATTAGAACCTTCCCTGGCCAACGAATTGGCCAAGGACAGCCTCTCTACTCACATGGGTAAATGGAATGTTTAGCCTGGAGGAGATCTCATGGATTTGATAATAGTTGGAAGATAATCTCTCTCTCTGTCTCTCTGTCTCTCTCTCTCTCTCTCTCTCTCTCTCTCTCTCTCTCTCTCTCAATTGTAACAATCAATTTATTCCAACTGAACAAGAATAGAATCACACAAGGAGGAGGTGAGAGACCATCTTGCATCAACCCATCCCCTACCCAATTGCAGTGAATTCCCCCACCTGCCCATGAGATCTTGCTTACATAATTTGAGATTCACTACCCAACCAATGACCTTGCCCTTGGCCCTAAGGGTGTGGTTAGTTTTCCACAGTACTTTTGAAAATAAAACAATATCAGTAAAATTCTACTTTGACTCAATTTGTGAAAAGAATGGGGTGGAATCCATTTTTCATTTCCAATCCAAGCCTTAGAAAACAGAAAAATCAATGTCCCCAAGAAAGTTGACAAATTGATTTCCAACTACCTAAAGGAAATAAAGTGACCGTGGATGTGGAAATAAATTGACTTTTGACTTTTTAACATTTCTACACAAGCGCATGGAAACATCAGTGCAAACCAAACTCATATATTTCCTTTAGGAATACATAAATTTCCATATCCTGTGGATTCCACATCCATGAACCATGGAAGGATGAAATCTCTGTTGGCAAAGCTGCAATGAAGACTACTAAAAATCCTTGAACCTTTTCGAAAGGCCTTGGGCTCCACTTCATTTAGTTTTCTTGCAATTCACTTCAGTTGAGCATTTAAATGCACCTTGAATTTGGAAGTTTGTTTGGTTTCATTTCTTACCCTGTTTGTTTTCTTATTATGTTTGTGTCCCATACTACGAATCTCCATTATATCATTTCTATAACGCATATTTGGATGGAAGGATGATAATTTGAGTTAACAATATAGGGTGTGTTTAGATGTAGTCATGAATTGAGTTGCAATTATTCTGATGAAGTAGAAAAAATAAACTGCAACTTCTTTACATATCATTCATGTTCAGGGCCTAACATCCAAATTGCTACTGCATTACTTGCAAGTTGCACATGAAAGGTACGCAATTTGAGGACTTCCTCCTCATCATGGTTACTAGGGAAAATCACTAATTGTGTCATTGTCTCTTGATAAACTAAGTGCGGCAATTAAAGTCACTTGTGTTTCGAAATGCAGCCATAACGACTCTCTTTTCCTCCATTCTTTTCAGTTTACACAGAGAGAGAGAGAGATACGTATGTATATCTATATATGCGTGTGTGCATAAGGAAGCTGATTTTTTTTTTTTTTTTTAAATAGATAGAAAAAAAACCGCCTGAAGGAGAAGAATACATACAGGCAACAGCAGGCACAGGCCTTCAACCTGCAGGCAAAAACACACAAAAAGACAGGAAACTAGCCCACTGGATTGGCCACCTTGGCATTAGCTTCTCTCTGAATATAGGAGAGAGAAAATTCGTGCCCTGACAAATATCTTTGCTTCTTCCAAAAGGTCCACAAGATGCCATGGGTACCCCTAACCCAGCTTATCGCAATAAAAGAATCGCCTTCAACAGAAATCGGGAAGAACTCAAAGTCAGCGGCCACTTTAATGGCCTGCAGAAGAGACACATCTTCAGTGAAGTTGGAGTCTGTAATTGCAATAGACCCCAAAAAATCAGCCAATATCCTGCCTCTGATACTGCAAATTTCCCCAATGCCCACAAAGCCTGGGTCACCGATGGATCAAATAAAAAGCTATCTAGAATCCCCTATAATTCTATCTTGAATCCCCTATTTTTCATCCAATGGAAGCTTATAAACTTCTCATTGTTGTAGCCTTGTCCCAAGTCCCAACTATTTGGCATTGGTTTTTGAATCCTGTTTCACCAATCAATAAGACCCTATCCTTGGTAAGTGGATAATGCTTTTATATCCCTTCTTCCCACCACTCCAAGTCCTTTTAGGTTTCCTTTCATCCTCTCTTCCAGGCTCTTCAAGCTGAATAAATTGTCCCTCCTTATAGGAGCTGTCCTCCGTCTATTTTGACAACACTACTGAGTAATCACAATTTACCTCCATTTTATATTTTTCATACGGATGACTTTGTTCTTAATTCTATCCTACCTAAGTTTCTCACACATCATTGCAACATCCTCATCTTTACAACGCTCAATCTCAGCTCATGTTGCCTTCTAATTGCCCAACATTCTGCCTGTCTGTAAAATATAAGCTGATTAGTGGAGCTACTTCTGTACTTACCATTTATCATTATTATTGTTCATTATAGCTTTTCGCACATGTATTACTGAGGAGCAGCTTTCAAATGGCACACATTCTAATCAATTGTCAATTTTCTATGAGTAGGGTGAGGGCTTTTTTTCCCCCCCTTTTTGAGTAAATTAAGTCAGAAGAAATTGCTGAATGTTTTCTAAAGAAAGAGGTAAATACTTTGGTGAATGGGATGATAACTGGCAGTTAAAGGGGAGTAGTTGATTATACTAAAAATTTCTGAATTTGTGGAGGGGTTTGCAAAGTGTAAGGGTAAATCATCTAATTATGAATAAGAAGAGGTCATGGTACTGGTTAAACCAACCTTTATAGGGGCATGAAAACAATTTTGAAGAACCTATCTCTGATCAAAGTTGGTAGGGAAAATGAACACCTCGATTTAGGTGATGGAAAGCATGGTCATTTGGCAAGCGCATAATGATGCAAACTTTCATGAACTGACCTTGCAAGAAGCTCCTTTTTTTTTTTTTTTTTGCTAGAGCACCACCATACCTACCATGAGGCATAATATGCACTGTATGGTTTGGTACCTCTATCTCAAGTTATTTGTACTTTGTTTGGGAGTTTATTTTATTAGCTTAACAACTGTTTGTCAGTATGGAAAAACTCTTCTTTTTTTTTTCCACTTATCTTCTTTTGTAGGCTCTATCTTGGTGGAACTGAAATAGAAGTAAAGACTGTTATCTTTAAAAAAAAAAAAAAAAAAAATGTTTCAGCCATGCACGTTTTGATTAGCATTTGAAGTGTCAATCTTGTCTATTCAATTATTAGTTTTAGTTTTTAGGCTGTCGCACTTATTATTATTATTTTCTTGTTTCCTCTTTGTACACAGTGATGGTTCTAGAGGTGGAGGAGGTGGTGATTTTCTTGCTGGCTTCCTTCTAGGAGGAGCAGTTTTTGGGACATTAGCATATATCTTTGCCCCACAGGTGATTATACATTTTGGGATGACCACTTTGACATGCTTCCATCTGTTAGTATTTCGGTACTACTTAGCATTGACTTGACATGGTACTGCTGCAAACTAAGATGCATAATAGAGCATTGGACAAAACAACTACTCTTAACGTTGACATGGTACTATTACAAATAAGATGGATAAGAGATGCAGCATTTTTTTTTTTAAAACATTCAAACCATTTTGCATGTTGTGATCAGTGTTTGGAGTATCAGTATCACACTATGTATTGCATCCTTGGGATATGGAAATATGTGGGAAACATATGGAAGTAGCACTAGTATTGCATAATGAATTGCAGTTTGAGGGAAACATTGGGGAAACTTTAGGAAAGTGGTGGAACTTTTCAGTGAAATTTTAGGATATGTTAACAAACACACGATTGCACATGTAGGACTAGGGCTCAAAGTGTTACTTAAAAAAATACAACAGTTTTCCTATTATTTAGGGCATAAAACCATGTGCTATTGGACAAATCTAGCTCCTAAATCCCCTCTTCGATCACAATTTCTCCACCAAAGATGCATTGATGCGGAACAACTCAAGTGGAGTTGTTAAAACACAACCAGAGAGAGTCCCAAAAATTTGGCAAAACATTGTTTTTTTTTTTTTTTTCTCGGATTTTACTGATTTGCCCTTGTTTTAATTGAAAAAATCGCAACTATTGGAAAAATGTCAAAGATATATCAGCAAAAGATTGCACAATATTTGTGGAATATTGTAAATATCATGCTATCTTATTGTCAATGAGTGGGTATTTTGCGAATGCTTTGAAATTTCATATCCCCTATAAGTGACACTGATAATATCGGTCGATACCATCGATTAGTTGATCACTGGTTGCAATACCCTGATTTGCTGACCAATGAGCAAAGGTGCATGAGGCTCCGATGTACTATGACTTATCTTAGGCTTGAATTCTCTCTCTCTCTCTCTCCCTCTCTCTCTCTCTCTCTCCCTCTCTCTCTCTCTCTTATGAATTGAAGTTACTCTCTTTGTTTGAATCACATGCGCTGACGAAAGAGGGGATTCAGACATTTAATACAACCAACTTCGACTTCTGTGAAGTGCTCCTGCACCCTTGCCTGCTCGGTGAAGTCATCATCACACCATGTTTGATGACATTAGCAGGCTCCTGCACCCTTGCCTGCTCGGTGAAGTCATCATCACACCATGTTTGACGACATTAGCAGGTGGCCTTTGTCTTCCCAAGGAAACTGTGTTCAAGGCCCTTGAATTATCATGGGCACTTGGTCATCTTGGCAATTTCAGCACTTTCTATTGAGATATGCATGGCCCTTACTTTCTATTGTTGACAGCATGTTGGGCCTTATCTCAACGCTGATGCACTTAGTTGTTGGGGCTGACAAACTGTTGGAAAACATGGCTTGTGGCCTGTTCCTATACATCAAAGATACCTTACCTGGCCGCTTATATATGGAGGAGGCCTCATTCTTTCGAGATACTAACAACATGTGAGAGGACTTCATAGCTAGGTCTTTTGTCTCTATGCTTTCTACTGTATGCTCTTCTAGACCGGCTAGCATAGTCTTTGAGCCTTGCTCCTACCAACCTGGTCCTCTTTAGGTGACGTGCTTGGTTTAATCTGCAAGCTTTCAACAGTAGGCTTTTTATTCCTTCTTGCTGGCTTTGAGTTTGAATGGAGAGAGCCTGATGCAGGACAATTAACCACTTGCTTTAAAAGTTCGAGCTGTTAGAGTATGGCGAATTAATCCCTTTATTTCGTAGCTCAGGCCCCACATCTCATGGGTTTAGAACCTCGGCCGAACCCCCTTCGTGGGCCCTAAATCACATGGGCTGCCCACCCCAAGTGTCCCCGCATCCCATGGGCTACCCTACTCGAGCCTGGTGTGAAATGTGCATTAATCACCCCTGGTGAGGAGTCTCGAACGCGAGACCTCCCTCTCGGGCCCCAAATCACATGGGTCACCCACCCTGAGTGTGCTCCTGCATCCCACAGGCGACCCCACTCGAGCCCAGTGTGAAAATGCCCCTGCATTAATCACCCCCGGTGAGGAGTGTCGAACACGAGACCTCCCGCTCTGATACCACTTTTATGCAGGACAATTAACCACTTGCTCTAAAAGCTCGAACTGTTAGAGTATGATGAATTAATCCCTTTATCTCATAGCCCAGGCCCCATATCTTATGGGTTTAGGACTTCGGCCGAACCTCGTTCGTGGGCCACAAATCACATGGGCCGCCCACCCCGAGTGTGTCCCCGCATCCCACGGGCTACCCCACTCAAGCCCGGTGTGAAACGCGCATTAATCACCCTTGGTGAGGAGTATCGAACGCGAGACTTCCCCCATGGGCCCCAAATCACATGGGTCACCTACCTTGAGTGTGCCCTTGCATCCCACAGGCGACCTCACTCGAGCCCAATGTGAAAATTCCCCTGCATTAGAGCCTCCATCCGACAAGATGGTCGGAGGAAATGCATAGAGCCCACCGCTGGTAAAGAAACCTGCTTCCACATGGTGTTTGCAGTCAATCAGTGATTGTGCTAACTTTCAAGATACTACCCCCTCATCTGCAGATCATCCTCCGATGGACTAACCCACTCACAGCACACACTTGGTACTCCCATGGTACTCGGCATCAATGCTTCATTAATTATGTTGGTACCTGTTGGGACATTTATTTATTGCAATCTCTCTCTCTCTCTCTTTTTCTCTCTCTCCTGTTGGGTTTGGATCTGTTTTATGTGATCTTTGTATACCTATCAAGCCAAAGGGGAAATTTTATAGGATGCCTATAAGACCCGCCATGCTTTATGAGACATAATGTTGGCCAGTTTTGGAACAACCTGCTCATAAGATGAGTGTATCTGAAATGAGGATGTTGAGATGGATGAATGGCAAGATGAGGAAGGATGGTATTAGAAAATAATATTTGAAGGAACTTAGTTGTAGCACCAATAGGTAATAAGATGAGAGGAAGTAGACTTAGATGGTTTGACCATGTGTGACCAAGAACTGCACCGGTTAGGAGTGATTTGGTTTACATCGATGGCTTTAAAAGGGCAAGGGGAAGGCCCAAAAGGACATGGGTGGAGGTAGTAAGAATGACCAGCAGACCTATGGTTTTAACTTTGGATATTGTCCGTGATGGAGTGGATTGGCAAAACCGGATTTGTATAGCTGACCCCAATTTGTTGGGATAAGGTTTAGATACTGATGATTTTGATTATAGATTTGGAGACGTCTTCAACAATGTCATTCTGCTAATCAGTCATTGAGTTCCTGCAGTTCTTTCTGAATTGGTTAGGCATTAGGCAGTTTGCCAATATCTTAGCATCTCACTCATCCCTTTCTAATTTCAGCTTCTATTTTCTCCTCATTGTTTTTCACCCATCCATTTCATTCAGAATTAGTTATGTATTAGATGGTTTGCCAATTTCTAAGCTTCCGTGACTTGCCTATCCCTACCAATTTGAGCACCTATTTTCTCCTCTTTCTTGTTTTTGCTACATCTGGACAGGATTCTTTCCCTATCATGCTCTCTTTTAATGTTACTGATTTTTGTTTAGGGCTTTCAATGGCTACCCTGATCTGCAGTTACCTGGACTTGCCCCAATTTTGATGCATCTGGTCCAATTTTTTTTGGACCCATCTAGAAATTGGGTTGGGATTAGGTCCACGATTTTAGACCTGGTTAAAAGTTGGGCCTAGTTGGGCTCCGATTGTGTGTGTGTGTGTGTGTGTGTGTGTGTGTGTATGTGTGTGCATCTCTCTCTCTCTCTCTCTGACGAGGTTTGCTCAGCCATGCACATTTAAGAGAGCCTGTTTCCACACCACTCACATGTCAAAGTGGCACTTCTTTATGCAATCTAGCCAATACGCCGGGTGGGCCTGAACTTGTAAATGCCCTTGTTTGAGCCTGACCTGACCTGAACCCAACTCAAAATCAAGGTCCAAAGACCAGATGGCACCCAATGGGTCCAGGCCAGGTCCTTGAGAAAGTGACCAGACCCAGAAGGACCAAAACCCGGCAAGAACCAGACTGATCAGTCCATGTATGTGTACTCTAGGATGATGGCAGTAGGTTTGTTGTGCCCACTGAACAGTCCAAAGGGACAAGACCACTCTCACCATCTGTAGGTTTATTATGCTCACAGATACGTGGCTACCCACGCACCTGTTTGAAATGCCAGGAGTTTGTTGCTTGTGTGCGGTTACCAGTTGCATCTCAATTGTCTTGACATGTTGTGCTCTTTCCCTTGTTTAAGCAGATCAGGAGATCCATACTGAATGAAGACGAATATGGATTTCGGAGGGCTAAGCGACCTATATATTACGATGATGGTTTAGAGGTCACTACCATTTGACTTTGCTCCACTCTTTTGATTCACAACATGTTTGCTCATTGGTTTGTGCATTTACCGTCTCTTCTTCTTCTTCTTTTTTCTGTCTGTGTTTTGAAAAGCAGAAGACCCGACAGACACTGAATGCAAAGATAAGTCAACTGAATTCGGCAATCGACAATGTTTCTTCACGGTTGAGAGGTGGGAATAACGTACCTGAGGAGCCCACTGAAATCGATTCCGAAGTAGAAGCTACAATATAGAAAAAAAAAATCATGGTGTGTTGATCACTGCATCTTATAACGGCTATGATAGTTGAAATTTAACATACGTGAATCACCTGTGTTGGATGTTAAAGTTCCACCTTGTCTCTAAAACTGCATATGAGAATTACTTGCTGGAAGTCTTCTTTTTTGTTCTTCTTGGCTATGTATTTGTTGTGATGCTTGTCCAGGATTTAGGTTTGAAACCTTCAGAGGCATTTCAGCACTTTTGGAGTCGCAAAGTGACAAGAATTTTGGACTGGCTTTGGGTGAGGAAGGTTATTGAATGTGGACCACACAACCTTTCCTTTCTTTAGCCGTCTAGTTGTAGGCTCCAATGGGGTTATTGTTTTCCTCAAAAAGGTGAAAACTAATTCTTAGAATCTGAGCGGCTACTTCTGGTTGATTTGGATGGTTGAATCTATTGCGCTTGAGCTTCTTGGTCTACCCCGATCCCGATCCCAATCTCAAAGTTCCTTCTCTTATTCTGTAGTTCTTTAGGCTAGCTAATTGCACATGCAGCCACCTGTGCCATAGCAACATGGGTGCAAGATCTAGGCATTCCATAAGGCGGGTTCCACTGAAGATGCCATGGCAAAAGATAGTTTTTTTTTTTTTGCCATTATCTATTTTTACAAACTACCACTTTGGCGATCTACTTGGGCAAAGTGCATATGCGCATGCAGTGGGACCTACCTGATGGATGCTTTGGATCTCATGCCCATGTTTTACATTAGCACTGGCAGGTGGGGCCTCAAAATCTCCACTTCCATCTCTACTACGTACAAGGCGAATAGCAGTGATGGGTGTTTTTATGGACAATTCGATTTTTAAGTAAAAGGGATATTTATGTAATTTACAATGATGCCCCGGGCTTGTGCTTCAGACCAGTACGATTTAGATTTTGCCGGCTTCCTAAGAAACAAGAAAATGTTGGAGATTTTACCCACACCTGAAACATGAAAGCCCTAATACTCTACGACAACCTAAAGCCCGAACCATAGTTACAAGATTCAGTGATTCAGTTCTGGCTTGAGTCGAATCAGGACTGACTCTAAATGGGCTTGCATTGCTTGACTTGCTCTGGTTAAAGGGTGACTTGTGGTATCAAACTGGATCAGTTCCAACTGAGTCTGAGTCAACTTGGGAGTCACAAAACTATTGCACTAACATAATACCCAAGCTTTTATGGGCCCACTTGTTAGTTTGACATCCAGTCCTCCATTAGATGCAGCCCCTCATCTTCACTGTGCACCCAAAAACTGGACCGATCTAAGATTTTGGTAGGCCACAATATAAGGGATGGTGTCAAGTTATAGGACAAACATTAATATGTTTGGTTGCCTGCTTAGGGCCCGTTTGTTAAATCTGAAGTCTGAAGCCTAAAATTAAGTATTGAGTCTGGAACAACTGTTTGTTAACTACTGTCTGAAATGTCTGAAATATGTTAATTTGACACATTTGCCCGTCTCCACGTGAAACAGTCTTGATTGAATCCCTACCATTAAAAACTTGATGGATTCCACCAAAATGTTTATTTGCCATCTAACCTATTGATAAGGTCAAAAAGACCCAGATGAAGAGACCACACAAATATCATCTTAATCCAAAGCTTTTGTGGCCCACAATAAATTTTTAATTGTCATTTACCACTGTTTCGTGTAAGATGGTCCATCTGAGATTTGGATCTACTTCATTTTTTGGATCATGCTTATGAATGAGCTTTCGATACGAATGGACAGCATGGATGTAGTCACAAGCATTAACCTAAGTGGATCCAGATTGCTTATTGAAGATGTTAGTAGCCCCTAGCTATTGGATGGTGTTGTGTGGCACACATAATAATGTATGTGTTTTATCCATGCTGTCCATCCATTTTTTCATATCGTTTTAGGGAATTATCCCAAAAATGAGGAAGGTCCAAATCTCATGTGGAGTGGTGATTGAACGCCCACCATTAAAAACTTCTTAGGGACCTCAAAAGTTTAGGATGAAGTTGATATTTGTGTTTTCCTTTATTCATCTAGGTCCATGTGACCTAATGAACACATTGGAGGGTAAATAAACATTACAGTGAGCCCTAAAAAACTTTTAATGTTTTTTTTTTTTTAACACACGCATACACACCGCCACACACTCATGCAGTAGTGGGATTTCACCACCTATATGATTTTTTTTTATTTTTTTTTAAACACACGCATACACACCGCCACACACTCACGCCTTTGTGGTATTTCACCACCTATGGGTACTCGAATCCTTGACCAGGTGTTGAAACTCCTTAGAGTCTACCACTGGAGTAAGAGTGAGGACCCAAAAACAAAATGTTTTTAATGATGGGTGTTCAATAACTATTGTTGTCGTCAACTTTATATTTAGATATATCTCAATTTTGAGTTCATGGCATAAAATGATTTGGAAAAATAGAAGGACAACATGGATAAAACTAGTACATTACGGTGGAAGCGGATTGACCGGTGTACCTCACACCAGCTATATAGCTGTTCTATTGACCTCAGCAAGTTCTGTGGGTCTGATTATGAGGTATATGTTATGTCCAAACCGTTTATACATTTGGCGAGCTCATCTTAAGGCTTGAGACAAAAAATATGATAGATCTAACTATCAAGTAGACCACACTAAAAAAAAGTAGTGGGGGATTGAACGTCTACCATTGAAACCCTTTTTGGGGTCACAGAAGTTTTGAATCAATATGAAAATTTGTTTTTCCTCTTCATTCAGGTCTTTGTGACCTTATGAACGTATTGGATGGAAAATAAACCTTATGGTGGGACCTATGAATTGTTTAACAGTGAAAATCATTATCTCAGCTGCTATTTGTGGTGTGGTCCAAATGATCTTTGGATATGATTCATTTTTTTGAATAATGCTCTAAAATGATCTCTAAAAATAGATGAAAGGTGTAGATATAATAAATACATCACTGTGGGGGCCACGTAACTTTGATCTCCGTTGAACCGTTTGTACAACTCGGACCTCGAGGAGTGCCAGTGCTCGTCTTCTCACGACACGTACCTACAGCAGCTATATAGCTGGTGTGTGTACACCAGCCAATCCGCTTCCCATCATGTAGGGGCCGTGTCCCTACTGCAGCGTCAGTAGGCAATCCGCGTGGGGAGCCAATTGGGTGGTCTCTCCTGTTTGTTGACATCAACAAGTTTAGTGGGCCCCACCATGATGTATGTGTTATATCCAAATTGTCCGTCCATTTGGTGAGAACGTTTCCATGATGTATGTGTTATATCCAAATTGTCCGTCCATTTGGTGAGAACGTTTTAAGGCCTGATCCCAAAAATGAGACAGATCCAAAGCTCAAGTAGACCACACTTCAAAAAGGAGTGGGGACTGAACATCTACCATTGAAATCTTCTTGGAGGTCACAAAAGCTTTGGACCCATCTGATATTTGGTTTTTCCCTTGATAGAGGTTTGTATAACCTTATGAGCAATTTGGATGGAAAATAAACATCATGGTGGACCATATGAATGTTTCAATGGTTCCCACTTCTTTTTGTGGCGTGGTTCACTTGATCTTTTAATATGACTCATTTTTAGGCTCATGCTCTATTCTAATCTCCCCAAATAGATGAATGGTGTGGATATAACACATACTTCATGCTGGGCCCATAAAACTTGGAGACGTTAACACAAAATGGTGCAAATGCGGGGATTCGGTACTGCCCATCAGGGTCCAGCTAGAGACAGACAGTCCTGTCTAGGGCTATGTGGGGTTTACAATGATGTATATGTTTTATCCACACCGTCCATCCATTTTTCCCTATCATTTTAGGGAATATTACCAAAAACAAGGCAGATCTAAGGCTCATGTAGGCAACACTACAGGAAACAGTGGGAATTGGGTGCCTACTGTTGAAACTTCTTTTGGCCACAGAAGGCTCTGATCAAGCTCGTTTTTATGTTTTCTCTTCATCTAAGTCTCTGTGACCTTATAAAGAGGTTATATGACAAATATCCTCATCGGTGGACCTTAGGAAGGTTTTAACGGTAGTCATTCCATTCCCACTACTTTTGTGGTGTGGTCCACTTGAACGTTTGATGCGCATATTTTTTAACATAATGCGTTAGAATGATATAAAAAAGTTGATAGACGGTTTGGATGTAACACATAAATTATGATGGGCTCATTAAAGTGTCACACATTAAAAGTTGGGTTGTTTATTAGGTAAACAAGAAAGTAATTGTTTGCACGGGGCAATATTGGATTTAAAAAAAATACTTGGGAAGCTTTCCGTATTAAGTGAAAGTTTTCAGCGTTGGGTGGCAAGAGGAAATCTAAGCCGTTCCTCAGTTTTTTATCATCAGGTTGGGTCAAGAATTTTAAAACTGAAAGGATCGGGCTACATAAGCGTTGGGGGTGACTTTAGCAGGCAAAGTTTATGAGGCAGATTTCCTGCGCAATGATGCTGGGTGGGGCTGCTGTGATGTTTATGAGGAACTCCGAAAGCCTCACCCCATCCTTGCGCGGGAACTCCGAAAACGTAGGTGGTAAAAGGAACTCCGAAAACGTAGGCGGATTTACCAGGAAAGCCTTTAGCAGTAATTTCCTGCGTTGGAAACTTAGGCGGGGCTCACCATGATGTTTGTGATAAATCCGCCCCTTCCATCCGTTTTGTGAGCTCATTTTAGGACCTGAAACCAAAAGTGAGCAGGATTTCCTACGCGGATGAAATGAAAACATAACTATTAGCCAGATTCAAAGCTTCCATGGCTACATAAATATTTCAACTATAGACGTTTAATCCTCACGTTTTGGGCCCACCTGAGTATTGGATCCAGATTATTTTTGGTCCTATCCTAAAATGAGCTCAAAAAAAAAAAAAAAAAAAAAGGACAGGATGAATTTATCAAAAACATCACGTTGGAAGCAGATTGCGTACTGAGTAACTCAGTACGCTAAGCGTACTGAGTAAACTCTGTGGGGTCCACCGTGATTTGTATATTTTATCTACTCCGTCCATCCATTTTAACAGACAATTGTATGGCTTGATCCCAAAAATGAGATATATCCAAATCTCAAGTGGACCTCACCACAGGAAATAGTGTGAATTGAAATTATACCGTTGAAAATTTCTTGGGGTCCACAGAAGTTTTGAATCAAGCTGATATTAGTTTTTTACCTTCATCCATCTCTGTGTAATCTTATGAACAGGTTGGATGACAAATAAAAATCACTGTGGGCCCTAGCAAGGTTTCAACAGTGGAAGTCATTATTCGCATTATTTCTTATAGTGTGGTCCACTTGAGTTTTTGGGAATACTTTTATTTTAGACTCAACCACTAAAATTATCTTGAAAAACGGATGGACGGCGTGGATAACCCACTTACATTCATACTAGGCTCAACTGAGTTTACTCAGTAAGATAAAAGCATACAGAGTAACTCAGCACGCAATCCTATTTCCATCACGTTGGCCTCACCTAAGTTTTCAGCGCAGGAACTTCCTTTTTTACGGAAAATCCGCGCCCAGAAAGTTTGAAAACGGATTGGCTACTCCCCTGTCACCAGCCAATGGCTGGTGGTCGGTACTCTGTGGGCCCCACCATGATATATGTGTTTCATCCATACCATCCATCTGTTTTTTCTAGATCATTTTATGATATGAGACCAAAAATACAATCTCAAGTAAACCACATTACAGGAAACAGTGGTGGTCAGTGCTTGATCTTTGTTTTTTCCCTTCATGTGGGTCTGTATTAACTAATCAAGCAGATTGGATGTCAATAAACAGTACATTGGGACTTAATTAGGAGGATTTTAATGATGGATATTCAATCACTATTATTTTCTTGTGGTGTGGTCCACCTGAGATTTATATCCCTCTATTTTTTTTTTGGATCAAGCTCTGTAATGATCAGAAAAAATATATGAAACACATACATCATGGTGGGGCCCTGAGCACCGACCACCAACCACGGGGTGTAGCCAATCCGTTTCCGAAAGTTCCGATTGGTGAGGTGGGTTCCATGTGATAGGTATCGTGCGGACGCGAGTTTCCTACTTTAGCCTTTCGCGGGAAGTTACTGCGTAAGATGCTGGGTGGGGTCCACCTAGATGTTCTTGAGAAATCCACCCTGCCCATATGTTTTGAGAGCTCATTTTAAAATGTAATACTAAAAATGAGGTGTATCCAACACTCAAGTGGGACACCCAAGAGGAAACGGTGGATATTCAGTGACCACCTATGAAGCATTCTTATGGACATAAGAGTATTGTATCAGGATATATTTTTGGTGTTTTCACTTCATTAAAAAAAAATATTTTCTTGTTTACGTAATAAACGACCCAACGCGAACCCTTGACCAGGTGTCGAGCAATAGCAAGGACTCGTAAACAAGAAAATATTTGTTTGGCGGATTTTAAAAAAATAAAAAATATATTTGCGCGCTTTCTGGATTTACCATTAATGGAGCGCTTTCCTTATTCTGCGTCAGCCAACACGATTCTGTATTAAGTGAAAGTTTTCAGTGTTAACAGACATGTCCTATGTGCGGTCCAATGAGGTGGTGCAAGAGAAAATCTAAGCCGTTCCTCAGTTTATCAGAATGACGTTGGGTCAAGAACTTGAAAACTGAAATGATCAGGATTTCTAATGGGCTACATACATGGTGGAGGTGACTTCAGCCGGCAAAATTAATGGATGCGGATTTCCTGCGCAATGATGCAGGGTGGAGCCGCCATGATTTTTCTGAGAAATCTATCTCATCCATCCGTTTTTGGAGCTTATTTTAGGATATGCAACTAAAAATGAGGTGGATCTAAAACTCTAGTGGGTCACAAGAGAGGGAAAATTGAGGAAATAAATTCCCCCGTTGAAACCTTCTGAACCCCAGCTGTTTCCTTTCGTGTGGTCCACTTGAGCTTTTGATCCGCATCATTTTTAGGCGTGAGTTTGAAAAATGGATTGACGGGTGGATTTCTTACAAAATTCTCAATGGCCCCACTCCATCCTTATGCAGGAACTTCCTGCAAAGGGCTGTAGTGAAAATCCGCGTCCAAGTTTATCGGAAAACGATGGAAAGTTGGGACGCGGATTTCCTGCAAAAGAAATTCCTGCGTTCGAAACTTAGGTGGGGCTCAACTTGATGTTTGTGATAAATCCATCTCGTCCATCCGTTTTGCTAGCTCATTTTAATACTTAAACCAAAAGTGGGCGGATCCAAAACTTAAGTGAGCCGCACTAAAGGAAAATGTGTGTAAAGAAATTCCCGCCATTGAAACATTTCTAGTGTCGACAGTGATGTTTACAAGCCATCTATGCCGTTTAAAACGTCAAACACAAATATTAGCCTGATTCAAAGCTTCCGTGGCTATATGAATATTTGAACTGTAGATGTTTAGTCCTCACGTTTTTGGCTCATCTTATCATTGCATCCGGATCATTTCTGGCCCTATGTCCTGAAGTGAGCTCAAAAAAAAAAGGATGGACGGAGTGGATTTATCACAAACATCACAGTAGGCCCACCTAAGTTTCCAGCGCAGGATATCCGCGTGTGGGAAGTCCGGGAAACGGCTTGCAACTCCCCTTGCTGGTGGTCAGTGCTCCATGGGCCCCACCATGATATATGTATTTCGTACATGCTGTCCATCTATTTTTTCTAAATCATTTTATGGTATGAGACAAAAAAAAAATAAAATGAGTATATCCCAATCTCAAGTGGACCACATTACTGGAAACAGTGTTGAATGAATGTCAACCATTAAAAACATGTCAGGCCATAAAAGTTTTGGAACATGCTGATCTTCGTTTTATCCAATCATGTCTGTGTGACCTAATCAATAGATTGGATGTCAAATAAACAGTATAGTGGGCCTTGGGAGGATTTTGATGATGGATATCCAATCACAATTATTTTCTTGTGATGTGGTCCCCTTGAGATTTATATCCCTCTAATGTTTTAGACCAAGCCCTAAAATGATCCGGAAAAAATATACCAATGTAATGAATGAAACACATACATGATGGTGGGGCCCACGTAGCACCGACCACCAACCACTTGGCTGGTAGCAGGGGAGTACCCCATCCGTTTCCGAAAGCCCGGATCGGTGAGGTGGTCTCATGTGATAGGTATCGTGCGGACAAGAATTTCCTGCTAAAGCCTTTCGCACGAAGTTCCTACGAAATATGCTGGGTGGGGTCCACCTAGACGTTCCCTAGAAATCCCTCCTTTCATGTGTTTTGAGAGCTCATTTTAGAATGTTATACGAAAAATGAAGTGTACCCAACACTCAAGTGGGACACCCAAGAGGGAATAGTGGATATTCAATGAGCACCGTTGAAGCATTCCTATAGACATAAGAGTTTTGTATCAGGACATATTTTGGTGGTTTCACTTCATCCCATTGGGAACGAATTTATAAACCGTTTGGATAACATATAAACATCAATGTGGAGCCCAAGAAGGATTTAATGGTGGAAATTTCTTTCCCCGTTTTTCCTCTTGTGTGACTTACTTGAGTTTTATATCCAAGTCATTTTATATCCTAAAATGAGCTCGAAAAACTGATGGACGGAATGGATTTCTCATATAAGTTGCAGTGGCCCCATCCAGCATCCTTGTGCAGGCTTCAGCATGAAATCCGCGTCCGGTATCGTGCAAGACTGCTTCGGGTCGCGAGGACGCTTCGCAAAGAAGGACTGGAGAGGAGAGAAATATTCGGGCGGAAGTTGGGTGTGAGCAGCGATGTGCTCATGCACGTCAGTGATTTTATTTATTTTTAAAGCAGATGTGGAAGATCTCCTCCATTCATCAGTTCTTACTTGCTATGTTAGGACATATTCTAAAAGATAAGTCTGATCCAACGCTCTAGTGAGCCACACCATAGGATATAGTTACGACTGAAATGCCCACCATTAAAAAAATGAGTTGCTATGGGACGATGGAAAACACAAATTTCAGCTTATCTAATATACTTCTATGGTCATCAAGATGCCTTTTACAGCAAGTGTACAAACGCCACTATTTACTGTGGTGTGGTTCACTTGAGCCTTGGATATACCTTGTTTGGATAAAACATATACATCATGATGGGCGCACAGAGCTTCGACACAACCACATGTTCCAATGATTTGAACAGTCCAAATTCTAGATTCATCGATTGATAGTGATGGCCACAATTACCCGTTGAAAGTATGTTTCATACATGTGCACGTATGGGATGCATTCCCCTAAATGGATGGTTCAGATAATCTAAACAATCAGCATGTGGCTCCTCGGAAGCGGATTGCGTCTATGTGGGGCCCACTGCGATGTAAGTGTTTTATCCACGCCGTTCATTGATTTTCGCAGATCATTTTAAGATATAATCATAAAAATTAAGCAGGTCCATAGATCCAGTGGACCACACCAAAGGAATCTGCAGTGATAATGACACCCACCGTTGAAACATTTCTAATGGCCACCACCGTGATTTTTTTTTTTTTTTTTACCATCCAACCTATTCATAAGGTCATGTAGACATGGATGAAGTGAAAAACAAATATCATCTTTACCCGAAACTTTTCCAGCTCCCAAGATGTTTTAAATGGTGGACGTTCAATACCCAGTTCAAAGTGGTCCACTTTAACCCTGTACCTACTTCATTTTTTGTCTCGTACCTTAAAATAATCTGAGAAAAACTATGAACGGCTTGAATAAAACACTTACATCACGATGGGCCCCACAGAACCCTGCCCGGACGGATTACCGTTCGAGCGGCGGGGTAGGACGCACTCCGCGTCCGAGTACGAAACAAAACGAAGTACGCTGCTCGTGGGGTAGAGACGGGCTTGGATACGACGAACGCGTACAAATATATAATAGTAGTTATCAACTTGTACAGCCAAACATCTCTTCTTGATTTTCTTAAAACCCATGGATTCATCACGAAACTCATCTCCTCCAACCAAATCTGATGATTTCATCATCATCCTAGGCTATCTCCTTTGTGTTGGCATTTTACTCGACACCTGTGTTGGCATTTTCCTCCTCCCCTATGAATGGGCGATCTGCTTCATCTGGGCCGTTTTATTGGTAATGTTCTTACTCGATGTTGCCGACCTACTCCAAGTTGATCGTAAGTCACGTCCTCTAACCAAATCTCATTTCATCATCATCATCCTAGGCTATGTCGTTTGTGTTGGCTTTCTCCTCATCCCCTTTGAATGGCTGGCCTGCTTCATCTGGGCCGTTTTCTTGGTAATGTTCTTACTCTCTATTGCTTACCTACTCCAAGTTGATCGTCTTTATCAGAACTACATCAAAAAAGCCAACCTTCCTTTTATGGCCACTCGATCCCACAAAGAACCCGTTGTTTCCACCGCTGCCTATCGAGAATCCGATGTTGCAATCGAAGCCAGCCAAGGACCAGATGTTGCAACCGCTGCCTATCAAGCCCACCAAGGACCAGATGTTGCAATCGAAGCCCGCCAAGGACCCGATGTTGTAATCAAAGCCCGTCAAGGACCCGATGTTGCACCTGCGGCGCGCCAAGCATCTGATGGAACACCTGCTCGGTGTCGCCAGTCAAGAACGACATGTTCCACCAACCATAGCCCAAGAACTACAGGTTCCACCATCTGTTCCCAAAACAGGTTGACCCACCAACATCGTTTCAAGGTAAAGATCTCCATCGCAATAGCTAAGAACCCGCTCAGCACATCCAGCCTGCATTCATGAGATCCATCCCGAGATGGATGAGGGTAGAACTAAAGGTTGCATGTGAGCATCATCAGCCAAGTTCATCCATTCAGAGGGGTCTTCTGGTGGGTCCTGGTCTCTTTCTCCTTTAGATTTTTTTTTTATGCAATTTTATTTTTGTTTTTGGTGTCATGGGAATGATGTTTGTTCGTTTGGATTTTGATAGTTATTAATTTAAAGCATCCGTCTTTTTATTTTCTTTATGCTTGAGGAGGTGTCTAATATTTTCTTGCCGAGGGCGCCGGGGCATTCCGTTGATTCGATCTGACGTTCATTATCAGATAGGCTGTGGGCCCCACTGTCATGAATGTATTTAAACCATGCCGCCCATCCATTTTTTTCTAGCTCATTTCAGGGCATGCCAAAAAATGAGGCAGATTTATATTTCAGGTGGACCACACCAGAGGAAATTAAACTGTGTTGATTAAATGTCCACCATTGAAAACTTGTTTATTTCCCATCTAACCTTAGCTTGATCCAGAACTTCTGTGGGTATCTGCTTCAATTTTTGAGCATGGATAAAAAAAATAGACATCAGATTGCTGGCTGGTTTTGGGGTCAAAAGCCAAACCGCGTCCGTTGTGAATGTCTCCTACTATAAAACGCTTGTGATAGATGCTCTGTGGGCCCCACATGATGTATGTATTTCATCCACGACATCCATTCATTGTTCCAAGATCATTTTATGGCATAAGCTTACAAATGAGGTAGATCAATATCTAAAGTGGTCCACATTATTAAAAACATTATTGATTGAACACCCACCATTAAAAATTACCTAATCAACATGTTCGACGTTTAAGGTTTTTAATGGTGGACATTTAATCTATACATCACAGTGGCCCCTCACAACTTCCGAGCTACCCAACCATGTAATGAATAGCTAACGCTTGCCACATCCACATATGTGGGGTTCTTTTGGCAAGTGCACATGAATCTACGCCATTCCTAATAGATGATCTACCATCTGTTGGACCCACCTAATCTGACGGCTGGCTTGCTGCCATGATCAATTGTATCCACCTGATCAGTGAGAATTATTTGATACATTGGCAGATAGAGGTGTGAATGAGTGGGGCCTGATCTCAACAGCCCAATTCAAGCCGTTCAAAATATGGGCCCATCATAGTCTTAGGCCCGGCCTTTACGTGGAAAACGAAGTGATTATCTTGTTTGCCTGGACCTTTCATAGTTTTCCAACATAGGTGGCTCACCTGATGAGTGTACCACACGGTTCTTGTGCCCAGCTTGTCTGGGCTGGGTTGGTTTGGGCCTGATTTGAGCCTATTGGACCAGGCCTATTCATAATTCTAATTTTACTCACCTAGGTCTGGAGCACACACATATCATGGACGGTTCAGATTTTGTGCCCATGACACATGTGTAAAGGTGCACACAGTTGCTCAACTAAAAAGGTACACAAATGAGTAGAGGTGTACACAAGTTGAGCCAAGCCGAGCTTTGCCCATCTCGTGCTCGGCTCGGACAGCTTGAGTCTCAGCTCGTGCTTGGCTTGGCCTTTGAGCTTGGAACAACAGCTCGTGCTTGGCTTGGCCTTTGAGCTTGGAACAACAGCTCGTGCTTGACTCGGCAAGCAGCTCGGTCCAATTTGAGCTAAGTTCGAGCCGAAAATGAATAGAGAGAGATAAATTACTGGATGCTAGCATCACCGACGATCCCATTTGTCACCCCAGCCGACAACCTAGCAAGCCCCGATAAGAGGTGTGCATACCCATCAAAAATAAATTACAGGAGAAGAAGAAGAAGAAGAAGAAGAAGAGAGAGAGAGAGAGAGGTGATTACAGGCAGAAGGGAGAAGGGAGAAGAAGAGAGGGTCACCTAAGGCAGAAGGGTCACCTCAGGTGACTGTCTATCCAACGATGAAACTGCCCCGACGATCCCATTTGCCATCTCCTCTCTCTCTTCTCAGTGTTTTTGGAGAAGAGATTTCTGGATCGACGGACGCTGGACTCTAGAGAGAGAGAGAGAGAGAGAGAGAGAGAGAGTCGAATGCTGGACGGATTTGGGGATTTAGGGATTTAGTATTTTTTTAAAAAGAGTGAGTATTTATATATATAATATATTATATTATTAATATACCTGGTTTTCAATCCGAGTTGAACTGGGTTAGGTTCGAGCCAATACCGAGTCCAGTCCAGTCGAGCACGGGCAAGCTTGAACTCGGCTTGGAACTTTTCCAAGCTTAAAAAATCAGCTCGAACTCAGTTTCAAACTGAGTCGAGTCAAGCTTTTTCGAGTCGAGTCGAGCGAGCTACCGAACTAAATCTGCTCGTGTACGGCCCTACAGGTGAGCATGATATATATATATATATATATATATATGGGAAAAGGTACTATGTGCTCGACCTCAAGATTAGCTCCCATGAGGTCGAGCTGTGTGGGCCCCACCGTGATGCGTGTTGACCATCAACATCGTGCATTTGATGGGTACCCTCTAAATTATGGGATAAGCCAAAAATCAGCCGTATACGGAACTTAGGTGGGCCATACCATCTAAAATCATTTGAAACACCATTAAAACATCTAAAAGCACTTGGTGGGGCCCACCTGAGTTTTGAATGCTGCTGAAACTTGGTCTGAACCCTCATGCAAGTGGGACACACATAATGGATGGGCTGGATTCGCAAACCACATCTCAATGGGCCTAAAAAATGGATTATGAATGTTTTAATGGTGCACGGCCCCTCCTCACTTTTGTATGTGGTGTGGCCCAACAAGTCACAGATTGACTTGATTTTTGAGACCTAGGCCCACGATGGAATGGTGCACCTGACTAATGGGTTAGATGTTCGAAACGCATCACGGTGGGGCCCACACAGCTCGACCTCATGGGACGGACTTGTGAGGTCGAGAGCATAGTACCTTTTCCCTATATATATATATATATATATATATATATATATGAGAAATGCTCACACAACTAGTTGGACGATTCAATTTGGTCCAACTAGCTATGTATTAAATTAAAAAACACCTCTTTTGATTCACATATAATACCTCCTCATGAGAGGGAGAGGGTGCATGGCATTAAGTTTTATAAAGTACGATAGGAACACATGTTACATATCCAGTTCCTTTATCAAATAAGACATACTAATTCAATTTTATTTACAAAATATTAGTAAATGATACTTAATCACTTCAGCCACACATGCAAGTTGAATATGAATTGTTAGAATGAATTTCTAACCACCTAATTTTCTTGATGAAGAATATCTTACTATTAATTATGAAAAATTAATATTTTATATATTTCACATGCTTATATATTTGTAAGGGATCATAATAACTGTTTAGCAGACCAGATTTGTTACACGTACGATAGATTGCCCTAGTAAATCATAAGTGTATAACTTATCTAAACATTCCATTTTCTTTTAGTACAAGCTTCCTCATCATCCTCCTCTCTCTCTTCATTTAATCCCTCTCTCCCTTAGTAATTGGAAACGAAAGCCCAATGTATCCGGCTGCTACCGGAAGCGAGATGGGGTCCACCCAATGTTTGTGATAAATCTATACCGTTCATCGGTTTTTCTAGATCATGTTAAGAGATGGACCCAACATTTATATAGATCCAAAACTCAAGTGAGCCACACGACAAGAAAAGGTGAGGATTGAATTTTCACCGTTGAAACATCCATGCGGCCACGAAAGTTTTGGTTCATGTTATTATTATTATTTTTTAATATATTTATAATTTCAGTCCATCCTAGTAGGAATGACCTCACGAATAATATGGATGAAAATTATACATCATGGTGGACTCATTGAGGTTTCAACGGTGGGAATTCCTCTACCCTCTTTTTCCGGTCGTGCAGTCCACATGAGTTTTGCATCTGTCTCATTATTTCCTCCCATGTTCTAAGATGATCTCGAAAAACAGATGGACAGGATAGATTTATCACAAACATGACGGTGTACCCCACCTAGCTTCCCATCCAAGGAAGTTTCTGGTGACGGCTTCAGACGCGTCCTATGCTTCCATCGCTGCCCAGGAAAGTGGATTATGTACTAATCCCGCCTATCCCTGGCTAGGAACAGGCATGAGCTCCGAGAGGCTACTTTGATCCATGAGTTTCATTCACACCGTCCATTTGTTTTTTTATATTATTTTAAGATACATTTTCAAAAAACAAGCAAATCTATGGCTCAAGTGGATCAAACTAATGGAAGCAGCGGTGATAATGACATATCAATTGAAAAAGTTGGGAGAGACGTCCAATCTTGATTTCTACAAAGCCCACCTTGATGAGAATGTAAAATCTATTCTAACCATTAGATGCCCCACTAAATGCTAGGCCTTGTATCCAAAATTCAGGCTCATATATAATTCAAGTGGGTCACACCAAGAGAAAGAGTTTAGAGGATAAGCTTTTTATCTACACTTTTTTCAACTGTGTGGTTCAAGTGAATAAGGGATGGCGCTGGTCTTTTTTGCATTGGGTCTAACATGCAGTAACTCACCTGATGATTGGGTGGATTTTAAATTAATGCTACAATGGGGCCCACCCAAACAAATAACTTCTTTTCATCCATTATATGAAAAAAATTTATTAACATTAACTACTTATTAAATGACACAGCTAGTTGGACCAATTTCAATTGTCCAACTAGTTGTGTGTGAGCATTTCTCATATATATATATATATATATATATATATATATATATATATATAGAGAGAGAGAGAGAGAGAGAGAGAGAGAGAGAGAGAGTCATGCTCACCTGCACACCTACGCATGTTTGCACCTTTGCACACGTGTCATGGGTGTCTAATCTGAACGGTCCATGTGATGCAGAATCCCATGAAACCCCATGTGACAAATTTTCACCTTGATCTAAAATTCTGGTGGGCCATAGCAAAGAGAAATGCAAATCGAGGGAGGAAATTGTTTTCATTTTTCATGGCCCATCAAAGTTTTAGATCAAAGTAAAACTTGGGCCCAGGGGGTTTCACAAGGTGCTGCTTCACATGAACGGTTCAGATTTTAGATCCACATCACGTATGATGGGTTCTCAAAAAAGTTCGCACCAGTTCCCTGCGAACTGGTGCGCAGGTGAGCATTTCCCTATGTGTATATATATAGGTCAGTTAGATATGATGTAAGGAATCAGTTAGATATGATGCAAAATCCACGGAGCTTCTTTGGACTCCTCACAGAGACTTCTTGAATCCATGAGGAAAAAAACAACAAAAATAAAAAATAAATTCATAATTTGATTGATAAATGAAATAAACGAGTTCACAACCCTTTAAATAGGGATATTAAGCCATGGGAGAAGTTTCAGAATCAAACTACAAATAAAACTCCTAGAAATCGTGACTTACTATAAATAATAAACTTACTATTTATAGACGGCCGTGATTTCCACTAGTACGCAAGGTTTTCGGCCAAAAATAGTAAGTGTCCTATTTGGCCGAACCATGATATTCTCCTAATTATTCTAAGCACTTTTCCTGTTGGGCACAACTCCTAAAGCCCAATGGATGAAGAGCTATACTCAAACTAAAACTTACTATAAATAGTAAAAACGGATATAAAATGGGATTTCGATAGTTGATCTGGTGGTATTTCGCAAATTTGGCGTGGGCAACCCAACATAGTGGGTTGGGTGGCTAAAGTAGCTCATCCTACCTCAAAATCATACATGGTATGTCGAATAACTCATTCTGGATTGCAAGATATGCCCGATTTAAGGTCTTGACGATTCAGATTACTTCCGCTTGCGATCAGGCCTTTTCTGGTCCATCTTGGCCATGAAACTGTCTACGACTCGCTCTACATCACTATCGAAGGCTGTTCGATGACATGGAAGGCCTGCTCGATGCCATTGGAAAAATCCATAAAATCCACGATTTATCGCTGGAATGTTTTGAAGTTTAGTTCGACGACATTGAAGTGGGTTTGATGCCATCTACAGTCTGCTGATGCCATCGAAGTCCTATCAAAAGTGCCAGCGAACTATCGCGTAAAGTTACATAGAGTTGCGTATCTACAGAATTTGTTTCATATTTTGATTGTGATTCTCATAAAGTCATAAAGGTGAAATCGAGAATAGTGAGTATTCTAATTAGAGCTTTCTAATTCGTTCCTTGGGTTTTCAAGGGCTTGTAAGGGAAAGATTCGAGGCTTGTTTGAATTGGGTATTATCACTATCTCTTATAATTTCTGCTTTCATAGTGTATTACTGTAACATCCCGATTTTTGAAACCTGAGTATATGATTCGTTTTTTAAAAACCTAAGTATTGGCCTTCACAGATAACCAAATTTCACATTTTTTTTTTATTTTTTTTATTTTAAGGTTCGCAATTTAGTGGAAGAGTGATAAATCAAGCATAAAGGGAAGTCCGATTATAACATTCAAATACTCAAGTAGCAGCTGCCTGAAGACTTATACAAACCAATGTCTCAATGCTACAAATAAATGAATGAACAACTTGATACATGAAACAAAACAATATTTTAACTAATCTTGAACTGTAAGATTGTGCAGTAGCTCTTAGGGTAGACATTATACCCTGCTCCTCATTCGCCTGAACATGAATATCATTTAAAACCACCTGCACTACCTGTACAGTTGCATATTCAAAGGATGAGTGGATAGGTCAGTGTGAATTCCCCTCAAGATTACATACCGCTGCATTAGTTAAACATATTTTAACAAGAATACATATAAGACAATACATAATGTAATCTTATTTACATACATGGATACGTAAATACGCATCAACTGGGGATGCACTGGTAGTTGGTCAAATGAATAGACCTTTCAAACAATCGATTTATCGAACAAGAGAATGAGTCTTTCAAACAGTCGACTCATTCAACTTGAAAAGGAACGGGTCTTTCAGATAGTCGACCTGCTCAAGTAAGCTAGTGCGTCTTTCAAATAGTCCACTTACTAAAGCAAAGAACGAGTCTTTCAAACAGTCGGTTCATTCCAAATAAGATAATGGACATTTTCAAACAGTCGGTCCATTTAGGCAAGAGAATGAGTCTTTCAAATAGTCGACTCATTCAACTTGCAAATAAACGAGTCTTTCAAATAGTGGATCCGCTCAAGTAAGATAGAGGGTCTTTCAAATGGTTGGCTCACGAAAGCAAAGAATGAGACTTTCAAACAGTCGACTCATTTATAAATAGGGATGAGCCTTTCAAACAGTCGGCTTGTCCCAAATAAGAAAATGACCTTTCTAAACAATCGGCCTATTAAACAAGAGAATGAGTCTTTCCAACAGTCAGCCCATAAGCAAGAGAATGACCTTTCCAACAGTCGGCCCATAAGCAAGAGAATGGCCTTTCTAACAGTCGGCCCATTAAACAAGAGAATGGGCTTTTCAAATAATCGGCCTATTAAAAAAGAAAATGGGCCTTCCAAACAATTGACCCATTAAACAAGAGAATGAGCCTTTCTAAATAATCGACCCATTAAGCAAGAGAATGATCCTTTCCAACAGTCGGCCCATAAAGCAAGTAAATGGGCCTCTTCCAACAGTCGGCCCATTAACCAAAAGAATGAGCCTTTCCAACAGTCAGCCCATTAAATAAGAGAATGGGCATTTCCAACAGTCGGCCCATTAAGCAATCCACAAGCATGAGAAGATGCACAAGTACAACATACAAATGTTCATATAAGATAAATGTTGAGCATATAATTTGATAATCAGATTCAATAACTAGCACAAGTAATCATACATTAGACTATTACTTAAGCTAACATGAAAGAGGAAAGCTCAAGGGGAAGAAGTTATCACCTTAGGCATTGGCTCGCTAAATAGTGTTTTTCTTAGATGGTGCAGGTACTTCTTAAGATCGAATATTTCCCTTTTGATAGGAGTGGGACAGTTGATTTGGATTGACTTTGAATGGAAGTTTCCTGCTATAATCGGAGTGGCACAATGTGATGATAAGTTCTATCCCCAATTGCACTTGATTGGGAGGCTTAACTTGCCCAACTTCTTCCAATGTTGCGGGTTTACCTTCGTCTTATGGTGTGGGTGGACTGGATTTGCTCTGAGGAAGGCTGCCATGTTGGGTCGAGTTGGTGTCGTTCAAGTGGTGACTGAGTCAACTCGGCTGGTATGAGTTGAGTTCAGTGCACTCTTCTTCTTCTTTCCTTCCCTAATCTCTCTCCTACCCTCTCTCTCTCTCTCTCTCTCTCTCTCTCTCTCTCTCTCTCCCCTTTTCTTTCCCTTTCTCCCTTCTTCTCCAGTTGGCTAAAGACCCAGCCATTGATCTAACTCAGTCTGCAACTCAGCAAAATGACTCATCTTCCAAACGAGTCGGGTCCTGCTGCACACCAAGTATCTTCTCCTCTCTCTCTCTCTCTCTCTCTCTCTCTCTCACACACACACACACACACATTTCCTTCTTCCTTTCTCCAACATTGCTCAGACCTTCTGGGACTGGTCAGACGTTGCGCCATCGTGACTCGGTCACTCTTTGAACGAGTTGATGTCGTCCAAACTCGGCGCCACACTCGTCTCTCTCTCTCTCTCTCTCTCTCTCTCTCTCTCTCTCTCTCTCTAGTTTCTACCTTCTCCTTCTCTACTTTCTCTCTTCATGGCTAAACAGAGTCCAAACTCGCCTCTGATGCGAGTTATTACTTGAATGAGTCAGTGTGGCTAGGACGTGAAAACCGCTCACGATTTTTTCTCCTTTTTAGCTTTTAGGGCTTGTTTGTTAAATCTGAATTCTGAATCTAAAATATGTATCTAAAGTTTGAATATGAAGTCGAAAACATAGTATTGAATATAGAACAACCCATTTGTTAACTAACATATGAAATATTTGGAATATGTTAATTTGACACATTTGCCCTTGTTGACCAGTCATGACACATTAAAAGCTTCATGGATTCCATAGGAACGTTTATTTGCCAAATCATTTTAGGTAATGATCCAAAAAATGAGGATGATCCAAATCTCTTGTGGCCAGGAACTTTTGTGGCCGATTAATGGTTACTCACCACTGTTTCCTATGATATGGCCCACTTGATAATTGGATTTGCTTCATTTTTATTTTTATTTATTTATTATTTTTTTGTATAATGCCCTAAAATCATTTGAAAAAAATGAATGGACGCAGTGGATATAGAATATATACATCAAGGTGGGCCCAAGGTAAGGACCAAAGTCAGTGGCGTGGAATCTGCTATACACCAAAATTCGGGAGTGGATTAGGTGAGATCACGGATCCACCCACGTGGGTGGGACCCCTTATTGTGGGGCTCATAATGATGTGTGCACCTTAAATCCAAACTATCCAGTCATTTAAAAAGTTCATTTTAGGGCATTATTCCAAAAATGAAGCTGACGCAAATTTTATATGGAACACACCATAGGAAACAATCATGATTTAATTCTTACCATTAAAAACTTCATGGATTCCACGAAAATGTTTATTTACCATCCAACCTGTTGATAAGGATGCAAACACCTAGATGAAGAGGCCACACAAATATCATCTTGATCCAAGGCTTTTGTGGCCCCATGAGAAGTTTTTAATGGTTAAATGCCACTGTTTCCTGTAAAAATGGTCCATACGGGATTTGGAGTTGCTTCATTTTTTAGATTATGCCCTAAAATGAGCTTTTAACATGGATGGACGGTGTGGATGTAGCCACATACATCTCAGTGGGCCCATAGTTTGAGGTCCCACCCACCTCGGTGTATCCAGGGTCTCACCTAATCCGCTCCCCCCAAACCGGGTGGGATCGCGTGCCACCCCACTTGGATATACCTAGAGATGGATGTCGAAGGGCTGGATGGGGCGCACTGTGATGTATATGTTTTATCCACACCGTCCATTCATTTTTTCATATCATTTTAAGGGAATAAGACAAAAAATAAGCCAGATCAAAGGCTTTAGTGGGCCACACTACAAGAAATATTGGGAGTTGGGTGCCTACCATAAAATTTTCTTAGGGCCATATGAGCCTCTAATCAAGCTAATTTTTGTGTTTTCCTTTCATCCAGATTTGTGTGACCTTATCAAGAGGTTAGATGACAAATAAACTTTGCAGTGGACCCTAAGAAGGTTTTAACGGTAGTCCTTCGATTCCCACTACTTTTTATAGTGTGGTCGACTTGAGCTTTGGATGTGCCTCATTTTTTGAGATCATGCTCTAGGATGAGATAGAAAGGTTGGTGGGCGGTGTGGATCTAACACAAATTATAGTGGGCCCAAGGAAGTGTCACACGTTAAAAGTTGGGTGATGTATTGTGCAAAGGAGAAAGCTGAGGGCAATTTTGAATTTTTCAAAAAGAATGCATTCTGGATTCAGCATTAAGCCAGGCCTCCATTGCTGTAAAAAAATAATAATAATAAATAAATAAATAAATATCAGCAATTATTATGGAGCGCTTTCCACGTTCGGTGTTAACAAACAACACTAAACGTAGAATGATTTTCGAACTCCGCATTAAGTAAAAATTCCAAGCGTTACCAAACAGGCCCTTCAGAGTTTTTAGATCAAACTGATTTATGAGGAATTTCTTCATCTAGGTTATTAACACCAGATGAACAGGTTAGATGGAACAGATTATTGTGAGCTCCCCCCACACAGATATGATTGATGTCCCATTACAATTGTTTACTTTTGGGTGGCCCCACACCCGATGGGTGTTGGGTATTCCCTCTATGGCATGTCTTGCAAACCACTTCCAGTCTCCACGTGTCATGACATTCGATCACAGAAAAAGCAAAATAGAATGTCATGTGTTGGTGGTGAAAGAATACACATCCCACAACTGTCAATAATAATAATAATAAAATAGATTGAAAATATTAATAATAATAATAATAATAATAATAATAATAAAGAAGAGCTTGTGCACAGGCTATTAGAACATGGTTGATGCCAAAGCAATGGTTTAACAATCAGTTGGATCGAATCCAATTCCTCCCCATTCTGCCTGGGAAGCTCCATAGTGCACCATCATTTTCAACAGGCCTGATAATCACATCAAAGGATCTTGATAATCCACGTCTATCTCCATATCTATAGATGCATGCTTCATTCCATCGATAGTTAGGGGGACCAAATAGCTTTCAAGGGCACTGCAGAGTATGGGAGAGTGGTGGCATATGCTTAATCTTTGAGTTAGATCCATGATCTTAATCACCGCCCCAAGGCTTCACTGCCAAAAGTAATTAGGCCGTCCAATGGGACCCGCAATCTAATTACTTCCTGCCATTCAATGCATTTGATACACTCTTGGAGAAAACAGTTTAGATGAGTGATTGCTTTTGCAAACCAAGATACGGAGAATTGAACATTTTCAGTCCATAGCCCCTTAACAAGCCAAGGAATCCTTCCCTAACATATGGTACTAGCTCCTGTAGACCAAGAGATGCTAGTAAGGCAGTGGCAGCAGGCTTTAGTTTTACATACCATAGATCTGATTAGGCAGAGGACGTAGATTCACCGCATGGCTTCTTGGCATGCTGCGCAGTGGTCCACTTCCATCGCCGATAGCTCTTTTTGATGTCACAAGCAAGTTCCCATTACCAACCTAAATCCTGGTGGAACAGTACACAATTTGGAGTATTTATATGCTGACAGTAACATAGATATAAAGGATGTAAGGAAAATGTGTGATCCCCTCAACTTACAGACACCTGTCCAGAGACCCGCATGAAATTGGACCGCGGCCTTCTCTGATATGTACAAACAGCCTCGACTCTGTAGCCCGAAAAGAAGAGTAGGAGGAAGAAAGAAGAAGAAGAAAAAGATGACTTGTGGATTTTGTGTGGTTATGAACAAATGGAGGGGCTCTTATCAATCTCACAGTTGATGCTCAATGATCCCAGTATACGCTGACAATGCCATGGAGTGATGGTGATCAATGTACAAGGCACACGTCCCTCTATGGATTCAAGTGTCAGGAAAGCCACCAAAGAGCAGCAGCGACGTGCTGACATGATTGTGCCTCTCAGGCAGGAGCTGGTCTTTCTTCGGAGCAGAATTTGCAGTATCTTCCTTTCTGGAGAAAGGGAAAGCAAGGGAGAGAGAAAGAGAAGCTGACACGTCATCACACCCATCATCTTTCATAGGATCTTGAAGCTTGCTTTGGTTGCTTTTCTCATCCACCAATGGCACAAACAAAGGCAAGATCCCCCGTTTCGATGGTTTCTTTACATCCCCCAATGCAAGTTCGAGATTTGGGAGGTCAGAATCAGGCAAGTCCTCATCGTCTGACGAAACTATATGACATGGTATGGAGTCGCCGGATATTAAGTCTCTAACAGGACCTGAATTCACCGGAAATAAGTACCTTTCGGTTGTTCTGGAGCTCTTGGAGACAATGGTGTTGTCATCAGCACAATGTCCTTTCTGCTCCTCCTTTAGGATGCTAGAGTCCAGCTCAATTATTTCAGGAGAAAATCCATCCCTCAAAATCTGTTCATGAGAACCTGTCCTCATTTTCTTCCTTTGCTTTTCTCCATCAACCAGAACACAATCGGTCATCTCTTTGTGCACCATCGCTTCACTAGTCTTCATCGACGTTTCACCAGAAGCTTCTGAGATTGTCTCGGAAGAAATTGAGTGTGAGCGTTTCCTGCCAGCCCTCACTTCCCAGGTGCTCTCTTCTTGCTTTGTTTGCTCCCTCCAAACATCCACCTCCAAGGAAGTTACAGAATGCATCAATTTCTCCTTGTCCGAGTCCACTTCCTCCTGATCTCTGCCACCCACAGCAGCTACTTCTGGAACATGAGTTGTGACTGGAAGTATCTTGGATGAGACAGATGAAGTATCTTGTCTGTCTCGTGAGCCTGAAGCTAGGCCTGCTTGTCTGCCATTAGAACTGTCTGAGCACATTGGCGCTGCTTTACCTTTACTAAGAACACTTTGCACAGCTGCTGCTTGAACAGAAGGTTCGAGCCTCACATCCATTCCGCTTTGGGAATCTCTATAAACTTCTTTCTACACGCAGAATGCAAACAAACGAGTGAATGATTGAAGGATACAAGAATTGCAGTTGATAAGTAGGATGCACCCAAGACTGATGAAAAACAGACACACTTGCTCCAAGCTGCTGCTGCTTGCAGTGAAGCAGAGATGAAATTTGGGTAAATGTCCCCAAAACGAGTACTAAAATGCACTTGCCACAAAATTATCACAGGAAAACTAATAGGGTATCCATGCAATAGACAGATATACACACAGGGAAGACACCTCCAGACATGCCAACATTGCCAGTTTGTTGAGATTCCATTTGTTCACTGGGTGGGACCTACCGTGTAAACATGGTGGCCTAATAATCAGAACAGTCTAATATAGGGTGGGGCTACTCTTACAGCTTGTAACCTTAAAAAATGCAATTGGTCTATGCCCAATGAATACTATGTGCGTAGAAGAGATTTGGAATCAGTGGACCACCTCATCATTCAGTGTGATGTAGCATGGCTCATTGGGGTCACTTTCTTCTGTTTGTTTGAAATCAATTGGGTCCAATTGGGTCCTCCCAGGATCGACTATGGAGCTCATGGATCATTGGAATGGCAGGGCCCTTCGAGCCTCGGGGTAAGATTATGTGGAAAATGTTCTGGGGAATTTGGATGGAAAGAAACAAGAATATTGAAGACGGCGTTGTAAGGAAATAAACAAAAGAATATTTGAAGACAGTATGGATTCTGGCAAGCCTAGTTGACAAGATGGTATCATTGGAAAGTTGGGTAGTGCCTCAGATGTTTTGGAGGGGTCCCAATGTGATCTTCTCTGTAAATGCAAAGGAGTTACAGTCATAGATGTGCCTTGACGTGTCCCCATTAAAGTAGGGCATGCCTCCCTCGTGCGGCCATTGGAGGCTGAATGTGGATGGGAGTTCCTTGTGCCAACCCAAGTGCATCAGGAGTCAAGTATTAAAGGACAAGAACGTGTCATCAAATTTAACCTTCTTGGGGCCTGCAGTGACCAGAAATTCGAATAGGGCAAAATCGTCAGCTACTAAATTGGGGTGGCAATCTTTGCTGATCGAGTTGATCACTCATGGATTTAGGTACGATTTCAGAGTGCGAGTTACCTAGGCACCGAAATTGGTATAACTCGACCAACTCGGTCCCCTTTTTTGTGGTGACTCCCATCATTTTGGACCAAATCGATATAACTCGGATGATATCAAGTCATATCAGATGATATTTAAAACCATTTGGTAGGCCATTGATGGTTGAAGGAGACTTGGCGTCTGTAATTGCTTCAGTGTTGGGAGGTGTAGTGGATTTATCTCTTGTTTTAGATGACCTAAAGTTATAAAAAAGAAAAAAAGAAAAAAAGAAAGATGAAAAGAGGTCTACCAAGAATATACTTTCATTAAATTCCTAAGGCCTAGAGGATGATTGTATTGCTGAGCTCCAGCAAAGGAAGGAGGTCCATAGATCTACACTTTGGATAGGGTGGATTCTTATCCATTCATGCATTGGTAGTGCGGTGAAGCCATCTGACAGAAAACCTCTGAAAATCAAACTCCATGTTAGCTTCAGGATGAGATTGATTTAGATGCTTACATTGAATAAGAGATTAGAATCTGAAAGAAAGCAGCAAGTTGCAGTGACTTGTCACTTCACTTCTCCAATATTTTTGTGTGCTCAAACACCAGCAAAGAGAGAGCAAAGCCGAGGAAAAATTGGAAGAATCTCATTTGTTGGCTCGCAGAAACAAAAGGAATTGCTTTTGTTCAGCCGAATACCAGTACTCCTTTATTTGTGATACATAAATGTATATGTATGTACAATGGCTTATCGATTAAGCAAAGTTCCACTCTAACAAAGACTTGTAACAAAAGGTAACTACCTAATAATAAGATAAACCTGACTTAACACATGAGAAATATGGGCCATATAGCTGTGCAGCCCACCTAATGGATATAGATGTGGGCCGTACAGCCCACTTAGCACCTCTTGTCTATTCTTTAGATAAACTAGATTAGGACTTAAGGTGAATTTTTGCTTTCGTTACTTAAGGGTGTTTTTCACTTGCTTATTATTAATATAAATAGGAGGCCCTTCAATATGTGTGTGTGTATGTGTGTGTGTGTGTGTGTGTGTGAGAGAGAGAGAGAGGGAGAGAGAGAGAGAGAGGAGAGAGAGAGAGATGCTCAGCTGCGCACTAGTTCTCATGATAACTTTTTGAGAACTCATTTCCAGTGATATGAGCCAAAATCTGAACCGTTCAACTGATGCCGCACCCCATGAAACCCTAAGGGCCCAACTTTTATCCTGATCCAAAAATCTGGTGGGCCATGGCAAAAGGAAATAGTTTCCTCACTTGATTTGCCTCTCTTTCATCATGGCCCACCAGAGTTTTGGATCAAGGTAAAAGTTGGTCCCTACGGGTTTCATGGGGTGCTGCATTAGGTGGACGGTTCAGATTTTGAGCTCATATCACCATAAATGAGTTCCCAAAAAGTTCTCACGAGAACTCTTGTGAACTGGGGCGTAGCTGAACATTCCTCTCTCTCTCTCTCTCTCTCTCTCTCTCTCTCTCTCTCTCTCTCTCTGTGTGTGTGTGTGTGTGTGTGTGTGTGAGATACCCGTTCATAAGGTTACAACATAGAGGATGTAGGGAAAAACCAAATATCTAGTCATCCAAGTCTTTGGTGGGTTGCAAAAAGATTTCAATGGCGTGCATCCTATCCTACTGTTTCCTGCGGTGTGGCCCACTCGAGTTTTGGATGGGCCTAATTTATGGGAGAAGTCTTATAATGATCTCTCACAAATGATCAACATGGTGGATTTCAAGATAACATCATGATGGACCCCATAGGTATTTATGTCACACCCACTGCCTCAGCATTCAGAGCAGATGACGCATGCCGGTATAATAGGGTGAATCGCCGTAGCATTACTCTTCAACTGTATAGACTTTAGAAGACTATGGCTTGACCTAGATTTAGTTTCACACATGTTGGATCAAATGTGGGGCCCACCAAGTGATATAACACTATTTAGACCATCCAATTGCAAATACAAGGCTCATATGGTAACTGAAACTATTGCTTAGGCCTACGGTCAGATTTGATGGCCAGACCTGCCAATTCTGCTGGCTGTGGGATCCACTTGAGTAATCAGATGTCTTCCTCCACCACCCTTAGTATAATCTCACATTAGAGTAAGCCATCGTTATACCAAATGGAGCTCATCTCCTGTGTGCCCAGCTGGTTATTGTAGATGGTCTTTTCGGACCCTCTACTTGAGGTACCACATTGGCTCTTGGGGGTTAGATGAGATACCTAGACATGTGATTTTAGTGAAATATGAAAGAAAGAAAAGGGGGTTGAAAAAAGATACTAACCATGTAAGCAAGACGTCTTAAGAACCTACTAATTTAGTGCGCTAGATATTCTTGTTATAAACAACTGAAGATCTACTTAAGCAGGTGTGCAGGATTTGTAGGAGAAATTATTTTTAACAATAAAACTAACACATATACACCCCAAAAAAAATGACCATATGACTCACTGGACATAATATTTTGCTGATACATTTGGAAACCATTCGCTGCCTGTTGCAGTAGACGGTCAAGACTGATAGTCTTGTCCACTGTTGCTGGAAATGCTATTCCAACTGCTGCCTAATATCCCCTTGACACTAGTCCATGTACATAGGGTACCTAATGACAGGACCTCTTCACCTACCCACAAATCTTCCCAAAATCGCAATCCCCATTCCCACTCAATACCTAATCCCCCATCACCTGTACCCGCAAACTATGCAACGCCATATTTAGAAGTTTCTCATCTTTCTTACCTATCTGTTTCCATAGCCTAGACAGGAAAAGACACAAGCAACAGATACATTCACATGAAGATGTAGAAAAATAGACTCGTAGAAGAAAAAAAAAAAAAACTCAGAATCTAAAACATCCGCAATGTGGGAATGGCAGTAATTTTTTTAAAAAAAAAAAAAAGAAAAGAAAAGAAAATGACGAGAAATTAATGAATCCATGACATGTGATTATGCCCTGAATTGAACTGGACATCCTTGGAATCTCCATAATTGATGATGTGACTTATCAAACTTGAAATGGAAGAAACACAATTGCCATTTCCTTTGATCGTTTTGCATCTTTTTTATTTTTTATTTTTTCCAATTTCGAGGAGCTGTTGCCCCTCCATTTAAAATGTTCCACAACAATAACACAAGTTCGCTATAGTACATGCATTCAAATGTAAAATTGTTAACTATTGGCTCAGACTCATATGTGGCGTACCCATTGATAAGGATTCTAAAGTAATCCAAGAAATTGATAGCAAAATGCCAATTAGATCTTGAGCATGCTGGCAAGAAAATGAACAGCTTACCAAAGAGGTACATTTGCTTTTCACTTCTGAGCACAACTGCGGACTTTTCATCGGAATCTTCGATGAAGAACAGGTCTCACATAAACTTGTCATCTGATTAACACTCGCCGATGGATGAAATCCATGAATTAAACATGAGGCGTTCTTCTCAGATGAATGTGTGTCATCAACTGCTGACTCTTTGAGTTCATGAAAAGTGGGTCTCTGATCAGGAGTTGAACCTGTTACGTAAGTATTGCCATCCCCTCTCCCAGAAGACGATAAACACGAAGTGTTCTTGTCAGATGAATGTGTGTCATCAACTGCTGACTCTTTGAGTTCATGAAAAGTGGACCTTGGATGAAGAGTTGATCCTGTTATGTAAGTATTACCATCCCCTTCACCAGAAGACGATAAAAACGGCAAATCCACAGAAGTAGATTTGATTACTTCTGGTGCTTTGGGTGATCTGAGGTTGGACAATTCCTGATCCATATGCCCATAAGAACATATGTTCTGGGACATAGCAGCCTCAGTCATGGCAGGGCGGGCCAAATCTTGGGCCAAAGGGTCCAGATCCGAACTAGCTCCACAGATCTTCTTTTGAGAACCAGGATTCAATTTTGAGCAATCTGTACTCCTTACTTTGAATACGGCCCAAAGGAAAAATAATCTATTCCAACCTGCAAAAAGCAAAATACATCTTTTAACATGGATTTCTCTCAAATATATGCACAGTTAGAAATCAGATTCAAAGTGCAAGGAAGTGCATTCATGTTCATATGTCTGTAGACATGTTCAGTAAATGGAAAGGACAAACATGTAGTGCAGTATAATATATATATAAAGTACAAGGTAATGCATGAATGTGCAAAATATCATTCTTACGCTGGGATTTCTCAGGGAGCTGGTTTGATGGAAATATGAGAAGCTCAATTCCCTCAAAGTTCCCTTTAAGAGCCAAATCATTCTTTAGCATATTTTCTAACAACTTCTTGTAATTCCTTTCGTAACTGTTCCATGGAAAACATAAAGCAAAATTGAAGAAGTGCATCAGCATACAAAAGCTGCTACTTCAGCTTAAAAAGGGAAAAGAAAAAGGTAAAAAGCACATGAACAAACCTATCCATATCTTTAGCGAAGAGGTAGAGAGCAATGTTATCTTCAGTGGCACAGTCGTGCTGGAATTGAATTGGCCATGAGCTCAATCGGTGAACTTCCTCCAACTGGAGTTT
Source organism: Magnolia sinica (assembly GCF_029962835.1). Classification (NCBI taxonomy): domain Eukaryota; kingdom Viridiplantae; phylum Streptophyta; class Magnoliopsida; order Magnoliales; family Magnoliaceae; genus Magnolia; species Magnolia sinica. The sequence goes on along the minus strand of NC_080578.1, from coordinate 8,826,182 downwards.
ACAAGGGAACTTCTTCACTACTTCAAAAACTTTCAGTGATGCACAAGTTGACAGGTGTGCTTGAATCCCATCACAGAAGTCAGGAATTCTTCCACTTCTCTGCACCTCAATGCCGCCCCTGCGGCAGTGGAACTCAGCATATCATGCATTCCAAAAGTGAAAAGCAAGAAAAACAGCATAGTGTGACTGAATTGACATGCCCGCTAATAAATTACAACTCAAAACTTCAAACAAAGAGAAAGGAGGATCATACTGCCATATGTAATCATACTCCGGAATGGCTGAAATTCTGAAAGGGTTGGCAAGTGTAGGAGCTTGATTTGGCAAATTTATCATGTAAGGCTTTGGTTTAGTTGCATCCAAAAGAGGACCATTCAAGTTCTCTTCTCTGGAAGCACATGCTATTTCTTTCAAATATGCAGTTTGTTGATTAGAATTGATAGTAGATGCAGCTGCAGTTCCACGAGAATCAGCAGTGGAGCTCCTCAAAGCCTCTTGCTCATCAAATGTGCCTTCTGGGGAAAAATTCCTCAAACAGCTTGAAGAACTTGATAATTGATCTTTAGAAGCTACTTCAAAGCTCAAATCAGTACTTGACAAAGATAATTCCTCTGATTGATCAGGCAATCTATTACTTTTATGTAGCCTAGTCTTTGTCATGGCTGCTTCTACAGCATCTTTCCACTTGTTGCTTTTGTGGGTCACCTCCCTTGAACTTCTCACAGCAGAAGCCTTGAGAGCAGAAACACGAAGGCTCACAGCTGGACAAAATTGTAGAGTATGACCCACTTCATTACATCTTTGGCATCGAACATGTTTACTTGCAGTTCCAGATGAAACATTCTGCCCAGACAAGCTGAAAGAGGAAGGCTCCTTGCTTTTTCTATCTTGGTTTGTGGATTCCTGTGATCGAAGCAAGCCATCTTGCAAAGTTACATCGCGACCACCACACAATCCATCAGCTGCACGAGAAAAAACTGTTGTGTCTTCCTTAGGGCCAACTTGGCATGGCTTTTGTCCCTCAGAACTGTACTTCCCATTTGAAGATGGAACAGCAAAACCACTGGATAAGCATGATGGCTGCTTCTTCACTACACCACATTCATCGAAGACCCAATAGCAGAAATAAGCAACACCATGAGAATAAAAACAGTAAGGGTTGAATGATAAATAACGAAAGCAGGTATTAGCAATAACAGCCCAAAAAGGAACTGCTTTATACCTGGAGTAGTTGGATTTTCTGATCCTCTTTTAGCAGGGAAAGTAGCAGGGTCAGATGGAGTGTTTAATTTCCTGTCGTGGCGTGCAGCCTTTGGATCACGCGAATTGTTCATGGAGCCAAGCAATGACATACTTTCATCATGGAACATGCTCTTTGGACTGGCCATTGGTGATGAACTAACCAATGAGCAATCCAATTTAAAAGAATTCTTCCTCTCTATTAGATTATGTTCTTTTGATTGCTTCAAGCCTCTTGGATCCTCAGCACGAGATAAATTTGGAGATTGCAATTTAGTTCTTGATTCATTGGCATTTGAGTGGCCTGAGCTTGTGGTTTTGAATGACATAGATCTGTCAATACTTCTATTCAATTTCTCCTTTCTTGTGCTACTTATAGAAGATTGTCTTTCCATTTTTTTCTTTTGAGCAACATCTTCAAATATCTGTTTTACTTTTGGTTTCAAGCTTGAGTTGTTGAAAGTAGCTGACTTAGAAAGTACACCTATGAATGACGGCAGAGTTGGAGCATTAGAAAGGATCTCGACAATCTGCATTGCTGCCATCTTTTGAACAAAATAAGATGCTGAGGCAAAACTGAGGTATGTGATCTTACCTCGAGGTGACTGAAGGAGTGCTTGCATCCTGGATGAGTTAGGACCTGGAGAAGTAAGGGAGCGGGGAACCTCTTGAGAACTGTTGCCCGAGCGACTTGCAGATGAAGGTAACAAATGGCCCGGCTTGACTTTCCCCACATCGAAGTTCTTGAATGAATTCTCTCGAGACAGTGCAGGTCTTCTGCCAGGGCTGGTAGTCCCTGGTGATCCAGTGCTCATTTCAATGGCCTGTCTTTTTGACACTGAAGGAACTTCCAGATTATCTGCTAGTCTTTTAGCAGACAGCTGTGGACTTGTGGCTACTTTTACAGCTTGGTTTCCCTCTGTTTCCTGAGATTTGATATCCAACTTAGAGAGAAGCTTAGGATTGAAGGTGCCTCCATGGTTTTGATTTTTTTCATTTGAGGATGGTGCTTTTATAGTTGCTGATGTCCCCTCCACTTTATCCACATTTTGGGTTTCAGCATCCTCCTTCAGGAGGCATTCTTCACATAGCCAATCACCTTCTGGAAGTTCATCGAGCATTATTCTCATGCAATAGCTGATTGAAAGTAAACAGAACATTGTTGTGTTACCTTACAGGGAAAAAAAATCAATAAATGGACCTAAACTAGGTGCTAAGGGTTATTATCCAGTTTTCAAAATTAAAGATTTAGCATGGCCTACGTGTGCTCTGCGCCATCACTGCATCTGCTACAAATAGCAAGCATCTCCTCCCGGCCTGTATCTCCACATATATCACAGACCTTTACCTGTTTAAAGATGCAACAGGCAAAAAAAGATTATCAGATACAGAGTTGTCATGAAATGAATGTTCCAAAAACAAATGAAGCAGCCATTATATGCATGTATCTGAAGTGTCGTAGGGACAACAGAATTGTATCAAATCACTTTCATCATATAATTATTTATTCAATTGGTTAGACAGAAATTCTACTTTTGAGGATACATGCAACTATATATTTTTTTTCCAAATTTGCAGGGAGACATCATGCTTAATTATGAATGCTTAGCTTCTTGTGATCCAATGGCTTCTGTTATGACTACAGCAGCAACAGCTTGACCTTCAAATCTTTCAAGGAAGATTCTTTGAGTGACATCAGAGAAGGGTGTAAAATATCGCTTTTCTTAGAAAGTTGCAACAGACAAACTTGAACATCCATAAATTTCATTTTAAAACAAAAACACAGATAAACAGCATTTTTTTTTCTTTTTTTTCTTTTTTACATAGGTTTCATAGGAGATGCAAGAAACATTTCGGGCAGAAAAGCACGCATAATAGATAACATGGGGCAAGAAGGACCTCAAAATACTCCCACTGGGTGTGCTGGATATTCCAGAAGGTATGTTGGACATTCACATGTTATTTCACGATGTCCCCATGATCTAATTTGTAGAACGTACGTGTTAAGCCACTTACCAACACAAGCTTATCAAAGAATTTCTCAGCGGCTCAACAGAAAGCTATGCCAATGGTACTGGTAGATGGTGATATGTTTGGATATAATAAATGATGTAAGGTCAGACAAATTTTCACCACATTATATTATTGTGTGCTTATGGGATCTCCAAATGTACCAATTGATTCAAACAAATATGAAGGTGTATAAGCTTCAGGCACTCATGAACTCTTTTGGAAAAACAATGAACCAGCTCTATTTATCTTTCACAAAAATGAACCAGCTACATTTGGCTCCCACTGCTTCACGTGCTTGATTAAACATCAACTTTCTCATTGTGACAGTTTCATTTAGTGTTGACTTGGATCGTCAACCACTTTTCTATGTTCAGTATGAATGAACTAAAAAGAGAGAACCTCTACTAGAGCAAAGAGGTAGACAGAGCACAGAAAGTGCATTGATCTACCAGCTTGAGCCCCATGCTTGAAATCAATTAGATTTATGAGACTTCAGAAATAATATACATAAAGACAATTAATACTCACATCATCCTCTAGAATGTCTGATCCAGAATTTTCACACTCTGCGATGGGCTGAGATTGTGGAGGTTGTTCCTGCATATCAGAAACTTCCAAAGAGGCACTTGACTTTCCAGATTGCTGCTTATTATCTGAACATTTTATAGACTTCATTGGTGGGTTACCATCCTTGTGGCCTCCAGTTTCAGTGGATGAAGAAAAACTACGTTTGATGAGACTTGCTTTACTACCTTCAATTTTTGGAACGATAGTAACAGGTGGAAGTCCACCAGATTTCTGGCCATCAACAGCCTTACTTGTCGGAGGTTCTGCCAATGAAGAATCAGTGTGTTCTATGGAGCATTCAGGAGTCTCTGCCATAAGCTGGGAACTTGAATTGTCTTCCAAATCTTTAGAATCTCCACGAGAAAATAATGAATTGCCTCTTTGAGAAAGAGAATGTGGAAGCTGCAATTTTGGTGAATTATTGTGTGCATTGACATTATTTGAGGGTGGAAATCCCAATGGGTCAGACTTGTTGGAAATATCTGCAGTTTCTGAAGTAATACCAGAACATTTTTTCTGAAGAGACTCTTTAGTTGTTGTACCATGCTGGCTTTCTTCTGTTTCACAAAGAAAATCAGTCAGACAACCGGGAGTAGTTTAAAAGTGAATCCTTTTCAAAGACTGTCACTAGAAAGATAATAGTTGAAGAACTAAATGACACATCCTTCTGATCTAGCTAATTCCAATATTACCAACTGATGTTTCTGTACCTTTAGCTCCAGTAACACATGATATGTTATCACCATGACATTCTAATCCGTGCTGCTCCTCATGCCGTCCTGAGGTTCTTTGAGAAGCAATATCACGTCCTCCATTAAGGAGCACATCTTGCACAGTGGTTTTACTTGATGACAACTTTGGGAGCATCTCAACATCTTCAAACCCATCAGGCGCATCACAGGTCCTCGTAGTCGCTTTGCTTTGAGCATTTTCACACAATGAATCATGACTTGAACTGGCACTGACTAAGTTACTGGCTTCGCTAGCTGTACGTTGCCTGCCATCACATGCTCTGTTCTTGGAAAGTGGTACCATATCAGCATCATCTGAAAACTCACCCTCAATCTTTGATTCCATTACTGATATAGTTTGGTTCAAATGCATACAAGATGAGCAAGGAGTGGCACAAACGTTACACGTTCCAGATTCCAATCTCATATGAAAATTCTCATTAATGGCACCCTTAACAATTCTTTTTTCAGATGGCGATCCTTCCTGCTGACAAAAAAAAAATGAAGAAGAAGCAATAAAGATCAAATTTGGAGAAGATAATGAGATAAAAGAGAGAATATAATATCATGTGCTTCTCAACTGCTGCTATACAAATGTCTAACAATACAAATCAGTAATTTAGTAACTATAACCCCAAAATGACCACTTTTGATATCTTGGGTCAATAATTCATGAGTAGAGAGATTGATAAAGATGTTGTCCAATTCCAGCTCGGCGGGGAAAATGGAGATGTGCCTCTAGAGTTTTATGTGATTGTCATGTAACACTCAAACTGGAAGGAAATTTTACCATGCATAATGGGACAGAATGTTGGGCAGTCACGGTCACGGAACATGTTCATAGGATGAGCGTGTAGCTGAAATGAGGATGTTGAGATGGATGAATGGCAAGACAAGGAAGGATAAAATTATAAATGAATCCATTTATGGGAAATTAGGAGTAACTCCAATCGTAAGACGAGCGAAATGAGATTTAGATGGTTTGGTCATGTGCAACAGAGACCAACAACTGCGCCCATTAGGAGTTAGTTGGTACAAGTTGAAGACTCTAAAAGAGCAAGGGAAAGGCCTGACAGGACGTGAGTGGAGGTAGTAAGAAAAGACTTGATGGCCTATGGTCTAACTGAAGTTATGGACCTTAATAGAGTGGAATGACGGAAAAGGATTCATGTAGCCAACCCAGTTAGTTGGGATAAGGCTTAGATGACGACGACGACGATGATGATGATGATAACCATATTTTTCCAAAGTAGCCTTGAGATCTATCAATTGAAATTTTAATACTTGAAAATTACGATACACTAAACAGGAGTAGAAGTGAAACTACATCAGAGCATAGTTGCATGAAAGGTGAAGCGGCAACAAATTCGGGTGCGGGAGTGGGGAAGCAAAATGTTAGCAAGCATAAGCACTCAGGAAGTGGAAGCGGGAGCATCACCTGGCTAGAAGGATTGTGAAACTAAGTTGATCAGAGTCTTCCTTTAAGATATAAGTGCAAATGGGATATGACTTTACTACCAACGGATAACCAAATGCTGATAGATACTTAACATATCCTCCCATGTCTCCAAAGACATCCATACGAGGCATCTTTTTAATCACATGCAAAATAAATCAGTTCGAGCAGCAAAAAAAGAAAAAATACCATGGATATGCAGTGCGTTGATATGTGTGCGGGTGCTGCGCATGTGTATTGACAGTTGAGGGTATATTGGTATTAACATGAAATTTCTGCTCCCAAGCATCCTTGAACCATAAGGACATTTTGGATGACCAGAATGTTGACATGTCGGCTAACTTTTGTTTTAATCAATTATAAAAAAAAAAAAATTATTGAGAAAAATCCCAGTGGGCTAAAGAGAAGAACGATCCATCAGGCAATGGATAAGAATCCCCTGTACAAAGAGAAGATTGACAGGCTCCACCCTTTGCAAGAGAATCAGCTGACAGCTTACACTTATCCACCCTAGGAACATGGTGAAAGCTCATATAGAATGTGTGGGAAAACAACCTAATGCTGTTGCAAATAGAAGCTAGATTCAATATGCAGGACTAATTCCAGACACCCAGGTGATCACATTTTGAGTATCCACCTCCACTACTAAGGACTCATCCACCCAACAAGCAAAAATTTCCAATCCAAAGTTGATGACAAGCAGTTCTGCCTGATTAGAAGAACTGGAGCTGGCCAGCCAGCCTGACCTAAACAAAATTTGATCGAGGTTCGTCTCTTAACACGCCTCCAATACGGAACACCCTGGATTGCCTAAGGAAGTCATGTCAACATTTAGCTTCCACCGACCATGGGGAGGGGCTGTCCACTGGCCACTACTAAGAGACAGCCTCCAGAAGTCATTGATAACTCTCCTAACAGACAGGGGGAAGGGGACACATTGACCGAGCTTCTTTTTTTTTTTTTAATAGTACACGCGGACTAAGCCTGCCATATGGCCATGCCTACAAGTAATCTCATTTATTCATTCAAAAATAAAAGGAAAAATAAAAAGAAAGGAAGAAAAATCACAAGTGTAGACACAGTGACAAGCACTCCACCTCATTGACTACATGTGATCCCCAGCCTGTATGAAGCATGCCACAGAATTTTCCATCTATCATCTATGGGATTTCACTCTCAATGCCTATACAAACTCAAGTTATGACAAACTCTTCAATTTAGCAATACAACCAAGCTACTTCTTTTTTTCTTTTTTGAAAGGTGGTGATTTTATAAAAATGAAGAAAAAGCAAGGCAAGGCAATTACAACCCCAACCAAGAGCCGGACACAGGAGAACACTTGGCAAGGGCCTTTATATTGGAGGCCCTTCCAATTACATCCGACTTAGCCCATCTGAAAACCTCAGCAACCTGCCCACTCTTATATTGTAAACATCTATTGTTCCTCTCCTTCCAAAGGGCCCAAAATACTGCCACCATAACCATCCTCAAAAGAATCTTCCCTCTTTTGCCTACACCCCCGTGCAGGACTTAAAAAACTAATAAAATAAAATAAAACCTCTATTGACACTGGCATTACCCAGGAAACATTAAACAGACCCAAGAACACATCCCACAAATCCCCCGCAAAGGCACAATGAAAAGATGGTTAACCAACTCTGTGTTTTTCATACAAATTATGCATATATTAGGAATCACCATCCTCCTTTTTAGGAGGTTTTCTACCACCAAGCTTATTATTAATATTTACATCAGTATCATTTACTTCTGTTTTACAACTTGTTAGACCTTTGCTGTCATTTTGATTAGATTGAACAGTGTTCTTCTTTCTAATAATTAACAGGTACGCTTCAATAAGAAAGAAAAGGGGAAAACCAAGTGCTCGGTGTTAGTGGAACACTATCTTTGTTGGGGCGATTTGCCAAACAAAACTGCATAAACATGGTTGGGCATGTCTTACGCTGCAAACGCTCATATAACTAGGGAAGGAGACCTATACTGTATTGAATACAAATATGCGACATGTTCAAGACTGCTTTGTTATGACAAACGAATGATTTACAAACTAGGGCAATAAGATGGTGAAATCTTGATAGTGGATCACTGATGACAGATACATAAGCAGCTCTTGATTTAGGATCACAGATTGAATCAATGGCAATATAAAGAACACATATATTAGGAACCTGAAAATCCTGACAGATACATAAGCAGCTCTTGATTTAGGATCACAGATTGAATCAATGGCAATATAAAGAACACATATATTAGGAACCTGAAAATCCGCCTTACCTTAACTGTCCGAACGCCATGGTCGGTCTCCTCCACAGGCCCTTGTATACGGCATCTCCCTCTCAAGACTGGAGTGATCTAAAATCAGGTTAAAAAACCACAAACATTAAAAGACAATCAATACCTGCAAAAACAAAATGCAGATTCTGAAAACATAAAATGGGACTTCCTCCACTTCACTAGCAAACAGACCCAACAAAAACTCGATTCAATTAAAAATACTACTAAGATATCGAATGAGAAGGGTCTGATTCAAGTACAAGAAATTTCAGCGAATCCGAATCCGTAGCCAGATCGAAGATAAGGAAACTGAGAAAATCCGATCGGAGACCACATCAAAGAATCGAAAACACAACCAGTCAACAGAAACTCTAGTAAGAACACCGGGCGGAATCGGAAACCCTAATTAGAGAAGAAAGGCAGCATAATTACATGCCTCAGGTCCCCGAATCTTGCCGGTAAGATCGTAGAGCTCTTTCAAGGCCCGGTCCCGGTGCTTTGGCATCATCGAACGGACGGCAGATTGTAGTCGTCGTCGTCGTCGTCGTCGTTGTCGAGTGAATGACCGGATTCGAAGCGGAAGAAAAGCTACGTTTTCACAGGCGTAGGATTTCTCAGTGAAATCTCTGTACTTGAAATTCAGTGCATGTGAGATAAGAGAAGAGGATAAATACGGTAGGAGGCATGCGCAGAGGAAGAGGGTAAAAGCTAACGTGGATTGGCGATGCGCAGAGGCTTAACGTGCGCTTCAAATGGTGGAAATTGCAGTGGATCTCATGGTAAATTGGGAATACGAGAATCCATGGGGAAGAAGGGACGACGGAGTAGCGAAGCGCGTTGCAGTTGCTGCTGAAAGACTCTCTCTCTCTCTCTGTCTCTCTCTGTCTCTCTCTCTATTTTGAGGAAAATGAGTAATTTCCTTCGCTTTTTTGGGATTTTTGTTTACGGGAGCGCGGATTCCGTGTTTAAAACTCTTTTTCTGTGGTTAGCTAGGAAAATCAGCGTTCCATCCACACGTTTGCATTCGCGCGTGCGGCATTGCACATGCGCCTGCGAGGCGATCGTGTGGCTTCCTTTCGGTGAAAAAGACGGGCAATGCCTTGAAGGAAAAAAAAAAGACGAGCAGTGACACGTGGATTCACGTGAGTTTTCTTGCGTAGGCAACCGAGGATAACCGCTAACCTCGGTATTGAATTCGTGATGGTGGAATATTTTTCACGAGGGCGCTCCAGTGCACTCGTGCGACTGCACTCCTCATGCCCTCTTGGCTCACGTGTATTAGTGTCGCACACGTGCTCGAGATACTGAACCGTTCATCAGGCGGGAAACACTGTCTAGTTGGCCTGTCTCGGAAATGAGGTTGATCTGCTCGCTATAGGAGCTGCATGTGTCCAAAAAAAAAATGGACGGTTAATAACTTACCAAAAGTCGATGTGGGGTCCACTGGATGATCTGATTGTATGCGATTCTTAGTCCAGGATTTTGGATGGTGGGACACCTGACGAACTGATTGGATCTCACACAAGTGTGCCGTGTTGGGATGTTAGAGCACATCAACGGCATTTGGTAACTGTCTCTTTCTCTCTTTACCGGAGGATACGCAAGGGAAGTTGATGGATCGGGTCCGCCCGAAGTTCTGCTGACCAGACCCGCTTTTCTTAGATGGGCCCGAGTGCTACAAACCGATCTGATCCACCCGTATATTATCAATGATCTGGCTAGATTTTCTTGACTGACTCAAAGTCCAAAACAAAATAATAAAACAAAAACTCATTTTTGGACAAAATTACCCTTGATATTAGTTTTTGATTGTCTCAGTAGCTTTGATTATGAGAGGACATCAGAGGAATTTAGTCTTCACAGTGTACAAAGTCGTCATTTAAAATTTTTAACCCTTTGGGAAATAATATTGGTTTTTGGACGATTCTTGAGCGTCCGTTGTGGAAGCATAGGAGAGGGATGTATTCTTCACATTGAGGGCAAAATCCTCATTTAAAAAAGGTAGCCCTTCACAAAAGGACGGTCTAGATATTTTTCCAGCCAATACAGTGGCTTGGATTCTAAAAAATTGTTGCTCTCTTCTTTGCATATGTAGCCTATCTACTTTTTCTCCTGGTTTGGTGTGGCCCGCACGGAAGTGTAAGAATATTCAGGTAGCCCGAGGGGCATAAGATAACAGAGAATGTACAATAACAACTCTCTAAAGTCATCAGGACATGCTTGTGTTGGCTTACGATAGAATGTCATTTAAAAAGCTGGGTAGATCTACAACTAAAGCGCAGGCCAGCGTACGACACCCCTTCCATCCCACCTTGCCTTCTCTCTTTTTCTATCACTCTTCCTTTGCATGTGTCATGCCCTTAATATATGCATTCATCAAAGGCTTGTTTGTTTTTAAATTTATGCTATATAAGTGTAAATGAGTAAAGATGACTTCACACACCTAACTAAAAGAGAGAGAATTACAAGGTCATTAGGTCTTGAAAACGCAGGCATAAATGCATTATAATTAGAGCTACACTTGCAAAAATTATAGGGGGCGACTATTATGCATCTATTTGATTCACGTTGTCCATCCATGAGATATATCCAAAGCTCAAATAAACCACACCATAAGAAATGAGAGTAATTAAGTAGTTATTGTTGAAAGTCGAAATAAGCTTATGACTTACATGGATGTGTACTTAATAGGGCTGAAAGTTGGGCAGGTTCAACCTGACCGACCCGTGACCAACCCGACATTGGGTGGAGCTCGGGCAGGATGTATCGATTTCGATCTTAGGCTTGGGCTATACAAACACCAACCCGATAAAACTTGGGTCGGCCTCGGGTTGAGGTCTTGGGTTGCCCAACCCAACCCAACCCCAATCAATATATAAGTTACTAATAAATTATAATAGTGTGGATCATTTGTGTTGAAGAAGGCATAAGAAATTCTAGTGTTGTTGGGTCTCATTGGTCCACATCATTTTTGATGACTTACGCAAATAAGATCTGTCAGATTTTTCTCTCCCAAATAGATTGCATCTACACAACATGACTTTTAAAGAAATAGTTGTCTTATATTTTAACTTGTTTGTTTAGAAAAAAATGAAGTCATATACAATAAATAACTACATATATAATTAAAAAAATTATAGATACAAAAAATAAGACATGTATTGAAATATAATAGACTAATGTAATAATGAAAATATTATCATGTATCCACCCGACCGAGCCCGCTTAAGTTGAGCTTGGGTCGAGAATTCCCAGCCCGAGGTTAGGTTGGGTTGGGTTAGGGTTGAGGTACAAGAACCTTGGGTTGGGGTAGGGTTGAGCACCAACTCGACCCAACCTGCCTGACTTTTAGCCCTCTATTTATCATCGAACTTGTTCATAAGGTCACGTGGACAAAGATGATAGGTAAACACAAATACCAACTTGATCCAAAACTTTTAACTCCGAAAAGAATTGAATGGTAGTCATTCAATTCTCCTTATTTCCTATGTGTAGAGGTGTACACAAGTTGAACTGAGTCGTGCTTGGTATAGCTCAACTTGGCTCGGCCACTTGTTGACCCCAGCTTGAACTTGGCTCAGTTCGGTCCTCAACCCTGACTGGCCAGCTTAGCTTGGTTCAGTCAACAGCTCGGGCTAGTTCTAGCCAAGTTCATGCGAAGATCGAGATGAGCTTGCTTGTGCGGCATTTTCACAAGCACATCGTCTACACCTTCAAAATCTCACTGTATATAAAACAACAATAATGGTTTTACAAATATTTTATTAAATACCTTATAATCAACATAAAAATTAAAAAAAAAAGGTATTTGTTTCATATACGTACCTTCTTTGCCACCAACCACACTTCATTGAGTCATTTCATCAAACACTTGGTGATCAACAACAATATCAAAGTAATCGAGTCACCAAGCTGAATCAATTCCAATTCGATTTGATCCGAGTCGAGTCGGGCTCGGGCAAGCTCGAACTCGGTTTGAAATTTTTTCGAGCTCAAGAAATCAGCTCAACTTGGCTCGAACTCAATTTTGAACTGAGTCAAATCGAGCTTTTTCAAGTCCAGTCGAGTAAGCTACCGAGCTAACTTTGCTCATGTACAGCCCTACCTGTGTGATGCAATCCACTTGAGTTTTAGATTTACTTCATTTTTTGGCTCATGCTCTAAAATGATGAGGTAAAATAAATGGACAAATGATGAGGTAAAATAAATGGACGGCATGGATCAAATACATACATAACAGTGGGCCCCATAAATCTTAGTGGGTAAAAATCTTCTTTCATCCACTTTAACATAGAACCGTCCCAAACATGCCTACCTTATGTATAATGTAAATTGAAAAAACAAACACATTCTAAGTGAGTTGGTCAGGTTGCGCTTGCGTTTAAGCTCCATATTTCATTCTTAAACTTAAGTTGGGCAGTGCTATTTTGGGTTGGGTGGGTGAGCTGACTCAAGCATGATTTGGAGGAGTTTTACATATTGATTTGTTCACCACTAAAAGAGGGTCACATCGCCTCTTGTATCAGGGTGTTTCAGGCCAATGAAGCCATAATCATATGGTCCATTGACTAAGCTAACACGTATCGATACATACCGGCATCTAAGATATATCGAACCTTGAACACAATTTCAACTAAATGGGTTGGGTTGAGTTTGGCTTGAGGTTGGTGAGTTTTAAGTGGGCCTATAAATGGGGAATTCTAAGGACATATATAGCTATCCATCTCTCTCCTTGGGCCGGACTTTAAAAAAGAATAAATAATTATAATAATAATAATCCATTATCCTAAAGAGTCCTCCAACCTGTGGCTAGTGTCATCAAAGCAATCTGATTTTGGGATATGCCCCATCATGCAATGCACGGCTCAGATGTCATAAATATGTGTCATGTGTATGGAAATTAAGTCGTGGGAAGCTTAATAATATCTTAGGTAGTAATGGATGCCATTTATATCTTTTAGATCATAGAAAAGTGCACATATGGTGGTATTTGATTGGGAATGGATTGATTGGTGAACACGTCAGGATTTTATTGAGTAACATACCCCTGTCAAAAATAGAACCATCTACAAGCATGTTTGAAAGTTGTTACATGAATGAATGCTGCAGGTGTGAGTATTACATCATACCACGTCACCACGGATATCCCATGACCAGGTCACCAGGCAATCCATTTCCTCCCCATTCTGCTCTCCCCACCTCTATTGCACCTCAAAGGCTGCGTACTGCCATAAATGTAATTATTTGAAGCTTGAGTTAAGTTCGAGCCGAGTTCGACCAAGGGGCATTTCAACTCGACTCGACTTGAACTTGACTCGACTCGGCTCAATTAATAAATATATTAAATATTAAATATTATATTATATTTTATATATATATATATATATATATATATATATATATATATATATATATATATATTGTATGTGTCCGCGCATATATAAGTTTTAAGTTTAAACTTAAAAATAAAAAAATAAAAAACAAACCCTAGTGTCTCTATCGGACCGCACGCACCACCTTCCCTTTCCCTTTCTTCTCTTTCTATACCCACTGCTAGTCGCACGTCAGTTTTCATTTCAGCTCCAACAATAGTATGATTTCAATCTCTTGAGATCTACTTCTTAGGCGAGAAACCCAAGAAATTCGAGATGGGTTCTTCTTAGATTTGTTAGAGCTTTAAGGAAATCCAAAGATCTAATTGGCAAAGCTTTTCTTCTATCTGTTCTACTCTATTTTTTTCTAAGAATAGATTTTAGATGGAAGAAGATCAAAATAATCATTATCCTAAGAGTTCCAACCTGTGGCTAGTGTCATCAAAGCAATCTGATTTTGGGATATGCCCCATCATGCAATGCACGGCTCAGATGTCATAAATATGTGTCATGTGTATGGAAATTAAGTCGTGGGAAGCTTAATAATATCTTAGGTAGTAATCGATGCCATTTATATCTTTTAGATCATAGAAAAGTGCACATATGGTGGTATTTGATTGGGAATGGATTGATTGGTGAACACGTCAGGATTTTATTGAGTAACATACCCCTGTCAAAAATAGAACCATCTACAAGCATGTTTGAAAGTTGTTACATGAATGAATGCTGCAGGTGTGAGTATTACACCATACCACGTCACCACGGATATCCCATGACCAGGTCACCAGGCAATCCATTTCCTCCCCATTCTGCTCTCCCCACCTCTATTGCACCTCAAAGGCTGCGTACTGCCATAAATGTGGCAAGTGCCAGGCCGTTCATCAGGTGGAACGTACGGTGTACATGCATTAGTAATCTGGTCCTCCAGCATGAATCTGAGTCTTTGGCAATTGCATAATGCAAGCGCTGAAGAAAAATTAGCTTGTATGACTACAGTTCTTCGGGAGGGGAGAAAGCCTGTGGCATGTCAAACGGAACACCATCCTCCGTGGGAACCAGAAGAGGACGTGGTGGGTAAAGCACTCAAGCTTTGTTGACCCGTGTTGTTCATGTGACATATATGCGGACTACCAGATGTGTCACCTAATGTTAGGTTCACCAGTGATTCACGTGTAGCCCACGTTTGGAAATAGTATAAAGGCCATGGTCACCCTCAAATTTGTTTCTTTTGACGTGGCCCACCTAAATCATCAAATGACCTATTTTTTGCTCCTGTCCAAAATTTTGATATAACATCTAATGGTTGTAATGGATTTCATATATTCATCACAATTGGCCCTTAAAAATCAAAGCTGGAAGCCTGTCTCCCAACTTTTTCATTTTGCGTAGCTTAGCTTACCTGAATCACATGTAAGCTTAACTTTTTTTGCCATACACTTCATGTGAAATTATACATCTAATGGTTAAAATGTATCTCACATACATATCATGGTGGGCTGTGAAGGTAGGTGGTGGCAAGGCAGCTGTGGTGGTGATGAGGAGGGATCGAAATTGCTCTGATATCATGTTGATAGCTTGAATGAGAAAAAAAGAGAGAGATGAGTTATGCCCTCAAACCTTTATTTTATTTTATATTAAAATTATAGCAAGCAAAAAGATAATTCAACCCTTATTCAAAAAGAAATATACTAAGAAAAGAAATTCTAATAAACGAATGATAAAGACAAGCTACGTCTCGATGGATGGATGATGTGTCTGTTGCGATCTTTTAACTGCTTCTTTTTCAACAGGTGGGCCCTACCAAAGATCAAGGGTAGGTGTCGTAAAATTTCCTTAATATATCTGGAAAATCTGAGACAGTTGGGAGAGGGGTTGCCATGCTACGGCGTGCAAGATGGGTGTGTAAAATTCAACTTTAAGCCCACCATGATGACTATATGAAATCATTCTCAATCATTAAGTAGCACACCAAAGTTTAGGCTCATGATTTAAAATTCAGGCCCATCTATAATTTAGGTGGGCCACACCAAGGAAAATAGTTGGGAGTACTGGGGTTGCCTTATGCATTGTTTCTAATCATGTGGTCTAACTAAATCACGGATGGATGTGATTTTTAATTTCCTAGCCTAAGATGGAGTGAAGCACCCGGTGGTTGAAGTGTTACATAAACATCACGGTGGGACCCATGCAAGCCGCTGACACTTTGTTAGCACGGTGGACCTGAGGTACTCTTGGTATGTTAGTTAAATTAATGAGATTGAGATTTACTTTAGAAAACGTATCAAAATATAATTTTTATATTAAGCAGATAGCTTTTTATTAATTTTTTACAATTACAACTATAGAAATACGTGGTGGAATGATATTTCTCTAAGGCGGCGTTTGGTTCGACCTTATTCAATGAAGAGAAACGCTACCATGCTCTTAGAGCACTACAAGTAACAGCAATTTTCGTTGCATTGGGTTGCTAAAATATTTCAATCAATCGATCTGAACTCTCGGTTAAGTTCAGAACACATTTCATCATTCTCTTCTAAAAATTGTACGGATAAGATGACCTAATTCATCCTTGATTTAGCCTTTTTGTCTATAGCCACCCTTTTCCGTGCAGGGATGGCATGATTAAGATTGGCTAATAAAAGTAATTCTTTAGAATCATAAGCAAGAGATGGTGGGCCCTACAAAAATAGATGGATCATAGTACTGATTAAACCTATATTGTGTAAATGATATTGACCGTCCATATTAAAAGCTATAAATCAAATGGTTAAGATTCGTCAAATCAGTGTGATGTTTGCATGATAGTTCATGAAACATGCACCCAATGAACAGTCTAGATCAATGGATTAAACCATCAAAGTATTTTAGGATAGCGTTGGACCATATCTCTACGACGAAAAACATGAAAGTGTGCACGGAGCGATTAATCACAAAATATCACGATATTTCATAACATTTGGTGCAACACGCAACATAAATAAAATGTAAGATGATTCGCAAAAGCCTTTTTCAAGAACTTCCAGCGATGGGAAGCTACTTGGGGCGCACTTGATGTTTGTGCAAAATCCATCCCGTCCATCCATTTTAACAGACCATGTTAAGATATTGGCAAAAAAATAATGCAAATCCAAAACTTAAGTGGACCAAACGATAAGAAAAGGTGGGTTGGTAGATGCCTATAGTTGATAACTACCTGGGGTCCACCGTAATGTTTATATGCCATCCATACCGTTCACAACGTCATTTCTACTAGGATGAGCTAAAATAAGGACATTAGCCTGGTCCAAAACTTCTATGCTGCACAAATGTTTCAACAGTGGACGTTCAATTCTCTTTCCTGGGGTCCACGGTCCACTTGAATTTTAGATTTGCATTATTTTTGGATCCATCCTAACATGATCTGTAAAAACAGATGGAGCTAGTGGATTTCTAACAAATATCATGTTGGGCCCACCTAACTTTCCGTCGCAGTCCATGTTGAATTGAGGAAAGAGAGAAAAGCACATGAACGGTAGGAATGAAACGGGACTTTTGTAATATTTTCATGAGATCTAGTGTTCTGACTAATAGCAGATTTGTTTTAGATATTTCCACTGTTCTGATTCTGATGCCATTAGCATAAGGAAAAGAGGGGGAAAAAAAAAAAAAAAACCAATACTCTGGCACACGGCCATACTCAGCACTTTAGAAGTTAATCATAAATTGCATCTTAACAACACGTAGTTCAAATTAGGCTGCTCAAACAATGAATCTTAATTTAGATGTATCATAAACCAAAAATCATGAATATTTTATCATTTGGTCATCGGATGTATAAGATGAAAAATATCCAACGGTTCTATTTCAACAAACGAACTTGTCCTCGAATCAAAGGCCAGTATTATTAAGCAATCTGATTTTTAAGAGTGGGGCTCAAGAACAGCAATCTACATTATTTTGAGTTATAATATGTAAAGCTTCCGAGTGCCTGTGTATGAAGGCGCATGCAGTACCAGAGTATCAAATAACTGGTGGAAAATGTCTATTTTACTAATTAATGACCACGAGGTTTCTTTTGACTTTTATATATATTATTTTTAAGATTGAGAAACCATTTAATTGCCGTCTTTTCTGAGCAAATTAATACAAATTGGCCGTCTCCCATCAGAAAAATCGTGAAGTGATCACATGCATCATATCCCATGCATGTGGACTGGAATACCCTACAATGGGCAAAATACCCATTCTTATGGGGCCACCATGTTGTATATGTAAAATCCACTCCGTCCATCAGGTGCTTTCTTCGATTCTGGGCCTTAAAACAAATCAGCGACCTTCGAAAATCAGGTGGGCCACACCACAGGGAACAGTGCAATGGGTTGACAACCACTGGTTTGTGTGTGGGTCCACCATGGTGTGTATCTTCCGGAAGCGGATTGCTTACTAAGTAACTCATTACTATTAGCGTACCGAGTAAACTCTGTAAATTTCAGCCTCATTTATGTATTTTATCTCCTCCGTCCATCAATTTTATCTAATAATTTTATTACTTGAACCAAAAAATGTGGTATATCCAAATGTTAAATAGACCGCACCACAGGAAACAGTGTGAATTGAGCATCTACCATTCGTGAGCTACAGAAGTTTTGTATCAAGCTCATATTTGTGCTTTCCCTTCATCCATGTCCGTAAGATCTTCCGAACAGGTTGCATGACAAGTAAATATAACGGTGAGGCCAAGAAAATTTCCAACGGTGAAAGTCATTATTCCCATTGTTTCCTGTGTTATGATCCACTTGAGCTTTGGACATGCTTAAATTTAGGGCCCAACTCATTAAATGATCTGAAAAAACGGATGGACGGCATGGATAAACCACATACATTCACGGTGGGCCCAACTAAGTTTACTCGATACAATAGCAGCCTACGAGTAACTCGGTACGCAATCCGATTTCGTATCTTACATCAAACCCATTAACCGGGTGTAACTTACCAGATGAAGTGAAAATACAAAAGTCAGCCAGATCCGAATACCACGCTGTGTGAAGTCAGAGCTCTTATGAGCTGTTTAACAATTTTTTTTTCGTGGTCCATTTATCGGGCAGATATTTAGTGTACACCGTTCAAATAATGGCTATATCCTGATGGACGGAGTGGATTTACATGGCCGCGCATAACTTGGGTGTTGTAGAGGATTCTGGTCTCATATACGTGTGCAGAACCGTCTTTTCCACCCACGTGTCATGTGTGTTGGACGTCCCAGCTCTGCAAACGGGGGCCACACCATCAAATTACTGGAGAGCTGATGATTCAAGTCGTTGCATGGGTGGGGCCCACATAACAAGTGGATCACACTGATTATCTTGCTGGGTGATCTTCATGGGTGTACGGTTAGGATGTCTAACACACGTAACACAATGGTAGAGATGGACAGGCTGCATGTGAAATATCACGTACATTCCATGCACGCCGTAAATCACTTCAATTATTTGCCCCATGCCATGTCCACGTGGAAACGGATTGGCTACTCCCCCTCCACCAGCCAATGGCTGCTGTTCGGTGGTCTGTGGACCCCACCATGACGTATGTGTTTCATCCATGCCGTCGATCTATTTTTGTAGATCATTTTATGGCATTACACCAAAAATGAGTTATATAACAATCTAAAATGGACCACATTATAGGAAACAATGTTTAATGAATGTCGACCAATAAAAATTTTTTAGGGGCCATAAAAGTATTGGATCAAGATGATCTTTTATTTTTCCCTTCATCTGGGTCTTTATGACCTAATAAACAGATTGGATGTCAGATAAACAGTACAGTGGGCCTTAGGAGGATTTAGATGATGGATATCCAATCACTATTGTTTTCTTGTAGTGTGGTCCACCTAAAATTTATATCCTCTAAATTATAGAATAAAGTTCTAAAATGATATTTTAAAATGGATGAACGGAATGGATGAAACACATACATCATGAAGGGGCCCACAGACCACTGAACACCAGCCACGGGGCTGGTGTCAGGGGGAGTAGCCAATCCGTTCCCGTCACACGCGCCTTTGGAAAATCGGGATTTCGGGGAAATCAGAGAAAGCGGGATTTCATTAGACCCGCACTGCCACGTAAGCATACGTTTTCAGCCGCGGATTAGGTGAGACAGAGGTCTACTAGCTTAAGTGACGCCCTGACCATGGAGCCCACCTCCACATATGTGTGGTATTTCCATGCCGTTCATCCGTTTTGCCCAATAATTTTAAGGCATGGCTCCTAAAATGAGACACATCCAAATATCTGATAGACCACACAATAACGATTGGATTACTACCGTTAGAGTTTTTTTTTGGTATAGAAGCAAATAAACATTACAGCGGGCCGTAAGAAGTTTTTTTAAATCGTGGGCGGTTTCAATCACCAACGTTTTCTTGTAGCATGGTCCACCTGAGATTTGGATCTGCCACTATGCCTTAAAATGAGCTGGGAAAATAGATGAACGGCGTAGATATACAACACATACATCTAAGTGGGTCCCATGATCAGGAACTCACCAACGAAGCTGTCAGCCCTGCCTCACCTAATCCGTACCTTCCCGTTTCGTCCGTGCAAGTACCGTAATAAACGGAAACGGATTGGCTACTCCCCCTGCCACCAGCCCCGTGGCTGTGGTCAGTGCTCTGTGGGCCCCACCATGATATATGTATTTCATCCATTCCGTTCATCCATTTTTTAAGATCATTTTAGGTGTTGATGCCAAAATTTAGGGGATATAAATCTCAGATCAATCACACCACAGGAAAACAATAGTGATTGGATATCCATCATTAAAATCCTCCTAAGGCCCACTGTACTGTTTATTTGGTATATGATCTGTTGATTAGGTCATACAGGCCCAGATGAAGGGAAAAAATAAAGATCAGATTGATTCAAAACTTTTATGGCCCCCAAAAGGTTTTTAATGGTTGACGCTCATTGAACACTGTTTCCTTTGATGTGATCCACTTGATATTGGGATATTCCTGATTTTTGGTATCTTAAGATAAAATGATAGGAAAAAATAGATGGACGGAATGGATGAAACAAATACAACATTTTGGGGCCCACAGAGCACCGACTATCAGCCATTGGCTGGTGGCAGGGGAGTAGCCAATCCGTTCCCGTAAAAAACGGGAGCGAGTTAGGTGTAGGGGTGTCAATGGGCTGGCTTGGGCGTGAAATGTCTGAATTTTAAATATTTTGGCCCGACGGCCCGGCCCGAATAGTTCGAAATCGGGGTAGAGACTTACCCATGCTCGGCCCGTTGACAGCCTAGTTAGGTGTGTCCGGACGCAGATTTGGTACTACCCCGCCTATTGCGGGGTTGGATGGAGCAGGCTGGGGCTATGAGGGCCCACGTGATGTACGAGTTTATCCACAACGTCCATCCATTTTAATATATCATTTTAACGTATAAGATGAAAAAATGGCGTAGATCAAAGGCTCAAGTGGACCACACAATAGGAAGCAACAGTGATAATGATGTCTACCATTAAAACCTACCTAGGCCCACAGTGATAAAGGCAAAGCATAAATATCAGCTTATCTAAATTTCTGCTGCTCCTTAAGAGTTTTTAATGGTTGGAATTCAATCCCCTTTGTGTGGTTCAATTGGGCAATAGATATATATTATTTTTAAAATTATACCCTGAAATGATACTGAAAAATGGATGAATGGTGTGGATAAATCCATACATCACTGTAGGCCACTCAAAGACCCAGCCTGTTGGGAGCTGGAAACAGGCTGGAGTGGTACCCCATCCGCATCCGGTGTGACCGGGGTAATATTTAATGGGTGTTGCCCGACCGTCGGGCCCACCTTTATATGTGTTCTATATCCACGCCGTTTACTAATTTTTCTAAGTTCATTGCAGGTGTGGTCCCAAAAATAAGTGGAATCAAATCTCAAGTGGACCACGTCACAGGAGACAGTTGTCATTGAATGCCAACTGTTAAAAATTTCCTACAATCTACATTAATTTTTATTGGCGATCCAACTTGTTGATAACATCACGTAGATGTTATTGCACAGACAACGGTCCTTGAACGCAGACCTGTTGATGAAGTGAAAACATAAATATTAGCTTGATCCAAAACTTTTGTAATTCCTTGGAAGTTTTTAATGGTAGGAATTCATCCCTACCGTGTGGTCCATTTGAGAGTTTGATCTCCTTCATGCTCTAAAATGAGCTTGAAAAACTGATGTACAGCAAGTAAGACATGTAATCCGATTAGGCCAACTGTGATCAATGCATGTGGTCTATCCATGGCATCCATCCATTGCTGGAGGTCATTTTAGGAGATGAGTCCAAAATTGAAGGATATCCAAAGCTAAAGTGGATTGTACCACGGGAAACAATACTGGGACTAATAATTTCCACAGTTGATACCTTCTTAGGGCTACAATGATGTTTATTTACATATGACGTGTTCATAAGATCACACGAACATGGATAAAAGGAAAACACAAATATCAGCTTGATTTATAACTTCCGTAGCCCTCAAGAAAATTTCGACATTAGATGTTTAATTCACACTGTTTCTCTTCTCTGGTGTGGCCTACTCGAGCTAGATAGACGGAGTGGATAAAATACATAAATCACATTGGCCCCTCAGAGTTTACTCAGTATGCAATACACTCAAGTAAAAGACACACATCAAGGGAGGCCGCACAGTCAGGGCAACTCCACTGACGTGTTACCGGGTCACACCTAATCTGCTCCTCTAAAAATCTGGGCTAAACTCCTGTCACAGTTTTGCACTGTTTAGAAATGGTGGTGACTCGGCCTCCTCACATCCAACACTGTTGTCTATTTATCCAGATCATTCCAAATTGTGGTCCATTTTGAACTGATCAATCCTAAGTCCTAACCATCCAATTAAGGAAGGTTAAAAAAGTAAAATAACGAGTGGTCCAAATTTGAAGAGATAATCTGACCGTTAATGCTATCTTCTGTGTAATTTTAAGTTATGCTCCAACTACAGTTGGGCCAGCAATCGGGACAGCTGGATTGCCGCGTTACCATGCCAGGTGTATTCTACAGCTTTCCACTTGCTTAGCAAAGGTTATTAACATGGGAAGAACTTACTCGGCTGCACTTGTGTGGGGTCTTTTAAGTAATTTATACTATGATGATGTGATGATCTAGAAATTAAGTTTATGTGATCATTAGGTGGGCCACACCATAAAAGATAATATACATTCATTTAAAAATTTATTAATTATTCATGTAACGGTTCATATGAATATTTTTTTTTTTCAAAATTCATACGGTAGCTTGCATAATGGTTGAATCATCCTTAATTTTTGGTGTCCACTTTCTATGCGGTGTGACCATTATGGTCTTTGTTTGATTCCGTAGACAAACAATAGTGGGTCCACAAGGGGAGTGGTAGAATAAGCTTCTTCTACAAACGTCACAGAGTATCGTAATCAACCGAGATATTTCAAAGCAACGTGTTTTGGGGTCAAATACTGACACTTACATGACGCTTGTGAGGCCAGCAAAGTCCTACCAGCTCATTTTCATCATGAAATGATCAGATTCCGGGGCTTGCAGTACGACCGGCCCCATTTTTCCACAAAAGTTCATGTGTTCAAAAGATACCATCCGCTCAAAAGGTGGGCCAGACCATGGTATCACACGGTACAAAAAATCAGGCAGGTTTAATTACTCATTGAATATTGGACCAGGCCAATGCAGTATAGGCCCCATGTGGCTGGCATGGCATCCTGGTCTAATTTGATAGTCGTCTCCCAGCCATTTGCTGCCACATCCAACCTCACCATGAGCCAGAGCACATGTGCAATTCATCCAAGCGGACAGATGGCATATGCATGGAGGGGCAGTGTGATGCATGGCACCTAGACAGCATGCCCGTTCTTCCCAAGTTCAACCATCCTTCTAATTCACATCGCATTTTTCTACATTCTCCGTCATAATAAGGTTAGAGGTATGTTCTAGAGAGAGTCATATGAATTTCTAATGCAAAATAGTGTCCTCGTATAGTCCTTAACTTCAATGGGAGCCACCCATTCTATTTCCATTAATCTTGAGCGTCCATCATGCCTCGGGTGGTTCCTTGTGTATTGTTAACCTACCAATGCACTAAGTTATACCATTGGTTGTTCATTGATATTGACACTGTGCTCTGTTGTATGTGCGGATGGTTTTCATCTCTAGTGATTGTGAAGGTGTGGACTGTGGACCACCTATCCTTTTAGACCGTCCATGGTATTAAAAAAAAGAAGGTTGTATTAGGGCATTTTTACTTCTAGGAACGTTTACATGGTCCTATTACCACGTTCATTAGTGGTCGTATTGAGTTATTATGTGGCCCATCTCATGGGATTATGAGATCCAGCCTGATCAATAGGTTCTCCTAGCATGAAGATCACCTGGTACAAAATCAGGCCAGTCCAATCGTCCAGTTTCTCGGACACAAACTTTTGATATTTTGGGTAATTGTCCTTTTTTTTATGGTGTGGCCCACCTGATGGTTGGATTTTACTGATTTTTGTGTGGGTTAATCTTCAACAGTAGAGTGAGCACATTGGACAGGTTGGATGTAGTATGTGCACGTGATGTGGGTCCATGCCATTGACAATATTAGTGGCATCAGTACCATATGTAAGCGTTCCACATAAGCTAAAACTTTTCGCTGCGATGCATTAATTATCAAGTACGAAATCTCCATACACAGTGTATATATGTGTACGAGATGAGATGTATGAAAGGTCATGCCATTCACTTGGGCTCCTAATGTTGAAAGGTCAATGTTGCATATGCATATGATTAATATCATCTCAAGATAAAGATCCCAAAGGATAGAATTTGTTCAACATGTAGTAGAATTTTCTTTCTAAGTGTAAAGAAGATTAATATTTTATATTTGTAAAATTACAGTTGCATTGTGAAAACGGTAACTTATGTATTTAACTAAAAATAACAAAAAATATACAAAAGAAGTGGGAGATCCGTATGAAAGATGGAGGGATCTTAACAGATACGTACATATGTTAACAAAATAGAATATATTAATGTAAAAGATTATCCTAATTTACTCTAACATCTTGAAACTTAATATACAAGGAAATGAGTAACTTGAGTTTGAAAGGTATAGTACGTAATTATTCAAAAGTAAAAGAAACATTTAATAATGATGTGATAATAAAACAATGCATATTATTAGGCAAGCATGCATGCTTGAGCTCTTCACATTTAAACAATTGACACTTTTAATAAATGATGGATGATCGAATGACATTTTTGGTAGATGGAATTTTGACCATTACTCTTTTGGTGGATACATACTTTCTATGGTTGGGAGTTCAATTATTGCCCTTTTTCCATAATAAAGAAAAAATAAGTTTATTTTATACACCCGGCGTAAAATATAAGTCTAGTCCATACATTTGGCATAATAACAAGTGTGTCCATAGACCTGGCATAATAACAACCTCAATTCAAACGCTTAACATAATAACTAGTCTAGTCCAAATTGTCTGGTACAAACACCTTACATAGTAATAGATCTTGTCCAAAAACCTGACAAAATAATAAGTCCAACACAAATGTTTGACACAAATATAAAATACATTTTCTCAAAAGACTTGGTATGAGAAAGATACGTTGATGAATGTATACAAAATATATAATTGATCAATGTCTATGAGGTTAATGAGACAAGGCAAGTGCACTATCGAAAATGCTTATGCGGAGCATCAAAACTGATGCATCCAAGGAGCATCATAGGAGATAAAAACATGATTTGATAGGTAGATCTGATTAGAAGAAGAGACTACTTGCAGCGGATAATGATCGAACAACATTATGATCGAATTTAATGGTTGTTGGTTCAGGAGAAGAGAGGATTTTAGGTTCTAAGCTGCTGTATTAGATATCAGAATGCAATAGGGTTGAATTTGTCAAGAGTGTGGGGCTAACTTGGGTGTAGGATGTCAAATGTATTTTGATGGCGTTGTTGAAGAAGTCTATGCAAGGGTTCGATCACTTTAAGAGAGGTTTTATTAAAAACATGCAAGATGGATTGCCAGAGTAGCAACAATAATGCTAGGGGTAATTTGGATGGTGGTAAATGGTTTAAGTTATAAATGATTTACTGTAGGTTATAAATTATTTACAACTTGTCTATTTGGATTTTAGTTAAATAATTTATAGTATTTTGATAACATGTAAATAAAATTATGCAAGTTGGTAGGCCACGTGGGTTATTTGTACGGAAACTTAGCGAAGCTAAGTAATGAATGACTATGTCCGCGGGAAGGGGGAGGGGGTGAATAAAACCACTTAAAATTTTACCAATTAAAAATTCAATTGCCTATTAAACTAAGTCAATTAATACTAAGGCTTCTAAGCTAATAGTGGGTCTAATTACATAGACTACATATGATATTCCAATTTAAACAACTAGTATATAATTCATAGTGTATATGTGTGTGAGATGTACTAATTATTCAATTCTCATTATTCATCTAATCATGTATACATATAATTTAACCAAACAATATTTAAATAAGTAGAATTAAAAATATGCTCAAATGATAATCTCAAACACAACCATACTCTACTCCCAGTGAACGTACTTTCTTTGAATATATCGTTTTTCATCATCAAATATTTTCAACAGGTTTACTTCTAATCTTTACAGCCCTATTCAAGGACATAAGTCCTACACAAGAACTTAACGTACACTTCCGTCGGAGGTCCTTTCAGAGACTTAATTAGTTTTCTATCAGCTAACCAACAACCTTGGTCCTATTCCAAAGACCTATGTTTAGATCTTCTTAATACCCTCACAAATACTAACATATATGCACTTATGTCCAGTGAATTCGGCCCGATTCTAGATCCTAAACAAGAATATATTCGAGTTTATGTTATAAATTCTTACCTTCAATCTTACACAAGAAAAGAGAGTATGAACTTATACACGATACTTGTTGAATTGAGTCCCTTTGACGCGTCATGTTTAAGTTACTTTTTCAAAGCTCTCTCATAGTTGAATTTACTCCTCAATTGCTCATACGTTTATTGATGCTAATGGTTCATTTCCACAAATAAACACCTTACATGCGATGCTATATTTGAAGTGACCAAGGTGATGAAAGATCTTGTTGGTAAATCAGTTTGCTAACAAATGAAACCTTAATTGTTTATTAGCAAATGAAAAAGGAAAAAAATGTGGTAAATTATTTATAATTAGTAAATGATTTACAAGCATTTTAGGGCATCCAAACGTAAGTTGTAAATGATTTACAACTTGCCTCATTTACCATCATCCAAACGACCCCTTTGGTTTGGAGCAGTTTACAATGATGGTAACCAATAACAACAACAATGAGATCTGTCGAGTTAAAATGCAGTGGGTTAACCATTGCTGTGATGTGAGTCCATCGTCGTTAGAAGAAATGAATGGGGGAGATGTAGTGGTGCTACCCAGTCCAATAATGATGTCGTTGCTAAAGATAATAAGGAATGTAAAGAGATAAAATTAAAGCGAGAATTTTACCATAGTTCTAATGGCGTTAAATTGCAAGAGACTATATTATGAAATCTGTAAAATTATTTATTTCTCTAAAAAAAAAAAGACTATATAGAAGATATGAAAAATCTGTGTGAGATGTACAGAGAATGTAGCAAATAGACATACTAACAAGAGAGGAATAGTATCTTAATCTAAAATAACATCCTAATTCATTCTAATAATATTTAAATATTATGTTAACCTATCATGATGTGAGCGAATGAGAGGTTCTTTTCAAAATCCTTACCCAGGTAGCTTTTTGACATCAGATGATGCGCTTGGATCACCCCACATCGGCCAAATATAGTAATGGACGCAGTTGATAGGCATTGGTTTCAGGCCATGCCTTAAACCTTGAGGTGCATGTTGGATACGGTGATTTCTGCAAATCCAAAACCGTATGCATATCTTATGAGCAAGCTGTTAGATTAGATTTTTTTCTAAGATCAGATTGCTAGTTGTGTAGATTTCTTTCTAAATTTTTCTGGATTATTTTTTTCTTTCTTTAGCTACCCCTAGGATGAATCTAGACAGGGATAGTTTAGTAATTTCACACAATAAGAAAGCATATAAATAGGTAACAGTGTAATACGATTTTTAATTCAATTCCAATACAGCAGTTCAAGGCTCTTCTTCTTCTTTCAGTTTTTAAAGCTTTCTGATTTTTGTGGTGGCTACAGCCACTCGTCAGCAAAAGGTGGGGTTTACAACCCAACAAAGTGGTATTAAAGCTACTGATCCTTGGGCCTCTTCAGCCGTGAGAGCCTCATTAGCCGTGAGAAGGAGCTGCTGATCCTTGGGCCTCATCAGCCGTAAGAAGGAGGTCCTGTACCTCTACCAGTTTTAGGTGTCTGCAATTGCCCAACAACAAAACCAGCAAGAAAAGTTTCAAAAAAAGGAGCTTCCCAGTAAAAAGTTTTCTAGCAAGTTTTCAGCTACAACAAATTTTTTTTTTTCCAAATCTGTTTTTTCAAAAATCAGATTGCAAAAAGAAAATCTGTTTTTCAAAAAAAACTGTTTTAAAAAAATCAGATTGCAAAAAAAATCTGTTTTTTTTTTTAAAAAAAAAATCTGTTTTTTTTTTTAACTGTTTTAAAAAAAATCAGATTGCAGCAGAGAAAAAAACCTGTTTTAAAAAAAATCAGATTGAAAAAATCTGTTTTCAAAAAAAAAATCAAGACTCCACCGTTTCAGCCAAGAATCTGTTCACGACTCCACTGTTTCAGCCAAAAAAATAAAATTAACCATTTTTTTAAAAATAGGAAAAGATGGCCAGCACCATCCAACCGTAGGTTCCTAAGTTATCAAAGGACAACCATGAAAAATGGTGCATCCAAATGAAGGCATTGTTCGGGTCACAAGAACTATGGGAGATCGTCACCGATGGGTATGAAGAACCCACTATGGAAGAAGAAGCCACCTTCACCAATGAAGAAAAGATCGCTCTAAAAAATTAAAGGAAGAGAGACAATAAGGCTTTGTTTCTCCTCTATCAAGAGTTGGATGAATCCACCTTCGAAAAGATTGCTGAAGCAATATCAAGCAAGCAAGCACGGGATACCCTTAGCACCATCTTCAAGGGTGTAGATCGAGTGAAGCAGGTTCGCCTTCAAACATTAAAAGCCGAGTTTGAAGTGACTCACATGAAGGAAGGTGAGAATATTACTGATTATTTTTCACGTTTGCTTGTAATTGTCAATAATTTGAAAAGAAATGGTGAAAAGATTGAAGATGTCCGAGTTATTGAAAAGATACTTCGATCCCTCACAACCAAGTTTGAGCATGTGGTTGTGGCGATTGAAGAATCAAAAGATATTGAGAAACTCTCTATTGAGGAGTTAATGTGATCGTTGCAAGTTTATGAGCAACGAATGCAGAAGAATACCAGTTCCATGTCGATGGAACAAGCTTTAGAGTCAAGATTGACTCTGAATAATAACAATGGTAGACGTGGAAGTTCACAACGTGGTGGACATTTTGCTAACAATCGAGCAAGAGGCAGAGGGCGCGGATACCAACAAAGCCATTGCCAAAACTAGTGAAAAAATACCAATTTCCGTGGAAGAGGAAATGGTAGAGGTAGATCTATGCGTGGACGAGGAAGTACAAAGAACATCCAATGCTATAACTGCAACAAGCTTGGCCACTATGCATCTGATTGCTGGAGCAAGCCGGTGACTCAAGACGAGTTATCCAACTATGTTGAAGCATCAGGTCATGAACAAGAAAGCTCCACACTTCTCCTTGCACAAGAGAAAGGTAGTGATCAGCAGGACGTATGGTATCTCGACACGGGTGCAAGTAATCACATGTGTGGCGACAAGAAACTCTTTATAGAACTCACAGAAGGAGTTCATGGCGATATAACGTTTGGAGACTCATCAAAAATACCTATGAAAGGTAAAGGTAAAATCCAAATCTTTCAGAAGAATGGTGTTCCAAACTATATCTCCAATGTGTACTATGTGCCTAACATGAAAAGTAACATACTGAGTCTCGAACAACTCCTCGAAAAAGGGTATGTCATACACATGGAGAACTCTTTTCTTTCCATTAGAGATATGCATAGATGTTTGATTGTAAGAGTCCAGATGACGAAGAATCGTATGTTTCCTCTCCATATAAACACAATGCTTGAGAAGTGTTTTTATGGAAAAGCAAAGAATGATTCCTGGATGCGGCATTTTCGGTTTGGCCATTTAAATTTCAGTGGCCTGAAACTTCTGTCCTCATCAAGCATGGTCCATGGCTTGCCTACTATTGAAGCTCCAGAACATGTGTGTGAGGCATGCACACTTGGGAAACAACAAAGGAACTCCTTTCCAAGTGGAGTATCCCGAAGAGCAAGAGAACCATTGCAGTTGGTTCACACTGATATCTGTGGACCATTAGATCCAATCTCTCTTGGAGGTAATAAATACTTTATTACCTTCATTGACGATTTCAGTAGAAAATTATGGGTGTATATAATCAAAGAGAAGTCTGCTGCTTTTACTATTTTTAAAAATTTTAAGGCCCTTATTGAAAAAGAAAGTGGTCTTAAAATCAAAACCCTTCGATCTGACAGAAGTGGGGAGTAAACCTCAAATGTTTTTTGAGAATATTGCAGGGAACATGACATTAAGCAACAACATACTACAGCGTATACACCACAACAAAATGGAATTGTGAAACGGAAGAACTGCACCATCCTCGATATGACAAGAACCATGCTGAAGGAGAAAAGTCTGCTAAAGAATTTCTGGGCAGAGGCAGTTGCATATACTGCCTATCTGCTCAATAGGTGTCCGACTAAGAGTGTTAGATTCCAAACACCGCAAGAAGCATGGAGTGGATACAAGCCGAGAGTGACACACCTTAAGATCTATGGGTGTGTCGCCTACGCTCAAGTTCCAGAAGCAAGAAGGAAAAAGCTTGATGATCATGGTGAGAAGTGCATCTTCATCGGCTACAGCGAAGAGTCAAAGGCATACAAGCTCTACAACTCACTAACCAATAAGCTGGTGGTGAGTAAAGATGTGGTATTTTGTGAGGAAGAAGTATGGAAATGGAACGAGGGAAACTCAGCTAAAGAAAAGCAAGTCGAGGTTGAAGAATACGAAGAAGAGAGACATGAGAAGCAAGAGCAGACACCCACATCACCCCCTTCGGATCGCAGAAGTCCAGGAGTACGCTCCATCTCTTCTGGAAGTACTTCATCAAATCAGAATTCATCCAGCACATCTTCATCCGGTTCTCCTTCACCCTTGGCTCTTATTAAAATGAGAAGCCTCAACGACATCTATGCAGAAACTGAGGAAGTAAATTTACTCTGCTTGTATGCGGACCACGAGCCTCTCACATTTGAGGAGGTTATGAATGAAGAATGTTGGAGAAATGCTATGGAAGAAGAGATTCATACCATCGAGAAGAATCGAACATAGGAGTTGACCTCACTCCCCAAAAGCCAGAAGACCATTGGTCTCAAATGGGTGTACAAAATCAAGTGGAATGCCGATGGTAAGATCGAACGATATAAGGCAAGGCTCGTAGCAAAAGGCTATAAACAGAAATATGGGGTAGACTATGAAGAAGTTTTCGCCCCAGTTGCTCGTCTTGACACTGTAAGAATGATTATCTCCCTTGCAGCTCATCACAGTTGGATGATCTACCAACTGGATATGAAATCCGCATTCCTAAATGGGGTACTCGAAGAAGAACTATACGTTGATCAGCTTGAAGGCTTTGTCATGCAAGGGGAGGAACACAAGGTGTATCGGCTGAAGAAAGCCCTGTATGGGTTGAAGCAAGCTCCCTGTGCTTGGAATACACGGATCGATGGTTATCTTCAAGAGAATGGTTTCGTCAAATGTCCGTATGAACATGTCATCTACGCAAAAAAGAATGCCCGTGGTGATATGCTTATCGCTTGTTTATATGTTGATGATCTGCTGTTCACTGGGAACAGCCAAGCGATGTTTGAAGAATTCAAGCTGGCTATGTTTAAAAAATTCGAGATGACTGATGGTGGATTGATGTCTTTTTTCTTGGGCATTGAAGTGAAGCAACAAGTCGACGGCATTTACATATTTCAGAAGAAGTACACAAAGGAACTTCTTGAGAAGTTTCAGATGGTCGACTATAAAGCTGTAAATACACCTGTTACAACAGGCCCGAAGCTCACAAAAGATGGAGAAGGAAGAAACGTCGACTCAACCCTATTCAAAAGCCAAATCGGAAGCTTAAGGTACCTCACAATCACAAGGTCAGATATCGTCTACAGTGTTGGGCTTTTAAGCAGGTACATGGAAGCACCAAAAGAATCACACTAGCTAGCTGGAAAAAAAAATCCTCAGGTACATCAAAGGAATAATGGAATTCAGTCTTTTCTATCCATACGATGATAAAACAATGCTGTATGGATACTCAGACAGTGATTAGGGAGGTGACCAAGATGAAAGAAAGAGCACCACTGGCTACGTATTTTATCTTGGAACAACTGCTTTCACATGGAATTCGAAGAAGTAGAGTGTGGTTGCCCTGTCCACATGTGAAGCAGATTACATAGCAGCATCGTCCACCGTCTGTGAGGGAATTTGGTTAAGGAATCTACTGAAGGAGCTAAAGCATCGACAGGAGGAATCTACAGTCATATATGTGGATAACAAGTTGGCAATCGAGCTAGCTAAAAATCCGGTGCAACATGGAAGAAGCAAACACATTGATACCCGATATCATTTTCTGAGAGATCATGTGAAGCAAAAAACGATGAAATTAGAGTATTGTCATACTACAGAACAGGTGCCAGATATTTTCACAAAGGTATTGTCGACTGACGCATTCAAACGACTAAGAACGATGCTCGGAATGAAGTCGGTTTTGGTTTGAAGGGGACTGTTAGATACAGTAATTTCTGCAAATCCAAAACCTGTGCATATCTTATGAGCAAGCTGTTAGATTAGATTTTTTTTCTAAGATCAGATTGCTAGCTGTGTAGATATCTTTTTAGATTTTTCTGGATTATTTTTTCTTTCTTTAGCTACCCCTAGGATGAATCTAGACAGAGATAGTTTAATAATTTCACACAATAAAAAAACCTATAAATAGGCAGCAGTGTAATACGATTTTTAATTCAATTCCAATATAACAGTTCAAGGCTCTTCTTCTTCTTTCAGTTTTTAAAGCTTTCTGATTTTTGTGGTGGCTGCAGCCACTCATCAGCAAAAGGTGGGGTTTACAACCCAACAGAGCATGCGTTCGGTTGCATCAAATTTCATGATATTTTATACTGCCAACCATGAAGTATCATGATATTTGGTGCCAAACGCACCCTTATCTAATTTAAAAGCAGGTTTTATTAAATATTTTATAATGAGCAAAAACAATCTTTATCTTTCTCCCGCATGCAAACAAGACGTATGCATTTCACTACAGTCTTGGATAATAAAAAACAAAGAAGAAACACATCCGCAATTTATAGAATCCAGATCGTCCGTGGTACATAAACATGCCTCATCTGGACCTTTCAATGGTAGAGGGCTGCCTTTGGAGTTTTCTTCACTTATTTAATGCGGTTGCGTGCAAGGAAAAGCTAAGAGTCGATGTAAAAAAGCCCATGACGTACGTTTCATTTTATTTTTACATAAGCTCAATGATCTAGGGACCCAAATGCACGGGGAACTTCCCATGCGAGTAGCATCATTTATACTCCTTGGCATCAAAATCACTCATCTGGACCGTTCATTAGGTATAGAACTTGTTTAATTAGATATCTTGAGAAAATTATACTGATGGTATGCTCTAAATTCTTCCAGTAAGTGCATGCCAAAACGGATGGACAAGATAGTTTGTAAAAGATGGGTCCCATCACGGATGTCCAGGATCATCCATTTGCTATAATGTTTGGATAGTAGTGAAGGCAAAGTGGACTGGACCTAATGGACTGTATTGATAGGTGATGTGAATGCCAACAAGTCCAAGTACAGCTATGTGCACCGGAAGGTTTTCCATACACGTAGCTTCTCTTTACAAAATCAATTTTATCCTATTTCGTTCATAGAACATTCGCGTTGCCTGGAACTTTGTTCACGAGATAATGAGATATAGAATTAACTGGAATCTGGTAAAGCATCAGCTCACAGTGCACGTGGCAGAATGATGCATCGATCGGGTCCGTCCATCTAGTGGGCCTCATCACGGATGGCTTATGATTAAAAAATCATGCACATTAGATCACCCTACAATCCCATCAATTAATATCGTTCAATGTCACCGTTGAATATTTGGATGTTGACTGCATGGTGACCCAACAAGGCTTAGCTAGGTTGTGGGTGGTGTTGGGACTAGGTGTCCTTGTCAAAGGTGGAAGCGGATTGGCTGGTGTACCACACACCAGCTATATATCTGCTATAGGTACATGTCGTGCGAGGCAAGCACCGACGCTCTTCCAGCTCCGACTTGTACAAACGGTTCAAAGGATATCAAAGTTACATGGGCCTCGTAGTGATGTATTTATTATATCTATATGGTTCATCTATTTTTGGAGATTATCTTAGAGCATTATCCAAAAAATGAATCATATCCAAAGATCATCTGGACCACACCACTAATAGTAGGGGAGATAATAATTTTCACCGTTAAAATATTTGTAAGGCCCACCATAATGTTTATTTTCCATCCAATTTGTTAATAAGGTCACAAAGACCCAAATGAGGAGGATTTATTTTTATTTTTTTATTGATCCAAAACTTCATAGACCTCAAAAAGGGTTTCAATGGTAGACGTTCAATTTCTTACTGCTTTTTTCATCGTGGTCTACTTGATAGTTAGATTTGTCTTATTTTTTGTCTCAAGCCTTAAGAAAAGCTGACCAAATAGATGGACAATTTGGATATAACACATACCTTTTGATAAGACTCACATAACTTGTTGATGGCAATACAACACCTATATGGCTGGTGTGAAGTACACCGACAAATCTACTACCATCAAAGGTAGGGCTAAATTTATGACCTAAAAACTTTCAAACATGCTTTGAAGTAGAAGCGCTAGACCAAACACTAGCTATATAACTGCTATAGGTACATATCGATACTCGTCAAGCTTTGAGTTGTACGAACGATTTAAAGGAGATTAAAGTTACATGGCCCTATGGTGATGTATTTATTATATCTACACCGTTCATTTATTTTTAGGGCATATTTGGCCGGACCAATCCCATAAGATTAGGAGGGATAGAATGGATTTTACGGTAACGATGGTGGTGTCAGTGTTTGTCCCTTGATCCCATGGGTTTGGGATAGCCCATGGGATATACAGCAGCCTGTTTGGACCGTCCCAAATGAATGAGTTTGCATCTACACTGCTTCTTGTGGTGTACCCCACTCGCTGTTTTATATTTGCCTTAAAATAGGTTTATGGCTAAATGTAGGCCAGTGAAAATGATGGACGGAGTGGATATCTCAATGATATCTTGGTAGGCCCAACATAGAGGTGAAAATTCACATCCTCGGATTGACAGAATCCATGTTAGCTAAGGGCAGTGTTTACGAGGGCAAGGTACATCCCACCATCCTAAACAGGAGATGGGATGAGATGGCGTAGGATAACCTTCCTAATCCCATCTAATACCATATCCAGCGCCCGGTGAAACACACCCTTAGAGATCATTTTAGAGCATTATCCAAAAAATGAATCATATCCAAATATCATCTGGACTACACCACAAATAGCAGCAGAGATAATGATTTTCATTGTTAAAAAATTTGTAGAGCCTACCATAACATTTATTTTCCATCCAATTTGTTCATAAGGTCACAAAGACCTCAATGAAGAATAAAACAAATTTCATATTGATCCAAAACTTTCGTGACCCCAAAAAGAGTTTCAATGGTAGAAGTTCAATCCCCCACTGCTTTTTGCAGTGTAGTCCACTTGGCAGTTAGATTTGTCTTATTTTTCGTCTTAACCCTTAAGACGAGATCCCAAATGGATGGAGGGTTTGAATACAACACATACCTCGTGGTAAGAACCACAGTACTTGCAAGTACATCAATACAAGGGCTATATATCTGGTGTGGAGTACACCAGCCAATCCCTTTGCAGCATATCCACCCCTGCAAATCACACCACGAGCAAACACGCGGTGTTGGGGTTGCCACGCAATCAACATTTGATTTTTTTTTTTTTTTATTACCAAAAGAAGGTATGATGTACAGGTACATTACCAATCCACGTGTATTGTCGATAGATGGCTATTATGGGTTTCTCACATTCTCCATGGGATAAGGATTGTGTGGTGATCCTGCCACCCTAGCCTTCATAAGTAACCTAATATGATGGGATTCGATTGAGTCACATGTTGTGTAGAGATGGAGACAAGATGAGTATAAACTTTCAAACATGCTTTGGATTGTCTCACTTCTGACAGCACATGGTTTAATAAAATGCAATCCTTGTGCTCTCTCTATCAAATCCCATTTATAAAAGCGTGCTCCAGTGGTACGGTAGTACCAGGCAGATGTGAGCCCATACAAATCATGC
Source organism: Magnolia sinica (assembly GCF_029962835.1). Classification (NCBI taxonomy): domain Eukaryota; kingdom Viridiplantae; phylum Streptophyta; class Magnoliopsida; order Magnoliales; family Magnoliaceae; genus Magnolia; species Magnolia sinica. Next base: position 8,789,932 of record NC_080578.1, on the reverse strand, counting down.
AATACATTCAATCCATTCATCAAATGCATCAGCAAATGTTACTTCTAGGGTCCAAAAAAGTCAAAAAGAAAACAAAAGAAAAACCCTCTATCTTTAAGTTACATTCCCAAACTTGCCCAAATAGTGCCATTGGCGGATATTTTTCATTTTAACCATCCAATAAATGTCCACCAACCCAACAGTAAGTAATAGGTGTTATTTTAGGTTCATGAGACATTTGTACTTGGATGGTAATTTGGACGGTTTAGATTGAATTAGTTGTATACCATGTACAAATTTCTAAGTGACGGCGCATCATCGATCACACACTCTCAGAGTATTAAAGTTTTCTCCTTTTATATACTATTACTACCCATGCATGCCTTGCACGTGGGATCAAAGAAGTGAGATAAACATATACGAATTCCGAGATATCTAAACATAGAAGAGGTTTTCAAGCCCCATCATCACAACCTGGCACACGTGTGGGACTTCCGAGCCGTACGTAAGGTAGACTCCACCGTGAAGATGCCCTTGCAAAAATACGGTTCCACTGGATTACTGGACCAGTTCATCATCGATGTGGAAACTACGTTATATACGGCTCAAATATTCCACATGCTTACCAAGTTGTCACGTGTAAAGGTGCATGTGAAGCCAGCAAACCTCATACGTAGATGTGTCGATGCCCGTTTCTAAAAAAGACCGAAAGAAAACGAAAGCGCATCATTTGTAAAGATTCACGAATAAAATCACGTGACCTCACCTTACAATTCAATAGCCTTTTCATGAAGATAGATGCAAGTTTCAGTAGATATATAGGCATATATAGATGCTCTTTCGGTTCTAATTAACCATATGTCATGCTTGGTTTAGCCCGAATGGTGAAAACATTGAAGTTGTGGGGCCCAGTCAATTTACTCATAGATGGATTTCGACACGTGGAATCTCTGTTTGGGTAATCTAGGGTTACAACTGAGGCGGGTCAGCCCGAGGACGTTCTAGATCTTAGAACTAGGAAGTTGGATTGCCTATGGAGTAAACTTTGTGGGACCCACCATGATTTATGGTATTTTATCCACTCCGTCCATCCATTTAAACAGGTAATTTTAGTGCTTCAGCAAAAAAAAATGAAGTATATCCAAAGCTCAAGTGAACCACACCATAGGAAATAGTGTGAAGTAAATGTCTATCATTGAAAAATTCTCTGAAAGTTTTGGATCAGTCTAATATCTTCCTTTCATTCATGTCTGTGTGGTCTTATGAAGAGGTTAGATAACAAATAAACATTATCATAAGTCTTAGGAATGTTTCAACAGTAGGTATCATTATTTCCATTGCTTTCTGTGCTATGATCCGCCACGGATAGACCACATACATTCATGGTGGGCTCAACGCAGTTTACTCAGACACCCACCCAGTCATGCTGGGATTTCACCAACAATGGGTACTCGAACCCTTAACCTTGTGTCGAAATTCTTGTCGAGAGTAAGAACCCCAATTTCTCTGGCTTGAGCCCAAACCCTAACACAACTCTGGTTAGTCGGGTGAAGTTAGGTTGGAGATGACCATCCCTTTTTCGGCCTTAGCTACTTGTGTTTTGTACGGTAGAGACATGGGTCAGGTCATGGCTGGTTGGGTTTCCAGACCCAACCCTACCTTACATAGGGTTGTAGATTACCATTTCGAGCCTGACTCGACATCAACCCGACCAACCCTAGTGACTGGACCAAAGTTTGGGTTGGGTGAATCATGTTTGGATTGTAATCTCGTTGGCGAATGGCGATTGCGATCGTTCGGTTAATGTCTGGTTTTGTTATCCAGACCATTCATCTCTTGGTGTGTAATGCCATCAATGGCCCTAAAAGCTCCTAAATTTCGAGATCCTATCCACTGATTATGTTCTTTTTCTCAGTTGGAAGTGACCCATTTCTGTATCTCTTCTTGACCGTCTACTTGCATTCTCCAAATTGAAAGATCAGGATTGTACCATAGAAGAGTGGCCCAATATACCAATCATCTAGATTTCTTATTGGGAGATGTGCACTTCTCTAGAAAGAATCTCTTCTGTTCAAACTCAACTTTGAATTAATATTTCAATGAAGTGGCTCCGAAGAAATGATAGACCGACTTCTCTTATATAAAATTTTGTTTTGACTATCATCATACTTCCATGAAACTACTGTAGGCTTAGATCTATGTGGAGAGTTCAACACCATTTTAAAAATGATGGTTAATTCTTCAACCGTACATATGGAATAGTTTTCTAGAAATCCAAACCGTCCAAATCGTGGATTTCAATCATGGACAAAGACTAGGATGAAAAATGTGAGCGGATTACCCACCTCAGGAGGCACGACATTTTCATACCTCCAGACGGTGTACCACACATACATGGCACATGTGTATGATGATCTGAACCAGACATCTTATGGGTTTGGTTGTTTATTAACCCTTGACCAAAATTTTCTGTGGTAGGTGTACCATTTTTTATGAGTGGTCTATCTTATCCATCTGATAAATGGGCCTTTCCTTACTTGATGGATATGTCAAAGATGGCCACGAAAAGTATTTTTGAAAGTACTTTCGTATGAGGATAGCCCGTTCAAATCTCACCTAATCAAGGCCTCATTGAACTCAATATTTTCCCAGCCTCATTGAATCTAGTTCCAAAATGGTATTAACAATATAATTTTTTTACCATGTCTCATTCACTATTAGTTATATAAGTGGACATATTCCATTTAGAGCATATGTACCATGGGTGAAGAAGGATATAGACGCTTACCTTAGTAGGGTGTTAGATGATATTTTTTATTATCAATAAAAAGGATGATGCACGGGTGTCAAATATGGGATTATAAACCTTTCATCATCCATTCAATAGTTAAAACGTACAGCATATGTTGCCTTTTTTTTTTTTTTTTTGATGTTGGATGCATATTTTTAAATCCCTGCTTCACGTAATCTGTGTCCAAATGGCATGAGGCGGCATTTCGACAACACCATGACCAGAAGGCATGGATTTTGCTAAAAAATTACAATAAGATGGTATAGATTGCCATACATAAGGGCCATGCGTAAGAGATACCACAAATTTTAAACTAGTACTCAACCAACACAGGAGTATTCAACATTTCTCACACATAATAGCAGATATTTCACGACCTTTCTCAAATGGTACACCATCTGCAACGTTCACATCGTGGGCCCCTTGGAGATGGAGAGAGGCCCAAACATTAAACTGAATGGACGAACTTAAACATCTAATTCTCCGTTGAAAAATGACTGTTGAACAGTTTATTTTTGGGGCCCACCGGTGAGCAATCACTAGTGGGTGGGTCCCACATGTTTAGGCTTTCTCCAGCCTTTTCCATTCGTGGTTGAGATTTCAAATTCAACTTTGAATTTGAAATATGATAAGAGATAGAGATTTGACCGATAATATAGTTTCATCCTATCTCTCGCTCCTTTCCTATAAAAGGGATGCGTTCTCTCTCTCGCAACAATACAATCATACAAAAGTATACAGAGAGATATTGTGTGCACTATAATCTGTACATCTTAGCTTGTCCTTGGGACGATCTAATCCATAGATCGTAGTCCGGGGCCACTATATACCGTAGGATCGGAGGTGTGAATAGTTCCATCTGCTCCAGTAGTAGATAGGCGGGCCGTTGGAGTGTCAATCTTCTACTTTGTAAAGGTTCCAAACATCGTGTAGACTGTCAGATCTTGAGGGCTTATACTCCACAACAAAATGGTGTTGCAGAGAGAATAAATAGGACACTATGAGACATGGTTAAATCGATGATGGCACAAGCCAATTTCTCTACCACATTCTGGTGAGACGCACTATTAACAGCCGTTTATGTCCTTAATAGAGTCTCATCCAAATCTATTCCTAAGACCCCATATGAGATGTGGTTTGAGAGGATTTCTTCTCTAGCCAACCTACATCCTTGGGGATCTTTGGGATATGTTTTACTGCCTACTCCGCATATAGGTAAATTTGATAGTAAAACCATTGAATGCGTGTTCATTAAGTACCTCATGCATTCAAAGGGATATGTTCTAGTTCATGAGGACCATGGACGATGGATTAAGATAAAATCCCGGGACATGACCTTCGTCGAAGATAGATATCTCAACCGAATGAAGTAAAAGGTTCCAATAGAACTTTTTGAACGACCCAATGTATCTTAGGAGAGTGGGAGTTCTGCTTCTCAAAATAATGATGCTTCTATAGTTCATCAGAACAGTGGGAAGACATCTCAGCAGGCTCCTGAGTTATGTCGAAGTGAAAGAGGATTGATTCCCCGAATACACTTCGATATTAAGAGGTAAACATTCTCTTGCATTGCGGTTGATGATGATGAACCTGATTCATATCAGGATGTATTATTATCTTCTAACTCGGCCGATTGGATAAATGCTATGGACGAAGAGATTGCCTCCATGGAGAAGAATAAAGTTTGGGAACTTGTTGATCTGCCTTCCAATCGCAAAGCGATAGGTAATAAATGGGTACTTAAGATCAAAAGAAAGGCAGACGGTACAGTGGACAAGTATAAAGCACGATTAGTTGCTAAAGGTTTTACATAACAAGAAGGCATTGATTACGAGGAGACCTTTTCACCTGTTGTAAAGTTCTCCTCAATCCGCATGATCTTGTCCATTGTCGCAAGTTTAAACTTAGAGTTATATCAGATGGATGTAAAGACCGCATTCTTAAATGGTGACTTGGATGAAGAGATATACATGCAACAACCCATGGGTTATGTGGACAAAAAGCATCCAAAGAAAGTCTGCAAGTTGTTAAAATCTATCTATGGGCTGAAGCAATCTTCAAGACAGTGGTACATGAGGTTCCACTTGGCCATCACCACTTTTGGATTCACGATGAGTGAAGAAGATCATTGTGTATACATAAAACGGTCTGGAAGATCTTTTCTGATACTATCTCTATATGTAGACGATATCCTGTTAGCTGGTAATGACATGCAATTGTTGATATTGACTAAAGATTGGCTATTCTCGAACTTTGAGATGAAAGACCTTGGTGAAGCCAACTTTATTCTTGGGGTAAAAATCATCAGGGATCGGCCTAAGAAATTTTTGGGCTTGTCTCAAGCCACCTATATACAAAAGGTCTTAAAACGGTTCAGGATGAAAAATTCAAAAGTTGTTGAAACCCCTATGGATAAAGCTACCAAGCTAGACAGAAAATCGTGTTCTCATACTGAAGCCGAGAAATTGGCTATGTCCTCAGTACCTTACGCAAGCACAGTAGGGAGTTTAATGTATGTTATGCTTTGCACCAGACCGGATATCAGCTATACAGTTGGCATAGTTAGCCGTTATCAAAGTAACCCGAGACAGTCTTATTGGTAAACTGTCAAACGTATATTCCGCTATCTCAGAGGAACAAAAGACTTAATGTTGTATTATGAAGGCACAAGCCTCGAGATCAAAGGATATTCTGATGCTATTTGGAGTAATGACACCGACGATGGAAAGTCTACTTCAGGATATGTATTCTTACTCGGAGGTGGAGCTATCTTATGGTCGAGTAAGAAACAAACATCCACAGTTCTTTCATCTATGAAGGCCGAATACATTGCATGTTGTGCTGCAGTTCAGGAGTGTGTATGGGTTCGTAGATTTCTATTGAGTCTGGGTGTTGTACTCAGTGTTCGTCAGCCTATATTGCTAAAGATAGACAATACTTCTGCCATTAACTTGGCAAAGGACCTTAAACACCACTAAAAATCTAAGCACATTGAGATCAAGTATCATTACGTTCATGATCGAGATAAGAAGGTTGCCCTCAGCTATTCCAACTAAGGAGATGATGGCTGATCTCATGACGAAACATATAGCTAGAGATCTATTTCAGGTTCACGTCAGGCAGATGGGATTGAGGAAAGCTTAAGTGATGTACTTATTTTATAGTACTTTTGATCTTTTGTTAATGAATAATACATTTCATTTATTCAGTATTGAAAAGTAATATAAATTAGGTAAGTTGATCATTAGCATTTACCTTGAGATCATGTAGGATTTCTATTTTTTTCGTCGGTAGGCTGGTCACTCACTCACACGGGTTGACCGACCTTGAATGTACAAGAGAGGTACATTTGGGGTCATATTTATACATTGAGGTATGAACGTCTTTTTATTTTGAATAATAAAGGATGAGGATATGAGTAAGTCGTATCCGCCTACAATTTATTAAGATTAAAGATGAGACTGATAAAGTCAAATAACATAATCGCACCATTCATTTTTCATGCGATCAATGTTATGGCCTGAATTTATACCTAGGTTATGAGATAAGTCATACCTCATGTAGAATAATCTGTGTATTGTAGACCCGACATACACCTAGTATTGTCTACTTTACGACGTGGATTGTAGCCACGTGCTAGGACCTTTTACCTGCAGATTGCTTTGATTCGATCTTATCATTACAATTTGCGAGTAGCCAGTTTCGTAGGTGACTCTTTGTGTCCTTAGCTACCTTCCTCTTGAATATATGAGGATGAGATTGAGTGTCGCTACTTTAGTTTACTATGACGAAAGGTCCTTGATTGGCCAGACTCAGTTACGTTAGGAAAGCAACTTGATTAATTCCAAATTACACATCTGCATGAGGAAGATCCCGTGACAGCTACACCAAGTTTCTAGAACTATAAATATGCACTTGAAGACTTATCCGCTGGCAGTATCGAGTTATTTTTATTAGACTTTTGCAAAAGATATTTTTCTTAAAAAGCATACACACACACACATATTGCTTTGAATTGGTTTTAATCGAAGTTTGTGAAAAATCAAGTTTTCAGAATAACTCGATAAGTTAGATAAGTGCGTATGTAGGCCCAGTACTCCAAACCGGGAGTTAACTCTATTCGGTGTGGTCATGCGGACTAGGACAGGCATTGCAAAGCTCGGATTATCGAGTACTAGTTAGGTGGTCACTTAGTACTTAAGCACCTGTGAGAAGATTACAGTGATCCAGCTGGTCCTACGCCTCTGATTCTTTTGATCGCGATGTTTGGTTTTTGATTGTTATTAGGCAAGTTAGATGGACAAATCTTTTGTGCATATCCCACAATGTGATTGAGTGGGAGATGTTGGATGTAGGCCAATAGGGCCCACTGGTGAGCAATCACTAGTGGGTGGGTCCCACATGTTTAGGCTTTCTCCAACCTTCTTTTCCATTCGATTGAGATTTCAAATTCAACTTTGAATTTGAAATATGATAAGAGATAAGGATTTGACCGGATAATATGGTTTCATCCTATCTCATCCGATTTCTCCCTCCTTTCCTATAAAAGGGATGCGTTCTCTCTCTCGCAACAAAACAATTATACGAAATACCGAGAGTATACAGAGAGATATAGTGTGCACGGTAGTCTGTCCATCTTAGCTTGTCCTTGGGACGATCTGATCCATAGATCGCAATCCGGGGCCACTATATACTGTAGAATTAGAGGTGTGAATAGTTCCATCTGCTCCAGTAGTAGATAGGCGGGCCATTGGAGCGTCAATCTTCTGCTTTGTAAATGTTCCAAACATCGTGTAGACCGTCAGATCTTGAGGGCTCACCTTCCGCGCTTCCCAACAGATGGAACAGTTTATTTTTATCTGTCATCTTGATATCCACTCAATGGTTGGCTGTAATTGGTTGACCAGTTTGATCAGCGGGCTATTCCCAATATGGGACAGGCTCCATTGATCTGAACGGTCTGGATTCCCATGCATGCATGCCATGTGTACGACTAATGGGTCACCACCATTGTGAAAATGGTGATGAACTATCATGATAAACAACTGCCAGATGTGGGGTCTCACTGCTCAGTTTCCACACAAAATAAAATCAAAGATAAAACAAGAGGCAGAGAGTCGTTCCAACCTGCAATGTCGGCGCTATTTAACTGATACATCGCAATGTACGGTGTCCCACGTTGAACTTGGAAGCGGTTGAAAGCAGATTGCTCGTAACCCCGGGCACAGAGATATTCCCGTGGCCGGGGCTGTGTGGGACCAACAGATATTTTTGACAAATCCACTCCGTTCATATGTTTTTCAAGACCACACAGTAAGACAGGATTCTAAAAATCAGAAAGATCCAAAACTCATGTGGGCCATACCACCTGAAACAGTAGGGATTGAACGCCTAACGGTGATAAAACTATTGTATCAGGATGATATTTGTGCCTACAGTTTATATTAGTGGCAATGACCCTGTGAACGGTTTGGATGGCATATAAACATCATGGTTAGCTCCAGGAATAGTTCAACAGTGGACATTTCCGTTCCTAATGTTTCGTTGGTGTGGCCCACCTGCATTTTGGATCTACTTGATTTTTAGAATCATATCCTAACGCGTTGTTTGAAAACATATGGATAGAGTAGATTTGTCACATACATCTCCGTAGACCCCACACAGCCACGTACGTGCACAGGTATATCTCCGCTTCTGTTGAAGTATGGAACACCTTTGAGAGATTCTAGCCGCTGATCAGATGGCGCTGACTATCCATATTCCTTTTTTAAAAAGTGGGCCCACCTAATTATCAAGTGGGTCCAAATGTACGAAATAAATGAGTAATTAAATGATATCAACCAATGGTCCGATTCAGCATACATTTACAGACCATTTAATGATCGGATCAGCATGATTTTTTAGCACGTACGGTGGGATCCACCGAATGAGAGGCTTGGATTTTCTGCACATGTGAAATTTCCAGGTGAATAACTGCCATAAATGTACAATGGTTGGTATTGGCTTATTAGCAACTCATTGATGAGACCACGTTTGGAATGCAGATCACATGTTCGACAGAGGGCAGCTGTGCATCTCAAACCAAATCCTTTCAGTGCATTAATAAAAAATTGAGACCTACCCTTCTCAGTTCCTCTCGTCATACCTAACAACATTTGTTGTTGTCCTTTTATGTGCAGGCATTTTAAGGAAGAAGAGAAAGAACCCACGTGAATAAAGGTGTGTTTGTATGGGGATCGATACATGTCACTTTTGGCCTGGCCTAGCAATGATACATGTTGGGCACACCTTTAGATAGTGTAAATTGACCATATGATGGGTCAATGAGCCTACCTATCTGCTTGTTGAAAGTCGAGGTTCACATTTAGCTAGGTTAAAGATAATTCTATTTAATGGTTTGGATAATTTTATGAACATGATTTTGGGATGTGCTTATTAATTCGGGTTGTGCCATGAAAAACTAATGTTGTTCAATTTCAATTAATGATATGATGATGTTTTCTTTATAAGTTAATTCTTATATAATATATTTACGTGAGTTTGAGAGGTACGACCTTTAATGCTTTTGGACATTTTAGGTTATGCATAATGGGTTCGTAGCCATGCGAGAGTTGTGATTTACAAGTCTTGTTACTCAAATCATAACCATATAGTATGATTGGAAAGTCATATCATGTGAGGGGATTGGTTTGGTGTCAGGATGGGTGGTCTTTGCCCATCAAGATTGACTTGATGTCGGTTTGCCTTCTTTCCTACCTTATGCCCAAACTTAAACATGCATGGCTGGTTTTTTAGATAGTCTCTGGTCACTTGTATTGATATAAATCATTTGTCCGTGGCTGCATTAACTTTGCAAATCCCTGTTGCCTAAAGAAGTGTAGACGGAGAGGTTCTAATGAATCATGTTTTTGCTCTCCTTACGAGGCTACTTTATTGTCACTAAATACAGATTGTTTGTGTTTGGATTTGGTTATGCGATTAGTAATACTTTGCTTGATTCGTCTCTGTGTGCTTCCATGGTTTCTCAATAAAATTCATATGGAGCAATTGTAGAAACTACAGTAAACTAATTATTTAACCATTCGGTTAGTAGACATCCGTCTAACGACTAAATGAAAAGTAGTCAATTGTCCAAACTCATCAAATATGTCCTTCAATTGGAGGTTAGGATCATCCTATGGATATGATATCGGATTATGTCCCTTCCATCATTGGCCCACTTTTGGATGATATAATTTAATGTGTGTGTTTGCCACACGCACAACAATTTCAGCATGCGTTTGGATTGCATGCTTACTAAATTATGCAAATGCGACACCTAAAAATTGAAAGCAACTCTAAGCTAAGTACTAATACTATTCTAAATCGGGTTGTTGAATGATAGGGTGTTATGCCTCAAAATGCCAAGCTGTGTGGAGGAGGTTTATATGTTAGTTTGACACACCATATTTATAAGGAACATGATTTGTAAATCAATTTTTGTGTATTGAATCATTCACTACCGATGCATGTGGCATCGCCTTGTATCACCCTTGTAAAGGGTTGTTTTAAGCCAATACGAGCTGTATCATTCATGGACGATACCATACCAAAGCCGGACGATACATCAAACCTTGATAAGGAGATGAATGCTAAGCAAAAGGTTTGTGTGATACATCAATCCTTGATAAGGAGATGAATGCTAAGGAAAAAGTTTGCGTACCTCATGTTGGTACTCACCGAGGGCAACTCTTTTTTTTTTTTGTTAGCTTGTTATTAGTACGCCCCACTGTCAGTTCATACTTCACTGTTAGCCACCCCCACTAGGGATTGATACCAAGACCTGTGTTGAAACGAGGTATCTTTCACTCAGTCTACCACTTGAGCTATGGATCAGGCTGTTCACCAAGGGCAACTTTCTCTAATATGGGAATGTGATTAATCATGCATGAAATCCACCCCATCCATAAGGTATGCTCACCGTTTGTTCAGCCTTGCTCCAAAGAATCAAGCTTACGCAACACTTACCCAATTTAAAATTATACAAAAACCTCTAAACTCTCGTGCTATGATCTACATGAGTTTTCAAATTTTAGGATTTTTGTGTTAAGGAATTATTTGGTTTTTCCAATTACAATGATAAATAGCTGTAAATGAGTTGTGATTATTTTCTCGTGTAATTGTATGGTGACATCATTTATATTTGACTGCAACCATGAATTCGTTGTAACTATAATTTTCCTACTAGAAATTATTGTAAAAATGATAGAACTATAATGTGAAAATGTAATTATTACTATTTACTTTACATACCTCTTATTTGACTATTGATTTATGAGTCATAATTAGTATTTAAACAAACACCTAAAATAATAATGATGGCTCATTTACTTTTCATTTTATAGGAAATTGGAAAACCCAATTGGCCCCAATCCTTTCCTGAGGAGGCACGTTAGATAAATGATTGGATGGTGTACCTATAATCACCACCGCATGTGGGCCCTCCACAAAACTAATAGTGGATGTCCCATCCCAACTGTTTCTATATCATAGCTTATTTGAGTTTTGGATCATCATCATATTTTTAGCTTGGGAGGACATGAGATAACATACTTGACGAATGAAGTGGATCTCATCTAACTTCCGCCAAGGCAGTGCACAATTAGCCGTTGGTACCTAGGTGAGGTATGCTAGCACGGTTCAAATGCTATTGATACCTAAGAGAGGTACCCAAGCACGATTCAAATGCTGAAGTAGATATCTAAGTACTCCCATGCCTCACTTTGGTATCAAGAATTAAATGATAATATTCTTGAATGCATCCTAAATACTTTACTTTTGAACATAGGGCCGGGTTATGTATCTTTCTGTGTCTATAGTTAACAATAATATATTTCAAAAACCCCAAAACCCAACTCAACTCGATATTCGACTGGGTCTGGCTCAAGTCGGCATTTAATTATTATAAGTTGAAAATAGCAAAACTGTTAATAGATATTTAAAATAGTTAAATTTAGTATAGTAATATAAATCACAAATCAAAACATATCTCTTTAATATTCTCATTGAGTTAGGTATCAACTCAGTGGGTATCTTAACATGAATTTCAAAATAAATCTTTTAATATTTGAATTTTTTTAATATGCTTAAAGATTCAGGTCACCAATATTTATATGGTCGGAAATTAACAACCCTTAAGTTCCAGGCCTAGTTTGACTTGCTCCATAAGCCTGTGGCTTGTAGCACATTGGTTGAGATTTAAGATTTGATATCAGAGTCAGCGCTATGTCCTGTGTTATGTTTGATTATGAAAGGGATCTACTTGGACCAGAGGCCAAAGTAAATGTGGCAAGTCTATAAATGCATCAGGTCTTATGGTAACCACACTTTCTGTTGCATCTTGCCGAAAGACCTAACCTAGATCTGATTGGGTTCTGAGTACCCATTGAGTCTTTGGATATAGGTTTCAAGTAAAAAAGGTGAGAACTGAACTTTACTCAATTTCTTAATGGGGGCCATGTTAGTATGTAAACAGATTCTCTAACATGCGTCTGGCTTAGGAAACATCATTCATTTGCTAGAATAATCAATATATGATACATTCAATACAGATAATCCTAATATTTAAACTGGACTCGACATAGACCAAACTTTAAATGGGTCCAAGTTGATGCACCTGATCTTGGCTAGACCAAATTTTAACCGGGCGCAGAAAGGTAAGAATTGAACGTTACTAAATTTCTTAATGTCACAAAAAAGCTAGATTGGGCCCCATTAAAACTGAGTCAGGTCCATTGAGTTTTCGGGGTCCAGTACCCGTTGAAGTCCTAGTCTCCACTGGCTCAAGTGCAAATGTGCAATGCATTCCATGAGTCTTTGGACTTCTATGTATCACGCATAGAAGCAATGATCGTTGTTGGTGGGATGTCTAAGGTGCAACATTCAATAAAAAACCTAATTTTGCCCGGTGAGCAAAATTGTCTGCTTGCACGGTGTTGGAAGTCATGGTTGAGCAAATGCCAAGTTAGATACTCTGGACCACTCATGAGGTTGACCTTACTATTATTCCCCTATGTCTAAATAATCGGCCACTTCGCTCATCAGATTGACCTGCAAATGGACAAGCCATGTGGGCCGCGGATGCTCCTTCTGGTGAGTGAACTAGTCGATCCAGCGAACGCCTGGTATAATTTTTTCCTAGCACCATTATGAAATGAGCTAAAATTCTCTGGATTGCATCAAATGGGCCCTAAGATGCATTGTCAATAATTACCAAAAAGTAAGATATTTTCTTCTCCCTATATGTCCTTTTTTATGAGTCTTATGATCCAATGCCATACCTTATCAGGGGCCAAATTTATGTGGGACCCGGACCCAATTGAAGTCACCTATGAGAGCAATGGACCATTAGATATTGGGAGACCATAGGATTACACGATGTGACCCACATAGATATTGTCAAATCTGATTATCAGACCACTGAGTGTTAAGTCCCTAGATATACATTGATACAACTTGAACTTTGAGAGAAAATTATTGTTTGACATGATATCAGAGCAAATAGTCAAGTGTTCGAATCCGAGAGCACCTGTGAGCCTTCCCACATGCGATGATACACCATCCTCTAATAGCGCTTTAAGATAAAAGTAGAGAAAGTTGTTGTTTCACACACTCAAATAAGGGCCTGCAAAATGGCTCAGGTTGACTTGGGCTGGACCCGATCAAATGATGGGTTCCATGGGCTGGACCGATTTGGTGCAGCTTGGTCTGAAGCATCAGTTCTGTGATGGGTTCTTGTCAAGTCATTTTGGTCATGTGTAGGACTTGGCCTTATCTGACCAGACCCAAACCCAGTCATGTGATGGCTGTAATCACCTAATAATGACATAACATGAATGAAATCGGGCCACCTTAGTCAAGTCTCTAATCAGAAATACCGAAGATAAGTAATTTTGGGACCCACAAACACTCCTTCCCACGCGAGGTTGGGAATCAGCCGACCAACGGGCTGCCGTGGGAAACAGGGGTTATTTTATTTTATTCATGTCATCCACAACCAAAGCTTGATTCGAGCTATCCTAGTCTTTGTTTGTCACTATCGTCCCACTTGGCCACGTACAACAACGGCACCATGATAGGGTTGTAAGAATAAGAAAAACTTCGATGCTCTGGCTGATTGTTATGGTTGATATGCAGGCAGTAGGAAATTGTATGCTTGGGATGCAACTAACTCTCCTCTAATTAAACTGTCCAAGTCATAGGTGGACAGTGGACTGGAATCCCCTGCAACCCCTGTTTAAGATCGAAAATATCTAGGTATGTGGGGCCCACCATGTTGCGTATGTAAAATCTACTCCTTCTATCAGGTGATATCCACAATTTTAGTCCTCAAGATATAAAATCAGCTAGACCCACAGCTCAGATGGGTCCAACCACATGGAGCATTGGGGGATGAGATGCGAACCATAGGTTTATGTGTGGGGTCACCATTGTGTATATCTTTCATCAAAACCGTTAATCAGGTGTGATTCACCAGGACTAAGAGAAGGTGCGAAAGAAGCACCATACAAATCTCAGGAAGGCCACATTCCATGGAATTAGCTGTTTTGGGAGCAATTTTACATTGTTCTCATTGTTGTGAGCCGTACAGGTTTTTAATTGGGCTCATCTTCTGTATGTGCGGTCCAAATAATCTTTTTCACATGATGGACGGTGGATTCTATATATACCTCATCGCGAACCCTACAGAGCTTGGTTGTTTAGCCAGCTGCGTACATCAGCTGCTGTACGCAATTGCTGGGACTCACAGGACCTATTTAGAAACGAGATGTTCTCTAATAAAATCGGTTAGACCATAATTAATGGACCACCTAACAAATAATTTCTCACCCATCAGGTAGGTGGGACATTTAATCCTTTCAATAGGTTGCCCCACCGTTAGAATCACCTCGTGTAAAAATAAAGACCATCCACTTATCAGGTGGGCCACATCATATAAAGCAATATCCAGTCATTGATGAATCGAAATTCAAGTGTCGTGGTTCACTCGATGAACTAATGTGGCTAATTTTGGCCAAAGGTCATCTTCATTGTACCAAAAACTTATTGGACGGGTTGGATGTCCTGCACGGAAGGTTAGAAGTTATCTGCTGGGTGTGGACGGTTACTCATGGTCCAGTTGGTTGGACTTTCTGACCTTCGGGAAAGGACAAGGTTCTTTTGATTTTTTTCACTGGACGGTTGGAAAAAGTTTAATGTACGGTTGAAATGAAAAATAGCCAATAGTCCTAATCCAACAAACAGATATCCATTCATTAGAGTTATTATTATTATTATTATTATTTTTAAATTTTTTTTATTGCTCAACGATCTGACTTTAAGGTGCTGACGCATGCCTGGTAGGTCCAACTATTTGGACGGTCTGTACGAGTTCCGTCGGTGAGTTGGATGCCCTTCGCGGATTAGATGGATCCAAACCACGCAGCTCCGTGGTGTAAACTTTGTGGGGCCCATAGTGATGTATGTGTTTCATCCACTCCGTTCATACTTTTTTAAAAATTGTTTTAGGGCAAAAAAAAAATTTTAAAATGTAAAAATCTAAAACGGACCACACCACAGGAAACAGTGGGAATAATGGCATCCAGCGTTGAAATCTTCCTACGGCCCGTAGTGATGTTTATTTTTCATCCAACCTGTTAATAATGTCAAACAGAGCTGGATGAAGGGAAAACAAAAATATCAACTTGATCCAAAACTTTCGTGGCCCCCAAGAAATTTTCAACAGTAGAAGTTCAATCCCCACTGTTTTCTGTAGTGTGGTCCACTTGAACTTTGGGTATGCTTCAATTTTGGATTCCTATACTAAAATGATCTGAAAAAACGGATGGACTGAGTTGATAAAAGAAATAAATCACGGTGGGCCTCATAGAGTCTTTACAACATGGAGCTGCGTGGTGCTACTTCACCGCGCAATCCGCGTCCGTCCTTGGCTTCTTCGCACCTTCCTATTTCAAAAGCGCACTCATTCACTTGATCGCATCATATCAAATAACTCCCTTTTGTACCGACCGTAGCCCATGCTCGAAGACTTGTTTGATGCTCTGGCGATGTACGACGTTTGGTACGCAGGCGCTTCAAAGACGTGGCCTACGTCAACTCAAAATAAACCTACTAAACTGTATAATTCCCTCAAAATCAGATTGGTTGAACGGTCCTTACTCGAGTCCTGGACTCTCATTTGTTGAGACACAACGGTTGGACGTTTTCATTCTCAACCGTCCAATAAATGTCCATCAATCTGATAGTCACATGATCAAATGACCGTTAACTTTTGTTGGTCCCAATTTGGAAAAGTATAAATCTTTTTGAAATATGATATTTTTATTAAAATAAAAGAGGATAAAACTTTAATAACTTAAATTCTAAGGATACAATTCCTAAGTAATCTAAAAGTGCCTGCGTGTCAAAAAAATAAATAATAAATCCTAAGTAATATATAAGTGCCTGCGTATCATCCATCACACTGCCACAGTATTGAAGTTCTTCTGTAGCTTGATACTCCGGAAGAATATGACACTCCATATGCAAGCGCTCAGAAATGGTACATGTTGGATGCTGTAATAACTCGAAATTAACCTGATTTGTTTAATCCACATCTCTCTGGCGAAAAATTGGATTGATTGGACAAGCCTTACGTCTGTTCCGTGGACTAGGACCATTGGATATTTTTCATTTTTAACCGTTCAATAACTGTCCACCGGTCCCGTACTCATGTAATCCAATAAGCGTGACCTTTTAATGTGAATTACTTGTATCCATGTATGGAATCTCTAAATGTGTATCCATGTACGTAATACTGTGTATCATCCACCCTACCGCCAGAGTATCAAAGTTTTCTCCTCTCACCAAGGATGGAGCGGTCCAGAGTAACAACTTAGTGGGCGAGTCCTTGATTGACTATGGGCTCTATCTTGATGTATATGATGTATATATACTTTGTCCATCAGTTTTTTCAGCTCATTTTAAGATAGAGTCTTCAAAATGAAGTAGATTCAAATTTTAAGTGGGCCACACCAAAGGAAAAGGTTATCATTGAATTTTAGATCTAAACTAAGTGTTTTGAATCAAGCTTATATTTGTGTTTTCCCTTCATCCAAGCCTGTGTGACATTATCAACAGCTTGGATGGCTAATAAACATTATGGTAGAATATATATATATATATATATATATATATATATATATATATATATATATATGGGAAAAGGTACAATGCGCTCTAGTTGATTTTAACATCTCATGAGGTTGAGCTATGTGGGCCCCACCGTGATGCATTTCGAACATCTACCCTATCAGTCAGATGCATCATTCCATTGTGGGCCTAGGTATCAGAAATCAAGCCAATCCGTTACTTGTGTGGGCCACACCATATACAGAAGTTGAGAGGGGCCATGCACCATTAAAACATTCGTAATCATTTTTTGGGCCCACCGAGATGTGGTTTGAAAATCCAGCCCATCCATTATGTGTGTACCACTTGGATGAGGGTTCAGACCACGTTTCAAACGCATGAAAATTTCAGATGGGCCCCACAAAGTGCTTTTATATATTTTTGGCATGTTTTCACATGATTTTAGATGGTATAGCCCACCTGAGTTCCATATACGGCTGATTTTTTGGATATCCCATAATTTAATGGGGACCCATCAAATGCACGGTGTTGATGGTCGACACGCATCACGATAAAGCCCACACAGCTCAACCTCATGGACGTTAAAATCAGCTTGAGCGCATTGTACCTTTTTCATATATATATATATATATATATATATATATATATATATATATATATATATAATGATAGGCATCCAGTGATTATTATCACTTATAATGTAGTGTAATTTAGATTTTGTTCTGCCTCATTTTTTGGACCATACACTGAAATAAACTAGAAAAACTGTCGGACAGAGTTTGTGTGTGTGTGTCTATATATATATATATATATATATATATATATATATATATATATAAAACACATGTTAAAGTAGCCCATATGGCCAGGGACTCGCCTGCCAAGCTGGTACACCCGGCTCACTTAATCAGCCTCTTTGATGGATTACCATCTGCCTCCACCTAACTTTCCTAGGTTCGAAAGTTAGGTGGAACCCTGTTTGGAAGTTCACCTCATTCATCCATGTATCCAAAAGTCAAGTGGGCCACGTAAGAGGAAACAGTTTGAAAAAAAATGACCACAGTTGAAACTTTTTAAATTTCACCTTGAAGTTTATAAGTCATCCGAACCATTTATGAGGTCATTCTCACGGCTGAAAACACAGAAATATTAGCAGGATACAAAACTTATGTAGCCGTTCAATGTTTCAACCGTAGTCATTCATTACCCAGTGTTTCCTCTTATGTGGTCCACATGAGTTTTGGATATGCCTGATTTTCGGTCTCGATGCCTAAAATGAGCTGGAAAAATGGATGGACGGTGTGGATTTCTCACAAGCATCAAGAGAGCTCCACTTAGCTTTACAGCCTTTACCATCCCAAGTACAACATCATGTAAGTATTCCTGTCACGGTGCATCCATACCACAAGCTTTTCTGATACGGTGAAGCCATCTCTCCACCGTAAACGTGGAAGGTATTTTATTATTTGAGACGGCCGTCCGGACTGTCGATGGAAAACTTTCAAAATCGGAATGAACGGGATGATGCTAGCTATGGAATCCCATGGCCTTCAAATCGACAACAATGGTTAATCGTCAAATATTCACTGTCAAAATCTAAGAAAAATGGTAGATAAACGATCGTCTATCAGCTGTAATTGTTGAAATATAAGCCATGCATTATAGGATCCAAAAGATGAACGAACCTGATTGATAGGTGGAGACTGATGGGCTGTTTTCTCTGACTGATGATGGTACAGACGCGGATTGGGTGGTGGCAGGACTCTCTGGGCCCACCATGATGTATGTGTTTTATCCACGCCGTCCATCAGTTTTGCCAAGCTCATTTGAAACGATGACCTTTGATCTGATAGACCCCACCGAGGAGGTGAGTCCAAAAAAAAAAAAAAGGAATGAAAAATCTGCCGGAGTAAGGGTTTTCACTCCCAGCCATCAAAATCTTCTCTAAAAGCTCCTTCCGCGATGATTGACGTTATAGAACTAATGTTAGTGGGCCGCAGTGCAAGAATCACGACGAGTGGACAACTCCATCGATGTTTTTTTTTTTTTCTCCTTCAGTTGGATGAGAACCGTTGACTAGTTCTGTTTTCTCCCATCCACTGGAATGCCACCAATCAGACGGTCAGGATCGTCAAACGGCGTGGTATTTGGAGTCTTTGGATGGCAGTCCATATACAATAGTGCCCACGTGATGGGCGGTTCAGATAATCTGAACATGAATCCGTGTGGGCCCCATACAATGAGTAAATGTTGGATAGCCAATTGAGATAATCCGGACATGCATCTATGTGGGCCCCAGGAAGAAACAAATGCTGGATGGGAGGCTCGGGCCAATCTTCGCCGATGCTATTGATGGATATCCACCGTCCAAGCCAAAAGTCTTGGATACCATAGCCATCATATCTACTATAAGATCGAGGTATATAATATCTACCTCAAGTGATTCTACAGCATTTCTGGTTTTTTTCGTTTTGTAGAAGCGTAGGCTAATGATTTTTAATCCAAACCGTTGATATAATGGGCCCAATGTGAGTGGTCCATGCACCCAAAATCTCACGGGTGGAAATTCCCCAAGCCAAGTGGTTAAGAAAGAAGATGCAGCCCACCGTTAATATGTCAAATTTTCAAGAGCTAGGATCTTCTGAGAGGATCTGGTGCATGGCCAGACATTGTGAGTTCTATCCTATCAACGGTCTGGGTTACTGAACTACCGGGACCCACTTATACAAACCGTTGATGTGTTGCGTAGATCCATGCACTGATCATGCAACAAATTAAATTTCCCACTTAGATTATGTCCACCAATGTTTGTACATTTTTCAGATCGTACTAACCTTCGGCCATAAAGGAATTATGTGACTCCTTATATGAAATAATGATAATGTGTCGGGTGTTTTTGTCAGACGTAAATTAACTTGTTAAATGTAGACCATGCAATAGAAAAAATAAAAATTCAATAACAAATTTCTAAATGACAACCTTAACTAATTCAAATTAGCAAGCTGCATTCCATGAGAAAACTGGTGCAATTAAAAAATAAAATCATCGTTTCATGCCAGGAATCTCTCAAGTGATTTGTGGCGGCCCCCCATTGATGCTTGCATGCCACACATTTTCAAGGGTTATTGCATCCCACATCATGTCACTTGAATGTACTTCAGGGCTACAGAAACGCCTTATTATCCTAAGCCCATATGACGCATCTGTTACAACCATTCCATTTATATGTAAGGTTTCACCAGTTCATTTTTATGATACAAGGAAGATACAAAACTCAAGTTAACCACACCATAGGAAACAAGTACCTTGAAACTTTCTTAAGGCGAATCATAATATTTACATGCCATCCAACCTATTTACAAGTTCATATTAAAAACTAAGACTGCCTCAAGAAAGTTCCAATGAAGGTTTCTGTACTTCATTGTTTCCTATTATTTCCTGCTATGTGGGTTACTTGAGTACTAAGCCTACTGAGTTTATGAAATCGGGTCTTAACATGAGCCAGTGTAACAGATGTAGTTCAAAATAAATATAACACAGGTACTTCTGTAATTGCAAAGATCTGATCATCGGTCAACTGTTTAGGAAATACTCAAGTAGAGTCCAAAACTAGTATTGTCCGTCCAAATGTTGGAATCCACGGAACTTCTCTTGACTCCTCACAGAGACTTCTCGAATCCACGAGGAAAGAAAGCAGAAAATAGAAATAAATTCTAATAAATTCGAAATTGATTGATGAATAATTAAAAACGAGTTCACAACCCCTTAAATAAGGGTATCAAGCAATGAGAAAGAAATCATAATCAAACTACAACTCAAACTCCTAGAATCCGCGACTTACTATAAATAGTAAACTTACTATTTATAGACGATCGTGATGTCTACTAGTGCGCAAGGTTTTTGGCCAAAAATAGTAAGCGTCCTATTTGGCTTCACCAAACCGTTTCCCTAATTATTCTAAGCTCTTTTCACGTTGGGCGCAACTCCTAAAGCCCAACGGATGAAGAGTTATAATCAAACTAAAACTTACTATTTATAGTAAAAATGAAATTAAAACAGGGAAACGACCGTCGATCAAGGGGTTTTTAGCAATTCCGGCCTGCGCAACCTGACATAGCGGGGTTGGTTGGCTAAAGTAGCTCGTTCTACCCCAAAATCATATATTTTACGTTAGATAACTCATTCCGGATTGCGAGATACGCCCGATCTAAGGTCCGATGGTCCGGATCACTTTTGTTGTCGACCGGGCCTTTTCTGATCCATCTTGGCCATGAAACTGTCCGCGACCCGCTCTACATCAGTCCCCTCCACTTCAAAAGAACTCGTCCTCGAGTTCTCATCTTGCTCTAGTTCATGATACTTCGTTAGGTCCGCGACATTGAAATTCCGTGAGATCGCCATGTCATCTGGAAGATCAACAACATAAGCGTTGTCATTGATCTTTCGAATGATTGGGACGAGTCCAATTTTCTTATTTTTCAACTTGTTGTACATCCCGATCGAAAATTTCTCTTTGCGCAGATGGACCATAACGCATCGCTCACCTCGAACACTTTTTATCGCCGGTGCTTGTCGGCTTGCTCCTTGTATTTTTCGTTCGAGGCATGTAGCTTGGTTTGTGCCTTCGCATGAGTGCCCATGATCTTGTCAGCCATATGTTCCGCCGCAATGCTCATGCCTGGGAGCTTGGGCAGAGGGACGAAGTCTAGTGTGTGTCAAGGTACTCTTCCATAGATAACCTGGAACGGGGATTTCCCCGTCGAGCGGTTCACCATATTATTAAATGCAAACTTTGCTTGAGACAAGGCCAAATCCCACTGCTTCGGTTTTTCTCCTGAAATACATCGAAGGAGGTTTCCCAACGTGCGATTCACAACTTCGGTTTGCCCATCAGTTTGTGGGTAGTAAGCACTGCTGAATTGAAGTCGTGTATCGAATCGAGTCCACAAAGTCCGCTAAAAATGGCTAATAAACTTCGTGTCACGATCAAAAGTAATGATCTTGGGGACCCCGTGTAACCGTATGACCTCCTTGAAGAATAAATTCGCCACGTGTGTTGTATCGAGAGTCTTCTTGCATAGAATATAGTGTGTCATCTTGGAGAAACGATCTACTACCACGAACACCTAATCCATGCCGCGTTGTGTTTGTAGGAGACCAAGCATGAAGTCCATAGATAAATCCTCCCAAGAGCCGTCAGGTATGGGTAATGGGGTGTAGAGGTCCGTATTATGAGATTGCTCCTTGGAGGTCTGACAAATATAACAACGTTGGACTGCCTTTTCCACATCACGTACCAATTGCGGCCAATAATACCGTTCTTCTACAAGAGCTCGCGTCTTGTCTCACCAAAGGTGTCCACTGAGGCCACCTTCATGTAGCTCTTAGATTATCTGTTTTCTTAGCGAACTATTCGGGATGCACAATCGATTTCCCTTGAAAAGGAACCCGTCTTGCATATGTAAGTCACCGGGGTGACCTTTTTGGCACCTAACCCATGCGTCCTTAAAGTCATCGTCATCGGCATATATGTCTTTGAGGCGCTCGAACCCGATAACCTCATTGCTCATAGTAACTAACAAAGTCGCACGATGACTTAGTGCATCAGCTACTTTGTTCTGTTGCCTTGACTTGTGTTTTAGTACGAACGTGAATTCCTGCAAAAACGAGATCCATCTATCATCCACACGGTTAATGTTAGCTTGACTATTAATGAATTTGAGAGCTTGATGGTTCATGTAAAGTATGAGTTCCCTCTGAATCAAATAATGTCGCCAGTGTCGCAGTGCCTAGACCACCGCGTATAACTCGATCTCATATGTAGATCACTTCTTGTGTGCATCGCTAAGTTTCTCATTGTAGAAGGCTACCAGCCTACCTTCTTGAGACAAAACTCCCTCAATTCCGAAATATGAGGCATCACATTCGACTTCAAACAGTTTGTCGAAGTTGGGAAGTACAAGAACTGGTGTCGTGAATAATCTGTGCTTTATTTAGGCAAAGCTCCTGTCGGCTTCGCTAGTCCACTGAAATTGCCCTTTCTTCATGCAATCTATGATTAGTGACACAATGGTACTGAAATTTTTCACGAACCGACAATAGAATGTCGCAAGTCCTTGAAAACTTCGCACTTCGTGAATATTTGTGGGAACCGGCCATTCTCTGATTGCCTTCACCTTTTCCTCATCCACCCGAATGCCCGTGGATGTGACGACAAAACCCAGGAACAATAGGCTATCAGTCATGAAGCTGCACTTTTTTAAATTGAGGTACAGTTTATTTTTAGTGAGCACTTGAAGGACCTTCTTGAGGTGTTCCATATAGGTGGTTTCGTCTTGACTGTATATCAAAATATCATCGAAGTAAACCACAACGAACCGCCCAATGAAAGGTTTCAGAACTTGGTTCATCAATCTCATAAATGTGCTAGGCGCATTCGAAAGACCGAAGGGCATGACCATCCATTCATATAATCCTTCCTTGGTCTTAAAGGCTGTTTTCCACTCATCACCCGACCGTATTCGAATCTGATGGTAGCCGCTCCTTAGGTCCAATTTAGAGAATATTTTTACACCCTCTAGCATGTCCAGCATATCGTCCAACCGTGGTATAGGAAACCTGTATTTTATGGTGATTTTGTTGATGACTCGGCTGTCGACACTCATGCGCCAACTCTCATCTTTCTTTGGAGTTAATAGAGCTGGTACAACACATGGACTCATGCTCTCTCGAATAAGACCCTTACGGATCAACTCCTCTACTTGTCCCTACAGAATCTCGCACTCATTCGGACTCATTCGATAATGGGGACGATTAGGTAAACTGGACCCAGGGATAAAGTCGATATGATGTTGGATATCCTGCATGGGGGGTAACCCATCAGGAAGATCATCGGGCCAGATTTCTTTGAATTCATGTAGCAGGGGCCTTAGTCTTTCAGGGATGATGGTAGGCTCGAGTTCTTCCCCTTTTACAATTAATGCATATGTCTGTCCTGTTTCTTTGGATTCTTCCACGAAGTCTCATATGGTTAAGAGAAAATGACCCTTCACTTTAGAAGTTTCAGGTGGTCCCTCTGAATCCATAGGAGCCAATATGGTCTTCCGGCCGTCCTTAACAAAGATATATGTGTTATCTCGCCCTTTATGAGTGGCGTCACGGTCAGATTGTCAGGGTTGACCGAGTAGTATGTGACATGCTTCCATGTCAATCACATTACATACTACTTCATCCTTATAATGTTTGCTAATTGAAAAGGATATGGTGCACCGTTCAGTTACCTTTGTTTTGCTGACCTTCTTGATCCAACCGATTGTATATGGAGAGGGATGATGCTCTGTTTTCAATTATAATTTTTCCACCATGACCTTGGAAATGATGTTCTCGCTGCTTCACTGTCAATGATCATGTCACAAACCTTTCGATTCACCGTACACCTAGTGTGGAAGATGTTATGCCATTATGGATGCACTTCTTTTCATGGCGCATATAATAGCCGCCTCACGACGAGCGACTCGCCGTGATCTTGCTGAACCCATCCTGAATCATCTGCTTTGTTCTCGGTGGTATGCTCTTGTTCTTCAACATCTAGATCTTCATAGGCGTTATCAGCACTACCATTATTGATGGCGAGGTTTCTCACTTTTCATTAGGGACAAGTATTTGATAGGTGGCCTGGTTAGCCATAACGATAGCAGTTGTCGGGCCTTGTCAGAGCATAGGGATTCGAGATTCTACTTAGACCAGCAGCAGTCGATACGCCCCTTTGGGGCCTAGCTTGACCGCTTCTCTGATCTCGGTTCTCAAACGTAGGAGGTTGAGTGCGTGTTCCTATAGGTTCTTTCCCCTTAGGCTGTGCAGGCGGACCTGCCATAGGAATCCTTGCAGTAGGATAGGTCCGTGTGTTAGGACGTTCAAGTTACACTTCGCACGAGTAGCTAACTTGATCGCATCATTCATCGTCCAGACGGACTACATATGGACCCGATCCTGGATCGCCATACGTAATCCACTGTTGAATCAGGCGACTTGCTGTGATTCAGTCTCGGCCAAATCGTTACGCGCGGCCAAGGTAGTAAAATTCTTCTGCGTATTCTCTCACGGACCGACTACCCTGTCGATAATTTTGGTATTGTTGGAATAATACCCGATCGTAATCGCTAGGGAGGAATCGCACGTAGTAGTTGCTTCATCCGCTGCCAAGTGCGGTTTCTTTTGCCTGGTTCGCGCGAGTTGCATTTGTTCCCACCAAGCTCAAGCTCCTCCTTTCAACTTGTAGGCCACAAGCTTGACCTTCTTTGCTTCAGGATGTCCATATAGTCGAAAAACGCTCAACTTTCGAAAGCCAATCGAGAAAATCCTCAATGTGTAGTTGGCCATTAAGCTAGGAATATCAACCCTCATCTTGAATTCTCAATTCGTTCGATCTACTCGATCGTCGCCATGTCTGGGGTGTTGGAAGAGTATGTTGTCGATTTCCTCCTCACCGGAGCCCCCTTCCTCAGAAATGACCATTGGATGCACTGTCGGTACTACCTGCGATCAGGGCGATTAATTGGGCGTGGAGGATTGCCACCAGGAACACGGAGTTGGCTTAGGTTTTCGCTAAGAGATCTGCTATGCGGTCGATGAAAGCCTGCACCCTTGCATGGCTTGCCGATTCTCTCGTTGCGCTACTTCGAAAGGTGCCGCCGTTAAAGGTAAATTCCCTGGAGCACCGCCCATGAGATTGTTGCCAGTTATAAGCCATCAATCCGAGGAGAAACCTCGCTTTGATACCAAACTCGACGCAGGGGAGGACGTGAGGTCGAGCCTTGCCTTCCTCAAGAGGATAACTATTCAATCCACGGAACTTCTCCGGACTCCTCACGAGACTTCTCGAATCCACGAGGAAAGAAAGCGGAAAATAGAAATAAATTCTAATAAATTCGAATTGATTGATGAATAATTAAAAACGAGTTCACAACCCTTTAAATAAGAGTATCAAGCAATGGGAAAGAAATTAGAATCAAACTACAACTCAAACTCTTAGAATCCGCGACTTACTATAAATAGTAAACTTACTATTTATAGATGGTCGTGATGTCTACTAGTGCGCAAGGTTTTCGGCCAAAAATAGTAAATGTCCTATTTGGCTTCACCAAACCGTTCTCCTAATTATTCTAAGCTCTTTTCACGTTGGGCGCAACTCCTAAAGCCCAACGGATGAAGAGTTATAATCAAACTAAAACTTACTATTTATAGTAAAAACTAAATTAAAATAGGGAAACGACCGTCAATCCAGGGGTTTTTCGCAATTCCGGGCTGTGCAACCCTGCATAGCGGGGTTGGTTGGCTTCAGTAGCTCGTTCTACCACAAAATCATATATTTTACGTCAGATAACTCATTCCAGCTTGCGAGATATGCTCGATCTAAGGTCCGATGGTTCGGATCACTTCTGTCGTTGACCGGGCCTTTTCTGATCCATCTTGGCCATTGCAAAGATCTGATCATCGGTCAACTGTTCAGGAAATACTCAAGTAAAGTCCAAAACTAGTATTGTCCGTCCAAAATGTTGGATGTGTATCGATCCTGCATTAAGGGCCATACCGAGCGATAGGCAGCGGCATTGGTATCAATGGTGAACAATTCGGTACTTGGCACATTGATTTCAAACTTAGAGAACTAAAACCAGAATATACTTGAAAACCTATGGGTCGAGGGTCCTATATTTCCTCTTTGCAAAATGCCAATGATTCCAAAGTGAGAATTTGTGACTATTGCTTTCCATGGATGGACAGCTGCATTTCACTGCCCATCTCACATCTTCTATATTATATGACCAGACGTTCCATAGTTCGGTGGCCCGATATCTTATCCTAAAGATCTAGTAGCTTTCTTTTTTTTATTTTCAGAGATTCCTTTTTCCTAGGGATGTCAACAGGCCGGGCTCGGGTTGTTCATGGTCCCTGATTTTGAACTATTTCGGACCGGGCCTTCGGGCTAGTACTATTCAACTTTCGGTTTTGAAAGTTTGAGCCCGGCCCATTGCCACCCCTACTTTTTCCTCTTTTTTTCTATAGAAATCGAAACATCGTACCCAACATGATTTGGAACCCGAATTTCATACAGGAGCACAGGCAACAAATAGCTGTGGGGCCCACTCGCCCACTGTGATGTGCGTGTGTGACATTCATCATTTTCGCCTGCTCATGCGATGACGTGGGCAAAAAAATTCATCTAGTGGGCCACACCACGGTAACGGTGGAGATGGTGGAGAAGGGATGCCTATGATCGAAATCTTTTGGACCCTCACCTATTATATTTTATATGCCATCCTAACTCATTAATAAGGTGAGTCACGTGAGGATGAAGGGAATAAAACAAATATCAGGCCAATCTCAAACTTCCAGGGCCCATGAAGGTTACAGTGGTAGGGATCCCCATCCCCATTTCTCCATGTGGTATGGCCCTCTTGAGTTTGGGTCCAGCTCTATTTTCAGCTGGTGCAAGCGATGGATGGATTGGATGTCATTAAAACATCATGGAGGGCCCTACAGCTTTTTGTTACACTGCTCCCCGTAGGAAATTCGCATCCCATTACATGGTCCCACAATTCACATTAAGTTCTGGGCTTGGGCAGGGCTCCTCCTCCTTCAGGTGGACCGTTCTATTTGCACCATGCATCTTAAAATTCAGTTTAATACAAGACTTTAGGTCAAGCATAAGGAACGGTGTAGAATCTTTCTTTAAAACACTATAAATCATGTTGTGGGCCCACATGAATCTCCAAATTTCCTGATTTTTGAGGCATCCTAAAAACTTGTGTAGCCTGTCAGGTTAGTGGATTGGATGGTAAATAAAAACTACCGTGGACCCTACAAAATTTGGAGAATTTTAACGGTGGGACTTCCCATCTCAATCGTTCCCTATGGTGCAGCCCATTCCAGTTTGAATGGGCGTGATTGGTTAGGTTCTTAACATGGTGTGGGCTCCAGCTACATCAATGGTGGCGATACAGCAGTGCCAGATGTTGTAGTATCTATAGTATGTACAGCTGTACATACGTATTCTATACTCTCTACATCCGATGGAAGTGATTCTTTAGAACTAGAAGAATCCATCGTGGCTCGACCTAATGGATAGTTCTATTTTTCTTTTTCAGAAAACTATATTGACCATTCATTTTTAGGCTATTAATCGGATGGTTAGATTTGTTCAATTGATGTGCTATTTTGCATGGAAGCACCTGAAGTTTTGCTGGACTAGTGGATACTGGACGGTCCAGATCAATTTGACTGTACCATCGTGTGCCCATATACAGTTGGGAGCACGATATCTAGGGCAGTCATGGGCCGGGCCGAGATCTTTCGGGCTAGGCCCACATAGTAAATCCTATTCCGAACGTGGGCGCGTATTGGGTACTACCCCACCAAAATGGCTAGAGACGGACGGTTCTGATAGGGGCTCTGTGTGGCCCACCTTGATGTATGTGTTTTATCCATGCTGTCCATCCATTTTTAAAGATAATATTAGGATATGAGCCCAAAAGGAGGGCAGATCTAAGCCTCAAGTGGACAACACCACAGGAAACAGTGGGGATGGAACGCCTACAGTTGAAAACCTTATTGGGGCCACAAAATTTTTGGATTAAGCTGATATTTATTTTTTCCATTCATTCAGGTCTGTCTCACCTTATGAACAGGTTGGATAGCAAATAAACATCACGTTGTGCCCTACGAAGGTTTCACCGGTGGGTATCATTGTCACCTCTGCTTACTGTCGTGTGGTCCACTCAAGACTTC
The DNA here is from genome assembly GCF_029962835.1 of Magnolia sinica. Lineage (NCBI taxonomy): Eukaryota > Viridiplantae > Streptophyta > Magnoliopsida > Magnoliales > Magnoliaceae > Magnolia > Magnolia sinica. Next base: position 8,761,209 of record NC_080578.1, on the reverse strand, counting down.
GATCTGCCTCATTTTTGGTAAGATGCCCTTAAATGATCTTTAAAAATGAATGGACGGCGTGGATAAAATATATACATTACGGTGGGCTCCACAGAGCCCTTGCCAGGATCGTCCCTCTCTAGCTAGGTACTGGTGGAGGTAGTACGCAATCCGCGCTTCCGAGCGTGGACCACGATGGTAATGCATGGCTTTAGCCGAAGCCAGGCCAACTGCTTTTGTGCAAGGTCCAGCCAGCTGGGTAGGTGTGCCCCACCGGTGCCCTTTGAACCCTACATGGGCTGGGATGGATCGGGTTGACGGCTATTAGATACAACTGAACCAGGCTTGAATAATAATGGGCCTAAGTTTAGCCCAGACAGTGGGCCTAAATTCCAACCCAAACCCATCTCAAAGTGGGCCTAAGTTTCACCATTCATGGACAACGCCTCAAAATACTCCGTGGTTGGACAATCTCAACCGTGGGATTTTTAGTCTGCAGATGGACCGTTAAGATGAGAAACAGTACAAAGGTCCACATTTAATTGAAAAACTACAAATATTTGTTGACTGGGATCTTCCATTTAGAGAATTTTGGGCCATGCTCCATCGACTGTGGGACTTAAAAGGCCAACGATATGATCCACCGGACCATGGCCCCACCGTTTAAAGAAAATCTGCATACCATGCAAAACTTGCAAAACTTGCAAAACTTACAAAACTGGCAGCCTCGTGTTATATAATTCATCTTTTACACGTGCACTGCCGTCTCCCACACTCCAACTCGCACAACCTTATCCACCGCAAGCGTGTGTGCATGGCACATGTGTGCACAAGCCTGACCGCTGTTGTCACTTGGCCTGGGCTGGGCATGGCTGGCCGTGGCCTTTATTTAGTCCCCTGAACCCACCGCCAGGCTCAGTCCCTAATCGGGCTAAAAAGGCCTCGACCCTAGCCCTAGCCCTAGAAGGCCGGTCCTATATCTTAAGAAAATAAGTGGCATGATCAAGGCTCTGGCTTTAAATTGTTGCTTTAAACGCAATGGGTCCCATAATTTGAATTATGCACCTTCACATGTGGCTTTAAGTTGCCCATCCTTTTGCATAACACTGATTATTGGACTGCGCCATTCATCACTGGCTCTGGCTTAGTCCAGCTTGGATACCAAGTCAAAAATCGAGTGGGTACACTTTCATGGTAAAGATGGACCAGAGAAGGCTTGAGGCAGAAATGATTTGAACCTTCGGAACTTTAAAATGGTCTATCTCGCAAACTGGGATGAGTTTTTCGACATATCATATATGATTTTGGGGGTAGGAGAAGCTATTTAGCTAACTAACCCATATATGATTTTGGGATATTACGTAGAGCAAGTCGTGGATAGTTTCATGGCCAAGATGGATTAGAAAAGGCCCGGTCGACAACAGAAGTGATCCAGACCGTTGGACCTTAGATCAGGTGTATCTACAATCTTGAATGAGTTAATGGGCGTAAAATATATGATTTTGGGGTAGGACGAGTTACTTTAGCCAACCAACTCGACGTAAGCCGAGTTGCCCACCCGCAGAATTTGCGAGATTCCATCATATCAATGGTCGAATTCCATATTTAATTTTGTTTTTACTATACATAGCAAGTTTTAGTTTGATTATAATTCCTCATCCGTTGGGCTTTAGGAGTTGTGTCCAACAAAAAAAGTGCTTAGAATAATTAGGAGAATATGTGGTTAAGCCACATCCCATTACTTGTTATCTCTATTTAAAGGGTTGTGAACTCATTTATTTCATTCATTAATCAATTTTGAATTTTATAGAATTTATTTTCTATTTTGTTTGTTTTCTTCTCGTGGATTCAAAAAGCCTATCCTCTTGAGGTAGATGGTGCTCGACCTCATCACATTCATCCATGTGTTAGGATAAGAGAAGCTACTTTAGCCAACCAACCCCACTACGCTAGGTTGCCCACGCCGGATTTGTAAAATTCCATTAGATTGACGGGCAAAAGTTTCTTTTATTTTCATTTTTACTATAAATAATAAGTTTTAATTTAAATATAACTTTTGATCCTTTTGAGTTATAGAAGTCATACCAATGTGAAAAAGGGATAAGAAAAATTAAGAGATTAGGCCAAATTGGACACTATTTTTCACCTAAAACCATGAAGTTAATGGAGATCACTTTATAAATAGTAAGTTTACTATTTATAGCAAGTTATGTTTTTAGGGCCGTTGAGTTTAAGCTCATTATTTAAAGGATTATAATTTTAATTTTTTAAAATAATCCATCAATTTAGATATCCCTTGAGAAAGACGGTGATGGACCTCATCATGTCCCTCTTGTTGCATCATGAACCCAGCCCTCAGGCAAAGTTTATTTGACGAGGGCCAGGACCTGACCCATTACTACCCCTAGTTTAGATAATATCACTGGAGCCCAGGCCATTCCCACCCCTAGTTAAGATAATATCACTGAGGCCTTCTCTCCGGTGTCTGAGCAGAGTTCTCTACAGCAGCGCATAAACTGTGTCATGTTCCCACATGTGACATCCACTCCGTTCATTAGATCCACTCCTAGATGTTAGGCCTTGGGACCAAAAATCATCTAGATCCGGTACTTGGGTTGGGCAAAAAATGAGAACAGTGGGTGGATAAAGGGATGTTACAAAAATCAGTATAACCCAAAACTCATAAAAGCTACAACACATGAACTTACAAATTTTAGGCGCATTCATACATTGTTCCCATTGGTCTAGCTTATCTGAGCTTTTTATTGGGCTAATTTTTTTATATACGATAATAATAAAGGTTATCACATAGACGGAGTGGATTTTATATATACAGTATGGTAGCATGGTGACTGATTAATCAGACTTTTTGGTATGAAAATTTCAAAGGTAAAAAAATATTGAAATAATATTTTATACCGTGATCTAAAACCATGATTGTTATCTACTCCAAAATTGTGCATGACATGCTCATTGGTGGCAACCAAGATTTAAAATCAGTGTATCATGCATTGTATCATTCACCGCAAGCACAAGTTTGTACAGGGCTATTTCGGGTTTAGGACTATAAATGGGTCAGCAGAACCGATGGGATACCTAGACAATAAGTCCCAATCCAACCCAACTTATTTGTTAAATGGCATGTGTCTAGGTCTAAGAGCATACCGAATTGTTAAATGGGTTTGAATTTGGTTTGCTTTATATTAGGCCTGATCAGAACCCATTTGGTAAATGGGTGGGTTTGATTTATGTTGGAATGGACCCATTCAACTGGCTTAGACCCGTCTAAACCCACTTTTAAATCTTATAAAAATGCTTACATACCTTGATAAGTAATGTTATGGGTAAAAATAGACTGACAAAAAATAAGAGGTCAGCACGGACATCTGCGCTCGTTGTGCAATTTATTAGCACCGATCACAACCAAGGAGCTCCTCAATGGCTAGAAAGCAATAACAATACTATTGAGGAAACGACCTACTCATCGAGTTTGGCCATCAGAAGATAAAATATCCCTACCTCCATCAAATGCCGAGCCCTTCCACGGTCTCATCTATTGCCATGTTGCTGATCGAAAATATCTCTCAGCAAGGGCCTCGAGGCACAACCCTACTCCGCATGGTAAGATGAAAAGAATGGTTGTCCCCGATTTTGTCTATATTCTATTAATGATAAAAGTTCGGTCTCAGTGCTCAGACGCGAATCTTGAGGGCAAGTCGGCAGGTCCACCATCTACTTGATACCAAGGGAAAACTCAACCACAACTCACCGGAGAATCCGGGTCGGCGAAACCCTCTTCGGAACGGCCGTCACCTCGGCCTCGTACCACGTGCTTTTGACTTGGTTCTAACTATACCTACCTGAGATCCTAACCCAAGATCTCGAGAGACGACCGCAACACGTATCTGCTCAAGATCTTAACCAAGGATCTTGGGAGATACACGCAATATATTCGAGATAAAAATTCCTCTACAACACGCACCTACTAAATAGAGAGATCACGATCTACACCACCGCCCTCTTTCAATTATAAATAAGAGCACTTCCAATAGTGAAAGGTACGCATAATCTTAATTATAAATCACTCTCACAAAAATTCTACGTTTTACTAGACCTAGTTTGTCCGTCTAACTTTAATATTGGAGGGTCCCATACAGTAGCCAGGGCCTCCACTGTCTTTTCTTACATGTAACGAGCAATCTAAAGAGAACATCTAGATTTTAGCATCCACAAGTAACGTAAGAACATGAGATCCATTAAATCTGACCCATTTATAAATGAGTATAGATGGATCTCCCTCTATCAGACTTAGACCTGTTTATAAACGAGTTTGATAAGTTAACTAAGACTTGACCTAGGTCTGCTCATTTAGTAAAATAGCTTACGTATAAAATTGGAACCCAAATTCATTAAGTAAATGGGCCGGTCTGATTTTGACTAAATCTACGTTAAATCGGATCATTTGTAGCCCTGAATCTATTCAGGTCTACACAGGACAGGCCATTGCAGTTTATGGACGATAATGGGACGCATGGAGTGAGAGGAAGCGTAAGCCTTTTTGACACGTTCTATACCATGGGTGATAGCCGCCGGTTAAAAGAACAAATCCATGCACGGAAGTTGTTTACTATTCAATGGTTTTATTGTATTTGGATACGCACGAGAAAAACAGCATCTCATACGTAACGTGTACGATGTCGGCTGACGACGAAGGTATAAAGTGATGGATGCGAGAGCGACCCACCAAAAATATGGTCCGCTGACCCGGTCCGTTATTATCGTGCATAACGGGTTTACGTGGAAGCTGTGGATGTATAGCCACCCGAAAGCACACATGTGTACGCAGCTGGTAAAATACTCGGAAACAGATTGGGTACTGAGCCTGTATGGCCCACCGTGATTTATGTGTTTTATCCGCTCCGTTCATCTATTTTTACAGATAATTGAACTTCTACCGTTGGAAAGTTGTTGGGTATAGAAGAAGTTTTGGATCAAGATGATATTTGTGTTTTCAGGTGTGATACGGGTGGATGACAAACAAATATATTGTAGGCCCCAAGAAGGTTTCAACTGTGGAAATCAATGTTCTACTGTTTCCTGTTGTGTGGTTCACTTGAGATTTGAATATACTTCTATTTTGGACTAGACCCCTAAAATAAGCTGGAAAAATAGATGGATGGCATGGATATACCATACACATTGACGGTGGGCCCAATAGAGTTTACTCAATATCGTATGCGCCTTTGGACGCGAATTTCCTGGGATGTGAAATCACCCTGTTCTACGGCTCAGGTGGGTCATGCCGCAGGGAACAAGGAGGGGATCCAACCATAGGTTTGTGTGTGTGGCCACCATGGTGTGCATATTCCATCCAGCCCGTTCATCATGTGATCCTCGGCAGGATGAAGGGACGGTACAAAAATCAGACTGGTCTAAATCTCAGGCGTGCCACATCTCATGAACGTAGATGTCTTACTCTTGATTTTACACTATTCCACTAGGAGTGGCTCTCATGAGTTATGTATACGGCTTATTTTTTTCGGATGTACGGTTAAAATAAGAAGATACACCGATTGCACGGCGTACACACTGGGAAGCGGATTGCTCATTGAGTAAACTCAGTGAGGTCCACCATGATTTATGTATTTTATCCACTCCGTCCATCCATTTTACCAGATAATTTTAGGGCTTGAGCCCAAAAATGAAGCATATAAAATGTTCAAATGGACCACACCGTAGGAAACAGTTTAATTCAATGTCTATCATTGAAAAATTCTTGAAGCCCACAGAAGTTTTGGATCAAGCTTATGTTTGTGTTTTCCCTTCATCCATGTCTGTATGATCTTATGAATAGGTTGGATGACAGATAAACATCACTGCAGCGGCATAGCAAGGTTTCAACGGTGGATATCATTATTCCCACTGTTTCCTGTGGTATGAACCACTTGATCTTTGGATATGCTTCAATTTTGGGCCCAACCCCTTAAATTAGATGGAAAAACGGATGAACGGCGTGGATAGAACACATACATTCAAGGTGGGCCCAACTGAGTTTATTCAGTACGATAAGAGCGTATGAGTAACTCAGTCCGCAATCCGATTTCGGCTGATGGTTGGTGCTCCGTGGGCCCCACCACGATGTTTCATATCCTCTCCGTCTCCGTACCCAATCGGCTTCGAGATCAAACGCAGCTCGCGTCCGCGTGGCATTATCCTCTCCGTCTCGCCACGTCAGCAACCGGCGCTTTATCTTTTTCCACGTGGCATAGATTCATTCGACAATTGGATATCCTTTCTAGCAAGTGAAATCCGAATCTAAAAAGGTTCCTCCAAAAGCTGTGTTAGTCCCTCGTGCGGGCCCGCCAGATCTCTACGCGCCAACACACATGCCAATATCCGGCGCGCGAGTTGGATCCCAAACGTCCATAGGTTGAGCCCACATGTAGATCCCTGAAGTGAAAATCAGGCCAGTCCTGTACCCAAAAAAATAGACGGCTGAAAAGCTTTTTGGGAAGTCCATCGATCTTGTGCAATGTTGACATCTTAGTAATAAGCTTTGACATGAACCCACACGGTGTGGTCCACCTGATGGATGGTTCAGACTTTCATCATGCATGATGTCTCTGCTCCTTTAATACAATAATGCAATACCAGCATGAGATTAACAACCCTCTCAAGGCTGCATCACAGAAGAACAAGAACGATATCATCTCAAAAAGGGCGATATGCAGGAGAGGACGTGCCTGCTGGTGGGACCACATTCCAACCATCTTTTCTTGGCTGTTGGATGTAGTTTAAAGCGAAGGACCACCACCCTTCGATACCATTCCATCTATAAACGGTTGGAAATTATACGGGCTAAAATAATTTTGTAAAATATGGAAACTAAAAAATTACAATAATCAAAACTAAAGATAGGCTGAAGCATGTGTGAAATGTTGTCCTTAAGGCGTTATTTGTCCCTACTTAAGTAAATTGAGTATGTTGTTAAGTTATAGGCAAACCGCTTCTAGGATATGACGAGCCTGGTGTGGGTCTGCGTTCAATAAACACGAAGGCCCACCAAATGAAACTCTGTTACACACTATCTGACAGAATTACAATAAAGAAAAATCTCAAAAGAAAATAATAGAAGAGAATATGTGATTTAGACCACTGCACTGGTCAATTATTCAGTCACTGGTTTAGTTGAACCGTTCTATACCATACCATTGGTCTGTTCTTCAAGCAAAGGTTCAACCCTTGCTGTCTTTCTGGAATCACTGAAGTATAAGAGATGAGTAGTAGGCTGTCTCAGTTCGTATGGGTCTGCTCGAGTGGGTTGAGAGATGGTTTGGAAACTCATCCAGGCCCTCCTTGTATAGGTTATGGTGGCTGGGAGTTATGATCCAGGGAAATAAATCGGATGACCGTTTTCTAGCTGTTGGAGAAAACTAGTCGTTTTATGGCCGTTTTCTAACTGTTGTGCATGGGCTATTAAGCTGCTGCATGCTGACACTAGCACCTCTACAGCCACACTGTCACACTGCCTCACATGCCCACGCCCTCGCACCGAGCCCGTGCCTGTGCCCGAGTGCGAGCGCGAGCGCGCGGGCGGGTGTTCCAGTGCTACACACTGGAACATACAAGGTCCATAGTCCTTAAACTAGGTAAGCAAATATTATAATACTTCACTGTTTTCATTTAAACCATAAAATCTTCTCTTCCCTTTATCATGTGGGACTAGTCTTAAAAACCCACAAAAAAGTATTTTTGAAACCTTTTATATATATATATATATTATTTTTTATTTTAAAATATATATTTATAAAATCAATATTTTGCAACAATCTCTTACTTAATTTAAAAAAAAATATATTTTCTCGGTTAAACATTTCTGCCAGAATAATCAACTTATATGCATAAAGAAAAATATCTTTTGATTTTAATCTTTCCTTAGTGTAAGTATCTCAAAACTCTGTCGAAATGACTAGTAGCCGTAGCGTTGAACCAGTTATTCCTATATAAGAGAGTCGGAGAAACTACACACATATTCGCTATGTGTTTGTTAGAGTTCCCACAATCTTGCTCAACACAATTAATGGCCATGTGTTTATCCTAATTCGTGAACGTTCCTGAGAGAAAACTCCTAACTCTCATGAGAGAAGGCATCATCTCTACGTTCATATAGGTGAAATCCTTCAAGTGTCGTCGTTACTATAAAACACTTATCCTTTAGACTGGAATTCATTAAGAGTTCTAAAACTCAACCCTCTTTCGTAACGCTCAGTACTTATCTATTATGGATGAGGTTTTATAATTTAGTGCTGAAAAATTTTCCACATATCAGTGACTTGTTCTTCCCCATTGAACCTAAAATTAGAGATTTTCTGACTTTAAGTTGGGTTACTATCACTGGTGGAACTTTAGTTGAAGAATTTCAACCTCATCCCTCTAGATGTAGCCTTTACTACCTCTCTCGGTAGAGGTTTAGTGAAAGGGTCTGCCAGGTTATTGCTTGATTTCACATAGAAAATAGCAATAATTCTATCTCGAATCAATTGTCTGACATAATCATTTCGAAAGCTGATATGTCTAGACTTACCATTATATGTGCCGATATAGGCTCTAGGTAATGTGGCTTCACCATCACAATGTAGTAACATAATCAATTTAGGCTTTATACAGAAAGAGATTTCTAATAGAAGATCCCTTAGCCACTCAACCTTTGCCTGTTGCAGCTAGGGCTATGAATTCAGACTCCATAGTCGAGTGCGTTATGCAAGTCTGTTTATTGGATCCCCAAGATATAGCTGCACTTCCTAGGGTGAATACTCACCCTGTAGTAGACTTGTTATCCCCTGCATTCAATATCTAGCTCACATCGGTATATCCTTCCAATACGGCGGGAAACTTTGAATAAAATAGTCCTAAGTCTTTGGTTGCTTTTAAGTAACCAAGGACTCTACTGATTGCATTCTAGTGTTCAGTACTGGGGTTACTAGTAAACCTGCTAAGTTTACTTAAAGCATATACGATATTAGTTTTAGTACATTGCATAACATACATAAGACTCCCTATCAAATTCGCATATTCTAATTGTGCAACTGTTCTTCCGATATTTTATTTTAGCTTAATACTTGGATCAAATGGAGTTTTTCGCTTCTTTTATATTTAGATGGTTAAACTTATTTAGTATCTTTTTAACATAATGAGATTGACACAAAGCATAACTCTTACAATATTTTTTAACTTTGATACCTAGAATAATATCAACTTGTCCAAGATCCTTCATTTTGAATACGGAAGATAGAAACTTCTTTGTTTCAGTCACACCTTCCATTTTATTACTTATTATTAACATGTCATCAACATACAGACAAATAATAACGATACAACTACCATCTACTTAAAAATATATGCATTTGTCAGCTACATTATGCATGAAACCATGAGATAATATTTTGGAATTAAACTTCTTATGCCATTATTTTGGTGCGTGTTTTAATCCATACAAAGATTTGACTAATCCATAAACTTTGCTTTCATTTTCTGGTAGAATGGAACTTTCAAGTTGTTCCATGTATACCTCATCATTGAGGTCACCATTCAGAAATGCGGTCTTTATATCTATTTGGTGGATGTGAAGATGATGTATGGAAGCTAGCATAAATGATATCCTAATGGATGCTATCGTAGCCACAGGAGAGTATGTGTCAAAGTAATCTATCCATTCTTTTTATCTAAAACCCTTAGTTACTAGTCGAACTTTAAAGGTTTGAATAGTCCCATCAGTGTGATATTTCTTCATAAATACCCACTTACAACCTATGGGTCTAGAACCTGGAGGTAAGTTAACTAGTTCCCATGTTTGATTTAACATTATGGATTTTATTTCATCGTTTATAGCTTCTTTCCAGAAAGCTGAGTCTCTAGAGGATACAACCTCTTTATATGTTTTAGGATCATCTTCTATAGTCATCATTATATGTATTTTTCTTATAATATTTTTTCTATATCCTTTTAAAAAATGAAAAATGACGCGTTGTAAGTCTATGTAGTCATCTTCTAGACTTTTCTCTATTCTTGTCCTTTAACTCCTACGAGGTTCAATAGGAGCTTCCACTATCTGTGAAACTATGTTATCTGGTTCTTTATTAGGAGTTTGAATTTCATTATCCTTTGATTCTAAGGATAGTGAGTTCTCAAAGAATTCAACGTCTTTTGATTCTATTATTGTATTAGACTCTATATCTAGAAGTTTATAAGTTTTACTATTTTGTGCATACCCTACGAAGGCGCACTTAATAGCTCTTGGTTCTAGCTTAGTTCTTTTTAAATCAGGAGTTCTGTAATATGCAAGACACCCCCACACTTTTAGATATCCTAGGTTAGGTTTTTTACCTCTCCATGTTTCATATGGAGATATTTTATATTTTTTAAATGGAATTCTGTTTAGTATATGGTACATTGTAAGTAGTGCCTCACCCCATAGACTTAGTGGCAACTTTGCTCTTATCAGCATTGAGTTGACCATCTCTACTAATGTTCTATTCTTCCTTTCAGCTATTCCGTTTTGTTGAAGTGTGTATGGCGCAGTACATTGATGTATTAGTTCATGTTCTTCACAAAAGTTATCGAATTCATTGGAGAAGTATTCTCCTCCTCTATCGCTACGGAGAATTTTTATTTTCTTATTTAGTTGATTCTCTACTTCTACTTTATATATTTTAAACATGTTCAATTCTTCATCTCTACTCGTTAACAGATAAACATACACATATCTAGAATAATCATCTATAAATGTTATGAAATACCGTTTACCTCTACGAGTAAGAATGTCGTTTAACTCACAGATGTCACTGTGCACAAGATCCAATATTTGAGACGATCTTTCAACACTTGGAAAAGGTTTCTTCGTCATTTTGGATCGTATGCACACTTCACATTTATCGATTTCATTATCTGTGTATGAGATTAAACTATTCTTAGCCATGAACTTCAAAGTACTATACCCTATATGGGCTAGTCTATCATGCTACAGTCCAGCGGGTTCAACCATATACACAGAAGTACTACTTTCATTTAGAGAAAACTTAACCATCTCGTTACAAGCATATCCATTTCCAACAAAATTCTCATTCTTGGACAGAATCAGTTTACCTGACTGGTACGCCACCCTTATGCCTGGTTTACCTAAAAGATCCTCAGAAACTAAGTTTTGTCTCATGTCTGGGACATACAGTACATTAGTCAAAATCACTTTCTTCCCAAAGGTGAACATCAGTTCGACAGTTCCTTTGCCGACGACCTTCGATCGGATTTCATTACCCATTTTGACTTCTTGACCATCGGTCAATTCCTCATAGGTTTTGAAGGCTGATTTGTCATAGCACACATGTACTGTAGCGGTAGTATTATACCACCAACCTGGAACTTTACCTTGGATGGTATTCACCTCAGTGATCATGGCCACAATATCGCCTTCTTTTACTGCACTTGCCTCTTTTTTAGCTTTGCGATATCGGCATAATCGAGTATAGTGTCCGGTTTTCCCACAAACATTGCATGGGCCTTTGAACTTTCCGTTCTTCTTGAATTTTCTTTTTTTGGGTTTCAGAGAATCGTCCTTCTCGGGATTCTTGTTACTAGTATTCTCTACTGCATGTGCCTTGGACGAGGCATTCCCGTTATCATTCTTTCTGTTGCGGTTACAGGATTCTTCCTCATTTCTGAGGTTTTTATGGATTTGTTCCAGTGTGTAGTCCTCAGTTTTATGCAGCAACTTCTTTCTATAGTCTTTCCACATCGATGACAATTTGGTGATTATAGCCCCGACTTGGAATGATTCAAGAAGATCAATTTTGATTGCTTTGATTTTATTTACTATTAGCTGCAGTTCTTGGATTTGGGGCATCAATGGTTTGTTATCTACCATGTTGAAGTCAAAATACCTGGCGATGAGAAATTTGTTGGTTCCTTCTTCTTCAGCCTTGTATTTGAACTCCAAAGCGGCCCAGATCTCCTTTGCTGATGACGTCTGTTGGTACAGATTGTACAAGCGGTCGTAGAGAGCGTTCAAAATGTGTCCTCGACACAAGAGTTCGTCTTCAGCTCATTTAGTGCGGGCAGCCACCTGTTCAAGTGTATCTGTGTCGGATACTTCAGGTAGTGCTTAAAGATTTGGATATAATATGTAGTAGATCTTTAGCGCCGTTAGAAGAAATTTCAGCTTGTCTTGCCATCTCGTAAAATTAGTTCCATTGAACCGATCAAGTCGTATGAAGTCCTGATTCATCAACTTGATGGATGAAACACTGTCGGCTTCCATCATAAATAATGCTTTAAGATTATTGAAAATTATACAGAATAAAATATTTCTGTAAAATATGGAAACCGAAAAATCCTGATAATCAAAACTAAGGACAGGCTGAAGCACGTCTGAAATGCTGTCCTTAAAGCGTTATTTGCCCCTACTCAAGTGAATTCGGTATGCTGATAGGTTACAGGCAAAGCGCTTCTAGGATACGACGAGCCTGGTGTGGGTCTGCATTCAGCAAACACGAAGGCTCACCAAATAGAACTCTATTACACACTATTTGTCAGAATTACAATAAAGAAAAATCCCAAAAGAGAAAAAGAGAAGAGAATATATGATTTAGATCACTGCACTGGTCAGTTCTTCAGCCACTGGTTCAGTTGAACTGTTCTAGACTACACCGTTGGTCTGTTCTTCAAGAAAAGGTTCAACCCTTGCTGTCTTGCTGGAATCACTGGAGTATAGGAGAGGAGTGGTAGGCTGTCTCAGTTCGTATGAGTCTATTAGAGTGGGTTGAGAGATGGTTTGGAAACACATCCAGGCACTCCTTTTATAGGCTATGGTGGCTGGGAGTCATGGTCCATGGAAATAAATCCCATGACTGTTTTCTAGCTGTTGGAGAAAACTAGCCGTTTTATGGCCGTTTTTTGACTGTTGTGTATGGGTCATTAAGCTGCTGCATGCTGACACCAGCGCCTCTACAGCCATACAACCACACTGCCTCACATGCCCACGCCCTCGCATCGAGCCTGTGCCTGTGCCTGTGCCCGAGCTTGAGCCTGAGCGCGCACGCACGGGTGTTCCAGTGCGTGCACTGGAACACACTAGGTCCATAGTCCTTGGACTAGGTAAGCAAATATTATAATACTTCACTGTTTTCATTTAAACCACAAAAATCTTCTCTTCCCTTTCCAATGTGGGACTATTCTTAAAAACTCACAAAAAGGTGTTTTTCAAACCTTTTTTTATATATTATATTATTATTTTTTATTTTAAAATATATATTTATAAAATCAATATTTTGCAACATAAATTTGTTTCTTTCTCTTCCTGACGCGATATTTTAGTGATAATTAGAGAAATTTTGTTTCCTCCATCCTGGTTATGTTACGTACCACTGGAAGTGGACTGTGGTGACCCTGCTAGCACCGATATCCCTGCTAACGGGACTCTGTGGGGCCCACCGTGATGTATGTGTTTTATCCACGTCGTTTATTAGTTTTTCCAGATCATTTCAAGGGAAGAGCCCAAAATTTAATTATATCCAAAGCTCAAGTGGACCACGCAAATAGTATGGATAGTGACGGCCACAGTTGAAACCTTCCTAGGGTCCACCGTCATGTTAATTTTCCATCCAAAATATTCATAATGTCACACAGACCTGGATGAAGGGAAATCACAAATGGTAGCTTGATCCAAAACTTCTGTGGCCCCAATGAAGTTTTCAACGGTAGACATTCAATCTCTACTTTTTCCTATGCATGGTCCACTTTAGCTTTGTATATGCTTCAAGTTTGGGATAATGCCCTAAAATGAGGAGGAAAAATGGATGGAAGGAGTGGATACATCAAATAAATCACGGTAGACCCCACATAATCCTTACATCATGCGGCTATGGGTTTTGGGTTTACCACGCAATCCGCGTTAGCTCTATCGGATCGGAGGCAAGTTCCGTCCGCTTGAGTGCTCACCAAGTTTCATGAGGCCTTGTCCGTGGGACCCACCTTGATGTATGTGTTATATCCACACCGTTCATCTGTTTTCCTAGCTCATATTAAGGAACTAACACAAAAATGAAACAGATGAAGATCTCAGGTGGTCATATACCGCAGGAAACAATTACATTGAATGCACACCATTAAAAATCCTTTAGAATCTACCATCATGTTTATTTGCCATCTAACCTAATGGTAGTGTCAAAAATACCCGAATGAAGGGAAAACATAAATATAATCTTAATCCAAAACTTTTTTAGCCTACAAAAAGTTTTAAATGGTCGATGACCACTATTTCCTGTAGTGTGGTCCACTCAAGATTTGGATCTGTTTCATTTTTTAGGCCGGTAATTTAAAACGAGCTGGAAAAGCGGATGGACGGCCTGGATACACAACTATTACATGGATCTAGGCTCCACGGAAAAGACTTGACAGAATCCCAAGCTGACTGAATCCGTGCCCGGCTTAAATGAGTCAGGTCGGATCATGCTTAGGCTTGATGAATTCTAAGTGGGCCGAGTGACGCCACGTAACGAGGTTCAGGCCATAACTATTGGCCCTTTCATTTGAGGGGTCGGGGCTTCACCCAAGCGGATTGGCTGGTGTACCACATAGCAGTTATATAACTGTTGTAGGTACGTGTTGTGCGAAGACGAGCACTGACGCTCCTCGAGCTCCGAGTTGTACGAACGGTTCAAAGGAGATCAAAGTTACATGGCCCCATAGTGATGTATTTATTATATCTACACCGTTCATATATTTTTAGAGATCATTTTAGAGCATTATCCAAAAAATGAATAATATCCGAAGATCATCTGGACCACACCATAAATAGCAACGGAGATAATGATTTTCACTGTTAAACAATTTTTAGGGCACACCATAACGTTTATTTTACATCCAATCCATTCATAAGGTCACAAAGACCTAAATAAAGAGGGGGAAAAAAATTCATATTGATCCAAAACTTCTGTGACCCCAAAAAGGGTTTCAATGGTAGACGTTCAATCCCCCACTGGTTTTTTTCAGTGTGGTCCACTTGATTGTTAGATCCGTCTTATTTTTTGTCTCAAGCCTTAGTACAAGCTCGCCAAATGGATGGACGGTTTGGATATAACACATACCTCATGATCAGACCAACAGAATTTGCTGATGTCAATACAACAGTTATACACACCAGCCAATCCGCTTCCCCACCCAAGAAATCGGATTACGTACTGAGTTACTCAGTAAGCTCTTATCATACTGAGTAAACTCAGTTGGTCCCACCTTGAATGTATGTAATCTATCTACACCGTCCATTTGTTTTTCTATCTAATTTAAGGGGTTGAGACTAAAATTGAATCATATCCAAAGATCAAGTGGACCATACCATAGGAAGCAGTAGGGATAATGATTTCCACCGTTGAAACCTTGCTAGGCCCTACAGTGATGTTTAATTTTCATCCAACTTGTTCATAAGATCATGCAGACATGGATGAAGGGGAGAAATAAATATAAGCTTGATCCAAAATTTCTGTGGCCCTCAAGAAATTTTCAACTGTCGATGTTCAATTCAACTATTTCCTGTGGTGTGGTTCATTTGAACATTTTATATGTTTCATTTTTGGGCTCAACCCCTGAAATTATTTGGTAAAATGAATGGACAGAATGGATATAATAAATAAATTACAATGGACCACATAGTGTTTACTCAGTAGGGTAAGCGTTACTCACCACGCAATCCGCTTCCCCCACCTAGAGGTGTACACAAACTGAGCTAGCTCGGTTAGCTCGCTCGACTCGACTCGAAAAGCTCAATTTGACTCGGTTCGAAGCTAAGTTCAAGCTGAGTTGAGCTGATTTTTTAAGCTTGAAAATGAGTTCGAGCTGGCCCTAGCTCAACTCGAGTCGAATCGAACCCAGCTCGAATCGAACCAGTTCGATGATTCGGTTACTTTGATATTGATGTTGCTCACCAAGTGTTTGATGAAATGCCTCGAAGAAGTGTGGCTGGTGGCAAAGAAAGTATGTGTATGAAACCAACACCTTTTTTAAAAAAATTTTATGTTGCTTAGAAGGTGTTTGATAAAATACCCATAAAATCATTGCTGCTATCTCAAATATAGTGAGATTTTGAAGGTGCAGACCAAGTATTTGTGAAAATGCTGCAATGCGAACTCAGACCGATCTTGGCTTGAATTCGGCTCGAACAAGCGTGATCTGTTGACCGAACCAAGCCAATCAGGCCCAAGAACCGAACTAAGGTCAGCTAGTGGCCAAGCCGACCCGAGCTGAGGCCAGCTCGACTCGGTTCGACTGGATGTACAGCCCTACCGCCGCCCAAGCCCCCACGTAGACCCAATCCATCAGCCCTCGTACGCTCTAATAATTGAAGCTTTTGACTTTTTGCACCATCGGTCGATAGTCACCAAACTTAGCACGTATGACTTGATCCAAGGCACTCATCTACTGGGCCACACTGTATATATACCTTGGGTAAAAATTAGGTCAGCCTGCTGACCTTGAGTGCTTACCCCCAATGAGATCACTTGTAAAACAGTTGTGTCTAAAAAATTGTCACATCTTTCTGAATTTTAATCCAATCACATAGTCCTGAAATTTAATCCAAGGGATGGACATAGTGGGCCCCTCCAAATACGTGGTTTGGATCTTCTCACACGCGTGCAAACTCTAAAACGTTTGAGCTGCAGTACCAGAAGTGTAGTGCACACGCGATTGCACTTCCGCGATGCCGTCGCCTCGGGTCTGGACTGCACAAATGAAACGGTATTTCGAAGCGAGTGCCTTTTTCGTACGTCGCGACTGACTTTCATGAGTATATGTCGCATCTTGAAGCCCTCAGACAGAGATAATCATAAGATTTCAACCGTCCATATTCTCAGTGCTAGCATATTTGACTATTCTAACATTAATTAATCTTCATTGAAGGTTGAAATTTCTATTTTCAGTTGAATCAAAAACCATTAAAATATTTTCTAAAATTTGTTTATTTATATAAACATTATATTATCATATATCCAATCTATATCAGAGTAATCAAAATATGGACGGTTCCGATCATAGACTATCTCAAAATGTTGAGTCCAACGCGGCGACAAATAGTGGTATACGTAAGTCGCGACATTTATGAGAGTTCCTCGTCCGCCCTGTCGCTTCCCGTCCATGGACTGCATTATCACCTCCCACGTCGATACACTGAACAATCTTTATAAAAACAATAAATAAATAAATAAAAGAAAAGAAAAAACGGATGGCGGATACTCTCCGAATATCTCATAACTCGAGCCGCGACAGCTACGTTCGATGAATATCTGGTCCGTACGAGTCTCAGGCACCGCTATAAAAGCCCCACACCAGAACAGAGCTCCAGCTGATGGAGCTGCCTTCAATTTCTCGCGCTCGGAATCCCTCTCCTATCCTCTGCTTCTCTTCAACTCCCACTTCCACGAGTTCCCGTTTCATTTTCAATTTCTCGGCGAGAAACAGGGGAAATTTTCCGGATGCCCGACGGTCCTGCATCAGAGCTTCGGCGGAACGGAGCGGTGGCGAACGAAACGGAGATCGGCGAGGAGGAGGATTCTCCGGCCCCGCCATGGAAGTCTCAACCTTCGATCGGAGCTTCGGTGACACCGAATTCCCCGTTTGGGAGAAGTTAGGAGCCGTTGTTCGGCTCAGCTATGGCATCGGTGAGATTCTGAAAACTCCGTTATAGTTCCGTCCTGATTCAATTATTTTTCCGTTAGAATTCTGATAATCCTGTTCCTTTTTTCAGGGATATATGTCGCCATGGCGTTAGCGGGGAAGTTCATATGCTCGATTACCGGCGTGGATTACATGGGAGGATTCCATCCGTCGTTGAATGCTATCTTGGAAGGGCTTGGATATGCCGCTCCTCCGATCATGGCCCTTCTTTTTATATTAGATGTATGTATATAGATCGATGCGTTTGGATGCTCTATTGGATTGGATGATTTTGCAATTCGATTCGATTTGGGGATCCAAACACTTGCCTGGATGTGTTTTGAGTGTGCTGACGTGGCTTGCAGGATGAGGTCGTGAAGCTGTCCCCTCATGCCCGTGCCATCAGAGATGTCGAGGATGAGGAGTTACGGAGCTTCTTCTATGGAATGTCGCCATGGCAGGTGGATTTCTGATGTTTGCTTCGTATCTGTCCCTCGATCTATGTATGTTATTTTTTCAATGGGCGGGATCTATATGTATTGAGATTTTGCAGTTTATTCTCATTGTTACGGCGAGTTCGGTTGGGGAGGAGCTCTTCTATCGGGCTGCAGTTCAGGTTAGAACTTGAATAGGACAACCTTGATTTCTTGTTTTATAATCACTTGAGTTTGTGTTTCGATCCACAATTAGTTTAGATTGTGATGTTTAAGTTGCAAAGAAAGTGAAATCTTTTACCATTTTGTTTGGGATTGACTAATTGGTTTCGGATGTGATTCGTTTCAATTGCAAACATTTTTTGATAATTCAGTTCTGCTTTTTATTGTTATTTGCCTTCCTACACCCAGATAAACCTATCAGTATTGTTATTTGCCTTTGATGGTTTTTGTTAAAACCGGTGAGAAGGTAAAAAGTAATGAATATAACATTATCAGGTGGCAGATGAGCTCGTACATGTGATACAGGAAATATCTAAACTGCTATTCTCGATAGGTCAGGAATAAGGTTAAAAGTATTGTCTGAAACCAGCAAGTATTGCCCGATGCATGCCGGTGTTGCCAATGAACAAGATGGATGTATCAGTCCATATCGACTCAAAACAGCTCAAACAGGGGGGGTCTCGCTTTGTTGGCAGCCTTGTGGTGCATTTGGTTGGAGAGTAATGAAAGATGTTTCCGGAATAGAAGTGAGACCCAGTTAGAAAGGTGTTTTTGTTCCTTAGGGATTGGGGTTCCTAACCCTTGGGGTTGTTTGTAAATTTTCTTTAATTTTGCTTTCTCTGCTCTCTTTTGAGTCTTTTGGCTCTTTCAATAAATTATCAATTCAAAAAAGAAAAAAGAGAAAAAAGAAGCCCTTATAGGGCAATACATGGCCGCATCAGTGGTGAATGTTGTGATACCAGATAAACGAATTTAAAACCATGGTCAGGAATGCTGTATAGGTTTTGGTACCCCACACACCCCCACCCCCCCTGGGGGAAATTCCAAAAGCGTCAGTGGTCCCAAATCATAGCATTGGAAAATCTATGTAATTGAGAAATCACTGTATTTTCTAGTGAATCTTGCTATTCTTAAATGGAGAAAAACATGGTCTTTCTTGTGTTCATGCGAAAAGATTCTAATAGGAATCATAGCTTTTAATGGAAATTCTGCATGCCTAAGCTTATTAGAATGTGAGAATGGCATCAGAAGGTCGACATAAACAATTCATGAACGTTTGCTATTAACTACCTTCAAAAAGTAATATAAGCAGCTCTTGTGCACATTCAAACTGTACTACTACTGTTTGTCTTTTCATTTTTATTTCATCTTTTGGGTAGAATTTCGGAACCAATGCCTCACTGAAACTCAGTTAGGGGACTTGAAAGCGGGTAATGCCTTAGGATTGTACTTGCTCTAACTGGCTAAACCATCTGCTCGAAGCTACTACCTAAAGAACTCCATATTATTGCATTATGAGCTTCAAACTGCTTGCTTCTATATCTGAAACTGTTGGCTGGAAGGAGGATTGCATGTATTAGTTCATGCACTTTCCCTGAGCACGCCACACATGTTATACTTACATGTACACATCCTTGCCAAGAAATTGAACATGCATTTATTGAATGACTGTCCTTATCTGGTGGCCATTTTGTGAAAATTGGAATACAGACTACAAGGGAGGAATTATGGTACTTCATCATTGTGCCAAATGGTAGGAAGAATGTGACAGATGCAAATTGCCTGATATTCTTGTAACTCCTAACATGGCCCGACAAAAAAGAGTCGCTTGCTCTTGTTGGACGTGGGCCGGCAGTGAAAAACAAAGGTTCGCTGGTTACAAGCAATTCATATCTGAATGGGACTGCCGGTGAATGAAGGGGACCCCTCAACTAAATTTCTACCAATGGGAGCGGTGGGGAGTTGCTAATATGGTACAACAGTGAAGTACCAAATCGAACCTCATAGAAGAATTTAGTATACAATCTGGTTGTCATGATTTTTTTGAAGTTTATATTCCAAGAAATAATGCCTGAGTTTCTTTCATAGTGCCAGCCTTTTTTCTACTCTCTCTCTCTCTCTCTCTCTCTCTCTCATTTATTGTACGACCATGATACTGTGAGAAGTAACTATTTATAATTGAAAATCATGCATTCTCTCTGATTAAGCATTTGCAATATGATAGGGGTCATTGACTGACATGTTCTTGAGAGGCACTGAATTCATGAAGGACGCGCATGGAATTGCGTCTCTGGTATGTTGCTGAATTCATGTCCTGGTTTCATCATCATCTTTGCTGCTATTGTCTTTTTCTTTTTTTTTTTGGTCTTATGCATTGGTTTGGTGCAGAGTGGCATGCTGCCTCCATTTGTCCCATTTGCGCAAGCATTTGCAGCTGTGATCACGGCTGCCCTTACGGGATCTCTATATTACGTGGCAGCCTCTCCAAAAGGTACAATTTAATTTTTCTAATTTGATCTCTCGAGCAGTTCTCTCTGTTATCTGTCTTTATTTTGACTCCCAAACTGTTGTTGCTTTTTTCCTTTCAGATCCTACTTATGTGGTTGCACCAGTCCTACGGTCACAATGTGGCCGTGAAGATCTCAAAAAGCTCTTTGCTGGTATGTTCTATCTCCTGCCTTTAGTTGTGATATAGTATTGCGCAGAATTCTGAAATCATGAAGGTGAATTCCACTTAACATAGTATTAGAGATGGAAAAAAGAAGCATAGTTTCATCTAGTTATTTATGGGATAATATATTCATTAATTACTTTTATTACTTAAAATAAAAATAAAAAGCTCTCGTACTTGTTTATAAATTGCTCTGTACTTAGAAATCTGCCAAGTTGGGAGTTCCTGTTATTCAAAATTGCCCCAATGTTTCTGAAACCAACTGTAAATCTTATTGTTCACTTTCTTTGGGTTTGAAGGTGTCTTACAATCTTTGAGGTACCGAAAAATTTCGCTCACGCTTTCTAAATGAACCTCCTTTCGGTTGATGGCATAAACTGGTGTATATCTGTTACAAGGTGTTTATTGTTCTTTACATTGTTCTTTTGTGACTGCCCACAGATTTGAATTCTGTGGGTGTTCTCATCATTTCCCAAAATGGAATGTTCTCTTCCGAATTATATATATACTAGCAAAAATGAAAAGGCGTTTCTCTTTGTAACTTGGTTTCTCTAAGGGGGCGTTTGGATCGTAAGTTAAGACAAGCTACTTATGTCTCAAGTAGCTATCTTTTCTACTTATTAATCAGATAAGCATGTTTGGTAAATGATATACTTATCAGCTTCTCCTCTCTTTCGTCTCTCCTGATGCCTCTCTTCAGCAATTTACGAAAAGTAGAAAAGCTATAAAAATTGACTGAAGTGATTAAGTAATTTTAAGTAAAAAGAAGTTACTTATAACTAATCATAAACCAAAGTTACTTATAACTAATCATAAACCATAGTTACTTATCTGAAATAAGTTACTTATCTACTGCTGTAAGTAGAAAAAGTAACTTATTTGGTGGTATCCAAATGGGCCCTAAAAGTCACCCCACATCATCCCCTTTGATATTTCTGTATTATATTGTACTGATCTATGGAGTTCTGTTCTGCAGCGTGGTATGAAAGAAGGCAGCTGAAGAAGATCTATTCCCCGCTTTTAGAAGGACTGTTGGCCCTGTACCTTGGCTTTGAATGGATTCAGGTAATCTTAAGTATTCTTCATGGTTCTAAAACCCACTGACTTGACTCGAAACTCAGTTGATTCAACTCGGCTTGGCGATATTTCAAGCCAAGTCACTTGGAAACACAGTTCTGAGTCTGACTTGAAGATTACTTGGGAAGACTTGCCGAGTCGACCACGCGGTTGACTCGACACGACTCATGGTGACTTGAATAGAGTCATTCACTGAGTCAGCGCTATTAAGTATAAAGGTAGTGCATCAACATGTGACTTGATGTAAACATTTTAATTTTAATTTATGTACATGCTTGATATTTTTAGTTATAATTTAGTAAATATCAAGTCAGGCTGAGTCTTTGAGTTGACCCAACCTGGTTGAACATCACAAGTTAAGTCAAGCGTTTGGGTTTTCGAACTATGGTCTTATCTCATCATCACATCTTCCAATTAAGCCTATGTTTTAGATCCAGGAAAATGAGAATCATCCCACTTCTTTACTTCTGAAATACTGCAGACGGATAATATTCTTGCGCCCATGATCACACATGGTATATACTCTGCTGTTATACTGGGGCATGGCCTCTGGAAAATTCACGATCATAGGCGTCGGCTCCGCCAGAGAATTCAGCAGGTGAGGGTGGAGAGCAGAAATTCAAATAGACTGTAAAGCGGACCGGGCAGGTATGTCAATGAGGTAATATGAACGCTGGCGTGAACAACACTGCGGTAAGGCAACTTTAACTTGTCCATGACGAATGTACAGTCCCCTCAACTGAAGGCGAGTATAATCTTAGGAGTCATTTCGCATGTAGAAAACAAATAAAAGCCAATGTATTCGGAGAGGTATACTGTATATGAATGGTTGTACTAGTTCTAGATAGAAATGTAGGCCTGTAAACTAGTTGTGAATGAGTACAGCTTTTCTCCTGCCCACAAAGCTCATGGGCCCGTTGAGCCGCTCTCTACGCAGATGGAACTGTGGATGCGGAATCTTCTTGTCCCAATCAAGTGAAGATGAATTATAGGATCCTTATCCCCAATAAATGCAGTATACTCGGGCTTTTGGTTTTGTTGAAAAGTCAAGGGGATTTAAACTCCTTTTTGTTTTTTGGACGTGGATGTATTAAGTCCCCAAAAAATCTCTCAGATTGGAAGATCCTAGCCCTCCGTATTGAGCCACTTTTCAGCCAGATGTGGACGAGTGCTTTATTTCTCTTCGTAACAGTCAAGTTGCAGGCCACAGTTGAATGGTTGGATTGTCTTGGCCATGAAATTGTTGAGGCGTCACCATCGCACTGAGGCCCGGCAGACCGCTGGTCTGGATCTCTGGACCATGGACCCTGCATGTACAAACTGAAAACCCGAGTAGAAGGCTAGCTAGCCCTACAGGTGCCGGCAGGACATTTGAGTGGTGAAGAAGCTGGTCCCCACTATGAAGATGAGCATATAAAAAATCATGCCAGTCCGCTCATCAGGTGGGCCACACAGAAGTTGATGGCTTTTAGCAATTCTATTTATACCATCCACTTTTACTGTACAGATGTGGCCTACCAGATGAATGGACCAACCTGATATTAGCACATTGTCAAATCTAGCTGGTGGGGCCAGGTTGGCACTTGTGTTGCGTGTATTCGGTGTGGGCTTGCAAACCTCTCCAAAGTAGCTTTCACCTGTAGTATCTATCAAGTGAAAGCAACCAGAATGTTTTTGTCTTTACCATATTTGCAGAGAATCTGTATGGCAGATTTGAGGAAGCATATGAAGACAAGCTGATTTTGGGCATATCTTCCTAGAATCAAGTTCAAACATCGAAGAAAGGTGGGGACCGCAGTGATATTTGGTTGGGGATGATGATGACCACGTTATGGTGTGGGAGGAGTTTTATGATCCTCCACATGAGGATTTCGTATTATTCTCAACTTTTGAGTTTGTAAGTGGGGCCCATGCTTTGGGCGATCCATGCCTTTGGTCTGCGGGGGGAGATGCCCTGGATGGACCATTCTCCAAAAATCTCTCAGACCGTTGGTGGATGCGAATTTCCGTAAGGAGCTCATGCGTGGGCCAGGCCACAAGGAAAGGTAAGGATGAGGAAGCCTGCCATTGAACATTCATGAGGCCCACCAAGATGTTTATATGCCATCCAGTCGGTTCATAAGGTGAGCTCAACCAGGATGAAGATGAAAAATAATAATAATAATAACAAACCCCGTCTGATCTGAAACTTAAGTGGGTGTCCCAATCCTCGCATCCGGCATCCCCTTGTGGTGAGTTTTGGATTAGCTGGATTTTTGGTACACGTCCTAACCAGTGCATATGATAAATGGAGTAGATGTCACACCATTGAGCTTTTTTGTTGCGCGGGCTCCCTAGAACAAATATGAAATTTGTGTCCAGAAGATCTGGGACACACGGTCCTTTTTAGGAATGTCCTATGGAGAAGATTTTTTGTGGCATGCTCTTTTCAGGTTTAGAAAATGCGTAGACACGTAAATGTGATGTACCAAGTGGTATAAAATCCACTAATTAGGCCCTGCTGGGCATGCCTTTTGCCCCCTATTGGATTCTTAAACATGAGCTGGGTTGGTCGAGCCCGACAAGATAAGCTTATTACCTAATTAAGGGTTGGAAGAGCCTGGGCCTGATAAATGGGTCAGGTCGGGCTTGGGCCTGATGAATTTTAAGTGGGTCAGGTCAGGGCCACAGGGTAATGGGTCATATCAATCTGGCCTGTTTAGTAAACGAGTTGAACTTGGGCTCATCCTCATCCTCACCTGACCCAAACCCAATCCATTATCAGTCTAACAGATAATAAAGGATAATAAAGGGGGTGTGACGGTTGGACTCCGGTTTGACTTTGAAGTGGAGTGGGCCTGGCTGACTGGGTGGCCTATTCAAGATTTATATTTAGGCAAGGCAAAGGCAGCACCTAGGCTATCTCAATCACGACATCTCCAATTAAAAAACGAACACTAGGATGTCCAGCCACGATGCCAATGCCACAAAGTTCCATGTTAAAGACCATTTATCCATCACCAGGGAACAATTCCTTAACATGATAAAGACTACAAGAGCCACCGGTCAATTTAATCCAAAACTCAGGTGGGCCCCACCAAGTGCCTTTTAGATGTTTAAGGCATGAATTTACATGGTTTCAGAATGTGTGGCTCACCTGATTTTCGAATGCAGCTGACTTTTGGGACATCTCATAAACTAAGGGCTACCCACCAAATGCACGGTATGGATGTCCAACATACATCACGGTGGTCTTCACAAAGCTCCACCTCGTGGGGGCATTGGGGCTGTGATTCCCACTTGATCTGGTCATCTCTTACAAACAGGGCTGTGAACGTCGCTGTAGCAAGCTTACGCCAGGGGTGATTCACTACAGTAATCACATGATTCTAACAATCTATTGGTAGCAATTCCCAATTGACGGTGGATAGCTGGGGTGCATTGAAATGGTTCAGATCATCTGATCATCAAGTTTTTTGGGGAGTCTCCCATCAAGGTGGGTCCCAGTAATGACTGGTTTGGATCGCCAAACAATGGGCCCAGCCTGGAAAGTTGCTCACCCAAACAAATGCCCCATTCGAGGCAGTCTTCTAACTTCAGCACGATAGATATTTCAGTATGGAATGAGAAACCCTGGAGAAAAACTAAGATCCAAAGAAACAGTGAAATTTTTATAATTTTCTATTGCATCGTCCTAAAGTCTTCCATCGGTGGAGTCTTCAAGAAAGGATGAGACTCCCGTGAATGAATCCCTTGAGAAATATTATTGAAGCAGGAACAATGCATATGAAGGACCTGACTCATGCTCGGATGCAGGTGGGCTTGTATTACAGAAGTGTGATGGAAACGATTCGGCAGCACCATGCAAGTAGATCTGCTTAATCTTCTTCTAATTGGGAGATGATACTCAAGAACACTTGGAAACCTTGGCACATATCTGAGAAAAGGCAGTACTCATTCTTGGCATGGTAAGTAGCCAGCAAACCTGCATATACGGAGACGCATCAAATGAATTCTACCCACATCTGGTAATTTAAATCATGTAGATAGTTCATAGGTTGTCGAATAATGAATGAGAGGCCTAGGGTGCGTTTGGTTGCACCAAATATCATGAAATATCATGATTAATCAGTCTAATTCAGTGCAAAATATCATGAAATATCACATGACATTAGTGCAAACCAGCATCCTTAACAAATATACCAACTCTAGGGCCAGAAAATAACTGATGGACCTCACTAGTGTGCAAAAGATTACCAAAATGATGAAGAAAATACAAATACTTAAATGGAAAATGTCCACTGCTTTGATCAACACTAGCAAGGCATCTCAAAGGGGACTCCTGGCATAAGACATTAGTGGCCAAACCTGGTTTCCTATTATAGACAAGTGTTCGTAAAATATATATAAAAAATATTATTGCAGTGTATCATCTCAATACATTGTTTTGGGTATATGGATGTTGGTGTTTAGGGTGGAAAACAATTTAAGGAGAGAATTTTGAGCATCAGTGATAGTTCACAGATGCGCTTCTGGGAGGGTGTGGTGTGGTGGTGGCTCTCTAAATCAAGACCATTCTCACTTCTACCGGAGGAGCTAAAAGAAGGGAGTTGCGATTTGCACTTGTTATATCAGTTCATGTGGTCTAGTGGTTCAGGAGCTGACTTTCAATAGGGATCTCAGCAAAGAAGAAATAAAAGAATTTGTCAGTCTCATGGAGTTGCTAAAAAGGTGAAAGCACACAATTACAGAGAGACAAATGGTAAGTGGAAAATTGAGAAATTGTTCTTGTTAAAGCCATTCTGTGTGTTGCTTTTAAGAGATGACAGGAGGAAGGTGGCTTCCAGTTTGATGTGGTTGTACTAGGGTCCCTGATAGGGCTTTGAAGAGATGACAGCAGGAGAAGGGGGCTTCCACTTTGACGTGGTCATGCTCGGGTCCTTGATAGGGCCATCAATCAGCACATGGATCCCGATGGACCCGACCTGATTTTAACAGGCCCCAACCCAATTTCTCAGAACCGTTTATAAAATGGGTTGGGTAAAATCCATTTAGGAAACAGATCAGGTTTGGTTCTTCTATTCCGGACCCAGTTACCAACCATGCCTACTTGGGTCTGCATCAGATCCACTACCTTGGACCCAGTTAAAATTGGGCTGTGTCAGGTCCAATTAGTTTTAATAGTAATATTATATATTATTAAATATATATTAATTATTCTAGCAACAGAGTAAGGTTTGCTAAGCCATATGCATGTAAAATAGTCTATTTACATTACTAATGTGTCAAATTGGCACACGTGTAATTTAGTCCATCATTTAGGTGGTCCCCGGGATGTAAGTGCCTTATTTTTACATGGACCCTGCTGAACTCAACTCAAAACCAAGTTCCAAAGACCCAATGGGTACCCAAGTCGGATTCGGGCCAGGGTCTAAAAAATGAGACCCAGAACTGAGAACCCGGACACGTCAAGTCTGGGTCCAGGAACTCTTCAGGTTCAGCCGGAACCTGACCCGTTGATTGCCCTAGTCCCTGGTTGGCAAGTGAGTAAGGGACAAGGTGCTCATCATTGACCACTTCAGGAATAGACAAATGGTTATCACAAATGTGTTTATTCTCTGCCTTTGGAGCACAGAAATGGTTGGGATTTGTTTATGCACTGGGACTTTTGACTTTACAATGTCTGTATGGTGGAGATTTAACTATTTGGGTTGGCTTGGGTGATGCCTGAGACAGTTTTGGGACTTTATTGAGGCATTGAACAGAGGTTTGGGACTGAAAAGGAAAATCTTGTGGAAACTTGCATTGCTAGGTGGGCTTTAGATAGCATGGAAGGAACGTAATGACAATACATCCAATACCAAAGCATATCAGGTTGAAGAGGTTTTTAAAACATCTCAGTAAGAGTATAATACCATAGCCTGCAGTTTGAACATCGAAACCTTCATCCTGGAATGAAATAACAAGAAGAATATGAGACTCAGTATGTGAATAAATGACAGTTGCTGAAGGGTATCAGTTAAAAAAGAGATGGGGACCGAACCTGCAACTCACGGATCAATGGCAAACTACCAGTAATTGAGTAGGGCTTGACATGTCCAACCACTTCTTCAGTTGCTTTGCACAATACATGGAAGCCACGGGATTCAAGGTTACAAGCAACTCCAGACATCATGCTCTCATCAAAGCTGATTGTAAGCCTGCAGAAATCAACATACTCACTCCAGAGTTCTCACTTTGATAATATATTACATTAAAATGGATATAATTGTCTGGTGATACATTAACATGCCTGTAACAGCCCTTTTTGAGTGGCATTCTGTTGCCAGAAACAACTGTCACTGTGATCTCTGGTATAAGATTGCCATTTCATGATGATGGTTACGCTTCCACCAGTCAGAAATTTATGTGAGACACTATATTTCGGATTCCGAAAAGAACCTGAAAAGTCTGGCTGCTTAACTGCTTACTTTCCAGTCCGGTTGGGATCCAGTTGTTTCATCTTTTCTTCTTCTTCTTCTTCTTCTTCTTCTTTTTTCCGATAGACATTATGTCCAAAGGGGAGGAGGAGAAAAAAAAAAGAAAAAAAAGAAAGAGGGCAAGGCAGACTCCTGAAAAAGAAGTTTAAGACATGCTATCTGGGCATCTTCTCCTCATATTAAGACAAAGGGAGAGCTGCCATTCCAGAAAACTGCATAGCTATATCATCCTTTCTAAGAGAACTTGATAAAAAAGAAAAGCACCTGCCCCTCAAATTTTCATCTGGGAGGACATATTTTGACACGGGCCCTCGCGTATCTAGCTTCTCTATGTTGGCATTGATATCGTCGACATATTCCTGTAATTTTTTCGCCACATCTGTTATGCTGGAACAATATCAGATGGAGAACAGGGGTTCAGATGCTTCCAGCTGCTTTGCTATGCTTCGAAGAAGTTACTCATTGAGTATACTCTCAAAAATCAAGGAAAAAAAAATTAGAGAAAGGAGCCTAATTCAATCTTCGGCAAGTAGCATACTTACTTGTAGAATGGAGTTAACCTGCATTACAAAGGAAGATGGAGTCAGGAGAATGTTTCTTTAGTGTCTGTTATTCCAAAGCTTTATATGAGTTGCAGATATAAGAGAATGTCATCCGTTAATCATTTTTGTTAAAAACAAGAAAGATTACATGAATCCTAACAAATATCCATGGTTTTTTTTTTTCTTAAGGATAACTAAATCCTCAGTTGGCCATAGGTAAAGATGAACTGTATAGTCCAAAGCCTCAACAAACATACATTTTGTTGAGGCTTCACAGTCCATGCATGTGGGGCACATAGTTTGGTGATCGAGATTGTTGACTTGACAGGTCCCATTGTTTATGACACCCCCAATTATGCTAGATTGGAAGATCCTAACCATTTAATTTGGTTTTCTTTCAGTTGGATTTGGGCTGTTGATACTATTTTATCTTAACTGCCTATTTTTATGCACCCAATCATATGGGGTTTTTGGACATACCCAATCAACGGGAGCCACATCAGATCAACAGTCTGGATCACCAAACCACAGGCACCACATGCATGAAGTTGGGAACCTCAGCAAACTGTAGATTTGTTGAGACTCATACATTAGTACTTTCTTGAGAAGAGCTCATCAATTAATACTCAATGGTTACTTTGTTTGACACCCAGATCCATAGCTCAACTGGTAGACTGAGTGGAGATACCTCGTTTCAACACTTGAGGTCTTGGTATCGATCCCTAGTGGGGGTGGCTAACATCGAGTGTGTGTACTGACATGGGTGTGTACTAACAAGCTAACTCAAAAAAAATAAATTAAAAAAATAAACAAAAATGGTTACTTTGTTTGAGTAGTGAGGGAAGCAATTGCAATCTGATCATGCCTCCTTTATTTGGCTAATTATTGCAATTAATTCAATGGTGTATCCAAATGCAGCCTTAACTAGCAGAATTTAAGCACTTTTGGGACATTTGCAAATTTATCCATCTTACAACCAAAACAACATGAAAGCCAAATAAACTTGAAATTGTCTCATGACAGGTTACTTTCTTTGGATGAAAACAAAGCCCTTTTCATTTGCATTTGGTATGATACTGATGCATCAAAATCATAACTCCCACCAGACTCCAAGGTATCACGTTAAAACAAGTAGCAGGAGTGATTTGATAGGTGTTTTTCAGTAATGGAACAAACCTGACATCCCCTGAAACAGTACACTCGGCTGGAATCTGATTGATACCACCTCCTGGGTCTGCAGAATGTCAAACAAATATGAAATGTCATCCGAGTATACAAGACTCCTTACCTGATAATTGTTAACCCATGTAACAAGGACAATAACACTTTTAAGAATGTACTGTGTTGACATGGACACATATGCCCAATACTCTGGGACATTGTTTGAAGTGTAGAACTAATATTTAGGTTTAGTTATAATTCTTAGCTATTTTTTAGGGAGCCACTATTTACACCTAACCTTTTTTAGTGCAGAAGAAATTTGGAAGATTGGGAGATCCCTATCCTGGCCAATCTGCTTGAACGTATTTATCAATCCAACCCCAGCCCCGACGTGGAAGACAGAACAATCTGGAAAATGGATAAGTCATCTTCCTTCTCAGTTAGCTCCCTGTACAAGATGCTTCTTCCTCCTCAGTTTCCGGAAGTGGCCCATCCTTTCTCTTGTTTGGTCCCAACGCCGCGCCCCCTAAAATTGTGGCGTTCACCTGGTTGGTTGTCAATAAGAAGATTCTCACCATCCACAATCTGGAGAAGAGAGGGATGATTCTCCCCAACGTTTGTCTATGTTGCATGACGAACGCGGAGTCGATAAATCATTTACTAATCCATTGTCCCTTCATCTCCCAAATATGGGTGGATTTCGCTAGTAGATTCCGAATCAACTGGTGCATTTCTACTTCTGTGGATCTCCTTCTTCAAGCTTGGCATGGGTTCAGATTTGGGAAGAAGAAGACTCAGATTTGGAGGATGGCCCTCCTCGCTATATGGTGGTCGGTTTGGACCGAGAGAAATGAAAGATGTTTTAGAAATTCCTCCTTTTCAGCGGAGTCCGTTTCTTTCAAAGCCTCGAACTTGGTGATCGAGTGGGCCACGTATGCCGATTCCCTTAGGGAATACGACTTCTCTTTTCTTGTTGCTTAAGCGCTTACACTATCTCAGCGTTGCCCGTTTGTTTCTTTGGTTTAGTTTGTTTTGTTTTCTTCTTTTTCCTGCTGTTCTCTCCTTTAGTTTAATGAATGCGTAACCTTTCAAAAATAATAATAATAATAATAATAATAATAATAAATAGTAGAAAACCATACAATTGTCTTAAAATAAGTAGATGAGAAAGGGTTCTGCTATCAATAAGATTGGGTGTGAACGGTGAGTCTCAATTTTTATAAACATAAATAACTATTTTTAAGTTGATCACTATATCTTATATTAGGGTCCTTTTTCATATAATAAACACAATATCCCATTAAAACATAATATTCGAAGCAATTTGTCAACAGATAATGCTTCCAAAGTCCCCATGTTTGACAAGCCCGTATCTGTGTCCAACAATGGCACATGTATCAGTTTCCAAGTTACATTCTGATCATCAAAAATAGATTTTTTATTTTTTACTTTGCCTAACTTGTCAAACATTGCTAATGGGCTTCAGTAAATGTGAGATTGGCATACAACTTACAACTCCATTGAGTCGGTTTCATGGTTGATGGTGTGGCAAACCCATAAACTTCTTCCTTAGGGTGCGGTGGGAAGTCTCTGTAGAATCGTAATTGGATCTCTTTAAGAGCTTCCATTATCAACTCCAGAGGATTGATTGCCTGCATATACAAATCACGTCAAGAGATCTCATTCTTATAATTCCATAAATGCATTATGGTGCTGTTAAAGAAAAATAGCACATTATTGATGCAAGAGTTCTACATCATCTATGCTACAGAAAAACAAAGACACCCCCATTACAACGTCAGCGAGGACCAACAACTTTTACATAATATCTTTCATTTTCCATATCATTCTGTAACTGTATGGTCATATCTCAATGTCAACTATTATAGAGTCTATGTGCCCAAGTACCAAGTTTCTTAGCATTAAACTCATTAAACTATGGTCCACACAGTACGCATATGGATGGTATTATGGCATCAGATCGGTGCATTGACAGTGTAAACTTCAAGAAAATAGGACATTGCATAGCCTTGAGTGCAAGAAGTATGCATGTGTCCGTATAGTATGCACCTGCTAACATACTTTCATTTAGAGATCCCCCAAAACCAATGAAAAACAAAAACGCAACAATTTCTTATCACTACATATGGCAAGGAATAAATGTTGCTTCATGGTATGGTTGACTACCTTGTTGGCAATACCACTATGGAAAAGCTTTCCTGTTGCTCGAAGTTTCCATGCTATCATTCCTCCAGTACCTATGCATGGTTGTTTGTCAGCCGTATCGATCCAGAACCTGCATGAATTGAGATTAACATGGTAAAGCTTTTACCGGCGCGTTGATTTGCTTTGGAAGAATTTATCTCTTACACCTCATAGAAATAAGCCCTAGAAAAGGAGAGTGAGGTAATAAAGATGGTGCATTCATATACTGATGCAAGTATATACTAATGTAACTGAGAAATTTTTTCATGTATATAATGTAACAGACTAACGACAATGCATATAAACTATATTGTGGCATCAATAACATTTGTTCTCACAAGAATGTTTGATCCAGAATAAGGAGGTCATTCATAACGTTCAAGTTGCCACTGCACAAATTAGCTGCCATTTGCATGTGAAATTCTGAATTACTTACAAGGGTCCTTCTTTGAGTTTATCAAGTAGGCCATCCTTCACAAGTGCATCCACACCAATCCCCAAAACAGATGAATTTTCTTCATTAGCTATAAAGACAGCAACAACAGTGGACTTCAGCTTTGGCTTGGTTTGCCCCAGCCTTCGCATGAGTTCCGTTACAAGAGCTACATGCCCCAAACAGTCAGTTGTTCCACGACCACGCAATTTGTCCCCATCAATGCTCAAAGAGAAAGGATCAAAATCCTGCACGTGGTGTCATCGGAATTCAAAACATAATAAGAAACTCCATGAATGTAAGAATGATAATTTACGTGCAACCGTTTCCCTGCCATGAATGTGTAACCAATAGAGAGATTTTCAAACCGCAGCCACCACACAGTTGCGAATGTAGACATGTCACCATTGTGAAAAATTACTGAAAAAGGAACTCCAAAAGCTTTTAGTGGTGATCATGTGACAATTGAAACTAATTGCAGGATGTAGGATCAGGATCTTAAGAAACCCAACTTAGTTTATATCTTCAAAATGCATAGAGTATCAAATTCATATGAGGCTGAACCTTTAAGAGACCGGTGCAATGAAATTCCAAGGCAGGTAATGCAAGTTCCTGACACAAGAAAACAGTGGCAAGCAGGCACGTGCCTGTGTAATATGCATGCAAGCCCATAAGGGGATGGCATTTTATTGTGTTCAAAATTGAAAGATGGAAAATTTCTGACACCACAATATTTGATGCCTTAGAAGCAGTTCATGGTCATTCTTGCAATATAAGCAATATCAGGAGAACAAGAGACTAATAACTACTTCCAGCTGTATCTTTGAGGCCCATTCTTTCACTTAGAAGCTTCATAGTCAGATGCTATCGGTTCCCTAAGAATATGCAGCTTCTACATACGATTACCTTTTTTTTTTTTAGGCATAAAAGTATTTCAATGTAGCCTCGTGACTCTTCTGAAACTGTAAGTATTAAAAGGACATAAGCCTTCGTGAAGAACCCTTTAAATCACTACTCCTGTCTCATACCAAAATAATAGCTCTACCAAGAATAGCAGGATTTGCATTCCTTGAATATACCCACCAAAGTTTAGCTTCAGTTCAGAGACTCAGGAAAAAAAAAAAAAAAAAAGGTCTCTTCACAGGCACCCAAGTGATTTTCTGTTGAGTCACATGACCCAATTGCACAGTGATTTTGGAGTGGCCTGGAGAACGAAACTAGGGTATGGTTCACCCTGAATCAATCCATTCTAGTCCTGTTTACTCATGGCTCAACTGAAACAACTCAGTTTCGGATGATATTTAGAACCATTTGCAGGCTGTTTATGACCACAATTCCCAAATCCACAAAGGAGAAGGTGCAAGGAGAAATCACAAACTCCTGGAATTGTCACTGGAAGTTCCCAAGGGAAAATTGTTCAGATGTCACACATGACAGGTCCAACATGGAAGATCTTGGAAACTCCGACGCATCCATAATAAATTTTAGTTTGCAAATGCACATGATACTGAAAAATGCATCTACATATCTAGAAATAGAGTTCGCTTTTGCCTCCATCATGACTTGGGGTCCAGTGTGCGTTGCCACCCACGGGGGCCCACATGCTGAGTGGTCTAATGATCGGAACAGTCCATGTTCTGGAATCTATGCTATACAGAGACACCACAGGGAACTACACTGAAAGGATGATAGTCACTACCGCTCCCTAAAGACGAAGTTAAAGCCATCAATAGGATTTTTTCAATGGCTTGCATTCAACTCTAAAAATTGAAGGATACGATCATCCCCCCCCCCCCATGGGAAGATATTGAGGGAAACTCACACCATAAATAGGCCAGGCTCGATTTCCCGGTCCCTGGGCCAGACCTGATTTTCCTGACCCCCCGTGGGAGAATAATATATTAGCGAGGCATATTTGCTGCTCTCAAGATTCGAACGGACCTTCCGCTCTGATACCATGTCAAACAACCATTTACTCCAAAAGCTTAAGCTGTAGAGTGTGGTGTATCAATGTATATCAAGGGAATTTATCACTTCAACACAAATCACCAGACCACCACAGCATGTGGGCCCCGGTGGGTGTGACGCACCTGCGGGATCCTGAGTCAAGACAGAGGCAAAACGAACACCTGAAAACATATCGCAACTGAAAAAAAAATAGTAAATGACAAATACCCTACTTCTTTAAACGGTTAGGATTGTCTGATCACAGCGATTTTTGGCTACGGTCGATCAACCGACGATTCAGATCATCAAACAAATATGCCATGTGCACCGATCAAAGAACACGAAGAACAAGCAATTCCTCGAATATAAAATCGTAAACAGAAATCAATTCAATGTTTTAATTTTCTTTTTCTAATTTCTATGAAAAAATCGAATAAAAAAGGAAAATACCCAATCTTGGGGATTGGCGGTGACGACGTCCATGTGGCAGCCGACGAAGGAGACGATCTTGCCGGGGACGGTGCCGGGGTACTCGACGATGACGTTGCCGCGGCCCTCGGTGTAGCTGACGTGGTTGACGATGAGGGGCCCACCAGAGGAGGTGGAGAAAGGGAGAAGGGAGTCAAGCACGTGCCTGGCGACCCTGTCCTCTTTGGGGATGAGCTCTGGGGGGTTGTTCTGCACGTGCTTCACCTCTCCTATGATCTTCGTCAGCAGGCTTACGAAGTTCTCCTTCTCCAGCTTCCCTATCACCTCCTTCAGCGAACCCATTGCAGAGAGAGAGAGAGAGAGAGAGAGAGAGAGGACACGATTGGTGCTTCGCACGGCATACGCGTATTATTTATGCTGCTCTAAGTGGACCAGGTTTAGATTTGATTCATGTCACACCAAAATTAAGTACACACCCTCGTAGCCGAAGAAGAGTACATCATGTAGTTAACTTATACCATTATACGGTCAAATAATAATCATTTTGCATTAACATCCACTCAATTCTCACCGTTCAAACATTCATAAACATTCAGTGGCTATAAATTACACATCATTTATCACTCGATACAACTTATTAATAAGTATTTATTACACGCATAGAACAATTCAATTAAAATTTATATATATTTGCAACATTATTATTCATCTTGTTATATTACACGGTCAGTGGTTCGCCTTTGATTATCATCCTAAGTGGATTAAACTCTGAATGATCAAATAATTAAAATTTTCATATATGATATATTTATTAAATTTAATTATTAAAAATTCTATTCAGATAACTATTGATTGATGCCGTTAAATCGAAAAAATATATTTTAAGGTACATAAATCGTTGGACGGAATTCAACCAATTTAGACTCATAATTGCCCACTCATTGGTCAAATACCAAAAAAGACCCATAGATTTACTAGTATGACCCATTTGTGTGTTTATTTACATTTAGATTCTGAAAATTGAATGACAATGATTGATTGGGGTGGCCCACTGGATGATTGGATCATTCATATTCTCGAGACTTTGGTATATTTAGACTCTACACATTGGATAATTATGTGGATCTAATCATACATACACCAATGACATATTTTCACCTTCTACGTCAAGTGATACAAACACTAATGTAAAAAATCTGAGTTTTTCTTATTAAACACTTCAGATCTAACTAGTGTGACTCATCTGATGGTTGGATTGATTTGGAAATTAGAGTCCTTATATATTTTGTCCTTTATGGATTGTATGATTCGTATAAATTTAATCCAATTTGATCAGATGCACACAAGTCAATCTTTGCCATGAAATTTTAGATTTCCATCAACTTTACATTGTCTTTATCACATATCAATATAATGAACGTGTGGTCAATTCACACAGTTCATTGCATAGATCGAGTCGAATTACATTAAATACATTAAAAAAATAATGAAAGAATGATAATAAACTTATCGGATCTAAGATCTCCAAAATCATTTCTCTACCTTTCTTAATTGTACTTAAGATACATTTTTGTTAATATTTAAGTTGAAATAGAATTCCTCTTACAACACCATCCTAAAGAAAGACTCATTTGAGAGATACGAGAATGGTTAGAAATATATAAAAGAGAGAATGACCAGAGATAGAGATAAGATATAATATAAATATGAGATACAAAATATCTCTAACAAATTCATTTTTGTTTCAAGCGTTACAATTCCCAACATCGATGATTGAAGGATACTTGCCCATAATTATAAGCAGTGTTGGGTCCACCATGATCTCCGTGTTATATCTAATCCGTCCAATCAACGGCCAGCCCATGTTAAGACTTTGTTTTGGAAAGCAGCCAGTTCAAAAGTGGGCACGCCAAAAAGAAACAATGGAGATTGAACACCCTCAATTAAAACTTTCTTGAGAGCCACAGGATTTGGATCAAATTGGTATTTATTTTTTGTTTTTGTTTTGTTTTTTTCCTTCTTTATTTGGGTAGGAATCACCTTCCGAAGGGGCTGGATGGCGCAAGAACAGCATGGTGTGGTCACACAAAGGTTTCAATGATGAGGGTTTCTATCGTTATTATTTCTTATGGTGTGGCCCACTTGAATTTTGGATTGGTCTCATGTTTTGGTTTATGTCCTAGAATAAGTTGGATGGAAGGAGTAGATATAACACTAACATCATCACAGTGGGTTCCACAAAACCTAGCGTGAGAGGGGATTCCTTTTTCCTGTGTTAAGGTCAGTCCTTGTTGGCAGGGGCTTCTCTGGAGAAAATCTTATAAAAAATAATAAAATATTTTAAAATATTTATTTTAAATTATTAAATTAATTTAAAATATAAATATATATTTACATAACAAAGTCTTATTCTTTTAGTATTTGTGTTAATATAACAATGTTGTCATGATAGAAATGTGACCTTCCAAAACTTGTTAGGATTTTGAAAATATTGCAACAATATCATCTGATGTATTTCCCTTGATATTATCACAAGATTTTCAGCTTCTCTCCTATATTTTTTCATCTTATGTGTTCAAGGCTTATTTGATACTTTGGTTGCATGGAACAAACCTGCAGAGCACATCAAAGGGAATCCCAGCAAGAGCGAAAATGGTTCATGAAGGCCTCACTGGTTGAAATTTTATATTCTATTACAAGTTAAAGACCATAAAACCACAATAACTCAAGGTCAAGATTAACAGTTTAGATTTGAATGATTGTACGTAATTACATTCATGAATTTTAAATAAGAGTCGTGGTTATAAGGAAAATGTGTGGGGCATCGATGTCTACTTATATAAATGTATAGTCTCTACTTTAAAAGATTTGAAATTATTAAAATTTTAAATCAAAATTATTAATTGAAAATAAATAAATCAAACAATAAATAAAATATAATTATATAAAGAATATATAAGAAGAGAAATATAGCAACACAATAAATAATAATAATAATAATATTAAAAAAAAAGCATTAAGGGGTGTTTGGATCATAAGTTACTTAAGATAAGTTACTCATGCATCCAGTAGCTTATCTTCATATCTACTCATTAAGTTGAAGTGATTAAGTATTTTAAGTTTTTTTTTTTTTTAAAGTTACTTATAATTGATGTTAAACCAAACTTAATCTCAAAGAAATTATTTATCTACTGCTGTAAGTAGAAAATTAACTTATTTAGTGGTATCCAAACATACCTTAAATGAGCCACCGAGGGCTTAGAAATGTGAGTGGAGAGGATAGAATGTTAACTTAGATTCGGTACATGTGGCATATATCAACTCAAACTGATTACCCAGTAAAACCAATTGTCACTAAGTACGTCACAAACTGAAAACGGTTGAATGATCCCGACCGGCACTTGCTTGTTTTAATAAGTCTCTTGACTATTTTTCATTTTTAGTTGTCCAGTAAATGTCCACCATTTTAATAATCTGCTATTCAAATTATAGTAATATTTAGTCTATAATAGATTTACCTACCTGGTACATAGACTCTGTTTCAATATTGAGAAAAGGAATCCAGTACCCATGTAGTGTGGGTGGGTGGGTATGTGTGTGGCTGTAAAAAAAGAAAAACAAAGAAAAAAAGAAAAAAAGAAAACACCCCTACTTCTGTTTTGACTAAGTTTGAATTAGTTGCATGGCTGCTTCTAGAGCACTGCTCGTAGTTGCATTGGTTCACTTTGAAACTTCAATCAATCAATCTGAAACGTCTATTAAGTTCATATCACATTTCATGAGCTACCTTGAAAAAAAATGTGCTCATCTGATGGTTCAGTCATGCTTTATTTGGCTTTATTTTATCTATCGATCGGTTTTCCAAGCCATGAATGGGATGGTTATTATTGCCTAACAAAAGTGATATTTCGGAAGCATAAGAAATCCATGATGGCCCTGATAAATAGATGCATCAAACTATTGATTGAACCAATTTTTGTGTAAATTATCTTGACTGTCCATATGGAAGGTCATCGATCCAATGGTTAATATATGTCAGAGAGCTAATGGAATGTATGCTGAACCTAATGAACAGTCTGGATCAGTGGATTGGTCTGTGTAAGCGTAATGCAACTAGGAACATTATAAATGGATAAAGGCTACCAAGCAACCTTTTTTTTGGTTAGCTTATTAGTACACCCTACTGTCAATTCACACTTCACAGTTAGCCACCCCCGCTAGGGAATCAATGCATGCCACTTGAGCTATGGATCTGGTGGTGGCTACCATGCAATTAGGAGCACTGCAATAGTCCAGATTAAAATAGCCTTCCACATGTCATTTTCAAATGGGAAGGAATTCTGAGGAAGTTTCAATTCAAAGGTCTCAAGCAACCCAAGATAGCAACAGGTCCTTGTGATGTGTGCCCTCCTTTTGCTGCTCCCCACGGCTCGAGACACCAGCCTCACGTGTCAATTTGTCATCTGAGTCGCTTGCCACCAAAGGACGCGGATTTCCTGCTCGAGTCAGCTCGAATTGACTCGGCTTGAATGGCCGATTCAAGCCGAGCCAAGCTAATTATTTGAAGCTCGAGTTGAATTCAAGCCAAGTTCGACCAGGGGGCATTTCAACTCGACTCGAACTCGAACTCGACTCGACTCAAAGCTCGAACTCGAGCTCGACTCGGCTCGATTAATAAATATATTAAATATTATATATAGATATATAAGTTTTAAGTTTAAACTTAAAAATAAAAAAATAAAAAACAAACCCTAAAGTCTTTACCCGACCGCACGCACCCCCTTCCCTTTCCCTTTCTTCTCTTTCTTTGCCCATTGTCAGCCACACGCTAGCCCCGACCACCACCACTAGTTTTCATTTCAGCTTCACAATAGTATTATTTTAATCTCTTGAGATTTACTTCTTAGGCGAGAAACTCAAGAAATTCAAGATGGGTTCTTCTCAAATTTGTTAGAGCTTTAAGAAAATCCAATGATTTGATTGGCTAGAGCTCTTTACTTGGATTTCTGATCTGTGTTCTGCTCTGTTTCTTTTCTAGTACTTGGATTTTTGATTTGTTTGTTTTTTTCATTGGGTTTTGCTTTGATTCTCTTAAGATTTTTGAATGTTTCATCAATGGAGGAGGATCAAGAATTTTAAAATTTTCATCAATGGAGGAGGATCAAGAACAGAATCCATTACTCTCACCCAACAAGCTTGAGCTTAACTCGAGGTAAACTCGACTCGACTCGAACCACTAGCTTGACTCAAACTCGACTCGACGGCTTTGGCAAACAAGCCAAGCTTCAATGTTGAGCTCGAGGCCAAGCTCGAGCTCGAGCTCGAACTGGAGTACATCATGGACAAGCCAAGCCAAGCTTGGCCCACCTCGACTCGACTCGGCTCGATGCCCACCTCTAGGGATGACCAACACTTCCTAATTCCACTATGCCCAGCTCATGAGGCTGTGGATCAATTTCCTGCGCTGGGAACCCAGGTGGGGTCCACTGTCATATTTGTTAGAAATCCTCTCCGTCCATCCGTTTTTTGAGTTCATTTTAGGATATAAAGCCAAAAATGAACCGTATCCAATGCTCAAGTTGACCGAAAATGTGATAATTGAACATCTATAGTTGAAATATTCGTGGGGCCAAAATAGTTTTGAATCATGGTATTATTTGTGTTTTCAGTTCATCCCAGTAAAAATGACGTTATCAACGGTATGGATGGCATTTAAACATCACTTTCGAACCTAGGGAGGTTTCAACGGTAGAAACTTCCCTAACAACCTTTTCTTTTAGTACGGCCCACTTGAGTCTTTTATGGTC
Organism: Magnolia sinica; assembly: GCF_029962835.1. NCBI lineage: Eukaryota > Viridiplantae > Streptophyta > Magnoliopsida > Magnoliales > Magnoliaceae > Magnolia > Magnolia sinica. The sequence continues at coordinate 8,720,366 of NC_080578.1, read as the reverse complement.
TTTACTTTTGGTTTTATTTACTAAAATGAGCTCCCAAAAAGGACGGACGTTTCTGAAAAAATCAGGTTGGATCCCTCCTAAGTTTCAAGCGCAGGAACTTGATGCGAAAGGCTTTCACAGGAAATCCACGTACGCTACCAAACAGGAAGTGGATTGCATCCTGCCCGTCCTGGCAGGGCTCTGTGAGGCACACTGTGATACATGCGTTTCATCAGCTCCGTCTATCCATTTTTTCATATCATTTTAGGGTGTGAACCCAAAAATGAGGAAGGTGCAAAGCTAAAGGGAACACACAGTAGGGATTGAATGCTCGCCATTAAAAACTTCTTGAGAGCCGTAGAAGTTTTTGATCAAGCTGATATTTTTATTTTCCCTTCATCCAGATCTTTATGACATTATAAACAGGTTGGATGAAAAAAAACATGGTGGCCCTTAGGAACGTCTCAGCAGTGAGTGTAATGATCACATTTTCCTCCTGTGGTGTGGTCCACTGAAATATTTATCTACCTTATTTTTGGGCTCACATGATAAAATGATCTGAAAAGACGGGGTGGATAAAACCTATACATCATGATAGGCCCCACAGAGCCCCGGACGGATTATCCTCACGCACATATATATTACCTTGGATGCGGAATGGTAATTATCTTTTTCGTAAACATTGATTCATGCACGTGTGGAACACATGGCCCAGTTATCTCATGATTCACATCCTTGACCAGATGGCCCCACAAGAAATCAAAGATCTGATGGTAACCCTCCGGTAATGTACGTCCGTAATTAAGATGGTTAAAGAGAAAAGGGCACAATGAAGAATGTTAGATGGAGGCGCTAGCTGCCTTTTTACTGTGGTATAAGACCCTCTTGGGCCAATTATTATATGTGTTTTATCCATATTATCAATCTTTTTTCCAACTCATTATAAGGACGTGAACCCAAATTTGAAGTATATCTAGGGGTGTACATGAACGGAGCTAGCTTGGTTGGCTCGTTGGACTCGACTTGAAAAAGCTCAAATTGACTTGACTCGAACTTGAGTTCGAACCGAGTCGAGCTAATTTTGGGAGCTCGAAAATGAGTTCGAGCTTGCCCCAGATCGACTCGACTCGGATCGAATCTAGCTCGAACTCGGCTTGATTCGGTTTGATTCGACTCAACTCGGTGCAGAGGTATATATACCTTAAAAAAAAAAAAAAAAAAAAAACCTACTGCTCTAACCCATGTCCCTTGCCCGCACGACTGACACTCCTAAACCCTAACCCATTTCCCTTGCTGCCTGGCGCCCCTGATCTCTACTCCTCCTTTTCCTCCCTTTCTCTTTCTAGTCTCTCCCTCCTCTCCGGCTCGCCGTGTCCGGCACCCCCCTAATCTTCTTTTCGAGTTTTGATTTTCTAGACAATGGAGAGAGAGAGAGAGAGAGAGAGAGAGAGAGAGAGAGAGAGAGAGAGAGAGAGAGAGACCTGCTGGAAACGAAGAGGATTTCTCCTAGCGAGATTTACAGATGGAAGGAACCAAGCTTAGCTAGAAGATTTCGCCCCCAATCATCTTTCCGCTTGCAGATCTTATTCTTCTCGATGATCTTCGCAGCATCAGCTAGAAGATTCCACTCTGAAACGATCATGCAAGGAACCAAGCTCTGCAAGATCAAGAGGTTTGTGCTTTTCTTATTGTACCGGAAATTGATGGATTTTGAAGGTGTAGTCTAGGTGTTTGTGGAAATGCCTCAATGGCGAACTCGGCCCAAGCTACTGACCGAACCAAGCCGAGCTGGCCAGTCAGGCTCAAGGACCGAGCCTGGCCAAGTTCGAGCTAAGGTCAGCCAGTGGCCGAGCCGATGTACACCCCTAAGTATATCGGTTCGACTCATTGTACACCCTTAAGTATATCCAAAGCTCAAGTGAACCCACCATAGAAAACAATCGGGATAATGTCATCCACGTTTAAATCTTTCTGGGTCTACTGTGATATTTAATTGTCATCCAACTTGTTCATAAGTCACAAAGACCCACACTAATATCAACTTGATCCAAAACTTGTGTGGCCCACAATTTTTTAAATGGTCATTCACCACTGTTGTTGTGGTTTGGTCCACCTGAGATTTGGATCTACATCATTTTTTGGATCATGCCTTAAAATAATATGTCAAAATAGATGGACAACATGGATGTACAGCACATACATTGTGGTGTGTCCTAAAGTGAGAAATCCACTGTATTCTAAGATAGCATGATGGGGCCAAATAAGACATTGACAGTCGATATGCATTTTTAATATCGGATTGCGTACTTAGTCAACTCAGTTGGGCCCACCTTGAATGTATGTTGTCTATCCACGACGTCCGTTCATTTTTGCATCTAATTTAATGGGTTGAGCTCAAAATCGAAACACATCTAAAGATCAATTGGATCATACTACTAGAAACAGTGGGGATAATGATTTCCACCCTTCAAACCTTTCTAGGCCCCACAATGATGTTTATTTGTCATCCGACCTCTTTGTAAGATCATAAAAACATGGATGAAGGTAAAACACAACTATAAGCTTGATCCAAAACTTCTGTGACCCCTAAGAAATTTTCAACAATAGATGTTCAATTCAAATGTTTCCTATGATATGGTCCATTTGAACATTATATATTACTAATATTTGGGCTCAAGACTTAAAATTATCTTTTAAAATGGATTGACGAAGAGGATAAAATACATAAATCTTGGTGGACCTCACAAAGTTTACTCAGTATGATAGCCGTAGTGAGTTATACTCACTACACAATCGGCTACTTCTTTTGTTTTTTTTTTAAAAGCATCCATGCTTTTCTTGAATCAATTTCCATCTACAGTGGATCCCACTAATAAAAAATCTATTAGTGGCTAAAGTTCACATGCGAGATTTTAAAAATATTAAAATATTTTTATAGTAAATAAATTGAACAATATTACCATGATTTTTTCACCCACACCACACGCTCTCACCCAATGCTTGAACCGGTGACCTTGTGTTGAGACTCCGGATAATCCATTGCTAACTAAGGCATGCCAACAGGTGCAACAATATTACCATGATAAATATAATGTATTTTTAAATTATCAGAAATTTTAATTTTTACCATAAAAATCATCTAAAATATTAACTAATTTATTTATAATTCTGTATTAAAATTTAAAATAATTTAATATTTGACAATTATTTTTAGTAAGAATTTCCGAGTAATTTTCACGAGATAAACTTCAAAAATTAAAAATCTCGGGAAAAATTCCAAGCTGATAAATTACGGAGAAAGGGTTTGTCTAATCCAAAGGAGGGGATGTTTCGTACTGAGAGGATTTCCTGCATCAGATACCTCTGTAGTGGGAAAAAAGAACTCCGAAAAGCAAAAGCATGTCGACTAGGGTCTAGGGAATTATTTCATACACTGCCTTAGCTGCTTAATCCATATACATGCATGCAGTGTTACACGTCACGTACATATTCTCCAATCTAGACCGTCCAAATCACGAGATCTAACTCTCAAAAATCACATCGTCTGGACAATCCAGACATTTTGTTAATGGAAGGTTATTTGTTGAATTTCAACGATTGACTTTTGTCCTATCCATCCATTAGATGGCCATCAACCAGATATTTAAAATAATCATCTAGTATGATTTATGTTATGGCCCATCTATAGAGGTTCCCTCTATTTCAACGGTTTGAATGGGGGATATTGGTTGAGCGGCTGTGCATGGAAGGTCACGCTCAGTAGAGCATCGATGTTTTTTTTCTACAATATTCGCATCGTACCCTCCCAACGGGATCTGAAGCGTGTTGCTTGCTAGCAAGGGCAGCATAAATTCGCAGCCTAAGAATTACGCGGAGCGGAATCCTCGGCAACGGTTTGTAGCCAGTGGATACAGCACCAGAGCTCTGTGTGGCCCACCGTCTTGTCTACATGAAATCCACTCCAAACATGAGAAGAGACTCCTCATGTTCACCGTACATCCCAAAGATCATCATAGTGTAAAACTCCAGTGGTCCACATCACAGGAAATAATGTAAAATCACTCCTAAAAGAACTCTAAATTTGATGACCACTTGATGGCCCAGCTTGAATCCAAACTCATATGCACCAATCGACAATAGAGACAATTGAGAGAGAAAATAACATCAGTATATTTACGTTTATAAGAAATATATGACTAGTTCTCCACACATGTAGAAAATCAATTTCTAAATAAGACTCAATTTCTATCATTAGTGCCTATGTGTCATTATTTGATTGACTTTCAATGTATGAAATGAACCACCTATGTTAAATAATTACTAAATAGCAACTCAAGAATGAGAATCACATGCATATCTTTAAACTAACTATGGAAATTATAATTTATTGTCCTTACGAGTCCAGCGGATCCCCTGTTAGAATTTATGAGCCTGGACTGTATTCTAATGCATGAATCCAATAACACTCACATATGAACCATTGCATTTGGCTCTAGATGGGTCACCTATTATATAGGGGTTCCATATAAGAATATGAATGTATATCTTATTTTTTATTTAACAAAGTTGCAGGTGGTGTGCTCTCACCTTTTGGAAAAATAAAAGATACGTCAAAGTACATTACATTAGGAACTCAAACTCTCGATACATCCTCAAGTCTACTATGTATATGAGTCAATTATAGTTCAGGCGTGATGGGCTTCTTAACCTTAAGACTTGAATTGATATTCAATGTAAGTGTCTAATAAGTCTAATACTAGGAGCATATTCGCATGACATACTTACACCCTTCATAGGGTAGGACACATGTATACTAAGTTGTTGTTCATTGGATGGTGTAGGTCTTCTATCATGATTCACTCATATAGGATAACCACATACAAATAATAACAATTATAAGTTTGTCTTATAACCTACTAGGTTATGGAATATCAGGGTACTGAAATCTGTGAAATAAAACTCTCTCTTGAATAATAGTCATTACTAAATTTTAAGTTTTCAAAGACAACCAGAGTAATTCCTTTCATTTAACCATTATAACCTATAACCTATATAACTTATATACATGTAAGATTCAAGATCATTGAATTAACAATTAAGATTAACATATTGGCTTACTAAAAACTAGAGTCACGAGGGAACCTAAATAGCAGTAGAGGCTCCCCTCTCCATTCTTTGTGTCATTTCAAATGTTATTTTCTTTTCACACTATCGAAATGCGAGTTTTAGTGAGCCCACATTTCGATCAGAGAGAGCCCTGGATGCCCTGGGTTGTAAGACAGAGTGGGGCACTCAACGAAAGGGGGGCACACTGAGCAAGTACGAGAAATTGGCCCCACTCACCACGAGGTGATCATTTCTTATCTTGGATTTCATGAGGATATCATCGACATAATCCTAAATATTCGTATGCTTCATATCGAGAAAAATTGTGGTCATCTCTAATCCGTCAAAAACCTCCCTTGGGTCTCAATCACTCATAATAGACAAGGGTTATAATTCTAAAATGATGGGAACTCGACTGAATGCTTTTTTGTTCTGCTTTTGCAAAAATAAACGTCTACAAATTGGTTCCAAAAATATTGGATTCCATGTAATAAGCTTTTGATATTCAACAACTCTTATTAAAGAATAATTGCAGAAATCCAAACATTTATATATCTAGTGTTGATTCGCCCTACCATAGCCCCCCTGCTTTCAAGAGATGTTTTCATGTTCGACCTTTAAAGAAGCAGTGGCATAGGAGACGACCAAGTCATCACTTTTATTTACATATAGAAATGAAGTGCGACTGAGCAAGCAGTATTGTATGGCGCTTGAGGTTCTGTAGCAGATGGTGTTTTCACAGAGGCCCTGGTGCCTCAACCACTGGGGCTATTGCGAAATCGATCACCTCTGTTCTTTCCACCTTTGCTTCCAGTTTAGATGCAAGAAGATGTTTATTGGGTACTGGTACTACTGGATAAACTACTACTTACCGGGGATAACTGGACATGATTCCCGCAAGTCAGCTTTAGAGCTAAACTACCGAAAGACAGATCTCATCATAGCACCCGAAAAGTAGGGAAGGGTTAGGGATGGGACCTTAACTGAGTGAATTGATCAATCACCACCACTATTTTGACTCGAGAACAGAACAGAAAAGATGGGAGTCTCGTCTACGGTGGCAAGAAATGGGTAAGCCAGAAAGGTTGGGCATTAATCAATCGTTGGGAAGGAATAAAAAGCATTAAATATTTAGTCATCGTTTCCGGTCAATCTCCCTCTTGAACCCATCGGGTCATGAGACAAAAATCCATGTGAACATACGCACCAGCCTTTTAATCTATTCATCCCCCTTGCCTGAGAGGGGTTGATCCTTCCACCTTTACTTTATGTACTTCTTCCTCTTCCCAGGAATTAACATTTGGATTAAAAAAAAAAATCAAATGAAAGCATTTTCTTTATATAATCATTTTATAGAATAGCGGTGAAGCGGCGTGATAGATAGGGGCAGTACTTGCTTACTTGGCTATTTTTAGTTCCTAATCGCTTGAGAAAGAACTTCATTCACAACTAGGAAGGCGCAAGGGAGCTTTCATCAAGGACAGAAGCATCACGGAGAACGTATGTTGTGTCTAAGAAGCCATCTATGAAGCCAAACGAGGGGAAAAGAAGATGAATGGATTCAAATCATCATACGAATTCTTGCACCCCTGTGCTGGGAATGAGAATTAGTTAGGGATGAATAGATTTGATATCAAAGATCATTCTTTAAAGAGCCGAAGGCATTCCAGAGATGACTCTTCTGAATTTTAATGAAATTAGCAGTATACGTTTAGGTTCCAGGATGGAGGGAGAGGATCTGACAACTAAGTGAATCAGGGCGTGTATCAATAAAACGACATATTTTTGCTTTCCGATTAATCAAATGGAAGACCCAGCGGTGCAAAGACTTTTGTACTGAAGTCAGTCTGATGGGTCTCAGTCAAAGGTTTTCCTAGTCTTTGGGGTAGTCGAATTGGCTACTTCAACCAAAAAAAGGGCGACCCCTAATACACCCCCCCCGGCGAAGAAGTAATTAGAGTCGGGCTTCGAACTATTTTAGTTTGGTTTTGTTTCATGCTTAGGCCCGAAGTCACTCCCCACTTCCAACGCGGGTCTATGGCAATGACTACTTGTGTGTTTGAAGCTAATCTGGAAGGAGCAAATCCGAACTAGAAATTCGAGGGTAAATAATCTACACATGCATCACCTAGTTAATCCCATGCTTCGCCAATCATTTAGGAGTACGACAAGCTAGTTCAGGATAGGTATGTAGAACACCCTTCCTTTTGGGCTTCTTCGATTGCCTCCTTAAGGCTCGCATGGGGATCCAAGTTGTTCGGTTTTTTCTATTCCATAATCTCTTCTATTATGGAGATGATGACTTCCTCGGTAGATCGATGATCGCTCTGTCCCGCTTCGGATAAGAGGCTTCTGGCGTCAGGCCGAAGTAAAGACTAGGGGTGTACATCGAGCTAAACTGAGTCAAGTTGGCCTCAGCTCGGCTCGGCTCGGTCACCAATCACACCCAGCTTGAACTCAGCTCGGCTCGGTCACCAGTCACACCCAGCTTGAACTCGGCTCGGCTTGGTGACCGAGCCAGGATCTCCGGCTCGAGCTCGGCTCGGTAAGCAATCGAACCAGTTCGAGCCGAGTTCGAGCTAGTTTCGAGCTTCGAACTTTCGAGCCGAGTTCGAACTGAAACACATTAAGACGCATTTCTATTGCAGATGAAGATAAGAAAGACCAAACAAAAATTCCCACTAATTGAGTTTGGAAATTACCTCACTTACATCATTTCTCAACTTCTGAACTTCCAAGCTAGATAGCGAAACACGTCTTCCCACCTCATTCTTGAATTCCTCCATTTTCAATATCTTCGTCTCATAAAACCTCTCCCTCTCCTTCTTACATTCCTCAAGCTTGCTGATCTCACTCTTCAAATCCCTAATCCACCAAATCACCCCCAAATTCTTAACAATCTCAGTCCAAAAAGAAACCCGCAGATGAAGGAAAAGGCTCACGTAATCTGCTGAGCTACACTCAGGTATTCAGCATCGACAGTCTCGATTTCGGATTTCTTGGCCAGGATCTGGAAGCTTAGCACCACGTTCCTCTACTCTAGGAGGAGGCAGCATCGCTCCATCCGTCGGAGGTTCGAGAGCTTTGCCAATAAGAGCAGAGATTTCTTGTTTTGAATCTCTTTCTTGACCTACCATGAACGAGAAGAGGAGGGAGAGAGTAGAGAGAGAGAGGGAGGAAGATGGGTTAAGGTTTAGGGAAATGATCAGACATGGAGTTTAGGGAAATGGCCAAACGGCGAGGCGAGTGCCTGAGAGAGGAGGGAGAGAGTAGGGAGAGAGAGGGAGGAAGATGGGTTATGAGAGAGGAGGGAGAGAAGAGAGAGAGAGAGAGGGGGGGGGGAGATGGGTTCGTGTAGGAGGGAGGGAGGGTATTTTTTATCTAGGGTTTTTTTTTTTTTTTTAAAGGGTATATATAAGGGTGTACTGAGTCAAGCCAAGTCAAACCGAGTTGAGCCGAGTTCGAACTAGATTCGAGCCGAGTCGAGTCGAGCTGGGCCTTGCTCAAACTTGGCTCGAACTCATTTTTGAGCTCAAAAAATAAGCTCAGATCGGCTCAAACTCAGCTTCGAACCGAGTCGAATCGAGCTTTTTCAAGTTGAGTCGAGCGAGCTGACCGAGCTAGCTTGGTTTGTGTACACCCCTAGTAAAGACCGGGTACCTATAAAGATCCCTCACTACACACTTTTTATATCTCTATATACATCCAATCAGCTGGGCCCTCAACCAATGGAGCTCACCTTCTACGGGACTGGGCCCATCCTGCGGATATTCTTGCTTGCTTTAAGAAAAGTGCATTTTAAATGGTAAGATGTGCTTCATATCTGCGCCTCGATATGCTTAATAGGGTGGCCCTTCTCCTTCCATAAGAATGGAATGTTCGCAGTCATGTAACGCTCTCGTAACGAGCTTCTTCTAAAAACCAACCACACCGGTATGCGCCGAGGAAGTGTGTGGATAGGAAGGAACCGATAGTGGATGTAACTAAAGGAGGGAGAAGGATCAAGACATTGTGGTGCTGGTTCCTTTATTATTTTAGCAAAAGTTCCTGCGAGCCAGCTTTGCGAGCCTATGTCCATTGTATAAAAATAAACCGAAGTGGGGAACTTCGCATAAGAATCTGTTTGCCAGGTTGACCTATATAGTCTCTTCTAGCTCTACACTAACCTAATTTTGATGAAAAATAGAAAATGTTCAATCAACGGCTGCACAATCAGCGATAGGCTTGATTGATCATATTACATACAATACTGCTTGCTCTATCACACTTCATTTCTATACGTAGATAAAAGTGATTAGGGTCTAAGGAAGTAGCTCAATGGGAAAAAGGAACTGGGATGTTTGCCCCTTTTACAGCTACAGATCTCAGCTACATTTCACTATAGATAAATGGTAGAAGCTACTTTGCTAAGAAAAGAGAGAGAAGGGAAAGACAGATTATAGAAATCAATCCTTCTAACCAGCTATCGACAGTTGAATGTTTCGACCTGGTTCGATTCATGGTTACATCTACAAACGTTTTCCCGGGGGTTGATTGCCCGTCCAGGCCATGGAGTCAAATATTCTATTCGATATTAAATGATACCAATGACTAACAACTTCAGGAGAAAAATCCCCCAACAAAAAAGCCAATGCAGTTGACTCTTCCAATTCCACAGTGGATGGAACTAGTCTAGTTCCTTATAGCCCAGATTCAGATCCAGATCGTGATCGAGACCTAGTTCCCATCGAAAAACATCTAGGTTGAAATATGGCTTTCAAATTAAGTTCTGAATTAGTGGATGCTGCCAAAGGGAGTGGCGATGCCATACGTAGCTAAAATAGAGTTGGCTACCTCCCTCCCACCACTTGGGAGAAAAGAAGCAGATGCTTAGGTGAACCACTGACACAAGAATCTAAAGGGCTGACGATGTAGATGCTTAGGTGAACCACTGACACAAGAATCTGAAGGGCTGAAGATGTTTGTAAGTTGTCTGCCTGCCCACAGAATATGTTATCGATAGCATGCTATTTCATAACCAAATCTGGAAAGAAAGATGTCTGTTTCGGATCAGTCCTATCCTTAGATGTAGTAGTTAATCTGCGGGACATTCAAAGTGGCTAGACCAGTGAGCTACTACGCTTTCTTCAAAGGATGGCTGCTTCCAGCCCATCTCCTGGTTGTCATCGCTTGATCACTTCCTTTTCCCGAAAATGCCTATTGATCCAGAGTAGAGATCGGAACCCAATTACAGAAACTTTGAATCTTATGCGTTAAAAAAAACAGAGGGCACTCCAGCTGAAAAGGAATGCTAGCGCGGGGACGTCAGCTTGGTGTAGCACTGGAGTGCGGATCCTCTGCCTCCCGGAGGCAGGAACTCCCTGCCTCTAGCGTTTTCATTGGTCAATGTCACTATGAGTGCCACATCATCAGATTTTTTAAATATATTTTAAAAAAGTACATTTAATAAGAAGTATAATGGAGACGTTAAACGGAAGCGGTTTGCGTGCTGAGTAAATCAGTATGGTAAGTGTACCGAGTAAAGTCTGTGGAGCCCACTGTCATTCGTGCATTGTATCAACTCCATCCATCTCTTTTATCATCTAATTTTAGGGTTTTACAAAAAAAATTAATCATATCCAAAGATCAAGTGGACCACACCACCTGAAACAGTGTGAATTGAATTCTACTGTTGAAAAGTTGTTGGGGGCCCACAGAAATTTTATATCAAGATGATATTTGTTTTTTCCATTCATCCATGTCTTTGTGATCTTATGAAAAATTTGGATGAAAAATAAACATCATTGGGGGCTTAGAAACATTTCAATAGTGAAAATCAATACTTCCACTATTTCCTTTGGTATGGTCTACTTGAGCTTTTGATATACTTCAGTTTTGGGCTCAACCCCTCAAATGATCTGAAAAAACAGATGGATGGCATGGATAAACCACATGAATTCACAGTGGGCCCAACAGAGTTTACTGAGTATGATAAGGCTTGGTACGCAATCTAATTTCACGTGTCTAACGGGGATGAGGATTTCCTGCCAAAGCCTTTTGCAGTAAGATCCTGCGCAAGGATTCCGGATGGGCCCACTGTGACGTTTGTGATAAATCCAACCCGTTCATCCATTTTTAGATATCATTTTAGGACATAATACCAAAACTAAGGTGTATACAAAACTCAAATGGGCCACACGAGAGGAAACAGTGGGGATTTAGTGTCCACCGTTGAAATATTTATATGGCCACAAAAGTTTTGCATCGGTCTAATATTTTAGTGTTTTCACTTCATCCTAGTAAAAATGACCTTATAAATAGTTTGGATGGCATATAAACATCAAGACGCCTAGGAAGGTTTCAACCATAAGAATTTCTTTCTCCACTGTTTCATCTTATATGGCCCAATTGAGTTTTTGATCATCCTAATTTTTAGTTACATGTCTTAAAATGAGCTCTAAAAATGGATGAATGGATTGAAATTCTTATAAACATTATGGTGGACCCCACCATACATCCCAACGCTGGAACTTCATGTAAAAGGCTTTCCCCGTGAATCCGCGTCCACGGTTTCCATTGGAAATGGACTGGCTACTTCCCGGCCACTCGGTGCTATGTGGGCCCACCATGATGTATGTGTTTCATCCATGCCGTCCATTTATTTTTCTAGATCATTTTATGGTCTAAGACCAAAAATGAGTATAACCCAATCTCAAGTGGACCACATTACATGAAACAGTGTTGAATGAACGTTGACCATTAAAAACTTTTTGGGGGCCATAAAAGTTTTGGATTAAGCTGATCTTTGTTTTTTCCCTTCATCTGGGTCTTTATGACCAAACCAACAGATTAGATGTCAAATAAACAGTATGGTGGGCCTTATGAGGACTTTAATGATGGATATCCAATCATCATTGTTTTCCTGTGGTGTGGTCCATATGAGATTTATCACTATACCCCATCACTTTGTGCTACAATCTAATCACTTTGTCTACTGTACCCCATCACTTTGTGTTGCAACCTCGTCACTTTGTCTAGTGAACCCCGTCATTTTCTATTGCAACTCCATCACTTTGTCTACTAAATCTCGTTACTTTGTACTGCAACCCCGTTACTTCGTCTACTGAACCCCGTCACTTTGTACTGCAACCCCGTTACTTCATCTACGGAACCCCATCACTTTGTACTGCAACCCCGTCACTTTGTCTACTGAATCCCGTGACTTTGTACTGCAACATTATCACTTTGTCTACTATATCTCATCACTTTGTGCTGCAACCCCGTCACTTTGTCTACTGTACCTCGTCACTTTGTGCTGCAACCTCGTCACTTTGTCTACTGAACCCCATCACTTTGTACTGACAAAGTGTTGTAGTACAAAGTGACGGGGTTTAGTAGACAAAGTGATAGGATTGCAGTACAAAGTGATGGGGTACAGTAGACAAAGTGACGGGTTACAGCACAAAGTGACGGGGTTCAGTAGACAAAGTGACGGGGTTGCAGTACAAAGTGACAGGGTTCACTAGACAAAGTGACGAGGTTGCATCACAAAGTGACGGGGTATAGTAGACAAAGTGATGAGGTTGTAGCATAAAGTGACGGGGTACAACAGACAAAGTGATGATGTTGAAGTAAAAAGTGATGGAGTTCAGTAGACAAAGTAATAGGGTTACAGTACAAAGTGACGGGGTTCAGTAGACAAAGTGACGGGGTTACAGTATAAAGTGACGTGACTCACTAGGCAAAGTGATGAGGTTGCAACACAAAGTGACACGGTTCAATAGATAAAGTGACGGGGTTGTAGTACAAAGTGACGGGGTTCAGTATACAAAGTGACGAGGTTTGGATTGGATTCAGTCGTAATAAATGGTGAGCGTGACTCTCTCCACTATTTTCTATGGTGGGGTCCACTCGAGTTTTGGATTTGATTCATTCTTTGGCTCATGCCCTAAAATGATCTCTCTATATGGATGGACGATGTGGATATAAAATATACATTATAGTGGGACCCATATAAATAGGTGACATCACTTCAGTAGCGAGTCTCACTGCTCAATGTGGCACTGAATCCCAAATGGAAATGAAAGCGGATTGGCTACTCCCCCCACCACCAGCCCGGTGGTGGTGATGGTTGGTACTTTGTGGGCCCCACCATGATGTACGTATTTCATCCATTCAGTTAATCTATTTTACATATAATTTTAGGGGTTAATCCCAAAAATGAGAGGGATATAAATCTCATATGGACTACACCACAGGAAAACAATGGTGATTGGATATCCATCATTAAAGTCCTCCTAAGGCCCATCGTACTATTTATTTAACATCCAATCTGTTGGTTTGGTCATAAAGACACAGATGAAGGGAGAAAGCAAAGATCAGCTTGACCAAAAACTTTTATGGCCCTCAATTTTTTTTTTTAAATGGTTAATGTTCATTCAACACTGTTTCATGTAATGTGGTCCACTTGAGATTGGGTTATACCTCATTTTTGGTCTCAGACCATAAAATGATCTAGAAAAATAAATGGACGGCATGGATGAAACACATACATCATGGTGGGCCCACATAACACAGTGTGACAGGGGAGTAGCCAGTCCGTTTCCAATGGAAACCGTGGATGCGGATTCACTAGGGAAAGCCTTTTGCATGAAGTTCCAGCGCTGGGATATATGATGGGGTCCACCATGATATTTATAAGAATTCCAATCCATTCATTCATTTTTAAAGCTCATTTTAAGACATGTAACCAAAAATTAAGATGATAAAAAACTCAACCGGGCCATACAAGATGAAACAGTGGAGAAAGAAATTCCTACGGTTTAAACCTTCGTAGGTGTCTTAATGTTTATATGCCATCCAAACTGTTTATAAGGTCATTTTTACTAGGATGAAGTGAAAACACCAAAATATTAGACCGATACAAAACTTTTGTGGCCATATAAATATTTCAATGGTGGACACTAAATCCCCACTGTTTCCTCTCGTGTGGCCCATTTGAGTTTTGTATACACCTTAGTTTTGGTATTATGTCCTACAATGATATCTAAAAATGGATGAACGGGTTGGATTTATCACAAATGTCGTAGTGGGCCCATCCAGAATCCTTACGCAGGATCTTATTGCAAAAGGCTTTGGTAGGAAATTTGCGTGTCTAATTAGACACATGAAATCGGATTGCATACCGAGTCTTATCGTACTGAATAAATTTTGTTGGGCTCACTGTGAATTCCTGTGGTTTATCCACACCGTCCATCCATTTTTTCAAATCATTTTAGGGGTTGAGTCCAAGTCTGAAGTATATCAAAAGCTCAAGTAGACCATACCAAAGGATATAGTGGAAGTACTGATTTTCACCATGAAATGTTTCTAAGCCCCCAATGATGTTTATTTTTCATCCAAACTGTTCATAAGATCATGGATGAATGGAAAAAACAAATATCATCTTGATATAAAACTTCTGTGGGCCCCAACAACTTTTCAACGGTAGAATTCAATTCAGACTATTTCATGTGGTGTGGTCCACTTGGTCTCTGGATATGATTAATTTTTGTTGTAAAACCCTAAAATTAGATGATAAAAGAGATGGATGGAGTTGATACAATGCACTGATGACGGTGGGCTCCACAGACTTTACCCAGTACGCTTACCATGCTGATTTACTCAGCACGCAAACCGCTTCCGTACTCGTAGCACTGTGGTGATGTATTCCCCCAGCGGATTTTTGTCGTGGAAGCCGTATAGACGACTAGATTATCTTCTTCTCTTCTTCTTCTTCTTTTTATTTTATTTTATTTTATTTTTATTTTTTGTATTTTTTTGTACACACTCACGCACACTCAAGCTAGTGGAATTTCACCACCCATGTGTACTCGAACCCTTGACTGGGTGTTGAAACTCGTGAGAGGCTACCACCCAAGCAAGAGTAAGGACCCGACGACTAGACTACCTCTCTTTTGTTGTTCATATAGTCAGTCACACTATACTATACTAACGCGGCTAACATATGCGTGGCCCACCTTCTTCAATTTGTTTGATCTTTAAAATCTCCCTTACTACCGGTCAGACACACCAAATGATCAGATTAGGTGACATCTATATCCGTCTATTTGTAGTCCCAAGGTAACATATGAAGAACTGTTCCCTTTTATATCATCATGAAAATAGGCTATCCATTTTCATTTTAGAAATACTTCTACGCTGATTTCGCTGATTTGGCTGATTTGTACCATTCATAATGCCGCAGCTACTTATGGTTGTCCACTCTCACAAAAAAGACTATGACATGATGATCCTAACCATCTGATGATCAATACAAAGTGCATGGTTCATATTTTCTATACTAGAAAAAATCTGATCATTGATATGTGTTAAAAGTAGATTAACATAATCTTAAACAAGATTATCTAATTACATCTTGGTTTATCACACACACACACACATATATATATATAGCTGTATATATGCAGCAGTACATCCTTATCATACAAGTTTCTACCAAATAGTCGATTAACAATCTGGACTATCGATCTTGTAAGGACATCCTTTCTTAAGGGCGTCTTTGGTGGAACCAGATATAATTAAATTTCATACATTTGCACTAAATTGGACTGATTAATCATGAATTTTTATGATATTTGTGCAACCAAACACACCCTAATTTTGGAAGGAAAATTACAATTTTCATGTTAAACAGACCCACCCTCAGCAACAGGTGGGAGCATTTACAGTGGGAGTTGAAAAATACAAACAAAAAATGACACAAAAACCCTCTCCAAGTATGCTACCTATGAACGCATATCAAGGGTATATTAGTCACCTACCATCTCTCACATGCAAAAGAAGAGAGGAAGATGGCAAGCTCGAATCCCACACCAACTATTGTGAAACCGGAAAACTCCACGTCTGTTCAAGAACCTCCGTTTGAGATAGTGGCTGTCCATCTCTTCTTGGTCCGGTTGTTTCATACCTACATTGACCCACCGGAGCCGCGCACGTCCTCAGGTGGGCTGATTGACAGCCAGAGCAATGAGACAGTGATCGAAATGAGCCCTGACCATACATAAACGATGGTGGGCAGTCTCCCTTTCCTCCCCATCAGCCCCTTGATGAAGGGATACATATGGGACAGAACCCAGAAGCTGAAGAACCCCCCACCAATCATCTTACTCCACTGAGGTATGATGCTGTACATGGTCCTCGAGAAGCCAATGATCAACGCAACCACGTTCACGACAATGATCGTCAATGGCATTATGAAGAGACTGGTCCACTTCACAACGTAGAGGTCAGCGTAGATGTCTTCATCATCCTCAGCGGCGGATTTGGAGGTGAGTGTGAAGGAAATCTCAATGCCAGCGATGACCTTGAGTAGGCCCTGGATGACAGCAGCGAGATGGGCGCTGGTGCCACCGACGACCCAAAACTGCTCGTTCCGCCACCATTCCTCGAGGGCGATACCGGACCACTTGACTTCGAGAAGGGAGAGGAGACAGAGGGTGACGGTGATGCCGAGGAGGTAGCATAGGAAGGTGACGTTGAGGGTTTCGACGATGAAATGACCGGAAAGGAGGGAGAGAGCTGGGAGGAAACAGTAGGTGACAAGGAAGACAGATGTGAAGGGGTAGATACCTACGTTGATGTAGGCGATTCGCTGGAGGAACTTGAGGCGGGGGGTTGCTAGGATGGCATTGTTTCTGGAGAAGAAGATCTCGACGGAGCCCGTCGCCCACCGGAGGACCTGGTGGAGGCGATCGGTGAGGTTGATGGGAGCTGTTCCTCGGAAGGCGTCTCGCTTTGTGATGCAGTAGATGGACCGCCACCCACGGTTGTGCATGCGGTAGCCTGTCACAACGTCTTCCGTCACCGACCCATAGATCCAGCCTATTCGGTCACCCCATTCCGTGTTGTCTTCGTACCTGTTCATGCATTTTTCTTCTGTGTATTATCAACGTTTGTTTGAACCGTACGTGTTGGAAGTTCTCTGTGGACCCTACCATGATCTATTTATTTTATCTACACCATCCATCAAATTTGGGTGGACCACACCACAGGAAACAGTGGTGATTGAACCTCACCACTTTTTTCTTTGGTGTTTTCCACACGAGATTCGCATCTGCCCTCATTTTTGAGGTCATGTATATAAAATGAGCTGGGAAAATGGATGGAAGGTGTGGATCAAACACATACGTTATTGTGGGGGGCCAGAGAGCACCGACCAGTAGGGAGGTCGGTAATGGTTGGGTCTTTATGCAATCCGCGTCCGTTCATCAGGTGGCCTTGCCTGGACGAGCAGAAAAGGGCTAAAAATCATCCACATGCAAAACTCATGCAGGCCACACCACGTGAACGTTGAGGTTTTCGTCACGACCTTGCATGGCTGCCACCCCTGAGTGTTTGGGATGTACGGTGAGTATGAAAAGGCGCACCTGATGGACGGAGTAAGAACAATATTGTGGGCCCCACAGGACTTGGGTGTGTACCAAATGGTGATTGGAAAGATGGATGATATTACCAGCAGGAGATGACTGAGACGGCCTCAGCGACTGTAGGAGCATCAAGCAACGGCCGCGGCCCGAGCAGTGCACCAGATGGCCGGCCATTCTGCACCGATGCGTGGTCCGCGAGTGGCCTTCCTTGGAACTCAGCAACCGCTATTGACTCAGTAAACATACTCGAATTACCAAACTTCTGTGGCAGGTTCAAGTCCGGGTGGAGTTCAGTCAGCTCCCCCGACTCAGAACCATTGCTGGGCGTCATCTGCACCTGTGGTGCCCGGTTCTTGTTCTGCCCGAAGAACCCATGATACTCCTTCGCGCGCGGTGGGTTGAAACCATACAACGCATAGCGCCGGAACAGGCACCCAGTCCCGACATAGACCGGCCCCTGGAGCCCATCGAGTGCACGCATGTTGCCGTCGAAGAAGACAGTGTTATGGTTGGCGTAGCGGTCAGACGGATCAATGCCCTCAAACCGCTGCGGGAACTGAATGTAGCAGATGCGGTCGCCACCGCGATCGAGCATGAAGCACATGCCCTCACGGAGGGCGAGGCAGTTGTAGAAGTAGTGGTCGCAGTCGAGGTTGAGGATGAAAGGACCGTTGGAGAGGATGGCGGAGGCACGGACCATGGCATTCATGGCTCCAGCCTTCTTGTTGTGATCGAAGCCTGGGCGTTTCTCGCGGGATACGTAGGCGAACATGGGGAGTCGGATGTCGACGTCTGTGAAATCAAGGGTCCTCTCGTTTGGCCCACCATAAACCGGGTCAGTTTCTGGGACCTTGATCATTACCTGCAGGCAAATGTTTTAAAGCTCTGTTTGGGATTATTTCAGGGTGAGAAAGCAATAGGAACTATCCATGTGATGGGCATCCTCGAGATGGGAAACATAGTGATAGATCATGTAAGCTTTCCAATGGTTATTTGGATGGACGGCCCAGATTTGTATGAAACCCTACCACGGTAGGTATACCTTTTCAACATTCCAGTTCTACCAGATCAATTCATCTACTTGATGCTGAACCGTACATCCAGTGGAGGACCGATCATATTCCAAAAATGTGGAGCCTTAGTGAGTTCTGTTTAAAATATATCAGTCTGAATGCCGAAAATTGGACAGGCAGAATCATAAATCCCCACATTTAAGATAGCATCTAATCCATTCATGTGACATAAGGCTAACAAAGATAAGCGTTGACTGTAATTTACAAAAGTTGAGGCTTATTTGGAAAATCTTAATAGGCAGTGTACCTGGGGATTGGCTAAAACACAAGGAAACCAAGATTGTCTGGTGATTGGCTAAAACACAAGGAAACCAAGATTGTCTGGTGACTAAGTCACCTGGGTTATTCAAAGGTCCCAATATGGTGGGATGAGATTGGGCCAAGTGCCACCGTTAAAGATAAGCTAGTCTGATATATATGGGAGGAGAATAAGGATCCTTTGTTGCTAGGAAGTAAGAATTTTCCATTTCCTGCATTCTCACCTGTCACATTTTCATTGATGACATCAATATTATTATCATATGCTAACATGGCCTGATGAAAATGAAAGAAATTGAAAATTCTTATTTTCAGTAACAGAAGATCATGACTCTGATTAAGCTTGATTTCTTGACCAGAGTATATTACCTTTTGGTCAAATACCATATCAAATCACGAGATGCTGACAAAGCTTGAGCCATTAGTGGATGATATATCAATATATATCACTGGACTTTAACATTAGCTCGAGCCATGCAATCCAATTTGAAAAGAAAGGGATTTATAAGTATTTTTTAAAAAAAAAAGAAAAAAAGAAACCCTTAAAATGAGAGAGAGAGGACCTGAAGAATTCCAGCATGGTCGCCTTTCTTGTGCTCAGGACCTGGGTCAAACCAGGTCCCGGGCCATTGCGTTTCATCGGCCATCCATGTGGCCTTAGGCAGTCTAACCACGTCAACAGGCCCATCTCCTGCCCTCTCCTGAGCGAGCATCTTCTCCTTCTTCAGCTCTCTATCGTTGAGGGTCTTGCACCGTTTCCGGATGACATCAGGAAGACCGTTGATCCGCACCTTGAACTCATCATACTCTCTCTTGATCCATCTCCTGTCCTTGACGAAATCCGGCCGCTTCTTGTTCTTGGTGGGGTCCCCTTTCACAGAGAAGTAACTGTCGGGGTTCCTCGGCTCGATGTTGTGCTTGCGGCAGAATGGGACCCACACCTCTGCAAACTTAGCTGCCTCAGCCATGGCCTCAAAGGTCAGGACAGCTGCCCCGTCATCAGATATGTAGCAGGATAGCTTCTCCACAGGGTATTCCACCGACAGGCAAGAGAGGAGAGTGTTTGCCGTCACTAGTGGAGGTTCCTATTATTTTTTAGTTTCCGACCAACGAAAAACATTAGAGATGTTGGACAACATGTTTATAATATGGATACAACCGTAGTGAAGATGTTGACATGATGCGTGGCAAGATCAGAAAAGATAGAACTAGAAATAAATACATTCCAAAATACAAAAGTTATGTGAGCCAGGACCAAGAACTATGTGGACTTAGATCGAACTTCCTCAGGGGGTAACTGTTCCAAATTCACAGAACTTCTCTGGACTCCTCACAGAGAAACCTCAAATCCGCGAGGAAAAGAAAAATAAAAATAAATCTAAGAAATTTGAAAATTTTGATTGATCATGAAAAACGAGATTACACCCCTTTAAATAGGGATACTAAGCTATGAAAGAAGTTTCGGAATTGAACTAGAACTAAAACTCCTAGAATTCGCGACTTATTAGACGGTCGTGATTCCTACTAGTGCACATGGTTTTGGCCAAAAATAGAAGTGTCCTGATTGACTGAATCATGACGTTTCCCTAATTATTCTAAGCACTGTTAATGTTGGACACACAACTCCAGCCCAATGGATGAATAGTAAAAATGAAATTAAAATATGAATTCAATCGTTGATCTGATGGTATTTCGCAAATTTGGCATGCGTAACCCCGTGTAGCCGGATTGAGTGGCTAAAGTAGCTCTTCCTACCCAAAATCATATATGGTATGTCCGATAGCTCATTTCAGTTTGCGAGATATGTTCGTTTTAAGTTCTGAAGTTTTGAATCACTTCTATGGTTGATGGCGCCTTTTCTGATCCATCTTGGCCATGAAACTGTACACGACCCGCTCTACATCAACTTAGATGGCATAGTCTAGTGAGTCAGGACTGAAATAGTAGTAACTCAAAGGCTCCAAAGCATATAAAACCAAGCTATTACGAAAAGACCTAATGACCTATAAGCTAAGTGAAAGTATGGGACCTTGATAGAGTTGGATGTCAGAAGAAGAGTCATGTAGCCAATAAGGTTTAGATGAATGAAAAACATTGGTCATTTCAAGGGTACAAAGGATGGGGTAGAACAGGGGAAGGGGAAATGAAAGGGGAATAATGGTTACCTTTTCTGGGTCAGCAGTGGAGATGAAGATGTCGATGCCGGGAAGGTCAGATTTTCCCTCGGGATTGGTGGGAGAGGGAGTTTCGAACTTATCGCGGAGTGCGGAGAGGTCGGTAGCTCGGTTAACGGGGTTAAGCTTAGGGAGCTGGTCCAGTAGCCATGAGATGGCAAACCAGATCTCGCACGTAATAGACAAACCCCACAGCCACATTGCATTCTCGTTGGGGTTCATCACCCGCCATGACAAGAACAGTCCCAGCATTATCAGTCGGAGCGCCACCAGTAGCCTGTCCACCATCATTGTGTTAAAATTGGAAAATAGACTGAGCAAACATGTATTTATTTGAAGTTTTGGAAGCCTCACACAACAAAGTCGTTGTAGTATAGTGGTGAGTATTCCCGCCTGTCACGCGGGTGACCCGGGTTCGATCCCCGGCAACGGCGATTTTTTTTTCCCCTGATTGAATCCATGACCGTTGGAATGAAATGGCCACTGATTTCTCACCGCCTGATTGAATCCGTTTGATATACCATTCCAATCGCAGAACTTTCGGAAATCCGAGTCTGGAAATAACAGGTGAATCCTCGGAGAGCGGATTAGTTGAGACTCCGGACTCACCAAGACAGTACGGCCTTTACCGTGGGGCCCACCTTGATGTATGTATTATGCATCCACGCAGTCTATCCATTTTAGATCATTATTCAAAAAATGAAGCAGATCTAATTATCAGGTGGACCATACCATAAGAAACGGTGGTGATTGACTGTTCTTGGGTGAGGCTGGGGTCTCACCTAATCCGCTCTTGGATCCTTCAAATTGGTATCTGCAGTCCCAGATCCGAACCTTCCTATCCATGGCCATCAAATGGGCAATTAAAATACACAGGCCCATCTTTCCAAATTCAACGGACAAGATCAGACGGTTACGATAGTCTAGCTGTGCGCTCTGCCGGTACACTCCATCCACATTGGAGCAAGCCATTTGAACGGCTAAGATTGGCTTGCATGTATTCCACATTTACCGCTATGCATGGTCGCAGAGCAGACCCATTATTAGAAGAGTTATCCGTCTTCGATTCGGATGCAGGAGTTTCCTTGGCATCCTTGGGTTTTCGTATTACAACATTGAGCACCACGTTTGGTAATCCAGACCGTCCATGGAACGAGCCACGCTATTAATGATCCACATCAAGAAAATCTTGGATATTGGAGATTCTATCCGTCAAATAGTTAGCCATGTTTTCTGTATATCCTTTCTTAATCTTTTATTTGTAAGGCCACCAAAAAAAGTCGGGCGGTCAATGAGGTGGCTGGCCCGTGGGCTTTCAGCCAGTCTTGGGCAAGGGCCGGGCTCAGACATAAAAAGTTCCAAATGGGCCTAGTTTGGACAGTGTAAAAAAGCCCATCAACCTGGCTAGGTCAAGCTTGGATCGAGTTTGGCCCTGTCCTAATCAAGCCCGTTGACATCCCTCAAAAGACTTGATAAATCCACTTGGGCTAATGTCCTGAGATGATCTCTAATAATAGATGGACAGCGTGGAAAAAACATATAAGTCATGGTGGGCCCCATAAAGCCTCTGACAAGACCTACCCAATCCTCTTCCCAGCGTAAACGAGCGAATCATGGGCCAAGAAACCACGACGGTAACGGCATCCTTTTGCTGGGGATCTTACCTAATAACTTCACCAATTAATCCTAACCATCCAATAGTGCATTTAAAAGGTAAAAAATCAGACGTTAACATTGTGTGTGAGGAAAATTTACGATTACGCCCCATCATTTATAGTTGCGGAGGAGATTTCGACGGTCCTGATTTCCGTACAACTATGCCATGCCTTCGTTTAAAAAAGAGTGTGTGAGATAGAGAGAGCTAACGTGCGCACCTGTAGGGGCTGAGAATCGCGGGCGGTATAGTAATCTTCCTCGACAACGGCTTCCATGGCTTTTCCATGAAATCTGCCATATTCATCCCCCCATCATTTCCACCGTACTCATCCTCATCCTGCGGCCAGTACGCGTTCCCGTACCCGTATGTCCCCTTCGTCTCGAACAACCAACGGTTGTGATCGAAATCCGATGTCTGGCTCCTCACCAGTAGCGATTTGTTGTTCGCCTGCATCGCTGACGCCATCCTGTCCATCTTCGCCCCTAATCCACCCCCGTTATTACCTCCTCCGTCATTCCCTCCTCGGCTCATCCCCGCCCTTTGTTTCATATTTGGGTCCTCGGCTTTCGGGTCCGAGGAGTTCCCGTTGCCGCCCATCGGCTGGTTGTCCGGCGTCGGAGGCATCATGACGGTGTAGTTGTTGAAGTCGTTGTGGGAGCCGTAATCGCTACCGATGTCAAGCTCTTCCTCGCGGGTGAGGCTCTGGATGCGGCCGCTCGACGTCCGGCGAGCGAATTTCACGGTTGGAGGTCGTCCAGAGGAGGACGACGAGGATTTCTTCGTCGGTGACGCCATCTCTGTCTCTGATCTAAGGATCGGTTGTCACTATCCGCCCTTTCTTTATCGGATCGGAGGTTGGGATTTTAGGGTTTTGGAAGGCAATGCTATGAATTGCTGGGATTGGAGCCAACGAGGCCTGGCAATGTAAGGGATGTAGGGATTTTCATTTTCATTTTCAATTTCTTTTTTCTTTTTTCTTTTCTTGTTTGAGCGGGAATCGAGATGCAGGGGATGAGATGTTTCTGAAGGAAAGAGGGAGAAAAATGGGTGGCTGGGAATGGATTTCCGAGTAGAACGGTGGAGAGAGATTGAATTCTGTGGTTGTTGGTGCTAAGAGGAGCGGATTGCGGGTGGTTTGGCATTTCTACGGAATTACAGAGAGAGAGAGAGGCTGCAGAAGAAGTTCGGTTCATTTCCCGCGCGACACCTGAAATAATGAGTAACGTTACAGCGATTTCTTCCTCCCATCAGAGCCGTGCAAAAGGTGGGCCGCATAAAAAAGGTCACATGGGGCGAAATTCCGATGGTCCATTCATTAGGCGGTCTACGATGTTGAGCTCAATGGACAGATGATGGTATACTTGTTCCATGGCCCACTTTTTTGACGGCTGAGATGTCTTGCTGAATTGCAACATCTGCGGAAACAAAACTCGAAAGTTAACATAAGCGAGATCGTGTGTGAAGTTTTCTCATAATATTAGGAAGTCCGCTAACTACCTAGCCCCACTAGCACCTTCACACGCTGCACACGTGTCACAATTTCTTCGTGGCCATCAGATCCTTCCATAAGGACGCGGATTGCTGCGACAGTAAGCTAGCTGAGGCCCACCGTGATGTTTTTGAGAAATCCACCCGGCCATCCGTTTCGCTGGATCATGGTAGGACGTGGCGGCTACAAAACTCAAGTGGGCCTTACGACCGGAAACAGGGGGGAGAAAAATGGCTGCCGTTGAAATCTAAGGTCACATGGCATGAAATAATGGTGATTGACCTATGTGAGTTTTTTCTAACTTTGTATGTACGGTTCACTAAGAGGGCGTTTGGCGAGAGTATTAGATAGGATTACGTGGGATAGAATTGCATTTGGTTCCAAGAAATTCCATCTGGCATCTGGAGAGGATAGGAAAGGTTCCGATTAAGTGGGATGGAATTGCAATTAGTCTCATGCTGAATTTTTGTGGATCTTGAAATCCACTATACATGTGAACCTCACAACGATCCATGTGTTTATCCACCCCGTCCATCCATATACACCGTTTATACGTGACATCCTAGTTATATATACGTTTACAAGTGAACGACATCCGTTTTAAATTAAAACATGAGAGCCATGGAGCTTAGGTGTTACTGTTTTCCGCAACAGGTATTGTAAAGGATTTCCTTACCAAAGTAAGACGAATGAGAGGTTTTGCTAACTTGGGAGATGGGCCACCCGCAGGAGATCGGATTGGTGGGTCGACCTGATTCCTACGACAGGGCAGCTATGTAGCCGGATCCCCTGGATGGATGGATTGGATCTCATAGTTACCTGAAACACTAATACATACGGTGGCCTCTACTATAGCTCACCACCACTCTATACGAATTCATATCCGCACTGGTAATTGTTGGATGGCGTGAGAAACATGGGCTCACCGACTCTCTGTACACATACGGTCTCTTGCCTTTCTTTCTCTCTATTTTTACTCTTTAGTCACTCTCAGATTGAGTAGTAATAAAATTTACTTGCCTTTCAAAAATGCATTCACAAGACCCTAGATATCCTATTATGATATACAACATATTTATTTATTTATTTATTTATTTTTTAATTTTTAAATTTTCTTATCAAAGAGACGAGAACACACCATTTATAACTTTGTTGCAATGGAAAATGATATATATTTATTCGAATGGGCCCTCAAAAAGAAAGAGGCCTCACCTATCCTACTGCCAAGAAAAATGAAAGAAACAAAAGAAAAGGAAGCCTAGCTATATCAGGAGATAATTACATGAATATGTGATGCAGGGGATGACGTGATGGGGTTGATCACCGTCTACCTCATGGGTAAGTACCCCCAATCCACGGAGCTCTCTAGACTCCTCATAGAGCTTCCTTGAATTTATGAGGATAAAAATAGGAATAATTTCTAATAAATTGAAAATAAATTAATTGATTATAAAAATGAAATTACAATCTTTTAAATAATGAGTCCATACTGATATAAACAACCATTGCCATAGTAAACCACAGCAAGCCATCCAGTCAACCACACAAATAATCCGTGCCTGAAACAACCAGCATCCAACCATCTGCTTCTGAAGACCTGCATAGCAAAAACTGCTAACAGCAAACTTCCGGGTATCCCAGCAGCCACACCTCCACAACCTGCCGCCCAACAACAAAACAAGCATCCAGCCACATAAACTTCAACAATTCCAGCTACCATAGCAAGCTGCAACAACTCACCCAACATGAATACCTACCACCAACAACACCCTCACGCATCCATACTTCCAGACAACATACATACCACCAACAACACCCTCACGCATCCATACTTCCAGCTGACAACATACATACAGCACACAAATAACCAACAACCACCCTATCTCAAGATTTTCGCTGAGAGAATCTGCTGGAGGCGTTTACAATAACCATGAGTGTCAATGGGCCGGGTGGCATTGCCCACCTTGTAAGACCAGGGCCTAGGCCCCTAAATTTGGCCCAATGATCAGCCGAGCAGCAGCAAGACATGCGCCATGTTTCACACAAGCGAGAGATCTGGTCCGTTTATCTCGAGTGTCCTGCCATGTAGAATGCTTTGATCGAGAAGAGAGGCCTGCCCACTTAAACGTAGACCCATATTAAGAAAAGATGTACAGCTAAGAAATACTTGGCTGTTTGGGACCTTTTTTTTTTTTTTTGTAATCTCTTTTACTTCCTACAAATGATGCAAGAACTCACCCAACAATGTTTTAAATCTTCTCTTGATTGATTAGTCATCACTGCATCTAGTAAAATAAAAGAGAAGTATGTGAATGAAATAGTCAGTGAATCAACTCCATTTTGATCAGAAGTTGGCCCCACTTGATCAAACAATCTCCCACGATGGTTAAGAAAGTAGGGGTGTTCAAAGTGATTTACATTCAGATATTCATGCTATAGTTAATTTCTCTTACTCGATCAGATAACAATGGTCAGCACTTCTGTATTTCTGATTGACACAGTACTCGATCCATTCAATGTTTGCCTCCAACGGCGTTAAAACAAACTACACAAGTGGTTTTGATTGTGAATATGGAATATCGATTAGTAACTTTTAATGCCTCACATTCAAAATCAAGATTCGAAGGTCAGGATCATCAATGAAGCATGATTGTAAGACCTTAACTTCTATATAACGGTGATGAGAACAAGAACAGTTCATAATCTAAAGTTGCAATGTAAGGTTAGAAATCCAAGGACAAGATGGGGTTCGTTCATCAAGTGGGCCCTAGCATGGAAGGTTCATAATAAAAATTCACATTCATCTGGCAATGCTACTCACTCATACAGGCATCCTACGGACATGCCCTAATGACGAAAATAGTTTAGGGTCCACATTCAATAGGAATTTTGGATTTGAGGGTTGGGATTGTTCATGTGTGAAATTTTTTAGCACCGGAAAACCCACTTGGAGAACAAGTCATCTAGAATGTGTAGACACCCACCCAGTGCAAGAGACATATGCTCATGATTTTGACCATACTTCGATAAGACTGAACCATTAGAAAAGCATTGAACGGACCGGATCATCCAATCTAAAAGTATTTGTATGAATCTGGCCATAAACATACAAATATTAAGATTGTGCAAGGCTGAATGCCTAAAAGCTCATACGCTATTGGCAAGAATTGGTCATTGACTTAGCTTAGAATCAACCAATGGTTCAGATTGGCGAGCTAGAGATCAAATCGATTGACGGTCCAAAAGAGCCAATAGGGAATATGATTAATTGGATGCATTTCCCTGACTCCAACGATAGCAAGGCCCACCCAAATTTGGTCTAGTCGGATCCCCAACATCAGCTGAACATAACCACCGGGTTTGATCCACTCAAAAATAGACTAAAAAGAACAGATCTCCGCCGCACATTTCAATGTCCTTAATCCTAGAATTATTTGCACGACAGCTGGACCCTAAAACTGTTAAAAACGATCGACGGTTGGCTAGTGACTGTCGGTTTTTCAAAAGCAACCCTCTCGTACGCCTCGTGCTCTGACATTCTGTCTTGCAACAGGCTACCAGGGCAGCATAGAATTTACCGGCTATTCATAGAAAATCATCAGTTTTCGTTTATAAATGACCATTGACAGCGATCATTCCCGGAGCAGTGGAGAGAGTTTCCGAAGTCATATGTGATTGTTTTGGCATATGAATTTGAGATGTGCAGTAATGTCGCTATTATGAAAATCTTAGTGTTGATGCAAAAATCTGGTTCGTCCTCTTAGACCTTCGTATACTTGCACGGAAAGAGGACAAAGGAGACCCTGGCTTGAGCAGGGGACCCTCCGATGCCAAAGTCAGGCCTGGATTCTGGGTCTAAATGTATTGAGGGGTTTTGAGAAAGAATTTTTGCCTACCTCACAAGACGATGGAGGTTCCTCTTTTATAGCTGCTGGAGCATTTAATCGTACGAGGATTCTCCTCCTGATATCGTGTGCGGGATCCTCTCCTGGTATCATGGAGATAGGATCGTGCCCATTTCCAGTCTTCATCCGATCCCGTGAGCTTCGGGGTCGGGGATCTTATCCCAAGATATTCGGGATAAGGCTTTATCTTGCGCTGGCCGATCTGATAAGAAGATCGGCCCGATGCATGCCTGGATCGCTGATGTGTCGTCCGAACCGACTTAACTTCTGTCTCGGTTTAGTGAACCATGCCTCGGATCTGACACATCCTTTGGCGACCCGAGGCATTAAGTCCGAGTCTCCGAACTCTGTATCTTTTGTCCCCAACAAGAAAGAAAAGAGGAAGTTGATTCATATGACACTTAGGAGTAGCGAGTTTTGAGTCGGTTCATAACTTAGTCCGAGACAATAAGTAGTCATTTAATGCATTCTGTGTCGCCTTTGACGGGAGACGGTTCAGTTTCTGACATCGCATGCGCTGACAGCCATCAAATCGCTCACCCCGCCAATGAGGGTTGGACACGTAGCAAGGGCATTATTGTCGTCAGTCGACGTGCGCCACATGTCGAGTGGGGGAGTCGATGCAGGCGTCGAATCATTTCCCCATTAATTGCTTCCGCCACATGGCAATCTTATAAAATGGTGGGGGTCCCGCATTTCGAACTTCTACTGCCATTCCCGCTTTGCATTTCCTTTGGAGCTTTTTCGGTTTTTCGTCTTCTTCCTTTCCTCTTTCTTAATTGTCAGCGGTTCCTTTCGCCATTTCCGTTTTCCTTCCTCCCTCCGGTGAGTCTCCCCTTCCTCTTTATTTAGTGATAATGGCGGCTAGAGGTTCTCGAAGTCCCCAGGAGGGAGTTTCCGGAGATGAAGGCGAAGCGCAACGTTTTTGGAATGTTGCGGAATCGCCTTCCTTACTGACAGAGATAGCAGTTGATGCGAACGCTGCTTTTCTTTCTGAGAGGGTCACTGAAGCTCCGGCGGAGCGCCCTGCTTCCGTTGATCCTTCTCGTGGTGGGTCGTCTTTAATAACCCGCCCGGGAAGGCCTAATTTTCCAAGGGGCATGGAGGAAGAAGAGGAGGAGGAAGAGAAAATATTGATTGCCGAGGGAACCTCTGGGCCGGTTCCTGTTGATAAGTCGGCACACGCCGAGTCTGAAGGAGAAGGATCGGGGGATGATCTAAGCGGCCCGGTTCCTTCAGTTTTAACTGAGGCGGATTTAGACAGAATCCGAATCGGGTATCACATCCCCGAATCGGTTATCACTTATCTCCCCCGTCCGAATGACTTGCCGGATCATCCTCCTGCTGGGGCGGTCGCGATCTACCAAGTCTCGATGCAATGCGGCTTGCGTCTGCCCCTTCAGGCCATTGTCCGGGGAGTTTTATCTCGTATTCAGATTGCCCCGGGGCAAATAGTTCCGAATGGGTGGAGGAACTTATTCGGGTGTGCGGTGTTGTGGGTTGAGATGGAACAACCACCGCTTACAGTCGACGAATTTCTCCACCTGTACCAAGTGCGAGTGAATCCGAACTACCCTGGCTTCTACGTCTTCGCTGCTTGGCGGGGCGGAGGCGGCTCCCTGATAACTGACCCTCCCACTTCCAACAAACATTGGAGAGAACGTTGGTTTTGGGCCTGCGGTCGCTGGGAGACGGCTGAGTCCGGGTCCTGCGAGGCTCGTGTTCCTCGGGCGTTCCAGAGAGCAGGTGACTTGGGTCTTCTCTCTTGCCCTTCTTTATTTTTGTAATATTCTGAGTCTGACGGGCTTGTGTCTGGCAGATATTCCGAAGAAGCAGCAAAAGCTCGGCTCCAGTGCTTCAGCTCGGATCAAAGAGTTGAGGACGTTGGATCCGGCAGATAGGTCCTGGAAGGTGCTCTTACAGCCGGAGCGTCTTCATCTCGCAGGTCTAGACTCGGCCGTCACAGGTAATTGAAAATGTATCTTCATGTATCTTCTGAATTTTTCCTGACTTACTTCGTTTTTTATTATTATTATTTTTAGATTTGCCCGAAGCTCGACCCCATCTCAGGATTGTTCCCGAATCGGCCCCCTCGGAAATGACTGGAGCTCGTCCTCCTCTTAGGGCGGTTTCGAAGTTAAAGGCTCCTCCGCGATCAGTTCTTCTGTCGGAGCCTCGGCCGCCAAAGAGACAAAGAGTGGTGCGGAAGGAGAAGGAGCCTGCGAGTTCTTCTGCCCCTACTGTCGTCGTAATTTCTGACCCGGAAGAAAGGGTGGAAGTGACGGTGGCCGCAGCCTCGGAACCTCAGGCGGCACCCGACTCAGGACACGTTGCGACGGATGTTCCTAGACAGGAGGAAGAGACTAGGGCTGCGTCTTCCAGAGGGGAAGAAGAGACGAGGACTGCATCCTCCAGAGGGGAGGAAACGAACCAAGAAGGGCTGTCCGTCCTGCAGAAGGTGGTGTCGGGAATGGTTCCCTGGGCCTTAGCCCATGGGAGCGAAAAAGAGTTCATCAGTCTCCACAACGCTCCTTCATCGCAAACCATCTGCCATGTAGCAAGCGTGCTTTTTGAACTCGCTCCCTGCTTGGTTAAGGCCAGCAAAGAGTTATCTTCGACTCATCGGCTGCAGACTCTTCTGTCGGAAGCCGAAGGGCGACGCGAGGATGCCGAAACTCGGGTCTCCGTTCTGATAGGCGAGGCGGCCCTTGCCCGGAAAGCTGCCGAAGACGCAAAAGCAGAGGCGACTTTCTCCAGGAGAGCCCTTGATGAAGCGCAAGCCGAGGTTACTCGGGTATTGGCTCTCCTTTCCAGAGCTGAAGAAGAGAACTGACGAATTCTCGCAGTCCATGCTTCTTGTGCAGATGACTTGGCTCGGGCTAAGCTTGAGGCGGCGGGGCATATTCAGCAGGCCAACGAGAAGACTCGGGAGGCTGAGAAGGCTAGGGACCAAGCCGTCCAAGCTTTCCTTGAGTTAGCGGAATTCGAGGATGAGAGGGATCGCTTGTTCCAAAGCGGATTTCTGGAATGTGTCAAAGACATAAAGAAATCTTTTCCTGACCTTGATCTCTCAGAAATCGAGGGTGGAGGAGCCTCGGAATCTGAGAATCCGGACGCCGCTGCTGAAGTCACTGCTGGGGATGAGGCCGGTACATGCGAGAATGCTTCGGGTACCGTTCCTACCGGAGGACAGTAACCAGGGCCCCTTGTGTTTTTTTTTAAATCGATGTATTCACATGTTGTACTCGCATGTGGTTGATGAATGAAAGAAAACGCTTAGTTTTATTCATTTGACTTGGCTTTAATTTTTCTTAGTTCAGAGTCTTTAAACATTGAGTACCGAGCTAAGGATAGTAAATCTTGAGGTGCTCAACGTACCAAGGATGAGGCAATGATTGTCCGTTTAGATCTTCTAGCCGATACGTTCCTGGTCGGATGGTGCCCGAGACGATATAGGGTCCTTCCCAATTGGGTCCCAACGTACCCGATCCAAATTCCTTGGTATTGGAAAATACTTTTCGGAGAACCATATCTCCTATTCGAAACCTCCTGATCTTAATTCGGGTATTGTAGAACCGAGCTACTTGTCGTTGTCGTGCCTCCGTGCGCAGCCGCGCCACTTCCCTTTGTTCGTCCAGAAGGTCGAGCCCGAGTGTAAGGAGTTCTTCATTTTCTTCCGCATTGAACGAAGTGATTCGAGCCGAAGGTAATCTGATTTCAACGGGAGTGACGGCTTCCGAGCCATACGCGAGTGAAAATGGAGTTTCTCCTGTGGCGGTTCGAGCTGTAGTTCGGTAAGCCCAAAGAATTTTTGGGAGCTCTTCGGCCCATACTCCTTTGGCCCGGTCAAGCTTAGTCCGAAGATGTTGCTTGATAATCTTGTTAACCGCCTCATCTTGTCCGTTAGTTTGAGGATGATGAGGTGAAGAATAGACGTTTCTGATTCCGAGGTTGTCGCACATCTCGCGAAAGCTCCTATTATCAAATTGCCTTCCATTGTCTGTAATAATGGTACGGGATACTCCGAATCGGCAGATAATGTTTTTCCATACAAACTCGGTGATCTTCTGCTCGGTTATTTTAGCTAATGGCTCTGCCTCCGCCCACTTCGTGAAATAATCCATTGCTACCACAGCAAACTTGGTCTGACCTTTTCCCATAGGGAGTGGACTTATGATGTCGACACCCCACTGTGCGAAGGGCCAGGGACCAGTCATCGGCGTCAGTGCCTCGGGGGCTTGCCTCGGAATTGCCGCGAACCGTTGACATTTGTCGCATTTTTGGACGAGCTTGCGAGCGTCGTATTGGATAGTGGGCCAGTAATATCCCTGTCGTAGGACCTTGTGGGCGAGAGATCGCCCTCCAGAGTGGTTTCCGCAGATTCCTTCATGGATTTCACGTAATACATAGTTCGCCTCACTGGATTTGAAGCACCGCAGCAACGGAGCGTAGTAACCTTTCTTATAGAGGGTTCCGTTGAGTATGGTGTAACGGGAGGCTCGGATCTTAACTCGTCGAGCCTCGGCACAATCTTCAGGCAGCTTTCCCTTGTCAAGGTATTGGTGGATTGGATCGATCCAGGATGGTTCCGAGTCGATTGTATTGACGGCCTCGCTAATTGGTTCATTTATACTCGGCTTATCGACGTATTCGACAGGGACGGACCTGGGTATATCATCTTCATCGGCGGAGGCGAGCTTTGCTAATAAATCGGCTTTGCCGTTTTCTATACGAGGGATCCGAGTGACACGACAGAGTTGAAATCCATTGATAAGTTCTTTCGCTTTCTCCATGTATGCTCTTAATTGGTCTTTCCGTGTCTGGTATACACCGGTAACTTGATTAACAACCAACTGAGAATCGCTGAAAACACTTAGGTGCGTGACTCCCATGCTAGCGGCGAGTCGGAGGCCGAGTAACAATGCTTCATATTCTGCTGTATTGTTCGACGCTTGGAATCCAAGTCGTAAGGCATACGTATATAGGTATGATCGGGGGTTTCCAGCACAACCCCAGCCCCACTTGCCTTCGAGTTGGAAGAACCGTTGACAAACAGTTTCCAGGGAATAGGGCAGGGTAGGGTCGGGGGAGCGGTTGTTGTTGGAACTGCAACATCCTTTGACATATCGTTGGCCGGGAGTTCGGTTGGTGGTGTTCCCTCGGCAATAAAATCAGCTACGGCTTGCCCTTTGATTGCTGCCTTCGGTCTGTATTGAATGTCAAACTCACTCAGTTCGATAGCCGACTTCGTGAGTCGGCCGGAAGCTTCTGGTTTCTGCAATACCCGGCGAAGCGGAAGATCGGTCATCACGATGATGGTATGGGCGTGGAAATACGGCCTGAGTCGGCGAGAGGAAGTTATTAAAGCCAAGGCCACTTTTTTCAAGCTTGGGTATCTCATTTCTGCTGGCAATAACGCTTTGCTGACGTAATAAACCGGCAGTTGCTTTCCTTCGGATTCTCGTATCAAAGCCGAGCTAACCGCTGCCTCGGATACTGCTAGGTAAAGGAGCAGGGACTCCCCTGATTCGGGTTTTGATAAGAGAGGTGGAGAACCGAGATATGATTTTAATTGTTGGAATGCCGCTTCACATTCTTCCGTCCAACCCATTGTTTGTCTTCCTTTCAACTGTTTGAAGAAAGGGAGATATTTATCCGTGGCTCTGGACAGGAACCGATTAAGTGCTGCGACTCGTCCAGTCAGCCTTTGGATGTCCTTAATGGTTTTAGGGGATTCCATATCAATCAAAGCCTTTATCTTCTCAAGGTTTGCCTCTATTCCTCGCTGACTAACCAAGAAACCGAGGAACTTTCCAGAGCCCACCCCAAAAGCACATTTACTCGGATTCAGCTTCATCCGAAACTTCCGTAGGATGAGAAACATTTCTTCCAAATCATTCACATGATCTGCCGCGTGTATACTTTTGACGAGCATGTCGTCAATGTATACTTCCATGGTTCGGCCTATAAGCCGAGCAAAGATTTTGTTAACTAATCTTTGATAAGTTGCGCCGGCATTCTTCAGACCAAATGACATCACTCGGTAACAATAAAGGCCTTTGTCGGTGACAAAGGTAGTTTTTGATTTATCTGTTTGATGCATTACAATTTGATTATACCCTGAATATGCATCCATGAAGCTAAGGAGCTCATGTCCGGCGGTACTATCTACTAGCTGGTCTATCCTCGGAAGCGGAAAGCTATCCTTCGGGCAGGCTTTATTTAAGTCAGTATAGTCAATACAGACTCGCCACTTCCCGTTGGATTTCTTTACAAGCACGACATTCGCGACCCATTCTGGATAG
Source organism: Magnolia sinica (assembly GCF_029962835.1). Taxonomy (NCBI): domain Eukaryota; kingdom Viridiplantae; phylum Streptophyta; class Magnoliopsida; order Magnoliales; family Magnoliaceae; genus Magnolia; species Magnolia sinica. The sequence goes on along the minus strand of NC_080578.1, from coordinate 8,686,013 downwards.
TGTATTTCTTCTATGAAATTAGCCTGGAGGAGTTTGTTGACTTCTTCTTCAATGATGGCGTATCGTTCAGGGCCGAGCGGTCGTCGCTTCTGTCGGATCGGTCGATATGACGGATCGATGTTGAGTCGGTGAGTCATCACAGAGGGGTCGATCTCGGGCATATCTTCATGACACCAGGCAAATACGTCGGCGTACCTACGGAGCAGGGCTATCAGCTTTTCTTTCAAGGGGGACTGTAAAGACGAGCCAATTCGTACCGTCTTGGATCCATCTGTTTCGACCAAGGGGACTGAGATAAGATCTTCGACCGGCTGCCCTCGTTCATGACTCTCGCCACGAGGGTCCAATGATTCGATCGTTGATATGTTGATCAGACTTTTATCGGCAGTTCCCTTTACAGCTATCATGTAACAACGCCTCGCATCTTGCTGGTCTCCTTTGACAATTCCTACTCCCGACTTAGTCGGGAATTTCAATGAAAGATGGTATATGGATACCACGGCCTGGAGGAGACTCAATGAAGGTCGGCCGAGTATTACGTTGTATACTGAGGGTTGATCGACGATCAAGAATTCAACCATCATCGTCGTCTGATGTGGGGCACTACCAGCAGTGAGTGGTAACGAGACAATCCCTTCGGGCAGTACTTGTCCTCCAGAAAAACCGATTAACGGGGTCCGAACTGGGCGTAGCATGGATGGTTCGATCCCCATTTTGTCGAACGCCCGAGTAAACAACACGTCTGCAGATGACCCCGTATCGACGAGTATCCGGAACACTTTTCGGTTAGCGATAGTCAGGGTGACAATCAATGCGTCATCGTGGGGGTGATAGATACCTCGGGCATCTTCCTCTGTGAACGAAATGCAATATCTTTCCCTTTTCTTCTCCTTTGGTGGCCGATCTATAATTATAAGTTCGGACTTAGGCTGACTAAGTTTTCTCGCATGATTCCTTCGAGCATTGTTTGAGTCGCCCCCACCTCGCGGACCGCCGATAATTGTCCGGATTTCTTCCATAGGCTGACTCTCGGTCGGACGTCCCTCAGCTACCCCAGCTTTAACCACATGTTCTTTGAGTCGGCCGTCCTTTATGAGTCGTTCGATCTCTTCCTTTAGGTGACGGCAATCACTTGTGTTATGCCCGTGATCACGGTGATAATGGCAGTATTTATCCTCGTCCCGCCGATTAGGATTACTCCTGAGCTTACTGGGCGATTACAAAGCCTTCGCTTTTGATTTCCATCAATACATTCTGAGTCTTGTTCAGGGGGGTATATGTGGAAAATCTTTGATCTGGTCGTTTGCCTGACCTTCGCTCATCATGCGCTTGATCATCCTTGCGTTTCCTTCCTCCGGCCGAGTCGGCTTCCTTTTTGGCCGACTCTTTGACCAAAGTTTTAGTTTCACGCAGAATTCGCGTTTCTTCGGCGTTTGCATACTTATCCGACCGTGCCTAAATTCAGCCAGAGTATCGGGCGGAGTTTTGTCTAGAGATGCCAGGAATGGCTTATCTCTAACTCCTTGCATGAGCGCATTGAGAGCCGTTTCTTCTGAATGTTTTCGAACCTGAAGGGATTCGAAATTGAAACGCTTGATATAATCTTTCAATAGCTCTCCCTGCTTTTAAACTATGTTGTTCAGATGTGCAAGGGGCTTCAATTTCTTTTTTCCACCAATGAAGTTGGTGAGGAAGGCGTCGCTCAGCTCAACGAATGAGCTGATGGACTTTGGTTTCAACTGTTTGAACCACAGTCGAGCTACATCGGTCAATGTAAGAGAAAAGGCCCGACACATTACTGCATCCGAGGCATCGTGGAGCTCCATATAGGTTCTGAAGCATTCGATATGCTCCGTCGGGTCGGTCTTGCCGGTGAAAGGAGTGATTTGAGGTAATCGAAACCTCTCGGGCAACCGAGCCTTCATTACCGAGTCCACAAAGGGGGACGCCTTTGCTTCGGATCTGGTCGAATACATATTCCGGCCATGCTTTATGTCCGCCATCTCTTTCGCCATTTCTTCCCGCACTTCTCTTTTAAAATTTTGAATATCGGCTTTCCAAGGTTCACTGCTCTCTGCCGTGCCTTCCATGGAAGGGCGGTTGCGCCTTCTTCGCTCTATCTCGTGTCGAAGATCGGTCGGGGGCAGGGAAGCGTTGGCCGACTGCGCTGGAGATGGTTCTGATTCGCCTTGGGGTTGGCTCGGCCGGAAAGACTGCGGCGCGGAAGGTTGAGGATCAACCGCCGCAGTCGGTACGTTCGCTGTCTCCCCTTGAGGATGCGGGAGTGGCCGCATTTGCTGCTGATACATTCGTTCCAGCATCTGCTTCATCATATTCATATCAGACCGGATTTCTTGAACCTCCTGGTCCAACCGCCCATCGTTGCGACCCCGCTGATTGTTGCTTGTTCTAGTCGCTCATCGTTGGCGGTTGTTAGGTGGGTTCTGGGCTGCGGGGACCGACCCGCTGGCCCTGTAATCGCAATCTCGTTCAAATCTTCTTCTGGGACCGTCCTTCTAGTCATCACCATGGAATTCAATATAGAAATATGAGATGGCTTTTTTGTACGGTTCCCACAGACGGCGCCAAACTGTTGATGCAAAAATCTGGTTCGTCCTCTTAGACCTTCGTATACCTGCACGGAAAGAGGACAAAGGAGACCCTGGCTTGAGCAGGGGACCCTCCAATGCCAAAGTCAGGCCTGGATTCTGGGTCTAAATGTATTGAGGAGTTTTGAGAAAGAATTTTTGCCTACCTCACAAGATGATGGAGGTTCCTCTTTTATAGCTGCTGGAGCATTTAATCGTACGAGGATTCTCCTCCTGATATCGTGTGCGGGATCCTCTCCTGGTATCACGGAGATAGGATCGTACCCATCTCCAGTCTTCATCCGATCCCGTGAGCTTCGGGGTCGGGGATCTTATCTCAAGATATTCGGGATGAGGCTTTATCTTGCGCTGGCCGATCTGATAAGAAGATCGGCCCGATGCATGCCTGGATCGCTGATGTGTCGTCCGAACCGACTTAACTTCTGTCTCGGTTTAGTGAACCATGTCTCGGATCTGACACATCCTTTGACGACCCGAGGCATTAAGTCCGAGTCTCCGAACTCTGTATCTTTTGTCCCCAACACTTAGCATAAGAACCAAGGTTTAGCCCAAGTCCAACGGTGCAGATCATCTAAAATAACATAAGAAATGGTCAATTATCTAAGCAGTTCAAGTGAAGAACATGAGTATAAAGAGATACATCTGACCGGTCCTCTCAGGAGTTGCAACGCCTGGTTGTGGGTTCGATTACCCATAGGTGTGAAATCCCACCACGGCGTGAGTGTGTGGTAGTACATGTGCACGTGGTTTTTTTTTTTTTTTTTAAGAGTAAAAAACAAAAACAGAAAGAAGAAGAAAAAAGAAGAGATATATCTCATATATATATATATATATATATATATATATATATATATATATATATATATATATATGATCCAAAAATTAAGATAATTTTTGCATTTTCTTTATTTGACCTTTGTAAAATATATGCATGTAGAACAACCAAGCAGTAGTGGAAATAGGGCCACACTACAAGATCACTAACGATGAAAATAACGGCTACCTATACATAGGTGGGCCACATCTTTTGAGTAATACCATTGTCTGTCCATTTAATTCTATGGTGTGTCCCGCCCAATGAATGGACTAGCCTGATCCTCGCCCCATGTGATCAACATGGTTTTGGAACGCGGCTCGGATTTCCTTCTGGGTCACGAAAGGTGGGACCCGCAAGTAAAAGTTCACACACACAGGACCACTTTTCCTTGTACCATTGCCAGAACCAAAAAGAGAGATGCTCTGGCAGAATGTGAGAGATGATACGCTGGCACTTATAAATTAATTAAAAATTCCATGTAGTGTGTAACAAATTGACGTCAGACTGTCCAAATAATGGGTCTCGGTTCCGATGCAACAGAGATGAAAAATAAAGATTATTTTATTATATATATCTGATTGCTGGACATGTTAAAAATAAATATTTCCAGTGGTCCTGTTTTATGTTAGGATTTTGCAAAAGTTATAAATTTTCTGTCTGTGACTTTATAGGATTGGTTTCCGCAAATAAGTCCCTTTAATTTCAGCTGAGGCATGCCACGTGTTGAGTTTATAAGTGCCTGCTTATCAAGCCTCATATGCTGCCAGAGTATCAAATACCCCAGGGATGGAAACTAATTACCGAGGGGTAGGGCTCGGGGCACGAGCCATGACAGAGAAGAAGACTAATCGTCAACTGCCGCTGCCAAACGCGCAACTTTATGACAGGCTCTGTAGATATGGGATTGTAATGGAAGCCACCGGTACCTTGCTGACTGTCCCCACACAATCTTTGTCGATAGGAAGCGGATTGGATGGTGACCCAGGACCACTGCTATCCCTGGTGACCGGACTCTGTGGGCCCACCATAATATATATGTTTTATCCACGCCCTCCATCTGTTTCGCCAGCTTGTTTTAGAGCATGAGCCTAAAACTGAACCATATCCAAAGCTCAAGTGGACCACACCACAGGATTCAGTGGGAATTGAATGCCTACCTACCGTTGAAAACTTCTTGGGCCGCCACAAAAGTTTTAGATCAACCTATTCTCTCCATCAGGTTTGTGTGACTTTATGAACAGGTTTCAACGCTGAATGTCATCATCCCCATTGTTTTCCACGCGCGGTTCATTTGAGCTTTTGATATGCTTCGATTTTAATCTCATGACTTAAAATGAGCAAGTAAAATAGATGGGCATTCCCAAATAAAACACATACATCATGGTTGGCCCCCACATAGTCTGGTCATAAGGAATATTGGTGGTGTTGGCGTTACCAACCAATCTGCTCCCTTAGCTCTACGAGGTTCACCTTCATTTCCGTGTCATATCCATCCAGCCGGCCATCCATTTCACTAGCTCATTTCATGATTCGAGCCCAAAATAGAGGCTGTTTTAGACTCAATGGTGGGGATGGATCGCCCACTGTGGTTTTGTTGACTCACGTTAAATGTTTATACGCCATCCAAGGCCAATTACCTCCCATAAAGTGATTCTCGCATGGCTGAATGGAAAACATAAATATAAGCTTAATCCAATACATCTGTCATCTCAAAGAAGGTTTTAACAGTGATTATTTACTATTATTTCTTGTGTTGTGGCTTACTTGAGCTCATTCTAATATTATCTAGCACAACCATGGATAAAGTTGATATAACACAAGATCATAGTGAGCTCCACAAAGCTTAATGTTATAGGGATTTTGTTAACTCCCATGTTACAGTAGAATTGGGTTTGGATTTGTCAGGCTAGAAAAGGAATGGCCGACGCTAAAATGATTCAAGAGGGATAGAGTTTCCTTATAAAGCCTACTGCGATGTCCTTGTGACACCCCCTTCATACAGTCTTGCAAAATCTTGTTAGAATGTGAATCTCAAATTGAGGCTGATGGGAAATTCAAGTGAGCCACATGACAAGAAATGATGGGAATTGAACACCCACCATTGTTCTTAGGGCCATGAAGTTGAGGATCAGGATGATATTTGTGTTTCCCTTGTAGGAATAGACTTGTGAACGGTTTGGATGCCATATAAACATTGTCACCTGCTTAGAAAGATTTTAATGGTGGGCATTTCCATCTCTTCCATTAGTGAGGCCCACTTGATTTTGAGCTGAGGGTGTGAAATTGAAGGACAGAACACAGACATCATTGTGGCCCGACAGAGCTTCGGGTTACTGGAAACTCTCGTCCAATATTCAACAGAACCGACTATCATGGAGAGCGATACACTCCAACGTAGCCGTGGAAAAGTATATGATGTTGATTGGTACTGGTCACCTTGTACGCTCTGCCATTGATGCGCCCCTTGTATAGAAAACCGTATGATAGCTGTTCACATGCATTTGGAATGCATGTACATGTGATTTAGCATGTATTCTAGCTGCTTGGACCTTGCGCCATAAAAATTTCTAGATGGAATGTGGTGTCCACTGTTTTTATCATTCAACCAGTCATCAGGTATGCCCCATTAGGATTAAGGGGCACACTTCAATTCAAAATATTCAAAATTTGAGTGAGCCATGATGATGCAAGGATGAACGTGATGAGGACAACTACTCCGAATCCACGGAGCTTCTCTGGACTCCTCAGAGAGACTTTTCGAATCCACGAGGAAAGAAAGCAGAAAATAGAAATAAATTCTAAGAAATTTAAAATTGATTAATTGATCATTGATAATTTTCTAATGTGTCTCCTTACACTATTAATATAGAAAAAAATAAATTAAAATTCGTAATTACCAAAAATAGCAAAATTATAACTCTAATAAAAATCCTAATTCTAATAAAACTCTTCTAAGGCCTAATTTCTAAAAATAAAAATTGTAAATAAACTTTTTCTAGAAGAGTCCTAGTATAACTAAAAGTTATTTCTAAAAGGAAAGAAAATCTAAAACTCTAAAAATATTTAAAACATCGGAATTACTAAAAATAGTAAATTTTTTCTAAAAATTTATTTTTGAGCTGAAAACGCACGTTTTCTAACGAAACGGATAAATGTGACCCACTTTGTGGGTCGGTTCACCTCGGATAGCCCGTTTTAGTAAAGATTGATAGGTTGTACGCCCCGTAACGATACCCGGATCAAAAATTATGGTCAATTCACGGTCCATCTTCTTTTGGCTCAACCATGCTGGGAACGTATTTGTGACACGTTCTACATTAAACCCCTCCACTTGAAAAAAACTCTTCCTCGAGTTATGCAAGAGACTTGACACATGAGCTTGAGATAACTTCTGACGCCAATGTTCATTAGCCCTTTTTTTGTACTTGGCATTAAGCTCTTGAGTTGATACAATATATGTACTCATGTTTTTCTTGACTTGACTAATATTGATTAGTTCCTTCACATCTGTCTTCAAGATCTCACATTTTTTCTAATAATGTGGGCAATTAGGTGGACTTGCCTCTGAGACGGGATCAACGTGATTTTGTATATCTCGTATAGGAAGCAATTTATTGGGGGGTTCATTGAGCACAATCTCCTTAAACTCCTGCAAAATTGGATTCAAATCTTCTGAGATATTCACGGCTCCATATATTCTTTCTTTTCAACTAATGGATATATATGTCTTGTTTCCTCAGATTGTCTGACAAAAGTCTGTTCAGTTGTGAGAGACTACTCCTCAACTTTAGAAGTCTTGGGTTGGTTCTCCCTTCCCATAGGGCCGAGGATAATCTTTTTACCATCTTTAATAAAGATAAATAGGTTATCCCAATCCCTATGTGTAGCATTAATATTATTTTGCCAGGGTTGACCAAGTAACTTATGGCAAGCTTCCATATCGACCACGTCATACATTACTTCATCCTTATAATATTTACCAATGGAAAAAGATATACGACATCGTTCGGTTATCTCTGTTTTGTTGACCTCTTTGATCCATCCAATCATGTATAGAGATGTGTATCTTTCTGTTTTCAGTTGTAGCTTTTCCACCATTATTTTCGACATGAAATTCTCATTGCTCCTGACATCGATGATCACATTGCAGACTTTTTGTATACAATACACCTTGTTCGAAAGATGTTGTCTTGCTATAATTCTATTTCTACCTTTGGCATGTATAACGGTTTTCTCATAATCGAAGTGGTGGCCTGTGATTTACAATCATCTGATGGTGCTTTGTAGAAATTGGGGTTATGTCATGCAGTGGCCACAGGCGGTTGAGCATCACTTTGAGCTCGGGGCGAAATTAGCGCATCTGCAATACGGTTGAGAGTTGCTTGCAACCCTTGCATGGTTAACTGACTCTCCCAGCGGAAAGCTTCCATTCTTTCCGAAAGATAACGAATCCCTGAATCACCTTCCACAGGATTTTGATTCATACCTTCATTGTTTGCCATCGGCCCGAGGGGAATCCTCATTTTGATACCAATTGACGTAGGGATGAACGTGATGAAGATAACTAATCTGCGGAGCTTCTTTGGACTCCTCACAGAGACTTCTCGAATCCACGAGAAAAGAAAGAAGAAAATAGAAATAAATTCTAAGAAATTCAAAATTAATTAATTGATCATTGATAATTTTCTAATGCGTCTTCTTACACCATTAATATAGAAAAAAAATAAACTAAAATTCGTAATTACCAAAAATAGCAAAATTCTAACTCTAATAAAAATCCTAATTCTAATAAAACTCTTCTAAGGCCTAATTTCTAAAAATAAAAATTGCAAATAAACTTTCTCTAGAAGAGTGTTAGTATAACTAAAAGTTATTTCTAAAAGGAAAGAAAATCTAAAACTCTAAAAATATTAAAAAAATTAAAATTACTAAAAATAGTAAGTTTTTTCTAAAAATTCATTTTTGAGCTGAAAATGCACGTTTTTTGATGAAACGGACAGATGCAACCCACTTTGTGGGTCGGTTCACCTTGGATGGCCCATTTTAGTAAAGATTGATAGGTTGTACACCCCATAACGATACCCGGATCAAAAGTTATGGTCAATTCACGGTCCATCTTCTTTTGACTCAACCATGCTGGGAACGTATTTGTGACATGTTCTACATCACATGACAAGTGAATATAGAGGCCATAGGCATGATTGCATGTTGATCCCTGTGGTGTGTCACACCTAAATTTTTGACAGGGATGATTAATTCTTGGTATGAATAGTTTCCATTGGGAGTCACACATGATGAATGGTTTGGATTCTAGATACATATCACGGGTGGGCCTTACACAACTCCAATGCATGGTAATTACCATGCGATCAAACACATGTATGTGTCATTACTCCCCCTAATTATTAATGTGGACCGTTAACCAGATCCACTAAGTGAACAGCCCCTATCAACCACTGGCTCCATGCCGCTGGGGCTCATGTTCTAATCTTGGGAAGAATTATACGAACCTCAACCCAAGGATTTGTCATACGTGCTTGTAATTTTTATGCAGAGGGGGTCAGACACTTTTATGGCAAAGATGGACTAGAGAAGCCCTGATTAGAGGCGGAGATGATGTAGATCGTCAGAATCTTAAATCAGTTGTATATCTCGCAAATTGAGATAGTATCTCGCAAATTGGAATAGGTTTTTTGACTTATTATATATCATTTTGGGGTAGGAGGACCTACTTAAGCCAACCAACCCTGCCATACTGGGTTGCCCACGTTGGATTTGCGAGATTCTATTATATCGACGATCAAAAGTCCCGTTTAATTTTGTTTTTACTATAAATAGTAAGTTTTAGTTCGAGTATAATTTTTGACCCTTTGAGTTGTAGAAGTTGTGCCCAACATGAAAAGGGCTTTAAAAGGTAAGGAGAATAATGTATTTAGGCCAAATTGAACATTGACTATTTTTGGCTAAAAAAGTCTAGTAGGAATAGAGGTCATGTATAAATAGTAAGTATACTATTTATAGTAAGTTATGTTTTTAGAGTGTTCGAGTTGGAGTTTAAGTCTAAAACTCCGTCCTAAGTTCGAGTTTCTTATTTAAAAAGTTGTAATTTTGTTTGTTTGTTATATATATATATATATATATATATCATCAATCAAGTTATTTCCAATTTATTAGGAATTATTCTTGCTTTTATCCCTTGTGGATTCGAGGAAGCTCTATGAGGAGTCCAGAGAGCTCCGTATATTCAGAGTAGTTATCCCCTGAGGAAGATGGTGATCAACCTCATCACATGCCTCCCTACGCCAAGTGGTATGAGTGAGAGGAGTTCCCTTGGGTCAATGACAACTAATGACAAAATGAACCAAAATCCTATGGATGATGATCCAGGGATTCGTTATGTATTGAAAAGAATGAGCTTTTCGTCAGGAGAGTCAGTTGACCATAAAAAGGCTGCAGCCAACCCTCGACCATATTGCCGATGCGCTAATTCTGCCCCAAGCCCAAGGCGACGCTCAGTCACCCGTGATCACTATATGACATAACCTTATTTTTTGTAGAGTGCTTTTAGAGGCAAATTGTAGGGTTATCCCAGATGAGTCGACTCCAGATACTACGGTGGGACGATATGTTTGATATGTTAAAAGGTGCCAAGGTGTTCCCTAAACTATATTTGAGGAGCAGGTACCATCAGATTCGTATCTGGCCAATGATGAGTAGAAAATGACATTTAAGACCAATGAAGGGTTATATGAGTGGCTGGTCATGCCCTTTGGTGCATCAAATGCACTAAACACTTTTATGCGTCTGATAGATCAAGTGCTGAAGCCATTCATTGGTCTATTAGTGGTAGTATATTTTGATGGTATCCTAATATATAGCCAGGGTGAGACAGCATATGAAACATCTCAGGTAGGTACTACAAGTCCTGGCAGTTAACATGTTGTACATAAACTTAAAGAAGTGCATTTTTTTAACAGACAACTATTGTTCTAAAGATTTGTTTTGACATTCATGGGCATCTGTGTTGACAATGAAAAGGTGCGAGCCATAAGGGAATGACTGATTCTGATGAACATTCATGAAGTGAGGAGTTTCCACATGTTGGTGACATTCCATCTTTGATTGGTGCGAAATTTCAACACTATAGTCACACCCATTACAGATTACATGAAAAATGACCATTTCAGTGGGCCAATGAGGCTGATAAGAGCTTTGATGAAATAAAGCATCGATTTTTTTACAATATCGGTCTTCGTTCTTCTTAATTTTGACAAGCTATTTGATGTTGAGTGTGATGTCTCATATATAAGAATTTGAGGAGTCTATCACAGGAAGGTAGGCTGATAGTCTTTTACAGCAAGAAGCTCAGCAAGGTCAAAAGAAATGGTCGATATATGAGCTTGAGCTGTACAAAGTGGTTTAAGTGCCACGACATTGTCGGTATTATTTGATACAGAGAGAGTTTCTTCTCTACACTAACTATCAAGCCTTAAAATTTATTAATAGTTAGGCTAACATGAATCGTGTGTATGTCAGATGGGTTACATTTTTGTATTAATTCACATTATAAAGCACAAGTCAAGGCAGCAGAATAAGGTGGTTGATGCATTTAGTCACCATGCATCACTATAGGTTATGATGAGTAATGAGGTGGTCATTTGTTATTGTCTCAGGGAGCTGTATGTCGAGGATGAGGACTTTAAGAATACATAGATGAGGTGCTAAGGGAGTCATCCAGTGACCTACATATGTAAGACGGTTTCTTATTTCAAAAGAAATCAACCGTGCATCCCCCAAAGTTTTTTAAGGGAGCAAATTATCTAAGAGGTACATGGAGATGCATTGGTAGACACCTTGAGTGATACAAGACGCAGACTCTTGTTAAGAAATGGTATTATTGGCCGCAATTGATATGTGACGTGGGTAAAGCGTTGCAACGCTATCAGGTTTGTTAGACCTCTAAGGGACAATCTTATAATACAAGCTTTTACACCCCATGACCTATGCCTGTTGGCCTTTGGGATGACTTATCTATGGACTTTGTGCTTTATCTTACATGAACACAGTGAGGCATAAATTTGGTGTTTATGGTGGTAGATCGTTTATTAAAGATGACGCACTTTATCCTATGTAAGAATACCCTCAATGCAACACATGTGGCGAATATATTCTTTAGATAGGTCGTACGGCTACACGAGGTTCCCGAGACCATTACTTTTAACCGTGACACGAAGTTCATTAGCCACTTTTAGCGGACTTTGTGGAATCAGTTAGGTACGTGACTTCAGTTCAATAGTGCCTACTGCTCGCAGATCGATTGGCAGATTAAAGTCGTGAATCGCATGTTCAAAAACCTTATCCGGTGTATTTCAAGTTTCAAGCTAAAGCAGTAAGATTTGGTCTCAAGCAAATTTTGCATTCAACAAATATAGTGAATCGCTCGACAGGAAAGTCCCTGTTCCATTTTGTTTATGGTCGAGTGCCTCGCCACACACTTGACTTAGTTCCTTTATTCAAGCTTCTGGGCATGAGCATTACGACAGAACATATGGCAGACTGAAACGTGAGCATTCATGTAAATATGCAAGCCAAGTTGTAAGCTTCGAATGACAAGTGCAAGAAGCAAGTCAACAAACATTAGCAGTAAAATGTATTCGAGGTGGGCGACAATGTTATAGTTCATATACGCAAGGAGAGATTTCTGACCGGGACCAACAATAAGTTGAAGAACAAGAAGATTAAACCAGTACCGATTATCTGAAAGATCGATGATAACGCTTATGTTGTTGATCTTCCAAATGATATGTAGATCTCACGTACCTTCAATGTTGTGGACTAGAACGAGTATTATGAATCGAAGTTGGACGAGAACTTGAGGTTGATTTCCTTTGAAGTGGAAGGGGCTAGTGTGGAGTGGGTCGCAGATGCTTTAATGGCAAAGATGGACTAGAGAAGTCCCAATCAGAGGTGAAAATGATCCGAACCATCAGAACCTTAAATCAGTCGTATCTCGTAAACTAAGATGAGTTTTTTAACATATTATATTTGATTTTGGAGTAGGAGGACCTACTTAAGCCAACCAACCCCACCATGTTGGGTAGCCCACATCGGATTTGTGAGATTCCATCATATCAATGGTCAAAAGTCCCATTTAATTTCATTTTTACTATAAATAGTAAGTTTTAGTTTAAGTATAACTTTTGATCCTTTGAGTTGTAAAAGTTGTGCCCAACATGAAAATGACTTAGAAAAGTTAGTAAAATAATATGGTTAGGCCAAATTGGACACTTACTATTTTTGGCCAAAACCATGAAGTCTAGTAGGAATAGAAGTCATCTATAAATAGTTAGTTTACTATTTATAGTAAGTCACATTTTTAGGGTATTTGAGTTGGAGTTTAAGTCTAAAAGTTCAAGTTCCTTATTTAAAAAGTTGTAATATCAATTCTTATCATCAATCAAGTTAGTTTAAATTTATTAGAAGTTATTAATACTTTTATTTCTCATAGATTTAAGGAAGTTCTTCGAGGGGTCTGGAGACCTCCATAGATTCGGAGTAGTTATCCCCTGAGGACTACGGTGATCCACCTCATTACGTGGTGAGTCCCTCACTATGCCAATTTTCACCCCAGAAAAGTGGGTCCATGTCTCGGTGATCTCGGATGACCGTGGGTGGAGAACGCCTGAAAATATCTCCGCTTGATAAATCCTAGCCGCTCAACTTCGGCTGAATGCAGACGGTTCCTTCATGAGTCATGACCTGGCATTAAATTCTCAATGAATGTGTATTGGCTTGAGAAAGGCGTCGAGTCATGTTATTCAAAATAGCAATATTCCGCGATAAACTGGTAGCAATCAGGTTCGGGACTGGAGCCCAGAAAAAGAATAGGAATGGCAGTTGCGCTCTTTAAAAGTTCACCTACTTCATAAGTGGAAATAGTGACCACCTTTACAAGATCAAAGCCATTCATCGGGTGGAATCAGAAATGTAGATACCACAACAAAAAACTCAGGTTCATCCGATCATCAGGTAGACCAAACCCATATAGAATAAATGAACGGTTGATAAATTTAGCAATGGTTCAAATTCTCCGTACATGTCTAGCCCAACTGAGGTCGTATGTGCCTGACTTTAGATACATGCAATCTACATAATGATGGTCAGCTGTCGACCCAGTACAATATCACACACGTGTGACTTGTTTCCACATGTGAGAGAGAGACTGTTTTGCTTTTATCTTATCCTTGCAGCATCTGAGTTCAGGCTCCGGTTGGTTTTGGTAGGAATGGATGTATTGCAGCCTTTGCATGTGCTGCCTTCATTGATAACTCCAATACTAATGACAGCTCTGATTGTTACTTCTATATGTCTTGGTCTTATAAAATAGGACCATCTAATATGGACCCTTTGCATTCAGTTTAACTACCAGATTGCCCTTTCATTTTTCACAACCACCTCTGCATGTGGCCCAGATGCAGGTGCTATCATGGCACGTGTGGTCATTTGGACCACAATGATGGGTAGGACCTACCTTTCTAGATGATCAAGTAACCTATTCCTTATTTGTCAAACACACTTAAAAGGATTAAAGACCAACAATAGCAATTGTGGGTAGGGCTGTACACGAACTAGGCTAGCTCGGTTAACTTGCTCGACTCGGCCCGAACCAGAACTGAGTTCGGGTCGGGACGGGCCATTTTCTTCAGCTTGAAACTAGTTCAGGCTGAGTTCGGATAGGTCCCAGTTCGGCCTGACTCGGCTTGAAACCTGACCCGGCCCGACTCGGTCGAGTGGTGTTTTATATATATATATATATATATATATATTTCAAAACCCTACCCGTCCCTTTCCCCTTTACCCTTCTGGGATAGTTCATCGCCCATCTTTGAAGTGACAGTGACTCATCCACCTCATAGACGTATAACTTGAATGGCCTAGATTAATCCAAATACAAAAAGAAATACTCGAGGGCCTTGTAATGGGACGCGGATTACCTGCCAAAGCCCTTCCCATGAACTTGCTGTAAGGTTCGAAAGTGGCTCGAACTTGCTCGATTGCTGACCGGGCCGGGTTCAGGCTGGACATGTTGGCCCGGTGATCGGGCCAGGCCGGGTTGAGCCCAGTTCGACTCGGAACGACTCGTGTACACCCTTAATTGTGGGTAGTTTAATAGGATGAGGCATGTGCATGTTGATATTTATTGTACATTTAAAGATTGAAGGTGACACATAAATACATATGAGATGCTTGAACTTGGACAATCACTCATTTAGAATGTTTGGCACATGCATCCTACATGCAATGAGCTATAGATAAGCTATATTCATTGTTAATCTATCTTCTTTTTCCAAAGATATACTATTCTATCTGCAGTGCAGTTTTAGAGACATGATCCTTTTCCCAAAGGCATTCTATTCTATCAGCAGTCTAGTTTTAGAGGCGTGATTTTTGTTTTCTTGAGCTCCAGTGCATAGATTGGCTTGATAGGGTATGTGCAAATTATTTACCTAGGGCAGCTTGTGCTGATGCAACTTAGGAGAGTTGTGCTGATGCAACTTAGGAGAAAGATTAGCATAGGTTCTGTAAAATTTAAAAAGAAAGAAAAAGAAGAAAGAAGAGAAATATAAGATTGAGGAAAAGGAGATTTCTAAATGTCTCTGCTATATTTTTCTTATACCCATTGGTATTTTTATACACAAAGGAATATGTATGTTAGAAATTTTAAAGTTGTATAGATTCAATCATTTTATTGTATATGATTGATATTTTCAGCACTCTTTCAAGTTAGATAGAGATATCAACTATGCACAACTTGCGCATTAAGTTATGAAACCTTAATTTTCAAACAGTTTTAAAGTAGTCAGCTAGTTGATCTTCTGTTGTTAGAAATGAAGTAGCAATCTATCAATGAATTTTTGGTGGCTCCGTCCACTTAATTTTTTTTTTTTTAAATGAAGTAGAAATCACTTTTTAAAAAAAACATTCTCTTTAACGAAGCAGCATGTATTTTAATGTGTTTCTCTATTTTCATAAATCACGGGATTAAAAGCCATGTATGGCTTTTATCTACACTAGTTCATAAGTGATTGAGAGCATTGCTCTAATTATTAATTAATTTATTTATTTTTGGGAAAGGTGGAGCGGCGCCACTAAATATATTCAAAGGAGAAGATGTACATCCATTTAGGGCGGTCCCGACAAAAAATAGAGGATCGCCCCCATCATATGAGAACATAAACACAGGCTAAGACAAAATCTACACACAAAATCTCTAGAGGCGAAAGTTACCAATCCCGGTGGCTTCTAGGTTCAGGCAACCTCTAATGGTCCTACGAAGCGTAGCACAGGACGTGAAGAAGTTGTTGGGGCAGCCCTCGCTGGCCATTCTAGCGAGAGCATCGGCAACTGAGTTTTCCTTGCGAAAAACATGCCTGAAAGAAAGGTTAAGCGATCTGGAGAGGTGATGAATGAAGCCCATCCCATACCAAAGATTCCACGGGCAGGGTGCGAAAGGGCGGGACGCAGCTTCCACGACCACCAAAGAGTTCAATTCAACTTCAATGTTAGAGAGACCCAGCTTGGAACAAAGAATTATACCATCAAGCATGGCTTGGGTCTCCGCTAAGGAATTGCAACCGTGGCCATAATATCTATTGAAAGCAAAGATCATGCGGCCATGTGAGTCCCTGCAAACACCCCATCTCCCTTGGGTTCCCACGAGAAGAACCATCAACATTGCTCTAATTTTTTGCTTTAGCATTGGATTGTGTAATGACATGATTTTCTTCTTTATTTTTCTATATAATTTAGCTATCATTGACAAAGGTGTATAAATTAATTGTGGGTCTTCTATCAAATAGATAACATGCCCAATCTACATATGAATTTCCTAAAATCTTTAAATTTTAATTTTCCTTTATTAACATGTTTTTTAGGAGAACTTTTTAGGTATGAAAGGATTCTATTTACAATTTTTATATGACTAGTAAATGGGTTTGATATCATCCAACGTCTTCTATATATATATATATATATATATATATATATATATTCACTTTTTCCACAAGGAAAATGTAACCCTCAATTAGAGTGTCATTTAGCTTACCAACTAACTTTCCATTATCCTCATGTACATCGATCTAGGGTGTGTTTTCTACTGTCTGAGAGGACACCCTTTTTTGAAGATGCTACTTCTATATGAAGAAAGTATTTTAGCTTGCCAAGAACTCATTCTTTGTCTGATAGCTTCATTATCATTGCTTGTTACTATATTAGCACTGACATAGATTAAAATGATCGTATTTTTATGTTCTTTGTTTGATAGATATCAGGTAGTCAGCTCCACTTTATTTATATCTAAAAGTAGTTAGAGCTGAACATAAATTTTCAAATCAAGTTCTTGGAGATTGTTTAAGCCCATGAATTGACGTAACTTAAATACTATGTTGTGATCTCATACACGAGGATGTTCGGGTGGCAATTTCTTGTGTACTTATGTAGATCTTCATGTAAGTGTAGACGCCTCACCTAGGGGCCAATAAGCTCATCAGAGCACCTTGTCCAATCCAACCTAGAAAATCTAGTTGAACCCAATCAAACCCAGTCAATTTAGTCCAACCTAGTCAACTCAATCCAACCTATTCAACCCAGTCCAACTCAGTCCAACCTAGTCAACTCAGCCCAACCTAGTCAACTCAGTTCAACCTAGTCCAATCCAATCAAAACTAGCCAATATAGTCAATCCAATCAGCCTAAAACCAAGCCTAGTTCAAGCCTATACCCGAGTTCACTAGCTCCAAAGAACACGATAATGTAAGAGAGAGGAATAGAGGTAGTACAATGCTCCATAAGCTTGCCTGCGAAAAATGGGGAAGATCCATGTGGTGAGTGACATATTGTGTCGCCTATCATGTGTCAAGTTTTTAACTTTCGTAGAAGGTGTTAGGTGGGGCGGTGACATTAGTTGGACTCTTTAGCAAATGCACTGGTAGGGAAAAAGACCCCACTGCTCTCTCTTTTAGCCAAAATTACAATCTTTGTCATCGATCCAGCCGCTTGAATTGCACCAAATGACAACAACCAGGCCAAACCTTAAGAGTCTTTTCATCCCTAAACTTCTTAACAATTACAAAAAAAAAAAAAAAAAAAAAAACTGGCCCAAAAAGCTATAAATAGCCCCATCCTATCTCATTCTAGGCATTCAAAATTTTTCCAACCATCTTAGAATCCCATATTAGATCCCATCCAGCTTAAACCCATCTCATCCATCCACCAAGAGAAGTGAGAGTTGAAGGAGAGGAATCTAGCATAGGTTAGCTAAGCCAATCCCAACCCTTCGTCACACGAGCATCCGGAAACACCAATCCAAGCCATGTGTATTCTCGCATCATCATCGTGTAACATTCACTCATTCCTCAACCCACTTCTTACTTCATTCATTAGCGTCCTATATTGCATACATTACATCTGAGTACCTAATTGATTCGAGTGTATGCTCTGCGGCTTGCCGAAATATCAGATCATGCCTATCAAAAACTCGAATTGATTGGTTATTCGACCGCTTCTTTAAGTGGGTGAGTCAGGGTAGATTTATCTGACTTGGGCTATCGCTTGTTGTAGGCATCACATTACCATAATACGTCCAATACATATCTGCATCATTTAGTGCGCATGAACTAATCCAATCCCTAGTATATTTTAGTTTTATGAAGCAGAGATCGTACACTTATACGTGCAGAGAGAATGCCTAACACTTTCTCTCTTTGTAACCGTGGTCTTTCACCCAAAAATTTCGATCACAGATTAAAGAGTTATTTCAGGAAAAAGAATCCAACGACTCCATCTCCTAAGGTTTCTACAAGTCTTGCCGATTGTGAAAATCTGAATAACTAGCTAGTGGCAACTCTAGTCAAATATAATATTCTTTACATCTCAAATGCACTAGTGAAAGCCATTTAAAAAGTCATTTGTCAGCACGATCTGCCTGCGATCCAACATTCATAGTAAGAATGCATGTTAATTTACATCTAATTGTTATAAAGGCTATTCCTAATTAGCCGCAATGGATTATATATATATATATATATATATATATATATATATATATATATATATATATATATAGAGAGATAGATATAGAGAGAGAGAGAGAGAGAGAGAGAGAGAGAGAGAGAGAGAGAGAGAGAGAGAGAGCTTATCTTGACAACTAGAGCAAAGTTTTTTTTGGTAGCGTATGCCATAAGTATAGGTGAAGCCTTTTACCACCAATATGGCCTTATACCTTTTTATAATTCCATCACTTCTATATTTAATTTTGTAAACTCATTCACATATAATAGGTTTTTTCCATTACACAAGTATATTAATTTTCAAGTGTTGTTTTTTGTAAAAGCAACTAATTTTTCATCCATGGCCTTTCTATGTGGTAAACAATGACAAGTGAGCTCCGGTGCAACTAAATTAATGTCTTCACTAGAATTTCAGCTATGGTGATGGAAAGCAAAGGAGCTTAATGGTGTCGGGTTCTCCAATGTAGGGTAGTAACAGTACGTGACGGGCGTCGGATTGACGGCTACGATAATTACTACAATGAATAACAACTCATATACAATAAGCTAGTCAGTGGGCAGCAGCCATGAAGGACGGACACCTATGACACCAAAGTCGATGCTCTGATTTCATGTAACAAAAGAAAAAAAAACTAAAAACAATTAAAGAGTAAAAGAAGAGGAATATGAAAGTCTGATGTAGAGTGGGTCGCAGACAATTTCATGGCCAAGATGGATCAGAAAAGGCCTGGTCGACGATAGAAGTGATATGGACTGTCGGACCTTAAATTGGGCGTATCCCACAATCCGGAATGAGTTATCGGGCGTAAAATATATGATTTTGGGGTAGAACGAGCTACTTTAGCCAACCAACCCAGCTATGCTGGGTTGCGCAAACCAGATTTGCGAAATACCCCTGGATTGACGGTCGTTTCCCTGTTTTAATTTCGTTTTTACTGTAAATAGTAAGTTTTAGTTTGATTATAACTCTTCATCCATCGGGCTTTAGGAGTTGCGTCCAATGTGAAAAGAGCTTAGAATAATTAGGAGAACGGTTTGGTGAAGCCAAATAGGACACTTACTATTTTTGGCTGAAAACCTTGCACACTAGTAGACATCATGACCGTTTATAAATAGTAAGTTTACTATTTATAGTAAGTCACGAATTCTAGGAGTTTTAGTTGTAATTTGCTTCTGATTTCTCTCCCATTGCTTGGTATCCCTATTTAAAGGGTTGTGAACTCATTTATTGGAATTCATTAAATCAATTTCAAATTTATTAGAATTTGTTTCTATTTTCTGCTTTCTTTCCTCGTGGATTCGAGAAGTCTCTGTGAGGAGTCCAGAGAAGCTCCGTGGATTCGGAGTAGTTATCCTCTTGGGGAAGGCGGTGATCGACCTCATTACGTTCATCCCTGCGTCAAAGTCATGGATAGATTTCTAATTCTCTCTATTATATTTTCCGTACACCCAACAATATTTTTGTGTACAATGGAATATTATTTATATTATAAAAACTGTATAGAATCAATCAAATAACGGTATACGATCCATATCTTATGGATCTTCGACAGATTCGCACCCAACCAAGTGATAAGGTTAAATATTGAACAACTAGGGTCTTCTAATCTGGCAATTGTTTTATTGCATATGTCACCTACAGGGAGGAAGCAGATTGCCTATTGAGTAACTCAGTATGCTACGCGTACTGAGTAAACTCTGTGGACCCCACTTTCATTCATGCATTGTATCCACTCCATTCATCTCTTTTAACACATAATTTTATTAATATATCCCAAAAATGGAGTATACCCAAACCTCAACTGGACCACACCACTGGAAACAGTGTGAATTGAACATCTACCGTTGAAGAATTCTTGAGGGCAACCAAAGTTTTAGATCAAGTTGATATTTGTGTTTTCTATTCATCCATGTCTGTGTAATCTTATGAACAGGTTGGATGACAAATAAACATCACTGGGGGCCTCAGAAAGTTTTCAACGGTGGAAATCAATGGTTCCACTTTTTCCTGTGGTATGGTCCAATTGAGCTTTGTATATGTATCAATTTTGGGTTGAACCCCTAAAAAGATCTGGAAAAATGAATGGACAGTGTGGATAAACCACATGCATTCACAGTGGGCCCAACAGAGTTTACTCAGTATGATAAAAGCGTATTGAATACTTAGCATGCAATCCAATTTCCTACAGGGAGGCCTATTGTATCATTGGCTTAGTGATTTAGAGTGGGTTGTGGATAGTTTCATGGCCAATATGGATCAGAAAAGGCCCGGTCAACAATAGAAGTGATCTACACCATCAGACCTTAAATTCGGTATATCTTGCAATTTGGAATGAGTTATTGGATGTAAAATATATGATTTTGGGGTAGAACGAGTTACTTTAGCTACCCAACCCCGCTATATCAAGTTGCGCAAGCCATATTTGTGAAATACCACTAGATCGACGGTTATTTTCCTATTTTAATTCGGTTTTTATTATAAATAGTAAGTTTTAGTTTGATTATAAATCTTCGTCCGTTGGGATTTAGGAGTTGCGCACAACGCGAGAAGTGCTTAGAATAATTAGAAGAACAGCTTGGTGAAGCAAAATATGACACTTACTATTTTTGGATGTAAACCTTGCCCACTAGTAGACATCATGATGGTCTATAAACAGTAAGTTTACTATTTATAGTAAGTTGCAAATTCTAAGAGTTTTAGTTGTAGTTTGGTTCTGATTTCTCTCGCATTGCTTGGTATCTTTATTTAAAAGGTTGCGAACTTGTTTTTTTAATTCATCAATTAATTTATGTATTTATTAAAATTTATTTATATTTTCTTGCTTTCTTTCCTCATTGATTCAAGAAATCTATGTGAGGAGTCCAGAGAAGCTCCGTGAATTCAAAGTAGTTATCCTTGAGGAAGACAGTGATCACGTTCATCCCTGCATCACTTGGATTATTCAACCATGACCACAGCAGTGCAAACTGCATACAAGAACCCAACCGTAAAACCTTTTGCCCAATCATTGTATAATTCCTCCTAATATTATATCTCTACCGTGAAAGATATCATAAAAACTTCAACATTATTAGCAGCAACGGCCAATACCATCCTTTTCAGCACCAGTAGGGCATGACATGATGCCGGTGACCAGAAAAAATAAAACGTCTGTGATTGCTACCACGAAATGGGGCCCACCAGTGTGCAACCAGTGCAGCTAACTTGATGCGGGTGGGCTGCGCTCTGCACGAATGAGAGGTATTTGATCCTACAATTCTTTAATTACTCTTACCTATTGGCTAGTTTGTTAGCACGTGTCTGCAGGAAAGTGTGTGAGGCATCTGAGCAGTACATAAGGTGGCCCCCACTGTGAGGATGATCATGCAAAAAATCAGGGCTAATCTAGGATGTGAAGTGTCGACAAGGTTTTTCAGCCGTTCATTCTGTTGGGATTTAAAATCCCATCCCAACACAATATTCTTTCCGTTGGGTACAGCAGAATCTTGTGACAGGACTGCCTGGTTATTGCACAAGGGAGATGATCACGCGCACTCCAACGTTTGTGTACCGTTGAGCAATGTTGGGCCAACTGTGATTTGTCTTTCCATCTAATCCTTCCATCCGAAGTTAGGTGGGTCACACCGCAGGTATATCAACTGGGAGCATTGGGGAGGGGAAGCACAATATAGAAACTTCCAGATTGTGCGGGATCCAACACTCTGGATATATACCATCCAATCCAGTCATCAAACGCAGCCCACCAGGTCGAAAGGACACCCCAAAAAATCAGGCCATTTCATAGCTCCATTGGGCCACACCACTTGAATATAAAGCTTTTAGAAATGATTTTACATTATTCCCTGTGATGTGGTCCACCACAGTTTTAGATCGCCTGATTCTTGTGCTGTATGGTGAACATGAGGCGCACCACACCTGATGCATAGTTTGGATTCCCCACACAAGTATCATGTCGGCCGTACAGAAGCTCAACCCGACTTATTTAATAATTTACAAATTAAGAAATTAGGAATTGAAATATTTAATTCGTATATATTAATATGGGGAAAATTACAACTTCGGGCGCGCACCATGAGGAACAGCGCAAAAAACTCCAAGCAACGCGAGACACCCGGAGCTTACATGGACCTCACAAAACTGTCTATTTTAATCAAACAAATAACCCACTTAACTAAAATCCCAACAACACCTGGAATCAGGATGCAAACACCGGAGTGTCACCGCCGTGCCCATAGCCAACCGCCCCAGCTAACCAAGCTCCAACAACCACATCGGCTAGTTTTTTTTGTTAGCCTTGTTAATTAGTACACCCACTGTCAGATCACACTTCACTATTAGCCACCCCCACCAGAGAATCGATGCCAAGACCTCAGTGTTGAAACAAGGTATCTTTCACTCAATCTACCACTTGAGCTATGGATCCGGGTGTAACCACATCCAATAGTTGCGACCTCACTTAGCAACTATTTTAACCATTATATATATATATATATATATATATATATATATATATATATATAGTCAAATAATCTGTTAGTTAGCTTGCTGGTTAGGCATATTTACGTTTTTTTAGCGCCCATATTGTGGCAGACCTGAATGAGCCTGCTCGAGATCTTGCCGAGTTGAAGTGACTCGATCAGACTTGTTTTGAGCCAACTCAGCAAGTTTTAAAACTATGGTTGAAAGCATGAGTGTCAGCTTCACTGTGGGGCCCACCTGATGAGCGAACTTGGTATGTATTGATCTTCATTCTGGGATTACCTTCTATCCGGCACCTTTCCACGCTGGAACACGTGCTCTGTATAAAGGAGTGGATCGTGGAAACCTCTTATGGTAGTTTTGGGCAGCGTGGATTAGGGTTTTTTTTTTTATATTCAGAGTCATTTGAAATGCCCTTTTGGTGCAATTCGGAATCAAACATTTATTGCCTAATTTTTAAAGGCAGGGAATCCCACATGCAACAAAGGTATATAGATGGACAGTAATGATATCTAAAAGAATCAAACCATCTATTACACCACTAAATAACATCATAGAATGTTCCGAACAGTTCAAACATTGATCATGTAAATTGACAGTTAAAATAGTTGCTGAGTGACTCTTTTATGCTCCTATGCTTGGAATCTCATCATTTTTATGTCAATAGGTTTATGACTAGGCGTGCACACGGGTTGGTTCGGTCCGGTTCTAGGGTGAAACCGGAACCGAACTATTCCTAATGGTTCCAGGAAAATCGGAACTGGAATTGGACCGTTAGCACCCTAGAACCAAACCGGGGGAACCGGATGGTGTGGATGCACCACACGCACATTAGATCAAGGTCGGGTCCATGAAAATGGGAGAGAGAGAGAGAGAGAGAGAGAGAGAGAGAGAGAGAGAGAGAGAGAGAGAGAGAGAGAACTAGGCACATGCAGTGAGCAAGAGAGGGGAGAGTCGGGCAGTGGGCAAATGGTGGGCGGAAGGTGGTTGTCCAGTGGGTGAGAGAGAGAGAGAGAGAGAGAGAGAGAGAGAGAGAGAGAGAGAGAGAGAGGAATGAATGGGGGCAACCGCAGTAGGGGTGGCATGAAGACAAAAGGGAGCGAATACTTAAGGGTGTTTTTTTTTTTTTTTTTTTTTTTTGTTGACATATATAGTCCGGTTCCTGGTTCAGTTCTACGGTTTGGATTCACTGTTTAGTTCTTTATTTCTATTCTACGGATCGATTCATGGTTCGGTTCACCGTTCTGCTCGGATCTACATACCCCCAAACTAAGAACCGAATCGAACTAAGCAGTTCTTTGATTTTTGGAACTGGAACCCGAACTGGTGCACTTTAGAACTGGACCAAACCATATGGTTTGGTCGGTTCCGGTCCGGTTTACCGGTTCTACAGGTTCCATATGCACCCCTATTTATGATAGTCAGCCTATCAAATATCACATATGTTTATTAATTAGAGATATTACATTTGATTTACTAATAAATTGAAATTCATGTAAATATACTATAGAATTTAATACATTTTTATTTTTGGATTCCAATGCATTCGTGTTATAAGCTACCAAACACATTGAGGATGTAGAATTAGCTTGATTATGACCTGGAAATCAATGCATGCCAAATACGAGCTCCTAAGCAGTTGTAATTAAGGACTCATTTGACACCATGAATTCAGAATGCCTGGATTGGAAATCCTTTGGATTTGAAATACCTTGTATTCAAAATCCTTCGATTGTGGTTGGTATCGTAGATTCAGAATCCCTTATAATTCGAAAATAGCTATGCATTTAAATTATGTAGTATATTTAGAAGAGTTTGAATTTAATTACTAAATCAACTTTAATATCCATAATTAGTATACATATATAATGTTTGACATAATGATTGTAATAGGCCTATTGAAATATATACTTTGGCTGAAAATGATGAAATACTAAACCTCAGATGGGCCACAAGCATAGGATCACAATCGAGCGACTAAGCAACCATTTTTAACTGTTAATTTACATGGAAAATGTTTGGACTGTTCAGATCATTCTATTGATGTAATTTTATTGACGCAATTATAATTTAATTAATTATTTTTGAGATATCATCAATGGGTCATGTGCCTAATAAATTAGTAGCCTAATGACACATACGATACAAATGTGACCTTCTACCTTAATAATAGAGAAAATAAGAAGAAGAGAGAATTTAGGAAATCCAAACAAAAAGGAAGGATTGCAAAACTCATTGGATTTAGAATTCCTTAAATTTGGAATACCCTTTAATCCAACCTGGCAAACAATTGATGGATTTGCAATCCCTTAAATGGAGAAGGATTAATAAAGGGAAATGATTAGGATTGGGGGAGATCCTCACCTAAGATGGTGTACGTGGCCCTTAGTGTGAGGCCACCTTGATGTATTTATTCTGTATCCACTCCATATCTATCTATTTTTCCATGTCATTTTAGGGAACTATCGAAAAATGAAGCAGATCCAATTATTAGGTGGACCATACTTTAGGAAACAGTCGTGATCGACCATTAATGGGCCACAAAAGTTTTGGATCAAGCTGATATTTGTTGTTTCCCTTCATCCAAGCTTACGTGACCTTATCATTAGATTGGATGGCTAATAAACACTACAGAAACATTAAAGTCACCCTAAATAAGTTTTTAATGGTAGGACGTTCACTAACCACTGTTTCCTTTGGTATACTTCAACTGATAATTAGATCTGCTTCATTTTTGGGATAATGCCCTTAGAATGATCTAGAAAAATGGATGGCCACCATGGATACAGAATACACACATCAAGGTGGGCCCCACGGCAACGGACTTACCGTCTTGGGTGAGACCGGGATCTCACCTAATCCGTTCCCACTAATAGAAGCATGAGAAGTAAGCTTTCAATATTTGTTAGTAGGGATGTACATCGAGTCAAGTTGAGTCGAGGTGGGCAAAGTTCGGCTTGACTCGTCCATGCTATACTTGAGTTCGAGCTCGAGCTCGCCCTCAAGCTCAACATTGAAGCTTGGCTTGTTTGCCAAAGCTTTTGAGTCGAGCTAGTGGTTCGAGTTGAGTCGAGTTTACCTCAGTAGGGTAAGGAAAAGAAAAAGAGGGAATGGAGACAGGTAGGATCGAGTAGGGTTTTTTAGTAAAAACTTTTTAGTTTTAATTTCTTTTTTTTTAAAAAAAAACACTTAAATAATATTAATATAATAGATATAATATATATTATTAAAATATATTACTCGAGCTGACTCGAGCTCGAACTCGAGCTTCGAGTCGGGTCGAGTTCGAGTCGAGTCGAGTTGAAATACACTATGGTCTAACTTGGCTTGAACTCAACTTGGGCTTTAGTAAACAAGCTTGACTCGCCTTGAGTCGGCCTTTTAAGCTGAGTTAGTCCGAGCTGAATCGGGCCAAGTCGAGCTAGCTTGACTCGTGTACGTACAGCCCTATCTGTCGGGCATTCTAGTAATATGTGGAAAGAAGGTCTGACCTTATCTCAAAGAATATAGTACCCACGGAAGAGATTACCGAGAAAAATGTAACTGAAAATGACAGTGCACTGCAACCCTGTACTCATTCATCTCCCAACCCTAATTCGCCCTGTGCGCACAGTGTGTATCGAGAGTTTCTGCACCCACATCTACCACTATCTAAAGACAGTGGGCGGGAATGCCAACACACATTTCAAAATGAGATTTCGGAATTCTCGAATTCCCTCTTAAAATACATGTTAGGTGACTTCCCCTGTACAATGTATGCACATAAACCAGGCCCTTATCATCATCATCATCATCATAAGTTTTATTAATTTTACAAACTGGCCTTCTCTTCACATGGCCAGTATTATCAGGCCATAGCAACTTCCATCAAAACTATTACAGACAGAATCAACAGTGGAAGATCAGCTTACACTATTCTACAAGAACTGGTCTTATCTTATGCAGTACTATTGGAAAACACTTTCAAGAACAATAAGCACTGATTCAATATATGTATCTAGAAATTACCACATAGATTCCGTTTTACTGTGGCGATGGCCGTTGTCCCAGCCGAAGCTCTAGATCGATTTCTTCAACAGCCAACTCAGTCTTCTTCTTCTTGTTGTTGTTTTCGTCGTCATCGTCGTCATCATCGTCGCCGCCGTCAACTGGGACTAGGGTTTCTTCATTGCCCAAGTTACAGACCGAAGTACCGACGCCTGTCATCATGGGAAGATCAATAGATGGTGAAGGTGAACATGATGATATCATGTTGTTTGCCATATAAGGTGAGATAGAGAGGAGAGTAGAAGGAGAATTCAAGCAACCATTCACCGGCATCGGTGTAAAAACAGCATTAGGGGCTAGGAAAGGGTATAAAAGGCACAACCCGCTTGTTGTGACAAATTCTTGAGTTGGGAAAATGAGAGAGGGAGAAGAGGCGGATGAAGACGATGGATCAAAGCCAAGTGATGACTGGCGGAGTTTGGCACGGTCGTGGCGGTGCACATTCATGTGGCCTCCGAGTGCCTGAGCTGACCGGAATTCACGCCTGCAGAAGGTGCAAGTGTAGGAGCGTGGAGGCCATGTGGTGCCCATAACATTGCCAGTGTCTTCGGCGAAGGCCCGTACTTCCCATGAATCATCATCTTCTTCGGCTCGCCTGGGGTTCCACATCCACGAGCTGGTAATGGAGCCAGGATTTGAATGTTGGTCAGCCAGTTTCTCGTGTTGGGTCAATGAAAGTAGGCCAAGTTCAACAACCATTGTAGTAATGGAAGTAGGAGTAGCATTTAGGAAGAGGATGGGAGAGATTTCTAGGGTTTTGTTGGAGAGGAGGGGTTGAATACAAAAGGTATATGGAAGTGGTATCCCTGGGCTTATGAACCAGGTTTTGAAGTAAGCTGTTGGAATTCAGTGGATGGAAAGAGGTTGTGGGAATTAAAATAAGGTGAGCACGCATCTGGATGTCTTCTTCATAACCAGACAAGCTCTTTTGCATTGGCTTGATCGCCCGTTTCATTTAAGAAAGGGATTTCCTCCCACCCGGTGGATGAAATTTATGCAATTTCAATTTCTATATACGTCCGAACGGTTCTTTCATGTGGACAACCATGAATGGATCATTATTAAACAACCCTAACCTTTCGACAAACTTAGGCCATTGAAATTTCCTGATAACATAATGTAAATAAGTTGTTATTATGATCATAAAATATTTATTTAAACAAATATTTTGACACATAAATCAAAAATCAAATGTAGATGTAACATAAGATAGATCATCGTTACAATTTTACTTGGATACATAAATATTATAATTTTACATAATGTAAAATTATTATCTTTACAATTTTAATTTGATAAAACAAATAATGAAGCTATGCCATCATTATAATCAAATACAACTGATTTCATTAAATAAGTAATTTTTAATCACTAATTTCATTTACTAATATAATTGATGAAACAAACATGCCCTAAAAAGTCACATGGTTTGTCATTTTTCAATGTCTTTTACATTGTTCGAATTGCTTAATCAGTGGCCCATTTATATTGATTTATAATGAATGAATGGCTAGGATAAATGTATAATGCTATGTGTACTAGGTAAACCTTAGATGATCATTATGTGGACGATCTCTTCCTCGTCTCTCTTGTTCATAGGTAATAGTCAGGGTTCTTGGAGAGAGCAGGCTGGAGAAAAAAAGAGAGAGAGAAGGAAAAAGTGGCGCTACCTCAGGCGCAGGTTACATGCAAAGAGAGAGAGAGAGAGGGGGGGCGAAGTCTAAAAAGTTTTTATTTTTTTTCTTCTTTTAAGTTGATAACTTAATAGGAAATAGAGTAATAATTGTGGTATGAATGTCACATTGTCATTATGGCAGGTTAGAAAGACTACCTGAAACCTTCTCACTGCAGTCTACATGCAAAGAGAAAGAGAAGTGGAAGTAAAAGGGCAAAAAATGTCCACCATTGAAAGGCTAGCTAGCTCCAAAACTCACCATTAAAGTCTCCTCCCCACTTAATTGGATATGCTACTTGCTTATACATGGTATAGATACACACAGATACCGAATTTACCTCTATACCGAGAGGAGTCATATGATGTTGGAGCATGCAGGGATTACCAGGGTGGGCCATGGTTCGGTTATACAGACTATTGACCATGCTCTGAGAATATCCTTGACAGGACTATTCCAACCTTTCAATTTATGGCTTTAAAATGGACAGTAGCAAGAGAGATACAACAATGGTCCACATTCAACAACTCTTAAAGCTAGGATTGGGGGTATAGGTTCTTGGTCGACCATCAGTGGAAAGGCTGATCAATGGCCTGGATCACTGCACTATGGTTCCCGTACAAACTGAAAACCTAAGTTCATGTCCTCTTTTTTAGTATCCTATGGATGAGGTATGCTTAGTTACTTATTTTGTTTGGGTGGAGCCAATTGTCCGGACCGTTGATCTAGTGGGCCACGTTGTGGATGGACGTTCCAGTAGAAAAGGGCCAAATATTGGATGGCTAGGATCTTCCAGTATGGGAGATCTGAGGAGCCTGATCCATTGTCCTTGACAACACGAGGTACTGCACATGTTGTCAGTCCGGACTCCGGGATCATGTAATTCCATGTGTCCATCTCTACCTTTGCTATTCAATGCGGAATTATAAGACCGCCATCCGAGGCTTTGCACAATTTTCTCATCTTCTCATCACTGACAAGTGGGGCCCTTTTGGTGTATGGACCATGATCCACTAATCTCCTCGATAAACGGTCCAGAAGAGAGAACAACAGTCCACATGCAACTGAATGGAAGTCTGAAGATAGGTTTTAAGAACTTTTAATCTGGGAGATTTTGGGCGCATGGTCCAATCACCGTGGGACGTGATTAGGTGGTGGGCCCGGGAAATCATCTGTGACTGTGAGGCCCATCGTGATGTATGTGTTTTATATCCATGCCGTCCACCCATTTTGCTAGATTAATTTAGGGCGTAAGGTAAAAAATGAAGAAGATCCAAATCTCAGGTGGACCACACCACTGGAAAAATTGGTGATTGAACATACGAACACGAAAAGAAATTAAAACGCAGAAACGGATCCTATTAAGAGAGAAAAGGCCCACTTATCAGATGTTTAAGATTGTATAATCAAAGAATATTTTAGTTAGTGGACAGTCCACGATGATTTCACAAGATGAATGGTTCAGATCGTCATAGACATGACACGAGTGAAGGTAATTGGTTTTCCTTGTTCTAATCCTCTCTTGCATTGTCTTAAGAATTCTTGATGATGCTTAAGAGAATGATCACATACGTAAGAGCGTACGGTAGTTATAGTAATTACCATACTCTCGAGCTGTGACCTGTCCATTAGATTCAGCCTTCCTCCCCCATGTTAGACCTACATCACAAAATACATCCTATTCCACAACTCAGGTGGGCCACACCAAAGGAAATTACTTGGGCCTTTTGGGAAGGGGATGCCGACAATGGAACGTGGTTGTTGAGAATATCCCATCCAACTACTTCAGGTGTGCCCCACCATGATGAAGGCACACCAAAATTCAAGCCATTCCAAAACTTAAGTGGACTCAATAGAAATGGACCAAGAAATCAGGCCCGTAGGCCACTCAGGCCATTTCAGGCCCAAGTTTCAAAAGCCCAAATTCGTTGCCCTAGTTTCCTTCGCCCTTTCATCACTACCTCCTACATAGTTTCCATCGTTTTAAATCCTTGTAGTCATGTCACAATACATAGTTTCCATCGGCTACTTGCTTTTTTTTTTTTTTCATCGGCTACTTGCTTGGCAAACAAGGAACAGATCGAAACCGTTCATTTGATGGACCAAATGTTGAATTGGCCACTAACACAAAAGTCTCACTGTTTGTCCAATCCTAACCCTTCAACCAGTGACAAAAGTCAGCAACGGCCCATGTCCAATGAAAAGTACATTTATTAGATGGTTAAGATCATCCACAATATTTCGTTAGCGTCCAACCAACAATAAGCATAGACTGGTTAGGATTGTCATCACGTGTGGCTCGTGTATGGTCTAGATCTGGGGGGCGCAGCTTCGGTAGACTGTGGGGTCCACCGTGATGTATATGCCTTACATCCACCCCGTCCATCCGTTTTGACAACTCATCATATGAAACTATCCCAAAAATGAAGCAGACCAAAATCTCGGGTGGACCCCACCATCGGAAACAGTAGTGATTTACCATTAAAAATTTCTTGTGGGCCACAATAGTTTTGGATCAAGCTGATATTAGTGTGGTCCCTTCATCCAAGTCTTTGTGACCTTATCAACAGGTTGGATGGCAAATAACCATTCGGATCACCCTCAAGATTTTTTAATGGTTGATATTTAATAACCACTATTTCTTGTGGTGTGGTCCACCTGAGATTTGGATCTACTTCATTTTTGAAATAATGCCCTACAATGAGCTGTCAAAACCCTCCACGCCCACAATCTGGAGGCACGAAAATGCCGTGCAGGTGGTGGCAGTGGACCAGCTAACTTAGGGATTAATATAAATAATACATCTGTTAGAATAATCTTAAATTCGGTCGGTTTGTAAAGAACAAACCGTTCAAAATCCCTTGCTATGATACACATGAATTGCATCTTTTCACAGGATAGACGGCTTTCAAGTCTGACAAGTGGGTCCATAGATTAGTAATGTGGGCCATGATGGACGGTTAGCCCTAGTGTACTTTTCAACCACTGGATCGACTTATGTCTATGAAAGATGGATTGGAGAGCTTTTGAACCACTGGATTGATCATCTGAGCAGTGTAAGGTATGGATCTGTTAATCGTGGCTTTTGAAATTTGATTTCTTGCTGCGGTGATGCTTTTCTTGTAATTACAGTGATCTAGGCATTATAAACGGTCCGAATCAAAGGGTAGCAATGTTTTACCCGTCGACGGTCATTATCGGTGATTTATTCATTGTGCCATAAGTATCGCATGTGTGTATCTTGTACAGCTGTGGGCTGTGGCACACGTATGTGAGATCTCGTCTGTTCAATGTGTGGCATGGCGAATGCACTTCAGACGTACCAAAATTGGACGGCTAAGAAATGATAAATTATACTTTTGTGGCCCTACTGATAAATGTACCACATGAGTTTTAGCTGGATCTCTCATTCATTGTGGGGCCCATCTGATGGACGGTGAATAACGTTCCTCATCAGTTCAATGTTAAATTAATAGGAAGTGTGGCAGATCCGGTAAGTGGGCCCTCTGTTGCCGAAAGAGATTGGCGATGTGGGGTTGGCAATGGTCCTGATCTGTTCAAGGTATGGGCAGCCATCCACGGGCTGTTGCAGCCTAACCAGGACTCAAGCCCAAGACAGTTCTATAATGGGCCTCCCAGGCCCAATCTATATTCGAAGTATGAGCTTGGAACTGCAGTCTCTGGACAGGCGAGATACGGTCCATTGATAGTGGGCGAGCCAAGAGTGGCAATGGGCTTGACGATTGGACTGGGCTTGGAACTATTAGCCTGGAATGCATGGCTCGATCAATTTTAGATATGGGCTTGGGTCAAGGCTTTAGCTAATCTGGGCCTGGCTTCATTAATTTTTAAGTCGTATTTGCTACGGCCAGTGGAATTTTACTGGGCTAGGGTAGGTCTACTGTGTGAGGCCCATGCCAGGATTGCTGGCCCGGCCCATTGTACTCTATTCGAAAAGGTGAGCTCGTATGTGCCGACATGTTATATTGCATTTTTTGGGCCTCCTGGGCCGGGCCTAATCAAAGTTAAATAAGGCTATCAACGGGCTGGATGGGGTTGGCTGCAGACCTTTTGAGCTGTTGGGGCAGGGCCTATTCGAAATTTGAATTTCTCTTGAGGCCCACCGGGCCCATTGAAAGCACGAGAAATAAACAGTGCCGATCCCATTTACCACAATTCAAGTGTCTGTAAGGATGGCAACAAAAGCACTTAAATTAAGAGATATGGATTTAGTTGTAGTGAAACCAACCAACCGAGATTGAAGATCCGAGGTTTTTGATTTGGCGACGGAAATAGTCGTTTTTGGATATCAACATCGAAAAATATGCCCCACCCACAACCACCAGTTATTTGTCTTTTGACAAAAAAGAAAAGTAGCATTACTTTTCTTTTCCCTGCAATTTTAAATTACTCCACTTGGTGGCGGAAAGTAACAATGGCCTTCTTATTTGGCTTTTAGACCATATGGATTGCAAACATCAAATTCCACTTCTCTCTCTCTCTCTCTCTCTCTCTCTCTCTCTCTCCAATTCTAGGAACCACGTGGTAATGGCCATCACATGGGTCCTAAGGACCACGTGGCAATGGCTATTACATGGGTCCTAGGATTCCTTCTTGTATTGGAAACTCTACTGAAAAGTCATACGGGTTTATTTGAAAACTCACGCGGGTTCTTTTCTACGTGTTTTCTGGTAATATTCAAGGCCTGTTTGGATACCACCAAATAAGTTACTTTTAACTTGTGTTAATTCCTTAAGTTATTATTATTATTATTATTTTCACTTTAATTTGATAAACATAATTGCAAATGTAACTTATATATTTAAAGCAACTTATTTCCATAACTTATGAACCATTCCTAATTAGTTCTTTTATTGGTCTGTTAGTTTCCACAAGGGACTTGCTTGATGAGTAGGCCACCTAAGCTTGAGCCATGTCATTGGTGGGGACACCTAATGAATGGCCCTGATGTACAAAAAAATCCCCAAATGATTTTTTACATCTCATCATGTGTGGATTTGCGAGTGCACATGGAGCATATGGTACTCGTGAATCTTGTCATGCATGTTGCTATTTATTTTGTTCTTCATTTTTTATGAAATTATTGGCCATAACTGTTTACACAATTAAATCAAACACGATGCCAAGTGCGGACATGCTAGAGTTGTACTCGAGTCAATGTTTAATTGAACACTGGTGCCCCTTGCATTAATATAGATTTATTAATACTAGATTTAGGATCCAACCGTCTTCTCAACCATCGATTGTAACAATGATCAAGCAATTTGTGAGAGGATATGAGTTAGTCCTTCTTGATGGATTCTTTTTACCTTATCTCAAGGATTGTTCTTTCACCAATGATTGCAAGCAATGCATTTCTTGTAAGAATAATGATAAGCGAATAAAAATAATAATTAAAACTATGTTAATTTTATTAATTTGTAAATGAAGCTCATTATAATTGATAGTGAAAAAATAACAAGAGAAAATACAAGAGATAAAAATACCTAATATGTTCACACGAACAAACGATTCAGGCAAATAGTCAACAATATCTGATTAGAATGACGATTGCCTAAGTAAAAACTCGGTTGATCGGAGTCTAGCAACTTTCGATTATGGATGTTTAATTTATTTTATATTATTGTAGCAATGGCATTGAACAGTAGTAATTTATGCTAAAATTAGAGATAAAATAGGCTATGCTAAGATAAATGTAAAGAAAGATGGATTGTGTTTGGCATAACCCTTAAGCTCTTTATTGTGTTTTCCTTTTATAGGTTGTTGAGGTGGTAAAATCCTCATTGGATTTCCTTGATAGTTCATGATCCTTTGTAACTATAGTTTATAGGCTTTCCATAGGGATTCTTTGCAAATTTAAAACCGTTGACCAGATCTTAACTTTTAGGTAGATGCCCCCTTATTGAAGATCTTTAGGACACTATTGTATTAATATTTAGCTTGATTAGACCCATCTCCACGGTTCTTCCTATTATGCCCTTGAATATTTGTGGATTTGATGGAATCGGATCCACTAGATTCTGATCTCTCATTATTTTGATTTCGATGAGCATCGATATTGGTCCCAATCCATTAGTATCCATTTGCTCAAATATTGCTCCAATATTCAAATATTCAAAATCTTCATAATCACCGTAAAAGTTCTGAACATCTCTAGAAAGATCTCGTATTTTGTAAAGATTGCGAGAGTACCAATTATATCATATTTAGATTTGTGATAGGATCATTGCGTCGATAAGCCTTTTATAGACTTGCTAGGTACGTTGCCTTGTTTATATGCCACACAAATCACAACCATATGTTATTCAACGTTTAACCCCTCGAAAAGCATACATATGGTTTTGTGCCACCACATTAATAACAGAAGGCGTATTGTTGAAGATCAGAGAGGTGAAATCTATATTCGGATGCAAGTATGATTTTGTCAATATGAAATCTGTAGTGTGGATACATGGCGATCTCTTGTTGGTCCATGTAAGTGTAGTGAAAATGGGTGTAGACACCAATAATGGACATAGTACCAATTACCACAAACAATCCTTGTTGTTCAATTTATGAACATAGAAAATCTAATAATAATCAATGGTTTATATTCAATTTCATTTTCTAATACCTATAGCATAATCTTTACTGAGAAAACAAAGACCTTATGTGGCATATCTAGGGTGGGCCCTATCACCGTACAATAGCTCTTTCTCTTATCCACCTGGCTTTCCTAGTGGACTGCGAATAATTCGGTAGTATGAGGGCCGTATTTGCCTATTTGGATATCATGATGGGCAGTGGATATTAAAGGTAGCCTCCACATGATGGATAATAACATCAATAGCGGCCCCACATGATGGATGACCAATATCAAAGGTGGGCCCTACATAATGGATGGAGCACACATTAAAGGTCGACCCCTACTAATGAATGGCCCACATCCAAGGTCAGCCCCACACGATGGCCCACATCAAAGGTGGGGCCCATGTAGTGAACAGTGCACATCTAACGTTGGACGCACATGATGCACAATGGATATGGGGGACCAAACATGGAGGGATAAATACCTATGATGTCGGAAACCAAACATATTTTTCTACCTTTTGGCTAATAAATATGTTATTTACTAAATATGTTTATCGGTTAAATAAGTAGAAATCAAGGTAAACTACTATGTCACATGCATTTTATGGAAAGTAACTTATGATCCAAACACATCCTTAATATTGCAAAAGTATAAATTATATCAAGTCGCTGAGTTATGACCAGAACAATTTTTCCTCTCCTCGTGGTGACATCTGGTTGAGTCAGGTTGACTCCAGCAAATGATTCGGGCAAGTTGAGTTGGAGTGTTCTGAGTTGTTAAAGTATGATCTTACAGGCCATGGCAAAGGGAATCCAATCACTTGCATATGCTCACCATCCTCAAACCCTCCAACACGGCACTTTGGGACCATCCATTAACTCACGCTTTCCTTTTCTTTTACCTTAATGCTTCTCTTAGCATCCTTAATAATATTAAAAATATGGTGGGCCACTATTCTAGCCCTTTGGTGAGGCCGGTCACATGGGCTGGATAATGACCTGAAAGATATAAATCATATACGTGCATTTTATATGTGAGGACTGTTCACATCCGTCTCAAATGTGTATGACATCCAAGCCGTAGAAAAACATTGCATCTACCTCAGAAGATTGTTGGGTACAAAAATCAGCCTTGTCCATTGATTGGGTGGGCCATGCATGTACATTGAGTTGATCCATGGCTGTCTACTGGTTTCTACAGTTTTCTGCAGTGTGTGGGCACGAGGTGAATGGATTCTCTCGATTTCTTCCAGCAATGATCTTCTAAGGTAGGGATGGCTTTTTTTGGGCGGTTCGGATGTCATTTACATGTAAGGTGGTGGCCCATCTGCATCTCAATGCACAGTAGCTTTGCTGTCCATGGAGGTGGATGTGAAATTTTTTTTTTTTCTCTTTACGTGGATTGAGAATGTGACTTGCAAAGTTGCAAAAGCTTAGT
This sequence comes from Magnolia sinica, assembly GCF_029962835.1. Classification (NCBI taxonomy): domain Eukaryota; kingdom Viridiplantae; phylum Streptophyta; class Magnoliopsida; order Magnoliales; family Magnoliaceae; genus Magnolia; species Magnolia sinica. The sequence goes on along the minus strand of NC_080578.1, from coordinate 8,649,290 downwards.
TCCAAATGGTAATCATAAAAAATTGCCCTTGTTCCCACGACATTATCATCAAGAGAAATACCACGGCTAGCTAGTTGAAGGGAAAAGATATAAATGTTTGTTTACAACATGCAACGTGGACAAGATCTAGACCAACCATTAGGTGGGGCTTATAATGAGCTTGTACCGTCCCATAAAATGGGCCAATCGACTCATCAGGTACACCATACTCTTGGGAGGAAGGTGAATGGTTAGAAAGAAAATCACCAATAGCTTATTTCGATGTATACACATGGCCCATCTAGTGTGTGGACTAAGTTGCTTTTCAGGACGAAGTCTGCTCACCATAGTGCATGGCTCAGATTACTTCCATATGCTTGAGTTCTTGCATTGATGGAAACGTTCTTGTTTAAGAAATAGTCTTTTTATTAAGCTCAGAGATATTGTTCCGTTAGAACTGTAAGCCATGATACTGCAGCCCACATGATTAGCTGTTACCCTTGCCGTGTGGGGACCACCATGATGAAGTTTATTTTTATTTTTAATCGATACCATCCATACGTTTTTCCAGATCGTTTTATAATATGATCCCAAAAATTAAGCAGATCCAAATCTCAGATGGACCACACCATTGAAGCAGTGGTGAATGACCATTAAAAGAATTTTGTTTTTGGATCGAGCTCATCCCTATAAATTTCTTTCCTTCCGGTCTGGTTACCTTACCAACCGGTTGGATGGAAAAGAAACATTACGTTGGGCATTACTATGGGCCCTAGGAAGTTTTTAACGGTGGGCTTTCAATCACCAATGTTTCCTATGGTCTGGGCCACCTCATATTTCGATCTGCTTAATTTTTGGGACCACATCCTAAAATGGGCTGGAAGAACAGATGGATTGCGAGGATATACAGCACATTATTAAGGTGGGCCCCACTAACGTATTTCCCGGGTGACATCTAATCCACGCCCAGAAAACATGGGCTATAATAATTAAAATTGTTTACAAGAGGTTAGACCACGAGGAAAAGTGGGTCCTTATAGAATTTAATAACTTGGATGGGATGGCAAATCAAGCATATAAATAAAGGTGGTGTCTTAGACCTTTCATTAGACTCAAAATGCATGATGTCCCATCTTAGCAATACACTTAAAAAATATGGAAAAAGATGACACGAAAGGGAATAACAACCACTGCATGGATCAGATGAAGGAAGACATGGTGGGCCTGATCTAATTTGAACTTACACGACATGTAAGTACGTATCCCATCCATTGTAGGATGTTGGACGGTTCAATTTTGATGATTTGCATGTATGTGTTGATGATATGATTTGAATTCGTGGTATTTTGCTCAGCTCCAAATGGCTGAAATATAAAATGTTCGGCTATTGGGCACGTGGATGGACCATATATCAAAAGCCAATCCAGTCAACTGATGCTGGCCATTTAATTAGAAGACTACAAATGGACAGCTAAGAGAGGTTGATCCACGTTCTACATTAAGTGGCTAGTGGCTCGGAGAAATTCAAAAGGGATTTGAGCAAATGAGATCAAGATTGGGCCTCGTGGTACATGTGCGCAGGATCTAGACCGTTTATCAACTGCAGACATACCCTAAACACACAGGTCTCATACAGGTGTGGCCCACCTGATGAGTGGAACAGCCTAACCTTTTGGATGGAGATGTTCAGTAAGCCCACCAAATTGATGGCTGGATCTTGCATATGCTTGCCACGTGAGCAAATGAGCTGCGAGGCACTCTCACCACCTCCCTCCTGCACGTCCCAGAAAATTTCATCTCTTTTACCAGAAACTGTGATGGTTGACCTATGCAATTTGGGGCTGGGCCCACTTATGATGAGCTTAATCAGGAACGGTCATTATTTGAGGAGACATGGATTGAGAGCGCCCATTTAGTTCTTTCGGTCCTTGTATTCTCACTCGTTGAAATATCATACCAGATGGACACCATCCACCTTCCAAAGGACGGTGATGAAAATAGAGTCAGTGGAAGATATCGACGGAAAGGATCTTCCGTGTGGTACTATTACAAAGATAGGCATTAGGAGTAAAGGACCCACAAGTTGGACGGATCAGATCTACTTCTCCTCCTGCCACGTACTAGTTATCGTGCAACAAACTAACCTTCCTGATCCACCGCGACAGATCAGAGTCTCCCCCGTATTCGGAATATAATAGCGCCCCAGATCTCTCTTGCTTTCCTCGTAGGCACATGGAGAGGATACATCCAAAACCATTAAATGCTCACATGCATCTCAAAAATCGCCGTGCACTCGTGGTACGCACGTGCAGATGCACGGTGGGGTACATGATAAGATCTGTTGTTTCTGATGAAGGAAGCTATCGATGGCCTTTCCAGAGGAGTCATTAGATACTTTGGCGGGATCTGAAACTTGATACGCAGGCATTCACAAATGCACACGTGTGGGAGCTGGACATACCCTCACGCGGGTGTATGAAATGTGAAACGTACCTGAGATCTGAGCTTTCCATAAGGGAAATTACGTTGTTCAGATCCTCTAGCATATGCACTCCTCTCGATGAGGGAGGCCTCGGCTTAAAAAGTTTTGACCATGTAACACGTGCTTTCATAATTAAGTTGGGATGACAAATGCTTAAGGGGACGTCCCTTTGAGCTAATTTCCTTTCAGCAAAATATTTCAAAAAGCTGCTAGATAGCAAAGGTTTGAATGGTTTGGCTACATCTTCGGCTTGAAAGGATATCTTCAGAATTTTACCATTCCCTTTGCAGCACTCTAAGTGACTAATAGGAGAAGAGTCTATCAACTTCTGGACCCAGAACTGGACGGGAAGAGAGCTACTTGTTAGCGCGACTGAAAGACCAATTCCACCGCACTTGCAGAAAGCCACGGTTAGTGATTTCTTCTCCCAATCTGATGCCAGAAACCTGTCAGAAGTCCAGAGAATTATCTCTCCAGCTGCAATGCAGATTGTTGTAGCCGCCCCAATCGCCCTCTCTAACAAGAAAGATAGAATGGTACGGGATCTTTCAGCTTCAGGTAAATTGTCTCTAAAATCAGCTTGGAATGGAATCAGACAACATCAGTCTAATTTCCAATAAACTAAGTGGATTTGGAACAAAGCTCTCCCTCTGAAGATGAGCATATTCGGATGGAAAATCCTCCTTGGTGTGGTCTCGGTGGATACGGCTATCAAGAGGGTCGGTATTTCTTTGGCATTGAAGTGTGAATGTTGTTGGATGATATTTCCTCCTCGGTCAACCTCCTTCTCCCCCATTGACGATCAACACCTCTCTCAGCTAAACAGGGGTCAATGGCAGAGTGTTTATTTAAGCCATGCCAGCGGGGCGGTGGAGGGCCTGGACCACCTGTTCAGCCTTGGAAGGATGGCGCGTGATGTTTGGGGCCACTTTGAGCGAATCTTTGGCATAGTTCCCATGCCCAATTAGTCTATTTCTCAGAGATTTCTAGCATGGACAGCCAAAGATAACAGAAAATACAGAGTCTCTCTTCTCATAGGTCTCACCCCCTACATTATCGTCCGGGAAATATGAAACAGCAGAAATTATGCCCGCTTTGAAGGTCGCGCGATGTTAAGCTCTGGTGTCATTTCCAATGTCTCTCGCTGGCTGAGAGAAATCGGCTCTACCATCCAAGCCTTGAACAGGGCCTCTTTGGAAGATTCTATCACCCTTCAGACCCTTCAGATACCGAATGTTGATCCTCCTATTGCCAAGCCCGTCATAGTCAGAGGGTCGAACCACCAATAGGTTGACTGAAGTTAAATGTTGATGGCTCATCTAGGGGGAATCCAGGAGTGAGTGGAGGTGGGGGAGTTTAGGGACCACTGTGGCAAGACCGTCTTTGCCTTCCACAGAAGCTATGGGCTATCTACGAATACGGTTGCAGAGGCCCAAGCCATTCTTGATGGTATTACTGTATGCTTTAAGCTGGGCCTTACCAACATTATTGTAGAAACTGATTCCAAGATCATTGTTAGTGCCGTAGAGTAGCCTCAGGCCAACATCTCTTGAAACATCTAGTACAATTTAGGTGCCATTTAGCAATTGTGGAGGAACATCAATCTCAATTTCAACCACATCTTCTGGGAAGGAAACTCGGTGGTTGATGCCTTGGCGAGATTAGCTAGTGATGGACCCCAAACAGAATCTATGGATCTCGGTCAGACCTCCCAAGAATAGTGAGGGGTGCTCTCGTTTTGGACAATGCTGGCATTGGGGTCATTAGACATTCATGATAGGGGCTGCTTCACGGCGGCTCCCCTTCCTTTCCTACTGTGGAGTCATGGTGTATAGAGCTAGTGGTGGCTTGAGTCAAATGCAGTCTCAGGTCTCCTTCTAGCTAGCTTTTCTTTAGATTTTGAGTTATGTGATTACACAAAGAGTGAGGTCTAGAACCTTTATGTCGGGACCCGCTTAAAAGGCTGAAAAGTTTTTGAGATTAATGAAAGTTCAATGGCATGAGTCCACATTTAAAATTTAATAATAATAATAATAATAATAAATTAATTTTTTTTAAAAAAGATCCTCTAGTATAAAAATCAGGCCATTTCACACCTCAGGTGGGCCACAGTATATCAAAACAAATGAATGGCTAGAAAAATTGTGACCGTTAATTCACTTCCTACATTGTGGCTACATGAAGAGTGAAATTGTTTAATTTTTTAGGCAGAAGATCTAAGCAGTGTTCCAACCTCATGGAAAGTTCAGAGCTCATGCACGTGTGCATGCGTGTGGATGTGTATGGTTCAATAAGCATGTGGGATCATTTCAAATTTCACCACCCAAGACGAGGGAACAGCTAAGAAGCTATCCATAAATTAATTGAACAGTCCACAACCTTTCATAATTGGTCATTTGCCAGTTGAATTGGGATTGTTGAATTTTTTTGCAGACGGCCATTGACTGTCCAGGAATTGTCTAAGTTACAAAAACAAAACAATGCAGCTTTAGGTCTAGGATCCATCTAAACTAGGACCCACGGTTTGGACAGTTTAATTTAAGTTACTTTATACCACATATACAATGCCATAGAGCCTGCTTATCAACCCACACACTCTTCCAGCGTATCAAAGTTTTGCTATTTTGAAAGCACGTGATTCGTGACGCTTAATGGTTATGTTTCATGTGATGCATGTAATCCATTCATGCAAATGAAATACGTATACGTACATCTATTGTATTCCATGATATTCAATGGAGAATAGAAAGAGTACCTTGTTGTAATGCAACTCGGGGCACAGATCCAGTTTGCAGCTCCCTCCACAGCACACGTTTCGAACACGTCTCATGATCGGGAGTGTTCATCTCGTGGGCCACCACCTTGACAGGTTGTATAACAAGGTAGGGTTATGGGACTATCGTTGCTATCCAGTCAGTGGCCTGCAAAAAATGGATGGTTCGGTCAAAACTTAGCAACTGTCCAGATTCAAACAACAAAGTTCATGGAAAAAGTCAGGTCAGGTCATCTGATCACTTAAATCTTTTGGAATGTAACCCATGAAGTGGCCCACCAGAATAGCAGTCCAAATCGCCACACATTTACTAAGATTATTTACCATGATGAGGGAGCTGCATAAAACTTCTTTGATGAGGAAAACAAGGCTATCCGAAAAATGTACATGTGACAACACCCGTTGTGTTGTTCGATATCTTAAATCAATTTGACAACAGGGTTTGTCGATGCCATCGAACAACTACTCAATATCGTACATAGGCCTCACATGTATGGAGCATAGGGCTGCAGTGGGCCCAGAGGCCCTCCAGCTTGGGCTAAGGCCCTAACCCTGGTCCTAATCGTGTGGAAATGGTCCTTGCAGGCCCCACTATTTTTTCTATCTGGCCCACATTTTTTATTGAAATATTTTTAGAGGTCAGTGAGATGAATGGATGGGATGTTCCCTACTCAAAACTAATAATGTTCTGTCCAAACTGTTTTCTATGGTGTGGCACACCTGACTTTTGGACAATCATGATTTAGAAGTTCAAAGAGTGTTTTCTTTTTGTTTTCATCAAAGCTATGGAATTTGCTTATCTGATTCTCATGGTGAAAATTAGGGCAATTTTCAAAATTTTGAGAAAGGTGTTATAATTCCTCACAAGATTGAGGATGTAATGATGTAATGATCATATATCCAAGCGTTATAGCTTATAACATTGTGATCGATAGGTGATAATCTTGTAAGCAAAACTGTTATTGTTGCCCATGTCCATGATAATGTTGTCCTCAAAGCTGTTAATGTTGTAGGTCGTGGTAACGTCTTTCTTGAAGTTCTTCCCAAAGATGGTGATCTCCAAGGTGATATTGCCATCGATTGTAATGCTAAGGTGATAATTGACGAACAAAGGACCTAATAAAAGGTAAAGAAGTAAAAGATGTGGATATGATAAGCGAAGCATTGTATCACCGGCTGTAATATATCACTCTACTACTTGTAATTTTTCTATAATACCTTTGCATGAGATTTTTTTTCCTCCCTTATTTTACACATTCATAGCCATTTATTTTTTGAACAATATATGGGGCCCATTTCTGCTGGCTAGAGAAACAACATAGCAATATAATTGATCTCCTATGTGACTGATTCAATCGACTCCTCTGTTGGGAAAGCTACGGAAGTAAACTCTAAATTCAGATCAAATAGTTGAAAGGTAAACACAAGCAAGCGATCACAAATACAATGAATACAATTTTTTACGTTGGTAAAACCTTCACAGGAAAAACTCACGGCACAAAGCAACAACAAATCACTATGAAAAGAGTTATAAGAGAATAGAAGAACTTACATATCAGAAAATCTTTATTTTCTCCTCTCCAAATTCTATAAATGTTTAAATCCTGATTAGAATAATCTAATCTCACAATTACACTCATATATATAACATAACATCTGGAATATGAAAATGAATGAGGCAATTATGCAAAATCACGTGCCGTCGATCGAAGCATCGAACGATCAACAACAATCGAGCAATCCTTGATCGATTGAGCCAACGTGTTTAAGTGATCAAACATGCCCGAAAGTGTCCAGAAAGTTTAGATGTATTTTCTGAATTCTATTAATCAATCGACCCGATAGTTCGATCAATCGAGACTATCTAAAACTCTCCAGAGACTAATCTATATAATTCGAGATTCATTCAATTGTTCAACTTAGGTGGTCAATCGATTAAACCCTTATTTTTCATGTACAGATTTAAGACATCTCATAACAATTTCCATTCATGAACCACAACTCCAAGTTCCATCTCTAATTGCCTTCAACATAACTACACAATCAATGTTACCTTTTTGTTGAGGGTCAAATATTGCATACCAGACCCTATTATTACCTGGGTTTTCAAACATGATACGGTTTAACGGCCCGATTTAAAACGTGTTTGTGTTGCAGGGCGTGTTTACGAGCCTGGACTGGGAAAAAGGTACTAAAAGCATGGATTTAGCGGTCTGAAATCACCAAGGCAAGCGACGGACCCCAGGAGACCAAGATCGACGGATGTGCATGCCAGGGATTCAAGAAAATCAAGAAATTGGAGCTTAAGTGGCCCAAAAGACGTCCAAAATGCAAGATCACAAGGTTCTCGCCATCCGATCAGCTCAAAACTTTATACATGGCCTGAGGGTCATAAATTAACCGTACACGTAAATTTTCATCCATTGAATCGCTGTGCAAGGGGCCCAACGGACATATCAGCCCATAAAACCATTGATTTTGGGCCCGCCTGCTATCCAGATGTGCTTGAAAATTGGTCTCAACGCGTTAAATGAGCCGACAATGTGGATGGACGGAGCGAATTTCTCACGAACATCTCTGATCGACCGCATGTGCATCACGTGTGCACGGTACACAAGTGCACCAGCCGTGCACTGTATTCCTCAAAGTCGGTCAGCGCACGCTGACCGACGTCTCCCTCTCCAACTCGAAGACGTTCCTGCGGAAGAAACAGAGGTCGCGGGTGAGTCTTGTGGGCCACCACCGTGATGCAATGGACTGATCCGGACCGTCCATCAGAAGCCCTTGCCCCCTATCATCCTCGCCTAGATGGCAGAATTTCAAGAAACATCGGAGGCCGGTTGTTGATCGTCAAAACTGAAGGCAGACGGTGGAGAGATGTGATTTGATGGACCGCACTAAACCCAAGTAAAAGCAACCCTTCCTGACTGAAATTCTGAAAGGATTTCAATGGACGGTGGGGATTTCTCAACCGATTTCGATCATGGCCTCCACCAACGTCCCAGCGCAAGAAGCACCAAGCTCTGTTGCACGCGACCGGGATTTTCGGGCCGTTCCTTGATCAAGATGGTGAGCTGATCAGCAATCCAGTCCGTTCAAATGATAGAGTAGGGGATCTTGAACCCCACCAAGAAGTCTGATTCCAATTCTGGACGATCAGTCGTCCAAAATCTCAAGCCAAACGCAGGTGTTTTTCTGCGTTCCGTCTGCTGCGCACGTTGACGCACACGCCTATGGACTGCGTATTCCACAGCAGCTGTGCCGGACCCCTAGATATATAAAATATAAGGAGAGGGAGGAGGAAAGGACGTGAAAGAACAGGGGGCAGCTACGGCTTGAACGTGTGGAGGTGCTCGGTTTTGGTTTTTGCTCGTTTGGGAGGATTGAAGGAAGAAAGGAAGAAACGTGAAGATGTTTCTTTCTGCTGGAGTGGACGTGGCTGGAGAGAGCTGCCCGAGACATGAGAAGCTGGCAGCGTGGAGACTCTTTTGAAGGGGTGGAGGCTTGAACGTGGGAGAGAGAGAGAGAGGAGCCTGGTTTTTCTCTTTTTTTTTTTCCTTTATATTTCCTTTACTTTTTTTTAAGGTTTAGGCCAATCATGTGTGGCTAAACGTCTTAGCTAGGGCTAAGAGGTGAAGCCTGTAGCGAGATGGGAGATACTGTTTCATGCGTTTAAGTTAAAATTTCTGAACTGAACTTGGTTTTAAGTTGATTATTAAAAGAATATTCTTTTCAGTCTTTAATGGTCTGTTGTGACTGAAATTACAACGGGTTTGCAATGGCTTTTGAATATTTCTTTTTCCTCTTTTTTTTTCGTGTTTATGAGGTCAGGAAGCCCTGTTGTTCATCATTGTTCCATGGGCATGGTAGGATGACAGTACCCTTCTTGATCTTCATACATTGTTGGTTGGTTGGTAATTAGTTTAATCCTGTTGTTTGCTTTGTCTCCTGGGCATGGTTAGATGATGGAATCCATTCTAATTCATATACCTCTCATCTCTTGAAAACTAGATTAAGTAAGTTTGAATTCCATAATCCTTGATGCAGGCATAAGATCTCCCTGATCTCTACAAGTGGATCCTCTGAATCCCTAGTTTCCTTCCTCAGAATTCCTTAAAGTTTTAGATAATTATTCCACAATTATTTCTTAAATTCTATTTGGTTTAGATCGCATCCTAGACTAGTTCTATTTCTACCTAGTTTCAGGAAACGTACAGGTATCAGTCCCTGTGGATTCGAACTCGGTCTTACCGAGTTTATTACTACATCACAACCCTATACTTGGGGAGTGAACACTTTTGTACACACTCCATCTTCATCAACATTTCGCCAAACCTATAAAAGTCGAATAAAATCAAAACTTCTATGTAGAAACATTCCTTTTAAGAATATATATCGGATTAATGTTTGTGTGGATCTTCTCAAGAATCACACCACCTTCCTCAAGCACCTATAAGATAAAATGACGACGAACATCAATATGTTTAGTACGATAATAATAAATCAAATTCTTCGTTAAATTAGTTGTGCTTTTTCGGTCACAATTAACCAGCACGGTATCTTAATGAAGCCTGAGTTCGTTCATCATTCTTTTCAACCAAACACATTCCTTGAAATCTTCTGTCACCGCCATATACTCAGCTTTTGTTATAGAAATGATAATCACATACTAAAGCTTCAACATTCAACTGATTTCTCCGCCCGCTAATATAAACGAGTAACCTGAAGTCGACCTCATGTTGTCCATATTCCTTGCATAATTTGAATCCACGTATCCTACTAATTTTCCTTATGATTTCTGAAAAGTCAAGACGTAATCCGTTATATCTTATAGATAATGAAGTAGTAATTTCACTGCCTCTCAATGTTACTTGCTAGAATATACTCACAACACCAGCTGCATGCAAAATATTCAATCTTGTAGAGACCATGGCATATATTAAACTGCTAACCGCGCTTAAATAGGGCACATGAGATATAACATATTTTTCTTCATTTATAATAAAATATTGCTTTGAAGAAATCTTAAAGTGAGCAGCATGGGGCGTGCTAACTGGCTTAGTTTTGTCTATAAAAAACTTCACCAATACCTTCTCAATGTGCTATTCCTAAGATATCTGTAATCTGATCCTTTCCCTATATTTGTATATGTCTATACTGAGAATCTTCTTTGTAGCTCCAAATCTTTCATTTCAAATATTTTGGATAACTAAGTCTTCAATATATTAATCTTGGACGTGCTTTAACTGTTGATATGCATATAATCAAAATATAATACTAATAGAATGAATCCTCCATCACTTAGTGTCTTAAAGAAGACACAGTGATCATATTTACTTATAGTAAATCGTTGACTCACCATGAAAGTATTAAATTTCTTGTGCAATTACTTAACCGACTGTTTCAAGCCGTATAACGACCTCCTTAACCTGCAAAACTTATTCTTTAACGCATTTTCTCCTAACCCCATTGGTTGCTTTATGTACATTTGCTCTTCCAATTTCTCATGTAAGAAAACAGTCTTCACATCTATTTATTCTAATTACAGATTGTTTTAAGCAACTAGTGGCAACATAAATTTGATAGATACATACTTGACCATTGGCGTGAAAATCTCACTAAAGTCGACACTCTCCTTCTACGCATACCTTTTTGTAATTAATCTTGCCTTGTACTTATTTTGTTTCTTCTTATAAATCAGCTTGAACACAATTACTTTACACCCAACGGGAAGCTTCACTAGCTCTCATATCTCATTCTTATATAGAAAGTCTACATCGTCTTGCATCGTCGTCATCCACTTCTCAGCATCTGGCTCATTCAGTACTTTTTGGAATGTAGAGAAATCCCTCTCATCCGTAATGAGGGGGAATGCAATATTCAAATCATCTTTGTATCTCGTTGGTAATCTGTGATCCCTATATGGATTTCTCTTCATAAGTAGTTGCTCCACCTGCTCATGTACCTCTTACTATGGCTCAGCTTCATCTGATTTTTCACCCTTATCAATTTCAACATCGATCTTACTGAGTATAGCTGCAACAACTTATAACTTTCTATACCATATTTGCCATGAGTTGCACTTTGTAATCTCTATTGCATTAGCCAACTACAAAAACTCCACCCAATTGCAAAAACTAAGACTTTAGAGATGAGAGTTTAAGAGAAAACCATGAATAGTTACAGTTTCATCAAAAAAAGATGGAATTGGGAAAAACATATAATTGTGGAACTGGCTAGTGGAAAAATGAAGGTTTGAAGAGTTGCCACTAGTAAAAAATCTAGGAATATATAACAAACTAGACACCGAAAACCACAGTGACCCAAGAGTTGAGATGAGCGATTTGATTTGAATAAAATCAATGTGGTCTACATATGCAGCTTTTAATGGTATTGGTTGTGAGAATGAGGTGTTAGACAACCTTCCTTGCCCATACAAATATATGCTCTCTACCTTACAAAATTTGGGATTACAAAGGATTTGAGCTCTAGATTATTGCTTTAAATAAATAATTAATAAACTAGAAATAAAGTAAAAAATATACGTAATGGGTGTATGAGATACCACTACGCCAAAATTGTAAAAAAAGGATGGTCCAAAACTGTCTTAAATGACCAAAAAAGATGGTCATGGACCATCGCAAGGGCTGTCAAATTTTGACGTATCGTATTACTTAAAGGACGGTCGAAAATCGTCATTCTTATTAATGAAAAAAGGACGGTCATGGACCGTCTCTTATGAGCTTTTAAAGGACAGCCATCGACAGTCCTTTTTAAGGACAGTCATGGACCGTCTTTAAAAAGGAATGTTATAGACCGTCTCTAATGAGCCTTCAAAGGACGGCTATGGACCGTCCTTAAAAAGGATTGTCATGGACTGTCTCTTATCGCCATTCAAAGGATGACTATGGACTGTCCTTTAAAAGGACAGTCATGGACCGTCCTTAAAAAGGATTGTCATGGACCGTCTCTTATGAGCCTTCAAAGGACGGCCACAAACCGTCCTTAAAAAGGACTGTCATGAACCGTCTCTTATGAGCCTTCAAAGGACGGCCACAAACCGTCCTTAAAAAGGACTGTCATGGACCGTCCCTTATGAGCCTTCAAAGTATATTTTCAAATTTGAGAGGATCAATATACACCTGTTACAATATATTTCATCGTATTCTTCCTGATATACACTTGTTATAGAATATATTTCATCATATTCACATTCATATCCATCTAAACCCAAACTACGTAATTCCAACATAAACTATATTTATCCAAACATAAACTACATCCATCTAAACACAAACAATCTTGTCCATATTACATTCATCCACGCATAAATACATATAAGTTTAACATCATAAATAAAAAAAGAAAAAAAATCAACAACAATTTTCTTTGTCTTTCATCTGAAAAAAAAATATTAAACCAACAAAACATTATAATTCAGAATCATGAAGAATTGCATAAACTTCTTCCAAAAAAGTGGACACTTTTTAAAAATGAAACTAATCATTAAAATAAAACTAATGCAAGCAAATAATGCAAAAAAGTGTTTCAATTCAAGTTAATAGAAACAACAACAAAAATTAAAGCTTTGTAAAAAGGGGCATGTGTTAAAAGGGATACATTCTTGTTTCTTGCCATGTGATTGGGCTACATTATTACAGCAATTGGGTTTGGGTTCGGGATCAGGTTTAGGTTTGGGTTTTCAAGTTTAGGTTTAGGTTTAGATTAGAGAGTTGAGATTAGGATTAGGTGTAGGTCTAGGTTTAAGAATTTGATAATGCATTTAGGTTATAGGTTAAGGTTTAGGTTTTAGGTTATAGGTTATAGGTTATAGGTTTAGGTTTAGGTTTAGGATTAGGTTATAGGTTATAGGTTATAAGTTCAGGTTTAACTTATAGGTTTTGGTTTAGGTTAAGGTTTAGGTTCAGGTTATAGGTTTAGGTTTTAGTTATAGGTTATAGTATATAGGTTATAGCTTTAGGGAATTGAGAATAGGTTAAGGTTAAGGTTTAGGTTTAGGAAATCGGGTCCGGGTTCGGGATCGGGTTTAGGTTTGGGTTTTCAAGTTTAGGTTTAAGTTTAGGTTAGGGAGTTGAAATTAAGATTAGGTGTAGGTTTAGGTTTAAGGATTTGAGAATATATTTCGATTTTAGGTTTAGGTTTAAGTTTTAGGCTCAGGTTTAGGTTATAGGTTATAGGTTTAGGATATAAGTGCAGGTAATAGGTTTAGGTTTAGGTTAGGTTATAGGTTAAGGTTTAGGGAATTGAGAATATGTTAAGGTTTAGGTTTAGGAAATCGGGTTCGGGTTCGGCAACGGGTTTAGGTTTGGGTTTTCAAGTTTAGGTTTAGGTTTAGGTTTAGGAAATCAGGTTCGGGTTCGGCATCGGGTTTAGGTTTGGGTTTTTAAGTTTAGGTTTAGGTTTAGGTTAGGGAGTTGAGATTAGGATTAGATATAGGTTTAGCTTTAGGGATTTAAGAATACATTTAGGTTATAGGTTTAGGTTTAGCTTACAAGCTATAGGTTTAGGGAATTGAGAATAGGTTAATGTTTAGGTTAAGGAAATCGGGTTCGAGTTCGGAATCGGGTTTAGGTTTGAGTTTTCAAGTTTAGGTTTAGGTTTATGTTAGGGAGTTAAGATTAGGATTAGGTGTAAGTTTAAGTTTAGGGATTCGAGAATACATTTAGGTTTTAGGTTTAGGTTTAGGTTTAGGTTATAAGCGATAGGTTTAGGGAATTGAGAATAGGTTAAGGTTTATGTTTAGAAAATCGGGTTCAGGTTCGGGATTGGGTTTAGGTTTGGATTTTCAAGTTTAGGTTTAGGTTTAGGTTAGAGAGTTGAGATTAAGATTAGGTGTAGGTTTAGGTTTAGGGATTTGAGAATACATTAGGTTTTAGATTTAGGTTTAAGTTATATGTTATATAGGTTTAGGTTTAGGCTATAAGCTATAGGTTTAGGGAATTGAGAATAGGTTAAGGTTGAGGTTTAGGAAATCGGGTTTGGGTTCGAGATCAGGTTTAGGTTTGGGTTTTCAAGTTTAGGTCTAGGTTTAGGTTAGGGAGTTGAGATTAGGATTAGGTGTAGATTTAGGTTTAGGGATTCGAGAATACATTTAGGTTTTAGGCTTATGTTTAGGTTATAGGTTTAGGTTTAGGTTTAGGCTTAGGTTTAGGTTATAAGATATAGGTTTAGGGAATTGAGAATAGGTTAAGGTTTAGGTTTAAGAAATTGGGTTCGGGTTTGAGATCGGGTTTAGGTTTGGGATTTCAAGTTTAGGTTTAGGTTTAGGTTAGGGAGTTGAGATTAGCATTAGGTGTAGGTTTAGGTTTAGGGATTTGAGAATACATTAACGTTTAGGTTTAGGAAATCGGGTTAGAGTTCGGGATCGAGTTTAGGATTGAGTTTTCAAGTTTAGGTTTAGGTTTAGGTTTGGGAGTTGAGATTAGGAGTAGGCGTAGGTTTAGGTTTAGGGATTTGAGAATACATTTAGGTTTTAGATTTATGTTTAGGTTATAGGTTTAGGTTAAGGTATAGGTTTAGGTTTCGGTTTAAGTTATAAGCAATAGGTTTAGGGAATTGAGAATAGGTTAAGGTTTAGGTTTAGGAAATCGGGTTCGGGTTCGGGATCGGGTTTAGGTTTTGGTTTTCAAGTTTACGTTTATGTTTAGGTTAGGGAGTTGAGATTAGGATTAGGTGTAGGTTTCGGTTTATGGATTTGAGAATACATTTAGGTTTTGGATTTAAGTTTATGTTACAGGTTACAGGTTTAGGTTTAGGCATAAGTTTAGGTTATATGCTATAGGTTTAGGGAATTGAGAATAGGTTAAGGTTTAGGTTTAGGAAATCGGGTTCGGGTTTGGGATCGGGTTTAGGTTATGGTTTTCAAGTTTAGGTTTAGGTTTAGGTTAGGGAGTTGAGATTAGGATTAGGTGTAGGTTTAGGTTTAGGGATTTGAGAATACATTTAGGTTATATGTTTAGGTTAAGGTTTAGGTTTAGGTTTAGGTTTTGGCTTATAAGCTATAAGTTTAGGGAATTGAGAATAGGTTACGGTTTAGGTCTAGGAAATCAGGTTCGGGTTTGGGATCGGGTTTAGGCTTTGGTTTTCAAGTTTAGGTTTAGGTTTAGGTTAGGGAGTTGAGATTAGGATTAGGTGTAGGTTTAGGTTTAGGGATTCGAGAATACATTTAGGGTTTAGGTTTAGGTTATAGGTTAAGGTTTATGTTTAGGTTTCAGTTTAGGTTATAAGCTATAGGTTTAGGGAATTGAGAATAGGTTAAGGTTTAGGTTTAGGAAATCGGGTTCTGGTTTCGGATCGGGTTTAGGTTTGGATTTTCAAGTTTAGGTTTAGGTTTAGGTTAGGGAGTTGAGATTAGGATTAGGTGTAGGTTTAGGTTTAGGGATTTGAGAATACATTAGGTTTTAGGTTTAGGTTTAGGTTATATGTTATATAGGTTTAGGTTTAGGTTATAAGCTATAGGTTTAGGGAATTGAGACTAGGTTAAGGTTTAGGTTTAGGAAATTGGGTTCGTGTTCGAGATCGGGTTTAGGTTTGGGTTTTCAAGTTTAGGTTTAGGTTTAGGTTAAGGAGTTGAGATTATGATTAGGTGTAGGTTTAGGTTTAGGGATTTGAGAATACATTTAGGTTTTAGGTTTAGGTTATAAGCTATAGGTTTAGGGAATTGAGAATAGGTTAAGGTTTAGGTTTAGAAAATCGAGTTCGGGTTCAGGATCGGGTTTAGGTTTTGGTTTTCAAGTTTAGGTTTAGGTTTAGGTTAGGGAGTTGAGATTAGGATTAGGTGTAGGTTTAGGTTTAGGGATTTGAGAATACATTTAGGTTTTAGGTTTAGGTTTATGTTACAGGTTACAGGTTTAGGTTTAGGTTTAGGTTTAGGTTAAGGTTTAGGTTTAAGCTTAGGTTTAGGTTATAAGCTATAGGTTTAGGGAATTGAGAATAGGTTAAGGTTTAGGTTTAGGAAATCAGGTTCGGGTTCGGGATCGAGTTTAGGTTTTGGTTTTCAAGTTTAAGTTTAGGTTTAGGTTAGAGAGTTGAGATTAGGATTAGGTGTATGTTTAAGTTTAGGGATTTGAGAATACATTTAAGTTTTAGGTTTAGGTTTAGGTTATAGGTTATAGGTTATAGGTTTAGGTTTAGGTTAAGGTATAGGTTTAGGTTTCGGTTTAAGTTATAAGCAATAGGTTTAGGGAATTGAGAATAGGTTAAGGTTTAGGTTTAGGAAATCAGGTTCGGGTTCGGGATTGGGTTTAGGTTTGAATTTTCAACTTTAGGTTTAGGTTTAAGTTAGGGAGTTGAGATTAGGATTAGGCGTAGGTTTAGGTTTAGGGATTTAAGAATACATTAAGGTTTAGGTTTAGAGAATCGGGTTCGGGTTCGGGATCAGGTTTAGGTTTGAGTTTTCAAGTTTAGGTTTAGGTTTAGGTTAGGAAGTTGAGATTAGGATTAGGTGAGGTTTGGGTTTAGTGATTTGAGAATACATTTACGTTTTTGGTTTAAGTTTAGGTTCTAGGTTATAAGTTTAGGTTTAGGTATAGGTTTAAGTTTCGGTTTAGGTTATAAGCAATAGGTTTAGGGAATTGAGAATAGGTTAAGGTTTAGGTTTAAAAAATCGGGTTCAGGTTCGGGATCGGGTTTAGGTTTGGGTTATCAAGTTTAGGTTTAAGTTTAGGTTAGGGAGTTGAGATTAGGATTAGGTGTAGGTTTAGGTTTAGGGATTTAAGAATACATTTAGGTTTTAGGTTTAGGTTTAGGTTATAGGTTACAGGTTTAGGTTTAGGTTATAAGCTATAGGTTTAGGGAATTGAGAATAGGTAAGGTTTAGGTTTAGGAAATCGGGTTAGGGTTCGGGATCGGGTTTAGGTTTTGTTTTCATGTTTATGTTTAGGTTTAGGTTAGGGAGTTGTGATTAGGATTAGGTATAGGTATAGGTTTAGGGATTTGAGAATACATTTAGGTTTTAGGTTTATGTTTAGGTTATAGGTTATAGGTTTAGGTTTAGATTTAGGTTAAGGTATAGGTTTAGGTTTCGGTTTAGGTTATAAGCAATAGGTTTAGGGAATTGAGAATATGTTGAGGTTTAGGTTTAGGAAATTGGGTTCAGGTTCAGGATCGGGTTTAGGTTTGGGTTATCAAGTTTAGGTTTAGGTTTAGGTTAGGGAGTTTAGATTAGGATTAGGTGTAGGTTTAGGTTTAGTGATTTGTGAATACATTTAGGTTTTAGGTTTATGTTTAGGTTATAGGTTATAGGTTTATGTTTAGGTTTAGGTTAAGCTATAGGTTTAGGTTTCGGTTTAGGTTATAAGCAATAGGTTTAGGGAATTGAGAATAGGTTAAGGTTTATGTTTAGGAAATCGGGTTCGGGTTCGGGATCGGGTTTAGGTTTAGATTTTCAAGTTTAGGTTTAGGTTTAGGTTAGGGAGTTGATATTAGGATTAGGTTTAGATTTAGGTTTAGGGATTTGAGAATACATTTATGTTTTAGGTGTAGGTTTAGGTTATAGGTTACAGGTTTAGGTTTAGGTTTACGCTTAGGTTTAGGTTATAAGATATAGGTTTAGGGAATTGAGAATAGGTTAAGGTTTAGGTTTAGGAAAACAGGTTCAGGTTCAGGATCGGGTTTAGGTTTGGGTTTTCAAGTTTAAGTTTAGGTTTAGGTTAGGGAGTTGAGATTAGGATTAGGTGTAGGTTTAGGTTTAAGGATTTGAGAATACATTTAGGTTTTAGGTTTAGGTTTATGTTATAGGTTACAGGTTTAGGTTTAGCTTTAGGTTAAGGCTATAGGTTATAGGTTTAGGTTAAGGTTTAGGATTCAGTTTAAGTTTAGGTTATAAGTTATAGGTTTAGGGAATTGAGAATAGGTTACGGTTTAGGTCTAGGAAATCGGGTTCGGGTTTGTGATCGGGTTTATGTTTTGGTTTTCAAGTTTAGGTTTAGGTTTAGGTTAGGGAGTTGAGATTAGCATTAGGTATAGGTTTAGGTTTAGGGATTTGATAATACATTTAGATTTTAGGTTTAGGTTTAGGTTAAGGTTTAGGTTTAGGTTATAAGCTATAGGTTTAGGGAATTGAGAATAGGTTAAGGTTTAGGTTTAGGAAATTGGGTTCGGGCTCGGGATCGGGTTTAGGTTTTGGTTTTCAAGTTTAGATTTAGGTTTAGGTTTGGTAGTTGAGATTAGGATTAGGTGTAGGTTTAGGTTTAGGGATTTGAGAATACATTAAGATTTAGGTTTAGGAAATCGGGTTCGGGTTCGGGATTGGGTTTAGGTTTGAGTTTTCAAGTTTAGGTTTAGGTTTAGGTTAAGGAGTTGAGATTAGGATTAGGTATAAGTTTATGTTTAGGGATTTGAGAGTACATTTAGGTTTTAGGTTTATGTTTAGGTTATAGATTGTAGGTTTAGGTTTCGGTTTAGGTTATAAGCAATAAGTTTATGGAATTGAGAATATGTTAAGGTTTAGGTTTAGGAAATCGGGTTCGGGTTTAGGTTTTGGTTTTCAAGTTTAGGTTTAGGTTTAGGTTAGGGAGTTGAGATTAGGATTAGGTGTAGGTTTAGGTTAGGGATTTGAGGATACATTTAGGTTTTAGGTTTAGGTTTATGTTACAGGTTACAGGTTTTGGTTTAGGTTTAGGTTTAGGTTAAGGTTTAGGTTTAGGCTTAGGTTTAGGTTATAAGCTATAGGTTTAGGGAATTGAGAATAGGTTAAGGTTTAGGTTTAGGAAATCGGGTTCGAGTTCGGGATTGAGTTTAGGTTTTGGTTTTCAAGTTTAGGTTTAGGTTTAGGTTAGGGAGTTGAGATTAGGATTAGTTGTAGGTTTAGGTTTAGGAATTTGAGAATACATTTAGGTTTTAGGTTTAGGTTTAGGTTTAGGTTAAGGTATAGGTTTAGGTTTCGGTTTAGGGAATTTAGAATAGGTTAAGGTTTAGGTTTAGAAAATCCGGTTCGAGTTCGGGATCGGGTTTAGGTTTAGATTTTCAAGTTTAGGTTTAGGTTTAGGTTAGGGAGTTGAGATTAGAATTAGGTGTAGGTTTAGGTTTAGGGATTTGAGAATACATTAAGGTTTTGGTTTAGGAAATCGGGTTCTGGTTCGGGATCAGGATTGGGTTTAGGTTTTAGGTTTAGGTTTAGGTTAGGGAGTTGAGATTAGGATTAGGTGTTGGTTTGGATTTAGGGATTTGAGAATACATTTAGGTTTTAGGTTTATGTTTAGGTTATAGGTTATAGGTTTAAGTTTAGGTATAGGTTTAGGTTTCGGTTTAGGTTATAAGCAATAGGTTTAGGGAATTGAGAATATGTTAAGGTTTAGGTTTAGGAAATCGGGTTCAGGTTCGGGATCAGGTTTAGGTTTTGGTTTTCAAGTTTAGGTTTAGGTTTAGGTTAGGGAGTTAAGATTAGGATTAGGTGTAGGTTTAGGTTTAGGGATTTAAGAATACATTTAGGTTTTAGATTTAAGTTTAGGTTATAGGTTACAGGTTTAGGTTTAGGTTTAGGTTTAGGTTATATCTATAGGTTTAGGGAATTGAGAATAGGTTAAGGTTTAGGTTTAGGAAATCGGGTTCAGGTTCGGGATTAGGTTTAGGTTTTGGTTTTCAAGTTTTGGTTTACGTTTAGGTTAGGGAGTTGAGATTAGGATTAGGTATAGGTTTAGGTTTAGAGATTTGAAAATACATTTAGGTTTTAGGTTTATGTTTAGGTCATAAGTTATAGGTTTAGGTTTAGGTTTAGGTTAAGGTATAGGTTTAGGTTTCGGTTTAGGTTATAAGTAATAGGTTTAGGGAATTGAGAATAGGTTAAGGTTTAGGTTTAGGAAATCGTGTTCGGGTTCGGGAACGGGTTTAGGTTTGGGTTATCAAGTTTAGGTTTAGGTTTAGGTTAGGGAGTTTAGATTAGGATTAGGTGTAGGTTTAGGTTTTGGGATTTGTGAATACATTTAAGTTTTAGGTTTATGTTTAGGTTATAGGTTATAGGTTTAGGTTAAGGTATAGGTTTAGGTTATAAGCAATAGGTTTAGGGAATTGAGAATAAGTTAATGTTTAGGTTTAAGAAATCGGGTTCGGGTTCGGGATCGGGTTTATGTAACGCCCCGTGTTTTCAAGACCCGAGTATATAACCTGTTTTCTAAAAACCCGAGTGTTAGCTTATAAAATCCAGTGTAAATTTGAACCATTTGTCATTAATCAAAGTTAACAGCAATGAAGCTAGAATAAACCATACCTTAAATAAAAATATTCTGATCATCACCAATTTCCAAATGTGGCGCCCATACAGGACTTATACAATCTCAAATAACAAAGTTCACGTAAGCAAAAATATGAGTGTATTAACTAGTAGTGGAGATCAATGCCGGCCACAAGGGCCCCGCCTAGCTCCTTAATTACTCGATCTGCTCTAGCAACCTAGTGAATAGCATCGGCTCACCCTATACCTACATCAACTGTTATGGTTTGATAGCGTTAATGGCTATCGCAGTGAGGAGCACCCTCTAAGATTATGCACTCATCATTCACAATCTAATATAGATCACAAGTCATGAAGTTAGATACACTAAACAGGGCATTTCATAGTCATACTCATACTTAAGGAAATCAAACCAATCAACGAAGTTTCATTATAAGCAATATATAATGGCAGTCGCAATACAAGGAAATATGTCCAAATAACCAAACAATCAAACTTACGATTTTCTATTGCGCCCGAAATCACATTGTATGTGAACTCTACAAGATGGCTAGAAAATCGAGAAGCGAACTTCGGCTCCACCCGAAAATCATGGTACAAGTGGAATTCGCAAGGCGAATAGAAAAGCACCCTTTAAACCCCCACTTCATCCGGGAATCAGGTTGTATGTGAACTCCGCAAGATGGCTAGAAAATCGAGAAGCGAACTTCAACTCCACCCAGAAATCATGGTATGACTGAACTCCGC
This sequence comes from Magnolia sinica, assembly GCF_029962835.1. NCBI lineage: Eukaryota > Viridiplantae > Streptophyta > Magnoliopsida > Magnoliales > Magnoliaceae > Magnolia > Magnolia sinica. Next base: position 8,628,119 of record NC_080578.1, on the reverse strand, counting down.
AAAATGGCTAGGAAACAACGGATGTGTAAATGTAACCAATAAGCCACAAAGGGCACCAATGACACATCCAAGCCACAAAGGGCAAATGTGGACCGCAAGAGCATAAGTCCAAGGTAAATTCCATTCAGTTCATCATTCAAGCACAAGTGGTAGTATATTAATGAATTAATACATATATAATAAAGGATAACATGTTATCATCAAACCATTCATGCATATTGCAATTTAAAAGGAACGTTTATCATCCAATACATGAGTTAACTATACCACAAGTTAAAATATTCTATAGTAAAGTAAGAAACTTAGTTAAGGAAATCATGCCATCATCTATATCTAGATTGATGAAATCAAGTGAGAAGCTCAAAGGGTGAGTCCTCACCTTAGATGAATGTCTTCCTTGATTCAGATTTCTGCTGTTAACTAACGGCCCAATACGTATGATTGATTACCTAGAATTGTTTCCAACCCAAGAGTTGTATCAGTTAGTGTTCTCAAGACTACCAATATGTAAGTTGGCAAGTAAGCTGATAAGGGCCCACCTACATGTGACTTTGGGCTAGATCTGGCCCAACAATCAAGGCCTGAGTTGGACCTGACATTGGCTTGATCTGGCAACCTAGTTATAGTCCAAACTGGGCCCAGTTGTAGCCCAATGTTGCTACCATAAATGGCCCAAATTTTTAGCTGGACAGGACTAGCTTTTGGCCTAGCACGATAGCCCGCTTGCTGCCCGAGTGTGGCCCTCATGAGATATATCTCAGGTGCAGCCCACCTGTGGTGTTTTCACTCCACTCGTGGCCCATCTGAAGGCGTTTTGAGCTCAGGTGGAAAATCCTAGTGTGGTCCACATAGATGGATGGCGTGGATGTGAAATACATTAGAGGTGGGACCCACGTGGAATTTAGATCTGTTCATTCCAGTTGTAATGCCATAAAATGATCTCTGTAAATGGCTGGACGGTATGGATACAACACATACGAATGGTGGGCCCCACACAGGTAGTGGCCAGGCCAGGGGCTGTTGAGGGTCAAATATTGCATATCAGACCCATTTATTGCATAGATTTACACGCATGATACTGCTTAATGGCCTGATTAATCGTGTTTATAATGCAGAGTGTATGTACGAACCTGGACCGAAATGGGTGCTTAAAGCATGGACTTAATGCTCTAATGACACCAAAACGTGGGACGGACTCCAGAGACTCAAGATCAAAAGAATTACACATCAGGGACCCAAGAAAATCAAGGAAGTGAAGCTCAAGTGGCCTGAAAAGTGTCCAGAATGCAAGATCATAGGGTTCCCACCATCTGATCAGTTCGAAACTTCATACGTGGCCTAAAGACCATAAATGAACAGTACACGTTAAATTTCAGCTCCTGGATCACTGTGGAAGTAGCCCAACGGACAGATCAGCTCCTTTAATCATTATGTGGGGCCCGCCTGATATCTGAATATACTTCAAAATTGGTATGGACGGTTTATAGAATATGACAGAATGGATGGACGGTACAGATGTCTCTCGAACATTACGATGGACCCAGATGTACATTGCATGTACATCGGGTACAGGTGCACGAGCCATGCACCGGACGGAGAGTCCGGTCAAAACACTCGCTGACCGAAGTCCCTGTTGCGAAAGGAAACAGCGACCGATACTGTTTCGACGGGCGCTCGATGTGGGCCCCACTCGCGCCTCATTTCGATAATCCGGACCGTCCAGTCATTCCAGAGGAGCCAACCGACCGTACAAGAGGAGTTTCTTCAAACCCATACACGCATATGTGCGTGGGTCTCTGTTTAAACGCAGGATGGACGGCTGAGTTGCAATTCAATGGGCCGCATCAACGGACAACCAAAACCGTCCATCTCCGACCGGAATTTCGAGGCGAATTCAACTGACGGAGTGGATTTGCTCTCCAGCATCGTTCATGGCCTCCACCAACATCCCAGCGCAAGAACCGCGCATGCCCTGTTATGCGCAACCGGGACTTCCAGGATGTTCGGTGATCAGGACGGTGATCGGATCAGCAATCCAAATCGTTCATTCTCATCAACAGGGAGCCGTGACCACCTCCAAGGAGTCCGATTCTGATTTTGGACGATCAGTCGTCCAAAATCTCGATCCAAACACAAGATGTTTTGCGTTTCACTACGCATACAAACGCGATTTGAATAGCTGGCCGCGAGAGGACTGTCGCCGCAACCTGTTTCTGGTAGGACTCTGCAGGAGCTCGCGAGAGGACAGTTCTATAAACGGGGGAGGACGTCTCTTCGGCTGGGGGACGTGAGAGCTGGCAGCGTGGATGCTCGGTTTTGAAGGTTGGAGCGTTCAAGGAGGCTGAGTTTTGAGGCTAGACAGCAGCAGCTGGTTTTCTTTGCTAAGGCTGCTGGAGAGAAACAGCGGCCGTGGATTTTCTGCTGGACGTGGCTGAGACGTGAAGCAGCGTGGAGAGGAGCTTGGCTTTTCGGAGAGAGCTTGGGAGAGGAAAAGAGGAGCCGGTTGAGGAGAGTGGAAGAAAGAGGTTTTCCTTTTTCTTTTATTTTATTTCTTTCCTTTAATGTTTTTTTTCCTTCTTCTTCTTTTTAGTTGGAATTTAACCCATATCATGCTCGGCTAAACCTCTTAGCTAGGGCTAAGGGGTGAAGCTTGTAGCCTGATGGGAGAGATGTTGCTGGTGCCCTTTGATTAAGATTGAAGAGATTATTTTTGACTTAATTTTATGGGAATATTTTTAGTTTTTAATGGCATGTTGTGACTGAAATTACAATGGGCTTGCAATGGCTTTGAATATTCCTTTCCTCTTTTTATATTTATGAAGTCAGGAAGCCCTGTTGTTCATCATTGTCCCATGGGCATGGTAGGATGACAGTACTTTCCTGACCTTCATGGCATGTTGATTGATTGATAATTAGATTAATTCTGTTGTTTGCTTTGTCTCCTGGGCATGGTTTGGTGATGGAATCCATTCTAATTCATACACCTTTCATCTCTTGAAACCTATATCAATGGCAGTTCAGTAAATTTCCATAATTTGTGATCCTGGCATACGATCTCCCTGATCCCTACAAGTGGATCCTCTGAATCCCTAGTCCCTTTCTCTGAATTCCTTAAAGTCTTAGATAATTCTTCCACAATTATTTCTTAAATTCTATTTGGTTTAGATCACATCTTAGTCTAGTTCTAGCTCTACTTGGTTTCAGATAACGTACAGGTATCAGTCCCTGTGGATTCGACCTCGGTCTTACCGAGTTATTACTACATCACAACCCTATACTTGGGGAGTGAACAGGGGCCTCCCATGAACGGCCCAGTGGCCAGTGAAAGTTTCAACGGTGGATGTTAGTCCCCACTGTCCAGCAGCGTCTGACCTGCTGCTGGACGGTGTGGATATACACATCGTCAAGGTGGGATCTACATAGATGGACGGTTGGAGAACTCATGGGTGTGGGCCACACGTATCATCAAGGTGGGCCCCACCTGCATAGCATGGACGACATCAAAAGGGGACCTACAGAACTTGCTGTTGCTGAGAACAACCCGACCCGAACTCAGTTGCTGAGTCGGCGGTTCAGCAGTAGACGTACCTCTCCAATCTCACGTTCTTCTTTCTTTCTTCTTCTTCTTCTCCTTCTTTCTCTCTAGACCATGCTCAGCAGCGTGACGCAATGATCCTGCTTCGGTTCGGGTTTCGACAACAGCGGGGCGGAGCTTGCTCTCGGGGAAGAAGCTCCGACTTCAATGGCAGATCGCCACCCGATGAAGTCTTCTTCAATCCAGTCGTTGTGGATTGATCAGAGGGACCTTAGGAACCTTGAGGGTGTGAAGGATCGAAGCTTTAACGAGTTCTTCTCAATGGGTTCGAAGATGGAAGAAAATGGTGTATGTCTTGCTGGTGCGGCTACAGGGGATAGGGCAGCACACCCTTTGCAATATAAGTTCTTTGTTTGACACCCTGAATCCCCCAGCACCGTCGGATGGAGGACGCACGGCCAGGATCTAATACCACTGCCAGGCAGCTTGAAACAGCTAGCAAAACAGTGGGCATTGGCGCCAGTTTTCTATAGAAAACCTGATCTAGGTGAGCAAAAATGAACAGCTGAGATTAGCTTAAATGAAAGGCTAAGATTGCAAGGGAGGATTTCACGCGGATTGCCAGCATGTAAAGAGGAAAAACGACATCCTTTTCCATTTTTGAAAATGGTTGTGCTTCTCAGCCAGATTTGTGGCTGAGATTGTGTGCATGTGTGTGCAAATCAATAGCTGAAATTTGTCGGGGACGGTCCTCTTTGTGCTCTTTACAAGATGGATGGCTCAGATCTTCCAACAGGGTGATGTTAGTGGGTCACGATCATCACTAACGGTCGGCCCTGCGTTTGTTCAAAAATGCGCCTGGCGCGGGAGAAGGGAGAGAGAAATCCCTCCCATTGAGTCGGGATCCTCTGTTATCAGGTTAACAGAGAATTCCTGTTACCCTAATGGTTTGGCGTCTGAAGCTGTTTTTTTTTATTGTTATTTTTTTAGTGAGTGGTGACGTGGACCAATGAGAATTTGGGTATCAGGAATTCTCTGTTGACTTGATAACAGAGGATCCGGACTCTTTTTAGAATATCGGTCAGACCCGATTTGAATGGATCTCTTGGACCAGTGCATAGCGAGTGCACACATGGGCCGTGCACGCACATTGAAAGTGGGGCCCACAGAGTTGGCTCAACAGCAATCCATCCCGTTCATTCGTCTTGAAGGGTCAAATTAAGGCCTGGCCCAAAGAATGAGGCCAATCCAAGACTTAGGTGGGCCATACTAATAGAATTTAGGTCATTTATTGTCGATTGCATCAATCCAGTGGTCGGATTAGTTCCATCTCGACCATCAACGGTCAAAACGCCCTAAGGGATCATTGGTGTGTCTAAGGACTCCATCACATCTTACTATTTGAATAGTATATTAATTTTAATTTTTGTTATAATTACTTGTAAATATATACATATATTCATTGTATATTTAAGTACAATTACTAACATATTATATCTTTTATATTAATAATCATTTATCAATTAATAAAATATTATAGATAAATATCATCAACAATATTCCAGGTGTACTATAGGCAGTTAACAAACTATTCTGATATATTCATTATGATAAACATTGGTGAATAATATCTTATATTAAAATATATTTACATATTTGTTTAGTGTAATACGTTAATGTACATAATTTATTTAATTTATGTAGCATACATATTTTTACAAATACTTATAAAATTATCATTTTTTAATATAATATATATACAATTATATCCCATTTAAAATGAATTATTTGATTTTCCTGGTAACACCCGAGTATTGAAAAGTATGGGGTGTTACAGTTTAGGTTTGGATTTTCAAGTTTAGGTTTAGGTTTAGGTTAGGGAGTTGATATTAGGATTAGGTATAGGTTTAGGTTTAGGGATTTGAGAATACATTTATGTTTTAGGTTTAGGTTTAGGTTATAGGTTACAGGTTTAGGTTTAGGCTTAGGCTTAGGTTTAGGTTATAAGATATAGGTTTAGGGAATTGAGAATAGGTTAAGGTTTAGGTTTAGGTTTAGGAAATTGGGTTCGGGTTTGGGATCGGGTTTAGGTTTGGGTTTTCAAGTTTAAGTTTAGGTTTAGGTTAGAGATTTGAGATTAGGATTAGGTGTAGGTTTAGGTTTAAGGATTTGAGAATACATTTAGGTTTTAGGTTTAGGTTTAGGGTATAAGTTATAAGTTTAGGTTTAGGTTTAGGTTTAGGTTAAGGCTATAGGTTATAGGTTTAGGTTAAGGTTTAGGTTTCGGTTTGAGTTTAGGTTATAACCTATAGGTTTAGGGAATTGAGAATAGGTTAAGGTTTAGGTCTAAGAAATCGGGTTCGGGATCGGGTTTAGGTTTTGGTTTTCAAGTTTAGGTTTAGGTTTAGGTTTAGGTTAGGGAGTTGAGATTAGGATTAGGTGTAGGTTTAGGTTTAGGGATTTAAGAATACATTTAGGTTTTAGGTTTATGTTTAGGTTATAAGTTATAGGTTTAGGTTTAGGTTTAGGTTAAGGTATAGGTTTAGATTTCGGTTAAGGTTATAAGCAATAGGTTTAGGGAATTGAGAATAGGTTAAGGTTTAGGTTTAGGAAATCGGGTTCAGGTTCGGGATCGGGTTTAGGTTTGGGTTTTCAAGTTTAAGTTTAGGTTTAGGTTAGGGAGTTGAGATTAGGATTAGGTGTAGGTTTAGGTTTAAGGATTTGAGAATATATTTAGGTTTTAGGTTTAGGTTTAGGTTATAGGTTACAGGTTTAGGTTTAGGTTTAGGTTAAGGCTATAGGTTATAGGTTTAGGTTAAGGTTTAGGTTTAGGCTTAAGGATTTGAGAATACATTTAGGTTTTAGGTTTAGGTTTAGGTTATAGGTTACAGGTTTAGGTTTAGGTTTAGGTTAAGGCTATAGGTTATACGTTTAGGTTAAGGTTTAGGTTTAGGTTTAAGTTTAGGTTATAAGCTATAGGTTTAGGGAATTGAGAATAGGTTAAGGTTTAGGTTTAGGAAATCGGGTTCGGGTTCGGGATCGGGTTTAGGTTTTGGTTTTCAAGTTTAGGTTTAGGTTTAGGTTAGGGGGTTGAGATAAGTATTAGGTGTAGGTTTAGGTTTAGGGATTTGAGAATACATTTAGGTTTTAGGTTTATGTTTAGGTTATAGGTTATAGTTTTAGGTTTAGGTTAAGGTATAGGTTTAGATTTCGGTTTAGGTTATAAGCAATAGGTTTAGGGAATTGAGAATAGGTTAAGGTTTAAGTTTAGGAAATCGGGTTCGGGTTCGGGATTGGGTTTAGGTTTGGGTTTTCAAGTTTAAGTTTAGGTTTAGGTTAGGGAGTTGAGATTAGGATTAAGTGTAGGTTTAGGTTTAAGGAGTTGAGAATACATTTAGGTTTTAGGTTTAGGTTTAGGTTATAGGTTACAGGTTTAGGTTTAGGTTTAGGTTAAGGCTATAGGTTATAAGTTTAAGATAAGGTTTAGGTTAAGGTTTAGGTTTAGGTTTAGGTTTAGATTATAAGCAATAGGTTTAGGGAATTGAGAATAGGTTTAGGTTTATGTTTAGGAAATCGGGATCGGGTTTAGGTTTTGATTTTCAAGTTGAGGTTTAAGTTTAGGTTAGGGAGTTGAGATTAGGATTAGGTGTAGGTTTAGGTTTAGGGATTTGAGAATACATTTAGGTTTTAGGTTTATGTTTAAGTTATAGGTTATAGGTTTAGGTTTAGGTTTAGGTTAAGATATAGGTTTAGGTTATAAGCAACAGGTTTAGGGAATTGAGAATTGGTTAAGGTTTAGGTTTAGGAAATCAGGTTCGGGTTCGGGTTCAGGTTTAGATTTGGGTTATCAAGTTTAGGTTTAGGTTTATGTTAGGGAGTTTAGATTAGGATTAGGTGTAGGTTTAGGTTTAGGGATTTGAGAATACATTTATGCTTTAGGTTTATGTTTAGGTTATATGTTATAGGTTTAGGTTTAGGTTTAGGTTAAGGTATAGGTTTAGGTTATAAGCAATAGGTTTAGGGAATTGAGTATAGGTTAAGGTTTAGGTTTAGGAAATCGGGTTCGGGTTCGGCTTCGGGATTGGGTTTAGTTTTGGGTTATCAAGTTTAGGTTTAGGTTTAGGTTAGGGAGTTTAGAATAGGATTAGGTGTAGGTTTAAGTTTAGGAATTTGAGAATACATTAAGGTTTAGGTTTAGGTTTAGGGATTTGAGAATAAGTTTAGGTTATAGTTTTAGGTTTAGGTTTACGTTTAGGTTATGGTTATATGTTAAGGTTAAGGTTATAGGTATAGGTTATAGGTTTAGGTTTAGGTTAGGTTATAGGTTTTTGGTTAAGGTTTAGGTTATAGTTATAGGTTTTGGGATTTGAGAATAGGTTTAGGTTATAGGTATAGGTTTAGGTTAGGTTATAAGTTAAGGTTTAGGGAATTGAGTTTAGATTATAGGTTATAGGTTATAGGTTATAGGTTTAGGTTATAGGTTTTGGGATTTGAGAATAGGTTTAGGTTATAAGTATAGGTTTAGGTTAGGTTATAGGTTAAGGTTTAGGGAATTGAGTTTAGGTTATAGGTTCAGGTTATAGGTTATAGGTTTAGGGTATGGTTTAGGTTATAAGTTTTGGGATTTAAGAATAGGTTTAGGAAATAAGTATAGGTTTAGGTTAGGTTGTAGGTTAAAGTTTAGGGAATTAAGTTTAGGTTATAGGTTTAGGTTATAGTTTATAGGTTTAGGTTATAGGTTTAGGTTGTAGTTATACGTTTTGGGGATTTGAGAATATGTTTAGGTTATAGGTGAAGGGTGTGGTCCCTGCAAATACAGATATAAACACGGCCTGCTCCAATTGGCCAGGCCCTTCCAATGCTGTCCATAGGAAATGAACAGCTTCATCATAATCATAACAGCGGTTTTCATCTTTTAGGGATCCCACTCAACATCCGGATAGCTCCGACGCACATCTGGGTCTGCTCCATCAATTTCAAATAAATACATAAACATGGCCTGTCCAAATGACCAGACCCTTCTAATGCTGTCCATAGGAAATGGACAGTTTCATCATGATCATAACAGTGGTTCCCACCTTACAGGGACCCCCGCTTAACATCCAGATAGCTCCGACGCACATCCGGATCTGCTCCATAAATTTTGAGTAAATACATAAATATGGTCTGTCCAAATGGTCAGGCCACTCCAATGTTGTCCATAGGAAATGGACAGCTTTATCATGGTCATAATAGCGGTTCCCACCTTCCAGGGACCCCCGCTCAACATCCGGATAGCTCCGACGCACATCCGGGTCTGCTCGATCAATTTCAATCTAATATATTTAAAAACAACATAATTATATCTAAAAGCATTTGGATACTTGGGGAAGGCCTCCCATATTCGAATTGTTGGTTACTCATCCCTTTGTCTATAAGCCACAATCGACCAACACTTTCTATTACTACCTGTACTCTCAAACCAACACAAATATAACTGGGAAACAATATAAGGAATAAGAAAAAATGAATTTACCTATGCACATCATTAAATGTTTCCCTATAAGGAGGTGATATTATATCTTTGATAGCCACAACCTGTATGACAGAGAAAAATGCAACCGATACAGTCTGTTATAATTCAAAGGAGAAATTTTTTTTGGCTACACCGATATTCTAGTACATTACGAACGACTGCCTACGTACCCAAAAAGTCAGATTGGGATCAAGCCACTACGTAGTTCTTTTTAATTAACCAAGTAACTAAAGGTCATAAATTTCATATTTAACAAAGTATCATTGAACGTCGTCTCAAATCATTTCTAGGTGGTGCATTTAAAAAAATTCAAACACACAATCAATGTATATTCTTGTTACATCTCATACTGCAACAAGAGACAACGTTCTGTCAATACTTCAGTTACATTTGAAATTGAAATCCTTTAGTAACTTGGTTAATAAAAAACAAATGACAACAAGCCATAATTAATAAAAAGGATGCTAAAGATTAAATAAATAAAAAAGGCAACTTGATCAAAAAAGAATTTTAGTGAATAATCAAGTTTTCGTCATACAATATGTCCTAGAGTTCAAAAAGTTAAACAAAACTATTGAATCTTAAAATTTTCATCAGGAATTTGGGCCAGACAACAATTTCACCCAATTGAATATCTTCAAATGTCCTGTCATCATTAAACAACTCTGTTGTACGAACATTGATATCATCTAGTACAACTTTGATGCATTCTGGTGGGATGCATGTAGTATCTGACACCATCCGCCCACTAGTAACAGTCCGACCATGGATATCTCTTAATTGATAAATTTGTTCCATCGATGGAGTTGTTGCAGAGTCTTCTCGAATACTTGAGGGCTCACTAGATCGACGGTGGGCCTATAAATAAAATAATGGTTTCATGTAAGTAATAATGCTAGTTTTATCTTTAAAAATAATAATTATATCATTTGATCGCGGCAAATGCAGTACCTGAGATGTAGCTGTATCAGGGGAGCGGTGAAGTAGTTGGCTTTGATAAGTAATTTGTTGCCTAAGTTCAGCAAATTGTTGCTCAACAATCGTACAAACTTCTTGTATTTGAGTCATTGATGCTTCAAATTTAGCCTCAATGGACATACATGCATTCCTCTCCGACCGAGTTTCTATGATGTAAGGGGTGACAACCTTCATAGTAGTCTTAGAAATACCCAAACCCATGCCCCTAACCCGGCCTCTGCTATCACGACCACAAACCTAAACAATAATTTTTAAGTTTAGTGATGTGTGTATATTATTATTAAAAAAAACCAACAACAATGTATGTAAAGTAAGTAGAATTGATGAAAAACCTGTGAAACTAGGTCGTGGTCTAAATCCTTATGCTTACTGGAAGGATCACTGCCAGCTATCGATAATATTCTTTCCTATCAGAAGATAATTGTTACAATAAATCCTTCATTGTACTTAAATAAAAAAAATGATTAAAAACTAAAAAATTATTCTCACCGCTTTTTCAAGATGTGTTTGTGTTGGGTAAGACCCATCAAATCTGCTATGAGTGGCGACAAACAAATCAGTCCTAGTGATGATAGTATTTGGATTTTCTTTTCGCTGTAATTATATAAGCAAATTAGTCAACAAGAATTTATATTCATCAATTAAATTGTCAAAAAATGTAGTACAAATTACCATTTTCTCTAATGTCCTAGCAGCACCTCGTCTTCCAGTTGTGTGAGGGCATTTCACCTATGCTCTGGAAGTCTTTCCCTTCTTACGAAGATTAATTAATAATTCTGTGGATTGTAGATTAATGAGAATGTCCCAATCCTCTTGCTTCACACCAATGGGACAATTTCTTCTTCTTTCTACATCATTATCAAATTTATCATATTCCTTTCGCAGATTGTATTTCCATACCTTCCAAGCTTTGCTTACTTTTAAAAATACATATTCTTTTAACTCATCATCGATGTCGTACGTGGCCTATTTCATTAAATTAATAATCAAACAATCTTATTGAGTAAGAATTAGAAATAAAATCAAGAACAAACATGCTCACCAAAACCATAGACCAGATATTATCTTTAACTGCACCAGGCACTTTGCGCCAATCAGCAAATGAAATTGGACAATATGTCCTGCTAAGTTGCCCTAAAAATGTGTTGAAAGGCACTGATGTTTCTCCGACTGGTTATTTATATTCATTTAATTCAAGTCTCTTCCTTGTATTGCTTCCTTGGGCTAAAGCTGATGAACCGCCAAGATCAAACATAATTCCTGCAATTTTATAAAACAAAACAATATTTCATTATTATGTAATTGACATTCTATTAATATTTTGATAGCTAAAAAATTATAACAATCATTACTAAATAGAATTCAACTCACTTTCAAACTGATTTGAATCTTGTTAGTTTCTTTTCCGTTTTCTATGACGTGAGGTACTCGACTCACTCTCTACCAATGATTTTTCCTGTACATCTTCATCTTCTTCATTTAAATCATCGATTAATGAAAATGCTGAAGAACCTACATTCCTTCTGGCCTCAAACTCAGTAGATCTTCAAATGCATATACATCTTTCGTTAATCTCTTAGGAGCATCCAGTACAACATGCCAGTCATCTCTAGTTGGATCCTTACAGTAGAAGACCTGAGCTACCTGAGATGCAAGAATAAACTGCTCATCGTCTTCCTTTAAGTTCCGTCTAAACCTTCCTAGATTGACAAATATCAAATTTGTTTTAGGATCTATGAAGCATCCATTCAATTTATCTTCAATATGCACCCAATCACAGTAGAAGAGTGCTACTCTGAAGTCGAAGTAGTTCAATTCAAGAATTTGTGTAATGATGCCATAATAAGTGACTTCTTCTTCTATAAGATTCCTATCCCTGGCGCTTGCCCTGAAGCTAGTTAGCGCTTTCATTGAGACTCCACTGTTCTGTGTTGTTCTATTCATTTCAGAATTCGCAATGCTAAAAACATATCCATTTACCGAGTATGTATTATATGATATGCATTTGAAGTCAGGACCATCGGCAATTCTCTTAAATGGAGACATTTCTTGATTATGTAGTTGATGTCTTAACCAAGGAATGTATTCCATTGGTTTTCCTGCTGATAGATTACCCTTTCGATTTTGTCCCATACGTGTTTAGCCCTGGATGTATATTTGGTACTTCCTACCAATTCCACATCATAGCAATTAATTATATATATAACAATGTTTATTACCATAAGCCATTTAAAAATATAAAAAAAAATAATATACTTTATTAACTTAATCCTCCCATTGATGATCTTCAACGTGATGTTGCAAAACCCATCTACGTGCTTATTGGTATTGCACTGTAGTAAGATCATAAACTTTTCCTTTCTTATCATTCTGGGAATCACCAGCATTTTCATCATCATTGAATATTTTTAGTCCTTGCTTATGACTTATTGTATTATCAGGATAGTATTCCATGTAGTATATCATAGATTCCTCTATAATGTAGCATTCCGCAATACAGCCCTCTGGGTAAGCTTGATTCATCACATACTTCTTGTATGTTCTCATCATCTTGCTAAATATTAAAATCAGGTATTGATGAAAAAATATAAGCTATTTTGAAAAGGTTAATAAATTAAAATAGTTAAAGTTACCTCTCAAAAGGATACATCCATCGATATCTGATAGGTCCGCAAACTTGTGCCTCCTCCGCCAAGTGCACAACAAGGTGTGTCATAGAAACGAAAAACGATGGTGAAAAATACTTTTCGAAAACACATAATGTTTCCACTATTTTATTTTTTATTTCTTAAAGCTTCATACGATAAATTTCTTTAGAACATATGACGTTAAAGAATCTTGACAATTGTATAATGGCGGTGCGCAATGACTTTTCTTTCTTAAATGAATGCATCAATAATACGGGTAGTAACTGCTACATTAGAATGTGATAATCATGTGACTTAAGGCCCTTGAGATGATAGTCATCCATACTGATATGATGTTTCCAGTTTGCACTATATCCTCTCGAAACTTTTAAATCACTCAAGGTTCGACAAATGAGTTCTCTTTCAGATCTGGATAATGTGAAAGGAGCCTTAGGTAATAACAACTTACCATTTTTTTCCTTTGGCCAATATTTTGATCTTATCTTCATAGCCATAAGATCCTGACGGGCATGTAAACCATCCTTAGACATGTCCTTCATGTCCATGATTGTTGCAATAAGGTTCTCAGTAACATTTTTCTCGACATGCATCACATTCAAATTATGGCGAATGGGCATATGCTCCTAATACGGCAATGTAAAGAAGATTGATCTCTTCGACCAAGCAGTAAGGTTAGAATCCTCATCTGTGGTCTTCTTCCTCTTATTTCCTATATACTTTCCAAACTTGGTTTGTAGATTATTCATTTTAACCAATACCTGTTCTCTAGACAAACGCTTTGGAGCCTGCCGATTTTCATCATTCCCATTGAATCGAGATCTTTGGTTCCTAAAGATATGAGCTCTCGGGAGGAATCTTCTGTGCTCCATATAAGCAAACTTCTTTCTATGTTTTAGCCAAACAGAGTCAGTCTCCTCACTACAAACAGGACATGCATACTTTCCTCCTGTCCTACACCCAGAAAGATGTCCATAGGCTGGAAAATCACTTATTGCCTATAATAAAATCACCTTCATTGTAAACCTGTTCTTCCCGAGCGAGTCATATGTTATCGACCCTTTCCACAATTCATTTAGTTTTTCAATTAATGGTTGTAAATAGATGTCGATGTCATGCCCTGGACCATTTTTTTCGAGAATTAAAAATGTTAACATAATAAATTCCTTCCGCATGCATAAATGAGGTGGAAGATTGTATGGAACAACCATAACGGGCCAGCAACTATATGAGATGCTCATATGCCTAAAGGGGTTGAATCCGTCTGTTGCAAGTCCCAACCGAACGTTACGTGGATCCGCAGTAAAATTACTGAATTTTCTATCTACAAACTTCCACATAGAAGAATCTACAAGATGACGCATGTACAAGTCATTTTTAGCCCCCTTTGAATGCCACAACATATTCTCTGCAATCCATGATACGCTATAAAGTCTATTTAACCTTGGTGTTAATGGGAAGTATCTTAACACCTTCCATGGTACATGTGAGACTCTTGATCTTACAACACTATTCACTTTCCATCTACTTGCTTTATATGTAGGATAACTTTCCTTATTAGCATGCTCCTTCCAGTACAGAATATAATCATTACGATATGCATGTATCACCTCATAGTTCATACCCAACGAACTGATCAATCTCTTTGCATTATAGGTACTATCTAGCAAAGAGTTCTCGCTTGGCAAAATCTTCTTGAACAGTTGCAGCAAACTCATAAAACTATTATCTGACCACTGATATCTAGCCTTCATGCTCATCAACTCAACTGTCACAGACAACTTTGTATACTCACGTTTACATGATGGATATAGGGGTTGTACCGCATCCTCCCTTAATTTATTGTATTGAGTATCATTGTCTATGTCTTCTTGAGGATGACTACCATGTTCCTCATTGACATCATTCATCCGGTGCCGACAGCCTCTGTAGAACCCCATTCTCGGCTCCCAGCGCCCATTCGCCAGGTTCCGATCCTGGGATGCTATAAGGAGGATTTTCAACATCAGTTTAATTCATAATAAGCATAACCAAAGGCATAACCCACAACAACAACCAAAAACTCCATCACATTTTCACTATAATAAAAAAATTTACAAGTACAATGAGCATAAGGGAAATACAATGAAGATGAATAAAACTCTAAAAATGATCTGCCACGCGCCTAAGCCTCAGCGCTGCTGCGATCCAACGTCACCTGCACGCAACAGTTGTGCATAAGCTTATAGAAAGCTTAGAGGGTGGTGAAAGTGTATGCTTAAGGTAGTAATGTAGTTATGCAGTATCAGAGTAATGCGGAACATGCTGACGAAGGCTAAGAATACCATAGCCGTACCAAGGCCATGCGATGCAAGGCATGAATGATGTCGGCCATACCAAGGCCATGCAATGCGAAATGCAACTCAAGCATACAAATCCTCATCTAAGTCCACATATCAATATAGCTCAAAAATCTGAAATATCACCGGGGTCTAGTACACTCCAAGCCAGATTGCCGCCCCATCGCGCGCAATAAGGTGAGTGGAAAAGACCTCACTATCTGCCTGCCAATATCGAGCTCGGTTCATCAATAGCGGACCCATTCCTTGAGCTGGTCAGACTGAGCCTAGCATTGCCCCCTACTCTCAGGTGGGTAAGGCCGCACCCCCTTCCAACCGACCACGACACAGTGAAAAGCGCAACTGTCTGGTAATCGGCACTCAGCGCTCATGCACCCACTCGGTCTAGACATTGGAGCAACCTCCTGGTACCATAAGGGTTTAGGGACTTTCACCCAGGGATATCTATCGCACCCCATGTAGAACAGTATTTCCGGTATCCAATCCTACCAACCACGATACGTCTGTGGAGGCTACGGCCCTGATGTCGCTAGGGCGTACAGTAACCATATCACACAATGCGAATGCATGAATCCAGTCATGCAGCAATCCTGCGCGTATCGTGCGCTCATGTAGGGCAAAACCCCCTGTACGGGAGCCCCTAAACCATCTGCCCGAAGGCCTATACTATGATCAGTCATTTCTCATATCAAGCATACGTATGATGCATATGATTATGAATCATGGAATTAAACACGTTATATGGGATGGATGATAATCATAACAAAGATGGGCCTAGATGGCCTATACATTAGACGTACGAGCCTAACAATGGGCCCTAGGAAAAGTCATAATGCGGACATTTAACCACACTACACTTGCAATGTGGACGTCAAACCACCATTGCTCCCAAGGCATAGCCCTGACGTAAACATCATTACATAAATCATGTTGGGACTGCACATTGCAATGAACCTTATGTACATCCCATTGGGCCTTAAATACGTCAAATGGGCCATATCATATGGGCCTTATATTCATCAAGTGGGCCACATCATTGGGCCGCACCAATGGGCCCTATGTGCATTGCAATGGACCATGACCCGTGGGCCTTAGAATGCATCAAATGGGCCTAAACTTATGGGCCTTATATGTATCAAATGGACCACACCAATTGGGCCCCATATGTACATCAAATGGGCCTCAACCCATTGGCCCCATTACATCTTAATAAGCCTCGACCCATGGGCCCCTAATGCATTAAATGGGCCTCGACCCATGGGACTTACATATATATCAAAGTGGGCTTCAATCATGGGCCACAAGCAAACTGAGGTGGGCCTTACCTATATATCAAAGTGGGCCTCAATCACGGGCCTCAAGCAAATTGAGGTGGGCCTTACCTATATATCAAGGTGGGCCTCAATCACGGGCCTCAACACTAGTAATATATATATATATATAATATAGTATATAATATATATATACATAATACATATAATATTATATGAAATATAATATTTTATATATATATATATACACACACACACACACGCACGCATCACAGTGGGCTCCACACAATCATCACAGTGGGCTCCACTGTCCAGGCGAACGGTGGAAATGGAACACATACATCTATGTGGGCTCCATGTGGGGCCCACCACAATGTTTCTATGCCATCCAACCCGTTGATAATGCCACATGGGCCTAGATGAAGGGTGAAAACAAATTTCACCCTGATCCAAAACTTCTGTGGACCCCAAAAGGATTTCAAAGGTAGAAGTCTAATCCCACTGTTTCCTACGGTGTGGGCCACCTGAGTCTTGGATAAGGCTGATTTTTGGGGTGGGCCCACGTCAGGTACTGGCCCACCCTATGAACGGATTAGATGGTGTATAAACATCCGCTAGCCCGTCCGCTGGACGCTGGACGCAGGCAGCGCCTGCTACCGTCCCTGACACAGCAGCGTTGCTGCTGTGTTATGTTTTTTTTTTTCTATTTTTCTTAGGATTTTACAGGTGGGGTCCATATTTGGACAATCCACTCCATCCAATGTTCTTCCATGGCTCACCACGAGCAAAACAAGTCCAATATTGGACATATTTTGGGGTATAATAGTTTCAGGGAAGGTTTCAATGGTGAAAACTACCATTTGCTATGGTATGGCCCGCCCGACGGTCTGATTGGTCCCATATTTCGGCTCAACGCCTAAAAGGTGCTTGGGAAGGGAATGGATGGTATGGATTGAAAACATACATCAATATGGAGCCTACACAAGTGGTCACCCCAAAGCTTGTGATGAAGTTGATATTTGGATTTTTTTCCTTTTTGTCCAGCGTCCAGAGACGCTGGACGGTTTGGGGCTAGCACAAACAGTGAGGTGGGCCCTGCTCAGGTGGGCCACCACATGCTTGAGTGGTGTGGGTACCATACATAAAAGGTGGGCTCCACTTGAACATGGTTTGGATGGAACACATACCTTGTGGTGGGGTCCATTCAAGTGGGCCACACAACTTCATTATCATCACAACAAAAAAAATAAAAATAAGATAAAAGGGAGAGAGATAGAGAGTGAGACCGTGTGATGGAGGGACCCCGGCACTATGGGCCCTCCCTTGCACTAAATCATACATCAAGTGGGTCCCATTACATGTGGGCCCATTAAATTAAAATTCAACGGTGGAGATCCCTTATCCACTAAATTAGACGGTCTAGATGACCCTAAATATGCAAGAAAGTAAACATCAAGATGATCCAAGTGGGCCATTGGCCACATCTTAGGGTCCAAAGTGAGATCCGAACCATTGATCGGTTGGCCTCACTTGGCCCATCTTAAAAACATCAAAAACTATCCTATCCAAACACCCACGACTTGATCTTCTTGCTCCCTTGGCTTCCTTAGCTCCTTGTGCTCCTCTTTGATGGAGGAAGATGAGAAATGGATGGTTGAGATGAGAGATCTAGGGATGGAAATGTGAGCCACACATGAGCATTTTTCTCACCATGGGAGGGCTTGGAGAGGTTCATACGTATGGGATTTCTTGCTTAAGGGAGAGTTTGAAAATGAGAGAGACTTGTAAGGGAGAGAGAGAGGGAGTGATGGGTGATGGAGTGATGGATGGGAGAGAGGGATGGGTGTAAGAAGCTTTTTGACTTTTTTGGCAAAAGTTGTAAGAAAGGGTATGGGTGGTGTAAGAACTTTTTGACTTTGGGATTTGCTTGGGAAAGGGTGAAAGGTGATGTGTACTTGACATGATGGGATTGATGGGATTGATTGATTGATGTGACACCTCGTAGAGATTCCCTCAGAATTCGCACGCGCGGCGTTTCCTCGCACCGAACGCTAGCCCACAACTCCCGACCAGAGCATCGCATCAGCGCGCGAGTCGCGGCATCGGAACAGCGGCGACGATGCGGTCGCTAAGGTATAAGTCCTGGGTTGAGTCAACTCGGGTTGACGACATGAGAATTCAGGTCGCGCGCAAATACCGGTTAAGGGTCGAAGGTTGCCGGAATTTGACCGGGAAGACCGCGGAAGCCTATGGAACGGTACGGTCTAGGATACGGGGCTTACATATGCCATCTTGAGGCTGACTACCATGTTCCTCATTAACCTCATTCATACATGCATCTAAGTTATCGGGTTGAACATGACCAAAAGTATCATTAACAAAATCAACCATTCTAGGCAATAGCTCTTCATTACAATCAGTGAAAAATGTACTAGGAGCCTTGGCATTGACACCCATATTGGGAAGTTGTTCTCCATGAAAAAACCAAGTTGTGTATGTCTGATCTATACCATTCATAATCAAATGCTCAGAAACTGTACTTAGTATTTTCTTCCCACGCACATTACGACATCTAGCACAAGGACAACTATACTAATCAACACCTCTCGAATTCCTTTTCGCAAAAATAATAAATGATTCAATGCCTTTAATTTATTCATCACTCAATATATCTTTCGTCATCCAATTCTTGCTTGGGGGCGTCAAATCCATTTCTGATATCACGTGCATGTAACATATAAAAAGTGAGATACAATAAAAAAGAGGCTTTTCATAAACTATCAAACCATGTCACACATGTGGTCACCAATCACAAAAAAATATAGATCTATATATATCCGCAAATATATGCACATGATTAGGTGTAGGTTTTAGGTTATAGGTTATAGGTTATAGGTTATAGCTTTAGGGAATTGAGGATAAGTTAAGGTTTAGGTTTAGGAAATCAGGTTCGGATTTGAGGTCGGGTTTAGGTTTGGGATCATGCATACATACATAAATGCATACAAACATGCATGATGATACATCCATCCATCCATGCATGATGATCCATCCATCCATGATCTAACAATCTATCCATCTATCCATGCATGCATACACACATACACACAAATGCGTGATGATCCATCCATCCAGTCTTCCATGCATACATGCATACATACATACATATACACACACATAAATCCATCCATGCATGTATGCATTCATACACATGCATAATCTGTCCATCCATGCATGCATGCATACGTTTCATCCATCCATGTGTGCATGCATACATATACACACATACATACATGTGTTTTATCATAAAACCATGCATGATGCATCCATACAAAAAAAATCAAATGAAATTATTTTTTTACAAACAAATTTTTTTAATATTATTATAAACAAAAACAGATTTTTTTTTCATATTATTATAAACAACTATAAATGATTTACAGTTAACCCCAACAAAGAGTTTGAATTTCATTTGATAATACAATTGATAGCAAAGATGTAAATGATTTATAAAATGATCTGTAAAAATGTTTAAGATGCAATAAATTGCAGTCCAACTAGTTGGACTTGAGACTTCTTAATTCTAAATATTTAAGATGCATTAGATACTTTAGTATCTTTGGTTTTTCTCAATCCTTCTGTCCTCCTTTGTCTCTGCAACTTGAAAGTATTTGGCCCATTCATTAGGTGTAACCTGCTGAGAACATGCCTTGGAAAAAAAATGAAGAACGCTGGTCTACTATCAGGTGGGACCCACATGTACGAGAAAAATAGATATGAGTAAGATGGTTCATTGAGTGCTATCCTTTCTAAAGTGGGCCACATGCATACTTTGCTTACTTTGACGGGAAAGGAAATTTCACGATTGAAGCCCCACTGATGCAGGACATGGAAAATTAAATATTATATGTAAGATTTCAGGCTTAGATCCTACCAATTCAGAAACAATCACACAAATTCCACGTCCCACATGAAAATCCAAACATACAACCCACATGTGTTCTTTTGGTGCTTTCTTTTATTATCCTCGATGAAGCAATCTTTTTGTGGGGCCCGTTTGGATGAACCACAAATTTCAATCCATTGGCCTTATCATGGGAATGGATTTTTTTTTCTCCCAATGTGCTTTTGGTTAGAGCGACACGGAGTAGAAACCAAATTCCATGGATTATGATTTTCTATCAATTTTGATCAAAAACGACTATAAAATGTAAATAACCTAGCAGTTGTACTTTTGATTTTTTATAAATGCTAACATCCTGTTTAACATCTTAGATTTGGTAGTAAATGGGTATATTTCAAATGCAAGTAACTGTGTCATATGTGTAACAAAAGTGACTCTATGCTTCTAATATATTAGACATATAACATGCTAATGATACTTCAATTCTATTCAATTATTCAAACTCTTTGTTGGGGTTAACTGTAAATCATTTATAACTTAAAGCCAAATAAGACAAGCTGTAAAGATGTAAATCATTTATAACTTAACCATTAACATGCATCCAAGGCTCAGCAATCTCATGTGTCATAGTAATAAATTATTGGTCATTGTATTATTGGTTAAAATAAAAATGTTCATTTCCATTCTTTGTTCATATGGTTCTTGCTCAGTGGTGAGTAGTAATAATCATGTGTAGAATAAACTTGCTCTCATGAAGCTTGATGATCTGAAATTGTTTCTTTGATATTCCATGATTCATCTCACTACTAGGATTCCCTATTATTATATATCATGTGGAAATGCATCCCTGATATTGATTGCTGCAATACCATGGATGATATTACTAATATCACATTTGTTCTACATGATAGAAAAAAAAAATCAATAAACAATCAGCATTAAAAATGAAAATATGAAGAAAAATTATGTTTTGATTTATATAACATGTTAAATTCATTGGCATTTTAGTTTCCCTGGTGGTTCAAAAGAATTTATTTTGTACCATCCAACAAGTATTTTCTTGAATCAGTTCACCCTGATCATAACTGAAGGAATATACCTAATTCACATTCTACATTGGCAAGCTCAACAAAAAGAATTTATTTTGTACAGACCAGCAATCCTCATTTTATCCAAAGCTCAGCTGGACCACACACAGGAAAGAGTGGGGATTATGACATCCACCGTTGAGACTTTCGTAGGGCCCACAGCGATGTTTATTTATCACCCAACTTGTTCATAAGCTAACACAGACATAGGGAAAACACAAATATCAGCTTGATTCGAAACTTCTGCTGCCCTAAGAAGTTTTCAACAGTGGGTCTTCGATTCCCACTGTTTCCTGTGGTGGGCCCACTTGAGCCTGGATATGCTTCCATTTAGGCTCATGCCATAAAATGAGTTGAAAAATAGATGGCCTGCATGGATAAGACACACACATCGCAGTGTTCCCATAGAGTTTACTCGCATGCTTGAGTTGCAAAGTATGCAATCCACCTTCTCCCACAGAGACATTTCATCAAACACATGTTGTGCACACCTTAAACATTCACAACAAATGATGAATGGCAAGACTATTCTATGTCTTCATCCATTGTATACATGGTATACATCTATAGCAACCCAGGCCATCTAGATCATTGGTCCCATTATTTACCAGACATGGCCAATGAACCCCCACTGCGGATTTACAAATCTAAAAATTAAAAACCTAAATAGAGAAATGAGTACCTGGCCAGGGAAGAGATGAAGAGCAGGGGCTACTGGCCGCACCAGATCTGGAGATGATGCAAGTGAGGAAGAGAGAGAGAGAGAGAGAGAGAGAGAGGGAGAGAGAGAGAGAGTTGGGGGTGGGAAGAAGCTAGGAGTCGCACGGGTCTGGGATCGGGACGGAGAGAGAGAGAGAGTGGTGCGGGTCTGGGAGAGAGACTGGGACAGCGAGAGAGAGAGAGAGAGAGAGAGAGAGAGAGAGAGAGAGAGAGAGGTTGGGTAGGTGGCCTGTTGAAATGGGGAGGGGGGATCATTGGGCGCGCGGCTCTGTTTTGAGTGCACGCCCAAATTTAGGGTGAGGGGACTGTGGCTGGTGGTTGATGCTTTGTGGGCCCCACCATGATGTAAATGTTTCATCCATTCGGTTCATCCATTTTTACAGATCATTTTAGTGCTTGATGCAAAAAATGATAGGGATATAAATCCTAGGTGGGCCACACCACAGGACAAAATTAATGAATGGATATTCACAATTAAAATCATCCTAAGGCCCACTGTACTGTTTATTTGACATCCAATCTGTTTATTTGGTCATAAAGACCCAGATAAAGGGAAAAAAAATATTAACTTGATCTAAAACTGTTATGGCCCCCAAAACATTTTTAATGGTCAAAATTCATTCAACACTATTTCCTGTATTGTGGTCCACTTGAGATTGAGATATAACTCATTTTTTTATCATCTCATAAAATGATATATATAAAAATAGATGGACAGCATGGATGATACACATACATCATGGTGGGCCCCACAGAGCATCAACCACCAGCCATTGGCCGGTGTCAGGGGGAGTAGCCAATCTATTCCCCACCATAGCAAATACATGTGATTTAATCTCCATGTTTCCTACCGTATGGTCCACTTTAGCCTTCGATCTAGATGATTTTTGGTTTCATGCCCTATAATAATATTTTAAAATATATAGACGGCTTAGATAAGACATATTTTTAGGCCCTATAGGGCCCCTTATACCCTAAGCATCCTGTGGGGCCCACTAATATTTATTCAATTTATCCACTACATCCATCCATTTTAACATATAATTTTATTACGTAAGGTCAAAATTAAAGCCTATAAAAATCTGAAGTGGACCTCATCATAGGAAACAGTATAAATTGAACGTCTACCATTGAAAATTTTTGGGAGGCCACTGAAGTTTTGGATCAAGTTGATATTTTAGTTTTCCCTTCATCCATGTATTTCTGATCTATTAAATAGGTTGGATGACAAATCAAAATCATTGTAGGCCATAGGAAGATTTCAACGGTGGAAATCATTATTCCCATTGTTTCTGTGGTATGGTCCACTTAAGCTTTAGATATACTTTAATTGTGGACTCAACCACTAAGGGCCTGTTTAGATGGGTGGATTGGAAGGGATTGAATGGTTTTAGGGTGGATGGCATGGATTTCAAGGTAATGATGGTGTTGTCAATGGATTGTCTTAAGATCCATGGAATTGCTATATTCCCCTGGATTGCTATATCAAGTCTGTTTGGCACACTCGGCTAATCCTAGGATTAAACCTTCCCATCCCTTCCAATCCCTCGAACTAAACATGTCCCAGGAAAATTTGACCGGATTAGGGTGGATTGGATGGGATTTAAAGGTAATGATGGTGTTGTCAGTAGATTGTCTTAAGATCCATGGGATTGCTATATATCCCAGGATCAGATCACCCAGTTTGTTTGGCACGCCCGGCCAATCTATAGGGATTTAACTTCCAATCCCTTCCAATCTACCTGTCCAAACGGGCCCTAAAATGATCTGGAAAAATGGATTAACGATGTGGATATCATAAACCGTGACTTTGGGCCACAAGCTTAAAAATAAAGTCAATCCATGACTTGGGTGGGCCACACCACATACTATAGTTGAGAGGGTTACCCTCCCATTAAAACATTCATAATCATTTATTGGGCCCACCTAGATGTGGTTCATAGATCCAGCCCATTCATTATATACGTGTGTCCCACTTGGATGAGGAGTCAGCCCAAGTTTCACACACATCCAAAACTCATGTGGGCCCCACCAATTGAATGCTTTTATATGTTTTAGGGATGTCTTCACATAGTTTTAGATGCTATGGCTCACCTAAGTATTGTATACGACTGATTTTTGGACTTAAATGGGACACATCAAATGCATGGTGTTGATGTTCTACATACACCATGGTGGGGCGCACACAGATTAACCTCATGGGAAGTTCCCAAGAGGTGACCTTATAGTACCATTTCACTATTTAGATAACTCCTTCATGGGTGTTACTCTAACCGTGTATGGCCCACCTTGATATATTTTATGTATATCAACATCGTCCATATATTTTTTCATCATATATTTAGGATGTGATTTCAAATCATAAGAACTCAATAATCTCAGGTGGGTCATGAAATCGCTCTTATGATGATTTTTTCACCTTTGGGTTTTGCTGTTTTGATGAGGATGTATGTTGAATTATAGGGGTTGTAGGGTTTGATTTTGTTTTTTGGTTAAAGATTGTTCGATTTTATTAGTGGTGTTTGGAAACTAACCTCTGATATTAATTTCATTCCATTTGGGAAAAATTCTGTCTGTGTCAATGTCTTGTATTTCTGCAAGTTCTAGGGTTTCTAGTGAGATTTATGTGTTGTATTTTACTGTTTTGGAGTCCTTGGAGCTAATATGTGGGGACCGACTGTGGATGGGTGGAGAGCTGGGAATGCCTTTTATGGAACAATCTCTGCCACCTGATTGGTGGACTTGGTACGATTGGATGGATGTCGGTCGTCTTTCTTTTTTTTTTTTTTTTGAGATTCCATTTGGCTTAAACTATATTCCAGTTCCTTTTTAATTAACAAGCAGCTTAAACTATATCTAAGCTATGCAAGTTTACATTTCATTACTTTGGAGACGAGTTAATAGCCGAAAAATGATAACATGAGAATGACCTATACTAATGTATGCATTTGGTACCAATTCTTAATGTTGGCAACACCTGGCATACCTGTACCTCTCCAAAGGTTACAGTGATTGGATGATCTTAACTGTCTGAAATTGCCGTTGGATTAATTTGGACCATTTTCTTTTTAACTATCCTGAGGAACATTGACTTGTACTATTCTTTTTATATATCTATATGCTTCAATCTCCTTTGGTTTGCACTTGTGTTGAAGGGCACATCTATTCTGTTGGGTAGAACACTTATTTCAATATCACAATGATTGGATAATCTCAACTATCTGATATTACGATTGAATTTAGACCATTTTCTTTTTTACCAAGGTATTGAGGAACTTTGATTTGCACTCCTCTTTCTTAAACGTGTATATTTTTTTTAACCTCGAGTTAACACTCTTCTTCTTCTTCTTCTTTTTCTTTTTTCTTTTCACGTTTACATGTTTTTAATCCCACCTTGTGTATTGTAGGTCACATCCATTCAATTTGGTATAGATCCCTTTTTTTTCAATTTTTCTTGTCAAAATACAAAATCTAGTTTACTTTTTTTAAAAATATATTTTTTTACATTTTTTCAATTTTTTCACAATTTTGTTTAATTTCTTATTTTTTTTTTTCAAAATATCATTTTTTTAATCTCACTTTTCTTATATAACTTTTTAATTTTTGTTGTCAAAATACAAAATCTAGTTTTCTTTTTTAATATATATATATATATATATATTTTACAATTTGTCAATTTTTTCACAATTTCGTTCAATTTTTTAAATTTTCTTTTTCAAAATATCATTTTTTTTATCGAAATCTTGTTATATAACTTTTTAATTTTTCTTTTTCAAAATACAAAATCTAGTTTTCTTTATATATATATATTATTTACAATTTGTCAATTTTTTCACAATTTTGTTTAATTTTTTTAATTTTCTTTTTCAAAATATCATTTTTTAAATATCACTTTTGTTATATAACTTTTTAATTTTTCTTATCAAAATACAAAATCTAGTTTTCTTTTTTAAAATATATATTTTTTTACAATTTGTCAATTTTTTCACAATTTTGTTTAATTTTTTTAATTTTCTTTTTCAAAATATCATTTTTTAAATATCATTTTTGTTATATAACTTTTTAATTTTTCTTTTCAAAATACAAAATCTAGTTTTCTTTTTTAAAATATATATTTTTTTACAATTTGTCAATTTTTTCACAATTTTGTTTAATTTTTTAAATTTTCTTTTTCAAAATATCAGTTTTGTTATACAACTTTTTAATTTTTCTTTTCAAAATACAAAATCTAGTTTTCTTTTTTAAAATATATATTTTTTTACAATTTGACAATTTTTTTTACAATTTTGTTTAATTTTTAAAATTTTCTTTTTCAAAATATCATTTTCTTATCGAATTTTTTTTTTCAAAATTATCAACATTATTAAAAGTTTTTAATTTTTATTTCAAAATCTAGAGTTTTATAAAATTACATTTTTTTTCAAAATCTAAATTTTTTTCTTAAACATTGTTAGTTATTTTTCTAAGTTTTTTAACTTTTTTTTTTTCGAAATTCATAATTTTTTTTGTTCTTAATGTTTGACTTGAGCATTAGAGACGGTCATTGACAGTCTCAAATAGGGATTGCTAAGGACCGTCCCTAATACAAGCTATTTTTGACTGCCTTACAAAACTAGTAAAAGACGGCCAATAACCGTCTATAATTTAGACGGTCTATGACAGTCTCAAATTACCAATACAAGACGGTCAATGACCGTCTCTAATAGAGACGGTCCTTGACAGTCTCAAACAGAGACAGCTAAGAACCGTCCCTAATACAGACTATCTTTGACAGTCCCAAATTACAAGAAAAGACGGCCAACAACCGTCTCTAATTGAGACGGTCCTCGACAGTCTCAAATTACCAATAAGAGATGGCCAATGACCGTCTCAAATTCCGGCATATAAGACGGTCAGGGACCGTCTCTTATTCCAGACGGTCAATGGCTGCCTTTTATCTGCAATTAACGACGATTTTTTACTGTTTTAAATGATTTGTGGACGTTTAAATTTTTAAGACAATAATAAGGACGGTCAAGGGCCGTCTAAAAGTTTGAGACGGTTTACGGCCGTCTCTAAAGCGTCTTTAAACCAAGCAATTTTAGAGATGATCCAGAACCGTTTCTAAATCCATCATTTTTTTTTCCATTTTTCATGTAGTGTACAAGATGTACCAATGTAATTACGTGGAGAAAGAAGAACGTCGGTACTCCTCTTCTAACCAAATGTGATGATAGGAGCTCTTATGCCCGGCACCTTACTCTTTAAAAATCTTTGATAGTGGTGATAGAGGGCCTTGAAGGTGAAATAAGCCAAAGAATGAAGAATCTCAGTACTTCCTCATTCTCAAGTCATGGAAGATGGTTGGATCTCTTTCATCCCAACCCTACTAGTACCTTACAAGTGTATGCGTTTAGAGCGGCTAAGCTATGGCCAGAGTTGGCTGAGGGTACGAAAGGAGGGGCTAGGATGGAGACTAAGGATTCCAGTAGTAGAAAGGCGTATTTTATAGTTAAGGGAAATGACATCTTGATTATTTGTGGGTATGTGAAAAATAAAAATACACAGCTTGTTGTGATTGATTCCTAAGAGCTTGAGAACACGCGACATTCTTTCATTGAGTGGTTGGTAGTGAATAGAGCAGGAGGCTTAGTTGTGAAGTTAATGTGAATTGGTAGAAATGATAAGTGAGTGACATTTTAGTTATTTGTAAGTGAATAGTAAAATAACACATGTTTTTCTTTGATTGGCTCTTTGATGCTTTTGGATATGTGGTACTTTCTTATTAGATTTTGAGGTAGTTTTGTATGGTAATTTTGCAACTTTTAAGGGTAAACATATATGGGTGGCACATGTCATTTTCTCAAAAGGTACACAAAAGGATAAAAAGAGACTAGTGCATCAGAAAGAAAAGAATGACACTTGAATAAAAAAGTCAAAAATTAACACAACATAAAAAGATAAATTCGTAACACATGGCAAATTGGATTAGGAACATATCTACCCTAATCTAATCGTTATAATTTTTTTGTAAGAAATGACTTTATTTATCTATTCTTATTAGTTGAAATTTATTGTTAGGTGGGATGTCCACGGATGCCCTTTAACAGAGGTTGCATTTAATTGATGCAAAGCATTAGATACATTCCAATCATGTCCTAAAATGAGCTAATATATATCATCTCAAGTGTCCATGTTAATTGCTCAAGTGGTAGACTGAGTGAAAGATACCTCACTTCAACACTGAGGTCTTGGTATCGATCCCTAGTGGGGGTGGCTAGCTGTGAGTGTGAACTGACAGTGGGGTGTACTAACAAGCTAATAAAAAAAAAAAAAATTGTCCATGTTAGTTGCTCTTACATTTAAAATGAGTTGAGACTTGTAAACGACTTGGATCATTTAAACGTGATCCATATCTACCGAATACCTTTAAACCAAACATGTACGGTGAATAAAAATCACTCACAAGCATTTCTAAAATCTCTACACTTTTTTCGTATAATTGTGGCTCACTTGAACATACTAGGGGGCTTGGCTAGGCTATTCATCATTTGCTCAGGCCCAGCCCTTCCTGAAAACCAAGCCAAGATTTCAAGCCGAGGCCCAGCTCTTGGGCTGACTTTAGAGGCCGGAGCCATGGCCAGGCAGGGTCAGGCCACTGGTCCATTGCCACCCCCTTTTCAATCCATTTGATGATCACTGACCCCACTAGACATAATTATCAATTTAGTTTGATATTTGGGTGTGGTTTGGGTGGATCTGCTACGAGGCCCACTTTGATGTATGTGCCTTACATCCACACAGTATCCATTTTGACAGCATATTTTAGGGCATGGTCCCAAAAATGAACTAGATTCAAATCTTAGGTAGACTATATCATAGGAAATAGTTGTGATTGAATCTCCACCATTAAAAACTTGATGGCTGCCACCAAAATATTTATTTTCCATCCAACCTGTTAATAAGGTCGCAAAGACCTAGTTGAAAAGACCACTCAAATATCATCTTTATTCAAAACTTTTGCAGCCCACGGGAAGTTTTAAACAGTCAATTACAACTGTTTCATGTATTATGGTCCACCTGAGATTTGTATCTGCTTCATTTTGGGGATCATACCCTAAAATGAGTTTCCAAAAAGGATGGACAACATGGATATAAGGCACGTACATGAATATTGGCCCCATGGCCATAAATCCCACCCACCTCGGTGAGCCTGGGGATCCACCGAAGCCGCACCTTTGATATTGGAGCTACTAAACCCTACTTAAAAGTGCGGTAAATGATTCACAGGGTCTCAATTCATCATTTCTAGGTATAGGTTTATACCAGCAGATATTATATAATTTCTTAGTACTTGTTTTTTACATTTTATTTTTCTAGAACTTACCGCAACGTGTTACCCAATGCAATGGGTTTCGAGTGACAGGCATCAGACAATGCTCCGCTGAGAGACTGTAAAATACGTTCCAACTTTCAATTTGTATGAGTTAGGCAAATGGTACAACGGCCTGAAATTGGATTGCCTATGCGTGCCATGCTTATTTTAATTTTCTACCAGAAGGTGGGAGTGCACCAACTTATAATATATGGGG
The DNA here is from genome assembly GCF_029962835.1 of Magnolia sinica. Classification (NCBI taxonomy): domain Eukaryota; kingdom Viridiplantae; phylum Streptophyta; class Magnoliopsida; order Magnoliales; family Magnoliaceae; genus Magnolia; species Magnolia sinica. Next base: position 8,598,553 of record NC_080578.1, on the reverse strand, counting down.
CCTCCTCCTATGCTACCAGCGGGACCTATTGTTGTCAAAGAAGATGTCTTAAATCTTCTGATTTGCTTGACCGGTCGAGTGGAGTGCTCGACCGGTTGAGCGGGTCGCTAAGCTAGTCGAGGCCATCTCGACTCAAAATCCAGCGAACACAGATTTTTGATGTCCAATCCGGGCCGCTTGACTAGTCGAGGATTCAGCTCGACCGGTCGAGGTTACGCAAATTCGAGTCCGAATCTTGTGCGAACTGCGAAAATCTGAGGCGGTTTCGCAAGGGTGCGAAAGTGAAGTTTCCTAAACTATACTTAGGGGTCCCTAGGGCTATTCTAAGGTATTAAAAGGCTTCTTAAAGGTATTCTAAAGGGTTCTAGGGTTATCAAAGGGTGTAGCAAGGGTGAGATTCGAGGTTGTTCGAATCGGGTAAATCCTTTCTCTTTGTAATTGATGCTTTCATAGTGGAATTCTGTCGCTTTGTGCCATGGTTTTTTCCGGCAAGGGTTTTCCACGTTAAATCTGTGTGTTCTCTTATATGTGTTTGGTGCCATTGTATTGCTATTCTACATCAAGATCTGTGTGATTCTGCAGGCTAAAATCCCAACAAGTAGTATTAGAGCAATCGTTGGGGCACAGATCTGAATTTGAGGGATTAGTAATAATGGTAAGCACCAGGTATGAGATTGAGAAGTACTCAGAGAAAAATAATTTTGAGTTATGGAAGATTAAGATGATAAGTTCCTTAATCAAGCAAGGCGAAGATGGTGCTCTTGAGGAGTGAAAGTCTACTATGACTGATGATGATTGGAATACTCTTGATAAGAAGGCTTTATCATCGATCCGTTTATGTCTCACGGATGAGGTTCTCTACAACGTCATAAGAGAGAAAACTGCGGCTAAGTTATGGGTGAAATTAGAGGATGTCTATGCGAGAAAATCCTCAGAAAATCGCCTACACTTGAAGTAGCAGTGGTATAACTTCAAGATGACAGAGGGTGGAGATCTGGAGGCTCACATCAGTAACTTTAATAAATTAGTTTGCAAATTGTTGGATATGGATAAAGCGATGAAAGATGAAGAACAAGCATGTATGTTACTGAATTCTCTTCCGGCATCGTATGAGTCATTCAAGGACACTATATGTAGCATGAATAAAACCCTGAGTGTCGACACCATTATCTCAGCCCTTCAAGGGAAGAGTATGAGAAAGCTAAACAGTGATATGAGGACATCTTCTGATACACTATTTACAGAGGGTAGAAATTCTGAACAAGGTACAGGTTCTTCAGGTTCTAGATCCAAATCCAAGGGCAAGGGCAAAGGAAAGGTAAAGTGCTGGAACTGTGGGAATGAAGGACATGCGAAGAATGATTGTGAAAATAATAAATCTAAAAGAGAAGATTTTGAGGGTTCGTATAGGGAGGTCGATACTGCCACGTCAGATGGATCGAGTGGATATGATGGTAATGTTTTATCTGTGTCTACTATCAGGCGGCTATACGATGATCGTAAGGACGAGTGGATGCTAGACACAGGGGCTTCTTTTCACATGGCTCATCATCGAAGTTGGTTCACCAGCTACAGGGAGTGCGATGGTGGACAGGTATTTATAGGCAATGACATTGCCTGTAATGTTGTGGCTGTTGGTACGGCGCGTATCAAGATGTTTGATGGGGTGGAGCGTACCTTGACTGGTGTTAGACACGTTCCTGATTTGAAGCAGAATCTGATCTCTTAGTGTACTTGAGGCAAAAGGATGCAAGTACATAGGTATTGATGGTACTCTTAAAGTATCTAAAGGACATGGGTAATCATGAAAGCGCAACGACTCGGTAACTTGTACAGGTTGATTAAGAGCACTTAAAAGGTGGAACTGCGGTAGATGTAGCGGATTCCACCTCTGCACATGTGTGGCATGTTGGGCATGGCCGCATGAGCGGGCAGGGCAGGAAGGCTCAGACGTGCGGACAAGGATACAGAGCATGTGGAGCAGCCACCTGTGAGAAGAATCACACGGCATGATCACAGGACATCGGCGAGGTATATGGACAACTCCAATATTATAAGAGAATTCGTCTTCTATTCTAATGGCTCTAGGTGAGCCTGATGTTGAGAAGTGGAAGGTGACTATCGGCGATATGATGGATTCGTTATACCAGACCGACATATGGGAGCGGGTGGAGCTTCAAGTGGGCTGGAGAGCGGTTAGATGCAGATGGATCTTTAGGAGAATACAACATAGATACATAGCGAGGTTAGTAGCGAAGGGTTATGCTCAAAGAGAAAGTATCGACTTCTCAGAGATAGTCACGTCGACAGTATAGCAGGTGTCTAGTAGATCCGTGATTAGCATTGGTTGTCCAATGTGATCTTAAGCTGGAAGGATGAATGCAGAGTCTGCTCTTCTGCAAGGGAAAGTGAAGAGAAGATCTACATGAAGCAACCAGAGCAGTTCGAAGTTAAGGGGGCTGAGAAAAGACTTTGCAGGAGGTCGTGGTTCAACCTATTGCCTAGGCAGTGGTTTGATTCCTTCATGGTGAGTCAGGAATTGATGACATGTAGATCACCAATTATGACATGTCTGAAATCAATGCACTGAAGACTCGGTTAAGTGGGACATTCAGGATGAAGGATCTAAGAGCTGCAAAGATGGTTCTCGACATTGAGACTGAAGGAGGATTAGGCTTTGGTAATCACAGGAGGAATACCTTATGTGTAAGTATTGATCAAGGATGTGATGGGCCAGGTAAAGCCGAAGAACGTTCCCTAAATATCTCTCTTCAAGTTTTCCTCAGGACACGTCCCAAAACAGATGAGAAAAAGCAGAATATCTTATGAGCCTTATTCGAATGCGGTTGGCAGTGTATGCCATGGTCTAGATTAGACCGATTATTTCACAAGCTATCAGTGTTGTAAGCAAACTCCGGTAAGTAATATTGGGTAGTGGTGAGATAGTAAGAAGACTACGTCTTTACTTTTGGAGAAGACAGGGGCAAAGTTGGTTGGGTATGCAGATTCAAATTGGGCAAACATACTCACCAAGATCATTCCTTAAGAGAAGTTCAAGTTCTGTGCAACTTCTCTAGGCTTGGCGATAGCGGAAAAGAAGGATAGAGTATGCACGAAAAGCTATGATGTGATACACAGATAAGAGAAGAGGTCAAGACTCTACATATTTGAAGATTGAAGACATGGTGGAGATTGTTGTCAGAGAAGATATCTTAAATCTTCTAGGTTGCTCGACCGGTCGAGCGGGCCTCTAGGCTAGTCAAGGCCATCTTGACTTGAAGTCCAGCGAGCACAGATTTTTAATGTCTAGGCCGCTTGACCAGTCGAGGAGATGGCTCGACCAATCGAGGGGGTTCCTCAACCAGTTGAGGACTCGGCTCGACCAGTCGATGTTACGCAGATTCGAGTCTGGATCTTGTGCAGACTGCGAAAATCTGAGGCGGTTTCACAAGGGTGCGAAAGTGAAGTTTCCTAAACTATAATTAGGGGTCCCTAAGGCTATTCTAATGTATTAAAAGGCTTCCTAAAGGTATTCTAAAGGGCTCTAGGGTTATTAAAGGGTGTAGCAAGGGTGAGATTCGAGGTTGTTCGAATCAGGTAAGTCCTCTCTTTGTAATTGATGTTTTCATAGTGAAATTCTGTCGCTTTGTGTCGTAGTTTTTTCCGCAACGGTTTTCCACTTTAAATCTGTGTGTTCTCTTGTTTGTGCTTAGTGCCATTGTATTGCTATCCTAGATCTAGATCTGTGTGATTCCGCAGGCCAAAATCCCAACACCTACGTGATGTATTCACATCATCCAACCAATCCATCAAATGTATCGAAAATAAAAGGAGGATTTCCAGTATAACTGCCTAACTTTTAGGCTATTTCGAATAAACTGCCTAACCCTTGCAATGTGGTATAACTGTTAAAAATAATAATAATAAAGCACGCAGGGGAAAATCCATCATTTACACAAGTTAACTGCTCAATGTTAGTTCAGGTCAAAGAGGCGGCTTTTTCTCCATAATTATAAAACTTGGGAGTTTTGTTATAAATATTTTGAAAATATGTGTTTTATTTAGGAATAGCCAAAAAGGTAGGTGGTTATATAAGAAAATCCCAAAATAAAAAATTCAACCCTAAGGTCCAATACTTAGCTCAACCTATCACTAAAGCGGGCCACAACAAAGGAAACAGGCTAGAAAGGAACTACAACCCTTAAATTTTACAGGGGCAAACTTGAGAAGTAAAAAAGCTTGATTTTTCATCTTGCCTGGATGAATGGTCAGAACAGCGTGGATTCTATATACACAACATAGTAGCCACCCACTCTAATCAGCGGCGAAGTTCCCACTCAACGTGTTCCAAGGGCTCTCGCCCATTTGAGTTTTGTTTCAGGCTGATTTTTGGAAAGGTTTCTTGAATTGACACATCTGATGAATAAATTGAACTCCGTGAACATATCATATATCATGGGCCCCACATATGGCTGATATTACCCAAGAGATAATACATGGATAGCATATTGATAGAAAAATGATAATGCAAGTATAGGTAGTGGAAGGGGAAGCAACATAAGTAAAACAAAAGGCCTTGAGTTGAGAGACTAACATGAGGAATTCCCCATATATCCATATTCATAATACCTTTTTACTTCACCTGGAAAATCCTCCAAATTTCAAGATCCTTTATTAGCCACTTATTGAGTGGCTCGGCACTTTTTCATCTCGAAGATAATCGATCATAGACCATATGTAGGAGGTAAGCCGTTGAGAACAAAGTATGGAGATTTACTATTCAAAATGTTGGTTGGCATCCAGTTAATCAAGTAGATTGAATGCAACATTGCTTCCGCCCAGAAAGAACAAGGAACACTCATATCTGTCATAAGGGTGTTGGCAGTTTCAATAATATAACGATTTTTCATTCAGCTACCCCTTTCTATTGTGGAGTATCAGAACAGGTGGTCTGATAAATGATCTCATGACTCTGAAGAAATGTACGAAAATCGGTTGAGAGATATTCCCTCCCTGAGTCAGAGCGGAGATTTTGTACTAGAACCCGAAATTGAGTCTTTACCATAGAGTGAAATATCTTAAATTTTTTAAAAACCTGTGACTTCGAGTGCCAAAAGTAAATCCAGGTGTAACATGTGAAATCATCAATGAATATAACATAGTAACGTAACCCAGAGAGAGACATAATAGGTGAAGGACCCTAGACATCTGTATGAACTAGTTCAAACATAGAAGACAATTTTGTAATACTTAGAGGAAAAGGAATACACTTACTTTTTGAAAGACAACAAGATGAATAAGAATAATTTAAATTTTTTTATTAAGAGAAACGTTCCCTAACATGCCAGAAGAAAATAACTGAAATAACCGATCGGAATGTAGATGACCCAAGCAAAAGTGTCACAGTTTCCATAATTTATTTGCTGAACAAATATCTGATAAAGATGGAGAAAAGAAACAACGAGCCGGAGTGACAGATGGATCAAAGTCCAGCACGTACAAACGACCTTGCCGCCTACCCATCCCAAGTACCTTCCCCGTTGCCAGATCCTTCACAAAACAATAATTGGGAAGAAATATAATTAAGCAGTTATTGGCTGTGAGTTGACCAACTGAAATTAAATTGGAGGAGAGGTTAGGGACATGAAACACATCATGAAGGGTGAACTGGCAATGAGCAAAAGAAGAAAATATCAATGATCCAATGGACCGAATAAGTAGTCTAGTGCCATTCGCAGAAGAAATAGCTTGATTTTCGATGTATGGACAAATATCACGAAGATGGGATACAGCACTAGTCATATGATTGGAAGCACCCGAATCGATGAACCATGTAGAAGATGGGCACATACCTGACATCTCGGCCGCACAAAGGGCCTGAACGATTTGCTGGAGCATTGCAGGAGTCAAAGATGATGAAAGACTTTCAGTAGAAATAGTAGATGGAGAATCACTAACAGACGGTTCGGAAGAAATACTGGTAACAGTAGTAGAAAGAGCACGACCATCACGTCCATGATTGAAAGAAGATGCATAGACACGTGTACGACATTCCTGTATACCATGACCAATCCGTCGACAATAAGCGCACCATTCTTTACATTAAGCAACAAAATGACCCACCTTGTTGCAGCCGCGACAAGTCAAAGGAGTGGAACCACATGTTGGTGTAGTAGTGGACATAGTAAACACCATATCAGATGATCCCGGAGTTGAGGAAGGAAGAGAGAAAACTTTCAGTCATTGTTCCTTAGCCAATAAACCATTAATAACCGAATTCAAGGAAGGAGTAGGGCTACGATTCAAGAGATCAGCCCGACAATGCTCAAATTCTGGACGCAGCTTCATAAGAAATTATCTTACTTGCGTACTCTCACGCATAGATTGGAATATCTTAAAGTCATGAGAAAATGTTGGATCCATCATAACCATCTCTGTCCAAATAGTGACAATTTTGAAGTAAAATGATTGAATACTGTCATCACCATGAGTAAGGTTAACAAGATCCTATTCTAGGCGGTATAACCGGGCCGCATTACTCTGTTGATCAATTGTCTGGAGATGCTCCCACATTGCTTTAGCAGTACGATAAGGTGTAAGACCAATAACAATGGACCGATCGACCGACTCGAGAATCCAAATAATAATCCGTCCATTATTCATGTCCCAATTAACTAATTTATCGGCATCTGTGGAAGTGAGGATAGGAACAAATCCATCAATGAGTCCCCATAAACCACGACCCTTGAGGAAGTTTTGAAAATGGATGGCTCATAGAGAATAGTTCGTACCATCAAAACTACAACGTGGGGCCTTTTTACGTGATGAGTCCTTGTCCATTGATCTAAAGTAATGCAAAGCACGCAAAGAGTTGCAGTAGAAGAAGGTGTTAGATGTACCGTACAACAAGAGATACTCAAGCAATTGCAGTTTCTGGATCTGGCGGAATAACAATAGCAACAAGAGCTCTAGATCTGGAGCAACAGCAACAGGGTTCGGACGAACAGATTTGGAACAGGATGGAACAATAGCAATAACAACAGGGTTCGGACAGCAGATCTGGAGCAACATCATTAGGTTCGAACAACAACAGGGTTTAGACGAACAGATCTGGAGCAACAGCAAATCAGACCTGGAGCAGAGGGGTTGCTGAACGACGCAACAGGGGCGGTCGAACGAGTAAGGATAGTAGCCGGACGCAGCAGGGATGGCCGGACGATGCAGCAGGGGCGGCGGGATAATATAGGGGCGGTCGATGAGCAGGGATAGTGGCTAGACGCAGCAGGGATGGGGGACGATGCAGCAGGGGTGGTAACCGGATGACGCAGGGGTGGTTTCAGATCAGGAAAGCTCTGATACCATGAAACCTGAGAAGAGCTGAAGCTTTTCTGTATTTGAGACAACCCAAAGAGGTTGAATATATAGAAATTGCAGCCATCTATACAAGGAAAATAATAAAATCAGAATCTTTTACCTATGAAAATGAACTATACAAGGTATACTAGCTAAATAAACTATATAAGGTATACTAGTTATACAAGGTATGTGAGCCTGTCTAACACCCATATCACCAACAGTTTGGATCACTGAAAAATGTGTCTCATTAGAGCCAAAACCCAAACAATACTGCACAATCTCTCGACCTAAGCGTTGTAGATGATTATCTTGCCACTATAAATATGTTTATAAAGCATACAACTTCCTAAGGTAATAAGATCATATGAATTTGGTGAAAAGAAATCTAAATCCTTTGTCATATCTCTAATAAAAATCTAAAAGCAATTTTCATTTGTGCTTATTTCTCATTTTTCATTTCTTAGAATATTTATAGTAGATTTTACTTAGATCCAAGCAGTAGTGGATCTGATGAAAAATAAAGCTTTAAGAGCAATTTGCTGTAATACAAAAATTACATAAATTTCTAAGCAAGATTAGGAAATACAACCGGCGGAAGACAATGCAATCATTATCAATCACGTGGACCACTCATGATCGAGCAGCGGTTTCACTAATTTTATTAAATCTCTCCATTAAATAATCACACTTTCGTGCCCTATCGAATCTATGCTGAGAAGGGTGCAATTTTTTTTTCAAGATCCTTTGTTGGCCACTTATGGAGTGGTTCAGCGCTTTTTCATCTCAAAGATAATTGATCATGGACCATATGTAGGAGGTAAGCCGTTGAGAACAAAGTATGGAGATTTACTGTTCAGAACGTTAATTGGCATCCGGTTAATCAAGTAGACTGAATGTAACATTGGTTCCGCCCAGAAAGACCGAGGAACACTCATAGCTGTCATCAGGGTGTTGGCAGTTTCAACAATATGACAATTTTTTCGTTCAGTCATCCTGTTCTGATGTAGAGTATTGAACAGGTGGTTTGATGAATAATCCCATAACTCTGAAGAAATGTACGAAAATTAGTTGAGAGATATTCCCCCCCTGAGTCAGAGCGGAGAGTTTGTACTGGAACCCGAAATTGAGTCTTTACCATAGAGTGAAATATCTTGAATTTTTCAAAAACCTATGACTTCGAGTGCAGAAAGTAAATCCAGGTGTAATGTGTGAAATCATCAATGAATATAACATAGTAACGTAACCCAGAGAGAGACATAATAGGTGAAGGACCTTAGATAATTGTATGAACTAGTTCAAACATAGAAGACGATTTTGTAATACTTAGAGGAAAAGGAATACACTTACTTTTTGAAAGCCAACAAGATGAATAAGAATAATCCAAATATTTTTTTTATTAAGAGAAACGTTCTCTAACATGTCAGAAGAAAATAACTGAATTAACCGATCGGAATGTGGATGACCCAGGCGAAAGTGCCATAGTTTCCATAATTTATTTGCCGAGCAAATATCTGATGAAGATGGAGAAAAGAAACAACGAGCCAGAGTGACAGATGGATCAAAGCCCAGCACGTATAGACGACCATGCCGCCTACCCATCCCAAGTACCTTCCCTATTACCAGATCCTGCACAAAACAATAGTTGGGAAGAAATATGACTAAGCAGTTATTGACTGTAAGTTGACCAAATGAAATTAAATTGGAGAAGAGGTTAGGCACATGAAACACATCATAAAGGGTGAACTGGAGATGAGCAGAAGGAAAGAAAGTCAATAATCCAACAGACTGAATAGGTAGTCTAATGCCATCCGTAGTAGAAATAGCCTGATTTTCGGTGTAGGGACAAATATCACGAAGATGGGATACAACACCAGTCATATGATTGGAAGCACCCGAATCGAAGAACCATATAGAAGATGGGGATATACCTGACATCCCGGCCGCACAAAGGGCCTGAACGATTTACTGGAGAATCGTAGGAGTCAAAGGTGATGAAAGACCTTCAGCAGAAATAGTAGATGGAGAATCACTAACAGACGGTTCAGAAGAAATACTGGCAACAGTAGCAGAAAGAGCACAACCACGTCCATGGCCGAAAGAAGATGCATAGACACGTGTACAGCAGTCCTGAATACCATGACCAGTCCGTCGACAATAAGCTCACCATTCTTTGCATGAGCAACAACATGACCCACATTATTGCAGCCGCGACAAGTTAAAGGAGTGGAACCATATGTTGGTGTAGTGGTGGACACAGCAAGCACCATATCAGATGATCCCGGAGTTGAGGAAGGAAGAGAGAGAACTTTCAATCGTTGTTCCTTAGCCAATAAATCATTAATAACCGAATTCAAGGAAGGAGGAGCGCTACGGTTCAAGAGAGCAGCCCGACAATGCTCAAATTCCAGACGCAACTTCATAAGAAATTGTCTTACTTGCGCACTCTCGCGCATAGATTGGAATATCTTAAAGTCATGAGGAAATGTTAGATCCATCATAGCAATCACTGTCCAAATAGTGACAACTTTGGAGTAAAATGATTGAATATTGTCATCACCCTGAGTAAGGTTAACAAGATCCTGTTCCAGGTGGGTATAACCGGGCCACATTACTCTGTAGATAAATTGTCTGGAGATGCTCCCACATTGCCATAGCAGTGCGATGAGGTGTGAGGTCAATAGCTATGGACTGATCGACCGAATCGAGAATCCAAGTAATAATCCATCCATTATTCATGTCCCAATCAACTAATTTGTCGACATCTGTAGAAGTGGGGATAGGAACAGATCCATCAATGAGTCCCCATAAACCACGACTCTTGAGGAAGTTTTGAAAATGGATGGCCTATAGAAAATAATTGGTACCATCAAAACTACAATGTGGAGCCTCTATACATGATGAGTCCTTGTCCATTGATCTGAAGTAATGTAAAGCACGCAAAGAATTGCAACAGAAGAAGCTGTTAGATGTACCGTATAGCAGGAGATACCCAAGCAATTGTAATTTCTGGATATGGCGGAATAACAACAGCAACAAAGGCTCTAGATCTGGAGCAACAACAACAGGGTTCGGACGAGCAGATCTGGAGCAACAGCAACAAGTTCGAATATCAACAGGGTTCAGACAAGTAGATCTGGAGTAGGGTTCGGACGAGCAGATCTGGAGCAACAGCAGATCTGGAACAGAAGATCTGGAATAGGGTTCGAATGAGCAGATCTGAAGCAAAGGGGTCGTCGAACGACCCAGCAGGGGTGGCCGGACGACGTAGGGGGCGGTCGAACGAGTAAGGATAGTGGCCGGACGCAGCAGGGATGGCTGGACGATGCAACAGGGGCGGCCGGACGATGCAGCAGGGGCGGTCGGACGACATAGGGGCGGTCGATGAGCAGGGATAGTGGCTAGATGCAGCAGGGGTGGTGACCGAATGACGCAGGGGTGGTTTCGGATCAAGAAAGCTCTGATACCATGAAACCTGAGAAGAGCTGAAGCTTTTCTGTATTTAAGACAACCCAAAGAGGTGGAATATATAGAAATTACAGTCATCTATATAAGAAAAATAATAAAATTAGAATCTTCTACCTATGAAAATGAACTATACAAGGTATACTAGCTAAATAAACTATATAAGGTATACTAGTTATACAAGGTATGTGAGCCTGTCTAACACCCATATCACCAACAGTTTGGATCATTGAAAAATGTGTCCCACTAGAGCCAAAACCGAAACAATACTGCACAATCTCTCGGCCCAAGCGTTGTAGATGATTATCTTGCCACTATAAATATGTTTATAAAGCATACAACTTACTAAGGTAATAAGATCATATGAATTTGGTGAAAAGAAATCTAAATCCTTTGTCATATCTCTAATAAAAATCTAAAAGCAATTTCCATTTGTGCTTATTTTCTCATTTTTCATTTCTTAGAATATTTATAGTAGATTTTACTTAGATCCAAGCAGTAGTGGATCTGATGAAAAAAAAAGTTTCAAGAGCAATTTGCTGTAATACAAAAAGCACATAAATTTCTAAGCAAGATTAGGAAATACAACCGGCGGAAGATAATGTAATCATTATCAATCACGTGGACCACTCATGATCGAGCAGCGGTTTCGCTAATTTTATTAAATCTCTCCATTAAATAATCACACTTTCGTGCCCTATCGAATCTATGCTGAGATGGGTGCGATTTATAATTGCGTATGTGGGCCCCACTCCACGGAATATTTTAAGCACTTCTCACGGGAAGATTAAGTGATGTACCTAATCTTTCATTTTAATATAAATGATATGACAAGTTCGCCAAGGTATGTACAATTTAAAAGCTGATTAGAAATGTTTTTGTTGACTTGAAGCTGCCTTACATATGCACCATAATACGTGCAAAGATGACATACACATATGGGATCCAATCGATCCATCAGATGGGCCCCACCATGAAGATGCAGTTCTCAAAAGAACAGGCCAGTTCACTCATCATGTCGGCCACAGTGAATGGAAAAATGGATGGACTAGGGAAAACTTATTTCTTCTGCCCATTCGACTTCTGCACTTTGTCCCACCCAGCGAGAGGACAGACGTTATTTTGCAGGTCAGGTAATCAACAAGTTGGGACCCACCTGATGAACGGCTTGGATGTCTGCCAGTGTGCTAGTGTGGCCCAGATGGGAGCATGTGGATGGGCGGAGCTACACACGCATGTGGGATTAGCAAACCTCAAATAAAGGGACGGTTACATGATTGAGAGGAGTTGCAATCGGACGAAGTTAGAGCTGGCGTTTTGTACACCTCGTTGGCAAGAGGAAGTGGACCTGTAGCTTTAGCTGGGCCACTTTTTTAATGTATGGCCTTTTGAATAGCTCCATCACATAAGCTTTTCTATTCTCTTTAAAACTCCATGAGAAGTTGGACATCATGAGCTATTTGATTCCCACTAAGATCATAGTTCTTATCCGTATAAGGTTCCTCAAGCAAATGAAATACAACTCATTGAATAGTTTCCATTCAAACATCAAAGAGAATTAACTAATCATAGTAACATGACTTGCACCTTTTGAAGTACGGGTTTTGTTAACATCTCCCTTCCAAAGCTTTTAATTTAATTACATGTTGGATGCCCAATCATTAATTTAGACTGTCCATTCAATATTACCATTGAGACCAAGTCATGGTACAAGAATCAAACCGATCACATGATCGTATCCCTATAAATAGGCCAATTTGTTCTAAAATCTCCATTTGGAGCCATAGATGGTGTGGTTATTAGAATTATCTAACCAAAGTGCTACTTTCGAATCATAAGCAATACAAAGTAAGATTTATTGAATAAATGATTTGAGATGATTATTTGACCTATTTATTTCTCCACTCAATGTTCCTTGTCCATTTTTCATGCTAGTAATCGGATACTTAGGATCATCTGATTGGCATGATTTTTGCTCCATGTCTGCGTTGTAATCGTGTGAAAGAATGGGTGGTCCAGATTGATGGTTAGGCATCCCACGTACCACTTACAATGTCCAGATTGATGGTTAGGCATCCTACGTGCCACTTAAAAGCTTTGGGGACATTGTTAGAGGTGGTCCAACCTTATTGTAGGGCAGCAGCCACTTTTTCTACTAATTACATTATCATAGTACAACTTTGTGAGACAATATTTTTGCGAGAAAGAACAGATGACCCTAGTGATGATGTTGGTGTAGATTAGCAGCCCCCTTAATTAAAAGGAAGAAAATGCTATTCTCCTTTGGTAAGATAAAGCAGTCAGTACTCCACATTAGTGATTAAAAATAATTACATCATATTTGAGAGATAAACCCATTTGCATTTTTCTTTTTCTAATTGGGGTGACTTATAAGTCTATACTAAGAATATAATGGAATTGTAGGAAAATGAAATGGTTTTTTTCTTGAGATAGTATGTTTGGATAGCAAAGAAAAGAGTGGATTCCTTAAAAGTAGTTATTAGACATTTCTGCAATTAGTATTCTTTGTCGCAAGAAATAAAATGACCATTGGGTAATGAAAGTAAGATTTTCATAATTTGCTATCCAAATAATAACTTTAAAATTAAAATATATTTCTGAATAACATTAATGGAAATAACAATTGGGTAATGATTAAGTTCTCAATTTCCTTTGGATTTCTATTTGCAACCCAAAAATGCCCTCTTAGATAGAATGATTTCTCTTAACCTCGTATCCCTACTTACATGTTGTTGATCAAGATGTGGATGTAACTGGTCACTAAAACGAGGCTGGCTAGCCATGAGGATGCAAATTACCGTTGGTATTTACGAACAAGTACTGTCTTCTTGTGTATACCTATGCTAGCAAAGGGGCCTACATTTTTTTTAACCGTTGTGCTCCAGTGGTCTAGAGTTTGGAAATCTACAACGATCACTCCCTGGATAATCTAGGCCTCCATATTCAGATCGGACTGTCCTGGCTCCTCCATCTCCTAGTCATTTTTGCTCACAGTCACCGATTCCATAACCTAGTTTGATGACTCCAAATTGTTCTGTGAATGGAATTTCTCCTTGCTTTTTAGAAACCCTAGTTTTAAAGCTCACGTCCCTTGAAATTATGAACAAGGCGATTTCTAAAATCCCACGAGTACAAGGCTTTTTGGTCATTGTAATCTCTCTCTCTCTCTCTCTCTCTCTCTCTCTCTCTCTCTCTCTCTCTCTCTCTCTCTCTTGTGGTGTTGCGTAAGCTGGGCAATGTTAGAGCAACAAGGGTCCGCCAATGAACTACGAGCTCAAACAAGCAGGCTCTCGACTGTCAGCTGGGAAGTAACACTAACATGTTTCTCAACAAGAATTGGAAGTCCTTGTAAACCGTCCATCTTTCTTTTGCCTATCTGGCCTACCTTGTAGTTAAACAGACTTAGCTTTTTGGCTAAATGATCTACAAGGTGGGGCCTACCCGGTGCCAAGATCAGGTTTCTTACGTTTGTACCAGATTTGTATGTGTGGAGGAGCGCATCTAGAACCAGCAAACTCCCCAGTTAGCCTTCCAAAAGATGTTGGCTACTAGGGCATGGTTGGATTTGTGGAAATAAAAATGGAGAAAAGAGATGCTTCCTCAGGAAACACCCTTCCCCAGAAAACACCGTTTCTAAAGAAACTAGTGGGAAGGAAATGTCTTTTCCCCCACTGTTTTTTACTGGGCTTGTTTGGTTAACCATTTAGCAAAAGTAAATGCTAAGTAAATGCCTGTAAATGGGTAATAATTATCTATCTTTTTAAATTCATGTAAGCTGGTTTGACGTGGTTGACCAGTGTACTAAAATGACGAGGAGAAAAACCACACACGCTAAAATTTGTAGAGCACTGTAATGTACGTGTCTGATCCACATCATTCATTAGTTTTATCAGCTCATTTTAGCTCATGAGACTAAAGATGAAGCAAATTCAAAATGCACGTGGACCCCACCACAGGCTATAATGGAAATCGAAATTGGAAACTTTATGAGGGCCACAAAAATTTCAGATCAAGATAATATTTATGTGTTCGGTTCATCGATGACTTTCTGACCTTATGAATTGGTTAGATGACGGATACACATCACCATGTGTCTTGTATCAATTTCAACTTTTAACAGTGGATGTTATTATCCCCTGCTTCCCGTGGCGTGGTCTACTTGAGCATACAATGTGCCTAGGGCCACGCCATGTCAGCCAATCAAATCATCTCCATTGTTTCTCACTAGCTGAGAGAAATTGGATCTTCCATCCCTATTCCAGACAGGAATTCCATGGCGGACTCTATCATTCTCCAGACTCTCGGGATCTCTAATGCCAAATTTCCTCCCGTTGGCAAACTCATCATAGTCAAATGAATACGCCCTCCTCACGGCTGGCCGAAACTGAATGTGGATGGTTCCTCGGGTGCGAACCCAGGGGAGAGTGGTGGAGGGGGAGTATGCAGGGACCACCACGGGGAACTCGTCTTTGCTTTCTACATATACTACGGGCATTCCACGAACATGACTGCTGAGGTTCAGGCCATGTTTGATGGGCTAACGATCTGCTCAAATCTGGGCCTCTCCAACATCATTATTGAAACATATTCAAAAGTTATTGTGAATGCGGCAATCTAGCCTCAGGCCCACAATTCTTGGAAGATCTGGTACCAGTTGGGAGCAATCCAGCAGTTCCATCGGACTCTCAATCTCACGTTCAAACACATCTTCCGAGAGGGGAACTTGGTAGCTGACACCCTGGCGAGGCTAGCCAGCGATGGCTGCCCAAACAGAATTTTTGCTTCCCTTCCAGACCTTCCACAGCTCGTTCGGGGTACTCTTGCTATGGACAGGACTGGCATCGGGGCCATTAGGTGCGCTTGATCGGGGCTTGCCACTACTGGTATGGTGATAGTGGTAACCTTGGTTGGGCCGAGGTGTCTCTTCCTTTTTTTTTTTCTGGTGGTTCTTTTGTGTAGAGCTTGTGGTTATGTGATAGGTGAGATCTGAACCCTTTTTGTTGGGTCCCGCCTGAATGGCTGTACATTCTCGTGATTAATGAAATTTTAGTGGCACGCATCAACTTTCCTTTAAAAAAAAAAAAACAATGTGCCTCATAAATAAGCTAGTAAAAAGGATGGACAGTGTGGATCAGAAACATCCATCATGGTGGAGCCTATTGATTTTACAAAGGCAATACGAAATGATATGGTTTTGAGGCAAAATTACCTTCATATTTTCCCTCCCTCCCATCTAAACATATTGAAAAGTAACCATTATGTTGTTCCATTTCTAAATTTGTTGCTTGGAAAAATGAAAACTTGTATGGAAAAGTTACTGGAATATGGAAGGTGGTACATGTGTTGCTTCAAAGATTTATTGCAGCACTTGTCATTTTATCATATAGGATACATTGAGCACTTACTGGACATTTTCATATGTAAGGTGCCCCCGAAGAAAGAAGATAGACACGTCAAATCGCGCGCTTTGCGAAAGCACATTTAATGAAGATAGAACAATCACAATAAACAAAATAACCAAACAATCAGGTAAGTAATCAGAAAACACAAGATATTTTACGTTGAAAATACTCACAGAAAAAATCAAGGCGCAAAGCGACATAAATCCACTATAATCAAAATATTAGAGTTTACACTACAGACCTTTTCCGATTACCGGCCAAATCAACTCCTCTTGTGATGCACACTTAGAAAAAATTCTAGTGCCTTAAGAAAATTCATTCCCATGCCCTTATAAGTGTTTAGAACCATCTAACCTCGCAAAACTCTCGCATTTAAAGATAAAATGCTCATATTAATAAAACCCTAATAAAAATCGAACTTAAATACCTTAATTTGTGCTAATCTATGTAAATCGTTGATAGGATTGAACCAAATTGACTTACACTTTTTGATCGAACTAAAAACGTACAAATGATCTTCATAGCATTCAAACTGAGAATCCATTCATATTTTTGGTCAAACCAAAACAGACTCCAACCGAACTAAGTCTGAACTTCTTTGCACAAGATTGGTAGAATTTAAGGCATCCTGCACAACATGTGTGCAATACCTAAAGATATACAATGGCACATGTGACACATAATGCACACTAGTACAATAGTACAATAGCACATGTGGTGCACTTGAAGGTGATAGTGGGATATATAGTAGAGGGGCTCTCGGGATGGATGATGACACATGTGGGACACTAGAGATGGTCAATGGAAAATGTATTCATATGTAGAGAACTTCTTAGGGAGATGAGTTGCTCCTCTCCTTCAAGTTCTTAATAACTGCATGTCTTAAATATGGGTAGAGAAAATTATAAGGAGAGAATTTTTCAACAAAATGAGGAAAAATGATTACAAAAGAAAACAACTAAAGCTATCACGCCCTTGGATACTATTCAGTGAATCCAAACAGGCCTAAAAGAAAAAGAAAATCACTAAGATGAAAAAAGTTGGTTCAACTCTCCATCTCTACTTTATAAGATGCCCTCCTAATTTTATTCTCCAAGTAAACTGTGACGGCCGGGGTTGGCTCTGATCCGTTGTGCTGGAGTCCGTTGCTCGGCCTATCCACTTTGGGGTATGGATGGGACCGGTTGTATCAACAGACTATCTGGACGGTCCACCTGGTTTGACACAGTTGATATGGAGAATTTTATAATTAAGGGTGATTCATAAACAAAGAATTCTAAGCAGACCAAATTTATGGGAAAAAAATTAAGCTCCAAAATTGTCCATTCAATCTAATTCGTTAAAGTTTCCAACCCAAAAAATTGGGGCCCATCCAACTAAAGGTTTGGATTATATGGTCATGCACGCACCTGGGCCCATCATGATTAAGGCACCCAACCAACAAATCCTGTAGAGAGTCAATCACAACTATCCAAAAGCAACCATGAAAACTGATTTTCAAGCTGCTTTCCATGATAGAATTATCAATTACTTATATTTTCCAAATCCATCAATCATGTGAGAAAGAGCTTATCTAATATTTAATAACTCTTACTTAAGCTATCCAGTCGTGCAATTCTTTTATAGTTCTTCCTTTTCTTTATTCATTAATATAACCATTTTAAGGGTGGAAAAAGGACCTCCATTGTCTAATGGTAGCTTTATAAAGGAACATCTAAGTGGATTTCCCTGAAATCTAACCTAAAATGACTGAAATTTTATAAAATTTCTCTTTTTTCCTTATCTTACAAGTATGTCAGATATAAGTAGAATTATATTGGATGAAGATCCACATGTTCATTTGTTAAATGAGAATTACATAGGCATCATTTCCTAATAAATAATCTTTTAAAGAAAGTAGTCCTCATCAGAGACCATATCATAATCTATTATTTGACCTTCAAATGGTAATAGTAGAAACCGTTACACTTATTTTTAGATAAGTATGCATGTAAGGAATATTTACCTACAACCTGTTGCATGTTAATTGTTTGTCCTCTTTTCCAGCTCTAGACAGTCGGATGTGATTTCTACAGCAAAAGGTCCATTGGAAAAGTTTCGATCCAAAGTTAGGGTTAGCATGCTTAACAAATCAACAAGCAATAGGTTACAAACCAACAACCTCACTACATGTGCGTTGAGGATTGAAGACCCAATAAGTTGTCCCTAGCTACCACGAGGACCACTCGATCCAAAAACAGTGTGATCCAATTATCAAGTGCGCCACATAATACAAAACAATGCATAGACACTGATATAATTAGAAAAATATGGGTGGTTATTTTATTAATTAAAAATATAGATGCGCGACATGGACAATCAATCTTGTTACATGGTTGTTTTCATCATGAATAATTTTAATCGAGGAAACAAACATAAAAGAAGTTACTTTATAGTAACAACACCCAAGTTAGTGTACAATACTAATTTATATTTGGTTGATTATTTTATTAACGTGATGCTCACTTCTCTCTAAAGGCTTCAAGGAAGTTCTCATCATTGCATGATTGAAATAAATAGTCTTCCCAAGGTTTGGGCATTCCTATTATTAGTTATATAATTGGTTCAAAATCAACAAAGGAAAAGACGTAATATAAAAGTGAGTAGTTCTTATTGAATTCCTACTCACCACTACTACAAGTAGATTCTTTTAAACCCTTTCTTTGATACTTGAAGTGCTTTTATATTATATTACCTTAAAAAATAGCAACACCACATAATAAATAAATAAAAATACATAGCCTCCTTGCATTTTGATTATAAAATTACAGATATGATAGTTAAATTACAAGGATGTGTATTTTTTTTCCGCATGGTTCACCGAAAATCGTGTTAATGAAGGTAGTGAATCATTCTATTGTATGGTGCAACAAGTATGTTGTTAAATTACAAGTATGTACTTGTTCTTTTTAACCGAGGTAGAATTGTATCTTCTTCTTTTTTAAAAAATAAAAAAATACTAAGTAGTTGTCTTGTAGTGGTAATCCTTTGATTTATTCTAAGATGCTGCAGGCATTATCTGGGAAGCGATTATCTGGTGGAGAGAATGTTAATTAGAAGATTAAACTGTAATTCAAGGTCATTAAATGATTGTTCTGAAAACAAAACAGGCACTACCCGCGGACTCCAGCTTAAGATTAAGGAAACTTAATTTCTTTTTTAATGTCCACGACACGCTGTTTCATTTGTCGATGGTGATGTTATCAATGAGATTATTGTAATCTTTGATCAATTTTCTAAAGCGAAAGACGACAAATTAGTGCCAATCCGTCACGGGAAGCTTAGGGGAAGAATCACGAGGAGCGAAGGGCTGAACTAGTCAAAAGAGGCGAAGATAACTATGAATTCTACATCCTGAGTGGTCTTTCCTGACCGAATTATCAAAACCCTAATCCTTGTTTAAGAAACTAATATGTGCACCACTATGTATGGTGCAACAATGTGCCAGTGGGTCAATGAACACGCACGATCGATGTTCCTAATCGAAGACTTTGGTACTAGCTCAGGTGTAATCACTACACTAATCTTGTAAAAGTCCCTTTATGTAGTTACTCGCTTTAATAATTTCCATGCCAGTGAGTAAGTATATATCAAATAATCTACTACCTAATTACCTTCTCTTATTATTGTGTGACTAATGTATAAGAGAAGGGTGTGACATTTCCTCAAAGTTATGATAGTGTCTGTAATGGAGAACTAAGCAAGGTAATTACCACAAGTTCCAGCATTGTAGGGCCCATTCATGATGCGTAGATGGAATCTAAAAATGTGCATCTATTGTGCATCTATTGTGCATCCTCGTGCTCACTGTACACCTGAAAATTTATCCCTACCCAAAACTCAAGTGGGACGAGAACGGATTGGCTACTCCCCCTGCCCCCAGCCCGGTGGCTGATGGTCAGTGCTCTGTGGGCCCACCATGACGTATGTGTTTCATCCATTTTTAAGACCAGTTTAGATCTTGGCCCCAAAAATTAGGGGGATATAAATGTCAGGTGGACCACACCGTAGGAAAACAATAGTGATTGGATATCCACCATTAAAATACTCCTAAGGCCCACTGTACTGTTTATTTGAGATCCAATATGTTGATTAGGTCATTCAGGCCCAGATAAAGGGACAAAACAAAGATAAGCTTGATCCAAAACTTTTATGGCCCCCAAAAGGTTTTTAATGGTCGACCTCATTCAACACTCTTTCCTGTAATGTAGTCCACTTGATATAGCTAATTTTTTGTCTCATATCATAAAATGATCTGGAAAAATAGATGGACGGAATAGATGAAACGAATAAATCATAGTGGGGCCCACAGAGAACCGACCATCAGCCATTGGCTGGTGGCAGGGGGAGTAGCCAATCCGTTTCCAAGTGGGACACACCACAGGGAGGCATTGTTAATCGTGCCTAAGATCTATATATATTACATCTGGAAGTTCCTGTGGTAGGCGGCACCCTCCCCAATATCTCCCATTGATCCCATTTGTGTGGGCCACATGAGTAATATATGAAGATGGACTTTGCTACCTAGACCTAACATGGGGGTTGCATCTAATGGACGGGTTAGATGGCACACTCACATATCATGTGGGCCCTGTAATTACCATTCCTTCGAACGCATCTGATTACCAGACATGGTACTTATTTATTATTAGAGCACTTAAAACTAAGTTGTTATTGAGATTGATAAAAGGAAAGCCGTGGCCATCGATAGAAGATGCTAAAGCCTGCTTCACTGCACTTTTAATATTGAGGGAAGTCTATCTTCGATCCAAAACCATACATATTTCATGTGTGGACTAGTTTCAGACTATTCATCTAGGTCCTGCGATCGAGGGTCCATTACTCAAAATATCAGTGTACCACAATCCTGATACTAACCATCCGAACTATGAGCTACCAGGGGTACTAAAACACAAATGTAAGTCATGGTCCATGTTCCAAGGTAGACAGTCCTAACATCAAACGGTTATGATCTTCCTATTCATGTTATAATAGTTTCAACCATAGGTAATGGGCACTGCTCAAATGTGCAATCTTGGGAAATGTTTGGCAGATCCAAGCGCTTTAACATGTGGGCCGCACCATTTAGAACCTCTGGGTAAAAGACGAGGCCAGTCCGTTGATCTATTAAGCCACAGGTCATTGCAACATCTCCACGGAAAATTAACTGTGGACAGTCCGCTGCTTTCATTTCATTCAAACAAGTGGGACCCAGCTTATGATTTGTGGGCCAAGGCTTCCTAGGCTGCGGGTCCCGTTTGGTTCTCTCACACGTGCTCATAGGAGGCACGTGTGAGGGTCGAACGTCACATAATCTACCCGCGCGAGTGTCCTGGGTAGTGTATAGGGACAGAGGGACAGAGGCGTGAGGTTGACGAGAGAGAGGGAGTGAGTTGATAGTGACGTGTGACATCGACATGTATGATATGGGCTGGTAAATCGTCCAAGGACGGATCGGATCGCCAACGCAGCTGCCAGAAATGACGTTGTCAGGACCTCGTGGAGCCTTGATCAGTAACTGGGCCCTGACCCAAAAGGCCACACGCGCGACGCGCGACTAATGAAAGCGATGGCGTCCTAAAAACTCAGTCCTAAAACTCCGGGGCTTTTCCTAGGGTTCGGACAACCCTCTGCTTTTTCTCCCCCCCAAGCAAAGTTGCTGCCCGCCTGCCCGTCCCACGTGCGCCCCACTCACTCAGATTTCCTGTGCAGCGAGTTATATGATACTCAGGCAGCGTATGACACTTGATACTACGCAGTCGGTCAGAAACCGTACAAATGTTCCGACTAGATTGTAAAGCACATCCTCGTCATCTCACAGTCTCAAGATTAGATTGGTTGAACAATCCTGACCTGTCATTTTCATTTTTAACCGTATCTCCACAAATCACATACCCAAATAGTCAAACGAGTGTAATTATTTAGTTTATGATACATCTGAAAGTGGGAATCATAATTTGGACGGTTTAAATCGACTTGGACGTATGCTTTTTAACCGCCTGTGTATCATCCTTATCACTTCACCCGAGTATCAGTATTTTCTCCTACTTGATAAGCAGGCGCTTAGAAATCATACACGTGGCATGTATTAACTCCTGTTAAGAAACCACTTTTATCAGGTCAGATTTTCAGATTGGTTGAAGATTCATGACATCTGATTTGTGGACACATGTTTGTTGAAACAAATCATCTGGTGTTTTTAATTTTTAACGGTGTAAAAAATCTCTGACAAGTGTATAGTCAGATAATAACATATAGGCCTAATATTCATTTCATGATACATCTAACCTGGATCCATAATTTGGTTCGTTTAACTTGATTTTCTTGATGGCCATACGTGCTATTTCAAAATGCCAGTGTATTATCTACCATCGTCTGCTGGAGTATCAAATTTTTGGTTTCCCGGGCAGATTGACCAATTCCCAATGAAAGTGACTGCTGCCTCGTGGCCGACAGCTATACGGTGCCCGGCATGTGTTTGACTTGGAGACCCAACGTGCTGACCATGGTTTAGAAGCAGTTAACCATGGTTAATCCCGACGGGGTTGGCCAACCTGCGCTTTACGGTGACGGGAAACGGCTCGCACTCCGTTAGGTGGATCGTCCGATCCGTCTTCCTCGGTGTTTCTTGTGAGAGTTAGCAAAGGTGGCAGAGTTCCCAAAAGACAGGTCATCTTTGTCATAAAACGTCCTTCTCTAGCCACCTCTCGGGCACGTTCCTAGGCCCGGTTTGGTGGCCCAACCATGCAACTGGCCCATTTCTTCTTTAGCTGTTTACCTGAAAGGCCCACCTTAAAAGTGGGTCCAGAACTGGTAGCCTACAAATTGAAGGCAGCTAAAAAGAGACCTGCAGTGTGGATTCTCTGGTCGAGAATCTATCCCACCTGTCGACTGACAAGCCTTTCATGTGGGAGATCTGCACCACGAGATTGGTTGGCCCTGCCATGAAGATCACCGTTCTAAACAATCAGGGTAATATATTCACTAGGTGGGCCACACCTGTATGTTGAGTCAGACCGTTCGTGTTCTCTATTGGTTCCACACCTGTCGGCAGGCTTGATTGGTGGGCGCCGTTGATTCTCCATGGTTTAAGACATGGCTTTACCTAATTACATAAATGCCATTCTCATGCTCTTTAACATTGCATGGTTTGATTATTTCTTTCCACTATTTGTGGGCATATTTATCAACTATAGCTAAATATAGCAGAGACATGCACTTGAATGCACACGTTCCACTCACGGTTATCACAGGACGAAAGGACTGGAGAGCTGTGAATTTTTGGTCCTATGTCACATATAGCATAGATACTGGGATAAATATAGCTTGAAAGTGGGAAAAGTGTAGCACTAGTAATGATGTGTCTTTTACTTCTTTCTTCTTCTCCAGTGGAACCTAAAAATGCTACAGGGTGTTTGTTGTTTATAAAATACTAAGAGGTATGTCTGTCACTCTTATAATACATGTTGAGCTATTCTCTCATTGTATACACATGTGATCATGTGTACCAACATGCTACAAGTGTCAGGTCCTCCTTGGAGTAAACAAATGTGGTATATATTCTATCTTCAAATATTTTCGTGTGTTAGCATTTACCACATATATCAAGTTACAGAGGCTATGCCATATGGCACTTTAGGATTTGAAAATTAGGAACCTTCTTTTATGTAAAGGTTAATAGGCACATAGCACATATGATGTTCTCTATCTCTAGGCATGTTCGGAGTGTGAATTACATATGCATTGTAATATAAAAGTGCTATTATTACTTTTTTTTGTTGCGCTTCTGTTTAAGCATGTAAATCGCCAGTTAAATATTGATGTGGTAAGAAATAGGTAAAAGAAGTTATAATGATCACAAGTTTAACATATATTGCATGAGTATTTTATCCAAATACTTTAATGCGTATTTTTCATTTTAATTTATTATTTAGTAATGTAAAAATAATGCCTGTTTGGAATGTGGGATTAGGTGGGATTGGGTGGTATGGAATTGCATTTGGTCCCATGCAAATTCCATCCACATTGAGGCATGCTTTTTATCCACTTTGTTCATCCATATATGCCTTTTACTCATGACATTCAAGTTGAATATGCATACAAGTGACTAACATCATATGTGAATTTTGTTCATTGATTACAATTTCATGGTCTACTAAATGCGGATTTTACTTAATATAATATTTTTCCGGAAGGAAGAGTACTTGATCCGAAACGTAGGATTGGAAGCTCAAAATACCATGGTATTTTCAGACATGCAGTTATTGTGCAATAACAATGTTAATTCCATCTAATGCAATTCCAAACCATTTAATCTTATTGGCCAAATTATAGACCCATTTTACCAAGTCGATTCAAAACTCAGGAATTGTCAGCTAAATTATTATCTTTTCCAATAAATCACAAGTATTAGAATTTGTAAATATTGCACTTTTATAGTATAATATTGATATAATTTTAATTCAAATAAACCCTTAAATAATTGTCTTCTAATCTTTTTCTTCTATCTATACTTCTCTCTTTTGTCTTTTTCTTCCATTTTCATAGATATTAAGACCTCCTTTATAGCCTTACTTGTGTAATTTCTTACAAACATGATCATGCGTTGTTTGGGGGCATGAATGGGTTAATAAGAAAATTGAGAGTGACTCAAAGTTAATAGTAAATGGTATGAGCTCGTATGTGGCGGTAGTTGGAATCCAAGAAGCTTTAATTTTGACACAAGGGAGGACATGAGGTTGAGCACCGTCTTCCTCAAGAGGATAACTATTCCGAATCCACGGAACTTCTCTGGACTCCTCACAGAGACTTCTCGAATCCACGAGGAAAGAAAGCAGGAAATAGAAATAAATTCTAATAAATTCGAATTTGATTAATGAATGAATAAAAACGGGTTCACAACCCTTTAAATAGGGGTACCAAGCAATGGGAAAGAAATCAGAATCAAACTACAACTAAAACTCCTAGAATCCGCGACTTACTATAAATAGTAAATAGGCGATCGTGATGTCTACTAGTGCGCAAGGTTTTCGGCTAAAAATAGTAAGTGTCCTATTTGGCTTCACCAAACTGTTCTCCTAATTATTCTAAGCTCTTTTCATGTTGGGTGCAACTCCTAAAGCCCGACGGATGAAGAGTTATAATCAAACTAAAACTTACTATTTATAATAAAAACAAAATTAAAACAGGGAAATGACCGTCGATCCAAGGTTTTTTCGCAAATTTCGGGCTGCGTAACACAGCGTCGCTAGGTTGGTTGGCTAAAGTAGCTCGTTCTACCCCAAAATCATATATTTTACGTCAGATAACTCATTCCGGATTGCGAGATACGCCCGATCTAAGGTCCGACGGCCCGAATCACTTCTGTCGTCGACTGGGCCTTTTCTGATCCATCTTGGCCATGAAACTGTCCGCGACCCGCTCTACATCAAATTCTTAAATCATAAGCTATCTCAAGTGTTTCGAGAGGGTAATTCAGTGAGGAATGGCCTTACAAATCTTAAGAGTTCACACACAACGAAAGTTTAGCAGGGGTGTTAGTCTTGCTTAGAGAATCTAGGAGCTGCCTCCATAGATAGGCCGGGGATTAGGTCCATTAAATGGAAATGTTAGGTGTTTGGGTTACATTTCAATGATATTCTTGGACTATCTTTTTTTTGAGGAACTATCGAAACAAACTCCCAATCCGAATCACACGATGAGAAACAAACGCAAACAAAACATGCACAGGATCGAACACATGATTTTTCATAGAAAACTCTTACAGAAAAATCACGACACAATGACAAGAAATTTCATTATGAAAATGAATTACAAATTATTAGATGAACTTACAGATATGAAAATCCTTGTTTTCTCCCTTTTCAAACACTAGAATTGATTTAGCCCTACTTGTTCTCTCTTAATCCTGCAATTACACCCATGTATATAGTTTTACACTTGAAATAGAAAACAATCTGCATGATTACTCAAAATTGCATACGTCGTTAATTTAAGCATCGACCAATCATCAATCAAATATGTTTAAAAGTGTCTAGAGACTTTCATAAACTTTTAAGATTTTGTCAATTAGTCGAACCTCCAAGGTCGATCGATCGAACCTATTCAAAATTGTCCAGAGAGCAATCTCTCTAATCCAGAGTTTACTCGATTGATTGAGCAGCTTGTTCAGTCGATTAGACTCCCATATTTTTGTTTCTGCATAAATTGAAGACATCCTAACAGTAACTTTCAATCTACTTTCGTACAATCTTCTTTGAGAGTCATGTAGAAATATAGGATGTGTTGGTGCTTGATTAGGTTTCCTTGCTACTTGTTTCATGTGGACTGTTATTATTATTATTATTATTTAAAAAAGGTGAGAGTACACCATGTAATTCTGTCAATATGCAAAGCCAAACCAAGATGCTCTATCTTTATCTAATTGGCACTTCTTTTCTTTCTATTTTTTTCTAATGAGTCGAAGGTGCTGTGGTTACTTTTTTTTTTTTTTTTTGGTTATTTGGGTCATCCCATCAATTGGTAGGGATTGATTGATGCAGGTAAGATGGTATGCATTCAACACAATGGACCTCACACAGGGAATAATTTTTACATGCAGTGAATAACCATTTACGCTGTCAAATTTTCTATTATCATATTTCTTTCATACTTTCTTTACAGAGATATTGTACGAATATAGAGAGAGATTAACAACCCTATTCTTGGCTATACATAGATATTGTGCAATCAATCAATGAGTTGTACAATCACGAATATAATCTTTCGGATTTTCTCTTAATTGACAACTCATTGATTGATTTGATGACAACTCATTGATTGATTTGACAACTCACGCCAATACTCTCCCTCAAGTGAAAGCATCCAAATCTTCAATGCGCAACTTGCTTAGTGAGTTGTAGAAATCCTTGCTTGATACAGCCTTTGTAAGAATATTCACCAGTTAGTCTTCAGATTTCATGAATGGAAACCGAATTATTTTAGCTTCGAGATTCTCTTTAATAAAGTGTCTGTCAACCTCCACGTGTTTGGTACGATCATGCTGGATCGGATTGTGAGCAATGGCAATAGTTGCCTTATTATCACAAAAGAGGTCCAGCTCGGATGTAAGAGCAAACCCAATTTCAGTTAGAAGTCTTTTGAGCCACAAGAGTTCACAAAGTCCTTTAGCCATTCCACGGAACTCTGCTTCAGCACTTGATGATGCCACCACTTTTTGCTTCTTTCTTCTCCATGTAACAAGATTTCTTTCAACAAACATGAAGTATCCTGAGGTGGATCTTTTGTCTGTGGTATTCCTCTCCCAATCTACGTCTGTATAACCATTAACTCTGAGATGGTTATTTTTCGAAAACATGAGCCCTTTTTCCGAAGAGGATTTTAAGTATCGTAAAATCCGGATCACTGCCTCCATATGATCCTTACTAGGTTGATGCATGAATTGACTTACTACACTCACTGCGTAGGCAATATCTCGACGAGTATAGGAGAGGTAAATAAGTTTACCAACTAATCTCTAGTAGTTTCCTTTGTCCGTTGGCATTTAATTTGGATATTCTCTGAGCTTGTGGTTCTGAATGATTGGAATGTCTGTTGGCTTACAATCCAACATTCCAACCTTACATAGTAAGTCTAATATATATTTTCGCTGAGAAAGAAACATACCTCGCCTTGATCTAGCAACCTCTATTCCCAGGAAATATTTGAGTCTCCTATATTTTTCATCTCAAACTCGGCCGCCAATTATTTTTGAAGCTTCGTGATTTCCTCTTTATCATCCCCTGTGATGATCATATTGAAATTATGGTAAAGGCCACTTTAGTTGAAGTAGAAATATGCCAATATGTCCTTGGGGGGATGGGTGAATAGGATTTTAAAGTTTTTATGGTTTATTTAAAATCTTATTGCACTAATCCTAACAACAAGCTCATATTAGGATTATTCAAAAGTAACTCTACTAGCTTCCAAGCCCGGTAGAGGATCCAATCACAAACTATTTCATAAGTGAACAATAGGCAAACTAGTTTATGATGGATATGACTATGTATGTGTGTGAGGTGTGATCTTAGATATTCAGATATGAAAATATTGATGCAAATCACACAAACTAAAGAATAGCAATCTCAAACACAGTCATTTTTATAGTGGTTCGACTACTTGTCTACTCTACTCCCGGTAACCGCACTCAACCCTTGAGTGTACCGGATTTCACTAAGGAGGTTTCATAGCGGTTCACCTCAAACCTAAGGTTTTAAATCAGGTTCACCTTTAACCTTTACAACCAACACTAAGGCTGACTGTTTATGCTCTCACGAGCAAGGGTCAATACAACGCACCCACTTTTAGGTACACTAGCCAAGGATCTTCCATAAGACTCTGACTGAGGTTTCACACGGTTCACCTCTAACCTAAAGTTTTAAACAGGTTCACCTTCAACCGGATGTTTATGCTCTCCACAGAGCAAGGGTTCACACAACGCACCCACCACATACACTCCCACCGGAGGCCTCCTACGAGGGCTTGCAAAGGTGAGAAACACCTTAGACCCAATCCTACAGAGGAATAATCAAAGGGTCCTCTGGACTCTAGTTACTTACAGATAAGTGGATGAGTCCCATTTAGCTCGTTGATGAAGATCTCCTCCTTTGTTGATGAAGAGTCTTCTACTTCCTTGATCCGCAACTCAAAAGATGTACCAATATATGGCGACGGGTTGGGTCAAGGTTATGATGGAATTATACTCTCTAAATGTTTTTCTATTAAGAAGATAGAGCGATTTCAATCATCTATACATTTAAGGCATCCCAGCTTAATGATTTTCCATTAAGATAGTAGCTGGAGGATCCTTGAATGCGGAAGTTCATTCCCCAATCCACTCTATTGAATATCAATGATGAGGGTAGATTGGAGAATGAATTCCCTTGAGAGAAAGGGCTTTGGGTATATGATCTAAGGTAAACACTCAAAAGCACTCTCTTCTTTCTCTACCAGCAACCATAGACAAGCTCTCTTTATATAGGCAAAAGGTTCCAACGGATATAAAACGATCACATTTATGACAGAGTTCGATATCATCGAGCGGGGTCGATATCATCGAGCGTATACTCTCGATTGCATCGACTAGCCGCTCGATGACACAAACTCAAATGTCATACGCTTTTGAAACCTTTTGTTAGCTGGTCGAGGGAATCGAAACTCTTATCGATGTCATCAGATTTCGAACTCCGATATCATTGATGAGAGGTTCGATTCATCGACACTTGAAAATGAGAGAAACTTGCTATGAAATATTTCAGGTTTACAAGAATGATCAATGGACCTTCGAGATCATCGGAATTTGAATATCGATGATATCGATAGAGTGTCGAGGCATCGATAAATCCAAAGGATTTTCGTTTAAGCTTGCTAGACAGTTTCTGTCCCTATTCGATGTCATCGAAACTGTATCGATATCATCGATATTTGAATATCGATTCTATCGAGTGCCCCTCGATCGCAGATAAACAATCCTGAAATAATTGTTGGAGAACTTAGGCGCCCATGACCGATAACATTGAGAGCCATCCAATATCATCAAGATTTGAACTTTAATGGTATCGAGAACGACTTTGATATATCAATGCACATGTAATTTTCTTAAGTAAAAACAGGGGCGCCGGAGATCTGTCTGTCGATAATATCGAGTCACCTTCAATGAACTCGAGATTCAAATATCGATGATATCGATATGTATATCAATACATCGATAAATCAGTCCAGATGAGTATGTGGTTGATGGACATATTTTGTCCTCATTTCAATGATATCGTTTAAGCATCGAAGACATCTACAGCACAAGTCGATTCTATCGAGAAGTGTATCGATAAAATCGACAAAGCAAGAAAACTTAGAGAATTTTCTAATTTTGAAAAAGTTTTCTCAATTTTAAACCCTATGATGTTCTAGTTTGTTTTAAGGGTTTATATACCTAGTGTTTTGGGACATGAAATGTAAGGCTTGGATTTACCTGAGGCGAGCTTGCACACATCCCGGTTGAGGCAGACACTTGAATTGATCTTCCTATGAGGCTCTGCAGTCTGTCCGACTCAACACTCACGCTAATTGACAAACCAGGGCACTTTCAATCTCCCACTTTGTCAATTACGTGACAAAATACCAAAACACCCTAGAATAGTATCTAGACAAATACATCCTAAATTGTGTGTACGTGCATTTTACATAATTTTACAATTTCTAAAGAACCCATGTACACAACCCAGTGTCTGCTCCCCCTAACTACAAAATCCCCTTTTCTTGATGCAGCTGCTCCCCCTAACACCTGCAACACCATTCAAGCAAATATATAATTTTTCGTTCGGGGTGTTTGAAACGTTCTCCCCCTTTTGTCAGTCATTGACAAAGATATAGCAGTTGATATTGACTAAAGTTTGAAGTATTTGGGAGAAAAGTAAGCAGAGATGTGTAATGATTAAATCAATTTAAGCAGTCATCATTTTCAGAAACTATGGATACATATCAGACCAAGTAGTGCAGTGATATAAGCAGATTGAATAATCATTAAAATCATATGCATTCCATCTCAGAGCATAGATGAACGAGGGAATCTAAACTCATAGTCATGGCAGTAAAACTAGAATTATATCCAGCCAAAAACATAAATATCCAAAAGCATATAGATATACCACCCCAGACAATGGTAAACTTCACGAGCCCCCAACACCGAAGTATATTCTTTACTTCGAGGATATCAATAAAAACTATTCACACTTGGTGGATTAGTAATGCATAACACACATATATATGAGCGAAGAGCATTCAAAAAGACATTTTATGCCCTTCACATTTCAGGGAGACTACAGGTGTGTGATGCATTGGTTATATGTTAGACCATCAAAAACCTTTACTGTGCTGGTAAGGCATCGAGAATTTGTTGAGCAGCATATTGCTGAGTTACCAGCATGGTTTTGATCTCTAATAGACAGGCTTCACAGTCATTCAGCCGCTTCATGATGTAGGATTGTCTCTCACGCAGATCCTGGATAGTATCTTGTTCGGGAACAACCTGAATGTTCTCAACAAAGACGGGGCTATGCACAGGATAGCCTTTGTCTGAGCTTGAATCGATTTTTCCCTTACGAGGCACTTTGGCAATGATATTGCAGATGTCTTCATGATTAAACCAGGCATACAGGTGCGGGAGATCATTAGTAGGAGACAGCCCAAATTGTTGAGATAGCTTGAATATAAGACATGGGAATGGAAGTACAGTGATGGATTCATCTGAGGACACTCGAATTAATTGTTTTAGAACAAGAGTGGGTAGGCAGATGTGAATACCGAGATGAACATCATACAAGACATTTAGCATGTATGGAGAAAGCATATGGCCAGAGACTTCACAGGGATAGACATTTGTGCTGAAAATGCTGTGAAGAATTTTGTATGCAGGATTGAGATATTTAACATAAAGGATATTCTTTGCATTTCTCGGTATAGTAGCACCATCACACAGTGCTCGAGTAAATTTACCCCATACACCAAGACCATTCATATTTCGTTCTGATACAGGTATTTTAGTGACCTCTACCCCAATCAATCGGCTTATTAGTCTCGGAGTGATGTGTTCGGTCTGATTTACAACAGCTACTGAAACATTTGGAGGATTATTTTCAACATTGTAGATTAGACTAAAAAACTGATGCACCAGATTATGCTGAAATCCTCCACCAAAATTCATGATATTCCCCCATCCAATCAATTCTAAGAGGTTGATGATTCCAAAAGGTGTAATGCTCTTCCTCTGAACTGACCTTTCTGGCACAAGGTTCAAGTTGAAAAGTGGAGATAAGCCAGTTGCTTTATTCTTTCCTTTCTTGCTCTTCATTGAGGGTTGTTGTGGAAAAACCAGATTTTTAGACATTTTTGTTTGAAGGGAAGCCTATTCTGAGAATTATGATCTTATTCCAAGATCAACTAGTGAGTCTCTTTTTCCATTTTTTTGTCTTTAATTTTCCAGTAACCGTCGATATCATCGGGCATCATTTTGATGACATCGGGGTTCCTTGTTGATATTTTTAATGAAGATCAGAAGAAAGTTTAACCGTCCCGATGATTCAGCTTCTCGAGAGATCGTCGATGGTATCAATTCTAGGTCGATGCAATCGAACTGTTTACTCGAATTATCGATGGGTGTCTTAAAAGTGAATGTTTTCAGTTTTAAGTATATCTATGTATCAGCAGTATACATACTATAAGTATATCTATGTATCAGTAGTATACACAGCAAAATTTTGTACATTCAATGCACATATCAAAATTATAAACATTTGAATGTTTATAAACAAAAGATTAAGGTGAGGAACCTCAAATATATCATTTAGAGCTCAGCAAAAATTACATCATTTCAGCAAATATCCAGATCTAGATGCATGACCTGGACTTGTTTTTTTATGCTCAGTTTTTTTAGGCATCGGTCCTTTCTTTGCTTCTGATAATGTAGCAGTGGTTGTTTGTGCGATGACCCTTCATTATAGATTTTCCAAATTGGTTTAGGATTTCGCATTCTTGTTTGTTGAATTTGACCACATGCCCATTATCATAGATTTGAGATATGATTAGGAGATTATGTGTCAAACCTTTTATGCAGAAAGCATTCTCATTTTTGAGCAAATTAATCCCTCTTATGATTCCTTGTCCAATTACTTTAGCAGTGGTTCCATCTTCATAGGTGACTATCCCATTATAAAGATTCTTATAGATTGAAAGAAGGGACTTGTCTCCTATGATATGTCTTGAGCAACCTCTGTCTAGGTACCACTTAGTGTTATTGCCTGTTAAGTCATTTGAGTGAGTGGCAAGACAATTTTTATTTTCTTTAATAACCTACTTTGTGACAGGATTCTTACTTATATTTGATTCAACTACTTGATTAGTTTCTATGTTGCTACTGGAAGCATCAAAATTTTCAAGTATTTGTGCTCCATACCCAGTTTTTGCTCTAACTTTCTCATACCCTAAGCCTTTTTGGTTATTTTCAAATTTTCTCATACCTAAAAGTTTTTCTAGCTTCTCACCACTCTGGGAAAACTTGCAGTTTAGTTTGGTAATTTTTTTGGACTCTTCTAGATCAAACAAGAGTGTATGATTTTCATTTTGAATGAGCATATTTTTGTCTTTTAATTGGTCATCCTGTTTGTTTAGTTTTTCGGACTCGGATTTAAGGAAGGAGTTAATTCTCTCAAGTCAATAATTATCTGAGTGATATTGTTGTAAATCATTTATTAGATATGTATTAATTTCTAGAGTTTTATCCAAATCTTTTTACAACAATTCCTTTTTGTTCTCATATATTCCAAGTCTTTTAACCACTTTGATGTTATGGATATAAAGTTGATTGCAAGCATCTTCTAGCTTGTTTTGTTCTTCTTCTTCTTCTTCTTCCTTTTCAGTTTCCTCATTATCTAACGGAAATGATTGAGTGGCTTGTTATTCTTTCTCGTTTTCAGATTCACTGGGAATGATTGGAGTAGTGGAGACCATAAGAATTTTCAAGGATTTCTAGTCTCCATCACTCTCTGAATCACTAGATTCTGAGTTTGACTCTTCTGTATCTTCCCATGTGGCAGCCATCGCCTTCCCCTTAGTTTTTCTATTTGGGCATTCCGTAGATATGTGTCTATACTTCTTACAGGCATAGCATTATGGTTCTTTGGTCTTTCTACCAAATTTGCCTATAGAGGGTTTGTTGTCCACCTTTCTACCTTTGGAGGGACGACCATGATTCTTCTGAAAGAATTTCCTGAATTGTTGTGCCAGCAAAGCCACTTCCTCATCTTCATCATCTTTTTCACTTCCACTGTCATATTTGTTGTTTTCTTTGAAGTTTTTAGGACGGTAGTTTTGGATTTTTGGATTTATTTGAAATGTAGTTCAAAAGTTTGTAGGGAACCTACCAGTTCTTATACTTTCATTTCATCAATATTCCTATACTCTTCAATGGTTGTTACTTTGGAATTAAACCGTTTCAGCAGTGATCTCAGTATTTTCCTACAGAGTTTAGGAACTGGAACTTTTTCTCCCAAACCACCCATGGAGTTGCAAATAATATTCAGCTTAGTGAAAAACTCCATAAAGGTCTCATGCTCCATTCTGAGACTTTCGAACTGTGAAGTCAGGAGTTGAAGTTTAAATCTCTTCGTAATGCTTGTGCCTACATGGGTTATTTCCAATAAATCTCATGCTTCTTTAGATATCCCACACATACTTATTTAATTGAATATATCTTGGGACACGACACAGTAGATGGCGTTCATAGCTTTAGCTTCAGCAGTCTGTTTTTCTTTATTGAACGTCATCCACTTTTCTTTTGGTTTGGATTTTGTGATGGTTGTGCCACTATCAAGTACAACTTGTTCAGATGGTGGCACATATCCACTTTCAACTATATCTCAAACATCATGATCCAAAGATCTCATAAAGTAGTGCATCCTAGCTTTCCAGTATGCATAATTTGATCCGTCAAATACTAAAGGTTTAGTGACCGATGATCCCTCTCCTTTGGTCATATTCCCAACTTCAGTCGAAATCACTCTCTAGGTGGTGAAGCCCCTAAAGAGAGACCCACTCTAATACCAATTGAAATTGCGATAAAGGCCGCTTTAGTTGAAGTAGGAATATACCAATATGTCCTAAAGGGGGTGAATAGGACTTTTAAAGTTTTTATGGTTTATTTAAAATCCTATTACACTAATCCTAACAACAAGCTCATATTAGGATTACTCAAAAGTAACTCTACTAGCTTCCAAGCCCGGTAGAGGATCCAATCACAAACTATTTAATAAGTGAACAATAGGCAAACTAGTTTATGATGGATATGACTATGTATGTGTGTGAGGTGTGATCTCTGATATTCAGATATGAAAATATTGATGCAAATCACACAAATAAAAGAATAACAATCTTAAACACAGTCATTTTTATAGTGATTCGACTGCTTGTCTACTCCACTCCCGGTAACTGCACTCAACCCTTAACTGTACCGGATTTCACTAAGGAGGTTTCACAGCGGTTCACCTCAAACCTAAGGTTTTAAATCAGGTTCACCTTCAACCTTTACAACCTATACTGAGGCTGACTATTTATGCTCTCACGAGTAAAGGTCAACACAACACACCCACTTTTAGGCACACTGGCCAAGGATCTTCCATAAGACCCTAACTGAAGTTTCATACGGTTCACCTCTAACCTAAGGTTTTAAACAGATTCACCTTCAACCGGATGTTTATGCTCTCCACAGAGCAAGGGTCCACACAACGCACCCACCACGTACACTCCCGCCGGAGGCCTCCTATAAGGGCTTGTAAGAGTGAGAAACACTTTAGACCCAATCCTGCAGAGAAATGATCAAAGGGTCCTTTGGACTTTAGTTACTTACAGATAAGTGGATGAGTCTCATTTAGCTCGTTGATGAAGATCTCCTTCTTTGTTAATGAAGAGTCTTCTGCTTCCTTGATCCACAACTCAAAAGATATACCAATATATAGCGACGGGTTGGGTCAAGATTATGATGGAATCCTACTCTCTAAATGTTTTCCTAGTAGGAAGATAAAGAGATTCCAATCATCTATGCATTCAAGGCATCTCAACTTAATGATTTGTCATTAAGGTAGTAACTGGAGGATCCTTGAATGTAGAAGTTCATTCCCTAGTCCACTCTATTGAATATCAATGATGAGGGTGGATTAGAGGATGAACTCCCTTGAGAGAAAGGGCTTTGGGTATATGATCTAAGGTAAAACACTCAAAAGTACTCTCTTCTTTTTCTACTAGCAACAATAAACAAGCTCTCTTTATATAGGCAAAAGGTTCCAATGGATATAAAACGGTCACATTTATGACAGAGTTCGATATCATCAAGCGAAGTCGATATCATCGAGCGTATACTCTTCGATTGCATCGACTAGCCGCTCGATGACACAAACTCAAATGTCATACACTTTTAAAACCTTTTGTTAGCTGGTCGAGGGAATCGAAACTCTCATCGATGTCATCAGATTTTGAACTCCGATATCATCGATGAAATGTTCGATTCATCGACACTTGAAAATGAGAGAGACTTACTATGAAATATTTCAAGTTTACAAGAATGATCGAGGGACCTTCGAGATCATCGAAATTTGAATGTCGATGATATCGATAGAGTATCGAGGCATCGATAAATCCAAAGGATTTTCGTTTAAACTTGCTGGACAGTTTCTGTCCCTGTTCGATGTCATCGAAACCGTATCGATATCATAAATATTTGAATATCGATTCTATCGAGTGCCCCTCGATTGCAAATAAACAATCCTGAAATAATTGCTGGAGAACTTAGGCGCCCATGACCGATATCATCGAGATTTGAACTTTGATGGTATCGAGAATGACTTTGATATATCGATGCACATGTGATTTTCTTAAGTAAAAACAGGGGTGCCAGAGATCTGTCTGTCGATATTATCGAGTCACCTTCGATGGACTCGAGACTCAAATATTAATGATATCCATATGTATATCGATACATCAATACATCAGTCTAGATGAGTATGTGGTTGTTGGATATATTTTGTCCTC
The DNA here is from genome assembly GCF_029962835.1 of Magnolia sinica. Lineage (NCBI taxonomy): Eukaryota > Viridiplantae > Streptophyta > Magnoliopsida > Magnoliales > Magnoliaceae > Magnolia > Magnolia sinica. Next base: position 8,561,663 of record NC_080578.1, on the reverse strand, counting down.
ATTTCGATGATATCGTTTAAGCATTGAGGATATCGACAGCACAAGTCGATTCTATCGAGAAGTGTATCGATAAAATTGACAAAGCAAGAAAACTTAGAGAATTTTCCAATTTTGAAAAAGTTTTCTCAACTTTAAACCCTATGATGTTCTAATTTATTTTAAGGGTTTATATACCTAGTGTTTTGGGACATAAAGTGTGAGGCTTAGATTTACCTGAGGCAAACTTGCACACATCCCGGTTGAGGCAGACGCTTGAATTGATCTTCCTATGAGGCTCTGCAGTCTGTCCGACTCAACACTCAGGCTAATTGACAAACCAGGACACTTTCACATATCATCAACATATACAATTAAAGCTGTTACCTTACCCCGTTGGTGCTTCAGAAATAATGTATGATCTAAATCACTTCGGTGGAAGCCATATTTCTTCATTGCCAAACTGAACCTCCCAAACCCTGCTCGAGGAGATTGTTTTAATGCATATAGTGCTCGCTACAATTTACATACAACTTCAGTTTTTGAAGATGCTGTATAGCCTGGAGGAGTATCCATGTAGACCTTCTCTTTAAAATCACCATAGAGAAATGCCTTCTTTACATCAAACTGGTGCAATGGCCAGTCCAAGTTAGTTGCAAGAGATAATAAGACCCTAACTGTATTTAACTTGGCTACCGGCGAAAAGGTTTCTTGATAATCTACCCCATATGTTTGAGTGTATCCCTTTGCGACTAGCGTTGCCTTGTATCGTTATATAGATTCATCTGCCTTGTATTTAACAGAGAAGACCCATTTGCACCCGACTATTTTTTTCCTTTAGGAAATGGAACCAGGGTCTATTTTTTATTCTTTAGTAGTGCTCCCATTTATTCCTCTATTACCTGTGTCCACTTGGGATCAGTTAAAGCTTCCTGAACTGTAGTGGGAATATGACATGTGAACAACTCATGTGAGAATATCTTAAGAGGTTCAAGTAGCTTTTCGGTGGAAACATACTTGGAAATTGAATACCTCGACTTTCTTTCTTCAATGTCTAGAGAGTATCTGTTTGGTGGCTTGCCACAGTTATTCCTGAAAGGTAAGGTATACCCAGCAGACATATCTATGTTATTCATAAATGAGGGTATAGTGAAATTGCTTACCTCAGGAATATTCTTAGGAGATGAGTCTGCAGGCACTGAGAGATGGGAGGATTTGGGTTCTTCTCCTGATGATGTGAGCTCAGTTGCCGAAGGCCCTCTAGATTCAGATGATGTGTCAGGCCCTGAAGATGTATTTATCGATTCCTCACTAATCATTGGTGTATCATTCCGATCTTTAAGCCAGTCAAAACTTAGCCAATTCAACTCTTCATCTAGTGTCTCCCCCTGAAGAGAAGAAGTGGATGTCGAAGAATGATAGAACGGTTCGGATTCCAGAAAGGTGATATCCATAGTCACATAGGTACGGTTGGTAGTAGGATTATAGCAACAGTAACCTTTTTTATGTATAGCATAGCCCAAGAAGAGGTACCAAAGGGCACATGGGTCAAGTTTGATGCGCTGGTTCTTAGGGAGGTGCACATATGCCGCACACTCAAATATGCGAGGAGGGAGAATTAGGCACGTAGGTAGAGAGACTGAGACTAACAGAGACTGTAATGGGGTCTTGAATTTTAATATTTTGGAAGGAAGACGATTGATTAAATGTACAGCAGTGGTAATAGCATCAGGCCAATGTCGTGTGGGAACATGAGCGCCTAGAAGGAGAGCCTGGGCAGTCTCAAGAATATGCCGATTCTTCCGTTCAGCAACTCCATTTTGTTGAGGAGTCTAAGGATATGAGGTCTCGTGAATAAGACCATTTTGTTGAAAATAGGAATGAAAGTGATGATTAACATATTCATCACCATTGTCAGAGCAGAGAATCCGAATATGAGCGAAAAACTATGTCTGAACCATAACATGAAATGACTGAAAGATACAAAACACTTCATCCTTATGTTTCATCAAATATACTCAGGTCATCCGGGTACAATCATCAACAAATATCACAAACCATCGTACACCAGATATAATAGATAAAGGAAAGGGTCCCCATACATTAGAATGAATTAAAGCAAAAGGTGTATCACTTTTATTCATACTTAATGGATAAATAACACAATGACTTTTAGCTAAAATACAAATATCATAGTGAAATTCAGAAGTCTCCACATTAGAGAATAAATTAGGAAATGAATTTCGTAAATACCCAAATGACAGATGTCCCAAACGACGATGCCACAGCCAAATCTGTCGAGCCTTAGAACCAAGTGTAGAAGACAAGTGATGCGCACGACCCAAACTAAAATCTTTCATATAGTATAATCCCCCCTCTTAGTACCACACCCAATTATCTCCTTGATGAAAATATCCTGAATAAGACAAAAATCGAAAAACGTTAACACTACACAATTTAGATCTGTAGTAACTTGGCTAATAGATAATAGTTTGTGAGATAAAGAGGGAACAAGCAGAGTGTTAGGTAAATAAAGAGAGGGTGATAGGGTTACAAATTCGGCTCCTGTGACAGATGAGGTTACTCCATTAACATTCGCAATGCTGGTGCGCCTTTAAGGTGAGTGATGGGAGAAATCTGTGGGATCAAACATCATATGATCCGTGACCCCAGAGTCGAGGAGCCAATCACTACTGTTCACATCATGACAACAACTAAGCAAGGCATGACAGATGTTACCTAGATCCGCAGGAGAAAAGTCTGATTTAGGTGAAGCAGTGGGCGGGATGAGAGAGAGATAAGGTTCGACTGTTGCCATAGCAGCCTTTCTCACACCTTCAGTCGTACCGTCTTATTTTTTTCTGGCTTGAAGTTCGTAGCACCAATCGGGGTACCCATGCAACTGGAATCAGTTTTCACGTGTATGCTTCGTATTGCCACAATAAGAGCATTTGAGACCATCGGATGAGGTACGGGCTTTAGAGGAATATTTCCCAATATGCTGAGAAGTCGATCCAGACAGTCCAAGCTTTAGGCCTTTCGAAGTAAGCACTGCCCCTGGAGGTGGTTCGTGGTCGCCAGTGTTTATCACCACCTGGCGAAGAGCCTCCCTGAGGACATGGGCATATGCTTGCTCCACGGTGGGAAACGGATGCATCTGCAACACATTGCTACAAATATTGTCCAACCTGTCATCAAGACCATCCAAGAATACATATATCCGATCTTCTTGAAGAAGATTATTATAACGTTCAATATTAGCAGGGCACTCCATCAGATTGGGACATCGAAAATCAATCTCACACCAGAGGCCTTGCAAATCGGTGTAGTATTTTTTCAGGGAGCCACCTGCTTGGCGGAGACGTGAGACGCGCCGCTGGAGATCATAGACTTGAGAGGTATCGCCACCATCAAAATAGGTGGTAGCAACTGAATCCCAAACCATTTTGGTCATGAAAAATCGAATGAAATTGCCAATTAATGCCGGATTCATGGAGTTAATCAGCCATCCTTTGACAATGACGTTGTCAGTACGCCACTTGCAGAAGGATAGATAGGTCGGAGATGGTGGAGGTAACTCACCATTGATGTAGCCCAACTTGTCTTTGTTGGAGATGTACATCTCGATAACTTGGGACCATAAAGTATAATTAGAACCATCCAACTTGATGCCGATCGGGACAACCGCAGGTTCAGAAAGCACAGTTGGGGCCTGAGCTTTGGGCAGGGCCTCAGCCATTTTTGTGGTGAATATTTCAGAGATGAGCATATTATGGTCGATGGAGGAGTCATCGGACTTCGTCGGGGTTTCGGTGTTTCCCATATGTGAAGGTGGCGGCGGAAGAAGGCTATGAACAAGGGTTAGACGTAAACCAAAAGCCAGAAATTGACTGGCTTTGATACCATGTCAAATTTTCTATTATCGTATTTCTTTCATACTTTCTTTACAGAGATATTGTACAAATATATAGGGAGATTAGCAACCCTATTCTTGACTATACATAAATATTGTACAATCAATCAATGAGTTGTACAATCACGAATATAATCTTTCTGATTTTCTCTTAATTGACAACTCATTAATTGATTTGACGACAACTCATTGATTGATTTGACAACTCACGCCAATATTACACATGATCGGACAATTTAACTGTGCCTCTTCTTTTTTAATGGTAAGATTGAAATAAGTTGCGGTTTTTATATGAAAGGACACATCCATTAATACATTCTCACAATTAAGAAAGTCTAACAACGAGCACCGTACTCCACACAGACACATGAGGACTCAGTAAGACTCTGGCCGCACCCTCACCCAAGATGGTGCCACCCTTACCATGGTGCCCACCTTGATGTATCTATTCAGATTTCACTCTGTCCATCTTTTTTTCCATATCATTCTAGTACATGATCCCAAAATTAAACTACATCCAATTATCAGGTGCACCATACTATAGCAAAAAGTGGCCATCGACCACTAATGGGATACATAAGTTTTGGATGGAGCTGATATTTGTTTTTTCCCTTTATTCAGGCTTATGCAACCTTATCAATGGATGATGGAAATAAGGACCATGGAAATATTAAGGTGCGCCCTAATAAGTTTTTAATTGTAGGGTATTTAATCACCACTGTTTCCTAGAGTATATGTGGTCCATCTGAGATTTTGTTCTTCTTGATTTTCATGGATCATGCTCTAAAATAATCTGAAAAAAATGAATGGCCCTAATAGACACAGAATAGATACATCAAGGTGGGCCCTATGGTAACTGCTGCACTGTATTCTGTGAGGCCGGAGACTCACCTACCGCTCGTCCAACATGCCCCACCTCTAACCGCTCCCCTCTTATCAAGGGAAACAGATTGGCTACTCACCCTGCCCCCAGCCAATAGCTGATGGTCGTGCTATGTGGGCCCACCATGATGTATGTGTTTCATCCATGCTGTCGATCTATTTTTCTAGATTATTTATGACATTAGACCAAAAATAAGGTATATCCCAATCTCAAGTGGACCACATTACAGGAAACAGTATTGAATGAACGTAGACCATTACAAAAATTTTGGGGGCATAAAAGTTTTGGATCAAGCTGATCTTTGCTTTTTCCCTTCATCTGGGTCTGTATTACCTAATCAACAGATTGGATTTCAAATAAATAGTACATTGGCCCGGTGAGGATTTTAATGGTGGATATCCAATCACTATTGTTTTCCTGTGTCGTGGTCCATCTGATATTTGCATCCTTTCATTTTTTGGATGAAGCACTAAAATGATCTGTAAAAATGGATCAACGGAATGGATGGTACACATACTTCAGAGTGGGGCCCACAAAGCACTGACCACCAGCAACCGGGCTGGTGGTAGGGAAAGTAGCCTATCCGTTCTCCTTATCAAGGGTAGTTTCATCAATTTCGAAATTTACAGACGGGGTCACTTCTACACAACAGCGGGAAGTAGGGCCTCAATGAAATTCCACCCATCAAAGGATTTGACGTATGAGAGGAGTTTATGGTGAGACACGTGAGCAAGTTATTAAAATCGGGTGACCGGTTCCACTCCTACACGTCCTTGTACAATAATCTTATTCTACAAGCGTCAAACCTATTCAGCAGTTTCGCTCTACCAAGAAAAGTTAGACCTACTTAAATCAGGCCGATCATACCTTCGTGTCAGACATCACGTGAATTTTGTGTTGTTGGTTGTTGTCTTTTATAGTGTGGCCCACCTAATGATTAGATAGGCCAGAGCTATGGAATTTTTATTGTCCCAGTAGAGTTCACTGCATGCCTGACGTGAATTTAAGTTAAGTGGCGTCACCTCCAAGGGCCTGTTTGGCCGGGCGAATCCCATGGGATTAGGAGGGATAAGAGGGATTTTAAGGTAACGATGGTGGTGTCAGTGGATTGGTTTAAGATCCATGTGATTGCTATATCCCGGGATAAGTCCACTGGGTCCGTTCGGCACGCCAGCCTATACCTGGATTTTACCTTCCAATCCGGCCAACCAAAGGATGGGATCAATTTTAAGGTAAAGATGGTGATGTCTATAGGATTGCTTATATCCCGGGACAAGTTCATCGGGCTTGTTTGGCTCATCATGCAAATCCTGGAATATGGCGATCCCATCGCTCTTAATACCGTGGATCCGTCCAGACAAACAGGCCCTAAGTAAACTATGGCATGTTGTTAGGTTAACTAGTTGTTCTGTACCTTTTATCAAATGACAGAATTGGTAGAGGATGGCTCATGACATATATATGTGAAGAGATTAAAGATTGGATTGTTGTATTGTTACATGCCTGTAGACAAACATTGGCAGATGTACCATAATTTTTATAGTTAAAGATCGATGGTAGTGCATGTACCACAATTTTTATAGTTAAAGATTGATAAGGGTAATTCTTAACAATCATGTGTCTACGTTGGTTTGTTGACATTGATCTCCTGCAGGTACAGTTTAACTGCAAAGTTAGGATAGACAGTATTTCACATGTTGCGTATGTACCAAGTGTCTGAAAATCTTAACTATTTGTCAAAAATACAAATATATTTTAGTGAAATTTTATGCTTTTTAGATACCTAAATGTGCTACAACTGAAGTTCAAATCCAGCCATTAGTATGCTTTCATCAGGCACACAAGGAGAAAAATGAATTAAAACATATTTTCAGTGGCACCCAAATGAGAGTGGATTAAGTGCTGCCCTGGCCTCACACAAGACGGTATATCCGCAGCATCAATCCATTTTCCTAGATCATTTTGAAGCACGAGCCCAAAAATGAAGCAAATCCAAATCTCTAATTAACCATATTATAAGAAATTAAAAACATCCTAAGGGCAGTGTAATGTTTATTTTCCAATTTGTTGATAAGATCACGCAGGCTTAGATGAAAAAAATATATATAACAAATAATTAAAAATATAGTTTGATCCAAAACTTTTGCAGTCCATAAGAAAGGTTTTTATGGTCAATCACTACTATTTATCACAATATGATCTACCTGAGATTTGGATGTCTGGTTTTGTTTTTGTTTTGTTTTTCTCTCTTTGTAGGCGCATGCTCCAAAATTATTTTGTAAAATAGATGAAGGGTGTGAAAATACAATGCTTACATCAAGGTGGCCCCACAACACTCTCTTGGGTGAGCGCACCTATTCTACTCGCCATCCAAACATGCCCTTAGGACTAAATCGGATAACATAAATTACTGTGATATAGTGCAGCCCTGCATGGCAGCTCCTGTGGGGCCTGGTTCCCATATCAGATGTCACACGTATGAGAGATCTGTGCCATTCGTTGGGTAGGGTGCACAGTGAACTTGCCATGTACCAAAAATCAATTGCCTACGCTCATCACGCAGCTTTGGATTGTTGGACCATTTGTTTTCTAACCGCTCAGTTTTCACAGTTATGTTGGAACGGCTAACAATGTGTTTGGTTCATTGCATTTCACAGTTTATCTACCCAATGAATGGTCCAATCTCTGACACTCCTGTCGTAGGACAGATGATCCCATGGTAATTTAGCCCCTCACGTGAGGAGGCCTCATTGAATCACGATTCTATTATAAAAACTAGGAGAATGGCACGTGCAATCCATTTAGAGAGAGGAACGAACAGAGTAGAGAAATTATATATGGCCTAATACCCAAGGTGGCCGTTGGCCGTGTTATCTACGGTAAGAGATCTGCAAATTACAAAGAAGAGCTACACATACAAAGTTTGGATACGTGTGCACGACTGGGTACGTTCATCAGGCGAGCCTTCGCTGCTTGTGCCCTGAAAATAAATAATAATAATAATAAAAATTAAACACGTGGAACACCTGTAAGGTAAGCCAACTCTCTCTCTCTCTCTCTCTCTCTCTCTCTCTCTCTCTCTCTCTCTCTCTCAATCCAAGCACTCGACTCAGCCAAGTCCATTCGCACCAAACACTCAGGCTCAGTCGAGTCCATTCACCGAAGAGGACGATTCAGTCAAGACTCGGTGCTTCGATTAAAAAAATAGACGTTGAGTGCATGGGTATGAATAAAAGCATCATTTCTGCGAAACATAGCACCCGCGAGTCATAATGATATACTTGTTCAACTGTAATATTTTTTAATAAAAAGTTAAAAACCAATGATCTAGCTAGTGATTAACTTGATTCAAGTCACACTGAGTCAATTAAGTTGGTGAGCTGACTCAATGAGTTTTTCCGAGCCAAGTCTCACACCTTAACAAGTTTTTTAGTTTACTCACAATCCCGTTGAGTTGAGTTGACTAGGCAAAGTGTCAAATCAAATCACCAAGTTTTAGAACCGTAAAAGTTTGAACTCCTAAAGTTAGTAATATATTCGGAGTGTGGCCCACATTATGCATGAATACTCCGGAACTCAACTCAATATTCAACTGGATTAGGCCAACCTGAAGACTTGATACAACTCAACTCAATATTTAATAATTGAAAAAATCATTTATTTTAAGAATAGAATTTCATCAATTATGAGTATTTTATTATTTATTTATTTTAATTCTCAATTTCTTCCAAATGTGGTACTTGGTAAGTTAGTAATGTTTTTTTTTTCCCTATAAAAAAATGATTTGATATATATATATATATAAACAATGATTCAACAAGATTCTTAGTTCTACTCGGCTAAAAATCTGATTGAGTTGTGTTGACTCAGCTGAGTTTCGAGTCAAGGCACCGAGTTTTAGGACTATTTGTGAAGGGGCCATGTATTTTAGTTCAAACATTTCACTCTGTGGCACGGTTGATGAAGGGAATTAATAAATATTTTACACGTGTGTCACGTTGGTGGTTGTAGTGAGGAGCTCGTGCTAGGCACCTGGAGAATCTCACCTGCAAATAGCATTCCTTAAACAATTGTAAAATGCTATGAATAGTGAGCTGATGAGGGTCCACCTCTTTTTAATTTCTAGTTAGTTTTCTGAATTTTTAAAACTTCGATAGGTTTGGTGTGGCAAACGTGCGTGGCCTTCCTTATGGGGTGGGCCCATTTCGTTCGAACTCGTGACGCTTGTTTTTCGACAGTCAACACCAACCCAGCAAACCCTTTTTGAATCATCACTAGTTAATCACGTCTCCCCAATTGGATAGATCTTGCGGAAGGTTTGTGGGGCCCACCATTTTCCGTGACAAATCCACTCCATCCATCAGTTTGGCAAGATCACATTAGGACATGAGCTCAAAACTAAGGAAGATCCAAAATTCAAGTGGGCCACACGGAAACAGTAGGGATGGAAACACCCACCAATGACACCTTCTCGGGAGACCATGGTGATGTTTCATATTCCATCCAAACCGTTCATAACGTTATTCCTGCTGAGATGAAGTGAAATTATTAGCCTGATCCAAAACTTCTCAATCCACACTATTTCCTGTCGTGGGCCCCACTTAAGTTTTAAATTTGCCTTGTTATTGGTATATTGCCTTAACATGATCCAGCTAAAGTAATGGACGGAGTGGATGTCACACGAACATCACGGTAGGCCCCACATAGCTTCCACCTAAGGGGGCACACGCAAATCATGTTATTTTCACTTCTGAAAAATGAGGCTAATGCAGACCATTGGTCTGTTGCGTACCGCGTGATGGATAAAAATATCAAAGATAGGACGATGTCAACCTTTTGATTTGTGGCGTACAGATATATATATTGTATAAATAAAAACAATACAGCAACCGTGCATATTGGTCGCTGGAATGTTCTGATTGGAAGAGTGGAAGATGGGACATAACAGCCAACCGTCTTGATTAACGGACCATGGACCCACTTATAACAAACATGCCTACGTACGATTTAATTCCGCTTGTCTTAATTTTTTAGGATGGAACTGAATCCTCTGCAACACTTGTTTTACCCCTAGTAAAATCCACTCCGTCTGTTAGGTTTTATCCACGAAGTTGGATACAAAGATCAAATGTCAGCTAGATCCACGGCACAGATTGGATAAACCAGTTCGAACAATAGGAATGGGATGCCAATCATAGGTCTATGTCTGTGGCCACCATGATGTTTATCCTTCATCAAACCCGTTAATCATGTTCAAATATTCAGGAGGAATAAAAAATACAAAAATCAGCTATATATAAAACTCATATGGGCCACATCGTGTGAAACTTAATGGTTTTGGAAGAAACATTACTGTTCCCGGTGGTGTCGCCTGTATGACTTTTTAATCAGGCTTATATTATGTATGTACGGTGAAAAGGGTAGTTCTTACCTATTGGAGAGAATAGATTTTACAAATGCAACACAGTGGACCTCACAGAGCTTGTAGTGTTGTATATTATTAGTGTCTGTTACCATGTCGGTTCATCTGGATGTCCCTGTAGAATAAACATATTTTACAAGATTGCGTTGTGGGACATACCGTGCCGTGTGCATGGCATACCTAACCATCAAGATTGGGTTGTGGGACCGAACGTGCCGTGTACAATCATGTCAGCCACCAAAACATGTGAATTTAGACGTTTTTAAGTGGTTGTATATTGTTTTGTATGGTGTGGCCCACCTGACGATTGGTTAGGCCCGACTTTTTGGGAAGAGCATCATCATGATGGGCTCTGATAATTCACCGGTTGGATGGTGCATACGTATCAAGGTGCCCCCACATAGGCAGTAGTGCATAAGTAGATGAATAGCTTTCACAACAGGTGAAAAACCATTTTCATGCAGATGAATAACTTGGAGAATAATCCCCTTCTACAGGGAATTGTAGAGAAACCCTCCCGACAATGGATTTTATATCGGTGAAAATAACCGGTGAAATAGGGCCAAGAGGTGGATAGTTCGCCCCAACTCCAACCCAACTGGGGTCCACCATGAGTGATGTAAAAATTACAATGAACCCACGAACTAGTGGGCCCCACCGTCAGATGGTTATGCCCAAGGGCTTTTCTTTTCCAATTTCAGTTGTCCATTTCAGCCTGCTGTGAGATAGGCCGTACGATCGACCGGTTGGTGCGGTTTTGGCACACGACCCGTCCATTTTTGGTGGTCCACCGGCATAAAGATCACTAGGGCAGCGTCCGTGTAGCGTGAAAAGCCGGAATATGGTCGAGCCATCTCTCCACAGTACTCATGGCAGGGTGTTACATTCATCCGGGCCGTCCGTCTAGCGGGACCTATCATGAACGATCTATTTTTCATGATACACGGTCATATTTTTCGGGTACCAGGATTTTGTGGGCCCACATCACTGTGCATCCGATCCATACTGTCCATTTCATGTACCCCTCGATGTTAGGTTGTGGGACCAAAAATCCACTCGAATGGAAACTCTGTTGGGCCACACCACGTGGAGAAGTTGTGATGAGACAACTAAGCAACAAAACATTCTCCACTATCTTTGGGTCCCACCTTGTTGTGTATATGTCATCTAATCCATTCATCAGATGCGCCCACCTAGGACGAAGGCACATACAAAAAATCAAGCAATTACAAAACTCATGTGGGCTATACTTTGTGAATTTAGAGGTCATATGCTGGGCCCCACCATGATGTATGTGTTTCATCCTTGCCATTCATCCATTTTTACAAATCATTTTAGGGCTGTATCCAAAAAAATGAGAGGTATATAAATCGTAGACCACAATATAGGAAAACAATAGTGATTGGATATTCACCATTAAAATCCTCCCAAGGCCCACTGTATTGTTTATTTGACATCCAATCCGTCGATTAGGTCATAAAGACCGAGATGAAGTGAGAAAACAAAGATCAGCTTGATCCAAAACTTTTATATTCCCCAAAACATTTTTAATGGTCGACACTCATTCAACATTGTATCCTGTAATTTGGGCTACTTGAGATTGGATTATACCTCATTTTTTTTATCTCACAACCTAAAATGATATAGAAACATAGTTGGACGGCATGGATGAAACACATAGAGCACTGTGGGGCCCACAGAGCACCCACCACCAGCCATTGGTGGGTGTCAAGGGAGTAGCCAATCCGTTTCCCATGTGAGTAGGGTTGTACATCGAGCCGAGTTGAGTCAAGGTGGGCCAAGCTTGGCTTGACTCGTCCATGCTATACTTGAGTTTGAGCTCGCCCTCGAGCTCAACATTGAAACTTAGCTTGTTTACCAAAGCTTTCGAGTCGAGTCGAATTGAGTTTACCTCAGTAGGGTAAGGGAAAGTAAAAGAAGGAATGGGGACAGGTGATATGGTTTTTTAATAAAAACTTTTAAGTTTTAACGTTTTTCTTTTAAAAAAAAAAACTAATATATATATATTACATTTAATATTAATATAATATATATTATTAAAATATATTACTCTAGCTCGAGCTCAAGCTTCGAGTCGAGTTGAGTTGAAATACATAATGGTCGAACTTGGCTTAAACTCAACTCAAGCTTTAGTAAACAAGCTTGACTCGCCTTGAGTCAGCCTTTTAAGCCGAGTCAAACCGAGCTGAGTCGAGCCGAGTCAAGCGTGCTTTTCGAGCTAGCTTGACTCGTGCATAGCCCTACATGTGAGCGCACCTCTTTTTAAAAACCAACACCGACTTGGTAAGAAGGATTACGGAGTCGTGATGAGCTCACAGTGAATGTGTGGTGCAAAAAAATAAATAAAATAGATGAGACAATTACAACCGTTGGATCAGTGGCCCATGAGTAATTAGTCCGAAAGAAGACAACAATTATCGTAATTGTAAACCGAGATGAGCTGAAAGCTTTTCTGTATTTGATACGACCCAAAGCAGTTGAATACATAGAGATTACAGCCATATATATAAGAAAAATAATAAAATCAGAATCTTTTACTTATGGAAAGGAACCATATAAGGTCTATAGTTATACAAGGTATGTGAGTTTATCTAACAATAATAACATCATGGATGGAATGAATAGAATCAACAAATACAGAATTTTTTCTTGGAGCCATGCTCCATCCATGGATCATACAAAACTACTGCATCACAGAAATATGGGCCCACTTGCCCAAAATATACACATTAGTACACTATTCACATTTGATTTCAGAAATGTGGGCCTATATAATCCCACGTCTGACAATCCAAATTATTAGGCTAGCTTTTAGGTCCACTGATCAGATGAAAGCGGATTGGATGGTGTACCACACACCAGCAATATAGCTGGTGTGGGTACGTGTCGTTCGAAGACGAGCGCTGACGCTCCTCGAGCTCCGACTTGTACGAACAGTTCAAAGGAGATCAAAGTTAAATGGCCCCCAAAATGATGTATTTATTATATCCACACCGTTCATCCATTTTTCAAGATAATATTAGAGCATTATTGGAAAAATAAATCATATCCAAAGCTCAACTGGACGACACCACAAATAGCAGCGGGGATAATGATTTTCACCGTTAAAATATTCATAGGGCCTCGTAACGTTTATTTTCCATCCAATCTGTTCATAAGATCACAAATATATAGATGAAGAAGAAAAAAAATATCATATTGATACAAAACTTATGTGACCCCGGAAGGGTTTCAATGCTAGACGTTCAATCCCCCACTGCTTTTTGCACTGTGGTCCACTTGATCTTTAAATCTGTCTTATTTTTCGGTTGAAACCTTAATATGAGCTTGCCAAATGGATGGACGGTTTGGATATATCACATACCTGATGATGGAACCCACGGAACTTGCTGACGTCAATACATAAGCTAGACTGGCGTGTGGTACACCAGCCAATCCGCTTCCTGATCAGACGGATAAGATGAGAGTCTGCCAGCTTTGTCCGTATTGTTGATTCCCTCCAGAAAAGACCAAGTTGACTTAATAAATAATTGAATAGAAAATAAAAAGAAAAAGAAAATAGTATGCCAGCATGTACAAGATCCAGGCCACACATCTACGGCCCATAATTTCAGCCGTCTAGATCACCAGACCAGCGGCCCCACCTTCACCTACTGAAGGCTCAGGTATACTTTCCACATCCTCGGTCGAGGATCAAATAATTCCTAGGTGACAAATATCGCCACGGTTTTGAAAATTTCTCCATATTTTCGAGAAATTTTGATCAAACGATACTGTCGTGATATTTTCAAAATCTCGGTAGTTTTTATTCTTCCGTATTTTATCGTGAACTTATCACGAATGTATAAAAAATTTGTTTAGCCGTTAAAATAAATCATTTTATACCTACATTTTGAAAATTTTAACATCATTATTAATTTGTAATTGATATTTTTAGATATTTCATTTTCACGAGACTTTCCCGAGATTTTTCACTGCGATCCCAACAATACAGTGGCCTGCTCCGGCAAAATCCATGTGATTTTGCATTCGAGCATTTGAGCTCTGGCTCAGTAAAACTCGACTTTAGTTGACCAGTTCAGCTTTGTCTTTCTCATCCCAATTGTTGCAATCGTGAATGTCAGATTTTCTTCTATTCATTCGGGAAAGTGCATTCGTAAATGTCAGATTTTCTTTTATTCATTCGAGAAAGTGCATATGTAACACCCGTAATTTTTCTTTAATGGTGGATATTTGATCCCACTGTTCCCTATGATGTGGCTCACTTAAGCATTGGATTGCCCTCATTTTTGGGCCCTCGCCTTAACTTGACCCGACAAGACTGATGAACAGTGTGGATTTGTCACATCATTCCTGTATTCTCTAAAAAAAAAGCTTCTTTTGCAGTGACGTGCAATAGTATGTCACCTCTCCCCGCTCCCTATTGGACTCTCTCTCTTCCTTCTCCTTCGGCAAAACTGGTGGGTCGTACACCCACCTCGATTCAAACTGCTTGCTTCTTTCTCCATCATTCTCACATTACAACATCCAGGCTATTCAAAATTCATTGAGATTATCCTCAACACCATAAAATACTCCAAGAAAATCATGTTGATAGCTTGTGATGTGTGAAACTTTTAAACCAAGAACCCACTGGCAAAAATCCACTGGACCTCCATTGCCATGCACTTACAAGCTTTCATACACTAATCTACATCGTCCATCAACCTCGGAATGAAGAAAAACTCACTGGTTGCAAATTCGTTATTGACGACCCTTGTCTTCTTTACGACACCAAAAATCAGTCATTCCATCAACAAGAGAAAAAGGATCGAGAGAGTAACATTGAGAGAGATCAGAGAATAGAAAAAAAGAGTTATAAAAAGGAAGAAAAGAGAAAGATAAAAGGAAGAAAGAGAAACATGCAATTTCATCGAATTAACTCAGCGAGTCAACCCGATGACCCGCTGGTCCGATCATCCTAGCTGATTCTAGATTCCGACTTCGAGCCATTTATCAGCTAAGTTTCTATCTCTATCTTTTGATTTTATATGTTAGAGTAGCCTTGATTTGAATCGACTCACCGAGTCAACTCGGTGATTTAATGTGTTATATTTTTTATATTTTAAATATTAGATAATTAGAAACTCTAGTGTATGTCTTAATAAATCAGCATGTATGATTTGTATAGGGACGCAATCGTTTTACGTTGAAAACATTTACCGAGTGATATAAGTTTAAATGCGTCAAATTGAGTTCATGAGATATCAACTCAAACCATCCACATGTAGAATCCATCATCACATCAAATCTATCACTCTAATAGCTGGTAGGTGATCTTCCCTGTTGAAAATTTTAGGTTAATATATAGATTGATTTGATTATTTGTTATGTGTTCAATTTATTTGATTATTATCATTAGTTGCAGATTATTTTATTTGATTCTTAATTGCATAGTATAAATGTAATTTATTTGAGTTATTAATTGATTTCAATTAATTATCGTTATGTGCTCAAATTGCAATTAATTCCTTATTATTACATGATGAATAATGTATTTGAATTTATGGGTGCTCTGCCCTAAAAGGATCATTATATTTTTATGGGGTGCTCTGCCCAGGGTCATTCCCGAAAAGATCGGCATGGTACGGGTGCTCTGCCCAGGGTCATTTCCGAAAGGATCAGCACGGGTGCTCTACCCTGGGCAATTCCTTAAAACGATCAACACATATGGGCACTCTGCCCTGGGTATTTACCCTAAAAGTTTATTCACCTAGTGCTTAGCCGAGGGTCATTCCCTAAAAGGATCAATACACACGGGTGTTCTGTCCTGTATTGAACTAAAAATGATTTTAGATTACTGCATTGTCTTATTTTGTTGTTATGAAAAAAATAAATTATTATTGTTGTAATGTGAAATAACGATTCAATACTCGTAATTAATCATATTTATATTATTGAGTTTTATTTGTGTTAACGTAGAATTTTCAATTTTGAGAAGGATGTGACCCTACGATCTGTCGCGTTTACACCTGTATAGATTATTTTGCAGGGTTTATATATGAAGAATCAGTTGGGCAAGATTGAAAACTTTTTCCCTTATTTATTTAGAAGTTAATTAAAGATCAATATATGTTGTTATTAATTATTTTTGAATGTTAATGTAACTAAATATTCAATGATTGATTTGTGGATGTTATTTAATGATAATTATTTTGACCCATCTTATTTGCTCTGATTGCCTTGAAAATGCATGAAAATAATGTGCGTTGCGATGTATATTTTGTTTAAGTATAACTCACAGTCTTCGAATTCAGGTTCGGGCCTGGCCAACTCGAGTACCGAATTTCGGGGCGTGACAGCATACTTTTGGAGTATAACGGTGGGGATTTAACGTTAACGGTTGAAAACTTTTTAGAGGCTATAAATGTTTTTTTTATTAAGCTGATATTTGTGGCTTCTCTTTATCTACATCTGTGTGAACTTATCAACAAGTTGGATGGTAAATAAACATTATAGTGGGCCTTAAGAAGTTTTTTAATGGTAGATGTTCAATCTATACAATTTTTGTATCCTATGATGTGGTTTACCTATGATTTGGATTTGCCTCATTTTTAGGCTCGTGCTCTAAAATAAGATTGCAAAATGGATGGACAACATGGATACAACATATACATCATCATGTAGCCAACTAGCTGGCCGGTGTTGGGCCAGTAGCTAAACCTCGTCCATGATACGCTGCATCAGGCAATTGGCCAAATTATGAAACATGGCTGCTGGACCATTAAACATGAGGAGGCTTTTATACTCTGTCAGAGGGTGATGGATGATACGCACGTACTTAGAAATTGCATACATGGCATGTAAGTACATCAAATTAAATTATCCAATTATGATTCCGAGTTTAGATGTGTCATGAACCAAAAGTTCGCTATTATGATTACTTGACTACCAGATTAGACGGTTAAAATTGAAAGTACCAATAATCCACCAAATGTCCACGGATAAAGGTTAGGATTATTCAACTAATCTGATTTCAAGACTGTGAACTAGAGATAGTGGATTCATCAGTTTAGTCCGTTTAACTTAGGTAATGTACATCACGTGTAAAATTTCTGAGTGGTTGCGTATTGAGCATCATATGCAGCCGGAGTATAAAATAAGTCGTGGGGGGTTGTGCGACGTATGGGTGTACACGAACCGAGCTAGCTCGGTTAGCTCACTCAACTTGTCTTGAAAAAGCTTCATTTGACTCGATTCGAAGCTGAGTTCAAGCTAAGTCGAGCTGATTTTTTGAGCTTGAAAATGAGTTTGAGCTGAATCCGAGCAGGCCCAGCTTGACTCAACTCGGATCGAATCTAACTCGAATTGAACTTGGATTGAGCCAGTTCGGTGACTTGGTTACTTTGCCATTGATGTTGCTCATTAAGTGTTTGATAAAATGACTCAACGAAGCATGGCGGGTGGCAAGGAAGGCATATGCAGATTTTTCTTGATTTTTATATTGCTTAGAAGGTGTTTGATAAATTACCTATAAAACTATTACATTTGTTTCATATACAGAGGAATTTTGAAGGTGCAGTGTGAACTCGCCTGAGCTGCTGAACGAACCAAGCCGAGGTTGACAGTTAGGCTCGAGGACCAAGCCGAGCAAAGCATAGCTGAGGCTATCCAGTGGCTGAGCCGAGTCAAGCTGAGGCTACTCGCTTCAACTGGCGATACACCCCTAGCGTGACGATAGCGCACCAAGCCTCGATGCACACAGATCTCCCACCTTCCAACAACGGTGGGTGTGGAATCTCAGCATGCATTTCAAAATGTTCTTTTGAAAATACATTTTGGAATGCCTATGGATTCATGCTAGTAATGACAGCATGTATGCACCAAATCTAAGTCAATCAACGATCCAGGCCATATATCTGTGGGCCCAAACATGGATCGCTTTCAGATGGCAATCCTACCCATCGCCATGCATGCCTGTAAAGTGAACAAATGGACGGATGGGAGCATTCCATTTTCACGTGGTAGCCGAGGAAATGCGTGTTGGACCTAGTGGGTGGTCTGGATCTATCACTGAACTGTCAAGTGTAGGTGAACCTCATGGTGCTCTCAATCGTAGGACTTATCAATTCTCAATCGTAATTATTATTTAAATTAAATTCAATTAATTAAATCATTTAATGACTTACTATGTAATGTCATTGTGCGTATGTGGCGGCTAGGGTAGCTATCATGTGGGGGCCACGGGATAAGATCATCCAATGATCTGAACCGTCAATGATTTAGGTACAGCCATAAAT
Organism: Magnolia sinica; assembly: GCF_029962835.1. Taxonomy (NCBI): domain Eukaryota; kingdom Viridiplantae; phylum Streptophyta; class Magnoliopsida; order Magnoliales; family Magnoliaceae; genus Magnolia; species Magnolia sinica. The sequence goes on along the minus strand of NC_080578.1, from coordinate 8,543,169 downwards.
AAGCTATGGTCCTATAATCGAGCTTCAGTTATGATCCTGACCTTTGGTTTTTTTGGAGCTGAAATTAAGCGGTTGAAAATTTTCTCTTCGATGTTCTAACTGCTAATTTCACCGACACAAAGTGATAGTCAGAATCATTGTGGTCGGTCCACTTGACAAGTGGGCCACAGTTTAAGGAACAAACGTACGTGAACGATGGAGGTTTTCTAACCCATCCGTCCTTCTCTTTCTATCACGGCCCACTGATGAGTGGACCCGCTTTATTTCCAGGAGAAAAATCTATCCGATTAGACCCGCGTAAAGAACAGCTTGGATATTGCACCTGTCTGCCATTCTAGCCGCGCCTAGATGATGTGCCTTCAACGCGCGTGTTCTCAACAAACCTCATATAACGCAGACGCGGTTTGGCTAGTGACGCTGGCTGCGGCTAGTGGTCGGTGCTGTGTTGACCCCGCCATGATGTATGTATTTTATCCACGCCGTCCATTCATTTTGAAATATAATTTTAGTGCTTAATTACAAAAATGAGCTAGATATAAATCACAGGTGGACCACACCATGGAAAAAAAATTAGCCCCAAGAAGTTTTTAATGGTAGGCGTTCAATCAACACTGTGCGGTCCACTTGAGCCTTGAATAAACCTCATTTTTGGGCTCATATCATAAAATGACCTGAAAAGAATGGGTGGACGGCATGGATGAAACACACACATCATGGTGTGGCCCACAGAGCACTGACCATTAGCCATTGGCTAGTTGCAGGGGGGCTGTATCGTCACCCACTGTGGCCCACATGGCGAGATGGTCGGATGATTTGTACCGTCCATTTTCTCGTTACCACGATGAATAATCCTCTAAAAAAAAAGGAATCCAATAACCAGGCTTCAGTGATTATCCTAACCTTTGATTTTTAAAGCTGAGTAAAAGCCATTGTAAATTTTCTTCCGTACTTGCAAAATCACGGCGGTTTCAATTATCCGTTCATCACAAGTTCCATCCGTGGGCCCGTAAATACTGACGGTTCAGATCATCTGCCCAATCAGCATGCAGTCCCAGTGAGACGCGACACATGCTAGATCATATATCACGACATAAAAAAGAAATAAGGAAGCCGAGCCTTGTATGCTAATCAGCTTTCTCCCAGCCGTGGCTACAAGACGGAGGATGGGAGGATGCCAGCCATCCAAAGAGACAAGAGGGTCCCCACCCGCCGCAGCCTCCTCCCCACTTGCCATCCTCACGTTTTCAAGTGGGCCCCATCTCATTCCTTAACCCATGGTCAACTCTCCTTAACCAGGGTTAACCCAATCCACACCATTTCTAGACAAACAAACAATATAATTAAAACCATCTCTGCCGTACTCCAAATATCAAATCAAATACATAGACACCCACGTACTTTTTTAATATTACCTTTTGCCCCCTCTCTCCGTCTCTCGTCTCCTCCTTTTCTCTGTGTGCTCGATCCTCGTTTTCTATTCGTTCGAGCGTCGGACTCCCCCACAGCCATCTTTTTCTCTTCCCTTTTCTTTAATAAAACTATTTTAAATTCATTTTTTAAATTTATTTTTCTTTTTTATGTTGGAATGGCGGGTCTGGACTTAGGCCCGACATCAAGGTACCTGCACCATCTCCACCTTCCAGAACTTCACCTGCAGCGCCATCACCAACCCGATTCAGACGACGATCACAACAGGGGCCAGTTCGAAGGCGACGGTGGGGATGAAAGCAGTCAGGGTCTGGAGCTCGGCTCGGGTAGCGCTGGGCTGGGAGACGTTGTGGGCAGACGCCCCCGTGGCAGGCCACCTGGATCGAAGAACAAACCGAAGCCGCCGGTTATCATAACGAGGGAGAGCGCCAACACGCTCCGGGCCCACATCTTGGAAGTCGCCAACGGCTGCGATGTGTTTGATTGTATATCGACCTATGCTCGCAGGCGGCAGCGTGGGATCTGTATCTTGAGTGGGAGCGGCATCGTGACGGATGTCAGTCTGCGGCAGCCCGCATCGGCTGGCGCCATAGTCACGCTGCACGGGCGGTTCGAGATCCTGTCGCTGACTGGGTCGTTCCTGCCGCCGCCTGCACCCCCAGGCGCGACGAGCTTGACTGTTTTCCTTGCCGGCGGGCAGGGGCAGGTTGTGGGCGGGAGCGTCGTCGGGGCGCTGATCGCTGCGGGGCCTGTAATCGTGATCGCTGCGTCCTTCACCAACGTGGCCTACGAACGGCTGCCGCTGGACGAGGAGGAGCCGCTGCAGATACAGCCGTCAGCGTCACAGCAGATGTCGAGTGGGGGGATGACGAGCTCCTTCCCTGACCCGTCGGCGACGCTGCCCTTCTTCAATTTGCCGTTGAACATGCCGAATTGCCAGCTGCCGGTAGATTGGGCGGGGAACGCAATGGTGGGAAGGCCTCCTTTCTGAGTGATGGCTGAGATCTGTTTTTGATTGAGAAACATCTACGGTGAAAGGATCGTGGCGATGAGAATTCAGATGAGATTGAAGTCCATTGCATCCCAATAATCGCCGCCGATGGATCGGAAAGGTCAGCTTACTCAAGGATTGTATACAATTAGCTCTCTCTCTCTCTCTCTCTCTCTCTCTCTCTCTCTCTCTCTCTCTCTCTCTCCCCTTGTGATTGAATTTGCTCAGGTAATGTTTCTTGATGTTCTTCATGGACTTCACTTTCTCTTCTTCTCAGTTTTTCTTTTTCTTTTTTCTTTTTTACTTTTCATAAGCAAAGGGTTTGAGTGTTAGGTCTATGAGCTTTCTCTGCTGGGGTTGTTGATTACATGCATCACTTTCATCACTGACACTACCACAAATTCTACTTCATGTGGTAAGATTTGTTGATATTATAAGTCCACAGCTGCCTTCGATACGTAGGATTTCTCATATCAATGATGTGCTTTTTCTTTGATGGGACTTTTCATAGGAAAGATCTTCCAAGATTTAGGGCGATTGGTTTTTGTTTTTGGCATTGTTTAGATAGGAACAAAAAATGAACTGAAAATAGAATCTAGGGTTCTTTTGTAGGATTTGCTGCAACTTGAATTTCTACTAATTGGGTTTTGCTGTTTTTCTTCTTCTAAGATTTTTGATGCAACTTGAATTTCTACAAATTGGGTTTTGCTGTTTTTCTTCTTCTTCTTCTTCTTCTTCTTCTTCTAACATGATGCAACTTGAATTTCTACGAATTTGGTTTTGATGTTTTTCTTCTTCTAAGATTTGATGCAACTTGAATTTCTACAAATTGGATTTTGCTTGTTTTTCTTCTCGATGCTTTCTAATTACTAAAATCTCTGTAAGATCATTTGCAATAATTAACTGGTTTTACTCTTCCTATATCCGTTTGTTTTTGTTTTTTTTTTTTCTCTTCCTACCTAAGCGTCTTTATTTAAATATCCCCTAAAATTATATTGAAATATTCTTTGCTCCAAGTGATGTGAGCACATATGGACGCTAAAAGGAGCTTCTTTTTTTCTTTTTTCTTTTTTCTTTTTTTAATACCGTGCCACTGTCATTTTTGTAATTATTACAGTTGAAGACCTTTCGTAGTATAAATCCACTGTCCTTAAGGCAAACAAACATTTCACAGCTTAGATCATGTGTTTCTACTACCAGCATGAGTTATGAGAGGAAAACCAAAAGCAAGGGCCATTGCATATAAAACTCCAGCAAGTGGGAATCCTTAAATATTGTTTCCTCTCCTCTCTCTCCCTCTCTCCACCTTTTCAGTATCTCTACCTTCAAATATTTCCACTATGAAAAATTATTTCAAGAATGTCTTATTTACATTTCACAAATTTCAGAAAACTTCACACCAAATGTTGAATCTTATACTCTTTCGGGGTTCCTTTTTTTCTTGTCTATCTTGCTATGATTGTGAAAATCCTGCTGTGTTTAACTACATAAATTACACTAATGCTATGAGCATTAGTTCTATTTGATATCTAAAGAACACCATTAGAATTATAATGCACCGAGGAAGGATCGGCTCCACCGCTGATCATTCCATTACCAATGCAAAGAAAACCAAGTATTTACTAGTGATCCAAGTGAGGGAAAGATAATGCTTCCAATTCGCTGAACAGGTTGCGAGTCTTGAAATTTCTTTTTATTCGAAGGTCTAGACTACCAGTTCATTTAACATGCTTATTCCAATGTAGAAGAGCTCGGATGCGCCGTTAGACATTGGAATGGGACTAGGAATTGCTCCATTTCTGTGACGCTTCGGTGGAGAGCTTATAATCGTTAACCATGTTGCGTGCTTATCTCCAAATGCAGGGTTATCCCTTCTCCCTAGGAATCCCGTTTAGGTTTGAAGCATTGGGTTGGATGGATGTTGAAGGCCGCTCCTTTTCTTTCATAATCATCCTGCTTGTGGCAAGGTGGATGTTCACTAATCAAGAAGCCATAAAAGAAAATGTTTCTGGCATTCGAATTGCGCACACAAAATTTTTCTATTACATGATTAGTCACAATGTGTTACATTGTCTACAAGAGAAGACATAAAAGATATTTTATTAATTCTACATCCTCTCAACCTAATCCTACTCAAACTGGGTTACCATATTTTCTACACCAAAAATGCACCTAAATTACTTTGAGTCTGCTGTAATTTAAGACAAGTCGTCTATTGCAAGCGATCACATAAAACGCAATAGGAGATGCCTGCATGTAGTGAAACATTTGTTTCTCAACTTGGACATTATGATGCATCCTAACTCCCAATCTGTAAGGCATTAGAAAATTTCGATTTCTTGAGGCCTTTGTAGCATTCAAGAAGAACTTGAGTTCTGATGTAGAATGGGTTGTGGACTCAGTTCATGATTAAGATGAGGTGAAGAAAAGAAAAGCCAAGAAGGATTAAGCATACTCAACATAGTTTGGCATCTTGTCGATAGGTCAAAATTCCGCTAGAAATCACATACTGCTTGCTGTCTGATTTCTGCCGATTTCGACTGGTCGACAGATCTTGTCAACAAGGTCAAAAGCTTGATAGGTCGACATGTTCAAAATTGCAAAATTTCTGGCTCGAGTCTCTTGACACATTTTTGGCTGTTTTGACCGGTCAGCAGACATGAGAAGTTTGTGTGATTTTCTAAATTTATTTTATAATTTGATTAGAACTTTTTAAATATGTTATTAGGGTTCATTTAGGGTTATTTAATAGGTGTTAAATTCATTTTTATTCATTCATTAATTTAATAATTCAATTCCTTGGAAGTTTTCTTCTTTCTTCATGTCAGTTCAAGATTTTTCCTTGTGGATTCAAGTGATCCTTGTAAATTTAAGGTATTTATAAATTGAGGAAGATGGTGATCAACCTCACTGCCTACTTCCTGCTTCAAGTTCAAGGAACCGTTTCATACCATGGAGCTGATTCTGATAACTCCCATCTTAGTCAGTGGAAAATGTTCTTGCACTCAAGTGATTTAACTGATCATGATGTTTTCCGGCTCATTGAGAACGTAGCACATAAAAATGTTCTCAAATAGTGCAAAAAATCGCCGTGCTCTTCAACAATTTTCAAAAGGAAATTTCTAGGAAGAAGAGAATGAAAGAAAGGTAGCCAAGTCCTTGGAAAAACCATTTAATAGTGCTATTTAGTCATCGGTTGAGAAGGGCAGGTAATGTAGTTATATTTCCTCGAAGGAGCTTTGCTAAGCTCACACGTGTGCAACAAATCTCATGTACACATCACACATGTCCAGCATGGCACGTACTTGCGAGCTCTAAACCATCCACCAGGTTACTCCGACCACGTACCTGTTTTCCAAAAAAGTAAAATTGGGTCAATCAGCATGTGGGCCCCAGACGGTGGCCCACCTGATTATTCTTTGACTAGCCACCAATAGTGTTGCCGTTCTGATGGATGGAATGAATCTTCGACTGACACGTATGGAGTGTACAGTACCTTTGATGCACACGCGTGTGGGCTTAGCAAAGCTTTTCTTCTGAGATAAAGCATTTATTTTTCTAAACGATAACATCATGTAAGCAATGTTGGTGCTAGTCACACGTCTTCTTGCACATGGGCATGTCATCCAGACCGTCGAATCATGGGGCCTATTACTTATGGAACGTAGCTGGAAAAAATAACACTAACCAGTATCTTAGCCATCTGATTTTTCTTTTTGAATTTCGATTGCTGTTAACTGTCCCTGTAATGCATCAGTTGGACCGCTGAGTCTTTGGATATGTTCTGCCAACAATATGGCCTGTTATTTGGATGTTATGAATTAGATTACATGCTTGGCACGTGCTTGACAGATGAGTGGCCACGCTTTAATCCATGAAACTATTATTTACTCTCACACTGGTTGATTTGCATGCGCGCCCATATTCCATTGTAACTTTGTTAGCATGCTCTCCATCTCGAGACTTGGCCATAGTGATAAATTTCGTTCTCGGGATTTCTCGGGAGATTTTCAAAATATGAGGTTTTTCTGGGGGGCAAACATTGCTAAAATTTTGAAAAAAGTCAAAGAAAAACAGTCTACTATACATTAATAAATAGTAAGATTTTTAAATTAAATATATAATTATTAATGAGTTAGTTAAAATTCTAAGTGGTTTTTTCTATTAATATTGGGACATTATTGCAATAAAATTGTGAAAAAAATTGTCAATATTTTGACAATCACATGATATTATCTTGATAATATCATTTCATTAATTTTTTGGGTGATTTTTTCCATATGGCTGCTTATTATTTAGTATATATACAAATTAGAAATTCGTACATATAATGTACAATGTTTTTTAAATGACTAAAAAACTCATGGTAAAAGCCAATTAACAAGCCACTTACTCAGTTAACTCATGGTTAAATGTCATCTCTTATATCATCTACACAGGCTGCATGTTTCATGGAGACTGACCCAAACATCTGCCTACAGCAGCAGCAGTGTCCTTTGACATCCATCCTATATATCCGTCTCACCATCTCATGATAGGATAAAGACTAAGGCAAATCCAAAACTTAGGTGAGCCATTCTGTCATGTCCGAAAATTGGATACACAGTGTTGACCTTAAGACATGAATTACAATCCTTGACTTGTATACAAAGTATACATCATTCCCATTACCAATCAGTTGTTAATAGGCACAATTGAGCACATTCCAAGTTTTCACCACATGAACATCCATACAATTACACATCTTTCGCTGATACTTGTTCCATCATATTCGCAACCATAAAATAAAATAAAAAATTAAACTATGTTTACCCATTTAGAACTTTATTTAAATGGAATATCAAATACTGCTTTTAACAAAATCATAATTATGAGCAATGTAATGTCAAGTCTAACATCAGTAATTAAAAAGAATAGAAAATACTCTCCTTTCATTCAATAGCATAAACAATTTATCAATCTAATGCAGTAAGTTCATATTTGTCAAACTTGGTCATTGGTCATAAGCCTTATCTGCTAACCCGAACTCATTCTCCGGTGCTTTTCCTATTTTGTTCATTTATATATGGTTGTCAATCCACAATATTAGTTGGCCAGGCTAGTGAATAAATCCAGCATGATTTTTATGTAACATGATATAAAATAACACAATAAAAATGGAATGGCATGTATACAATTGTGAATATGAATGTTGAGATATATATCATGATATACATGTCAAGTGGGATGATTATTCACTTGCTTGGGTTGGATATCCGTCAATTTAAATCTATACCCATCAGACATCCATCGTAAGTAGGCATCCATGAGCAAATTATACTTATACTATGTGAGTAGGCTTTCACTAACGTGGTGAGGTAGATCACTATCTTCCTCAAGGATAACTACTCCGAACCCACGGAGCTTCTCTGTACTCCTCATAGATATTCCTCGAATTCACCTGGAATGAAAACAGAAAATAATTTTTAATAATACAAAATAAATTGATTTATAATCAAAAATAGAATTACAATCCTTTAAATAGTGAACTCAAACTAAGGATAGAGTTTTAATTTCAAATTCCTTAAAAACGTGACTTACTATAAATAGTAAACTTACTACTAGACTTCATGATTCCTATTAGACTTTATGGTTTTTGACTAAAAATGGTAAGTGTCCAATTTGGCCTAACCAAGTTATTCTCCTAATTTTTCCAAGCGCTTTTTACGTTGGCACAACTCCTAAAACTCAAAGGATCAAAAGTTATGATTGAATTAAAACCTACTATTTATAGTAAAAACAGAAATAAAATGGACTTTCAATCATCGATCTGATGAAATCTCATAAATCCGGCATGGAAAACTCAATATAGGAGGTTGGTTGGTTAAAGTAGCTTCTCGTGCCCTAAAATCATACATGGTACGTCAAAAAACTCATTCCTGTTTGCGAGATACGAATGTTTTAAGGTTCTGACGGTCCTGATCACTTCCACTTCCGATTGGGCCTTCTTTGGTCCATCTTGGCCATGAAAGTGTTCGCAACCCACACTACATTAAAAAACCATATGGAGAGATTCCACAGGAACCCATGCACGAGGTGTGCATGCAGTCGTCTAGAGCCTGCATTTATGAATCATTGCAGGAACACTATGGATGCATGTAATGTATGCTCAATGTCTATAATTTATTATGTGTGACCAACATATATGTCTAATTGATCATGAATTTATGCCATCAATGCTTTACATGTCACGTTATAAACTATTCGCATTAATAATTATTTAGAACATAAATCAAACCTCAAGAATCATAGTCAAGTAACACCACCATCAATTATACCGATCATAACAATCATATCATTTATCTTAATTATACAGGTTTGGGATACATTCACCTATTCATATTAGAGTCGAATTCATCAGATAGTCGAATGTTTTGAAATTTAGAATCCAAACCTCTATTAAGATGATTTAACAATTCACGAAATTAATTAAATTATTCCATTAAATGGGGCCCACCTTTGACCAAACTAAGACGACCAACCATTACTCTTTTAAACTAAATTTGTAAACAAAAAAGGGAACTATTGATCAACGCAGTTGATCAATCGAGCCAGATCGATAGCATTCAATCAATAGGACCTCACAGTATACATCATAGTCGCTAACGAATTTTTCTTTAATTTGCAAGTATTTATCTTTAATAAATACAATTATATTTTACTTTTATTTTGATAATTCTCATGTTAAATTGTTAATCGATCGATTATTACTGCCAAGATGAAAAATAAAAGTCATTTCGATCGAAAGGTAAAAAGAATTAATTAGAAAAATGAACCATCCCTTTCATAAATCACCTAGCTTTTATTACATGTGACTGAATAAACAACCGAATCATTAGGTCACTCGATCTATCTCAATGCTTAGGGTCAAAGGCGATCCGATCAAATTGAGCGGCATTAGGCCTTGGCACCCTCGCGACTGCACATATGTATCAAGATACAATCGAATTTAGATTCAAACAAAAGGTTAATTTATTAGATAGTCCAATTAGTCTGAAGAGGGCGTTTGGACTGTTGAATAATCAATTGCAAAGACAACGTGCCGCGATTATCATATTCTTGTTCCGGTAGGTTTTAGGTCCCCATATAATGGGTCATAATGTTTCTGGCTATAATCCATTACGAGCCTAATCTGAACCGTCGGTAATAATAGAATGCCGTGGCAGGGCTTACTCAAACGGCATGTGTCAGACATCCGGGCTATTCATTGGGTAGTGTACACTTTGAGTATATGTCCAAAACCATAAATAAAGTTGGTTTGTAGATGAGGCAGATCAAACTTGTATGATAAAAATGCGTGACTATATTAAAATAAAAATAAAAATAAAAATCCAACCGGCCAATTTCAGCAGATGTCTGGCTCGCTCAACGAGCACATGCTCTAATTTTTGGCATACTGCATGTTGCCAGTGCTCATTTTAATACGGGCCCAGTTCTCTGGTACCTTAGCTATTCAACATGTGAGCCAGGCCCGTAAAGGGAGCTGTTATAGTTGTTATCAGCTAATAGTTTTGAATTAGTTTGTATACATATCAGTATAATATATAGAGTTGTATGGTCTCCCCCAAGTCATGCTGCATGATACCATGCATGCAAGCAAAAGGGTGGCAGCTTGCGTGGCCTCTACTGTGATGTGTTTGTGATATTTACTTCAACATCAGGTCTATCACCCCAAATTAGGCCCAGGGCCCAAAAAGCTGGCCCATATGTGGTTTAGGTGGACCACATGGTTAGAAATAGTGGACAATGGGGACAGCCATCCTCCAATCTGTTTCCCTTGGTGTCGCCCACCTGAATCACGGATAGGCCTGGTTTCAGCGTCAGGCCTAACTTTTAATTTATTTAATTTATTTCTATCTTAATTGATCTTAATTAAGTATTCCATAATTAGCAAGATATCAGCCCTGACAGATGACTATAACAGCAGATAGAATGGGATTTATCGGCCTGCTTTCGTTGTGCCCGAAAACATGAGGCCTGATACAATGTCAGGTACATTGCCATCACTCAATGGAACAGTATTTTGTGTGGCAATCTTGAGACTGCAGGGTCCGATCCCACCGTACCTGCGAAAAATAAATAATAATAATAATAAAAAAGATTAAAAAAATAAAATTCCACTGCTTCTAAACTGGCCCACCTCGTGTTTTTGTGCTTGTACGTACAAAATTGGACCACAGTCCTCTACAACACATGTTGTACCCGGTTGGGTGCAACAGTGAGCTCCACGTGGTCCAACAAATTGCGTGTGTGACATCCACTATGTCCATCCCGTGAATCCCTGACCGTTAGTTCATGTTGATAAACATCAATCCGATCCACAAGTCAGGTGGGCCACACCACATGAGACAATGGTAAAAGACGCCAACCATAAGTATTTGTGTGGGCCCCTCCATGGGGTTTTATATTCCATCCAATCCGTTCCTCATGCGATGATCAAAAGGATAAACAGATGCACCTCGAATCCGCGTGATGCAAAACTCATGCAGACCACACGGCATGTTCTTAAGATTGTTTTAGCCTGATGTGGCCCACCTGATTTTTGGATTGAGCTAACTTTGAGATTTAATCACTGAACATTATAAGGTGGACCGCACAGAGCTACTGTCCCACAGATTTTGTTCTACTTGGACACTTACTCAAATAGCCATTGATTTAGCTTAAAAAGTTATGACATATGGATGAACGTAATTTGGTCGATCACCGTCTTCTTCAAGGATAATTACTCCGAATACACGGAGCTTCTCTGACTCCTCATAGAGACACGAGGAAAAAGCAAGAAAAATATAAATAAATTCTATAAAATTTGCAATTTTATTGATTAATGAAATAAATGAGTTCGTGACCCCTTAAATAGGGATAGTAAGCCACGGGAGAAGTTTCATAATCAAACTACAACTAAAACTCATATAGTAAACTTACTATTTATAAATGGTCATGGCTAAAAATAGTAAGTGTCCTATTTGGCTTCAAGCACTTCTAGCTCAACGAAAGAAGAGTTATATCAAACTAAAACTTAATTACTATTTATAGTAAAAGTAGAATTAAAATAGGAAAACAACCGTTGATCTGATGGTATTTCGCAAATTCGGTGTGGGCAACCCGGCATAGCAGGTTGGGTGGCTAAAGTAGCTCATCTTACCCCAAAATCATATGTGGTACGTCCGATAGCTCATTTCGGATTGCGAAATACACCGGATTGTGAGATACGCCCAATTTAAGGTATGATGGTCCGGATTACTTTTCTCGTCGATTGAGCCTTTTCTGATCCATCTTGGCCATGAAACTATACGCAACCCGCTCTACATCAAGTTACCATTAGCCAAATCAAATTAAAAGAAGGCTATAAAAGATTATTTTTATTTTAATTATTTTAATATCTACATTACACAGCATGCATTTGGATTCTCATCACTGAATAGCTCTGGGGCATGGGTGCAGTGCACAAAATAAGGAGCGCTGCGCTCCTCGCATTTCTCTTCCTCTTTCTTTTCCCATATCACTTCCACCTTCTTTTCCACTTTCTTTTCTTCCTTTGTTTTTTCTTTCTTCTGCGGTCCGTCTTCCTTCACCTTCTCTTTCTTTTCCTCCACCTTCTTTTCCTTCAGGACAATGATTTCCGGATGTTTGTGTGAGAACTTCTTTTGAACGTATTTGATCAGTTCTTGTGACTCCACAGTGCCTTCCACAGTACATGTCTGTGCTTTTGAATCGATCTTTACAGTTCGAACGCCTGCATTTACGGGCAAAAATAGTCAAGTCCTGAAATTGATTTCAGTTGGATGGTTGGTTTAAGTCGAATCATCCTTACCTTTGACTTTAACCAATTTTCTCTTCAGATCATATTCACAATTTTCACAGTGCATTGGAACCTTAATTACAGTTGTGATCAAAGCGACCTGAAGGGAAAAAAATAAAAGAAAAAATTATAGCAGTAACAAATACACGTGTATGTGTACATTATACATGTACCTATCTTTGTACATGTATAAAATCATATGTTTATGTATGTATGCGTGCAGGGAAGGATTATGTTGTTTGATCAATGGGGAATTTGTTGCATTGAATGGAGCATAAAGGAAGGAGGCCAGATCCACTACAAATGTCTGTAGGATAAGTTTAACCTAGAAATTTACATGTGGGTTCATCGTTATTTGATATCCAACCCGTCTCCTAGTGTTCTCCTTGGATCCCAAAATCCAGGCTAATCCATAACTCCAGATGGGCAACACGATAGGGAAGAGTTGGGGCAGAGGCTGACATAAAAAATCTTCTAGATTGTATGTTAGGTCCGCTGTGTTTGATATATGACATCTAATCCATTCAGAAGATGCATCCTGCCAGTAAGAGTGGAGTTGTAAAAATCCATCTCAGTCCATTACTCAGGTGGGCCACATAATGTAATTTAAGAGATTTTAGGAATGAGTTTACATGGTGTACTATCACGAATTCGGTGAACATCTTGGGTCGTGTGTTTGATCCACATAGACACAAGTTCGAGTCTCCTCTTCGTGGATTACCCGATGCACATGGTCGGCAGGTGATTGCGTACATACGCAGGGAATAGTCTTACCTCAAAAGGAAACGGGGACACCCTGTCATTATTAAAAAGAAAAGTTTTTTTTTACATGGTTTGGCCCACCTGAGTTTTGGGATGCAAGGAGAAAAGATGTAGGTGCACAAGCTGGACGGATTGGTTGCCATTAATAAGTCACTGTGGGGCTCACAAGTCGATTAGTAGGTTAAGCTGATCTCTGGCCACAGGAAGGAAGCTGCTAGGATCACAGCATTCTGCATAATTTGCATCTCTGAATGCAGCATGAAAATTTTAGTAATTGTGAGAACGGGAACTTGAAGGGGCATACACCAAGTGAGATGGAGAAAGGGCTGGCATGGATGCCATCTAGGCCATTTATCATGTTGGCCCACTATGAACAACTGTTGTAAAAGTCCATCTAGTTCACTCATCAGGTGGGCCAAATTAGAATTTGGATATTGTTTCCAACTGTCTATTTTTCATATGAAAGTCTGGTAAAACTGACGAGTGACTATCTGATTTTAGAACTAAGGAATGTTCACATTGTGGTCCACCTGATGAATAATGGCCTGGATCTCATACAGCTGCTCTAAGTTGGCACATGCGAGCGAGACCCCTTCACCCACGAATACTCTAAGCGAATTTCATGAAACACAGATCTACGTGATTCACTTTGTGGATGAATCTTGTCCACGGGAGAAGACGATCGCCACGATGGAGAATACTCGACCCCACCAACTAAGCATGGATTGAATTTGTGTGGGGCTCAGTATCAGATGTATTCATTGAAGAAATGGGAAGCCTACTTCTTCTTTCTTTGATGTTTCATCTTTCTTGGCCTCGACAGATACCATCTCCACCGTCTTCTTGCTCTTTTTCACAATCAGTTCTTGAATTTTCTTCCCATCGACTGCACCGACGACTGTGATTTTGCTCTCCTCCATGTCGACTTCCACCTTTTGAACTCCTGTTTTATAGGACATGGTAAGAACTAAGAATGTCCCTTGCTTTTGATCGATGCTATACTCTTTATCTTAGGTTTTTAAGATAGTGATGGCACATTGGCTGTTGCAAAATTCAAAAATTGCGTTGGGCAGGACAGTGTTTGGTTACAAAATCAATTGTGGGTACATTTCAGGTATCAGTATAAACATGTGCTATCAGTTTCGGGACTAAAGATGTCAACGGAGAAGTCTACCAGGACATATCCTCTGTTCTTGTGCATTGGGACAACCTTGATGTTTTCGTAGCATCCAATCTGTCAAGAAGGATTACCCTCGCTATAACAATTTAGACTTTTTGCAATTAGTCAACTCGTTGCTAGAAGCCCCAAACTCGTTGCAAAAGCTTTTTCACGACGAGTGCTCCTCGTCGCCAAATTTGTTGCAAATACTGCATCACAAATTCTATTTAGCGATGAAAACACTAACCCATCATTAAATTGGACACCTCAAAAATCAAGGCCATTCTAATTATTTTGCGAGCCTCCACGTGATTCAGATGTTCTTGGATGGTTGTCTGTTGCATGCTTTTTATGACATGGCCCACTGTATTGTTTTATGCAATAGAAATGACTTGTGAAGTTCTTCCCTTCATGATGATAGGATTTCTCAACAAACTTGTCTTATAAAATTAGCCGGTGGTCCATGTCATAGAAAATGATGTCCAACCACCATAAACCATCCAAATTCACGTGGTATGGAGTGTCCCATTTTCATTTTCAGGCGACTCTTCTGGAATGTTCAATGACATACACCAAGATGAGCTCCACTGGCAATGTTAGTAAAATAATCAACCCTCATCCACATCACCCAAATACAATGCACAAAGAATCAGGAGTGGCCAACATCTTATCCCCCGAATGTGGATTCTCTGACACTGATCTCGATCAGGGCGAGGCATCCAATCCGGATGCCTGATAAATGTCAGGTGGGGAGGTTTGATGATATGATACAAGCTGTTTGTCAAGCGCGCGTGCTCCTTCATGGTCATAGGATTTCCAAACAAATCTGTCTTATAATATAATCAGGTGGTCCATGCCTTAGAAAATGATGTACAACCAAAAAATAACCTCCAAATTCACATGGATACCTAAGTAACAGTTGAATTGGTCTGTTTTTTGGGGGGCGTCACTTGGCTGGGACCCTGGAACTACCTATGTGGGTGGTTGGCTGACCATGCGACCTACCTCAGTGTATGCGTTGTACTGTCCATCTTTTTTGGCATTTCATTTTATAGCATCAACCAAAATATGAAACGGATATAAATCTCATGTGGACAACACCATAGGAAACATTGGTTATTGAGCTTGCAATATTGAAAATTTCTTAAAGACTATACAAATATCAGCTTTTATGATTCATAAAATATTTTTTATAGTCATTAACCATTGTTACTTGTTGTGCAGTCCACCTGAGATTTGCATTTGCTTCAATTTTGGGGCTGGTGTCATAGATGAGGGAGCCCCATTGTCGGAAACAGATTGGCTGGCGTGTGTTGAAGTCACCAAGTTTTGTGGGTCCCACCATTAGGTATATGTTATATTCAAACCGTCCATCCTTTTGGCTAGCTTGTTGTAAGGCTTGAGCTGTAAAATAAGACAGATCCAACGATCAAGTGGACCACACTGCAAAAGAGGTGGGAGATTGAACGTCTACCATTGAAAGCCTTTTGGGGGTCATTTAAGTTTTGGACCAATATAATATTTGTTTTTCCTCTTAATCCATGTCCGTGTGACCTTATAAAAGATTGGATAGAAAAAAAACATTATAGTGGGCCTATAAATGTTTTAATGGTGAGAATCATTCTCCCCACTGATATTTGTGGTGTCGTACATTGAGAATTTTATATGATTCATTTTTAGTATCATGCTCTAAAATGTTCTAGCTAAATGAATGAACGGTGTGGATAGATTAAATAGATCCTTGTGGGTATTATATAACTTTGATATCCTTTGAACCATTCGTACACACGAGCCAGGTTGGTGGTGTGTGGTACACCAGGGAAGCGGATTTGCTGGTGTACAACGCAGCACCGCACCGATGTGGCTGGTGGGTTGATCGTAGCCAAATTCCAGGTATGAGTTATATCTAAGTTATCCGTCCACTTGGTGAGCTTATCCTAAGGCTTGAACCCAAAAAACACCCAGAACCATAGCTTAACTGGCAGACACAATGGAAAACACCCATATCCATAGCTCAACTGACAGACCGAGTGGAGATACCTCGTTTTAACACTTAAGGTCTTGGTGTGGCTAACATGGAGTGTGTGTACTAACAAGCTAACCCCCCACACCCCCTTTTAAAAAAAGAAAAAAAAAAAAAAAAAAAAGAAGAAGCTTAGAGCCCAAATATATTGAGCCCAAAAATAAAACAGCTCCAAAAATCAAGTGTTTCACCTTGTAAAAAGCAGTGGAGGATTGAACGCCTGCCATTGAAACCATTTTGAGGTCATAAAAATTTTGGATCAATATGATATTTGTTTTTTCTCTTTATCCAAATCTGTGTGACCTTATAAACAGATCGAATGGAACATAGGTGTAATGGTGGGCCCTATGAATGTTTTAGCAGTGAGAATCATTGTCCCTACTGATAATTGTGGTGTAGTACGTTTGAACCTTAGAAATTAATTATTTCTGGATCAAGATCTAAAATTATCTTGCAAAGTGGATGAATGGTGTAGATTTGATAAATACATCATCATGGGGCCACGTAACTTTAATATCCTTTAAACCGTTAGTATAAATGGGAGCTCGAGGAGCGTCAGCACACGAACCCACACCAGCTTGGTTGCTGGTGTGTGGCCAATCCGCTTCTCAGTGTCAGACCACCAACCCTGCCGGGAAACGGATTGGCTACTCACCTTGCTGGTGGTAGGTGCTATGTGAGCCCCACCATGATGCATGTGTTTTCATTCATTTTTACGGATCATTTTAATGCTTGATCCAAAATGAGAGGGATATAAATATCGGGTGGACCTCACCACGGGAAAATAATGGTGATTTTATGTCCACCATTAAAAATCCTCCTAAGCCCCACTGTGCTGTTTATTTGACATCCAATCTGTTGATTAGGTTATACAGACCCAGATGAAGGGAAAAAATAAAGATCAGCTTGATCCAAAACTTTTATGGCCCCTAAAAAGTTTTTAATGGTCAATGTTCATTTAACACTTTCCTGTAATGTGGTCCACTTGAGATACAGATGTACCTCATTTTTGGTCTCATACTATAAAATGATCCAGAAAAATAGATGGACGGCAGATGAAACGCATACATCATGGTCGGTCCACAGAGCACCGACCACCAGCCATTGGAGGATGGCAGGGGGAGTAGCCAATCCGTTTCCACCCTGCCGATTCTGAGGTCCCAGCCAAGTTGCACCGTGCTTCAGGGTCTCCTATTTTCATGGTTAGGTGACCCTTCTGAGCAAGCTCGATGCCATACGTACACTAAGGTGGGCCCCACCTACAATGTTTGTAGAATATTCTAATTCTAAAATTTTGTGGATGATCCAACCTCATCCACACCACCCAAATACAACGAATTAAATAATCAAGAGTGGGCCCACCAACCGATCCCCTGAATGCAGATTGGTTGATACCGACCCTTGATTACTGTATCTAGACGAGGCGTCCATGCGGTATGCCTGACAAACGGCGGGGGGGGGGGAATTCCGGCCATTCAATTAGTGGGCTGTGACCGTAGATGGCCTTGAATCGAAAATCACACGAAATCGACCATTCTAGAAACCAGCTTCCTGGTTCATCCATCTTTATCATAACCGTCAATTCCATAGCCACCATCCAAACGGATAAGATCATCCGTTCATGGAGATTTTTAAATGCGGCCATCGATGGACGGGACCTGCTAGTCGCTAGATGGAAGGCCTGGATCTACTGGCCCACCTGCAATATCTTGAGTATTCAGTGATGAACATTAAAGACGAGTGGGCAGTCAGTCTCACCTTTGGTTTTTCGTAGGGGCTTCTCGATCTCACGTGCACATTGCTTGCAATGAAGATTGACTTTGTAGACAGCACTGATAATCCCATCTCCGCCCTTTTTCTCGGCCATCTTTACTCCCAGAAAAGCAACTGAAGATATCGATTACAATCATGAAAAGATGCAAAACAGGGTCATATTCAATCAAGATAGGAAGAGTCCTATCTTTTTTTTTTTTGGAATTGGATGTTCAGCAGAGCTTTTTGGCAGAGAAGGGTTCGGTGGTTGGGATTTGCTAAGGGTAGTTAACTGACCCTTGATTATTTGTAAGGAAGAGATTGAATTTGACAGGAGAGAAAAGACGACGTTTCTTGCCCTTCTCTGCCTGCACACGTGGAATACTCACGAAAGTAGAAACTTGTTTGATATGCTGGTTGAGTATATAGCTATCCACGTGTATGCACACAGACGCTTCATGAATGCCATACGTGTAATTAAGTGCTAGATGTTGAAATGTGGGAGCGATTCTAGATTGACCATAATCCAAAAATTGCTTCGCATGGATGGTGATTTCTGAGCGAACATCAGAATACATGGTCAAAAATGAAAGATGGTGCATGGTGCAAATTCAAGAAGCATCTATTGGTTGTGAATTTGGATAATGTTTTATTTTATTTTATTTTTTTTTAATTTCTTTTCTTATTAGCTTGTTAGTACATACCCATGTCAATACAAACCCTCTATGTTAGCCACCCCCGCTAGGGATCCATACCAAGACCTCAAGTGTTGAAACGAGGTATCTTCACTCGGTCTGCCAGTTGAGCTATGGATCTGGTGTTGAATTTAGATAATCTATTTGACTTTGGGTTTCTTTTCTTCCCAGAGTGGGCCTCGTGATTTGGACCGGTTTAATTGGCGGTACCTGTACACCATGTCTACAATGGTACGTGCACGTGTATGAATAAGCCCATTTTACCAGAGCATCAATGTCTTTCTCTGAGAATAATCCTTAACTTTCCTATTCTTCCAATACTGGTCATGGTAAAGGAAAATTACAAAGGTTGACAGAGGAGGTGGACCTCATGGGAGAGGTTGGGCTCCGTGGGCCCCACGTGCGACCGACACACACCGTGCATTTGGTAGAACCCCTCTAAGTTATGCGATATTGTTAAAATAAACTGTAGCTGAAATTCATGTGAGCTACATCATATATGAAAGTATGTAAAATTATGCATAAAACATCAAAAAGTACTTGGTAGGGTCCAACTAATTTTTGAAACGACCTAAAATTTAGTATAACCTGTAATTCAAGTGAGACACCCACAATGAGTGGGCTGGATGTTTGAAACATATCTTAGTGGACCATATAAACAATTAGGAAGGTTTTAGTAGATGGGCATCCACTCTCAACTATCATTTGTGGTGTGGCCCACCTAAGTAACGGATTGGCCTGGATTTTAGGTTCCCAGCCCACCATGGAAGCATGCATCTAATTGATGGGGGCGGGTGGATGTCCGACCACATCACCGAGGAGCCCATGGAGCTCGAAGTCATGGAAAGCTTATATATAGATATGGGAAAAGGTACCCTGTGCTCGAGCTGATGGGACCGCCCCATAAGGTCGAGTTGTGTGGGCCTCACCGTGATGCATTTCGAACATCTACCCTATCAGCCAGATGCACCATTCCATTGTGGGCCTAGGTCTTAAAAATCAAGTCAATCCGTCACTTGTGTGGGCCACACCACATACAGAAGTGGGGAGGGGCTGTGCACCATTAAAACATTCATAATCATTTTTTGGGCCCACCGAGATGTGGTTTACAAATCCAGCCCATATCCATTATGTGTGTCCCACTTGGATGAGGGTTCAGACTAAGTTTCACCAGCATTCAAAACTCAAGTGGGCCCCACCAAGTACTTTTATATGTTTTTGGCATGTTTTCACATGATTTTAGATGGTATGGCCGACCTGAGTTCCATATACGGCTGATTGTTGGGATATCCCATAATTTAGAGGGGACCCATCAAATGCACGGTGTTGTTGGTCGACGCGCATCACGGTGGGGCCCACACAGCTCGACCTCGGAGCTTATCGCGAGGTCGAGCGCATAGTACCTTTTCCCTATATATATATATATATATATATATATATATATATGGGGTACTGATTTAGTTATTTTTGATGCCGATAACGTGGGAAAGATTATTAAAAGGGTATATTAGGGACATGATCATTGCTAAACCCACTCGGGTCTACAACGCAGTTAACGTACACGCCACATGTGCCACCATCCAACGTCGGTGCCAGATACATCCATCATACGGGTACCGCGCGCCATGCAGATGCTCGACTCCATCAGTCAGGGTTGGTGAGCAAGTCAGGTGGGCCGGAGTTTACGAAACAAATACACAGTTGTAAAAAATAAAAATAAAATATGGCAGAATTTTCTATCCCGTCCACCTGTTTCTAATATCGGCTAAAATGTTTAGTGGGCTGGATTTATTTCTTAGAAAGAACGTTTAAAACATTGGATCGACCTGATGGTTGGATTGGATCTTGCACCCTCGTTCCATGATGTCACATTTGTGGCATATAACGATTAGCTTTGTACACACGTGTGGAATAAGCAAAGCTCTGTGGACCTTTACGTAGATGAAAACTAATCATCTACTGGCAAGAAGCGGATTGGCTGGTGTACCACACACCACTGACCTGGCTGCTGTGTTGACGTCACCAAGATCTGTGGGTCCCGCCATGAGGTATGTGTTATATCTAAAGTGGTTGAACGGTGTGGATATAATAAATATATCATTCGGGGCCACGTAAGTTTGATATTCTTTGAATCGAACGGTGTGGATATAATAAATATATCATCCGCGGCCACGTAAGTTTGATACTCTTTGAATCGCTCATACATCCCAGCGCTGGAGGAGCGTAAGCGCTCATCTTGATATGACGCGTACACACACCGGTCAGGTCAGTGGTGTGTGGTACACCAGCCAATCCGCTTCACTACTGGCAACAGCACAATCAGTGCCATGAACACCGTAGCCGTAGGCTCCACTATGAAGAGTACCTAGCCCAAATTCACGCTCGTTTGCACGTCAATGAGCACAAGATATAGGCCTGGTCTACCTAGTGGGTGGCACCACAAGACCTCTGTTTTTTTTTTTTCACACGCACACACAACCCCACACACTCACGCTGTGGGGATTTCACCACCTATGGGTACTTGAACTCTTGACCAGGTGAGTCTACCATGGGAGCAAGAGTAAGGACCCACACAAAAACCTCTGTTGCCTGTTGTAGGTGATCAGTTCTCTTTCCTCTGAAGTGAGTCGTAATAATTTAATCAGTGGTCCACAAGAACTAAACCTGTGCTCCAAAAAGGCTTCCTAGGAGTCACATGCTTGCAGCAACAATCAAAGGTCCTGGGTTTTTCTACTTTTTGGTAATTTCTTGGTGTTGTTCTGACCGCTAATCACTGGGCTGAAAATTCTCACCATATCTTACTCTGGTCAAAGTTGGAGGAGAGTGCAGATTTTAATAAGTTATCATCAACCCATTGTATACATGAAGTCCAATGCTTCCACCGAAAGGTTCCTTAAATGACACCAAAAGACAGTCCTAATCATTCCATAAAGGAGCTGCCAATGAATGGTTAAAGATAAATATAGGCAGTGGTCCATACATATGGGGTAAAAATCCTACGATTTGACAGTCAGGATCAACTGATTTATAATTGATTTGTTGAAACAGGGTCACTACTAAGTCAAGTCCATGCAACAAAGGCCATGCTACGGTCTTGATATGTACAAGATTTTATTGGAGCGCGTCTGTAATGAATCCAATTGTCCGGAGGTCAGGATCAGCCAACCATAATCTTCTACTAGAAATTGAAAACTGAGCTTACTTTGCTTTGCCGAAAGGTAGAGCGGGGCAGGACCCGACTCGACTTGGTGGATCCGTTTCATCGACTCTGTCAGATCTTACTTCTCCGACTTAGTCAGATCCAACTTGACCCAAACCAAATGACATATTCAAGTTCGGATGGAGTAGCTCTATCCCAATCCGAAACCCGAGCGACTTGAGTTCAAGTTACATAGAACTAAAACTTGATCTGATCGGACTCGATCCGATCTGATCTGAATACCGACTCGATCTGGTTATTGGTTACTATATAAATCTGACAAAAATAACCCCATTCTCTCTACCCTAATCCTAACAACCGCCCTGCCGCACTCAACCCGGTCCCAGAGCCCCCTACTCCGGCACAGCCACAGAGCAGCACCCATCCTCCTCCTCCTCCTATCCCTCTCCTCCACCCGTCCACACACGGCACAACATCACCCGTCCGCTGTCCGGCTTGATTTCGAGCTCCTCCTCCTCCTCCTCCTCCCCCCCCCCTCTCTCTCTCTCTCTCTCTCTCTCTCTCTCTCTCTCTCTCTCCCCGTTTGCCTACCCAACCCATTCGAACTCAATTTCAGGTATTATTTATTTATTTATTTATTGTTTTAATTAAATAAAACATCAAATAGATGACTTTGAGTGACCTGGGCCCACTATGGTGCATCTAGGCTGACTTGGTCTTTTTCGAATCCTTGGCCAGCCAACCTGATGACCCATTGACTCGATCTGATTTGGGATCTCTGACCGAGTCATGCTCGGTTCGAGTCAGCCTAGCCACGATTTGGTTCGGATCGAGTCAGGCCCTCTAGACTCGTCCCGAGTCGGATCAAGTTCAGCTCAGGTATTTGACAAAATTGGATCGTGACGAGTTGGACCTAACTCGGTCCGACTCGACTCGATGCCCACCTCTACCCAAAGGAGCCGCAATGCGTCCGGTCAGCCCATTGCCTAAACTTTTTTATATACAGTTTTGATCAGTTGAGTGTCTTTAAACTATACATGCATACAGTAAAAACGCCCACAAGTACTCTTAAACCGATCCTTCTCTTCAAAGTTGGCCTGGGCCTGACGCAGCCCAGCACCAAACCCAAATTTCAAGCTTGGTCCTAGCCATTGGGCCAAGTTTAGGGGCCTAGAGGATTGGGTCAATCGAGTGGGTTCATGGTGGGTTGGATTGGGTCAATCGAGTCTGATCCAATTGCAACCCAATGGGTTAGGTTGTGTTGGGCTTGGGCTTTGCGAATTTTAAGTGGGTTAGGTTGGGCCACATGGCAGTGGGTCATGAGTCTGGTGGTTCGGCTACAACTCATGGCCCATATCGAAATGGATCGGGACATGACGTCTATGCCAAACGGAAGAGTGAGAAATCCAGGAGTTTCATTGGGCTCGTTTGGTTGCGGCCACAACTTGAGTAGCTTGGATCATCAGTTCATCAAAAGTCCATATAATAGGTATAATCTAAAAATAAACATTGCAGTCCTGACTTTTAATTTCAACAAATAGTTACCTATCATTAGCGGTTGAAATCACACAATAAATCTGATTTTCAGAACATGCCCCACCAACCGAAAGGGGAAAATAGAATCTAACATATTTTATTTTGCTCGAATAAACATTCTGAAAAACCTTCAGTTATATTAAAAAAGGGCTTTCTAAGTTCCTTTCCTCATGCCAAGAAAGTAATCATTGTTTATTTTAAAATACCTCAATTGGTACACAGGAGAAATAGGCTCATTCAGCAGCTTTTTGTTCAATTTCTTGTGGAGTAAAATTCTCATCATCTTAAATTGGGCCCACCATTTAGACAGCTTAGATTGCCATACATACATGCACAAGTACTGTGGTTGGGAGAACACAAGCAGATGATCTGCAAGAGTAATTCTCTAAGGGGAAAAAGAAAAGAGGAGTTTTTGCATATTCCACTATTTATTTTCGCCGTATGCCAGTTAACTTCATTTTTTTTTTCTTATATGTTTATAAAACATTTGTGGTTAAATATATTTTTTTAAAGTTAGCAATTAAAAATATTATTTATGATTAATTGAGCTGCTAAGGACATGAAATCTAGCTTTTATATTTAACTTTGTAAAGATGAAAGAAATCTTCATTTCAACTATCATTTATATGGATTAAATACACCATCGGATGATTTGGATCAGTTGTCATTGGCGGTGGACCACATAGATTAAATAGTTCTACCATTTTTACAGTTTAAATTTATGTGTCACGGATAGAAATTTCTTAAAGAGGAAAACATAAATTTCTCTCATCTTGACCACGGGAAGGATAAAAGTGTAACAACTCCAAATTTATTCTGTATGTAGTATGACACACACGCCCACCACATAAACATAAACACTTAAACATATTTAAAAATATAATTTTATCTTTAAGAAATGAAACCACCCAATTAACTAAGTGATAAGAACTTTTTTAGTGATAGAACTGTAATAAAGTACTTTTTTTTTTTTTTTTGCAAAATCCTATAATAAATTCAAATTTTAAATTTAACTATGGGGTTTCGGTGTAAAAGATCTTCTGGGTTAATATTATTTATTTAAATTTATTTTGTTATTTACTGTTTATGAATGAGTCGTACATGATGTACGGTTTGGATCAACCGTGGAGCCATCACATGTGAGTATGTAGCAGAATGGGAACATTCGTTTGGTGTAAACCATACACATGAAAACCGCAATAACGAGAAATTGACCACTGTATACGCAACTTTTTACCCACTTATTTTATTTTATTTTTTAAAAAAAATTGATTTATAACGAAGAGTCCGAAACTTACCTTCTCGACTTAGACGTTGAATGTACGGATGGAGCATTTAAGGACGAAAATACCCCTGTGTTGAAAGGGCGACTTTTCACCGGACCAAAATACTCCTGTCTTCCTTCCGAAAGCAGATTGGCGGGTGTGCAAAGACCGAGCACCGATGCTCCTTGAACTGCGAGTTGTACCAACGGTTAAAACAAAATCAAAATTACGCGGGCCCAACTGTTATGTATTTATTATATCCACAACGTTCATCCATATTTGGAGATCATTTCAGAGTATTATCCAAAAAAAAAAAAAATTATATCCAAAGATCCACTGGACCACACCACAAATAGCAATGGGGAAATTGATTTTCACCGTTAAAAATTTTGTAAGGCCCTCCATAACATTTATTTTCCATCTAATCTATTCATAAGGTCACAAAGACCGGTATGAAGAGGAAAAACAAATTTCATATTGATCTAAAACTTCTCTGACCCTAAAAGGGTTTTAATGGTAGACGTTCAATCCCCCACTGCTTTTTACAGTGTGGTCCACTTGATAGTTAGATCCGTCTTATTTTTCATCTCAAGCCTTAATATGAGCTCACCAAATGGATGAACGGTTTAGATATAACACATACCTCATGATAAGACCCACGAAACTTGCACCAGCCAACCAACAAGGCAAGTTAGAAATTGAGCGGGGCAAACTGGAAATTGAGCGACGCAAACTGAAAATTGAGCGGGACAAACTGGAAATTAAGTGGGGCAAACTGAAAATTGAATGAGGCAAACTGGAATTTGTAAAATCATGTTTGGTGGACCATGAAACTGTAATCAACGGACCAAATTCACAACGGATGTCGTTCACTTGTACACATATATAACTAAAATGTCACATGTAAATGGTCTATATGGATGAATGACATAGATAAATGCGTGCATCAATGTGAGGCCCACATGTGTAATGGATTTCAAAATTCACAGAAATCCTACATGGACCAAATGTAAGACCCGTAACCTCGCGAGACCTTCCATAGACTTTTAATTAAACAACGGCATGTTCCCGGTGGACCAGATCGACAAGTTTTGATCGTTACCCTACTTTTGTACCACGATACCCCGAGACTCGTATCATACCGACCGTGTGGGCGTTATAATTCTAACGCCGCGCAACACACTCCATTTTGACCCTTAAATTTAAAGTTACAATTCTGGCACAATCCGATATGGGCCACACAATGCACGCAGACCCCACTTGTACAAATCCCCATGTTGTTAAATCAATCAATCCATTAATCAATCAATCAATCAATTAATCCATCAACCCATCCATCACTTAATGTCACTCTCTCCCCATTAGTCAAACAAACTCATGTCATTCTCATGCAACCCATACCCTTACTTATGCTAGCCATCATTCTCTTATTCTTTTTCTCCCCATTTTATCCCTCCATCTTGCCCTTATTCCATCCCTATCCTAAAATCTCTACCACAATAACTCCCTAACTCACTCTCATTTTTACCATTTCCTATCAAGAGTAGAGAGGGATTAGGATATATATATATATATATATATATATATATATATTAGAAAGATTGGGGAGAAATTAAGAGAGAAAGAGAAAAAAGAAAGAAAGATTAGGGAGAGATTAAGAGAAAAGAAAGAGAGCTTGTGAGAGTATTAGGAAAGATCAAGAGACAAAGAGTAAGAGAATCGAGAAAAGTAAGATTAAAGAAGATTAGGGATGAAAAGAAGCTTGGTAGGCCATCCAATCACCAATCCGAGACGATCCAACCGTCCATCCTTTTAAGTGAGTGCATGGGAGGGTCAAAACCCTCTAATTCTTTGTGATTTCTCTATTTTGGTGGGCCCATAAGGGTAGGACCCACCTTGATCATATATTGAGTATGTGGTGGACCCTATAGTGGCGGGGGGCCACCCCGATAGCCGACTGGATTTATTTCCCTTCATTTCCGTTTCTTTTCTTATTCTCATAGTGTTGTGGGACCCACAAGTGGGCCACATTATTAGAGAGAGTGTCCCGCACATCATAGCATGGACCACCTTGTGTGGCCCACTGTGATATTTATTTTCTTTTTAAACTAATTGATTATGTAAGCACACTTGGATGATGAAAAATACACTAAAAATTGATATGATCCAAAGCTTCTTGGCCCCACCACGAGTTGGACATTCAAATGAATGAAGTGGATTTCCTAGGTGGGCCTTACCTCACCCTTAAAACACAAAAGAGGGAGAGGGATAGTGGCACTATGTCCCTGGACACAAAAATGTGCAGAGACATGTCTCTTACACGCACAATTACCTTCCAAAGCCACCATGTGGACTTCACTCGCGGGCCCCATCATGATGTATATATATGTATCATCCACACCATCCATCCAATTTCTCTTCTCATTTTAGGCGTTGAGCTAAAAAATGAAGTTAATCTGAATCTCAGGTGGGCCATACCACAAATGCTAAGGGGTTGGGTTACCCATGTCATTTCTTACTTTTTGCATGAGAGGTTTGGAGTGAGTTTTCACTTGTAGGACCCATATTGATGTATTTCTTAGATCCACACCATCCATCCATCTGTTGGCTCATTTTAGCCATGAAGCCCAAAAATCTAACTGATCCAACCATCAGGTGGACCACACCACGACCGATGGTAGAATCGGAGCACCCCTTCACGTCAACCATGCAGACGTAGGGTGGAGGCATCCCAACCATGGACCCCACCTTGATGTATTTGTTTAATCCACGCTGTCCACCACCTTCCCCATTTCGTTTTAGGCTATGAAACTAAAAATGAGATAAATCTGAGTTCCTAGTGGACTGCACCGAGGGAAACAAAGTCCCACAATTGGAACTTTCTAAGGCCTATTATTGTCTGTATAAGTGGTGGACCTATCCATCATTAGACTCCTTTGGTCCATAGAGAGTTGGCCGATATAATAGACGGAATGGATTATCCGCTAGTGGACCTCATATAGTAGAAAATAATATATATATATATATATATATATATATATATATATATATATATATATATATATATATATATATATATATATATATATATAAAGGAAGAAAGAGGAAAACCAAAAAGGCATGTCATTGGACGTTATTGCCGGTAACAGTGAGGGTGGAAGCCTCATTGGGCTGACCCACACACGTGGACCCCAGCATGATGAATTTGTTTAATCCACATCGTTCACCATCTTCTCCATATAATTTTAGGTCATGTGATAAATTTTGAGGCAAATTTGAGTCTCGAGTGGGCCATACTAAAGGGAACAATGCCCATCTGTTGAAACACTCTAGGGCCCACTTTGGGGTCTCTGATCATCAAAACCAGTCCTAGTCAGAGTCTATTTGACCTCATTTGAGGTGGCCAAGACAATGAACGGATTAGATTATCCACTCGGGGCCCACATTAATAGTGTATGCAAAACATACAATGAATATAATAATAACATGAAAAATACATAGAATGTCATGCCGGGGAGTTAACTCATTCTTGGCCAATTTTGGGTCTCACATGTGGGACCTTGTTTTGATATTTATATTGAATCCACATCATTCACCGTCTTTGCAAGATTATTTTAGGCTTTAGGCCAAAAGATGAGATAGATTCGGGTCTCAAGTGGGCCGTAATGAGGGAAACGAACCATTACTGTTGACATCTTCCAAGGCCCACTGTGGAGTCCTTGTTTGTCCAAATTAACCCAAATTAGAGCTCATTAGACCTGCTTGAGATGGACAACATGGTGAGTGGAGTAAAAAATTCATGTAGGGCACGCATTGATGGTGCATAACCAAAAAAAAAAAAAAAAAAAGAGAGAAACAGAGAAAAAGAAATGTGTTATTGGGGGTCCAAGCCACCTTGGGCTGCTGCCCCCATACATGGGACCCTACATGATGTATGTATCATATATATCCACTCTGTTCATCTGTCTTATCAAAATATGTTAGGCCATGGGCCCAAAATTCAGGTTGATCCAGATCTTAGGTGGGCCGTACCATAAGGTAATGTGAGGGTAGAAATCTCTTGGACTTGGGATTTCTTGGTTTTGTGATCCCTTGCGCTTGAGAATCCCTAGTTTTTGGGATCCCTTAGACTTGGGAATCCCTGGAATCGAGACCCCTTAGGTCTTTGGTTATATTTAAGATTTTAAATCGAAATCTTTAAATTAGTTGGTGTGTGAATATTGAAACTATAATTTTATTAAATCCATTTAAGCATATACCTTGCCTAAACTGATGAAATCCCAAGACTCAGATGGACCATGAGCATATGATCACATCCTAGTGACTAACTAATGATTTGTAACCGTCAATTTACATTAGCAATGATTAGACGGTACAGATCATTCTACTAAAGTAATTATAGTGATGTTATTGATAATCTGATTATTTTGAGACATCATTAGTGGGTCACATGCCCAAATGGATTGATAGCCTAGTGACACACGTGTTGTACATGTGGGTGTCCATCTGGGTCACTCCCAATGGACCCCACCTTGTTATATATATTTTATATATTCATGCCTTGCAGGCTACATGAGAAGCTAATATTACTTTAACGTGGGACATACCATATAGATTTCTATATTTCTAGTGGGGCATGTCATTCAGTTTTCACTCTTTGTATATGATGTGCTGATTAAGGCCGATTATTGTCTGATATGTCTGATAACATGCTAGTATACTTGGCCTGGTAGGACACACTAAGAACATGCTTAGTATAATGACATCATGTCTAGACATATGCCCATACACATCATTTGTATGCATGTTATGGGTGGTGGTTGATTATAACATATGTCATTGGGTTGAGATACTTAGGGGACTCCATATGAGATAGGGTTGCCCCACATGATCGTACTGTATGCGCAGGTTTGATGCATGATTTAGATGGTATAACTCATGCATTTCGCATCTTGTATGTCCCGATCACTTTACATCCTAGCGACACCAGGGTTATGTCTTCCACAGGTATATCGTAGATGGTCAAATTGGATAATGAAAATATCTGTTCTAGCATTAGGGCGCTATGGATGTCCTTGGGTGAAAGTCCGTAAACCCTTGTGGTACCAGTAGGATGCTTCAACGTCAAGATCAAGTGGATAACATGAGTGCCTGTGTGCCAAATACCAGTAGGCCGCGTCTCCCACTGTGTCATGGTCGGTTGAAAAGGGGTGTAACCTTATCCACCCGAGGGTAGGAGGCTGTAAGCTAAGTTAAGTTTGACCAGCTCGTAAATGAGTCCGCTATCGATGAGCCAGATGGACATTGGCATACTACTGGCAAGGTGGATAGTGAGGTTTCTTTCACTCACTTGGTCATGCGCACGATGGGGTGACAACCAATGTTAGAGTGTACTAGACCCCGATGATGTTTCCAGTGATGAACCATATTAATACGTGGACTAGTTGATGATTGGCATGCTTGCGTTGCATCTCTAGCATATGACATTCGGCCATGTAGGCCTTGCTTTGCATAGCCTTGGTATGACTAACATCATTTATGGAATTGTCTGTTTAGCCTTCCATCATTTCCGCTTACTCTGACATTTGTATGCTTGGCATATGCATTGTGCACACATGCACACATTCTCTAAGCTTCGTAGTAAGCTTATGCATGTTCGTTACATGTAGGTTATGCTAAACCTTAACAGCATTGAGGCAGGAGCATATGCCTGATCTTTTAGAATTTTGCTATATGATGTATTTCCCTTTTAACATTATAGTCAAATATTATATTAGTGGATATGTGGTGATGATGTTTTGTGACTTGGGTACACTTGTGATTATACTCCTTTATAAAAAATAAAAAATAAAAATAAAAAATCACCCTGAAAATCCTCCTTCTAGGATCCCAGGATCGGAACATGGCGTATGGGAGCTGAGAACCGATAATGGGATACTACGGAGGTTGTCTGCACCAGATTCGGCGACTGGGAATTTTGTGAGCCCGTTTCCCGAGTTTGGGATGTGACACCAAATGCATGCATCAGTTTGCCCCGCTCAATTTTTAGTTTGACCAACTCAAATTCTAGTTTGCCTCGCTCAATTTCCAATTTGCTGCCCCACTCAATTTCTAGTTTGCCCTACTTAATTTTCAGTTTGCCCTGCTCAATTTCTAGTTTCCCTGTTCAATTTTCAGTTTGCCCCGCTCAATTTCTAGTTTGCCCTTCCAATATCAGATAAGGGATCTATGGCTACGGATTATAACAGTAGCATTACGTAGCGTAGCCATTGCTTCAATAGAATCGATAGCTTTTGAAAAGCAAGGGTATTTTCATCTTCAATTTTCTATCCGTACAATTTTGGTTTAGATTGGGAATGTAAGTTTGAGACTCTCCAGAAAAGAAGCCGGGTAAAAAGTGGCATCTATAGTGGTCAATTTCTCCCCCAAAAACCCAACTTAGATGTATCTTTAGCTTTTAGCATGGGAAATTGTGTCAGGCCACATTGTCATGTGGGGTCTGATCCACATGGTCCGTCAAATTGTGAAAGTTGAAATATGCTGGAACCTCAAAGATCCGGCTAATTTGACCATGATTTTGGACCTTATCAATCAAATGATGATTGCTACAAAAAAAAAAAAAAAGACATTAAAACTATTTGGGACAATCGGAGAGTCGAATCAAACTGATATTTAGCCCTCCTCTTTAACCATTCTCTAGTAGGCCATTGATCGGCTTGGATCTGATCTATTTACCTCAAGTGGACCTAAATCTAGATTAAGAAAAACCTAAAAACCTTGATTCGGTATATCAAATTGAAGTGTGTTCTGGAGTTTTTCGGTCCAACCCACAGTATTGTCGGTCCGACAGGCAATGTGAATTTTATCAAAATTTTGACGGCACATGCACTCTATCGATTGAATTGGGTAAAAGCGACGGAATTGATGCCCAACAGACTCTCTTGGTTCGACCAACAAAGGGTAAATAAACTACTTACATTTCAATTTTAGAAATCTAATTAATTAGACCATTAAATTTGTGACTCACAATTAGTTATCATTGATGAGTTAATTAAATATAATGGGTCAGGTGGAGATCACTTTGATTGATCAAGTGGATCCCACATGAAACTATGAGGATCACCAACCATGTGTCAAGGGTTGGTTCTGAAGGAGTCCAATTTGAACATAGTGTAGACCACAATCATGATCTCAATCAATCAAGGTGGGACCCATCATATGAATTAATATTAATTAATTAGAAGAATGATTGTTGTTGCATATTGTATTTTAGAATTTTTTTGAATCTTTCTAATTTGATTATTCTAAAACTATCACCGAATCCTCAGGTGATGGATCCCAACTTGTTTCCTTCTTATTTAAAGCAAAATAGTGTTTATTTACATGATAATCAAATTTAAATTTCTATTTTGACAATTGTATTAAGTATGCTAAATTAGAGCTTTCTATTTTCTATTAACACATGCTTACATATATCAATGCCTGAAAAATTGTGTAATCTATTTTTCATACATGTATATGCTAATCAATCTGTAATAACTATTAATCTACGAATGAATGATAAAAAACTAAATATTATGCATTCATAACACGTCCTCGAATGAATTGTTTATTTTGGTAGTTTCACTTCTAGATGCAGGTTTTACCCTTGCCTACCAATATAGTGGCAACCTTCCCTTGTGATGGATGTGGGTAGATGAATTTTCAACTCATGCAGGTAGATACATCAAATACCTGGTGCACACATGCATTTCACGCATTTAATAAGATTAATTATTATTAAATGTGATTTATGTTCTTTTACTATTCTTCGTTTTAGTGTAAACAAACCTTGGTGGAAACTTTCACTAGACTTGGTTAGCTCACCAATTTATTGATGAAAAGAAAATAGATGTAACCGAAGTTGACCTATTGGCGCAAGAGAAAGAGGATGCGGCTGAACCAATGAATGATATACAAGACACACGGCCTTATCTTACCAAAGAACAGGGGAACATTAGATGGTTTATAGATATCATTTATACAACAGTTGTCTGTGATATACACATTTTATTGATTTAACTACATTTAGTGTAGGAGTCATGCCGAGTTCTTGGGATGTGCACTTGGTCACCGAATTTCGAGTCGTGACAAAAGGTGTTATTTTAATATAATCAATGGATAAATTTAACAATTATAAGTTAATATAAGGTGTTTTGTGATAGTATATAGAAAAGGATGGGGGTTATTTGAAAATGTTGAAGAAGAGGGGTTTTTAGCATAGAACCAGAAGCGAGGGTAGTTGATTGTTTAAATTAATGTGTGCCATGGGTTGTGCGTGCATCAAACTTCATTCTTTACCAAAGTATCAACTCACTCGCCCGAAAGCTTTTACTTTTCCAACTTCAGAAATTAGGATTACTTGATTCCATCATTGCCATCGGACCAAGTAATTCTACTTTGAGAAAAATTAGGATTACTTGATTCCATCATTGCCATCGGACCAAGTAATTCCTACTTTGAGAAAAAGAAAAGTTGTACTTGAGGAATTCTAAGTTCAGAAGTACCATCTCTAGGCTCTAAATGCCAACGAACCACTCATGCAAACGTAACAGACTTGTGCACCACACGTGCAAGATAGAACATTACATTAGTACCATTTTTCTAGCATGTGTGGACCAGCTGATAAATGGATGGGATGCGCTTCAAGTCCAAGAAATATTTCAGGGTCTAAAAAATTTCAATTCAAGGGCTCAAATTTCGCGAGCATAAAACCTCTGACAGCGTAATTTTACCTACAATAAGTATCTATTTAATATGAATTGGCGAATAGCCCACTCTCTCAGGACGCAGATTAGCTACTGACGAGTTGAGTAGTGAGACACGCTCTGAAGTGGCGTCACCAAGTTCTGTGGGCCCCACCATGATGTATGTGTTGTATCCACACCGTCCATCCATTTTTAGAGATCATTTTAGGACATGAGCAAAAGAATTCTAAAGCTGGAGTAGTGGATCCCACCATAGAAAACAATGGGGAGGGTGATGCCACCATTGAAACCTTCCTAAGGTCCACCGTGATGTTTATTTGAGATCCAACCTGTTCATAAGTTAACACAAACATTAAAGAACGGAAAACACTAATTTCATCTTGATCAAAAACTTTTGTGGTCCTTAAAAGTTTTTAATGGTGAGCGTCACTCTCTCCACTATTTTATGTCGTGGGATCCACTCAAGCTTTGGATCTGATTCATTCTTTGGCTTATGCCTTAAAATGATCTCTAAAAATGGATAGACAATGTGGATACAACGTATACATCATGGTGGAGCCCACAGAATTAGGTGACATCACTTCAATAACGGGTATCCCTACTCAACCTGTCGGTAGCTAATCCGCATCTACTCTCTTATTTTCTACAAGCCATGGCCCACCATGATAATTTTATATAATACTCTGTAAATCCATTATGTCGTTTTATACTATCAGCTGCCAAGTGAGGTAGATCTAAAACTCAAGTGTGCTACGACGCTGAAAAATGTGAGCACGCATCATACACAGTTAAATAATCCATCCATGCTAGGGTCCAATAGATGAATGGACTTGATTGACACATGATTGTGCCACTTGTACCAACCAGAGATGTCTTTACCATATTTCGGTTCTCCCCATTCTACCGTATCATCTCCCCACGTCGAGAAATTTCCCACTATGTACTCCACCTTTTACCCACTGTCTTCTCCGATCGCTCCCAACGTCACTTTTCCAAACAAAGCCATTCTGTTTGGATGCACTATTTTCATACGAAAATAACCTTGCATTCTGCACGGTTGCACTATCCACACTCTAGACCTAAAGCTATGGCTACGGATTTTACGCGTAGCTATTAGTAGTGTACCATTGGCCTTTGCATAGTATAGTTTGTAGACCTTATGCTACAAATAGCTACAGTTATAATCCATAGCTACATATCTAGGTGAAACCGTCTGAATGCAAGGGTATTTTCATTCGAAAATAGTGTATCCGTACAGAATGGTTTAGTTTGGGAAGTAAAGTTTAGGAACATTTTGGAAAAGACGGTGGATAAAAGGTGGGGCTCATAGTTGGAAATTTCTCTTTTCTGGCCTCTCATATTTTCTCTGTACTTACAGACGTAGTTCCATGATATATGTGTTTTATCACTCTGCCGTCCATTTTGCCACTTAATTTTATGGCATGAGCTCAAAATTAAAACAAATCTAAACATCTGGTGGACCACACCATATGAAGCAGTGTTGATGGAATACTAATCCTTTTTTTTTTTTTTTTTAAAGTGTTGCGTGATTTGGATTGGATGGCAAAATAAATATTATAAAACTTTTTAATTGTGGGCACTCAATCATCATTGTTTCCTTGGTAAGGTGCAACGTAGATCTGATTTTTGAGCTCATACCCTAAAATGAGCTGGGAAAATGCCTGGCTTGAATAAAACACGTACATAACGGTGGGGTACCTTTTTATTTTTTCCTTCATGGAATTGTGCGCTACACTACTCTATCCGAGTCCTCTTTTTCTCTTTGAGTCCTTTCTCTCTCCACGTGTCGTCATCTGGCTTACCCCCTTAGGTGTCCTTTAAAAGGTTCATTAGCTGGAGGGAGATGCTTGTTATTCATTTACATAATGCCAATTTTTCTTCATCAAAGTTGCTGAGTTAACGGTGGCCATTTCTTCCAATGGCTCAAGTCCATGTTTTAAAAGCTGCAATCAAAGGGGAGTGGGAAGCAATCCTCACCCTCTATAGAGAGCGGCCAACCTTATGCGACGCCGCTCCAGTCACTGTCGTTACAGGCAACACGCTCGTTCACATTGCAGTGCAATCCGATCAAGACAAGGTGGTTGGCGAGCTGCTAGACTTACTGCCAGAACACACCCGCCTAGCGAAGAACAAGAGAGGAAACACTTCGCTCCATGAAGCTGCCAGGGCCGGAAAAGTCGAGACTGCAGAGATGATATTGAAGAAGGATGAGAACTTGATTTTAAGCCGCAACGACCGTGGCGAGATGCCTGTGTTTTGGGCTGCCATGTATGGGAAGAAGGAGATGTTGATCTTCCTTGTTTCTGTCGCTAAGAAGTTTGGTGATACGATACTGAGGAGGAACGACGGAGCTACTATCCTTCACGCAGCTGCTCTTGGTGAATTTTACGGTACGCTTTTTTTTTTTTTTTTTGAACAACGGCCTGCGAAGCCATTGAAAAAAACAGGAAGATACAACCTAGCTGGGATTCCGGCGGGTTGAAGACAAAAACAAAACAACCCGCCTATCGTAACTATACATGAATATGCAAAACCCGAAAAGAACAAAGCAGGGGAGCCTAAAAACAAAAAACGGCCCCCTGTCCCTCACCATAGAGAAGGACCTCTAAGGACCCCACGGAATGGGCGGAAAAGCATTGGGGAGATGGCCTACAGATGAATAAGACTACCGAGAAGCAACCCCGTCAGGGCGAACAAAGCCGGATTAACAGGGGGCTCCACGGGGAGGCCCGAGATAACCAAGACCCACCTTGTCAAGGAATAACAGCCCACGAATCAGAAGGGGTAGATCCCTAATATGGTGAAAAACCTGATCTGCTTGGATCCTACTACCTCCCCTTGCCATACCATCAGCAGGGCCATTTCCTTCCCTAGCAATGTACGAGAAGGAGTAGATGCCCCTGCACGCCAGGTTAGCTATCTGATCAACCTAGGGATTCCAATGCCTCGAAATAAGAGAATTTCCAGAAATGCAGTCTATGCCCACCTTGGAGTCAGACTCGACAATTGCCTTGGTCAGTCCTGCTAGTAAACATAACTTGACGCCGTCATGAATCGCACGGACCTCCGCTCCGATGTTAGTGCCCATGCCAAAGCCATGAAAGAAGACGAAGATGAGATTGCCGGCGGAATCATGACCCTCACCCCCAGAGAGGCCCGAATGCCCTCTAGAAGACCCATCCACATTAACCTTGACCCACCCTGGGGGAGGTTTGCGCCATCTGATAATTCCAGAGTGGGCGGGAGCCGGAGGGGTCCTCAAAGCATGGGATGGGTAACGCTGCAGGGCCACCTCCATGGAAGATCCAATAAGCATTTCCAAAAAGATCCTGGTATGGGACTTGATGGAGCGATCACTCATAGTGGTGTTGTCAAACCTGGCCGCATTTCTAGCTTTCCAGATCTCTCAGAGGATGGTGATTGGGAGGAGGTAGCGGATGAGAGTCGGGGCGGAACCTGGAGCCAGGGCCCTCCGCCATTGAAGTAGTCTCCCCTCCAACGTTTGATGGTTCGGGAAGGGGATACCGCACCAGGAGCTGAAGAAGCGCCACACCTTCGAAGCTTGTTGTCCCTCAAGGAAAAGGTAAAGGATGGATTCCTGAGCCAGTTGATGAGTGGGGCCTGGGTCACAGCAGTTACAACGGGATGCAAGCTGGATCCCTCTACTTTGGATTCTTTCATCAACTGGAAGAGCACCCTGTAAGAACTTCCAAACGAAGATGGACATCTTGGGATACAGTTTGTTGTGCCAGATCCATGAAACCCAGCCAGGGGCAGTACCTCAGGACCTCGAAACAAACCAAGCTGGCTTGACAGAAAAGGAACCAGATGGTTCATGAGGCCAATAACATCTCGCTGGATCTGGAGAAGTAGCAAAACCAGCATGGACAATCTGATCCAGAATCTCTTACGACAGATACAAACAGACAGCTGACGGAGGGAGAGGGCCAGCCGGCCTTAAGAAGTCTCTGATCTTCAGTGTACGTAGATCAGCAGGAATGGGATCGATGACTAGACGGAGGAGAGGCCCCTGTCCAGACCAGTTAACCTCCCAGAGATTCATATCGCCATCCCCAACTTCCCACTGCGCGTTCTCATCAATGGACGAAAAAAGGATCCTGATCTTCTTCCAAAAAGGGGAGACATTGCTGCAACAGCCACCCTCAGGCGCCGGGATAAGATCATTGGCGTATCTACTGCGGACAAATTGGACCCAGGGTCCAGCTGTGGAGCCGTGTTTCGCTGTCCAGGCCAGCTTGAGGCGCAGGGCAGTCATAACTTCCTTCAATTTCCTGACTCCCAGGCTTCCTTCTTCCACTGGAGAACTAATTTTGTTCCAGGCGATCCATGGTAATCTCTTCCTACCCTCGGCCCAACCCCAGAAGAATCTTGTGAACTTCTGTTCGAAAACTGTGAAAACGTGGGCCGGGACGTGCACTGTAGCCGACGTATGGATAAGGATGCTTCCGAGGACGTGTTTGATCAACATCAATCTGCCCGCTTGAGATAAAATTCTGGCCCTCCACCTGCTAAAACGGCTATCCACCTTCTCGAGAATAGCTCTGAAATTTGCCTCTTCAATCTACCTTTGGATAGAGGCACTCCCAAATATGGGATCTTAGGTGCGACTTTTGAGATACCCAGGAGACGCTGGATAGATCTCACTCTCCCCGCTGGCATCTTATCATCGCAAATGAAACAGCTCTTGTTCATGTTTATTTTCTAACCAGAAGCTGCCTGGAAAGCCTGGAGGAATTTCTTGATAGTGAGGAGAGATGAGCGGCCACCATTGAGGAAGAGCAAGGTGTCATCCGTGAATAGCAAATGGGAAATCAGCAGGCTCCCACGGTGAAGCTTGAACGGCAGGACCCAACCTCTGTTGACGAGGATGTTAAAGCTCCTAAAGAACACCTCGGACGCTATAAGAAACAGGGATGGGGACAACAGATCTCCTTGGCGGATGCCTCTGGAAGATTGGAAGAAACTCGATGCCTCCCCATTTATAAGAACTGAGAACCAGCAATTTTTCCAACATGCTTCCAACAGACAGATAGGCGAATCGCTGAAACTGAATTTGGCCAGTTAACTGTTCACTTCCCAAGTATAAGGTTCTGATGTAGTAATAAACTCGGTGAGACCGAGGTCGAATCCCAAGGGACTGAAACCTGTACGTAATCTGAAACTAAGTAGAACTAGAACTACACTAAGATGAAATCTAAATCGAATGTAATTGAGGGAATAATGATAAAATATTTATCTAAAACTTAAAGAATTCAGAGGTAGGAAACTAGGGATTCAGAGGATCCACTTGTAGAGATCAGGGAGATCTTATGCCTGCTTCAAGAACTCAACTGAACTTAGAGTCCCCTCTTCATCCAGCTGGAGGGTATAACCATGAAAATCAAATTGAACTTCCTGTGATATAGTTTTCAAGAGATGAAAGGTATATGAATTAAAATGGATTCCATCACCAAACCATGCCTAAGAGACAAAGTAAACAATAGAATTAAACTAATTAACAACCAATCAACATGATATAAAGGTTAAGAAGTGTACCATCATCCAACTATGCCCAGGAGACGATGGTGAGCAACAGGCTTCCTGACGTCATAAATATAAAAAAGAAAGGAACATGCTCAAAGCTATCACATAACCATTGTAATTTTAGTCACAACAGACCATTAAAAACTAAAAACATTCCCTATTAATCAAACTAACATCAAAGTACTTCAACTAACACAATCCAAGCCGTAAAATCTTCCCATCACTCCACAAGCTTCTCCTCTTAGCCCTAGCTAAGAGGTTTAGCCAGGCATGATTGGGCTAACTCTCTCAAAAAGCATAATAAAGACAGTAAAACAAATAGAAATTTCTAAACTCTCTCTTTCAGACGGACGTCCCAGCCCTTGGATTCAAATAGATGATTCAGATCTCTCTCTCTTACTTCCTTTTATAGAGAAGGAATGGGCGGTGGTTATAGTCGAACGAACCGACCTCTTTTCGCAGTCCAAATCGCAGCAGGAATAGACCTCTGTTCCTATGTAAGGAAAACACACAAAACAGCTGCGTTGGTTTTGTGTTTGGCGTGGATGACCATCTAATCCATCCATTCTGACACCATAGGAAGAAGCATGACCCCCTTCTTAAGACTTTGAACGGTCTAAATCATTCATCCGATCACACCCTTGATTATGGAACTGCCTAGAAATCCCGGATCTCACGATCGTGCATAAGCAGTGCCATCGAACTGACGCTGGATGTTGGTGGGGCCCACTTCTTGGTGTTTCTAGAAAAATCCAGTCCGTTCATTAGATTTTTCACAGAAAACCGGTCGACATGGTGAGATTGGAGTGATTTTGGTGTGGCCCACGGACTATTTCATTCCACCATTTATCTTCCGTTTGGACGATTGGAAATCTTCCTTCACTGCCTTATGGGATTCTGACACCTAGACCGTGATCATAGGGCCATTTAAAATCTAATGGACGGTCTTGATCACCATATAATTGATCATGGTGGCCCACGAAAACCAGTCCGCAATCTCTGTTCAGCGGCGGCAAAACAAGAATTTAAATTCCTTTTAGGAAAGATCGGTCAAAGCTTCAGTTGACCGATTCCTTAGGTGCGGTGTTCATCCAGTGCACGTGTACTGTGCACAAGCACCATGTAAGGTGGGTCCCACCTTGATGTATATAAGAAATCTGCTCCGGCCATTCCTTTCCTCATTTACTTTAAGACGTTGATTCCAAAATTGAAGCGTATCCAGCAATAAGGTGGGCCCCACTTAAGGATTTAAGGGGATGATCTGTCCGTCAGGTCACTTGTACAGGGATCTAATGGTTCAAATTTTATGTATACAGTTCCTTTATAGCCCTCAGGTCGTGTATGAATTTTTAAGCCGAACAGATGATGTAAACCCTGTGATCTTTCATTCTTGCCGACTTTCAGCCACTTGAGCTTCATTTTCTCAATTTTCTCAGATCTCTCGCATGTAAATCCGTCGATCTTGGTCCCCTGGAGTCCGTCTGTTGCCTTGGCATCATCAGAGCATTAATTTCATGCTTTTAACACCCTGTTTCGGTCCAAGCTCCTAAACAGACCTTGCAGCAAAAACATGGTTAAATTGAGCCGTTAAACAGTACCATGTTCTCTTATAGTTCTTCTTTTCATTCTTTCAGCTTTTGATTTTTCCATCGAAGGGGAGGGGAATCGAATCTGCACCTATAGGGAGCAAACCTATGGTGAAGATCGTACACCCAACCCTTTTCTGATGACAACTATTTGTTTTAGCTAGGTAGTTTTTTTTCTTTCATTCTTCTTTTTTATCTTTGATTTTTTTTTCAAAAACTTCTTTTTCTTTTTCTATATTCGTCTTATTGAACATGATGGACAAATTCCCAAGGTTGGTTCCTTCCATGCTTAATGATCATCAAGTTACAATTCAATATCGAACTGAAACTTTAATGTGCAAGTGAGATGTGTCTTGTGAAATCATGACTTAATCAATGTTTAAACCTTCTAATCATGGATTAACAGTTCGAACTTAACTGTAAATTCTAACAAATAACTGAATCCAATAGTCATAAATTACTAACATTACTTATCTTGTAATTCTAAATCCAAGATGGCCATCAAAATCACTTCGAATTCACAAGAAAGTCTAGAAAATTTAAAACTTTTCATAATTTTTGCTCAAGACCAAGAAAACATGATTAGGAAACCTAATCTCCCACCCCCAACCTAAAATCTACATTGTCCTCAATGTAAAAGATATATGAGCATGCAATGTACATGGGACAACGAAAGTAAATGAGAAGTGACGGGAAGATAGTACCTAGATGAAAGAATCAAGAAGAATGTTTCCACAATGATCATAGCATGCCGGTTAGCACAAGAGTGAAGACACGAAAGCAAACTATCCTAAAATAATGTAGGAAACAAATTAACCTAATGGCATAAAACCGTCTATCCTAGAACAGTATAAAGCAAACTACCCTAGTCATATGAAAGTAGGGAAAAACTAGTCGATCATGCCACAAGCTTTCTCTTTCGGCCAATATCTTGATAAGTTTCTCAGTAAGTTCCTCAACAGGATCATCCAAAAGCCCTTTTTGCAATAGGCTTGGATGCCCTGGAGCATGACATTCCAGAGAAACTTATGTGCCTCATAAGAAATTTTTCATTGAATTGCTTGAGGTATCCGGAGTATATACGATTCACCTATAACAGAAGAAGTTTCAACATTAGTATCCCATGATGAACTAGGGACTACAAGTAGATAAAGTTCAGAAAACTTCTCAGGAAGTGATGTAGTCTCAACACATTCCGAAGTGTCAGACTTCGGTTCCATTGTCAGCTCCTCCTCCTTTAATGGTAGACAGTGAGGATCTGGGGAGGGAGGGGCTTCAGAGTAAGGATTCTCTCGGTCCATGGCAACTACTGAGATGTTGACTTGCGAGGCATCCATTATTTCTTATATCATGGGATCATTTGAATCTGTAGAGTGTGCCAAGCAATCATCCAAAGAGTCAAAATATTCAGTTGAAAGGAGTTCATTCATCCTATCGAGATCTGTGATGATATGTCTAATAACTCATTTATCTTCTTCGAGAGTAGAAATGAGCATACTATCTTATTTGTTTTCAAGGTGGGATGAAATCACTACTGAGTATGTCTCTTATTGACCTAAATAGGCATATTTCAAATCAAAGGGCAAAAATTTTAGGTCAAGCTTCGGCACTTTGAAGTTAGATGGTAGAGGCACTGCATCGGTTTGGGGCAACACTTCAAATTGTGGCCTCCATCGGTTTACTTCAAGTACCGGCGCAGTATCAAACATGGCACCCATCTCTCTAATCATGTCATCATTAAAATCATGGGAGTGGGCCAGTTACATCTGTAGAGAGTCAGAGGATAAGGTCAGAGGTATCCTATCTTCCACGAAAGAGTCAATCATGTTAATGTCGTGAAAAACGTCATCATCCTCTAACTATCTGCCTGTATTGAAAAATATGTTTGACTCCAATGTCATATTCCCGAAAGACATAGTCATGACACCATTCCTGCAATTGATAATTGTATTTGAAGTGGCAAGGAATGGGCGACCAAGAATGATGGGAATCTGAGTACTCATGTTACTGATGGGTTCGGTATCCAGGATGATAAAATCTACAGGGTAATAAAATCTGTCGACCTGGACCAACACATCCTCAATTATCCCTCTTGGTACACAAACAGAGCGATCAGCAAGTTGTAGTGTGGTTAGGGTGGGTTTTAATTCACCTAAATCTAACTGTTTGTATACCGAGTATGGAATCAGATTGACGCTCGCTCCTAAGTCAAGAAGTGCGTGATCAATTCGTTAGTCCCCGATTACACATGATATGGTTGGGCTACCGGGGTCTTTGAATTTATGCGGCATATCTTGCTTTAGGATGACACTCACTTTCTTAGTCAAGAAGATTTTCTTTTGAATATTCTGCCGTCTTTTGGTCGTGCACAAGTCCTTCAGAAATTTGGCATATGAAGGTATTTGTTTTACGGCATCAAGTAGAGGAATGTTGACCTTCACTTGTTTCAACACCTCTAGAATATCCTTAGAGTTAGAGAGAGGTTTTGGTGCAATCAACCGTTGGGAGAATGGAACAAACGACTTCCCTTGAGGTTTCGGTTCTAATTCATGTGGAGCAATACTAGGTTTATCATCGTTGTCCTCTTCTGGATCCTTAGGCTTTTCAGCCCTAACCGGAATAGTTTTGTTAATGATCTTCCCACTCCTAAGAGTGGTGATGGATTTAGCTTGTTCCATCTGATTTGAAGAGCTAGGGTCACTTATTTCATATTGCGGTTTGGGATTGGGGAGAGGTTGAGCAGGAAGCATCCCCTTTCCCACAATTGCTAATTGTGACTCCATCCTTTGGACAGACGACACAAGCGTTCCAATTGCTGATCTGATTTCCTGGATTGCTTGTGTCGTATTCTGATTAAGTAGCTCTTGGTCTTGAATGTGTTTTAGAACCGGATCCTCTTGAGGTTTCACTTGATTTGGAATTTGATTAAAGAAACCTTGAGGAGGAGTAGTTTGTTCATTCCTCCAATTGAAGTTTGGATGATTTCTCCAGCTAGGATTGTATATGTTAGAGGTGGGTCCATTGAAAGGCCTTTGGTAATTATTTACAGCATTGGATTGCTCAGTCAGTACCTCTTGAAAGGCAGATATAGTTGGACAATTTTCAGTTGTGTGACTGTTACAACCACAAATACCGCAAACAACTTCCTTACCCTTGTCCTTCCTTGATTCCATGGCCTCGAATTTCTTTATGAGATTAGCCACTTTAGAATTGAGATTATCATCCTCTTTCAGAAGGTATACTCCGTGCCCATTTCCTTTGATTGAGTGGGCCTAGTAGTGGTATTTGATTTTGGGTATGTGTCCCATGCTTATGTGTTTTCAGCAAGTCTATCCAAGTAATGTCATACATCATCAACATTTTTATTTATAAATTCTCCATTGCACATTGTCTCAACCAATTAGCGCATGGAAGATGTCAGTCCATCATAGAAAAAGTGTGTAATGCACCATATTTCAAATCCATGTTGTGGGCATGAGCTGACAAGATCCTTGAAGCGCTCCCAACATTGGAAGAATGTTTCATCCTCCTTTTGGGCGAAGTTCATGATTGACTTTCTAAGGGTGTTCTTTTTGTGATATGAAAAAAATTACTTTATGAACTCCTTTGTCATGTCATTCCATGTGCCAATAGATCGGGGACGTAGTGAATGTAATCACGTCTTAGCTTTCTCTTTCAAAGAAAAGGGAAAGAGTTTCAGCCTGATCGTGTCCTCAGATACGTTAGGAAAGTATAAAGTGGCTATGATTTCATCAAACTCTTTCAAGTGTATATATGGATTTTTAGATTCAAGCCCATGAAACTTTAGAAGGAGTTGGATCACCCCTGGCTTGATATTCATGTGTCCTATATTTTTTGGAAAAACCATGCATGAGGACATACTCACCCCCGCCTGTTGTAAATAATCTCGTAAAGTACGAGGCGGGGGTGCTTGATGCACCTCGTTCTCATCCTGGACGTCGTCCACCCTATGTTGGGGTAGAAGAGGTTGATTTACGGCCATAACCTCAGTTAACTCTGAGGATCTCAAGTGGTGTCTAATCCTGCGATGAAATGATAACCCCTCAACCAATCTTCCTTGAGACATAGAGTGTTGCACTTGGGCATGAAACACTCACAGCCCTCAATTCAAATTCTAAACCTAAACCTAAGAGAAAGAAAGAAATACAAATCTAGAAGATAAGAAAAAAGAGTTGGAAGGAAGCTACCAAAATAGAAGTCCTAAATTAAGAACCTACAAAACAAAACAAACCAAGAAAGTTTCTACAGATAGAAAGTCTAGAAATAGCAAGAGATCCTAAAATAAAAAGTAAACTAGTTTCTAAAAAAGGAAAAAATTTCTAAAAAGGAAAATAGAAAGTTTCTAAAAACAAATTAAGAAAATTCTAAACCTAAAATAGAAAGAAAGTTAGTTTCTAAATTAGAAGAAATCCTAGAATTAGAAAGTTTCTAAAGATAAAACCTAATATAAAATAGAAAACAGAAAGA
This sequence comes from Magnolia sinica, assembly GCF_029962835.1. Lineage (NCBI taxonomy): Eukaryota > Viridiplantae > Streptophyta > Magnoliopsida > Magnoliales > Magnoliaceae > Magnolia > Magnolia sinica. Next base: position 8,498,174 of record NC_080578.1, on the reverse strand, counting down.
TTAGAAAATTAGAAAGAGATTACCAATTTAGAATGTGTATGTCAAGGTCCTACAAAACAGGAAAACAGGTTAGTTTCTAGAAATCAGAAAAATCTAAACCTAAAGATAGAAAATCCTAATATTAATCTAATTCTAAAACCAATTAATTTAAAAAATACGTAGTCGTGATTCCCCGGCAACGATGCCAAAAACTTGTTCACTCCCCAAGTATAGGGTTGTGATGTAGTAATAAACTCGATGAGACCGAGGTCGAATCCCAAGGGACTGAAACCTGTACGTAATCTGAAACTAAATAGAACTAGAACTACACTAAGATGAAATCTAAATCGAATGTAATTGAGGGAATAATGATGAAATATTTATCTAAAACTTAGAGAATTCAGAGGTAGGAAACTAGGGATTCAGAGGATCCACTTGTAGAGATCAGGGAGATCTTATGCTGCTTTAAGAACTCAACTAAACTTAGAGTCCGCTCTTCATCCAGTTGGAGGGTATAACCATGAAAATCAAACTGAACTTCATTTGATATAGTTTTCAAGAGATGAAAGGTATATAAATTAGAATGGATTTCATCACCAAACCATGCCCAGGAGACAAAGTAAATAATAGAATTAAACTAATTAACAACCAATCAACATGATATGAAAGTTAGGAAGTGTACCATCATCCAACCATGCCCAGGAGACGATGGTGAACAGCAGGCTTTCTGATGTCATAAACATAAAGAGGAAAGGAACATGCTTAAAGCTATCGCAGACTCATTGTAATTTTAGTCACAACAGACCATTAAAAACTAAAAACATTCCCTATTAATCAAACTAACATCAAAGTACTTCAACTAACATAATCTAAGCCGTAGAATCTTCCCATCACTCCACAAGCTTCTCCTCTTAGCCCTAGCTAAGAGGTTTAGCCAGGCATGATTGGGCTAACTCTCTCAAAAAGCATAATAAAGACAATAAAACAAATAGAAATTTCTAAACTCTCTCTTCCAGACGGACGTCCTAGCACTTGGATTCAATCAGATGATTTAGATCTCTCTCTCTTACTTCCTTTTATAAAGAAGGAATGGGCGGTGGTTATAGTCGGAGGAACCGACCTCTTTTCGCAGTCCAAATTGCAGCAGGAATAGACCTTTGTTCCTGCGTAAGGAGAACGCACAAAACAGATGCGTTGGATTTGTGTTTGGCGTGGATGGCCATCTAATCCATCCATTCTGACACCATAGGAAGAAGCATGACCCCCTTATCAAGACTTTGAATGGTCTGGATCATGCATTCGATCACACCCTTAATCATGGAACTTCCCAGAAATCCTGGATCTCGCGATCGTGCGTAAGCAGCGCCATCGGACTGACGTTGGACGCTGGTGGGGCCCACTTCTTGGTGTTTCTCGACAAATCCAGTCCGTTCATTGGATTTATCACCGAAAATCGGTCGAGAATGGTGAGATTAGAGTGATTTTAGTGTGGCTCACGACTATTTCATTGCACCGTTTATCTTCCATTTGGACGATTGGAAATCTTCCTTCATTGCCTTATGGGATTGTTGTCACGCCCTAAACTCAGAAACCGGGCTCACAAAATTCTCGATCGCTGAATTCGGTGCCGACAGCCTCCGTAGTACCCCATTCTCAGCTCCTAGCGCGCATGCGCTGGATTCCGATCCTGGGATCCTACAAGGAGGATTTTTCAACGTGCATTTGTCTCATAAGAAGCATAACCACAAGTATACCCAAATCAGAAGAACAACATCATCATCACATATCTACTAATATAAAACATTTGAATACAATGCTGAAAGAAAAATACATATGACAAAAATCAAAACTCCAGAAGTCCACTACACACTCCAAGCTCAACGCTGTGGCAACCTAATGCCACCTGCACACATCTATCGTGCATAAGCTTATAGGAAGCCTAGTGGGTGGTGAAAGTGTGTGCATAAGGTAAGTGCCCAGTAACTAATATCAGAGTAATCAGAGTAAGCAAAAATACTAACAAGCCCATAAATCATACAATATTCAAAATACTAGCAAGTTCATAAATCATGCGATATCAGAGTAATGCGAAGACATGCTAATAGGCCTATAAATACCATCAGCCTTATCTAGGTTATGTGATGTAAAAATATAACAAACCAATATCATATATTGATGAAGGAATGTAGATCAGCTATGCAATGTGGAGGTAGTAAGCTAAATACTATATGTTGAGAATGCAATGCAATATGCGGTGCGAATGAAATGACTAAGCTGAACTGTGAAGTCGGGATGGTAGTACGTAGTATCGCAAGCTACGGGGTCTATCACAAAGGGCTTCTATCCAAACCAGTCCCATACCTAAATTTAGATAGTCAGACCCAATGTGGTAGACTCCTGATCTCAGGTTAATTGCGCGTCCAACCGAAATCCTGGTCATGCGAAGGTACAAAACAATTAGTTGCGCACCACCAGCTCGAGTGGATAGTAAATAAAATGAATATATGAGTATGCAACTCCTACTCAATAAGTCCACATTTCAGTACAGTTCCTCTTTGGAAAATCACCGGGGTCTATTACACTCCAAACCAGATTGCCACCCCATCGCACGCAACAAGGTAAGTGGAAGAGACCTCACTATTCGCCTACCAATATCGGGCCCGGCTCGTCGATAGCGGACCCATTTCTCGAGCTGGTCAGACTCAGCCTAGCATTGCCCCCTCCTCTCGGGCAGGTAAAGCCGTACCCCCTTCCAACCGACCACGACATAGTGGGAGATGCGGCCTAACGGTATACGGCCCTCATGTGCTCATGCATCCACTAGGTCTAGACGTTGGAGCAACCTCTGGAACCAAGAGGGTTTAGGAACTTTCACTCAGGGATATCTATAGTAACCCATGTAGAACAGATTTTTGGTGTCCCATCTGACCATCCACGAAATACCTGTGGAGGTTACGACCCTGATGTCGCTAGGGCGTACAGTAATCACAACACACAATGCAAGATGCATGAGTCATACAAATCAGTCATGCATCAATCCTACGCATACCGTGTACTCATGTGAGATAATCTACGCCTATCAGGGAGTCTCATAACAACATGCCCAATGACATATGCAATGATCAACTACATCTCATAACAAACATGCAGATGATATGTATGGGCATGTATCGTGATGCTATGTTGTCACATACTCATAATCGGCATCAATAACCGGCACCGACAATCGGCATCGACAATCGGCCTTGACAATGTCAATCGACCTCGATACTTGACATCGACAATCGGAATCGATCAATAATTGGAATCGGCAAATCGGTCATGTCAATCGAAATCGACAATCGGTCACGACGATTGGAATCGATCGATAATCAGAATCGGCAAATCGGTCACGTCGATCGGAATCGACAAATCAGTCATGACGATTGGAATCGATTGATAGTCAGAATTGACAAATCAGTCACGTCGATCGGAATCGGTAAATCGGTCATGACGATCGGAATCGATCGATAATCAGAATCGGTAAATTGGTCACGTCGATCGAAATCTACAAATCGATCACGTCGATCGGAATTGACAAATCTGTTATGACGATCGGAATCGATCGATAATCAGAATCGGTAAATCGGTCACGTCAATCGGAATCGGCAAGTCGGTCACGACGATCGGAATCGATCGATAATCAGAATCGACAAATCGATCACGTCGATCGGAATCGACAAATCGATTATGACGATCGAAATTGATCGATAATCAAAATCGGCAAATCGGTCACGTTGATCGGAATCGGTAAGAATGGGCTTAACAAAGCCTAAGGGAATGTCACAATGAGGACATTTAACCATCATTGCCCATCAATGTGGACATCTAACCAACATTGCTCCCAAGGAGTGGCCCACATAAGGGATTTATACGCAACGTAACGGCCACACATACATCACATCGAGCCTCGCCCATGTGCCTCAAATACATCACAATGGGCCACAGCCCATGGGCCTCGAATACACATTAGGTGGGCCCTACACATGGGTCTCATATACACCAAATGGGCCACGCGTCACGGGTCTAATACATGTCACTATGGGCCGCAAATAAACATCATAGGTGGGCCTTACACATGCGCCATTAATACATATGAATGGGTCATGACCCAGGGGCCTCAGATACAACAAGTGGGCCGCGTCAATGGGCTGCACCAATGGGCCTCACACATACATAGTGGGCCTCAAATACATCTCAATGGGTTGGGCCCTGCTCATTCCAAATGGGCCCATCAATGGACAACTTGGATAAAACACACACATCATGTGGGGCCACATGAATGGACGGTGCGAATACAAAATACGTACATCTAGGTGGGCCCCCACCCGTCCAGAAATCAGATGGACGGCATGGATGAAAACATATACATCATGTTGAACACCACTGTCCAGACAGTGGACAGGATAAAACACATATCTCATGGTGGGTACCCACCATCCAGACCTGCTGGACGGGTGCAGGTGAGACCCATAAATCAAGTGGATTCCCACCAGATGGACGGTGTCGGTGAACCCCATGCATCACAGGAAGCTCCACCGTCCAGATGATGGATGGTGGATGAAACACATACATCTGGTGGGTCCCATGTTTGGCCCACCAGATATATATCAATATGTATATATATATTGTATTGCTTTAATGTAATTATAATATTTATCAAACCGCCAGCCTCTGGACGTCCATTGATGGACGGTCTGGATATATCCGTGTGGGACCCACGGCAGCTACATATAGCCGGTACGAGGCACTCCAGCTAATCAACTTCCCACCGTTCAGAGATTGGACGGTGAGGATACAATACATCGATCATGGTAGGCCCCACACGTTCAGCTTCTGAACGGTGAGGATTTGAAACACATACATCAAAAAGGTGTCCCACCGTCCAGAGTGCTGGACGGTGAGGATCAAACCCATACATCATGGAAGTGGGTCCCACGTGCATCTCACGGACGGACGGCGTGGATTGAAAACAAATACATCACTGCTGGGTCCACACGTGGACAACAGGGATAAAACAAATATATTTACGGTGGGTTCCACCGTCCTCTCAGAGCTGGACTGTATTTAAGATAGATACATCCTGTGGTGTCCACATGGACAGCACTCCACAGGAGGACTTCCACCTGTCCATAGAAGGACGGTGGAGATATAAAACATATACACCTATATATATTATATTATATTATATTATATTATATATATTACAAACGTTAACTTCCAGCCGTAGATGCTACTGATCAACGGCCTGGATTTAAACATACCTCATGGTGGATCCACGAAACTGCTGACCTGGAGCAGCAGTTGCTGCATGCTGCGTGGGACCCACCACCTGGATGCACAGTGCAAGTACAACACATCACGGTGGCCCCCACACAGCACCGTCCAGAAATGGACGGTGCAGATACAGATACATCACAGTGGCCCATAGGTCTGCTGACATTAATCAGCAGCTGCATCTACTGGGACCCACCGCCTGGATGAATGGTGTGGATGAAATATATTCAACATAGTGGGTCCCACTGTACTAATGGTGTAGGTAAGACCCATAAATCACGGTAAGGTTTCCACCGTGCGGAAAACTAGACGGTATCGATATAAAATATATACATCATGTGGGATCCACATGTAGGCAGATGCATCAAGGTGGGATCCACACAGGTGGCCCAAAAGCATAGGACCAAGCTGATATTTGTATTTTCCTTCATGCAGTCCAGCAGCCTCAACTGCTGGACGGTATGAATACAGTATCGGCATCGATGTGGGTCCATGTACACGTGGTCCACCAACCACGCACATCGAGGTGGCCCCACGTGTGGATGGCATGGATCTAATACATACATCATGATGGGGTTGCATCAGGGTCGGCCACACATATCCAAAGAGAGAAAGAGGGGGAAATAGAGAAAAATGGAGAGATCGGAGAAGTAAGAGGGACCCCGCCACTATGGGCCCCTCTAGCTTACAATCACATACATCAAGATGAGTCCCACCATATGTGGGCCCTTAAATCATAAAAACAATGGTAGAAAATCACTCACCGTTGCAAATCTTCTAGCCTCTTTGGTCTCCCCAAGCTCCAAGGGATGTGATTCAACGGTCGAGATTATTTGGAGGGCGAGGATGGGAGGTAAGAAGGTGGGCCACACAAGCATCTCCATCGAAGTCATGGACATTGAGTGCTCTCATGGTGCTTGGGAGAGAAAAATGAGAGAGAGATGAGAGAGAGAGAGAGAGAGGATGTAAGAAAGAGAGGGATGGGTAAGTGATGGGGTGAGTGATGGGTATACTTGAAAAGGGATGGGTGGAGAGAGGGAGAGTTGACTTTGGGTTGCTTTTTTTGGGTAAGGTGACATGTAGTTGATTGATTTGACCTATTGTAGAGATTCTCTCGGTATTGCAATACGCGGCATTTTCTTTGAACTGAACATGGGCCCACATCTCCTGGACCGAGTAACCCCTTGGTGCGTAATATGCGGCGTCGGAACCACGGCGACGACACAGTCGTAAGGGTATAAGTTTCGAGTCGATCCGACTATGATATACGGGACACGACTCATGATCGCGCGCAAATACAGATAACAGATCACGGGTCGCTGGAATTCGACCGGGAGGACCGCGAAGGCTTACGGAACGATACGGTTAGGATACGGGTCTTACAATTGTGACACCTATAAAGTGATCATAGGGCCCTTTAAAATCTGATGAACGGTCTCGATCACCGTACAATTGATCATGGTGGCCCACGAAAACCCGTCTGCAATCTCTGTTCAGCGGTGGCAAAACAGGAATTTAAATTCCCTTTAGGAAAGATCGGTCAAAGCTTCTGTTGACCAATTCCTTAGGTGCGGTGCTCATCTAGTGCACGTGTACTGTGCACACGCACCATGTAAGGTGGGTCCCATCTTGATTTATATAAGAAATCCGCTCCAACCATTCCTTTTCTCATTTATTTTAAGACGTTTATTCCAAAACAACGATCAGGTGGGCCCCACTTAAGGATTTAAGGGGATGATCTGTCCATTAGGCCACTTATAAAGGGATACAATGGTTCAAATTTGACGTGTACGGTTCATTTGTAGTCCTCAAGCCATGTATGAAGTTTCGAGCCAAAAAGATAATGGAAACCCTGTGATCTTTCATTCTGGCCAACTTTCAGGCCACTTGAGCTTCATTTTCTCGATTTTCTCAGATCTCTGGTATGTAAATCCATCGATCTTGGTCCCCTGGAGTTTGTCCCTTGCCTTGGCATCATTAGAGTGTTAATTTCATGCTTTTAACACCCTGTTTCGGTCCAAGCTCCTAAACACACTTTGCAGCAAAAACAAGGTTAAATTGAGCCGTTAAACAGTACCATGTTCATAAATTCAGGTAGTAACTGGGGTCTGATATGCAATATTTGACCCTCAACATTAACCCGGTCATAAGCTTTCTCCAAATCCAATTTAACTATTAAGTTGTTACCTCTCACTTTTCTGCCAAGCTCACGCACCACTTCATTGGCCAGCGCGATATTCTCGGTTATGGCTCGATCTTTAACGAACGCCACTTGTTCAGTTGATATCAGTTTGGGAAGAAGAGTCCCTAATCTGGTAGCTAGAATTTTCGAGTAGATCTTGTAAATGACGTTACATAAACTGATGGGGCGAAAATCAGTAAAAGAGGATGCTGAGAGGCTTTTGGGGATTAGACAAATGAGGGTAGCGTTGAAAGCCCTTGGAAGAGGGACCCCCACGAAAGAAGGAGTGAGCTGCGGCAAGGATGTCCTGTTCGACAATCTCCCAGCAAGCGGAGAAGAATGCTGCAGTGAGGCCGTCAGGCCCCGGAGCTCCATCTTGAGGAATGGATAAGACTGCCGCATGAACTTCCCCCCATGGAAGAGAGGGATAAGGAGTCATTTTCCTGCTACGAAATGAGGGATGGTATTGCCAAAAGTAGGTCTGGGGCTGGGGAGATGGGCTCTTCCTGGAAAAGCTGCTCGAAGAAGTCAACAGTCGCTAATCGGATGCCATCGAGGTTAGAAGTAGTTGAACCGTCTGCTAGTTTGATGGAGGAGATTGACGAGTGCCTTATCTTCCATGTTGCTGAGGCATGAAAGAATCTTGTGTTGCGATCTCCTTCCTAGAGCGAGGAATTTCGGGCTTTCTGCTTCCAAAAGACCTCCTCCATCTGCTCTAGGATTGCCAACCTTCTCTTGGCTACTGCACTCTCCAGAAAAAGGAGATCGGAAGGGTTTTCCTATAATCTACGTTCGGCTTTATCGAGATCCTCTTCAACCATTTTCATTCTGTTGAAAATGTTGCCACAGACTTCCTTACCACATCTTGAGTAGTTGCTTGGTTTTCTTCATTTTGAGTTGGACGTTCAACAGAGGATGATCTGAGCATTTTTTCCTTCCCAAGCTTTACTGATAACCTATCTGAAAGAATCGTGTAAAGTCCACATTCTTTGGAATCAGAAGGGTCTTACCTTAGGTTGGGCGAGCGAAGGACAAGATAGGAGAAGAAGGGAGTGGTCCAAGTTGCAGCGAGGGAGATGATGGACCTGGAAGGACGGGAAAAAAGAGGCCCATTGCCTATTAATGAGCACCCTACCTAGCCGCGCCCACATGCGGGCGAGCCCCGATCTGTTGTTGCTCCAGGTAAACCGATTGCCAACAAAGCACGCATCAATAAGCCTGGAATGATGCACTACATCTGGAAAATCTGATCTGTTGATGTTACCCAAATATTGACTTGCTGATCTATCGTCCAATTCCAACACTGCATTAAAGTCGTCACCTATTGCCCATGGACCTAAGAGGAGATTACTCAGCGATTCCATCTCCTGCCAAAGAGATCTCCTGAGCACCAAACTGCAGCAGGCGTAACAATGGATAGGTGTACGGATCTGATGGAGTTCTGAAAACACATGCTTAGAGAGAGCATTTGATTAGAGGAAGAAATAATCGCAGTATTCAAATTGTCATGGAAAAATACCCATATTTTGACCCCCCCCCCCCCCCCGCCCCGCATCGCCATTCGAGGAGGAAGAATGAAACCCGAGCTTCAAGCCAATAGCCACCCTTCTCTCATCATGTAACATAGGTTCTAGAATCGCCACTAGACAAGGCTTGTACCTTCTAATCAGAGGCTTCAAAGTTCTGATAGAGCGTTCCAAATGAGCGCTCTATCCATCAGTTAGACATCTAGAGTTCATGGCCCTGCGCTTCAGCTAACATAACCTACTATTCCACTCACCTACTACTTGTAAGTTGGTAGCCTTTTTCATCTGGAGCTTGCTTCTTCTGCCATAAGTGCAATTGATGGGAGGAGGCAAGGAATGTAGAGGGAGTTGGGCCCTTGGGCTAGGCACCAGGGGCACTGGCGACTGAGGCAAGTTCTGAAGGATTGCATTCACAGGAGTTGTTGATTGCTGGGGTCCTAGGGTGCCATTGTCCCTGTCGTCGAGGACAAAAAATGGTGACAGGTCCACTTATAAGGTGGAATTTTATGGTACGCTTAAACTGTGCGGAACCACTGTAAATTGTAGTCTTCATGCCTCGCCACATTATACTCTATTTTTTCCATGTGGGATTTTTTTTAAAAAAAGACAGTAAGAACCACACAAAACCTATATTAAAACCTAAGAAAAGGAATGATGCAGGGGAGGACGTAAGGCCGAGCATCATCTTCCTCGACAAGATAACTATTCTGAATCCACAAAACTTCTCTGGACTCTTCATAGAGACTTCTCGAATCCATCAGAAAAGAAAGCAAGAAAATAGAAATAAATTCTAATAAATTCAAAATTGATTGATGAATGAAAATAATGACTTCACAACCCTTTAAATAGGGATACCAAGCAATGGGAAAGAAATCAGAATCAAACTACGACTAAAACTCCTAAAATTCGCGACTTACTATAAATAGTAAACTTACTATTTATAGATGGTCGTGATGTCTATTAGTGCACAAGGTTTTTGACCAAAAAATAGTAAGTGTCCTATTTGGCTTCACCAAGTTGTTCTCCTAATTTTTCTAAGCTCTTTTTACGTTGGGCGCAACTTCTAAAGCCCAACGGATGAGGAGTTATAATCAAATTAAACTTATTATTTATAGTAAAAACATAATTAAAATAGGGAAACGACTGTCGATTTGGCGGTATTTTGCAAATCCGGCTTGGATAACCCAATATAGCAGGGTTGGTTGGCTAAAGTAGTTCATTCTACCCCAAAATCATATAGTTTACATCCAATAACTCATTCCTGATTACGAGATATGCCTGATTTAAGGACCGACGGTCCGGATCACTTCTGTCGTCGACTGGGCCTTTTCTGATCCATCTTGGCCATGTAACTGTCCGCGACTCTCTCTACATCAATCTCCTCCACTTCAAAAGAACTCGTCCTCGAGTTCTCGTCTTGCTCTGGTTCATGATACTCGATCAGGTCCGTGACATTGAAAGTCTGTGAGATCAGCATGTTATCTGGAAAATCAACAACGTAAGCATTGTCATTGATCTTTCAGATGATTGGTATAAGTCCAATCTTGTTACTCTTCAAATTATTGTACGTTTCGATCGGAAATCTTTCTTTGCACAGATGGACCATTAATTGGTCGCTCACCTCAAACACTTTTTGTCACCGATGCTTGTCCATTTGCTTCTTATATTTTTTGTTTGAGGCATATAGCTTGGTTCGTACCTTCACATGAATATCCATGATCTTGTCTACCATATGTTCTGCTACAATGCTTATGCCTGGGAGCTTGGGCAGAGAGACTAAGTCAAGTGTGTGGTATGGTACTCGTCCGTAAATAACCTGGAATGGGAATTTTTCTGTCGAGCGGTTCACCATATTCTTAAATGCAAACTCTACTTGAGACAAGGTCAAATCCCACTCCTTCAATTTTTCTCTTGAAATACATTAAAGGGGGTTTCCCAACATGCAATTCACAACCTCGGTCTGCTTATCAGTCTGTGGGTGGTAGGCACTGCTAAATTAAATTTATGTATCAAATCAAGTCCACAAAGTTTACTAAAAGTGGCTAATGAACTCCGTGTCACGGTCAGAAGTAATAGTCTTGGGAACCCTATGTAGCCACACAACTTCTCTAAAGAATAGATTCACCACGTATATTGCATCAAGAGTCTTCTTTCATAGAATAAAGTACGCTATCTTGGAGAAATAATCTACTACCACGAACACCAAATCCATGCCATGTTGTGTTCGTGGGAGACCAAACACGAAGTATATAGATAAATCCTCCTAAGGGCCCTCAGGCACGGGTAACGGGGTGTAGAGGCCCGTATTCTGATATTGCCCCTTGGAGGTCTGACAAATATAACAACGTTGGACTGCCTTTCCCATATCACATACTAATTGCGGCTAGTAATACTATTCTTCCATAAGATCCCACGTCGTGTCTCGCTCAATGTGTCCACTAAGGCCACCTCCATGTAGTTCTTGGATTATCTGTTCCCTTAACGAGCTTTTGAGGATGCACAGTCGATTTCCCTTGAAAAAGAACCCATCTTGCATATGTAAGTCACCGAGGTGACCTTCTTAGCATCTAACTCATGTGTCCTTGAAGTCGTTGTCGTCGAAATATATGTCCTTAAGGCACTCGAACTCGACAACCTCATTGCTCATAGTGACTAACAAGTTACATGGTGACTCAGTGCATTGACTACTTTGTTCTGTTGCCCAGACTTATGCTTTAGCACAAACGTGAATTCCTGTAAAAACGAGATCCATTTAGCATGCACAAGGTTAATATTAGCTTGACTATTAATGAATTTGAGAGCTTGATGGTCTGTGTAAAGTATGAATTTCATTTGAATTAAATAATGTCGCTAGTGTCGTAATATTTGGACCACTGCGTATAACTCGATCTCATATATAGACCACTTCTTGCATGCATCGCTAAGTTTCTCACTGTATAAGGCTACCGGCCTACCTTCTTGAGACAAGACTCCCCCAATCTCGACATATGAGGCATTACATTCGACTTCAAACAGTTTGTCGAAATTGGAAAGTACAAGAACCAAGGTCGTGGATAACCTGTGCTTAATTTTGGCAAAGCTCGTGTTGGCTTCATAAATCCACAGAAACTGTCATTTCTTCATGCAATCTGTGATTGGTGACACAATGGTACTAAAATTTTTCACAAACCGACGATAAAATGTCGTTAGTTCATGAAAACTTCGCACATCGTGAATATTTGTGGGACCCGACCATTCTCTGATTGCCTTCACTTTCTCCTCATCTACCCGAATGCCCATGGATATTATGACAAAACCCAGAAACAACAGGCTATCAGTCATGAAGCTGCACTTTTTAAAATCGAGATACAATTTATTTTCAGTGAGCACTTGAAGGACCTTCTTAAGGTGTTCCATATGGGTTGTTTCGTCTTAACTGTATATTAAAATATCATCGAAATAAACCACAACGAACCGCCCAATGAAAGGTTTCATAACTTGGTTCAATAATCTCATAAATGTGCTAAGCGCATTCAAAAGACCAAAGGACATAACTATCCATTCATACAATCCTTCCTTGGTCTTAAAGGCCGTCTTCCACTCATCATCCGACCATACTCGAATTTGATGGTAGCCTCTCCTCAGATCCAATTTCGAGAATAATTTTCGCCCTCAAGCATGTCTAACATATCGTCCAGCCATGGTGTGGGAAACCTATATTTGATGGTGATTTTGTTGATGGCCCGATTATCGACACACATGTGCCAACTCCCATCTTTCTTAGGAGTTAATAGAGCAGGTACGGCGCATGGGCTCATGCTTTCTCTGATGAGACCCTTACAGATCAATTCCTTCACTTGCCCTTGTAGAATTTCGTACTGTTTCGGACTCATCCAATAGTGAGGACGATTTGGTAAGCTGGATCCAGGGACAAGGTTAATATGGTGTTAGATATCTCGTATGGGAGGCAATCCATCGGGAAGGTTATCAGGAAAAATTTCTTTAAACTTATGTAGTAAGGGTTTTAGTTCATAAAGGATGTTGGTGGGATCAAGTTCTTTCCCTTTCTCGATTAGTGCATAGGCCTGTCCTATTTCTTTAGATTCCTCCATGAAGTCCCGTATGATTAAGAAAAAATGACCCTCCAGTTTAGAAGCTTCAGGTGATCCCTCTGGATCCATAAGGGTAAATATGCTTTTCTGGTCGTCCTTGACGAAGATATATATGTTATGTCGCCCTTTATGAGTGGCATCATAATCAGATTGCCAGGGTTAACCGAGTAGTATGTGATATGCTTCTATGTCAACCACATTGCATGCTATTTCATTCTTATAATGTTTGCCAATTAAAAAGGATATGGTGCGCCGTTTAGTTACCTTTATTTCACTGACCTTCTTGATCTAACTGATTGTATATGGGGAAGGATGATGCTCCATTTTCAATTTCAATTATTCTATTATTACCCTAGAGATGATATTCTCGCTGCTCCCGCTGTCGATGATCACATTATAGACTTTTCGATCTACTGTACACTTAGTTCGAAAGATGTCATGTCATTGTGGGTATACTTCTTTCCTTGGTGCGTACAATAGTCACCTCATGACGAGTGATTCACCATGATCCTGCTGAACCCAACCTGACTCATCCGCCTCGTCTTCTGTGGCATGCTCTAGTTCTTCAATACTTGGATCCTTGTCAACGTTTTCAACACTACCATCATTGATGGTGAGGTTCACCACTTGTCGCTAGGGACAAGTATTTGACAGGTGACCCGACTGGCCACAATGAAAGCAATGGTCTCCCCTTGGCCTAGCATAGGGGTTCGAGATCCTGCTTAGGCCAGTGGCAGTCAATATGCCCCTTTGGGGCCTAGTTTGTCCACTTCCTTGATCCCGATTCACGGGTGTACGAGGTTGAGTGCGTGCTCCTATGGGCTCATTCCCCTTGGACTGTGGAACTCCCTAGGGTGAACCTGTCGCGGTGACTTACAGTAAGATAGGTCCGTGTGTTAGGACGTTCAAGTTGCGCTTCCGCCCAGGTAGCTAACTTGATTGCATCATTCATCGTCTAGACGAACTGCATCTGGACCCGATCCTAGATCGCCATACGCAATCTACCATTGAATCGGGTGACTTGCTGCGATTTAGTCTCGACTAAATCATTACGCGCCACTAGGCGATAAAATTCTTCTGCATATTCTCTTACCGACCGACTACCCTATAGACGATTTTGGTATTGTTGGAATAATACCTGATCGTAGTCGCTAGGGAGGAATTGGGCACGTCGTAGTTGTTTCATCTGCTGCCATGTGCAGATTGGTGCTTTCCTTTACCTGGTTCATGTGAGTTGCAGTTGTTTCCATGAAGCTGAAGCTTCACAAGCTTAACCTTTTTTACTTTAGGGATGTTCATATAGTCGAAGAATTGCTCAATTTCAGAAAGTCAATCGAGGAAATCTTCAATGTATAATTGGTCATTGAAGCTAGGAATATTAACCCGCATCTTCAATTCTTGATCTGTTTAATATACTCGATCGCTGCCTTGTCTGGGGTGTTAGAAGATTATGTTGTCGATCTCCTCCTCGCTGGATTCCCCTTCCTCAGGAATGACCCTTAGATGCACTGCCAGTACTATCCTACGATCAGGTCGATTACGAGTCTCGACAATTGGTAGTAGCGGATTACCATCAGGAACACAGAGCTGCCCTAGGGCCTCCACTATGCGATCTGCCGAGCGATCCATCATGCGAATGATGGAAGCTTGCTGCTCTTACATGGCTTGCCGATTCTCTTGCTGTGCCGCTTTGAAAGCTGTCACCGTTAAAGGTACGTAAGCTGTCACCGTTAAAGGTAAATTCTCTGGAGCATCATCCATAGGATTGTTGCTCGACCCGTTGGAAGAAGCCATCGATCCAAGGGAAAACCTTGCTCTGATACCAAACTGATGCAGGGGAGGACGTGAGGTCGAGCACCGTCTTCCTCGAGAGCATAACTATTCTGAATCCACATAACTTCTTTGGACTCCTCACAGAGACTTCTCGAATCCATGAGGAAAAAAAGCAAGAAAATATAAATAAATTCTAATAAATTCTAAATTGATTGATGAATGAAAAAAAAAAAAAAAAAAACGAGTTCATAACCCTTTAAATAGGGGTACCAAGCAATGGGAAAGAAATCATAATCAAACTACGACTAAAACTCTTAGAATTCGTGACGTACTATAAATAGTAAACTTGCTATAAATAGACAGTCGTGATGTCTACTAGTGCGCAAGGTTTTCGACTAAAAATAGTAAGTGTCCTATTTGGCTTAAGTTGTTCTCCTAATTTTTCTAAGGGCTCATTTGATTTTCCGGCTCAAGTGTAATTACCATGTAAATGGGTAATAATTATTTACCTAGGTAATTACCATGTCTTTCCCAATGTAGATGTGATAACTTACCTTTTCAACACTTAAATCGAGAAATTTACAACATCAATGTGGGGCCCGTCATGTTGTATGTTACTTATTCACACCGCTCATTTGTTATGCTAGACAAATTTATGGCATGAGCAAAAAAATGACACAGATCCAAAGGTCAAGTGGACCACACCACAGGAAACAACAGGAATCGAATGCCTACCATTAAAAAATTCTTGGGGCCCTTAAAAGTTTTGGATCAAACTGATATTTGTGTTTTCCCCTTATCCACGCCTGTGTGACCCTATGAATGAGTTAGATGATGAAAAAAGGCCATGGTGGATGAATTAAGGCCACTGTTTTCTTTTGTGTGGGTCATTTAAGTGTTGGATCCGCCTCTTTTTTTTGGTTAATGCTCATAAATGTTCTAATAAAATAGATGAACGGTGTGGATATATCATATACATTATGGTGGGGTCCACATATTTAAGTTAACACTTTTGTTTCGATTTTCGAGGTGGAATTACTCTCATATTTTCAAACAACATGAAAAAGTAATAATTACTTGTTTACCCTAATTTACATGTATCATGGAAAATCAAACAGACCCTACGCTCTTTTTGCGTTGCGCGCAACTCCTAAAGCCCAACGGATGAAGAGTTATAATCAAACTAAAACTTACTATTTATAATAAAAACGGAATTAAAATAGGAAATGACCGTCGATCTGACGATATTTGGCAAATCTGGCTTGGGCAACCTGGTGTAGCAGGGTTGGTTGGCTAAAGTAGATTGTTTTACCCCAAAATTATACATTTTATGTCCGATAACTCATTTTGATCCGTGAGATACACCTGATTTAAGATCCGACCGTCCGGATCACTTTTGTTGTCGACCGGGCCTTTTCTGATCCTTCTTCGCCATGTAACTTTACACGACCCTCTCTACATCAAGGAACCCACACATGAGCCACCTTCAATGAACAAAAATTTATTGGTTTAATCTGGACAATTGACTAATTTTTATTTTAATGGTAATGGACAGCTACGAATCATACATTTAGAATCATACCTATAGTGGGGCTCACCATTAGAATGGTTTGGATTTAGTTATGTGTATGCCACGTGTATGGTATAATCATATTTCTCATCATTTTATTGACATTTTCCGTTGAACAAGCAGATCTAGCGTTGGAGATATTAGAGATGTTTCCAAAAATAGCATTCAGCAGAGACGAACGTGGAATGACAGCCCTTCATCTCCTGGCTTTCTCTTCTACTTCCTTCAAAAGCAGAACCGTATTTGACACTTATTCTTTGGGTTCTCCTACTCTTGCCGGTGAAAAGATAGCGGCCGCCTTGTACGCTTGTACGTTTTTTTCTTTTTTTGGGTCGTGATTCAACTGCCCATGTGTGTGAGGAGGCAATACGCGTGTCATAGATCGGGGTAGATGTCAGTTGGGTATACTGAACATGCATTGCTCCAAGGATGGTTTTGGACCGTTGATCATTCCCATCAAATCTACATGGGAAAAATAAACGGTTAGAAAAATAAGGACGCGGCTTTCCCGCTAAAGCCAAGAAGTTCCTGCACTGGGATGCTAGGTGGGCCATCGTGATGTCTGTGAGAAATCCACACCGTCCATCTGTTTTGCATGGACATTTTAGAACACGCGACCAAAAATGAGGGGAATCAAAACTAAAATGGGCCACACAAAAGGGATCAAAACTAAAATGTGCCACGCAAGAGGGAAAAGTTGGGGGGAATGAGTTTCCTACCTTGAAATCTCCTAGGGCTCCACCTCGATGTTTATATGTCATCCAAACTATTTATAACTTCATTACCACTAGGATTAAGTGAAATATAAAAATATTTGGCTTGACATGAAACTTTTGTGGTAAAATGAAAATTTTAACGGTGGTTACGTAATCCCCACTTTTTCCTTTAGCGTGGACCACTTGAGTTTTGGATCCACCTTATTTTTTGAGGAATACTCTAAAATGAGGTCAAAAAACGGATGGATGGGGTGGATTTCTAAAAAATATTAAGGTAGGCCCCACCTAACCATCACAACGCAAGTACTTCCCAGGATATCAACGTCTGAAGGTCAAATTCCCTAACAAGATTCAACCTCTCAAATATTTCAAGAGTGACATTCTGACAAGCTCCTGTAAATTACTTGAACCAAAATGCCCTTGTCCTTGTTTATAAGTAGTTATACAGTTTTTAGGGAATAAGAAGTTATAACATATTTAAAACCAAGAAAGTGATGCTTACAGAACCTTTTTTCGCGCATAGGCAAGGACCAAACTAGTAGGGCCTACATTGATGTATGTGTATAATCCATGCTGCCCATCCTTTTTGTCCTGTCATTCTAGGGTTATGGCCCAAATATCAACCTTATCCAGAGCTCGTGTGGGCCATATGATAGAAAATAATGGTGACAATGGAACCCACTGTTGAAACTTTCCATGCTCACTATGATGTTTGTTAGAAGTGGACACTACCCAATTCAGGACTTTTTGGGCCCACGACAAGCAGGCCGACAAGGTGGATGGAATTGATCACCCCATTGTGGGCCTTAGGCCATTGTACCAATGGTTATCCTTTCATTTGGTAATAAAGGAAGTGAACATGTAACAACCGCAACCCTTATTACATGACAACCACGACCCATGACAACTACAACCCTTACCACATTACAACCACGACCCATATAACATGACAACCACAACCCATATAATATGACAATCACGACCCATATAGCCTGCATTTTCTGCTCATGTAGTCTATCGATAGTCATCTTATATTCGAAAAACACCAGACTAGCTTTGGTACGGATGAGTACATTAGTTTTCTAACTTTGTACGGTATTCATGAGGATAAGATCCACACCGTCTATTAGATGCCCCACCTTATATTTAGATTGAGACCCAAAGATGAGAATGATTTAACAGTCAAGTGGGCTATTCCATGAGAAACAATTGAGATTAGAAATTTTACTTAGAATTCTACGACATTCTCTACGTTATGGTCCAGTTAAGATTTATATCCACGGTGTAAATAGATCGTTTCATCTAATGGACGATAAGGATCTTATGTATGTTTATCTCATGTAGACACTAAGTTAGTGCAAGTCACACCATAGTCATGCAAACGATATCTGTATAGTAGCATAGGTCGCATCAGGTAGTTGTAATGCGGTAAGGGTTGTGGTTATAATGTAGTAAGGGTCGTGGTTGTCATGAGTCGTGGTTGTCATGGGTCGTAGTTGTCATGAGGTAAGGGTCGTGGTTATCATGCTATATGAGTCGTAGTCTTCATTTTATTGCCCTTGGCCCTAAAATAAGAACCACGACCCATATAACATGATAACTACGATCCATGACAACCACGACCCATATAACATAACAACCACGACCAATGAAAACTACGACCCTTACCACATTACAACCATGACTTAAGAATTTAACCATACATTGAGGCCCACGTTGATGTATGTGTATAATCCATGCCGCCCATCCTTTTTACCGTGTCATTTTAGGGTTAGGGCCCAAATATCAGCCTGATCTAGTACTCATGTGGGCCACATAATAGAAAAAAAGGTTAATATTGAAACTTTACAGGCTCACTGTGATGTTTGTTAGAAGTGGACACTATCCAAGTCAAGACTTTTTGGGCCCATGATGAGCTGGCCGACAAGGTGGATGGATCAGATCACCCCATTGTGAGCTTACATGAGGGAAAGAAAAATGGGCATGGATAACTATTGATAGGTTGAGTATCCAGACTCGCTACTCAACCTGTGCGGATTGCTATTGAAAGTTTGAGTATCCAGACTCGCTACTCAACCCGTCTATATCTAATCGGGAACGAATTAGCTACTCCCCTTGCCACCAGCCCCATGGCTGGTGTTCGGTGTTATGTGGGCCACACCATGTCATCCATTCTGTTCATAAATTTTTACAGATACTTTTAGGGCTTTATACCAAAAATGAGAGAGGGATATAAATCTCGGGTTGACCACACCACAGGAAAACAATATTGATTGGATATCAACCATTAAAATCCTCCTAAGGGCCACTATACTGTTTATTTGACATTTAATCTGTTGATTAGGTCATACGGACCCAGATGAAGGGAAAATACAAATATCATCATGATCCAAAACTTTTATGGCCCCCTAAAAGTTTTTAATGGTCAATGTTCATTAAACACTGTTTCCTTTAATGTGGTACACTTAATATTGGGATATATCTCATTATTTTTATAATACCATAAAATGATTTATAAAAATAGATTGACGGCATGGATGAAACGGACACGTCATGGTGAGGCCCACAAAGCACTAGCTGGTGGCTAATCCTCGTCCTATCTAATCTGAAAGCGGATTGGCTGGTGTACCACACACCAGCTATATAGTTGTTGTAGGTATGTGCCATGCGAGGACGAGCACTGGTGCTCTTCGAGCTCCGAGTTATACGAACGGTTCAGAGGAGATCAAATTTACATGGGCCCCACAATGATGTATTTATTATATCTACGCCATTCATCTATTTTTAGAGATCATTTTAGAGCATTATCCAAAAAATGAATCATATCCAAAGATCATCTGGACCACACCACAAATAACAGCGGAGAATATGATTTTCACCATTAAACAATTCGTAGGGCCCACCATAACGTTTATTTTCAATCTAATCTATTCATAAGGTCACAAAGACTTGAATAAAGAGGAAAAACAAATTTCATATTGATCCAAGACTTCTGTGACCCCGAAAAGGTTTTAATGGTAGACGTTCAATCCGCCACTGCCTTTTGCAGTGGGGTCCACTTGATCGTTAGATCTATCTTTTTTTTTTTCTTTTTTTTTTTGTCTCAGTCCTTAATACGAGCTCACCAAATGGATGGACAGTTTGGATATAACACATACCTTATGGTCAAACCCACAGAACTTGCTGGCGTCAATACAATAACTATATAGTTGGTGTGAGGTCCGCTTCCATCTAATCCGTGTTTGTATCCGGGATAGACGCGGATTGCATCCTACCCCCACCTGTCTCTAGCCCTGAACAGGTAGTTCTGTGGGCTAGCCCATCATGATGTATCTGTTTATCCAAGTCGTCTATCCCTTTTTTCAGATCATTTTAGGGCATGAGCACAAAAATGAAGCAGATTTAACACTCAAATGGACCACATCACAAATGACTTTTACATTTAATGCAACTAGCGTTTAATGCAAATGAACCACCGTGATTCATTTTTTGGCTAATGCTCTAAAATAATCTTTAAAAATTGATAAACAGTTTGGATTGAATAAATACATCATTGTGGGACTCATGTAACTTTGATCTCATTTTAGTAAGTGACATTAGCCGAAGGAGACCTCGGGAAGGTTATTTTAATAAGTTAGGTTACTTAATGTATATGTAGAGATAAATAGTCTTATTAGGCGCACTGTGATGTATATATTTTATCCATGCCGTCCATTCATTTTGAAAAATCATTTTAAGGGATGAGCCAAAAAATGAGGCATATCAGAGGCTCATGTAAACCACACCATAAAAAGTAGTGAAATTGAAAGCCTACCATTGAAAACCTTTTTGGGCATAAATATTTTGGATGTAATTCATTTTTTGGCCTATAACGTTAAATAAAATTCTAAATCCAATGGACAAATTGGATTCGACACATAAATCACGACCGGACCCACGATCCTTATAACATGACAACATCGACCCTTATTATGTTTCAACCACGAACTACACATGTCACGTAACAACCTCGACCTATATAACATGATAACTACGATCCATATAATATGACAATCATGACCCATATAATATGACAACCATGACCTATATAACATGACAATCATGACCTATATCAACCACGACCCACATAACATGACAGCCACGACCCATATAACATGATAACTAGGACTTGTGACAACCATGACCCATATAACATGACAACTACGACCCATGACAACCACGACCCATATAACATGACACCC
Source organism: Magnolia sinica (assembly GCF_029962835.1). Classification (NCBI taxonomy): domain Eukaryota; kingdom Viridiplantae; phylum Streptophyta; class Magnoliopsida; order Magnoliales; family Magnoliaceae; genus Magnolia; species Magnolia sinica. Next base: position 8,476,780 of record NC_080578.1, on the reverse strand, counting down.
ACGACCCATGAAAATCACGACCCATATAACTTGACAATTACAACCCATATAACATAACAACCTTGACCCTTGCTACATGACACCCACGATCCATTCGAAGGGTTGTGGTTTGCATGCACAAAGGATCGTGGTTTTTATTCACAAAAGGTCGTGGTTGACAACAATGATATATAGTGCGTGTGAACCATTGGTACCATAACTTAAGGCCCACGATGGGGTGATCCGATCCATCTAGCTTGTCGACCAACTTGCTGTGGGCCCAAAAAGTCTTGACTTGGGCAGTGTCCACTTCTAACAAACATTAAAGTGAGTCTATAAAGTTTCGACAGTCAACATTATTTTCTATTTTGTGGCCTACACGAGCGCTAGATCAGGCTGATATTTAACCCTACCCTAAAATGACACAACAAAAAGGATGGGCAGTATGTATTATTCACATACATCAATGTGGGCTCATTTGAGTCATAGTTTGCATGGGTCATAGTTGCCACATTATATGGGTTGTGGTTGTCATGTTGCATAGTTCGTGGTTTGCAACGTGTTCACTTCCTTTTCTACCAAATCATTAGTACTATAACTTAAGGCCCACAATGGGGTGATCCGATCCATCCACCTTGTCGGCTAGCTCACTGTGGGCCCAAAAAGTCCTGACTTGGGCAGTATCCACTTCTAAAAAGCATTACAGTGAGCCTAAAAAATTTCTACAGTCACTATTATTTTCTATTTTCTGGCCCACACGAGCACTATATTAGGCTGATATTTGTGCCTTACCCCTAAAATGATACGACAAAAAGGATGGGCGGTATAGATTATACACATACATCAATGTGGCCCCATATGGGTCATGGTTTGCATGGGTCGTAGTTGTCATGTTATATGGGTAGTGGTTGTTATGTTGTTTGGATCGTAGTTTTCAAAGTATCCACTTCCTTTACTACCTAGCCATTAAAATCCTCCTAAGGCCCACTGTACTGTTTACTTGACATCCAATGTGTTGATTATGTCATACAGACACAGATGAAGGTAAAAATGAAGATCAACTTGATCCAAAACTTTTATAGCCCCCCAAATTTTTTTTAATGGTCTTTGCTCATTCAACACTATTTCTGTAATGTGGTTGACTTGATATTGGGATATACCTTATTTTTGGTCTCATACCATAAAATGATATGGAAAAATGTATGGATGGCATGGATGAAACACATACATCATGGCGGGGCCCACAGAGCACCAAGCACTTGCCATTGGCTAATGGGAGGAGGGAGTAGCCAATCCGTCAATTTCTCGGGGTTACAAAAAGAAGGTAACTTCTTATTCACTCCAGGACAGTAGGACTTTTGAACTAAGGATAGGGGCATTTCGTCTCAAATAATATCCAAAAGTTGTTAGGCTACTCTTGGGATATTGGGAAGGTAATACCTCCCAAGGTAATTTGACCACACTCGAGGCCAACACGATCAATTTCCCTAAAAGTAAAGCCTAACCGTCCAAATTGGGACACAGATTGCGTCCTACCCACCTGTCTGTAGCCACGAACGGGCAATTCTCTGGGCAGGCCCACCGTGATGAATCTGTCTATCCATGCCGTTTATTCCTTTTCTCGTATCATTTAAAGGTATGAGCACAAAATTGATGCAGATCCAACGCCTATAAGGTTCCTTTCTTCTTTTTTTTCTATGTACCATGTTCACACAGGGCACACTAGTCGCTCGGATCTCAAACACGTGGCGTCTGGCCAGATCTCTAGCATCGATCTTTAATAATCAACCTTCCATAACGATCACAACCATTGATTTTTGAAGTTGATCTGAAGCTATTGAAAATCAGGTTCATCTACCCACTGTGATGGTCAGAATCATCTTTGTGAAGGATGAACGGTTCCAGCCATCAGACCTGAGGTGCGGGCTCCAATGGGTTGAAGTGCGCTGGAATCCTGAGTGGCAACAGAGGCAAAACAATGCCAATGGATCAGTCCGTCCATAGTTGGGATGTAAATGTTTTTATTCCGAGGTTTTAAATAAAATAAAATAAAAAAAATAAAAAAAAAAAAAAAAAACCCCTCTAATAAGACATCCTAAAAAAATAAAATAATAATAAAAAATAAAAAGGGCGTTTTACCCGAGTAAGTCCAAGATTTTGTAGGAGCAAAGAAATATCACCACTTTTCAAACAATAATTTTTTTAATACATAAAACATCTTTTTCAATTTTTCCCATATGAAAATGCTTCTTGATATATTTATTTTTCAAATTTTTATTGTTATACCTTCTTTTATCACTACAAGTTGGCTAACTCTTCTACTACCAGGACTTCATCAATCTTTTGTACTTTTTACCTACTTTTCGATGATATTATGCTTTCCAATTACTCTTGATCTCTGGTAAAATCTCAAACTTTTTTTTTAAAAAAAATGGATTTTATATATATATACATTTTTGTTTTTAATTCCTATTATGTTGGAATGAGCTTGTTTTAGAGGAAAATGAATAAACAAATTTCACATATATTTCACTTTTAAAAGATGAGATCATTTTCTTTCCTTAAAAGATTTTGATCAAATATATTTGTTTAGAAAGAAACGGATAGAAGGAAAGAAAATAGATAACAAAAGATTTACTTTATAAAAATGAGTTTTTGTTTTTCCTATAAAAATTATTATCAAATGAATCTACTTAGGAAGAAATTAATATAAGGAAAGAAGAGACATCAAAACCTAAGCTATTGAAATGAAAAGTTTTCGTCAATATATATATATATATATATATGAAAAAAAAAAACCTAGGCTTTTAGAAAATGGGTTCTTCTTATTTATTCAAAAGATTAGGCTTAAAATGGTCTTTTACCAATAGCTAGACTTTGGGCCTACATTTAAAAAGTCAAATAATATCAAGATGAGATGATTTCAAAGTCATTTGAAAGTTTGTAAAATTAATTTTTCAATAAACTCAAGATCACATCGATCCAACCTTTAATGAGGGATTTATGTTTATTTTTATGGGATCGTGTAATGATGGAAACGAGAGCAAACATGCGCTAGACTTCGTGTCATCTTTTAAAAATTAAGTTTTTAATATTTTCCCTTTCTTTACATCTGTTTCTCGCCATATAAGCCTATTTGACCATAATCTTTGTAAAAAGAAGAAGAACCTATCTTAAAAAGTAAAATTTTTACTTTCTCTTTTCTTTCATTCTATTTTTCTTCTTCTCAAACAAACACATGAGTGGAATTTTTCAAAGAAGTAAGAATCCATCTTCTGAAAGTGAACTTTTTGCTATTTTTTTTCTCCCTTTTTATTGTTCCTTTTACTAGCTTGTTCTCAAGAAGACACATTTGAGCAAAAATCTTTTAAAGAGAAAAGAAGACACCTTTTTAATTAAAATAGTTGTAATATTTTTTTGTCTTATTTTCTCTCATTTTCGTCCCAAACAAGCTATTTCATTTTCTTCTCAAACAAGTCTATTTCAACATAACAATTAAAAATGATAAGAAAGATCCCATTTTATTAAGGTGGTAGTCTCCGACAGATAGTAGTTAAAAAGCATAAAAAATTGCCATCAAAGTGCGGTGGTAAAGAAAAGTTAGCCAAGTGTGTAGTGATAAAAGAAGATACATGGCTAGAAAATAGAAAAAGGTATTTAAAAGCATTTTTGTCCTAGAGAAATTGAAAATAGTGTTCGGAATGTAAAAAAATAATAATAATGATTTAAAAATTTATGCTATTTCTATGCTCCCACAAAACCTTAGGTTTTATTGCCTAAAAAGCCTAAAAAAATAAATTATATTGGCATGAGGAGGCTAACATTGGAAACATTGGATCTCTGTCACTGATGGTCCATTCACGATGCCATGGATGGAATGGTCATGGTCACATGATCAAAACGGTTCTTAGAAGGCAGGTACTCCAAAGTGGGGTAATTCCAATGAACTCTTTACATTGATTACTAAACCTTCTTCGATTCAAGCGGTCCCTCTTTGGCCGTTACCGAAAGTTCCTCCAATTATTTGAAGATTTTTCATTGTGGCCCAGGAAAAGTGAGGTGAACTTAATGGGCAATTCGAACGTATCAACATGCTCACTTCCTGTGAGTTCCTTTTCTTTTTCCTTAACATAAATTGACTTAATTGTCCTCTCTTGATTTAGGTATTCCTATGAAGCCCTACCGGACGAGCGGCAGCAGTAATTCCTTGAAAGGGTCAGACGAAGGAGATTTTCGCAAATTCAGTTTCATAGAGATATGCAATGGTAACGTGAAATCAGGTCCTATGTCAGTAAGATCGTGCTAACCTTTCTTTTGTACTAAGGCCCTGGTATTATACCATTCTCGGCTTGGTCTCAGTTTTCCTGTTTGTAGAAGTGGGCCATGGTTCAACGATCCAAATTCGTTGATATGATTGACTCTGCCGGTGGATGGCCCATGCACCAATACCACCGGATTGGAATATCGTAGCTGCAAAAGCTCTGACAATTTTTGTTAATTGTGAGCTGTTGCTATATTCTTTCTTAGCCATGCATTGACAGGTTAGGATATTCCCCTTAAGGAGATTTTTAATGCATGGGCCATATAGATTGTACATGGTCCTACTGTACAAACTACAAACTGAAAACCCAAGTGCATTGTGGAGGCATCCAATCTATTTTGATAGCATGTTGATTCCAAAAGTCCTTCCTCTGAAGTGCCAACAGTGAAACATGTGTTGTATCCACTCTATTTGTCTGATTCGTCGGCGCATTTTAGGTCATGAGCCCAAGCAGATCAAAATCTCAAGTGGACCACATTGTTAGATTTTTATATGAAACACGCCCGAATAGAACTTTTTTTAAAATTCAGAGCATATCATGCCTAACGGATTTCCATATTCATGATCATGCCTTATTTCTAGAAAACACAAAACACATGCACAATGCATACCTGTGTAGAAAGTTCACATTGTTTTTACCCTGCCTATTTCCTAATATAAGGAGTCTCTCCTCGATCTATTTTAGATGAATGAGTGCAAAAAACCACGCTTATTTCCTCTGGTAGGGGGCTGAGGCTAATCCAAGCCGTCCACAAGGTGGACCCCACAAACTAGGGATGTGCACGTGTGGAGGGAACGTGAGGCGTCCCTCCTCTCTCTCTCTCTCTCTCTCTCTATCTCAAAAGGTTAATGTTTGAAAATTTATGATTAATTAATTAAAAACCTTAGAATTGCAGCATTAAAGCACCTAATGGACCATCCAAACTATACCATTGGCCCACATACTAATGTTTAAGGTAAACCAAGTGGAAGCCTTATAGAATTGTGTGTGCATCAATGACCCTAATGAAAACACTGGCTTTTAATAGCCAGGTGGTAACCTCGCAAAGTGTGCTAGAGCACTATCAAACAAAATCTCTTCATCTACACGTTCTCAAGTCTAGAAATTTGATGGAGCTATTGCAAGTATTGTTCTAGTATGGGCATTCTAGGTTCTCTTAATCTAGATACTTGTTAGTAAATGTAAGTGACAAAAGGTTCTTTCAAGATAACATCCATAGCACACTCACACACTCAAGTGGGATAAGGTGAATGCATACTGATATTAAGTCAGCTCCTGATGGAGAAAACTAGCCATCTTGATACCACGTCATTCCCTTCATATAAAATGACTATTATCTAAATATCACTAGTTTGTTCTAGAATCTATGTGGTCATGGCCAAAGTACTGGGATTCATAAACCAAAACTCTTCCTTGGTGACTGGCCGTTTTGTCCAATCTTAGTTGAATATGGACAACCACATGTAAGATCCTCTCAAACTCATAAGAACAAACATGTTTCACATGCATTAAATTGGCAAATGAATGAATGAACAACCCATTCTTAAATCTAAGTTAATGAGCAACCAAACATTGGCTTTTTAAGGCACAACCCTAATACACACCACAAGAAACAATGAAGAGAAAGACGCCTACTATTGAAACTTTCCTACCCCCACTATGAGTTTATATGCTATCCAACACATACATAACATCACCCAGACCTAGATGAAGGGAAAACATAAATATCAGCTTGATCCAAAACTTCTATGGCCCCTAGGAAATTTTGAAATAGTGGGCATTCAATCCAAGCCCTGTTTGGGTTTGACTCCTGTTTGGGCTCATGTCTTAAAATGTGCTAGTAAAACGAATAAGCTAGTTAAACAAATTAAGACAAAATGGATATAACACATGCATCATGATGCGCTCTAAAATGCTTTGGGCAGTACCCGTGTCTTTTTCCTTGGTTTGACTCTGTTCAATTGACCAATGAGCAGCAGATACATGGCTCCACAGAGCTTAGGGCAGCATTTGCGGACTCGGATTCCATAGGAGGAGCTCCGTTGTGGTTGTACCTGTGGAAGCTATGTTGCCCCACCATGATGTATGTGATTTACCCACGCCCTCCGTTCATTTTTCCAACTGATTTTATGGTATCATCCCTAAAATAAGTAGTAGAAAACACAGGAAAAAATGAGGATTAGTTGCCTACGTCCAAAACTTCTCGGGGTCACAAAAGTTTTGGATTAGGCTGATTTTTATGTTTTCCCTTCATTCAGGTTTAGGTGACTTTATTACCAGGTTGGATGGCAAATAAACATCTCAGTGAGCCCTAAGAAACTATCAATGGCGGTGTCATTATCCCCACTATTTTTTCTGCCTCATTTATGGCTCATACCCTTAGATGGGTCGCATTATGAATACAACATGGATAAAATTCATATATCATGGTGGGCCCACAGAGGTTTTCCAGTACCGACAAGGACCGAGCTCAGTACTGAGTCCAGCATCGGTGTCCTTTTTCCGTTGTCTGATTTAGTTCGATTGACCAATGAGTCGGGACTTCACCTCGTTGGAGCTATTCACATGTAGCGCATGAACATACTTGGCTAAGTGTCTTGGGCATCCTAGCATAATCTTAGTCTCTCAATTAATTTCTCCGTAATCAAGAGATGAAATTGATACCAAAAGGTAGGGTTCGCTTTCTAACAGTAGTGACTTATTACCACTAATTCTCTCTATCCTGTCTCATGTTTCAGGGATCAGGCATTTGTTTTTAGGTGAGGAAAACGTCTTATCTACATTATTTGGCTCTCTTATATATATATATATATATATATATATATATATATATATATATATATATTGGTTTAATGATGATTATCATACATTCAAGCTGTGTGCATGGGGCCTACCATGATCTGTGAGTGCCATTCACCCGTCCATAGATGTGCTCCAGTGTTAAGCTTGCATCCCGAAATCCATCCTAATCCATAGCTTAGATCATGGGCCACACCAAGGTAGCACTGGGGACACGAGTGAGAGAATGCCTACAATAGAGACTTCCAGGTAGAATGTAGGGTCTACTCCGCTCTGTACATGTTATCCTACACACGTACAGGTGCGCCCAACTGGGATCAAGGGATACAATGAAAACCAAAACATTTCGAAATTGAAAAGGGCCACACCAATTGAATATATAGGCTGTAGGCATGATCCTCATACATACATGGCTCTCTGTGGTGTGATATCCCATCCAAGCTTTTGATAGGGATGATTCTTGGGATGTTTGGTGCTCACAAGGAGTCTCAACCAATGAACGGTTTGGGTTCTACATACACATATCATGGTTGAACCCCACGCATGGTAAGAACTGCAAATTCTTTTTTAACTTGAATTTGCATTTTCAAACAATTGTAATTAGCCTGGCCCAGCCAAAGAAGGGAGTGGGAGTCAGGCAGACCGATCTTTCCAGGAGGCTACTACCCTGCCCCGTCTAATTATGGGCCGGTATCTTTTAGATAAGGCGGGGTTGGGCTCCATTAGAGAGCTACGAATGTGTTTTCTTGTACAGGATATGATAGGCAGGCCAAAATTTCTATTTTGTATCTGGCCCTATCCGAATAGCCTTGCTCTGTTTGTATTGTCTAATCATTGAATACACAGGGCTTTGAAAAAAAAAAAAAAACAAAAACAATTGTAATTAGCATGATCGCAGCCGCTCAGTCCATAGATTTTTCTGTTCTTATTACAGGAGATTTTTATGATCTGAAGCGGCATTAGTACTCCTAATCCTGATTAGGTGTCCTTTATTGTAAACCATTGCAGCATGCCCAGTACTCGGAAGCATTTACATCGAAAAACAAAAGCACAAATGGGCATTGCAATTTGCAAAGCATTTGATAGAAAAAGAATCTCAATGGAACTATGAACATGATGGTCAGGACCCGCAGAGAAGTTACGGGAAAAAATTAGAGAGACCGCTCATTCTTGCAACGAAGTTTGGGATAGTGGAGTTGGTAGATGAGATAGTGAAAGCATTTCCAGAGTCTGTAGAATTCCTCGACGAAGCTGGGAAGAACCTATTGCATTTGGCAGTGAAGCATCGGCAGGAGTATGTTTTCAGGTTATTGAAGAAGATGAAGGGAGCGACAACAGTTATGGCAGCCGGGATTGATACAGATGGTAACACTATCTTGCATCTTGCAGCCAAGCTTGGAGAAGATAAGCCGAGTCACGTGAGAGGGGCCGCCTTTCATTTGCAATGGGAGGGTGTTTGGTTTGAGGTATTCCCGCTCTTTCTTCTTTTTCTCTCTTGCATCTTGCAGCCAAGCTTGGAGAAGATGAGTCGAGGCATGTGAGAGGGCCGCCTTTCATTTGTAATGGGAGAGTGTTTGGTTTGTGATAAGTACCAGACTGGTAGTATGATTCACGACCCAAAAATCTAGCCAATCCAAAATCTCAAGTGCGCCACACCATGTGATTTTGAAGGGCGCGGCTTTGGTGGCTCCCCGGCCGGATCTACCGAGGTGGGTGGGATCCCTGACCATGGGGCCCATCTTGATGTATTTTCCTTATATCGATGCCTTGCATCCGTTTTGAAAGCTCATTTTAAGGGATGATGCCGAAAATGAAGCATATTAAAATCTCAAGTGGACCATGATACATGAAACAGTGGTAATAAACCATTAAAAACTTCTCCTGGTCTAAAAAAGTTTGGAATGAAGCTGAAATTTATGTCGTCTTTTCATCCAGGTCTTTTTGTTTTTAACCTTATCAACAGGTTAGATGGCAAATAAACATTACCATGGCCCTCGTGAAGTTTTTAATGGTGGGGATTCAATCAATACTGTTTCCTATGGTATGGTCCACCTGAGGTTTGGATCTGCTTCATTCTCTGGATGATGCTCTAAATTGAGCTATCAAAATGGATGGGAAGTTTGGATATAAGACACATACATCACAGTGGGCCCCATATAGTTAGGGATCCACCCAAACCGCTCCCAATTGAATGTCTCGGGGCGGGGATCCTTACTCTTGCTCGGCTGGAAGACTCGGGAGTTTCAACTCCCGGTCAACAGTTCGAGTACCCATAGGTGGTGAAAGCGTGAGTGTGTGGGGTGTGTGTGCGTGTGTGAAAAAAGAAAAGAAAAAAGTCTTGGGTCAGGAATTTACATTGTTTTCATACGGTGGGACACCTGAGGTAGTATATAGAGGTTTCAGGTATGATTTTACATTGTTTTCTTATGGTCAAATCCACGTGAGTTTTGGATCGGCCTGATTTATGGGCCCCAAGGACAATCGAGGGATGGTGCTCCAAATGCATAATTTGAATGTCATGCATGCACACGTTACGGTTGGCCTCACACAACTCTACGGGAAGTCTACCATGGTTTTAAGACTCCCATGATACTTCAGCTGAGTATCACACGATCTGGTTTGATTCCAAGAATCCCAACCCCTAAACTGGAACATCCTAGGTAAATTTAGGGCGAATTTGATCCTCTACTTGTCCCAAGCAGAAAAATCCTGTTTGTTCTAATGTAATTGGGCGACATCACCACAAGCAGAGAAAGGTCCCAAGTCCAACTGGTTGGACCACAACTTATGATCTACTTAGAAGATAACATTCAACCTTACATGTAGGTGCAATATCTAATCCATCCTATAAGTTGGACTCATGGTGAGGATGTCCTTTTGCAAAAATCAGCCCCATCCACTCATAGAGAGGATCACACTTGTATTTTCTATTTGTTAATAGATAGATATAGTTTTTCGGTGGGGCCTATCTGATGAGTATATGTGACTGATTTTTGTACAACATGATCCTAATGGTGGGCCGGTTGGATGTTGTACTTAATGGTTTGGAAGGTATCAACTTGTCCAACCGGTTAGACCTGAGACCTCTCTCTCTCTCTCTCTCTCTCTCTCTCTCTCTCTCTCTCTCTATATATATATATATATATATATATATATAACATACAAATATTCACTTTGCAAACACACTAATGCAGCGGGTAAAGAAGTTGTGTCCGTCACATTTGGTACCCCTCCGGAACAGTAGCAATCAGACGGCTAAGGAAGTGTTCACTCAAAGCCATAAAGACCTCCTCGAAGAAGGAAAGAAGTTGTCGAAAGAAGTGTCTCAGACAACCATGCTCGTGTCCACCCTCATTGCCACCATCACATTTGCTGGGGTCTTCACCGTACCTGGCGGCAACGACCAAACCGAGCTACCGATCCTCCGACACGATACCAATTTCACACTCTTCGCAATATGCATCAGCGCTTCCTTGTTCTTCTCCATGTTCTCCCTTGCCACGTGCATTTCTATCTACACATCTCCCTTCGAAGAAAAAGACTTTCTGGCATGGTTGCCTTTCCAGTCCGTTGTCGCTGCCACTACTTTATTCAACTCAGTCCTCTTCGCTGCAGCAGCATTCATGATATCTTTTTTTTTGGTGACCAATGGGAGCTATCCGGTGTTGATGACTATTGTCGGCACAACCAGTGCGGGCTTCTTCTTCTTTACTCCTGTTTACTTCAACATAGTTTCCGTCCCCATCTCCTATCTGATTGATCTACTCTTCATAAGCAATGATGGATGATGCTTGATGTATAGTCTGATCCCGTGATGGACGAAATAATAGAAAAAACAAGGCAAAAATTCTTTTTGCAATTGGCATACATGTGTAATACTCTTATCGGGTGGGCCACACGCCACACATGATTATCAGTTTAGTTATGATCATTGGATTATTCAGATCAAGTGATTCAGTTAGCCCACTATAGATATGATCATTGCAAATAGGTTTGGGATAGGATGCTTGAACCATGAATCTTATAGATGGTTATGAAGCTAGATATGAAAACTTATGGTACGAGACCCTAGATGAGAGAAGTGTGAGGGTAAGCTTATTCGGCGCTCTTTCCTATAAATAGATGTCTTGATTCCATTATCTATATAAGGCAGAAAATCATATTCCAATTGAGAGGTTCTCCTAAGAGTACAAGGCATAGAAAAACAAAATTATCGCCCAGTGCCATTAATTAAAGCATCCAGAATATCTTCCCAATCACAGATGCCTTAATATTATTATGTTAAATCTCTATTATTGATGCATAAACAATGCATTAATTCTGCAATATAAAAATAACAATATGTAAATATCAAATTTAAACCATCGAAATGTTGGGGCCCACTCTAAATGTGTCCATGCAAAAAATTAATAATAATAATAATAATAACATGGAAATGATCTAATGGACGGTCAATCAAAAGATAGACTTTTGTCCGAACTGAACAATGATTAACAGATTGACTGAGAGAAAAAGACCATATTACAACGGTTCTCGCCCTTCTCTACTACACATGAAAGTGAACGTTTAAGCAAGAGAAGTTAGTTTGATGCGCTGGCTGATTATGGCCACAGGCATTCACATAGCCGCTGTACATATGGCATACATTTTTATTTTTTTTTTTAATTTTTAAGTAAAACTGCCTCTTTTCAAGCCATATAAAAAGTGGGACCCATTTTAGATAGGCCATGATCCAAAAACTGCGCGCTGTGCATGGATGGTCCTGACTGATTTATTGGTGGCCATCAAAGTACAAGGGTCAAAATGAAAAATGGTACATGATCAAAATTCAACAAGCAAACATCTAATTGGAACCTGGAAACTCTGATCTATTTGACACTGGGTCTGTCCTTCCCAAAGTGGGCCTCGTGATTTGACCCCGTTTAATTGCTGGTACTTGTACACCATCTGTACGAGGGTATGTCCACGTGTGTATGAAGCGCACCACTTTACTAGAGTATCAATGTCTCTCTTAGATTTTCAAATGGGACATGGTCAAATAGTATGATTAAGATTATCTGATGGGTGAGATTTTCAAGCAGCTCCGGAGTCTAGTCCTCTTTGGATATGAGTTGCGGCTGATCCCTATGGCCAGCGGATTGGATCTTGGCTTTAGTTTTAGGCCATCTTCACCTTTCATATGGCCTACATTTGTTGGACACAGTGGTGGATTTGTGCAAATCCAAAACCATGTGAGAACCGTGTATGCTAACTGTGTAGAGATTTTTTTCCGAGTTTATAGTGCCAGCTGGGTTAAGATGACAGTAAATATTTTTTCTGGATTTTTTCTATATTTAACTGCCCCTAGGAAGCATCTAGATAGAGATATCTTAGTCATTTCACATAAGGAGAAAAGCCTATAAAAGACACCATTGTATTCGTTTCTTACTCAATTAAAATTACAACAGTTCAGCTCTCTTCCTCTTTCAAGTTTCTGTTTTCTATTCTATCAAGAAGTGGGGTTTTAAACCTAACAAATTGGTACCAAAGCCGTTGATCTTTGGGCCTCATCACCAAGAAGTGGGTGCCCTTCCAAACAAGCAGCAACCGTCACCTGCACCAGCTACGTTTCCTCCTTGTTTGGTTTTAAAAAACCTAACAAGCAGCAAAAGAATTTTTTTTTCTTTTTTTTTTTAAAAAAAAAAAAAGAACTGCTAAAGTTTTTTTTTGGGGGGCCTTGATAGAAAAAAAAACTACCCAGATTTTTTTTGGGCCTTAATAGCAAAAACTGCTCAGTTTTTTTTTTGGCCTTGAAAAAAAAAAAAAAACTGCTCACATTTTTTTTTTGGCCTTGATAGCAAAAACTGCCAAGTTTTCTTTTTTCTTTTTTTTTTATTTGCCTTGATAACAAAAAATAAAAAAAATAAAAATAAATAAAATTGCCTAGATTTTTTTCCTTGATAGCAAGAACATCCAATTTTATTTTAATTTTTTGCCTTGATAGCAAGAACGTCATCAAACTGTCCAGATTTATTTCTAAAAATCTGTCAGTTTCTTTTTTCAAGTGGCGGACGGTCTTTGAACTCTAGTAGCATATATATTGAAATATTTTTAAATGGTAAATACAATACAACCTCAAATACCCAAGTCGTGTAAGGACAACTACGAAAACTGGTGTATACAAATGAAAGCCTTGTTCGTATCTCAAGATCTTTAGGAGATCATCAACAACGGGTACGAAGAACCCATAACGGAGCAAGAAGCCGCCTACACCGCCGAATAAAAGGCCAATTTCAAGGATCAAAGAAAGAAAGATAAGAAAGCTCTTTTCCTCATCTATCAATGGTTGGATGATTTCACCTTTGAACGGATCACTGAAGCAACATCATGTAAGTAAGCAGGGGAGACCCTTAGCATAATCTTTAAGGGTGTTGATCATGTCAAAAGAGTTCGGCTCTAAACCCTTATAGTAGAATTTGAAGCGACTCACACGAAGGAAGGTGAGAATATTGGTGATTATTTTTCGCAATTTCTTATAACTGCCAATAATCTAAAAAGAAATTGTGAGAAGATTAAAGATATCCAAGTTATTGAAAAGATACTTTGATCCCTCACAACCAAGTTTGAGCATGTGGTTGTGGCAATCTAAGAATCCAAAGATATTGAGAAAATCTTCATTGTGGAGTTGATGGGATCGTTGCAAGTCCATGAGCAACGAATTCAAAAGAATATCGGTTCTATGCCGATGGAACAAGCTTTGGAGTCAAGATTGACTCTGAATGATAACAATAGTGGACGTGGAAGTTCACAACGTAGTGGACATATTGCTAGTATCGCGCAAGAGGCAGAGGGCGCGGATACCAACAAAGCTATAGTCAAAACCAGTAGAAAAATATCAATTTCCGTGTAAGAGAAAATGGTAGAGGCAGATCGATGCGTGGACGGGGAAGTACAAAGAACATCCGATGCTATAATTGCAACAAGCTTGGCCACTATGCATCTGATTGTTGGAGCAAGCCGATAAATCAAGACGAACGATCCAACTATGCCGAAGCATCAGGACATGAACAAGAAAGCTCCACACTTCTCCTTGCACAAGAGAAAGGCGGTGAACAGCAGGATGTATGGTATCTCGACACGGGTACAAGCAATCACATATGCGGCGATAAGAAACTCTTTGTGGAACTCATAGAAAGAGTTCATGGCGATGTAATGTTTGGAGACTCATAAAAAATGCTGGTGAAAGGTAAAGGCAAAATCAAAATCTTTCAAAAGAATGGTGTTCCAAACTATATCTCAAATGTGTACTACGTGCCCAACATGAAAAGTAATACAATGAGTCTCGGACAACTCCTCGAAAAAGGATATGTCATACACATGGAGAACTCTTCTATTTCCATAAGAGATGCATGGACGTTTGATTGTGAAAGTTCAGATGACGAAAAATCGTATGTTTCCTTTCCATATAAACACAATGCTTGAGAAATGTTTTTATGGAAAAGTAAAAAATGATTCTTGGATGCGGCATCTTCGCTTTGGCCATCTAAATTTCAGTGGCCTGAAACTTTTGTCCTCATCAAACATGGTGCATGTCTTGCCTGCTATTAAAGCTCTAGAACATGTGTATGAGGCGTGCACACTTGGAAAACAACAAAGGAACTTCTTTCAGAGTGGAATATCCCAAAGAGCAAGAGAACCGTTGTAAAATAATAATAATAATACTAATAATAATAATAATAATTAAAAAAATAAACAGAAAAACCTAAAGCTAAGTTAGAAAACTCAATCTTAACCTAATTCTAAAACTAGTTAATTTCAGAAAAACGTAACCGTCAATCCCCGGCAACGGCGCCAAAAACTTGTTCACACCCTAAGTATAGGGTTGTGATGTAGTAATAAACTTGGTAAGACTGAGGTCGAATCCATAGAGATTGAACCCTATACGTAATCTGAAAATAACTCGAACTAGGACTAGGATAAGATGAAATCAAAATCAGGTAAAAGGAATGGAATAATTGTGTGAAATATTACTCTAAAACTCTTGAAATTCAAAGGTACGAAACTAGGGTGCCAAGGATCCACTTGTAGCAATTGGGAAGCTACTTTGCATTGATTCAAGGACACAACTGGAATCAGAGTCCTATCATATCCAATTGGTAGGAAGAGATTTGTCAGATCTCTGAACTTCTTATGTATCTAATCATCAATAGATAAAATTGGTGAAGAGTTGGAAGTGATTCCTTCACCTAACCATGCCCAGGAGACAATGACAAATAACAGCAATTTACCAATCTCACAACCAATCATAAGATTGTGAAAGTTAGGAGTGATTCTGTCACCATACCATATGCCCATAGGACGATGGTGAACAACAGGATTGCCTAATTTCACAATCTTAATTCAGGAAGAAGATATTCAAAGCAATCGCAGATCCATTATAATTTGAGTCACAACAAACTATTAAAAACTAAAAACATTCTTTCATAATCAAAATAGAATCCAGGAGAATTCAATAAACATGAATCAAAGCAAAGCAACCATCCTAATCACGCTACAAGTTTCACCTCTTAGTCCTAGTTAAGAGGCTTAGTCTATCATAGTCATGCTACAACCAGGAAAAGCATGAACAAAGAAAAACAAAGAAAGAGGGAAGAACTCCTGAAAAACAGGCCTTACTCCACGTCTCTCTCTCTCTTCCCTTCCTTCACACGTCCAGATCTGCCTCCACGGCTGTCCAGGATCCAGGATTTCCACATCCCGATGAATGCCTCTCACGTCCTCTCTTTCTCTCTTATATAGGCAGCAAAGAGCAAGGTCGGTCGCTGGAGAAGGTCGGATGGAAGAGTGTTTCTACGTAACCTACTTACGCAGCCAAGAAAATGGACGGTAAAAGAACCACATTCCTTACTTCTTTTCCAACGAAACAACATCCCTTGGGGCGTTTTTGGATTGTTTACACGATGGACGATTCAAATCAGCCGTCCGATCACCGGTGATGAGCCACAACCACCCGAAAATTTTGAATTTCTCGGACGCGCATAAGCCTTACACAAGTTGCGCTGATGTGTTCAGTGGGCCCCATGGTAATGTTTTTGGTGAAATCCACCTCGGTTATTGGATTCCTGGCAAAAAACCAGTTGGGAAGGGGTGGTTTTGGTAGGTTCTGGCATGGTCCACTATACCAACTCAACTTACTGTTCATCTTGCGTATGACGGTGGAAATTTCGTGATCGCGTTCATGGGCTGAAAAAGATACCTAAGGGTCATGCCCCACCTCTGGACACATTTAATGGTGTGGGCGATGGGTGGAGCCCACTATCAAAACCGACCCAAGAACGTCAAGACGCTGTTGCATTTTTGAAATTTTGAAGAAGTCAGTCAAGAGACGGTTTGACCGTCTCAGCGTTGCTGTGCACGGCTAGTGCACTTGTGCACTATGCACACCTAACTCAGGTGGGGTCCACGATGATGGTTATGGGAAATCCGCTCCGTCCATCCATCTTGTCTCCTCACATAATGGGTTGAGACCAAATTTAAAGCATATTCAGATCTCAGGTGGGCCCAGAATCAACGATTTATGGGATGATCTGTCCTTTGAACCACTTTCACAGGGATCCAAGAGCTGAAATTCGACGTGTAGGTTAATTTATGGTCCTCAGGTCAGATATAAAGTTTCGAGCCAAACGGATGGTGGGAACCCTGTGATCTTACATTCTGGATGACTTTCAGACCTCTTTAGACCCAATCACTTGATTTTCTCGGATATCTGGTGTGTATATTCTTCAATCTTGGTACCCTGGGGTCCGTCCCTTGCCTTGGTGACTTCGAAGCTTAAATCCATGCTTTTAGTACCATTTTTTAGTCTATGTACCTAATTTCACCTTGCAACACAAACACGATTAAAATGGACCGTTAAACAGTATAATGTTCGTAAAATCAGGTAATAATTGGGGTCTAATATGCAATATTTAACCCTCAACACAACTCTCAACCATCATTTTGCTAGTCCCGAGCAAAGTATGCGAAAAATAAGTTGAGAATTACAGGACAATTTCTATGAACTCGAGTGATTTTTGAAAAACAATCAAGTTACTGGAATTCTAATATTCTTGATTGTTGGCATTACTCTCTCCTAGACTCAAGTGCACAGTAAACTTTATAGTCAAGTTCAATATATTAATCCTTCAATTAGAAAAAATTCTTAACATTAAGATCCATGGGTGTATAGTGTAATCTCGGCTTATCAACAGTAATATTCACTTCTCTATTTCATGATATCATTGGTAACCATCAAGAGAATTTATGACAACCAAAACCTAAACTGAAACTTGCCTTGCAAATTATCTTCTTCATCAGTGGCTTTTGATTTCTCCATTAAAAATAATGCCAAGGAGGGGAATCAAATCCTTACCTATAGGGAGCAAACCTACGGTGAAGACCATTCGCCTAACCCTTTCCGAATGTCAACCTTGGGGAATCGAACCTTCACATATAAGAAACAAACCTACGGTGAAGACCATTCGCCCAATCCTTTCAATTTTCTCAGGCTAGATCCTTTCATACTTAGTGATTACCAAGTTAATCCTTCAATATCGAACTGAAACATCAATGTGTAAGCGAGATGTGACATGTGAAATCATAATTCAATCAATGTTTAAAACTTCTAATTATAAATTAATAATTCAAACTCAACTGTGGAATCTATTAGATAGCTAAAGCCAAGAGACGTAAATCCCCAACACTCCGTATCTTATAATTCTAAATCAACGATGGCTGTCAAAATCACTTTGAATTCACAAGAATTTTCAGAAAAATATTAAAAAATTTCACAATTTTTGCTCAAGACTGAGAAAACACTGATTAGGTGACCTAATCGCCCACTCCCAACCTAAAATCTACATTGTCCTCAATGTAAAAGAATTAAGCATGCAATGCACATGGGATAACGAAAGTAAAAGATGAGTGATGGAAAGATAGTACTTAGACAAAGGAATCAAGAGGCTTTCTAAATATATCATCGTGAGAGCGGGTCAGCACAAGAGTCAATCCAACAAAAGCAAACTATCTTAAACAACATATAAAGCAAACTATCCTAATGGCATAAAATCGACTATCCTAGAATGACATCAAGCAACTATCCTAGTCCTATGAAAGTAGGGAAAAAACTACTCAGTCATGCCATAAGGTTCCTCTTCCAGTTAGTATCTTGATAAATTTCTCAGTAGGTTCCTCAACGAAATCATCCAAAAGCCATTTTTGCAATAGGCTTGTCACGCCCCAAACTCAGAAATCGGGCTCACAAAATTTTCGATCTCAGAATCTGGTGCCGATAGCCTCCGTAGTACCCCATTCTCGGCTCCCAGCCCATTCACCAGGTTCCGATCCTGAGATGTTACGAGGAGAATTTTCAATGTCAGTTTGATTCATAATAAGCATAACCAAAGACAACCCACAAACAACAACTAAAAACTCCATCACATTTCTACTATGATAAAAAATTTATAAGTACAGTGTGCATAACGGGAAATACAATGATGATAGACAAAAGCTCCAAAATGATCTGTTACGCGCTCCTACCTCAGTGCTGCTGTGATCCAACGTCACCTGCATGCAACGGTCGTGCATAAGCTTATGCAAAGCTTATAAAAAGCTTAGAGGGTGGTGAAAGTGTGTGCGCAATGGAGTTTTTGGTTGTTGTTTGTGGCTTATGTCTTTAGTTATGTTTATTATAAATTAAACTGACATTGAAAATCCTCCTCGTAGCATCCCAGGATCGAAACCTAGCGAATGGGCGTTGGGAGCCGAGAATGGGGTACTATGGAGGCTATCAGCGCCAGATTCGGCAATCTAGAATTTTGTGAGCCCAGTTTTCGAGTTTACGGCATGACAGAAGTACGCTGGGAGCCGAGAATGAGGTACTACGGAAGCTATCGGCACCGGATTCGGTGATCGGGATTCCTGTGAATTCGATCTCCAGGTTTGGGGTGTGACAGAAGTTTGGATGCCCTGGAGCATGAATGTTCAAAGAAACTTATGTACCTCAGCAAAAAATTGACGTTGATTCACCTGCGGTATCTAAAGTATATATGATTTACTTATGTCAGAAAAAGTTTCAAAGTTAGTATCCCATGGTTAATCAGATACTAGAGGTAGATAAAATTCAAAAAAATTTTCAGGAAGTGTAGTCTCAACACATTCCGAAGTTCCAGACTTCGGTTCCATTGTCAGCTCCTCCTCCTTTAATGGTAAACATTTAAAATCTGGGAAAGGAATGGCTTAAGAATAAGGGTTTTCTCAGTCCGTAACAACTATCGAGATATTGTCTTGCAAGGCATTCACTATGTCTTTTATCATGGGATCGTTTGAATCCGTGTGTCAAGCAATCATCCAAAAAGTTGAAAAATTCAACTGAGAATGACTTATTTTTCACATTGAAGTTCGTGATGATCTGCCCAAGAAATTCATCGTCTTTGAATGGATGCATACTCTCTTACTCTTGCCCTGCACAGATAAATTGAAAATCAATTGGGGAAGCATCGATGTAAACACTCTGTTCATTGAAGCTACTTAGTAGAGGCATTGAATCGTCAAAAGTGTACAGTTCAGATAGTGGCCTCAACTGGATGGTTTCAAATTCTAGAGTCATATCGAGCAACTTGTCCTTCTCTTGACTCATATCATCATTCAATTCAGAGGAGTGGTCCAAACATGTTTCACAAGAGTTAGAAGGGTCGGTTGTAAGGGGCTCATCCTCCACATTTAAATCAGGCTTGTCAGATGAGTGGAGTAGATCCTTATAACCGATCATTTCGTGTACTTCTTGATCATTGACCTGGACCATACTTGAGATTGATTCTAGGGGAATTTTGGTAGCACATTCATAATCGTCATCTCAATACGCATTTTCGTCTAATTTCGTGCAGTGCACACTTGAGATAGGATCGCTTTCCTCACACTCTATTCTTAAATTAGGTTGAGGTTCGAATAAACTAACATTTACCTCATCATTGAAATCATGTGTGTTATGTGAGTGAAATGTGTCACTATCATTATATTTAAAAGACACCCATGTCTCCTGATCATTCTTTTGAACCGTCATCGAGATCGACTCTTTGGGAAATTAAACCATATGCTCATTAACATAATCCAACTCTTCATTCCAAATTACAGAGTTCTTCAAGAGTGAGTTAGGATCACTTTCCTCGCATCGTATTTCTAGATTGGGTTGTGGTTGAGATGAATAAGCCTCCATTAGTCTATCGAGGCGCGAATTAAGCGCTTCTAACATTTTTCTAATTTCTACAAAATAGTCTATGTGACTCTGATATGAATTCTCTTGAATCGTTTTAGGTTGGATCTCAAAGGTAGGAAATCCAAGAGAATAATCATTATAATAAGTTGTTAGTTCATCTTCCCAATTTTGATGTTTCCATTGGTTATAGTCATACGGATCATAGGTAGGGGAATATGAGGTTTGATAATAGTCTTCATTCCCATAATTATGATCGCGTAAGGACTTCGTAACTGATGGAGCATAATATTCCAGTAGTTTCTCGATGATGGTTTGAGAAAAATCTTGAGATATAGGTTGAATTCCATCATAATCATTATACATTTCTCCCCAATATCTTTTATCCATCTCAGCATATTGACATACCCACTCTTCCATGGTGAAATCTTAACTCTGAATCTAATCCTAAAAAAGATAAAGGAAAAGATCCTACATGAGTATAGAAAGTAAGAAGAGAGAAGAAGTTAGAAAAAAGTTATCAAATTAGAAGTTCCTATGTTAAGATCCTACAAAAGAAAACAAAAGAAATTAGTTTCTAAAAATAAAAATCCTAAAGTTAGAAAGTTTCTAAAAACAAAAATAGAAAGTTAGTTTCTAAAAAGGAAAGTTTCTAAATCTAGAATTAGAAAAAAAAAGAAAAAAAATCCTAGAATTAGAACGTTTATAAAAATAGAAAACCTAAATAATAATAATAATAATAATAAAACAGAAAAACTTAGACCTAAGTTAGAAAACCCTAATCTTAACCTAATTCTAAAACTAGTTAATTTCATAAAAACGTAACCGTTAATCCCCAACAACGGCGCCAAAAACTTGTTCACACCCCAAGTATAGGGTTGTGATGTAGTAATAAACTCGGTAAGACCGAGGTCGAATCCACAGGGACTGAACCTTGTACGTAATCTGAAAATAACTCAAACTAGGACTAGGATAAGATGAAATCTAAATCAGGTAAAAGGAATAGAATAATTGTGAAATATTACTCTAAAACTCATAAAATTCAAAGGTAGGAAACTAGGGTGTCAAGGATCCACTTGTAACAATTGGGAAGCTACCTTACATTGATTCAATGACACAACCGGAATCAAAGTCCTATCCTATCCAATTGGTAGGAAAAGATTTGTCAGATCTCTGAACTTCTCATCTAATCATCAATAGATAAAATTGGTGAAGAGTTGGAAGTGATTCCGTTACCTAACCATGCCCAGAAGATGATGGCAAACAACAGCAATTTACCAATCTCACAGCCAATCATAAGAGAATTGTAAAAGTTAGGAGTGATTCCGTCACCCTACCATGCCTATGGGACGATGGTGAACAACAGGACTGCCTAATTTCACAATCTCAATTCAAGAAGAAGATATTCAAAGCAATCGCAGATCCATTGTAATTTGAGTCACAACAAACTATTAAAAACTAAAAATATTCCTTCATAATCAAACTAGAATCCAGGAGAGTTCAATAAACATGAATCAAAGCAAAGCAACCATCCTAATCATGCTACAAGCTTCACCTCTTAGCCCTAGCTAAGAGGCTTAGTCTATCATAGTCATGCTACAACTAGGAAAAGCATGAACAAAGAAAAACAAAGAAAGAGAAAAGACCTGAAAAACCAGCCGTACTCCACGTCTCTCTCTCTCTTCCCTTCCTTCACACGTCCAGATCTACCTCCATGGCTGCCCAGGATCCAGGATTTCCACATCCTGATGAATGCCTCTCACGTCCTCTCTTTCTCTCTTATATGGGCAGCAAAGAGCAAGGTCGGTTGCTGGAGAAGGTCGGATGGAAGAGTGTTTCTGCGTAACCTACTTACGCAGCCAAGAAAACGAACGGTAAAACAACCACTTTCCTTACTTCTTTTCCAAAGAAACAACATCCCTTGGGGCATTTTTAGATGGTCTACACGATGGACTGTTCAGATCGGCAGTCCGATCACTGGTGATGGGCCACAACCGCCCTGAAATCCCGAATTTCCCGGACCCGCGTAAGCCTTACACGAGTTGCGATGACGTGTTTGGTGGGCCCCATAGTGATGTTTTTGGTGAAATCCACCCCATTCACTGGATTTCTGGCAAAAAACCAGTCGTGGGGGGTGGTTTTGGTAGGTTCTAACATGGCCCACGTTACCAACTCAACTCGCCGTTCATCCTGCGTATGACGGTGGAAATATCTTGATGGTGTACATGGGCTGAAAAAGACATCTACGTGGGTCACGCCCCACCTCTGGACATATTGAATGGTTTGGATCGTTCATGTGGGCGATCGGTGGAGCCCTCTATCAAAATCAACCCAAGAACGTCAAGACGCTGTTGCGTTTTTGAAATTTCGAAGGAAGTCAGTCAAGAGACGGTTTGACCGTCTCAGCGTTGCCGTGCATGGCTAGTGCACTTGTGCACTACGCACACCCAACTCAGGTGGGGTCCACGATGATGGTTCTAGGAAATCCGCTCCGTCCATCCGTCTTCTATCCTCTTATAATGGGTTGAGACCAACTTTGAAGCATATCCAGAACTCAGGTGGGCCTAAAATCAATAGTTTATAGGCTGATCTATCCATTGGGCCACTTTCAAAGGGATCTAAGAGCTGAAATTCTATGTGTATAGTTAATTTATGGTCCTCAGGCTAGATATAAATTTTTGAGCTGAACGGATGGTGAAAATCCTATGATCTTGCATTCTAGACGACTTTCTGGCCTCTTTGGACCCAATCACTTGATTTTCTCAGATATCTGGTGTGTATATTCTTCAATCTTGGTCCCCTGGAGTCCGTCCCTTGCCTTGGTGACTTTGGAGCATTAAATCCATGCTTTTAGTACCTTTTTTCAGTCCTGACTCCTAATTTCACCTTGCAGCACAGACACGACTAAAATGGACCATTAAAAAGTATCATGTTTGTAAAATCAGGTAATAATTAAGGTCTAATATGCAATACTTGACCCTCAACACTAGGCAGAGGCAGTTACATGTACTGTCTATCTGCTCAATAGGTGTCTGACTAAGAGTGTCATATTCAAGACACCGCAGTAAGCATGGAGTGGATACAAGCCGAGCGTAGCGCACCTTACGATCTTTGGGTCTGTCGCTTACGCTGAAGTTTCAGAAGCGAGAAGAAAAAAGCTTGATGATCGTGACGAGAAGTGCATCTTCATCGGCTACAGTGAAGAATCGAAAGCGTGCAAGCTCTATAACTCACAACCAATAAGGTGGTGGTAAGTAGAGATGTAGTGTTCTGCGAGAAAGAATCCTGGAAGTGAAACCAGGAAGATTCGACCAAAGAAAGTCAGGTCAAGGCCAAAGAATATGAAGAAGAGAGACATGCATGTGAATCAGGAGCAGACACCCACATCACCCCCTTTAGATCGCAGAAGTCCAGGAGTACGTTCCATCTCTCCTTGAAGCACTTCATCAAATCAGAATTCAGCTAGCACACACTATAAGAAAAGGGAGCTTTAGCCTCGTTTCAAAATTGAGGTTAAAAAGGTTAAAAATTGAGGTTAAAGCCTTTAGCCTCAGTCTTGCCTCAGTTATCCAAACCGAGGTTGAAACCCCCGTGGCTAAAGGCTTTAGCCTCAATTTTAGCAATCGAGGCTAAAATGACTTTTATAGCCTCGGTTCTTCAAGTGAGGCGAAAAGACCTTTTTAGCTTAAGTTTTCTCGAAATGAGGTTAAATCAAAATTTTAGCCTTCATTGTCTCCAACTGAGACTAAATCCAAATTTTAGCCTCGGTTGCCTCCAATTGGAGCTAAATCTATTTTTAACCTTGGTTCTCAACAACTGAGGCTAAAGCCTTTAGCCACGGGAATTTCAGCCTCGGTTCTCAACAACCGAGGCTAAATCCAAGCCTCGGTTACATATTGAGGCTAAAAATGTTTAATTTTTTAAAATATTTATGTAAACTACTAATCCATTCATTCAATCCACTCATGAAACAATCAATCATGAAAGCCATAATACCAACAAAATAGTTAACAACTCAATTAAACAATCAATCTCACTTGTTTACTATTTAAAGTTTTCAAAACAAACTCAATCAAACTATTACACAACATTAGGTTCCACAAATAATACAAAGTCACAATGCAAGATTTGGGTATGACTTGGTTATAGAGCTTGCACGCTTTCGATTGGTTGGCTGATGAACAACTACAGCTTGTTCGGTTGTCTGAAAGCATCTGCAAAGAAGAAGAACTCGCCATTAGCAATAATTTTGTGTGCGACTGTCCATGTGTCAAATGAACACAACTCCCCGTACTATCTTCCCTATTACAACCCGAGAAAGTGACTGAACCCAAAAACAAAAACAGAAATAACTCCGCTTTTAACCTGTTGGAACATCAGGTCAATGGAATCTTGGCAATGGTGCGTCTTCTTTGATTGGAGAAATCGCCACCCCAAAAACATTTTCTGTTCTAAATCTCACAATCCGGATTATGGTTTACAATCTTATAGTGGATTAAGTAGTAATTTACATTAAAATTAAAATGTATGATCTATTCTCTGTTTTATGTAAAATCAACCATGGAAATGCTACATTCAGAGGGATCTCCTCAATTAGGAGATTTACGGAACATGTTAGGTTGATGGAAATGCTGCACGATCACAAACATCTCACCTCATATAGGGATAGATGGGTATGGAAATCTAGTAAGACTGGAGCTTATACAGTGAGATTCTTCTACCTGATGCTTCATGATCCCCAGTTGCAATCTCACAAGGATCTGATCCAGTACATTTGGAAGTTCCCAGATCTACCCTGAGTTGGTGGCTTTTGGTTGGTTTTCTGGCAAAAAACAAGATACTAATGCTTGAAAACTTGAGGAAGAGACATGATAATACCTAACAGATGCATCCTTTGCCAAAAAATGAGGAAAATGTGGTTCATCTCTTCTTAAACTTCACATATTCCAGGAAAGTGTGGACAGGTTCTTTGAGCTACTGGAGGTTTGCTGGGCCATGCCTAGGAAATCTGCAGAGTTGTTGGCAATGTGGCACTTCACTAGGAAGGGTATGAAGAAAAGGAAGATATGGTGCTTGGTGCTTTTGTGCATCACTTGGTTGATTTGGTTGGATCATA
Organism: Magnolia sinica; assembly: GCF_029962835.1. Lineage (NCBI taxonomy): Eukaryota > Viridiplantae > Streptophyta > Magnoliopsida > Magnoliales > Magnoliaceae > Magnolia > Magnolia sinica. Next base: position 8,451,336 of record NC_080578.1, on the reverse strand, counting down.
ATTGCAGGATTTTCAATGACAAATCCTTATGTCCAAATCAAGCATTTCACAAGGCTAAATGGTTGGTTATGGAACAGGCTAGGCCGGATGCTGCATTTGGTAGGAGCCAGATAGAAGCCTTTTAGGGCAGCTGGAGGATTCCTCTTCTTTGTATTAGCCAGATAACTTCCCATGATCCCATCATCCATTTTGTTTCCCCTCTTAGTTTTCTTTTAATAAATATTCAGTTAATCGAACATGCAAGATTATAATAATAGCACCCATCATTTCATATGTAAATTACAATATCAATTTGGATATATAACCTATATGTATACTTAGCGGTAAACTAGATTATGTATGCTCGGTAGTAATCTATATCATGTATAATTAGTAGTATGTACTGGAGCAACAGAGAAACTAGATTATGTATGCTCGGTAGAATCTCCAGTCATTGTTGTACCTGCTCGAACTCTTCTTTGACTAAACAGAGAAACTAAAGACGTTACCAAAGTGACTCCTGCTGAGGGTCCATCCTTAGGTACAGCTCCTGCTAGAAAATGTATATGAATATGCTGATTCTCAAGCAAACTGATATCCCCAGCAGCTGAAAACTTAAGATCTGCTGCTCTTGCCCTTACCTACCAAATTAATGAACATTTAAATAAATAAATTACATAAAATCCCAAACGTATATTTTTATTGAAAGATAAATCCCAAATGTATATAACAATCATTTGAAAAAGAAGCTTGCATGACACAACTACAGGCCTTAGCTAAAGAATCTTTGAAATTTTCCATACCTAAAGAATCTTTGATATTTTCCATACCTAAAGAATCTCCAAAAAATGATTCATTACATGCCTGATTCAATTCTTACTTGAATTTTGAACTCTCTAGACTAGTTTTTTTCTTTTCCTTTTTATTTTTTCTTTTTTGGGTCATGAATGAATGTCAGTTGAGGAATTTCATTTCTGATGAAGTCTGTCCTAAAACAAATAAGATACATCAGCAATGAGGATTTCTGAAATAGCCAATAGGACGAGGTTAAAACTGAACATGAAATTGAGACCACAAGCTAAAGGTTGCCCATCATGGAAACGAGGGATGCATGCATGAGGAATGGGGTTGCCATTTAAAACCATGCTAGCATCTGTGACTCATAAGAACCGAACAATCCATGTCGGATAAGAAGAAATGAACAAAAATTACCCATGTTAGAGCTATTTGAGTAGATTCTTTGATAACATCACCAAGTTGGCCAGTGAGATGCAAATCACCCTTTCCCACCATTGATGTGGCCTCAACGAACTGGACGTCTCCACCAAAGGAGGTCCAGACAAGCCCAACTGATACTCCAGGAGTTGCCATACGTTCTGTAGTTTCTCGGTCATCAAACCTAGGAGGCTGCATACCAGTGTCAATACAAAATATATACCCTCAGATTTGTTCACCATATGAATAAAAAAACATAAACTCGACACATTAGCATAAAGATAAAAGAGGTTCTTGACTAACAAGAAAAAAGATATATTACCCCCAGTATCTTTTCCAGCATAGTCTCATCTACAACCAATGCTGGGGTACTCCTAAGAGCATTTGATATTTCATGTCCGTTAACACCCATTGGAATGACTTCCATTTCAACTTCAGCACCATCTGCAAGTCTTGTATCAAGAAGTCATTCTGCCATCGGGTATACATCTTTGCTGACTGGAACTGCACATTCTTGCTCAGCAACTTTGACAGCAGCTGCATGAGCCAGGGCAGCTAAGTTACTCTCCAGATTTCGCACACCAGCTTTAGTATATCTCTGAATCACAAGCTTCACCATATCATACAACAATCACAACAAACATACATAGATCAACGAGATTATATTAGCATCATTTTTTTTCCTAATTTAGTAACACGGTCATCTGCAGACCAATGAAAAACTGTTCCATGAAAGAAAATTGGCAGGCAATCCCTGAAAGAGTCGTAAACTACCAGTAACATTCTACTCCTAATGCCCTTTGACCCCATAACCAAGTATCCTATGCTAGCATGTACAGAGAGAACCTCAAACAGAGTATGCATGCACGCACACACATTCTATTCAAAATGTTAGCAAGTGCAAAAGAATGGGAAGCAGGAGAGGGTGCAATGAGGCTAAATACTCTACAGATATGCATGCATGCGCACACATTCATGGATACTGGAGACAGCTAACAGTTATCTTTCCTAAGATGTTGATGCATCTCCAACATGCCAACATGTCAAGTCTTTGTCCGTCCTCCTAAAAACCAAGCTAGGAAAGCAAGATGTTGTGGCTGTTTCTCGCCATGTAAAAGTTCTGGCAGTTAACCAGAGTAGGTACCAGTTTTATTACAAAAAGCAGTATTAAAATTGTTCACTACTTTTCGATGTTAAAAAATATCAATGAGGCAACAGTATTAAAATAGTTAACACCCAAAATCACATAAATAGTAACATGAACAGCTTTTGAACTTCATGAGCATTGTTAAAGAAAATGTGAAGGATGTAAACATACTCCCACAGTTCCACCATATTCATTTAGAACAATAGCCATATGAACCTTCCTATGCGGAACTCTCTCAGCAGATTCCACACGGACATTGAATCTGTGATATCATCCAAATTTCATCATTCATTTTGAAAAAAAAGAAGAAGAGCTTTATGGAAATTTATAATGCAAAAGTGCAGTATAACAGTCTTTCAGCATAATACAAGGCAGGGTAACCGTCTGTTAATTGTATCACTTAGCATTAGATGTTATGGACGCTCCATTCCGAATCTATGATATAAAATAAAATTGCAAAACAACTTTACAGATAGCATGTAGCGAGTTTCTCAACTACATAATTAAATGCAAATAAAAATTACCAGGTACAAAGTAGGTAGGCTTATGCGCAATTGCTCCCACAGTAGAACTTTAGTTTATCAACTTTCGAAAGCAGATTGATCAAATTGTCCCATGCCATAAAAAGAGTGGCAAGCACTTACACTCCTAAACATATTGCAAGCAAGTCTCATGAGCACAAGTGAAATAAAAAAATCAAAACCATAGCAGAACTGACCTTTTCAACATAATCCAGCATATCCATTGCATATGCAATACCCACTATATTGTCAACACGCTTTTCTTCGGAATGACTCTCACAAGTGACAAACCCACCAGACTTTTCTTTGGAAATCTTTCCCATGAACTTCTTGCCATGGGAGCTAGGTAGGGCCACTGTAATGTTGATGAGAAATTCACCTCGTCCATTTTCTTTGCCAAATAATTTTAGGACACGAGCTAAAAAAATGAGATAGAATCAAAACTCAAGTGAACCATATGTATTATATCTAGTAAGTAGTGCAGAATGATCACCTACCATTTAAAACTTCTTAGGAGCTACAGAAGTTTTATATCCAGCATCCAATAAAAAAGAAAACGTATTATATCCAGCATTGCAACATCTAATTTAAATAGAATTAGATACACAGCTGAACATCAATCTAATGAAGGAAAAACCTATAAAATGCAAAATAAAGAAATCGAACAACAGAAATAGTTCAAAGATGACTTTAGCTTTTGAGAGTTTTAACATATCAAAGAAACTCATGAAAAGCTTTAAAGGAAGAGCTGAACAAAGATTGGAAAGGAAAGATAGATCATATTCCCTTGGAGGAAAAGAGAAAGAAACACAAGAGGTCAGATTTCTTACAAAAATTCAGTGAAAATGAGCAAGCCAAAGGTTTGGAAACTCCAGAGATCCGAGCTTCCGCGTTGATTGAGCTCCGATCCGAGAAAAAAATGGTAGATGTCTCCAAAAAGGAGATGGGAAAACTCAAATTCCAAGGATTCAGTATCACTAAAGCCAGCAACCCGAAAACCTCTCGATTCCTCTCCAGAAAACTCTGAAGTGACAAACACAAAGCACCTTGAAGATCTCCGATGGTCAGATCCACCTTTACAAACAGGAAAATGGAACAGATTTTTAGAAATTTCAGGAAAAAATCGGGATTTCAGAGGCTTCTATTCTTTCTCAGCTATAAACCCTAGAAACCCCCCGTTTTCTCTCCAGAAAATCCCGGTAATGCAGATCAAGGAGTGCGTGGAAGAAACCTAGGATGGAAATTCCAGGGATTTTCAGAATGTAGGGCATTGGAGAGAGAGAAAAGGGATAGAAAAACCAGTTAGAGCTTCTGCAACCCTAGATGCGAGAGGATTTCGTCGGTTTCCTGCTCTCCTTCTTTATCGTTTCCCTACCTGTCTCCCTCTCTCTGCATTTTTTTTTTCTTGCTTTCGGACGAACGACGGAGGCAGGGACGGAGGGTATTATAGGAGAAGGGTAGAAGGATGGAAGGAGTTGAGGATGGCGCCGAATGTATGTATGTCATACATGCATACATGCAAAGGAATGGAGCATCCATGCGCGTGAGAAAATCCCAGGGGAAAACCTTAGAAAGAGAATGAAGATCTCTCTCGCACTCTTTTTTATTAGACTTTTAGCCTCGGTTCCTATACAACTGAGGCTAAAAAGTAGACATTTGGCTTTTCTGTGAAATCTTTCCTCATCTGATTTCATTTGAAATTTCTTAATTTTTTCCAAAATTTTCAATTATGTGAAATTTCTTAATTTTTTTCAAGATTTTTAAATTCAAAATTCTTTTTTTTTTTTAATTTCAAAAATTTTCAAAATTCTTAATTTTTTTTAAATTCTCAATTTTTAAAAAAATTCATACTTTTTCATAATTATCATTTTTTATTCTTAATTTTTTAGAAGTTCTCAAAAATTTTTAAAATTCTTAGTTCTAAAAGAATTCAAAATTCAAATCTTTTTCAAAACTCTCAATATTTTTTTTTCAAAATTCTCAATTTTTTTTTTAAATTCTCAATTTTTTCACAATTGTCAAAACATTTAAAAATTATTAATTCCTTCAATATTCCTAAATATAGACTTTTAGCCTTGGTTCTTATACAACGGAGGTTAAAAACTAGACTTTTGGCCTCGGTTCCTATGCAACTGAGGCTAAAATGTAGATATTTCACCTTGGTTCCTATGCAACTGAGGCTAAAAAGTAGGCCTTTCACCTCGGTTCCTATACAAATGAGGCTAAAAGGTAAACCTTTTGCCTCGATTCCTATGCAACAAAGGCTAAAAGGTAGACCTTTCGCCTCGGTTCCTATGCAACTGAGGCTAAAAGGTAGACTTTTCGCCTCGGTTCCTATGCAAATAAGGCTAAAAACTAGACTTTTTGCCTTGGTTCTTATACAACTAAGGCTAAAAGATGACTTGTCGCCTCAGTTCCTATGCAACTGAGGCTAAAAGGTAGACTTTTCGCCTCGGTTCCTATGCAACTGAGGCTAAAAGGTAGACTTTTCGCCTCAGTTCCTCTGCAACTGAGGCTAAAGATGAACAAGACACATTTAGCCTCCATTTTTTCAACTGAGGCTAAAAAATTGTGGCTAAAGGCCTATTTTCTTGTAGTGACATCTTCATCCAATTTTCCTTCACCCTTGGCTCCTATAAAAATGAGAAGCCTCAATGACATATACGCAGAAATTGAGGAAGTGAAGTTACTTTGCCTATATGCGGACCACGAGCCTCTCACATTTGAGGAAGCTATGAATGAAGAATGTTGGAGAACAGCCCGAGGTCTTGACGTCGATTCCCTAGTGGGGGTGGCTAATGTTGAAGTGTGATCTAACAGTGGGTGTACTAACAAGCTAACAAAAGAAGAAGAAAAAAATGTTAGAGAAAGGTTATGGAAGAAGAGATTCATGTCATCAAGAAGAATCGAACATGGGAGTTGACCTCACTCCCTAAAAGCCAGAAAACCATTGGTCTCAAATGGGTGTACAAAATCAAGCGGAATGACGATGGTAAGATCGAATCATATAAGGCAATGCTCGTAGGAAAAGGTTACAAACAAAAATATGGGGTAGACTATGAAGAAGTTTTCGCCCCAGTTACTCGCCTTGACACTGTAATAATGATTATCTCCCTTGCAATTCATCACAGTTGGATGATCTACCAACTGGATGTGAAATCTGCATTCCTAAATGGAGTACTTGAAAAAGAAGTTTACGTTGACCAACCTGAAGACTTTATTGTGTAAGGGGAGGAACATAAGGTGTATCAGCTGAAGAAAGTCATGTATGGGTTGAAGGAAGCTCCTCGTGCTTGGAATGCACGGATCGACAACTATCTTCAAGAGAATGATTTCGTCAAATGTCTGTATAAGCATGTCGTCTATACAAAGAAGAATACCCATGGTGATATGCTTATAACTTGTTTATATGTTGATGATCTGCTGTTCACTGGGAATAGCCAGATGATGTTTGAAGAATTCAAGCAACTATGTTCAAAGAGTTCGAGATGACTGATGGTGGATTGATGTCCTTCTTCTTAGGCATTGAAGTGAAGCAACAAGTTGGCGGCATTTACATATCCCAGAAAAAGTACACAAAGGAACTTCTTGAGAAGTTTCATATGGTCGACTGTATAGCCGTAAATACACCTGTTACAACAGGCCTAAAGCTCACGAAAGATGAAAAAGGAAAAAACATCGACTCAACCCTATTCAAGAGCCTAATCGGAAGCTTAAGGTACCTCACAATCACTATGTCAGATATAGTATATAGTGTTGGGCTTCTAAGCCGGTATATGGAAGCCTCAAAAGAGTCACACTGGCTAGCTGTAAAACGAGTATTGAGGTATATCAAAGGGACTATTGAATTCAGTCTCTTTTATCTATACGATGATGAGGCAATGCTGTATGGATAATCTGATAGTGATTGGGATGGTGACCAAGACGAAAGAAAAAGCACCACAGGCTATGCTTTCTATCTTGGGTCGATGGCATTCACATGGAATTCAAAGAAGCAGAGTGTGGTCGCCCTGTCCACATATGAAGTTGAGTACGCAGCAACTTCATCCACTGTATGTGAGGCGATATGACTAAAGAATCTGCTAAAGGAGCTGAAGGATCCATAGAAGCACTACAAGAAAAATGACCTTTACCGACGGCCAAAACCACCCCTAAAAGTCTAAAATACCGCCGGTATAAGAATTAGCGGCGGTCCGGCACGTGAGGGGGCGTTGCTGTATCTTTTACCGGCGGTCGCTCATTTTTAGCGGCGTCGTTAACGGCCGCCGCGAATAGAAGACTTTTACCGGCGCTTACTATACTTTAGCGGTGCTTCTGTGACTACCGCTAAAAACTATAAAAGCGCCGATAGAAGCAACAAAAGTGCCGCTAAAAGTCAATGAAGCGTCGGTAAAATTATACAAACGCCGGGTAAAAGCGATAAAAAAAGTCGTTAAAGTGATAAGAAACGCAGTGTAAATGTTGTTAGAAACGCCGCTAAAAGATGTAACAAGTGCTGCTAACAGATTGGACAAACGCCGGTAAAAGTGCCGATAATAATAATTCCTGTTGATTCTTTACTAATCCTTTCACACAAATTCCTGTTGATTCTGACTAATCCTTTCCTATAATTGCTGTCCTACAATCAAATCTCCATCGATCTAACTATCAAATTTCTATCTGCATAACTATTAAAACCTATGATTGAATGACAAGAATTTAAATTACCCAATAATCTAACATTCATCAAGACAACAATTAGCACAATATCAACAAAACAATTAATGGTCAATTTAAAGTTTTCAAAACAAACTATAAATGTCTTCCTTTCCTAGCCTTTCACATGAACTGCTTCAGTAAGGTCCCCTTCTAGACCAATCATATATCTTCCTTTCCTAGCCACATCTTCTGGCAAATGTCTACAACACCAACCTCACTGGCCATAATCACGTGTCCACTATGTGTGATGTACATGTAGGCCCTTTTATTGCAATGAGCCTAAATTCCTCCCTGAGAAGTTTCCCTGCAATGGGCTAAGAAGCATAGCTGATTCGGTAAGTGGCACAGCATTGAGACTATAATGCTTGGAGCTGTAAAGTGCTGCAGAACCAAGCCCTCTATTTGTTGAAGACTTGAACCTTTATAAACAATCAAGCCTATGATAAACAAGAAAATAAAAGGACAATCAGCTTCACAAGTCACCTCTATAGTTGGGAAAGTGTCACAGTAAAAAAAAAAAATTGTCATTGTATCAATTGGAACTTTTCTTCTCTTTTCTTTCTTTTTTCATTTCCTTTTTTCTTAATGATTTGCCTTCAATTGGAACTTCAACCACATTAATAAATTGTCATTGTATCAAACTATACAGTGCTACAAGGCTTACAAGCACCTCAATACAACCCGTACTCAATTGCTTGCTGGCAGGTATTGCAAATCATAAGCAATAAAGGAAACCAAAATTGGCCTTATAAAAGAAAACTAGTAAGAAAAACATACCAAGTATGAAAAAGTTTAGAAAGAAAAAGCAAACAAAAGTCATCACCTGATATTCTTGAAGTGGATTTCGTTGCTAGTCAGGCATGTACAAGAAGCATCTAAAACCTGAAAAAATAAGAAAACTCAACAGTCAGAATGTAGATGATAAATATGATTCATTCAGTTCATTCACATTCATAAGATTCCATTAATTTACTTTAGGGCCCGTTTGGCCGCTCGAATTGGATTGGAAGGGATTGGAAGTTAAAGCCCGGGATTGGTCGGGCGTGCTAAACAAAGTCGGTAATCTAATCCCAATCCCATGGATCTTAAGACAATCCACTGACAACACCATCATTACCTTTAAATCCCATCCAATCCACCCTAATCCGTTCAAATTTGCCTGGGACATGTTTGGTTCGTGGGATTGGAAGGGATGGGAAGGTTTAATCCCCAGATTACTGGATAGAGCAATCCGGATATAGCAATCCCATGGATCTCAAGACAATCCACTGACAACACCATCATTACCTAGAAACCCATGCCATCCATCCTAATACCATTCAATCCCTTCCAATCCACCCGGCCAAACGGGCCCTTAGATACTCTAACAGGACCATGATAGAGGTGGTGATAATGGACAAGATGGCTTTTTCACTCGCACAAGATAGGGTCCTAGATCGGAATTTTGGCAACCAAGAAAAAAAAGATCCTTGAAGCAGACCCTAAGAAGCTAGGACAAGATACTTCTCTTCTACCAAGTCTATCCAACAAAGAAAAATAAACAAGGTGCAGCCCGTAGTTTCTAAATGCTAAGTAAATTCCTAGCATTTCAATAGCAAAAGGAAACGAACCAAAATCGCAACTTGCTATGAGAAACTAATGAAAAACAAACAAAAAAACAACAATAAGGCCACTAAATCCTAGCTTTTTTAACATAAGATGCCTTAAAATGTAACCGAAAGGAAAACAAACACAATCTAATTCTCAGGCAATATCCAACCAAAACTTAGATATAAACAACTCTGCATGGTCCTGCAACCCCATTTAGAAAAAAAAAAAATCACAAGGAGAGATGAAATGCTGACCTTCTGCTTCTTGATCCTTTCATTCTCTCCTTCCAGACGTGAAACCTTGTTCTCCAGCTTGTTCGTGTATGCCTGCCACAATGAGGAATAAATTCTCAGTCTTAAAAAAATAGAAAATGGAAGTAACTGGTTTTCAAAACAAGCAACCTGATTTTCCATTTCATTTTTTAATGGGTGCATGGTTGTATGATGAAATCCATGTTTTTATGTGTGTATATGCATGCATGAATGGATGGAGTATGGATGGATGTATGTATGCTTGCACGGATGGATGGATGAGGTGTGTTTGTGAATGTGTGTATGCACGCATCATGATGGATTGTGTTCATATATTTTATCCACAGTCTCTAGCAGCAAAGGCAGAAGTTTTGGAGCTATTTAGTGTTGAAAAGCAAATCCGTAGTTCTCATAGTGGTAGTCTGAATTTACAACTGGTGCATGATTCTTTATTGTCACTTAAACTCATGTTTAGGACTTTTTTCTTGAACAAAGCGACTGCACAACAATTGGCTACGTGTGTTTCACCAATTTTACCAGAACCTGCTTTGCGTAAGGCTCACCATACAGGTCCTCTATGGACTGTTTTGCAAATAGTACAGAGTGCTTTACCTGCGTTTTTTGACTGCTTTGGGAGAGGCATTTGATCAGTAAAAGTGAAATGGTGAGGATTGATTTCAATAGAGATTTACTGCAGTCATCATTCACAGAGATTGTTACTTCTGTTCTTGACAAGAAGGGAACAGAAGAGGCTGTAAAGTTCTTTAATATGTTGCAGCCATTGCTGATGGAGATTCTCTTTTTAGAAGGATATAGTGTTGGCTTGAATGATTTTGACATTCCCAAGGCTGTTACTGAAGATATAAAGAAGAATATTCAGGACATATCACCTTTGCTGCTTCACTTGAGATCAAATTACAATGAACTTGTAGAGTTGCAAGTGGAAAGCTACTTGAAAACTGTAAAACTGCCTATCATGACTCATATTCTAAAGTTATTTGCTTTGGGTAATTTGATAGATTCTAAAAATGATTCAGCTATCAGTAAGGTTGTTCAACAACTTGGCTTTTTGGGGCTTCAACTTTATGACCGAGGAAAGTTTTATTCAAGGAGTTTGGTTGAGGATATGAGTTTCCACTTCCAAAATAAGTATTCTGTTAATGGTGTTGACTATCCTTCTGAGGCATTTGGGTTAGTTAAGAGCTCCTTTTTTCAAGGTCTGACCCCTTATGAAGACTTGGTCCATTCCATATCATCCAAGGAAGTGTTGATCCGTTCTTCTAGAGGACTTACTGAACCAGGAACTTTGTTTAAAAATCTAATGGCCACACTTAGAGATGTCGTTATCTGTTATGATGGGACAGTGAGAAACCTCTGCAGCAATTCTATAATTCAATTTGAGTATAGACAGGTGGATGAAAATAGTCCTGGAAGTTCTCTTGCTGGTGAACCGGTTGGTGTATTAGCTGCTACTGCAGTATCAAATCCTGTATATAAAGCAGTTCTTGATTCTTCTCAGAGCAACAACTCTTCATGGGAATCGATGAAGGAAATACTTTTGTGCAAAGTTAACTTCAAGAAGAATCAGTAGGCCATTTACAGCAGTTCCTGGTTCAGTAAGTCCTGCATATAAAGCAGTTCTTGATTCTTCCTGTCGTTATCTGTTTCACTCTTTGAATGTTCAAGTCCCATTTACAGCAGCCACATTATTTAGGCCAATTAAATGTTTTGAGAGAGCAGCTGAGACAGCAGCCGCATATATTTATTTATGGGGACTGGACTGCCAGTGCCAATAAGGGACCAAGGCAACAATTAGAGGGAAACAGCGCATGAGCTTAACTCGCAGACACAGTCCAATAACTGTTGCCATGCTACAATATCTTAGCTGGATGGTTGGAGAATGGGATTGGTTTTCGATACTAAAATCAAAACCTGTACAGTGAAATCAACATATATATGTACCCATCAACCACTCTTTGAACTGCTAAACACACCCTGGAACCTACATTTCATGAATAGTTTCTAACATCTTACATCAAAAAATCATTCAGGCTGCATTTGGCTCATGAGCATTTCACAGGCATAGAAAAACAAATTTATGACTTTGGAATTTCCAGTCTTAGGCTCTTAGTAGGTTTCTGTAAATTATGAAATATGAAGAAAAATCTCTTTAGTGGCAACCAAATGTACTCTAAACTAATAACCATTAAAGCAGAATAAAATTATATACACACAAATACAAATAGGCATTATAGCATATGCAAGGTTAACAAAATCTGGTCTATAGGTTGGACATTGTGACAGGCATGGAGCACCACATGTATTAGAGGAATGATCAGAATTGTATGATGATCCCAAAGTTTGCTAACACATTAGATTTTGTTAAAGTGTTTAAATCGGATCATTCCACAATAGAAGACACTAACAAAGCAAAGATTTAGATTCAGGCAACCACGTATTTATGGGCTATGTAACAAGGAAATGGAACCTTTTTAAAAAAATTCCATGTCAACACATGCCTCTATCAATATTCATCGTGTGTTACCACATTGGACATAACACAAAAAAAAATTTAAAAAAAAAACCTTTCATGATTATTACAGTTATCTTTTGTTCTTATGATACTTTTAGCATAATATTTATCATCTAGTTTTGGGATTTTTAACATATCAGAAATCACAAATGTACAATAGACCAATGAACTTTTATTCATAAGACTTTGAACGCATTGCTGCTGCTTTCCACTCTTTTGCAAATACCAAAAGTCTAACATAATCAGTGATCCACTTTCTCCTACAAAGCTCAAGTGTCACTGTTTACAAAGGAAGAAATCAATATTTTGACATGCAAGTACAGCCAATACCCAAAGGATAAGATACAGGAAAAGTTTTGCTAGCTAGAATTGAAGAACATAAATGAAAACCAACCAACCTGGAATTCCAGTGACACCAACAATATCGCCACGTTTGGTACTAGAATGGAATCTAGAAAATTCAACTTCACCAATGTCTAAGTGCCTATTGTAAGTAAATAAACAAAATCAAAATGCTTCCATAAACAAGCTATGAAATCATAAATTCTACAACAAAAGAATGAAATCTTTTTGTTTGGTTGTTTATCTTGATTACAATGAAATCTTCACACACACAAAATCCTTTGAAATGAAAATTTTTGCAGAACAGGAAATAATGTCTTTCGTAGAAGTTAGGTTGGTGTAATTATGTCTGTGTTGTCTATATTTACTCAACTCCAACCCAGGTGTTTAATTACCTTTGTTTCAACAATAAGGAGGCTCCTTATCTGTATGGACTGGTGCACCAGACAATGTCTCCTCAACAAGTAGACCAGTAGCAACTGCACAATACCAATAAAACAGTTAACGGTCTATTTAATGTTTTCAGACTACAAATGCACACGAATGTCCATTTTCCATGCTACAAATGTTTATAGCAATACAACTTTCCATGCAGCCACATAGCCTGATATAGCCAAACAGGCAAAACCGTACATCAGTTGGGACTGAAAGTGGGCAGGCATGCTTTGATGCTCTTCGACATCTGAGAACCACAATAGAAGCCTCTACTAATTCTTTGAACTTCAGCATTCCAACTACCAGAGCAAACATCAAACATGCAACAATAAGGATACCATCCAAATACACATATAAACCATACAGTAAATACATGTGAATGGGATCTAGAGATTCACAATTTGATGGTAAGTAAAGCCTCATACACATCATTTATTAGTAGTCATGTTTTGTCTGTACCTGCCGTTTATATATTTTTTCTTCCATAGTTCCATGTGCCATCAAACGATATGCATAAACTGGCTTTGTTTGCCCATACCTGCAAGAATGCACCATATGAAGCCCATTCTTCAAAACAGAGAAACTTGGGAATTAAATAGAAAGAAGAAGCATCATTATGCAGATTTATACCTGTGAGGAATAACCAACAATGACAAAGGAGTTGTGGTCAGGTGGGACTGAAACCCAGCTCCCATCACTGAGAGAGATTTGAAGGTCTGATGTATTGTTTGATCTCAGAACTGATATTATCTGAGGGTCAGTGTGTTCTCCAAAACCAGTTAAGTTGCAACTCAATGCTTTAAGTTCAGGTCATGGAGGGTAGTGATTGAGCCTAAAAAAAGAGTCACTCTCTTCATCCATCAGAAGCTTGCTGAAAATATTCCTTGGTGTGCATGTGCCAGAAAATCTGATTGGTAATGTACCTTGTTATAAGGTATTATAAAAAAGTATAAGGTTACATTAGTGCACTTTATTTCTCACAAGACAATGTTACAAACACAGAACAAGTTAATAATAGTGATTTCTTTTTTTCGAAGAGCAACATTGCAAATAATTGTGAACTTAGGTCCTGTTTGGGATGGTGGTGAATCCTGACTCCTTTGGATTCTTTTATCCAAAGAGATTTCAATCTAAAAGATCAGGCATTTGGTTTATCCATAAAGTTTCATGTGGAAGCAGAAACACATTAAGATGGGCGCCTTTTCCAATTATTTTTGCACCGTCTTCCACTCAAAAGGATGGGTTCTTCCGATCTGATTCAAGCAAAGCCGGCTGCATACAAACATATCCTAAACATAATGTTATCACCAACATAATTGGTAGTGCAACAAAAAAGGGGGGAAAAAGAGAATTTATTTTCTCTTATAACCACAAGTATGCACATGTTTTAAACCCAGGTGGACTGAGCCGTTGGACCAGAACAGCCACCAAATGTTTCAGGTCAAGAAATCCAGTCAGTTAAGTGGATGACTGTTTTTTACTGCTTTTGTATTTATTTTTAAAAAAAAAAGCATCAGTCAAAGTTCAATTCCCTACCTCCACTTGAAAATCAAACGGCTGAACCACTACGCCAATGACATATTATTTTTTAGTTCTTTCTATTTTTTAATGATTACAAATAAGAATATTTTTTAGTTGAAATGGGTCAGAACGGGTGTGACCGGTCAGGAGAAAGGGCCAAGGTCCAGTCTGGTTTTAAAACATTGATTATGTATGTTTGCATGGTTGGCACCTCAATGTCTTTAGAAGTGGAGTCTGCTTGTTACATGGATATTGAAGATGCACAAAAAACAATATGTTATAAATATAGCACTATTTGAATTGAAAGGGAAGTCTTGCAGAATTTTTTAAAAATAGAAAATATGTAAATGGTAGAAAAATAAGGAGAAGGAGATCTGAAAATTTGAATACAACATGGCACCATTGGAAAAAGTATTGGACATTATTGTGATGTTCTTGGCGCTTTGGAGATATGTTGAAAATGTCTTTTGCTAAATATCATTAAGCAAGATCAATTAACCACTATAAACTGTAATTAGATGTTCGACAACTCAGTTGATCTGTTCATGTAAATGCATCTCTGATGAACTTAGATACAATTGTAAACTGTAATTAGAGACACTTATCTCTTTCCTTCTTTTCATATCATGTTCAAGCCACTCTGTCCATTTGTTTCTCATGCTCACATTAGGACAAGAGTCCAAAAATCAGGCAGATCGAAACTTAGTCAATAAATCTGTAAATTAGGGGCATTTTTAATTACTTGTACAATCACAATGACTTCCACAACACCAACTGCACCGGATTGAGAAGATGCCTTCTCTATGTAGAGAACGACACCTGTCCCTAATCTACAAATGGAAGAAATGAGATCCATAGCAAATGACTAGTAGTATGCTTTTTTTCAAGAAGATTTTTTGTTTCAAATGAAATAAGTCCTACTTCCTCATGAATGTCACAAAGAAATCAATGTTGTATAGCAAAATTGCTACATGCTTTACATTTTCAAGTCATGAAGAGCATTAGTCGAACATATTTCAGCTCGTGACAAAGCCTAACACAACTAGCTACGATAAAGACTTAGGCTTAGATGATGATGACGACTTAAAAAATAAATAAATAAATAAATAAAAATAAATCAACAAGCAGTACATTCATCATTACATGGATGTAAGTAGCAATTTCTAACACAACAAGGAATACCCATTTCCATAGCTAGTTGGAAAAAAAAACTGGTCTTTGCTATTTTTATGTGGGGACTAGATGTTAACACCTAGATGATGGGATCAGGGGATAATATGCCCTTCAATCCCAATGGTTTAATCATTTTCAAATGGGTTCATCCGAACATGACATCAATATTCTATAGAAAAATCAAGCTACTTCCTAATATACAAGCTAGGTCCTACACTCAGTACTACATGCAGAAAATGTCCATGCTTTAGTATGTTTTGTGATGGACAACAACCCATACACCAAAAACACCCACAACAATTAATAGGAAACTTCACATTCATCTATTAAAATATGAATCCACACAAGGAAAACAGAACAAAAAGGAAAAAGAAAATGTGAACTTGTGAAGATGTCAAGGCATGATACACAAAGCTCCCAACTCAAGACTACAAACCTGCAGTCAAACAAGGAAAAGCTACATGAAGCACTTCAAATAGCGAAGAAAAAGAAATGTATTCATGGACTAATAACCAATTAGTTCCAATGTCCACTACCATCCCCCCGTCCATCCCAAAGAGTTGAACTAGTTCACGAGCAATGGATGGAAGATTCTTTTCTTTTCTTTTTCCTCATAACAATCAGTCTGAATTCACAATATCTTGTAGCCTTAAGATTGAACAAGTGTGGACTATGGCTCAGTGATCCATACCATTGGTAGGATGGTTGTCATTGTCAATGGGAGATATCCCAAAGTTTTCCCTAACTGAACAATCCTCTCTTTTTGAATAGATGAATGGTCCATATTCAAAATCAATGGGAAAACAAAGATTAGATGGTGAGCATCCTATATGGGAGATTTGGGTCACAGTCTATCACCTGCTTGTCCCAACTCAAGGCTCGAGCTTACTGAGCATATCCTCAACTTAGGAAGCATATAATTCTGTCGGTTTAATTGATCTTTTTTTTAAAATCAAAATATAGGTGACAATATATATATCTTATTCAAGTGCTTCATAAGGATATGAAACTTCCATTCATCAGTGCTGCAGCCACAACATGACAATAACAGCAAAATAGACCCAGAATCAATGCACAAATACAGACCCATTTTAAGGGTTTGAAATAAGATAAAGTTAGCAAAAACACAGCATAACTATATCGAACATGACTGGGGTTGAAATGAGACTAACTCTATATAGGCCTGCTAACAAGACTGAGACATCGGGATTCATAGGCATGCGTGTTAACATGGAGCGCATGTAGAGAGCTAGGCTGTTTGTCAGGTGGGCCCACTGTGAATTCCCTGGCCCGAAAATCAAGCCAAATGCAGCATGCACTCATATGATAAAAATCTAGGTATAATATATATATATATATATATATATATATATATATATATATATATATATATATATATATATATACACACACACACACACACACACATATATAAACATATTTAAATGCGGTGGAGGTCCACTTGTTTAGATTGTGGAGAAGCTAATAGTATCAGACCACTAGACCTGATTTCTTTCAGATCCATGGAGAAGGAGAAGAGAAGTTGAGCTGACATGCAAAATGATGTTTGCTGTATAATCAGATAGGAAGGGAGAAGCATTGTGCAATCAAACAAAAGTGCTTCATGTAGTTCTCATCCTTAATCACACATCCTGTAAAAAAAAAAAAATCACTTTTATTGGAAAATAATAACCACCAATTCAATGGAGTCAGCTTCCAACAGGTGGGTACTACGCACCAATGAGGCACATTGGAGCAAGACCCAATCCATCCATCACACTCTGAGAAACAGAAGCTTCATTAAAGAAAAACAGAACAGAGAGAAACAGAGATAGCGAACTGAAACTCCATACCAAAAACCAAAGGGACATGTATGCAATTTCTAAGTTGCAGATCAATTCGAGAGAGTCAATATCTGCACCCAAAATGACTGATGTTAGCACCCATTCTTTCTACTTTAGGGTCTGTTTGGATTAGTGAAATCCAACAAGTAGATTTGGAAAGGAAAACATCACATCTAAGGAAAACCGTGGATAAGAAAATTCATGGAAAAGAATAATAAAAAGGTTGTTTGTTATAATCAACATGATTACCATAGAGAAGTGGAAAGGTCAATGGTCAAACGTGAGAAAGTCTCTAAACAAAATGCAAAACAGGGTTACCAGGTTTTGTGTAGGAAACGAAAATCACCCTCTTTTTGTTTTATGAAACCATGGGAAGGAAAACCATTTTCCATAGGTTGCTTATTGTTCCAATCAGCCCAAAACATCACATATGCAGAAAACACTTTCTTTTCTACATTTACTTTTTGGATTCCACCAATCCAAATAGGTCATTAGGTTAAAAGGCAGGCAACTTTGTGCTATTATATTGCATGTAGAAACCGTTGGTTAACTTTTCAAGAATTCATTCACATTATTTCTGAAAATGCTGCTTGATGGAAATCTGATCATGCTGGTTTTAAAATCGCTGTAGTTTAATAACTTGCATGTTTACCAGTGTTTTCTAAGAGGAGAAAATGTACAAGCAGTTAGAGCCTTACAGCTACTCTTTGCTGGTTTAGACCACCGTTTGCACTAACCAGTATATACCCATTACTTTTGGTAGTTTCCCCTGTTCAGAAATCAGCAATAGAAAAAAAAAAAAAAAAGCCATAAACAAAATCCACACCACCCGCAAGATGCAGATCAGATTTTTCCACCATGTATGACATGTATGCAATTTCTAAGTGCCTGCGTATCATCCATCACACTCTGTAAGATATTTCAGACATGATGAAACCCGGAGAGAGAGAGAGAGAGAGAGAGTAGCATACTGTTGCGGCTGTTGGAGAAGGGGAGCTACTGGTGCGGCTGTTGCTAGTGCTTCTTCCTCTTGCGGGCCTTCTCAGACTTTGGCATGTTCCAGCAAGGAGGGCAACAGCCGAGAGATCAGCGTCTTCAATAAACAATAGAAATGGAAGTCATATCAAGAGAGGCCAGAGTGGAGGGACGTTGGAGAGAGAGAGACTTTCGGGATCTGGGGATGGTGCGCGCGATTTGGGGATGGGGCGATTTGGGAGAGAAGAGGGAAGAAGGGTTTTGGGAGAGAAATATTAGCGCGTGAGAGATATGGGGATGGGGCGATTTTGGGGAGAGGAGGGAAGATGGTTTCGGGAGATAAATTTTTGCCGCTCGGATTTGGGGACGCGGGAGGTGAAAAGCCCTCTTTTGTTTCAGCAGCGGCGGTGGCTTATCCATGCAGGGGCGGCCACGTTAAAACGCCCCTCTTTTAAATTTACACGGGCGGTTCGTTGTGGCCGCCTGTGGACGTCCACCGCTGATATGCATATTTCTTGTAGCGAAGGAATCCACTGTTATATACGTGGATAACAAGTCGGCAATCTAATTTGTCAAATATCCAATTCAACATGGAAGGAGCAAACACATCGACACAACGTATCACTTTCTTAGAGATAAAATAAAGCAGAAATTGGTTAAGCTGGAATACTGTCACACCACTAAATAAGTGACAGACATCTTTACCAAAGTATTGCCGACTGACACATTTAGGAGACTTAGATTAGTGCTCAGAATGAAGCCGGTTTTGGTTTGAAGGGGAGTATTGGACATGGTGGTGGATTTGAGCAAATCCAAAACCGTGTGAGAACTGTGTATGCTAGCTATGTGTTGAGATTTTTTTCTAAGTTTAGAGTGCTAGTTGAGTTAAGATAACAGTAGATATTTTTTTCTGGATTTTTTCTATGTTTAGCTACCCCTAGGAAGCATCTAGATGGGGATATCTTAGTTATTTCACATAAGGAGAAAAGCCTATAAAAGGCACCATTGTATGCATTTCTTACTCAATTAAAAATACAGCAGTTCAACTCTCTTCTTCTTTCAAGTTTCTGTTTTCTGTTCTATAGTGGCCGCAGCCACACGTCAGCAAAAAGTGGGGTTTTAAACCCAACAACATTCAGGTCAGTAAAGAACGTCTAAATTATGATGGATTTAAAATCTAGACAATCCAAACAGTAGATATTATGATTCCAATAATCCATACTGTCTAAATTATGATCCAAACTACTGATATTATGATCCAAACCGTGGAGGGTGGTGGTGTTTAGGCCCACCTGTCATTGCCATTTCAGCTTGAGCTTTGGATGGATTGTGAAATGCCGAACGGCAGAAATCCCACAACATTCAAAAATTACTTTTTAGGAGGGTGAGTTCTGACCATTGGTCAGAAGAGAAACAGCCAAGTTGGGTTCAACAAAAAATACCCAAAACCGGTGCTGGGGATCTTCCATTATGTGAGTCTAGGGACATTTTGTAGGAGGCAATTGACCAATTAAGGGTGGCACTTGGCCATGCTAAATGGGTCATGGGTTGAGCATGAGTTCGAAAATGTGACCCATTTAAATTGGATGGATTAGGGTTAACACTACCCAATCCGGCCGGCCACCATAAGTTCGAGCCGAGTCGAGTTGATTTTTTGAACTCGAAAACAACCCACTATAGCTTATAAAATTGACTGGGCCATATGACTAAACCAGAGCCAACCCTAACCACGAAACAAATTAATAGATGATACGTAGTGATATGTTTGTATCATTGAACAGGGTCAGTTGGTCGTGCTGGGTCTGGTAGGGTCAGTTGTGCCAACCAGATTACAGTTAAATGGGTGGGGTCCAGTTGGTCACGGGCTTGATGAATTTTAAGTAGGTTGGGTCAGGCCACAAGAGAGTGGATCGCTGGATGGGTTCGGACTGGAATTTTTTGACCGCTTTGCAAACTAGCCACGTTTGGCTTAACCCGAGCCCACTCGCTGCCAACCATAGGACCAATGGTCTGGGTTACCGAATCATGGATCATGTGTCAGAAATGAAGACATGAGCATATGGGAGGCGAATGGATGAACAGAGAAGATATGACACATACATCACGGTAGCCGCATATGGCTTAGGGCTGTAGGCAATCCGCAGTGAGGGTATATGTGCAAAGCCTGAGGTCCAAAATATAATTCCTTTCTTATCATATTGACGCGTTTTGCTGATGGCTCATAGTTTACAGAGATAGGAGGACGTACTCAAAAGCTTGGCAGGAAAAGATACGTTAGAATAGATGTTTTCGATATATAGGAACAGTAGATTTTGGATCAATTGAAACTCTTTAGAATTAGATAAATTATAATCTAGACTATTTGGACCATGATCGATTGATCGAACCATCAAGTTAATTAATCGATAATATTTGAAAAAATATCCCACACTCTCTAGAACAAAATTCGCATTGGCTTGCACGTCATTGAACACAGGATACAATTATGGCCTACCTGGTGGGTAGACAAGAAGGTTAGTCTTGGTGGGGTGCGCAGTTTTGATGGTACGGATGTCTCTATACAGGTGGCATGTGGGGATGATGTCGCGGCCCCACAAGTTGCATGTTGCCTGTATGTGATCAGCCCTCTTTGCTCAGTGGTCCTAAGCAGCATGTTACATGAAAACGGTAGGCTCCGTTGCCAAGTATGAATTGGTGAGAATTTTCAACACAGTGGTGATCAGCCAGAAAAATATCAAGAAATTACCAAGAAGTCTGAAAAACACTAAATTGTTGGTTGTCATTGGAAAATGATGATGTTAAGGAGAAGTCAGAAAAGCCTACTACAAAGTACAGGGAAGAGGTTAATAAATGTCGGCACCTAAAGTTGAACGTGTATTTTAAACTAAGTTCGTTGAAGAATTTGAGGATGAGTTTTTTTCAAGTGTAGGGGTCTGATATAGGACATGGATCCAGCATGTTCCTAGCACAGATAGACCATTAGAAGCCCAAAGAGAATTAGACAATATTCAGCATAGTTCAATTGATCAGGTCGACGGGTTGAAATTTTGCCAGAAATTCCAAATTGATAGTTGGGCAATTTCTGCTAATTTAGACAGGCGGAAATCCATTTAGATAGGTCAAAATTCCCATAATTTTTATAGTTTTAATCTATGGATATTTTTGGGCCAGTTCAACCAATCGAATCAATCGATCGATGGTCCGATCGACGGATGGCGAAAACTTTTTCGGACTTTGTTTCCTTATTTGTTTAAGTCTCTTCTAATTGTGTCTTAGAGTTTGTTTAGGGTTATTTAAGCATGTAAACTCATTTATTTTCAGGCAACTATCAATAAAAATCTCAAAAAACTAATTTATTTCTCGTGGATTCAAGAAGACCTTGTGGATTCAATGTATTTATCATTCAAGGAAAATAGTGATCATTCTCATGATGTCCTTTCCTGCGTCAATTGGTATCAAAGCGAGATGTTTCCTTAGATCAATGACTTTTAACAATAGATTGGATAACAATCCCATGGATGGTGTTGTAGGGAATTATCCTTTAACAACGGTGGCTTTCGAGGCTGTGCAACTGGAGCATTGGTAAGTCATGCAAGGGTTACAAGCTGCTCTAGATCACATGACGGAGGCCTTAGGACAACTCCATGTTCGTGGAGATGATCCGCCTCCGATAGGTGCTAGAATTCGCAATCATGCTGATCGCGGGGCAATATCGACGATGAATAGCAGAATCACACCTAAGGATGCGAGATCCAACAACGAGGAAATTGATGACATGATCCTCCAACATCCCGAACGAGGCAGCAATCGGGTAAATCAAACAGACTGAGAATTTAGGATAAAAGTCAATCTTCCTATCTTTAACGGCTAACACCACATTGAGGACTTCCTCGATTAGCTACTTGAAGTCGAGTGTTTCTTTGACTACATGGACATTCCTAAAGAGAAGAAAGATAAACTTGAGGTTTACAAGTTGAAGGGCAGAGTTTGGCTTGGTGGGAACAACTTTAGCTCATGTAGACGAGACAGATGAAGGCGCTAATTCACATGTGGCTGTGGATGAAGCAGCTGATGCACGTGCAATTCTTCCCCAATGCTTACGATCAGCTATTGTTCCAACAATACTAAAATTGTCAGCAGGATAGTGGATCAGTGAGGGGTTATGTAGAGAAATCTTATTAATTGTCGGTGAGAGGTGACTTGATCGAAAGGGAGTCGCGATAGGCCATTGGATTCATCAGTGGCATACGTGTGGCCCCTGTGGAAATGGAGAACCAACCTAAAAATTCTAAAGTGGACAAGCAGTATCTCGTAAATGAATGAGATTTCATCAAACACTCTAGGAGATGGGAGTGATAGTGACAGTAGTAGAAAAGGAAGTGAATGTAGAGTCCATGAACATTCCAAGAGATAATGAAGCCAGTGTTGCAGGAGTTCAAGGCAATTGTGCTCGTCGAACTTCTCGATGAATTATTCTCTGTGCAGGAGATTGGTCTTTCTCAGGTTGAGTTTGTTTTCAACAACACGAAGAATCAATCTACCGACCATGCCCAATTTGAAGTTGTGTATACCCGAGTTCCTAAACATGCACTCGACTTGTTGACATTGCCTAAACTACCTAAAATGAGTATTGCAGTGGAGAATATGATAGTTCGGGTCGCAACGATTGATGTTGATGTCTAGGAAATGTCAGAGAACCCTACTACAAAGTACAAGGAAGAGACTAATAAATGTCGACACACGAAGTTGAACATGTATTGTGAACCAAGTCTATTGAAGAACTCGATGACGAGTTTTTTTCAAATGGAAGGGTTTGATGTAATATGTGGATCAAGCATGTTCTTAACACAGATGGACTGAAAGAAGCTCAAAGAGAAATAGACAAATTTTAGCATAGTTCGACCGATCGACCGATTGAATATATAGGTTGAAATTCTGCTAGAAATTTCAGATTGGATGATGGACAATTTTTGTTAGTTTAGATAGGTGAAAATCCATTTAGACTAGTCAAAATTCACATAATTTTTAGTTTGTCTCTGGACATTTTTGGGCCAATTCAACCAATCAACAATTTCACCGACGAACAGTGGAAACTTGCATGTTTTTCAAATTTTGTTTCTTTATTCATTTAGGTCTCTTCTAATTATGTCTTAGAGTTTGTTTAAAGTTATTTAAGCATGCAAACTCATGTATTTTCAGGAGGCTAGTAATAAAATTCTCAAAAATTATTTTATTTCTCGTGTATTCAAGAGGACCAGGTGGATTCAAGGTGTTTATCATTTGAGGAAGATGGTGATCATCCTCATCATGTCCTTTCCTGCGTCATTAAGAAAATGAGCACCATGGAGCAAAGTTTAGAATTGTTGAATCAATCTTAATTTGGGACCATGACTTAGCAACGCTGGATTCCAGAGTTTAGCCAATTTAATTTGAGTAAATGTGTGCCATATGTATTGCTTGTGGATCAAGCATCATACTCATTAGAGTATCAAATAACTCACCTAAAACCTACTTTTTCAAACTTCGGAGATTAGAATCACTTGCCTCGATCATTGCCATCAGGCCAAGTTATTCCTACTTTGTAAGAAAGAAAAGTACATTGAGGAATAATAATTTCAGAAGTATCATCTTACGACGGATCTGTCACAAATTTGCAATAGATTTACAGATTGTTCGTCGTAAAAATAAAATATCCGTTAGAACTAGAAATCATTATAAACTTTTGCGACGGACCTCAAATCCGTCATTGATTTTCGACTTATTCAGAAATTAGCGACAGATTTGGTCCGTCGCTAAAATTTCAGCAGTAACAAAATAGCACTATATTATTGTTTTTTGAATCTGTTACACCTAATAGTCGTCCGAAAAAACACAATATTATTTAATAAGAAACTCATTAACAAAATTCAAAAGATTAGCAAAAATAACAAACTAGACAAAATGAGGTTTTGAAAAAACTTCTCAATTTTATTTTTTTTCGAAATCACCATTTTTTTCAAAACCTCATTTTCTTTTATGAAACTTCTTAATTTATTTCAAAATACAAAATCTCAATTTCTATATAAAAATCTCAAATTTTTTTAAACTTATTAATTTTATTCAAACTTCTTTTTTTTTTTTTAATGCCATTTTTTTTATTCAAACTTCAATTTAACTAATCACTCACCACGATCGGGTTTCAGATGAAATAGATATTAGTGGACAAGATTGATCAACAATATGATGGGCCATATCTTGTGATCCAATGATCAGATTTGAGTGAAATATAATCTAAACATCTAAAGTTATATTTACTCTTTAATTTGTACCAATCAGATTGTCCAAAATCAGTCTAGATCTAGACAAACTGATCATCCCATTTAAAGAATGTTTTGGATGGATCTGATTCGTTTCAGGTCATATTGAGCCCATTTTTGTTCTCTATCCTAATTAGCACGTTCCGAACATATCCGACCGTTCAAATCAACCTTAGGATAGCATGATCATACAATTTGATCAATCTCATCATTATAAGTTATTCTTGCAATTTCACTTCATTATACTTGGGCTATCATTTTTTTCACCAGTGAATCTTTGTACGTAGAAACAGTTGGAGGTTCAATTAGTGGATATCGATCCCTAGTAATTTAGTAAAAACTCTAAACTTTTTTCACATATAAATATCAATTTCTTTTTAAAAATCTCGTTGTTTTTTTCAAAATGTCCATTTTTTTAATCTTAATTTTCTTTCAAAACTTTTAACAGTATCTCATTTTTGTTATCAAACTTTTCAATTTTTTTAAAAATACTAATTCTGATTTTTTATTTTCAAAATCTCAATTTTTTCCTAAAATCTTTTTTTTTTTTTTGTCAAACTTAACAATTTATTCAAACTTCTATAAAATTTCAAGATGGCAATTTTTTTTTTCAAAAGCACCATTTTGTTTTTAACTTTTCAATTTTCTTTTTCAAAACGATAATTTTTTGTCAAAATCTCAGTGTTTTTTTAAATTACTTTTTTATTCAAAATTTTAATTTTTCTCGAATATTTTCAATTTTTTTTTCAAAATCTTAATTTTTTTAACTTCTCAATTTTCCTTTTAAAAATGTCAATTTTTTTGTCAAAATCTCAATTTGTTAATCTCATTTTATCTTCAAAATCTTCATTCTTTCAAGCTTCTCCATTTTCTTTTTTAAAATATTTTTTTTCAAACTTGTAAATTCTTATAGAACTCTCAATTTTTTTCAAAATACAAAAATCTGAATTTCTTTTTCAAAATATTTTCCTTTTTCAAAGTTGTCAAATTTTTCATTATTTTTTTATTCTCTTCATTTTTCTTTTTCAAATATCATTTTTTTCGATATCTTTTTTTTTTCAAAATTATCAACTTTAATTAATATTCTTTTTAAAAAAAATTCAAAATCTAGATTTTTATCAGATCACCATTTTTTTCAAAATCTCAATTTTTCTCAAAATTGTTAATTGTTTTTTTTAATTTATTAACGATTTTTTTTTAAATCATGATTTTTTAAAAACTTCTCAATTTTCTTTTTCAAAATGTCAATTGTAAATCAAAATCTCGATTTTTTTAATCTCAATTTTTTTCTCACTTCATTTCCTAAAATACAAAGGATGTGTAGTGGGATTTTTCATGTGAGATTTCAAAGCATTTAAATATCGATTTTAAAGAAAAATAATAATAATAATAATAATTTTCACTCGATATAAAAACAAAACAAAAATATCTTTGCATGCAATCAATTGATACAAAAATAATCTTCGTTACAAATAAATACAATTAAACGACTGAAATTCTATTAAAAAACACTTCTTAGACTACAATAAAACACATTTTACACCATATTCTACACAAAAACATGCGGTAGGGGCAAAAGTCAATTTACGACGGATGATGATCCGTTGCAAAAGCAAATAAAATCTGTCACTAGATGTTTTATGGGTGGTACTTTGCAACGGAGCCAAATCCGTCGCAAAAGCAAATAAAATCCGTCGCTAAATGTTTTATGTGGGTACTTTGCGACAGCAAAATCCATCACAAAATCTTAATTTAAGATGGATCCAATCTGTCGCAAAATTGCAACAACCAAATCCGTCGCAGATCTCTTTTAGCAACGGATTTTGGCCGTCGCTAAATCCCGAAACATGGGCACGTCAGTCGTTAAACCGGCGTTTTTTGCGACGGATGCAATCCGTTACGATTTTGACATAATTTTACTGCAAACGAACCACACATGCAAACGCAGTAAATTTGTGTAACACGTGCAACATAGACTAATAGAATTATTGTTCTGCCTAGCATGTGGACCACTTGATAAATGGATGGGATGTCTATGGATCTAAATATTTTAGGAACAAAAAATTTTCAGTTAGGGTTCAACCATGCATGATTTTTATACATGGAATAGTTATTTTGAGAATTAAAAAATATTACTTTTAGAGTCAAGTCAAACTTGTCAAACTTTCACCTTTGGCCTACATGGCTCTATAATTCTAGTATTTAATAGATTCAATATCATTTAGCTAATGTTGACTCTTTTTTTTCTTTTTTTTTCAAAAGTCCATTGATGACTTTGCCGGTATATTCCTTCTAAGTCATTAAAATGGTTTCTTATGTTATTGAGAAATGTGTCTTTGAAGCCCTACTAACAATTAGAGAATAATTCAACCTTAATCAGGTATTTCATTTAGCTCATTTTATATAAATATTTGGGTCATGGGATCCTACTTTTGAGAAGACTTGTGCTGATCCATGGTCTGATGTTTTGAGACTGTGAAGAGTACCATTCTATGAGTGTGCTCTGTCGATCAATACCTTACCTTGTCAGCTGCTCGACTTTACTAAATTGCATCATCTGGTCTACCATGAAGCAGTCTTCTTTTCATGTCTAATGTTTTTATGCACAAATGGCCTAGTCGGGCACCTGACAAATTGGGACAACAATTAAAACTCCTATTTGTAGAAACTTCAATTATTTTAGTGGCATGAATCCAATGCGTCCAGAAAAGTATGAAAAGGCAAAGAAAACCATGCACTTAAAGCACAGAAGCGGATTGGCTGGTGTGCCACACACCAGCAACCTAGCTGGTGTAGGTACGGTCCTGCGAAGAGGAGTGCTGGCGCTCCTTGAGCTCCGAGTTGTACCAACGGTTCAAAGGAGATCAAAGTTACATGGCCCCACAATGATGTATTTATCATATCTACACCGTTCATCCATTTGGAGAGATCATTTAGAACTTGACCCCAAAAATGAGTAATTTCCAAGGCTCAAGTGGACCATATCACAAATAGCAGCGGGGACAATGATTCTCACCATTAAAACATTCATAGGGTCCACCGTAACATTTACTTTCCATCCAATCTGTTCATAAGGTCACACGGATCTGGATGAAGAGAAAAAACAAATCATATTGCTCCAAAATTTCTGTAACCCCAAAAGGGTTTCAATGGTAGGCGTTCAATCCTCCACTGCTTTGTACAGTGTGGTCCACTTGATTTTTGGATCTGTCTTATATTTCATCTCTAGACTTACGACAAGCTCACCAATTAGTGGAAGGACAGTTTGGATATAACCCATACCTCATGATGGGACCCACAGAACTTGGGGTGGTCAACACACCAGCCACATTGGTGGTGTGTGGTACACCAGCCAATCCGCTTCCTTGAAGCAATCGGAAGCATCATATATTCCAATTGCTCTAGGTGACACCAAATATGTCTTATCATGTGGGTCTGGCAAGCAAATTCCACAGTAAATCAGGAATGCCTAATCAGCAAATGGTAAAGAGAATTATACTATGTATCAAAGGAACAAAGCATTTTTCCCTATAAATAGTTAGGAAATAATTTGATTTTCCAAATATCTAAAGACAGATTGAAGTGGTGCCCAAGTTTTTTTTTTTTTTTTTTTTTTAAAGAAGCATCCATTACATTTTCACCCTTAGGAGGTATTGCTATGTCATCAATAAAATAAAATAAAATAAATGTCATCAAGCAACAAGTAGACCTTCATTGCCTTATCACTATGCACGGAAGCAGAGTATATATATGCCCCAATATGATGCTGCTCAAGAAGTAGAGTACGACTGAGTTATTATTACTTTGGTGAACTATATCTGAGCTTCTATTTTAGATTGAAATGTATTGATATAAAATGTCACTATAAAAAATGTTTCCAAAAAATGGCAAAACTACAATATCATATATCCCCACTTCTGAAATGTTTGGAAATCCATTCACTAAATCTTTGTCAAGAAAGTTTTTGGAAACCATGATAGCATGCAGCTAGTTAAGTTGAAATATATTGGCTCTTAAAGGCAGGTGAGAGAATATAGGAAAATATTTCTTTAAAGCCCTTAAGCATGATTAGTAATTAACCCTAATTTAATTATGTGGTTTATCCTTTCCCATAAAACAGAAGGACTCCTATCCATAATGTGACGCATGTCAACATTTTAGGATCGTACTCCTAATCTATCGTACTCCTAATCTATGAGGATATGTGTGTTAATCTGATGCCCAGATGATGGGGAAAAAATGGTAGATATCAAACCAGTGTTAAAGCCCCTAACAATTATAAAATCTGGACTCTTCAGAGGAAAAGAAATAGTTTACTCAAAACAGAAAAACATCCAACTGTCCTATTTAAGCAAAGGAGTGCCCATGGATAAGAGTATGGAATTGTTCAACCAATCTTTTATTGGGACTGTTACTTAGCAACACTGGATTCTACAGTTTAGTCGGTTTAATTTCAGTTAATGTGTGCCATGTGTACAATTTTTGAACGCATGTGGATCAAGCATCATACTCTACCAGAGTGTAACTCACCTAAAACTTATTTACTTTTCAAACTTCAGAAATTAGAATCACTTGCTTCAATCATTGCCTTCAGACTCAGTTATTCCTACTTTGGGGAAAAGAAAAGCACATTGAGGAAAATAATTTCGAAAGTACGTTTTCAAGCTCCAAATGGCAGCAACCCTCACATGCAAACATAGCAGACTGGTGCAACACGTACAATACAGATCAATGGCATCATTTTTCTATCATGTGTGGCCACTTGATAAATGGATGGGATCGTGTTTGGGTCTAAGTAATATTCCAGAAACTAAAAAAATTCCAGTTGAAGGGTTCGAATATGGCTTTTGCCCCGTCCAATAGGTATTTCAGGAATTAAAAAATATTACTTAATTTTGAAGTCATTTAAGTCAAACTAGTCAAACTTTTACCTTTGAGCTACTTGGCTCTATATATTCTAGCCCTTAATAGATCCAATATATATATATTTTTACTAGTAGTGACTCCTTTTTTATTATTTTTTCAGAAGTCCATTGATGATCTTGCTGGTTTTTTCCACCTTAAAATTGTTTCTTATGTTATTAAAATATATATATATTTTCGAAGCCCCTGAAAACAATTAGAGATTAATTCAACATCAATCAGGTATTTCATTTAGCTCATTCCTTATAACCATTTGGGTTTGGGATTAGATTCCTTTGGTGCTGGCCTGATATTTTGAGTTTTGAGAATGTCAAGAATACGATTCTATGAGTGTGCCCTGTCATAAAATGGCCGGGCATCTAATGTTCTTATTAAATTCCCTCACCTGGTTTACCATGAAGCAATCCTCTTCCTTTGGCATCTAATGTTCTTGTGCAAATAAAGCATGGTCAGGCACATGACAAATTGGGCGATAAACACAATTAATATTCCTATTTGTAGAAACTTCAGTTGTTTCAGTGATGCGTCCAATGACTGAAGAAAAGTTTGTAAAGCAAAGAAAACCATACACTTGAAACAATGGAAAGCATCAGATATTCCAAGCTTTAGATGAGAGAAAATATGTCATAAGATGTAGGTTTCATATGCAAATTCCACAGTACATCAGGAATACCTCGTCAGCAAGTGGTAAAGAAAGTTATACTATGTATCAAAGGAACAAAGCATTTTACTTATAAGTAGTTAGGAAATGATTTGATATTCGAAAGATCTAAATAGTGGTCTTTAAATTGTTGATACAATGTATTGTTCTTTAAATTGCAGAACAGTGAAACCATGATTTCTATATTGACATGATGGTTGGCCCATTGGAAGTTCCTCTTCTTTCAAGGTCACTTTCTGTGGCATTATCTATTTCTCATGTCTTCTCTGCCCAAGCGTACAGCTACACATGATTTAGATATGCTTTCTTGCCTTTATATTATGATTTTGATGTGTATTCTATGAGTTTTTGCAATCCACTCATTTGAATGATCATATCTGCTTATGATTTTGATGCACAAAAAACCACCCATGTAATCTCAGCCCTGCAAATGAAACAAGGACTAATAATTGTCCAATCATGTGATTCTCAACCAAATAGCCCATCCACACTGTCATACTAGATCAACAACCCCTGATCATGGAAAATGGTAGCAGTCCTTGCTTTCAAATCTAGCTGTGAGACTTGATCTGTCCAAATCTAGCTTCATTGCTGATCTAATCTCCAAACAATGTCCGCTCACAGCCAGATCTCAGTCTCCGCTTGATGTTCGTTCATGGCTAGAGCTCAATCCCTTTTTAGTGCATTGATCAGTGACTGGTCAACGTCCAGGTACCATGCTTTTTGTGTGGTATGTGTATGTGTGTGGTCTATTCGAAAACAGTGCAATAATAGAATGTTCTATGATAAATCTGAGTTAGTGAGAGTGATGGAAAAAGCTAATGGGAGAGTTCTTTCATGGGCTTTAGTGCACAAAGAGTTTGTAGGAGTTAATTAGGAGGATCTTTATAGAGATTGGCTTTGGAAGTTCTGCTACAAGGAGTGCTATATATGTATCACTAAATGTCTGCATTGGTCTCTGATTCTCTCTCTGTTACTAATAATCAATTAGCATTTCAAAAAAGGAAGTGATATCCAATTGATCCACTATCTACCAACCACCTGCACTTCTGTTTTTGCAATTGGGATGCCATCAGACTATTGCAAATAATGTTATTGAGCATAATGTGTCATCTGCTTGCCGCAACCTTATAAAAATCCTGGCATTTTTTTGTTCTTCAACCATATAAAATCTTTCTCATGGCGAATCACTATTAAGGCCTCTACAGTTTAAATTATACATGTCTCATTTCCAGTGTAGTTGGCATTCTTCTTGTGTGAACTTATCTGTTGGTCAGATATCCAACTGTTCTCTCTACTCTTTTCATGGGAACCTTTCCATTTTATTTTGTTATGCCAAATATATTGATACCTCATATAACACATCTCACCTTTGTTATTTCTACCATTTTTATTTATATATATTGGTAGGGACAGGCAAACGAATCTGTCTCGAACAAGGAAATTGAAATTCTTCAAGCGGAAAAATAAAAATGGTCATTGACAAATAGGTGTTTGGGCTATATTCACAAGGTTTGGATGCCCCTTAATTTTTCAATTATTCATACCAAAGAATGTAAAAGTATATGCCGTTCATATTTTTTTTAATTTTATTTTTTAATACTACAAATAGGTGCTTCTAAATTCAAAGTCTCTTGTTGATAAGAGATGAAGAGTAAATCGAGAACTATTAATATCGCTAGTGACCAACATTGGCATTTCTTTCTAGACAAGAAGCCTAGGAGGGACAAGTGAAAATAAAAAACTATTATTATCGCTAGTGACCAGCATTGGCATTTGTTTCTGGATGAGAAGCCCATGAAGGACAAGTGAAAATCAAGAACTATTATTATCATCTTTACCATTTCTCTTGTTTCAATTGTGTTATGTTTCATTTGGTTGTTTGTAGAAATATTGAGAATAAAAGTCTCTTGGATTTGTATTTTAATTGATGGGAAATAATTATGATGATTATTTGGTTAGTTTTCAGGGCAGATGATATTCTTTACATTACCTTCATCAGTAGCTGAGCCAATTTTGGCTATTTACTATATATTTAGTTCAATTTGCTATTCAAGCCAACTAAGCATCCAAACACACCAACAATGATATTTAGTCGCTTCATATTGAGCCTATTAAGCATAATCTTTTGAATTTTGTGAATGGGATTCTTATTAAACAATCGTGTGAAATTTTTTTAGAAGACTATTAGGTGCAACTGAATCATATGGCCAATTTGAGGTTCGTCGCTTATCCTAAGATCAGAGGCGGACCGTATCTATAACCAAATTTTATAATGATGAATAATTCAAGAGTTTTCCCAGTTCAGCGATGGTTTTTTAATTTGGACTAGGATTGCGTACTACCCCCGCCCGTCCCTAGCTTCGAACGGGCAGTTCTGTGGGCGGGCCCACCGTGATGTATCTGTACATTCAAGCCGTCTATCCCTTTTCTTAGATTATTTTAAGGCATCAAAACAAAGATGTAGCGGATCCAACTCTCAAGTGAACCATACCACAGATGACTCTTGCATTTAATGCTACTGACATTTAATGCTTTGTGCATTTTAATGCAACCAAGCTTATTATTTGGTGTGGTCCACTTGAGCGTTTGATCCGCTTCATTTTTGTTTTGATGCCTTAAAATAATCTGAGAAAAGCGATTGACGGCTTGGATGTACAGAGCCCGCCTACAGAACTGCCCGTTCGGAGCTAGGGACGGGTGGGGGTAATACGCAATCCACGTCTTTTTAATTTTCCATTGTTTAATTTTTGTGACGCGCCAAATAGCGACGGACCAAATCCGTCATTAATTTTATTTTGTGACGCATATGATCGCAAATTCACGATTTTGATGTAGTGACTGGCATCAATAAAACTGGATGTGATGGTTTTACCCCCATCTTTTACTTTTGACCTTGCTTTCCTTTTCTTTCTTTTTTCTTTTTTTATAAAACATTCTTAACTTTAAAAAACCACTAAATTTATTACGAAAGAACCAAGCATGTGAATGGGAAGGATATACCTTACCCCCTCTTTTAGTCTTCCTCTCCCAGGTATTGCCACCTTACCCGTGTCTTTAAAAGGTTCATTAGTGGAAGGCATATGCATGTTAGTATTTTCCATAATTACTTGTGCTCTTATCTCTTATTGGTGTAATCAACGATTGTGATCAAAGTGCCTGAGCTAACTAAGGCAACTCCTTCCCATGGCCATGGCTCAATTCTTTTTAAAAGCTGCACTCAAAGGGGACTGGGAAGCAATCACCACCCGCTACAGAGAGCAGCCTGCCTTATGCAATGACACTCCAGTCACCAACATGACAGGTGACACACTCATTCACATTGCGGTTCAATCCGGTCAAGCTGAAGCAGTTGCAGAGCTGCTAGACTTACTGCCAGAACATGTCCGTGTGGCGAAGAACAACGTAGGGAACACTTCACTCCATGAAGCTGCCAGGACCGGAATGTTGATCAAGACTGCAAGAGCAATATTGAAGAAGGATGCATCCCTGGTTTCAAGCCGAAACAAGCCCGGTGAGACGCCTGTATTTTGGGCTGCCATGCATGGGAATAAGGAGATGCTGCTCTTCCTTGTTTCTGATGTTAGGAAAGTTGGTGAGGAGACGTTGAGGAGGAGCGATGGATCTACTATCCTTCATGTAGCTATTCTTGGCAAATTTTACGGTACGTTCAAACTCTGCGGAACCACTGTAAAAATTATAGTGTTCATGCCTCACCACATCATGCTCTGGTTTTCATTTCTACTAGTGGGGACCATTGTTCAGTGATCTGAACCATTCGGCTGTTGCACTCCCTTGGGATGCCGAAAATCTCTTCAATGGGATGACCATAATATTCAACTGAACGGGCACAGCGTTGATGGTTGGGACGTTCCCATCAAGCAGGGTTAGGGACCAGCTGATTAATGGTCTGGATCATACAGGATTAATATACAAATCAATGTGCGGGATCCAGAAGTGATGTTTTCATGACATACTGTGCATGCCTATAATTATATTTCTCATCATTTTGTTGACATTTTCCTTTAATTAAGCAGATGTAGCATTGGAGATCGTGGAGATGTTTCCAGGGATGGCATTAAGCAGAGACGAGCGTGGAATAACGGCCCTTCATTTGCTGACCCTCTTTCCTTCCTCTTTCAAGAGCAGAGGCATATATTCTCTTCCGGCTGTGTTGGACCCTCCCAATTTCCTCCGTGTATCAATACCCGTCGTAAAATTGCTACACGCCGCAGTTTTCGATTGTACGTACTTCTTCATTATTGAATTGGGATTCAATGAACCTCTTCTGTGAGGGGACCCCAACCAACCTTGGTGGCGTGTCGATGTGGCAAAGTTTCATGGACTCCATGATCTGTGTTATATCCACACCTTCACTCATTTTACCAGATCATTTTCGAGCAGGAGCTTTAAAAAAAAATGAGGCAGTTCCAAATCTCAAGTGGACCACTCAGCAGAAAGCAATGCGACAGTAATGGCTCTGCTGCTGAAACCTTCTTTCCCTTCTTGAGGAAAGGGAAACATAAATATCAATTTAATCCTTTCAAGTTGCCTCTAAAAAGTTTTCAATGATAGTCATTCAATACCCATTGCTTTTTATGGTGTGGTTTACCTTTAGATCTCCTTCATGTTTTATTTATTTATTTATTTTTTTAATTTTATTTTACTCATCCCCAAAATTAATGTTGCAATGGAATATGCGTGTCATAGATCTGATTAGATGTCACACGTGTCAGAGATTACACTGTGAATATGCCGTGCTCCCACAATGATGTTAGACTGCTGATCAGGCGCATCAAATCCGCACGGAAAAAACAGACAAAATAAAGCCCAACAGTCCAAATTCAGAAGTACCTGATCCGGTTTGAAATCTCGCCACCGCCTCCCACAATACCCAACGCCTGTATATATCATGATCACACTGGTTACACTGAGTGGTTTGGATCTCTAACACGTGTGGCGTCTCCCCCATATCTCTAACACGGATATCTAATAAAACCCAACCATTAATTTTTGGAGTTTATCTAGAGCCATTGAAAATTAAATTCATCTACACTTTGTGATGGCCATAATCATCTTTTTGAAAGATGAACATTTCTTGTCATCAGACCCTCCAAGGTGTGGGCCCCAATGGGTTGACATGGCTGGAATCTTGAGTGATGACAGAGGCAAAACAACGCCATTGGATTAGTTCATCTATAGGCATGGGCATCCCAGTCTTCCCCAGAATTGCTGGGCTGAATACAGGGGTGTCAATGGCCTGGGCGGCCTAGTAAAATCAATTTTTATACTAGGCTTTGCCCAAAACAGTTCAAAATTCGGGCCGAGACCAACCCCAAGCCTGGCCCCTTGACAGCCCTAGCTGAGTCTGGAGCAACTCTCTTAATAAATGAGATTTATGGGTCGGCATATACGCGTGCTTACTACTTTCCTGTGGCATGATTTTATGTGCATAAGAGCCAAACCGTCCAGGTCCTTACTCTTGCTCCAGTGGTAGACTCCCAGGAGTTTCAACACCTGCTCAAGGGTTTGAGTGCCCATAGGTGGTGAAATTCCACTAGCGTGAGTATGTGGGGGTGTGTGCGCGTGTGTTAAAATTTAAATAAAATAAAGTAAAATAGAGCCAAACCGTCCCTCCACTGTTATTTTTTCGTTTGCCCTTGACCCCAAACATTATATCAATCCAAAACTCAGGTGGGCTTCATCGTAGAAAACAATGTAAAATCTTGCCTAAAACCTAGTGTAGCCCACTTGAGTTTCAGACCAGCGTGATTCCATGAATATTGTTGCTCCATCCGGGTGATTCTCTCATCAAATTAATGGATTAAATGGCATAAATAAACCATTTTGAGGCCCACACTCACCTTACCGTGGGCGGTCCATCCCAACTCTTCCCTACGGTGTGGCTTACTTGCGTTTTGGACTTATTGGATTATGGGTTTGAGAGTGAACGTGATGTAACACACCTGATAAACAAGGTGGATCTCTTGCATCTTGTGTAAACTATAATTTGCAGAATTGGAGGACTGTATAGTGCATCGGAGATAGAGATCAAGCAATCTGAATTGAAACTTGTACCTAGGTTAGACGCAATATTTGAAATTTGGTTTATCCCTTACACCCTTCAGAGAAGCACGGATATGTGAAAATAGCTTCAAATGTGTGTACAATTAGGGACCCAACCTTAATTTTATAATGGTCTTTAAGACAATGGATTTGCCTTTAAAGATTAAGGCCATGGACATTAATGAAAGCCAGAGTTCATGATTCAATATAAGCTTTGAGTGCTCATTAATGGTCTCTTAAAGATAAGGATTGAATGATGAACTCATGAAAAAAGATCTTGGGATGAGAGATTTAGAAAGGGAACAACACTCCCTCAAGATTCCACGTGTTTCTCATCAAGTTATAAAGAAAGTCCTCTTTGAGTTAAATGAAGAGACTTGCAATGGTGGGAGTGTGTGTGTGTGTGTAAAGGGGCGGAAATTGGGCAATTCAATAGGACCGAGGTGTTCCTCGATGTGATTGAGTATATCAAGATTTCACCAGAAATGTTGCTGGACAAATTTCATGTTGCTACTCGATGCCATCGAGAGGATCCGAATACCATCGAGCAACTCAAAAAAAATGATCAAAACGTGCTAAACTATTTTGAGTTCATTACTCAATAGGATCGAGGGGGTTTTCGATACCATCGAAACCCCTTAAAGAACCCTTGATAGGATTGACCACCTATCGAATAGTCTATAAATTTAATTGTTCATATGCTTTGTTTTACCATAATTTCTCCCTAGTCTTCTTCTAGGCAAAAGGAATATTCCTATTCAGTTTGGGCTAGCTAGAGAGGCATGATTTTGGATTTTTTATGGTCATAGGATTTGAAGAGGAGAAAGCACTTCATCGTTTTGATGTTTCTTCAATGCCTTGAAAATCGATGATCTTCGAGTTTTTAATGTTCAAGGCTTTCTGGACTCAATGACACTCGATTCATCCTAATTGACAAACATTGCACTTACAAGGTTAGGTTGCCGACATTGGTAGCTCATTCAGTTAGGCTTAGCTCAATTTCCTTTGATGTTTTCATGACTAATCCTTTAGATAGTCATTTGATCAAAGAATTTGTCAGATTCTTTTTTAATCTTATGAAATTAATAACTATAATTCCATCATTCAACATGTGTCTCACAATATTGTGTCAAATTCTAATACTTTTGCTTTTACTATTGTATATTTTACTCTTGGCCCTAGCAATAGCCACTTGACAATCACAGTAAATAAGTATAGCAAACACAGGTTTTGACCACAAAGGTATATCTATTAACATATTTCTAAATCATTTAATTTCTGATATTGCCGTTTATAAGGCAATGAACTTATATTCCATAGTAGACCAAGCAATACAAGTCTGTTTAGTAGACTTTTAAGATATTATAATCCATCAAAAGTGAAAATATATGCACTTATGAATTTTGTTTCACTTGAATCAATGATCTAATTGGCATCATTTTATCCTTCTAACACAAGAGGATAACTTTTATAATGAATATCATATGTAGTAGTACTTTCAAGTATTTTAATATTCTATTCAAGGAATTCTAAGGATTATATCCAAGATTATGTGTATATCTATTTAACCTATGGACTGCAAATGCAATATCAATTTTAGTATACTTCATCAGATACATTAAGCTACCAATTACTTGAGAACACTTAAGCTTAGATACATTATTTCGTGTATTCTTCCTAAGATGTACAGTATGATCATATGATATACTAATAGGTAAGTAGTCAAAGTAATCGAACATTTTTAATATTTTCTCAATGTAATAAGATTAATATAGAGTAATGCTATCATGTTTTCTGATTATCTGAATACCTAATATCAAACTTGCTTTTTCTGTTTTTCATATCAAAATTAGAAGACAAGAGTTTCTTAGTCGAATTGACTAACTTAATATTAATTCTAAAAATAAGCATATCATGTACATATAAGTAGATTATAACACCATTGTTACTAAAAATTTTGTTATATAAGCATTTATCTATATTATTTATTAAATATCTATTTAATTTTAAAACATTGGCAAATTTCTCATTCCACTGCTTATGAGTCTGTTTCAAGTCATATAGATTCTTAATTAACCTATATACTTTATTTTCTTTTCCTAAAATTATATAACCCTTAGGTTGCTCTATGAAAATTTCTTCTTTTAATTTTACATTTAAAAATATTATTTTAACATCCATTTGATGTATTACTAACTTATATATGAATGCTATTGTAACTAATACTCTGATCATTGCAATTCTAGTTACGTGAGCATGGGTATTAAAGTCGTGATATTATTCTTTTTGTCTAAAGCCTTTAATACTGACCTGCATTTACATTTTCAATTTAGTCTATATTTCTATTAGTCTTCTTTATCCTTATGTGTATGATTATATTTGCTAAAGAAATATTATTATTATTATTTTTAATCTTTCATTTGATTTTTGTATTCTTTCAAAAAGGAGATAGTTTTTCAATTAGTGTTCTAGATAGGAATACTTAGTCTATTTTTATTCCCTCGATCATCAGTTCATGTACCAGATTCTGATAAGCACGAATTTGGTTTGTGATGGGTTTATTATGTCTTTTCATAATAGAGAAAATTTGTGATAGCATGTTTCTTAGATACTGCGTCTTTAAGGACATATTTCTTTTCTAATGCAATCCAAATGTTCTTAGTAGATTCATATGAAAGATAAATATCATATAATTACTTTGACAAGGTACGTAGAATGTAGTGTTTACAATTATTAGCATTTTTAAATTCATTCTCATTGGCTAAATCAACTATAAATGAAAGCAAAATAATGTGAAGGACCTTTAATTTTTCCGGTGAAAAACTAATATTCTATTTTCATCTTTTGAAATTTTATCCAATGAAAGGTTCAACTTTGGATAGCTCAATAATATGGTTGATTGTGATTATGGTTATTGATTACAAGAGTTTTGGTTACAATATGGTTTTCAAGTAGTTTGAGAAACACTCAAAAATTAGTTACCGACTTTTTTCTTTATATATATATATATATAGAAAATGCTTGCCTGCGAACTAGTTCGTAGGTACTACATACGAACTTTTTTGAGAACTCATCATATCTGATGAGTCTTTCAAATCTGAACGGTCCATATGAAGCAGAACCTCATGAAACCTCCTAATACAAATTTTTACTTTGATCCAAAACTTAGGTGAGCCATGAAAAATGCAAACAGTTTCTTCCCTTGATTTGAATTTCTCTTTGCTATGGCCCGTCAGAATCTTAGATCAGGGTGAAAATTCACCTCGTAAGGTTTCATGAGATTCCGCATCTTATGGACCGTTCGGATTCGACACCCATGACACGTGTGCAAAGGTGCGCACGTGCATAGGTACATAGGTGAGCATGCCTCTATCTATATATATATATATATATATATATAAGTTTTGTCCAGAGAACAATGGATGTAATGGCCATGCTTGCGTTATGAAAATGGTTCCTCGAAGGCAGGTACTCGGAAGTAGAGTCTTTCCTTTTAACCATTTACATTTACATTCATTATTGGACCTTGTTTTGGATTCAAGCGGTGTGCTTTGCACATCACAGAAACTTCGTGAAGTAGAAGAAGCGGATTGCATGCCACACTGGCTCGACCTCGGTGGTGTACTTATGTTATCAACTTCTATGGGGGCCACCATGATGCATCTGTTATATCCACACCGTCCTTTCATTTTGCGAGATCCTTTTAGATTATCAGCCCCTAAATGAAGCATATCAAGAGCTCAAGTGGACCACACAACAGAAAGACATGGGACAGCGACTACCAATGTTGAAACCTTCCTAAGGCCCACCATGGTGTTTAATTGCCATCCAACCTATTCTTAATGTCACACAATACCTGGATGTAAAGTCAGGTATACCTGGATAAAGAGAGAACACAATTATTAGCTTAATCCAAAACTTTTGTGCCCGGATAAGTTTTCAACAGTAGGCCTTCAATTGCCACTGCTTTCCGTGGTGTGGTCCACTTGTGCCTTAGATCTGCCTCGTTTTTTGGATCATTATCTAAAATGATCTTTAAAAATGGATGGACAGTGTGGATATAACATATACATTATAGTGGAGCCTACATAAGTTGATGACGTCAACACACTACCAAGGTCAGCCATGTGTGCACACCAGGCAATCCGCTTCCAGATGCATCAATGTGCCCACTTCCTGTATTTTTTTTATTTTTTTATTTTTTTGTCTTTTCACATGAAATGACTTAATTGTCTTTTCTTGGTCTAGGTGTTCCTGTGGACCCCTACCAGACGAGTGATGGTTCAGATCAAGGACAGTCCCGGCTTAAGAGTTTCACGGAGACATGCATGGACTTCCTGAGATCAGGTCCTATATGAATAAGATCATGAGAAACTTTCTTTTGTAGTAATGCCCTGATTGCTATACAACTCTCGGCTTGGTCTCATCTTTCCTGTTTGTACCAGTTGGGCCCATGGCTCAGCGATCCAAATTCATTGATAAGATGGCTCCGCCAGTGGATGTTCCATGCACCAATACCGTTGGATTGGGATAAAGACACCCACACATGAAACCTTCTAAGGTCCCACTGTGATATTTATAAGCTATCCAACCTGTTCATAACTTGACTCCAACCTGGACGAAGGGTGAACACAGATATCGATCAGCTTAACCGAAACTTGTGTAGCCCTTGGAAAGTTTTTAATGGTAGGCATTCAATCCCCATGGCTTCCTATGGTATATGGTCCATTTAAGCTTTGAATCTACCTCGTGTTTGGGCTCATGTTCTAAATGAGCTGACAAAACAGAAGGACGGTAGATATAACACATACATCACGGTGGGCCCCACAGAGCTTAGGGCTGCATGAATCCCCTACTGATAATCGGCATACTTCTAATTTACTCAGTTTAATTACTAAGTTCAGTTGACTGATGAGTCGAACTCCAACTCGTTGGGAGCTATTTTTACATGTAACGCATGTGCCAACTTCACAAGGTATCTTGGACATCACCTAATCGACCTGCCAAGTCCTAGTCAACTCGACCCAATGACAAGAAATCCATGTCTGAGTCCAGGTTTGGGAGATATACGACTGATCATATCCTCAAAATCAAACTGATATCAAATATAGGGCTTGCTTTCTAACAGTAACGTCACTTACTGATTATTTTGTCTTTCTTCTTTCATGTTTCAGGGATGGAGCGAATATTTTTAGGTGAGGAAACGGTGTTATACTCATTACTGGGCAACATATATAAGAAGGGAAATAATCTGCTGTTACCATACATTCGAGCTGTGTTGGGCCACCATGATGTGTGTGAGTGTCATTCACCCATCCATTAGCTCGATGTGCCCCCAATGCTAGGCTTGCATCCGAAAATCAAGCCTAATCCATGCCCGGGACACTAGGGAGAGGATGCATATATACCATCGAAACTTAATAGAATGTAAGGTCCACCCTTCTGTGTCCATGCCATCCTAGCCACTTGCAGGTGCACCCGACTAGTGTCAAGGACACCACAAAAACCAAAACATTTTACAATTAAGACGGTCCACAGAGTAAATATATTAATGTAAGCTGTAGGCATGATCCTCATACATGGCTCACAGCGTGTCCCATGTGAGCTTTTTATAGGGATGATTCTTGAGATTCATTGTGTCCATAAGGAGTCTCACCCAATGAATAGTTTTTAGGTTCTACATACACATTGATTGACGCAAGAAGAGCACATAAAGAGGTAATGAGAAAGATCACTGACTTTTTCAAGTAGTCAAAACTTTGAATTCATGAAGTAATTTCTTGAATCCACGAGAAAAAAATAGATAAAACAATAATTTTATTGAATAATATCTAATAATGTCTAATGTGTATTTTTTTCAATTACATCATTAAATAAGAAAAAAATAAATCAAAATTCATAATTATGAAATATAGCAAAACTCTAGTAAAATTATCCTAAAGCTTAATTTTCAAAAAATTAAAAATGCAAATGAACCTTACTAGAAGAGTCCTGATTACAAGTAATTTTTAAAAATAAAATGAAAATCTAAAATCTAAAGATAAGGAAATATTATAAAAATCGGAATTACAAAAACTAGCAACTATTTTAAAATTCCACTTTTGAGCTAGAAGCGAGCGTTTTCTTGTGAAACGGACTGGCATGACCCACTTGCCTCGGATGGCCTATTCCAATAAAAATTCACAAGTCATGCATCTTGTAACGCATTTGGATCAAAAGGCATGGCTGATTTATGGTTCAGACTTCAAACAACAATCTCTTTATCCAAATTGAATTTTTTGAACCGGACAATAATTTCTCCCTATGTGGATTGAATTTCTTTGAACTAGATGCAGTTGCAGCCCAATTACATCATGCCAGAACTGAGCCTAGATTTAATCGTTTACTTCCACCTCCTGTATGGCCTTCTTTTGGTCCAACCATGCTAGGAATGTATATGTACCACGCCCTATATCACACATCATGGGTGAGCCCCACATAACTCAAACGCATGGTAAATACAAGTGCTCCAATGCATGCCATCATTTCCCTACTAAATTCTTTATTAACTTGAATTTACAGTTTCAAACTATTGTAATTAACACAATCGCAGCGGCTTGGTCCATAAATTTCTCCGTCACTATTACAGGATAATTTTATGATGTGGAGTGGCATTAGCATTCATAATCCTGATTAGGTGTCTTTTTATTGTAAGAAGCGGCAGCGAACCCAAAACTCATTATTGCAAAGGAAAAGCACGCATGGGCACTGCAACTTGCAAGGCTTTTGATAAAAAAAGAAGCTCAATGGAGGTACGGACACGATGGTAGGAGCCCACGAGAAGAAGCACAATGGAGCTACGAACATGATGCTAGGTGCCCACAGAGAAGCAATGGACAGCATCAGATTGGCGAACAGCATCAGATTGGCAATGATGGTGATGAATGCAAGGAGAGGTTAGAGAGACCACTAATTCTAGCGTCCAAGTGTGGGATAGTGAAGTTAGTGGAGGAGATACTGAAAGCATTCCCAGAGTCCATTGAATTCCTCGATGACAAACGGCATCAGATTGGCGATGATGGTGATGAATACAAGGAGAGGTTAGAGAGACCACTAATTCTAGCG
The DNA here is from genome assembly GCF_029962835.1 of Magnolia sinica. Lineage (NCBI taxonomy): Eukaryota > Viridiplantae > Streptophyta > Magnoliopsida > Magnoliales > Magnoliaceae > Magnolia > Magnolia sinica. The sequence goes on along the minus strand of NC_080578.1, from coordinate 8,408,062 downwards.
ACCAAGTGTGGAATAGTGGAGTTAGTGGAGGAGATACTGAAAGCATTCCCAGAGTCCATTGAATTCCTCGATGACAAAGCTGGGAAGAACCTACTGCATTTGGCGGTCGAGTACCGGCAGGTTCATGTCTTCAATTTATTAAAGAAGGAGAAGAGAGTGACAACGGTACTGGCAGCCGGGATCGACAAGAACGGTAACACAATCTTGCATCTTGCAGCCAAGTTTAAAAAAGATAATTCGAGTCACGTTGGAGGGCCTGTCATTCAAATGCACCAGGAGAATGCCTGGTTTGAGGTATTATACCTGCCCTTTTCTCCTTTTCTCTTTGTAACAAGAACCAGATTAAGAGGGTATTGCATGCACAGGAGTTGCTGTAAGATTCTCAACTAAAAATCTGGCCAATCCAAAAATTCAGGTTGTCCATCTCATGTGCATTTGAAGGTCGGGGGCAAGATTTAATTGTTCCGAATCCACGGAACTTGTCTATCCTCACTGAGAAACCTCAAATCCACAAGGAAAAGAAAATAAAACTAAATTCTAGAAAATTCATAATTTGATTGATGATTCCAATAAACAAGTTTACAACCCTTCCATGTAAGAAGTTTCGGAATCAAACTACAAAAACCCCTAGAATTCGCAACTAACTATAAATAGTAAACTTACTGTTATAGATGGTTTTGATGTCTACTAATGTGCATGGTTTTCAGCCAAAAATAGTAAGTGTCCTATTTGGCCAAATCACGACTTTCTTCTAACTATTATAGGCACTTTTCATATTGGTCCTAATTATTATAAGCACTTTTCATATTGGGCGCAACTCGTAAAGCCCAACCGATGAAGAGTTATATTCAAACTAAAAATTACTATAAATAGTAAAAACGAAAATAAAACAAGAATTCGACCGTCGATCTAATGGTATTTCACAAAATCGGCGTGCACAACCCGGCATAGTAGGGCTGGGTGGCTAAAGTAGCTCATCCTACCCCAAAATCATATATGATACATCAAGTAACTCATTCCGGATTATAAGATATGCTCGATTTAAAGTCCTGACGGTCCGGATCACTTCCGCTTGCGATCGGGCCTCTTCTGGTCCATCTTGGCCATGAAATTATCCGTGACCCGCTCTACATCAGGATGACACACCAAATGCACAACTTGGATGTCATGCACATCATGGTTGGCCTCATCACATAGCTCTACTAAGGAGTCGACCCTTGGTTTTAAGAATCCAACCAGCCTAATATGACTCATTAAGTTGACTCTAACTCAGTGGCAAACAATCTACTGGTTGAATTCAATAGAGGCCCAAGACACTCAATTTAGGACCATATAAGTTTGTCTGTCTTTTAACAACCGCCATCTTTTTGTTGGGCCCACCCAAATGCCTGTAAACTTTTTATGATCAATGAAATCCCCGTGGCATGTGCCTTTTCTTAAAAAATTAAATAAATAAATAAAATTAGGCCAAGTTTGGATCGAGGGAACAAAGGAAAATTATAATGATTGATTCCATAGCACTATTGTACCATCAATTCCTTTTTTATTTTCTGGGGGATTTTTCTTTGGATAGTAGGTCAAAATTCCATTTTTGTGGGGAAAAAAAAATGCTCACCTCTAATCTTTTGCTGGGGAATTGATTATGAAAAATTATATTGATTATTATCTATAATATATTATTATTTTTGTTATCCAAACATAATGAAACATCCCATCATGAAATTCGTGCTCCATTTTCATTTCTTTTGTCACAGGCGCTTAAAGTGCAGGTAATGATAGACATATCATCACGTCCCTCCATAAATTTATAGTTTTTAGTGTTTCCACTTCACCATGGAAGAAAAACTAGATACACTGTTGGTCGGAAAGAATGAAACGCATGATGCCTTTCGGGATCATCACATACATTCCACTTGTACCATCCACAATATGGAGGCATAAAAATGACGTGCCTCCAGAGTCATTAGATCAGCTCCCTCTCAGTTCATCTACTTTCTAGACTTAAAAAGGGGAATGATCATAGATAACCTCATCTCCGTAAGCTGTTGACCATGCTACATGTGGCCCAACATGAATATTAATTGGCATTAGTTAGGTCAATGTATGTTGTGGGATGTCTTAACTCTGACCGTAATAGGTATACTGATGTCATCGACAGACCACTTGATCTCATCAAGCAGTTGTAGATCACATCGATAGCTCACTTGATGCCATCAAGAAAATTCAAAAAAATCTCAGTTGCTTGTTGAACAGTTTTGGAGATGTTATTCGATGTCATCGAAGGTACCTTCAATACCATTGACTGGTCTTCACTAGTTGTCAATGTCATCAAAGGTCTCATCAAAGGCATGAGCGGAACTGCATAAGTGCGCGACTTGTTTCTAATTCCAATTGTAATAGTATATATATTAGATGTAATTAGGATTAGGGTATTGTGAGAATTTTCTAAGACATTCATAAGGGTTCAAGAGCAAAGCTAGGGTTTTCAACAATATTTTTTTGGGGTTGTTTAGATAGGTAAGTGCATTTAATTTCTTATAATAACATTTCATGGTGTATTATTTGTCAATTTGTGCTGTGGTTTTTTCTCTCGAGGGTTTTTCTACGTAAAACTCATGTGTTCTCTATGTGTTTACTTTGCATATGATTTGATCTTGTTTGATTAAATTCATATTTGCTTCCGCGCGATCTCCAACAATTAGTATCAAAACTAGCATTGGAGTTTCAAGTTCTAATCTAAAACATATTGATGAAAGGGTTTAACATAAAGTATGAAACAGAAAAGTTCACCGGTAAAAATAATTTTGAACTATGAAAGGTAAATATGATAGCCATTTTAGTTTAACCAAGATTGTGATATATTCTCTTTGATAAGGCGAAGCGTCCTGCATCAATGAGTGATGAAGAGTGAGATGAACTTGATGAAAGGGCTACAACGTTGATCCAATTGTGTTTAGTGGACAACGCTCTCTATAATATCTTGGATCAAAAGACCACTATAAGGCTATAAACGAAACTGGATAATTTGTACATGAATAAATCTTTAGACAATCATGTGATCTTAAGAAACAGTTTTACAAACTTAAGATGACAGGAGAATTTAATATCAGCGAACACATGAGCATATTCAACGAATTGGTCAATAAACTAACAAACGCAGAGGACAAGGTCGGAGATGAAGATCAAGCATTAATTATGCTGAATTTACTTCCAGTATCTTACGAGAATCTCATAGATAATCTGATCCATGGTAAGGATACAATCGATGTTGAAACTGTCATCTCAACCCCTCATGAGAAGCAGTTAAGAAGAAAAGACAGTGACAAAGATACCTCTATAGATGTGTTGGTTAGCAGGGAAAGGAATTTTGAATAGAAGAAAAATTCTCGATCTATATGCAAATTGCAAAGAAATGGAAAATGCTTGAATTGTAGAATAACAGGACATGTGAAGAATGATTGCCGAAATATCGCCAAGAAAGAAGAGAAGTCTGATAATACAACAAAATAGGCCAATAAAATGCATTCTGGCAATGAGATAGATGGTGATGATGTCTTGACTGCATCTAAATATGGTTTACCTCAGTTACAAATGAATTTTGGATTCGAAAGCCTCATACCACAGAAATTGGTTCACTAGTTATAGTGAATACAATGGTGAACAGGTTTTTGTAAGCAACGACATTGCCTGTAAGGTGATTGGTATCGGTTCGGTGCGCATGAGGATGTTCGATGGAGTGAAGCGTATCCTGACAGATGTAAGGCACGTTCTTGACCTTATAAAGAATCTTATTTCTCTTAGAGCATTAGAGGCACTAGGGTACAAGTTTACTGATTTGATTGGATCCTTAAAATTTTTAAAACTAAGTAAATCCAAAACTAGGTAGATCTAAAACTCTAACGGACATCAATGCAGAAAACAATGAGATGGAACTCATTTAATTAAAACTTTAGTGGGACCTACAGAAGTTTCAAATGAATCTGATATTAGAGTGTTCCGTTCTTCCTTGGGGCATCATCTCATGAACATGTTGTATAGAACATAGAGATAATGGTGGGCCCTATGAAAATATCAACGGTGGCTGTTTCCATCCCCCATCATTTCCAGTAGGGTGACCCACCTGAGTTTTGGACATGGCTAGTATTTCTGCTCATGCCCTATCATGAGTGGGCGAAATTGCTGGGTAAGGGTAAATTCCATTAGCCATAGGTTAAATGGCATTTATCCATAGTAAATACTGTGTAGCTGGGGCTTATTAGCAATGGTAAATTAAGTAGATGAGGACTTTAAAATGAGGATATTTTTATTTCTGAAATACCATACACAATATGTATGAAATTTTTATCCATGGTAAATGCAAATGCACTAATGCAGGCTGTAAAGGAGTTGTGTCCAGCACATTTGGTGCCCCACAAGAACAGGAGCAATCAAACGGCTAAGCAAGTGTTCACAAAAAGCCATGAAGACCTCTTCCAAGAAGGAAAGACGTGGCTGAAAGAAGTGTCCAAAGCATGCATGACCGTGTCCACCGTTATGGCTGCCGTCGCATTCGCCATGGCCTTCACTGTAGCCGGCGGCAACAAGCAGGAAACCGAGCTACCAGTCCTCCAAGACCACCAGAAATATTTCAAAATTTTCATATTGCTCGTAGTATCATCCTTGTTATCCTCCATATTCTCTATTTTGGGGTTCCTTAGCTTCCACTTCTCTACCAACAAAGAAATTAAGGACTTCCTAGAAATACCCTGCCAGCTCTATGTCTCTCTGTTCACTCTACTGTATTCCCTGGCATCTACCATATCGGCATTTGTGATAGGTATTTGTCTCGTGAGTGGTATCAGCCTTCCACTGTCCTTTTCTTCTGAGTCGTTTGCATTTTCTACATGATATATTTAATTTGATTACTAGGGTAGGAGTGATCAAGCTGTGATTCTTGATGTAAGGTCGGATCTTATTGATGTACGAAATAATAAAACACAGAAAGGGTAACCCAAAAAAAAAAAAAAAAAACACCTTTTTGCACTCAAAAAATGTACAATTGGCATACATGTAGATCAAATTTAAACCTTTGAAATGTTGGGCCCCTTAGAAGTTGTTTGGCTACCCACATGCATTCATATAGCTGCCATTGAAAAGACCCATTTTAGATGGGCCATAATCCAAAAACTGCTCTTCGTGGATAGTTCTCACTAACTTATTGGCAGCCATCAGAATACATGGTAAAAATAAAAATGGCACATGGTCCAAATTCAACAAGCAAGCATCTATTGTTTTGGGAGTTTGGATACTCTGATCTATTTGAAATTGGGTCCGTCCCTCTCAAAGTGGGTCTCATGATGGAGCGTAATGAATGAAATCCAGAAGATTGAACGTTCGGATATCATTGGACTATCTTAGCACGTGGTCCTAGCAACGGGACGCATGCTTGGATTCTGGACGCGGCGGAGGCAAAGTGGTCAACAAAGCAGAGAAAGTGCAGACGTTGGAAAGGGAAACGGATTGGCTACTCCCCCTGCCACTGGGAATGGCTAGTGGTCGGTGCTTTGTGGGCCCTACAATGATGTATGTGTTTCATCCACGCTGTCCATCTATTTTTATAGATAATTTTATAGTATAAGACCAAAAATGAGGTATATCCCACTCTCAAGTGAACCACATTACAGGAAACATTGTTGATTGAATGCCGACTATTAAAAACTTTTTGGGGCCCATAAAGTTTTGGATCAAGCTGATCTTTGTTTTTTCCCTTAATCTAAGTATTTATGACTTAATCAACAGATTGGATGTCAAATAAACAGTACAGTGGGCCTTAGGAGGATTTTAATGGTGGATATCCAATCACTATTGTTTTCCAGTGGTGTGGTCCACCTGAGATTTATATCCCTCTAATTTTTGGGTTCAAGCCCTAAAATGATCCGTAAAAATGGATGAACGGCATAGATAAAATACATACATCATGGTGGGGCCCATAGAGCACCGACCACTAGCTACCGGGCTAGTGGCAGGGGGAGTAGCCAATCCGTTTCCGTTGGAGAGCATATGCGGAATATCACATGCGACACGGGATCAAGCCAGGTTGGGTGCTGGGTGCCACCCTAACCGTGGGACCCACCTCAATGTATGCTTTATCTGCGTTCATACTTTTTCGCTTATTTCAGGGCTTGGTTCAAAAATGAAGCAGATAAAAATACGAGGTGAACTATACCACAGAAAACGGTGGTCACTTAAAAACTAAGGTCCGTCCCAACGTTTATTTGTCATCCAACCTGTTGATAAGGTCACATGTATCTAGACGGAGGCGAAACACAGATATCAGCTTGATCCAAAACCTTTGTGGACGCCAAGAATCTTTTAATGGTGGTAATTCAATCCATGCTCTGTGGTTAACCTTAGATATATATCTGCTTCATTTTTTGGGACCATGGCCTAAAATAAGTAGGTAAAATGGGTGGACGGCGTGGATATACAACACATACATTCAGGTGAGCCCAGGGTCAAGGTCGCACCTACCTGGCTGGGTCCGGGTCGCAGCTAATCCGCGTTCCTACATATGCGTGGGATTAGCAAACTTGTTTAGCTCTTGTAAGACGATGCACCAGGCTGCCTTAGTGGGGCCTACTTATTCAGTTATCTTGACCGTTGCCCATATGGGGCCGACGGTGGATTGGGGCATTTCCCAATAGTATCCCACATCAGTAGTTCATTTCCCAAATGTAGCCCACATCATTGGTTCGTAACCCCCTTGATCAGAAGCCCAAAAACAGACCATGCATATATAGAAATGCAGCAATGGTCCCGAGAAAAATGGCAAATATCTAATGGCTAGGATCTTCGAAAGATGGCCCTCTTTTGTACCAAATGGCTGCATATCATAGCGCTACTCACGTACTGCATCGTGACTCTATAATTCATGTGGAACATATGATAGAGGCATATATCAGCTATCGGATCCTGATCCATCAGATGTTAACAATGTCCTGATGGGCTAGTCCATACAAGCAGGGCCCATGGTTCGTTGACCCAAACTACTGCGATTATGTCTCAGACACTCCCATATTCCAAGGTGTAACCAATTTAGCTACGGTACGAAAATGGCTAAGAATAGATGGCTTGGAACTTCCAATGAAGATTTTTTTGAAAAAAAAAAAAAAACATTCACCACGTCGGAATGAAATCCACTCGTACCACTACAAGAAAACTGTATTTTACCGGCGGTCAAAACCGCCGGTAAAGGAAAAAAACCGCCGGAAAATACTTTGCCCGCGGTTTGCTAACAGCCGGTAAAGCCTCGGTCCGTAAAGGCTTTACCGATGATCGTGCTCCCTTTACTGGCGGTTGTGCAAGCCGCCGCTGCATGTGGGATTTACTGGCGGTTGTCCTGGCCACTGCTGCATGTGGGATTTACCAACGGTTTGCACGGTAAGTTGTGGTATTTGAATTTTTGGCTCTTAATCCATGTGGGACTGATTTAACTTTACTAACACTTCAATTAGCATTTAGGCTCCTAATTCCATAATGCATATGCACTTGTAAACCTATCTATAATTGTGATTTGGTTTGGCAGCTTCATGTTGGCTGCAGTTTCGTATGTATAGGCTCATTAGATTGCAAACCTTTTGTTTATAATAATAATTTTTTTAAAAAAAAAGTGAAAATGACACAAACTAGATGCCCGACTCACAATGAGTCCCATTTTATGAGTTCTGCCTCTCCAACTCATAAAATGTTGGACCTTATCATTGACCCTTTTGGTCAAGGCCCACCAGACTTTTGGTCAAGACCCAGTTGATTTCACATTCCTCTTCGGAAGTTGATTATGCCTAGTGATTATTTTCCTATAAAAAAAAATACATGCCTATGTAGCCCTTTCACATGCATCAAACCGCCGCGAATAATATTTACAATAATAAATCGAATAGTTTCAAAAAATAAATAAATAAATAAAATCAATCGATCTATAGCTCCCATTCATCCATGCCTAAAACCTGCAAAACAAAATAGCGAAAAAAAATTAATTGGTATCAGCGATAAAGTTTTGGAATTCAACTCAATATTGCATCAAAATATATAATAAAGCAATCGAAAACTTACTTATTTCCATGGATTAAAGCTTTGGAAATTACAACCCAAGTTTCAAAGACTCCATTGAAAATTAATGGAAGCGGGAGTATCTGTTCTTCAAAAACAAATGGAAAAAGAAAAATCCCTTGAAACTGCCAAAACAACAAAAACTTGGAGTAAGCAATAAGAACTCCTCGCCACTGAGAATGAGCAGTCTAAAGGCTTCTGAGTTGCTAAAAATAGAAAAGATATTTTCGCCAATGAGCGGCACCAAAAATAAATAAATAAAATCCTCCAATATAACTTTGCAACACAAAAATGCCTCTGTTGTAAACAACACAACATGTACAAGGCCCTCTGGAATTCAAATAATAAACTTGCTTCTTGTTGTTTTAAGAAAATCAACATCAACTTCTTCATGAAAGCTGCAATTCCCATAGGTACAGTTTTGATTTTTTTTATGGCAACAGTATGGATTTTTTTTTGGGGGGGGAAGTTTTTTCATCAGTGTGGCATTTCCACAAAATAAAGATCAGAAGTCTGTAGGAGTATGCATAAAGTGCTACAGACAGTGATGGGGAACCAGTTAGTGCTACTGCTCATATGGTACTAAATAACGCAACCAAAAAAGCCAGTATGTACAAACCTCACTCATTACAAGAACTTACAAATAATGGAGAGATTTCAAGGAAGCTAAGGAGAATAGAATATTTTGTCTCAGCCGATTGAATGCCAGGTTTCTGCATTGCAGGAAGAAAACAAAAATATATCTTGAATTGAGATTCAAATAAAATAAAATAAAATAAGATTAAATCCTATATAGGAAAAGGAAGCCATAAAAAGTTATAGACATCTTACATATTGGTTGCACTGGGGGGCAAAAATAAAGGAATTACGCCATGAATGCTATTGTTACTGACGTCCCTGTACAAGGGAAGGATATTTGAATTAGTAAAGATAAATGGAACCAGATCAAATAAAAAGCTTTGTTTGTATGTTAAGCTTAACTTACAAAGTGCATTTAAGTTCATCCAGGTGAAGCTAAGCTCATCCCACGATTTAATCATTTTGTAATAGTCAACACATGAAACATCAAGAAAAACCTACTCATAAATGCATGCAACCTAAAGTTGAATAGATGTTAACAAAACCATACAAGCTTTTTCTTGTAAATATCTGCTTACCTGCATAGAAACTGAACACAAGGGTATATTTTGATCATGGTCTGGTTAGATGGAATTTCAGTGATTCAAATTCGACATTGAGGCATTTAATACATACACATGGATTATAGAAAATTCAATAAGCAAGCAAAAATCTTAAAGGAAACAAGAAAGAAATGGGGAAAAAAAACATATGTATGAAATGTTTATATTATAACACAAAATTGAGCTCAAGTAATTCCATGATTTGAAGGACAGACCTGATGCCGAATCCACAAATTGCCCATTGATTAGTAGTTGGGTGTGTTCTACTTGAACAGGTGGTGTTATCAAGTCTTCAACTGTAATGGCAGTGCCAAATCTATGGACAATTCTAGCATTTCTGCGTGAAGTTTATATTATAACACAAAATTCTGTAAATAGAAATGCTTGAGTATCAACCAACTAGCACAAAATTAGCAAGATGACATATGTATGAAATGCAAGTGGTCCAAAAGATTAGTCCCACAATGAAGAAGAAGATGTAAAATATGGTCAGTCCACTCACCATGTGGGCCACATCATAGAAAATGTACGTAGAACTACAAATCTGATCAAAGAGTGCATGTGTGACTGGATTGGAAATCCAAAAGAGACATGATTACATGCTTAGAACTCAAAACAATAGAAAAACAAGTATGTATAATAAATTGGTTAGTGCAAGCACCCTACAAAAGACTCAAGTCACACTGATGTACTAGCTTCAGTCTAGCTGAACCAATTATGTAATCCAAACCCCCCCCCCCCCCCCCCCCCCCCCCCAAAAAAAAGGGAAGTTTAAAGAGAAAAATGGCACATATGCAGTTTCAGAAACGTGGCAATCATGCCCAAATTTATACATGCCACATCAGGCAGTTAAAATAGAAGATATAGGCACAAATTTATGAATGTCACAGATTAATTTAAGGTTTCGAGAACTTACATCCACCTCACTCTTACTGCCAAGTAGTCCTGATGAAAATGCATCTCTACACTATAAGAAGGGGGGAAAAAAAAGAATTTGTGGTTGCACCGATACGGTCTAGTATGAACGGCTGCCTACATACCCAATGTTTGGAAGATTGGGATCAAGCCACTATGTAGTTCTTAATATTTAAATCAGAACATTTTAAGCACAAGCAGAGAAAAAATCAAAACAAATCATAATAGAAATACGTGTACCTTCTGTTATGCATAAGAAGATGAAAAGCTGAAACAAATTACAACATAAATCTCTGTAGATTAGTCAAGCAAAACTACTAAATATTTCAAGAACATAGCGACGGAATCCCACTACAAATATGTAAAGAGTTGTATTTCTGATATGAGACATTTCCACATACATTTCACACAACATGGAAACCACCACAACTTTGTTTTTGTAAAACAAGACATCAATGTAATCTATGACAAAAACTACAGAAAATATCATACTTGAGACATTTCGATCAATTCACTACATTCAAAACAGCTGCAATTCCTTCTAAACGATATCAAAATGCAAAATATCTTCAAAACCAAACATCTAATTCACCACAATGCTTCCACAAAATCAGTAAAATACAGCTCAAATCCCCTTCAACCAAAATCCAAGAAACCGATTCTTCGACAAGAATCAGTTTCCAAAACCAGCTATTCACCAACTCAATAAGATGTTCTAAAACTCTGATTCCGCTTCGAATCCAAAACAAAAAAAAAAACAAAAGACAGAACTAAAAATAAATAAATTCAAACCAACTCAGAGATTTGACTTCTCTGAACTTCTGAAAACTGAAACGTGAAAAAAATACTAACATGAAACAAACATAGTTGTCACAACCAACTGCCAAAATCAATTTTTTTTTTATTTTCAAAAATAACGAGAGAGGGAGAGAGAGAGAGGGAGAGAGAGAGTGAGAGAGAGAGAGAGATCCCTCCATTTAGCTCAATCCATAGCTGTCACAACCTACAAAACAAAATAACAAAAAGAAATTAGTCTCATCAAAGTCTTATATAAGAAGTTCTATTGTATATGCAAAAAAAAAAAAAACTTACCAAACAACAACAATCAGGCCAACAAATACTTGTTGCAGCCGCATCCCCAATTGTTCTGTATCGTCCATAGGGTCTCATCAAAGTCTCTTCACGTACAATTGCCACCTGAATATATACTTCCTAAAAACCATTTCCAAGTGGGAACCCGCCTACTTTTGTGAGCGGATCCTTACTCAAGAGAATTCCTCTAGCAACAGTAACCCCACGAATACTAGTAAGAAGAACTTCGATCACGTCCTACGAATAAAATTTACTATTTAACATGATAAATTGCATCATTTGTATACCACATCTAATTAAGAACACAATAATCTCAAAACATAATAAAAGAACTATTCAATTGGTGTGAAAATTTACCCCGATACTACTGCAAGTCGTAGTCTTTCCCTTTTTCGCTAAGTATCCCTACAAATGATAAATCAATGTCAATCATCATATACCGACTAAACTCTATATAATATAGGACATAATACACGTGTAAATATATGAATATATATCATATAATTACCTAGCTTGATGATGAGGCCAGTTGGTTTGGGTTGAGATTAGCTGAATTATCTGATAAAAGCAGCTAATCAATGAAAAAATAAACATAAAAATTTTCAGCTATAGCAAAGAGAACAATGTGAATAGGAAGTTACAGTCTGTTACATGTGTTGCGGTTTACCTTTTGCTGGATGAAACTGTAGGCACTACCTTTCCGAAAACTAATGAGGAATATCATATATTAATGGAAAGTCACCTAACCTAATCTGTTTTGGACTTAGATGACTTGCGCACCAAAATGAGGTTGTTCAGAATCTTCAGATGTACTCGTAAATAGAGCTGCAAATATCCTGTTTAATCAAGAAGATATTAACCCTCAAATTTCAATTATTGTTACTGTCTAACTAGAAATTAACATAATTGCAGTAGGCCATATCATCAATAAACACACTTTCACCAATTAATACATAAATATAAGAAGAATGGTTATGATCATGCAAATGGTCTATTTTTGGGGTATGCCCCATTCACGATAGGTCCCAACAGACAGAGTAGCAGTCCCATATGTGTTGCACATGTATGGAGTATATGGATACATATGCTTGATAAGTCATCAAATATAGGTGATAAAACCATAGGTTTCCCATGATTTCATACCAGTGTTTGGACAAATTACCAGCAAAAGTACCTTTTCAGTAGCCACTGCAACTGATATATCGACAGAATCGCACAAGGTGGCCTCTCCTTTCTCATCATTCCAGTAAGATGTGAATGTAGCAAAACAATAAGACTTCAGTGCCTAGTCCAGGCTGCAAAAGCAAGATGAAATAAATAACCACAAGATCAATTCAGATAACCAACAGAAGTGCTCAATATTCATGACAACGAGCTTAGGATGGCTTAGGTAACAAATGGATCACAACAGCTTAAAATGGAGTAGATATGTGGAATAGTGTGAGGCTGGAACCTAAATCTTAAGTAATACAAAGTGGGATCTATCTACTAGATGTTTCAACTTTCAAGATGATGACTAGATCTATTTTGTTTCTCCATTCAATCTCAACTGTCCATTTTTCATGCTATTGATTGGCTTTTAGGATCATCCAATTGGCATGGCTTTTGCAACATGGCATGCTCCTAGTTGTATGAATGAATGAATGGTTTAAATCCATGATTAGGCACCCCATGGTACTAATATTAGCAACTTACCACTCTTTGTGTAGTTGATCAGCTGAAAGGTGATTTCCTTCTGTTCTTTGATAGCCTCTCTAATTTTAGAGACAGTTCCTTGATCTGTATCAGGACCTTAAAGAAACCTACAGCATCAACTTGATCTTATTGTTTAATTGTTAAGGACCGGTTCACATTCATCAGATTCAAAAGGATTTAAATCCTTTAGGTTCCAAAATGCACTTCATTTGGAACTAAATAATGAATGGCTTGGATCTCATGAACTTGTTCGTGGGCAGATTGTGGGCAGCTCAACATGCATGAGTCTAATTTAAGTTTATATCTGAAATACATCGCCGCCATCATACAATTGTACTGTTACTTACTGAATGATTATATGAATTGTATTCCAGTCAAAAGTGTTCTCATTATTTTCATTTGGTATTCAGTTGAAAAAATGTTGGTGAAAAAGGGGCCCAAACAGATGGATGTGATGGTAAATCGGGCTCCATCATGCAAACATACAAATGGGCCAGGTAAGCATCTGCAATAAACAGATGGTGTCTTACTCCCATAAACTTCTCAGCATTAAGCTTAAAACTTCAAGAATTCAAAGCTTAAAACTTTAAGTGATACGCTCTGTGGAGCCTACTGTGCTGTGTATGTGACATCTACCCGACCCATCATTTGCACCAGGTAGTGTTAGGATGAGGACAAAAAAAATAGGCTGATCCAAAAAAAATAGCCCATCATTTTCAAATCTTGGAAACTATTTTTCTTTACTGGAGTTAATCTGAATTTTCAAAGCTAATGCCCCCTTTTCCTCCCTACAGTTGTTCCTTTTTCATTATCTTTTCTTTTTTTTCTTTTTCTTTTTTTTTTTTGTTTTTTCCTTCTGTGTTGTAGTTTTACTTTCCAACTTCCTTCTACATTTTCATAGTTCGAAAATCTTGTCATTTTATTCAGCATTATCATATCTCATTACAAGTTGGTGGCTAAGCTAAAAACAGTGAAAACGAACCGCGACTATCTAGCATCATTGACGAGATCCCAAGGCTAGCTACATAAACATTTCAAGAATAGGACCAATGATATCTCAAAAAATTTACTCCCCAACTTTTATGAAGGAAAATGGCCCCAAAACATGAAATAGGATCCATTTTCAAGCATTTCCCAGAAGCCAAACATGTGCAGCAGCCCTTGCTAATGGATTCCATTTCGATTAGGGCTACTTTCTAGGAGCTAAATCAGCCCAACACAAGATAAGAAATCAGTAACTGATGTGTGAAATAAATGAGCTGGAAAAAAAAAAGACGGAAAATCGATAATGCAAATTCCTAAAAATGGATTTGACAATGCAAATCCCTAATTAGGGATTTGTATTCGACAAAGCATACCTGAGATGGATGAGAATCTGAGATCCATGAGCAGTAGAAGACCGAACTGCAGCAGAGGGCCGAGGAGATAGAGAGAGAGAGGAATAGGGTTTTGAGACAGAGATAGATAGGGAGAGTGAGAGTGAGAGGAGAGAGAGTGGAGAGCGAGAGGGAGAGGGAGAGGGAGAGGGAGAGGGAGAGCGTGCGAAGGGGAGAGGGAGAGGCAGAGGGAGAGGTAGAGAGAGGGAGGGAGAGGGAGAGGGAGAGCACGCGAGAGGGAGAGAGACAGAGAGAGAGGGAGAAGGAGAGCGCGCGAGAGGGAGAGGGAGAGGCAGAGAGAGGGAGGGAGAGCACGAGAGAGAGCGAGAGGGAGAGGTAGAGAGAGTCAGCGCTCAAATAGCAATTAGGGCTTTGTTTTTTTTTATTTTATAGGGCGTCCCTTTGCCCGCAGCCGATAAAACTGGCTGCGGGTAAAGGGTTGGGCCATCGGTCAGCTTAGGCCCCTTTTCTTGTAGTGCGTGTCTTTCCACATGTTGTTTCTTTCACAAGCTTTTGATGTTTATGTCTTTAAAAGGGTGTTATATATGACTAGAGTTGCTACTAACTAATTACTTTGAATATATAATCAATTAGATCTGGCGGAAGTGCTTAGGATTAGAAATCTAAAGATTCCCAACTCTAAAATAATTCTTTAATTTGCACAAAGAGATTCAAGATAAGGGACCGTGTTTGTAAAAGGAGAAGTTGTTAGGCACCTACTCTGATGCAAGATCTTTGCTTCACAATATTTGACTAACTTCCGAGGATTTAGATTAGTTCTCGCGCACTAGTAATGAAATGTTGTACGTGTTCAATGTAATGGTGTGTTGAATGTAACAGTGATGGCAGGTAATTAATCCAAATTTGTAATGGGCGGGTTCAGGCTATATCGACAAGCTAAAGAGCATATATTTGAAACTGACTAAGTGCCAAGTGATATTGTAATGTAAAGTTACATGCAATGCTTGTTAGCCAAAAAATGAGGTACATCCAAATCTCAAGTGGACCACACCATAGAAAGTCGTGATGCCTCACAATTGAACTTAGGAAGGTTTCAACAGTAACTTGTTCAATCCCCATTGCTTTTTGTGATGTGCTCCACTTGAGATTTGGATGTACCTCATTTTTTGGACTCATGCTCTAGACTTATCTTGAAAAGTAATGGACGGTGTAGATCTAACACAAAAGTCATAGTGAGCTTGGAAAAGTTTCATACATTAAAAGTTGTGTTGTGTAGCATGCAATGCATTTGGGAGAGGTTTGAGGTATTTTGTGGGCCAGAGTTATTGGAAATAACGAGAAACAATGAGAAGTTCCAGCACTGGAATTCCTTGTGTTTTCGACACGGATGGTCCACCTTTTTTAAGTTACTTTTGGTATGTGATGAAAGTTATTCATGTTGGGGATTTGTGCTGCAGAATCACACAAATCTAGATCTAGGATAGCAATCCAATGGCACCAAGCATACACAAGAGAACTCACAGATTTAACGTGGAAAATCCTTGCGGGAAAAAACCACGGCACAAAGCGATAGAATTCCACTATAAAAGCATAAATTACAAAGAGAGAGGACTTATCCGATTCGAACAACCTCAAATCTCACCCTTGCTACACCCTTTAGAAACCCTAAAACCCTTTTAGGAACCCTTGGAACCCCTTTAGAAAGCCTTAGCATACCCTAGAATAGCCCTAGGGACCCCTATTTATAGTTTAGGAAACTCCCCTTCCGTACCTCTGCGAAACCACCTCAAATTTATGCAGTCTGCACATAATGTAACGCCTCGGATTGCGAGGGTCGAGCAAAGCTCAATTCCCGAGATCCAACACATCACTTGTGCAACATAGATAATGATGTTTAAATGTTGTCCATATTAGTGCATTAAACATGAGGGGGATTATACTAAAACAGCATATCATACTCCAGATATAATCTACTTAAGCAAGCGAAAGACTGAAATATATATATAAATAAGCAAGGGTTCAACAACCTCTGGAGTTTGATCATATAACCGGGCTGAAATTTATACATATATTGGTTCAAACTAAACAAAATGTCAAAATGTGGAGTATCCAGCTAATCCGTGTATCCCTGTAATCTCATTGAAGCAACACGAGGTCTACATAGACCTGCTAGAGAGCTGAACATTGGAGAACTCTTCCTCCTCATCTACGAAGTCCAACTCCGCTGCATATATGTCCTCATCACCTGCGTCTATAACAAAGTCTGGTTGGTGTTTTAAAACACTGTCCCAGAATGGAAGTGAGTGATCAACTCAGTGGTACTATAAGGCAAATGTTAACATGTTATCAATTCAATCAAGCAGTAATGATAAAGCAATACAACAATCACTTCCTAACTACTCTTGTTAATGTAGGGATAGCGTGCAGTAATGATGCATGCCCTCGCACAAAGCTCTCTCAAGTGACTTCATCAACCATTCGCACATGGTAACCTCCCTAAACATGCACTTCCTCGCCAAAGCACATGCAATGCGGTGCATGATCGTGTTAGCCGAGTACTTAATTAGGCTTATTCATGCAGCAGATTTGAGAAGCTAAGGTACCTCCCTTTACATCATTAACCCAAACGGGGATCCATCTAGAGTCGTCAATCATAGTTAGTCACATACGTTAGGTAAGTTGTAGGGCATCACCCCTAATGAAAGCAGTGGATAGGCATATTCAAGTATTTATACTCGGGGTCACTACGGGAGGCTCGTCACCTGAATGTAGGCCGACAGCTCGAATACAGTGTCTCATACCACCATATTCGGCTCACGAGTTTGGGTTGCTCACTGGTCACTACTGGGAGGCTCGTCACCCTAGCGTAGGCCGACAGCTCGACCATGGTGTCGCATACCACCATGCCTGGCTCATGAGTCTTAGCGGAACATGATACCCTGGTTGAAACGGGCCTTTACATCGGTAAATGGTACCTTAAATTCAAGCAGTAGGGTCCATACATGGTAAACACATAATAGGTCAATCGGTTTATTAGACACGTTCGATAGGTACGAGCGCACGCTGAATTAATCGACATGGAGCGCATAAGCACTCCACGTGGCCTAACCATTGTGGACAATCATCGTATGACTCGAATTCATCGAACGTATCAAACGTGGCAAGACTAATTCGCCCACCCAAACGAGAATTATTACCGATTGCCTAAACTACATTATAGTCCCAATCTTACTCAAATGCAATAAATAGATACTTGTGATGAGCATATTAGCATTTAACAAATAATCCAAATACAATCCTCGTTTGAGCATTTCATCAAACACATTAAACATGTCACTAAGCACTTACATTTTATCCATAAATTGCATAGCGGCAAATATGATTACATGAAAGAAACTATACATATGATTAAGGTAATTGAGAATCCTATCTTAATACACTTAATAAATATAAATCATCAACATTTTCTCATTCAGACATTTTATCAAACACATAAGTTACACTTCACCAAATACATAGACTAGATTAGTTACGACATGAACCATAACGATTCATTACACAAAGAGGTCGTGATACACACGACTAACATGAATCCTAGATTTATAGTCATGACAAGCACAAATCACAATTTCATAATCATTCAAACATTTCAACAAACACATGGAATGCATCATATAGTCAACATAGTTCACACATGTATAATTTGTTGAAAATGTCGTAACTAAGTTCATATGGCAGCAATCAAGTCATACATAAATCATTACTGATATTGAAAGCCTTAAAAACCATAACCTAAATGTTTATAGTCCGTACCTTTCATCAGATTGCTCGTTTCGAACTTAGTTCGAGTCCTACGCTCCCGTATACAGAACAACGGTTACCTAAACATTGAAATAGGTTAGCTATTTCGTCGAGTACTCTATTTGGATTCCTAAATCAAGATTAGGGTTAAGATTTCTTACCCAAATCGTAGTTGAAACGATTCGCGTAGCAATTGGTGGGGAGGTGAATCAGCATGTGGAGTAGTGGGAGTAAATCCTAGCAACGATCTCCCGAACTCTCTCTCTTCTCCTCACTCTTTTCTCTTCTTTTCTCTCTTCTCTCTCCTAGGGTTAGAGAAATTTATATGAAATAGAAATGGGGTAGTTTAAGGGCATATATAGGCCCAGAACTGGTGTAAATGGCCTCAGGGCCATGGTATACTTAGGTTATAGCCAAAGGGCGACTGTTTCTGACAAATGGGGCTCATTTAGGGGTCTATTACCTGTCTACATCATAGAGTAAGTTCCCTGACAATGGATCTAGGCCAATATATGATTTCAACGTGTTTGGATAGGCCAATCAACCGTGACGGACCTATATTAAATCAACGGTCGTTATCACTCGATCAGGGCCACAAGCATACAAATATGTGCAAGGAAATTTTCCTGATCCGTGGGTGAAGTTCGACCAGAAACTGACGGTCTGAAATCTTCAATTTTTGCCTGCAAGCCAATGGTCCAATTCACTTAAGTTTCAACACTTTTTCTAAGGATATTCACGTTTCTCACACACTTCGCTCAGCGCTCAAGTAGTGCGTTTCGAGACACCATCTGGGCTCGATTCTCGCGATAGTTGTCAAGCCCAATAAGGCAGTCATAACCCTATAGTTTCGCGGTCATCGAACTTTCGACGTGCGGTCTAGGTCCGATACAGAGTTTCAATGTGCTCCCGAAAGCAACTGGCTTTTGGGATTTCTCCTTGGTTTTTAAGTAATGTTGAGTCAACGATTTTGATGGGTTTGGGTCCTGCCGTTTGTATAAATAGTAGTTCAAGCTAATCCATCGATTAATTTAGTTTAGTACTTAATTAGTTTTCTTCTAATTTCTATAGAGTACGGCCCTTAGTGATTTCTGCTAGAGGTGGTACTCGGGTCTTTGTACGGATTTTTCCGAGACGTTACATGTGGGTTGCATAACCCTCGACTAGTCGAGCCAGGGCTTTGACTGGTCAAAGGATCCCCTGGACCGGTCGAGTCTGACCCTCGACTGGTCGAGCACCTCAAAACTCCAAAAAACATCGCTGCTGGACTTCGAGTCAAACGTGCCTCGACCGGTCGAGTGGACCCTCGACTGGTTGAGCCAAGCCCTCGACCGATCGAGCAGCCCAAAACTCTATAGATTTAAGACATCTGTCAACAATTCATCCCCGTAATTTATTTTTTCTTTTAACTTTTCTACTCTCTCGCATCTCTCTAATGGATGGTTCATATCAAAGGAGGCCCCACATGATGGATGGTCCATATCAAAGGTGGTGTACACATGATGGACAATTCACATCAAAGGTGGCCCCACATGATGGATGACCTATATTAACATGGGCTCACATAATAAATGGTACAAATTAAAGGTCAGCCCCAAAGATGAATGGCCTATATTCAAGTGGAACCCCATATGATGAACAACCCACATTGAAGGTAGGGCCCATATGATGGATAATCCACATCAAAGGTGGGCTCCATAAGATGGGCAATGGACATTGAATATGATGGATAACTCACATCAAGGTGGGTCCCCTATAATGGATGGTCCATATAAAAGGTTGGGCCCTAATGATGAATGGCTCACGTCTAAAGCAGGCATGCATGATGGACAACCCATACTGAACGTGGGGCGTACATGATAGACAGTCCACATCAAAGGTGGCTCCACGAGATGAGCAATGCACAACATATTGAAGATGGGCCCCACATGATGGAAGACCCAATTCAAGGTGGGCCCCATATAACGGATAGCCCACATTAAAGGTTGGCCCCTAATGATGAATGGCCCACATACAAGGTTGGCCCCACATGATGGACGACCCGAATTGAAGGTGGGACCCATGGACAATCCACACCAAAGGTGGCCTCTACGTGATGGGCGGTGGATATTGAAAGTGGGCCTCACATGATGGACACAAACATTGATGGTGGACCCCACATGATGGATGATCCATATTAAGGTAAGCCCCTCACAAGAATAGTTCACATCAAAGGTTGGCTCCGCATAATGGACCTCCCACATCAAAAGTGGGGCCCACATAATTAATGGTCCACGTCAAAGTTGGGCTCCATGTGATGGGTGGTGGATATTGAAGGTGGGCCCCATATAATGGACACCAACATTAATGGTGGGCCTCACATACAGTTCACAAAAAAGGTCAGCCCTTAATGATGAATGACCCACATCCATGGTGAGCCCCGCATAATGGACAATCCAATTCAAAGTTGGGGCCTGTGTGATAGACGGTTCACATTTAAGGTGGTCCCCGCATGACATATGACCCACATCCAATGTGGCTCCACATAGTAGATGACCCACATTGAAGGTGGGCCTCACAAGTTGGATGGTTCACATTGAAGTTTGGCCCCACAATGAAGGGATAACATTGAAGAGCAAGGTGGGTCCAACATAATTGACGATCCACATTAAAGGTTGGCCAACATGATAGATGGTGGATATTAAGAATAGACCAAACAAAATTAAGAGATAGATAATTGTGTGATGTTGGAAACCAAACATAATTTTCTGTTATTTGGCTGATAAGTGTGTTATTTACTAAATATACTTGTCCTCTGAATAAGTAGAAATCAAGATTAGCAACTTGAGGCATAAGTAGCTTATGTAAAGTAACTTAAACGCTGATAATTACAAATAGTTGTTTCTCCTAATTGAACAATGATTGACATCCATTAATCAGAGGTTTGGACCTTTTACGTTGGACCTTTTATGACCAGCAATCTAAATTGAGATCATGACCTGTCTGCAATGGGCCCCACGGTTTGGACATTTTATGTTGTACCAGCAATGGTAGCAGTTGCACCCCAGCCAACTTTTCGTAACATGAGCAAACGTGCTAATGCATGGGTTTAAGACCTTGCGACTCCGGCTGACTCTGATCTCCATCAAGTCGTGACTCGGACGACTCAGATTTGAATCGCCCAACATGTCCGACTCAGGGGTGATTCGTCTGGGTGACTCAAGGATCTAAGGGAGTCCAATTAGTCACATCCGACTCGCTGAGTTGTCTATCCATGATTTGATGTTGCCATCATGGAATGGGCCATGCCACTCTATATTTCCCTTCAGAGGATTACAGCAATCCAACTAAAATGCACACTTGTTGTTGTGGTCCAACGGTTAATGTAGGTCAAATCATATAATTACGATTATCTGATGGGTGAGATTTTCAAGCGGTTCCGCGCTCTAGTCCGCTTTGGACTGAGTTGGGGCTGATCCCTGTGGGCAGTGGATTGGATCTGGCCTTTAGTTTCAGTCCATCTCTACCTTGCGTATGGCCCACACGCTAGTCAGTCAAGAACGTCTGAACGGCAATATCATGGCTGTGGTTGGATCACAGCTAGAAAATGTACCCATTGATTTAATATACTAACTATATGATCAATGGCTATTAAATGAAGGCTAGAACCGCAACCATGATATTGCCGTTTGGAATCAGCCGCCAAGTTTCAGTCACGCACCTGCTGTATTCTTTCTGCAAATTGAGCTATTGGTAATGTCACCTCCTCCAACCAGTAACATCCCGTGGGATCGTGTCGTATGAGGTTCGTATGGAATTCAATTCAGATTACCATTTTTGTCAGTAGATTCTGCCCAGTTTTAATGATTTTAGTACATTCTTTATATTATTGTGCCTGCTTATCAATATAGCTGTGACAAGGCTACGATGATTCTGATGATTGATGATGATGATTCGTGTATTCATCTCTTATGTTTTGTCTTTTTCTTTTTTATGATAGATTCATATTATAATGTAATTCAAAACAAAAAGATCATTAATTATTGTGAAGATTAGTACAATAAAAGCCACATGATTTGCAGCAGATATCTATATTGATGCGGTGATTGGGAACAGAACCTAGAAATTGCATTATGGATTTAAGGTCTGTGTAGCCCACGTTGATATGTCTATTTTATTCATACCATCCACCTGTTTTAATAGCTCATTTTAGAGCATGAGCCCGAAAATGAATTAGATCCAAAGTTCAAAATGGATCATACCATAGGAAACGAATGGGATTGGATGCCCGCCGTTGAAAACTTCTCAAGGACCACACAAGTTATAGATCAATATGATATGTTTTTCCTTCATCTGCCACATCTGTGTGCCCTTGTGAACAGGTTGAATGGCATGGCAAATAAACATTACTGTGGGCCATATAAAGGTTTCAACCGCGGACGTCATCATTCCTACCGTTTCCTGTGGTGTGGTCCAATTGACCTTTGGATTTACCTCTTTTTTGGATTCATACCCTAAAATGAGTTTGCAAGATGGATGGATGACGTGGATAACACATATATGGTGGGCCTCACAGCTTGGGTTAGGTTGTGCCATCAGGGATATCCGTGGTAGCAGGTGCTGCAGGCTATCTGCTTCCTTCCTTTCTTTGCAGGCCCCACCTCTGGCATACACGTACGTGGTATGTTTTCATTGGCCCTCAAGGTTTACATGCAACTCCCATCCGGAAACGGATTCGCTACACCCCCTTCAAAACTGTAGATGATTTGACCCAATCATATGGTGTGTTATTAATAGCATGCCATCTAAATGTCATCAAACAAAATCTTTTACATATGAAGATGGCCACAGTTGGTCCAACCGGTTGGACAACAAAATACAGTCCACAAAGTGAAGGGCTAAAGTATGATTATTTTAATGAATAAATCATCAAACAAAATACAGTCCAACTAGCAAATAACATACAACCTGTAATTAAGTCCATGACATCCAACCCTTCTAATAGTTTGGTCCTACCCACGAGGATCATATAATGCAAAATCATTTGAGTCACATCATATAAAACGAGTTCTAGCTATTAATAAATAGCAAAAATGAAGTTTGGTGCACTGGATGAATAAATCTTTTTTGTAATCTTTTTATAAGTTGATCCTCATGATAAGGCCAACAAATTGGATGGGTTGGATGTCACACACATGAAAAGTTAGAAGTGATTAGCTAGGTGGACCATAACTTATAATCCAACTGATTGAACCTGAGACCTTCTCTATTTTAAGATAATCAACCGTCAACTATCACCTTAAATGCTCGACTATAAAGAAAGTTAATAAAAAGTATTTTTTTTAAAACCATATATAAAAAATGAGAGAGGTTATTCAATAATATTGAAAAGGGAGGGCGTTTTGCCTTATAGCCAAAATGGAGGGTTACATGCGTCCAAAAAAAAAAAAATCCTACGGTTCTATTTCAACGAACAAGTGCCCAGGTATAAAAGTTTACAAACGTTAAACCAAATCTTATTTTAGGACTAATGTAAAGACATGGTTTCCGATGTTTAGCCTGTTTAGTTTGCGTTAGGGTGCGATGTGTGCAATTTCTAAATGCATGTGTATCAGGTGGCATACTCTACTAGAGTATCAAGTAACTCGCACAATACTTTCTCACTTTTTAAACTTTCGGAATTAGAATCACTTGCTACCTTGCCATACGAACAAGTTATTCCTACTTTGAGGAAAATAAAAGTACATTGAGGAATACTAATTGGCATCATGTTCTTAGCATGCGTGGACCACATGATAAAGGGATGGATGCACTTTGGATCTCCTTTGCGTGTAGCCTATGCCTATGGTATCAACTAAAGAGCCGGTTCATCAAATGTTTTATATATGGGGCCTTTATCATGATTACTCCTTGGAATCCACTCCATGCATCTTCTGCACCATCTCTTGCTAAGATGTAAACAGGGAGAGAGAGAGATCTAAAACTTGAGTTAGTCACGATGCCAAAAAAAGTGGTGATGGGCCCAATATTGAATGCGTAATTTGTAGTTGGATCCTTTAGCTTGGTCTCTCTTATTATTATTATTTTTTTTTCTCCCTTTTAGTTTTCTCTTCATGTGTTGCCACATGCCTTAAATATCTAGTATCATTAAAAGAGGATGCAGATTGTGGGGTAACCTGACATGGTGGGATTTAAATATTAGGCCATGTTCATGTGGCCCAATAAAATTGGGAGTGAATTGGTCAGGTCAAGGTAACATTTCATTATGCTGAGCTTACCCCGTAGGTTAGATGGTTTCTCTTCCTTAAAAAGGTTGGGCGGGTGCAATTAGGGAAGCTTAATGCTTCCTTCCTTCTGTTTTATAATTTTGTGTAGTTTTCGTTTTTTGCCATGATAGGCTCCCCTAGCTTTTTGGTCCTATGGCGTAATGAATTTAAATTTTTGTTGATTATATATTGAAATGAATCCTTTCTCGAAAAAAGAAAAAAAAAAAGTAACATTGCGTTCAGTCAAGTCATGACTGCAGGCCCATAGGGTAGGGCATGAGCCCAAAAATGAAGTAGATCTATATCTCAGGTGGCTTACATCCCATGAAAGTCTTGGATCAAGTTAATATTTATATTTTTCCTTTACCGGGGTCTGTGTAGCCTTATTAATAGTTTGGATGGAAATTAACACTAAAGTGGACCTCAAGAAGTTCTTAATTGTGGACGCGGATTAGATACTGACAGGGTGAGTAGCCAAACTACTGAAGTGACGTCACTAAGTTCTATGGGGCTCACCATGATGTATGTGTTGTATCTACACCGTCCATCCATTTGGATAGATCATTTTAAGGCATGAGACAAAGAATGAGTCAGATTCAAACCTGGAGTGGACCCCACCACAGAAAACAGTGGGGAGAGGGACGCCCACCGTTGACACCTTCCTAAGGTCCACTATGATGTTTATCTGAGATCCAACCTGTTTATAAGTTAAGATAGACATGAAAAAAGGGAAAAAAACAAATTTCAGCTTGATCAAAAACTTTTGTGGCACTTAAAAATTTTTAATGGTGGGCGTCACTCTCTCCACTGTTTTCTGTGGTGGGGTTCACTGGAGCTTTGGATCTGACTCATTCTTTATCTCTTGCCATAAAATGATATCTCCAAATAGATGGATAGTGTGGATACAACACATACATCATGGTGGGCCCTACAGAACTTGTTGATGTCACTTCATTAGCGAGTCTGCTGGCTACTCAACCTGTTAGTATCTAATCCGCGTCCCTTAAAGGTAAGCCTATTTCCTGTGGTGTGGTCCACCAGAGGTTTGGATATGCTACGTTTTTGGCCCATGCCATAAAATGAGCTGGCAAAATGGATGGACGGCCCGACCGAACTTGGCGTTACCTGACCTGAATGAATCTGCTCCCAATCATACCCCACCACGTCAGCTCACCACAGATGACCCTTTCGTAGTGGCAGGGTCACCAAGCAATCCCCATCTGTGAAAGGTTCATTAGTGAGAGAGAGAGATGCTTGTTAGTCTTTTCCGCAATAACTAGTGCTCTTAAGCAGCTCTCATCGGTGTAATCCACGATTCTGATCAAAGCAGCTCTCATGTCACTGTTTTAAAAGCTGCACCACAAGGGAAGTGGGAAGCAATCATACATAGTGCCTGAACTAACGGTGGTCATTCCTTCCCATGTCTCAAGTCAATGTTTTAAAAGCTGCACTGCAAGGGGAGTGGGAAGCAATCACCACCTTGTACCGAGAGCGGCCCACCTTATGCGATGCCGCTCCAGTCACCGCTGTTACAGGTAACACACTCATTCACATTGCAGTGCAATATTCCGGTCGAGCCGAAGTGGTTAGTGAGCTGCTAGACTTACTGCCAGAACGTGTACGCGTAGCAAAGAACAACGGAGGGAACACTTCACTCCACGAAGCTGCCAGGGCCGGGAACACTGAGATTGCAACGGTGATACTGAAGAAGGATGAGGGCTTGATTACAAGCCGCAACAGCTGTGGCGAGACGCCTGTGTTTTGCGCTGCCACGCATGGAAAGAAGGAGATGCTCAACTTCCTTGTTTCTGTGGCTAAGAATGTTGTTCATGAGGTGATGGTGAGGAGGAACGACGGAGCTACTATCCTTCATGCAGCTACTCTTGGTGGATTTTACGGTAAGGTCGAACTACATGGAGAAACTTTAAATTGCAGTCCTCATGCGTCACCACACAATAGAATATGGTTTTATTTCTACCCTAATATTGATGAGAAGATCAATGGTCTGAATCATTCAGGATTACTGTTAAGTGTGGGGTCCACCATTGATGTTTTAATGACATAAGATCCACTTATAGCTCATGAACAAAAGCCCTCACAATGACTTGTAAACACAGCTAGAAAAGAGAACATTTTAAAACGCACGAGATAAACAGATAGATTCTTTCTTTCTCCTATTCCATTTGAGATTTTTTATTAAAAAAAAAAAAAAACTAAATTAAAACCTAATTAATGATATTTCTCATCAATTTGTTGACGCTTTCGGATAATCTAGCAGATGTAGCGTTGGAGATCTTGGAGTTGTGTCCAGAGATGGCATTCAGTAGGGACAACCGTGGAATGACGGCCCTTCATCTTCTCGCCTTCTCTTCATCTTCTTTCAAGAGCAGAACCATATTTTCTCTTCAATCTGTTGGGGAAGCGCCTTTTCTGATCTATGAAAAGATAGCCGTCGCCTTGTACGCTTGTACGTCCTTTTTTATTGGGTCCTGATTCACCGGGCTCCTCATGTGAGGGAGCAATACGCGTGCCATAGATCTGTGTAAATGTCATACGTGTTAGAGATTCCTGCCATTCATCAGTTAGTACACTGAACATGCCATGCTCCAAGAATGATGTTGAACCGTTGATCACGAGTACGAGGATTGAACAGTGTGTTGACGTGGCAAAGTTCTTTACCACACCAAAGAAAACAGTGGGGACAACGATGCCCGCCCTTGAAACCTTCCAAGGGCCTACCATGACGTTTATTTTTCATCCAACTTCTTCATAAGGTCACACGGACCAGGATGAAAGGAAGGGAAACATAAATATCAGCCTGACCTAGAACGTCTGTGGCCTCCAAAAAGTTTTCAATGGTAGGCATTCAATCTCCACTATTTTTGTTGTGACGTGGTTCACTTGAGCTCTGGAGCTAGCTTAATTTGGAGCTCATTCCCTAATATAATCTCACAAAATGGATGGACGATGTGGATATAATACAAACGTCATGATGAGGCTCACATAACTTCACATAACTTTACTACGTCAACACACCACCCGAGTTGGTCCACGCAATCCGCCTCTGCTGATCAAGCCCATCAAATCTCCTCGGGAAAACAGGCCGTTAGAAAAATAAAGCCCAACCGTATAAATTCAGGGTACATGGCATTGGCATGGTTTTAATACTCGGACGAGTCCACTCGGATTCGGAAGCACCTGATCAAATTTGATATCACGAGTCTTCCCCTCCCAGGATATATCATGTTTAGCACACAAGTGGCACATATCTTTAACACGTGTGGCGCCCACCAGTCTATGACATGGATCTCTAAAATCAAACTTCCATGACAAGGTTACTTTGCTATGGTTTGATGACAGGACCCAAAAGTTAGCTTCCCACCGGATTTTTTCTTTTCATCGGGCTAACTTTTGGCGTCAGGAGTTTCATTATATAATAGTAGGGGTGTACACCGAGTCGAACCATCCCCAGCTCTAACTCGGCTCGGCTGGGTCAGCCAATTTGAGCCAAAATTGAGCATCTGCAGTATTTTCACAAACACATGTAGTACACTTTTAATTTCTTGCTGTATGTAAAATAGCAGCAAGTATTTTATCAAACACCTTATAGGCAACATCAAAATTAAGGAAAAATGGTATTTGTTTCATATACATACTTTCTTTGCCACTAGCTGGTTGAGTCATTTCATCAAACACTTGGTGAGAAACATCAATACCAAAGTAACTGAGTCACCAAACTAATTTGATCTGAGTTCGATTCGAGTTAGGGTTCGATCCGAGTCAAGTCGAGCTCGAGCAAGCTTGAACTCGGTTCAAAAAATTTTAGAGCTCAAAAAATCAGCTTGACTCGGCTCAAACTTAGCTTCGAACCGAGCCGAATAGAGCTTTTCAAGTCAAGTCAAGCAAGCTAACCGAGCTAACTCGGTTCATGTACACTCTATAAATTAGTATATTTTGTCTTTTCAATTCATTCAAGAGGATAGTCTTCTACTTCTGTTCTTCTTCTCCTGCGGCATAAGCATAAACATGGTATTTATTAGGCCGTGGAATAAAAGACATTATTAGGCTCACTTTAATAATTATATAGCATTCATATATAGTAAAATATGTATTTATTGTCTTTACTCACGTTAAGACGTTATATATATATATATATATATATATATATATATATATATATATATATATATATATAAAATGTTGATATCAGTAGTCAACATGAAAAAAATGATATCGATATGAGGATAATAACCTGAACAAAACCATGGATGGAATGGTCATGGCCACATGAATGATTAAAGTGCATTAGATGGATGATTTGAACATCCAAGTGTCTGAAAGCAGCATAAGCATCAAATGCATCAATGTTCCCACTTCCTATGAGCTCTCTCTCTCTTATATATAACGTGACTAAATTGTCCTTTTTGACTTTAGGTATTCCCGTGGAGCACTTCTCGATAAGAGAATGCGGTAATTCCTTAAGCGGGTCAAATCAAGCAGATACTCAGGAATTCAGTTTCACAAAGATATGTAAGGACCACGTGAACTCAGGTCCCGTATTAATGAGATCGTGAGAACCTTCTTTTGTAATAAGGTCCTAGTATTAAGAATTTTGATCCTTCGACTACCACGGAAAATTTTACTTTTTGGCATTCTAATTGGTCCACATTATCACTGGCATTGTAATCCTGAATTAAATGCAGTGTGTGATGATGTGGTCCAATTAGATTGCATTCCTGCTTGTGGTAGTAGAGGATCCCGATTCTGGTATATTATATTTGACTCGGTCTCAGTTTTCCTGTTGGTACAAGTGGGGCCCATGATTCAGTGATCCAATTTTGTTGATATGATGGCCTATGGATGGACCATGCACATATCCACAGGTTAGGTTCCCATCCAGGAGGATCTTAATGCATGGACCATATGTATTGTACACGGTTTTATCCTACAAGCTACAAACTGAAAACCCAAGTGTACTGTAGAAGCACCCAATCTATATTATTTCCTCCGTCTAATATTGCCTGCAGTCCTGGCCACAAGGGATTCCTGTGGTCCTAAGATCTATGGAAGCCACAGTGATGTATGTGCTATATATTTGATCTATCCATCCATTTTGCCAACTCACTTTGGGCCATGAGCTTAAACATGAGGTAGATCCAATGCTCGAGTAATACTATCAAATTTTCAAATGAAATGCATGATAACAAAAGTTTGAAATTTTAAATCTTATTATGCTTAATGGATCTCCATTCATGATCATGTTATGTTTATAGAAAACGCAAAATACACATCCACAATGCATACCTATGTGCGAAATTTTTGTTTTCCTTTTGCCACTATTAATATCTCAACCCGTTGAGTTTTTCCTTGATCTATCAAAAGTGGATAGCGGAGAACCACATCAATTTCCTTTGGTATGAGCTTAGGGCCAACACAAGCTGTCCACAAGCTAGGTGGACCCCATATATATGTTAGGGTCATGCGGACATATGTAGAAGGAAGGTGGGGCATCTCTCTCTCTCTCTCTCTCTCTCTCTCTCTCTCTCTCTCTCTCTCTCTCAGATCTACATATAAGGAGGATGTTAGGGTTTCAAGAGGTACACTTTAAGACGGCACTCCACCAATATAGAAATTTCAGTATACCCTACTGTGAAGTAAGTTTGTTTAACTTTCCTAATCATGCACCCTAACCGTCCATATCTCTTCACTATTTGTGGTCACTATTAGACAATTTTCATATTGCTCTAAAGATTATATTAACATATCTTACACATTTGATGTCTATCAAAATAGTTTAAAATAAATCAATAGTTAAAACTAAAAGTTAACATTTGAAAATTTACGAGTAACTAACAAAAAATCTTAGAAGTATTAATCAGCCTTTAAAACACATTATGGATGATCCAAACTATAAAATCAGCCCACATACTAATGTTCAAAGAAAATCAAGTAGATACCTTATTGAATTGCATATATGTCAATAATCATGATGAAAGCACCTAGTTATATCTACTTTTTAGTAGTCATATAGTGACCTTATAAAGCGAGCCAAAGCACTATCAATGAAAATCTCTTCATCCATGCATCCTCAAGATTAGAGATTTAGCAGAACTAATGCAATCACAAGTCTTTTTTAGTTTAAACATGATAGGTCTCTTAGCCTAGATACTTGTTAGTGGTCCTGCCAATGTAAGTGATCAAAGGTTCTTTGGTGATACCATCTATAAAATACTCACACATTCACATAGGGTGAGACGAACGAAGGCATATTGATATCAGGTTAACTCCTAATGGTGTAGATGACACTAGTCTATCCCCTCACACAAGATGACCATTGTTTAAATATTACAAACTTGGCACCTATATGGTCATGGCCAAGTCATTGGGACCCATGAATCACAACTCTCCGTTTAATGGCCATTTTGTCCAATATTAGTTGCCCATGGACAATTAGAAATAATCCTCTCGGGCTCATGAAAATAAACATTCACAAACATTAAATTAGCAACTAAATGAATGAAGAATCCATGCAACTAGATCAATAAACAATCAAACATTAGCTTTTCATAATACAACCCCAATACACACCACATGAAACAAGGACCATAAGGACACTTGCATTGAAACCTTCTTAAGGCCCATTGTTATGTTTATATTCTATCCAACCCATTCATAACATGGCTTTGACATGAGTGAAGGGAAAAAATAAAAATCAGCTTGATCCAAAACTTCTATAACCCGTAAGTTTTAAAATTGTAAACATTCAATCTCCACTATTTTATGTGGTGTGGTCCGCTTGAGCTCTGGATTTGCCCCATGTTTGGGCTCATGTTTTAGAATGAACTGTCAAAATGGCTGGATGGAATAGATATAATAAATACATCACAGTGGGGCCCACAGGAGTGGGTCTCGCTCTTGGAAATCTGTCATTTGACTTAGTTCTATTAGGGCATGTTTGATCCATGGGATTAGATGGTATGAAATTGTATTAGATGGGATTAACCAATATTGCACAATGATTGCATGTGTGGAAATACTAGGGTATTTTGGCCATCCAGTCCTCTATTTGGGATAAATTTCTTGTTATGAGAAAACAATGGATTATGAAAAACCTAGTTTGGTGAACCATAGAATTATATTCAATGAATCAAATTGATAATTGATGTCGGTCACTTATACCCATATATAACTAAAATGCCATGTGTAAAGGGCGTATATGGATAGACGGCATGAATAAAACACATGCATCAATGTGGGGCCCACATGTGTAGTGGATTTCAAAATCCACATAAATCCTGCATGGGACCAAATGCAATTCCATCCCACTTAGTCTCAACCCTTCCCATCCTCCCCAACTGTCGGATGGAATTAGCACGGGATCAAATGCAATTCCATCCCACCTAATCCCATCTGATACCATGCGCCAAATGCCTCCTTAACCATCAAGTCAGACTTCAACTCAATGGAGCTATTTATGCACGGCACATGTGCTACCTTAGCTAGTATCTTGGGCATCTTAGCAGAATCATGGCCTCCAAATTGATTTTCCCATAATTGGAGGAAGAAATTGAAGGAAAAAAAAAAAAAATCCTAATTCACTTGGTTAAACCTGCTGAGACTCAAGTTAATACGACCCAATGACAAGCCAAAGTCCAAGAAACCATGGAAATGAGAATGTTCAAAAAAATCAAACTGAATACCAAAGGTAGGGTTTACTTTCTAACGGTAGTGACTTATTACTAATGCTCTCTTTCCTCTCTCATGTTTCAGGGATTAAGCATTTGTTATCAGGTGAGAAAAGATGTTATCTACATTTATTTTATTTTATTTATTATTATTATTGTTATTTTAGAAAAGTACGGAGAGTACACCATCTCTAACTTTGTTATCTGCATTATTTAGCTACATAAGTATAAGAAAGAAATGATATATGTTGTTTGAATATATAATAATTACCATGCATTTGAGTTGCATGGGTGCACCATGATTTGTGAGTGCCATTCATCCGTTAGATGTCTCTAATGTTAGGCTTGCATCTCAAAATTCAGCCTAATTCATTAGCATAAGTGGGGCATGTTAGGGGACCACGAAAGCATACAAAAATAAATCTATGAAAGTAAACCAATTGCACCGAGCAAACAGAAAGATAACATGACGATTTAACGTTGAGAAAATCATGGCACAAAGCGATAGATGATCACTATGAAAGCAAAAACTACAAAGAAAAAGAGCTTACCTGATTTGAACAACCTCGAATCTCACCCTTACTACACCCTTTGAAACCCTTGGACAAATTAGAGACCCTATTTTTATCTTCTAATCCCGCTTACACCCATATATATGTATGTATATATATATATATGTATGTATATATATATATTGTATATATATATATATATATATATATATATATATATATATATATATATATATATATATGTATATATATGTATGTATATATATATATATATAGCCTATAGAAGGATCCCAAGCACAATCGGAAACAAATCCCACAAAATCGAAAGCATCGAACAGTCTTCGAAACTGTCAATGGCATTAAACAGTTTTCGATATCATCAAAACTAATCCTTCGATGGCATCAAAGCCACATTGATATCATTGAAATAACACCTCAATTGTCCAAAGACAAGACATTATTTTTTTGAAAATCCTCAATTGCATCGAGCTATGTGCAATGACATCGAACCTTACCTTCAATGTCATCGTCGAAAAACACCATGATAGTCTAATGACCAACTGGAGAAAATTTGAAAAGTCTCAATGAGATCAAGCACTGTTCGATGCCATCGAAGGTGACATCAAACAATTTGTCGATAGGCATCGACAGGCCTTGTATCTAACTTGATTTAAGACTTCAAATACAAGGTCACACCAAAGGGAAGACTAGGAACACTTGGGAGAGGACGTATAACATAAATTATATAAGGTCCCCTTGAGCTTTTGATGGGGATGATTCTTAGGATGTCTGGTGCCCATAAGGAGTCTCACCCAATAAATGGTTTACGTTCCACATACGCATCATGGGCGAGACCCACATTACTCACACACATGGTAAGTACCATGTGTTGTGTTCGAATGCATGTAATCATTCCACCACATAAGAATTACAAATGCTTTCTTAACTTGAATATGCAGTTTCAAATTATTACAATTAACATGATCATAGCCGCTCGATTCATAGACTTCTCCATCATTATTAAAACAGAATTTTGTGATTTGGAGCGGGGTTAGGACTCTTAATCCTGATTAGATGTCTTTTATTTTAAAATATTGCAGCATGCCCGGTACTCAGAAATGTTTACATTGCAAAGCAAAAGCACACATGGGCATTGCAACTTGTGAAGCGTTTGATAGAAAAGGAAGCTCAATGGAGATATGAACATGATGGTATGGGCCCAAATAAAAGCTATGGATGGCATCGAATCAATGATGGTGATGAATCAAAGAAGATGAAAAATAAGAATATCGAGAAGAAATTAGATAGACCTCTCATTCTTGCAACAAAGTTTGGGATAGTGGAGTTGGTGCGGGAGATAGTGAAAGTATTCCCGGAATCTGTAGAATTCGTCGACGAAGCTGGGAAGAACCTGTTGCATTTGGCGGTGGAGCACCGACAGGAGTATGTTCTCAAGTTATTGAACAAGATGAGGATAGCGACTGCAATGATGGCAGCTGGGATTGACATAGGCGGTAACACTATCTTGCATCTTGCAGCCAAGCTTGGAGAATATAAGCCAAAGCACGTAAGTGGGCCCGCCATTCATATGCAATGGGAGAGTGTCTGGTTTGAGGTATGCCTGCCCTTTCATTTTTCTTTTTTAGTTGGTATCAATAACCGGATTAAAAGGTTTATTGCACAAGAGTGATTAGTCTCGACCCGAAAATCAGGCCAATTCAAACTTCAGGTGGGCCACCCTATTAAAATTGTGACACCAAAATCACTATAAATTCATTCACAATTTTTTTAGCGCATATAACTCATGTTTCACGTAAGCTATAATAAGTCACAAGTGTTAGTGGACCCTTAGAGGAGTATTTTTCACATTTCCCTCGTATAAAGACAACTTGTAAGATAAGTTATATCGAGAAAAAGTGAGTTATAAATTTTAAAGAGTGGAGTTTCTACTCACACAAGAGGATTTCAAGCTTCAAGGTTTTTTAAGAAGTGTTTCAAGGTTTTCTTCTCAAGGTTTTTAAGGTGAAAATGCATATTAGTAGCATTATCATGATAGAAGTTTTTCCTTTTAAGCTTGAACTAAGAGGTTTTGTTGTATTCTTAAAATATGTACTCCATTCCCTCTTCTTTGTCATCTTTCCTTATTATAGTAGATTTTTCTTTGTCAGATTGTTCGTGAATGTAACCAAAGTGGTAAATCATATATATCTTTTGTTTTTGTGTAGTTGTTGTTATGAATTATTTTTTTTCATTATCTTCTTTATATTCATTGCACATGATCTTTACATATTTCGTGTGCTATTAAAAATCAAAGAATGTTTGGTTTTGATAATGTGTTGCTTGGGCACCGATTTTAGTCACATCAAGTAGTTGGCAATGGTTTAAATCACTTGCGAACTTGGGAGGTCTCAGGCAAGATTTTACATTGCTTTAGTGCAGCAGGACAACCGAGTGTTTGGTGGTTTTGGTAATTGTGATTTTTGCATAACCACCTATTCACCTAAGTTTTGGATCACCCTGATTTTTTTGGACTCCAAGCCAAACCAAGGGGTGGCACTCCAGTTAATTGACCTTATAGATAGTTGGAATAACGAAATCATGTTGGATCAATGGCCATGAGGCCCTCTTATGATGGGGTTTTCCTCCTCAGGTCAAAGGAGATGTGGTGCGGTTCGGATGCTACAAATAGTGGAATCATTGTGCTGCTCGACCAGTCGAGTGAACAATACTCGACCGATCGAAGGTCACTCGACTCAAAGTCCAGCGAGCTCAGTAGACAATGCTCGACCAGTCGAAGGCCCGGCTCGACCGGTCGAGTGAACAGTACTCGACCAGTCCAGCAGCCTGCTCGACCAGTCGAGGTTACGCAAATTTGTTCCGCGACTTTATGCAGGTTGCAGAATTTTGAGGCCCTTTCACAAGAGGTGCAAAAGGGAGTTTCCTAAACTATAAATAGGGGTACCTAAGGCTTTTCTAGGTAATGCAAGAAGATTTCCTAAAGCTTTGCAAAGGTTTGTTAAAGGGTTTAGGGTAATCAAAGGTGTGAGAGAAAGAGAGAAAGGAGGCTTGTGGAATGGAGGTTATGCTTATAGAGGTGATCTATTGTGCACTCGACATCTCAGCGCTTCTACGTCCTCGTAATCGGTGAGATCTTTCTGTTTTTCTTTTATTCTCTTATTGTTTATCCGCTCCTGCGTAAGTGAAGAAGGTTTGACCAAGCAGTATGTGCTTATGATCGGTTGTAACGTTCTACTTGATAGTGGATTGTTGATCTGGACAAGGTCTCGTGGTTTTTACCTCTTTGAGGGTTTTTCACGTAAAAATATCTTGTGTGGTGTGGTTTATGCTTTGATTTATTTCATTGCTTTTTTATCCCATAATTCTGTTTGTTTTTTGAGGCTAGATCCTAAGGTTTTGTGCAATGCCCCCAACAAAGTGGTATCAAAGCTAAGTTCAATGAACGGAGTGGGATCGGTTTTGAATTATGGAAGGTGGCTCATTAAGGATGATCAGCCTCAATGGTTCTAACTAGACCATATGGAAGGCTAAGATGGAAGACTTGCTTTATTGCAAAGACTTATATTCTCCAATTTTAGGCATATCAGCAAAATTCAAGGATATGTCTGATGATGATTGGAAGAAGTTAGACCAGAAGGCAGTGGGGTTTATTAGACAATGGCTGGATGATTTCGTGTTCCACCATGTGTCTACGAATACCTCAGTCGCTAGCATATGGCTGAAATTGGAAGGGCTGTATGAGAGGAAGACAGTCGGTAATAAAATCTTCCTAATAAGACGACTTGTGAATCTCAAGTTCAAAGATGGTGGTTTTATGGCTGAGCACATGAATGACGTCAGCAATATCGTGAACCAGCTCTCCGCTATGAAGATGGTCCTAGATGATTAATTACAGGCTTTCTTATTGCTTAGTTCATTACCTGACAATTGGGAGACATTAGTGGTGTCTTTAAGTAACTCCACACCAGACGGAAAGGTATCCATGGAACAGGTTACTAGATGTCTCTTCAATGAAGAGACAAGGAAGAAGTCTCAAGGGTCTACTCAGCAAGAGGCTCTTGTGACACAAGAACGGGAGAGAGGAAAG
This sequence comes from Magnolia sinica, assembly GCF_029962835.1. Taxonomy (NCBI): domain Eukaryota; kingdom Viridiplantae; phylum Streptophyta; class Magnoliopsida; order Magnoliales; family Magnoliaceae; genus Magnolia; species Magnolia sinica. Next base: position 8,371,406 of record NC_080578.1, on the reverse strand, counting down.
AACACGAAGGGCGGGAAGGCCCGAGATAAATCAAGAGGCAAGTCGAGTACCAAGAAGCATATTGACTGCTGGAATTGTGGTAAGAATGGTCACTATAAGCATGAATGTCATAAGAGTAAGAACGACAAGAAAGAAAAAGGAAAGGAGAATGAAGATGAATCAGATTCCACTGCGGTCGCTTCAAATGGCAATGTTGTAGTTATTCTTTTAGCAAATCATGATATTTGTCTCACGGCTACGAGTCAGGACACCGACTAGGTGATTGACTTGGGAGCTTCTTTTCATGTGACTCCACGCAGGAACTTCTTCACAAGCTACAAGTCAGGTGACTTTGGGACCGTGAAGATGAAAATTTCTAGCGTATCGAAGATCGTAGGAGTCAGTGATATTTGTATGAAGACTGATGTGGGCTGCAAATTGGTTCTCAGGGATGTGAGACATATCACAGACCTTCACCTCAACTTAATGTTGATGAGAAGGTTGGATGATGATGGCTATGAAAGTCGGTTTGTTGGTGGGTGTTGAAAGCTCATCAAGGGTTCATTGATCGCTACCAGAGGAAAGAAGTGTTGCACCCTTTACAAGGTAAGTGTCAGTGTATGCAAGGGTGGGTTGAATGCAGTGGAAGATTCAGTTATTGACATGTGGCACAGGCGTCTAGGCCACATGACTGAAAAAGACCTTCAGTTACTAGAGAGGAAACGGCTCCTTCTAAATGTGATAGGTATACCTCTCAAAACTTGTATTGATTGTTTATCAGAAAAACAGTATAGAGTTTCATTTATTAAATCTGTTTCTCCTGTTAAAAAAGTGCATGCATTAGATTTGGTTTATTCTCATGTTTATGGTCCTATGAGAATAAAAACCTTGAGTGGGGCATTGTATTTTGTCACTTTTATAGATGATGCATCTAGGAGGGTTTGGGTTTATGCTTTGAAATCCAAGGACGAGGTTTTTGGTATGTTTAAATTGTTTCATGCTATGGTCAAGAGAGAGACAGGCAGATCATTGAAGTGCATCCACACTAACAATGGTGGTGAATACATTGGCGACTTTTATGAGTATTATAAGTCCTTAGGTATACAGTATGAACAAACGGTTCCCAAGACCCTCCAGCATAATGGTGTAGCTGAGCGAATAAATCGCACCATTGTAGAGAGAATCAAATGCAAGTTATCATATGCAAAGTTGCCCAAGATGTTCTGGGAAAAAGCAATGCACACGGCGGTATATCTGATAAACATATCTCCATCAGCCCCGTTGAATGGAGAAGTGTCTGAGAAGGTGTGGACTGTACAAGATCCATCATACAGTCATCTTAGGGTGTTTGGATGTAGGGCATCCGTTCACGTACCAAAGGACAAGAGCTCCAAGCTCGATATGAAGATCAGACAATGTGTGTTCTTGGGGTACGGTAATAAAAAGTTCGGTTACAGATTGTGGGATCCGACCGAGAAGAAGCTCGTTAGGAGAAGAGATGTGGTTTTCTTTGAAGATCAGTGTATAGAAGATATTGGTAAGCCAGAAAAGAACCAGTCTAGTTCAGGTGAACTAGATGACATAGATCCGATTATTCCTACCGTGGTGCCTAATGACGAGGGAGTACAGCAAGGTGCAGAGGACGAGGGAGTTTCTTTAGAAGATGGACTAGGGGAGCAGCTCCCACTTGATCCACCTGTTGAGCCACAAGTGAGGAAGTCATTTAGGGACAGACAACCATCTAAGTGGTACTCACCGCATAAGTACATTATGCTCACTGATGGGGGAGAACCAGAAGATTATTCTGAGGCCGTAGCCGACGAGCATAAAGGGGAGTGGTTGAAAGCTATGCAAGAGGAGATGGAATCCTTACATAAGAACCACGCCTATGATATGGTGAAATTGCCTAAAGGCATGAAAACTTTGAGCAACAAGTGGGTGTTTAGAAAGAAGGTTGAGCAAAAGAATTCACAGACGAGATTCAAGGTTAGACTTAGAGTGAAATGGTTTGGTCAGAGGAAAGGCATAGACTTCGAGGAGATATTCTCACCAGTGGTGAAGATAACATCCATATGAATGTTTCTTGGGTTGGCGGCTAGCATGGATCTGGAGATTGAGCAGTTAGATGTTAAAACTGTCTTCCTTCATGGTGACCTGGAAGAAGAGATCTACATGCACCAACCAGAGGAATTCGAAATTAAGGGCAAAGAGCATGTGGTGTGTAGGCTGAGGAAGAGCTTATATGGGATGAAACAAACTTCACAGCAATGGTACAAGAAGTTCGACTCGTTTATGTTGAAGCATGGATATGACAGAACGGAGTCAGACCATTGTGTGTTCACGCGCAAGTTCTTAGATGGTGATTTCTTAGTTCTGCTATTATACGTTGATAACATGCTCATCATGAGAAAAGACATCAAGAAGATCGACAGGCTGAAGCAAGAGTTGGGCAAGTCGTTTACGATGAAAGACTTGGGCCCAACTAAATAGATCTTAGGAATGGAAATAACCAGCGACCGAAGCAGCAGGAAGTTTTGGCTGTCATAAGAGCGGTATATTCAAAAAGTCCTAGAGTGGTTAAATATGAATGCAACAAAGTTAGTCAGTACTCCACTGGATGATCACTTCAGATTAAGCGACAGGCAGTGTCCCAAGACGAAGACAAAGGTGGATGAGATGCAGAAAATACCCTACACATCAGCAGTAGGAAGTTTAATCTATGCTATGGTGTTTACACACCCAGACATAGCATATGCGGTTGGTGTTGTCAGCCAGTATCTTGTCAATCCTGGCAAAGAACATTGGGCAGCGGTGAAGTAGATACTGCGGTATCTAAGAGGCTCATCCAGGTTGAGCCTATGCTATGGTGACAAAAAACTTGTATTAGAGGGCTACACAGATGCAAATATGGCATATGATATAGACTCCAGGAAGTTTACATTAGGATTCATGTTCAGTTTGCAGGGGGAGCGATATATGGGCAGAGCAAGCTACAGAAGGTCGTAACGTTGTCGACGACAGATTCTGAGTGCATTACAGTCACAAAAGCATGTAAAGAGATGCTTTAGATGAAGAGGTTCCTACAGAAACTTAGCCTGAAGCAGGAGCAGCACGTGGTCTATTGCGATAGTCAAAGTACTATATACTTGAGCAAGAATCCAAGTCAACATTCCAAGTCAAAGCACATAGAGATTCGGTATCACTGGATTAGGGACACTTTTGAACAGAATGTGTTACGGCTTGAGAATGTCCACACGGACGATAATGGGTCAGACATGATGACCAAAGCTTTGCTCAATGGCAAGTTCGAGTTTTGTAAATATCAGGCTGGCTTGAAGAAGAAGAATTCCTCCTGAGTCGGAAAGGGAGAGATTTGATGGGGTTCTCCTCCTCAGGTCAGAGGAGATGTGGTGTAGTTCGGATGCCACAAATAGTGGAATCACCGCGCTGCTCGACCAGTCGAGAGCACTGCTCGACCGATCGAGTGAACAGCACTCGACCAGTCGAGGGTCACTCGACTCAAAGTACAGCGAGCTCAGTGAACAGTGCTCAACTAGTTTAACAGCTTGCTCGACCAGTCGAGGTTACACAAATTCGTTCCGCGATTTTGTGCGGATTGTGAAATTTTGAGGCTTGCCTAGGGCTTTTCTAGGTTATGCAAAAGGGTTTCTTAAAGCTTTGCAAGGGTTTGCTAAAGGGTTTAGGGTTATTAAATGTGTAAGAGAAAGAGAGAAAGAGAGAGAGGAAGCTTGTAGAATGGAGGTTATGCTCATAGAGGTGATCTATTGTGCACTCGACATCTCAGCGCTTTTATGTCCTCGTAATCGGTGAGATCTCTCCGTTTTTCTTTTATTTTCTTATTGTTTATCCGCTCATGCGTGAGTGAAGAAGGTTTGATCCAAGCAGTGTGTGTTTGTGATCAGTTGTAACATTCTACTTGATAGTAGATTGTTAATCTAGATGAGGTCCCGTGGTTTTTACCTCTTTGAGGGTTTTTCACATAAAGATCTCTTGTGTGGTGTAGTTTATCCTTTGATTTATTTCATTGCTTTATTATCCCATAATTCTGGTTTGTTTTGGAAGGCTAGATCCTAAGGTTTTGTGCAAGGCCCCCAAACATCTTGATCCCAGCCATTGCCCATTAGTGATGTAGATCCGACGCAATCTCATGTTGGCTTGTTAATCAAGCACTTAACTAGTTTGACTTCTTCTTGCTATTATTAATTAATGTTATTTATTTCACAAATTTGTTTGTGAACCGTTAAAATCTAGAGAAAGGCATTAACGTTACCCAAATGAGAAGGTAATTTCACCTTTGGGAGAGCTGATGATCCCACCATTACATTAGCGGGACGGAATCTATAAAAGGGGCTTTGTAACCCCATCAAGAGGGGGAAAAAAAAAAAAACAGAATCCTACTCGCAATCAGGAAGAACATTTTCTCATATGGCTCACCAGTCTCAAAACACCACCCTCTTTATTTGGACAACGTTTGACGGTCCAGATCACTGAAAATTTCAAATGATGGGAGACAATAAACCTTTGACAATTCATTAATGCAGCGTGTAAAGAAGTTGTGTCCAGCACATTTGGTACCCTACAGGAACAGGAGTAATCTAACAGCTAAGCAAGTATTCACACAGAGCCATAGAAGCCTCCTTAAACAAGGAGAGGAGTGGCTGAAAGATGGGTCTAACACATGCATTGTCGTGTCCACCCTCATTGCCACCGTCACATTCGCTGCGGCCTTCACCATACCTGGCGGCAATGACAGCGGAACAGGGCTACCGGTCCTCCAACAGCACCCGAATTTCATACCTTTCATAGAGTACATAGCCGTTTCCCTGTTATTCTCATTGCTCTCCCTTGCAATGTTCCTTTCCATCTACGCCTCTCGCTTCGAAGAAGAGGACTTCCTCGCATGGTTGCCTATTCAGTGCTTTGTCGCCATCACTGCTCTATTCAACTCGGTTGTGTTCACCGTATCGGCATTCATGATAGCTTTTCTTCTGGTGACTGATTGGAACCTTCCGAAGCCGGTAAGCATCGCGGATATTGCACTTGCCAGCGTCGGCTTTTCATGCTTTTGTCCTGTTTATCTGCATATAGTTTACCTCCCCATCTGCTATTCGATTGATCTACTCTGTATCTGTATCTGAACCCTTCATAAACATCATCCGGATGTGATGCTTGATGTGTGGTCATATCAAAATTAAACGGTTGAAATATTGGGACACCTAGGGCCTGTTTGGATATATACTCTCCAGTAAGAAACCTACTCAACTTTTTTAAGTTAACTACATCAGTTCGTTCTTTTTTTTTCGGGGGGCCCACACGATGGACGGTCCACATTAAAAGTAAGCTCCACAAGATGGGTAGTGGACATTAAGGTGGGCCCACATGATAGATGACCCACATTGAGGTGGGCCCCATATAATGGACAGTCCACATCTAAGGTGGACACCATATGATGGACGGTCCACATTAAAAGTAAGCTCCACAAGATGGGTAGTGGACATTAAGGTGGGCCCACATGATAGATGACCCACATTGAGGTGGGCCCACATGATAGATGACCCACATTGAGGTGGGCCCCATATAATGGATGGTCCACATCTAAGGTGGACTCCATATGATGGACGGTCCACATTAAAAGTAAGCTCCAAAAGATGGGCAGTGGACATTAAGGTGGGCCACATGATAGATGACCCACATTGAGGTCGGGCCCATATAATGGACGGTCCACATCTAAGGTGGACACCGTATGATGGACAGTCCACATTAAAAGTAAGCTCCACAAGATGGGCAGTGGACATTAAGGTGGGCCCACATGATAGATGACCCACATTGAGGTGGGCCCCATATAATGGAAGGTCCACATCTAAGGTGGATGCCATATGATGAACGGGCCAAATTATACGCTGTCCACATCAAAGGTAGGCTCCACAACATGGGACATTCTTACTCTTGCTCGGGTGGTAGACTCTCTGGAGTTTCAACACCTGGTCAAGGGTTCAAGTATCCACAGGTGGTGAAATCCACTACCACGTGAGTGTATGGGGGTGTGTGCATGTGTAATGATAATAATAATTTTAAAAAATAAAAATAAAAAGCTCCCCAACATGGGGACATTGATGGTGGGTCTTACATGATGGATGACCCGCATCAAGGTGAGCACATATAACGGACAGTCCACATCAAAAGTTGGCTGTCTAACAAAATCTGAATTGGGGTCATGACCTGTCTGCAATGGGCTCCCAGAGTTTGGGCCTTTATGTTGGACCATCAATAATACTGGTTGGACCCAACCACCTTTTGGTAACCTGAGCAACTGCTTCAGTGCATGGGTTTAAGATCCGGTGACTCGGGCTGACTCTGATCCCCATCGATTCGTGACTAGCACGAGTTAGAGGTGAATCGAAAGGATCCAAAGGAATCCAGGTCACATTCAACTTGGTGAGTTGTCAATCCATGATTTGATGTTACCGTCATCGAATGGACCATGCCACTGTATATTTTCCTACAGACGATTACAGCAGTCCAACTAAGATGAATAGTTATTGTTGACTTCCAACATTAAACGTAGGTCAAGTCTGATAGGGAAGGACCTCAGGTCAGCACGCCTTCCTGAGAGGATAACTGTTCTGAATTTATGGAACTTTTCTTGACTCCTCAAATCCACTTCGAAAAGAACAGGATTCAAAATTGATTAATGATTCAAATAAACAAATTCACAACCCCTTATATAGGGATACGGAAGAAATTTTATAATCAAATTACAATTAAAACTTCTAGAATTCACAACTTACCATACGGTCATGATTTCAAGGGTGTAAGGTTTTTAGCCAAAAATAGTAAGTATCCTATTTGGCTTCACCAAGCCGTTCTCCTAATTATTCTAAGCACTTTTCACATTGGGAGCAACTGTAAAGCCGGATGGAGAGTTATAATCAAACTAAAACTTATTATTTATAGTAAAAGCGAAATCGACAACGGATTTGATGGAATTTCGCAAATCCGGCTTGTGTTGGGTGGCTAAAGTAGGTCGTCCAAAATTATATTTTTTATGTCCGATAATTCATTTTAGGTTGCGAGATACACCCAATTTAAGGTTTGGCGGTCTGGATCACTTTTGTCTCGACCGAGCCTTTTTTGATCCATTTGGCCATGAAACTGTCTGCAACCCGCTAATCATATGGTGAGGATTATCTAATGGGTGAGATTTTCAAGCAGGTCCCCCCTTAGTCTGCTTTGGACTGAGTTGGGGCTCATCCCTATGGCTAGAGGATTGGACCTTAGGGTTTTGTCTTAGGCCATCCCCACTGTTGCAGATGGATCACAGCCCGGAAACTGTACCCACTGATTTAATCCTAACCATTTGATCACGCCGTAGTGGGATTTCACCACCTATAGGTACTCGAACCCTTGACCAGGTGTTGAAACTCCTAAGAGTCTACCACCCAAGTAAGAGCAAGGACCCATACAAACTTGCTACCTTGACCTTGATCATGATTGCTATCATTCAGACCATTCGAATTATTCATATCATCTGGATTGTTGATATTATGATTTAACTATCTAAACCATCCATATTATGATCCAAATCATAGACTGTTGATATTAAAATCTACATCATCCAAACCGTGGATGTTTTGATCCAAAGCATCCAGACTGTGTAAATTATAATCTAAACTATTACTATTATGATCCAGACTATGAAGGGTTGTGGTGTTTAAGCCCACCTGTTAGGCATGGTAAGCAAATAAAATCTGTCGTTTGCCCTTTAAGCTAGATGGATGTAAAATACCAAACGGCAGAAATTCCAAAAACACTTCAAAATTTTCTTATTAGGAAGGGGGGCTCTGATCATTGGTTTCTTGAGGGCCTCTGCAGATGGATTTTATTTGGACAACTTAACCTTTAGATTTGCGACCTATGAATTGATGGTTTAGAAGAGAAACAGAACAGTTCTGCATTGAACCAAAATGATTCCCAAAACCCACGCACGGGATCTTCCATTACGTGACAACTGACCCATCAGGGGTGGCACTTGGCGGAGTCTGCCCATGAGTCAACTGGCCTGACTCACTGAATGGGTGGGCTTATGTTGAACCCTACCAAACCCAACCCAACCCAACCCAACCCACCCATATGGCTTATAAATTGACTGAGCCAGTTAACCCAACCTGACTTGGCCCAAAACACAAAACAAATTAATAGATGATATGTAATCCTATTTTTGTATAATTGAGCAGGGCTGGCATAACTTTAGCCCCATATCCTGCAAATGCAAGTGCGGTCATGCCGGGTTTGTTCAGGTCAGTTTAGCCCAACCCGATTACACTTAAATGGGTCGGGTCAAGTTGGGGATGGACTTGATGAATTTTAAGTAGGCTGAGTCAGGACACAAGACAATTGGTTGCCAGTTAGGTTGACTGGAATTCTGTCCATTTAGCAAACAGGTCAGGCTCACCCTAACCCCGACCCTACTGGTTGCCAACTCCAGGATCTAGCCCATATGTCAGAAATGAAGACCTGTGTATTTGTAACGCATATTGCCTGCAGTGCCATATGCCGGCTTAGTTTAGGTATGAACACAAGCATGAGGCAGATCCAAAGCTCATGTGTACCATGCCACAAGAAACAGTGGGATAATGAGGTGGACAATTGAAACCCTCTCAGGGCCCATCGTTATGTTTATTTGCAATCAAATCTGTTTATCGGGTGATTCCTACCTTAATAAAGGGAAAACACAAATATCTGCTTGGTCCAAAAACTTCTATAGCCCTAAGAAGCTTTTAATTGTGGCCCCATAGTTTCTTGTGGTGTGGTTTACTTGAGCGATGGATCTGCCTATGTGCTAGGCTTTTGCCCTAACATGAGCAGGGGAAATGGATGAAAGGAGTGGATACAACACATACGTCATGGTGGGCCATAGTTCTTAGAGCTATGCGTAATCTGGATTTGATTGTCTAGGATAGAGCACAGCACCGAGATCTCTGTATACATGGAAAAGCTCCGTGGGTCCCACCATGATATATGTGTTTTGTCCATGTAACTCTTTCACTTTTCCATATTACTTTAGGTCGTGAGCTCAAAAATGAGGTAGATCAAGAACTCAAGTGCACCATCACACCAAGTAGTGGAGACACCCACCATTGAGCTCCTCACAGGGGCCATCAGGATGTTATCTGCCATCCAACCTGTCATAAGGTCACATAGACCTTAATGAAAGGAAAACACAAATATCAGCTTGCTCCAAAATTTGTATGGCCCATGTGAAGATTTTATGGTAGGTATTCAATCCCCCACTGTTTCTTGTGCTCCAGTCTACTTGAGCTTTGGATATATCTCATTAGAGGGCATGGGCTCATGCCCTTTAATGATTTGGGAAATGGACGGGCAAAACACATACATCATGGTGGGGCCCACACTTCAATACACCACAATCTGAGTCCGGCAATCCCTCTTGTCCAAAATCCTAGAATTGCTCTCTTATTATCATATTATGGGCAAGGATTTTCTTTGAAAGCCTTTAACATGAATGTCCTGTGCTTGGATGTTAGGTGGGCCCACCATGATGTTTATGAGAAATACATCTTAAGAGCTCAGTTTTAAGACATGCAACTAAAAATAAAAATAAGGTGATCACGTAATCAAGTTGGTCATATCAGAGGAAAAATTCTGAAAAGAAATCCCTACCATCGGAATCTTTTAGAGCTCCGCCTTGATGTTTGTATGCCATTCAAACCCCTTATAAGAGCATTCACATTGGATGAAGTGAAAGCACGGAAAAAAAACAAATAGCCTCGTACAAAAATTTATGGTCATAAGAATGTTTCAACAGTTTTCACTGAATTCACATTGCTTCCTCTCACATGGCACACTTGAGTTTTGGATCCACCTCATTTTTGTTGGGTGTCTTAAAATGAGCTCCCAGTATGGATGAACACGTTTCATTTCTCACTAACACCGTGGTAGGCCTCACCTAACATCCACGCGCAGGAGCTTTTGTGCAGAAGGCTTTAACAGGAAATCCGCGTCCTCATACTTTGACAGTACATCCCGTTAGTACCATTATTCACGTGGATGGGATGACGTACATAAAAGTTTGGCGGAAAAAGATGGGCTGCACGCTAAGTTCTCATTCAGTCGACTGTAGGTGATCAGTTATCTTCAAAGAAAGAAGCACTTTCTTTTAGCTGGGAGGGATCAGTCAACGCTCGGTATGAGAGCTCGTACAGGAGGTTCAGTGTACAAGTGGGACTGTGGGACAAAAATTTCTCTGGAAATCCAAGCTATACTAGTTGGCCTTTTCTCAGCTGCATTCGTTTAGCCAGCTGTTAAACGGTTAGAGCTTTTCCACCGCGGCTAATTTTAGTGCATCGTGGTCCAAAGTGGGGCCATGATACAAACTTTCTACATCACTGAAAGATGAGCCCTACATATACCGATTGAAAGCTTGAATGGGACTGTAGAAGCAATCAGCCCGAATACCTCATTTCTTGGGGGAGCGGATTAGGTGTTACCTGGGTAACCGTGGGGCCATCTTGATAATGTGTTGTATATCCACACCGTCCATCCATTTTCTAGCCCATTTTAGAACATGGTCCTGAACATTAAGCAGATTCAAATCTCAGTTGGACCATCCTGCACGAAACAGTGGTGATTGAACACCCACCATTAAAAACTTCCCAGTGGATTGGTCTGGGCTCTAGATTCAGGTCAAGAGTCAGATACATTGGGCCGAGTTTAATGTCTATGGCCTCTATCTGGACCTGAATTTTCAGGTCAGATAGCTAATTGGGCTGGACTTTAGCTTTTTTCCTGCATAAATGCCAGCGAGTAGGCCAGGTGACCGGACTCATTTGGCATCCGTTGGGAGGATTTGGATTGGGTGGGGACCGTAGAAAAGGTCTTTGGGAGGTCTACCATGATGCATTTGTTTTATCCGCACTGTTCATCCATTTTATTTCATTCTAGGGCATAAGCCAAAAAAACACACGGATCCAAAGTTCCAATGGACCATACCATGGGAAAAGGAGGGATTTCAAGCCTACCATCAAAAACTTCTTGGCCCTTATGTTTATTTACAATCCAACGCGTGCATAAAGCCACATCAATCGGAATCAGGATAAAGAGAAAACACAAACATCAGCTTTATCCACAACTTTTGTGGGTGCAGGAAGTCTTCAATGGCCAGCATTCATTCCCACTATTTCTTATACGTGGTCCACTTGAGTTTTGTATTGGCCTCATTTTTTCAAACTCATGTCTTGAAATAAGCTGGCCAAATTGATGGGCAGTATAGATGACAAATAAATATCATGGTGGCCACGGAGCTCTTGCACTGCCCAGTAGAGAGGTCATTTCCCAATCCGGACCTAGTAGGGGTTAGGACGGGCGCCGTGGATCCCTAACTGTGGGGCCTACCGTCTTTGCGTTACGCCCTCAACGTCCATCCGTTTTGATAGACGAAGCCGTGTGGATCACACCACAGGAACATAGTGGTGATTGAACACACAACATTAAAATCTTCTTGGGAGCTATGAAATCCTTGACAAGATCAGGAAGACCTGGATGAAGGGACCACACAAAAGATCGTCTCTATCCAAAACTTTTGTGCTTCGCAAGAAATTTTTAATAGTCATTCACCATTGTTTCCAATGGTGTCCACCTATACCTGGATCCGCTTTATTTTTGAAGTAATGACCTTAAATGAGCTTTCAAAACAGATGAACGGTGTGGATTCCAGTCACATACATCAAGGTGGGCCCCACAGTCAGGGATCCACCCCACCTCGGATCCACCGAAACCGCGCGGGGCAGGACGTTTGTTTTTTGGGCCCGCCGTACAATGCCTAGGCTTGAAATCGAGGCCAAGGAAGTTCTGGGCCCAGCCAATCGATGAATGGCCCGGCTATTTGGACAGATCCAATCATCAAGTGGACCACCGTTAAAAAACAAAGGACGGTTTAAGGACACTTGTGACCAGTTCCCTTTTCAGAAATAGACGGTTGAAATAAATCCCCTACATGCACAACCTGCTGAATGGGAGGACCCATATGATAATGACGTAGGCGCCGGACTTGCCTGATGAACGGCTTGGATCTCGCGCACGTACTCTCCACTTTCACTCGTGAGCTGCTCTTGCCACAAAGTACTCTACTTTTGCTTGACCGTCAGTACGAAGACCATATATTAGACGGCTGGTATTCGGGATCGATTTGGTTTTGGAGTGTGGGCCATGGATCGTATGGCCCACAGTGAAGATTCACACACATTGCCGCCACGTGTAACTCGCGAGAGGCAGGGAACCTCAACTTGTCTATGTGTCATGCATTGTTTTGGTAGAAAGTAGACGAGCCCCATTTGCATTTCCCTCTTCATCTCCTTTTTTCGGAAAACGGGAGTCCGTGATAAGAGAAGCTCTCTCTAAAAGCCGCTTAAACCCTAAATCCATACTCTAAACCCTAAAAACCCGTTCGCAATTCCAGCTCCAGGTAGCATTTCTTCCCCTTTTATACTTGTTTTTTGTTAGATTTTTTTCTCTTTCTATTCTTTGAGCAGATTTTAGTAGGTATTGATTTCTGTTGTGATTTCCTTTTCTTCGACTTCAATTTCAAGCTTTTTCATTTGTTGGATATGCGTTCAAAAATCGAAATACTCATTTGCATTTTTTTTCCTACAATAAGATTGCTGGATCTTTGATTTTTTTTACTGTTCCTTCTTAAAATGCTCAATTCGTAAAAATGACTTTCGGCATTTTGTGTGTATGTTTTTATTTCGGAATTACAGTTTAGGTACTTCTGGAAACATCTGGAATGAACGGGTTTCTTCTATTACAAAGCCTCCTGTGAAGGTTTTAAGAAAGCTGGATGCAGTTTTCGGGTTTAATCGATGGATTCAAGAGAAGGTACGAGGTTATCTTCTTCCGAACCTCCTGGAATGATGCTGGGCTCGAATTCCTATGGCGGAGGCTTACAGAATAGTTCGATGGTTAGTCCAAACTCGGCGGGTATGATGCAAGCCATGCGGAGTCCGTTTAACTCGGTGGTTCCTTCTGGATCAAAACTGGGTGATTCCATGAACTCTGGGTATCATGGTGACATGCCCTCGGGCATGAGACCGTGTGGATTTAGCATGAGTGAGCCGATAAAGAAGAAGAGAGGACGGCCAAGGAAGTATGGACCTGATGGTAGCATGGCATTGGCATTGACACCTCTTTCCTCAGTTTCAGGGCATTTGAATGCTCCCTCATCCGAGCCAATGATTAAGCGGAGGGGGCGGCCGCCGGGGTCGGGAAAAAAGCAGCAGTTGGAAGCCTTGGGTACTTTCTTTTGCACATCTTTTCTGTTTGAGTATGATTAGCATGTAGAGAATACATATACAGTTAATGCCACATTCTTGAAATCTTGCATTTAGAGAGTATTGGGGTTTATACACTTAGAAGTCTAGTTTGGTGGTCATAGCCAAAGGAAGATAGCCTGTAGACTTGCAGACAGCGATTGAATGGAGAAATGGTACCCACCTGTTTTCAGTTTATGGCCCATGACATGGGTTTGTGGTATGCTTCAATAGGAGAATGCATAACTACCATTTCCTTGTTAATCATATTTTTTATTTATTTATAGAACTATTGAAGTTCAGGATATCGAACTGTAGTAAATCTTAGGCCCTGTTTGGTAAATGCGTAAAATGAGTTCATCTCATTTTGGTTAACTATGATTATGTGATCTCTAATGCATAATGAGTTCATCTCATTTTAGTTTACTTTTTTCTTTTAAATCATCTCATTTTAGCTAGCATACATAAATGGTATTAAAATTTCTAATACATAATCACTGTTAACTAAAATGAGATGAACATGTTTAGGCGTTACCAAATAGGGCCTTATGGAACTAAGAGGGGGAAGAGCAGGAGGAACATGTTAGGTTGGAATTTGGAAAGTTCCCCCATGAGCTTCCATCAAATCAAACTTCAATATGGACTCGGCTTTGAGGATTCCAAATTTCCAACAAAACCAAAGCAGGACCTCTTCTTAAAAGTTAGAAATATTCTTACCTATTCTTTGTTGGGTGGTCTCATGGTCAAGGGAGATTCAACTCATGCTATATTTGACCTTCTAGGAAGAACCTGGAAAAAAGTGGAGGTTAGCTTGAATCACTAACAAAATATTAAAGTTCATCTTTTCTGTTTGAAACATGTTACTTCACCAAAAGCGTGAAAGTGAGTAGTGAGATTGCCACAATAATGGGTACATTTGAACAAGTAGTTGCACTCTCCACTTAATACATTTGTAGATATCAACTGCATAAATTTTTCTCAGGGCATTTCACTTTGACTAGATATGTGTTCATTGATGGGTGTGGCTGTTTCTCTTTGTTGACATTTTGGTTCTTCTCAATGCACATGCTTGTTTGCTTGTTTTTGTGAAGAAGTCGCTTATTTGCTAGACCTTTAAAAAAAAAAAAAAAAGTTGCTTATCTGCTAGGTGAATGACAGGCTCTGCTGGGATCGCTTTTACTCCGCATGTTATCACTGTTAAAGCCGGAGAGGTAAGCAATTATATTTACTAGTATAATAATTTTTATGAAGGATATTAGCAAATACATTTATTATTATAATGTTCCAACCAATTAATTTTTTCCTTTTAACAATTTATAGTAGAGAGACTTACTCTAGCTTGATGATTTATTGGATTGCTTTACAATTGTTACCATTAGGCAATCTCTGTCATTTTCCAGTTATATAACTCTTTTATGACAATAGAACTGTCAAAGGATGTTATAGATTTGAAGCCTATCAATCAAAGAAGAGGTCATGATTTTATTTTTTTTCTGGTGTTTGTTGTGATTCGTCATTTTGAAATCTGAACCGTTCCATTCAAAGATGGTGATATCTATACTTTGTTTAAAACCTTGTTGATTCATGCCCTAATCATAAGATCATACATGTTTGCAAATCTTCCATATGTTGTTATCATTATATAAGCTTGTATGAGCACTTACATATAACTGCAGTAATTTTAATAAAATTCCAAAAAAAGTTGACGCCAATTAATTGGGATAAGGCTTACATGATGATGACAATTAAAATTGCACAAAATATGCAAACTTTCCTTTCTAATAAAAATTCTATTGAGAGAGAGAGAGAGAGAGATAGAGAGAGAATTGCCAGTGTCTACGAGGCCCTTGTTGTATGTTGTGAAGATGACATGGCATTAGTCGATGGTAAGATTTTTAAAGACTTCTCTAGTGAGCTCTTCAAAAAATAGAGAGAGAGAGAGAGAGAGAGAGAGAGAGACTTCTCAAGTGATGTAAGGCAATATCTGGACTAAATTGATCTCCACCTGTCATATTCATGCGACCTACGAGCAAACCATTTAGCAGCCTCAAAATGATGTATTACGAATACGACTTTAGTGGGAATCGTTATGGAGGCAAGGCTTTAGTTAAAATCTATGGTTAAGAGACTTCTCAAGCAATGCGGGTAATATATGGACTAAACCGATCTCCACAGTTCATTTTCATGCAAGCCACGATCAAACCGTTCAATGGCCCATATTTTCAACTGATCATACGTAGATCGTCAGGTATGGCTTTAGTTAAAATCTATGGTTAAGAGACTTCTCAAGCGATGCGGGTAATATATGGACTAAACCGATCTCCACGGTTCATTTTCATGCTACCCACGATCAAACCGTT
The DNA here is from genome assembly GCF_029962835.1 of Magnolia sinica. Lineage (NCBI taxonomy): Eukaryota > Viridiplantae > Streptophyta > Magnoliopsida > Magnoliales > Magnoliaceae > Magnolia > Magnolia sinica. The sequence goes on along the minus strand of NC_080578.1, from coordinate 8,355,721 downwards.
CAATGGCCCATGTTTTCAACTAATCATACGTAGATCGTCATTTGACCCTATAGGACTTTGATCATGATCATGCGTAGAGTGAACCACCAACGTGGGTCGCACATGAAGATTCCTCCAATGCTAGTTTCTTTTAGAGGGATTTCTCCAATTTTTTAGTTGTTTAGATAAAGTTTTCGGGTTTTTTTGAATAAAGATAACAAATTTATTAAGAAACCCGCCAATCAATGGGAAAAGAATACAAAGCCCAACTATAAAGAGGGAAAAGGAGAAAACAACAACCGCATTAGCTACAGATACATAAGGGGCGGCATTCTTGGACAAACCCCATTACCCTCTTGACCACCCCATCCACTGTGACTTCCCTATTTGTAAAACATCGATCGTTTCCTTCTTTCCATAGAGCTCAAAGTATAGCCAACAAAAGAAGCCTCCAAACGGATTTTGAAGCCTTTCCGCTTACCCCTCCATTCCATGCCCAAATGAGGATCTCAACTGACTCTGGCATAACCCATGTTGTAGGAGCCTCTGCTAGGAAATACTCTCACACACTCCGAGCAAAAATACAATGGATGAACAAGTGATTAATGGATTCCGCGTCCTTCATACACATAAGACATGTTGGGGAGAATGAGAGATCTTTGGAGATTATCTATGGTAAGGACCTTCTTACGGCCAACAACCCACACAAAAGCTACAACTTGAGGAGGGGCCCCATAATGCCAATATAAGTAAGGGAAGGAAGAATGAGTGGGCTGCTTCAAGGTAGAGATTAAGTTGTAGAAGGAAGCAGCCGAGAATATTCTTGAACGATGATCTTTCTAAATCAAGGAATCCTCCAATTGCCCATAAGGCACCACCTGCTTAACTCTTTCTAGCATGGCCATTTACTACAATGCTTCATCGATAAATAGATTCCTCTTGCATGGAGGACACCACACAACAACTCCACCACAAATGGAGAAGCACCGAGAGACTTGGATGTGACATTCTGTGGCAAGTATGGCCAATGAAAGGAACTCATCTTGCATCGTCCTATCACCACACCACAAGTCCTCCCAGAACCAAACCCTATTTCCTTTGCCCAGGCAGAAGGAAATCCCCTTTCGAAACAAATGGTCCACTGAGGCAGTAACTTTCCAAATGATGGAAGCCCTGTAAAGTGAAGAATGCTTCAGGAGCTAGCCCCCTTCCTACACTCCGTACTTGCCCGCAATGATCTCCCTCAAAAGACTTCCAGAATCCATGCCTAGCCTTTGTGACCATTTCCCAAGAAGCACAATATTCATCATCCCCAAGTCTTTGATCCCTGCACCTCCATCATGAATCAGTTTGCACACCTCCGCCCATTTCAGGGGGTTGAATTTCCACACGTCATGAGCCCCTCTCCAAAGGAAGTCTCTTCTCATCTTATCTATTCTTTTTAGCACTTATTGGGGGCATTTGAACATGAACACAAAGTATACGGGCATGTTGGAGAAAGTTGTTTTGATGAGTAGTAGAACAATAGATAACGACATTGCCAAGTAGCTAGCTTCCTTTCATTTCTTTCCACCACCCGATCCCATAGGCGAGTTGCAGGCTTTACAATGCAAAGGGGAAGACTGAGGCATGTGGATGGGAAGGAACCTTTTTGCACCCGAAAATCATAATGAAACGATCCAAATCTTCCGCAGATACATGGATCCCTAACATCTCACTTTTCACCACATTAATCTTTACGCCAGAAACTGCTTCAAAGCAAACTGCAATTCTACGAAGATTATCGGTTGCAGTCTTGTCAGCATCACAAAACAAAATGGTATCATCTACATATTGTAGATGGCTGATAGAAGGACCATTTCGAGAAGCTTGGAAACAGCTAATGATACCATTTTATTCCCCCTTGTTAAGCATTTTACTGAGGGCCTCCCCCACCAACACAAAGAGATAAGGGGATAGGGGACCCCCTTATCACAAACCCCTAGTGGCTCGAAAGAAACCATTTGGCAATCCATTGATGAGGACCGAGAAGTGTGTCGATTGTAAGCAAGCCCTCATCCAGCTTCCTCATTTCTAACCACAACCCACCTGATCTAAAATATAATCTAGAAATTCCCAGTTGACATGATCGTAAGCCTTTTCCAAATCTAGATTGCACACCAGCCCACTTTTCTTCTCCCTATATCTTGAGTCTATGCACTCATGAGCGATAAGGGTCGTGTCTAGGATTTATCTCCTCTTGACAAAAGCCCCTTGGTTGTCAGCAATGATGTTGGAGAGAATGTTCCTCAAGCGAATAGCTCAGATTTTGGTGAGAATGTTCCTCAAGGGAAGAGCTCAGGTATTAGATTTGGGTGATCTATGGCTCCTTGGAAAGCTGACTTGATTGATTAACTAATGATTTGGTTTGAGGTTAAAATCGCTTGGTGCCTATTTGGCTTTGCTTAAAAAGTTTATATATATATATTGATTCTGAAAATTACCTTTTTAGGCTTTTAAGTGTGTTTGGTTAGCCACTCAATCAATTTTGGAATTTTTTTATTTTTTTTTTCCAAGTTGGCCTTTTTCCAGCGGCACCTAGCCCCCTGTTTCCTACAATCATTTCCACTTCTACAAACTTGCAAAAAGCACTCATAAAATCAAAGATCCCACTCTATCTCTCTCCCCCCCTCTCTCTCTGATTGGAGGGTTTGTTAATTGCACACGAGTGTAGATCCGTACACATTCAAGCATGTGCCATCATTGTGGCATGCTAGTCCAAGATCAAATCTATCCACCAGTTGGTCCGACTCCAACCATTTTTTTCCAAAAATTAATCTGCTCCACTCAAAGGTGGGCCCCAATATTGGGAACAAGTGGATGGGTTACAAAACTTTGACCAAGTGTTACAGAGTTGTACATCTTTTTTGCAAACTGTGTCACACCTAACCAGTAGATCAACCTAATTCTTGCGCATCAGTTTAGTGGTGCTGACGGATGGCCGGGATTTTTTGTTGTAGTGCGGGAACTTTTCCTCCGACTTATCTTAGGCTGCCCCTTTGTGTAGGGAAACTGACAAAGCATTTGTGGGGTGTTGTTGTGGACTGGTTCGAAAGGAAACTGTCAAGATGGAAGAGTTGGTACCTGTCATTTGGTGGTCGGCTTACTCCCATCAAGGCGGCTCTATTGAATATGTCCTTATACTTTGCGTTCCTCTGCAACTGTCTGAAATATGTTCTGGCCAGATTAAAAAGGTTGAGACATGACTTGTGTGGCAGGGGATGGAAGGTAAGAAAAAGCTCCTGACCTCCTGGCCTGGGAAGAAGTGTGTAAACCTTATGAAGAAGTAGGAGCTGGTATTAGGGATATGGGAAAGATGTCTAAGGCCCTTCTGGGAAAATGGTTGTGGAGATTGGAAGAAGAGTCCTTGTGGAGGGAGGTCATCACAATAAGTATGGTAGTCAAGGAGGAAGTTTGTGGGTCAAAGACTCCTCTCTCTATAGAGCGTTAGGAATCTGGAAGGGGGTTTCTACTTTGAAGGCTAAGTTTAATGAGGGGGTCGGGTTCTCCCTCAGTAACAGGGAGAGAATTTGTTTTTAGAAAGATTCGTGGGTTGAGGAAACCCCTCTACGGCCTAGATTCCCAGGATTAGCTTGTCCTTCTCTGGTGGATAATGTTCCGGTCTCTAAATGCTTCTCCTTGAGTGGAATGTAGTCGTTTGATCCCCACCATGTTGAAGAAACTTGTTGCTTGAGGAAGTGTAGGAATTTGTAGCACCGCTAGATCATCTCAATTTCTACTACTTGATGAGAGAAGATCAGGACCAGATAGTCTGGTTAAATGATAAATCAAGCTGCTTTTTGGTTCAAACTTTTTACAAATTACTTTGATTATCGCTAGTGGATGGGTCTTGCTTGTATACATCTCATGTGTGGCACTGTAATGCTCCTAAAGTTGTGGCCTTTGGTTGGCTAGCCAGGAGGAAGAGAGTGTTGACCATTGACAATCTTCAAAGGAGGGCAATGGTGCTTCCCAACGTGTGCCTGTTGTGTATGACAAATGCCTAATCAGTTGACCACCTTTTTATCCATTGCCTGGTTGCGTGGAAGGTATGGAGCGGTTCTCTTTGGCTGTTTGACATATCGTAGGTTATGCCATGTTCGATTGGAGAGTTACTTGTAGCTAGGCATGTTGTGGGACTTGGTAAACAAGTGAGAGCTGCTTGGAGGTTGGTTTTGTTGGCCACTTTGTGGGTGATTTGTGGAGAGAAATGGGAGATGATTTCAAAATGAATATAGTTTGGTGATGGAGGTCCTTTGTAAGCTTAGTCTCTTTGTTATTGAATGGGTCTCCTGTATAATATCCCTTGAGTATAATTTTTCCTTTTTTGTTTCAGTTGTAGCTTTTGTGCCATCTCAGTGCTTCTTTTCATTAAAGTCCAATCATCTTTCAAAAAAAAAAAAGAAGATATATATATATATATATATATATATATATATATATATATATAGTGGTGCCTTTCTAATGGATGGATTGGATCTTGGACCTAAGTGCCATGACGGGCAAACGTGTGGCATTACATGAGTTTTATTGCATAGGCACGTGGGCTTAGCAAATCTCATCTCTAGAGCAGCTGGACGGACGCGACTTTCCAATAACCCCCCTCCTGCAGTGCTGTCGGGCCCACCACAATGACCATGCGACATCCATTTTGTCCATCCATTTCGCCATATCATGTTAGGGTATGAGTATGACTCCAAAAATGACGCCACAGGAAACAATGAGGATTCAATGCTCACCATTCAAAGCTTCATGGGGAAATTAATTTTGTTATGCACTTTTTCACGTCAGTAATTCTCAAAGACTTGTTTCTTGAGAATCAATTCTGCAGTTGCTAGAAGCAACGCCAAACTGGCCTTGGGAATTGGGAGATGTGGGCTCTAACAATTGGGCCAACTTTCTGCATTGTTATTTGTTATAGTCAACATTTCCATGCAACTTTCAGTTTTTCACTCATAACTTGGTGCCTGAAAGTCGGATTAGAATCACTGGAAAGCAGATTTAACAAGCTACAAAATTGACCCGATGGTAGTTGGTTCAAGGAAGTGGAAGAAATTGGAGCCTGAAGGAGAAGTTCAGCACGATGGGTACCATGGTGTTACAAAACAGTTACGTTACGGGCATAATGACTGTTATGTAAAAGTAATGGCGATGCCTGTTATGCAATACAGGGCCCATAACGTCCAATTTGGAAAAAAAAAAAAAGGCCTGTAACAGGCCGAGATGGCACCAGTACATTTTTTACTTTTAAAAAAAGTGTTGACCGTTACAAGGTCATAACAGCCATTTTGGAGGACGTAATGACTGTTATGGCCCAGGCCATTGCGGCCACCCCACCGTTACCATTCTTGAATACCTTGATGGGTACATCCTTGGACTTGGAGAAAGTTTTCCCACATTCCAGGGAGTAATCAAAATCAATAGTCACATTATGGGGAGTAAACAAAACAATAGCTCCCTCTAATGCGGAAGAAATTTCCCCCATCCCAGAAAAAGCTCCCAAGGGGAAAGGGGTGATGGGTCCCTAGACCTGTTTATGCTGGGTCTCACACTTAAGTTCTCCCAGTTGCAATACATGCGGTTTGGGGTTGGATTTCTGCGAGGTTTGCGTGTTGAGGCCAACGTATTTACTAATTCCTGCAAATTTTGAGAGACAGGACAAGAATCTGCTTAAGAATCAAGTGGGTTAATCAGTTTGGGCAACCCATATTAGGTGAGGTGTCTACACCAGGTAACACTGGTGGAAAGTGATGCAGGTGCAAATGAAGGAATGGTGCTTTTTTACAGTTCAAGTCATCTTGTAATAGCTTCACAGCCTTGCCAAGATGATGTATATGTGCTGCTAGTTATCTCAATTGCCTCATAAGATCCATTTCAATGGTCCGTACAGTTTATAATATTTAATTGCAGGGACGTGAGAGTGCAGCTTTAGAAGAATTTAGAAGTCTTGGATTAGCTCCTATTGTGGATAGTCTGAACTTATTATTATTTTATTTTATTCTGATAAGAGAAACTGAAGTCTGAACTTAATCCAGTTTAAACAGTATGGTGGGATGGAAGTTGTTCGGTTTGGATAAAAAAATTTCATTGTATAGATAATTCATGTGTTATTTATAGATTTGCTCTGAACCTATCTAAAGGTGGCAATGGGCCAGGTAGCCTGCCCAACCCGGCTTTGGGCCTACTAGCTTGGGATGTAGCCCAAGGCTTGGGCCTTGCATTCACGGCCTAATCAGTTTTTAGAACAGGATGGACTCGAGTCATTTGAGCCTTACCCGACCCAACCAGCTCGGCCCAACCCAACCTGATATGTATATGTGTTGTAGCATACAAATATGCCATTCTAATCCTTAGGCCAACCATCTATCTTGAATGCGGAACACTGGTTTCATTGCTCTAAAATGTCTACTTCTTTGTACATGTGTGGCCCACTTGATAAACGGATAGATTAGGTAAGTTCATGGGGGAAATAGGGAATTTATCAAATTTTGGGCCATTTCGAGTCAGATCAGATCAGGCTTGGGCCCATCCAAAATTTTCCTGGGTCGGGTTCAGGCCTGCCATGCTAGGCCGATGTCGGGCTTAGGCCTTGGGTCTTAAGTGTTGGGTTGGGCATAGGCCTTAGCTGGGCCGGGCCGGGCCCATTGCCACCCCTAAGCCTATGTCATGGCCAGTTCCAAAGACTAGGTAAAAAAGGAAGGTCAATGTCTGGTGGCAGTGGATTGTAGAACTTCTGCCAATCTACCATTTAAAAGCTGACCCCAGATTACTGAGAGAAAGACCAAGATGACGATGATGATATGCAGATGTGCCACACAAGACACGACACAAACGGCAACACATTATATCCTGGAAATTGTTTTCCCTTCAGTGGGCAATATATCCTAGAGAGGCTATTATATTGTAGTTATCATGTAGAATAATGTATGCACCTCTTAATAGGTATTTCTCCCCTTCTCCTTTCACTTGGACTGAACTTTCACCATTTGTTTAAAGATGTGTTAGCTTATGATTTACAATCGTATGCTTCTGTTTGTCAGGATGTAGCATCAAAGATCATGGCTTTTTCACAGCAAGGGTCGCGCACCGTTTGTATTCTTTCTGCAAATGGTGCTATTGGTAATGTCACCCTCCGTCAACCAGCAACATCTGGTGGGACTGTATCATATGAGGTTCGTATGAATTCAATTCAGATTACCATTTTTGTCAGTAGATTCTGCCCAGCTTTAATGTTTTCAATATATTCTTTATATTATTGTGCCAACTCGAAATATAGCTGTGACAAGGCTATGATGATGTTGATAATTCTTGTATTCATCTCTCCATTTTTAGTGATACATTCATATTATAATCTAATTCTAAACAAAAGGATCATTAACCATGGTGAAGATTAGTACCATAAAAGCTGCATGATTTGCAGCGGAAATCTATGCCCATGTAGTGATGGGGAACAAATCTGGAAATTGCATTCTGGAGTAATTTTACCTTAGGGGCCTGTTTGGATTCAAGCAAAGTTGTGTTGCGAGTCTTGTGACTAGCAATCCATGGCATGTTGTAAGGGCTAGCTGGTCATGGACATGTTTGTTCCATCCCTTGTTTGTCAAACTCCCTGGAACATATACATGATAGATTGTTGCACATTTAGGGAACTTAAAGAATGGTCAGTGATACATTTACGCATCCACGTGCACATTCAACATGTGCCACTTTTTTAAGTGCTTGAAGATTGATGGTGGCACATATGCACATGTGGGATGATTGATCTTGATGGTCACACACGTGGCACATTAGAACATGTCACTCATTTGCATGGATGAATGTGTTCCTCATGCACACCAAAACCATAAAGTATCATTGACAAGTAGTTCCACCTCTCCACCAAAGACACCCCGTCCATGGTCTAATAGTTATTTATCCATCACAATTTCTCCAAAAGTGCACTGGTTCCCTAGCACAAGGGAGTTGACAAACTATGGACATGCACTGGCTCTTCACTTCCTTGTGCTAGGGAACCAGTGCACTTTTGGAGCTGTCAAAGGGTGGACCCTATAGGTGTGCAGATGTGGAGGGAGGGAGAAGAGAGGAGATGACACCCAAGGGGGGCTGGGTGTTCCTCAAATTTTGGAAAATAGCCCAAATTTGACAACTTCGTTTTCACCTCCTCTTAGAAGAAATTATCACTGAGCTATTTTCATCAGTTCAACATCGTAACAATCCTTCCATGTACCATACATCTAGATCTGAATAAACATCGCATGGACCCATAATGTTTAACGACACCGAAATCTATCCCAAGGATTTGAAGTTGCTCTGGTACTGAAATGATGGGAATGAATCTTGAAATTTCAGTCAATGATGTACCTTGTCCACAGATTTAGTCTTATACAACTAGCTGCAAGTTTTATGAGCACTTGAATCACCTCGGTCCTGCCAATAAATCCATTTGCTGGGAGTAGAATAGTATATGCAGCAGGAAAACTGAAGAACTGAAAGATAAAGGAGGTAGAGGGGATAGATTTTTGGAGGCTCACCACAAAATGGAACTAAAGGAGTTTTCATGGATGGCTCTCAAAGAGTCTCATTTCTAATAGGTCTATATCATGTCTCCTGGCAGTTTGTTTTGGCCCTTTTTTTCAATTCCTGAAGAAGTTGTTGGTTGGACGGACATGTGAGCCCCATAGGCCATAGTCCAATCAGTTTTTGCATTCGGGCCATCAATTGAAATTGTGGACCCTGCAAATCAATTGGACCATTGATTTGGCCTAATCTTTAATCAGCTAGCAGTGGGGTCCACTTTTGGACCCTATTTCATCAAAAGAGAGGGTTAAATGTCCACTTCCTAATTTATGAGAGCACTGATTGCATGTAGCTGGCTCTACCTTAACTTTTAACTACCTGTCTACAATGCATTTTACTGTTTAAAATAACAAATTTGGAAACAGAATTTCTGAAGGCATACAACCAGTTGTACATGATAAGTTCTCAATTAATAATACCAAAATCGATGCAAAACCCATTAACTGTCATATTCAAGGATACAGATTACTGGTACCAAATCCTATGTAGGAAATTTCCTAATGTCTAGTCATCATGTCAACAAGTCCAAAATCTGTTAGTGCGACATGCAAATGACGCTAGAATGGATTTTTTATTTTTATATTTTTCCTGCAACAGGAGTTCTTGAAAGAAATGCTTTTAGCTATGGAAATCTTTTGGGGAACCTTTCACAGATTGAAGTGTAAACACTATCATAAACAATATATAAAACATACTTGTTTGCTATCCCTCTATGGAATAAGTTAAACATTCCCACAACCTTTTAAACTAAGAGAATAATTTATTGTTGACAAAAGAGTTAAGTATCAATCAATAAAAAAGATGTAAAAGAAAAGGGAGAGAAGTACAGGAGAAAGGGGTAAACAGTTCAGCTGTTGCACTGAGGAAGAATGATGAAGCAAAACCAAAGCTGTTGTATCATTGTTTGACATGTAAGCCTATTATATCCAGGTTTAGTTGGATAATGCTTGGTAGATTTAACAAGTGGTATCTGTTGAAATAATATTTTCCAATCATTAACTATCACAGTGAAAAATCTCAGTCATGCACATCTTTGCGAAGTTGTAGAGATCCGCCTCGTATATTGTACAGATATCATGAGATCTGTGGAAATATGTTGTTCTAGATGATTTTTCTCCTGATAACAGGGTTGCAAGACATTGGAATCAACAAGAAACCCAAAAGACTTCATAGGTCCGACTCAGTTGTGGAACCTTAGTTTCTTATGATCTTTGAGCATAAAAGATTCATAGTTCACTCAAATCATTCTCCGTCACAAGGAAAACAGAGAATATCCTCTATTTTCATCCATTCTTTGCTTTTCTTTCCTCATTGTCCCCACCCCACCCATTTGTCATTGTTGCCAGAATTTTCTTTTTTTTCCACCCCCTTTTGTCATTTTTGCCAGAATTTTCTTTTTTATTCAATAGGAACAAGTAATTATTATCATGTTTTCTTTGTACCGAAGCTTTCGTTTAGTTGTTTTCTGTTTTTTTTTTTTTTCCTGATTCCTTTTTTTTTAAGTGATGAATTCATTAAACCTTTTAAAGAAAAAATAAAATAAAATAAAATAATAAAAAATAAAAAATAAAAAAAAAGATGTCCAAAATGATCAACAGTGACAGATGACCCTCTTCTCACTCCGCCAAGATCGAAAGACAGCTTAGCTAAGAAAAAATCAGCAAAAACAAAATCCAAAGGCCATGGCTGCCTAGGCCAAACCCAAGAGAGGAACCATTGTCTTCTTTGCCTCCTCTACTTGCTTACAAATTTCAAACAAAGCTTGCAATGAAGAACTCATTGGTACTTAGAGAGGCATTAGTATCGCCATCAGATTGCGTCTGTGTGTGTGATCATGTGCCACTGGCTGCATCCAAAATTTGGAACCATCCCTAGCCATAGCTGTTGGATAAGATTCAATCAAAATGCTAAACCCGCATGCATGCATGTGATAAAATACAGCCCGTTGTATCTAAATTTTGGATGCATGCCTGCCCATAGCCACTGGCTAAGATCCAACACCCAATCTTAAACCCATGCGTTTGTGTGTGATCACATACAACCATCTGCATCAAAAATTTGGAGGCATCCCTGGCCGTAGTAGTTGGCTGAGATCAATCTCTCTCTCTCTCTCTCTCTCTCTCTCTCTCTCTCTCTCTCTCTCTCTCTCATGGTCATGCTCAAGAGAAATGGATGGTCCAGATTGCATAACTATAATCACCACATCTGATATCAAAAGGGTTGCTGCCCTTTATTAGGGACTGCAAACACCCAATCAATCGTATCTTTAAGGCTTGTTTGGGAGGTTGTATTTGGAATGCATTAGAATCCAAAACATAATTACACTGGGATCAAGGTGATTCCGAATCCTTAGTGTTTGGATGCTTGTAATTGGAATTCTTTAGTATCTTCACAAGAATTTGAATTTGATTAACTAAATCAGCTTTAATATCCCAAATTAGTGTAGTGATATTTGACAAAACAATTGTAATAAGCCCATCGAAATATATACTTTGGCCAAAAATTAGAAAATTTCGAGCCCCAGGTATGCCACAAACGTAAGGATCACAAACGAGCAACTCGCCAATGCTTTTTAACCATCTATTTAGATGGCCAAGACAGTTTGGGTCATTCTATTGGTGTGATTTTAGTGATGCAGCCAATCATTGAATTGTTTAGGGGTATCATCAGTGTGCCATGTGTACAACAAATTAGTAGCCTAGCGAAACATTTGCTACACGTGCAACTCTCTTGCCTGTAAAAAGGGTGCGAAAAAAGGCTTTTCACTCCCACTTGCACTAGGATCACAACAAAAAGGTGAGATTTCAAAACACACCAAAACTGTCTATTTTATATACCTCCGATTCCATTTACCTTGAAATCCACGCTGCCAAATAATGGATTTGGGTAATATCCCCCTAAATCCTCTCAAATACAAGGTGCCAAACAGCCCCTTTGAAGCATGATTCATCTATGGCAGTGCCCAGTAGAACAATGGTCTGCTCAAAAAAACATAGGGCCCATTGGGTCGTAATAGTATGCATTTAAGAAACACCCAATTTCAGGGGCTGCCTTCATCCAATCTGGAAGGTGATGTTTAGGGCATGATTAACTATGGGGGCTAGAAGTTTATTCTAGCCCTTAGAAAGTTAAAAGTGATTGAAAAATTCTGACCATCAAATGAATTTGCGCCAGTCTACCCATCGTCAACTAGGCAAACATACATACAGACTTGTTGGTCAATATTTCTGGAGAAAAACTTCAATACTTTGGTAAAGTATGATGGATGATACACAGGCACTTTTAGACATTGCATACTTGATGTAATAATAATAATATTTATAAATTAATTAATTAAATTTAAAAAAAAAAAAAAAAACTCTCAAATTATGGGTTTCAGTTTAGATGTATCCTGAACAAAAATTATATTTATTTGATTATTTTATTGTTGGATTGGTGGACATTTATTGGACAGTTAAAAATGAAAAAATAAAAATAAAAAAATCCAACATACATATTTCAATAAACATGAGTCCACAAATCGAAAGTTAAAGATTGTTCACCCCTCTCTGATTTTGGGACTGACCCAGTGGCAGTGAATTCTAGGACTTGGTTTGATTTGAGCTATTGTATGCCACTTATGCAAGTTTTGGGTGCCCGTGTATTAAGTATCATGCTCTGCCAAAGTGTTAAAAAAAAACTCATATATCAACTATCCATTTCCCTCATACATGTGCAGCCACCTAATGAGTGGATGATGAGATTTGTAGGCCGGCATGCGAAGTTTCTTTACCAGATGAATGGCCCATATCTTGCACACAACCACATTGGAACATGAGAAGTGCGTAAGAATTAGATGGCCATATTCAGCCCACCTGATGAGAGGATGACCAGATTCATGTACAGGGCATATTAAAGAGTAAGAGCCTTATGAGTGTAGTACCATGTCCAGCCATAGACAAACCATCCCATTCCTTTGTGCTTATCATTTGGGATGACATAATGACCCATGAGTGCATGCCATGGCAATGTATATTGGCCTTGAGAGCCATATAGATGCACTTAGCCCTTGTACACGTGTCATACATTTAAGTGAAGTGAATCCAAACATGCAAATAATGGACCCGCATATAGGGCATAGTGACAAATCCTTTAATCTCAAGGCAATGGGATAGTGTAACCCGTGGAATAAGTCCTTTCACCATGGGAGGGGTTAGAGAATCACAATTACTAGAAGCACGGCCAGTTGGATGTGATCACACTACATATACATGTGTTTGTATGTTTGTATGTGCATGGTTGAGTGGGTGTGAGAAGGTTGTTTAGGGACATGAATTTAGAAAACTATAACATGTTGCCTGGAAAATGTTTATTAGGATAGCTTAAAAAATCCACTATGACAAAATTCTTCATCTGACAACTTCCATTTCTTTTTTAATTTTTTAAAGATTAACTTTATTAAGAAAGAAAAACAAGCTTCATTGACTACTTGTGTGTGTAGGGCTTTGCTAACGCCCCACCTTTATGGAGACATTAGCTATGTCCCCAAACCTTTTTAATGGCACACTGGGTGACCTTTTGTCGATCTGAACCTTCCATCCATTCATGCAACTTGGAGCAAGCCATGGTGCAAGAATCATGCCGATCAGATGATCCTAACCGTTTGAAGGGGCCAATTTGTTACAACCGTTTGTTGTTTACGAGCCATAATCACATGGTTAAAATATCAAATCAGAGTGCTACTTTAGAATCATAAGAAATACAAAGTGGGATCTGCCTACTAGATGTTTCAAGGTGATGATTAGATCTATTTTGTTTCTCTGCTCAATCGTGGCTGTCCATTTTCATGCCATTGTTCAGAAGCTTTGGATCACCCAATTGGCTTGATTTTTGCACCATGTCTTGCTCCTAGTATGAATAAACGAACAGTTCAGATGGACAATAGGTCACCCTGTGTGCCGTTTAAAAGGTTTGGGGGCATTTATATATAGTTTTTTGTAATTAATTAAAAAAAAAAAAAATTAAAGATGATTAAATTTATTAATAACAAGCAGGCTTCAACTAGGAAATTGGAAACGAGATGCCAATCATGAGTGGCATGACATGTGACCCTCTCGCCTCTGCCTGTTCTGTAAGGAACCAACAACTTCCCTTGGCTCCCTCTAAACATCAGAGAATAGACCATATGTATGCATGTAACCAGCCCGTGCATGGACTTATTACGGAACAATTTAAAAGATCCAACATTGTCTGGAAAAATATCTATTACAATAACTTGAGAAAACCCACTATGACAAAATTCTTGATCTTGCACTTGCATAGTCTTTATTTTATTTCTAAGATTACTTAGTTTTGTCAGTGGGCTTTTTGAAGCTATGTAATAGACATTTTGCTACCACTGCTGATGATGACAATGATAGCAGCAGGGCTGTTGAAGGTTGCCGTGTGACAGACAGTTGGAACCATATATTCCGGTGATGATGGTGGTCAAGGATCGGGCATTCGATGTAGATGAAGATGGTGGTGATTGGTTGGGCAGTAGCGGTGGCCGGCGGGTGCAGGGGCAGTGTTGAGGGGTATTGGGGGGAGGGAGGGAGGGTTATGCAAGAGATGATGTGGGTTTAAAATTGAGCATTTGATCTCATTCATAGCTATGGCCAGAGATGCATCCAAATTTTAGATGCAATCTCATCCATAGCTATGGCCAGAGATGCATCCAAATTTTAGATGCAGTTGGTTGTATGTGACCAACCCGTACCTTTCAAAAAATGTGATCATATGCATATCCACAGGTTTACGACTGGATGTCGGATTTCATCCAACAGCTATGACCAGGGATGCATCCAAATTTTAGACAGCTATGCACACATGTGGGTTTAGTTTTGGGTGTGGGATCTCATCTAAAAGCTATGGCTAGGGATGCATCAAAATTTTAGATTCACTAGCTGTATGCGATGATACACTTAGGTTCAAGATTGGGCATCGAATGCCGTCAGCTGTATGTGTTAATGCCTACGAAAGTAGTTCACACCAAAATAATAGTTCATACCAATTGCGGACAAAGAAGGCGTAATCGCTCACATAAGCAACTATTACAAATCCTCAGCAGCTTACCTTGGCATATGGCATTTATTTTAGAACTGTCATCTCTTCTTTCCCATGGCCTATAATAACTATGGTCCAAAGAAACCCGAAAGTTGTTCTTCAGTATTTTCAGTTTTGCGTTTGGAATGCTTTCAATGATCAATCATTTTCACTGATTGTATCTCATTCATTCAGGGTGTTTTGAAATTGTCTAGAAATTGTTCTGCACTACGTTTCAGTTTAGTGTTTGGAAAGCTTCAATGATCAATCATTTTCACTGCTGGTGTCTCATTTGTGCAGGGGCGTTTTGAAATAATCTCTTTATCAGGTTCATTCATACTCACAGAGAATGATGGGACCCGGAGCAGGACTGGCGGTTTGAGTGTGTCATTGGCGGGATCAGATGGTCGTGTTCTTGGGGGTGGGGTGGCTGGGATGCTAATGGCTGCAAGCCCAGTACAGGTCTGTGCATCTGTGTATGCATCATCCTCTCCATTTTACAAGCCATTCTTTAATGTTGTTTCTTAGAGAAAACTTACAATAATCCTTCTTTAACTTTTTTTTCTGCTTAGTTGTTCCACATGGCAAAAACGTGAGTTATGTAAACCAAAGGCCCAATCTTGCATGGGCCATATCCCAATAGTCACACCCATTGTGTGATTTTAACCTTTGGATTAGAGGAGTTTTGAGGAAAAGAATGGGATGATGAAGGGATCTTTCCTAGACTCTCCCTTTTTTTGAACAACCATCTTCTTCCCCAGAAGTCCAATGTTATGGATAGGATTGTGCAGTTGATATGAGTTTTTGGATTGTGGCCCATCCAAGGTAAAGACTTCCTGATAATGGTTTAGGATCTTGCACCTGTTCGCCTGTGTAAAGAAGTGATTTGCTGATTAAAAAGGTGACAAACAATATATTGCTAATTCTTAGCCTTTCCGATCAGGTCGTCATGGGCAGTTTCATCGCGGAAGGGAAGAAACCAAAGCCAGAACCTATGAAACGTGAGCCTTCATCAACACTGCTTCAGATGGCAGGCTTGGGGGCAGCGGCAGCATCCAGCCTAGCCTCTCAAGGATCCACAAGCGAATCATCGGATGAGCCCAGTAGCCCCGCTAGCCACAGCACTGGGGCCCTCAACAACACTGGCCATCCTAATCAACATATGCCCCCATACCCGCCTGTTGGCTGGCCAGGCTCACACTCTGCAAGTCAGCACAGGCATGAGCCAAACATGAGGATGTATCCCAACTAATGATGCTTGGTTTCAAAATTATGGCTGTGTTTTTTCTCCTCGGCTGATGGGGATCGGATGTTGAAGCTAACAGATTGATCATCAAAGAGATTCTTTCAGTAGAGCTCGACATGCCATAGAGTCTGACCAATGCAGGGAGGAAAATGCAGCTGCTTTTTTTAAGAGCTAATGCTCATTGCTGTTCGAAGTACGTTGCTTTCTTTACCCTTCTTTTCTACTCTTCCTTCTCCTTCTTCTACCCCTTTATTAGAAGGGCATTTTCTTAGCTGTGTTAACGTTTCAAAATCCAAAGACCAGTTTCCATGCCATAAGTAGATCTACAGTTGGTAATGTGTTGAGGGAGGATTTCAGAGTTTATTATGTTCCCAATTTGCAATGTAGCGGAATTTTAATTTCGCGTCTTTCCATGCAATGGCTTCAGTTTTCTGTATCTGAGTGAGTGGAGGGACGGGTTTTCAGTTTTCATGTGGCAGCCCTTTTATTTCTTCATAGGAGGGCATTTCTTGGTTTATATTTTTTTTTTCTAGTCGTGAAATGTTTTTGGATGCAAAATTTCAATTGTTTCAAAATGAGAACACCTCCAATCGTGTTAGTGCATTTCAAATCCAAGCGGCTCTCAGGTGGATGGGAGGATGCAGGAGAGGCCTTAAAATATGGCTGCTCTAATCTACTAGGAAACAATACTTCGATCCTATAAATGATATTGAACACATGCCTTGTCTCAAACAATATTGAGAACATCTCAGATTAGCACCAGCCAGACCGATGCTGCATGTGCTAGTCAGCACAGTAGTACCATTCATCAGATGATTAAGATCACGCTGGTCTTGTGTTTTGTGGGCCACAACATGTCTGAGGTATGCGTCAACACATGGATGCACAAGGAATATTGGAGAGGCCACCAGAAAGGGAAAAAACACCGGTACTACATGGATGCACAAGGAATATTTTTGGAGGCCACAAGAAGACGAGAAAAGCTTCAATACCCTGTTAGAATGATGGTTGATACACGGGCACTGAGTAATTCTACAAGCAGACAAATAGCTCAGATTAAACCTTGCATAAGTGATTAGGCCTTTGGTGGAAATATTTAGTAAATGTTACACCAAGTCTGGCTGGCTAACATGGTCAAAAGGTGACCATTTTATAGACATGCAAAGATCTAGTTATTATTAATGGATTGGTGAGAGTTTTGTTCAGATAGACGACTTTTCAATGGAGTTCATTAACATCCGAACTCATTAGTTTACCCCCATCTATCTGAATGATTGGTCTCAACCTGGAAGGAAGAACTAATAATGCGCACAACCATCCACTCAGGTTCAACATTTGTTGGGAATAAAATGCTTACAGCTGATTTCATGTCTGACCCAAAATTCCTTTATTCCATTTTTAAAAAAAAAATTTCCCATTCATTACCATCAGTGGACCCTTACGTACTTCCATTTTACCAATAAATGAATCTATAATAATTTGCAAATCCAAATGGGCTAATTGTTGTTATAGCACCTGCTCCGGCAGAGATTTCTTGATTTCAAAATGTATTGGATTGGCCCATGCCTGTCAAAATTCAGCAAACAAGCAAGAGCTTAAGATTGTTAAACTAATCTACTTTTTAGATAATAGACTTGTCTGCAGTGGATCCCACAATTCGAACAGACTTTTGAATTAATGCATGCTGCGTGCACAATTTTAGAGTACCTGCGTCACAAATAATTGCCTAAAAGATGACAATTTCACACCCTGCCAGCAAGGTATTCCGTAACAGTAATGGTGACCGTAATGGCCATCATTGTTACTTTTACGATTCTCCATGTAACGGGTATTACAGTTCAATACCCAAAAAACTTGTATCAGGCCTGTAATGGACTGTTACGAGGGCTACAACGGCTCTTACGGGTTATTTTTTCCATAACGACCTTTACAACCCCGTAACCTGTAACGGTTGCCACTGTTACCTCTACATGACGGCCTTAACAGCACACCATACCCACCAACATTTTACTTGAAAGATTGCACAGCTCAAAAAAAAAAAAAAAGAAAGAAAAGAAAAGAAGAGAAAACCAACAATGAAGAAGAAGAAGAAAAATTTCTAGACCATCTTCCTGAATTAAGACTTGGTAGATAAAAAAGAATATGCATCCGAGTTCCCTCCATTAAGACTGGTATCTTAATGGGATATGGCAGATCGAGAAAGTTGAACAAGCCACTGAGATCACACTGCAACCGAGCAGATATTCATTATTCAACAAGGTTTCTTGCAAGATTAGGAAAACTAAGGCTTGCTACTGTTACCCTCAAATAACATGTGTTTAATGGGGGGACATGGTTCTTTCTAAAGTGCAATCAATCCCCCATTTAAACTGCCTACCCACATCAATTTGTCACGGAACTCACCAGCCTCTGTAATACATACAAGTGAAACTTCCACTCTGGCGATTCAAGCATGAAGTTCCAGTAAAAAAGATGACACTGGTAATAATACAATGGAAAAAAAAAATTTTGAAAAGAAAAGAAACATATAACCAGCAGGCTCTTCTTCTAGGGAACAGCCTCTTTACCTAATAA
Organism: Magnolia sinica; assembly: GCF_029962835.1. Taxonomy (NCBI): domain Eukaryota; kingdom Viridiplantae; phylum Streptophyta; class Magnoliopsida; order Magnoliales; family Magnoliaceae; genus Magnolia; species Magnolia sinica. The sequence goes on along the minus strand of NC_080578.1, from coordinate 8,337,243 downwards.
ATCAGGTAAACCATGCTACACTTGCAATTTCAGGTCTCTGCTTCCATAGCAGATGAGACCACCCTGAAAAATCTCTTCACAAGGGTATTGAAGAACAGAGTCCCGAGCCACTAGCCACTAGCATCTAACCTCGTATGACCCTGCTTTAGTGATATAACGAACCCACTCAACAGTATTGTATCCACTCTTCTCCCAGACCTGCAGTGAGTTAAATGATAGGGAAGTGCAAGTGAGCAGGTGCTACAACCAAATAGCGAACAGCAGAATCAAGTTAGTTCCCATACCTTGAGGAATCGGACACGTAAACCTGATGCTGTAAACATTGGAACCTGCAGAAAAAAAAAAAGGCCAAATCCTTAAGAGGAAAGATGACAAAATGTTAATCAAAACAGAAGTTGTGGAGTTTCTCTTGAGGATTTAGAAATGAGATTGGAACAAAGGCTTAAGTCAGTATTACATGTCTACAGGCATGTGCACAGGCAGAGACACTCCTCTGGTCACCCAGTGTATAGTATGCATGCCCATGTGCTAGGCTCGGGTACTTCATTTTTCCTCATCATTGCCAGGAGGTTCATGTGTGCATCAATTATGCTTACGGATGTGTCAAAAAAAAAAAAAACTTTTGGTTGTCAAAAAAATAAATAAAAAAACTTTTGGATGTGTCCGCACTCATGCATGTGTGCACAAGGACCTATCTTTCTTGAGAATTTTACACAATTGGATCAGTGGATGAACAACAGCCAGATCACGCATGAGAAGACACAATTTCGTGGGGGTGTGACCAGTGACCACTGCATAAGCATGTGTGGCGACAAACCTGATTGAATGTGTAGTAACAGTCATAGCAAAGGCAAAGATCTGTGACCAGGTGGAATGCGAAGAAAACACAGAACTCTACTATAGGTGGTTCTTGAAGGTAGAATGAGCTCATACTATTACCTATTTATCTGAATATCCAATTAAAAATATCTTATTTGTGTTTGGTTGCACCTAATATCACGATTCTCCAGAAATTTCATGATATAGTATCTGGTGAGTCCGGTCAAAAGCATTTCCTTAAAACAAATTAGATGGTGACGCACTTGCTGATCTGCCAACTACTTTGCATTTAATATGTTTCGAGGCGCATTTTCTTACCAGGTAAAATTTAATGAAGCAGTACCTTCAACTCAATTTAAAGAACTTGCAAGATTAATACAGAACCTGAAATTCCATTTGAATCGGTGGTCTCGTCCAAGACTTCTTTTCTGCTATCGTGGAAATCAACTCAATCTCAGCACTCATGGTTGGCTCAGTTTGTCCAGGAAATTTTCTTATCCTGCAATTTCAAACATTTTAAATGCTTGAAAATATCAAAAAGATGCTTGACAACAATGAGAATGCTCCACGACTGGCTTCCACATCATGAAATAATTTCTGAAAATCCAAGTAGACCTTACACTAAGACTACACAATATGATAAAGAATAGATGAGGACACAGGATCGTAAATGCAAGTCAATACTCACTTCCAGACCAAGCAATCAATAGCGGCATTATACTTGGCTCGACCGGACGTAACTTGGAAACTTGTTTTTGCTGTTTGTTTTGGAACTGGAACCTTGACCACTACTCCAAGGGCAAACATTTTCGCACCAAAGACACTCTTCACCTGTAAATGTTAAGCAGTAAGACTACCATAAACCATCATTAGACAAGATTGGCATCCTTGATAAGTTAAGAACTGACCTTAACATTTACTTCCATCCGTGTCCTACCCAATTCCTTGATTGTCGGCAACACCCGAAATGGAAGATTTACACCCTCAGTAATACGATATCTACAAAAAGAGTTTGCCATTAAATAGGAAGGTGACCTGATCAGTGATGGTATGTTAAAGTATGAACAAGCCTGAATAACATTGCACACAAGTGCAGGAAATTCTGCAATATCTAGGGCCAGTCCCACCACAACGGTTCAAGCAAAAGTTTGGAACTAGTAAATCACTAAAGGCTCCTACACAAACTACAGAGAAAGCAACTACAACAGTATTCATTTGTTTGTATTAATCAATGGAGCAGAATCTTGCAATATGAAGGACTAACACAAAAGTGAAGCTATATGATTTTTTTTGCTAGGCACAAGAAACATCACAAATAGCAGCAATGAGCATATATTTCAAGTGCCTATAGATTAGGTTTCCGATTTTTATTGATTCACTGCAGACCACCTCGAGTTTGTAATGCCCAAATAAACCGATGATAAAAGAAAAGAGTATTGTGTAAGATATGTGAGAGAATAAAAAGCTTACTTCATTAATTCAAATTCACCATCAGGTGGCACAAAACTGACAGTCTTTTCCGAGTTGAACCTTGTCAAGTTCACACATTGGTGGAAAGTAACATCATCGAGCTCAATTGTCTTTCCACTGAAACAAGTAGAGCATCTTTCATGACCAAGTCACCAAAAGAATTTGGAGAAGCTAGCAATTATCAGTTTATAGCTAAAACAGACCACATATAACAGAGAGGTAACTGCAAATTTTAAGAAAAATAATCCCTTCAAAAAACAAGTTAGAACACTTATTGCAGAACACGGAGAACAAGCACTGCACTAGTCCGCCAGCAAATGTATTTATCAAAGCTAAAAACTGAACTTCTATTATTAAGTAAACTTTACACTCGCTTGCAAATCTACCACAATAATAGGAAATGGGAGCAAAAATGCTGGGTGAAATCTACCACGATAATAGGGGAGAGAGCTTATGGCAACGTGGACTGGAACTTCCTTGACTATATTGTCAGCAGATTCAGGTGTCGACCGCGGTGGAGAAGTTGGATCCATGTGTGTGTCTGGTCCACCAGATTCTCCATTCTCAGCAACAGGGTTTCTTTTGGATACTTCCGAGCATCCAGAGGCTTAAGACAACCCCTATCCCATTTTTTCTTAGTGATCTCAGAAGCGCTGAGTCACATGCTTGCTAAGGGGTAGGAAGAGGGTATTTTTCTTGGATTTAAGGTGGATAGCTTGGCATCCCGGGTATATACCATCTTCAGTTCGCGGACAACACGCTTAGTTTTAGCAAGGCAAATTTTCCATGGTTGATAATCTCAGGAAGATTGTAGTGTGTTTCAAGGTAGCATCTAGCCTTAATATCTCTAAATGCAAAATTCTAGGGATTCAACTTTCAGAGCCAGAGGTCTCTCATATGGCTGCCGCATTCAGGTGCAGGGCTGGCTCCTTCCCAAACTCTAATTTGGGCCTCCCTCCCCCAAAGCATTTGTGGGATACGGATATCAAGATAATGGAAAGAAATAAAACTCTCCATGAAGGGAAGGCACCTACCTTTGGGAGGAAGGCTTACTCTCATCAAGGCCGCCCGGTCTAATCTACCTATGTATTTGCTCTCTTCAAATGTCCTAAGGCGATTCTTCAAAGGATTGAAACCTTGAGAAATTTTCTTTGGCAAGGTGTGGCCTCGAACCGAAAGTTTCACTTATTAGATTGGAGGGAAGTGTGCAAGCCTTATTCAGAAGGTGGGGCTGGCAAAAAAAATCTTGAGGCGATAAATGTTGTACTCTTATGTAGATGGATGTGGAGGTTTGGTGTCGATGTCAATAGCTTGTAGAGGACAGTTATCAAGCGGAAATATGGAATCAAACCCTTCGGCTGGCGGACCAAAAGTTCCTCAAATTACAGAGTTTCTCACGTATAGAAGTCAGTAGCTCGTCTGGAGGATAAGGTGTGGGAGGGGATTGGTTTCTGCCAAGGTAAAGGGGACAATTCGTTTCCGGGACGATAATTGGTCAAGTAATCATCCTTTGCAAGTAGACTTCCCAAATCTAGCGGCCCTCTGTCCTTCCAAAAACATATTGGTCGCAAACTGTTTCAGCACCGAATGTGTCTCTGGTATTTGGGCCCCACCTTGTAGGCGCAATTTAAATGAGACTGAGGAAGCAGAATTTTTAAAGTTGTTTCAGAGATTAGAGAGCATTTCTCCTTTCCAGACATTCAAGACTCCTTAATTTAGCTCAGTGATAGATCAGGCTCTTTCTCCACGAAGTCGATGTACATTTTAGCTAGCTGGGCTTTTCGTCTTCCTCTTCCAGCTACACAGGTTATGTTTGGCGTTACGGAGCCCCCCTCCAAGATTGCAGCATTCGCTTGGCTCGTGGGGAGAAACAGAATTCTCGCAGTTAATAATTTGATAAAAAGGGGAATGGTCATCCCAAATGTATGCATCCTATGCAAGAATGAAGCAGAATCGGTGAATCATCTTTTCATCCTTTGTCCGTTTGCCTCTAGTATTTGGGACAGCATCCTCAACTTCTACAATATAGCCTGGGTTATGCCTAGTTCTTTGGAAGTCTTATTCAAATCCCGGCATACAGCCATGCTGTCTAGATCTGTAAGAGGAAAGCTATGTTAGTAAAGGGGGGGACGAACGGGCACTGCTTTGGGAACGTGTATGTGTGTGGATCCGTTCCATCAGAGATTAGCAGAGTTTTCTCCTCATTAAGGGACTGGGACCCTGGTTAGGGGCTATTTTTGTAGTATTCTATCTCTGTAGTTGTATTCTTTTATCTTCTTAATTGTATTCTTTACATTTCAAAACAAGGAAAGAAAAAAAAAAAATGAACGCTACGTGAAAGTTTCTCATAAGTAATTATTGAAAAGAACAAACCCAAACATCATCAATCGAAGAATAAGAAGTTCATGTTCAAATTCAAGGAATAGAAATCTTCATGACAAAAAAAAAAACAAAAAACAAAAAACAAAATAACCAAAAAAACCCAAAAAAAAAAGAACCAAAAATCACTAATCGGTGAATATTAAGGTCAATTTCAGAGCAAAGAATGGATATGCCTTGAGCTTTCAAAATTTATCCCTTTTTTTTTTTTTTTTTCTAAGAGAAGCCCCCCTGCTCCATTTGGTTTGTCTATACACTGAACTTCTCCAAGAAGCTAAATTTCCTTGTCCTATTTCTCTTTTTTTTATTAGCTACATCCTATTTCTCATTTACTCTTCTTTGATTTCAATATGTCAAATTATTCTATAATTCCAATTTTCAACCAAAAAGAAAAAGAGAAATGATAATCATCCCATTGGCTAATGCTTACAATTTAAATCCATTTGGCCACCCAATGTTCTTTACTATATGCAATGCCAGGATTTACTGGCTCTCTCTAAACCTGAAATCCTAAAATTAGAAGTTGTGAACAAGAACCCAAGCATCATTCATCATGCTTTTCAGCTTTTCCACTTATCCTCTCAACAAGGCAGAAAGGAAAAAGGTTATTGCTTACTTGACAAAGTGTATTGAAGCAGTTTTCTGGAAAAATATTAAGTGAAAAGGAACCAACACCCCTCATATAGGGTTTACAGACCAACTGCCCTCTATTTTGGTTCCCGCAAACCCACTATATTTAGGAACCCTCCTCAGCATGAGGGGGATTTAGTCCTCTCAAATATTAAATTACAAAGGGTCACAGTTTAAAGGTTGAGTTTCTAGCAACTCAATTGTCAGAGCTACAAGTATGTAACAAAACATTCTTTGCTCAGGACACTGTAAAAATGATCCAGTACATATATGTGGCAAACTTTAGAAGGCACAGGAGAATATCTCTGGTACACAAGGCACCTTCCAGACGATGGCAGAATGTAATATGAGAGGATTGAAAAAACAGAGCTTTTGCTACGAAATGTTTTCAACACAAAGCATGATAACAAAATTGCTTGATGGGATTGAACAATTTCAATATTCTCTTAATCTACCACCCCATTGGCATGATGCGTGTTATCTAAATAACAGCTCATCTGTAGACCAGCATATAATTATTTCAATCAAGAAAATCAAGCCAAAACCATAGTGATGACCAGAAAGAAATGGAGGTTTTGAAGCAGCATTAGGAATAGGCAGGAAATAACATAAAGGAGTTGGCAAAGGCCAATTCTACCGGTAGATTGATACGGAAAGTGCCCTGATACATTATTATGTTATCCTAGCAAAATTCAAGTTATATATAAGTTGATGCTTACACACCTGATGGGAAGAATGAACTAGACAAAGAAGAATAAGTGAAAGGACTGCAACATAAATAGACCAGTGTTTTAAATAGCGTGTAGCATGTAGTTTGACACTCTATAGTGTGTAGCATAAGCTACAAGATCCTTAATATTTTTTAATTAAAATAATAGAAAATATGATAAAATTTACAAAATACATAATTTATTAATTTCTATGAGTTCTTGATTACAAATCTAGATCGTCAACCACTTATTTCCATGCAAAATCTCTCTCTTTGCCCTTAGGCATCTCTAAGTGTGACTTCTTCTTCTTTTTTAAATTTATTGAAACATCACAAATTCATGATATAGACAACAATTTGGATGGTCCGGATTGATCTAAGTGCTCCATCCATGATACGGACCACAATTTGGATGGTACGGATTAGTTTAATGTAGTGTCATGGGTCATAGATATAAGTCATCACTATTTTAAAATAGGTTTTAAAATAACATAGAAAAAACACTTTAAAAAATTAGATTTCAAGTAGCTTAGGCTATCTACACTACACACTACGCTATGCTACATGTAGCGTACACTACATGCACTGTAGCTTACGCTACCAGGGAGTTATGCTACTTGCGTACGCTACGTAGCATTTTTGCCACACTACGCTACATAGTGTACTCTACATGCTACACTACAGCGCTACTGAAAACACTGAAATAGACAAACAAATATCTTGAGATACAAACTTCCGAGCCTTTTTTAACTGATGGATGAGCTATCCTCGGAATTACCTTTTAGCAGGACGGGATTTAAGTTGTGATTCCTTTTCAAGACCGATTTTGTCATTTAAACCCAACTTCAGATCAGGCATTCCAGAGAGGAAGCATTTCATGAGAACCTTTCCAGTCACATCACAGCGCAGAACACTACCTACAATCACCAAAATGTTTGGCAAAAAATAAAACAACCAAAATTAGGAAATCAAAAGGAAAAGGAGAAAAAACATAGATGAAGTAAACAAGATAAACACCACAGACCCATTACATACCTTTTGAAGACATAAGAAGATTCACACTTTCCACAATATCCAGGAAAACCTGACATGAAGGAGCTTAAGAAACCTTCTTCTTTTTTGTTTTTTTTTGCAGCAGTTTTGCCATATTTGACTCAAAACAAGAGGAAAAATGGTTACCTCGTTCTTCTTATACACGAGACCCTCACGCCGCCAACCAACAGCACCTGTAACTTGGAGAGTTGCATTGGGGACGGGCTTGTCTGCAGGCTATTGAATATTCCACATTGTAAACACAATGGTTAGAAAATCATCATTTTAGAATAACCTTTGGACACACACACATACAGCCCCTTCTGCAATTTCAACTACATAGGATACAGTAATCCTAAGAGTGAGACCTAGACATCTTTGGGATCTTCCAAATCCTATAACACAATTTCCAATAGCTGATCAATCAAAAAAAAAAACTCCAATAGCTGACCTTGGACGAGAATGGTGAACGAACTCCCTCCTGTGTGATGTAAAGCTTCAAAATTTCAGGAGAAAGATTTTGGGGGTAACCAAAATCCATAATTTCTGCATATTAAATAAGATTGTCAAATACTTCAACAGGCAGCTAAAAGTCCTGATACTGATGATAACAAAGATTAAAATATTGGCCTTCTACTGGAAAAGGAGCACAAGATGCAGCTGAAAGCCACATGATAGGATCATATTCACTTGACATGACAATTCAAGTGCCAGAAGAAACAAAGCTGAAACACAGTTCTGCAAGCTGTTGGATGATATTGACACACAGTTGTACATTAGATTCTATCTTCAGGAACTCAAATTTTCCACCCCAGCCTCATTAAAAGATACAGTGTTAAGTTTTCAAAGAAAAAACACAGATTTAAAAATCATGAATTTATACAAACAATCTGTCTTGCTAGCAGCAAAGATGCCCATCAAGTACAGCTATTCTGTGCTAATTTCATGCTGGTTTTCTAACATATGCAAAATAAGGAAGATGAGTTCCTTCGCTTCTTATATTCATCATTGTCAATTTCTTCATGCCTATCACAGAGAGGTCATGAGTTCAAAACTCATGGTTGCTTGAACAGTTAGTTCCCCAGGCACCCCCAGACACCTAGTCAAAGTCCACCTTTGACAACTATGCTAAAAGTTATAAATATTAATAACAGAGCAGGTAATATCCAACAACAGGCAAAAAAGATTTTCCAATTAAAAATGAACGTGTTTGATCAAGGGTGTTCGAAGAGAACCATACTGGTCGAGTACTTGAGGACGCTGCTTTGAGTTGGTAGGCCAAGGATAGGCAATGCCACATTATGAATGGGGACCTACACAATATTCCTCAGAGATAATATATATTTACTAGGATCACCATTATCTTGCTTATCATGTTGTGATTTCCTGGTTACAACACAAGATGAGGGAAACTTAGAAGTAGTAGCTGCAATAGGTAATAAGATGAGGAAAAGTAGACTTGGTTGGTCTGACCATTTGCACTAGAGACCAAGAACTGCACCAATTAGGAGTGAGTTGGTTCAAATTGAAAGCTATAAAAGGGTGAAGAGAAGGCCCGAAAGAACGTTGGTAGAGATAGTAAGAAATTTTTGATAAGCTATGGTTTAACTCAGGACATGGTCCTTGGCAGATTGGAGCAGCAGAACAGGATTCGTTTTGTCAACCCCAATCAATTTTTGATGATGATTAGGGCTGTCAACAGGCCAAGCTGTCCCATCAGGCTTTCAAGTGTGTCCCACTTTGGACCGGACTTCAGCTTTGTCTAAGAGTCCTTCGCCTGGCCCATTTAGGGTTTCAAGCACATTTTTATAATATATCATGTATGATGGCGCAACCTAATGAACAGCTTAGATGTTGCACAAAGTTGTGCAGCCAAGCTTGGACTCAGCCCGACTCGGGTGTGGACCAGGCACAATCATCTCGGGCCAGGGCCAGGAACAGGCCTATTTGTTCTGGCCCGTCATGGGCCCCGGCCGAGCCTGACAGTCATGATGATGATGCACACACATACAGGATGATACTAAGTGCAGCATGTATGTAGGTAAGCACATATATCATGAGAATAAACAAATCAGATTGCAATGACTTCCATTTGTTTATATAATATCAAAATTTGTGGACTGACTAACAAATGACAGTGACAGGGCCATGTTTGGAAGTAACCTCAGACCACGTTTCTGATGGAAATGTTTTGAGGCCACCAGGCATTTAAAAACTTCTGTGTTTGGAAAAAAAATACTGAAAATGGATTCCACATTGAGCCAGTTTTCCTCCAACACAGCCCAAAATAACAGTTCTGTGCATTTCATCTACAAGCTGAAATAAGCAGGCTATCTGTTTCTCGTGGAAACCAGATTCCCCAAAGCCGATATTTCAAGGCGCCCAAATGCAGACTAGATCTCAAGACAGGCTAATCCAGACTACAAAAGCCCTTTAATGTCAGTAATTAGGATGAATAAAGATAATTAGCTGCAGCCAAATTAATTAAATTGGCTGTTTCTAGCCATTCATGCCAGAAACCGCAGTAACAGCAAAAATAAATAACGAATACTTATACAGAATCATCGTATCATCACTTAAGGAAACGAGACAGAATGTGTACCGTCCAAAAGCTCATAAATCAGGACAAAGTTATTCCGGATAGCCTCTTCGTCAAAAGTCCCACCAAAATAGGATTTGAAAAGCGCAACTGCCTGCTCACAAAATAAAGAATCCATCGCATCAGCTTTCTTGAAGCAGTTTGACAAGACAACTAGATAAAAGAGACCTGCAGCTCAAAAAATAAGTAACCATGCCATAAATTTATAATGAACTAATTAAAGCCTACCATTCAAAGAAAAAGAGTTAACAACAACCTCAAATGGTGCAAATCAACTAACGAATACCATTATCAAATTCCACTATAAGCAACTAACAGAACAATCATATCAAATATAAGCAGCAGAAGCACAGAAGCACAATATAATAATTGAAATTTGAGCAAAGTTAAAGGGGCCATTGGGAAGCCTGTAAACCCAACTAATGTAAACACTTTACCCGTGCATACCTTACACCATGTGTTTGGATGGGATAAATGCCTGTAAAGTTTATACAAAAACGGTCCCAAATTTTACATCTTAAAACCTGAGACTCAGTTTACCCATAAAGTGTTCACAGTACAACGGTCTTTTTATCAAACTCATTACAGCACTTTCTAATTCATAACAGCATTTTTTACCAGTTTCCAAAAACGGAAAACTGTTTACCTGGTAGACACTTGACCAAATAGCCAAACATGACAGAATGAAACGGTTTACCTGTGAAACTCTTTACCTATAAGTAAGATTCTACAAGCATCCATAAGGCAAGATAAGTAGAGACAGTCAAAAGGAGTCCAGGAGCAGAAGCAACAACGAAGAATTTGTATGAAATAAAATTCAAATAGAAGCATATGATTCAGGGTGCTGGACAATACCAAGAAGCAGATCCACCTATGTTTTGAAACCAAACAGTGCCGAATGGCAACAGTTTAGATATATTAACATGTGAAAGTATACAGTTTGTGAAATTTGGCAGTTCACAATCATCATCGTCATCATTTAAGCCCTATCCCGATTAATTGGAGTCAGCTACATGAATCCTGTTCTGTCATTCCACTCTATCAAGGGTCATAACTTCTTTTAGGGTTTGTTTGGATTCATGGAAAGGAAACACCATTTCCCATGAAACTAATTTTCCATTGATTGGGAAGAATTTTTTGTGAGAATTGGTGGGAAACACAATTTCTCATTTCCACTTTTTGTTGGAAAATCAACAGATATATTTTCCCACCTCACCCCCTATGAAAGGCATTTTCCCACAATTGAAGGAAAATGAATCTCTTAAGAGTTAAACACATGTGCCACCACCCTTATCCAATCGCCTCACATGGGTCACATATGCAATTGTTCCACCGTCCATCTATTTTGTCACACATGTGCCAATGCGGCATGCGTGCCACCATCCATCTTCACTTGGGCCCCACATGTACAAAGCACCTCAAATGGGCTGCATCTGCCAACTTTCCATTGTCCATCTTTTGATGTGTCGCACTTGTGCCACCATCCATCTTCACTTGGGCCCCACATGTACAAAGTGCCCTGCATGTGCCAACTTTGCATTTTCCAACTTCTGTTATGTCATACATATGCCACCATCCATCTTTCACTTGTGCCCCACATGTGCAAAGTGCCCACATGTGCCATTGTCCATGTTCAATCACTCTATATGTGTTACATGTGAGAACATGCCACATGTACCAATGTGCTTGTGTGTAAATGTGCCACCATCTACCTTCAAGTGCCCACATGTGTCAAATGTGTTAATGTATCACTTATGTCACATGCGCATCATACAATTTCCAGCACCCCTTATGTGTCATGTGTGACACCATTAAGCTTAAGTACCCACAGGTGGCATAGACTATTTTCAAGCATTCCATATGTGCCACATGTTAATCTAGCACATGCAAATAACTACCAGGAAAAAAGTTTTATTTAACCAAACAATAAATTGGGAAACATGCCTCAAATTTTCTAAGAATATCTTATTTAAAAACAAACATGGAAAACGAAGTTTACTTTCCCACAATTTCCTGGAAATAAGCTTTCCCGAGAAACAATGTTTCATTTCCAACACTTTCAACAAATTCAAACAAGCCCTTAGAGCATAGGTTATCAAGTCTTTTCTTACTACCTCCACCCACGTCCTTTTGGGCCCTCCCCTCACCCTTTTAGATCCTTCGACTTGTACCAACTCACTCCTTCTAACCCGCACAGTTCTTGGTCTCCGTCGCATATGACCAAACCATCGAAGTCTACTTTCCCTCATCTTATTAGCTAATGGTGTTACTCCTAAATCCACTTGAATGCATTCATTTCTAATTATATCCTCCCTCATCTTACCACTCATCCATCACAAGATCCTCATTTTCAGCTGCACTCAACCATCTCAACATCCTCACTTTCAGCTACACTAATCCTATGAATATGTTGTTCCTTAAACATTCTGTCCCATAAAGCATGACCAGTCTTATAGCTACCCTAAAAAATTCACTTTTAGTTTTAGTGGCACATGATGATTACCCAAAAAAAAAAAGATTAAATAAAATGGCAAGTACCTCGACAACGAACTTAAAAGCACATGCAACGTTGGCATTGCTGCTGACAACGATGACGATGTAGACGTTGCTGATTCTCATGTAAAAGAAGGAGCAACCCCCAATCTGCCGAACGGGGCACGTGCCCAGCTCCTTCGTTTGCATGATGTGCACCCGGAACGCGTCCACCATATTTCCGCTGAAGGATCCGTTGACGTCAATAACAGTACGCGCACATCATACAAGAAAACTAAAATCAAGCAGAGAGAAATACAAGAGAGGGAGAGATGAAGATTGGAAGGGCATACCCGACATCGTCACGATAGAGACGATTGATGAGGACATCGCCGCGGAGATTCAAGAAATATATAGCCGATGCCGCCACAGGCATTTCTGATCCAGCAGAATTCGATCAAAGCTATATAAAAATCTCCCTTTGTTGATCGATGAGAGAGGGAGAATTGCTCTGGAGACGAATCAGAAGCGAGATAGAAAGTGAAGAGAGAAACAGAAAGGGGATTTCAGATTTCTAGGGTTTTGGGGATGTGGATTTGGGTTGGGTCGTCGTCTGCGAGTAGAAGGAGAGCTTCCTTCACTCTCGTCGACTGCTGGAATTTTCAAAGCCGTTTCTCAGCTTTCACCTCACTTCTTCTTCATCAGACGGGGTAGTTGCCCGCACATGTGCTTCGGATGGGAGAGAAACGCACGTGAGAATTGTATACCTACGCCTACGGTGTGGAGTCGACTCTACACCGTATAGATGGGTTGTATACCTAAAACAAATGTGCACGTGTGGTTAGGAAGCGGACTGCGTACTGAGTAAACTCTGTGGGACCCACCGTTTCGTACGTGTCTTATCCACGCCGTTTTACCGGATCATTTTTAGGGCATGAGCCAAGACTAGCTGTTTAAGAAAGAATAAACAGCAATTTTCCAAATTCAACAGAAAAAGGGACCAAAGATCCTATGGTTACGATCCTTTCACCATGGGAGATAAGTGTGGCCACGGTCGTCCACGGCTATCCCATCCCATCAACTGTTCGGATCACTGAGCAACGTATAATACCTTGTAATTCGAGGTATGCTATCTGCAGCTGGGCCAGTGGACACGTGCACCAGATCCGGGAGGCTTATCAGGTAGGCCCCACAGTGAATGTCAATTAACGTTCTCATCAGATGAACACGAAGAAAAGGATAGTTTGGAAAAGGTAACCAACCAACCGTCCACATTCAACATACATGGGTCCCAGTTGATGAGCAGACCACGTCTGAAATTAGGCTGGAAAAGTCAAGTGTGTGGACCGCCTGATGAATGTCCCAGACGTAACACGAAGTGCTCGTGTTGGTATTGGGTAAGGAGAGACACAGAGGTAGCTCAGTAGGTCATCTAGCATTGGGTAATTTTTGGCCGAAGAGCTCTGTAGTCATCCAGCAACCTTCCATTCAATCCTCCTCCAGATGATGACCACCAGATCAATGGCTCCAATGGCATAGACCTGCAGCGCATGCCAATGGAGGGAAAAGGCTCTTGCTAGTCTCCGACCGTCCAAAAATCATGGACGGTTATCTTAGCACACATTCCAAAATCAACTTCTAAAAATTCAAACTTTTGAGATGCTTATGCATTCCCGCCACCTTTCCAACTGATGGGAGATAATGTGCGCACCAGCTCTCCTCACAGCCGCATTGATGCAAATTTCCAATCCTATTTTCAGGGTGTGATCATCCCCCCTCTTTAAAAGGCCCACATATAATAGATGGGAGACTCTGTTTGGTTGCCACTTCAAAATGAGTTCATCCATTTACTAGATGTCATAGTCAATATAAATTATGGGCTACAAAGATTGTTTTTAATCTTTGCCAATAAGGGTTAACAAAAATGAGATGAGCTCATTTCTAAGCAGCAACCAAACAGGGCCTGAGATTTCTTAATCCAACCTTGGAAAACCACTCAGTGGGGCAGCAGTAGTGAAACTTCACCATCATCTGATGCTAATCACAGTGCCACTGCCATCAATTATCAGACGGTGATAATTACAAGTCCCAATTCAAGCTGCTAACTAGAAACTAAAAATAAATGGGACCCACTTATCAATGCATGCTCTTGATCAGAGAATGACAATGTTCCATCATTACTAAGTATTTCCCAACTCAGACAAGGTGAACACCATATTAAACAAAACAAACCAATGTTAAAATGATCCATTGAATTACTATATGAGGTTATCGAATAAGTGCCCATCTATTTAAATACAGGGCTGTTTCGATCAATACACGCTACAGAATACTACATACTGTACTCTCAAGGGCCTGTTTGGATGTCAACAAAGACAGATTGGCAGTTCCGCACTTCACACCACTGCACGTCCAATTACCACTCCAATTATTACAGGAGTAAGTGTTTGGTCAAATCACATAAACATGCTGTGGAATCGTCTTACTGATTTGCTCCACCTGCATTTTCCAAACGTGCAGAGGAATAACTAGGGCATTTGAATGCCATCCAAACAGGCCCATATAAGAAATTAAACCAAGTTAGAGAGAGAGAGAGAGAGAGAGAGAGAGAGAGCCACTGTTTGAGCCACTGTTTGTATAACTTGCTCCACAAGATGGTAAATATGAATTATTCGAAAGAATAGAAACGACCCAAAAACCAGCTTTAGCATTACTTAGACCCATTGCAATCTGCCTTTGTACTCCACACAATGACGGATATTCCCATCTGCAGCTATTATCTGGTTTCGTACTTTCGCTGGTCGTGTATTGTACTTCACTGCAAATTTTGGAAATGCTCCTTGACCGTCTGGTCCAGATGCTTCTGGCAAGACCTCCTCGAGGAACTCATCTGCTACATCCCCATCTTCATCTATTCTGAGGCGCTTTGCATACCACCTCAAACCCTGATAGAAAAACAAAATAAAATTAAAGGTCATAGCTTGCAAATCATTTTATGATCAAAAGAGAGCAAAC
This sequence comes from Magnolia sinica, assembly GCF_029962835.1. NCBI lineage: Eukaryota > Viridiplantae > Streptophyta > Magnoliopsida > Magnoliales > Magnoliaceae > Magnolia > Magnolia sinica. The sequence continues at coordinate 8,322,118 of NC_080578.1, read as the reverse complement.
AGCATAAACCCTTTTCCAAGGGTGCTATGATTTTATCCGCCCATGAACTAACATGGATTGGCAGACTTACCACAGTTTCTGCTCAAGTGTGAATCTCTTCAGATACTTGAGCATTCCATATTCTCTAACTAGGGCATGTTGTCCCACTGTGGATAGGTCATGCAACAAAAATCACACAGCTTAAAAAATCCCAGCAACTAACACTAGCACCTTTTTCAGTTGTTACAGACCTTTATTGTCTTTCTTAACTTCCACCTATAGGCCACAAATTGAAAGGTTAGGATTATCCCAACAAGGAGAGATTTGAGACATGGCTCATCCTTGTACGACACAACAGGCCAATAGTTTGGATTACCAAACCATTGGCCCCACTTATCAGAATTAAAAACCAGTGTATGCACTGCAGACTTACCACAGTTTCTGCTCAAGTGTGAATCTCTTCAGATACTTGAGCATTCCATATTCTCTAACTAGGGCATGTTGTCCCACTGTGGATAGGTCATGCAACAAAAATCACACAGCTTAAAAAATCCCAGCAATTAACACTAGCACCTTTTTCAGTTGTTACGGACCTTTATTGTCTTTCTTAACTTCCACCTATAGGCCACAAATTGAAAGGTTAGGATTATCCCAACAAGGAGGGATTTGAGACATGGCTCATCCTTGTACGACACAACAGGCCAATAGTTTGGATTACCAAACCATTGGCCCCACTTATCAGAATTAAAAACCAGTGTATGCACTGCAAAGTTCAGCCCACGAATCATATACTTCCTCATTAACATTTACCACCACAGGGTAAGGAATAACCGTGTCATACTGCAGTAGAAGTTAAAAGAGGGATGCTAATATGCAGATCATTGTATGAAAGGTTCAATGCCATTTCCTCCTCACCATGCAGTAGGTTATGGAGTATTGATCAGGCACTATATGCATAAGGTTATGGACTGAAAATGGAATCAATAGGACAAATTTGACCATCCATTTGTTCAGTATGTGCCAGCAGAGGCCATTGCACTAACCATTTCTTTCGCAGGCCACTGATCAGAGAGCTACCACAGTCTAATCCCCTTTAATTTCAAGATATGACCTATGTGGTGGCCTACCAGAATAATTCAGACGACTGGAAATGTTTGCTATGTGTTCCGTAAGTAGTGACCTGAATAGAACTTTTACACAGATCTCCATATTAAAATATGGTATGTTGGGTAGACTCGGATATAGAGTTTGAGACAGCACCAGCCCACTGGGTCATTTTTGGTCATCATAGTCTGATCTGGATAGCAGGATTTGCCTCCTGAGACGAAGGCATTAACCTCATTGAAGAGAGTGGTTTAATGCATAGGTTGGAACCTCAGCTTCTGTAATGATTCCATCTTTAATGCTACCTAAAACTGCAAATGCTAACAACACTGACAAATAGGGCTGTCATGGGCTGGACCCAGGCTGAGCAAAATCAAAATTTTGGCCAACCCAAAAGGCCTGGCCTGACCAGTTGAAAACCAGACCAGAACCAACCCTGTCCCAAGTCCCACCCATTCACTGCCCTAGTATCAATCTCATCAAGGAAAAACTCCAAAAGCAGTCCAGGCACGATTATCAGTTGCCACTGGCATCAAAATCGAGACAGAATCCTTCGGACAGCCCAACAACAATTCTGAGAGAGGTTTAATCCCAATAAAAAGGGAAAGGGAAAGATGGAAGGAAGAGAAATTAAGAGTTATGGTTGGATGTCCTCTTCGCCTCTCTTTTATTAATTAAAAGAACCATTATAACATAGGAGTATAGAAGATACATGTACAACTGCACCCATTTTTATTTACAGGGTTGAACTTGTTCAGTTTTAAACAATCAAAGACCACCCATTAAAGCAAGGAAGACACTTCCGAATACAAAGCAATGCTAATGAACATTCTGCAGTGGTGCTCCTACCTAACAATGTAGTGAATATGACGGACCCAAAGCTTAGTTGCAGGTCCTTTCTACCCAAGTACCGCTCCCACTTCAAGCTACTCAAGCACCAATCCCACTTCCTAGTACTCAACTACATTTTGAAACAGCCAGCTCCCCACCACCATAACAGAATCCATGAATCCACTGTCGCTTCCCTTCAAAAGACTAGTAGTCCTATTTCCTACTCTTATCATGACAGTATACTTGTGTACTCTGGTCTTGGGATGCAAACAATGAGGCATACCTGCCTTCTTTTTCTTTCTTTATCCTTTCTTTCTATCTTCTTCTTTTTTTTATGATAGGCGGACAGGCAATTCAATTTGGGGCTATGATAACCATGGCCATAGATGTTGGGTTTTTCAATCATAGGTTTACTTTCATAGGACTGGATGCAATCATACAAGCAAGAAGAGAGAGAAAAAAAAAATCAAAATCAAAAGATCAATGCAACTAAAACAATGCATCACATACCTCTCTAATGGTGAAGATGAATCCTCAAAGCTTCAGGTTTTCAAGCCACAACTCTCTTACAAAAGCTTGACCTCCAAGTACTAATCAACACCAGTTCTAGGAGGCCTCAAAACCTCCAGGAGATGAACCCTATGGTCACTCCAGCCCCCTCACACATCCACATGCCCTTGGGTGTTAACACATGAGAGAGAGAGAGAGAGAGAGAGAGAGGGAGGGGGGGAGTGTCCCAGCCTAGTGTTGGGATCCTTGGGGTCTCACTTTATAAATAGAGTTCCTGATAGGCTTGGACCTCTTCAGAAAGCATGTGGGCCATCATCTACCACTTTGCTTAAGAGAAAGTCTTCACACACAGGAACTCCAGCCCATGGCATTCACACCATCCTAGGTCCTTCCACTTGATTATCTCCATATCATCACATGGGCTCAGGTCCCAAACACGGTTCCCACTATTTTGAAGACGGATTGTTGCATTTGAGACAAAACTTGACCAAAAGAAAACCCGTTCACTTAAAACCAGAAAAAACACATTTTTACGCAGATGAATTCTTTTGACACAAAAACGACACGTGTACATGACTAACTAGGCTTGTCACTCCAAGTGCTCTTCTAAGGTGAACCGATCTATACAACAAGACCCTAAGTAGCGGATTCCTTGTTAGAACTTTATGTGACAAAACATGCTTCTGTCCACATGCTCTAATCACAAGCGTATGTCATGGTAGGTCACAAGAATCATGAAGAGCCAAAAGCGCTTTTATAGATAACGAAGTCTCCATGATCGATACTCAGGTCTAAGGACAATAGGATGTGGTGCAAGGAGTATATGCTCCTTATATGGGACCTGGGAGCATTCTTCACATCATCCAATGTTTAATATGCCAACCATAATGTTATGCATACCCATGTACTAATATGAGTACTCAACTCAAATTGCCAGAGACAAGGCAACACCACTTTAGCAATTATCAAGTTCCACGACAATCGTACACACGTGCTAGCCCAAGCACATGATGTTTGTAGATAACGAAGTCTCCATGATCGATACTCAGGTCTAAGGACAATAGGACGCGGTGCAAGGAGTATATGCTCCTTAAATGGGACCTAGGAGTATTCTTCACATAATCCAATGTTTAATATGCCAACTATAATGTTATGCGTACCTATGTACTAATACGAGTCCTCCACTCAAATTGCCAGAGACAAGGCAACACCGCTTTAGGAATTATCAAGTTCCATGACAATCGTACACACGTGCTAGCCCAAGCACATGATGTTTGTGAACTTCATTTTTCATAGACAAGGTTCGTTGGGCTATATCTCTTATGTGTCATAAGCTCGCCCATATGCACATGGCTCAATACGATACCCGTGATGGACTGTTATGGTCAATCAGCATAAAATACAATTAAATATAACCCATGAATATAGGCATGAATACACAAATGATGATAATATAACATCGTATACAAAACAAAGATATGTTCATCATGTCTAGATTCGGCTTTCAAGGGCACAAATCCTAACTGGGAATACTTCCCATGCACCTTATCGGATGCATAGGTTGTGGCATCCGTATTCCTTTTTTAGACAGAACACGAAAGGGGAAAAGGTTTTTTTCCCTCACAAGCGAGGAATAATTATCATAGATGAGGCCTTATCATCTTCAGGCTTTAGAAGTATCATCTAATTTTGGAACTGTTTGTCACACACATGTATATGTGCCTGTGTTTTTCTTTCAAAAGATAATGACATTTATTAGAAAGAAAAACCCAAAGCTACAAAACAAGGGACTCCCAGCCACAAGGCCAAAGACCCCACGCCCACTCTAGCCTAAAAGGAACCCAAAATAACCTTACAAAAGCCTGAGAATCAAGAAGCCCACTCCAACATATCAGAATTCGGCTTCCTAAAAGCCTTCAAACCCAACCCATTTTCATTCTTAGAGCAGTAATTGTTCCGTTCACCCCATAGGTTCCAAAGGCCGGCCAACAAAGCTAGCCTCCACCTCTAACTTCCTTCTTGAGGCCTCCCCATTGCCACATGATAAAGAATGCCTCAATATTGCCTAAAAACCACCCAAGCAACATTAAATAAGCAAAAGAACCCTTCTCACACATCTTTGGCATAGGAACAATGGATGAATAAGTGATCAATCGTCTCTGCATCTTGAAGACACGGGTTATAATTGTTGGTAATGATCATCGACCTTTTTTCAGAGATTATCGATATTGATAGTAAGCACCCTATTCCTTCCAAACAACTAAGCAAAGGCCACAATCTTGGGCAGGGCACTGTAATGCCATGCACAGGTGATGTGGCTACCATTCTCGCCGCTCAAGGAATGAGAGATCATCCCATAGAAGGAATGAATCGAAAATTTTCCAGACTTCTCCTTGCGCCACATCATTGCATCCTTCTCGCCTACCGAGATGCAAATATTATGAAACTGAGTTAGAAGCTGAGTAAGATCGTCCACCTCCTTGTCCGTTAAATTCCTTCTACAAGGAGCCCACACGGCTTCCATCCTGAAGATCAAACAACATCGAGCTATAAGGATGTTTATCACTAGTGAAAGCCCAGCCAGCCTTAGGTATACATCTTGAAGAGAACTTCTCCAAGCCACACATCATCCCAAAACTAGACCCTCTCCCCATACCCAACGGACAAGGAAACCCCCTCCATGAATTTACTCGCCAAACTAGCAACCGACTTCCATAGGCCAGACACCTTGTAAAAGGAAAATTTTCTAACCCACCACCCCCCATGACTAGTGCCATGCTTGTAATTACCTCATTCCACCAGCTCCCCTCTTATGTTCCAAAACTTCACAGACATTTGCTGAGCAAGGCAAGATTCATAACCTCCAGCCACCTAATACTTGCACCTCCTTTGTAAGGTTTACGCACTTCTCCCTAAACCAGCAAATGGAACTTATGATTTTCCGCAGCCCCTTGCCAAAGGGTATACATCTTTAGCTTCTCCAACCTTTGCCAATACTGACTTCAAGCATCTAAACAAGGACATGAAGTATATAGGCAAATTCGATAAGGTGGCTCTAATGAGCATGATCCTACCGCCCAGCAGCAAATGTGTGCTCTTCCACCTCAACAGCTTCCTCTTCACTCTTTCAATGACCCTGTCACACAAATTTATAGCCTTCCGAACCAAAGCAGAAGGCCTAAATACATTGATGGGAGGGACTTGGCCCAACAACCAAAGATCAAGACAAACCTCTCTACCTCATCTCTGGACATACGAACCCCCAACAGCTCACTTTTTAGGATGTTAACCTTCAATTCCGAAATTGCCTCATAGCATCTCACTATCTTTCTCAAATTGTCTACCAAGACTTCCTGCACCTCGTAGAATAAGATTTTATCCCCCACGAACTAGAGATCTGACATATGGTGCACGAAAGTCTATGCATTAAGGCAAACACAATAGTTCTGCATGTACATGTGCTAAGCAATGACATGCATTCTCCAAGTACTAATTGTGCAAAAACTCTCTCCCATGTATATAGGGGACTTCAAGTGCTCATGGTAACAAGTGAGTTGTTGTGCCTCCGTATCATTAACCATACATGTCATACATGAGTGATATCTAAACTGCTCATTCAATATATCCAAAAATGAATTGACCATTGATAATAAAAAAGATCAGTTTTTAATTTATTTTTTTAAACACTATGATTGGATGCCTATAATGATTCGGTCAGTGGCATACAAATGAACACTAGCAAAAGAAAGCAAGCAATTGCTCGCATTCAGTTACTAAGAATTGCGATTGTTTAATTAATTGATGTTCAGTCATTACCTATTGATGGTGGAGCCATATCATGGATGCTCCTAGTCTCTCATCCGCGTGCACCATGTGTATGGTAAATACTGCGTGCACATGGTAATTCCATGCTTCACAGGCATTGGATCCACTTGGATATTCATCATCATCAATAACATAGCCTTGTCCCAGCTATTTGGAGTCAGCTAGCTAAGCTTGTAAAATATCCAGGGAAAACTACAGTGCACGATTGGCAATTGCCACAGTCATTCATTTATGGCATTTTTTTCAAAATGCATTGTGCATCATATAGAAGCTATTGAGTGGAATTTACAAAGTTCAACGTGAGCTTCTTCAGTCTTGTATCTGTATGTATAGCAGCTAACATATTGGGGCATATATGCTCAAAAGAACAGAGTATGTTGATTATCACTCACACAAAATATAAGCATATCTTATATATGATAAAATTATTTATAACTATTTATGTTCTTTGATTTAGATGTTGACCACTCAGGTAGGCACTTTAGCCAATAAGAGGGGTGCTCACCTCAAGTAAGCCTAGTGATTTGACAACTATGCTTACAGCCCAAAAACACAAATTAGTAAACTCAGCTATCTGGTGTAAGCATATTGGAACTCGTAAAAAATGCACCATTGCTTCTCCATAGCCAAAGAAAGAACATAAATAGGGGGGGGCCAAGAGGTTATGATTTGAGACTTCTGCTCTAGATGCTGCAATTGCATCCCACGTAAGCAAATTGGCTGTGAAAATAATCTTGCATAACCATTCACACAAAGGAGACTTCTGCTCTAGATGCTGCAATTGCATCCCACGTAAGCAAATTGGCTGTGAAAATAATCTTGCATAGGGACTGCATCAAACCTCTCTTGGAAGGATTCCCCATCCATTAATGAAAATCTTAGCGCTTAACGGGGAGAAGAAACCTCCATGACAGGGGAAAGTCTCTAAGCAGCAAGGTATTCAAAATCGGTTACATAACGGTAACAGTCATAACCGTTAAGCATTACAGGGTCAAAATGGCTGTAACGGGCGTTACAAAAAAAAAAAAGGCCATAAAGGCCCTGTAACAGTTTTTTCAAAAAATAAAAGAGAGTTGTAACGGCCATTACGGCCCGTATCATAACGGTAACCACGGTGGCAGTTACGGCCACCGTTACTGTTTTGGAACACCATGCCAAGCAGCAGACTAGCATCTAAAAGTCTAAAAATCGAGTATCATGTGTTGGGTAATGATTGATAACACTCAAGCACTGTGAAAAACATTTTGGTTATCGAATCAGTGAGATTTTGATACTCGAACCATAAATGAATAATGCACCCATAGGAATAATTAGAGAGGGATAAACAACTTTATTGAAATTGAAACTTCTATGCTTCTTACAAATATTTCACACAAAAAAGGCTCACAAAACTTTAAAAAATGCAAGGGCTTCTCCCTGCTAGAACAACGCCTTTTATATACCTTAAAATACACCTCAAATCCTTATGAATCGTTAATTAAGATTTTCTAAATATTAGATTGAAACTTCAAATCAATCTAATCTTATCTAATACAGCAACAACACTACCACAAAGATTTCACAGATTGGTAATGGCCATTTTGGAACCCTCTCTTCAAAGTCGGCACCTCTATCTTTCAAAAATAGTAAATGGTAGCCTCTCAAACATAACCCCCAAAACTAGCAACGAGCCCAAAACTCAGCACATGTTGGGACTTGGGCCTATACCACCATGGCATTCTTACCAATTTCTAGCAAGAGTAGAATGTTCCACTTGAACTTCTGAAGTTAGTAAGCAGGTTTCAAATCATAGAAAAATGACACAAACAAACAATGATTATCCCCTTCTCCAACAGCTAGAATGATTGCTTTGTTTGTTTTGCTATACGGAACCACCAAAATATCATATCACAATCCATAGCAACCATTCCTCATTTTTTGTTACCAAATCTAAGGCACGTATTAAAATCAGAGTATAATAGCCGACCCTGGCGCCCAAAAGCTTACAACCCTAACAAGCAAAATGCAATATGTAATCTTTCAAACTGGAAATACAAGAAGCCCACCCCCCCGGGGAAAAAAAAAAAAACCACAGAGTCACAAGGAGCACCAACCTCCATTCCCTCCAAGCTTGATCCCCAATAGACACCCTGTGACCCGCCTCCAAAACACTTTCCACCAACGCAGGCATGGACCAATGCACCTTGAAAGAAGATGGGATGCAATCCAACCACCCTAGTGAAAGGTCCCATAATGCCACAACATGGTCGTCGGAACTCAACCCTCACCTAACTGAGGGCAAAGCGACTTATAAATGGAGGTAACCGTAAATCATCCTAAGCTTTCCTTACCCCAGATAATTCTATCCTACTCCCCATTCGACGGGCTAAAAAGATGAATTCTTTCAAGGAGTTGAACTCATCATCTTACAAATTCTGATGACACAGAGGCGACCACACCCCCGAGGATCCACTAGCTGCCAAACAAGTTGCATCCAAGATGGGAAACTAATAACATTCCTCCTATAATAATAGGGTTGTAGACATCCTCCCAACCCACCCAATGAGGTCTTTTCCTAGATTCAACAACTTAGTGGAAAAGGTTTCTAGAAAACCTATATTGTATTAGCTAAGAAGATTGGAAACTTTAAGAAACATGAAGGGTACATACAGATTCAACAATGAGAGCAAACCGCCAACCCTGCTGCAACTATCTCAATCATTGGGTTGCTAGTCATCACGCATATGTTGTGTCGTCTATATGCTTAAAACCACTCAACGAACCATAAATGAACCAATATGATACGCTAGCTAGGCAGGAATATTTATCCAACAGAACTTTCTGACAGATTTATCTTCTGACCAGATCGTCTATTCATATTATGCAAGTTATTCCACATTTCTTAGTTACAAAGATAACAACAATAAAAGAACGCACCATCCCTTCCTGCCATGTTATCAACATGCATAAAGGGAACATGGTAAGACCATCACAGCAATCCAAGAGATTATTGGATGCCACCACCTTGAATAAGATGCTAATTTGCTTCAACAAAGAAAGAAATACAAAGGATTGCCTTTCCCCAAGCACCTAAAGAAGCAGAAATAACCATCCACAAGAACTCATTGATCAACTGATCAACACTGAAATCCTCAACACATGAAGCAGCCCTTCAGATCCAAACAATCACTGAGACTCAATACCCATCTTCTTTGAGATAAAGAGAAAGGAAGATAACTTTTAGTAAGAATTTGTTTAAAACCAGAGTGCAATTTATTTGTGAAAGTTTAAATGCTTCAAAAGCACCCTAGGAGAATTCCTATAGCATGTGGGTTAATGTGCCAAGAAGGTATGTTACTTCGGCTTGGTAATCAGGGGGCCCTGTGTTTTGGCAACTACATCCAGAACAGGAGCTTGTGGGTCCAGAAGTTATACAGATGGAAGAAAATTCCAAGCACATCATCTGCCATAAAAGGAAGAAATACCCAAACATACTCTAAAGAACTTCCACAAAAGTAACAGGACAACCAGCAGAAATTGAAACTTGATCCCTATCAACTCCACATCCCTGCATGTTATGGATATTTATAGAAGATAAGGACCAGTATGCTGGAAGTCTGTTCTGCTACAGGAAAAGTATAAACTATAGTTACCTGAAGTGTGAAGCAAAGTAGCAACAGAACAGGTACAAACTATGCTGCACATAAAAGCATTTCTTCCATATCAATGTATTCACCCAAACTTTCCAAACTTCTAACAGGTTACTACCCACCGCCACATACATCTTAGCTAAGCTACCAACCATTAACAAACCTTGACCCTTCAATTCAAAATAAATAAATAAAGATCACCCACAGTCTCCTAAAACACCAGACTAAACCAATTGGACTCGTAACCATCTTTCTTTTATATAAGTGCTCATAAGTGCAATTCTTCAATAACAATAGATTCACCCAAGATTTCAATGTTACATACCAGCCTACAACACATCCCAACTTCATCTTACAATTCCACCTAATTATTATCCCCTTCGTCTCCTGAAGTGCCAATAGTCATGCGCACACATCATTTGTGTGGCGGAATGATGTCCCTCTGAAAATTGCAGCTTTTGCATGGTTAGTGGGAAGGAAGGTCCCAACCATTGACAATCTCTAGAAAAGAGAAACAATCACCCCCAACATATACATAATGTGTATGGAAAATTCAGAATCAGTGGATCATCTATTCACTCATTGCCAGTTCACGTGCGAGGTTAGGCATAGCATGCTAAATATGTTCAAAATGTCATGAGTAATGCCGGAGTCTATAGAGGTTCTTTCTTGATATAGTGTGGGAATGGGGAAGCAAGAAAGGATAGTGTGGAGATTGGATTTAGGCTTTAGAAAGGCGATGATGTGTATAGTAGAATGGGCCTCTTAGTTGTTGTAAAAGATTGTAGAGTCTTCGTTTAGCTCGGGTTGTATTTCTCCTTGTGCCATCTTGGTGTTTTTTAATAAAAGTTCATTATCTTTCCAAAAAAAAAAAACCACTGGTATATGGAAATGGAACGCAACCAACTAGCTTCCTCAAAATTACCCTATGTTGCCTTTGAAAAAGACAGTACCCTATGTCGGTCGTTTATCTTGTGAAACCGGCAATGGCTGCAATTCTACAAGCCCAAACCATTAGTCTTCTTGAATGTCCTCCCTTCAATACCTTTTCACCTTCTACTTTTAATATTTTTAACCTAATTGTCAAGGCTCGTGCACCCTAGAGAAATACTCAAATGATAGGCTGAAACAAAGTTATTATCTTCAGTTTAGCTCATGAAGGTAATTACCAAGGGTTTCAAACATTTGGATTCATCAATGACTTTTTAATGACATGCCTATTTTCCTTAATCCTCTACTAAGCCATGAAGTATTTTAATTTGGAGTGCGAGATTTGTAGTAGTCGCTAGGAAAATGTAAGACATCTAATGAAAGAATTTGGCAAAACCTAGATGATGCAGCACATTGAGGGAGCGCGGAGCACAGATTCTACACTTAAATACAAGGGATCAGACATTGTTTCAGCATGGGCAGGGTCCCTACTCCCCATATGAAGTGTATTAAAATCATGGCCATGTTCCAAATTTGCTGAATTATGCTAATTGGGCAAATCGAATGATTCAAGCTTCACCTCAAATCAGTTCATCATCCACTCAAAATTGCACAAATCGAATTCGCAAAGTCACTGCCTTTAACTTTGCAGCAATTCACTTGTTCTTTCAGAGTTTCCAATCCTTGAATCTGTAAATAGTGCTTGCCAATACCAAGCTCTCATGACTTGGATCCATGAGATATGTCAACGGCTTCCGCTTTAGGAGACATGAATTGGAAATTGCAAAGTAGAACAAATCATTCAGGGATCGAATGAATCAAGTATAAGAACTTAATGAATTTGAGTGCACAAGCTTCACAAATCAGGACCACATATTAAGTTGGCAGAACCAACCAAGAAACTGGAAACCCAAATCAAACCAAACGGCAAACCCCGTGAGACTATCATTGCAGGAATATAACAAAATCACAGATAATTAAAGGATGGAAAAAAGAACACTCTGAATACTACAAAAATCACGTAAATAGTCAATGGGACTACCATTGTCGCTCTTACTCCCCATATCACCAATTTGAAGCATGATTACTGACATGGCTGGTAGGCAAACAGACAAGGAAAATCTCCAATCCCCAAACAATTCAATCAAAAGGGGGAAAAAGACCTAGACATAATTCGGAACAGCATCGTCCCTCACAAAAAGGATAATTTTCCATGTCAAGAAATTCTATTTGCACTTCGAGCTAAAGCATTACAATGTTTACAAATACATCACACCAATTCCTAAGATTTACAGTAACCATTCAAAATTCAAACCGACGGACAGCAGTGATTGAATTCAGGAGTCGATGAGAAGAAAGGAAAGGTGCGAGATAGAGAGAGAGGGTTACCTGAACTCCGCCATCGCCAAGACTGCACTGAACAAGGAGGGGGCCCTGGCTCGCCACAGCTCGATCAACGGAGACAGGGACCTGCACGCTGAAACCTTTGGTGGGCCGGCGACGACGTGTCTGTTCCTTGTCAGCATGATCGCCGCTGCTGTCGTTGTTGTTGTTGTTGTTGTTGTCTTCATCGCTCGGGTCGTGATTTTCGTCCTTCAATAACCCTAGAATACCCGCAATCCGTTTTAGAAATCTCATCTGATTTTTCTCTTCCAGCAATTGAAGCTACGAGAGGTTGTAGAAAAGGGGGAAAAGGTCAAGGGTGTTTTTGGAAGAGAATTGTGAGATTCGAGGGTATATTCGGAAGAGTAGAAGAAAAGGAGAAGAGAGGTGGATGAAGAGTCATTGAGGATATCTGCTTATATTTCTCCGCGTTTTTTTATAAGCTTTTTTCCCTTTTCTGTGTTTGATTCTTTACTGGCAGGATTAGGAAGCAAACAGGCATGAGTTCATTTTTTTGCGTCTGTCGCGAACGCGGATTTCCTGCTAAAGCCTCCCGCATGAAGTTCCTGACCAAGGACGATGGGTGGGGCCCACTGCAATGTATGTGAGAAATCCATTCTGTCCATCCGTTTTGAAGATCATTTTAAGACGTACGATAAAAAATAAGATTGATACAAAACTCAAGTGGGTCACACGAGTGGGAAAATTGGGGAAAGAAATTCCTACCGTTGAAACCTTCCTGGGCTCCACCTTATGTTTATATGATATCCAAACAGTTTATAAGGTCATTCCCATTGGGATGAAGTGAAAAAACCATAAATATAGCCTGATATAAAAAATTTATGGCCATAAGAATGCTTCAACGGTGCTCACTGAATGTCTACTGTTTACTCACGTGCGGCCAACTTGAGTGTTGGATACACCTAATTTTTTCCTCACCTACTAAAATGATCTCAAAAAACGGGTGGACGGGGTGGATTTCTTTAAAAAAATCTCTGTGAGACCCACCCAGCATCCTTGCGCGGGAACTTCCTGCTAAAGGCTCCCGCAGGTAATCCGCGTCCGTCTGTCGCGACTCAGATTCCAGCGTCTGTCGCCGCAAACAGGGGTCCACATGCTAGTGGTACTATGATCGGTACCGTCCATGATCGTGCTCAAGTGGATCTGAATGTGAATTTATAACATTGAAAAGAAAATTTTCAATGGCTCGCATTCAACTCTAATAATCAAAGGTGATTATCACCACTCAAGAGTGATAATGGAATAATGGCTTACGTAACGCCGGCACCATGGATATGTGGGGCCCACCGTGATATATTTGTTTTATCCACCCCATCCATCCGTTTTACGAGTTCATCTTGGGGTATGAACTAAAAATAGAAAGATCCAAGGCTCGAGTGCACCACACGATTGGAAAAATTGAAGGCGATGATGACGCCACCGTTAAAACCTTCCTAAGGTTAAAAGGGTCACACATTCCTGAATGAAGGGGGTGAAGGGGAAACACAAATATTAGCTTAATCCAAAACTTCAACGGCCCTTAGAAAGTTTTCAACGGTGGCGTACAATCCCCACTATTTCCCGTGGTGTGGTCCACATGAGCCTAAAATGAGATGTCACAGTGGATGGATGGCGTGGATAAAACACGTACATCACGATGGGTCCCACATTGTCGGGTCCAAGCAAACGGGTTTCTTACTTACGGTGGTAACGAGTATGTGGGCCACTGGTTGGTGATACACGCAAAAGTAGCTCAGGAGGAGTTATTAAGCTCATGATGGGGATTTTGCCCAGATGAGCTTTCTTGTGCATGTAAGGTGCATGGTTTGGAGATGTGGACCGTTTATCTGAAGTAATTCATCCTGGATTGTCTATATTTGAGCCTGCTTGTATCATAGCAGAAAACATAGAAAACAAATGAAGGCGTTGAGAGAAAACATAGAAACCGTCTGAACTAGCAACACAGGGAATGGTTGAAATTTTTTAATATGAAAAGTTCTTGTGATATCATCGATTGCGTTTGGAAGATCATCTCCACAATTTGGATCACTAAAAATTGAAATTAATATTAAATAATAATAATAATAAATGTCTAACTTGAACTTTTCTGAATAACAGCCCATTTTTTAATATCTTTTTCTGAGCCATGTAAGATTTTTAATGAGGTGGACCTTGCTTGATCAATGGTCTAAATTGACCAAATCCATCTTATTGTTGGGTTATTTGGATTTGATCATACTGGTGGACCTTAAGTTAGCTATGTTGGATTTAAATAGGTAAGAGGTGAATAGAGGTGCGCATGAAATCGTGTGCAGAGAAGTAAGTGTGATAGGTTAAATTATTTTAATTTTTATTTATCACTTTAACACTAAGAACGAGAGAGAAATAAAGATTCTTATTTTTTTAAAGCATGTAAAGCAGGCGTATAAGTAGTTATTTATATTTTTATTATTTTTCATTCAAACACGTAAGTGATAGCAAGTCATTTAAATATTACACTTAATTTACTTTCATGTATAGAAAAAAAAAATTTACTACACTTTTAATAAAGCATTTATACATATATACATCCTATATGTAGAAAAGAATCTCCCTATACACAAAAGTATGCTAATATTTAAATTTACATGACAATTAATCATTTGTTATCATCCCCTCAAATTGATGAGGTGGATAAACCAATAACAATTTGCAAATAAGATAAGAGTAGCAAGCATTCATCATAGTCTTAGTGAGAATATCTACAATTTGATCTTAAGACACCACTCGCAGGAATGAAATAATTTCGAACTGAAATTTTCTTGAACAAAGTAACAATTAACTTCAGTATATTTTGTTTGCTCATAAAAAATAAGATTAAAGGCAAATTAAACGTTACTGATATTGTCTACATGAAGTAAAGTACAGTGATCATTAATCAATCAATTAGATTTACTAGACGACATATGTATAATGGGTCCCACAATTCCAGTGATTAAATTGAGTTAATGTACAATCACGTGTAAATCTTCGGTACCCAAGCAACCATCACATTGCAAATGTCAGGTGGGCTCCCATCCAGCTTCAGATTACATGAAGAACCCAACACCACATAGTCACCATGCAACTCAGTGGTGTTAGGATGTGGTGGGGTTTGACTGAGTCAAGTGTTAGGTTGAAGGTGTAGGTTTCATACTCTAGTATATTTTGGTTGTCCAACCTCTAACAATGGCACGTGATCCAGTCAAATTTCAAGAGCTATGTGGTCCTTCTTTACAAATTTGGACAAGCAGGCCCCTGTCTTCCCTGATGTGATAGTCACTGGGGCAGGAGGATGGGTGGTTGGGTGACACATGTACATAGGACCTGGGTCATTGGTGGTCTTTTAACCCTCCATTTCGGGGTGCACTCCGTGGAATATGATTTTAGGGCTGAGGAATTTTTCACAGTGCAATCCCTGTGATAAGAATGATCTTGCACAGATGCCAATTAGTCCCTTTATATAGCAAAGTTTAAAATAGATCCCAATTCATGGCCTACTGATAGATAGAGTGCATTTCAACATTGAGGGTTTAAATGGGTGCATGTGTGCAGAAAAGTTTTAAAAAAAAAAACAAAGAAGAAGCAAAGTTTAAAATGGGAGTGCTAGATAGTGTATCATTCACCATCAATACCATTATGTATTACCATGCATCACCCTGTATGAGCCTGTTTTGGGCCAACACAGGCCGACACACCCGTATTATACCTGTATTGTTCATGGATGATACATACTGGTTCTGGACTTTAGCATGTATCCCTTAACCCACACACCAACATGAGAAAACGTGTAGCGAGAGCATGGTAGGGCCTGATGTCCATGTGATATCCAATCTATCCACCTATTGCACCGGCTTATAATAAGAAGTTAGTTAAAAAATGAAGTACATTTAAAACTCAAGTAACATCAATGGAAACGGTGGAATAAAATGCTAATCAAGTTAGGGCATTTTAATTTTCATTTGAATATGTAGCACACAACATAATGACTCTTCTATCAATCTCTCCCCTTCCCTCCTCTCTCTCTCTCCCTCTCTAAGTGCATTGCAAGGTTCACACAATGTAATGCATGATAGTGAGAACCATGGTGGATGCTCGGGAGAAAGAGGGAGGCATGCATCCCTCATCCTGTTGTTGAAAATTTAATATTCTCAAATTACAAGTATATAATTACAGTATAATATAAGAAAATAAACTGAAAATATTAAGGATGAGCCAAAGCACGTGAGATTATATTGTCTTTAAAGCATAATTCACCCATTTTCAAAGTAATTGAGACCGCTTACAGGTTACAGGCAAATAGATCATTTTCAATATGAGGTTATTCCCAAACACAAAAAATCAAATTGTTTTTTCAAACATTTATTTATTTATATTTTTTTATTTAAAATATTTTTAATCAAAACATTATCCGTAACACCACTCCTGCTAAATATATTCTAGTGAGAAAGCAGGAGGTGTCAATCCTCCAGTCCTATATATATTATATATATAATCTACACATAATTATTAAAAGTTCAATCATTCAATGAACAATTAATCACGGGATGTCATGTACATCAAGCAAAAGAAGAGAGCTTTAAAATATTATCCATATATAATACATTATATTGGGCAGAGACTAGAAAAACAACAAAGAATGCTTAATTAATTTAAGCGCTTGGGCTCTCCCCTTACAAGCATGACATCACAAAAATGGCACTATGCAAACTCTCGTATAAAGACGCTGGATAATTTACCCTAATCGACTGCCACATGGGAGTTACTTGCTCTGGACTCTAATAATAATTCTGCACCATTTAAAAAATTGATTTGGATTTGTAGTGACCTTTTCCATACCGAGGTTGGTGCTGAAAAAGCTCCATGGCTCCACCATAATGCATGTGTTTTATCCCTACTGTCCACTCATTTGGCTAGTTCATTTTAGAGCATGAGCCAAAAATGAGGCAGATATCTCAGGTCAGTCATATCACATGAGACAGTGGTAGTGGTGATGGAATGCACTGTTAAAAACCTCCTAAAGGCCGCCTGTGATGTTTATTTGCTATCAACCTCATAATAAGGTTACACAACCGGATGAAAGGAAAACGAAACTATCAGCTTGAGTTGGTTCATTTTAGAGCATGAGCAAAATATAGGCCGATCGAAATATCTCGGGTCAATCATATCACATGAGACAATGGGAGTGGTGATGAAATGCACAGTTAAAAAGACTAATGTTTATTTGCTATGAGCCTCATAATAAGGATACACAACAGGATGAAAGTAAAACAAAACTATCAGCTTGCTCGGAAGGTAAACAAAGAGTGATTGAATTCTATCGGTTAACAGTGTTTACTGTGGTGTGGTCTACTTGAGATTTGGATTTACCTCATTTTTTTAGCTCATGCATGAGCTAGCAAAATGAATAGACAGTGTGGATAAAGAACGTATATCATTGTGGGGTCATAGAGCTTTTCTAGCATTGATCATCCATACACTTGAGGGGTCACTACCAAATTGATGTGAAAAAAAAAAAAGTGGTTCCTTCCAACGTACACATGGCATGGCCCGTAACAGAAACTTACATTGAGATGGCAATATTGACCATATTATTTTTCTCTCAAAATTTGGATTACTCATTATTTTAATTTTAACCGTCCATTTGGTGATGTTAGAGGTATGTTCCAGCCACAGCAGGACATATAATTTGGATTTTCTAGATAGCTATAGGATTAGTGCCACATATAAAAGGATGAGTCAACACCATTTTTTAATGGTGCAGAGCTAACCCAATGCTCTAACCCTTCTCTATGAAGTCATTCCTCCCATGCGCCACTCCATCAGCAAAAGTCATGTCTTTGGTGTGTCTTATACCCGGTCGATCCTATCGTTCTGCGTGGATGCATTTGCACAGATATGAATATTCAACACAAATAAAAAAATCTAAGTTGTTCAATAGGTGGTCCCCACTATACCTGACATGACACAAAAGCAGGATGATCTGGCCACACTTTTACAGACAATGAATGCTAGACGTTGGTTCAAGTGGACGCGGATTTCCGGCGGTTTTGGCAGGAAGTTCCTGCACTGGGAATCTAGGTGGAGCCCACAGTGATGTTTGTGAGAAATCCACCCCGTCCATCCGCTTTGAGAGCTCATTTTAGGACATTTGGCCAAAAATAAGCTGGATCCAAGAACCAAGTGGGTCACGCCAGAGGAAAGAGTAGCCCACCGTTGAAATATTTGCATGGTCACATAATTTTTTTTTCAGGTTAAGATTTTTTTTCTTTTTTTTTCAATTCATCCCAGTGGTAACGACCTTATAAACGGTTTGGATGGCACATAAACATCAACATGGACCCCTGGAAGGTTTCAATGGTAGACATTTCTTTCCCCAGTTTTCACTCTGGTGTGATCCATTTGGGTCTTGGATCCACTTCATTTTGGGTTATGTGCCCTAAAATGAGCTTGAAAAAATAATTAACGGGGTGGATTTCTCACCAACATCAAAGTGGGCCCCACCTAGATTCCGGTTCAAGTAGCCCTAGGGGCGTTTGGCGCATGGCTTTAAAGGGGACCAGGAGGGAGTGGATTTTAATATCTCATGGATCATTTGGTTCAAGTAACCCTAGGGGCGTTTGGCGCATGGCTTTAAAGGGGACTTGGTGGGAGTGGATTTTAATATCCCACGGATCATTCGCAAGGTCATGTTCGGGACTTACAGGGGTTGTGAAGCCCTTTATTCGAATTTGCGCCAGAGTAGGGGATATCTGTGATCTAACTTTGGTTTTTGTATGCCTGTTGGTCGGTGCTATGTGGGGCCCGTTATGATGTATGTGGTTTACCCATGCTGTCCATCCATTTTGAAATATAATTTTAGGGCTCAATCACAAAATTGAGGTGGATATAAGTCTCAGTTGGACCACACCATGGGAAAACAGTAGTGATTGAATTACACCATTAAAAATCTCCTAGGGCCAACTGTAATGGTTATTTGACATCTAACCTGTTGATTAGGTGATAAAGACTTGGATGAAGGGGAAAAATAGTTATTAACTTGATCGTAAACTTTTGTGGCTCCCAAAATTGTTTTAATGGTGGGCGTTCAATCAACACTGTGCGGTCCACTTGAGATTTGGATCAAACTCATTTTTGGTTTCATAGAATAAAATGATCTGGAAAAATGGGTGGTCGGCATGGATGAAACACATACATCATGGTGAGGCTCAGATAGCACCAACTGGTAATGGCAAGGTGAGTAGCCAATCCGTTTCCATTCCATACATCTTCTCTTCCCAACACGAACTCGGATGGCGTCCACGCCACGAGATTACATGACAATCCCACAATGTAATTATTAGGTTTTGCTAATCTTATCCCACTTAAACCCATCTAATCCCATCCTCCAAACACCTCCCTAGTGTTCATACAACTAAGGACTATTCGGTTATTAACATGTCTTTTTCTTGAAATAAAACATTTAGGAAAAAAAAAAAGATTCATAGGAAAGAATACCGGAAGGAGCTGCTACCTAATCAAGATGAGTTGGTATTTTATTTTAAAGGCATTGTAGGTGTTAGAGTAGACTAGAATAAGCTGAGGTCTGTATCTTATACAGTTGTACCTATATCTATAATATACGGACGTCCTAAGCATATCTTAATCTACTCTAACGATAGGCATTTGAGAGCAAAACTAATAGTCAGGGGTGCAAATGGGTCAGGAAGACCAAATGTGTGTAGTGGGTCAGGGTCTAAAATATAGACCCATGGGCAAGTCTGGACCCCCGGGCAAATCTGGGTTGATAAGTTCAGCAAGAATTACTAAACAAGTTGAGTTTGGGTCATCTCAAAATCGACCTGACTCAGCCTGACATGGACCTAAATGTTACTTGTCTGATTTGAATCTTACTAATATGGACTTGACCTGAACCCAAACATGACCTAAACTTAAGAAAGGGTAATTAATTACATAGGTTTTTTGTTTTCTTTTGAGCTAGACTATAGTAACAACTTAGACAGCTCTTTTTTTAAAAATATATATATATATATATGGCTATCCATCTAATATTTATGGCAATCTAGATTGTGAGATATTGGGGCTGTTGTTGACGTAAAATATACTAAAATCGCATTAATTAACCTATGTTGACCATTTAATTTTACTTATTGAATTTAGACTTTTATTCATTCTATTTTGTACCATCAAAATTGTTAGTCACTGCTAATTAGCGGTTTGGAACATTATTGATGAAAAAAATTCAATCGTAATTTTTATGACCTACCCAAACCCAACTCAATGTGATAAACAGGCTGGGGCTGGGCTAATGGATCAAATTATTATTATTTTGCATTGAACCTAACTCTCGCTTGATCCAAATTTTTATGGGTTGGGTATGGTTCAAAATTCTGACCCGATTCTTAAATGAGGCAGTTTTGGGTCTCCCTCAATCCAACCCAACACCAACCCATTGTCACCCTACTAATATTTAGGTAGCCGTGGGCTGCACCTTAATGGGCCATGACTTTGGGTTGAAACTCTTGTGAGTCTGCAATTGAGGCATGAATAGGGACCCATCTCTAAGATCATACAAAGACAGTCCACCGGGCTCTCATACACATATCTTAAGATTGCTCGATTAATAAACATGCTTAAATTTTAGGCCTTATCTCTAGCCCTTGGCCATATAGTTTCTGGACCACCGTAGGGCTCAATAGAGGTGGGCATCGGACCGAGTCGGATCAGATTTGGTCCGACTCGATTCGGTTCGAAAGTTGCCTAGGCTAATTCGAACCCGATCCAATCTGGGACCGAGTCTGGGACACCTGACCCGTACCGATCCGTTACATGCTTAGCTTGACCCGAACCGAGTCCGACTTAGTCAGGGAAATCGAGTCGGATCGGATTGGGTATGAATCGAATTTTTTAACGGTGAAAATCATTATCCTCGCTGCTATTTTCGGTGTGGTCCATTAGAGCTTTAGATATGATTCATTTTTTTTCCAAATGCTTTAAAATGATCACAAAAAATGGATAAACGGTATGGATATAATAAATACATCATTGTGGGGCCCATGTAATGTGGATTTCATTTGAGCCATTCATACAATACAGATGTATTGGCGTGCACAGCACGCTAGCCGCTATTACGTGCTGTGCGCGAAAGTGTCGTGCATGGTGTAACGTTAGCAAGTTCTGTGGGCCTGATCATTAGGTATGTGTTATATCCAAACCGTCCATCCATTTGGTGAGCTCGTTTTTAGGCTTGAGACGAAAAATAAGACAGATCTAACTATCAAGTGGACCACATGAAATATTTAACCGAGAAAATCATTCGTTGTTGTTACTTGTGGTGTGGTCCAAATGATCTTTGGATATTATTCATTTTTTAGATAATACTCTACAATGATATTTAAAAATATATGAACGGTGTAGATATAATAAATACATCATTGTGGGGCCCATATAACTTTAATCTCCTTTGAACCGTTCGTACAACTCGGAGCTCGAGGAGCGTCAGTCTCGTCTTCGCACTAGCTAGCTTGAGGCTACAGCCTACAGCAGTAGAACGCAAATTTCTTGTGAAAGCCTTTCGTAGGAGGTTTATGCACTGGGATGCTAGGTGGGTCCCACCATGATGTTTACGATAAATCCACACCGTCCATACGTTTTGGGAGATCATTTTAGGACATGTGGCCAAAAATGAAGTGTATCGAAAACTTATGTGGGCTGTACGAGAGGAAACAGTGTAAATTCAGTGGCCACCATTTGAAACATTCGTATAGCTACAAACTTTCATATCAAGCAAATTTTTTGGTTTTTTCACTTCATCCGAGTGGTAATGACCTTATAAACGGTTTGGATGGCTTAGAAATATCAAGGTAGATCCGAGGAAGGTTTTAACAATAGAAAACTCTTTCTTCGGTTTTCCCTCTCATCCGGCCCACTTGAGTGTGGGATCTACCTCATTTTTAGCAGTATATACTAAAATAACCTCCCGCAATGGATGGACGGTGTGGATTTCTCACAAACATTACTGTGGACCCCACCTAGCATCCCAGTGCAGGAACCTGAAGCTTCTTGCATGTGTCATATCAGTGACGCCTGAGCTTGACGGAAACGGATTGGCTACTCCCTGTTTGGTGATCTGTGGGCCCCACCATGATGTATATATTTAATCGATGCCGTTCATCCATTTTTACAAATCATTTTAAGGCTTAATATAAACTATTAGAGGGATAAAACTCTCAGGTGGACCACACCACAGGAAAACAATAATGATTGGATATCCTCTATTAAAATCCTCCTAAGGCTAGGGGTCGGGTCTGGTTGGTTCGGGCCGGATCCTCTTGGTTCGGATATCCGGGTCGGATCGGTCCGGATCGACCTCTATCCAGACCCGACCCAAAATACAATTGGATCTGGGTGGACAGACTCGATCAGGTCAATCTAAACCGTCGGTTCTGTTCGAAACGGCACCGAGTCAGGTCGGATCGGGTCCAAAATGCCCACCTCTAAGGTTCACCTTGATGTATGCATTGTATATCTACATTGTCAATCTATTTTGCTAGTTTATTTTAGAGCATGGTCCAAAAACTAAAGTAGAGAAAAACTTTGGACCACGTTGTAGGAAATAATGGTAATTGACCATTAAAAACCTTTACTAGGCCACAAAAGTTTCATCCATGTTCGTGTGACCTTATCCATAGGTCAGGTGGTCAACAAACATTATGGACCTAAGGAAGTTTTTAATGGTGGGTGTTCGATGACAATTGTTTCCTCTAATGTGGTCCACTTGAAATTTATATCCACTTCATTTTTAGAATTATGCCCTAGAACAATAGGGCCAAATAGATGAACGGTATGGATATAAAGTGCATACATCAAGGTGGGCCCTATGGCTAAGGTTTCACCCACATTGTTGCTTCCGAGTTGCAACTAAACCACTTTTACTTCAAATAGGTAAAAGTTGCACACCTGATGGTCCATTAGTTGCACTAGCTTTTAGCTTTAAAAGGTGATAATTAAAAAACAATGGTATTTTCAAGAGTTATGTGAAACACTACCTATGATGCTTGACATGTAAGCACTCAGACATCATATGTGTTTGGCTCAAATTTGATCGCATGTATATCAAGTGTGGCAGAGCCAAATGCGACTTGAATCGAACCGAACTCCTTGTGACCTCAAGTGCTAAGCCGATTAAGATCGAATATGTGAAATTTGGTCATCTATCTAACAATAGATTGCAATGAGATTAGGCGATTTATGAATAAGAAGGCTCATCCTTCAAAATGATTCCTTTTCTCATGTTTCAAATTTTTTTTTTTTTTAAAGACTTAAATATTCGCGTAATTGTAGTTGTAGTTTAACGATGGAACAATAGAAAAAGGAAATAAAATTTGAAAGTATTTTATTGATAATTTTTACAATATTAATACTCACAATTGGCTTAAGGGGTGACAATTTGTTCGTTGCCCATTGCAAACTAAGCTTCATAGTAAAACAGTCATGAAGTGTGGGATGGTTATTTGTTCGTTACTCAATAAAAAATTGAGTTTCATGGCGAGACGACCAATGGATAACAGATCTTTGACAATCTGTTTATTGCTCGGTGGAAAATCGGGCTTAGTGGCGAGATAGTCGATGGGGTGACAGTTTGTTTGTGAACTTAATGGAAACTAAGCATGTGACTGGACGGTTTTGGTTTGATTATATGTTCATCGTTTAATATATACCAAACTTCGTGGTGAGATAGCTAGTGTAATCACGTAGCACATATAAGAAAGTCATGCAATCTTCCATTCAAAATAAAATGAGGTTTTTTGTGATTTAGTGGAATACTATAGATGAAATGTGGAGAGGTAGACTAAGGATAAAAATTGGGCTCCATGAGAGCTAAACTAAAATTAAGTAAAGAGAAGCATCCATGGTGGATGGATAGATAAAGTAGCATTGCGTTGTATTTGGTTGTGTTGGTGTGAGGCTTTGAGTTCTTCTTCATGGGTTGTTTTTATAGACTTATAAAGGCGGTTACTTTGTGTATGACAATGAGAGAAGTCACATTAGCTGACCATGCAAATCCTTTTAAGTTTCTATGTAAGTGTGGATTATAACATTAGGTCACGTGTACAGAAGAGATCATGTCTCCTCTTGTCGTTCCAATATTGTAACATCTGTTGGAAGCCTTGTTAGAGTCTCGACATCATTTAAATTGCATGGGAAGCTTTGATGGAGTCTTGACCTCACTGTACTCCTCTTACGAAGGAAGCTTTGCATAAAGTTATTTTGATGGGACTCTTAACTTTTAATATCTACGTAGATACTTGTTTTGATGAGACTCTTTACAGGATTATTGGCATTTAATGATTTTTGAGAGATTTACTTTGATAAAACTCTTACTTAATAGATGGTTGATTTTAACATAACTCTAGCGTTTAATGTTCTTATATGTACATGTATCTAACTATTCTTTTGAGTGTCATATAATGTCTTCTGAATCATTTAATATGATCAGTCAGGTGTAAATAGTCTGCATTGCATACAATAAATCAAATAGAAAATTATATAAAATAGTACTTCATTAATATAGTATTTACATCTTCGTATCTTTTTCAATTACGTTTTCAAAAAGCTACCTCAATAATCAAGTTGTTGTAAAACCGATACCTTTAATTAGTTTTCTCTAATGTTATTTTTTTTTATAAATAATTTAAAATGATGAAAATGCTCTATTACTTAATAAGAATTAAATGGGTATCTAAATGTAAATATAATTAATGACGTGCTATTATATAAAAAAAATTTAAGAAATGAAAAAATAAAAATAAAAATCTCTATGCAATCATTGCACAACAGCTGGGATGTTGCTAGTGTCTAGCCAATGCTCTATGGACTCACCATGATGTTTCCACACCATCTATCCATTTTTGCTAATCATGCTAGGGAATAAGCCAAAAAATGGTCAGATCCAAATTTAAGGTGGACCATGCCATAGGAAACAATGGTAATTAGTAGGCCACCTTTAAAAACTTCCTAGGGCAAACCTTATTGCCCACCATAATGTTTTTTTTTTTTTTTCCCATCTAACCGGTTGATTAAGTCACAAAGATTTGGATGAAGTGAACAAATAAAGATCAGCTTGATCCAAAACTTTTGTAGCCCATAAGAAGTTTTTAATGGTCGAGTTCATCACATCTGTTTCCTACGATGTGGTCCGCCTAAGATTTTGATTTGCTTGATTTTTTGGGCTCATTCCTAAAAGTGATATGGAAAAAATGAATAAACAGCATGGATTAAATGCATACATTATGGTGGGCCCATATATCACCATTTGTAATACAGGTGTCGGCCATACAGGGATTGCCTGTGCTTCTGTCACATGAAGTTCTATAGCAAAAAAGGGTGTGGGCTCAAAGAGATGCCTGCCTCAAATCCACTCCGTACATCAATTTTGCAAGACCACAATAGTACATGAAACTAAAGATTAGGCATATCCAAAACTCACGTGGGCCACACCACATTAAATAGTGGGAGCGACAACGTCTAACTTTGAAACCTTTCTAAATCCAACCTTGATGTTTATATGCTATCCAAACCATTTATGTGGCTGTTATCACTTAGATGAATTGCAGGCACATATATCATCATTATACAAAACTTATGTAGCTCACAAAGTTTCCAATGGTAGTGTCCAATCCTCCTTGTTCTATGTGGTGTGACCCATATGAGTCCTGGAGCTTCCTTGTTTTTAATTTCCTTTTCAATTGTTGTCTAAAAAAAATGAATGGAGTAGATTTATTAAGAGAATCTCTATGGGCCTCACACAACTTTTGACCACATGAAGTCTTAGAGCAGGCAATCCACCGTCTGTGGAAGGTCAAAAGCTCCAATTATTAATTAAAATGGCTTAATTAAGATATAGTAAATGCATTGATACTAAAATTTTAATCTATATCATTTTTAGCCATTTGGATACTTTTTGAGTATTGAAAGAACGAAAATGCTCTTCTACCAACTATACCCTTGTATGATATTAGCTTGTTGTAAAAGTTGACTAAGGCCTTTTGATTGTGCCCCACAAAATCAATAATTGGGACCACCCCTCGGCCGATCTGATATGTTCACTTTAATTGATCAGTTGCGAACCCACAGCAGGATCTTTTGGAATTGTATGTGTTCCACAATAGTATTAACGTTGTGAGTTAATTTCGAACCGTTTCCTTCGATGTGTCCATCCGTGATGAGTTTTGTCCTAAAATTGGGTAGATGTCAGAAAATTAAAATCCTGTCATTTAGACAGCTTGGATATGCTGTAAGATTATTTAGTGGGCCCCACCTAAGACATGGGATAAGTTAATAGATGGGTCTTTCGCACGGGAAAGGTCATTTCTTATTTTCTTCTTTGTTTTTTAAGGAGGGGACCACACTAAGCATCTTTAATGGTTTGGCAGTTGTATGATCCGACATCTAACTCTCCAGCGATGATGACAAACTTTAGCCAAGCTCCCATAAAATTTTGGGTAAAAAAAAGAGGGTGTGTGTGTGTGTGGCCAAAATCTCATACATAACTTTGGCCAAGTTCCATTGAGCCCCATTAAATCAATGATTGTAACCCACAATCACCTCTTTAATTCAATTTCTAAGGCAAGCTACTACATTAAGGACGAAGAAAGAGAAAGAGAAAATGCCAAATGGCCTTTCCCATATAAGGGACCCATTTATTGATCCCATCCCATGTCTTATATGGGATCTATTAGATAGTCTTGTGGTAGATCTAAGCCGTCCAAATGAAATGAATTCTAATTTCATGCTATCTGCCCATATATGAGGGTAAAACACATCAGAGATGGACACTACGCTCCCCTAACGACGATGAAAAACTTTGGGGATAATTCATATTCTTAATGAACTTTGGGCCTACTTTCGGGCATTCAAATAATGTCCAAATTAAATAATTCCAAAGCTATTATAAATTTCAT
The DNA here is from genome assembly GCF_029962835.1 of Magnolia sinica. NCBI lineage: Eukaryota > Viridiplantae > Streptophyta > Magnoliopsida > Magnoliales > Magnoliaceae > Magnolia > Magnolia sinica. The sequence continues at coordinate 8,294,946 of NC_080578.1, read as the reverse complement.
GAAGTTATATTTCCAATGAGCAAAATATCATTAAAAATCGAACATGTAACAAAAGAGTTATGACTGTTTTTATTAGATCGACGATCCACAGTCCATGATGAACTTTAGACTCACTTTTGGGCAATAAAATGACATTAAGATGATATAATTTCAAATCCATTTGAAAGTTTGTCAAATTATCTTTCAAATGAGTACAAGATCACCCAAATTAGTATGTATGACGCAGGGAGTTATGATCGTTTCTGTCAATTCAATAAACCACAATGCATATCGGTGATCTACATTGAATATCGGTGATCCATATTTAATATTGACGATCCTCATTGAATATTGGCGACACACAATGAATATTGAGAGATTCATAGTTAATATTGACGATCCTCACTAAATATCGGTGATTCATAGTGATTATCAACAATCCACAGTAAATATCGGTGGTCCGCCATACAACATTCATCCATTACAACATTATTCCATGTTGACATTCATCCACTGCAACATTCTTTCATTTCGGCATTCATTACATTCATCTATTGCAATAAATTTTTTATTTCAAAATTCATCAATTTCAACATTATTCCATTACAAAATTCATCACTTTTACAAACTCCCACCATTTATACTTAACAAAAAAATATATAAAGGGAACCACACCCCTCTCCTTCACAAACTCCCACCATTCATATCTAACAAAAAAATAATAATAATAAAGGGAACCACCATACCCTCTTCCCTTTTATAAATTTCCATCATTAATGCCTATAAAAAAATACACAAAAGCCATTATTATCCTAACCTAAAATAACTCTGGCGATCATAACTTACACGTTGAAGAGTTTAGTTGCAAATCTTAAAAAGAATACTCAGAAGTTCGCTAGAATGGAGGGAATGTCGCTAGATATACATTGGAAATTTGTTGGAGTGAGTCTTATGTAGGTGGTAACGATCCTAATGGCCAAATGGTCCCATCTCATAAGAAAACGAAGAAGAAAATAAGAAAAATGCCAAATGATATTCTTTCGTCAAGGGTCCCCTTTTGAACCCATTCTATGTCTTAGGTGGAGCCCACTGTATAGTCTTATAATAGATCCAAGCCGTTTAAATGAAAATGATTTTAATTTTATGCAATCTGCACAACTTTGAGGACAAAACTCACTATGAATGGATCACAATGGAAAAAATAGCTTAGAATTAACTCACAACGTTAATGCAGTTATAGGCCACAAACAACTCTAGAAAATTTGTTGAAATGACTATACTGTGGTTTTACGACTGTTTGATTAAAGTGAACAAATTAGATCGATCGAGGGGTAGCTTAATCATTAATTTAATGGGGCCCATACCTCATTCTAAAAAAGGCCCTCTCGATTTCCGTAATCAGCTAATGCCCTACGTGGACAAGGGGGCATTTTCATCCATATAAAAGCTAAAAAGTGGCTTATGTCATTCTAATTAATATCCCATAGGGTCTGACCATGAGGCCCACCTTGACGTATGTATTATACATCCATGCTTTCCACCCTTTTTCTAAGCTCCTTTTAAGGCATTAACCCAAATTTTAAGTAGATTCAAATCTCAATTAGACCATACCATGCGAAACACCATTGATTTAATGCCCACCGTTGAAAACTTCCTAGGGCCCACCTATTTCCCACCATATTGTTTATTTGCCATTCAAGCTATTGATAAGAACACACATCTTGGATGAAGGGAAAAAGTAAATATTAGCTTGTCCCAGAACTTTTATAACCCACTAGAAGTTTTTTAATGGTAGTCGTTAATCACCCTAAAACAGTGGTATTGTGCAGCAGAGATTTAAATTTACCTTATTTTTAGGATCATTTCCTAAAATAATATGGCAAATTGGATGGATGGCATGGATTAAACAAATACACTATATGGGGCCACAATGCACCTTATGTGGTTAAGACTCCATGTTGGTAGTCATTTTTGTGAATTTTGGAAAAATCATGCTTTAAACTACATTAGCGAAAACTAACAGAGGGAAACAATAAATTGACTACTGAGATAGCTCGATGAAAACTTATTTTAAAAATAGGTGCATGATGTGAATACCAAACTTATGAGGTGCCATTTTGTAAAATTTACAATTGAATAGATAAAATAAATTGTGTGGACCACTAATGCAAAATAAAAATCCCACATCAAATTGGCTGAATAATCCGTGGATACTTGTCGGTGAAAATGAGACCCGATGAATAGTTTTCATTGTTAACCATTAAATAAATGTCCACCGATCCATAGACAGATAATCATATGACCTTAACTTTTACTTCACGGTACTTCCACACTCTGTCATATAATTTGACGGTTTAACTTGACTACTTACATGCCACGTGTACAATTTTACAGTACTTTCGAGCCCGTGTACCATCGATCACGCTCTGCCAGTGTATCAATTATTTTCTGTACCGCCAAGATTTCTAAAATCTCATAATAATACTCCTATAACATCGGTTAACGTAAATTATCACGATATTATCAAAATATCGGCAACATTTGTCACGCTACTTACGTTCCTACCAACCGCTCAGCCGTTACATGTTAAGGTCACCGTTAAATAACTGTAACATGCGTTGTAACGCCAAGTTAACGCCGTTCTCAGTCGGAGAAGAAACGGCGGCAGGAGCAGTTTGCTTTTTGCCGTCTCTCGACGCTCCAAAAATTCAAATTTCAAAGCTCGAGAGAAACGCAATCTCCAAAACCCCAAAAAAGGATAAAAAAAAGCCATTGATTCTCGCTTCAGAAAATCAGAACTTTTGCAACACCTGGACTCCAACAACCACAACAAACCCAATCTCTCTCCTCTCTTCGCCTTCCATTCGTCGCTCGACCCTTGGCCCGAACGGAACCCTAACCCTAACCTACCTCTAGAAAAGGCAAAGAAAATGAATGCAAATTGCCAAAGCCTCCTTCAAATCCGACACCAGAATCACCAAATCACTTCCAAAAATAGCAAAATCTCACTCTCCGCCCCACCCTTATTTATTTCGCTGCTAGCAACGTGTCCTTTCCGGGCTCTGCTGATCCAGGGAAGAAATAGGGACGACATGGAAACCCTAACTCTAGTCGCTGCTGGCAAGCCCTAGCTCTTCTTCTGGCGTCGTTGCCGAGATGGAGAGGGAGAAGGACGAAGAATCGGATCGGGCGCGAGCGAGTCGAGATCTCGTCGCTGCTGAGTTCCTGGATGCGGCAAGTTTTAGGGCGAATAGGAAGAAGAGGATGGCAAGGAGGCGGAGGCCATGGGCTGTCAGCGTTTCACCTCTTCCCGCGTCTCCACCGCAGCGGTTGGAGGAGGACCGTTTGTCTTGTACACGTGTAAGCATCTCCCTTTTTTTCTTTTAATGTGTGTGAGGAATTCCTCAGTGAGCTAACTTTGTGAAAACAGAAGTATTTATTTATTTAAATTTCTTAAATTTAAAATTTGGATGAACATACAAGGCTACTCAGAAGAGTAATATGTCAAATCATACATTCGTCACACGTGCCAATGTGGCATTCATTTGCAGCATCCGGGCCCTCCATCAGGTTTGCCCTGCTGAATCTGTATGGTGTCGCGAAACTCGTCTGGTCCAGTCATCAGATCGGCCTCTCATGGTGCGTTGGTCGGTCAGTCCAGTCTGCAAATGTAGCTCAGCTGATGACTTGATTGACCTAAATTTTGGGCTACGGCACATTCAATCTGGATCTCAACACATTTCGTGAGACTTGTGAGAAATTTAGAGTCTACTAGAATACCAGCCATTGGATCTGGGGTCATGTTTCGTGACCCAAACCGTTCACGTGATGGGCCTCTCTGTGGATGGGGCACACCCAATAATGGAACTCTTCATATTGGAGTATTTTAACACTTTGATCTGTTAACTCTTTTCTTTTGAATGTGGACCATCATGTTTCTTTAATTGTTGATTTGTTGACCGCTGATTGGAAGTTTAGGATATTCCGATCTTCGAGATTTTTGATGCTGCCACTTGCATAAGTGTCGAACTAGTTGATTGACCTTCATCGATGTATCTTGTCTGATCAATAATTTTGGATGAACTAATATGGCCCAGATCTAACGGCTTTACTCTCAAGTCCCTATGTATCCTATAGCAATGGATAGGGATGTCTTCTTTGCAAACTTCCTTCTATTTAGTTTGTGTGGATGTTTATTTCCATTGATATCGAATTAGTTGATTAATTTCTCCATTGATATCGAATTAGTTGATTAATTTCTATGCTAATTTTGGTGGCATTCAGTTTAATTAATACAGAGATGAATTGGTTGTTATAATGTTGGATATATAAAGTGTGTGCTCCTGTGGTAACAGTACCACCGTAAGCTTATGATGGTACTAGGCAGATGTAGGTACATGTTATGTATTCACACTGTCCAACCTGTCTATCGGAAGCTTAACCTGAGAGAACACCTCGCACCCAACCCACCCTTGAATTTCACAGGGGCCCCATACCCTAATCAACGGGGGGCGTCCCCTCTTAATATGTTCCTTGTGCTGTGGCCAATCTGAGTTTCAGATCTGGTTGAATTCTGGGATATAGGGGTTTTCTGATGTGACACATCCTATTCATAGGTTGGATTCGATGACACATCACCTAGTACCACTGTAAGCTTATGGTGGTACCGGTACCACTGGAGTGTGGTTGCACTGGATTTTTCTCGGTGCTCAACTCAGGACTTGATACTATTCTGAGGCCAAGGTGTTCTGGAACTCGATCGCTTAATTGGGTTTTGTGAACACCTGACCAAGTTATAAAGGAACTGAGTTACCCCTATGAGTCATCTTGAAGTATATTTTACAATGATTTTTCAAACATTTTTCAAAGCATTGTCTTTGTAATATTGAAGATATGTTGTAGATTTTTTTTTTTTTTTAATTTAATTTTATTTATTATTATTATTATTTTTTTTAATGGTTTCCCTTCTTAATTTGAATCTTTTTGCCGATGAGTTCTCATGGGGACATGTAGAAAATTAGACTACCCATCCATGGGTCCCACCTTTATTTGTGCCATGGTATGAGAATCAGGCTGGACCAATGTGGAGGTAGCAATGGGCCTGGGTCCAACTCCTTTATTAATTACCCCTGATATGCAGATGGCACCAAGCCAATGACAGCCAGAAACAGGTCTAGACTTGGGCATGGGTTTTTCCCAGCTGTTTTTTTATTTTTTGGTGAAACCTCGTTCAAAACCTTGCCTTTTGTCTGACTGGCCTCAAAATCAGGCCCAGGAAAATTCAGGCTCGAGTCTGCTCGTGGTGGATCAGGCCCAGAAGCCTCAATTCATTGACAGCCAAGGTATCCAAAAACAGTAACGGCAATGGTTACTGTGACAACCATTACATGTTATGGGGTTGTAATGACAGTTATGGAAAGAAAATGGCCCTGCAATGGCTGTCACGGGCCGATACATTTAAAAAAGAAGAAGAAGAAAGAAAAAGAAAAAATAAGAGGTCGTAATGGCCGTTACGGCCTGTGCTGTAATGGTAACAATGGTGGCTGCTACGGTCCCTGCTACCATTGTTGAATACCTTGCTGACATCCATAGCTAAACCCTTCACAACTCAATTTGAGTAAAACAAGGATTGCCTTCCAAAAATTTTCCTGTTCCAATCACGTGCAGAAACATTGCAAAAGGCTGTGTGCAATTTCTTGTTTTTATTTCATAAATTTCAAATTCTGTTCATCTTTAGAAATAAACTGCTAAATCTGGAGATATCTTTTGGTGGGCATTTAAGCAAAGTGTCCATGTCTAGATCTTGGAAATGTCTTGGCAAGGAATTTCTTAGGATATTTCAAAGTTTGAGCCTTTTCTCTGTATATATTAAAGGAAGTATTGTGGGAAAGTAAACAAATAAAATATAAAATTTAAACATAAAATATAGAAAATTGAGTAAATGGTAAAGAAATAATGAGCAGGATATTGGTTATTTTGGATTCCAGGGTATTATTGAAAAATATTGGAATATCAGAATATTATCTTTATTATGGAGACATTTGTAAGTATCAGGATGTTATTGGGTAAATTTGCCGTTTTCTGAAAATACTTGGACAGTACTGCTATATTTTCAAAACATGGGAGATATTTGTAACTATTCATTTAAGTATTCTGCTTATTTCTAATCTGGGCAGTAATGCATCCTCATGTGTTCCAGCAGTTTACCACGATATCTTTGATTTATAACTTTGTTTTGATCTTACACTGTAGGAGGCCGAAGAGAATGGTTTGAGATTCCTCCTCCAGAAGGAACTTCGAAACAGCGATGTGGGTTCCCTTGGGAGAATGGTGCTTCCAAAGGTTATAATTAAAGCTTGGGCACGACTTCAGTGCACATGGCTCACTGAGAGTCATGCAACCCCCTCACCATTTAAAAATGGTTGCTGGGAATCTGGCAGCAATTAAAAATTCAACATGAATATTCCATTTCAAATGTGTGTTGAGGTACCCACCCACCATTTAAGGATGGTAGGAGATGCGAGCAAACCAATTCTCAGTGAACACTTGGTGCACACAATCTTTTTCACTTTAAGCTTTGCATGTTCACATGTAGAGATTTGTGTGTGTGCATGTGCGCCTGTCAGTGTCTGCATGCATGTGTGGTTATGTGTGTGTGTGCATGCATGCCTCTGTGTGATCCTTTATTGGTGTGTTATTATCATCTCTGTTCCACGACTAGAAGCATGATCTTGGAACTTTAATGGGAGATCAATTATGAAATTGGATTTCAGAAGGGGGCTGAAGCCCACCTCCCAATCCTTACTTCGAGGGAAGGGATCTTGATGAGTATGGATGACATGGACACTTCGCAAGTGTGGAGCTTCAAGTACAGGTTTGAGTTCATTGCCTCCTATTTGTTTTGTCCACCAAGATCAAGTGCATACCAAAATTGGAAAAGCAGGTGCATTTTCTTGATGGGAGGCACTATTTACTACAACCACCATGTTCAAATTTATACATCTATTTTTCTTTTCTGGATTTGAATTAGTATATTTATGTACTATTTCAATTTAAAAATGGAAAATGAATGTGATACTCACGATGTATTAATACTGATCAAGGTGTTTGTGGACATCAAATCTCTTTCTTTATTTTGTTGGGTTTCTTCTTGTCAGCATGTGCTCTTGCTTGATGCTCATACGCTTTTCTGATGCAGGTTTTGGCCAAACAACAAGAGTCGGATGTATGTCCTAGAGAACACTGGTGAGCTCTAGGAATTCTATAACGGTAACTGACTAACTGTATTGGCCAGCCTTATGCCTGTTACGGCCCTGTAACGGTCAATATTTCTTTTAAAGGAAGGAAATCTATGTGGCTTCGTATTGGCCTGTTACAGGCCTTTTTTTTTTTGGAATGGGTGTTATAGCCCTGTATCGCCCAATGGGTCCCAACATTACCATTATCTAATGGCCGTAATGCAGTTGTGTTACTGTTTTTGAATACCATACATCTGCCTTGCAAGCAAAGATCATTGTCATCTACAGTTCAATCACTGTTATAACATGCAGATTTCTTTCTTCTGAATTTATTTCAGGAGAGTTTGTTAAATCACATGGCTTACGACTTGGAGACTTCATCATGTTATACAGAGATGACCACAAACAGAAATATGTAATGCGTCTCTCTCTCTCTCTTTCCTCAACTGATAGTCTGTCTGATTCAGCTTAGTAACCTCCGACTACTGACCAGTAGCCACATAGGTTAACAGTAATTTGTTTTTGAATTGTCAGATTATTCGAGCAAAGAAGACTTTAGACCGGGAGGCACCTCCTGCTTCTTCAAAGAATGGCTTTTTCAATGCTAACACTGCCGATGATCAGCTGGTGCCCAACATGGGGGTAAGTAAATCAAGCTACTTCCATGTAAATCTTCCAGTTACAGATGAGATGTGCATGGGGTTCCTCCTCAACGATGCCTTCTCATCGGAATTTCCGATAGATCTTTGGAACGGAAGGCTTCAGTCCACGACCAGCTTTGGGTCTGTCGAGAACTTGTCTCTTGATGACTTCCCATGAAGCCAGCCTTTCTTCCATGATCTTTAAAAACACTTGCTGAACATATTACCTTCTTGTTTTGTAACTTCTCTTTCAAGGGGACCTTTTAAGTCACTGAAACATTCCATGTCTGTTTATATCTGTGGGATTTGATGGATTATAGAAATGATGGTACGAGTAGAAATTGAAACACTCTATGACTAGGAAAGTCTCATGGAAGGAAAATCCATTGCTGGAAAATATAAACAAGCCTATCATGAAATCATACGACCAGCAATGTGGAGTCTAGGAGGCTCATGCTACCTCAACTGGATCCAAAATCATTGTATGAGTGGTCCATCTTGACAGAAATGTAAGTAGAAATCCATACATAAAATCTACAAGGAATGGAGATCATCTTCATTGATAATGTCTATTGTAAAGCTTTCTTATAATGGCTACTATAACAGGTCCCACTTTTTTGTTTTGACCCTGCTACAATGGCCATTTTGACAGGGTTTAATGGCTAGTAATGGATTATTTTATTTTATTTTATTTTATTTATTTTATTTTTTAATACAAATTCTCTGTTTTTTCGTTTTTCATTTTTCTAAAGAGTGGAAAATTTAAGATAGATGCCTGAAAGAACAATGGCTTGATTTGACATAACACAAGACATGTACCATTCAAGTTTTAAGTTTGTACAAGTAGAGTCCATGGATCAGTGCCATGGTTCAGTCCCCTGAAAAAAAAAAGGGCAAAAAAGAACAATGGTTAACAATTTTCTCTTTAATTTGAGGAAGCTTTTTGATGCATTTAAGGGCCATGCGCTATTGGTCAAAGGATGGTGTGGGCCATACAAGTTGGCTGATCAAGGATCTTGACCATCCAACCATCTAGATTGGCCTGATTGAAGATCTGGTTCAGATTTGGATCTAAATCAATGGTTTGATTAGATCAAGGGTCTCATGCCATATTTAGACTGAAGCCTATGGGATGTAGGTTTTTATTATTTAGTTGATACTGTTAAAGTAGTTGTGAACAGTGAAACAAGTTTTAATTTATTATTATTATTATTATTTTATTTTATTTTTGGTTCTCCTCGTGGATAATCAAATGGTGTAAGGACAACATGAAATTGGTCCTGTTTGAAAGCCAATTGAGTTAGGGTTTAATATGGGCCTCAGATCATAAATTGTGATACGGTAAAGGTTATGAGACAGCTAAGCTGTTTTGAAGTCAGAAAGTGAGAAATCATAATGACAGGATCAGCAATCACCGTGCAAAATTGCTTTATGCCGTTAAAATGACAACAAGCTAAGCGACTTGGTGCCCCACATCTGCGACCGTCAATTCACTTCCATGGGTGAAATTACAGCGGCTGGATGGAGCTAGTTTAGTCTGATTAAGAGTATATACTTAGATGGCGTGGTGCTGAATCAGTTCTCTTTGTTGTGATAACCTACCGAGTGTATCCTACCAGAATTGAATGAAAAAGACTATCGCTAGAAAAAGTGTCCATTGAAAAAGTGTCCATTGTTCGGCGCCAAAGGAAATCTGGTCCGTCGATTGCCTGTGAACAAGGACGCTTTGTGCTGTCTGTGAGAAATCCACCCCATCCCTTATGCCGTGAGGCAAAAAATGAGGCCAGATTCAACAGGAAACAGTGGGGATTGAACACCCACCATTGAAACGTTCACAGGCCCACAAAAGTTTTGGATCATGCTAATATTTTTATGAACGGTTTGGATGGCATATAAACATCATAGTAGACCCTGGGAAGGTTTCAATGGTAGGCATTTCCCTCTCCACCTTTTCCTGTCGGGTGGCCCACTTGAGTTTTGGATCTGCCTCATTTTTGGGCTTATGTCTTAACATGAGTTGGCAAAACGGATGGACAGGTAGATTTCTCAAAAGCATCATGGTGGATCCCACCTAGGTTCCGACCGCAGGAAAGGTTGCAGACAGGTTAATTCCCCGCAGTTATCCGTGGCATTTATTGTGGAATTTAAGCCCGTTGGTATAAAGAGATGTGGCTAAAAAAGAATTTCTACGGTAGATAAAATTTATCTTTGGTTACATTCAATATCTGCAAATGGACAAACGGTTGGAGGACGGTTGGGGATTTAAAATGGACGGTTACGATGAATGGAGGACCCTTGAGGATTACAAATGGACCATCAGGAAACAAAAAAAAAAAAAGGACGTACCAAACACTTCGTTGCTTGTACAGACTAGTCACATTCTCCAATATTTTACACCGCCTTTAGATAACATAAGTAAACCTACTCTTAAATTTTGAATGGAGATCCCATGTAGGGGTGCAAATGGGTCGGATTGGGTTGGGTTGAGTGAGGCTGGCCTATTTAAGAATCAGTTCAGAATTTTAGACCCAGATCCAAACAACTAAAATTGGGGTCAGGTCAAGGTAAAAAAAAAAAAAAGAAGCTAATCCACTAGTGTAATGGTTCAGGTCCCAGCTCGTTTATTACAAAAGGTTGGTTTTGGGTTAGATTTGGGTCAGGTTTAGAAATTACAAATGAATTTTCACATAGATAATGTTCCATACTATCTGATTAGTGGCGACTATCAATTTGGTTGGTAAAAAATAAAATGAACAGTGGCCTAAATTCACCAGGTAAAAGAAATTTTGGGCCTGTTTGATTTTCATCGTTTCCCCGGAAAAGGTAAATACCCTGGAAATGGGTGATCATTACCGTTTTGCCTGTTTGAATATTCAGGGGGATTTCACTTCTTGAAACCGGTTCAAAAGTAATAGTAGCCATTTTAAGACCCCATCTTGATGTATATAATATATCGGTTCCGGCCATCCATTTAATCACAACATTTAGAGATATGAGGAGAAAAATGAGTTAGATCCAACACTCAACTTGCTCATACCAAAAGAAACAATGGCCCCAAGAAATTTTTAACGGTAAGTATTTAATTCACATTTTTCTATGGCGTGATCCACTTGAGCATTGGATATGCCTCATTTTTTGGCTTATATCATAAATTTATCTGACATAATGGATGAACGGTGTGGATATATGATATGTATCATGGTGGGACCCACGAATGTTTTACAATATTTGCCACTTTTACCATAAAAAAGTAGGCCGTCAAATCAGTCACAGGGAAGTGTGCGGCAACTACGGAGGGAAATAATTATTACCATTTACCCGGGTATTTCCCATTTCTTTGAAAAACAAACAGGCCCTGTTAAGATAATTTCACTAGTCTGATTTTGGTATATTCTCCATCTTGCATGGTCCATATTGTTGCAAGAAAATGATTGGGAAACCACATTTTAAAGAAGGTGGTGAACTATTGCTAGTGTAGCTCAAAAGAAACGAAAAACACATACATAAATTTCTATTTCTTGGTTCAAGGGCAGCTCTAAATCAGGTTAATTTTGATAAGACCCAAACTTGACCCACTTAGTAATTTGGGTCAGACTTTTGGACCCAGACTCACCCCATGGGTCTAAATTTTGGTCCTAAACCAACTAGTTTTAGGTCAGGTCCAATGACCCATCAGGTCTTTTTCTTGAACCTTGCTTCCACTTGGTTTGTTCTGGTGACCTGCTATGTTTTCCTTGCCGCTCATTACCACTTTAGCCCACCCAAGGTTTTCTGGTTGACCCTACCATGAATGGTCACTGTCGAATAAAATGGATACTGCCTCATTCAAATTTCCACAAAAAAAGAGAGTCCAACATGCAACTGCACCTAAAAGATCAAATCTGAAAATGGTATTGCTGTTTCATTGTATCTTCTTTTGTTCAAGAAATATGATATTGTACCATAACCAACATTTCTAGAAAACCAACAATAACCCCCCCCCCCCCCCCCCCAAAGAAAAAAGAAAACACAAGATCGTATGTAAACCTGCAATCAGATCCATGGAAATCACTGCAGAATCTGGAAATCAAAATGATGTAAAATAGCTCAAGGTGAAATCAGAATTTGCCATTCATGTGACGGTCCTGACTTACCTGCAACAAAATAAGAAGGCAAATGCTGCTTGAACATCTTTCTTTCAAGATAAAGAAGCAAGGAAAACAGATTCCCTAATTCTCACAATGGGCGGATGGGATGCTTTTCTGCTGAAATTATTATCTGTTCCATTTCAGGTCTTGCTTGAAATGTATTGGCTAAGGGCAGATATGGGGTACATCCAACATGCCTGTGATTTGGGGTACTTCCAAACGCACCCTTAAATGATTTTAAAAAAAAAGGAGAGAGAGGCCAAAGGGAGTGCACCTTTGCATTTCCGATTTTGACCGCATGTTCCACCTACATTATAATTGCCGGCTTTACAAAATGTGACTTGATCTCCTTGTGGGGGAGGACTACTACTCCCTGAAGGAACATGGTGTCGCTGACATGGACGTTCTCTCCGAGCACTGCCATGCCGCTGACTTGGGCCGACTCTCCAATGGTTGAATGCCACCCTATAATGCTACCAGACACATGAGCAGAACTCTTCACCCTGACCCCCTTCATCAACGTGCATGACGAGAGCCTCACCCTGGACTCTATCATGCAACTAGGACCCACAACCACATCAGGCCCGATTACACACCCTTCGCCAATCTTTGCACTTTTGTCAATCAAAACGTTTCCTATAATGTTGGGCCCAACCGCAAGTTCTAAGGATGAATTTCTTCTCAGGTAATCTAAATAGAGTCTCAGGCCCACCAGATAGTCCTTGGGCTGCCCGATATCCATCCAGAAACCCATTGAAACCATGGCGTAAAGTTGTCCTTCCTCAGCAATGGAAGGGAAGATTTCTTTCTCCATTGATGTGGGTCTTGGCTGAATCCGATTGAGAATGGAAGTGTTCAGGAGATAGATTCCTGCATTGATCTTGTTACCAACAAATGCCGCTGGCTTCTCCACGAATGTTTTGACTTTTCCAGTCTCCTCATCGAGAACCACAACACCATATTTCGAAGGCTCATCCACCTGATCATGACAATTTCTCACTTTTGTGCTAAAATTAAAAAGAAAGAAAGAAAGAAGAAACATGATATCATAATTACAAGTTCTCAGCACCCAAGTTCAACAAGATCCAATTGCACCAAAATACAATTGGGATGTGATTGGGACATTCCCATGCATATCTTGCTTCTATTTGATGATAGATCCAAACAATGTCTCAAGTAATTAGCTGTTCAAATACCAAATTTTGTTGCCGCTATTAACGGGAATGGGTGATCCTTTGATTATCTAGGAATGTCAATTAGTGAAGATGTTTTGTGAAATCAAGGAGCTTTGGTCCTTTTCAATAGAAAAAGCCTATCACAAGTACTTACCTTTGTAACCATGATTGATGCTTCTCCTCCATGTCCTCTATGGAATTCAATCATTTCTTTCAACGGATAGTCGCAGATGATATCACTGTTGAAGACAAAGAAAGGCTCATCTGGCTCGTCGATCAGTTTTTGCTTCGCAAGGGCCAGTGGGCCTGCAGTACCCAATGGCTCGATCTCCACTGAGCATGTGATCCTGATCCCAAGCTTCATCTCGTACTCTTCCAAGAAGCTCAGCATGACCTATTGATAACCAAGATGTCTTAAGATGATATAAATGCAAAAGCAATCTTACAGATTTCATTGTATCAACTGATAACAGTGCATCTTTCTTACCTGTGGCTGGTAATTGATGGCCAAGATAACTTCATTCACTCCAATGGCTTTAAGAGCTTCAATCTAATATATTATACAACAGATCACCATTGATTATGGCGTTAGTTTCATGGGTTTTCATAGCTTTGCTTATGATAACAAGTTAACGACACAACGAAACAGGCCTGCCTACGAAAGCAAAGAAGCACATAAACGACTACTTGAGAAGTATGCAAATGGCATTGGGAGAATTCATCAAAAGTACCTGATGCAAAATCATTGCTTTGTTTGCAAACTCAACAAGCGGCTTTGGTTTACTGAGCGTCAATGGCCTCAGGCGGGTACCAAATCCGCCTACCAGGATGAGCGCCTTCATGATGATGTCCTGCTGTTCCTGCTAATGTTTAGAGAATATTCGGAACAACCGTTTCACAAATAAAACCGTCAATGTCTCAAGCTGGCTTTTGCTTGGGATCTTCTAGAGCGAGTCCCCCCAGCTCAGCTTGCACAGTTCTGTTTGATGTCCTCTCGACTCCATCTCTGTTTAAAAGAAAGCGAAAGTTCAACTTCTGATTCCCCTAATTACTTTAATTTGATAGGGAGTTCTGCTAAAGCTTACACAGACCCCTACACATGGCCACACCTCACAACCATGTCTGGGATATCTCAGCTGTGTGCATCATGTGGGCCCCACTTGGGGGACTAGCTGTTCCTAAGATCAGGCCATTCAACTCATCAGGCGGGTTGCACATGTATAAAATGGACTGTTTATAGTGCTAACGGTTCACGTCAAATGTATGACTGGCTCGATTGTCAGCCTAGGTCATCTACACAGTGGAACCCATCTGATTGACAGCTTGAATGGCCCACACGCATGCAAAATTAGAACATGTGGTTGCAAGTGGATGTGCATGTGAGCCTTCCAAACCTCAATTACGGTTTGGTTCTTGATTAAACTAACGAGAGGCTTATTAATTTTATCAAAATATCCCGTTTAACAAATATCATTGAAGACGTGCAGGGCAAATGCCCTAACCAAAATGATTCTATTTACCTCTACTTCAATGGAAGGGAAAAAAAATTCCCTACGCTGATTGCAATTCTGCACATTTCAAGTTGGACTTGCAACAATAACAATTGCAATTTGATGTCCAGACCCTCTTTATGAATTGAGTGGATCTAACCCGATTTTGGCTGTTTACTTTTTATTAAATTTGAATGATTTCTATTCAATTCGAATGGGCATCCAAACACACCTTCTTTGAGCTCATAGAAATTGCAAGCTATAAGAACCATCATAAGCAATAGAAGTGGTTGGACCGTCCAAATCCAACCTCTCCTAGTACTGCTCTTGCCTAGGCACACTTATCTGCCAAGCTCTAATGGAATCCAATGCAGAAATGCTGGTATGATCACACCAAAAAAAATTATAGATTCGTACATTTCACACTACTATAGGGCATGTTTGGGTGTTCCCGCCTTCGGTGGCAGATAAGATGCTCAAACCAAATCATTCTCGAGATAAAAACAGGTTCTTATTTGTTTTAAAGGGTGCGTTTGGTTGCACCAAATATCAAGAAATTTCATGATTAATCATTTTAATTTGTGCAAATTTTCATGATCTTTCATGATATTTGGCGCAATCAAATGCACCCTAAATCAACTTTTTCTAAATTGGGGAAAAAGAAAACCCACTCCACGTATTTTCAATTTTCCCCATCACCCCAAACGCAGACTGGATGGGCTCTGCCTGAAGCACTCAAGAACCATGATTTTGAGAAGCTCCCAAACAGGCCGTCGGCTTCAAAGAAACGATTACAAGAATCAAGCACCACAAACAAGAATTTTAAAAAAATAAAATTAAAAGAAGTTATGGGTCTGTTTGGATGTTCAATCAAAATCGCAATAACTCAATTAAAGGTTAATGACCAAAGTGAGACCATCCCCAAATTGCAATCACATCGATTTTCTAGTTCAACTTCGCTGAAACGGTGACAGCCCCATGGTATCATTTCATATAGGGTAAACTAAACTGAATGAATTGCAAATTGTTTCAATTGAGCATCCAAACGCACCCATGTTAGTATATCAGAGATTGGGAATTTGGAAGCAGAAGAATGAGAGTTACTGACCTCAGATTTCTGCTAAAAACAACAGAAACGAGTCAGGCAACGGCATTAAAACTATACTTCTTCAAAGCACTCGTAAAAAGTAGGAAGAGTCGCGTTTTTCCCGCCGATTCCTTCGCGGTGGCATCCACGCGTGCCATGGAATATTATGAAATTACAGGATTGCCCCGCCGTGGCTATGGACCGGGAATCGGATTCGGTTGTGACTTCTCCGCTACCGAAATCTTGGTCCTGGTCGGTTCTGTGGGCTCCACAATGATGTGTGTTCTATCCCATCCGTCCATCTATTTTTTCAGCTCATTTTACGGATTGATACAAAAACTGAGGCAGATTCAAATCTCAGATGTATCTGCCTTTTTTGTTCCCCTTCATGCAATTTTATGTCACCTTACAACCGGTTCGATGGAAAATAAACATTACTGGCACTGTGAAGTTTTTAACTGCCGGGTGTTCAATCACGACTGTTTCTTATAGTATGGTCCACCTGAGATTTGGACCTGCTTCATTTATGGGCTCATGTGCTAAAATGATACGTAAAAACGGATGGACGGCGTGGATGTAGAATACATACATCAAAGTGGGCCCCACAGTAAGGGCTGCACCTAATCCGCTCCCCATTATACACACACACACACACAAAAATCACATGCTAAAAAAATACACAAATAGAAACAAGGGGACCGCATCGTAGCCGGTGGTTGGGGAGTCGCTCTACCTTGCTCTAACCAACGGACCTTGTTAAATGATGCCCTTTTCATTAATTAATAATAATATCATCCTAATTCCTAATGCAATACACCACAATATAATATAATATAATATAATATAATATATAATAATGTTATTGATATTTTTTCCAAGTGAAGGTGATTTTATTTTTATTTACTTTGTACTGCAGGCCTAGCTATATTTGAAAATTCAATGGTTACTGTAGCTTCGATCAGGGGCCTCTTTTTCTGCACCGCATTTACCCAACAAAATTCTTTGCCATGCAAGTACCGGTCTAGTTTTCTTATATAAGCTACTTTCTACATTTATTTACCCTGTTGCATGCAAGAGTAAAATTTTACTTCTGTTCAATGTATTATAATTCTACAATTTTCATGTGTGGACCACCTTCACCCCACCCCCCTTTTTTTTAACACACTATGGGGATTGCACCACCTATGGATGCCCAAACCCTTGAAGAGGAAGGATCTCCAAATCACTTTGATAAGTTGTTCTCCCATTTCTCTCAAATCACTTTGATTAAATGTTCCTGGCAGACAATCAATGAATATGGAATGGATAATTAATATTGGTTTCACTAACAAATGTGTGACCATTGATGTAGACTGTGCATTATGTGGGGCCCACCCTCATTTGTTAAAGCGATGATTTTAACCATCCGATTGGTGGTTGGGAAAGTTGAGGGCTCATATTAAGTATACTATTGATGTGTACCACCACCATGTTTCACCCACTTCTAATTGCCTATCCTATCAAATCACTTTACTTGGTTGATCCTAACCGTCAGATTAGTAGGACGGTCCAAACTAGGTATGTTAGAGATGTCTAAGCACTGATGTGGACCATTCATCATGTCAAGCTCACCTTTGGTTGCCCATCCCTCTCAAATAAACTCAGTGGAATTCTTCACCATTAGGTTGGCCATTTGGAAAATGAATGGTCCATATTGAGTATAATGGTGAGGTCTATGCATCACTTGGTAGATCCATCATGTAAGGAACACCTTTGATTGCCCATCCTCCTCAAATTATTTTGATTGGATGATCTTAGCCATCAGATTAATAGTTTGGTAAACAAACAATTCATATTGGGTCCTATCTTTGATTGCCCATCCCCTCAAATCACTTTGATGATGGAATCAACCCAACCATCGAGTTGGTAGTTTGGCAAAGGTCAATCAATATTGAGTATGACACAAAGGTCTAGGCCTGATGTGGTCTCTCCATCATGAGTTACCTACCTTTAATTAACCATTCCCTCATATCACTTTCATGGATGATCTTAACTACCTTATCAATGATTTACAGAACATCCAACCCATGTTAAATATATTAGAAAAGTCTTTGGTCCGTGGAATTGAATGGTATTGAATTGTTTTAGATGGGATTAACTTCATTATTGTATGATTATTGCATGTATGGAAATACCAGGGTATTGTAGCCATCCAATCCCATGTTTGGGATAAAAAATTTTAGACAGAAAAACACTGAATCAAAATCCTACTTGGTAGACCATGGATTGTAATAAACAGATCAAATTCACAATGTATGTCATTCACTTGTACACATATATAACCAGAATATCACTTGTAAACATTGTATATAGATGGATTGTATGAATAAACGTATGCATTAATGTGGGCTCACATGTGTAGTAGATTTCAAAATTTACGGAAATCCTGCATGGGACTAAATGCAATTTCATAGGACAATGCAATTCCATCCCACCTAATCCCAACCTTTCCCATCCTCTCTAAATGCTGGATAGAATTGCATGGGACCAAATACAATTTTATCCCACCTAATCGCATCTAATACCTTGCGGCCAAACGCCCCCAAAGCATTGATGTGGATTATCCATTATTACACGCCCCAACTTTAATTGCCCGTCCCTCCCCTCAACTCCCCTCCCAAAACACCTTAGTCGGGTCATCCCATCATAGTATTGCTTTTGGAAAAGAGATGGTTCCGTGATCCTAATCATAGTATTGTTTTTGGGAAAGGGATGGTTCGCATCAAGTATGATATTGAGGCACGTGAAACTTTAATCCACCATATAAAAACAGGTTCTTATTTGTTTTTAAGGGTGCGTTTGAGGCACGTGAACTAATTATGACATTTCAATTTAATTGCAAATCCATAAGCAGATCATGTATGATGGACAATGGACCTATAATCACAAGTGTACAAGACTAAGGTCTTAAATACCAGTGCAGATCCATGTCATCGATGTAACGTTGCTGACCAAGATTAAAAAAATATGATTGTGTGGGGGCATTGCAGTTCTGCCCTTTCACCGCTACATTTATATGAGATTACATGTAGATGGAAATGCTTTCACAAGAACTTTTAATACATGATGTGGGCACAAAATTCGAAAGGTCTACTAGATATTCACCTCATGAAATGAATTAATTTTTGGCATGATCCAAATTTGGTGGACCATAGCAAAGTGAAAACTCTTAAGGCTTTGATTTGGCTCTCACTTTGCTATGGCTCATAAATTTTTAAATCAGGCTAAAAAGTTAGCTTTAAAAGTTTTGTGAGGTAACTCATTTAGTGGACTGTTTGAATTTTGTGTTAAAAATTTTCATGAGGTTTTCATGAGAACCAATTCCAACAGAGCATTCTCTAGATCTTTTGGGTACTACTACTGGTACAAGAAGGATCACATGGACTCAATTTCATGTCACTTGGGCCCATTGTAACACAAATTCACGCCGGCCATCAATCTTTTGGGACTGAAAAGGATGATTCTGATACAATTAGGCTTGCAACAGGCAGGCCTGGGGTTGGTTGGTTTAGACTGGGATTTTGAAACGGTGGGGCCGGGCCTATTAGGCTGGCCCTGTTCAAAATTTTCATTTTGGTTCTGGTGGGCTCAGTATGTAGATGGTTTGTGCCTTCAAGGTCCAATACAGGATTGACACCTTATATCATATATATTCAATTTTTGTGGCCCACCTAAGTTTTGGGATGCCTTGAGTTTAGGTGCCCCTTCATTTGGGTGGGGCACACCTGAGGAATGGGTTCCATGACAAGAAAATAATTGGGGGATTGATTTAGAGTGGGTCTGGAGCTAAAAAATAAATAAATTGGGTAAGATCCACAACATGTGGGAGATCTTAACCGTATGTGTTGTAACAATAAAGCCCAGAGGCTATTCAAGTCTCTGTCCAGAGATATGTCAACCATCTCTCCTTTCAACGAACACGGTAAATTATTTTTCCAGCCTCCTATAAAAAGTCAACTACATTCCTGTAAACTACCAATGTGGGTTTATGTAGATTTGGGATGCAAATTTTTAAAAGTTTTTGTTTGTGATGCTAAGTGGGGCCTATTATTATTATTATTATTATTATTATTATTATTATTTTTTGGCACACGCACACACACCGCCACACACCCACGCCATGGTGGGATTTCACCACCTATGGGTACTCGAACCCTCAACCAAGTGTTGAAACTCCCAAGAGCCTACCACTAGAGTAAGAGTAAGGACCCAGTGGGGCTTCTTATTATGTGGGTGAGAAATCGAAATTCCTGAGAGTCTTCCACTGGAGTAAGAGTAAGGACCCAGTGGGGCTTATTATTATGTCGGCGGGAAATATGAAATGCACTCCTTTCATCCGTTTTAAGAGTTCATTTTAAAATATGCAGCAAAAGCTAAAGCAGATCCAAAACTCAAGTGGGTTATGCAAGAGAGAAAATTAGAAAAATAAAAAATAAAAAAATGTCTACCGGGGGAACCTTCCTAAGCTCCACCTTGATGTTTAATGCATACCATTCAAATGGTTTATAAGGTCATTCTTACGGGGATGAAGTGAAAACACGCCGAAGCTTAGCAAGACGTATGAATATTTCCATGGTGGTCACTGAATCAACTGTCTCCTCTCACATGGGTCACTTGTGTTTTGGATCATTGTCGATTTTGGCCATATATTCTAAAATGATCTCACAAAATGAATGGACGGAGACCGTGGCGTAGTTCCCAGCACAGGAACTTCTTCGCTCAGACTTTTGCAGGAAATTCGCATCCGTAGATTTGTTATGCGTATCACTCACACGAACCGTACGGTGGTGTCCCACTCCCACCATGCATGCGAACCTGAGCTGAAAGTCAAGTGGGCCCATTTCCTGACACTTGTCTAAGTCGAATGTGTCCCCGCACCCATCCATCGCTTTCATACTGTTTTAATCTTCCTCACGTCTGCGTTCGATTGGAGATACAATACCCGACCCGACACCCGATGATCCGCATAGCATCCGGGGACATGATTGATATGGTGGGGGTTACAGTGAATTGGCCGTGCCCGAAAAGTCTCCCCTCGGAGTAATCCCAACCCTTGAACACGCAGCAACAGCTTCCATTCATCTCAAAAAGCCAATCTTTGAATGGCTAGGATTTTCTTACAGGGAGATTTTTAGGCCATGGTTCGTGATCCTTAGGTGGAGAATCATGTAATTCCACCCGGATGTAGATGCGCACGAAAGGCTCCGGAGAGGTTTGATCCGGGGATAAAGACCAAATACCCCTCCCATCATATTTTTGGGACTGCGTGCCCCCTCTTTACATTTTAATTCCCACAAACCCCTCATTCCCTCAATAACAAAATCCTCCTTGCCTTGTCCATCATTGAAAATAGTTACTTCTTTTTAACCCATGGACATCAAACGGGTTGTGTCAGGCTTGATGAATTTCAAGTACGTCGGGTCAGGTCCGTCGGTGCGTGTGGGCTAGAATTATTAGCCCATTTAGTACATGTTGGGCTTGAGTTAACCTCTACCTGAATCATTGCCGCTCCGGTTTTCATTTTCGGTTTTATGAATGGGACCAGGCTAATGATGTATCCATTGATATGATGTGCTCCAACGGGATGGCATATCGACCAAAAGCCCAATGGTGGATTCCTCCTATCCTCCTGTCTTTGTCTATCATAAGGGGGTCCCATATGAGACCCTCTTATAAAATACATACATCAAAAGACTTAAAGGTGTGATAATCCCAACTGACAATAATACCATAGAGTTGCATTTGGTCTTGTGTGAATTCGATCCAACATTTGGAGAGGATGAGAAAGGTTGGGATTTGGTGGGATGGAATTGGATTTAGTCCCATGGAATTTCATTTGGTCCCATGCGGTATTTACATGGATTTTGAAATGTTGATTACAACTTCATGGTCCACCAAATAAGATTTTGCTTAGTGCAGTGTTTTCTGTGGCAAGAATTTTATGTTGAGATTGGATGGCTAAAATACCATGGTAATCACGGACATGCAATCATTTTGCAATAATGATACTAATCTCATCTATAACAATTCAGTACCATTTTATTCCACCGACAAAACACGCCCTTACTTGACATAAATGATAGAACTAGGGTTGTACATGAACCGAGTTAACTCGTTCGCCCAACTTGACTTGACAAAGTTTAATTCGACTCAGTTCGAAACTGAGTTCGAGCTGAGTTGAGCTGATTTTCTGAGATTGAAAAAATTTCGAACCGATTTCGAGTTTGCCTAAGCTCAACTCAACTTGGATCAAACCCAACTCGAATTGAACTCAGATTGAACCAGTTCAGTGACTGATTACTTTGATATTGATGTTGCTGACCAAGTGTTTGATGAAATGACTTAACGAAGTGTCAGCTGGTAGTAAGAAAGATATGTTTCATCAAACAAATACGCTTTAAAAAAAAAATTTAATATTTCCTACGAGGTGTTTGATGAAATACCCGTAAAACTATTGCTGGTGTTTTATATACAATAAGAATTTGAAGGTACAATTCATTTTGTTTGTAAAAATATTGTATGGACGAACTTGGCTCAAACTTGCTTAAGATGCGGACTAAACGGCTCGACCCGTGTACACCTATAGACAGAACTAACCTTGTGGATACAATGGGCCATTTGATGTTAGGTTGATGGGCCCCACTAAATGGCACCAATAGGGTGGTGCCAATCAACTCCTTCGTGGGGCAATGGGAAATGTTACAATGAGATCATCTGAGTCTAGACGCCTTTGATGAGAATCGTAAAGCGGCCCACCCACAAGCAACGAAGAAACGTCGCCTGCCACCACCAGGGGAGGTTATCCGTACGACACATCCAAGTCTTTCATATGGGAATG
This sequence comes from Magnolia sinica, assembly GCF_029962835.1. Classification (NCBI taxonomy): domain Eukaryota; kingdom Viridiplantae; phylum Streptophyta; class Magnoliopsida; order Magnoliales; family Magnoliaceae; genus Magnolia; species Magnolia sinica. The sequence goes on along the minus strand of NC_080578.1, from coordinate 8,272,332 downwards.
CATGTCTGGGTTCGGACTAATAGGGGTATCTTTGTCATTTCAAAAGAAAACAACCCGCCTTTTCTACCGTTGCCTCCGGTCGATAGAAGGATTTGAAATTCTACCCGTTCCTTTCAAATTTCCCGCCAATGGCTGCTACGGCTATCTTCGCTAGGCGCCTGGGAACTTCCGTTAAGGACGCGGGAGCAAAGAAAGGCTCAGGATGGTTTGGCCCTCACATGGCGGCGGCCTCTCAGGCCATTCTCGAACGAATTCCAATGGTCGATCTAACCATTGAAATCAGAGACTCAAGGGTACACCATCATCTACTTCTCATCCTTGTTGCAATGAACGATCCAGGGGTAGTTTTGGAAAAAGCAAAAATACCCAACTCATATTTAGTACTAGTTTTCGCATTTTTTTTTTCTTTTTATTCCAAGTGTTTGATGAAATGCGTGACTGATAATGGGCTGCGTCGATTTAGTGAATTTGTATTGGATTGTTGGTATCTTAGAGTTGAAAGTAAATGCAAGTGTTAGATTTGAATGTTGACATTATTTGGATTGTTTGTTGGTGGAAGAAGAGAGAATCCATAGAAATTTTCCATTTTCTGTTGTTTTGTTTTTACATTTAGATACCCTTCTCATCTGCATATGGAGATCTGGATCACCTTCCATCTTCCTCTAGACGCATGATCGTCCTAAACAAGATGGACCTTGCAGATCGCTCTCAGACAAAGGTAATCTGATTCTTTCAATTTCTCCTTTTTCTTTCCTACCAAAACAAGTATATATCATTGATGAATTTTCTGTCAATCTAAACTCTCCATGATGGGCTTCATTCTATATATCTTCAGATGGGAATTTTACCACGTCTTGATAAATCATGTGATTTGATAGTTGGACCTTTAACGGTTACTCTTGATCTCCATCATACCATCCAATGTGGCATGCACATGTAAGATTGAGACTGTTCATCAGGTGGGCCCTACATTATATGTGCCATGGTCCAAATCTCAGGCCATTCTGTTCATTAGGTGGGTAACACATGTACGTCAAATGCTGACCACTGATTATATTTCTTTCTAGCCCTCCAGTCTTTTCGGTATATATATGGCATGCCTAGTGAATAGGCTGTCCTGATTTTTGGGTCACAGCACAGATTCAGTCTCATACATGTGGCAGGAATAGGATGAGAGTCCTCCCACAAGCAGCCTTCAAATTTCTCTTGATGGTTACTCGACGCACCTTTGATCATTCTAGTGATACAGACATGTGCCAATGAGTTCATGGACTTTTTGCACTGGCTACTAAGCATTGTTTCTGACAAATGTTCAACTTACAGAAGTGGGTGAAGCATTTTGAGGAACAGAACTGTATTTGTTATGCTGTCAATTCACACAACAAGGACAATATCAAGGAGGTACTTGCATTTTAATGCATACACTAATTCATATACTTGCATCTTAATGCATGCTTTCATTCAAGATTTCATCATCTTAGTCGTTACTCGTTAGGACTGAATTTCTCTGGAATCTACACAGATTATCGAGTTAGTCTTCCCCATGAAGTTCTGGATTGGGCTTGTACAATATAGTTAGCATGATTAATGGTCCTGATTTCATCTTCTCGTAACAGGCACATACAAAAGAACCACTTGTGGCTAACATTATTGCAATTGGACTTTGTTTCCAAACTGTATTTCTAGGATTTGGAACCAGTTCTCCAAACTTTGGTTATTTTCCCACAATATTCAGTGACATATGGTGATGGGTGCTTGGTTTTCCCAGTTACTGCTCTTCATTCAAGCCCAAATCAGGGAAATAAAGGGCAATCAGTCTAATTATACTGCGACTGCGATGCTGGTTGGAATTCCCAATGTTGGAAAGTCGGCCATTTCCAACTCCTTGCATCAAATTGGCCGGATTAGTGCTGCAGGTATCAATCTCAAGTTCCCTATGTATCAAAACTAGAATACTTGGGCCATATTGTGAATAAATAATTTCTTCAAGAAAACTCCGTCTCATGGGTTTCTCATATATGATATTTATGTTGATTCCAAGAGAAGGGAAAGCTTAAGCATGCAGTGATAAGTCCGTTTCCTGGGGAGACTAAGGATATCAGCAGTTTTAAGGTGTGAACTTTCTTCCTTTGTATGTGCTCTCACTTTCACTTGCCTTCCATTTGATCATGTTTGGTATTAGGGACACTACTTTTTTTCATTCAGCAGTTGGGTGTACGAGTCCAGGCTCATGCTAATTGGTCTTACCTGTGTAATAGTTCATCTTTTGCCACAGTAAATGATTAATAGAGTTGATGTCCCTTTCAGATTGCAAGCCATCCCAACATATATATTTTGGACACACCAGGTGTTTTAGCTTCCAAAAGTCTTGATGTTGAGATGGGCTCTAAACTAGCTTTAACTGGTAATGATCTGCCTGCTTGGAATCTATGCAAGTTGGTTGAATAGCTTGCAGGCTTCATTTATAGATTTCTTCTCTGATCTGTATTGGTTTTCATTCTTTGTTTGCTTTCCATAAATCTATCATTTTTTCTCCAATCTGTAAGTGGGCAATTCATTCATTTTTTTTTTTTTAATTTTAATTTTTTACATAGGAGCCATTGAGGATTATTTGGTTGGAGAATATGAACTTGCTCAGTATTTTCTAGCCATCCTCCACTCTAGCGATGACTACAAACATTGGGAGAAGTTGTGCACCACGGAGAATGATAGGTCACCCATAGACCACACAGAGAAGCTCTCAGTCAGCTCTGACTCAGACAAGAGAAGACAAAAGCAGTATTCCACGGATCACACGCAGGTGCTAAGGACTTTCTTTGTTATTTTGCCAACTTGATTCCTATGCACCATCTGTTGCTAGGTCTGCTTTTCTTTTGGCATGAGAATAGAAGACACTAATTTAGAGACTATCATAGAGTTCTTTAGGAAATTAAAGAATATGTGAAGTTTTTAATACAACAAGACTTTCTTGAAGATGAGCTACACTAAGGTTCACGTTCACCATCATTTTTTGTTTGCTTTCACTGCCATTCTTTAAATGGTGATGTATCATCCCAACTACATGTGTGGCATGCGTGCAAGGCAATTCAGACCATTCGTAGTGTGGTCCCCACTGTTGATGGGGCACCAACTAGCAATCTCCCTGTTGGACGATGTTTACCAACTGATTTTACTTCTTGAGTTATGCTCCTTCCATGATGGGTCTCACAAATTAGATGGTGTGGATTTGTGGATTGACATGCATATATACCACATTACGGTTTATGAGTCACCACCGACTGAGAATGAGAACCTATCACATACAGGCTAGGTAACATAAATTGTGGTTAGTTACCATCCTTTCTGCCAACATTCCACCTGTGCAGGACGTCAATACCATGAAAACGGTAGGGCCCACCATGAAGATCAGTTGGTACAAAATACGGCATTCTGCTTAACAGGTGTGCTCCATCGTTGGTGTTAATGGCCATCCGGCGATCTGACTCAACCTACAGTTATGGCCCACCTGCTAACAGATCAGCCTGATTTTTTAGAAGCATAATCTTCATGGTGAGGTTCTACCATTTTCATGGTACTGGCGTCCTGCACAAGTGGCATGTTTGCAGGGAAAATGATATGGCACTGCTGGTGGTACCATTCTTGTATTTGATCAGTTCTCATCGAGAATTTGTAGTGAATGTAAACTGTATTTCTGCTGAAAATTTTGATCAGCAGAGTGGCTATGATGATTCCACATGATGGCAATGTTGTACCCTTAATGCAGGGTTATTTTCACATTGGGCTTGAGTGGGGTGGCCTGTGGGATGCAGGGGCACACTCGGGGTGGGCGGCCCGTGTGAGGCGGATGACTCATGTGAGACGCAACCCATGTGATTTGGAGCCCACAAGGGGGCGGAATCCATGTGATTTGGGGCCCACGAGGAGGGTTCGGCTGACGACCTAACCCATGGATGTGGGGCCTGGGCTATGAGATAAAGGGATTAATTTGCCATGCTTTATCAATTTGAGGTTTTAGAGCAAGTGGTTAGTTGTCCTGCATCAAATTTGGATGTGGGGCCTGGACTATGAGATAGAGGGATTAATTCGTCATGCTCTATCAGTTTGAGTTTTTAGAGCAAGTGGTTCATTGTCCTGCATTAACCCTCTTCTTTCCTTGTCCTGCATTAACCTTCTTCTTTCCTTGTCCTATAATGATCTAAGTATGATTATAAAGCCATTTTGTTATGTTAACAGTGATCTGTTCTTGTTTAGTATAATGAAGCATAGCATACCCTGCTTATGGATGAACCTCTTTTCTCCGTGCATTTAAAACTGAAGCTTATTTACCTACTAGTTATGCAGGATTTCATCGTGAGGGATGTTCGTCAAGCCCTTTTCAAGACCATTTCTTCATTCAATGGAAATCTGGAAACTGAAAAGGAAATGATGGGGCTGATAGAAGCTCAGTTTGCAGTCCTGCACGAGGCTTTCAGAGTGCTGCCAGAATCAGGAGAAGATGGATGCAGGAGGGTTGCTACAAAGCTGCTCAACTTATACCGGACCGGGAGGCTTGGCCATTACACTTTAGACCCTGTTCCTAGAAATTTTCAATGACCCATTATATTAAGATAAGTTATATGTTTGAGGTTTAAGTAACATGAGTACCTCTCTCTCTTCCAATAGGACATGAATTCTCACCAAGGCAGTGATTTTGGCTCAACATGCAAGAACTCGAATTTGGCATTTTTGGAATTTTCGCACATGGTAGAATTTACAAAAATCATGAGATGATTCTTTTATGGATATGATAGAGCTCTTTTCTTCCAATACAACACTAAAGTGCCTGTTTTTGCAGTTATTGGAAATTGTACTAAGGGCAGAAATTCCGAAATAGCAAACTATTTTTCTGTGCTGCTCCTGTAATGGCTACAAACCAAACACAGCCTCAGATTGCTACGGAAAGTATTTGTAGATTTCAATAGAACCTTCATTATCATTCTCTAACACTGCAACAGGAACATCAGTACCTGTGCAGACCTTCATGACATAAATAACATAAAAATGGCCAAAAATGCAAAATCAATGGACGAGTGAAAACTGAGGAAAGCTGGTAGAACGTTGGAGATGATTGGAAAGACTCATGAAAGAGGAATTATATGGTCCTTTTGTGTTCATCTTGCATGCAGTAGGGCCCATGGTTCAGCCATTCAGACCATTGACATGATGGGCTCACATTTGAAAAAGGGGTCTAGGTCAGGTTGGTTTCAGGTCAATTTTGAGAGGTCTCATACATACAGGATATACTTAGTAATCTGTCAACCTTTTCAACCTAGACCAGCTTGGACCCAGGTGCACTTACTGTCAGGTCGGGTCTAATTATCCGTCCGAGCCAACCTGACCTATTTGCACCCCTAATTGACAACACATTTGAAGCCCTAAAATGCAGTTCTTGCTTTAATCTCATTATTGATTGTTGTCTTTCAATGGGGAGTTTCCTTGATGCAATCTAAGGCCTTATCAGGTTTATGCATGTGAGAAGAAATGTAAGACATGGCAACCTTTTGTTTGACTATATTCAAATAAGACAAAAGGCAAATGGGATGTCCATGCCATGCCCCAAAGATATTCTTAATACGATAATCCTAAAGATATATGGTTAAGAAATGACATACAGCAGTAGTTGGAATTCAACAGATTGGATGGTTAAGTAATCCTCAATGGTATACCATCAGCAATAGCATTGGTGCACATGAAATCAACAATCTGGATCACCCCTCAAAGTGTTAGGACTGTCTCAAAGGGGATATTTTTAATGGTGGGCGTTTAATCACTACTGACTTGTACCTAGAAGGGTCACTACCCTCTTTGGTACAGAGAATTTACTTAGTATGGCACTGGATTTCCGGCGGATTTTGAAAGCGACTATATTTGTGGGTCTTGTGTTGGTATATGTATTTTTTATCCATGCCATCCATCTATATGCACACTTTATATGTGACACTCGACTTGCATATGAATATAGGTGGCCAACATCAGTTATGAAATTTAGTTCGTTGATTACAATTCCTGTGCCTACCAAACATTGATTGGTTTCATGTAAAACAATATAATTTGATACCAAACGTGTAATTAGATGTCAAGATATCATGGAATTTCCAATCATATAACCATTGTGTAATAATAGTGTTAATTCCATCTAATCCAATGCAATGCATCTTTCCTAGCCGGCCCTAACTTTTATTACTTTTTTAGGGCTTGTTTGGATACCACCAAATAAATTACTTTTTCTACTTAACGACAGTAGATAAGTAACCTATTTGAGATAAGTAAGTTTGGTTTAAGATCAATTATAAGTGACTTTTTTACTTACTGGTATTTAATCACCTTAGCTTAATAAAAAGAAATTGAGATGACCTACTTGAGGCATAAGTAACTTAAGTAACTTATGATCCAAATGCCCCGCTAGTGTTTATAGGTGAGTCACTTATGCATTTCACTGCATCTGGAATCCTAAGAAAAAATAATTTCACTTGTAAGCAATTTAAAACCTGAAAATTGACTCTCAAATATAACTTCTTTACAACTTTAAGAGGGTACAAGCATCCAAACTCTATAATTTATTCGTTTTTAAATGTTGTGTGAGATTTAGAACAGGAGATGAGAGAGGAGAGAAGGGTTATGCTGCTGGGGATGTTTTGGTCACTTTCACTGAGGGCATTTTCGTCATGTCATGTTAAAAAAAAAAACAAACAAACAAAATCAATAGAACGGCTATTACCTTTAAGGGTTTGATTGGGAGCTTGTAAATGAAGGAAAATGAAAAATGAACTAGGAGTAAATGGCTCACACAATTGTGTTTGGATGGGAGTAACTGAAATATATTTGGAATCCAAATATTTTATTTGAATGAGAGTAAATGAGAGAAGTTTAAATGCATTGGAATTTTTTAATATATTCACAGGAACATATATGATATCCATAACTAGCTTTAATATCTCAAATCAATGTATGCATATGATGTTTAATAGAAAAGTTACAATAAGCCCATTGAAATATATACTTTAGCCAAAAAAACAGGAAATTTTGAGCCTTAGGTGGGCCACAACCGTAAGGATCACAAGCAAGCAACTTGCTGACATTTTTTAACTGTCCATTTAGATAGTTAACCTTTGAACAATTTGGATCATTTTATTGGTGTGATTTTATTGATGTAGATGATAATTAGATTATTCTGGAGTATCATTAACATACCACATGTATGACAGACATGTACATAGCGGCACTTTTGTGTACTCTTGCAACACTAAAGGAGCTAAAAAAGGCATTTCACCCCCATTTACTTCCAAATCCCCTATGGCAAAGTGAATTTATTTTGCAAGCCCATTTACTCCAATTTCATTTCATTTCTATGCATTTACTCCTATCCAAACATGCTTCAAATGCCATTTACCTATATTTACTCCAAATTCCCCTCATTTACCTCCATTTACTCCCATCCAAACGGCTCAAGCTTGTTTGATTTCATTTACACAATAAATACAGTATAAATTATCACACCTCGAAAATTGGAGACAGAGTATGCACCCCATACCTGAGTTACGGTCCATGACTCATACATCGAGTGTACATAATTTCACTCAACACACGTGTTTGAAGGTGTAATTTAATATATTATAAGTTCACATCGAATTAGTATCCATACATTCACACAATCACACACTTTGTCATTATTAGGCCCATCACATTCACAACTTCATAATACAAGTCTAAAACTAAACCACGCCCCTTCAGTTGGGACTTCATTTAACTATAATATCAAATGTCATTCAACAAATTCATAGCTATAAACAATTTCAAATTTAATCTAAACATTAATAACTGAAATGAATAAAAACTAAATCTCTTATTGATCAACTATATAAACAACTCATCCATCCAATGTGGCAGGCTTGTCTTCTGCCAGATACAGCCATTGGTCCTGTGTTTAATCCACCAACCCGACCTCATTCTTCGGCACTTGATTTTGGTTTCTTATTTCGTTCACCTCTATATAGTTGTCGATTCACAACATTAGTTGGCCGGGCTAGTGGGTAAACTGATTATAGTTCATACACGGCACAATATAAGATAGTACAAGCAACAACCAATAATATGTATGTAAGCATGAGTATGTATGCAAAGATCTCATGGAATGCATGTCAAGTAAGATAATCGTTCACTTGCTTGGGTTGAATATTTGTCAACCCGCGTATGCACCTAACGGGCTTCTACCAAAGGTAGGCATAGGCGAGGCCCGCATCTACTTTGTGAGTAGGCTTCAACTATCGTGAGCATCTAGCAGCGAATCTACTAGGAGAACCATTTAGGGAGATTCCCCATAAACCCAGGCACGAGGTGTGCATGTAATCATCTAAAAAGTGCCTTTAAGAATTAGCACAAGAACGCTATAGATGCATGTAATGCATGCTCAATGTCTATGTATCAACATACTCCGTTAGTATATACATCTTTCAGTACGAGAGGAAACAATAGATTTATAATTGCACGTTCATGTATTCAATTCACATTAATAATCATCAGAGCATGGATCAATACAACAAGGATCTCTTAGCATGTTATCACAATACACAATAGGTAAATCAATCATCCCAATTATAACAACTATAACAACTATATTATCTATTTTAATTGTACAAGTATGAGACACGTTGGGATTCACTCACCTATTCTTGGTAGGATCGAATCCGTTGAATGGTCGTACCTTGGGCATATAGACTCTAAATCCATTTTAATATGATTTAACACATCGCAAGTTTAATTAAGCTATTCCATCACATAGGGTCCACCTTTGATCATACCAAGATGACCAACTATTAATCTATTATGAACTTACTACTTCATTAAATTAGTTTTGAAAATTAAATAGGGGACTGTCAATCAATATAGTCAGTTGATCGAGCCACATCTATGGCTGTTGATCGATCCTCTGATCAATCAACCAATGATTGGAAATTTTTGAATTTTTAAGATTAAGTTTTTGGACACTTTTGATCTCCTTCGATCGATTAAACCCTTTGATCAATTGATCAAGAAAGGTTGAAAATAAAATAATTTGGTCGTTGGACATATTTCACCATGCTCGATCAGTACTTTCGATCGATCAAGATCGCTTGTGGAACCTCGATCGGTCAAACCTGGACTTTGATCAATCAAACCATTAAGAAGAATTTTTAACTCAGGTCTCTAGACAAGAATCGACCTATTCGATTGATCGATTGAAGTTCGGTTCTATTATACAATCCGATTTTCAAAATTTTTAGAATTTCTTCTTCATCTCTTAGGGCGTGTTTGGATTCGCGTATAGTATTGTTTTGCACTGTAATTTAACATAGAGCCAGTATTCCAAAAACTGTAGCACAGTGTATGTCCTGAAGGTGGTAAACTACCACACTGTTTGTTTTTGACCAGAATTCGTATATGTATTTATTGCGGAATTCACACACAACGTTTGGGAAGAGACTCTGCGCATGGCCCAAAATATTATATATATATATATATATATATATATATATATATATATATATATATATATATATATATATATATATATATATATATATATATATATATATCGCGGCGTCTTTCCTTAGAAAAAGTAGGGCAACGGATTGGCTACTCCCCTGCCACCCGCCAATGGCTGATGCTCGGTTCACCGGCGATTTCTAACCCTTTCAGAAGTAACATACGGTGGATATCCAACCACCGTCACTTTTGTGGTGTGGTCCACCCCTGATTTATAACCCTCTCAGGGGGTTTTCAACGGTGGATATCGAATCACCGTTGAACACATGAACGTGGTCAATATGTGAAACATAGCCCTATCCGAGGGCTTTCAACGGTGGATATCCAACCTTCCTTATTCAAGTCCATGACCGTGGTCCAGCTGTGATTTATGGCCCTCTCAATATCGCAGCACTGTGCATATAATGATTTGGACCAAGACCCGCAGTCATTGTACATTTTAAATAGGAAAGTGTGTGGTGGGGTCCACACACTGGAGGGTTCATTTCTTTTACGAAATGAAAACAAAACGAAATTAAAAATGTGGAAGTGAATATAGAACTACATAAAAAAATGTAAAAACTGTTCACAGGCAACTCAGTTTTACATCATAAACAGAATTTAAAACAAAGTAGCAGTATTAAAGACTGAAGCAGGGACAAACATCTCCTTCATTCAGTTAAAATACTTCCTTCAGCAGGCCTATTACGCTGCAAACCTCCCCTATGAGATGAATTTTGAAATAATCCATCCGAGTACCACATATATTACCAACCCTCCTATCAGAACTTTCAATATTAGGGAATCATCAGCCAAAGACTCGTCATCTCCTTTCACATCCGGAACGGTAGCAACGAAGAAATGCGACCCATCAATCTGATCTTCATCTAAAGATGGATAATGAGTACGTGAAGATTTAGTCTCCCGTCTCTTGGAAGGTCCCTCACTACGACAATTATGCCTTATGGCCTACAATGAATTTTAAAATAAAATTATCGGGCTTCAAATTTAAAAAAAAAGTAATCTCAGACCTTAATGATGAGTGATTTCATTAACAAAAAGTCAGGACAAAGAAACCACCGATGGTTCGTCTATCCAGAATTATCAAGCATATAACGTACCAGAAAGTTGAGCCAAGCTGTTGCAGCCTCCATGAACGATTTGTATGACTGATGTCTATATCTTGAATATCGATCTACTTGCGCCTTTGCATCCTCCCAATTATCATAAAGGCTTGTAACTCTTCCCTCAAATACCACATAATATTTCTTCATGATTTCCTGTATAAAATAGGGGTTATTAAAATCGTCAAACATTCATGTTGTAAGCTGACTGTTGCTTATATAAATAGATCAATATCCAAAAAAATGATTGAAAAAATTACTATCTGAGTGATATTTCCTATAAGCAGTCATGAAAATTTTTCCAATAGTTATACATTCGTAGTCTCAACTCAACATTTCACAATCATACAATAACTCGACATTCGAATTCCATGTCAATGTGGAATCTGAATTTTTGCGGCTATAGTTGATTTATACGTACCCTGCTTGCTGATATAAAATGTGTACAAGTTCAATAATCAAGAGAGAGCATTGTTATCATTTAGATATCATAAAGAGACAAACAACCATTAACATTAGAAACTTGGACTTTTAAACAAATGTAGCACCCTGGATTGAAACCAACTGAACATCTCAGGGCAATCAAATAACCACAATAATGTAAACATTACAAATTGAAACAAACTGAACACTCAAAGCAATCAAAGAACAGTAACAGTGTAGATATCACAAATGCAGTTTATGCATTGATTCAGAAGCAAATTCCCCTGTTGTACGTACACTAATGAGCAAAATACTAATCCTGTTTGAAGTTAGATAATAGAATAAACTGATTATCCACATAGGTATATCAATGATGGTCCAACCATCATTAAGAACAGTTTGCAATAAGTCCAACCAGCAGCGTGTTGGATGCTCATCTAACACCCAAATATCCATGCACAATCCACTTGAAAATATAAAATAAAAATAATTTTTTTTAAAAAAAAGAGTTTAGTTGTTAAAGTTTTCAATTCCAGTCAAGCAGAACAGTTTCAGATAGGCGGATTATGGTCCAGGAGCTTTTGGACCCACTCCTTACGCCTCTCATGCCCTATTTTGATGAAAAAACTTGCGCTGACAATATCTTCTTGCATCAACCTAGCTGCGCAACCTGATCTTCGTGGCTCAAACCATCTACCTCCTCTAGTATGTCCAACAACTTTTGTAGTCGGGTCATAGTTTTGCCCTATGCCATTGTTATGGTAAGGGTCTTGACGGCCTCTGCCATTTCCTCCATTCTATCACCTATGTGATCACTTGGCTTTCCCTTTCTTCATCGGGATATGTCAGTAGCGGTGCTTTGGCTATTTCTAGACCCATATGAGGTCTCCATAGACCCTTTGTGGATCCTCTTTGACCGTTGTTGTAATCCTTCATTAGGATGAAATGACGCACCACTTACAGGGTCATCATCCTCATCCGAAGATAGGCGAACAGGTCTAACTCCATTGTCATCAGACATGTCATCAGGATCAAGTTCATCTCTACCGCGGCGTTTGCCAAAAAGAGGAGATGAGTACGTTATGCTAGCAAATGTACCATGTGCACAATCATTACCAAATAAATATGTCAAATCATTGTAGCGCTCGATGTGTTTGCCACGCACTCTCTCGGTGTATGGATGAGACTGCAAAACAATCATATATGTATATAAGCAACTCTGAAGATTATTCATCAGCTATAGATAGTAACAACTGCACAATAAAGGTGTATGATAAGGACAAACATTGGGGTGATTGAAATGCTAATCTCACTTACCAAAATATAGCCATCCTAAATATCATCTGTTGCCACCACCATACTGAGGTTTGCATCCCACCCGAAACCATTGGCATTTAGCATATCCTGAACTACCCAATAAATTTTTTTTAACGTTCGGAGATGATTGAAAATATGCTTATTCTCTAACTCCACCCCACATCTGTTGAAAATTTCAGTAATGGTTGCCTTATAGGCTTCGGGCTTAAAACTAATATCACTTTTACGACCCAGATTGACTTACTTAACTAATGCATCAACCAATGCATTATCCATTGGATCACTCCACTGAATGCGCGCTATTTTCTTAGATTCTCTGGTTCTTCGAGTGCGGGAACTCGGAGACATGGAGGGTGGAGCTTTCTAAAGTATCGTCGAGCTTGTCTTTGTCGGGGTACCGAATATAGTGCTCGTTGATGCGACAATCTTCTTGGGTGAAGCTGTACTTTTGGAGCGAGAGACAGTCTCATTCTTATCTTTCCTTACCTTGTACGAGCTTCGAAGGAAATTCATCTTACCTACGTTGTAGTAATAGTTAATGGAAATACAAGCTCATGATCCAAATACAAAGACGTAAATTACAGGTTTAGACAGATCCAAGCAGATTATAATATCGCATACTGTAATAACATTTAAACTAAGTGCTCACATATTTTATAATCTATATAAAGAGTCAGAAAATGTAATGAAACAAACACCCTAACATCACACATCAAAGATAAAATTATCCAAATATACAGTACTGCTATTATGTTATAGCATAAAACAGTGACTTAAAAAAGGAAATTAATGTCGTTGTCGCGTTCGAGGAAGGCTTTCATTCCACATCCTTTCCGCAATCTCATCCCTCTTTTTTGTCCATTTCTCTCTCGCACGGTCTGTCACAGTAGACATTGCGTGCTCCTCCTCTGCAATAAATACATTTATAGGAGACGGCAAAATTTTCTCAATACTATCTTCAGTATCCTCTATTGTTTCTAGAAATCCATCTTCACCACTAACATGGATGAAGTTGTGCATAACACAGCAAGCTATAACAATTTTTACTTGCGTTTTAAATTTGGATTGTGGTTCTATGCGCAGTATAGGAAATCGTCCTTTTAAAAGTCCGAAACAATGTTCAATTACATTCCGTAATTGAGCATGACGATAATTGAAGAATTCTTTCTTATTAGCAGACTTCCTTCAAGTATGAAATTCATTTAAATGATATCGTACACCTCGATAAGTTGCCATAAATCCTGGAGAATGGACATATCCCGCATCAACAACATAGTATTTTCCTACAAAAGCAATATATAAATATTAAGCACTAGCCACATTCCATACAACATATTTATATCAAACTTGCAACAAGTATTTCTTACCATGAGGCACAAGGAAACAATCAGGGCGACGAGTTAATGCATTTTGTAAAACACGAGCATTGGAGGCACAACCATCCCAACTCGCTACCACATACACGAATTTCATATCGAAAGTACAGGTTGCCATTATATTCTGGGGCAAGAAACCTTTTCTATTTTGAAAGGTTCTTGATGTTTCTTTCAACAAATAGGCCGGTATATGGGTGCCATCAAGTGCCCCAATGTAGTCCTATGAGAAACATTAAGCTGACTTTTAGGTTTATATTACATAAACAACAATTTAAATGTATTATAAATGCATATTCTATTCATTGTATTACCTGAAAATAAGGGCTTCACATTGGTTTATCAGATATCTTTTTTTGGTGTATATAATCTTGGAAACTTTATGTATTCCGGATAAAGGCCTATTACAACATCAAAAACTCTATTGAAATGTCGACTCACAGTTTCATCAGACCGTGCGAACCGATTACCAATGACACGGTTACGCACATTGTGGCCAATAGTCTGAAGGAACATGACGACTTGTTCCTCTAAACTGCATCTCTTTGTATCGGACAACAAATTCCACAACAAATTCCTATCTCTTAACAAAGAACATAGCTTAAAGAACTTATCACGACCTATTCTTAGCTGTGTAAGACATTCTATGTCGCTATTCTTTATGATTCCATTAATAAATCTATTTATACTTTTATGACAATTTCGAGGCAAAGACTTCATATAATATCAACGATGATATTCAGTAGTTCCCATAACACATGCAGAAGCTGCAATTGCGGTTAATGCTGCTATAATTTTTGTTTCATTTTAATCACTATCGGAGGAGTCCTCCCTGCTAGAGTCATCACTGTGAGACCCCATGAGTGATATGTATTCTGATCTGTTACTTTTTCAAGTTACCCTGCTTGTAATATTTTCGATAATAGAAAAATCCCAAATGTACAACAATACCAAAACACTGTTTATAATAATACTCGTAACAAAATTCTACAAAAAATGTATCTGTTACACGATATACCTTTCCTTGAAGATAATAATAATCCTTCATGGATCAAACGTAACAGAAGTTAATTTGTATGCTAGTTTATTCAAAATATGAAATAGTAATCGGGCAACACACAGAAAGAATGCAATAATTATAGAAGAAAATCAATATTCTCATAGCTACATCAAGTTTAACATAAACTGACCAGTATACCACGCACCTGTTAACAATTTCAAATGATAAGTACTGGTAACTTTAAGGGTAAAATCTCTTGCAAGGCTGGACTGCATGATAGGGTTACAGTTAGTCCCGACAACAATGTATATTTCACGATGCTATATGGAAATACACGCAGTATTCCTAAAGTAACTATCACGCATGATGTAGATATTCATTTCAAAATAAACGAAAATATTAAAAAGTTCATCTTCATAGGCATAATTTCTTAGCATTAATCTTAAAGAATGTCTTCTTATATGCTGCGTACGAAACGTAAAAAATGAAGAACAATGATGATCATTTACAAATCTCATTGACGTTGAGATTGAAATCTTACCTCCTTTGTCCTTCAACACCTGCGATTTAGAGGAAACCCCAAAAGTATTTCAGAAGGAATGGGAGGTGGTTCTTCCTTCGCTCAAAGAAAATTTTCTTATATAGCTATTCCTGATATAGTTCTTACTGCGGAAGAAGATTATTACTCCTAGTCATTGACATGCACAAGTCATGTCACAAGTATCTGGAGGTGAATCCATCAACGAGATTTTCTCCAGATTCGCAGAAATGTTACGGTGGTACAACAGACTGTAAAACACTATTTCGGATGTACTGCATGGGTTGCCCGCATAGTAGAGGGAGAGGAAATCTTTGTCCAACACCCATAGAGATGCGACTACAACTCATAGGGTGTATCGTGGTATACACTGAGATAAGGAAGACTAACATGCAAGGGATAAGATCGATCACACGGCGTTTTTAGATCCTCTCTTCCCTAATAATGCAATGACATTCCAGTACATGCATCACCACTAAAAATACCTATCTGCAATACCTGGATACTACTGAATGTGTGAGAAGATTGCTGTAGTAGTTTCACGGTGATGGAATTAAGGCAGCAACGTGGCAACGTGCCGATCTACCGATCCTTAAACGACCAAATAACGTTCGCAGAGAACAAAGAGGACCACACGAAAGCTTCCCATGTCTTGGATCTTCTGGATTTGAAATGATATTCTCAAGCAGGATGGGCAGTGAGGAAGAAGGGAATGGATGAGGGAGGGAGTATCTGCGCAAAAGATGGAGTATGTGCTTTGATGGTCCGCATGATTGAAAGCTTCCGTCTTTAGTTTTCCGCCGCAGGGCGGTGCAGTGCAATGACTACAATGCACTGCACGATGCGTTGCTTACTGACACGAGATAACGCGTGGTTATTGAAATGCGATTCGACGACGTACTCGGGTCTGTCGTCAACAACCGCTTTTAATTCCTATTCAAACATTGGATAACGTACGACCCAACTCATAACACAGTGCAACACCACCTAGGCCATGAATCCAAACACGCCCTTATCATTTTATGACTCAATCAATTCAAGGGTTTGAAGTCCAAAACCATCCATTGATTTTTCAATCAACGATTGGAAAAACAATGGATCGCTCAAATCCGAATTATCCTGGATCTAAATCGTTGGTTGAAACCGTTTTATAGTATAGCTTATCATCATCCCAACCATCCATTAATCGTTGTGGGAAATCCAACAGTCAGATCACTCCATGATTTAAGGCCCTAACATGATTCGAACTTAAAATCCTTCGGTTTGAATTGTCTTGAGCTGATACGGCTGGATTTCTCAAAATTGATATCCTACAATATGAGATCTCGTGCAAAATTGTTTTCTTATCTTCAAAACCTCTCCATTTAGTCAAAATAATGGATGAAAGGTTGATCCACCTCGTTTATTGTTTAGATTTAGAGTTTTAAATGAAAATACAAAAAAATTTAAAAAAAGAAAACGATGAAAAACTTACGGGTGGGATTTCTCCTTTACTGTCCCTCTCTCTTTGCTGCTCTTAAGTTTTAAGCTTTTCTATAAGAATTTCATGCTGTACCCTCTTTAAACATAAAAAGAGCTATGGGTCTAACAGATTTCATCATAGCTTTATAAAATTTAGCAAAAAGTTAAATATCAAGACATCAGGAGTCAATTTTTTGACTTATCTTCCTCTGAAAGTGCTTTTACCAACATGCTAAATATTCAATTATTATTATTAATTATAAATTTTAAATTTAATTTTACTTAATTTGGAATTTTACATGGCTAAAAAATCACGGACCTTACATTAGTGAATATTTATTACTCACCATTGTAGTTCACTTTAGCTGCTTCTTTCATTTGATGTTGACAACATACTCTTATTTGAAATGCTATGATGCTAAAATTGAGAAAAAGATAGAATGAGTCCACTATAATTTGTGGGGCCCACTGTTATGTACGTGTGTATGTGTCTATCCATACCATTTATCGGTTTTATCTATTCATTTTAGTATAAAATTTACAAATGAGGCAAATCTGAAGCTCAAGTGGACCACACTAAAGGAAAATGGAGGGAATTGAACATCTACCGTTGAAAACTTCATGGGGCAAAAAAAGTTTTAGATCAAGCTTATATTTTTGTTTACCTGCCATCCATGTCTGTGTGACCTTATAAACAAATTGGATAACAGGACCATAGGGAGGTTTTAGTTTTGAACAGTGGAGATCATTATTCCCCCTTTTCCGGTGGCGGGGTTCACGTGAGCATGAGATCATACTCATTTTATGCATTCATGCTCTAAAATGAGATGGTAAACGGATGAATGGTGTGGATTAGATACATACGTTATAGTGGTATCTGTATATTTTACAGGTATGCAATTTCTGTCAAATTTAATACATGTAAGTATGGTTTTGGAGGTATAATTAAGAGGGTATTTACTATTTGGTACTCGTTTGCACTTGTATAGATGAGAAAGAATAGGGAGGTATCTGCAAATTTAAGGAATCATAGGGGCCTCATCTGCAAAAAAAACCTCACTGTGGAGAGATGGCCCTACCTTCGATTCCTGACGGCTCACATTAGCAGAAGCCCCGCACCAGAACACAGAGACGCAATTCACCGACTGCGAGACCACCGAAGAGCCGAACCCATGGATTCAGCTATCAACGAGACGGACTTCCTGTCCTGCTGCGGGAGCACCAAATTCGCCAAAGAGATGGCCCGCGCCGCGCCTTTCGCGAGCTGCGAACAGGCGGTGGAAGCTGCAAGAGAGATCTGGCGCAACAGAGTCAGTTCCCAATCTGCTCTCCTTTCTCTCCTCAAATTGCTCACCTGAATCCTGTCATTTCTGAGAAAAGATCCCTCATTTCTCTGTTGCAGGTCGATGTGAACGGATGGCTCGAAGCCTTCGCTGCTCATCCGCAGATCGGCGACTCATCTTCTTCGATCAAGAAGACCGAGACGAGCGCTGAGTTACGTTCCCCTCTCTATTTCTCTATCTGTTTTATTTTATTATTTTATTATTTTATTTTTTTAATTTTAACTTTTGAATCGTTGGATGCTCTGTATTTTTGAAATGAGGAGGAATTAGGGTTTGTTATTGGATCTCGTTTGAATTCTCTAATTTTGTACTACGTGTAGTGTGCCAAGCCTTCAAATTGTAATACAGCCACAAGTTAGTGGGCCCCCACCAGCACGTTGAAAACTTCTAAATCAACGGTCATCCGGATGTAGAAATACTTGTAGTCCATGTGGCCCATAAACAGATAAATGCTAACAGTATTCGCCTCTTTATTTCACTTAAAAAATGAAGAATTCTCAGTTTTTTCTAGGGGTGGTTTGGATGCCTGTAAAATCCTCAACTAGTAAAGGTTTTACAGGTAATTAGATTACAGGGGCAACGGGTCACACCTTTATTTGATCCGGACATTTCATCTAATGGGTCCCATCATGAATGGGTACTATCCAGAAAATCTCCCCCATCAGGAAATCTTACACATCACTTATGTATTTGCTTTCACTGTTGAATTTGGACTGTTGGCTAAGCCATCCAGTTGCATGCCGCCAGTTAGGTGGATGGAGAAAATCTTTGTGACATGCTATGATTGCTATCAGTAATGGGCCCATCAGATGAACGGTCTGCATTGCAGAAATGTTACCCTGCTGGGATGGTCTGGGCTGTAAAAAGAAGAATATCTTATTCCTCCAAGTATCCTATGATTCCTCCTTTCCTTGGATCCCATCTGTTGTCGACTGCTTCCTTGTGCATTACATAATATTTTTCATAAAAACTGGCTGTAGGTTAAGTTAACATACAACTGGTTATAGCTGATCAGTAGTACTCTTTATGGGTATGTATGGCTTGTTGCATTCTACCATTATTTCTTGACAACTGTAAAGATTTTAAAATCTTTTTATTTTCATATTTGTTATTTACACCAACTTGATAGACTATTAAATAGTACTTGATTGTAATCAACCTATGTAATAGTCTATTACATCATGCCTGTGGGAGTTTTGTGCTTTCGTTGCTGGTCCTAAGCCCAAATAAAGGACGAGCATTGCGTTAGGTTGGCAGCCAGTGTCAGACTTACGCCATAACTTCCATCATGAATCCAAATACAGTGGAATGACGGAACAAGATTCATGTAGCCGATGCTGGTTAATTGGGATAAGGCTTAGATGATGATGATGATGATGATGTTTTGGGATTTAAACCATTTTATCAAGTACTCTCGTGAACTGTGGACTTGCTATCCATCATCGTCATCTGTAATTGCCTCCCATTTTCTTTGTAACGCTGTAGAATTCTAGAAGTGCTGATGATCAAGTGTTGGTTATTTATAGGTGGAGCAAAGGAGAGCAATCAACTGCTCTGGCAACTGCTACCGATTCTACTTTGCAGGTGTGTGTGTGTGTGTGTGTGTGTGTGTGTGTGTGTGTGTGTGTGTGTATAGAAAATACTACTGAACATTACTTGAAATGGTTCAAACAGCAATTACATTCTATCATGCCCAAATGGTGTCTGTTTGAACTTTGAAAATGGTCTAACACCAATTTCATTTTCCTTAATTTCAAAATGGTAAATAAATATTGTCAGTTAGTTATTTGATAAAAATCAAATCTAGCTCAAAATGAATCATCACTAGGCAGACCATGTTTACAACATTGTTGGAGACCATTTTTAAAAATAAATTAAAAAAAATCAGCCTTGGTGCTAGTGGGCCCATGCCAAATTCACAGCCAACTATGTTTGCTCCTGGTTGATCGGGTCAAGGACAACTGTAGCTGTGTTGGGCGTGTTGGGTTTCGAGTCTTGGGCAAGTCTGAGCTTTTTTTTCTTCTTATTCTCTTGGTTCCTTGGGAACTGAGCCTTATAGTAAATGCTTTCTGGATTCTGGTTAAACAGTAAACAGATACCTTGCTGTGGATCTGTATGGTGAGAATGCAATTTGGTGGATGTAAATACTTATTTATCACCTGTTTTGCAGGAACTTTTTGAATGGAATGCTCTGTATAGACAGAAGTTTGGATTTGTTTTTCTTATATGTGCATCTGGGAGGAGCTCACCAGAAATACTTGCTGAATTGAAGGTCAGATAATGGTTCTTGCTTAAACTGTCTTCTCTTGTATTGCAATGTGTAGAATGGTTTATGCCAGAGAAAGATGTATATCCACAATTCATTTCATGAGCATTTTTAGAACAATTTGTGAAAGGTAGCATCTAATAAATTGCATCAGACAAATGCTGATGCTACCATGGTCCTGGAAAACTATGACATTCTCATTTGTAATATGTGAAAGCCTGAAAGGATGAACAATGGCATGGATTCCATCCTATGTTTGGGAGGTTCAGATACAGGGTTCGAACCATAATCTAGCTTGACTGTGAAGCTTAGTATATTATTTTATTGTAAAATATTCAATTGATCTTGCTGTCCTACTTCCGTGTCACTTTTTATCTTTTGATTTGTTGCCTGCACTTTTAGCCTGCTGGTTTGCTTGACTTTGTCACTTTGAAAACTGTGGAAAGATCTGTTCCCTTTAACATGAAGTATCTCATCCCTGTATGATTGTGAGTTTAAAGGATTATTGCATTTGTTACTAAGTTCTAGCTCTTGTAATCACACTGTCTTGTTATAGAAACGGTACCCCAACAGGCCGATAGTTGAACTTGAGATAGCGGGTGAGGAGCAGATGAAAGTAACTGAGTTGCGTCTTGCCAAGCTTTTCACAGCTAAAGCAAAAACAACTTCTCCAGTCACTACTCAGCATCCTGCTGTCCTTTCAGAGAAACCAAAAGGTGCTTCTTATCTGTTCTTTCTTTTACTTGGATTTGATGATTCAGAAACCACATGCTTGATGTCATCATGCTTTTGGCTTGTCAACTCAACTGATATTTCTTTGTGCATCTGCCTGTCCACATGGCAATCTTTTTTAGTGCAGAATGTCTACACTGGGATGTATGCTTTAGTGGATATCCTTTACCATGGCTTCTTCAGTCATGTTGACTCCATGTTTTTGCCTTTGTTTGTTCATGTTTTATGCAACACACACATGATGCTGATTTTATCCCATGTTTCGGTATTTCAGACTTGTATAATATTTAAGACATACTCTAAGTTTAGAGGACTACAGATTTGTTATGTTCTTTTCAGCTGCTTATAGTGGTTCTGATTCTGTGATATTTTTGATACTACACAAGGATTAAAGCATGGCCACATCTATTTTTGTTTGAAGGGAACCAGTTGGACCTGGGGACTTGGTGGTTGCATCAATTCCCGACAGACTCATTATGCCTGGCCTCAGTTCACTTGCAACTTGGATTTCATTAGAAGTCAAAACACATCCCTGCCTTTCTATATATACATTGTAAGAAGTCTGCCTTTCAAAAAAAAAAAGTTGTAGTAGTAGTAGTAGAAGAAGAAGAAGAAGAACAAGAAGAGAGGAGGCAGGAGGGAGGGAGGCCTTTCAAAACGCTTGTGCAATTTTGGATATTCTAGAGCCAAAGTGTCTATGGAAACACACCTCTTGGGGAAATTTCCTTACTTTCATTTACTTTTTTGAGTATTGTGCAAGTAATATGCTGTCAGTTGCTGGGCAAAGTGGAGAAGATGGATTCAGGTTTGCATAAGGTCCGCTCGATTTTTTATCCTAGTTAATGGCCACTGATTTTTATTTTATTTTTCAAATCCTCTAGAGTCTCAGATAAGGGGATTTGCTATTGCCTTTTCTATTTTTGATGGTGGTGGAGGCTCTTAGCAGAATGTTGGACAAGGGGGTTTCGCTGGGGGTTCACAAGTGGCTTTAAGGTGGATGATGGAGAACCTCAGGCATCCCATCTTAAATCCATGGATGACACCATCCTGTTTTGTAACGCAGAGGCATCTCAGGTGGACAGCTTGCAAAGGATCATTTGTTGCTTTGAAGTGGTCTCAAGTTTAAAGGTAAATATCCAGAAAAGCAAATGCTGGGAATAGGAATATCCAAGGAGGAAGTCAAGAATTTGGCCGAGGTTTTTGGATGTAAAGTTGGTTCATTCGGTACATGGGGTTACCAATTTGTATAGGGCAACCCGCTAAGCATCTTTGGGATCAGGTCATAGAGAAGTTTGAGGAGAAATTATCATCCTATAAGCATCAACATTTGTCCCTGGTCGGGAGGATCACTCTAATCAAGTCGGGAGGATCACTCTAATCAAAGTAGCTCTCTCAAATCTCCTGCTCCATTTCTTCTTGCTATTCAAATGCCCCTTAGGAGGGCTGAAGAAATTGGAGAAATTGAGGAGGGATTTCTTATGGCGTGGAGCAGAGGAGAAAGTAGATTTCACCTTATGAAGTGGGAGGATGTGTTCAAACTGATGGAGTAAGGGGGAGCGGGAATAAGGAAGCTAGGGACTACGAACAAGGCACTCTTGGGTAAATGGCATTGGCAGTTTGCTAAGGAGTAAAACTTGTGGAAATATGTTATGGTAAGGAAGTACGGTGTCGAGGTAAGTGGTTGGTGGATGAAGAAGTCATCTTTGTACAAGGTGAAAGGGGATTGCTAGTTGGTTTTTTTTTTTTTTTTTGTGGGGGGAGGGGGTTCTCTATGGGTGATGGGAGTGGTTAGATTCTGGAAGGATGTTCGATTGGGTGGGAGGAGACTATTACATTAGTTCAAAGGTTGGCTTTTGTGTCCACGTATGTGGAAATTTCTAGAGCTCATTGTTTCTTGTCTACTGGCTCAGGAGGGGGTGGGTGGGAAGGAAGGGATGGGGTTCTCTATGGGTGACGGGAGTGGTTAGATTCTGGAAGGATGTTCGATTGGGTGGGAGGAGACTATTACATTAGTTCAAAGGTTAGCTTTTGTGTCCATGTATATGGAAATTTCTATAGCTCATTGTTTCTTGTCTACTGGCTCAGGAGGGGTGTGGACTTTTCCATGTCGGATATGCTAGAGGAGGAGGAATTCATAAACTAATCAAAGTGCCTTAACTGTTTGATGCTTTCTTTGGAACTGGATTCATTGGTGTGGCTTGGGGATGGATCAGGGTGCTTTTTTCGTGAGGTCTTTTTACAAAATGCTTTGTGGATCTTTTTCAGAAGTGGCTAATATGCATACATTGTACTTGTGGTCCTACGGAACCCCCTCAAGGTAGTAGCTTTTGCATGGTTAGTGGGTGTGGAACAAGGTGCTCATGATCGTTAACTTGCAGAAGAGGGGGCTGATCATAACCAATGTTTGTACTCTATGTTGGTAGATCAAGGAATCGGTGGACCATCTTTTTGTCCACTGTTTGTTTGCGAGGGGGGTATGGGATGGCTTCTTTTGGCTATTCAGGATGGCTTGGGTGATGCCAAAGTCTACGCCGGACTTGTCCTGGGCGTGGTAGGCAAAAGAGGGAGGAGAATAAGGACGCCTTACTTGCTGGTATATGGGCACTGTGGGGGCAAAGGAACAATAGGTGTTTTCATAACCTAAGCTGGTATATGGAGGGGGTTTTCAACAGGGCAAAAATGGATGTAAGAGATTAGGCTTTGTTATCTCCTGCTTGTGGTTGTGATCTTTCTTGTAGCAATTGGGATGGTTTAGTTCTTTGGCCTTTTGGCCATTCATTCAATAAATTCATCATTACCTTTCAAATAAAATAAAATAAAATAAATAAAAAGTTGTCATTTACAATTGATTGGTAAGTTGAAACCTGCTTTGCAGCACTCTTAGTGATTTTAATGATTTTTTTTTTTTTTTGGTATTGTATTGTATTGTAATTGTCTCAACTCTCAAGTTCATTCTTCATTTTCCCGACTTCATGGAAAAAAAATAAATTTCATTCATTCTCTGCATTGTACCCTACATTGATGCCATCTGTATAGATGCTTGTATTTGTATGCATATGTTAAGGATGTAACAAAGGTTCAAGCCAAGCTACACATGTATCTATGTACATTTGCATGTATACAGATGCATTTCTCAATGGTCTTTTCTTGTACCTTTTAAAAAAGAGAGGGTATTTTCTTGTAAGCATTGTATTTCTGGGATCAATGTATAAAATGATTGATATTATTTATCCTTAAACTGTAGAAGATCGTTTGAGTGTAATCGGCGCACATTTGATTGCAGCCACTGACCCTTCTCCTACAAAAGCATCCCGTGTCTCTGGTCGGAGCCGTCCACCAATTACAACCCATGTCTTGGACGTATCCCGCGGGCGTCCAGCTGCTGGCATCGAGGTACAGTTGGAGATGTGGGCTGGTGCTCAACATCGCCCATCTTTTGGTAAGAAGGATTCTGGGGAGTGGGTGTTTCAAGGATCTTCGGTTACAGACACTGATGGCCGGAGCGGGGCTCTGATGGGCATCATTGACAATATTACCCCTGGGATTTACCGGATAAGTTTCAACACTGGCAAATACTCGCCATCCGGCTTCTTCCCTTATGTCTC
The DNA here is from genome assembly GCF_029962835.1 of Magnolia sinica. Taxonomy (NCBI): domain Eukaryota; kingdom Viridiplantae; phylum Streptophyta; class Magnoliopsida; order Magnoliales; family Magnoliaceae; genus Magnolia; species Magnolia sinica. Next base: position 8,247,610 of record NC_080578.1, on the reverse strand, counting down.
TATTGTGTTTGAGATCAAGGAGTCGCAAACAGCAGAACATTTTCATGTACCCCTTCTGCTTTCACCATTCTCCTTTTCTACATACCGTGGGAGCTAGACCTCTGTTATTGGCATGTTTGAAAACCATCTGCTTGGTGGAGATCGGACATTATCTTCATCTGCCGAAGCCAATGCAACAAGGACACTCCGGTTTCTAGAAAAAACTGCTGTGTTGGATGCCGGGAAGCCAACACAACAATGATACTCTAGATTCTAGGAAAAACTGCTGCTTCAGATGCCTGTGTAAAATGCACTTGTGGTGCACATGCTGCATGACTGTAAGGAGAAAACCTCACTGTATCCTTTCTTTTCGCTCTTGGTGGCAGTATTTACCATCTGTTTATCTTTTGCAATTAAGAGCTGAACTTTTTATATAATAATACAATTTTCTTTCTTAGTTGCCGTCTGATGAAAATTACAAAACCTTACTACCATTTTGATAGATTTACTACCTGTAGCCATGAAGATGACTAACATGACACGCGAGTACGACATTGTAGCCATGCATGAGGTGGCCCTGTCCTGTAGATTATCTGACCCAAATATTAGGCCAGGCAACTGATCTCATGTGCAGTTGAGTGCGGACCATTGATCCTAATGTCCACTTTCTATTTACATTTTTTGTCCACCATGGAGTTGATGGGTCTGATTTTGTTGCCAGATTATTGTGTACTAGGTTGGCATATGTAGGCCTTTGGGCTGAGAAGCGCCTTGTTATCCCATCATTTTCCTCTATTTGAGGTAAAAAAGATGGGCCATGGGTCGGACGGCCGGCTGGCATACTTCCACCTCTGAGATTTTGGGCCATGGTCCATAGTGAAACCATGAGAGTAACGATCTGTATCATTGACCAATGGGCCCCACTTGTACAAACTGAAGTTCTGAAGCTGCGTGGCTATGCATTGCAATCGCAATCACAATCACATAGGTTATCGAGTATTACGCAACGATGGGCCACAAGGTTTGAAACAGTAAGTTTTTGGGCTTTCAGATCATATTAGTGGGGCCCCTGGCCGATGGTCCATACATTAAGAAGACCCACATTGAGAGAACTGTACAAACACCCAGCTGGAACGGTGTGGTAACAAAGAAGATCATCAGGTACTATAACATGCCGGGTGAGATTATTTCAAAGTACGTTTGGGGCCACGGTGATGTGGGACACCGAAATGTTAAGGGCCTGTTTGGGCGGTGGGATTAGAAGGGATTTAGCTGTGACGTGGAGAAATGCCTTTAACTTGCAGTACTCTGTCCCTTTTTAGGCCTTGATGCCAAATTCAATATGATTCACCACTCGAATTGGCCATCCCAGAGTTTCGTATTTGGAATACGGAATACACTGGAATCCTAATCACATGGTCAATGGATTTGATGTGAGTTGAAAATTTCCAGTTGTGTTTGGATGCCTGTAATCAGAATACATGGAATGCATTAAGTAAATCAGTCTTAATACCGCATGTGTGACATATGATATGACATAATAATTGTAATAAGCCCATTGAAATATAATGTAGCCAAAAATAAAGAAAATTTGAGCCTTGGGTGGGCCATCCAATTCTTAGACTTTTGATATGATTCCAATTCACATGATTTTGCATCAGAATCCAATTATCACTGTTTACTATCAACCAAACGACCATTTTGCCAATGTGTACCCATTTACCACCTATTACAACCGTTTATCATCAACCAAATGACTCCTAATTCTTCCATCCCGATGAGACACATTACAATAATGGATTGGATGGCATATAAACACCATGATCGTTCCTGGGTTCTACACAAAACTAAGAATCAGCGTTCAATCCCAACTATTCCCACTAGTGTGGCCTATTTAAGTTTTGAATGATTATGATTTTTAGATTCAATGGTTGGAATGGGGTGGTATACCTGATGGATGGGGTGGATCTCATGAAAGATCCACCCAGGTGGCTCTAGGTTGGTGAACATTAGAAGGTATCAAGATCCACCCAGGTGGCTCTAGGTTGGTGAACATTAGAAGGTATCCAGCGCGGTTCATATTAGTATGAAATCATGGTTGGACTGGCCAAAAGTCCCCGGAAGCGGATTGCGTGGTGTGCCACACACCACCGAACTCCTTGGTGTGCTGACGTCACCAAGTTCTACGGCCACACCATGATGTATGTGTAATATCCGAATAGTCCGCCCATCTTGGCGAATTGTTTTAGTGCCTGAGCCCAAAACTGAGAGAGATAAAGCTCAAGTGGACTACACCACATAAAACAGTGGGGATTGAGCGTCTACAATTGAAAACTTCCCGAGGGTCACAGAAATTTTGGATCAATCTGATGTTTTTTTTTTTTTTTTTTCGACCATCTGGGTCCAAATGAGCTTATTAACAGTTTAGATGGTAAATAAATAACATGATGAGCCCTAAGAAGTTTTCAACGGTAGGAATCATTGTCTCCACATTTTTTGTCGTGTGGTCCACTTGAGCTTTGGATCTATCTCATTTTTGGGATCAGGCAATAAAGCAATCTTGTCAAATGTACGAACGGTGCGGATATAACACATGCATCACGTGCGGATATAACACATGCATCACGGTGGGGGTCAAAGAACTTGGTGACGTCAACATAGCACCGAGGTCGGTGGTGTGTGACCCACCACGCAATCCGCTTCCTCCATCAGAAGATACCATTGGAATAGTCGATCTTTATTTATTTATTTATTATTATTTGTTTTCCAACGTTTCTTTGTTTCTACACAGACCCGGTCTGATTCTATAACCCAAAGGCCCGAGCCCAAAATGGTCCTACCACAGTAGACCCAAGCCCGAGCCTTACAAAAAAAAGTTGGGCTTGGGTCCTACCAATCCTGGCTTAAAAAATGTTTGAGAACGGCATATATCTAGAACAGAACACACGTAGACATGAACTTGGGTCTTGACTGGGTTGTACCGGGCATGGTCAGGCTAAAATGATCCAAGCGCGAACCAATCGAATATGGATTGGGCCATGCATGACAAGCCCAAGTCAGGTAAACGGGCTAACCTAATAGAACATCCTATCCAGAGCTGGGCCGCTGACTGGGACGGACGGGCCGTTGCGACCCACCTACCTGTTATATCAACGGTGGGTTGCTAAACAATGGGCCAGGGTTGTACCATAAGTGGAGGATTGATCAACGCCAACCGTTAGAATGCAGCTCCATCTCTCTGGTAAGGTGTTACTTGTGAAGGACATCCAAGCCGTGCAAGAGGCGCGCCCCATCAAGTGGGGCCCACCAAGTGTAAAAATCTCATCATGCGGGTCATGTGCATGGAGGTGTACCCCTTTTGCACGCGTCAGATGTCCGTGGTGGACCGACCTCCGTGGTGTGTTGACGTCGCCAAGTTCTGAGGGCTCCATCATGATGTATGTGTTATATCCACACCATCCATCCATTTGGAGAGATCATTTTAGTGCAAGGATAAAAAAATGAGGAAGATTTAAAGCTCAAGTGGACCACACCACATAAAGCAGTGGAGACAATGATGACCACCGTTGAAACCTTCTTAGGGCTCACCATCATGCTTATTTTCCATCTAACTTGTTCATAAGGTCACACAGACATGGATTAAGGGAAAAGACAAATATCAGCTTGATCCAAAACTTCTGTAGCCCCGGAGAATTTTTCAATGGTAGGCATTCAATCCCCACTGCTTTCTCGTGTGTTCTACTTGAGATTTTGATCTACCTAATTTTTAAGCTCATGTTCTAAAATAATCTCTCCAAATGGATGGACATTTTGGATATAACACATAAATCATGGTGGGGTCCACAGGACTTGGTGACGTCAACACATCACCAAGGTCGGCGATGTGTGGCACACCACGCAATCTGCTTCTCATCCACATGGCTTGTCCCCTTAAGCGGGCGCGGATTGGATACTGACAAGGTCAGTAGCCAAATCGCTACTGAAGTGACGTCACCAAGCTCTGTGGACCCCATCATGATGCATGTGTTGTATCCATACCGTCCAAAAAATTTTAGAGATCGTTTTATGGCATTGAAAACAGAATGAGATAATCTAAAATTCAAGTGGACCCACCACAGAAAACCGTGGGATCCATCACAACCACCGTTGAAACATTTAGAGGGCCCAAAATGATGTTTTTTTGAGATCCATCCTTTTCATAAGTTAACATATAGATAGTTGAAGTGAAAGCAAAAATATCAGCTTCATCTGAAACTATTGTGGCGCCTAAGAAGTTTTGAACGGCGGATGTCACTGTCCCCACTATTTTCTATGGTGGGGTCCACTTGAACCTTAGATCTATATAATTCTATTTTTAATGCCATAAAACGATCTCTAAAAATGGTTGGACGGTATGGATACAATACCTGTATCATGGTGGGGTCCACGGAGATAGGTGACGTCACTTCAGTAGCGATTTGGCTACTGACCTTGTCAGTATCCAATCCGCGCCCCATTTTGCCACGTGTGGCCAAAAGGCTACTGAAGCGCTCAGTATCCAATCCGCGCCCCATTTTGCCACGTGTTGCCAAAAGGCTACTGAAGCACTTAGTAGATCGTTTTATGGCATTGAAAACAGAATGAGATAATCTAAAATTCAAGTGGACCCACCACAGAAAACCATGGGATCCATCACAACCACCGTTGAAACATTTATAGGGCCCAAAGTGTTGTATTTTTGAGATCCATCCTAATATCAGCTTCATCTGAAACTATTGTGGCGCGGCCCCCTTAAGCGGCTTCGATGTCGCACACGTGTCACGATTTGGCACTCGCGCGAGTCTGCTACGTTTGCTCCGTTTCCAAGATTTCCTTCCGACTAAAAACATCAACCGCCGTTGCAGCCACTTCTCACAGAGTCTACAGAAAGAGGGAAAACGAGAGAGAGAGAGAGATGGCGTCCAACCAGCCTAGTGATGGTGTTGATCCTCAGGTATGTTTGAAATTTCTCATCATCATCATCATCATCATCTTCTTCTTCTTCTCTTCTTTTGTTTCTTTGCAATTCCATCATTTTCCCTGTTATGATGCGGCATGCCTTTCGATCTTCAGTACCATATTCATTTCTTTCTTCTTTCCATTGATTGCCAGGTTCTGATAGAAGAGAAGTCCTATGTCAAGATTATTACAATGAACAGGCCTCGCCAATTGAATGCCCTCTCAGCCAATATGGTAAGTTTCGATGGTTGGTCGGACCATTTGCTTTACTACCAGTAGAAGTTCATGTTTGTATGAACTGGGTATCTGAAGATGCGACTATTTTTGCTTCTTCAACTCAAATCAGCGTGTAATTAGAATGAGAAGTCATATCTATATGAATTGGGTAACTGAAGATGAGACTACGTCGGCTTCTTCAACCCAAATTGGTGCGTAGTTGGACCAGAAAGTCATATTATGTGATTTGGGTGTCTGAAGATGAAACTATGTTTGCTTCTTCAACTCAAACCAGTGCGTAATTGAAATGAAGTCATATTGATTTGAAATTGGGTATCTGAAGATGAGACTATGTTTGCTTCTTCAACTGAAATCAGTGTATAGGTAGAATGCAAAGTCATATTTATATGAATTGGGTGTCTGAAGATGACACCATGTTTGCTTCTTCAACTCAAATTGGTGTATAGTTAGAATGGAAAGTCATATTTATATGAATTGGGTGTCTGAAGGTCAGACTATGTTTGCTTCTTCAACCACCAAATTAGCATATAGATAGAATGGAAAGTCATATTTATATGAATTGGGTGTCTGAAGATGACACTATGTTTGCTTCTTCAACTCAAATCAGAGTGTTATTGAAATAGAAAGTCATATTTATATGAATTGGGTATCTGAAGATGAGACTATGTTTGCTTCTTTAACTCAAATTGGTATGTAGCGAGAATGGGACATCATATTTATATGAATTGGGTGTCTGAAGAGGACACTATGTTTCCTTCTTCAACTTAAGTCAGAGTGTAATTGAGCTGGAAGTCATATTTATATGAATTGGGTATTTGAAGATGATACTATGTTTCCTTCTTCAGCTCAAATTGGCGAGTAATTGAACTGGAAAGTCATATTTATATGAATATAGACTCAAATCAGCCTGTAATTGGACTGGATAGTCATATTTATATGAATTGGATGTCCGAAGATGAGACTCTTTGGTTCTTCAACTGAGATCGGTGAGTTATGTGAATTGGGTGTCTGAAGAAGAGACCAGGTTTCCTTCTTCAACTGAGATTGGTGAGTTATGTGAATTGGGCATCTGAAGAAGACACTATGTTTGCTTCTTGAACTCAAATCGGCGTGTAATTGAACTGGAAAGTCATATTTTAGTATGAATTGGGTATCTGAAGAAGAGACTGTTTGCTTCAACCCAAATTATTATGTAACCGAACTGGAAGGTCTTATTTATTTACAGATGATTGACCTTCCATTAGAGGTGGTTGGTTTGGCACAACTGCATGATGTGAACATGTTTGTCTGGTGGGCCCCAATTGGATTGTCCGCTGTCCGAAGATTGTGCCTGACAGGAGGATCCTAACCATTCAATTGGTCGCATGTGAATGGATGGTCACTATGTAGTATCTATGTTTGGCGGGCGAAAGTCTGGATGGTTAGGATTATCCCAACAGTGTGGTTTCATGGGCTATGGACAATCTGGTGGGTCCTGGATGGGTGGTCAGAAACATGTTGATGCCATGTGGATGGTCTGCCAGCTACTTCTGATGGAAGATTTCATAAAAAAGGGCATTGGTGGTATTATTCTCCATTATTTCCATTTTCGTCATTGTTTTGCAAGCATACGAGTGATTATTTAGTAATGTCCCCTTATAAGTTACACGAACTGTTAATTATTTAAGGGAATTGGATATTGTACTTTGTTGGGGAGTTGAATACACTGACAAATATCATTGAGATTTTCAAAATGTTGTGGTACTTTTGCGGAAAATTGATCAGGCGATATAATCACGATATTTTCAAAATCTATTTCTCGATCTTATTGAGATGTTATCTTAATTTTCATATAAAAATTATCTAAAGATTAAAATAATTCATTTACACCTATATTTGAAGTTTTAAAATGGTTTAATTATTTATCATATTCTATTTTTGGCAAGATTTTCCTGATAATACTGATGGTAAACATAAAAAAAAATCTGAAGACCTCCCGAGAAATCCAGGCCGAAAAATTGCCAAGAACGGGATTTGTCACTATGGTTCAGTAAACCTTTTGCTATAGATAAAACATTAATTTTGGATTGTTCATTCCTTATACTAGGGATGTTTTCCATTGGATTTTATTAGTAGGGATGCTTGTGGCTTGTGACATGATTGCGCCTAACTTTCTCTGAAATGAATCATGTGGTCAAGAGACTAACACCTGTATTGAATGGTGCCTTTTTAGGTTTCTCAATTATTGAAGAGTTTCATCGCCTATGAGGAGGATGCCAATGTCAAGTTGGTGATTTTGAAGGTACTGTGGACTCATAATCAGTTGATATGGCCCATGTAGATATGGTAGAGTAGGGGTAGTGCAAGAAATTCACTAACCATCCGTGAAATTAGAGAGACGGCATGTGTGAGGGAATTGATATTCACACCCATTCACTTCTATGCATCCACCCACTCTCTTGACTTTTATTATGAGCTCATACCAAGAGTTGAAAAAAGTGAATGTAACAAATCGACACGGGTTGTAAACAGTGGCTCCATTTTTTTTATAGTACGGTGGTTACATGCATATTTGATACCAATGATCATGCAGGGGTCTGTGCTTGATTACTTGTACATGCTTGCATGTGTGGTATGTGTTTACTTGCATACCATCCTTGACCATGCATATGGTTTGTAATTTCCATGGCTTCATGGTTGCAGGGAAAAGGAAGAGCATTTTGTGCTGGTGGTGATGTTTCAGCTGTGGCTAATGATGTAACCAATGGTAAAATTTCTTTCCAAAGCTCTTGATAGCATTTTCCCTGATAATTTTTTTCGTTGATAACGGAAGATAAGACCATATTTATGATGGAATTTATTCATTGGAATATCGTTAGTGCAACACAACCTTTAAGCTTCCAAGGTGAAATTCTTTTGCCATATTGCTCGTTTGTGCTGCTTTTTATTGATTTAGTTGTATGTATCAGGTCATTGGAAATTTGGGGCGAATTTTTTCAGGAAAGAGTTTACCTTAAACTATATATTGGCAACATATCCGAAGTCTCAGGTGACCAGCTTCACTTGCTACTATTCCTGTGGCAAGTTATAGCTTTGTTAAGCTAATTTCTTCCTTTGTTATCTGAATATTAGTATGTTTTCTATACTAATAAATAAACATGGTTGAAGGTTTCAATTCTTAATGGAATTGTCATGGGAGGTGGTGCTGGGGTTTCTATTCATGGGAAGTTCCGAGTTGCTACAGAGAATTCGGTACTATGTTTCTCCTTTTGAAAGGACTTATAATTTCTGTTGTAGTTTGCATGCACATGTCAAGAGCATGCTTGATATAGGGAATGACACTCTCTACCTGAGTTTTTCTTGTAAGCAAATAAATAGCTTTGCAAATAATCCACTGTCTCATGAGTTGCTTCCACTGTTCCACATGAAATTCTGCCAGTGGAAACTCTCAAGATCTTTTTTGATAGAATACTGAAATTTTTATTGAAAATTAATTGAAAGAAGGCAAGCTATCCATTAAGATAATGGACAACTATTGCCAATTAGAAGAGAGTCCCTTACAGCACCGTCTATAGTTAGGGAGTAGGCGGTTGAGTTAGCTTCTCTATTAATTTTTATAAATGCAAAGTGCCCCTCAGCTGCCCAGCTAATACCATTAAATATGGAACATCGTTTCCAAGGAGCCGTAGAACTAGAAGTGGAAGAAGCCCAAGCAATTGCACTTCTAGAATCTCCTCCATCCAACAGATGGCCACTGAAAGATTCATGCTAACCTGCCAATTACTTGTGTTTCAAGTAGGGGTGCAACTTGGGGCGGGTTGGGTTGAGGGTCAATCTGTGCCCAACCTGACCTCACGAGGACCCAACCACAACCTGACCTGACTTGAATTCCAACCCTAGGTGCCCGACACGAAGGCTACCCAAATATCCAAGCTAAACCGACCTGAGTTTGCTCAACCCAAACCCACCTGAATGCAAATCCTGCTGGGTTTTTTCAACCCAAACACAGCCCAAGGACCTTGAGAACCCGACCCAACCCAACTCGAATTCGGTTGGGTCAGTTGGGTCTGGGTTGACCTGAACCCAAGTTGCAGCCCTAGTTTCATGGACAAACTGAAAGCAACGGATTGACCATCTAAAGAATAATATGCTATGCAACTCTATGATACCATTTGTCAGATCTACGCAGACAAAAAGTTTCAAATCAAGTGGGAGTTTAAAAATTTTCCAGTTCTATTCACATTTGAAAAATCACACTTAGTATTTGGGAGACATATTACGTATCTAATTGGAAAGAAGTCTTTTCAGTGTGGTTAGGGGAACATGTGATGTTAAATATATATTAGTCGAATAACTAGTGCATGTAATTCATATGCTTTCGGTCCTTTTGATGGTATTGTTTCTACTGATACAGCAAGGACCACAATCTATTGCCTTCTCAGGAGCTTTTCATTTACACTGGATTTCGTGCAGGTTTTTGCCATGCCAGAAACAGCACTAGGACTATTCCCAGATATTGGTGCTTCTTATTTTCTATCTAGGCTCCCTGGCTTCTTTGGTAATATCTTCAACTTAATTCTTTTTTATTTTTTTGAAAAGTATCTTCAACTTAATTCTCATGCCTTGTTAACATGATTTGCTGTGAATTTGTTCTTTCGATTTAATGTAAGAAGAAATGTCTCATTTGCTCTCTGCCAAAGTATAAGCTTTATTCTAATATTTGTCTGAGTTCCTGAAATTAGGTGAGAGGAAATTGGGCTATGTTACTTGTTCCTCCCCCCTCCCACTCCTTAAACCACTCTGCATGAAAGTGGAGGGTTTCTGAATCCCATGAAGATAAGGTTTTCTAGACAACTCAACTTTCCATTCTTTTTCCGAGAAATTTGACGTTTGAAGGGTTTTTATTTTTTATTCTTTTATACAGTGGTAGAGTCACAAGAATTTCAACATAGAGGGTCATGTGTTTGAGTACCCACTGTGGTGTGTGTAAAAAAAAAAAAGATTATATGTATATATAATTTTTTTTTTTTTTCATGTCTGGGGTGTTTAGAGGATACACCAGATAAGATCACATTCATTTTTTATTTTATTTTTCAAATTATGAATGAGATCCCATTCAGTTATTTTTTGTTATATTAGAGCTTGTGCAGTGACTTGTTTTGCACTGACTTCAAAGACAAACAAGAAGCATCAGAATGTGGATTTTTTTAGTTTCCAGGTTAACGTCAGGTTGAGTCTTATCCTTAGACACTCGATAAAATCAGAGATTCCTGGGCGTGTTAGATGTGCATTGGTTTCTTGTCTCAGTCCTCCCATGTTAGAAATGAAAAGCAGCCGTAGCATTCAGCGAATGGCTTTTTTATTACTTATAAGTGTATTGTTGGTTTTGGTGATTTGTCTCAGTCATGGGTTCTCTATTTATATTGAATTGGATCTTGGCATCTTTTGCAACAATTTTTCTGTATGTTGTGAATTGCATATAGTTTTCATATTCTATCATTCAATATCTCTTCCTCTGTTTGGACAGGAGAATTTGTTGGTCTTACTGGTGCAAGATTGGATGGTGCCGAAATGCTTGCATGTGGCCTTGCAACTCACTTTGTCTCTTCCTCAGTATGTTTTTTTTTTTTTTTTTAAATAAAAAAAATAAAAAAAATCTGAATAAACATCAAGATAGGAAGTTGTCTTTTATTATTGTCTTTCTTTGTGAGTCTCTTTAATGGAACTCATAACACTAAATCCTCAATCTGAGCTGTAGTACGATGTGTCTGTCCTACAGTTCCCTAAATTGCGGCAACTCATCATGGTAGATGTGGTATTTATGCATGCCAATCCAGATTGTCCAAATATTTGGCCCTGTTGTGGATGGAGCATTGACTGGAAATCAGACCAATAGTCTGATCCTAACCATCCAGTTGGCGGCCATCAAATGGACGGTAAAATGGAAAATTCTCAGTGGTTCAAAATCAATGGGTGAAATCAGATGGTTAAGATTGTCCAATCAGTAAGATTTTGCACTATTCTCAATCTGCAACCGGGCCCACGATTTGGATGTTCTAGATTGCTGTTGCATGTACGCCATGCTTACAGTGGATGAGTTCATGTTTAATAAATAGTGACAAAAGCACATAGTAGTTTGCCCTTATCTAAGTTAATCCTACTGGAAGTATGCTATTGAGAGCATTTCTTTCTTCAACATTGTATTCCTTTGGGATCACATGAAGTTCTAATCTTCTCATATTATCTGAGTTTAAATATTAAATATTTTACCTTGTTTTGAGGGGATGCTTTTGTAATTCATCTTTTTAAACAGACATTGCCTTTGCTGGAAGAAGCACTTTTTAAGGTGGATACCTCCGATCCAGTTGTTGTTAACTCAATTATTGAGAAGTTCTCTCAAAGAGTTCCTTTGAAACAGAGAAGTGCTTTTCTCAGGTGAGTTTGTTGTTTTAGTCAGGTTGTTGGTTCAGGTTGCAGGCATAGGAATGCTTCTGTTAGTACCTCCCGCTCATCTCATCTGCATTTCTTTTTAGCAACTTTTAGGTCAATCACAAGTAGAGTTCCACCCAAAGTCATCCGATACCTGTTGCATCAAAATAATAATCATGATAGTAATAATGATGATGATGAGTAGTTCTCACTTCTCACAAGGAGTTCAAAGGCACTCGTGATGATGATGATGATCATTCCGTTTTACGATCCCATTTTGCCATTATTCCTATATAAGAAATTTATATCCCTTCTCACCTATTCTATCCAAACCCTTTTGGGACTTCCCCTCATCCTCTTCTGATGTAACCACTTAGGATGAAAGTCAAACTAGAAGCAAAGATTCAAAGACGTTCCCTTTCTGTCAGTTGATTCCAACTCAAGATTCCACAATTTAGATCCAATCAGCGCCAAGACCAGCAATAGTTAATGGAAAACAGCAAATCAAAGATAATCTGTGGTATCACTCCACACAACCCAATTGGAGCTAGTGTTTTAAATATCGACGATATCAGCCGATATATCCCACGATATATCTTGTATCCCACCTGTGTGATACAAAACACACAAGTAGTGGGATATATTTCATATGTTTGATCTGGTGAGCATTTTTTTTTTTTTTTTTGGTAAGTCATGTTAAATCAGTGTCAAATTGCTACAAATCCATGATTTTTCATGTTTTGCATGGCATGAAAAATCATGAATTGGGAACTTCGATTTCAAGATTTGGAGGAGAAGGACCGAGTTGTGGAAAAAAATAAATAAAAATCAAACGTGTATGTAACCGAATCTAGTGATTCTTCTTTTGCTTTTGAATATATTGCTCGTGTTTCCACACGTCTTCATACATTTATAAATTATATGAATAGACTTTGAATATACTTGCATCAATTCAGTTAGACAACACATAGATTAAGACCCCATACAAAGAAACCTATTATGTGCACTTGTTTTTTGCAATGTTTTGATTTCTATGTGTGTATTGATGTCTTTTTTTAAAAAAATCACTAAAATTTTGTTGAAAACTTCGACCAATTTCCAATATATCCCCATGTTTCCAACAACAACGATACATTACGCGATACAACCGATATATCCCATGCGATAACTGATACGTATCTGTATCCCAAGGGTGAGATACGTAATGCGATACCGATATTTCGAACATTGATTGGAACTCACCAGAGGGGTTCTAGAGGCATCGCACGGATAGAGATATGAATCCCATTACAGGAAACACAAGTATAAACTAATATTATCATTCAATCAAATAATCATCATCCATAGTCTCTTTCATCCTGTATGTATTGCTACCTTATGGCCATTTGATAGAAGTCATTTAATGCAAGGAAAAAAAGGACAAGGCTAAATTAATATTGGTCCACATATGAACCTTCTAGTTTATCTCAAACTACCAATAAAGAAAGCAATAGCCAAGATCTGAATGAGGAATGCAAATCCACGTCTAACTCTCTATATACCAACCATAGGAGATTTGATGACCCTTCAACCACTATTCGGGTTACATCCAAACAGGCCCTTCAATTGTCATTGTCTCCATGAATAACAATCAAGCAATTCCACCTCATTTTATTGAGGGCTCTCTTTAGATTTGAATGCGACCCACAAATTGAATAACTGGTTGATGCATGGGTGCTGAAATCATCAGCTGATTGGACTTGTAGGATCCAAAGTCCAATCAATTCTTATTTTGGACCATCCGATTGAACGTGTGAGCTCTCTTGATTTATCTTCTATCTGCCCCTTCTGGGACCCATCTAATAGTCCTAGCTGATGGCTATGCCTGGCCTGTGTGGTTCCAGGCCTTCAACTTCAGTCAAGGTTTCCCTTCTTACTGGGGCTGTTACTGTTGCTACCAGGCAAAGTTCTGCATCAGTGTCATGATTTTGCAAAGTTAGTAGTCAGAGAAGCTGCCACCGAAACTGACTCCTGCTCTCTTTTTGATGCGGCCTCTTCCTCCTCATCTTCTTGTGGCTGGAACCTCTGGCACCTCCTCGGTTACATACGCCAGCAAACCCAGCCCATGAACCTTCGCTTTTCCCATACACTTCGCGAAGGCAATTATGTGGCAGACGGTCTTACCAACCTGGCCAGTTCTGGCTCATCTGATAGACTGTATCTCAGGCCATCAGACCTTCCCCGTCTCATTAGAGGAAACCTCGTCCTGGACAAAGCTGGTATGGGTCGTGTCAGACAACGCGAGATCAAGAAAGGAGTTGGATAATCCCACTCCTTTCCTACTGGTCGCAGCTTCTCTCCCCTGCTCTAGTTTTATTTTTTGATTGTGGTATATGATGCTCGGGGCCCGATTGTGTTTTTCCTGTCTCTCGTGGCCCTGTCCGAATGGATGTACATTGTCTCATCAATACAGATTTACAGAGTTTTTTGAAAAAAAAAAAAAAAAATGCTGCCAGCGAAACATGTAATTCATGAAACATTGAGCAACTGCTGTCATTCAACTTAACAAACCCTGTTTATCAATATCATCAGAATACAGAACAACATTGTGATGGGCTATTTTTTGAGAGCTGACAACAAGCATGAGTGGAAAAAATGAATCAAATATTAGTTCCGAGGCAGAAAAGTAAAGGAATTGCTGATTTGGGTTTCATTTTTCGTGTGCCCAAATGATCTGTCAATTCAAGCCACTGACAGATTCAATCAAAAGTTGTTTGGGGGGCCTACTTCCAAAAGCAAACTAAAGCTGGCACATTTTGGTAATCTTAGTGCAAGCCCAAATTAATCTGGTCTATTTGCAAAATGGTACATTTTCTGTGGTTTCCATCTTCGCTGGTTTGTGCTGAAAGCTTTTGGGATGGTTGCAGAATGGATAGTATCGACAGGTGCTTCTCCAAAAGATCAGTCGAAGAAATTTTGTATGCACTTGTAAGTTGATACCACGTTTCAAATTTTTAATGGAGAACTGGTTTTTTTTCTTCGGATGTTAGTATTTCTGTATATTTTGCAATGAATGCTCTTCTTTTCTTTTTTCTTTTTACTGTTTTGTTCTATTCTATCGCTTATTATTGTTTATTATGCCTACAAAAAGTGCGTAGTGAAACTTAATCATACTGATTCTTGTGTAGGAGAGTGAGGCTGCAAAGAGAGCTGATGAGTGGATTGTTGAAGCAATTCAATCATTGAAGAAGGCATCTCCTATGAGTCTCAAAATTTCTCTTAGATCGGTACGGATTCAGTAATACCCTTTCTGTGGAATGTGCATTGACTTTTTACAATTTCATGTGTCGTATACCATTTTGGGTAGCTTTCTGGAAAAACACACCAAGATAGAGGAAACACAAGGAACCTGATTTCCTCCCATAAGGAGAATGAAGTCCTAAGTATGTGCTGAAAGGTTGGTCGATGAGATGAAATATGCCTTCTTCTGATCAATGAGAGTCAAATATGAGAATGACATTTTAGGTTTTGGATGATACAAGGTTTCAATTTAAATACCAAATTGATGTGGTTTGGCATTTCACAAAAAAATGACAGAATATCTCTGGGAAAATGAAAATATGATTCAAGAATCAAAGGCAATCAACCACATTCAGAGGCTATAAAAAAACATCAACTTTATTTGGAAAGATTGGTTACACTTTAAAGCCTCAGATACACTCTAATGTACCATTTTCTCTGTTTCTGCTAAGCCCAAAAATGCATTGCTGCACAAGGACAGACATGCCAACCTGACATGTGTTGGACATTTTCAATGCATCAGGCGTGCCCCACTATGTAGGTAGTCGAGCACAAAAATCAGGTTGTTCAACTCTTCAGGTGGGCCACACATGTATGAAAACAACGAAATGAGTAAGAAAATTATCGGTGGTTGACATTCAGCATATACTGTGGCCCACATGATGTAGGGCTCCAATATCCTATGCATGGCCGCCTGCATAAGTGGTGTGGGCTAAGCAATGCTCTGTAATCTTGAGGCTGGATGTTATGGATATATTAAATATTTATTGACTTATTTAAATTCTTAAGCATCAGCTAATTTGCATTAAGTAATGTAACACCTCCGTGTTGAACTTTCTTTATGGTTTCCATTCTTTTATCTTGAATTGTTTTTTATGCAATTCCAGATCAGAGAAGGCAGGCTGCAAGGTGTTGATCAGTGCCTCATCCGAGAGTTCCGAATGTGCTGCCATGTCTTGCGAAGAGAAGTCAGCAAAGATTTCTTTGAGGTCTCTGGAACAGATGGCTAGTAATTACATTCCCTATCGTCTTCCTTTATTTGAATCTTTCTGATAACCAGACTTTCAATGTAGGGTTGCAGGGCCCTATTGGTGGACAAGGATAAAAATCCAAAGGTTGAATGACACTCTCTTCTTTCTTCATCCACCTCAACCCAATTTCCTTCTGATAAAAGAAAAATCCTTCCGATTATATATATAATTCCCAGCAAAAGCCTTCTACTAGAATTTCTATATGCTGAATTTGGACTTTCGTTTGCTTTACTTTTCAGTGGGAGCCGTCTAAACTAGAGCTCATCAGCAACGAGATGGTGGATCGGTACTTCACCAAGGTGGATGATGAGGAATGGGAAGATTTGAAGCTTCCCAGGAGACCCACCCCAACAATCTCAGCTATGTCAAAGCTCTGAGGTGACCTGCAATGCACCCGTATTACCATTTAAGCATGCGGCTATGATTGTGATAGCTAGAAGCATGGCCATGCTATAAAACCAAAGTCATAAGGTTGCTATAAAACCAAAGTCATAAGGTCCATTTCATGCTGTCTTAGACATGTATGAAAGAAGAATGTAACAGGCTCCTGTCTTCCCTGCCAAGGTGCTGGGGAAAATAATCATTTCAATTATTGAAAATTCATGAAGCAAGGATTTCAGTTGAAGCTTGTATTGTTTGTGAATGTTGATGCTTGCAATGTTTTGACTGATGGTGGCCAGTACTTTTGCTTTTCACCATTGGTAAGCTGCATGAGGTGCTGACCGATGAAAGCCAAGGAGCATAGTTGATGTGTGCTGAAACAAGATGCCTTTCGGACTCGCACACGGGACCATATATCAGCATTTTTACTTGTAGGCAGAGACTGTGATGCCTATAGGATAGGTATTGGTGATCCTCGACCTGATACTTCGATACGAGGAAGGTGACCTTTATCTCAACAATAATCCCTTAAAGAGCAAGATCATCTCTGAAATAGAGAGCTAATGTCTCTCTGCGCTGATTAGTTAACTGCTCCTTTTTGAAAGAGGTAGAGGAGCTAAGGACTTTGGTTGAAACTTTGGTTCAGCATTTTTAGCATACCAGAGGTCCAGAACCGTCCATATGGGTGTCCAAAAAAAAACAGAAGGCTGGCATTCTGAACTCCAGCATATCTCAAACAATTAGATGGTAATCTTTGTGTTTGATACAGGCATGAAACAATGAACTGGAGAAAATCACTCTTCAAGTATTGTTGTTTTCAAGATACTGAAAGGGTAGTTATTTAGTTAGCATTTTGCTTGGCTACGAGTCTTCTTGACTGTTATTTTGACAGCTTAATGAGTTTTCGTGCTCGAGACTTCTCAACTGTTTTCTTGGTTTTGGTTTCCCTAACTGCTGCTTATCTTTTTTAATATGGCAAAGATCAGGTTGATCTTTTGAGTATCCATGGTCATTGTAAAGATAACAAACACTAACAAGTTCAAATGAAAAATTGCCAATTGTTTTCACACCCTATGATGTATTTGTCGGATTTAGGAGTAGACTTTCAATTTTGGAGTTGCATTTAAACCACTGATGCATGGGTGCGACAATTATCCGTGCTTGAATTTCAGTTGTTTGCTGTGTTTTGTCACCAGATTTGGATGGTGGATCCAGCTTATTCTTTTATAAGATTTTCGACGAAGAAATTGCAACCCAAGCTCAATATATCACTGGCTTTCCTTGCTGCTGCTGTTTAGTTTCCTTCAATGTCAAAAACTCTACAATACTGTTGTCCGACACTTTTACATTCAATATCATCTTCCCTTATGTTGCAACATTAACATCTGCAAAAATACAATGCATGCTTGTAGAATGATAATCTGATTGTCCAAATTACTAAAAAAAAAAAAAGGGAATTAATACATGGTGTGGACAGTTCTACCTAACATGGCTTGTTATATTCAAAAGCAAACAGGTGCATGGGCAACGAAGGCCAATTGCCTCGTGTGATTCCTGCCGCCCTAAGCTTTGTAGGGCCCACTGTTATGAATGTGTTATATCCACTTCGTCCAGCCGTTTTCGCCATTTTTTTTTTTTTTTGTAGAACATTAGCCTAAAATTGAAGCAGATCCAAAACTCAAGTGGACTACAACCCAGGAAACAGTTGAGAGAAGGATGCCTACTGTTGAAACCTTCCTGGTGCCCATCGTGTTGTTTATATACCATCCAACCTGTTCATAAGGTGACTCTGATGTGGATGTAAGGAAGACGCAAATATCAGCTTGATCCAAAACTTATGTGGCCCCCGATAACTTTTCAATGGTGGGTGTTCAATCGCGTATGTTTCCTATGGTGTAGTCCACTTGAGCTTTGGATCTGACTCACGTTTAGCCTCGTGTCCTAAAATGAGCTGGTGAAACTGATGGACGGAGTGGATACAACACACAAGCAATCCACGTCCATGGGCAATATGGGTATGTGAGCAATGAAACAATCCAAAAGTTGCCCATGCAATGCATTGCATTGCAGGCGGAAGGCACAAGGGTGCAGTAGAAACCTTTCCAAACTAAAAATTCTGTGAGTAGGGCCCACCATGTAGAAAATTCATTTGCTGCCCGCTTGTACACTACACATAGGACAAATTCTACGGTTGGGAGAGTTCTACAAACGGTGGGCCCCACTTCTAAAAATTGTGATCGGGTCAGCTCGGGCTACGGGCTTGATGAATTTTAAGCGAGTCGGATCGGGCCACAATTTAATGTGTCACGAGTTGGGCTTGGGCCAGAGTTCATGGTCCGTTTAGCAATCTAAGGGAACGGGCTCGATGTTTTCATCAATGGACAGGAATTGGCCAGGCGTATCATAGCTTCCTTGATCGAATTGGGCCCCACCCAACTCGATAGTAGCTAATCATCATCACAGCGTTAAGTAAGTCGGATCGGGCCACTGGGCCGACTCATATCTCAGATTGGGCGAATATGTTCTTGGCCCTGAGCTCTGAACTGGGCCCAGATAGAAAGACTTGGGCTTTACTTGCCCAAATCAATCACCATGCAGGCCCAGATCGAGTCCAGCCAGCCCATTGCTGAGTATAATGATTTTGATAAATGCTATCATGCAGCCCGCGGTGCATATAACTTCAGTGAGGCACCCTCGTCAGAGTGCACGTGGCAAGCATGCGGTGGTCAGAACCGTTGTTCTGGTGGCCACCACAGGTTATATCCTAACAATCAGAGTGGACCATTATAGCCATCTGATGAGGGACCAGAAAAGGAATCTGCTATATCAGCAATCCACGTTGAACCATTAAAACTGACAACAGCTGAATGGTACCATTTGTCCAATCGCTATGATTTTTGCTCGTAGGCAACCTGCCTGGTGCCCCACCAGATCAAGTCCTGATGACCACATGTTTGCCATGTGCTATTTGCCACGGCATGCCACTTGTTAATAAGAAGAGTTCGTGCATCTATAACCCCTGTGGGGCCCATCGAGATGTCCATGTAAAATCCACTCCGTTCATCAGTTTCTCCAGCTCATGTTACAATGAAAGCCCATATATGAACCGGATCTAAAACTAACGCAAGCCACACCACAAGCTGAACACCCACCATTGAAACCTCATCGGGGCCCACAGAAGTTTCAGATCAGGCTGATATTTGTGTTTCCCTTTATCCTTGTGTGGGAATCACCTTATGAAGGGGTTGGATGGAATATAAAGATCACAGTGTGCCTCTGGAAGGTTTCAATGGTCCGCATTTCGATCCCAACTTTTTTCCTTAGGTGTGGCCCACTTGGGTCTTGGATCTGCCTCATATTTTGCCTCTCAACCTAACGTAATCCGGCAAATCAGATGGATAGAGTGGATTTTACACGAACATCACCACGGTGGGACCCACAGCTTAAAATACTATATAACCCCACGTGGTAAACATGAAGATATTGACCTCAAATCTCCCTGTATTTTTTTAACAGACCAGTACGATAAAGTTTCTAGAGAGTGCCCAAAATGTCTAAGTTTTCATCTTTCTCTAAAAACTGACCGTTTGAAAACAAGGAAAAAAGAATAGAAAAAGAAAGGAGTATAACAGCTATTTCTATTTGGTGAAGGTAGTATCTAGAAGGATGAAGAAAATCCAAACATGTACATTCACAAGCTTCAGATATGGCCCACCACAATGACCAAATTTATCGGCTTTAAAAGAGAGAAAAAACCATACCTAAGATTGCCCCTGGTTTTGAAATAGTGTCATTATCTGATGCTCTGGTAGAGCACAACACTTGATACACAGGCACTTGAAATTGTACACGTGGCTGGCAGGCATTAACTCAAATTAACCTGGCTAAATCTGGATTGCATGCTCGAGTTTCAATTCCATTTCTGACATGTATAATTCAGGAAGTACCAATGTCAGCCGATCCATGACTCTTAATCCCACTTATCCCTTTCATCCATCTGTTTTGTCATGAACCAAAAAAAAATAAAAATGAAGCATATCTAGATCTTAGGTGAACTACACTACAGGAAACATTGATGATTGAATACTCACCGTTAAAAACTACCTAAGGCCCACCGTAATGTTCATTTGCTATCCAACCTCTTGATAAGGTCACGTAGATAGAAAACACAAATATCAGCTTGTTCCAAAACATTTGTAGCCCCCTAATAAGTTCTTAATGGTAAGCATTCAATCACCAATGTTTCCTATGGTGTGGTCCACCTGAGATCTGGATCTGCTTCATTTTTATCTCATGCCCTAAAATTGAGCTGGCAAAACAGATGGATGGTGTGGATATGAAACACATACATCACAGGGAGCCCCACAGTTACAGATCCGCTGACCTCATGGTGGGCCCCATAGGAGCCCATATGTGTGACATCCACACCATACATCAATTCAGTTTTGCTGACTAATGTTAGTACGAGTCCAAAAATGAGGCAGATCCAAAATTCAAGTGGGTATGCCACGTAACAGTGGAGGCTGAATTCTCACCATTGAAATCTTTGTGTGGGCCACACAAGTTTTGGATTGGGATAAATTTTTGTTTCCCATTCAGTCTCCACTATTCCTGACAGGAATAAGCTGGTGGACGGTCTAAATGGTATATAAACATAACTTTAGCCCTGCAAAAGTTTGAATGGTGGGCATTCAGTCTCCACTCTTCCCTTACTGTGTGGGGGCCACTTGAGTTTTGGATCTGCCTCATTTTTGGGTTCGTGTCCTAATATGAGCCGACAAAACTGCTGGACATGATGGATGTCAAATAGAAATCATGGCAGGCAACGAAGCTTCCGCTGGCAGAGAATCTGTAGGTCTAAGAAATTCACTTCTACGGCCGAGCCTCAACAGCAAAATCAGATTGGTCAAGCAATCCTAACCTGTGATTTCTGAACAATTATTTGTTAAAATATGAACATTAGATAGTATTCATGAGAACTGATCGCCTACAGACACCTTGCACTGCAATAGCGGTGCGGGGTGTTTCTGCCATGAACCCTGCACTGCAACAGCCATGCAAGGCGTTTCTCCTCACCCCCAAGTGATTTTTCGTGGCTGAAAGCAGCTTGCGTTAATCAGTTCTCATTTTCCATTCTTAACCGTCCAATAACTGTCCACAAATCCAGTATTCAGATAACCACAGCATAGTTTTTTTTTAAAAAGCAAGTTTCAATATAATTCATGCTTAGTAAACAATTACAACAGTGGAGATATTGTCAGATTACATGGACAATGCAAGCAATACCATCTTGTAGAGTCTTGCTTCAAACAAAATTACAGTTGGAATTCTTACAAATTGATTGATTGCAAAGATTAAAAAAAGATTCATTGAAGTAAAAACAGATCCAAGAAAGCATATGAAAACAAACCTGCATATGTACTAATAAGGGGAGGATGGAGTCCATGCTTCTGTACATTTCATGTACTCAAGTCAAGCTTGAGTGGAGATCATGCCTGTAGTGGGATTCTTCTTGCGAAGATGAAACAACAAACACAACCAATTCCAGAAGCCCTTTTTCTTCTCAGCTGGTTGAAAAACAACATTCCTTTTTGCGACGAAATTAGCCATGTATTCGACAACAGCCTGATGAAGAAAAGAGTAGAGAACTTGCTCAGTTGAAAAGGAACTGGTTTTAAACAGAATAATGCAGATGTTGTCCATTCGAGAAGGAAATAAATGAATTAAATTCACTTACCTGAGCTCCCAATTTAACAATTTCTCTCGGTGGTATTTCAAGGGGAGTCTCATCTGCGTAAAAAACTCTCAGCTTCGACAGAAGCCTAAAAGAGTCAGGTAAGATTCTGATCTGATTGTTGCTTATATCCAACTCTTCGAGCATTTCAAGATTTCCGATCGATCTTGGTAGTGACCTCAGGTCTGCGAAATTCCTTCCCACATTCAATTTCGTGAGATTGGTGGCAAAGCACAGGTTCTCAGGCACCGACTCAAGCTCATTGAAACTGACATCAAGTTCTTTCAACTGGGCAAGAGAGCCCATTGTTGTAGGCAACCCTTTGATTCTGTTGTAGTGCAATGTCACAATTTCTAGGCATACGAGCTTCCCAATTGCTTCGGGCAGTGCTCTCAGCCGATTGAAGTCTAACCTCAGTTCAACAAGTGAAATGCAAAACCCGATCGTATATGGAAGCTCTTCAAGCTCATTTGTGTCCACATTCAATCTCCTCAAGCTGGTCAAATTACCAAATGAGTCGGGAAGCACAGATAACTGATTCGAACTTAAATTGAGATTGGCTAGGTTTGTTAAGTTTCCAAATGATGCCGGTAGAGATCTTAGCTGATTTGCATGTAGATCGAGATCGATTAGATTGGATAATTCTCCAAATGAGTCGGGAAGGTTGATCAGTTGGTTTGAGTGGATATCGAGTTTTATTAAACATCGGAGGCTACTGATTGTGGATGGAAGGGCCATGATTCGGTTCTCAGATAAGTTGAGATCAGTGACGCCTGATAATTTCCCTATTGATACTGGGAGCCACTCGATCTGGTCCATCAACTTCCCTTGAAGGTCAAGAACTCCCGCTCTAGTTTTCGCAGAGGTCTCAATTAGGCCCGCTACCTTTATTAGACTCAACTTCTCTTTATCTTGACCTACGATAAAAAATTAGCGACGGTCAGAACAAGAGCTTGAACTCTCAAAAACCCACATCAGGAATTAGAACCATCAGCCAATCAGAGAAAAACGGAGAAAGAGAATAGTAGAAAAAAAACAGCTAAGCAGAGAAAACCATGGAAAAATAACATTTCAAATGAGTTAAGAGGATAACCATCTCAGGTGATGCATGGCCAGATCAGTTATGGATAAAATTTACTTTAGATGAGAGGGCGTTGCTGCTCTAAATTCCTAGAAGATGAATCCCGAAAAAGGTTTAGGCCTGTTTGGCTGCCTACAAATGAGTTCATCTCATTTTAGTTAACAGCAATTATGTAATAGATATTTTAGTAAGGATACAAATAATCTTGAAAACCCATAGTTTACAACTTTATATAGAATATGATCTCTAATACACAATTACAGTAACTAAAATGAAGTGAAACCATCTTTTAAGTGGCAACCAAACAGGGCCTTACTGTCCGTTCTAAAGTATCTCAGGAAGTATCTCAGGAAGTGGGCAATAATGCCGATTTGTTAAAGCAGGATCCTTAGCCCTTACAGTCTAACTATTAAAAAAAAAGAAAAAAAGAAGGCCTTCAGTTGTTGAAGTTGACTCCTCTTCCTCAATGCTTATCTCCTGGGCAAAGGGAGATGATCCTAGTCCTCGGATTCTTTCTTTCATCTTTCTTGAAACCTTTGCAAAGCCTCTAGGCTAAACATCATTTGACCATGTTGGAAGAAGGGAGAATGACATTGTTTTACCTAAGGAAGCTGTTTCTCAACCTTCCCTTTGTGTTGAGAATTCTTTCCTCATCTCTTCATGTAATTTCTTGCACCTACTTACGATCACATCTTCCATAACTTTTATATATATATATATATATATATATAAAAGCGGAAAAATTATAACCTGCCCACTTGGTTCTTGTTTTTCCCACTGTCCAAAACACTTCATTATCAGTTGTTGTTATTGTTGTATGAATGATGAGACTTAACTGAATAAGAAAAAGATGAAAAAATTGGAAAAGAGTTGTACACTCGAGGAATTGAACCCTAATCAGAAACAAACAATTTCACATGATCAAATGTTCAATTAATTTAAATGAAATCGTCCCAACATCATATTCAACCACAAAACCAATTTGGGGGTGCTTCCAAATGCAACCATATGTAAATACTCTGGAAACATATGAAATTACAAGACTACAAGTTATTGTAGTCAATAAAAATAAATAAAAACTCTTCTTTAATGTTGCTAAATGAAAGAAATACTTCTTTTTCTATAGTTGCTGAAAATAAATGGTGCTTTTATGAGGGGGAATGCCATTCTACACCTTCAATCTGCTGACAAACCAAATAATACTGTTGCAAAAAATACAAATTACCTTTTCTAACCAAAAAAAGAAAAAAGAAAAAAGATGCGATGCTTTGTAGAAAGATGCACTCTTCTTCTTCTTCTTCTTTATTTTTTATTTTTTATTATTTTTTTCCGAATTAAACCTTATAATTTGCAGTGCGATTCAGATATCTTCTAATTGTTAGACCAAATGGCCAAATGAACTGGTTGATCAAGATCTAAAGAATCCAACCGTTGAATCAAGACAATTTCTAAGGTTGGATTCCTTAGATCTTGATCAATCTGCTCTGCTCATGTGGCCATTTGGTTGCATCATCTAATCAAAGAAAACTATTTCTGGGAAAAGGTTTAAAGTAGCATCCCAAACAGGGACGTATCGCCAAAAATGTACCGGTTTTGTCCATAATATCCGATATGTGGTGAAATGACCCGATTCGGTGGCGAAGGAACTGATTTTCAATCATTAACACTGACTTGAGTAGAATGAAGGTGGAGATTACTTCTTGATTATTCTTATAAAGGAAAAAAGAATAAAAAATAAACCCTTCTGCACTTCTGATAACAAATCCCCCAAATCTTCTTCGAATCCGAACCACCGTCAAAAGAACAAATCATGGGTTTTCTATCTTTTCCCAAATCCAACACAAACATTTTCAAAATTCATCAAATATTTTCCAAAACCACTCAATATTTATGCAGATAATTGGGTGTAACTACCCAAACGGGTGGGTGTAATAACTAATTCCAATTTTTTTTTAAAAAGGAAATCAGGAAGAAGATTAAAAAAAAACATGATCACCTGAAGAGAAGCTAGATTTCCTGAAAGACCCATGAATCGAACCGTTCACGATGGCTGAATCTTCCTTCTCCATGGTTCTTTTCCTGCTCAGACTCTCATCGGCGATAGATACTCTCGCCGCATTTTTAGCAATTGGGGTGTCGAAATCATCCTCTTTTGGATTCTGGGTGTCTGAAGAAACCAACTTAGAAGCCCTCTGTATGAGTTCATCAAAGGCCTGGAGCCGCTTATCGAGTTCAACGACGTAGAGAGCTTCTTTCTTCTGTTCATGGCTCTGCAACAAGACGTTATTCTTCTTCACCTCCTGCAGCACGAAGAAGAGCTCTTCTGGGACATCTGGGGGCTTCCCCTGTCTCGAGATTTCATCTAATCTTCTCTCTTCTTCGGCATCAACGGTCCCGATGACAGCCATGGCTGCATCAACGTCATCTATGGTGGGCCTCGATGGTAAGGACTTGCAGATTCTCGTGATTTCATCAACGGCAGATATAACAGCTGGTGAATCTGGTTGGGATGGGATTGCCATGTCTGGCTTTGGCGAGAGAGAGAAGGGGGCTGTCGAATGGAAGAGAGCAGACTGCAGAGAGATGGCGAGAGAGAGAGAGAGGAATATAGGACTTAGGAGGAGGATTGATTATATGATGATACCGGGTGCTTTCCACAATATAATCGTGTTTTTTTGTTAGTGGGCCCAGATCAGTAATCTTGATCGGATAGACGGTAAATAATAGAAAATGCATCAATGGTCCACTTGGGTATGATATCCCAATCTAGGATCCTTCGCGACTTGGTCAATCCACAGTTGGGTTGGAAGGATCAACGGTCTGTATTGGGTTAGGCCACCCTAGGATCAATTAACATCTTTGGTGGAATCTGGACCATTGAGAAGTTTGAATGTCCACCGATCGTCTAGTTAGAGATTAATTTCAATAAAAATCTAGCTTGTGGCCCATCTAAAGTGGGGCTCGTGATTTGAACGGTTTGATTTGGTTACATGTACGAATCGCAGCTATTTTCTATTGTTTGTCATTGGATATTAATATGAAGTGCACTCGCGTGTTCATTTTGTACAAGTGGAGCCCATGGGTTTCCTATCCATACCACTGGGATATACGGTCCAACCGTGGATAAATCATTCTTGCAAAAATTTTCTTGATAGGATGATCTACACCCTTTGATTTTTGGAACTGAAATAAGCGGTCAAGATCAGAAGTACAGAAACTATCCACATCAACTAAAGAAGGGTCGAATTATACTTGGGATTTTTGCAGCATGAATATATGGATGGTGTATAGAACAGAATGATGGTCTTGATTACTGAATAATGGGCCCCACTATGATTTTAAGATGCGAGTATACTTTGCATATCTTCGTATCCGGATACTGAACTCACGTCTGGGGGCGGCTTATATCATCACGTACTAATCATATGATCCTCGACTCGTGCATCAGCACAATATCCACGGGTTTTCAATTTGTATAGGTGGCAGCATCTTTCAGTCATCCAGGCTATTTTTCTGTTGGGCCCCACCTTGAATACACCATACTTACCTTTTCAATTTACGGCCTGCAAACTTACGGTGAAGATGAGAAATACATTAACGGTCCATAGACAACTGAAAAGTAAAAAAGGAATAAGATTTTTTTATGATCTTTCAACAGATTAACGGCATGGATCACTGATCCATGGGCCCCACTTGCACAAACTGAAGACCAAAGTATACCTATGGAATTTAACGGTGGAGGGTGGAAATTTGTAATAGGTGGATGGATAGATGCTGTTGACTCAGATGTCCCGAGACGACCCGTTTTCTGATCCAAATATATTCTAGAAGCGTAATATTGAAAAAAAAGACGGAGCGGAATGCATCGCTAAAAAGATATCCAGTCATTCATTTTGAGGGATGAGCAGCCTTCCCAAAGTGGGCCTTTTTGATGGCCCACTTTTTACTTTTTCCACATTTGTAAGAGAACGTGCGGTCCAACTCGTGCAGAGGCGGGACGCGGATTTCCTGCCAAAGCCTTTGTAGGAAGTTCCTGCGCAAGTATGCTGGGTGGGGCCCACATAAATTTTTGTGGGAAATCCACCCCGTCCATCCGTTTTTAGAGCTCATTTTAGGACGTGAGGCCAAAATTTAGATGGATTCAAAACTCAAGTGGGTCACACGAGAGCGAAAATTGGGAAAAGAAATTCCTACGGTTGAAACTACCTAGGCTCCACCTTGATGTTTATATGCCATCCAACCGTTTATAAGGTCATTACCACTGGGATGAAGTTAAAATACTAAAAACTTTCCAGACACAAAAATTTTATGGCCACAAGAATGTTTCAACGATTCACACTAAATCCTCACTGTTTCCTCTCTTGTGACCTACTGAAGTTTTGCATACAAATAATTTTTGGTCTCGTGTCTAAAATGATCTCTAAAAAAGAATTAACGGGGTAGATTTCTCACAAACATCTCGGTGGGCCCCACCCAACATCCTTGCGCAGGAACTTCCTGCAAAAGACTTTCGCAGGAAATCCGCGTCCGCAAAGGCGACTGCGTTCCAATGGATACCGTCCGTCCATTTACAGTGGGCGGTATTCTCAAGCATACTATATATATATATATATATATATATATATATATATATATATATATATTATGAGACGAATCCACCGCAACGTTGCTTATTCTACAAGTGTTGCACGGATGCGCCCGGCAGACTCCCGATTCGGTAGTCACCCCTCTAGTGGCGAAGTCGGTATTGTTCGGTACTGTGGCCCCCACAACGATGTATGTGTTTTATCCACGCCATCCATCCATTTTTCTAGCTCATTTTAGACCATGAGGAAAAAATTGAGACATAGAATTATCTCAGGTGTTCCACACCACAGGAAGCATTGGTGATTAAATGCCCTCCATTAAAAACTTTAGGGCCTATTGCAATGTTTATTTACCATCCAATCCGTTGATTAGGTCATATAAACCTGGATGAAGCAAAAAACAAAAATATCAGCTTGATCTGAAACTTTAGTGGCCTACCATAAGTTTTTTATGGTGGGCAATCAATCGTCACTGTTTCCTTGTGGTGTGTTCCACCTGAAATTTGAATTTATCTCAGTTTTGGGCTCATGAATGGACAGCATTGATAAAACACATATATAATGGTGGGCCCACGGAGCTTGCCAGCACCGCCCATCACTAACTCGGTACCGGAGAGGTCACTAGCGAATCGAGTCCGCCCCGATGGCCCACCTTAATGTTTTCCTGCCATCAAAACCCATGCAGAAGGGTCTGGACGCCTCAAAATCAGGTCAATCCAATCACCACACGGCCCGCTACGTGAATCAATGGTTGTTTCTTGTTTTCTACTGTGTGGTCCATCTTATTATTTTAATGCGATCCAACATCAAGTGAGACCCAAATGATAATGGGATTTTTAAAAAATCTGGCTTATATATATATATATATAAAATCATGAGGTGGGCCTCATTAAATAAAACAATGGACAACCCTTAAAAACATGATATTGGAGCCCATGTGAGGGTTGAATTAGTCCAGCGTCCAACTTTCATGATTGGTGGTCCCTCGGGATACTGTAGATGCCATTCTACCCCACGGTGGGGACCACCTAGAATATTCTAGAAACGTCGTCGAGGATGGAGTGTGATAAAATATTTATTCATCCTCGTCTATTAATTTTTGAGGCCGTTTACTTTACAACTTGGGTGGGTCCCACCACGATGTATAAATGACATCCAATCAGTTCATCATGTGTACCCCATCATATATTCCTTAGATATTAAAAAAATAGGCCAATTCAAAATTCAAGTGGGCCACACCACGCGTAAAAACATGCTTAAACTCTCTAGTACCATGGTCTAATTGCCTGAATCTAGGGTGTCCATTCATCCTAGTGGGGGTTCATCTTATGAATGGATTGGATGGGCCAGTATATAAGAAACACATGGGGGACCTACACTCCGGCTGAAAGGTTTTAATTGTGGGTGTTAACATCTATGCGACATGTGGA
Organism: Magnolia sinica; assembly: GCF_029962835.1. Taxonomy (NCBI): domain Eukaryota; kingdom Viridiplantae; phylum Streptophyta; class Magnoliopsida; order Magnoliales; family Magnoliaceae; genus Magnolia; species Magnolia sinica. Next base: position 8,218,487 of record NC_080578.1, on the reverse strand, counting down.
GTGAGCTTGAAGGCTCTTGGACGGTTGGATGGGACATGAGTTTCGTGTTATATACAGATTTCCAGTGACCCAAATTCCTTTAGGGCCCACCCCAATATCCCTATGAAATCCACTCTATCCATAGGTTTCACATCTTATGTTAGTACTAATGGTAAAAATTAGCAGATCCAAGATCCAAGTGAGCCACACCACAGGAAACTTACACATATATGTCATCCTATCTATAACTTTCAATGGACTGGTGTTTCTTTTAGGCGCCCATGAAGTTATGAGTTAAGATAGCTTGATCATCAAAGATCTAATCCCTTCTAATCCCACTGCCCAAACACGCCCTTAGGATCATATGGGAGTAGTGCCCATTTGTTAGGGGTTATTTCAAAATTTCACAAATTTTTTGTTTAAAATGTAAATCCTAATTTATTTGGAGTAATATATATTCTTTCAAGAAAGAGAGTGAAATATAAATCTATGCAGTCATTAACATATTTTCTTCCTTTACTTTTGATTTTGATATCGTTGGGATTGTTGTGTGTGTGTGTGGTCGAGAAGAGATTTCTGTTTAGATTAAAATAAACCCTTTTGCTTGAGTAGTTTATTTGCATAACTAATTTTTTATAAACACACTCTTTATGGGCACCTGAATACATGACCTTAGTATTGAATCACACTCTACTCACCACCAAGCCATGAGTTGGAACCCCTATTTAGATAGCTATTTTATAATAGTCTTATCTAAACATTGTGGAATTGCAAATTTTTAATAGGATTTGGTGCACCATATGATAAGTTGTGGTTACGCTTATGTTAGTTCGTAAAGTATTTTTGAGGTGTGGTGTAACTTTTGAAATAGTTTCATATTAAAGTATAACATTTATTATTTTATAAATAGAGAAGAAGAAAATAGCCAAAAGTCCTAATCATAATTTTCTTCTCTTCACCAATCCATCTTAAGGAAGTGGATTGCTGCATAGGGCCTATAGGGATGTCCAAGACAAATCCACTCCATCCGTTTGATATGCATGACCAGATAGGACTTGATTCTAAAAATCAGATAGATCCAAAACTCATGTGGGCAATACCGCATGAAACAATGGAGATTGAACACCTGGGGTGACATAAGTTATGCACGATGATATTTCTGCCTATAGTTTATAATTTATAGTTTATCTTAGTGGTAATAATCCCATGAACAGTTTGGATGGCATATAAGCATCATGTTCAGCTCCAAGAAAGTTTAGATGGTGGCATTTTCATTCTCACCTAAGTTTTGGATCTCTTTGATTTTTAGAACCCTTCTCTACTGTAGTCTTTCGAAATAGATGGATAGAGTGAATTTGTCATGGACATCTCTATTGACCCCCCTACAGCCTTAGAGCCTGTTCCCCCATCTTACTCGAGATCTACAATTGTTTCACTTTCTAAAATTAGCAATATAAATGTGTTGGATAAGATTATCTTCTTCTCAAGACCTTTATAATAATAATTATTTCTTTTTTAAGGTAGAGTTGAATTAATTTCTACCTGCAATGCATTACATTTATAGTGACAAAAATTAAAGAATTCAGTATTTTATTATTTAAAAAAAAAAAAAAAAAACCCTCATACCAATGATCTTTTGTGTTGGAAAGTGAATTTTTATTAATTTTTTTAATTTTACATTCAAGTGAATTTATGTAACTGAAAATGCACTACATGGTTCTTCCAACATAAGTAAAATGTACATAATCAGTTCTCTTTTTTTACAAGTAATACAAAAGACGTGGTTCAAAAATCAAATCCAATATGGCTACGTGGGTGGGTGCGTTTGGACACCTAGTCGGATTGCCCAATTGGACTTAATTGAGTATCCAAACGCTCCCACTATTTTCATTGACTTCTAATCCATGCGTGGAAATATTTTTTTATGACTTTGATCCTTTGCCATTTCACATTTGTGTTTGGGATGTTCAAACAGGACAACTTCGTTAGGCCGGCTCTGATTCTGTGTTCTGGATTAGGATGTCCACGTAGTGGTTTCTGTTGGTTTGTAAACCTTGGTTGAATTCAAATCGAAATATGCTGACGATCCTAGCCATTGGAAGTTTCCAATTTTGACTGGTAAATACTTATTTTGAAGGACACCCTCTGTATAATCCAAACGGCTAGGATGGCCCATTTGTATGATTTTCAAACATGGTCTAAGACCCAATTAATGGACTGTCTAGATCTACAGCACCCAATATGCCACGTGTCATTGCTTCCTGATCAAGCTAAGGCAGAAAAGTCCCATGTGTTTTCCAAGACAACAAACACACATCTCTATCTTTACATGGAAATTTCCGTCTTATCTTAAAGAGATGGAGAAAGAATATATGATTAATTTTAATAAAAGAAATCCAAAGATAATGTATCTGTCTTCACTTGAATGTCCTTTTCAGAAGAAATGATCAAATGCTTTCGAGAGCACTATCAGTTACAGTGCTCCCAATTGCGTGGCAACATGTGGACCGTACAATTCATCATCTGGAGTCTGGATTGCTGCCCATTGGTCAAGACCGTACCTCATGGGTCACCGAATGAGATTCATGCCTGTCGGACAATTCTAGCCATTGGAATGATATCCCTGTAGAGTGGATGGACCAGGTTTAAAAAAATAAAATAAAAAATTAGGCCCGATAAAAAATCTGAACCATCCATTTGGTGGGGCAGATTATGAATTGTGTATGGTTCAAAAGAGTCACTTTTATCAGATGATCCTGACTATCTCTAAAGATGGATGACTATGAGAAACAAAGGCCAACTTTTGAACCGATAGGATTGTGTTTCGAATTATTTTTAAATGGTTGACCATGAATTTTGGGATAGAAATAATGGACGGTTCAGATCAATTAATCGGAAGTCCATGTATCCAATTCACTGGTTCTCATCTACCCTTTCATGGTGTACTGTTGACGAGCTGGGACTGGATCAGCCCAACCTCAGCCTCTTCAAGTTTCAGCCCTGAATTCAGTCATAGGCCCAAGGAAATGTTACATATAGAAAGACACGGCCATGGTTCGGGTCAGATCTCGAAAAGCTGGCAAACTGAGGATAAATCCTGGCCCATTGATTTAGAGGGCCTGAAAATCAGCCCCATACTTAGACCATTGATTAATTGGGCCTGGAAATAGGCCCAGGAAGGGCCTGCAGGTCTCAAAACGATCTCTGGCTAAGGCCTGGGAGTGCAACTTTGACCAGGCCGGCTAATTTGTTTTTGTACAGGTAAGATGGATTTGAACCAGCAGCTCCAAGACAATGGTCATCAAGGGCCTTGACCCTTTCAAAAACAGCTCATTTAAGGTATCTTTCTTTAGGGTGCGTTTGGCTGCACTAATTTCATGATATTTCATCATTCCCTAGTCTATTTGGTGCAATCAAACACACCCTTAGCATGTGAAAGAAATTTTAATAAACATTTTTAAAGTAATTTGTCTCTAGGGCCAAGCTTAGGCCTGGTTAAGCAATGAATGGCTCAGCCCAGCTCATCTGCATGGGTTCATAATCATAGCCGCCCATCATTATTAAAAAAAAATGGACAGTTCAAAGATACTCATTTTTATTCCATTCAATATATATAGTTTAAAGACACATTGAATTTTAGTTCATGTTCTAATGATTTAAACCATTGATGTGATGGGACTTGTGATGAAGAAGAATATCTTAAATAATAATAATCTTAAATTGGATTATTTCAAACCTTTTATCATTTAACTATTTTACAAAAGGTACTGATCATGGCCTAGCTGGACCCTGTGAAGCCAGGGTCTTTTCAGCCTGACTAGGGCTAGGGTTCAGAAGAATAGGGCTGAACCCCTTGCAGCCCTAGCATGGTCCATTGCTGCCCCTAATATTGGGCTCTTACATATCAATGGGCTGGAAATGGGCTAGGATGTCCCTAGTATTGTGTTTGAACGGCCCCATTTGAAGTGGGCGTAATATCAAAGACAGGGATAGAGCCTTTGCTAGTAGCCGGGGCAGTCATTTCAGGCCCATGCCAACCCATAAACTCATAAATGGGCAGACGTGGCCCGGCCCATTCCATTCCCAACCTTAGCTATGATCTTTAACACTGCATGGACACCAAAAGCCAGGGATTCCACACCCATTGAAACAAAATGCATGAAATCCAGACCGTTGGTTTATGCCCAGATTGGGTGGGGCCTGCACCAAAACTGCATTTTTATTCTTAGCAGTCTGTTTGTGGGCCAATCAATGGGGCTGTGGCATCTCTATGGTTTGGAAGGATGGTTTTGCTGATATTCATTATCTTGTAAGTATGTATCATGTGTTTGGCTTTGGGATTGGGAACCCCATATTTTTAATGGAAGATAATCACACACAACATTTTCCACGTCCACGTGTCACGTGTTCAAGACAACCAAACCGTGCCAAAAGCAGAGACCATCATCCAGACCACCCAGTGTTAAAATCAGACCGGTCAATTCATCTGAGTGAGATCATCCGTCATGTGGCCCACCTGATGACTAGATCGCTGGAATTTTGTCCCTGGTGAGATTCATGATTGTTCCCATCTTTTTCACGGCTCAGATCTCCCGCACATGTGACACATGGGTGGGAAAAGGGCATGGCATGGTAAGCTTAGCATACAAAGCTTTCCCACTTCTTGGATCTTGAGATGGACGTTTTAATGCGGTCATATATCTCATTATGAGGTGAAAATGATGGCTATTGTCTTCCTTTGGGTGGGTGGCCCACTACTATATGTGTTCTCCTGTCCTCCTCTCTTTTTTATTCTTTGTTATAAGAATTTTTATTTTCGGTTTGCTTAGGTGTTGTATCCTGCAAAATAGGGTTAATCATATTACCTATTTTAGCTTAGCCTTTGCCCTCTAAGTCAGATTTATTCCACCAAAGTGGCGCTTTCTTGTGCATACGTAATTGCAATTTTAAAAGTTTTAGGAAAAACTCAACACACCCTTAATTGCAACTAAGTTGAGTAAAGTGCCTCTTTAGTTCTACAAATCAAACTTAAGTGCATGGGCCACCAAAATTGGGATTAGGATCCATGATCCACCCAAATGGACCATTAATTAATATTGCTAATTGTTTTATTATTATTTGTTTACGTCAATCTAATATTAATCAAAATTATTATGTTTCAGAATGTCCAATAGTAGAGATACGCAATGGCTAATTAGTGTTTGGTTGAAATGTATCTGATTTTAGTCCACTGAATTATATATATATATATATATATATATATATATATATATATATATATATATATATATATATATATATATATATGGTGGACCTAGGGCTTAAAAATCAAGTCAATCCATGACTTGTGTGGCCACAGTACCACATACAAAAGTTTAAAAGGGTTATCCTCCATTAAAACATTCATAATCATTTGTTCGGCCCATTGAGAACTGGTTCACAAATTCAGCCTATCCAAGTTTTAGATGCATCCAAATTTCAGGTGGGCCCACCAAGTGTTTTTATATGTTTTGGCCATGTCTTCACATGTTTTTAGATGGTATGACCCACCTGAGTTCCGGATATGGTTGATTTTGAAATATCCCATAATTTAAAGGGGACCCATCAAATGCACAGTGTTGATGTTTGACATATATCGTGGTGGGGCCCACACAACTCGACCGCATATATAGAACCTTTTCATATATATATATATATATATATATATATATAATGCTTTGTTTATTACTTGTTATTATTGTGTAATTTGTTAGGTTTTTTATAGACTTAAAATATTGCTATGACCATAATATAAGTCGAGATAGCTAGCTTAATCCATGAGCCACTATGCAGTGTAACTGTTGTGCGTATCATGAGATATTGTTCCCATGCATGTGTAGGTGTATGTATGTGTACATACTAATTGGATTTAGAAAGTCAAGTTGAATTTAATTGTTCGAATTTTATGGATTGCCTTAATTTCCCAATATGCTAATTTCTTAGGTGGATTGTGGTGAGTTGAGTAGCTGACCATGTTCTCATGGAGATTAAGATCCTCAACAAAGGTTTTATGGCCCTTGTAGATTTAGCTTTATATTAAAATTGAAATTATTGATCAACATAATTTGCCAAACTAATTTTGTAAATTATTTTGATTAAATAATTGACATTAAAATCATTATATGCATTATTTTATATAATCAATCATGGCCATAAGATATTAAGACAGTATGTAAAAGTATATACATGCTGTGTACACATGCAAACATTAAAACTTGAATGAATTTGATTTAGTTAAATTTTTTGTGTAATTAGGCAAGCTTATTATGTACGTTGCTTGCTTTAAGAAATTTACAAGATTACTCTAGAAAAATTCCTCTACGACAAAAAAAAATAAAATAAAATAGCAAAAGCTTATATATAAATAAATAAGAATAACTTATGAGGAAGCTACATAAAATTCCATGATCCAAAAATGCTTTCTTAGCATATAGACACATAAAGGTAGCTGATTCTAGAGAAAAAAAAATTGATTTGCTTTGCTTTTGCCATGCGCAAATGTTTTTATATTATTCACAATAAATCCCTTCTTTTAAATTTTCATCACAAATAATTTTGATCTCCAACCATGCTTGATATTATGGTGCATTTGGATGCACTAAATATTATGATATTCCGAGCACAAAAATTCAAGGAATATAAAATTTTCATTTGCTATCCAAACAAAACCTTTATAATATAATTCATTATAAAAATTTTGGCAAAAATTTTCTATTCAACAAAATGTTTTAAACATGATGCTCACTTAGTGAATGGAGTACTTTAATTATTTTCGGGTAATGATATATAAGTTATACCTACTTGATGAATGGCTTAGATATTCTACCGGGCAAATGCGATGCCGTCCACATAACCAACTTAACATACCTGTGTGCATTCCGGCACAAAAATAACTATTCTCACATGGAATATTTCAATCCTTCCATCATTTCACTATTTATATGGACTATTTCAATCCTTTCATCATTTCACTATTTTGCCTTATTGTGGACAGCCTATTTAAACATTTAATAATTAAAGAATTGATATATTTCAAGAAAAGAGATTTGGTATCTTCATGTAGACTGGCTGCCATCATATAGAGGGATAAAATTCGGAAATCTCTTACAAAATTTCTTTTACCAATAATAATAATAATAATAATAAATACATCTAATTTTCATTTTACCTTGAACCTTTCACTAATCTCAAATAATCCTCTATTTCCAAGGAAAGCAAGGGTACTGCCTCCATGATTTCTCATGCAGCTTGACGATCTTCATCGCCTTCTCCTTGGTTGATGATTCGCCGTTGATATGTAACAGCCCCACCAACTTCTTCACAGCTCCGAATACCAACATCTCCTCCAATATCTGCTTCGTCTGGTGGAAACTGCAAACCAACCACAGGATCTTCACCCCCAGCTTTGTTGCTAGCTCCGACACATTCTGTATCTTCTTAGATATCACAGCCACTGCCAGCCGGTGATCCGATAAAGCCAACCTCCCCTCTGCGCATTCACATAGCATTTTGAGCAAGAACAACATCTTCTCACATTTGGGTCGGTTCGAATCAGGAAGGAGTTCAATCAAGATGCAGACTGCACCTGCTTCGACCGATTTCACACGATTCTTCCTCGATGGCCCCACGATCTCGATCAATACATCCAATGCGCATGAACTCGCCTTGTTGTAAATCTCATCTGATAAGAGCTCTAACAAGGATTTAAAGATATCCATGTCAAGATCACTTGTTATCTGTCCCCAATCGCACTCGATCTTCACCATCTCTCTCAATATCATGACAGTGTGTAAGCGTGTCTCGGCGCTTCCTCTTTGAAGCATGACAGCCATGGACTTAACGCACTCAGGCTTCGAAAGCAATCGAACAGAAGACTCATTGAAGAGTGGGAGTCGATGCAAGACACTCAAAGCCTCTTCACAAGCTCGAAATGTCGCGAAATCGTAATTCTCTAGTAGAATCTGAAAAATAATCCTACCCAACACGTCGATTCCACCGAGTTTTATAAACTCAGCTTTAATTTCATCACCCATATCAAACATCGATCCTATTTTCTTGAGAGATCTAACCTTAAATGGCGTTGATTCGACCGTTCTCAGCAGCGCGGTTAATTCACCGTGCTTTAAGGCAGTGAATGGCAGCGACGGTGCTTCTCGATCTTGCCAGGAGAGGATGAGACGCTTGAGAGTATGATTTGGGGTGAGATCAAAGCTTTCGAGGAGTTGCATTGTGGCAGGGCACGTCTTCTTCTTGTAATGGAAGAACCAGCGTTCGATGTTCTTCTTTTCGTAGCTTACGCCCGTTGAAATGGTGACAGGATCTTGCATGAGCTCCATTGAAATGGGGCACCGGAAGAACATGGGAACTTCCATAGCTTTGATGGAATTTCCTCTTCTTTCTTTCTTCTTCTTCCTCCTTGTGTTGGTTTTCTGTATGGCAGGATGGAAGGAGGAGAGAGCTGTAGCTTTTAACAAGGAAGGTGGAAAAGTCAAAGTCAAATATATGCTTCGGTAGCTGCGTGTTTGCATAACGAGGGCATGCCAGAGATGGACGGACGCGAGATATCTCGACCATTAATACGTTATTACATGCAACGGCCCATATTTGTTGTATGCTTATTGCCTATATGATGGATGGGCCACTATAAGTTATGGAAACAAGATTACGTACGTGATGGACGGAAAGGATGTTGTATTCGTGTGCCATTATACACGTGTGCCGTAAATTATCTACAACACCTTTTGTATAGGCTGTAAAACACATAGCTATGTGGAGTCCTACATGTTGTATATCTAAAATCTACTCCGTTCATCAGGTGGGTAGACTTTTTTAAACCGTAGATACAGAAGATCAGTCAGATAAAATACTTGGCTAGTCGATATCAATGGGCACAATGTAAAATGTTTCATGGAACATCTAAGTTCACACGGTGTGCCTACCTGAATTTTGGATTAGGCTGGTTTTTCATCCTGTCGAGTTACACTTGATTAACGGGCTTGATGAAAGATACAAGCCTGGGGGGCCCAAACAGAAACCTATGCTTAGCATCCCAACCTGCATTGTTCCCTGTTGTGTATGGCCCAACTGAATTATGGATTGATCTGATTTTTTAACTTAGAGTCTATAATCTTGTATAGAACCTGATGGACGGAGTGGATTTTACATATACAACATGGTGGCCCCCACAATGAAGGTGATGTAGAGGATTTTGAACCTCACAGTAGGTTTGATTTGATGTATGAATTTCCGCGGGAGTTTTGTAGCTGCTGGTTTTGACTCTGGGAGATGGCATTCAAATAAGGGAATTGATACAATGGTGCATCTGATGTGCACCATTTATGACCTGTACCTTGTCATGTGCAGACACGTACGGTCCAAAACATTGATCTGGACCATCCATTTGGACAAATTAGTTTCATGGGCCACCATGCCAAAACACTGATCAGAAGATCCTGATGGCTCGTTCATTGGCCCTTGTAAGCATTTTCTTTGCAGGAAATTGATCTGATGGTTAGGATTTTCTGATAAAAATGATTTTGGAGATCAGAAAGCCTTCATACGTGCGCCAGATCAACCATCATACTTTTCCATTGTAAATAATCTGGACCGTCTGTTTTCAACCGTTGATCTCACTTTTGCGTTCATTGTATCCGTTCCATGAAGAGAGTGCTAAACGGATTGTCTGATCCACATTGTTAAGTGGACCATCCATAGACAGCCAAAAAATGGTACACATGAGCTGTACCGAGTTATTCCACTGATGAATATTCAAAGTACCGAAATACGAATTCAACGGTTAAAACTCGTATGCACCGGCAAGCGAGGAGAGGCTTCACGTGTATTATTAATAGAGTTTCTGGACAGTTGAGCTGCCCGTGACTTATTCTTATATGTGTTTTCATACGTAGAAAAACTTTGATACTCTGGCAGTGTGATGGATGATACTCAGGCACATAGAAATACACACGTGGCATGTAAGTCAAACTAAACCGTCCACATTATGGGTTTCGGTTTAGATGTATCATCACCTGAAAATGACGCATATTGGATTATTTGATTATCGGATTGGTGGACATTTTTTGGACGGTTGAAAATAAAAATATTCGATGGTCATATTTCAACAAAGAAGTGTCCTCCAATTAGAAGTGAATTTTTTTTAAACCAAATGGATTTTGGGACTGGATTAGAGACAGTGGTTACACCATCTGGTCGGTTTAGTTTGAGTTGATGCCACGTGTACAATTTTGGAGAACCTGCGTATCAAGTGTGATACTCTGACAGAGAATCAAACAAAGCCCCTTTTTTCATTTATCTTATTTATTTAATTTTATTTTCTTTACAGTTGCATTGCTGTAAAAATTGTAGGATTTAAAGAAGGGACGTTGTCTAGTGCTCACATAGCACCATGTTAAAGTGCTTCTAGTTGTATTGAGCACTTTGCCAGTCCAATCCATATGATCTAGACCGTTCGTTAGGTCCAGTGCGCTTTTCATGGGATTTCATACGAAGTTGACACTGATCTGACAAATATTAACTATCCTTTAACATGGACGGTCAGGATGTTTTTCCAAAAATAGGTCCTATCAACAATTTGATCCGTCTATTCGTTAAGAATAATCATGGATTGCTTATGATCTTGAAGAATCACTTTTATTAGGCAATCATAACCGTACTATCTATGGCATGGAAAAACGATGGCTATCTAGGATATGCCAACTCAAAAAAGATTGGATGGTCCAATCAGTGCTAAAATTGTATGCTATACCAATATATGTACTCTGGACTTAATGAACAGTTCTGATCAATTGATTGGACTGTCCAAGTGAACCGATGCAACTAGAAGCGTTATATCTTCTAGTCCTCTGTGAGTACTGGAGTATTTCTCCTCAAAGAAAATTAACGAAGGATTACCAGCTTAAAAAAACCAAAAATCAGGGTTATTTGGTTACGTTGCATCTTGATTTCCTCTTTAAATTGTTACTCTAGCAGAGTGTGATGGGTGATACACATGCACCGAAAAATTACCTAAAATTGCATGCATGGAAGATAATTAATTCCAATTAAACCGTCCACATTGTGGGTCCCAGTTTTGATGCATCGTGAACCAAAAGTTAAGGTTATTTGGTCATCTGAGAATAACATTGGTGGATATTTATTGGACGGTTGAAAACGGAAAATATCCAATGGTTATATTTTAACAAAAATAAAAAAAATCCACGAATCAGAGGTTAGGGTCGTTGACCGAACAGGATTTTAGGATTGTGACTTAAAGCCAGTAGGTCCCACGTACAATTTCTAAGTGCCTGCGTATCAAGCGTACGCAGCCAGAGTATCAAACAAGTCTATATATATATATATATATATATAATTCGTCAAACGATAAAAAAGAGGGGATTAGAGGGCGGGAGTGTGTAATCGCGTCATCCCATCCTATCAATCCCGAGTCAATCGCAGGTGTTACTGACCGATTTGATATGACCCTCTGCCCCAGGATGTGCATAGTATACTAGGGCTGCGAGTGCTCAACTTTGTTGGCCTGTTGATCTTCACCGTTGATGAACGATGACGCTTAAAATCTCAGATTGGAATGCCCCATTTATCGATCTCGGTCTGGTTTCCGTATTTCTCTTCTTAGCGCCCGAGTCGAAGGCCATAGATTGAAAGGTTTCCTATCAAGGATATTTTTTGGGTCATGGTCCATCCACGTTAAGGCCTATAACGCCAACGGTCTGGATTCCATGACGCACAGTTGTATGCAACGATTCCAGAGGATCGAGGACGATACAATTCCTCAATGCTGTCTGAGGTCAACGTGGCGACAAAATATAGAAAGATCAGCACTGATACTCTGCCTGACTGTGATGGATGATACACAGGCAACTAGAAATTTCATAAGTGGGATACAACTATTTCAAATTAAAATGTCAAAATCATGGATCGCTGTTTATACGTAGCATGATCTAGAAATTACACTTATTTCTCTTATTATTTATTTTGATGGATATTTATTGCATAATAAAAATTAAAAAAAAAAATCTGACGGTCCTATTTCTACCAATAAGTGTCCATAAATCAGAGTATAGAATCCTTCAATCAATATGATCTTTGGAACTATATTAGAAACAATCATTTCCAAAATTCAGTCGGTTTAAATTGAGTAAATATATGCCGAGTATAAAGTTTCTGAGTGCCTGCGTATCAAGAATCATACGCAGCCTGAGTATCATCATATAACTCCTCCGGAAAGAAAATGAATGAGATAATGTGACAGGACACAACAGTCACATGCGATCTCAGTGGAATTCTCCACCGTCCACTAGAAAAATGGTCGCTTTCTTCAAGGGTTACAACCGTCTAGGTCATGGGCGAATTGCTAGCTAGCCCTACATGCACACACACGTGCCCAGCTCACACCTGTCAAGGACATTTAGCCGTGTATCAGGTAGGACCCTCTGTGTAGATGATCTGGACGAAATATAATGCGAGGCGGGCTATCGGGTCGGCTGCACGTGAGCAAAAGAAACCCAACGTCTGTTTTTCGGTATATGTGTGGCCTATCTCATACTTTAAAGCTTGATTTATTGTACTTATAATCTACATGATGGGTCCCACACGATGCACGGTTCGGATGCGGTGCAAACATGTGAGGCTGCCTCGTGTGCGTTGAGTTGCGCGTCGAGCTAGCGAACCTGCCGTTTCAATTGCGTATATGCATGCAAGTTAAAACTCATTCATGCTTTTCTGTGTAGAAAAAAACTCTTATACTGTGGCAGAGTATGATGAATGATTAGCAGGCATTTATAAATTTATAAATCACTTGAAATTGGATATGTGCCATATAAATAATTCAAATTAATCTGTAGAATTTATGCATAAAAGCTTAGATGTATCGTAAACCATAAATTACATTTATCTAATTATCTTATTGTGAGATTTGTGGACATTTATTGGATGGTTAAAAAGGAAAAACATCATACAAGCGTCCAACGGTCATTGGTAAGAATTCTTCAGTCGTCTTTGTTTTGTTTTATTTTATTTTATTTTTAATTGTAACATGAAGTAAGTGAGTTTCAAATTCTAGCGCATTTAATTTGAGTTAATGTATGCCACGTTTATCATTTTGAACTGCCTGCAAATCAAGCCTCATGTGCAGTCAGATTATAAAATAACTCTTTGGCAAATCTCTGCACTCTGAAGTGAGGTGGAACTCTCCGTGATGTTTGTGATAAATTCTACGCACCCATATATTTTCCCAACTCATTTCAGATGAGACCAAAATTGAGATAGATCAAAAACACCATTGTATATGAGAAGAATGGCTTAGGCTTAGTTCGTATGGGTCTCTTGGAGTAGGTTGAGAGATAGTTTAGAAACCCATCTAGGCCTTCCTTTTATAAGATATGGTGGCTTGAGGGTTATGGTCCAGGGACATAAATTTCATTAATCCATTTGTTACATGTTGGGAAACTAGCCATTTTATGGCCATTTTTTGCTGCGTATGGCTCATTATATCAGTTATATTTTAACTGTTGTGAGAGCTAACTAGCCGTTTTCTAGTTAGGCTATCCATACAACGACTGCATGACTTCGTAATCAAATCCATAGTTATTACACATTTGTATAACTATATTTTCACCTCTATATATTTAGAGAGACTCTCATTCAATCCTCTAGATTTCATCCACCCATCCATCCGCTGAGCCACTTAGTCGCACCGCGACTCGCACACGTCTCGCTGGTTCGCTCACGACTCGCACACATCTCTACAGCCACACTACCTCACATGCCCATGCCATTGCACCAAGCCCGTGATCGTGACCGAGACCGAGAGTGTTCCAGTGTTACGCACTAGAACATACAAATTCCATTCTCCTTTGGACCATATGGGTAAGTATTATAATACTCCACCACTTTCATTTAAACTACTTTTTCTTCTCCTCTTTTTCAATGTGGGACTATTCCCAAAACACACAAAAAGGTGTTTTTTCAAACTTTTTATACAATATATATATATATATATATATATATATATATATATATATATATATATATAATATTTTATTAAAATATATTTTAAATCAGTCATTGGTAAGAATTCTTCAGTCAGTCTTTTGTTTGTTTTGTTTTATTTTATTTTTAATTGTAACATGAAGTAAGTGAGTTTCAAATTCTAGCGCATTTAATTTGAGTTAATGTATGCCACGTTTATCATTTTGAACTGCCTGCAAATCAAGCCTCATGTGCAGTCAGATTATAAAATAACTCTTTGGCAAATCTCTGCACTCTGAAGTGAGGTGAACTCACCGTGATGTTTGCGATAAATTCTACGCACCCATCTATTTTCTCAACTCATTTCAGGACATGAGATCAAAATTGAGATAGATCAAAAGCTAAAGAAGGTCATGGAAGAGAAAAAGGTGAAAAAAAATTACTACGATTAATGAAGTCTTCTTAAGATCCACCCAGGTGCTCATATGCCCTTCTAAATCATTTATGAGGTTATTCTCAGTGCGATGAACAGAAAACATAAAATATTTAACCTAATACAAAACTCCCATGGGATCCTTACTCTTGCAACGGTGATAGACTCTCAGGAGTTTCAACACCCAGTCAACGGTTTGAGTATCCATAGTTGGTGAAATCCCACTGCAGAGTGTGTGGGGGCATGCATGTAAAATAAAATAATTTAAAAAAAAAAGAAAAAAAACATCCCATGGTCACATGAATGTTTCATTAATGGTCATGAAATCCTTACCGTTTTCTTCTATAAAGCCCACTTGAGGTCTGGATCCAACTCATTTTTAATCTCATGTCCTAAAATGAGCTGAAAAAGTGGATGGACAAAGTAAACTTATCCCAAACATCATGGTGGGCCACTAGCTCAGGAACTACTTGAAAAATGCTTTCTTAGGCAATCTATGTTCCTACGATAACATTGAGGTCCCGTTTGTTTTCACGGACTATACGCTAACGCATGGCATTATACATCTTTACTATGATTATATATTGCCAACTATAAAAACTTCGTGATAATGCAAGATATGAATTGCTGAAAAGATGTTTATGTGCCATAGTTTTTGTAGGCCCATCATGATGTATGTGTTATATTCACACCATCCATTCATTTTGCCGGATCATGTTATGACACTAGACAAAAAATGAGGTAGATCCAAAGTGAAAATGGACCACATCACAGCTAGCATTGGGGATTGAAGGCCTGCCATTTAAAATTTTTCGGGGTCCACATAAATGTTGGATCAAGTTATTATCTATGTATTCCCTTCATATAAGTTTGTTTGACCTTACGAACAAGTTAAATGACAAATAGACATTTTGGTGGGCTGTAGGAAAGTTTCAATGGTGGGCATCATCATCCCAATGTTTATCGTGGTGTGGTTTACATAAGCTTTGGATCTTTCTCTTTTTTGGGAACATGCCCTGAAATGATATTACAAAATAGATGGACGGTATGGATATAACATAAATTGATGAAGTGTCAGGCTCAAGGAGTTCCATGTTGTCAATGACAATGATACCATGCATGTCATAATATGGTAAAACTGGTATCACTCCCACCTAACCAAAGCTGCTCCCTACATTGTACGCATGAAATTCATTATGCATAGAAGACTCTTCAATGATGGTGACCCATCCATCATAAATGCGTCATATATCAACGATCCCAACCGCGCCCACCATTGGATATGTCTGTAACTTATAAGAAACTGCAGTTATTGGACCATCCCACTTGTGATGAGTAGTTGACGGTTAGAAGGAAAATTATCAGTTATTCAAATTCAGTTGCCGACATCAGATGGTTAATATTATAGAAAAAGTGTGATGACGTGGACATGACTCATTATGCTGGGGCCCACCATCTGGAAAGTCCGGATTGACTTACATTAATGCCATGTGTAGAGTGGAATAGTCACCCCATTTAATAAATGGTGAAAATGGCCTTAACAAATAGTCTTTGCAGAAATCTTTAAAAATTTTAAGATTTCACGTAGCATGAAATTAACTCATTTTTTACAAAATAAATATCTAAAATTCTAAATAAATTTATTTTTACCCAAATTTAAAATTTTAAAATCACTAATTAATTTATAACAAACATTTTGTAAGAATTTACTTTCAGCGGAATTTTCATGAAGAATTTCGATATTATCACTAGAAAAACGTCAAAAGCTTAAAATCTCCCAAGAAACTCCCATGCTGTAAAATTGCTTGAGTAGGAGGTCTGTCACTATCAACAGCATGTCCCAATAAATTTTCTTTTCTCTTGCACGATGGTAGAGTGGAGCGTTTGGGTGCCATTGAATAAGTTTTAGTGCCCTTTTCCCACTCCTAGTGTGGGCGTTTTGCAGAAATGTATGATGGCAGGATTTGATGTGAGGATTTTGTTTGGCCCATATAGTTGTTGTAGGCCTGAAAATTCATTAAAATGAGCTTTCCATGGTGTGGAGTTTTAATTATCAGGTTGAATCTTTCAACAGATGGTATATATGAACATGTATATGAGTGTCGGTCAATTTTATACCTGGTTAACCTTAGCTTTTGAAAAAAAGAATGTGGAGAGAAAAAAAATTACAAATTTAATGAGAAAAAAAAGAAGAAAAAAAGATGGCATTTGGAATATATGATTAAGATTGTGTTTAGTTGTAACAAATATCATGAAATGTTTGTTGATGCAATGGCCTGTTTTGAATATATCAAAGCGAATCATCAATTGATCAATGATGGAAGATGATGGAGAATGCGTGGAATCTTACCTTATACATCTTACATTATCCAAAACAAATTTGCTATTTTTTTATTTTTTTAAAAAATAGCTTGTTAGTGCAAACCCATGTTAGTACACACACTCCATGTTAGCCACCCCCACCAGGGATCGATGCCAAGACATCAAGTGTTGAAACGAGGTATATATCTCCACTCAATCTACCAGTTGAGCTATGGATTTGCTTCACAGGTGAAGAACAAGATTACTAGAAACTCTCCCCATCAACTGAAGTTTCACATTGTAAAATGTGTAGATGATAATTCATCTTTTAACTCTCTACCAACTAAGTAATTTCTTAAAAAAGATGGTTGATAGTAAATGTTGTAAAGTGCGCTAGCAGTTATCAATAACTGAAATTGCATTTTAATTGGAAGCGGATTGTGTACTGAGTAACTCAGTATGCTAAGCGTGAGCGTACTGAGTAAAACCTGTGGGGCCCACTGTGGTTTATATAGTTTATCCACTTTGTCCATCCATTTTAATAGAAAATTTTATTGTATAACATAAAAAATGAAGCATATAAATAGCTCAAGTGGATCACACGATAGGAAAAAGTATGAATTGAGCGTCTACCATTGAAAAATTCTTAGATGCCCACAGAAGTTTTGGATCAAGCTGATATTTCTGTTTTCCCTTCATCTATGTCTTTGTGATCTTATGAACAGGTTGGATGACAAATAAACATCACTGTGGGCCATAGGAAGGTTTCAACGGTGGAAATCATCATTCCCACTGTTTCCTGTGGTATGGTCTACTTGAGCTCTGGATATTCTTCAATTTCGGACTCAACTACTAAAATGACTTCAAAAAACGGATGAACAGTGTGGATAAACAAAATACATTCACAGTGAGCCCAACTGAGTTTACTCAGTATAACAGCGTACTGAGTAACTCAGTATGCAATCCGATTTCATTTTAACTCTATCTCATATGTAGGTCGGTCCCACTAGGACGCTATGTCCTTCAGAAAATAAAATGCACATGCACCTCTCATCCAACCCTAGCATATAATTGTGAGCTTAGCTTTTAAAGATTTAAGCAAATCTTTCTTAAGTGGGTTGTCTCTAAAAGTAAAACATGCATGGAAAAAGATATTTTTCTAAAGTATTTCTTTGGTAAGAGATTCATTATACAATAAAAGGGTAGGGGAGAAGCAAAATAAACTATGTATTTTTAAATTTAATTTTCTTATTTTAGTGAAGGTGAATGCTTCCAATTGTTATATGTGAATATAAATATATTATCAAACCATATATATTTGTTGCCTCTTAGCTCTTATTTATCTCTTTTATAACTAATGAATCTTAGTTTGGTACAAAATTTCATGATTTTTCATAAATTTTGGTGCAACCAATCACACCTTTAAGCTACCTCCTGAGTTATGTCACTAAATTAAGATATCTAAAGTCCACCCTTGTTTTCTAAAGGTTGTACTTGAAGCATCTCTCTCATGGAGGAATTATAGGATCGCCAATCGAGACTTTGCACAATCTAACTCTCACTCCCATTTCCAACAAGGCCAGCTGATTTTCCACGATCCAAATCATTGGACTATGACATCGCACGATGGATGGACCACACACCAAAATTCTTCCTAAACAGAAGATCCCAGCCACCAATCTTGAGCATTTTCTATTAAGTGAATGTGAACCGTTGCTACATTTCTCCTCCTAACAGTCTATACATAGGCAGCAAAATCAAAGGTAAGGATTGCACTAATGAAGAGATTTTGTCGGATAGCGTTTTTCAATGGCCTGGATCATCTAACCAGGGCCCCACTTGCCAGAATTGAGAACATGATTGTACTTAGTCGAGGACCACAGGTCCCTCCCTGAGTCATGATAGTAAAGACGTGTTGATTGAGTTACACTTACACCAACTTCCAACATGTGGTTAAGCTACTTCTAAATAAACAACTAAAATTCAAATATATGAAAGTCTACTATCTATTATTAATAGCACATTCCCTGCCTGTTGTTTACTTTATTTGGTTTATCCGACCTAATGACTTCTGCACCACTCATGCCTTTGTATGATGCTGGTGGGGCCCAAGAATATTTCGCGGATGTCTTACCACAACAGCCAATGGATGAAGAGGATTCATAAATCATACTCTATTGTGTAATGTGGATTACTTTCATTTACAACTGTAATGTAAACGTTTTTTAATGTAAGCAAATAGGGCCCACCTCAGTGGTGTGATGATGTCACCAAGTTCTGTGTGCCTATGGATCCTTACTCTTGCCCGGGTACTGGTAGACTATCCGGAGTTTGGACACCCGGTCGAGGGTTCGAGAATCCATATGTGGTGAAATTCCACTAGCGTGAGTGTGTGAGGTATGTGTACATGTGTAAAAAAAAAAAGAAGGTTCCATGTACCTATCATGATGTACGCGTTGTATGGGAGTGTTTGGCCCGTGGGCCCACCATGATCTATATGTTTGATCCACACTGTCAATTCATTTTTACACATAAATTTAATTATAATTTATTCCATAACTGAGGGGGATCAAAATCTCACATATATCACACCATGGCAAAACAACAGTGATTGCACGGCTACCATTAAAGACCTCCTCAGGCCCATTGTAATGTTTATTTGACATCCAATGGACTAGGTTATACATACCTGAATTAAGTAAAGAAAAGAAAAGAAAAAACAAACAAATTTCAGCTTGATTCAAAACTTTTGTAGCCCCAAGAAGTTTTTAATGATGAGAGTTCTGTCAACGCTATGTAGCCCACTTGAAATTTTAATCTACCTCATTTTTTAGTCCATATCATAAAATTATCTTGAAAAATGGATGGACAGGACATGCATCACGGTGGGGTCCATAGAGCATTGAGTAGCTAATCCATTTCCACATTATATCCACAAGGTCCAATCATTTTGCCAGATCATTTTAGGACATGAGCTCAAAAATGAGGCTAATCCAAAGATTACCATCAAAACCTTGGTGGGCCCATCATGATGTTTATTTGCCATCCGACGTATTCATAAGGTCACATGTAATTAGACAATTACAAAAGTAAAATACAAATTTAAGCTTGATCCAAAAACTTTTGCAGTTGGCTTAAACTTTAAATCTATCTCATTTTTAAGCACGTGACTTAAAAGTGATATTGCGAACTAGATGGACAGTGTGGATATAACACAAACATTATGATAGACTCATATAACTTGTTAGCATCAACACACCACAGAATCTGCTTCATTTTTTAATACCACGGCAGAAAATTCTCCCATCTCCTTTTAATATTTATAAGCCATGACCAAGTGCCGATTCTTCCCACCTTACTACGGCTGCGGATTTCTTTGTAAGGCCCACCTATGATCACTGTAGACCACTGCATGGGAGGGGTCCACTTGCATTCATTCATTCCATTAAGGAACCGCAAGAAAATGGATGGCTTGGCAAGCATTTTTAGTATTTGCATGCCCTTAATCTTATCATATAGTTATTTTTAATCAATCACTAGTTTTTAGTTATCATTTTCTGAAATTAGTGGGCCATGGACCATTAGAGAGGTGGGCCTCTTATTTAACAGTATGGATGAGTGGTCTATATCAATTGATTTGATGTTTTGTTAATTAATGTTTTTGTATTGCCTGTGACTCTGTGTGGTTTCGGCCATTGCTTTAACTCAACCGCCTGTTAATACCACTCGCTCATCTTCCACCGCACATCTGCAAGATCCATGCCGTTCATGAAGTAGCTACAGAGTGTATGTGACTTGGCCCAAAACAATCATCTGGGTCCGCTCATCAGATGACTACCCGTCTGTGAAGAAATTCGATGGTCACAAATTCAACAGCAGTGTACATCCAACGTACACGTGGCCACCAAACTGGTGGACTGGCCTTATTTTCTGGGCAAGGCTCATAGAGGGTGGGCCCTCTTTGATAAACCGCCAGGATCTCACACTTGTGTCATATTAGCACATGTGTGACACGTAGGGAATTTTCACGGCCATTTATGATGTACTTTGGATGAAAGTGTTGACCGGGCAATTGTAACCGTTAAATTGGTGGTGTACAAATGAACGGTGTAAGACGGAAGCGGATTGCCCACTGCACCCGCCTCTACGGAAATCGATCCAAGCAAGGGGCTCTGTGGGGTCCACTGTGATGTATGGTTTGATCAACGCCGTTCATCCAAAAATGAGAGAGATCAAATGCTCAAATGGACCACACCAAAGGAAGAAGCGGTGATAATAATGCCCACCGTTGAAACCTCTGTAGGGTTCATCCAACAGGTTCATAACGTCAGATAGACGAAAAACACAGATATCAGCTTGATTCAAAACTACTTCAGCTCTCAAGAAAATTTTAACGGTGAACCTTCAATCCCAACTATGTGGTCCACATGAGCCTTGAATTTGCTTCATTTTTGGGTTCATACTCTAAAATGATCTTTCAAAATGGATAGACGGCCTGGATAAAACCCATACATCATGATGGCCCTGCAGAGACCAGCCTGGACGGATTATCTTCGACGCAGGGCAGGACGCAATCCGCTTCCACATAAGACATGGCAATACCATGGTAATTATTACTGGGTCCAATCAAATGTGGGGGCCAAGAGATGGACGGCCTGGATTTTGTGTTGTGTATGGCGAACGATGTGGAGGCACAGTTGGTCCCACGCCCCCACAGGTCATCGTTCAAGACCCTATATATTATTATAAGGCTAAAACTTCCATGTTAATTTATTAGAGATCTAATCTTGATTAGACAAATACCGGTTTTGTAAAAATATTCATTTCCACTCCAAATCTTAATTAGAGATCTGTTTTTTCCATTCCAAATCTCTTAATTAAAGATCTATATCAAAATCTTTTATTTGTATTTTCAGTTTTTAATCTACCTCATTTTTTACCTATTCCTTGACATGGTCCACTAAAACCGATGAATAAAATGGATTTCTAGCAAACCTGACGGTGGGCCTCACTTAACTTTCATTACAGAAAGTTCATGTGAAACGACTTTCACTGATGATTGGATCCTGGGTTGTTAGAGATGAGCCCATGCAAAACATGTTTAAAAGTTGCTTCCGAATCATTTTTTATGATAAGTGGAGCCAAGTCATTTCAAAAGTTTTTATTTTTTACTTCTAGTCCTAGACCCAGACAATTGAGCATTTAAAAATGAACCTGGCTTAGGCCTGTGCGAGGTTTCTCCACAACATTAGATTTTGGCTAGGGCCATGACTAGCATGTAATATATAAACACAGCCCATCCGGAGGCTGGCCAACCCCATTGTGCGAGATCTGGGCCATTCATTTTCTGTGCCCCACCATGGGCGGTCCACGACAAAAATCCCTTGGAACCATAAATGGGCTTGGTTTTGTCGAGGGTTCATATATTTACAAAAGCCCATCTCAATTGATAAGTGGGATTGGATTTTAGTCTCAATCCGGCCCACTGACAAACAGTCACCGAGCCCGGCCCAAGGTCCAGGCCCAAAACCCAATGGGCCAGTTCGGCCCACTGACAAACCTGCCTCTATACATGCTACATGGCATGGGACAGGATTGTACTACACCTATCAAACAATCCTAACCATCACATTTCTGCATCTTTCCACATTGAACGTCCAGCATTGACCGTCTTCAGTTTTCTTCCATCTCTTTGAAGGCCAATGATCAGATGGTCGTAGATGCATCCTGAATCATTTGCCGCCTATGATAAAGTCACCTAGATGTGCGGTTTTAATCGCTAGTTTGCAACATTCCATGCCACGTGTACGGTGAGAAAGGTCCTGCATCCCAACTACTGATCCGTTTCCATTGCAACACTCACACTAACGATCTGATCGGTGTCCCACATACGGATAAGTGAGAGAGGCACGATTGGCGCGTTCCAAAAGTTTGACGGTTGAGATTGGTGACCTATCAATGCAAATCTATAAGGGTCACCAGATGGACGGTCCAGATAATCAGACCATTCATGAAAGAGGGCAACTCTGGATATTTCCAGTGGAAAGCAATACAAGCAGCTGTATCAGAAGTTCTGATGAAGAAAAATTTTCTCCGCCAACATGACATATGTATATAAGATCTAATCCGTTAAAAACTGGATCAAAGCATCCTTCTAAATTTAAATTAAATTTAAGCAAATAAACTGATTGGATGGTCCATACCAATACAAACAGTCATATTATTGGCTGTCCATTTATTTTAATTTTATTCATTTATTGATAAATATATTGGAATTAGTTTTTATATAAGTTTATAATTATGGATTTTACCAACTTTTGGACGGATTGGATATTTTGAATATGTGACAAATTTTCAGAAAAAAGATGGCTGTGTCAGGGCTTCTGATACAGCCGCTGTATTTGATCATTTTTCGCTCCTCTTCGTCGACCACAAGTGCGAATGCGCGCGTGGTTAGATTTACGATGCCATTCGCCGCGTTCGTGCCAACATGGCATATTTTTAGAAGATCCGGACCATCTATTAGGTGGATCTAATGTCATCAAGCCTCTTCCTATTTTAAGACAGTTATCAGATGGAGGAAGACGTATTTGAAAAAATCGAAGGTTGAAACGTAAAAGCGTGATTCTCGAGAAGCTGTACGCATGGCTCTTGTTTCACTCAAATGAGCGTGGATTAGGTGAGGCAGGGGTAACAGCTGAGTGGATGAGGCCCTGAGCGTGGGGCCCACCTTGACGTATGTGTTGTATATCCTGATCGTAAGGTAGATCCAAATCTCTAAATCTCTAGTAGATCAAACCACTTGAAAACGGTGGTGATTGAGCGCCGATGGTTGAAACCTTTCTAGAGCCCATCGAAATATTTATTTTCCATCCATCTTATTTATAAGATCATGTAGACATAGATGAAGGGAGAATACGGCAGCTTCGTTCAAAACTTTTATGTTTAAAGGTGGCAATCCAATTCCTACTGCGTGGTCCACCTAAGATTTGAATCAGCTTCATGGACTAAAATGAGTTGGGAAAATAGATGGACGGCACGGATATACAACACATACATCAAGGTGGGGCTCACGGTCAGGGACTCCCACACTAAGCTGTTACCCTCGCTCACCTAATCCGCATGGGCCCGCAAATAAGTGATCGACTGGTGGACATCCATCCGACGGTTAAAATGAAATGCTGTTAAAAAATTATTCAACAAACAATTGCTCATTAATCGACGGTTAGGATGGGATATATGGTTCAGAAAAATGTCCAGATGGTCCCATCGACCGGTGACAAGTCTGCTGTTTTTAAGTGCCGGCGCATGAACCACCATATTCGACGAGAGTATTAAACAACCCGTGATATTACACGTGTAACCCACTTAGCCGGGGTGGAACGGGAGCGGATTAGGTGCGGCCCCAGCCTTACCCAAGATGGTGCCGTCTTTAATGTGAGGCCCAAATTGATGTATTTATTCTATATCAACACCGTTCATCTGTTTTTCTAGATCATTTTTCTCTATAATAAAAAATATGAAGCAGATCACTATCTCAGGTGGACCATAATAGAGGAAAAAGTGGTGAGTGACTATTAACAACTTATAATGGGCCACAAAATATTTGGGTCAATAGAATATTTATATTTTCCCTTCGTCTAGATTTATATGACCTTATCGAGAGGTTGGATGGAAAATAAATATTATATAAATATTATGGTGGGACCGAAGAAGTTTTTAATGGTGGGAAGTTCATTCACTGCTATTTCCTATGGTATGGTCCACCTGAGATTTGGATATTCTTTATTTTTTATATTATCTCCTAAGATGATCTGGAAAAAGCGATGGACGGAGTAGATATATAATATGTTCATCAAGGTGGGCCCCACGATGAGGGCCGGACCTAATCTTTTCGCGCGTGATACTTTTCGACGGTACGCACATTTCTAATCTATTCGTACACGTGGCAACCAGCACGTGTACGGCTGTACCCAGAATCACCGTGGCATTTCTTTCTTTTTCTCAGCCTGTCCCCCTCTCTCAGTTCAAGTCTCTCCCAAATCCCTGTCCATACCTTCTGTCTCGATCTCGATCTCGATCTTGACCGTTTTATCCCATTTCCCGATTCAATCAAATGCCCAATATCTATCTTCATCTCAATCGGTAAGTTTCAATCTCCATTTCTTAATCGTTGAATCGATTTTCTCTTTTCTTTTCTCTTTTTCCAATTTCCAAATTCCTGCAATGGGTAGGGAAAAAATCATCAGAACCAATCGAAAACCTCGAGCAAACCCAATAAAACCCGACCCCACCGATCCATCCGACAAAACCCACATCCCCGATGCATCTACCAACCTTTCAACTCCCACCATCGATGACATATCGGGCGTTCCAAACCCTAACCCTAATTTCAACAAGGCCTGTTGGGGCCATAGCACTGAAGAAGAGTTGCAAGAATTACTATTGAAGAACCTCGAATTCATATACACCGAAGCGATTTCGAAGCTTGTATTGTTCGGAATCGAAGAGGGTCTTGCCTTGAAATCCATCCTGCGTAATGGGCATTGCTATGGTACCATGGATGTTCTTCCGAATATATTGCATAATGCCCTCGCGTATTTGAATAGCATCGGTTCTGACTGTAATTGGGATTCGGACAGACCCGAATATGGTTTTGCCAGTTTGAGGCAATTGGCAGAGTATTCACTCGACAGCATGGTCCGCCACCTCCAGAAGGTTCGGCCCCAGCTGACCGAAGGCGATGCCATGTGGTGCCTTTTCAAGAACAATTTCCATGTGGGCCACGCGAGCAGCATGGAGATGCCGGCCCTGGCCCCGCCTGGTGCCACCAATGGTGAAACTGCAGATAGCAGTGCCTCGCCTGGGCTCTCTGGGTTTCATGGGAGTTGGGGTTTTGGGGGAGTGGAGTTTCCTGTGAATGCTTCAATGTATGTTTCTAAAATGAGAGAAATTGAGTATGTGCCGAAGGGGTTTCAGCTGTCGTCATTGATGAAAGCTCTGTTGAACCAGAACGTTCCTGCTTTTGCTGCAGTGATTCGGGCGAACTCACAGGCAGTACTGCAATCTCAAGCACGGCAGCGTCCCTGCTCGAATTCCTTGCCAAGCAATGACTTGCGAGTGCAGGTTGAATCAGGATCCGGAATCTCATCAGTTCAATATGAGGAGCCAAGAGATTGTCAGAACTCGGATATGATGAGCTCTGTTTTGGATAGTTTGGGTAACATGAGTATTGATGTGAAGCCGGACGAGGCTGCCAATCAGAAGAGCAAGATGATTTCGAATCTAGAAAATCAGATGAGGGAGCTCGAGGGACAATTGAAGGAGCGGAGGGAATGGGCCCTTAAGAAAGCAATCCAAGCTGCTAGAAGGCTGAGCAATGATTCTACGGAACTGAAGATGTTGAAGATGGAGAGGGAGGAGACTCATAGGCACAAGGGTAAGCAGACACTCGGGGATTCGACCATGAAGAGGCTGTCCGAGATGGAGAATGCTCTGAGGACGGCAAGTGGTCAGGTCGACCGTGCAAATGCGGCTGTCAGACGGCTTGACACTGAGAATGCCGAGATAAAAGCAGAGATGGAAGCTGCCAAACTGAGCGCGGCGGAGTCGGCTGCGGCTTGTTCAGAAGCTGAGAAGAGGGAGAAGAAGTACCTTAAGAGGCTTCAGGTTTGGGAGAATCAGGAGGCTAAATTGCAGGAGGAGATTACTGAGGAAAAACAGAAGATTGCACAGTTACAACGACAGTTGGAGCTAGTTAAGGAGGCACAAAAAGAAACCGAGGTGCGAAATGCAAACATTTACTGAAATTGTATGTTTTTCTTTCTTATCATGCAAGTGAGACTTGAATTTTTACCCCTAATGAAGGAAAGCTGATAGGTAGCATGATTAAACGAGTGGGTTGTGATATATCGAAAGCTGATAGGTAGCATGATTAAATGAGCGGGTTGTGATATATCTATATCAGTTTTCATGCTTCGTTATTAGCCACTTATTCTATCCTCTTTTTAGAGGAAATATAAAATGTCTAATTGAGCATTTCCGCTTATTCTATCCTCTTTTTAGAGGAAATATAAAATGTCTAATTGAGCATTTCCGCTTATTCTATCCTCTTTTTAGAGGAATATATAAAATGTCTAATTGAGCATTTCCGCTTATTCTATTCTCCTTTTAGAGGAAATATAAAATTTCTAATTGAGCATTTGCTTGCTGCAATTATGATCCAATTCGTTCCTATTGTGGGTCCCGTGTACATCAAAATCTCCTTGTCTGATGATGTAACAGTCTGAGCCTCTGTTAAATGTGGAACATTGGTTGTTTATTTTCGTTGGATGGTTAGGGTGTCGGTGATAGGGGAGTCGTTGGATAAGATGGTTTGGCTGAAAGATAAGTCGTGGTGCTTCTTGGTCCACTGATTCGCCGTGTTCGTGCCAACATGGCCTATTTTTTCATTGCCCATGTACATGTCAGGTGTGGAACGTCTTTCTAAGGCTGTTCAATGTCTTATTCGATGCCAAACCCAGTTGGCCATCTCTTGACGGCTTGTCCTCGTGTCAGGTTGGAGAAGCAAGGGTTATTTGGAGGCTGTGCTTGCTGGCCGGCCTTTGGGTGATGTGGGGGGAGAGGAATGGTAGATGCTTTTGGAACGAAAGCAATAGGATGGAGTGGGTCTTTAGTAGGGCAAAAGTTTATATAGTGGATTGGGCTTCATGTATAAATGTCTTTAAGGATTGTAATATTTCTGTTTTTGGGTTTTAGTTTTTGCGCCATCTCGGTGTCTTTTCTAATAAAAATTGTTATCTTTAAAAAAAAAAAACCTGAGTGGGTAGACACTAGGGCATGGCCCATCCTTGTGATTGGCCCACTGAGCTAAGGCTGGGTCCCACCTATGGCATTGGTGGGGTGAACACAAAGATTCTCTGGCAGTGTTGTATGTTGGATGATACTTAGGCACTTAGAAATTGCATACCTGGCCTATAACTAGTTCAAATTAAACTATCCAAATCATAGGTCCCAGCTTAGATGCATCATGAACCAAGAATAACGCTTATTTGACTATCTGAACATTGGATTGGTGGGCATTCATTGAACTAGTAAAAATGAAAAAAATCCAATTGGCCTATTTCAACAAACAAGTAGCCATGAATCAGAGGTTAGGATTGTTCAACCAATCTGATTATGGGACCATGACTCAGCAATGGTGGATTTGACAGTTTAGTTGGTTTAATTTGTGTTAACGTATGCCATGTGCACAAGTTCTTGAGCGCCTGCGCATCCGGTGTCATACTATGCCAAAGTATCGAATTACTCCACATACTAAACTAACCAAACAACGTTTTGTCTGGATTTATATCTTCCATAAAATCCTTATTGCGGCTCCATTTTTACAGATAAAGTGGAGACAGGAACAGAAGGCTAAGGTGCAAGCCATTGCCAAGGTTGAGGAGGAACGGAGAGCCAAGGAAGCAGCTGAAGCCACTGTTAAAAGAAGGCAGGAAACCTTACATCGCGAGATAGAGAGAGACTTCCAGCGCCACAAGGACGACATCCAAAGGCTGGAACAGGAACTTTCCCGTCTCAAAGCTTCGGCCGATTCGTCTCAAGTAGATTTCCCATCAAATACTTCGGGCAAAGGGGATTCAGAAGCTCCGAGAGTAATGAATTCCAAGATGTTTCATGATTCGAATAAACTTCAGGAATCCTCGCAGAAAGAAGTGAACCATGGTAGGGAATGCCTACTCTGCAAGAAAGATGAAGTTTCAATTGTTTTCCTCCCATGTGCCCATCAGGTTCTATGTTCTGGTTGCAATGAGGAGCACAAGAAAGCGGCCAAAACTAGCTGCCCGTGTTGTGGTATCCAGATTGAACAGAGGATCCATGTTTACGGTGCAAGTTCATAGGTTCAGTTGGATGACCGGCCTCTATGATGTGTGGTGCCATCAACTCAGTAAGATTACCAGCATACTAAAGCTGCATGATCTGCTTGTTGCAGTCATTGGTTTTTTTTTTTCTGCACTAGAAAACATTGCCAAGGTATGTTTGCATCATTAAGCATAAATAAACTACTGCTTCAGTATCTGCCCCTTTTGTTAGTCTGGCTCATGCCTTTGCTTTTGGCAGCTACAGTCCCTATTACCTAATGAATAAACTGATCTTGTAACTATCCTCATGAATGGAATTTGAGTAGATACTTCTATTGCAGCTCGATCACAGGTTTCTTTTTTGGGTTTTTTGACCTGCTTTCATGTTTGCTTATTTGATACTCTGGCATAGTGTGATGGTTGATACACATGTCAATAACTTTACATGTTGTTCATATTTACTCAAATTAAACCATCCGAACTGTGGGACCCACTTTGGATTGGTCATCACCCCATTATCAGATGGATTAAACTATCCTAAACTCTGTTTAGTGCACATTTGGCTATTGAATTGGGATGATTGACTACTTCTCATTTCAACCATCCGTGTGATGGAGAAATTGTTGATGCAGAAAATTGCAGCTCTGCATTCACAGTTGCATACTCATTGTGATGAAATTTTCATTCAAAATCTAGCTCTTGTCAATTGTAATTCTTGCAGCAAGGTGAAGAGAATTTAGACTAATACTACTGCTAGTGCATGGAGGACATGTATAGTGCCCTTCATCACCCATCCTGTACAAGAGGGACCCATGGGTTGGTGATCCAGACCATTTATCTGATGAGTCCTGCTATGGACATGCCATGTCCAAAAATCTAACTCGTGAGACGATCATAACACTTTGATCAGGGATCCAGATTGTCGATTTAATGGTTGCCAACAGTATTGCTGTTCGTATGCCGCTGATTGGATTACTTTTAGCCATACAATCTTTGTCCTCATTTCGGGTGAATGCCAACTGTTTCAGTATGTCATTTCTTAACCTTCTATATTTAGGGGACCAATTGAAGGGCTGGGATTGTCATATGGAGGATATCTTTGGGGCATGGTGTAGACATCCCATTTAAAGCTCATATCCTTAAGAGTAGGTTGTCTGTCATATCTCATCATATTTGAACAAAAAGATCCTCCCTCCCTCGTCCTCCCTCTCCCTCTGTGAATGTTAACACTACCAGGGATTGAAACCTGGATCACTCCCTCCCCCCCCCCTCCCCCCTTTTAAGAAAGTACTTTAAAAAAAAAAAAAAAAAGTAACTAGAAAATATTAGAAAAAAAAGGAGAAGTACAAAAGGGGACTGCTGAGATAGCAGACTCAAGGCTACAGGCCAAGAAACAGAAAATTAAAATCTTTAAGACCCGGGACAGCAACCGGCCATTCGATTAATAATTTTTTAGCCTTAGAACCCACAGATTGCGGCGAGGACTGAGAGTTGTTGAAACATCTGTCGTTCCGCTCTTTCCAGACCACCCACCAGATGGCGAGGATAGACATTCTCCACACCCGTGTTCTGATTTTTCCCAACTTGAATCCATGCCAATAAGCGAGCGAGGAAGAAGCAGTGGCTGGGATACAACCGTTGATATTAAAACTGATAAAGAAGTCCAAGAGGATCTGGGAGATAAAGGGACAGTGGACGGGAAGGTGATCGACAGATTCCTCGTCGCCCATACAACATAGGCAGATATTGACGAGCTGCATTCCTTTCTTATTCAAATTGTCGATCGTTAAGATCCGATTCTTGGCTGCCAACCAGCCGAAACAAATGAATGTAGGAGGGGTAGGGTATCGCCAGATGAAAGGAGTGGCCGGAGTGTGTGAAGAGGGAAGAGGGGTAATGACTGCGTAGAGAGATTTAACCGAAAAGCGGGAGGATTTATCCTTCAACCAGATGATTCTGTCAGGTTCGAACTGATTCGGGCTCGCCCTTGAAAGACATTCTAAGAGTTGTATGTAGTCGCCGACCTCCAAGTCTTGGAGATTTCTGCTGCACGAGATGTCCCAAACTAGTCCAAGTTGGAAATAGAATAAAGGAGGCAACAGGACTGTTTTTCTCCACAGCCAGGTTGTAGATAGATGGGAATCTGTCTTTTAACGTGGTCTCCCCCAGCCAAAGGTCTTCCCAGAATCGGATTGCTGAACCGTTCCCAAGGACAAAGCCAATGTTCTTAACAACCGGATTTTTGGTACGGAGAATACCTCTCCAGATGTAAGAGACTCTATAAGCAGAAGAATCTTTCGTCCACCACCCTCCCGGGGAACATCCATATTTTCCTTTGACGATCATGTTCCATAAGGCGTCTTGTTCCACTCCCAATCTGCAAGACCATTTGCCTAGTAGGGCACGATTCATCATTTTCAGGTTCCTTCACCTCCTTCCCGGAAGTGGTTGCAAACTTCCTGCCAATCCAAGAGGTGGAATTTCTTTTGGTTATCTTTGCTGCACCACAAGAAGTCCCTCCGCAGGTTATCTATCCGGCGCAAGATAGAGGAGGGACATTTAAAGAGGGACATGAAGTATATGGGAATATTGGATAAGGCAGCTTCAATAAAGGTTAGTCTACCCCCCAAAGACAGATACCTACACTTCCATGTCGCCAGCATCTTCTGGACCTTTTCAATGACCTTGGCCCCCCCCCCCCCCCCCCCCTTAATGCTTTCATACCCTTCACGTGCCATAACTCAGATGGTCATGGATCATTTTAGGCTGTAGATTGAATCAAGTCCCAAATGGACATTGTAAATTAGCTGTGCAAATGGGTCAGATTGGCCACTTGACCTGACAATAAGCGTGCCTTGGTCCAAAATCGGAACCCAGAGAAGTAGTCTGGGTCAAAATAATCGGACCAATTGCTAAGTAGGTCTGATCTGGTACTTCTAAAAATTGACCTGAACCAACCCCAACCTAGACCCTTTTTTTGTAATGGGAGCTGGTGACATGACGGTCTGAATCACCAAAACATGGGCCCTACTGCATGGTGCAGAGCCTCTGGCAAAACCATGGGCCCTACTGCATGGCGCAGAGCCTCTCCATTCATCTCCAACGTTCTACCAGTTCTCCATCAGTTTTCACTTGTTCATTGAGTTTAAATTTTCAGCCTTTTTTTAAATGGTATTGATATCATGAAGATTTGTTCTACGCTATCATCAATTCCACAGGTACACTACTGATGTTCCCATTGCAGTGTTACAGCATAATAATGAAGGTTCCAAATGCTAATATTTCAGCTGTGGTTGGCTCATGGCCATTTCAGGAGCAGAGTAAACTAGTTTGCAATTTACAAATTTCTACTAATATAATTTCCAAAATTTGTGAAATTAGGCCTGTTAGTGTTGTATTGGAAGAAAAGAGCTTTATCATATCCACACGAGTATCATTTCATGATTTTTGAAAACTGCTGAGTGAAAAATGCCACCGTAGGGAGAATTTAGGTGCTCATGTTACTTTCAACCTCAAATATAGAACTCAGCTTACCATAAATGGGTCATTGAAATTTTCTTGGAACAGGATGGAAATTATAATGACCAAGCTTTCCAGTCCACTACAAGTTTAGCAGTTTTCTAGCAACCTTCCTGCCCATTTCTGGTGGCACTCTGAAAGCCCTGTGTTCCTCCAACTGAACTTCCAATCAGCTCCATCATCTCTTAGTGGTGAGAACCATGGTGTCCTATAAAGGCCGTTACATAAAGATAACGGTGGGCAACCGTTACATGTTACGGGGTCGTAACAACCGTAACAGCCATTATGGAAAAAATAACTAGTAACCGCTGTTAACAGCCGATTACGCCCCCTGTAATGGCCGTAATAGTCCCATAATAATCTGTTATGAGGTAGATACAAGTTTTTCGGGTTTTTTTTTTTTTTTAAATGTTATGGAGCATGAGAAAAAATAAATAAATACCGTAGCGGCCATTGTGGGAGCTTTAACAGCCGTTATGACCCGTATTGTAAGTAACAGTGGTGGCCATTAAGGTCACCGTTACCGTTAAATAATACTTTGGTAAGAACTGATTACATTCAGGCAACGGTACCACTTGGTACCAATATCATTTTTCATTCTTCTCAAAAAGCAGGCTGATCTGTTCACTAGGTAGGCCGTAATGCGTGTATGTCAATCTGCACCATCCAATTTGTGAGACCTGTCATGGAGAAGGATCATAACTCGAACGGCACGATCAGATGGTTAACATCATCTAATCAGGGAGATCACTTGCGGGGTCTGTCCTCTGCGCCAATGGTCTACAGTCTACACTACCTTGCATGCAGGCCACACATGCAGTTGGGATGATAGGCCACCATTTAAGGAATGTTGATGAATGCATGGACCACCAGTGTGGCTCATTTTCAACAGATTCTTGTTGCCCTAAAAACTTTCACATGTTCTCACAATTTTCTCAGCAAGTCTTTCTATTCTCATGCTGGAGAGAGAGATCCTTCACACCTTGCTCGCACTGAGAACCACGTGGGTGAATTTTCTTCAGAACCACCTCTTCAAAACTTTCACATGATCTTACAGTTTCCTCAGCAAGTCTCTTCTATTCTCACACCAGAGGGAGGGAGGGATCAGAGCTCAGGTAGGCCACACCCCAGGGGAAAAGATGGGATGGGGCACTCGCCATTAGTTTTGAGTAGAGCCCATCATGTTGTTTATATGCCATCCAATCCATTATCTGATAGGCCTCATGAGGATGTAAGAACTACCGAGAAATCACAGTATTCCAAAACTACGGAGAGTCATAAGATGTAAATTTATAGGTTTTTAGGTGTAATTGTATGGTGTGGTCCACCCGAGTGTTTAATCAGCCCGATTTCTGGGTTAAAGCTAAACAAGGAGTGATACATCTCTGATGGACGGGCTGGATTTTATTCACAATAAGTCCTTTCTCCCACTTTTAGAGAGAGCGACCCCGGTAGGTACCTACTCGAGGTAGGCAAAGCATGTTCCATATAAAAACCTGGGTTTGTTTGAATGGAATGACAAAAAATCCCCTCTGCATCCAATCCATGACATCTATTTCCTGGAAATATCATATGGATATCGACGATTTAGGGTCTGCTACAACTGATTAGGCAGTCTCGCAAAACACCCGTGCAACAATTATCATGGATGTCATGATATTTTGCACCAAGTATCATGAAATTTCATGATATGTGATATTTGGTGCAACCAAACACATGCTATATACACCTTTATGTATTTTTGTTTTTGTCAAAGCATGCCGACAGGATTTTGCATAAATGGTGAATGGTCCACATAAAACATGATGAGAATCTACATAGAATATAGCAGTGTTTGAAAAAGTTAGATTTCATAGCTGGAGTGACTTCTAACAGAATATTTAGAGGAACATGAGAACATTTTTTAATTTTTTAAATGAGATTCTTCGAAAGGGCAGTGAAGAATGAGTAGGTGAAGTTGTGGCTGAGAAGTTATGGAGTCTTCTTCTTTTTCTCTTTGGCGGCTGCGCTGTCGAATTCCTCCTCCTGCTTTGACCATTAATGATGGATTTAAGAAAGGAATCACTACATACTTTTGAAATGTTCCTTCTGTTGGGTAACAAGATCACCTGGTTAAGTGAAAATCTCGCGATTGACTCTGCTTGTGTTCTGTTCCATTCGTTTCACCTGTCGAAGACGTTAAATGAAAAACAGATCATCATAATTACCGATGTTTTCTGTCCTGAATTTTGAAATTCGATGTAAATGTCTCAGGAATGAGAAGAATAAAAGATGGAATTCAGACACTGTTGTAGAATTCTTGCTTTTAGCGATTCTATTGTTCGGGCTCATGATTTTTATGGTTTTAGTGATTCAGACCATGGACATGATTGGTCCACTATTAATAGACCATCCACCAAAAACCTCCCAGATGAGAATATCTCTAACCCTTCAATTGATGGGCAGTAAATAGATGGTTGCAAGGAAAACAGAGCTAAGGTTAATGTTCTATCCAAAACACTGCAATGTTAGCCACCCCCACCTGGGAATCGATATCAAGGCCTTAGTGTCGAAACAAGGTTATCTTGTATCACTTGAGCTATGGATCGGGGTGTATATCATGCCCTATTTTTCACGGTCTTGAATGCCTTCGATTATTAATATATATATTTTTAATTTCTCCCCTCACAAAATTACACCTTGAGATGCTTAAGAAAAATCCATAAATATCCCTGATATGAACTTTCAAAGAACCTGCATTCTAAATGCTACCATGGGTTAGGTTGCATGGGCTGCAGCTTATGAAACGACAATGAAAACTATGATCACGTCCTTCTATCGTTAGTTGTTCCATCATGCATGTCCATCACATTTTGGCATCAAACACAGATGTGAGATCCAAGTTTCCCATCATGTTGGTCCCCTCAAGTAGATGTCTTGACCCAAACATCGCTCTTGCATGCTCATCACATGGCCCACAGCTTATGAAACAAATATACAGCTTGAAAAAACTTGACCAAGTTTTGCTAAGCTGTCTGCCTGTTTCTAATATTGTGGACAACCTGATGAATGGGCCATCCTGATTTTTGAGCCAACACATCCACATGGTCAAACCCAACTGATCACTGGATCTACTACAAGGGCTTGCTAGATCCACACATCCAGAAAACATATCAACTAGTTGAAATGCAAAATACCATTTCAAGTATGGCCTTGGAATAAAACGGTACAATGGTCTATAAAAGAAGTTGGTTTGATTTCTATGTACTAATATCGATTGTGAAACGCTTCAGAGAGATACCGTGCAACGGACAGCGAACTGTAATTTCTTTGTCCAAACATAATCTCTAGAATGGATTGATGTTGCTGTGTTTCTTAAGATACTCAAAAAGGTGGTATTTATATGTTTCCTCCAGTGACAATCATCAAAAGCATTCCTCATGGGTCCTGCTATAGACAACCAATTAGTCTACTGATCCTTCACATCACAATCGCCACATTGTCATCTTGCAGCCATAGGTTGGTCAGCTCCCCAAAACTCCCATCTGCTCTGTTTAGGTTCCAAGCTTGAATCCCTGCATTTTTTAAAGAAATAGTTGAGCTTCAAGGTTTTTTTTTTTTGTTTTGTTTTTTTGTTTTTTTAATGGTATTGAACTGTAAAAAGAGAAGTGCTAAGTGATATTATACCATGGCCCAGTGGTTCTGTCCATTCAAGGCATTGAAACGTCGAATCTTTATTTATGCATGTCTCTGAGCAGTTAATAGGTCTTGGAGAAGGTGACATGCAGCTGTTTCGATTGAGTTCTTCGGCTAGATCAACTTCCTCGATGAAGTAGGTTGAGAAGGGAGAGAGGATTGGATTGCTTGGTTTCCATTCTGTTACTGAGTTTGGAAATTCAGTCAGGGGTAAGCATTCAGATTCCTGGAGCGAAAAGAAAAAAAGAATCAATCAGCCAAAAGATGATGTTTTGAGAAAATTAGTCCTAAGACACCATTTAACAAAAATTGTTGGTCGTACAATGTTTTAGTCTTTGTTTGGACGGACACGGATGGGGCCCACTACTCCACATCAGAAAAGATTTGTTATTTTGAAGGACACCTACCCCAAAACAAACAAGTCATTTTATGTCGGCCGCATGGGCCCGGTAATCCTTGTGAGGGTTTTTCCTGGTGATTTGTGGCCAAAGTAAGAAAACTAGTCCCAAGTATTTACTGATTTTATTTATTTATTTATTTATTGGGTTATTCAAGAATTCCACTTTGACGTCGAAAGCTAAAATGACAAATTTTGAAAAATTCCCTTATGTCCTATGTATGTGATACCTTCAGAGTGTCTGAAGCTAGATAACGCGAGAACAATGGGCTTGTTTGATCAATATCTGTCATGGTTGGCTGTAGCTCTATCCCACTGCTAACTTCAGAACTTGAACTGATCAGTGTTGAATCATTACTTCCATTTAACATAGTTCTTGCTTGAGATAGACTTTCTTCAGAGGTTCTTAAGACATCTGTTGAGAATCTTGGGGTGAGGTCATCAATGGAAGAAGAAATGCTCCTCTTGGATTTGGATTCTCCCTGAAGATAGATGGTTCTCTGTCCTAGATCATTTCTCTTTATGACCCGGCACAAAGTGAAAGTTCCCTAAAGAAAAGGAAAAAAAATAAAATAATCATAATAAATCAATGATCGACATTATATAACAAGAGAAGATTTGCAGAATCAAGCTTGGGATGTTATTCTGTTGAATGAAGTTGATGATTTTCCAACCATACATACAAGAATCATCAAAATACAAAGGTAAGACATACCACAGGCAGTAATATAGAATCTTGCCTAAAGCATATATATTCACATGATGTGGTGCACCTGAGTTCTGGAATGGCCTGCATTTCATGGGTGTGCCTTCATCCTATGCGTCTCACTAGATGAGAGGGCTAGATGGCATATTCACAACACGGTGGACCCCACATTCCATCTGGAAGTGTCTGTGGTCAGGCTGCATTTGGGACCTAGGCCTAACATGAAGGGGCCTATCTAGTGGAGGGGTTGAATGGAACTCAAATAATTCAATTCAGCATCCAAATGCAGACTAGACTATTGTACCTGATGACCAGAAGATCCTTGAGAAGGATCCGCACCGAGACGATATTCGTGCATCACCCAATCCGTCCGGTTTCCTGAAGGAGCTCTTCCACAGTAGAAAACAAGGGTCTTCCTAAACCCGATCGCAGCAGGATGGCAGACTATTTTTCGATCTTTCCCAGTGGCTTTCCAGTAGCCTGCTTGAGTAGCTCTATTTGTACGTGAACCGTTCGGATACTTTCTATCACGGGGACAGAAAAAAAACCACTCCATATCTCT
The DNA here is from genome assembly GCF_029962835.1 of Magnolia sinica. Taxonomy (NCBI): domain Eukaryota; kingdom Viridiplantae; phylum Streptophyta; class Magnoliopsida; order Magnoliales; family Magnoliaceae; genus Magnolia; species Magnolia sinica. The sequence continues at coordinate 8,181,026 of NC_080578.1, read as the reverse complement.
TTTGGGAAGGAACGATTTATCTGCAACACCAAATTACAAATCGAACTCAGTAATTTTCCCAAGAACAAACAGTATTAGCATCCATAATACTTTGATATCTTAACTCAAATACGATGACTGGCTCTTAACACCAAAGACAGTAGGAATTCAAGATGTATATTACAAAAGACACAATTAAAAAGTAATAGACATTGATGAAGGAGAATGTCAAATAATTCATTAGGAAAATGCGGAAATAGTACTGTATGACATCAAAAATAAAAATAAAAATTGGGTAAGCTTCCAGAGCCGAAAATTATAATGTGAGAGTTCTGTTTTCATCAGCTAATGCAACATCAGTTAAGTGGGAATGAAAATCAGACATCTGGAGAACTGTTTGATATGTTTACTATCTGAATTAAGTAGAATCAAAATCAGACATTTGAAGATCTGTTTGATATGTTTACTATCTGAATTTAAATTTGTAGCATGAATGCTAGAGAAGTGGTTAAGACTGATATTATTATCAGTGGCAGAGGACATGCCTGGTAACTCCCACGGGTTGAACTTATATAAATCGACTACGGGAATAACTTCAAGCTCTATCTTCAGTCCATCTACTTTCCTCGTCAAGTAATACCCCACCAACTCCTCATCAGTTGGGTGGAATCGAAAACCAGGCGGCAATGACATCCCACCCATTCTTCCACTCTCCAAACAGTCCAAGTCTCCAAGAACAGCCTTTTTTTTCACAGTGGAAAGTATCTAAAATATATATTGAAAAAACAAAAAAGATGAAGAAATTGCTTCTAAGTGCCTATAATGTACCTGTTGAATATTTGGAAAATCCAAAAATAGAAACTTTTTCCAACACAGACTCTACCCAAAAGTGAATAGAACTTCGAAAGGAAATAACCATTGTACGACAGAATCATCCTCCGGCAAATCCAAATTTCTCAAAATACGACCGTCTCAATTCAAAGAGCAGAGCCCAAAGAAAGAGAAACAATCAAGCAAAAAATTTAAAATGCGATTTTTAAGACACCCAGAAGCTGAAACCTTTCCAGTCCTGAAAATTTGAAGTAGGCAATTCCTGAAATGAATGAAAACACCCAGAATTGGAATCCTCAGCATAACAACTGAGTAGTTCTCAAACCAAACAAAAATGCGCCAAAACTAGTTAGAACTTCCAAAATAGGAATCTATTATAATAATCAGAACCAAACCCATTCAAAATCTTTCAAAAAATCAAATGGGTAGTCCCAAAACTGAATAAAAACACAAAAACCTGCTTAGATTATGCAAGATTAGAATCTACTTCAATTTCCCAAAATCCCAATCATGCATTTTCTCTTAATTTGAAATTTCAATGCTTGAATTAGAAGAAAAACAGAGGAAAAGAACAAAGATAAATTGTCTGAGAAGAGATTTACTAGAACTTGCAAAGGTAGAAGTGAGTAGTGGATTGATGTTCTTATATAAGGCAGGAAAGCCACTCCAAAGAGCAAAAAGTTTCGAAAGATTGCAAGATTTTCCAAACGTGTGGGTCCAAAACCAAACCCGTTCACACCAAGTTTCTAATTCCCGCCCATTCTTTATTACCGTTGGTGGGCTTTTCATCCTACTTTCTAGTCATACATCCAGTCCAAGCTTGTTACACGTCATCATGAGTCGGACACAAGAAAAGGCTTATTCTGCCCTTCTTTTTTCTATTGAATTACCAAAGTGCCACTCTGGACCGAGCGAGTGGTTTAGGTGCGGCTAGGGTCTCACCACACGGTGCGGCACTAATCAAGGGGCCTACCTTGATGTATATGTAGTATATCCATGCCGTCCATCCGTTTTTACAGATCATTTTAGAGGATGAGACAAAAAAACGAAGCAGATCCAAATCTTACGTGGACCACATACAGGAAACAGTGGAGATTGAACGGTCACTATTAAAAATTTCCTAGGGCCCATTGTAATGTTTATTTGCCTTCCAACCAGTTGATAAGGTCACAAAAAACTGGATGAAGGGAAAAAAAAAAAAAAAAAAACAAATATCAGCTTGATCCACAACTTTTGTCACCCTGGAGTTTTTAACGGTACATCACAATTATTTCCTGTAGTGTGGTCCACCTGATATTCGATCCACTTCATTTTTGGTCTCAACCCCTGAAATGATCTGTAAAAACGGATGGACGGCGTGGATATATTACACATACATCAAAGTGGGCCCCACAGTTAAGGCTGCAGGCGGCGCCAAATCGGCTCCCGTGAAGGTTAGCGTCCGTTTGAAATAACGACTTGAGAAAAGCTCTGTACTCCAACGGAATGCGATGCGTGATACACAGGCACTTAGAAATTACCCACTGTGACGCAAGTAATTCAAATTAAACTGTAGAAATCAGGGGTCCCTCCCTGTTTATTTGATCATCAAACTATGGGATTGGTGGACAATAATTGGACGATTATGAAGGAAACTTATTCATTGATCATATTTCAACAAGCAAGTGCTCATAATTTATCAAGTTTAATTTAAGTTAATTCACATCACAAGTATAATCTATTAATGCCTGCGTATCAAGTATCATAGGTTGTCGGAGTATCAAGCAACTCTTCTAACGACTTGATTAAAATATGGATTGTGGTAATAAAAAAATCATTATGCACGTGCCAGGCAGAAGACGCATTAACATGGGCAAGCATCATTTTATATATTAGAATGGGTGCTTTTTTAGTATAGACCTGACATACGAAGTACGTTTTTTCATTCGACCCCTTAATTACCAAAGTAAACTACTATTTATATGGATGAACTTAGAAAGATGAAAATATCATGCTTTTTTCAGTTGCTTTACCCTAAAATGCAAGGATATTTTTGTCAAAAAAAATGAAGTTCTATACCCTAAAGATCCAAACCGATAAGATACTTTTCGAACGGTGAAAAAAAAAGAAGGTCATGGCATGGACTCGTCGCTAATTTTTCCTATTAGAATCACTGCTTTTTACTAGGGCTGTCAACTGGCCAGGCTTGGGTAAGTCTTGGCCCAGATTTTGAACTGTTTCAGGTTGAGCCCTCAGGCCTATTGTTTAAACTTCTAAATTTTTAGGCCCGAGCTGGGCCCATCGACAACCCTACTTTTTTTACTTTTTAGTGTGAGTAGGGAAATCGGATTGCGTACTACTTAGGTGAGATTTTATGATATTGAGTAAACTATGTTGGCCGAACCTTGAATGTATGTGGTTTTATCTACACAGTCTATCCGTTTATTCAGCTCATTTTAAGGGTTGAACTCAAAATTGAATCATATCCGAGACTCAAGTGGACCACATCAAAGGAAACGATAGGAATAATGATTTCCACCGTTGAAACTTTGCAAGTACCCACATTGATGTTTATTTGTCATCCAACCTGTTCTTTATCCAAAACTTCTGTGGCCAACAAGAATTTTTTAATGGTAGACATTCAATTCACAGTGTTTCTTATGGTGTGGTCCACTTAAGTGTTGGATATGCTTAATTTTTGGGATTAAGCCTAAAATTATCTAGTAAATTGGATGGACGGAGTGGATAAAATACATAAATTGCAAGGGACTCCACAGAGTTTACTGAGTTGCTCAGTATACAATCCACATTGGTGGGCAGGCATGAATGTGGCGCTTTTTTTAGTGGAGGCACATGACGTGCATGCTAGCCAGGTGTTACCTGGATAACAGCTTAGGGTTTGTTACTGTTGTATATCCATTCCGTACATTCATTTTTCTGTCCCATTTTAGGAAGTCATCCCAAAAATTAAGCACATCCAAATCTCAAGTGGATCACACCACAAGAAACATTGATGATTGAATGCTCATCATTAAAAACTTTTTAATGCCTATTGTAAACAGATCTTTAATGTTTAGTTATCATCCAACCCGTTGATAAGTTCAATCAGAAGTTGATGAAGGGACAATACAATGACGAGCTTGATCCAAAACTTTAGTGGCTTATAAAAATCTTTTAATGGTCATTCACCACTTTTTCCAATGGTGTGGTCCACCTGAGAGTTGCATTTTCATAACTTTTGGTATAACATCCTTTAAATGAGCAGGAGAAATGGATGGATATCATGGATATGAAACGCACTTGTCAAGGTAGGCTCCATATAGGAAGGGTAACACCCACTAAGCTGTTGCGCGGATAACAGCTGATCCGCTCCCACTTGGTGGACACAATCCGAGTGCGGATTGGTCCAACCAAGGGCTATTTGGGGACCACCCTTATATATGGGTTTTATCTATGCCGTTCATCCATTTCCATGATCATGAGGAAGATCTGATGCTCATTCGGACCACACATGGGGAATAGAATGCTCTCCATTAAAAATATCTTGGAATTGGGTTAAGCTGACATTTGTATTTCTCTTCATCTAATTCTATATGAACTTATGAACAGGTTGGATGTCAAATACACATTGTAGTGATCTATAAAAGATTCCAATAGTGGACGTCATTATTCTCACTTAGGCGTCTTGAGGGGATTTCAAATCCCCTGAGTTGTTTGGCACCATAAAGTAACGGGCCGGGCTTTCAAATGGAGGGCGTATTAAATCCCCTCAATCAATAAGGGTGAAATCTAAGGTGAGACTTTGGATTACAGTTAAGATCATTCCCATAGTGGCATGTGTAACATGTGTATTACTAGACTATTAATCTATTGGACACATGGCGCACTAATGATATTTTAAATAATTAGATTATCAATTGCATCACTATAATTACTTTAATATGATGATCAACACTATCCAAACATTATCCATATAAATCAATAGTTAAAAATCATTGGTTAGTCACTTGAATGTGATCTTGTGCTTGTGGCCCATTCAATACTTGGAATTTCATTAGTTTTTGGCAAAGTATATATTTCAGTGGGTTTATTACAACCATTGTATCAAAAATTACATAACCTCACTAATTAGAGATATTAAAGTTGATTTAGTGATTAAATTCAAACTCCTATAAATATACCATGAATAGCTACATTTGGGTTAAAGTTGATTGAGCGAGACATAACAAGAGGATTTCAAATCCAGGGTTTCAAATCGAGGGGTTTCAAATCCAGGCTCCCAAAGAGGCCCTTATTCTTGTGTTGTGGTCCACTTGAACTTTTGATTTGCTTTGCGTGTGCGCAAAAATAAATGAACAGCATGGATAAAACTCACATCACAATGGGTCCCATGGAGTCCAGGCAATGAACAGCATGGATAAAACTCACATCACAATGGGTCCCATGGAGTCCAGGCAATGAACAGCATGGATAAAACTCACATCACAATGGGTCCCATGGAGTCCTGCCTGGACGGATTTCTGTTCAGGCCGGGGCAGGACGAAATCTGCTTCTGTCCGATTTCTTAAGGCGATGCTGTGTTCGTTCAGCATTGTTTATGGGGCTGTCCACCAAAATGGGGCGCGTTGATGTGCGGTAGTCGATTTGAAGACTAGAAGCTGTTAGTTTTATACCAGTAAGAAAATGGTCGTGACTCGTACTCAGCTATGGCACCGATGTACAGTTATGCCTATTGTGATGGAACATATCTCCAAGATTATAGCAATATTTAAGCAATCCTAACCATCCAATTAAAGGCTTTTAAAGATATTGTTAAAAGAAAATAATGAATTGTCCAAATTCAAGAGGAAATCACTAATCAGATGGTTAATATTTATCTTCTTAATGCTAATATATATATATATATATATATATATATATATATATATATATATATATATATATATATATATATATATATATATATATATATATATATATATCATGCTTCATCCATTGCCGGGCCATCCATTTGGACTGTCTGGATTACCGGGCAATTATGCCATGTAAAAGTTACATATGGAAGTCTGTCTCAATCTCAACCGTGATTATCTTCATTGTTGATGTAGCCTCTTTAGGTGATCCAAACTGTCCAATTTCACAATTTGAATTTGACTACCGATCATTTTAGTTTTTGACCATCCATCTTCGTAGAAACAAGTTGGATGGCTAAGATAGTTTGATTAATTCTATTCAAAATCTGGCCTACTATTTAAGACCGTCTGGATTCACATACTTATAAAGTTATGTGAGTGGGTGTGAGTAAAATGTTGGGGATGCACTGCATAACCTATTCGCACAGATTCTTGGAGTGGGGGCTGAAAAAGGTAGATGTAGATTCACTTGAATAAAGGACATGTACAGACCAACTCTACCATCCGGTTGGTACATATACTTATCAGAGCCATCCAACTGATGGGCCATAGCCTAGAAGCCACATTGAAGGGATGATCCTAACCATCCAATTAATGGACTTTGTGTGGTTCATTGTTTAACTTTTATGTTTAACTAAAACAAGGCTCCTTGTAATTTCCTTAGTCTAATAAACAAGGGCTGGATCCTCTACAAATATTTGTAATTTTTTTAAATTTAAAAAAAAGAAAAAAAAAGAGAGAGAGCTTTTCCCTGGAACTATTTTTTTTTTCCTGGAACTCTTACTCACCTGCATGCAATAGTTATTAGCATGCCTGTAAAAGTTTAAAACACGTGTGGAATTTATAACTGAAGCTCAAGTGGGCCACACGGCGTGTAACAGTGCATATTGAACTCAGGCTTTACAATCATGTGCCACACAATTTTAGATCAGGGACAAAAACCGGTGGTTACATTCAGCCCACTAGGAATGACATTCTGTACGGTTGAGAATATAATTTCAACAATTTGAATGGCCTAAAAATATCAAAACTATACCATTGATAGTTTCAACGGTGATAATCCAGCATTGCATTGGATCACCCTGGATTTTGGGCTCCCGCCCTAAAATGAGATGGCAAAAATAGTGGACGGTTCGGATTTGCGCTAAGTATCAGAAAAGTAGAGTCTACCAAAATTAAGGTTGTATGTAGTAACGCACGGTGTGTTAGTGGATGGTGTTTCTAATAGTGAGCCAATTGTATTTTTTTGAGAAAAATCTGAGCCGTCCATCATTTCTTCATATGTGTAATGACCCAGAATTTTGGTACACGTGCGTACACATACATGTATGTATAATTGCCTTCATTGGAGTATACACACATAGACCCATGCATACATCCACGCACCCATGCACATATGCATCTATCGGCTCATATAAATTGTGACCGTTGATGTGTGATCGTTTTGCTTAGTGTGAACTATTAATTAATGTCATTAATGATTACATGATTTTGGTAGAATATATTTAAGTTTATTTATAATGCACTCTCTCAATTCATATACTTAAGACCACGTGTTTAATTATTAACTAATCCAAATCTAGCCAACATCAACTATTGACTGTGCACTGAGATTAATCTGATCTTAACCACTAGATTGTTGTTAAAAAATAAAATAAAAATCGAGAACAACCCATTTTTTTGTGGGAACCAACCCCACCGTCCGCTTGTGTGTGGCCCACCTGAGTTTCAGATCAGCCTCATTTTTTGCCTTATATCTTCTCTTGGCTAGGCCGAGATGATGGACGGATTAGATTTAAATTATTGTTAATGGGACCCATTATATCTTAAAAAAATAAAAATAAAATAAAAAATGAAAGTTACATCTTCCGCACGACTAAACCACCTTCTCCACTTTCCTTCCGTTTTGTACGGTAATGGCCGCCGAACCTCCCACTAAATGAAACCGTTCCATGATTCTCACTCCTCTATTCCATTACGCATCCTTTTATAAAAAAAAAGAGAGAGAGAAAGAAACTTATTCATTGATCCTATTTCAACAAGCAAGTGCTCATAATTTATCAAGTTTAATTTAAGTTAATTCACATCACAAGTATAATCTATTAATGCCTGCGTATCAAGTATCATAGGTTGTCGGAGTATCAAGCAACTCTTCTAACGACTTGATTAAAATATGGATTGTGGTAATAAAAAAATCATTATGCACGTGCCAGGCAGAAGACGCATTAACATGGGCAAGCATCATTTTATATATTAGAATGGGTGCTTTTTTAGTATAGACCTGACATACTAAGTACGTTTTTTCATTCGACCCCTTAATTACCAAAGTAAACTACTATTTATAAGGATGAACTTAGAAAGATGAAAATATCATGCTTTTTTCAGTTGTTTTACCCTAAAATGCAAGGATATTTTTGTCAAAAAAAATGAAGTTCTATACCCTAAAGATCCAAACCGATAAGATACTTTTCGAACGGTGAAAAAAAAAGAAGGTCATGGCATGGACTCGTCGCTAATTTTTCCTATTAGAATCACTGCTTTTTACTAGGGCTGTCAACTGGCCAGGCTTGGGTAAGTCTTGGCCCAGATTTTGAACTGTTTCAGGTTGAGCCCTCAGGCCTATTGTTTAAACTTCTAAATTTTTAGGCCCGAGCTGGGCCCATCGACAACCCTACTTTTTTTACTTTTTAGTGTGAGTAGGGAAATCGGATTGCGTACTACTTAGGTGAGATTTTATGATATTGAGTAAACTATGTTGGCCGAACCTTGAATGTATGTGGTTTTATCTACACAGTCTATCCGTTTATTCAGCTCATTTTAAGGGTTGAACTCAAAATTGAATCATATCCGAGACTCAAGTGGACCACATCAAAGGAAACGATAGGAATAATGATTTCGACCGTTGAAACTTTGCAAGTACCCACATTGATGTTTATTTGTCATCCAACCTGTTCTTTATCCAAAACTTCTGTGGCCAACAAGAATTTTTTAATGGTAGACATTCAATTCACAGTGTTTCTTATGGTGTGGTCCACTTAAGTGTTGGATATGCTTAATTTTTGGGATTAAGCCTAAAATTATCTAGTAAATTGGATGGACGGAGTGGATAAAATACATAAATTGCAAGGGACTCCACAGAGTTTACTGAGTTGCTCAGTATACAATCCACATTGGTGGGCAGGCATGAATGTGGCGCTTTTTTTAGTGGAGGCACATGACGTGCATGCTAGCCAGGTGTTACCTGGATAACAGCTTAGGGTTTGTTACTGTTGTATATCCATTCCGTACATTCATTTTTCTGTCCCATTTTAGGAAGTCATCCCAAAAATTAAGCACATCCAAATCTCAAGTGGATCACACCACAAGAAACATTGATGATTGAATGCTCATCATTAAAAAAAATTTAATGCCTAATGTAAACAGATCTTTAATGTTTAGTTATCATCCAACCCGTTGATAAGTTCAATCAGAAGTTGATGAAGGGACAATACAATGACGAGCTTGATCCAAAACTTTAGTGGCTTATAAAAATCTTTTAATGGTCATTCACCACTTTTTCCAATGGTGTGGTCCACCTGAGAGTTGCATTTTCATAACTTTTGGTATAACATCCTTTAAATGAGCAGGAGAAATGGATGGATATCATGGATATGAAACGCACTTGTCAAGGTAGGCTCCATATAGGAAGGGTAACACCCACTAAGCTGTTGCGCCGATAACAGCTGATCCGCTCCCACTTGGTGGACACAATCCGAGTGCGGATTGGTCCAACCAAGGGCTATTTGGGGACCACCCTTATATATGGGTTTTATCTATGCCGTTCATCCATTTCCATGATCATGAGGAAGATCTGATGCTCATTCGGACCACACATGGGGGATAGAATGCTCTCCATTAAAAATATCTTGGAATTAGATTAAGCAGCCATTTGTATTTCTCTTCATCTAATTCTATATGAACTTATGAACAGGTTGGATGTCAAATACACATTGCAGTGGTCTTTAAAAGATTCCAATAGTGGACGTCATTATTATCACTTAGGCGTCGTTTGGCACCATGGATTTGAGGGGATTTCGAGTTGTTTGGCACCATAAAGTAACCACCGGGGCTTTCAAATGGAGGGCGTATTAAATCCCCTCAATCAATAAGGGTAAAATCTAAGGTGAGACTTTGGATTACAGTTAAGATCATTCCCATAGTGGCATGTGTAACATGTGTATTACTAGATTATTAATCTATTGGACACATGGCCTACTAATGATATTTTAAAATAATTAGATTATCAATTGCATCACTATAATTACTTTAATATAATGATCAACACTATCCAAACATTATCCATATAAATCAATAGTTAAAAATCATTGGTTAGTCACTCGAATGTGATCTTGTGCTTGTGGCCCATCCAATACTTGGAATTTCATTAGTTTTTGGCAAAGTATATATTTCAGTGGGTTTATTACAACCATTGTATCAAAAATTACATAACCTCACTAATTAGAGATATTAAAGTTGATTTAGTGATTAAATTCAAACTCCTATAAATATACCATGAATAGCTACATTTGGGTTAAAGTTGATTGAGCGAGACATAACAAGAGGATTTCAAATCCAGGGTTTCAAATCGAGGGGTTTCAAATCCAGGCTCCCAAAGAGGCCCTTATTCTTGTGTTGTGGTCCACTTGAACTTTTGATTTGCTTTGCGTGTGCGCAAAAATAAATGAACAGCATGGATAAAACTCACATCACAATGGGTCCCATGGAGTCCAGGCAATGAACAGCATGGATAAAACTCACATCACAATGGGTCCCATGGAGTCCAGGCAATGAACAGCATGGATAAAACTCACATCACAATGGGTCCCATGGAGTCCTGCCTGGACGGATTTCTGTTCAGGCCGGTGCAGGACGAAATCTGCTTCTGTCCGATTTCTCAAGGCGATGCTGTGTTCGTTCAGCATTGTTTATGGAGCTGTCCACCAAAATGGGGCGCGTTGATGTGCGGTAGTCGATTTGAAGACTAGAAGCTGTTAGTTTTATACCAGTAAGAAAATGGTCGTGACTCGTACTCAGCTATGGCACCGATGTACAGTTATGCCTATTGTGATGGAACATATCTCCAAGATTATAGCAATATTTAAGCAATCCTAACCATCCAATTAAAGGCTTTTAAAGATATTGTTAAAAGAAAATAATGAATTGTCCAAATTCAAGAGGAAATCACTAATCAGATGGTTAATATTTATCTTCTTAATGCTAATATATATATATATATATATATATATATATATATATATATATATATATATATATTATATATATATATATATATATATATATATATATATATATCATGCTTCATCCATTGCCGGGCCATCCATTTGGACTGTCTGGATTACCGGGCAATTATGCCATGTAAAAGTTACATATGGAAGTCTGTCTCAATCTCAACCGTGATTATCTTCATTGTTGATGTAGCCTCTTTAGGTGATCCAAACTGTCCAATTTCACAATTTGAATTTGACTACCGATCATTTTAGTTTTTGACCATCCATCTTCGTAGAAACAAGTTGGATGGCTAAGATAGTTTGATTAATTCTATTCAAAATCTGGCCTACTATTTAAGACCGTCTGGATTCACATACTAATAAAGTTATGTGAGTGGGTGTTAGTAAAATGTTGGGGATGCACTGCATAACCTATTCGCACAGATTCTTGGAGTGGGGGCTGAAAAAGGTAGATGTAGATTCACTTGAATAAAGGACATGTACAGACCAACTCTACCATCCGGTTGGTACATATACTTATCAGAGCCATCCAACTGATGGGCCATAGCCTAGAAGCCACATTGAAGGGATGATCCTAACCATCCAATTAATGGACTTTGTGTGGTTCATTGTTTAACTTTTATGTTTAACTAAAACAAGGCTCCTTGTAATTTCCTTAGTCTAATAAACAAGGGCTGGATCCTCTACAAATATTTGTAATTTTTTTAAATTTAAAAAAAAGAAAAAAAAAGAGAGAGAGCTTTTCCCTGGAACTATTTTTTTTTTTCCTGGAACTCTTACTCACCTGCATGCAATAGTTATTAGCATGCCTGTAAAAGTTTAAAACACGTGTGGAATTTATAACTGAAGCTCAAGTGGGCCACACGGCGTGTAACAGTGCATATTGAACTCAGGCTTTACAATCATGTGCCACACAATTTTAGATCAGGGACAAAAACCGGTGGTTACATTCAGCCCACTAGGAATGACATTCTGTACGGTTGAGAATATAATTTCAACAATTTGAATGGCCTAAAAATATCAAAACTAAACCATTGATAGTTTCAACGGTGATAATCCAGCATTGCATTGGATCACCCTGGATTTTGGGCTCCCGCCCTAAAATGAGATGGCAAAAATAGTGGACGGTTCGGATTTGCGCTAAGTATCAGAAAAGTAGAGTCTACCAAAATTAAGGTTGTATGTAGTAACGCACGGTGTGTTAGTGGATGGTGTTTCTAATAGTGAGCCAATTGTATTTTTTTGAGAAAAATCTGAGCCGTCCATCATTTCTTCATATGATTTTAGTGCTCGGTCCAAAAAAACGATTCAAATCCGAAGCTCAGACATGTATGTACAATTGCCTTCAGTGGAGTATACACACATAGACCCATGCATACATCCACGCACCCATGCACATATGCATCTATCGGCTCATATAAATTGTGACCGTTGATGTGTGATCGTTTTGCTTAGTGTGAACTATTAATAAATGTCATTAATGATTACATGATTTTGGTAGAATATATTACAAAATTAGATAAAGGACAATTACCAGTGTTACGTTTAGCCCACTGTAAATGGCATTCTAATTGGCTAGAAATATTATTTTAATGGTATATATGTGGCCTGAAAATATTAAAACTGAACTATATATTGATAGTTTCAACCATAGTAATAAGCCACATATCCACATTTTCATGTCGTGGGACCCACCTTTATATTGAATCTGCTTGGGTTTTGGGACACGGCCTAAAATGTGGTGGTGAAAATGGTAGATGGTTTATATTTACAACAATCATAACCGTGGTTGCTAGAAAACTTCACTAGTCAAGCTTGTGTGACATATAGGTGTGAGATGGTCTTGCCTTATTATGTTGAGGTGTTAAAATCCCTTGATATATATTAATACACCACACTTTGAAAGCTTGCTTTTGGAGTAAATAGTTGTTTGACATGGTATTAGAGAAGAAGGTCTTATGTTTGAATATCGAGAGCAATAAATATACCTTGCTAATGTATTATTCTCCCATGGGGGTCTTCTGAAAATCTGAAATATTACCATTTTCAACCTTTATCTATATCTATTTAATCCAAATTTTCGTAGAAATAGTTATTTAGATTTAATTTAAATTATTTACCATAGGAATCTACGCATTTAGGAATTTCTATTTTATTCTATTTTAAATATTTAATTAATACTGAAATAATTTATACATAAATAAAATAAAATAAAATAAATTTATAGAATAAAATAAATAGTTTATTTAAGATTAATTTATTAATTCTTAAATGTTTTGTTAAGAAAAAAATAATAAAAATTTTAAATTAAATTTCAAATAAATTATAATATCCTACAATATTTTACAGTACAAATAGAATATATAATTAATTATTTAAAGTATTGATGATTCATTATGCAGAATTGTGAATATAAGTGATGTAAGATTGATAAGTATATATAAGCAAATATGATTATGAAAATAAAATAAAAATATATAATAATAATAATAACAAATTATAAATTGTATAATTGTAATATGTAATCAGTATTAATATGACATATAATAAGTTATATAATAAAATAAAATAAAATAAAATAAAAAGGTTTATAAGATTATTAAGGTATAGTAAAATATAAATATTATGTTTCATAATAATATAGTAGTAATATAATATAATTGTAGGTTACAAAAAAAAAAATAATGACAAAATATATAACATAATTAAAGTAAATATGTGTAAGATAACATTATATTACATAATTAATACATAAGTATTTAATATTATTTATAAGATTATGTTATAAGTAACAAAATAGAAAAGTTTTATTTGATAATATATAAAAGTTGTAATAAATATAATTTATTATCTTTTTTTAAAAAAAAAAAAATTATGTAAATGATGATATTAACAATTTAACATAAAAGTAATATAATAATTATATTAAATGTATCAAACAAAAGTAAATTTATTAATTTAGATAGTCAATTATAAAACAAGGTTAATTATACTGAAATAATGTTGTAACAAATAATTTATATAATAATAATAGTATCCAAAGTCCAAACTAATATCTTCCTTAACCTTATTCAATTTAGATTTAAAAATAAATAATAATAAAATTCTGAATTTAGATTTAAATAGTTAGATAAAAATAATAATAATAATAAATTTTAAATTATTAAATAATAATTTAATTACATTATTAATGTTATATTATATAAATCAGTGTGATAATTTTTGTTCTGTAAAAATTAAAATCCAAATTTTAATTCTAAAATTTGAAGAGTTAATTAAATTAAATTTAAATGAACTTAAGTTTAAATTTTTTTTTAAAATTTTAGAATTGAAACTAAATTGATTAGATTTCTATATTTTGAAATTTTAGTGATTAATGTATATTTAAAACTTTATTAAATTAAAATTTTAATAAAGTATAATATTAGATTTTTAGCTTTAAAAAAAAAAAAAAAATCTTTTCCTTGTAGTTCAAAATTTTTATTTAAATTAAAATTTAAATAATTTATCGATTAAACCTAAATATATATTCACAATGAATTATCAAAGAGAAATTAAAATTTATTATAAAATAATCAAGTTATTTCAATATGTGTGTGTGTGTGTGTGTGTGTGTATTTGTCAAGTTTATGTGATAAATAAAATAAAAATTTTAATTTTATAATTTAGTGAATAAAAATAATAAATATTTTGATGCTAATATTTAACATTATTTAAGTAAAAAAATAATTTAATTAAAGTTAGAATTTAAATAAAATTTCTTGTACATTATTTCAGTGTAATTCCTAAATTAAATAATAGTAAAAATAATATTTTATTTAAGTATTTAAATTATTAAAGTTTTAATAAAATGATATCTAAAATTATTAATTAGAAATAAAAATTTATATTGTCGATATTTTAGATGGTAAAACAGTAATTTATCTTACATACCATATCAACCCAACAACACGAACAGTAGAAAACCTTGATTGGAAACAGTTATGGTTAAATAGACTAACCTAAAATTCAAACCATTCATTAAATAGACCACTTAGGTATTATTTTCTTTTGGTAGATGGTGTCCTGAAACTCAACTTCTCACGCATCCAGCGAGTGTAGTCAGCAACTTAATGCTATATGTTGCGTCAGTGGGAGAAACTCGTTGAGAGCGTAAGCGTGGGTCAGGTCTAGCATGCGACGCTAAGTAAGTCGTGGGCGTATGGTTTAGTCCAGAAATCGACGGTCCAAATATCAGGTGGGTGATTCTCCTCCATTTATGAACTTTCTGATTTTATGTATTTTAGAATATTTATTTATTTGACATAATGACTTTAAATTAATATTGTCAAATTCCTTTATACCTAATATCTACTTTTCTAAATTTTAACATGTACTGAATCTGATTAATTTGTAGAGTTAGATTTTAATATAACTTTTATTTATGAAATTTGGTGTTAGGATTTAGACCTTAAATCTGTATTAAAGTAATTGATTTATATTGATTGGTTTAAAATAATTTTAATAATTTGATTCTAAATTTTGATTTTCTTTTAAAAAAAAAAAAAAAAAGAGGCAAAGAAAATAACTTGATGTTTCAGTAAATTTCAGGAATTGAATTTTTACGGCATCGAATTTCTGCACATTTGTATAAAACTTGCATTGTTGTATCGGGATTTAAATAATTAAATTATTTCGCTACTGATTTTGGAATAATTCATGACATGCATTCATCTCTACTGATTATGGAATTATAGAAAAAGAAAGAAAAATGAGGAAATGATTGTGGTATTAGCAAGTAGGGCAATCGTGTCCCTTGGGTGAAAAACCCTAAAGCTAGCAAGTAGGGCAATCGTGTCCCTTGGGTGAAAGACCCTAGAACCCGTTGGATCCTTCGGAGTCTCCTTTGTGTACGGCGTATGAGTACAATTGTGTGCGCGGACATACGTCAGAGGTACAACTGGAGCAGTAGTCTGACTAGCTAACGTATAAATGAGTCCCTCACCATGAGGTACTGGTGTATGGGCGTTAATGCAACGTGGTCATACACCTAGGTACGGTGTTGTAAGATGTGATGATTATTTAATTTTATTCTTGAATTCATGATAGTGTGGCATTCAGTACGTCTTTATGATTCTAGCATCGCATTCATGTCATATGAAATATTTAATATTTTGATTCATGTTTTGGAATTTCAGAAAGTACTTTTATTATTTATTCGTTTGATATAAATCTAGAAATTTCATATTTGGTTGGATAAGATCCCACGAGCGGTTGTGCTCATACCCAAAATAACAGTGTTTCAGGGCATCAGAGTTTAGTCAAGGGCAAAGTGGAGTGAAGATCCAATCATCAATTTACTTATCTTTTATTTGTACCGATGGAAAAAAAATGTATAATAGGAATTTAGAAGTGAGTTTAGGCTGTAATAGTTAAAGATTGTATTTGATGAATATTGTTTTAATTAAGTGTGGTTGTGAATGTTTAAAATTGAATCATGACCTGAGATTCGGACCTGGGTCTAGCCAACTCGAGTACCGAATTTCAGAGCGTGACAATATGATTTTAGTGCTCGGTCCAAAAAAACGATTCAAATCCGAAGCTCAGGTGGGCAGTAGTGCACATTGAACCCATGCCCTTCAAATCGTCATTTTTTTTGGGGTTAGTTTGTTACGGCACACCCATGTCAGTACACACACTCCATGTTAGCCACCCCCTTCAAATCGTCATTGGGCCACTACAAAATTAGATAAAGGACAATTACCAGTGTTACGTTTAGCCCACTGTAAATGGCATTCTAATTGGCTAGAAATATTATTTTAATGGTATATATGTGGCCTGAAAATATTAAAACTGAACTATATATTGATAGTTTCAACCATAGTAATAAGCCACATATCCACATTTTCATGTCGTGGGACCCACCTTTATATTGAATCTGCTTGGGTTTTGGGACACGGCCTAAAATGTGGTGGTGAAAATGGTAGATGGTTTATATTTACAACAATCATAACCGTGGTTGCTAGAAAACTTCACTAGTCAAGCTTGTGTGACATATAGGTGTGAGATGGTCTTGCCTTATTATGTTGAGGTGTTAAAATCCCTTGATATACATTAATACACCATACTTTGAAAGCTTGCTTTTGAAATAAATAGTTATTTGACATGGTATTAGAGAAGAAGGTCCTATATTTGAATATGGAGAGCAGCAAATATGCCTTGCTAATATATTATTTTCTCATGGGGGTCCTGAAAATCAAGAATATCCCTTCACCCTTATCAGTATGTTCCCGTACAAAATAGTTGTTTGGCATATCATATTGTCCGAGGTATCCACCATTTTTTTCATATGATTTTAAAGCTTGGGCTAAAAAGTAATATAGATCTAAAGCTTAGGTGGCCCACATGAATGATTTTAAAGCTTGGGCTAAAAAGTAATCTAGATTAAAACTCAGGTGACCCACATGAATGATTTTAGAGCTTGGGCTAAAAAGTAATCAAAATCTAAAGCTCACGTGACCCACATAACAGATAACGGTTGATACTAAAGCCATGCCTCTCAAGTCTTCGTGGTGTCACAAAAATTTTAAATTAATAACAAAAACTGATGGTTGCGTAGGAGATACATTCTAAACAATTAAAAATGACATTTCAACCATTTGAATAGCCTAAAAGCATTAAAAATGGACTATCAATAGTCATATTGGTTGTATGCAATAACCCATTTTTGTCTTATCATGGGACTCACATGTGCACTAGATCCACCTGAATTTGGACCCATGCCCTAAAAATGAGACAGTGACAATGGTGGATGGTCCAAATTTACCATAAGTATCATGAAAGTCTACCCTGGACTCATTTCTTCGACCTTTCAAAGGATATGTTAATTAAAAGAAAAATTTTCCAGTTGAAAAGAGAAGGATAATTTCTTCAATACGTAAGTACTCTAGTCAAAGCGTATAGCAAGCTCATGAAAAGGTGTTTTAGTACTAACGGTGTAAATCAAAAAGTAATTTTCAAAATATAATTTAAAAGTAATAAAATTTCAATTCATAAATTAAAATTCACATAAATGAAGTCCAGTCATTTCACACTAAGGGCCTGTTTGACCAGCTGCATTAAGTAGGCTTAAGGTGAATGGAATTGTAAAAATTACAATAAATGCATATATAATGTATTGTTACTGAATTAAGCTTATCTCATGTTATCTAAAACTATGTTTGGAATGTATGCATTAAAAAATAAATTCGTGAGATTTACTTTTAAATTGCATTTGGATTAAACTTGGATGAAGCAAAAATCGATCATTAATAGGATTACTAATTTCATCTCATACTTTTTAAGACAAGACTCATTTTTCAAAATTTACAAAAATCTTATCTCACTCCTTCCAAACATGTCATTTCAAGTTTTAAAGTGAGATTAGTAATGCAATCTCATTTAATACAACTTAATAGGACTTTCCAAACAGCCAAAGGTGTGCCACACACATCAAGACAAACAAATGGTTAGAAAAGAGTTCTAACTGCCTATTTACATTGTAAACTGTGGCCCACTTGAGTTTTAACCATTATCATTTCCAACCGTAAAGAAGGCTCGAATGAAATCAACGAAGGAAAAGCGTATAATTAAATAGTAAAAAGCAAGGTTAGTTTAGTTTTATTTCTCCCCAAACCGAGTCGGGAATGTTGAAAAGACATCTCTTTTAAATGTAGAGTTGGCTAATTCAACGCGCGTGTGGGAGTCTGCCCATCTTCACGCAGGCACAATTGCCAATATGGAATACTTGTACGAGATCTGATCTTTCCAGTAGGTCACTGCTTATATCATATGTTATAAAGGCGAGGCGATTTCATACATCACGCAGGACATAGCATACGAGAAAAAACGAACGGCTAAGAAATTTTGTTAATCGTCAGATTTCTTTTTATATTGTGACCCAAATGAGAAGTTAAACCGTTTAATTTTTTATGACGGAGATCTAAGAGTTATTTCCAACCAGACGAAAAGCTCAGATTTTGTACACGTATTCCATATTTACACGTGTACCTGCATGTGCATGAGCGGGATCTGCACGGGCGTGGAATAAGCAACTTTTAAAAAACGACAACGTGAATGGCCTATGATGATTTGGAGGCCTTATCTTATCTCCCTACTGTTGGCCGTACGCTTTGTGTCCATCTGTCGACGGACCAATGTATCACCGTTCATCGTCACTTGGGAAATGCCAAGGAAATTCGCACATGAGAAGAGATGAACCGCACATGTGTGTAAGATCCAGACGGCTTGTCAGGTGGGTACCCACAGTAAATGTGCGCTGGCTAAAAAATCTAGCTCTTCCATTCATCAGATGGCCCACACATGTAGGTTGAATGCAGAGCGCAGGATCTGTGACAACCCATTCATCTGATACACGGCTGGCCTCCAATATGAGATCCCTGGTCAGATTCATATACTTGGTATGTTCGTAGTGAGTCCCATTTCAACGTCTCGATCTCTCACACGCATATCATATAGGTACGTGCGTTACGAAGTGGTTCATCGTCCGCTCCTCGCGCGAATCGGCCGCGTAGATTCTAAATAGATGATCTACGAGCCGCCCCAACATCGTAAGCAAAAAGACAAAAGCCATTCATTCCGAGGGATGCGGATTGCGTGGGCCACCGAGATGGCCCCATCGAGTACGTACTCTGCCTAACTCCTTTCAAACGCGCGCTGATTGCGCGGTGAACCCAACACCACGCAGTTCCTTGGTGTGGAGATTCTGTGGGGCCCACCGTGATGTATGTGTTTTATCCACGCCGTCCATCGGTTTTTCCACCTTATTTTAGGAACAAGCCCAAAATTAAAGTATATATAAAGCTCACGTGGACTGTGGGAATTGAACACCTGCCGTTGAAAACTTTTCATAGGGCACAGAAGTTTCGTATAAGATGATATTTGTTTTTTCCCTTCATACATGTCTGTGTAACCTTACGAACAGGTTGGATGGCAAATACACTTTCTTACCTTTCCTATGGAGATTTCAACAGTGGACGTCACAATCCCCACTGTTTTCTGTGGTGTGGTCCACCTGAGCTTTGAATATACTTCGATTTTGGGCGAATAACAAAAAATGAGCTGGAAAAATGGATGGAGGCCGTGGATGAAACACTTACACCACGGTAGGCCCCCCATAGTGTTCACACCAAGGAGGTACGTGGTGTTGGGTTCACCACACAGTCTGCGACCCAACCAAACATGATTTACATGGGCATCTGAAGTGGGAGCGGATTAGGTGTTGCCCCGGCCTCACCCAAGACAATGCAGCCCTCACCGTGGAGTCCACCTTGATATATATCTCTTATATCCACACCGTCCACCTGTTTTTTCAGTTCATTTTAGGCCATCGGATCAAAACCGAAGTAGATCCAAATCTCGGGTGTACCATGTTATAAGAAACGGTAGTGATTGAACGCTCTACCATTAAAAACTTCCTAGGGCCCACCGTAAGGTTTTAATAACATTTATTTGTCATCCAACCTATTTATTACCTGTTGATAAGGTCACATAAACCTGGATGAAGAGATAAAACAAATAACTGCTTGATCCAAAATTTTTGTGGCCAATTAATGGTCAATCATCACTGTTTCCCATGGTATGGTCCACCTGAGGATTGGATCTGCTTCATGTTTTGGCTCATGGCCTAAAATGATCTGGAAAAACGGATGGACGGCGTGGATATATAATACATATATTAAGGTGGACCCCACGGTAAGGACCGCCGTCTTGTGTGCGGCCCCTAATTAGCCCCCAATCCCCATCTCAAGTGACGGGTCTGTGCTTGTTTTTCAGGACCCGTGAAACACGCGTGGAAATATTTCATGGCAGGAGGTTGGCGTGTAGGAAACTTGCCCACCACACGTGCAATTATCACACACGAGTATGAGATCCATGCTCTCCATCTAGTTGGTTATAATGAATACATCTCTTGCTTCAAAAATTCATTCTGTTCCGCTTCTCATATGGGCCACATCTTCCTGATTAAACCGACGGTTAAAAGGGATTTTTTAACCGCTCTGTTGGCTTTAATGCTGTGATCCATCTGATGAGTGGAACTGCCTGATATTTAGGCCAGACGATGGGATCCGATCAGGCACGTATGCAATCATAGCACATGTGCTTGCGTGTGGATGGGAAGCGCTCACGCGCGTAGGCCTCGCAAACAAACCTCGTTTAACGTTACATCTCATCACATTAGAGCTGCGACGAATCCAATTCTCGGTAATTTATCGGCTCGGGAATATTTTGCCTTTAAAAAATTACGGATTTTCTAGGAAGATCTTATCGGAAAATCTCGCAAAAATTAAAATAATAGAAATATTTATCATAAAGCAATAAATACTTGCTTAATTCTAATATATAATTACAAAATGAATTAGTTATAATTATAAATTTTTACATTAATGTCAAGATATTTTCACAATAAAATTATCAAAGATTGACTGTATTTTGAAAAATGCCGCTGTTATTGTGATAATATCATTCATTTGATTTATAACAATAGTATCGTGGGAATTTTTATAACAATAATACCGTGGGAAAATAACAGTGTTTCAGAGCATCAGAGTTTAGTCAAGGGCAAAGTGGAGTGAAGATCCAATCATCAATTTACTTATCTTTTATTTGTACCGATGGAAAAAAAATGTATAATAGGAATTTAGAAGTGAGTTTAGGCTGTAATAGTTAAAGATTGTATTTGATGAATATTGTTTATTGTAATGAGTTTTAATTAAGTGTGGTTGTGAATGTTTAAAATTGAATCATGACCTGAGATTCGGACCTGGGTCTAGCCAACTCGAGTACCGAATTTCAGAGCGTGACAATATGAGTTTAGTGCTCTGTCCAAAAAACGATTCAAATCCGAAGCTCAGGTGAGCAGTAGTGCACATTGAACCCATGCCCTTCAAATCGTCATTTTTTTTGGGGTTAGTTTGTTACGGCACACCCATGTCAGTACACACACTCCATGTTAGCCACCCCCTTCAAATAGTCATTGGCCACTACAAAATTAGATAAAGGACAAATACCAGTGTTACGTTTAGCCCACTGCAAATGGCATTCTAAATGGCTAGAAATATTATTTTAATGGTATATATGTGGCCTGAAAATATTAAAACTGAACTATATATTGATAGTTTCAACCATAGTAATAAGCCACATATCCACACTTTCATGTCGTGGGACCCACCTTTATATTGAATCTGCTTGGGTTTTGGGACACGGCCTAAAATGTGGTGGTGAAAATGGTAGATGGTTTATATTTACAACAATCATAACCGTGGTTACTAGAAAACTTCACTAGTCAAGCTTGTGTGACATATAGGTGTGAGATGGTCTTGCCTTATTATGTTGAGGTGTTAAAATCCCTTGATATATATTAATACACCACACTTTGAAAGCTTGCTTTTGGAGTAAATAGTTGTTTGACATGGTATTAGAGAAGAAGGTCTTATGTTTGAATATGGAGAGCAACAAATATGCCTTGCTAATATATTATTCTCTCATGGGGGTCTTGAAAATCAGGAATATCCCTTCACACTTATCAGTATGTTCCCGTACAAAATAATTGTTTGGCATATCATATTGTCCAAGGTATCCACCATTTTTTTCATATGATTTTAAAGCTTGGGCTAAAAAATAATATAGATCTAAAGCTCAGGTGGCCCACATGAATGATTTTAAAGCTTGGGCTAAAAAGTAATCTAGATTAAAACTTAGGTGACCCACATGAATGATTTTAGAGCTTGGGCTAAAAAGTAATCAAAATCTAAAGCTCACGTGACCCACATGACAGATAACAGTCGATACTAAAGCCATGCCTCTCAAGTCTTCGTGGTGCCATAAAAATTTTAAATTAATAACAAAAACTGATGGTTGCGTAGGAGATACATTCTAAACAATTAAAAATGACATTTCAACCATTTGAATGGCCTAAAAGCATTAAAAATGGACTATTAATAGTCTTATTGGTTGTATGCAATAACCCATTTTTGTCTTATCATGGGACTCACATGTGCACTAGATCCACCTGAATTTGGACCCATGCCCTAAAAATGAGATAGTGACAATGGTGGATGGTCCAAATTTACCATAAGTATTATGAAAGTCTACCCTGGACTCATTTCTTCGACCTTACAAAGGATATGTTAATTAAAAGAAAAATTTTCCAGTTGAAAAGAGAAGGATAATTTCTTCAATACGTAAGTACTCTGGTCAAAGCGTATAGCAAGCTCATGAAAAGGTGTTTTAGTACTAACGGTGTAAATAAAAAAGTAATTTTCAGAATATAATTTAAAAGTAATAAAATTTCTATTCATAAATTAAAATTCACATAAATGAAGTCCAGTCATTTCACACTAAGGGCCTGTTTGACCAATTGCATTAAGTAGGCTTAAGGTGAATGGAATTGTAAAAATTACAATAAATGCATATATAATGTATTGTTACTGAATTAAGTTTATCTCATGTTTTCTAAAACTATGTTTGGAATGTATGCATTAAAAAATAAATTCGTGAGATTTACTTTTAAATTACATTTGGATTAAACTTGGATGAAGCAAAAATCGATCATTGGTAGGATTAATAATTTCATCTCATACTTTCTAAGACAAGACTCATTTTTCAAAATTTACAAAAATCTTATCTCACTCCTTCCAAACATGTCATTTCAAATTTTAAAGTGAGATTAGTAATGCAATCTCATTTAATACAACTTAATACGACTTTCCAAACAAGCCAAAGGTGTGCCACACACATCAAGACAAACAAATGCTTAGAAAAGAGTTCTAACTGCTTATTTACTTTGTAAACTGTGGCCCACTTGAGTTTTAACCATTACCATTTCCAACCGTAAAGAAGGCTCGAATGAAATCAACGAAGGAAAAGCGTATAATTAAATAGTAAAAAGCAAGGTTAGTTTAGTTTTATTTCTCCCCAAACCGAGTCGGGAATGTTGAAAAGACATCTCTTTTAAATGCAGAGTTGGCTAATTCAACGCGCGCGTGGGAGTCTGCCCATCTTCACGCAGGCACAATTGCCAATATGGAATACTTGTACGAGATCTGATCTTTCCAGTAGGTCACTGCTTATATCATATGGTATAAAGGCGAGGTGATTTCATACATCACGCAGGACATAGCATACGAGAAAAAACGAACGGCTAAGAAATTTTGTTAACCGTCAGATTTCTTTTTATATTGTGACCCAAATGAGAAGTTAAACCGTTTAATTTTTTATGAGGGAGATCTAAGAGTTATTTCCAACCAGACGAAAAGCTCAGATTTTGTATACGTGTTCCATATTTACACGTGTACCTGCATGTGCATGAGCTGGATCTGCACGCGCGTGGAATAAGCAACTTTTAAAAAACGACAACTTGAATGGCCTATGATGATTTGGAGGCCTTATCTTATCTCCCTACGGTTCGCCGTACGCTTTGTGTCCGTCTGTCGACGGCCCAATGTATAACCGTTCATCGTCACTTGGGAAATGCCAAGAAGATTCGCACATGAGAAGAGATGAACCGCACACATGTGTAAGATCCAGACGGCTTGTCAGGTGGGTACCCACAGTAAATATGCGTTGGCTAAAAAATATAGCTCTTCCATCCCTCAGGTGGCCCACACATGTAGGTTGAATGCAGAGCGCAGGATCTGTGACAACCCATTCATCTGATACACGGCTGGCCTCCAATATGAGATGCCTGGTCAGATTCATATACTTGGTATGTTCGTAGTGAGTCCCACTTCAACGTCTAGATCTCTCACACGCATGTCATATTGGTACGTGCGTTACGTAGTGGTTCATCGTCCGCTCCTCGCGCGAATCGGCTGCGTAGATTCTTAATAGATGATCTACGAGCCGCCCCAACATCGTAAGCAAAAAGACAAAAGCCATTCATTCCGAGGGATGCGGATTGCGTGGGCCACCGAGATGGCCCCATCGAGAACGTACTCCGCCTAACTCCTTTCAAACGCGCGCTGATTGCGCGGTGAACTCAACACCACACAGTTCCTTGGTGTGGAGATTCTGTGGGGCCCACCGTGATGTATGTGTTTTATCCACGCCGTCCATCGGTTTTTCCAGCTTATTTTAGGAACAAGCCCAAAAATTGA
Organism: Magnolia sinica; assembly: GCF_029962835.1. Lineage (NCBI taxonomy): Eukaryota > Viridiplantae > Streptophyta > Magnoliopsida > Magnoliales > Magnoliaceae > Magnolia > Magnolia sinica. The sequence goes on along the minus strand of NC_080578.1, from coordinate 8,155,901 downwards.
AGTATATACAAAGCTCACGTGGACTGTGGGAATTGAACACCTGCCATTGAAAACTTTTCACAGGGTACAGAAGTTTTGGATCAAGATGATATTTGTTTTTTCCCTATATCCATGTCTGTGTTAACTTATGAACATGTTGGATGGCAAATACACTTTCCTACCTTCCCTAGAAAAATTTCAACGGTGGACGTCACAATCCCCAATGTTTTCTGTGGTGTGGTCTACCTGAGCTTTGAATATGCTTCGATGGGCGAATAACAAAAAATGATCTGGAAAGACGGATGGAGGCTGTGGATGAAACAATCACATCACATCACGGTAGGCCCCACATAGTGTTCACACCAAGGAGGTACGTAGTGTTGGGTTCACCACGCAGTCTGCGACCCAACCAAGCATGATTTCCATGGGCATCTGAAGTGGGAGCGGATTAGGTGCGGCCCCGACCTCACCCAAGACAATGCGGCCCCACCGTGGAGTCCACCTTGATGTATGTCCTTTATATCCACACCGTCCACCTGTTTTTTCAGTTCATTTTAGGCCATTGACAAAACCGAAGTAGATCCAAATCTCGGGTGTACCATGTTATAAGAAGCGGTAGTGATTGAACTCTCTACCATTAAAAACCTCCTAAGCCCATCGTAAGGTTTTAATAACGTTTATTTGTCATCCAACCTATTTATTACCTGTTGATAAGGTCACATAAACCTGAATGAAGAGATAAAACAAATATCTGCTTGATCCAAAATTTTTGTGGCCAATATAAGTCAATCATTACTGTTTCCTATGGTATGATCCACCTGAGGATTGGATCTGCTTCATTTTTTGGCTCATAGCCTTAAATGATCTGGAAAAACAGAGGGACGGCGTGGATATATAATACATATATTAAGGTGGACCCCACGGTAAGGACCGCCGTCTTGTGTGCGGCCCCTAATTAGCCCCCAATCCCCATCTCAAGTGACGGGTCTGTGCTTGTTTTTCAGGACCCGTGAAACACGCGTGGAAATATTTCATGGCAGGAGGTTGGCGTGTGGGAACCTTGCCCACCACACGTGCAATTATCACACACGAGTATGAGATCCATGCTCTCCATCTAGTTGGGCATAATGAATACATCTCTTGCTTCAAAAACTCAGTCTGTTCCGCTCCTCATATGGGCACATCTTACTGATTAAACCGACGGTTAAAACCGATTTTTTAACCGCTCTGTTGGTTTTAATGCTGTGATCCATCTGATGAGTGGAACTGCCTGATATTTAGGCCAGACGATGAGATCCAATCAGGCACGTATGCAATCATACCACATGTGCTTGCGTGTAGATGGGAAGCGATCACGCGCGTAGGCCTAGGAGACAAACCTCGTCTAACGTTACATCTCATCACATTAGAGCTGCGACGAAACCAATTCTCGGTAATTTATCGGCTCGGGAATATTTTGCCTTTAAAAAATTAACGATTTTCTAGGAAGATATTATCGGAAAATCTCGCAAAAATTAAAATATTAGAAATATTTATCATAAAGTAATAAATACTTGTTTAATTCTAATATATAATTACAAAATGAATAGGTTATAATTATAAATTTTTACATTAATGTCAAGATATTTTCACAATAAAATTATCAAAGATTAACTGTATTTTGAAAAATGCCGCTGTTATTGTGATAATATCATTCATTTGATTTATAACAATAATATCGTGGGAATTTTTATAACAATAATACCGTGGGAATTTTTGCCGTACTGTTGTCAAGGCTTTCAACTAGTTGTTCTCTATGAGTCAAGGCTTTTAACTAGCCGTCGTATATAATTAATTTAACATTTTTCATCCTTCACATAAGAATGATTTATCAAATAACAAGTTATATTGATAACTTTGATTTATAAATTTTGTTTAAACTTAGTTGAATTTAACATACTCCTAGCATGATCAATAATGGTGAGCCCCGCATGAATGGTATATGATGGACAATCTACATCAAAGGTACGTGTGTTCTTAGTGTGTTCTTATTGATAGACAATTAATAATGGTGACCCTACATGATGGATGATCCACATCAAGGTGGGCCCCACGTGATGGACAATCCACATCAAAGGTCAGCTCTAATGATGAGTAGCTCATATCCAAGGTGAGCACTGAATTTTGATCAGCTCTAATGATGAGTAGCCCATATTCAAGGTGAGCACCGAATGATGGACGATCCATAATAGAGGTGGTGCCCACATGCTGGACAATCCACGTAAAGGGTGGGCTCCACTTGATGGGCGATGGATATTGAAGTGGGCCTCACATGATGGACAATAATAACATTGATGGTGGGCCTCACATGATGGATGACCAACATCAAATGTAGGCCCTACATAATGGATAGTACACATTAAAACGTAGCATCTAATGATGAGTTGCCCACATTCAAGATGAGCCCCGCATGATGGATGGTGTGTATCAAAGTTGGGGCCCACACAATGAATAGTCCACGTTAAAGTTGTCCCTACATGGTGGATGGTAGATGGGAGGAGGACCAAATACACTCGAGAGATAAATACCCGTGTGATGTGAGAAACCAAATATGCTTTTCTATTTTTTTCAAAAGACTTATATGCTAATTAAGTAGAAACTGGGACATAAATAATTTTTCTAAAGTAACTTACCATCCAAACACCCCTTTAATTGACAAATAATTGAAGGTTGAAATATTTCAATGTAAGAGTTCATCTAAAAAACGGTTATCAACAGGGTGGCCCATCTTGTAAATGGCTTAGATCATTGAGATACCTTTCCAAGATTAAGATCAACGGGAGCTATCTTCTTATAATACTTCAAAATGTATTCTACCAGGATTGCAAAGAACTTTGATACTCCACCCCGTGATGCATGATACACATGCACTTAGAAATTGCATCTGCACTTAAATCAGCTTATTTCTTTACCTTGCCATGGATTGGTGGACATTTATGTACAGTTAAAAATAAAAATATTCAATGGTCCTATTTCAACAAATAAGATTATAAACTACAGGTATAAGATTTTTCAACTAATCTGATTTTGGGACCGTGACTTAACAATATTAAGTTCTACAATCTATTCCGTTTAATTTGATTTAATATGCACCACGTGTACAATTTCTTAGTGCCTGAGTATCATCTACCACCCTCTGCTGGAGTATCAAAGTTGGTCTCTTCCAGGAAGCAGCAAACCTCTCATCTCCCTCCCTTTTCCACTACGAATGCATGTACCTCTCCCTACATCATGCATGTCTCTGTCAAGTACATCCCTGATAAAGATCTTATTGTGGGGCCCACACGCTCTCACTAAAGATTCACGGTTCATATGGAATGCATGAGTCATGCAATCCCTTTCTTTCCATTCCACACACGGTTTAATCCCTTTCTTTCCATGCCACACACGGTTTGTACGCTTTTACACGTCGCCTTGAGGTGCCATGCATCACTGCTGGCACATTCTCCCCGACATGCGCGTTGGATCTTTTCAGACGAGCCTGCGTCAGCCGTCAGGGGTCGAAAGGCGATTTGTATGATACATAGCGGGAGTCTTTACACAGTGTATGCCGGCTTTCAATTCCAACAAATAGGGGCCATGTTTCAGTAATCCAGACCATTTGTCTGTCGTGTCCAACTGTAGAAGGAACGATATCATGCCCAAAACATCTCAAGTTGAGGATCCTTACGATCAATCTTGGGACTTTTTTTATTGAATGGGAGCCTGTTGATTTATTTTAGGCCTATTTTTAATGGTTGCAATTGAATTATTGAAAAGATCCTGGTGGCATAGTTCATCCATGGTCTGGATTTAGAAGCATGGGTCCATCCAGATTCCACGCCCTAGTTTGAATGGTGGCATAGTTCATCACATGAGGCATTGCTGCGCGTCCATACGGACCATCCAGATGGTGGGTCCCATCATGAGTGCGGCATATATCTAAAACTATACTGATTAAGTAATCCAAACGATCAAATTGATGCTATCAAATGGATGATTATAAGTAAAATAGTGAGTGGTTCAAATTCCAACATGAGTGCCTGTGTGGTGTGGGTGTGTGTAAAAAAAGAAAATTTATTTTATAAGTGGTCCAATTTCAAAGGAAATTCAAATCTTTGTTATCATGGTCTCCGTGCAATTTTTGGATCATTCTCGGTGGTTTACACGGACTGAGCTACCTCGGTTAGCACGACTCGGCTTGAAAAAGCCCGATTCAACTCGGTTGCTGATTTTTTGTGATAAAAAATGAGTTCAAACTGAGTTCGAGCAGCCCCAGCTCAACTCGACTCAGATTGAATCTAGCTCGAATCAAGTTCAGATCGAACCAGTTTGGTGACTCGATTACTTTGCATTGATGTTGCTCACCAAACTGTTTGATAAAATGACTCAACCAAATGTGGTGGGTGGCAAGGAAGGATTTGACGTTAAACAAATACCTTTTTTCTCTCTTTTTTTTTTAAAAAAAATTTTTTATGTTACTTAGAAGGTGTTTGATAAAACACCTGTAAAACCATTGCATCTGTTTTACAAATAATGATATTGTGAAGTTGCAGTTCAGGTGTTTGTGGAAATGCCTCGATGATGAACTCCGCTCGATCTTTGCTCGAACGCGGCCCGAGCTCTTGACCCAAACTGAGCCGAGCTGGCTAGTTAAGCTCAAGGACCGAGCCGAGCCAAGTTCGAGCCAAGTCGAACTGAGGCCAGCTTAACTCGGTTCGACTCGACGTACACCCCTAATCATTCTTTACCCATTGGGAAGTGGATTGGCTGGTGCACCACACACTAGCTACATAGCTGGTATATTGATGTTAGCAAGTTCTGTGGGTCTAATCATGACGTATGTCTTATATCCAAACTGTCCATCCATATGGCGAGCTTGTCTTAAAGCCTGAGACAAAAAATAAGATAGATCTAACTATCAACTGGACCACAATGAAAAAAGCAGTGGGATTGAACATCTACAATTGAAAACCTTTTGGGCTTCACAGAAGTTTTAGATCAATATAAAATTTGTTTTTCCTCTTCATACATGTCTTTGTGACGTTATGAACAATTTGAATGGAAAATAAACATTATGGTGGGCCCTACAAAATTTTTAATGGTAAAAATCATTATCTCTGCTACTATTTGTGGTGTGGTCTAATTGATCTTTGGATATGATTTATTTTTTTTCATAGAACTCTAAAGCTATCTCAAAAAATAGATGAACAGTGTAGATATAATAAATACATCATTGTGGGTCCCATGTAACATTGATCTCCTTTGAACCGTTCGTACAACTCGGAGCTCCAGGAGCGTCAGCGCTCGTGGAGATTAAAGTTACATGGCATCTAAAATGATGAATTTATTATATCCACACCGTTCATCTACTTTTTTAGATTATTTTAGAGATGATCCAAGAATAATAATCATATACAAATCTCAAATTGACCACACCACGGATAGCAGTGGGATAATGATTTCCACCGTTAAAATATTCGTAGGGCCCACAATAACGTTTATTTCCCATCAAATCTGTTCATAAGGTCACAAGCACCTCGATGAATAGGAAAAGAAAATATCATGTTGATCCAAAACTTCTGTGACCCCAAAAGGATTTCAATAGTAGACGTTCAATCTCCCGCTGCCTTTTGCTTTGTGGTCCACTTGATCTTTAGATCTTTCTTATTTTTCGTCCCAAGCCTTACATAGAGCTCGCCAAGTGGATGGACGGTCTGGATATATATAATATATACCTCACGATGGGAGCCACAGAACTTGCTGACGTCAATACAGCAGCTCCAATCCGTTTCCAGTTCGAGCTTTCATTTTGTGCGGACCCACCATTCAGTGATTCAAACCAATGATAGTGATGGTCCTCACAGTCGATGACCTATTTATTAAAAATCTTCTAGATTGGAGAATTCATATCATAATAGAGGAGCGTATCAAATTAACGGTCAGATCATTAAAACGTGGCCCCATTAGTATAAACAGGAGACCCGAACGGAAGGCACAAACCATCCACGCGTGCGTTGTATTAAAACTCACATTCAGTGCGCATCTGTATCCGGGAGTAACTACATCATTCTCCACCTAAGGATTAAGTGGGGCCCACGATTTGAAGATCACTACCATTGGTATAATGGACCACGTCCTGGATAAGCCATGCCCTCAAAATCTCTCCGTAAGAAAATCGTAGCCATTCAAAGATTGGCCATCGTTTTGAGATGAATGTGGACGGTTGCTGCGTGTGTGAGGGTTACGATTACCCCAACGGAGAGACGGTTCCGGGCACCGCCTATCCACTGTAAGACCCACCATATCAACAGTCCGGATGGCCAAACCATGTCCCCGGATGCTATGATAATCGGGTGTCGGGTCGGGTATTGTATCTCCAATCCAACTCATACGTACCAGAGTCCTGGACTTACCTCAGAAGGGTTAAACTCGTATGAAAGCAATGAATAGCCATTCAACTTAGACGAGTGGCAGGACTAATGAAATGGGTCTACTTGACTTTCAGGTCAGTTCACATGGTTGGTGGGACCCCCACCTGATGGACGGTTCATGTGGGTGCTAGTCATAACAAAAGTCCCACATCGGTAGTTTGCTGGAATATAGCTGCTTTTATATAGGATGTTTCGGCGTAATTGATTGTGTTCGTTGAAAGGAGAGACGGTTGGCATCTCCCCTGACAGGGACGGGAACAGCTTTCGGGCTTTCCTGTTACCACACATCCGGTTAAGGCTTCCCACTTCGGTGGATCTTACCCCAATTTTTTTTCTTTTTTCGATCCTGGCCGTCCATCCGTCCAAAATATCGATACAGGCAATCCAATTTGTGGGCAATATGCACTTCATCCAGGCAGTCCTAATCATGTAAAAAAAAAGAAAAAGAAAAAGAATCCAGGCCATCCAATTACCTCTTCCTTATCGTATTAAAGCTGTGTAAATCATGTAATATAATCCCATATTTCTTATTACAGTATGAGAGCATCACGGTTAGATCCTTTTTTTAAAAATGGGCCTTTCATTTTCTTCAGTTTGTTGAGGCCAAGGGCAAATGAATGGTTAAAATTGAATGGACCATTAACAATTCTAAAGTTATTACATGGATCCTAAACTTGGTGGATTTAAAATTGGGTTTTAATCTTATTCTAAGGCTGCTAAGATGAACGGTCTGGATTGCTGAACAATGTCCCCTCTTGTACGTAAAGGATTTCATTGGATCGATAATCCTATAATTTCTGGCTCCAACTGAACCCACACATGCTAGAATCAAAACCGTAGCCAACGAGGAGAGGTAGACGTGTATGAAAAGCAAAGAACAGTTTGGAAAGGGTTGTGAATGCTACACATTCAATATTAGACATGTGGCAGCCCTGATGAATGGGATCCACTTGATTTTTGGGTCAGGTCACCTCCATGAAGGGAGTAGGACGCCTACCTGATGGACGGTTTTGTGGGGCATTGGCAAAATTCCTAGAATGCAAGTCCAACAAGCCCTTTCATTTCATTCTCATGAAAGTAGCTAATTAGAGTGCCTTTGGTCCTGCTGGATGGAGCAACTTAGTCTCACATAGCTAAACCAATGAAGTCTTTGGCCATTTTATATGAGTATTAAGAGAAAGATAAGCTGCGTTAGCTGAAAATAGAGGTGTTTTTTTTTTTTTTTTGTATCCCTTCATCAGGATAGGAGTTTGCAAGCTTATCCATGCTATGGCCTTCATTGTAGGGCCAACTTCATGCGAGCTTCAGGTCCGGACATCCACCCTCCATTGAAACCTTCCAGGGCCAGGGAGATGTGGCTTAGATATCCAGCTACATCCATTGAATGAGGTGAGGATACCCACTAAATTGATGGCCCCGCCTGAGTTCTTGAATGAAGAGACCCACTAAATTGATGGCCCCACCTGAGTTCTTGAATGAGGAGACCCGCTAAATTGATGGCAGGGCGTTGAGTCTAGTTAGAGACTAGACGCAGAATCTAGCTATCATTCTAAATGAATTCTTCTTTTTGCCTTGTGTCTAAATACTTGTTATTTCATTAATACAATTGCAATATACCTCTTAAAAAAGAATAAAGATAAACACATAGATAAAAATGACTAAACGATGCCAATTTCATTAATTGAATATGTAACCCATTACAATTGATAAAGTATTGAAAGTAACTTGGAGAAATAAGCAATCGAGAGATAAATACCTAACTCATCTGTCAGAATATATGATTGAGGTGAATGGTCAATAGGAGATGTGACCGGATAGGTGCGATCGCCTGAGTAAGAACGCAATTAATTAGGATCCAATAACTTAGGGTTGTGAACATTTAATATAATCTTACGGTACTATAGCACTGGACAATGTACAGTAGTAATTTATAATAAAGGTAGGCTAGGTTATGCGAAGATAAAAGATGATAAATGAAAGAAAAAAAAATGAAATTAGATAGATGTGTTTGATGTGGGGCCTTGAGCTCTTTTTCGCATACTCTTTTTATAGCTTGTCGAGACAACACTGCCCTCATTGGATTTTCTTACTGATCCTGCATTTTCTCTCATTTACGACATGCATTTTGAATAGGAAGGACTCCGAATAGATTCGGAACTGCTGACTTCTCAGATCTTCTTCTCATAGCTGATCACCTCACGAAGATCTTTGTGGCCTACTAATCGAATTTGGGATCATTAAGGGGAACCTTTATCACCAACCCTAGACCTTAAATCAATCATGATCATGCATCTAGTTGTCCCAATTAAACCGCATCCTACATTTAACCTCCACTCTATGATTGTTTGGGGTACTGAAGAGATTAGATGGACTGGATCCACCTAATATTAATCTGTTATCAAAGATGGGTCTATCTCTTCACATTAATAACAGAATGTGTTTGCTGAGGGCATACATATATTCAGGCCCCAGTATAGTTTTCGTGAGTACCAAACCTGTAACATCAACACTTGACTGTTTTCCATTGGTCCACATTAGGGCACCAAAAACGGGGGTAAGCACTAAGCATGTGACCCATGGTTCATTTTTTAAAAAAAAAGAAAAAGAAGGAAGTCGGAACAAGTTGGCCTCATTCATAAGTTTAAGATCAGGATTTTTGCACCAGGGCTTGTCCCTGGTTGTATGAATGAATGGAAAGTCCAAATTATGATTAGGCAGCCCATGTATCCCTCAAAAGCTTTGGGAATGTTTAAGAAGGTGGGAGAGAGTCGGTTTAAGACTCTTCTTTTTCTCTCCCTTGGAAGCGAGCCGTATCTCAGCTGTGAAAGTGATCCAACGGCTCAGCTTGGAGATCGCATAAAGAGTATATGCCATCTGGGTGGCAGGAGAGTGCTAGTACGAGCGCGCGAACACACATGTATGTGTATATATATGTATGTTCTAAAACCTAATCACATTCTACACCCAAAAGGAGGAGAAAAAGAAGAAAGTAACCAGACAAATTGCAGTAAAGTTGTCCTAGGGAATTTATTCTTTTTTAAGTGGAACTTTGCTAATTCCACATGCGCACCACCCCACCATTCCGCATTCTACTATTATGTGCCCATATGGAATACAAACCATTTCACACCTCCCTCAATAACAGCCAGTCAAGTCCTTTGTCAGGCCCTACTCGATTTCCGGGCTCGGGTCGGCTGGCATTTCAGGCTAAGAAAACTGGGCCGGGTGTGTAGATGTCAAGCTAGTCCACCCATCAGGTGGCCCACGAAAGAATTCACACTTCACGAGGTCTTGCCGATGGTCTACATTCAACTACAGGCATGGCATACTAGCTGAGTGTGTAGTCGGATCCACCTCACGCACCTTGGCAGTTTGGCATACCAGCTGAGTGTGCAGGGACTAGCAAAAGCCCCACTGCCGAGGATTGGACGGCACAGCCTCGGGCCACACTAGATTCTAGTCTTTGTTGGGGGGGATCAAGTGCTGTCTTAAGGGCAGAAAAAAGGCCCACACAAGATTATTCCCACCATGAAAGGTTTGTTGTGTCAAATCGCTTTATCTTTTCCGAGAGAAACGATTCACCATGAAAGGTCTCACAAACATGTGCAAGTGGTTTTGCTAGAATACATTGGAACGTATTTCGGTAGGGTATGTTGTCACGTTAGATCTGGGACATTTCGCAATGATCCAAACCGTTTATATTAATGGCCTAACCTTGGACGGAAGATATCATAAACATAAAACTATTAAAACCTCTTTCATCAGAATGTTTCAACTGGTTAATCATTTCACTCTTTTCCTTTGAATATGGACTGGTCTGCTTAGCTGAAGCAATTTCAATATAAGAGGCTTAGACCCATCATATGAACGGTTTAGGTCACTGAAAATGATCCTGATCCGTTGGCTGATGTCCCAACGTATCCTTTACGAGCAAAATATATGAATGGTTTTCCAAGTCTCATGCATTGATTAGCAAGCTTACGAGCAGTGAAAATGAGAGCAATGATCCAGTAACAGTTTAACATCTTATTCCAGTGCAAATTCCTCAATGGGACCCACCTACCTTCACTGATGACTGTTCAGTAGACGGGGTCCACAGTGTATTGTACGCGGCCAAAATCACCATGACCCAACGATCAAATCCATCCATTTGATGGCATGCAAAGTGACTGATGAGAGAAATGGTTTATGCCAGATTTGATCGTCTGATTGGAACAACTTTTCAGGTCACATGCAATCTACCGTCAACCCCTCATATCTTATGGTCAATCAAACTGTAGGTGGGCCCACCTGGATACTGCATATTGATTTGCACCTTAATCAAGGAAAGTAAAATTGGTTTTGTATCATTTACCAATGAAATGGACACCTACTTTACGAAAAAGCAAATGCATCCATCAGTTGCAACTACACGATTCCTTTACAGTTATGAGAGAGAGAGAGAGAGAGAGAGAGAGAGAGAGAGCAACACCACATGTGAAAAAACACCCATGTCCGGTCTATATTTCCCTCAAATCTTACAGAAAAAGACTTGCAATTTTACATTGGACCGATTCACGTAAATGCGTTGTGTGAAACGGTAGAAACAAGTAAAAAAGAAGAAAAAGATGCCTTTCAAGAAGGCGCACAACAGGCAGATAATCCAAGACTGTCATTGTTTTATGCACAAGCCAGCTATCAACTATGATTAGACTGATCAAAGCTGACCCGCCCTTATGTCCCTATCAAGACGATCCGCATTGAGTGTGCCGGGAAGCTCTCTGAAATCATCATTGAAGATCGAATATGCGCTGCATGTACAGAAAAAAGAGGTCTTCAGCGATATTCACACAGAGTACAAGTACAGGGGCATTCACTTTCTTATTTTCTACTTACAGAGCAGATCAAAATTCAAATTTACTTGGCACTTGTGCTGTTCTGCATAAAAGGATAACAAGATTTCTGCTAAACCCGTGGCACCTCCCCACATGTGCACCTTTTACGCATGAGAACACGTGCCATATGTTGGGGTATTTGAGCTGTGCATCAGGTGGGACCCTGTGTGTAGATGAACTGGCAGAAAAATCAGGCTGGCCTGTGCATCCAGCAGGCCACTTGTGTATGTTAAATGTGAATGGTAGGAAATTTTAAATCGTAGGTGTATCCACCTCATGCATTGGCCTATTCTGTTTTTTTTTTTCTTGGACTCTCTCCACACTGTGGGGCCCACATGATGCACGGCTCTGATGTCTATACGTGTGTTGGTTCAGGCCAAGAGGAAAGAGAAAGGTCAGACCATGAAAAGAGTATGAAGAGCAAGAATCAACATTAGCATCAGAAAGTTAATCAAAGTATCCTAACTGTTCGCACAGACGAGTACTTCATTGAGTCCCTGTCAGTAATGAGGCAATGAAGGATTCAGTACCATTTAGTAAGATCCAGTGACCCAGAAATCCCCAACACACAATCGCTTCTATCAAGAATTTGCCACATCATTTCGCAGGCATCAATTTTCTTCTACATGCTCAAGGGTTGCATATTACCTGATGGCGTTAGCCTATCGCATCGAGTTATGCCCAGCCCTCGAGAAATGTCATAGGCATCACCCCAGATCCACATCATCGCAAGAAATATTCTAGTCAACATTGCCCACCGAAACATGGAAAGAAAATAGTGGGCATGAGCATTCCCACTCCACCAAATGTAAGAAGCTATATGAATGTTCATTCTCCACCTATTAGCAATATGTGAATGAAGCAAGTATTTAGAACTGTCTAAAACCTAAGCCTCCAGCTATTATCGCATTTTTTGAAAGAATCGCTGCAAGATTCATCCTGTTTCAGTCTGTTTAGGCCCTTACAACCATATTCAAACCAATATGAACTATCCAAATCATGGGCCTTGTTGTAGATTGAACATTCATGATTTCTAATTACTGCACTTTTATTTGTCAAATTTGAACCACTGGAAACTTTTTCATTTTATCCATTCATTTGATAGCTAACAATCTGCATCAGGATCACCCATTCACTATAATTTCTGGGACATGACCCATCTTTAATAGACCTAATGATTTTGATGGTTTGGATTGAGGTACGCATGACACCCATATAACAACATTGTGCATATGGATAGATAATCATACTCTAGCAGACTGCCATATAATTTCCTTTACCTTGTACTTTCCCGAGGCATATGTCTAATTACCAAAATACCCCATATACCCTCTATTTATATCTTTGTTTCCAAGGTTACTTGTCCTTTTGAATCATTGGGGGAAACTCTTGCACCCACAATTCTCGTTATAGATAGCATAGATAAACATTTGTGGATTCACAAGTGACAGTGTGTATGCATATTTCCAAATTTTCTTAGTTCTGCAAGAAAGCATTCATAAACTCTGACTACGAGAGATTCCACTAGGAAAACAGAATGTTGAAATTGGATTATTCATTAAAATAAAAAAAAAAAATTTTAAAAAAACAGAAAAGTAAAAAAATCTGAGTCAAGGAGAGTGTACAGTACACGTATATGCTAATTTACTTCCCCTGATGTGATGGGATACTGAGAGATTTGTACCTGGTATCACCTTGTCGCCGCTGTCCAAGATTTGTTAGTATAATAGCAAACCCGGTCCCAAGAATCTGCATAGAAGATCAAACAGTAGCAAGCAAATAAGCCCCAAAACTTGAATGCCTTTTTCTGGAAACATGATTATGTAAGACTGTTAAGGTTACATTTAGCTGTTCTCACTTTTGAAGCTAGATGAGCTGTGCTCTGCCCAGATTACAAGTGGACAAGAACCTTCTATTTCAATCACGATTCAGGTGGAGAGTTGGAAAACTGAAACAAACACAGCATGTTTTCAGTCTTCCATACCCCCTAATAAGGCTGCAACCTGTGTTTGGTCACCAGAACCCGACTGACCCAACCTGAGTTCAGGTCGGTTGTCAAGGTCTCAGGTTGGGTAAGGGTTGGAAAACTCCAACACAAATTGAAATGAGGTTCAGTACGGGTTGAGAAAATCCGGGCTGAGTTAGGCCAGGTTGGGAATAATCACATGTATAGTTGGATCAGGTGACCCAGATCAGGTCAGGTTGGGTCAGTTTAGACTTTAGAGTTGAGTACAGAGGAATTCAGGTTGAGAACCACAGGAAGGTATTCGGATCATGTTGGGTAGTGGGTTGGGTCCTCTTGAGGTTGGGTTGGGCTAGGATTGACCGTTAACCTGACCCAACCCGCCCTACCCCCTAAATGCTAAGTATACTTAATGATCACCAAGGAAGCCCTGCCATCCGTGGTTTGATAGCATTTATGTAAACCCGTTGCCACAAGGCCTGACACGAACCAGACCCAGTACTGTGGCTGTTCCTTAACGACAACAACTAGGTTGCAAATTTGCATATTCACCAATTTAAATGGATATAATAAAATTGTAAAATAGAAGTCAAGGAAACGAAGTCTACTCACAAAAATTGGTCCTAAATCCAATCTGTGAGCAACAGGTGCCAGCATAAACCATAGAGCAATTACTGCCCATGCCTTTAGACTGATAGAGAAAATTGCCATCAACAGCATATCTATCAATGGTAATGGGAACAAAAAAAAAAGAGTCAAGATCCACAATAATCTAGGAGCACAAGTACAAAATTCAAAGTGGATGCCTACCAGGGAGCCTCATTTTTTCTTGGAGAAAAGAGAAAAGCCTCCTCTTCCACTGACTTGCTGACTGGGGAATACGGAACTTCTGAACATACACAAAAAGTGGAATATGTAAAACTCAGATATAATGGAAATTTCTGTTAATTAATCAAGGTTAAAGTACAGATTCAATTCAATGAAACAACTCAATCCATCCTAACCAGATCATCGTCATCGTCATCGTCGTAGCCATCTCGAATACTTTTAGCGGGTGGCTTTGGTGCGACAGCTACCATCAGCGAATCTGGAAAATGCAATGAGATTATGTCTTGTGAATTAAAAAACGACGATCACACCACAAAATCTTCCATAATAAGTTCACCACCAAGATTTTCTACAAAAACTATGGCTGTGCTTAGAAATTCCAGGATCCAAGGCCAGCACGACTAGCTAGGATCAAATTTGAATTGAGACATGTTCAGGACTTTCCCATATGTATCTCACTAGTAGTTTAGGGCACAACAACGTGGGAAAATGAAAGCCCTCTTAATGTGGGTTCCACTTATGTGATGCCCCTAATGCTAAGCCCATGTTGTCAGCTGTGAAGTCCACCAACTGTGATTTGGTGGTACATCCAAATACGGCCTACATGTGCTCATACAAATGAAGTTTCTTAAAGAGTTTGAACCTGAAATGAAATGGCATATAACACAAATGAAACTTCTTATTCCTTTCTTTTTTGATAACAAAATTAATTTTATTGAGCAAAGTCCAAAGGTGAAAGAAGTACAAGAATTCATTAAGATAATGGATAGGAAGACCTGATACACAGAAGAGCCCCTTCTGAAGTATCCGCCATAGAGTTAGCTTCCCCATGAATATGCTGAAAAGAGATGTCCAATGAGCTTGTTTGGAGCTTTATGGAGTTGGATATGAAAACTAATTCCCAATGCAGATCGCATTTCCCTGACACCCAAGCACTAGCACTAGTGAATCACCCTCAACCATCACTGATCCTTGTAGGTGTATGATGTCAACAAAGATTTCAGTCTCTATTTCGAAAGCCATGAATTCTGCCCTATTTTTCCAGAGCCAACCGGTCTTTTGAATGTAAACATAAAATTAATATCATCTCAGTTGTCTCTCACGACTCCAACCCTCGGTACCCATGTTACCTCCAGAACTTTTTTGAATAGAGACAGATTTTATTGAATCAAAGATTAGAGAAGTACAAGATTAAACGCAGGCCAGAAAGCAACCCTGTCACCAGTCATCACTACCTTGAGACCAACAAGCTGGTGCACACAAGAAACCAAAAGGAACAACAACCAAAAAAATCTAAACATAGTCCACATTTTAGAAGAAAAATCCACCCAACTAGAGATACCCCATGGCTACCCTCCCCTGCCATTCCTTCAAGATATCCTCGAAGAAGCAACCCTGAAATTCAATTCTAGATATAGAGCATCCTGTTAACATAAGGTTGATACCCTTCTTGTTGTGCCATTCGATCAACTTTCAAAGGCTCTTCTATTTCTGTCACCACCAACTCCACAATGCAATAGGAGATCATCTTCCACAAAATGCTTCTTCTCCCGGAAGAGACCCACTTTCCAGCCACAAATGACATCTCGGACAGAACCATTTCATGACTCCAGATGTCCCCCACAACATCAAAATGGAGAACAAATGGTCAAACCTTTCTTCGTAATTTCAAAATATAAACCAATGATCAGTAAGGACCCACCTGCGCTTCTTCATATTATCCATGATGAGAACCTTATTAGGGATTGGCTTTGGGCCTTTCTTGCGCAGCTTAGGTGGAGGGTGAATAAGGCCTCCTTTGGGGGGGGGTGGTGCGCGACAGTTTCAGGTATTGGTGCAACCCAGTTATCGAGTCAATGAGATCTCGATATCCAAATTGCAAAAAAAAAGAAAAAGAAAAAGGTATATCCACAAGAACAATGGAGTAGAAAGGGAGAGAACTTTATTGATATCAACCAACTTCTCTAACAAAAACTTTAAGAAAACTCATACTTAGAAAAATATTCGAATGCCTAACTCCTACACCACCACCCACTTTTATAAATTCTAAATGAATCTTTAACTACCCGCCCCCCCAAAAATAAATAAATAAATAAATAAATAAGAAGGATTGATTTCAAATCAATCACAATCACTCACAATCACAATTTATTACAAACCAATCTAATCTTATGGGTCTGAGTGGGATGGGCCCTACAATAGGCCATGGGCCTGCATTGGTTGGACAATTTCTATGCGGTGTAGGCCTCCTAAAAAGTAACAGAGTAATGCAAAGATTTCCTCGGGCTAGACAGAGAACGGCCCTCGAGTGCAAAGGCAAAAAGGAGCTTGACTACAAGACCCACCCATCGAGTAGGGAGATGCAACCCAAGCTAAAGTGTGCACTCTCGGCAAAAAAAGGGGTTTGTCATGCCATTGCACATTTGGACTACACAATGGTCTCCAAATAGAGAATGTGCATTATTGATTTGGCTGCGAATATAGCCCATTTGGGGAGTAAATCTAGATTTTTATGTCCTTAACATACGGGTTGATACAGTGCTTGGTGCATCGATGACATCAGCTGATATAATGGTCGATACTCTCAGTGTTGCAATTCATAGGTGGGCGATAAGAAACAAGGGCATAAAACAAAACAAAAACAAAAAAAATATCAACAGTATTATTGTCAATACATGCCAATATATTGTGATATCGAATTTATTGCAATTATATCTAAAGTGGTTCTATTGTTTAAAATGCCTAATATCAATTGATAGATATTTCGCAAGTATTGACAAAAACAGTGTACACCACCAAAAAATCTCGAAAACTCGAAAAAGGGACAATGTTTGGGGGAATCTGTTCCTAGTGGGTTTTAAGAGCTCCACTTGAGTTTTTAACAACTTTTTGAAATTATGTTGGGTAGACATGCATTCCTGTCAGCAAATCCTACACTTGTGGACATGGCCCAAATATAATACAAATGTTAAAATAGAAAACAATAAGTTCTCACGGAATGTTGTCATTATTCATATGTAAAAAGTGCCAATAAATAAATAATGACAAAAACCTCAAAAATTAATTGTTCATATGTGAAAAACAACAACAAAAAAAAAAAAAAAAAAAAAAAAAAAAAAAAAAAAAAAACCACACCTAAAGAACAGAATTTATTTCCAAGCTTCACTTTAGGCTCACGGGATAGACAAACTAAACATTAAGCTTTGTTTTTAGTAATTATTTCTAACTCGCTCTAATGTAAGATAAATGCTATAGAACTTGGACGCGGATACATGTGTCATTGATTGATACAATTACATGGTGTCGAAGATGGTGACTTTTAAAAGTAAGATTCTCCAATACATTAGAAAAAATATTAAAATAGTAAAATTAATTTTCTCATAATCTTAAAATAAAAATAATAATAATAATAATAATTCTCATAGAATATTTTCATTATTAAATATTAATACGTAAAAAAGTTCCAATAAATAAATACTAATAATAATAAACCTAAAATTTAATTGTTCACGTGTGAAATATATATATATATATATATATATATATATATATATATATATATAAAACTAATCCTAAAATAGTCTTTCCTAGAGATATGTCCAGGAGTGTGGGATACTCAAACAAGGACACATGTTAACACAATACAGTTTCAAAAAATCCCAGTGTACTTGTCATATAGGATATTATATCAGAATCAAAGTTTGAATACAAAAGAAGATTTCACTCATGCGCATTTGCTTGATATTAACTTTAAAATGATAAAGGTTCCTTCCAAAATTAATGCATCAATAGTCATAGTTACAAGAATGAAAAAACAGTTTTTCAAAAACCCAATGTTCAAACTCACTCTCAATAATGCAATAAAACCTTCCTCATGGAGATAAAAGGCCAATCAACAAAAAGATTAAAATGGGTGAATACCCAACAGTTCATTTAGATGCTTAGTTTTACTTGATAATTAAATACAAAGGAAATGACCAAAATGGAGGTGGGGCCATCTTAATTCACAACAATGAGCAAAACCCTTATAGCAATTCCTTGGTTTCAAGTTGGAGCTAATTCAATTCAAACCATACAAAGTGGGTTAATGGGGATACTAGTGTTATGTGCCCTGAAAAGCCAATATGGATCTCGTCTATTGATAAATGATTATATTCACCACTGATATTGATAATCAAGTCCATCGATCACGATGGCCATGGGTCCTATGTGGACATGTCATTAATGCCATAATTAATAAGTAGGCCTACCTCAAGCATATACGTGTATATGGGCTCCAGGAGAGGGTTTCCTCTATTGTCCTCGAGAACTTGAGTTTGGAAACAATGGTCATTGGCCAAGGGAGAGTTGTGTTCCATGGATCTCAATGCGTTGTTATTCCATGACCATCCAACAGGTTTTAGGACAAGCCTGTAGTTACTCATATGTGGTCATCCTATGCGAGGGGACCGATGATGAGTCAGGTGGAAAGTCTCCACTGTTAGCCTCAGCTATGAGTTGGTGCCTTTACCCTACCCCACATAGGAGTGTGAGTGTTCACGATATGGCATCTGGTAATTAGACCTATTGGATACTTTCAAATCTCTCATGTCTAGACTAGATCAACCAGTGTATGTATCAGCTTTGATTGGTTCTTAGATATGAGGACATATGGGGAGTTCAAGTTTCCAATGCAATGTTCTTTGACTCGCTTTACGAAATCAATTTTAGCGGTGAGTGTGGTTTGATTCATGCATTAGGATATGGTTGAGGTCCCTATGATCCAACATGGGATCCACTTGTTGCATAAGACCATTCTATGGCTTAGATTTTATTGATTGGACCATCCATCCAGGTTTTTTTTTTTTTTTGGGGGGGGGCTGTACCTTTTCGTATTGATTATGGATGAGTTAATGATGCATTTGCTGGAATTCATAAGAATGGAGAGATTGAGAAGGATGTTGCCCATAAAACTCAATCTGGGTGGAAGAAATGAAGATGTGCCTCTAGAGTTTTATGCAATCGTTGTGTACCGGTCAAAATGAAAAGAAATTTTCATAGGATAGCTATAAGACCAGCCATGCTTTACGGAACAAAATGTTGGGCAGTTAAGGAAATACACATTAATGCAGTTAAGGAAATACATGTTAATAAGATGAGTTTAGCTAAAATGGGGATGTTAAGATGGATGAGTGGCAAGACGAGGAAGGATAGACATCAAGGGAACCACCAATAGGCAATAAGACGAGGAGAATAGACTTAAATGAACTTTTTTTTAAAATAAATTTGAGAGAGACTTAAATGGTTTGGTCGTGTGCAACAGAGACCAAGAACTATGTCGGTTATGAGTTAGTTGGTGCAAGTTGAAGGCTCTAAAAGAGTAAGGGGAAGGCTCAAAAGGACGTGGATGGAGGTAGTAAGAAGAGACTTGTTGACCCATGGTCTAACTGAAAGTATGGCTCTTAATGGAGTGGAATTACGAAATAGGACTCATGTAGTCAACCCCAATTAATTGGGACAATGCTTACATGATGTTGATGATGACGATCTTTTGTTTTAACTGTAAAAAGTGTTTTAACCACACTTGATGGATATTAGATGGTTGAGATTTTATGGTCCACCACTTGATTTGCATAGGTATTGGATCAAGGGTGAATGGCCATGATTAGTTGAAGAATTTGGTCAATTTAGGTACATGGATAGGCAAGATCATAGAATTAAATGTAGTTGAGCATGCCAAAGTTTGTAGGATGGTCAAGAACCATAAGTGATGTCTCTCCCTGAACCCTACTCCTCCTTTACAAATAAAATCATATGCCAGAGGGAGATACAGAAAGCCTTGGATGCCTATACCCCTTGGGTGTCACCACCTAGAGATAATCTCATCTCATTTCCTCTCCTCCTCCACAGACACACGTTTGCATGTGTGGGGACCCCCTTGGACAGCTCCCCTTGCACATCCCTCACCCTACTTCAGTGTTTGTGTGTTGGCTCTAATCATTCTCCTCCATCAAGGAAAAATTGGGGAGAGACTTTCTAGTTTGGAGGATCAGCACTAACTCTAATTATTATTATTATTATTATTATTATTATTATATAGCATTGACCAAGAGGTAGATTCTAACCATAGAATTTTTTATTTACATAGAAACTTGATAATATCTAAATGGGATCACTAGAACTAGGATTACTAAAATCTGGATTTTCTAAAATTTTCCATCTTTTTCTTTTTGAAATATTTTTTTCCACTTTATTTAATTAAATAATTGCAATTCAATTCAATCCAGCATCCAAATGCCTAATGAAATAAATAAATAAAAGATTGCATTCGGTGGCTACAATTCGGGACAAAATATGCAATACCTCCACTTTTTAGTCTAACGTACATTTCGTCCCCATATTTCATGTCGCACAACACTTCCCCTTTCAAGACAAGCTTCAAATGTTCCACCGGTAGCCGTCTATCCGCAGCAATACGTTTTCTCAATTCATGCACCTGATTGTGGTACAAAAAGAAGCACAACTTATAGCATTTTCCTATGGGAAATCATCTTTATATCAAAAGAACTTCAACAAATATGAATGTTATAATAAACATAGAATAGCAAATTTGTGCCCCATGGCACAGGAGCTCATACTCCCACATTGTGTCTCGTACCACCAGCACATGTATGATTATCCAAGCCACACATCACATGGGTGGCCCTACCTTCAACTGTCCAGACACCAAAAATTGCCTTGATCTAATGACCTTGACTACCCCAATCAATGCACATTTCCCGTTTAATGCGAACCATTTCTAAATTTGGCCTTCTACTTTCCATTGGGATGCCTCCAATTTAATGGTTAGAATCATCTGGCAACAATGATTATTGTGCCCACCATGGTTGAAACCATTAAATGAACAGCTGAAAATTGTCCATCTCTCCCACGTCTATGCTAAGATATTGGAAGACGGAATTCCCCTGCCTCTAACAGGTACGATATTGTGAGGAAGTATATGATCTACAACCCAAAGACATGCACAGCATATTAGGTTTTCAGCTTGTACAACGGTGTCCACAGTTCACCAATCCACACCGTTGATCTGATTACCCCAGCCGTGGAGGAACCATTCCCCAAAAATCGCCTTGTTGAACGATTCTAATCCTTCAATTGTCATCCTCCAAATAGAATTTCCACATTCAACTGGAAAGGGACCAAAGCTCAACGGCTGAAATCAACCAATCCGGGAGATTTTCGGAGCGCCTTCAATCTGCCACGGGACCCAGGAAACCAGCGGTCTGAATCATTGAGCTGTGAGCCCCACCAAACACCAAACCCCAGGATCATACAATCCCTCCAGAATTGATGCCCTAGGACATGCGCAAAATCACAAGATAAAGAGATTGTTTTGAGATGAATATCGTAATTTCAGTAAGCGAAAGGGAAAGACGATGAGATTGCGAACTGCAATCGCCCTAGAAATCGAGCTATTCTAATCGGTTTTTGGAGAGCTCCTGATCCAATCTACAGACAAAAAAAGGGTACGAGAAGGAGAAGGAAAGGAGAAAGATGAGAGGGGTAACAGTGGAAAACTTACTTTGATGTGAGAAGGGAGACGAAGACGAGAGGGCGGAGCAGGTCCGATGGTTTTCAGAGTAATCTCCACCTCTTCTCCTTCTACTTCTCTCTCCGCCATTTCTCTAACGCTGCAATGGAGATTGCTTGAGAAATCAGGAGTCCTCGACTCCGCCCTCCTTTCGACGGAAGACTTTCTTAACTTTATCCCCGACCGAGGATCCGATTAGCATTCGTCAAGTTTTCAGTTCGGACACGTGACTTCGTTAGCCCGGTTCTGAGTGGGCCTCAGTAGTGACCCCTCCACTACCGACGTCGGTGATGGAAAAGGTCCGTGGGCCCACTATGATTTTTATGTTTTTATCTACGCCGTCCATCCATTTTTTTTCATTTCATTTTATAGCATGACAAAAAAATGAGGCAGATCCAAATCTAATGTGGACAACACCACAGGAAACAGTGGTGATTGAAACTCGCCGTTGAAAACTGCCTATGTAATGTTTATTTGCCATCCAACGTATTGACTGGAGAACTGGGTGAATGGAAAACACAAATATTAGGTTGATCCCAAAAATTTTGTAACGGTGGGAGATCAATCACCACTGTTTCGTGTGATTTGGCTTACTTAAAATAGACGGACATCATGATAAGCCACATAAACCATACCGGAACCAAGAGCTTTACCGGTGCACCGGGTCACTTCGGGCTCGTTTTGATACCACAGTATAAGTTAGTTTTTCCACTTACAGCGATAGATAAGTAACTTACCTGAGATAAGTAGGTTTGATTTATGATCAATTATAAATAAATTTTTTATATTTAAAGTTAATAACTTTAGTGTAATAAGCTGAAATCAAAATAAGTTACTTAAGCCTTAAATAGCTTAAGTAACTTATGATCCAAACGCCCCCAGGAATCCCAATAAGGCTAGTTCTTGAGGCCCATTGGGGTGTTGATCTCCCCAATACCAACTAGCTTGGAAGTAGAATAGTTTAGCAGGCCCACAATGATATATATGTTTTATCCGTGTTGTACATCTATTTTTTCAACTCATTTAAGACATGAACCCAAAAATTGAATTAGATCCAAAGCGAATTAGATCCAAAGCTCAAGCATTCACTACAAGAAATAGTGGGGATAGGATGTTTATACTTAAAACTTCTAAAAGGCCGTAGAAATTTTAGATCAAGCTAATATTTGTGTTTTCCCATCAGGCACTATGTGAAAAATGGGGGAAAAAAAACGACCGTAAAATTCGATGATGACTACTGTCGAATACATTTTTAGTTCTTCGATGGCAAATGTTGATGATAATTTGAAATTGGATATAAAAGCCCTCATTCTACCTCTCACCCTCTCTCTCTCTTTGATGGCAAATGTCGATGATAATTTGAAATTGGGTATAAAAGCCCTCATTCTACCTCTCACCCTCTCCCCTTCCATTTGAACCCTAACCCTAGAAGGTCAGCATTGCATCTCTCTCTCTCTCTCTCTCTCTCTCTCTCTCACAACACTCTGTCCGCATTCTCTTCTTCTCGGCTTACTCCCTCTCTCAGTGCTCTCTGGACTGCGGTAAGCCCTAACCCTAGCAGGTGCGAACCACTATAATGTATGTGGGGTCTATTTTAGACCCCATTATGATGTTAAATTAACTTGTTTATTGTTGCTAAAAATTTAAGCATGTTTAATTATATATGTAATATGTCTATTATTTTGGATTTCATATAATCTGTACACTATTTTGGAGTTCATGTAATTTATACACTATTTTGAATTTCACATAATTTATCCACCATTAGATTTTATGTAATTTGTACACTATTTTGGAATTCATGTAATTTGTCCACTTTTGAATTTCATATAATCTATCCACTTTTTTTATTTAATATAATCTATCCACTATTTTAGATTTCATGTAATTTATACATTATTTTGGATTTCATGTAATTTGTACAATGTTTTGGAGTTCATATAATATGTACACTATTTTAGAGTTCATGTAATTTGTACATTATTTTGGATTTCATGTAATCTATACACTATTTTGGAGTTCAAGTAATTTGTTCACATTTGGATTTCATGTAATATGTATAATATTTTGGAGTTCGTGTAATTTGTCCACTTTTTGATTTTATGTAATCCATCCACTTTTATATTTAGTGTAATATGTTCACTATTTTTGGATTTTTATGTAATTTGTACATTATTTTGAATTTCATGTAATATGTACACTATTTTGAATTTCATGTAATATGTCTAATTTAGACATGCACAAATCGTACATTCTATATATTTATTGTTGTTAACAAATTATGCATTTTAGCTACATATTTCAACCTACAAATCATGAAATTTTATTCTAATTAATTGCTTTGAGTTCTAAGGTGCAAAAAATTAGCCGCATCAGAAACTCAGGTGGACCATACCATCTGAAAACATGAAAAATCATATCTAAAATATCTAAAAGCACTTAGTGGGGCCTACCTAAGTTTTGGAATGGCCTAAAATTTTGTGTGACCCCTCATCTAAGTGGGTCACATGTTAGTGCACCGATTTGAACGCCTTGCTTATCAATCATGTGAGTCCGTGTGTCATGTAGTCAGTTAAGCCCTTGGAAATTAAAGACTGAAGACACAAGTGGACATGAAGCATCAAGGAACAAAGAATTATATGAGGTGCCTTGGTGACCCTAACATTGACTCAAAACAACCTCATAACCTCTAGATGATCCTAACCTTAATAAATATGTTTTGTTGATCATACATTAGTCTTATAAGCTTCATTGGAACATGATAAGTAAGGTTAAAAGATGTGCGAAACTACTATGAAATCGTATGCCCAAAATATCAATTTTTGTGGAGTTCTCAGTCCCATTGAGCGATCATTAATCCCATCGAGTGATTCTCAATTGGTCTTGATTAATCGAGCTCGACCGATCAAAGGTGCCTAGAAATATCCAACAACAAATTGATAAAATTCTGAAATTTCTTGATGCCATCAAACCAATCTTCGATTAAATCGAATGGGAGTTCGATCAATCGATCGAACCAACCGTTTTCTAACCCTTTTTTCCGTTGAAAATTGGTTCCTTTATATAGGGCATACGAGCCTTGGGCATTGTGATAGATTTTTTATGCAATGAAGCATAGGTAATTCCATGTTCATATTCTCACCCTAAGTCTCTAAATTAATGAGTTTTAAGTCATCTTCTTTAAGATTAGCAGTTTAATGAAGATTCCAACCTTTACCTTAAAGATAAGCTTTAACTTCACCATCACAACTGTATTGATATACCCTTTGTCTAAATCTTCTAGAAAACTCATATAGGTAAATCCCCTATAAATTATAACATTTCATTAGCTATAGGAAATTCACCCAACCTCCCATCACCTTAGTCACTTCAAATGAGTACTTTATGTAAGGTGTTTGATCTTAGAGTTAAAACATTGGCAAAGCATCGACTTTAATGATCGGGAGAACAATATGGGAGCTGATTGAAGTACAAGAAAGTATTAATCAAGCAACCCGAGACGGCATATCAGTGGGGTTCAATCCGACAAGTGAGTTGTCATTTAGTGGGTTCATATATACTCATTTCTTGTGTAGGATTGAGTGTAAGAGTTTGATTTTCAAATTCAACTACGTTCTTGTGTAGGACCTAAATCAAGCCCTTGTGTATGACTAGCCTATAGAAAATCATATAAGCCTCTTGTGAGAGCCTACGACGGGAGTATACATTGGGTAGGTCCTTGTGCATAATCGCAATCCTTGTATAGGACTGCAGTCCTTGTGTTGGGCTATAAAAGTTAAAAGTGAACATGATTTTAAACCTCCGATAGTAAAATTCGGTACACTCATGGGTTGAGTGCATCCGCTAAGAGTGGAGTAAGAAAATTGAATCACTATACATGCTTATTTTTTTGAATTGTTATTTGAACACTTGTTTAATTATGCTTATGTGTTTGATTGATGAATTATATGTATGCATGATTAAATAAATGTTTGGAGTTGATAGATACCACATCCCTCACACACATGTACACTATCATTTATATACTAGTTGCTTCTTTAGCATATCATTTGTAGTATATGTGATTGGACCCATTAATGGCTTAAAAACTTTAGTGTTAAATTGTTTTACTTAGCTTGAATGGAATATTAATATAAGTTAGCCAATTGTGTTTTAATTGGCTAAAAATTTATTTAATCCTAATCACCCCCTATAGCACATAACCTTCATTTTATAGCTTCTATAAGCTTTCGCGCATAGCCGTGGTATCCTGCACCACACACAATTTCATTACACACAATGTATGGGCTAGATGTCAAAACTGCATCTCAATGAGCCCTATATATAATATGAAAGGTTTTAATGAGCGAGCACCCACTCTCAACCGTTGCTCATGGTGTGGCCCACCTAAGTCATGAATTGGCTTTTTTTTCCATGGCTCATCATTGAAGGTTGCATCTGTCCATTTTGGACAACATTATTGGACTTTAGATCTGTCCGGTTTTTTTTTTTTTTTTTTTTTTAATCTCTAAATTAACCATAAAACTAACCCATTTAATGGACTTTAGGGTTTTGATTTTGGATTTAGGGTTTAAGTTTTAGGGTAGGGTTTAGAGTTTATGGTTTGTAAT
The DNA here is from genome assembly GCF_029962835.1 of Magnolia sinica. NCBI lineage: Eukaryota > Viridiplantae > Streptophyta > Magnoliopsida > Magnoliales > Magnoliaceae > Magnolia > Magnolia sinica. The sequence goes on along the minus strand of NC_080578.1, from coordinate 8,129,625 downwards.
TTATGGTTTAAGGTTGGGATTGAGGTTTTCAGTTTTGTAATTTAAGGCAAAGGTTTACAAATTAGGTTTATATTTTACTTACATATTTATATTTGAAATGATGATGTACGGAGTAATCAACTAATATATATATATATATATATATATATATATATAGTTTAATGCTCAACTACGCACCAGTTCGCACGGAACTCATGCGAACTTTTTTGAAAACTCATCATACGTGATGTGACTCCCAAATCTGAATGGTCAAATGAAGCAACACCTCATTAAACCTCCTGGGCCCAATTTTTACTTTGATCCAAAACTTTTGGTAGGCCATGAAAAATGAAAACAGTTTCCTTCCTTTATTTACATTTCTCTTTATTATGGCCCACCAAAATTTTATATAGGGTGAAAATTTGTCCCTTGGGATTTGATGAGATTCCGCATCACATGAACCATTCGGATTAGACTCCCATAAGACGTGTGCAAAGGTGCACAAGTGCATAGGTGCGCAAGTGAGCATGACTCTCTCTCTCTACACACACTAGTAAGTAGTAGATATCATAAGGTTATTTAGTTCATGCTTGTGAAAATTTACAAATGAGCATGTTCTACTTTTGAAGGCTATGTATAAATCCATATGCTTTGGCCATCTGTTGACCCATTTTTAAGAGCGTTACTTACTTGGTGGTATGCAAACAGGTAGTAGTAAGGGTTTGTGTCACCTAATCTAAGTTCCTTACTGATCTAGTAGGGACCATAGCGCTTTTCAACCGACTAGCTACTATTTGCGTCACCTAATTCTAGTCCCTTACTGATTTGGTGGGCCATAGCGTAATAGGACATCAATTGCAATGTGAACCCTACACCACATAGCTCTAGGGTTTGAAGAGTTTGTGATTCCCTCTGTGATGTATTTGTTTTATCCACCTTGTCCATCCATTTTCCAGCTTATTTTAAGGTATGAGCTCAAAATTAAAGCACATCCAAAGCTTAAGTGGACCGCACCATAGAATATAGTGAGGATAATGGAATCCACCGTTGAAATCTGTCTGGTACCCACTGTGATGTTTATTCGTAATCCAGCTCAGGACAAGGGAAAATATAAATATCCACTTGATCCAAACTTCTGCGCCCCCAAGAAGTTTCTAACAGTAGGCATTCAATTCCCCCTATTTCCAGGTGTGTGGTCCACTTGAGCTTTGGATATACTTCAACTTTAGGCTATGATCCAAAATGAGCTGGCAAAACAGATCGACGGTGTGGATAAAACACACATCACACTGGCCCATCTGTGTCCATGCCCGGCCTGATGGGAGGAACTATGCATAAAAAATACTAACGGTCTAGATCAGTTCAAAAAAACAGCCTAGCGGTCTAGATCATCCCATCAGACCTTCAACTAGATCATGCTCACAGATGGTCTAGATCATCCCCATCACACCTTTGACAGGTGAACTTGATCAAAACAGGCCAAGGGATCTAGATCCTATAGGAGAATCCTAGCCCTTTGGCGGGTGAACCAGAAATAGATGGTTAAAAGCGAACTGTGGACACCCAACATGGTCCACCATGGTGTATGTCCCATATATCAATGGTCTAGATCACTGAAACACCACCCCACTGATACAAGTGAAAAAAAAAAGTGGACGGTGCAGATCTCTAAACCACCCCAATGAAGCACTTTCAACCATCCAATATATGTTTATCCAACGGATGGTGAGAAGTAGTGAGTGGTCCAAATTGCAAGGCAAGATCATATGTTAAATATCATGTTCTCAATGTAATCTTCGACCGTGCTGATCTATCCAAAGTTGGGTACTTGATTTTGAATGGTTTGGATTGTAGTAAAATTAGACCATGCATACCGTTGAAGTGTCACCTCCATTTTTTAAATGGCTATATTAAATTTCTGCTAGTGGTTATGTAAACGTTGGTCATTGTTCCACTGTACAAATGGACGGTGTTGATAAAATAAATGGATATTATCTTAGGAATAATGGTCATTATAAATACAAGTATTTTGTTAGATATGGTAATTCTTTTCATTAGGGGTGAGAATGGGCCGGAGCGATCATTAGACCTTAGATCCAAACCGTCCATGTTTTGTATGACAATGATAGGATAAAAATCTTCCTATAGCTAATGTGATTTCTTTCAAGTAGTCTTATAAGAAGTGGGGCGAAGCCAATGGACGATCCAGAATGCCGATGCATTTAAAACAATGAGCGAACTAAGATCATTACGGTCTAGTGAAGTAGGGTGACAATTTATTTTGGGGTGCGTTTGGTTGCAAAATTTTCATGAAATGTCATTACATTTGTAAACATTGTGAAATTTCATAATATTTGCTGCAACCAAACGCTTAAAAATTTCTTTAACATTCGTGTACAATCCACCCTGGGAAAAGCAAAACTAAAAGAAAACAAGAAAGCTATCCTACACGCATTTTTAGCCGGCACCCATACACATCGTCACATGTGCGAATATAGTACCCACGTGAAACATCAGAGCCATCCATCAGACCGAACCCACTCTATAGAAGCCTTGGACGAAATCAGCTTGCAGAAAAAGTGGACGGCTAAAACAAGATTTCGGGTAACCATCCATTTTCTGCCGTCTACTCTTGCTTATATTACGAGTGGTCTGGCCTGATTTTTCTTGCAGGGCATTACCCGGCGGATCCGACATGATGGACGGCTCTGATGTTCCAAACGTATGCGAAGTTGTCACAAGCGGAGTTTTAAATTGGTGGTGGCTTAACGGTGGCGGATCAGGTGAGACCCCGGATTCACCCAAGACGGTGCATCCCTTACCATGGGGCCCATCTTGATGTATGTGTTATGTATCCACTCGGTCCATTCGTTTCTAAAGATCATTTTAGGGAAATATACAAAAAATTAATCAAATCCAATTATCAGGTGGACCATACCATAGGAAACAGTGGTGATTGAACATCCTACCATTAAAAACTCATGGGGGAGAATCATAATGTTTCCGTATGTTTATTTTCCATAAAATATGTTGATGAGGTCATATAAGCCTGGATGAAGGAAAATAAAAAAATATCACCTTGATCCATAACTTTTATGGCCCATTAATGGTCGATCACCACTGTTTCCTAAGTTATAGTCCACTTGATAATTGGATCTACTTCATTTTTTGCATAATGCACTAAAATTATCTTCAAAAACAGATGGACGGAGTGGATGCAGAATACATACGTCAAGGTGTCCCCCACGATAATGGCCGCACCATCTTGGATGAGGTGGGTGTCTTACCTAATCTGCTCCCAGCTTACGCGCATTGGTAAAATGCACACATATCGTCCAGCTCTCAGTTTATTGAAGAAATACACCCCGTTACACCCTAGTTAAATGAGAGAGAGAGAGAGAGAGAGAGAGAGAGATGGTCATGGCCCAGACAATAGAGGGTCTTGAGCAGCTGTGTGATGACCAGGTTTTGGCTTCTTTAAGTGAAACATGGACGTTCCCCGCATCAGATTCGCTCTCTTCTCCTCTTTCTTGAATCGAATTCCACATGCATTGCAAAGTGACTGATCCAAAATTTCCACTTTTTCATGTTCAGTTAAAACATTTAAAAAATAATATATATATCTGTAAATGCTAACAACCACGAACCATCAAAACCAAGTTGAATTTAATATAATCACGGATATTAATTTCCATGATTTTATGTTCTTAGATGATGATCTGAAGCGTTCATGTTGTGGATTCTATGCTACATGGGCCATTGCAAGAAGCATTTGTTCAACAGATGATTGTGTATGAAGATGAATTTGGAACATCGAAAAGTAAAATTTTGATGGCTCATATACAAATCCAGTAGCCAAAGGTCAGGATCATCAATGGCGTGTATTTATAAGATCATAGCTTCTACATGCTATCTAGAAACCAGAACATGAATGGTTCTGATCATAATCTAAGATGCCCCACCAACGTGTCCCTTGTGTAAAGCATCCCGGCCATGAAAAGGGTGGGCCAGACCCCGGAGAGTACCTGCACAAAATCAAGCTCTAATTCACTCATCAGATGGGTGACACTGTTAAAATCAAATCTCTGGGTGATCTTCTTGGTGTGGCCCACCTTTAGCAAGGCCGCATATGTGATCATTTCTCATTTCAAATGAGCCTGAAAGTTCCTGAATGTGTAATGTTTGGAGTACTTGCCTTTGCACCATTGGGCCCGTTTCTCCATAGGGGCGTTTGCGTCGTACCACACATCAAACACCTCCTTACGAAGATCTCTGCATGGCCACCTTTTTTCCAGCCCATGGATTTCACGTCGACATCTGTACTCGCAGAAGAAGAGAAACCCAGAGAAAGGGTGCAATCCACAGCACTAGAACTCTCGTCTTCAGAGCATTTTCCTACTCGCTGTAGCAGGTCTCGCTCTTCAAGCTGACATATCTCTCTACAACTTCCACTGAGAGGGAAGAACTCCATTGCAGAGAGAGAAAGAGAGAGAGAGAGAGAGAGAGAGGCTTATTTGAAGGGAATGGATTGAGAGATGGAACCGACTTTGTTGCAACCGTTGTTGTGGGAAGCCATGGAACAAAAAACACCGTGGGGCCCACCGTAATCCCATTTAATTTCACATCCACTCCGTTCATCATTTGCACCAGCTCATGTTATTGTATTCTACCAAAAATCATTCAGATCCAAAACTCAAGTGGGCCACACCACAGGGAAGATAGGGGATGTAGAAGCCTACCATTGAAACGTTCCGAGGGCCCACTGTGATGTTTATAAGCTATCCAAACCGTTAATAAGATGAGTCGAACTAAGATGAACTTAAAAGCTAAAGATCAGTCTGACCCTAAACTTTGGTAGACCCTAAGAAGGTTTCAATGGTCAGGTCCCATTCCCACTTTTACTAGTTTTGTGGTCCCATTGAGTTTTAGATCGGCCAAACCTTTGGGTTCACGTCCTAACGTGAGCAGCCTGAAATGATGGACGGAGTAAATCTTACACGCACATCACGGTGGGCCCCACAGACCTTTTGTGGTACGGCCTCCAGTCCCCAAGGAGGGCCTACAAATAGCATGTTTTGCCTAGTCGCGAGTTAGGATCACCAACATGTGTTTCTTAATGGGGCCCACATGAAATGATGGCCTGTGATCAGAACCATCCATGTTGTGGACACTCTTTTAGACAAGCTACATGAAGAAAGCTATACTGAATAGATGTTACTAACCATCGTATATACATCTGAATTTGGATCACTGAAAAGAAATATCCAATGGCTCATAACTAGTTCCACAAATCAGTTGTCAGTACGATCCTTTCATGGTGAAAGTCAGACCATAGCACAGTTACACTAGCCCCAGAGGGTGGGCGATTCCGATCATATGACCATATCTGCATTTGGGCCGCACGATGCGACGGATGCATGGTGAAACATTGTCGCGACAGGTAAAACGAACTCGGTGCAAAATACGAGACGGTTTGCAGCTGCAGCATTGCATGGGAAAGGATCAAAGAGGGACGCGGATTGCGTACTGACTGTCAGTAGCGAGGTGACTACTGACAGTGATCTGTGGGTCCCATAGTGATGTATCTATCCAATCCAAACCTTCCATACATTTTTATGAACTATTTTATATGACGGAAATAAAAATTAGGCATATCTAATTCTTATATGGACCACACCACAGGAAAGAATGGTGATTGAAAAATCACCATTACAAACTTCTTAAGAGCCACAAAAGTTTTATATTAAGATAATATTTATTTTTTCTCTTCATCCATGTTTCCGTGACCTAATCAACAGGTTGGATGATAAATAGACATTACAGAGAGTCCTATGAAGTTTTCAATGGTGGGCATTTAATCGCCACTGTTTTCTTATGGTGTGGTCGACTCAAGATTTGGATCTCCCTCATTTTTTATGGTCTTACCCTATAATGATCCAAAAAAATAGATAGACGGCTTGATAAAACACATATACATGACGATGGGGACCACAGATCACTGTCAGTAGCCACCTCGCTACTGAAGCTGTCAGTACGCAGTCCGCGTCCGTCAAAGATGACCGGAATCGTCAAGAGCTCCCCGTTTTACGCAGAGCGTAAAACACCCCATGATCTGGGCCCCACCATATTGTATATGTAAAATCTACTCCGTCCGTCAGGTTCTATCCTTGATTCTACTTCCTTAAGAAGAAAAACCATCCAAATAAACAACTGAGGTTAGCCACACTATAAGGAACAATGGGGTGAGATTCCAACCACAGGTTTGTGTGCCGGGCTACTATAATTTGTAGCTTTCATCAGAACTGTTAATCATGTGTAATTCACTATTATGAAGAAAATTTTGTAAAAATTATTCTGATTCAAAAATCAGGCGGGCCACACTGAGTAAAATCAGAGGTTTTATGAGCAGTTATACGTTGTTCCCATTTTTGTGGGCAATATGAGTTTTATATCCGAATTATATTTTACATTTACGGTTAAAAAAATGTTTCTCACCCGATGGACGGAGAGGATTTACATATACGACATTTTGGAGCCCACATATCTTAGGTGTTTTACGCGCTGCCTAAAAAGTTGTCGTAGGGGATTCCGGTCCATTCAAAGACAGAGTGCCTTTGCCACGTGGCGTTGCAGACGTTGGAGGGTCCCAGGTTTCCAAAGCTCGGATGAATGATGATGATTCTCTGCGGCTTTTGCAGTATCAATGTAACGCTGGGTTGGGTTGGATCGGCCGTTTCACGTAATCATTAATGACTTGGATTCTTCTCCTCAATCCCTTCTCTGCTTTGCTAATCTTACACGCTTTCATGGCCTGGCCCCTTGCTTGTAGTACATCCAATCCGTTGATAAGGTGTGGTCCACGATTTAGATGACATGGGTCGAACATCAGGTCAGTCCACTTATCTGGTGGTCCAGATCTTATGAAACGAATGAACTGCTAACCATGCGTTGCTTTCCTGCAAAAGAAAAGAAAAAACTCCCTTCAATAAAAGTTTAGAAAGGAACAGATTGTAGATCCCAGTGTTGATGGGCCACAGTGAAAAACGTGCAGCAGTTGGTAAATGATGGAGGGTTGGGATATGATTGATAGGTCTGACCTTTGGACATCATGGGCATTCAGGAAGGGTAACTTGATGAACGGCCAGGATCACCAACCGTTAATTTTATTTGGGGATGAGCGTCTTATCCACCTGAACTGGGAGACGGATTGGCTACTCTACTCCCCCCCCGACACTAGCCCCGGGGCTGATGGTCGGTGCTCTGTGGGCCCCACCATGACGGATGAAACGTCATGTTTCATCCATTCCGTTCAACGATTTTTACAGATCATTTTAGGGCTTGATAAAAAAAAATGATATGGATATAAATCTCAACTAGACCACACCAAAGGAAAAGAATAATAATGATTGGATATCCGCCATTAAAATCCTCCTAAGGGCCAATCTGTTGATTAGGTCATAAAGACCCAGATGAAGGGAAAAAATAAATATCAGCTTGATCCAAAACTTTTATGCCCCCAAAACGTTTTTAATGGTCAACATTCATTCAACACTGTTTCCTTTAATGTGGTCCACTTGAGAATGATATATATCTCATTTTTCCTTCTATACCATAAAATGATCTATAAAAATAGATGGACGGAATGGATGAAACACTTAAATCATGGTGGGGCCCCCAAAGCACCGAAGCCAATGGCTGTTGGCAGGGGGAGTAGCCAATCCGTTTCCCCTGAACTGAGCTGATGCGTCGATTGCGTGAATGTCTTCTTGAAAATGTCCACCAGGGTTAGTGGATGGACTGTCTCACATGCAGCCATTTGTTATGATCGGAACCGTCCATCAGGTGGCCACACTGATGAACTGCCTAAAGTCCAAAGATCATGATTCTGATCACTGGAGATATACTATCCCAGAGAATGGGTTCGGCTAAAACTGGCCCACCATTCCAACGGGCCCCAAGGCCCACCATTTTGTGATTTCTGGACGGATATATATTGACTGGACGAACCAGCATGAAGGACGGTTCTCACCTCCGACGCGATTGAAGGAAAACGTTCTTTCTCTTGCTTATCCTTCTGAACTTGTCGTGAATGCGAAGAGCGAGTGTTTGACCGTTGTTTGAACATTGACTTCTGGGCCGTTTCTTCTCGAGCCCAACGCCACGTCATCTTCCGGGCTTGGGATCAGGGCCGTGCATTCGATCTTATTTCGTAGCACGCGAACTGAAGGACGACATTACCGAGTAAAAACTACCCAGCGTTCGAGAAAATCAGTTCAAAATCTACCGCATTCTGCAATGGTGTTTGGACGTTTGGCAGCCCTTTATCGGACCGGATTCTTTTTTGGGGCCCACCATGCTGTAAATGTGAAATCAATCCGTCAATCACGTGCACTCCTCAATATTAGGCACTGAGGCCAAAAATCAGCCAGATCCAATACTCATGTGGGACACACCACAAGGCAAAAAGGGGATGGGATGCCAACCATTGGTTTATCGTGTGTTGCCATTATGTGTGCATCATTAATCAAAACCGTTCATCATATGTGACTCACAATGATGAAAGGAAGATTAAAAATCATCCTTCTAAAAAAAATACAAGTGGGCCACAACGAATGCATTTGTTATTTTTAGAAGAAATATTTCCCATTAGTGTGACCCAGACAATGTCTAATTCGGTCTGATTTTTTCTGTGTAAAATAAATATATGGGTCATCACCTGATGGACGGAGTGGATTGCATATATGCAACATGGTGGACACCAAAAGAGCTTGGGGGTTTTTACTGCAACATAAAACAAGTGCCGTATACAATTCCAGTGACCCTTTTATCCACCTTTTCATTCAAGGATCGTTGATCGAGCACTTGCAAGTGTACTCATTTGCCAGTTGGCACACTTACCAACGTGCAAGATCCCAGACGCTCGTCGGGTGAGAGAGACGACGTCGATCTCGGGGCCCAAGTCAAGCTGGCGAGCCACAGGTCGTGCGAGAGTAATGGACGGTTAAAAATTTGACACGTGATTGAATGTACTTGTGGCCCATCAGATGAGCACAGAGTCGTGATTTCTGCGAGTTAATTGATGCTCGGGCAGTGTGTGATGCTAGATATACAGGCGCTCGAAAATTGTACACCGGCGCACATGAACTCAAATTAAACCGAGTAAGCTGTGGAGCCGACTGCCGTTAGGAGTTCGGGCTAGAGGTGTACACGAGTTGATCCCAGCCGAGCTTTGCTCATCTTGGCTCAACTCGGCTAGCAAGATACCTCAACTTAAACCTAGTTCGACTCGGTCATCAAGCTTATATTGACAGCTTGGCTTGACTCGGCTTGGTCAGCAACTCGGTCTAGTTCAAGCCGAGTTTGAGTTCAAGTTTTCGAGCTACTTCGAGTTCAAAAACTCGGCTCACAGGTGGCGTCCGACCATCTGAGTGTATCAAAGTCACATGTCCAGTGCCCAAGTGGGGTCTGACCGTCCGATTGGGCCATAGCCACCAGGCCAATGATCGAGTGGGGTTCGCTAATTGGATAGACACTGCTCGCCACTCACCACACCCCAGGCGGAGACAATGTGATGAGATGAGGAGAGGAGTATATGAGAGTACTTTTCAGTTGCCGGTCATCCAGGCAGACACTGGAGAATGGAGAAAGAGGAGAGGAATGAAAGTAGTCGCTGGTCGGGTGCTGGAGAACGACGAGAAAGAGAGGAGAGTATAGTGGTCGTCGATCGCCGTTCGGGCGCTGAAGAACGGCGAGAGAGAATAAGTGGGGTTAGAGTTTTTAGGGTTGGGCAAACGATTGATAGTGGGCACTGGGGTTACGATTTTTTGAAAAAACATATTTTGGCCAATCGGGTATATTATATATACCCGGTCAAAAAAATTGATTCGAGTTGATCTGAGTCAGGTTCAAGCTCAAGACCGAGTCAAGTCGAGTCGAGTTCGGTTCCGCTCGGACTCGACTTGAAATGTTTCGAACTCAATAAAACTGGCTCAACTCGGCTCAAACACAGTTTCATTCCGAGTCAAATCGTTGAATCAATTCGAACGATCTAACTGAGCTAATTTGACTCGTGTACACCTCTATTTAGGTTACAGTCCCAGATGGGAATCGTGGAGCGACCGTAACCTTTGATTCATGGACACTTATTCGTTGAAATAGGACCGTTGGATATTTTTCATATTTGTTGTCCAATGATTGTCCATTGTTCTGGTCGTCAAATGGTCAGAGCAAGCATAAATTTTGTTTCTTGATACATCTAGTGGACCTATGATTTGGATGGTTTAATTCAAATTACTTACCTGCTCAGCATGCAACTCTATTGAGGAGCATGTATCATGGGGGCCACAGATTGGGTGCTATCTCTATCCCTAGTTAGGAATGGACAGGGGATCTGAGGTGCCATCGGGTTTTATCCACACCGTCCATCCATTTATCCATATCATTTTAGGGTACAGGCCCAAAAAATAGGCAATTCCAACTCTTAAGTGGATTACACGGTGGGATTAAAAACTCACCGTTTAAAGCTGTTTGGAGGTCATGAAAGTTTTGGATCAAGCTGATATTTATGTTTTCCATTCATCCAGGTATGTGTGATCTTATGAATTGCTTGGATGGAAATTAACTATCACGATGGCCCTTAAAAAGGTTTCAATGGTGACTGTCATGATCACCCTGCTTACTTTAGCGCGGTTCACTTTAGCCTAAGTATCTGCCTCATTTTTGGACTCATACCCTAAAATAATATTTAAAAATGGATGGACAGTGAGGATAAAATGCTTACATTACAGTGGCCCCTCAAAACCCCAATTTGTTCCTAGCTAGGGACGGGTGGGTAGTACCCAATTGGTGCTGGGCTCAGTAATGGTGGGGTTTGGGCGGGTCTAACATAAGACCCAAGGTTTGAGGCCTACATGGGCTGATGGCAATAGGCCAGGATTAAGCCCAAGTCCAAAAATTGTTTGAGCCCAAACCAACCTGACCTAACTATGAGTTGATAAAAATTCATATTTCTTATTTGACTTTTCCTAATCTATGGGTTGGTCAAGGGAGCCACACAGACAAGAAGAAATAAAAAAATTAAAAATAAAACCAATGGCTGGCATTCAAGATGGATGGGTTGCATGAGAATAACATATTTAAAAGATATGACATTGTAGACATTGAAAATCGGCGCCCACGCTGATTTGAAACGTTATGGATTTGGTGGTGGGGGATTAGGCTGATTTGTGAATGTTGGAGTCGCTACTAGCCAATAAAACTCAGAATCCCGCAGTTGGCTAGAACCTGCGGAATATGTAAGGTTGGAGAAATCCGAAGACTTTCCTACCTTAGAGTGACTCCTGATCTGCGATCCAGGATTCCGGGTAAGGGACCTCGGTTACAAAGAGGGAAGGGGTTAGGTACCCTCTCTGCCCGTACAAATGTACGATCTTTACTTAGTGTAGTAAAACAATCTCAAGAGATGATGATGATGCTATGCTCATGATGGGACTAGTCACACATGGATTTCTGATGTAACAAGATCCGAGATTTCGGCAGGCCATAGAGCATACGTCCGACAATGTTTCTAGAAGGCGAATGTGATGATGCTTATGCAAAGAGGTAAGAAAAATGGACTAAATCACTAGGAATTTCTGATGTGACAGGATCCGCTGTACGGCAAGTCACAGAGCATACGTTCACTAGAAGCAGGGAGGTTGAGAAGGGAGTAGATGTCATGTGAATACTTGTAAGATGATGGATCTTTGGCTTGATTCTTAAATAGGCTAAGACATAGACTGAACCATGATCAATTTGGGTTAGGCCTATGGATTAGATGGGTTGAAAGGAGGGCTAGGGGGTGGTTGGAAAAATCAGAACTTTGAGGGTTTGGGAGCTCCCTCCCTTTCCCTCACTCTCTTCTTCAATCACTCTCTTTCTCTCTCTCTCTCTCTCACTCTCTTAGTTGTTGTATTGTGATGTCTGGAAATGAGAAGAGGAGAGGGCTATTTATAGCCTTCTCCAATGGTTGAATGGTAAATAATGGGTTTGAGAGGGTTAAAAGCTGAGGTGGCAAGTGGTGGTTGGTGGAGAGGAGAGAGATGTCACATGGCATGCTCTCATTGGTTAATGGGGTTGGTAAAAGGGTAAATAAGCTCGGATTGAGGGGTAATTCCAGGAGAAAGTTGACTTTTGGATGCTGGGACAACTGTCCACACGAGGGCCGCGAGCGGTGGTAGTCGAAGTACCGCAGGCGGCAGTCAGATTGCCGCCCGAGCCTGGTTCGGGCCAGATTCGCGGGTGTGGGTTTCGTGTGGTGCTCTGGTTTGAGTTCCTGGGACTCAGAGTGGTGGATTTAAGTATGGTTAGAGGATTCTGGCTAGGGTATAAGGTATAGGCGAGGCTGTATGTGTGTTGAACGGTTTGGATCAAGGTTTTGGGTCTCGGTTTTGAGACTTTTGGGTCCGGGTTAGGTTTAGGTCGGGATTAGGGTTTAGTTCAAGGTGTGATCATGGTTCTTGGCCTGTCTTAGCTTTTCCAAGATGTTAGCGTGAGTGGGGTGTCTACAGACAAGTACAAATGTAATCAAGTTAGGCTTGGTCGAGCTACAATGCTTGGGTCAAAGCTCAACTAGAGAATTATTAGGCCATGCACATTGTGGATGTTGGATCGTAGGCGAGTTATGCTCATGTGCTAATTGATATTTTAATATGGTAGAGAGAATGTTATATTTGACTAGAGTCGCCACTAGCTAATTAATTCATTCCCACAGTCGGCTAGACTCTATAGAAACGTCAGGAATGAAAGCCTAGGGATCTTAACCCTGTTACTGAAGATTTGTGGTAAGGCACCACGGTTAGAGAGATGGAAGGTATTAGGCACTCACTCTGCTCGTACAAATGTATAGTCTATACTTCACAAGATCTCATGAATTATTGAGGATTAAGATTAATTCTTGCGCACAAGTGATATAAAGTGTGTGCAATGCTATGTTAGATGCAATGCCTATTACAAGTTGCAATATCAGTTGGATAAATCCGCCTTAACTCTTCTACTTGCCGAAACAGCCAACCAATCAATCTAAATTTCTAATGGGCAGGTTCCAAGTATGTCAACAGGTCGTAGAGCATACGTTTGAACATATTGGGTACTGAGTGCTATGTATGTAGTGTAATGTATATAAAATTATGTATGTGATCATGCGTGTGATGCAGTGTTGAATGTGACACTTATGATAGGGTGTTGCCTTGGCTAGATAAATCTACCTTGACTCTTTCACTCGCAGAAGCATAAACTAATAAACTAAAGTTTATAATGAGTAGGGTCCGATTATATCGACAAGCCGCAAAGCATACATTCGTAATTGATTAGGTGCACAATGTTATGTGACGTAATGCAAATATACGAGGCAACAAAGGGTTGAGATGGTAATGTTTGTTGGATAATGCTAATGTGAGAATAGCTGAAGTTGACTGAATATTGGATGGTTGGATGGATGGGAGTGTCGCAAGGGTTGGATTGAACAGTTACGACTGAAGCTCCAGGTGCTCAGGTGGCTATAGGATTAGATGGACTAGGCTGACCTGGGCTGGACTCTTCATGTTACTCTCTCCTCTCCTTGGCAGAGGGATGGGATGGCTAAGATGGCTAAAGAGGTTTAAGAGATCTTCTTAGGATATTTTGGATTTTTTTGGAATTTTCTGATGCTTGACATGTGAATGAGATGAGGCTATTTATACCTTCCAAACCTGATTTTCTTATAATTTTTAAAAAGTTCAGTGCTTAAAATGGCTTAGATTGATGGGATTCAAGATTGCCATGTCACATGACTTGGATGATCAGATTAGTTGGTAAAAGTGTGATTTTAGGCCTAAGGGAGGGGTACAAAGAAAGGTATTTGCACATCTCCACACGATTGCACGTCACTTTAAGAAGACCTTCACATGCGTTGGAGACCCCTGCCAAGGCAGGGGCTTGACATGTGGCTGACAACGTGCCCAGGTCACATGTCTTCCCCTGTTTTGTCAGGAGGGTCTCGCACAAGTGTGGGGGAGCTCCAGCTCCTCTGGAGTCAAGTTCCTGCCCCTTCGGATCTTCTTATGGGTTTCAGGCTTGGGCTTAAATTTGGTCTGGCCTTATATTGGTTTTGGGCTAATTTTGACTAGGTGAGCTGACTTGGTGAGTCAACTCGATGAGTCGAGTTCCAAGTTTTTTGGTTTTAGGTCCCTAAGGTTTAGGCTTCTAGAGTTAAGCTGGTTAGGTTTGACTACTGAGTGGAGTTTAACTGGGTAGACTGAGTCAGGGTTCTTCGGGCTTAAGCCTATAGGGTTAAGGTTTGATTGCCTTGGTCCAAGTCAATTAGCTTGTCAACCTAGGGTGGGGTGTCTATACACATAAGGCCTAAGCCCAACTCACAGGCCAAGTTAGTAGGTTCAAGCCTAGCCTGAAGCTTGGTGGATCTCTTCATGTCACATGGGCTACTTGACCCATTGTCAAATGCTAATTGGGTACAACTCATGCTGTCTCTAGCTAAGAACGGACAATGGCTTTGGTGGGATACCATAATGTACACAATGGGGGTTAAAACATCTACCATTGAAAACCTTTCGAGGGCCACGTGGAAGTTTTGGATCAAGTTGATTTGTTTTTTCCTATCATTTAGATTACATGACCTTATGAATAGATTGGATGGCAATTAACCATCATGGTGGGCCCTAGGAAGGTTTTAACCAGGTTGTCATCATCACCTTTGCTTTCTGGGGTGTGGTTCATTTGAGCCTTGGATTTGCCTAGTTTTTTTTTTTTTAGCTTGTACCCTAAAATGATATAACAAAATGGATGGATGGTGTGGATAAAACTCATACATCACCATGGCCTCTCAAAAGGCCCTATCTGTTCCTAGGTAGGGACGTGCAATAAAAGTCAGATGCTTGTTACCATCTTCTTCTTCTTCTTCTTCTTCTTCTTTTTTTGAATCTTACGTTCCATTGCAATTGGATCATAAATTTGGAATTTTGGATGTAAAATATTTGATTCTACATTGAAATATATTTACCAAGATTTAAAACACTTGGCTTCTGTTCTGATACCATGTCAAATAATCACTTTCTCTAAAAGCTAAAGCTAGAGTCCACTCATACCTATAACGATAGTGTTGAAACACACTCTACAGGCTGCTGAGCCATGACTTCGGTCATTAAGATCCCCACCATTATGATGATGTCTCAAAAAATTGGTCGTACAATTGGTGCAGGGATGAACGTGATGAGGTCGATCACCTCCTTCCTCAAGGATAACTACTTCGAATCCACGGAGCTTCTCTGGACTCCTCATAGAGACTTCTCGAATCGATGACAAAAGCAAACAAGAAAAATATAAATAAATTATAATAAATTCAGAGTTTGATTGATAAATGAAATAAATGAGTTCACAACCCTTTAAATAGGGATATCAAGCAATGAGAGAGAAATTATAACTAAAACTCCTCGAATTCGCAAACTTACTATTTATAAACGTTCGTGATGTCTACTAGTGCACAAGGTTTTCGGCTAAAAATAGTAAGTGTTCTATTTGGCTTCACTAAGATGTTCTCCTAATTATTCTAAGCTCTTTCATGTTGGGGCGTAACTCCTAAAGCCCAACAGATGAAGAGTTATAATCAAACTAAAACTTACTATTTATAGTAAAAACGAAATTAAAATAGGGAAACGACGGTCGATCTGGCGGTATTTCACAAATCCGGCTTGTGCAACCTGGCATAACAAGGTTGGGTGGCTAAAGTAGCTTGGTCTACTCAAAAATCATATATTTTACGTTTGATAACTCATTTCGGATTGCGAGATACGCCTGATCTAAGGTCCGACAGCCCGGATCACTTCTGTCGTCAATCGGGCCTTTTCTGATCCATCTTGGACATGAAAGTGTCCACGACCCGCTCTACATCAACAATACAATTAGGACAGCCATTGGCTCATATAATGGTTGGATTTATTTTTATTTTTATTGTGGGCATCGCAGTGCCATACGTACATTGCAGTGTCCCCACTGGCAACGTCTGTAGAATAAGCTATTCTTACAATTGGATAGGATTTGGTATGAATTTTTAAGGTTAAAATTGGAAACAAAATTCTAAAGTCGAGAAAGCATGGGTTGCAACATAAACATCAGCTGTTGGCAATCTGCTTCCCAATTTAGGTACTGGGCACGTCTGACCTGGGTTTTGAAGGACCTCCCTTTGCTCCATTTGCTAGCAATGAAGGGAAGCCGATTGCGTACTTAGTAAACTTTCTGGAGCCCACCATGATTTATTTATTTTATCCACTCCGTCTATCCATTTTATTAGATAATTTGAGGGCTTATTCTTAAAAAATAATTATATTTAAAGCTTAAATGGACCACACCACAGGAAATAGTGTGAATTGAACATCTACCATTGAAAGATTCTTAGAGGCCACAAGAGTTTTGGATTAAGCTAATATTTGTGTTTTCCCTAGGTCTTGTGATCTTATGAATAGGTTGGATGACAAATAAACATCATTGTGGACCCTAGGAGGGTTTTCGATGAATGAAATCATTATTCCCATGGTTTCCTATGGTGTGGTCCACTTGACCTTTGGATATGCTTCAATTTTGGAATCAATCCGCAAAATGAGTTGCAAAAACAGATGGACGGTGTGGATAAACCACATACATTCATAGTGGGACCAACAAAGTTTACTCATCACGATAAAAGCGTACTCATTACATATCACATTCTACCTTGAAGCTGTTTCCAAAGAAGAGGTTAAAAAACACTTAAGAAAGTGTAAAACAATGGCTTTCTCTAAAAGCTCGGACATTAGAAGGTGGCATATTAATGAACATTAAGGGATCATAACACTCTCCCACACAAGTGGAATAGAACTCTGCATGGGAACATATTAGGGTAGGGTGGAGGGACACTCACAGCTCACACTATAAACGGCCCTTTGTGGGAGAATATACTCTAGTAGTATATTTGCTACTTTCAGAATTTGAACACTTAACATTCTACTCTGATATTATATCAAACAATTACTTTATCTAAAAGCTCGAGCCATTAGAAGATGGTGTATGATGTATTAATGCATATTAAGGGACCTTAACAAAAAATTCCATGCCATGCGTCAAGTGCCGCCCACCGTCGATGTATCTCGTCCTTAAAAAATAGGCAGATCGCTCATATAGTGGACCACATTCATGAGAAAAATGTATGCTTAGAAAAAGGACGATTAATGGACTATATTCACTATTCAATGAGCATTTGTGCCCCCAATGGAACATTGGACCATCTTAATTCAACACGTTGTTACTTCCATTTCAATCTCGGTCACGTGATTAGTGTGGGCGCGCCGGTATTGAATGTACGGCTCAATTCAAACTAAACAACTACGACCCCAAGTGCCAAGATAGCCGAATACACTTAAAAATCGACCGTATATGATTGAGATCTAATAAGAATGGTCGCCTATTCAGTCACTTGCATGACGTTGCTTAGGATAATTAGGCAATAGTCGGAGGGTGGAGTTTGTCTTTTGAAATGGGTCACATCTCGGCCTTCTGTACGAAAGGACTTTTTCTCTTTAGTACAGATCAAATAAAAAAAATGAAATTCTTATAGTCGGCCGCGGAGAATAACTGCAGAACGCTTTTCTAGATAGAGAATTTTGCTTGATACTCGAACTGAATTCAACATATGAATATAGACTTGAATTACAGTTAAAGTTAACAATTATGATTACCACTATAAATTACACTAAGGAATACAAATGGTAGATAAAGTTAAAGGATAACACTTAGGAATATAAATGACAAATAATTGAAAGATAATTTTGATTTGGTTTTGTTAGTGCGAGACGATTTGCTTTGCTGAACTCCATTGATATTTATAATCTTAAATTGAGTCTCTGGATGCTTTTAACATTCTAATGATTATTATAATTATTTCAGCATTACTAAACCACTGAAATCTTTTCCTTTCTTAGCTTGCTATATATACGGATAATTACTCTAAACCTCCTTGCTGGCTTGACCATGTTATGCTTGATTTACTTCACATGCATATCTGCAAAATCCTTCCTGATTATCTCAACAGATTTTCAATACACGTGAAACATTACAACATGCCTGTTGAATCCAGTAGTTGGTCTTTTCTTAGTGTTTCGTTTCTTACTGGAAGCCAATTTTTATAATGAATATATGTCAGACATACCTAGTTGAGTTAACTAGGCAATTTTAGAGTAGACGCGTGGATTTCCAGCCAAAGCCTTTTGGCAGGAACTTCCTAAGATGAGAAGTTCGGTGGGGCGCAATGATGTTTGTGGGAAATCCACCTATTTCATTCCTGATCATGTTAGGACATGGGCTAAACTAACCAAATCCAAAACTCAAGTGGCCTGTACGAGAGAGGATTGAACGTCCACCATTGCAACATGCCTGGGGCCATAGAAATTTTGAATCAAGCTATTTTTGTGTCTGTTTTCAGTTCATTCTATTAGGAATGACCTTATGAACAGTGTAGATGGTATATAAACATCATGACGAACCCTAGGGAGGTTTCAACGGTAAGAATTTACCTTCACACGTTTTCCTGACGTGCAGCCTACTTGAGTTTTGGATTTGGATAATTTTTGGGACCATGACCTAACATGATCCTGCAAAACTGATAAACGTGGTGGATTTCCCAAAAACATCACGGTGGCCCCACATAGCAGGCTTTGACAGGGAAATAATGGACCAGATTAATTAAACAAGCCCTCATCAGCTGAGCCGTAAAAAGTAAATGTTGGTCATTGTCTAATCGTCCACTTTACTCATGCACATGTGGCCCACCTCTAAGTTGAGATACCTTACTTTTGGGCCATCAAATTCATGTTGGTTAGGCCTATCTTAGCCTAAATCGTTGGGCATTCTGGCCCGACTTGCTTTGAGCTGACATATCAGGCTCATGGTCTGGGCCTAAAATAATTCCCCGTTAATTTGGAGCGGCACACCTAAGGATCTTACACAAGTGAGAAAGTGGGCCAGACATGGATCGAGTTCAGGAATCGGCTGGGTATAATCATCTCAGACCAAGCTGACTAGCCCGATCTGAGCTTGGCCTAGGTTTGGACCAGGCTCGGTCCACAAGATCTAGAGCTCATTGACAGCGCTATTGGTGGGCCGCACTTAATTCAACCCAATACTGGACGAGGTTAATTGAATTAACGCTCTCACATCTACGTTGAATCCAATAGCTGGTTGGGTTTTTCCTAACCGTCAATTTCTGTGGCACGTGTGGCCCACTTGATGAGTTGAGCTACCCGATTTTTGGGCGAGGGGATGAATGACACCAGGTTTTGTACATACATTCTAATGTAGTACGTTGGGGGTGTGGGAATCGGATCCAAACCATTGGTCTTATAGATTACACTCTAAATAATGGATCACGCCCACAAAAGAAAGAGATCAGGGCCTAACATGGGTGGCTAGGATCTTCTAGTATGGGGAATTTGGAAGCATGGTCAAGCCCGCGGTGGGTGACATGATAGTAAAGGTCGAGATCACAGAAGGTTGTGGGCCCCACCTGAAAAAGAGAAAACGAGCCGAGGATAGTGTGAGTTTCGTAGGAATGTGGATCTTAGAATATATAGGATGAGGCTTTCAATGTCCACCAATCATCCATCATCAATCCATCCACGAGAGAAACCAACACCAAATAACGACCTATCTTCCTTTGTACCACAAACTTCAAAACCACAAGAGAAGGGAAAAAGAAAAGAAAAGGAAAGAAAAGAAAAGAAAAAGGGAAATAATGTCACTGAGAATGTGGGCATCTTCAACCGCAAATGCACTTAGAATTGCTTCTGGATCCAAAGCCAGTCTTTCTCCGACGTTTTCCATCTCTAGATGCTTCTCTACTGGTTCTCTCTCTCTCTCTCTCTCTCTCTCTCTCTCTCTCTCATTTGGGTCTCTTTTCTTCTTCATTCAAATGCGTTTTTTTTAGTTTTTAGCTCTCTCATTTGGGTATCTTTTCTTCTTCATTCAAATGGGTTTTATTTAGTTTTGTGCTATTTGGGTGCTTTTGTTCTTCTTTAATAAGTTAATATGAGCGCGCTCTCTCTCTCTCTCTCTCTCTCTCTCTCTCTCTCTCTCTCTCTCTCTCTCTCTCATGATTCAAAAGGGTTTTCTTTAGCTATTTGATATGTGGATTGTTTGGTTCTGCTTTGAAGTTAATATAAGCTCTGCTCTCATGTTAAACAAGGCTACCATAGATATATTAACCTTAAGTTTCAGTGGCACGATTCTTGTCAGTTATGTACAATATCCATAGTGATCATCTAGTGGGCCCCACTGTCTATGGCCCATGGACTAAGAGTCCAGTTGGGCGGGCCTATCTAATGGCTTATTTTGAAGTTTAAAAAAAAAGAAAAAAAGACGGCCGCCTCATCGTAGGCTGATGCTCTTCCGATTGGAGTTGTATGTAGGATATGCTTCATTTTCGAGTCATGGCCCACATATGCTGGGGCCTGCTGGATGAGCGCTATGGATCTTGTACACATCTCAATAACATGTAGGGAGAGTTGTGTGCAATTAACATTCTTCCTTTGTCTAATGGCATTTTAGTTAATAGTAATAGAAATCTTGATCTCTAATACATAATAATGAGTTCATGTTTAAGTGATGTTAACTAAAATAAGATCAACTCATTTTTATCGCGAATGGTAGCTACGGATTTATCTCTAGATAGTGGGCCAGGCTGGCTCAGTCCCACCTAGCTCTGTGCTGGATTTGGTTTGGGCCTTGAGGTCAGCACGGCAGACCTGGGCATGATTCTTCATGCCTGTTTACTAGATGGGTAGGCATGGTTTTGAGTGTGCATAAAGACTTGGAAAGACAGCCCATCTTGGACTGGATTATTTGACGTAATGGCCTGGCCAAGCTTGCCGTGATGGTTTTAGCTAGCGGGCTGGGCTTGGGCTAGCCCAGGCCCATACAGACGCAGTTATTTTACAACCCCGTTCTAAGATAAATCACCCAAGTTAAATAGAAGAGATGTGTTCTGAGAATAGTGAATTGCAGTCATCCATCTATTCAATGGTTTTTTCTCTTCTTTTTTTGGCAGTTTTAGATGGGTTGAAGTATTGTTCCTCCCATGAATGGGTGAAGCATGAAGGCTCAGTGGCTACAGTTGGCATCACAGACCATGCTCAGGTACATAATATGAGTAGGCTCTTTCAGATTGGAGATGTATGTATAGCTGTAATATACCATAGATAGCTATATGAAAGGACTGATGATAATGATATTTGCCACAAACAAAATTTGAAACGTGGCATGAAAATTCATGATCCAGGCCATTCATCTGGTGGACTGCTACATGAATGGGACACGGTATAAAATTTTCACTCATCAGATTGCTTTAATAATCTGGTCAGTGACACATGGATGGTGGAAAGAAATGCTGGCAATGATCATGCTTGAATACTAAGGAAATCAAAACTTGACCATTTCCTCTTTATTCAGATTAACAATTGCAATTTGATTCAACAGTGTATCCAAACACATGCTATAAATCTGATTTGGATGTGCAAGTGAATTGAATTGAGAACATCCATTTTCATCAAGTAGATATGGCAAGAATTATGATGCTTGTTAGGGCATTTGGGCTCCTTGGAGAAGTATCCATCTGGAAATGGAATCTGTAAGTACAGCATAACTCCCGCATTTGGAAACTAATTTCAGAATTTGTGCTGTCTTTTTATCCTGGCGAGAGGCCGGCTTAAAAATTCGAGGAAATAGCACAGTAGAATTCCGGACAGTTCTTTCCCGTACCCAAACACATTTCCGGATCCCAATACCCAAACATGACCAACCAAATCTCTTTCTTGGGAATTTTGTTTCCTGTGAAAAAAAATCTTTAGGTTCTTTCAAATTCCAGGCAGCCAAACAATCACCTAGTATTTGAAAGAAGAAGTGGCCCTCAAACTGCAGTTACATTTATTTATAGTCCAACTCGTAATGCTTCTGCAATCTAGAGCCCAAAACTTAAATTTGAATGCTACGGAAATTACTAGGCTATTTCCTCTTTCTTCGGTTAATAGTTGCAATTTTTTTTTTTAATTTTTTTTTAAAATTTTAATAATGCATTCAAACACATGTTAGATATCTGGTTATGATGCCTTGAATGAGAAAGATCACATATTCTTAAATATGCAACCAATTTCCTAAAACCTATATTGATCTGTTGGATTGTCGGACAGCACCATCTTGGAGAGGTTGTGTTTGTGGAGCTGCCGGAAGCTGGTGGTTCGATTTCCAAAGGTGGCAGCTTCGGAGCCGTGGAGAGTGTGAAAGCAACCAGTGATGTTAACTCCCCTGTTTCAGGCGAGATTGTCGAGGTCAATACAAAGCTAAGTGAATCACCTGGTCTGGTAATTCCATTTCTCAGACCCCACGTTAAAAATTTTTACATTTCTGCCTCTCTGAAGTTGAGATAGGCTTTGAAAATGAAATCTCAAATTGATTGACATAGGTTTTATTTATTTATTTTTATTTATTTATTTATTTTTTATAAGGTTGTGTTTGGCTGCATAGCTGAATTGAATTGCAATACTTAAGTTCCATGAAGTGGCATGACCAAATGCAATTTACCTTCCCCAGTATTTGTATCAAGGAACTAAGATTCATTGAGGTTACACTACAATTAGGTTGAAAGGAATGTAATTGCAATTTGAGCAATACTTCCTCATTATGAATGCCAAGGAATGTAACTACGATTCCATTGTTTCCTTTCTATTGAACTAATTAACGCAATGCAATTCAGTAGTGCATCCAAACGCAGCCTAAAGAAAGACCATAGTACTGAGTCAACTCCAAATCATAATCCCATGATTTTGCAGAAAAGTGACCTAAATTTACTAAAAATTCTGAAAATCAATGAGCAAATCATTCAACTTTCTCTTCACGCAGCCCATTTGATCGGTCTTTTAATTTGGATCACGATTAGAATTTTTTATATTGCCTTGAAAAGATTTATTTTTCTTCTTCTTTGTTCAGATCAATTCAAGCCCATATGAGGAGGGATGGTTGATCAGGGTCCGTCCGAGCAGCCCATCAGAATTGGATTCCTTAATGGGTTCGAAGGAATATACGAAATTCTGCGAGGAGGAAGATGCTGCTCATTAGGCAGGAATATGTTCTAGAGGTTCTAGTCACACTAACTGGTTTTGGGCCTCTCCCTATGTTGAAAATCTCAGCCAATTGAGACTGTAAGGATTACTGAGTATTTCCTTGCTTAAATTAAAATGTCAGTCAATCCTTCTTTTCTTTTGTTTTTCTCAGTTACTGCCCTCCTCGCCCTCACTCCTTTTGTTTTGGATAGCAGAAGCTTCAAGTGTAATAAATAACTACTACAAATCTGTTCACCTTCATGTAATTAAAGTCACATCTCTCTCTCTCTCTCTCTCTCTCTCTCTCTCTCTCTCTCTCTCTCTCCATTTTTTTTGGATGTTGTTAAAGTCCCTTAATATACGTTGATACACCATCCTCTAACGGCTCTGGCTTTTAGAGCAAGTGGTTGTTTGACATGGTACCAGAGAGGAAGGTCTTGTGTTTGGATCCCGAGATCAACAAATATGCCTCGGTAATATATTTTCCCACGGGGGGCCAAGTCCGGCCTATATATGGTGTGAGTGTCCCTCCAGCTTTGTCCAGTATGTTCCCGTGCGGAGTTCCACCCCACACGTGCAGGAGAGTGCGGCTTGAGCTTTTAGAGCAAGTGGTTGTTTGACAGATGTCATTTACCTTGTTTTGTTTTAGTTTACTCTTTTATACATATTTTCAGACCTGGCCTAGCAGATCACCCAAACATTCATATGAGTTTGAAGAGGAAGCATAAAGAAAAATGCGAGGAAGTCTGTGTTTCAACTCAAGCATCTGAGGTAGATGTTCTACTAAGGTCCGCCATAACAAAAGCTACCTATTCAGAAATTGGGCTGAATGGCCCCTTGGCTCCACTACAAATGAACTTCCTCTAAAATACAAACTAAATTTAGGGAACAGTTGAAATCTGGCAAACGACACTGATTGGAGGGAGCATAGCCTGGAAATCAGACTGATTGGATGACCCCAGGTCCTAACCATCCAATTTGGGACCATCTATTGTGCAATTAAAATGAACATGATTAGGGGTCCTGATGCAAGGGGCATCTGGGTCAAGATTGTCACAACTGCTCATCTTTCTATGGCCTGTGGACCATTCACAATCCTAGAATCACTGGGGAATGCGAGTAAGACATCATATTCGATCCTGGTGTACGACAATAGGCTTAGAATGGCTGGCAATGATTCTATTTCCACCACATGGTGTCGCCTCTTTTTCACTCCCATTGCTTTGCTTTGGTGGTTTGCTTGAGCTCAAGGGTACTCAAAGATCAGTGATCATGCCAATACAATAGGCTTCCCTATCTCAATCTGGCCGCCCATACGTGGTTCACAAGGACCCGTATGGACTGCATCAGGTCCAAATTCAACATGTGAAATTGGATGCAAGGACCCATATGGACTGCATCAGGTCCAAATTCAACATGTGAAATTGGATGCTTATGATTGCCTATTTGTTCTTCTTCTTCTTCTTCTTCTTTTTTTTTCTATGCTCCATCTGCAATGCGTACCATGATTTGGTCAGTCTATATCTGTGTGCATGTATGCCATTTTATGGTGAATAAGTTTCAGCTTGAGCAAGGATAGAACTTGGACATATGAATTAATACCTCATACAAGCTTACTGAAATCCTCACTGTTCATGTAGGTTTGTACTAAATTCCTCTCCTATCAAAACAAAGCGTTGCATGTAATTTCTGCATTAAATTCTTACCATCCATGGTATCAAACAAGAGCTGGCCCACCTACAACATCTCAATCTCAACATTTTTTGTTGTATGACACAATAGTTTTGCTAAGGTGCAGTCTAGGGCATGACCATATTAGCATGCAAGTCATGTTGGTAATCATGTATTAGTGAATTCCCAACTATTTTGTACATTCAACTACTCAAGCATGACCTTTCATGCATAAAGAGTGCTTTGTGATTAGAGGTTTTCCTTGCAACTGCCCCTCTATAACCCTACCTTGCTTGCCGCCCTTTGGGCATACATGTAATGGTTGGGCCAGTAGTCAATACTGGGTGGAACATATGGGCATGTGAATGGTGTCAATGTGATCCTATGGCAGAGCTGGTCCGTAGAGTCCACGCCAAAGAATAAGGTTGATGTCTGGCGGGCAGTCTATCATAAAACCTTTGCCAATCTACAATTTGATAGCCAACCCTAAATTGTTGGGAGAAGATGAAGACGACAACCACAGCCACAACGATTCTGCAGGCACTTTTTACATTAAAGAAATTCTTTAAATATAGCATAAGTAGCCCTTAGTGGATAATTATATCTTCATTCATAAAACATCATATGTTGATTCTTCAAACCATAAACATAGAAATGCACACAGTTGCAGATAGATAGGTGCCTGCACTTGCTTTGTGACAGCTCTAATACGTTGTTCTTCTCTCCTCCATGCATCCATCATAATCTAGTTCTTCATTCTAACAAGACATAGACTCTATTTGGCGATACATGCACTGATGGTTCAAAAGGAAACACATATATAAACATACAAAATGTATATGTATGGAGTACATGTGTGCGCTTCTCTTATCACGATGTTAAAGCCAAGATCAGATGTCACTTGCAGGGTTTTCACTCAGACATCACATACCTATATTTATTCATCAATCAAAGAGATTCAGAAATCAGCCTATTGTAATTTCCATAGCAAGCAGTTGCGATGTGGGAGTCTATGCATTTAAAGTATAAGCAAAATGGAACTTTTACAATTGTTGGGATTTGTTTGTTAACATAGATGGCGGTGAGAGCTTTACTAATCTCGCAAGGCAATTGTCTGTCGGCCTTGTATGGGGTAGGTACCTAACTGGGCATTCTGGGTTAAGCCGCTTGAGCCTGCACACAGAAGAGTTAGATTCAAAGGTCGAATTAGCACAAACACGAATTAGATCATGGAATTGGTAAGTCTCATTGATCATTGATGAATTAAAAACGAACTTAACCCTGTCTAGTAGATGCCTAAAAATGAGTTCAACTCATTTTAGTTAATAGTAATTCTTTTTAGAAATTAAGATCTCTAATATATCATTACTACTAACTGAAACGAGATAAACTCAATTTTAGGCATGGGTGTGGATGCTTTGGATACGCTAGCAGTTTGGAAAAAAGCGGAATCACATTCTGCATTGCACATAATGGACCTTTTGCCCATCAAACCAGCCCCAAATAGCGAGTCGGCAAGGAACATAACTGTTTGGTCGAATGGCCATTGGGATCAATAGGAATTTAGTAACATCCAAACACACCCTTAGTTAGGAAACATTGTTTCCAAGAATGTTCTTGGCTTGTACACATTGGTAAATGATGTGCCCATTGCATGATTTGCAAATAGTTTGAAAATCCTCCATCATTTGGAAAATCACATTATAAACCATGTACAAAATTACAATTCCTTCTCGTAAGCAAAGAAACTTTGAATTATTTCCTCAGAACATCTGTGAAATGTTCATGTTTTTCTTAGACCAGTTCAGCTGAAATAAAACATGTACACAATCTCCCTGTGTATAAAAACACACACACACACACACACACATGTATATATGTAGAGAGAGATGTGTGTGTTCATCAGGAATGTACAAAACTGTGTACTCCATCATTATGTTTACTCTGTGTGGTAGATAGTATTTTGTAAAATGGTACATGATAAGTTATAGATATGGACCTGAATGGTATGAGACCCGATCTAAAGACCCAACCCATCCAAAATAGGATATCTTAGGTATTTCCATGTATGGGGCATAAACATTGTTAATAGGTTCGAATTAGGGTTACACTAGAAACTCTTGTTTCTTCTTCTGATTTTTGGGGCTAGAATATTGTTAGGGCTGTAATCCTTTTGAGAATTAGTTTTTTCAACAGGGGCTTATCTCATCTGTGGAGTAGGCACAACGTTGAACCATGTAAATTATTAGTATTTTCTGTGTTTGGTTTTCTTTATTGCATCAGTTCGTTTTCTTACACTCTACATGTACATGCAGAAATATGTACTCTAAAGAAAAAAAGCTAAGCTATGTACTCAAAAGAAAAGGCTGATGAACGCACTGATAACCGAGGAGAAAGTAGTGTAGGAAAACAGAGATCTCCATTTTGGCAAGATCATTCCCCGGGCATAACCTGCTTCCAGCTCCGAAGGGAATGAAACTACCTGCTTTCGGTGTATGTCCCTGCACGAATTTAAGCATATACAAGTATAATATCTCTAATTCTAAGTACATACATACATACATACATGCAAAATGTCACGTTACTTACATCCCATCTATCCGGATTAAACGCCTTCGCATCCTTATAAACTTCAGGATCCAAGTGAACACTGCGGAACCAGACCTGAACTTTCCAACCTTTAGGAATCACATAACCTGAGAAGAAAAACATAGATTGACACCAAGCTTTGGAACTGTAATGGTTTTCAATCAATAAGCGAACTGCCATTAATAGTAAGTAGAAACTGACCGTTGATGTTGACATCAGAAGTTGCCTCCCGGAAAACCACTAATGAGATGTTGATTACACGCAAAGTCTCATCGATCACCTACAAACCCAAAAGGAAATTCTTTTCATGGTTAATACAAATTCTCTAAGTTGCGATCCTCTCGTGCCTGCTGGTTGTGGGCCACGCCACATTGTGGCTCAACCCACCAGCGAAAAACAAACAACAACAACAGAAATGTTCTGAATAACATATTGAGGTTCATAACAAATATATAAAGATTGATCATACTGAAAATCTTCCACTGTCCATTGATTGTGGGCGGGAATCCCGATGCACATTCCTGCCTGCTTCTCAAAAAACTGTCTGAAATACATATTTGGAAGGCAGATGGGATTTTCCCCCACTGCTAATGGAGAGTTGGAGATGTTTGGTACACAAATGTAATGTAATCAGATGCAAACCTTGGAAAGATACTCCATTTGTCTGACTTCGTCGAATGTTAATCCCTTCTGCATGGGAGGTCTTTTCCTAATTATCTCTTCTTGCTCTGCCTAAAACCATGCAGCTGTGTTTGGATTAGGAACTCAAGGAAATTCAAAATCAAGGAATCCCAGGTCACCTGAACATTGAATGGATTATACTCCCACCTTGGCTTTTTCATAGAACTCGGGGTGCTCTTGTAAGAAGACGGTGGCCCACATTGTGATATGGCCAGAAGATTCATGGCCTGCGTTGAGATACATGATCAGAATATCGATGATCTCCTCGTCGTTCAATCTCCTACCACTGTCATCTTCAACCTCTATCAGAGCATCCATCATGTCTTTCTTCAGTTGAGGTACATTTCTCAATCTCTTCCCCCTTCTTTCAGTAACGGCAGATTGAAGAATCGCCACCAATTTCTTCCGAGCCTAGAATTTCAAGAAATTCACTGTCAGTTCCAACTATCCCATTCCACTCATCAGGTGGGCACACATGTAGAAAAGAAAATGACCAAGGTCCACATTCAGTGCAAATATCTGACCACCCAGATGGGCAGATAGGACTGATCTTTTAACCATGGCATCTACAAGCTGAGAACCACATGATGAGTGGCTTGGATCTTTACGCGGCAAGCTGTGATTTGAATATATAGAGAAATGTACATAAACCAACTGTCTGTAACTGACCTTGAGTGCTCTGTGGTATGCAAAACCAGGAAGATTGATTGCCATGGCTCTTACACCATAGTTCAGAGCTGTATATTCTCTTTCGAGAGCTTCTATCACCGGATCACCTTCCGAACTCAAGAATATGTATGTAATTATCCTGAAAGTAAGCCTTCTAACCTCAGTCAAGAATTCTATCTGATCCATCTTGGCCCATCTCTCTAAGGCGGACACCACAGCGCTTTCGATGAATTCAAGATACGTGCACAATGCTTCATGGCCATTGACTGGAGCTGCTGTTAGCCTGCGCAATCGCTTGTGTTCTTCGGGAGAAATGCCGATGAACGATTTCTTCCCAATAAGCTTCAATGTAGACTCTGGCCAACCAGACATGAAATGTTCTTCATCCATCAGGACTTGCTTGCAAGTTTCAGGTATTGTGACTATGATCGTTGGGCTCCCGAACATGAATGCCTTGTAAATTCCGGTCCGGTTGAATCTGCGGTCACGTAACAAGTGATCCACTTTAGATTGGAGGAAAAATGTACTACTTCATTTAGTTGCAACAGTCAGGGTAAGCCCAAACAAATGGCCCTGATCTTAACACTTAATTATATATAAATATATAAATCAAAATTTGTATTAATTATTTAAGAGAGTGATCATGTTGGTTCTTCGCTTTGTTTTTAATTATGCTTGTGTACTAGAATCGATACAGGCTCTATCCAAACTGATTAACTTTGATCCCAAGCACCAAAATAATTAGATATGTCCAATATAAACGCATATAACTAGATTATGAGAAGATTGGTTGCTTACTCAATCACTTGTAGAATTTGATAACGAATAGATGATAATTGGAGGGTGGGGTTCTTTATTCGAAGATGAGTTACTTTATGTCTTCTACAAGAAAAGACTTTCAAAATACCAGTGCAAATTAAATAAAAGAAAAAACTAACAATTGGCCACTAAGAGTAAATGATGTTGTTGATATTTTAAATCTGTCAATAATAGGGTCCATCGATGCCATGAACAGACTACTCGATGCCATCGAGCAGACGTCAATGTTATATGATATGGATGATTCAAATGTTATATTTGCTCTCATTATGAATGGGGGGGATCCGTCTACTTTTCAGGAGGCTCTTGACGATGCAGATCTCAAAAATTGGAAAGCAGTGATGAATGATGAGATGGACTTCTTGCACAAGAATGAAACGTGAGAGTTGGTAGAGCTTTTTGTCGGCTGTAAGGCGATCGGGTGCAAGTGAATCTTCAAGAATGAACATGATAGGTACAAGGTAAGATTGGTTACAAATGTATATACTCAGAGAGAATGTGTCAATTTCATTGAGATATCCGCATCTTTGGTGAAGCAAGTATCAATTGGATTCGTGTTGGTGCTAGTTACCTAATACGATCTCGAGCTGAAACAAATATATGTGAGGATTACCATACTTTACAGGAAATTATAAAAGCAGATTTACATGAAGCAACTTGAAGATTTTGAAACACAATAGGCAAATAATAAGGTTTGTAGGTTAAAGAGGTCATTGTACGACCTGAAATAGTCGCCTAAGCAGTGGTATAAAAAGTTTGATTCTTTTATAGTGAGTCAAAGGTTTATCAAGAGTGAATATGATCATTGCGTTTATTATAAGGCACTGAGTGATGAGAAATTCATTATCCTGGTTTTGTACTTCGATGACCTTATCGCCAGTCATATCATATTTAAAATCGATTTATTGAGGACTCAGTTATCAGGGACATTTGCGATGAAAGATCTAGGGGTTACAAAGAGGGTTATTGGCATTGATATACATAGAGACAGGAAAGGAAGTAGGCTTTGGTTACTTCAGACGGAATACCTTGAGAATGAATTGATCAATATGGGATGGACAAGGCAAAACTGGTTAGAATTCATCACAAGACTTATTTTAAGTTTTCTTCTGCACAATGTCTTGAAACAAATGAAAAACGTAGGTTATGTCTCGTGTGCCTTATTTGAGCGTAATTAGCAGCTTAATTTATGCAATGGTCTGTACAAGACTGGATATTTCACATGCGGTGGGTGTTGTTTGCAGATATATGTCTAACCCGGGAATCAACACTAGGAGACAGCGAAATGGTTACTTCAATATATTCAAGGTATGTAGGACTACGTCTTATCATGAGACAAGTTAGTAGGCTTTGTGGATTCTGATTATGCGGACAGTGTGGATAATAAAAGGTTGACTTTTGGTTGCTCATTTGTGCTAACGAGTGGAGCGATCAGTTGGATGTCGAACCTTTAGTCTATAGTGACTCTTTTCACGATCGAAGCTGAGTTTATGGTAATGACAAAAGCATCCAAAGAAAGTGTGACACCGAACACATGATCAATTTGGCTACTTCAAATCTTTAAGATCCACTTTATATTTCTCTTACAAATACCATATGTCACTCCCTTATTGACTTTCTCATAATTGCCAGAATTAGGATATAACAGAATCCGTTGCTCATTCCATTTATCACAATCAGGACATAACATGCATTTGGTGGACCTGCTTTGTTCGATCTCGGATGCCCATTAGATCAGCTCGATGAATGGAAATGATGAGCCGCAGGCTCTATGCACCATTCGTATGGGAGATATGGTCCGCTGATCAGCTGGGCCATACATGGATGTCAGCCGGCCCAAAATGTCGGCCAGTTCAGCGATCCTCATAGCATGATCCAGGGAAAAAGTGGGGTCCACAAATCTTCCTTAAATCAAGCCGTTTGGATTGTCATGTGGCCCAATTTTCTGGCCAGGCATATTCATAGTGAGGCCCATCTGATGAATGGCCCGGATTGCCACCTTCCACCCATAAAGAGGCCAGCTTTTCCAAGAGAATCATAACGACCGAAGGAAAGTCCATGACCGTTGATTCCATTCCACCAAGACTCGTTCCACAAAAATAAATAAACTACCTGAACTAAAAGGAAAAAAGGATGCGTGGGTTGATCAATGCCCATAAATCTCCCACCCTTCAACAACCGTGACTGGGAATCTTAAAACTCATCTCAAAATGAACTCTTGGAATTTCAAATTCGGAATTGCTTATATATTCCCGCCATCCGTCTTTATATCTTGTGTGTATTAGTGGAAGATAATGTAAGCAGGCGCACCAACTCTTAAGAAAGGGAAAATGTAAATAAACAAAAGGAAAAAGAAGAAGACAAAAGTAAAATATTCCTTTAAAAAATTATTAAAGCAACTTTTTTAAAAAATCAGTTTTACAAAAACGATTTTTTTAAGTGTTTAGTTAATTTGAGGATAATAAATCTATTGGAAGTTGGGTGGGGTTCCAACATATCAAAAGATGCCCATTTCCTAACCTCTTTTGATAAAAAGTAAAAATAAAAAAATAAAAAATAAAAAATAAAAAAATAAAATAAAAGCAAGGTTGACCATGTATTTTCTAGTGTTTGACCCAATCAGACTAAAGCAAGAAACTTAGGTGGGCCCTCTCAGAAATGATGCGGTTCAGATTGGTTTAAGATCCCTTATGTGGGCCCTACCATACAAGGCCCATGTTAAAAGCATACCAATCTGATAATCATAGCTATCATCTTTATACATATAAATGTTTTCCACCATCTATTTTAAAACCAAACTGATTGGATGGCTATAATTGCTTGTACGGTGTGGTCCATCTTTTAAAATAATTGTACTATACTACCCTTCAAAGTAAGCATGTTGGTAGGACAAAAAGGAAGGGTAGATGGGTCATTTAGAGGCATTTATAGTGCTTGGGTTAGTACAAGCACTATAGTTAGATGTCTTTGGCCACATCTAAATAAGTTATTGATTTCAGAAGATAAAATAGTTTTATGTAACAGGACTTGTGTCCTTTTCTGTTATGGAAAATTGAGCAATTTCGGGAATATAATAAGTAAAATAATGAAAGGAAAAAAGACGAATATAACCTTGTATTGAATATAATACATAGCTAAATTCCAGATACTGGTGCTAACCCCTCTGCATCTGAGCCATTGAAAATGACAAGAACCGTCTTTCCTACTCTGGGAACGACCGTGACATGTTTGATCCTGTTAAAATTCCTAAAATGCCCATATCACCAAAGATGACTGATGAAAAGGCCAAGAGGAGTTGGGGAAACAAAGCATAAGGAATGATGATGAAATAAGGAAAACTGAAAGATACCCACCTGGTAACAAAGCTGGAAATGAATGAATCTGGATCGCTTGATTTGAAAGCTTTAAGGAACGTCCACATGTTACCGATGATGGGCCAACCAAGATCACCTGGAGGGAGAGAAAACCGCCTTTCACCAAGTCTGGTTTCGTAATACCAGCCATTTAATCTCCTGAGCAAGGTGAGGAGGGTGGCAAGACCAGCTAGGAGAGAAGTGAAAACCACTAGGAGAAGAGCATGGTCCATGAGAGTGGTAGTTGGGGTGTAGGTGGAACAATGGAGATGTTCTCTGAGAGAGGAGAAGAAGGAAAAAAAAACACAAGTGCGAGTTGTATAAACAGGTGTTATATGTAATGTGTATTGTTCTCTTTTTCAAGTGTATTTATATTTGAGAGAGGAGGTAGAAGAAGATACATGCCGGCCTCGGGTCTTATTCCGTTTGTCGTTTTCCCAAAAGGCCCCGATTCTTTCCATGGCAATTTGTAGAAGATGTTGAATCCTCGAACTACATGCATGACCGCCTCTCTCTCTCTCTCTCTCTCTCTCTCTCTCTCTTATGCAACACCCTTGAAACAACAACCTCTACGGGGTCCACCACGTTGTATATGTAAAACACACTGTACATAAGGTGAGACTATTATTTGGGTCATAAATATAAAAGTTTTAGCATAATCTTGATTCTCTGCTGCCAATCTGATGCAATTCTCCTTTATTTAAATTGGGATGAGAGGTAAAAACTTGGGGGTAATGTAATAGACTATTATATGAGTTAATTATAATCAAATGCTTTCTAATAATTTATTACATAAGTTGATTGTAATTTCAAGAAGTTACTATACATATAAATGATAATCCTGATTAAAAACTCACATGGGCTACAACAATGGAAAAATTATAAAAATTACTGTCATAACTAATATGTTTGCATGGTGTTGGTCTTCTTGAGTTTTGTAACTAGCGCATTGAGAGCCACATGGATGGAACTTTCATGAGATTTACCTTGTCCATTAAGTACAATGTCTTCTTTTTTTCCCTTGTATTCTAAAAATTGTAATCGTCCGTGGCTTGGATTGGCCATTGTTGGAGTTGTGTTCTAAAAAGTTAATCTACACCATAATCCACTAGCAATGTGAATGTCATAGGGTTGATCTTAGTCATTGATTTTGATGATTGATAGTATTTTAGACTATATGGGCTATGTGAGAAGTAATTCCTCCGATCCTTGAGAACTTAAGATTAGACATGGTGATCATTGTTTGGAAAAAGTTTTGGTCAATAAATCTCAGTATCTTGATTAACCATGATCAACACATCTATGAATATTATTTTTTGAGATGTTTGGTCATCATGTTTGAGGGGACTAACAAGTATATAATGATAAAAAGTCTTTATCATCCAGAATCGACTAGATGTCATTTGTGCCTTTGCCCTTACTCCCACAGGAGTGTATGTGTATCATGGATAAATGATATTGATATTGGATCTTTGGATACTTGCATTAGTGGATTGAAATTCAAGTCAATAGTTTGAGGACCTATTAGCTTGGATTATGATCATATGATAAAAATTTAATAATGTATGAGAGTTAATCAATCATTTAACTTGAGAATGTGTAATGGTTGTGATCTTGATTATGCAGCTTTAGTTCACTTTATGAAGCTTCTTAACGGCCAATGACAGTGAGTAATGGTAGGTTTGTTCATTAGTATTAATCCAATTTTGTAAAGGCCAACATGAGGTACATGGTAGGTTTGTTCATTAGTATTAATCCAATTTTGTAAAGGCCAACATGAGGTACACTAAATTTACCTAAGAACTTATTTATGGCTTAGATTTTATTAAATTAGATATTCAACAAGTAATTTTTATTTCTTTTTCATTGGGTACAATATTTATAAGAAATTTTAATCGGTAAAATTTTATTTTAATCATTAAAACTATTATGATCACATTTGATAATAACTCATTGGCCAAGATTTGATGATCAACCACTTGACCGGTATGAGATCTAGATAAATGATATATGGCCTAGATAGTGGAATGATTGGATCATAGGTATACATATGTATGAGGTATTATATGGACTTTCTTGAAGGTATATCAATGTTTATTGAGTAATGGAGCACCACACCAGTATACACATTTAAACCAGAATACTGGCATATAAATTGAGAGAAAGAGATCCCTTCTTCTTCCATTAAACATGTGAGCATGTGGACCACCTACCTCTTTCTTGATGAGATCAGCATAGACTTACCATGAAAAACAAAACAACAAAAAAACGACTCCTTGATCTCAATTTCAACAAGGTAAGATTTAACTTTGATCTTAGAACTTTGGACTTATTGTTATAGATTCCCGTGCATTAGATTGATGTAGATTTTAAATAAATAATTAAAAAAAAAAAACTTTCACCTTTGTTGCTTTTATTTATTTATTTATTTTTGAAAGATCAATCCAACAAACACAAATTTTGGGAAAAGTTGGGATGGCACGCTTACCATTGTTTTTGTGTAGGCCCTCCTTGGTATCTTTTGACATTTAATCCATTCATCTGATGTGTCTCACCAGAAAGAAGGAATTGCCCAAAAACCATAGTATCCTAAAAACTTACTTGTAAGTAATAATACATGAATTTAGATGTTTTTAGGTATGAATTTTTGATGTGTTTCGCTTGAGTGTTCGATCAATCTGATTTTTTGGATCGAGGTTAAACAAGGGGTGATGCACCTGATGGACGGTGAAGATTACATGCATGTCAAGTGGTTTCGCTACATTAGGGAAAGTAACCGTGTAGGTACTTACGCCAGCCAGGTACTCGAGACTTTTCCGGTACCAATCGCTAAGCGCGTTCAAGGTAGTGCTAGTGTACTTTCGTTTTTGCTACTCTGCCTTACACTTGGCAATGAAGGATAAGTGTACTAGATCAGAGCCGATCATCAGGTGATCCAAACTTTTTTTTTATGTCTATTCTAAAAAATTTGATCGGTTGGATGATCAAGTAGTCACAGGTATACATGGAATGTGGACCGTTGGTGTTTTCTCTCAACGTTCGTTTGATTGTATTGTGCAGTTTCGGCCACCTGATGGTCATAAAGGCCTAGGGCGGTGCATGGGTCGGAAGATGAGCGGCTTTGATGTTTTACACGCGTGTCTGGTTCTACATATGATGCGACTGGCAAAAGAAGTGTACTCGCTCGAGTGCATTTTGTGCTGGTTTATGAATTACAAGGCTTCCTTGTCAGCAAACCTACAGTTTGATTACTCATTGTTCTGGGCCGATCGTTTGATGATCTGAACCGTTGATATGATGGGTCCCACCATATTACGCCTCTAAAATCCAATTAATTGTAAGATCCTATATCCATCCATTGAATTTTGACCGCTTATGTGTTGTCTCTAAACCATCTATTTACTGCCACCAATAGAAGGGTTATGATTTTCCAATTATGAACATTTCCTGGAAATCCCTCATCTACAGTGAGAACCATCAAATCAACGGCTTGGATCATAAGTGAGGACCATCAAATCAACAGCTGGGATCATAAACAAACTGTCGGTTGGCCAGCGTATACACCAAACGAGTGGTGGGGGGCACATATGTAGGGCCCTGATTTAGTGGCTGGTGCAAAACATGTCCATAAGCAATCACGTACGTCGCACTCCTTTAAGAAAACTCATCGTTTGTGTTCCCTAAAGAGCTTACATGGAGATAGTTTCATGGCCCATGCCATGCGTGCATGTGGTTTTCTACTCTACCTTGTTTTGTCCCTAAGATCAGATCATTGTAATGGAGCCGATTTTTAGAGCCCCACGTGTCACAAGATAACCCTACAGAATATATCTGTCCATCTGATTGTGGCTGCATTCGGGTTTGGTGGTCCACATCCTTAAATCGGTCCAACTCCTATTCTTGGGCTCAGAGTAACAGGTTAATGCGTCTTTTTTTAATTCGTGTCCCGTATTGGAAAGTGGGGTTGAAATGTGGTTTATATAGTATCTTTCCTATATAAATATTATTTAAAAGGGTGATTGATTTTTGGAAAGATTTTTGTAAATGGGTGTAAAATGTTGATAATGAATGCTGATGCAGAAATTTGGTTCGCTTTTCCAAGCCCTTCATGTAGTCAGGCAGGGGATCCGGGTCTGGTCAAATTATGGAGTTTTTAACTTGAGAATGTACGTATCTTTCACTATCAGAGGCTCTTCTATTTATAGTTTAGAAGAGGCAGTGGTATAGGATGGGTCTCCTTATTTAGCAAGATATCTTATAGTAGGATCTCAATCCTATTATGAGTCGTAAGGATTGCCCTAAATTCTTGGCTAAGATCTCCGACGGATTCGTATCGCAATAGGCTTTCTAGATATTTAGCTAGGATCTTGGGCAAATGCGGTTGAAATCAAGTTGGACCATAATAGGAGACGGGATATGCTGACCTGAAATATGCTGGCCTAGGACGTAGCGACCTGGGACATGCTGACCTTGGATATGCCGACCTGTCTGCTTAGTCAAGCAGTTGGGTTCTTTTTGTTGAGGTCCGTGGTTCTTCCGACCTGTTAGCGGGACGTTGAGCTTGACCTCATCCTCTACTAAACTTCGGAGCTAGAGGTCGGGTCTAAAGTTTCTGTTATTATCTGGTTCGGTTAAGCGCATAAGGTTCCGACCTGATTTCTTTTTATTGGTGGGTCCATTTTTCTCATAAAAAATTACTATTAACACCTCTTTGTAAGAGAGGAATAAAAAGTGAGAATTTTGGCCTAAGATTTTAGGGCATGAGCTTAAATTGAGGTAGATACAATAGCTAAGTATCTCCATGGGGCTCATAGTGATGTTTATTTGGCATCTAGTTAAGCGCATTTAATTTCCATTGTAATTTGTGGTGTGGTTTACTTTAGTGTAGGATCTACCTCATTTTTAGGGTCATGCCCTAAAATGAGCTAGAAGAATAGATGAACGGTATGGATAAAACATATACATTACGGTAAGCCGCACAAATTTGGCCTACTCTTCATTTTCCGCTTCAATTTTAGAGTCCAAACAAGCTGGTTGTCATCCTCAATCATTTAGGTTGTTGCTGTAATTACAGGAGTAACTAATGATGATTTATTTACAAGTAACTACACTAATAATTGAGAAATTAAATAGGCCCTTAAGATTTTACTAAGTAAATATTAGTCCAGCAAGGTACGAAGCACATAACGCACATGTGGGTAGTGGACTGCTCAGGCATATTGTAGCTCACGTAGCACCTCATGACAGTCAGGCAAAGCTATTGGGCTTTCATTGTAATTCAACTTTTCTAGATTGACCGATCCGTTGGAACTCAAGCTTGATGAGGTAGATGAAAGGTGAAGCCCACGTGAACACTTGAAAGGTACTTTGACCCAAAAGCTTCTTTCAATCATACCATCAGAACTATGCATTTTATTAGTTGCACATTTCATCTCTTTCTATAAGAATTAGAGAGATAAAATACATATATAGTTAATTTCTTTTTATAAGAATTTAAAAGAGATACATGCTTAAAACATTTCAACTTTCATCTTTTCTTTTCTTTTTTTCCTTGTTTTGAGCATTTGAAGCTAAGATCAAGGTATTGTCTTAATCGGGTAAATCCTAAGGTCAATGTGATTGAATTCTTGCACAATTGGAAAGCTTTGACAATGTTCAAAAAACATACAGTAGTATATGCCTTCAAACCATTTTCAATACCATGCAACTATATGGACATTTTTCATTAGGGGTGTACATCAAGTCGAATCGAGTCGAACTGGCCTCAGCTCACCTCAGCTCGGCCACTAGCTGACCTCAGCTTGAACTCAGCTCGGCTTGGTCCTCGAGCCTGATTGGCCGGCTCGGCCCGGTTTGGTCAGCAGCTCGGGCCAGTTCAAGCCGAGTTCGAGCCAAGATCGAGCCGAGTTCGCCATTGAGTATTTCCACAAACACCTGGACTGTACCTTCGAAATCCCACTATTTATAAAACAGAAGCAATGGTTTTACAAATATTTTATCAAACACCTTCTAAGCAACATAAAAAACAAGAAAAAAAAACAGGGTATTTGTTTCATGTATATACCTACCTTGCCACCAGCCACATTTCGTTGAGTCATTTCATCAAACACTTGGTGAGCAACATCAATAGCAAAGTAACCGAGTCACCGAACTGGTTCGATTCGAGCCGGATTCGATTTGAGTCAAGTCGAGTTGGGGCCAGCTCAAACTCATTTTTGAGCTAAAAAAACCAGCTCAACTCGGCTCGAACTCGGCTACGAACCGAGTCAAATAGAGCTTTTTCAAGTTGAGTCGAGCGAGCTAACCGAGCTAGCTCGGTTCGTGTACACCCCTATTTTTCATATTTTATTTTCTACAAATATGTGGTGGCTTGGCTGACTTAGACCAAGCCATGACTCACTTAAGCTCAAATGGTTTAGTCAGCCACGAGTCTTGAATACCTGGTTGCAACCTTGAGCTAAAGGATTTATTCTTTGGCCAAGGAAGAAGATGAATCCAAAGTGTAGCTAAGGAATGCAAGGGAACTATGATCATTTGATGACTTGGCCCATGATCATGTGGTCTATTGTTGCAGATTTTTATTTTTTTTACCTTCTTTGAATTGACCATCTAGTCACTAAAAGAATTCAATTTACTAGTATTCATGAGCGCTTGACACTTCTAATAAATTAATAGAAAAAGTAGGTAATTATTGAAATAAAAATAAGTCAATATAAAAGCAATTACAAGGACAGCAGACAATAATGCTAATCTACCCTCAAGCAATAAAGAACATGTCATCTTGTACATCCCACAGCTGACTTTTGCAGTAGTAGGTGATTGTTATGGTTGGTCCTTTACCCACACTATATGTTTGGACTAAAGGATTTTGGTTGCATGAAACCCGAAGTTACATGAATCCCTTGTGATCCTTATTTTTGTAGGGCTAGTTGAAATTTCTATGTTATATCCTCTCTATCTATACATTTCACTAACCCATGTTAGTGCCTGATCTAAAAATCAGGAAAATTCAAAACTCAAGTAGGCTTCACCACAAGAAATAGTAGGGATTGAATGCCCACCACTGAAACCTTTTTGGGGCCATATAAGTTTTCGAAGAGGCTGATATTTGTGTTGTCGCTTCACCCTCATGAGATCCACCTTATGAATGGAGTCTATGGCATACAAACATCACAATGGGCTCTGAGAAGGTTTCATTAGTAGGCATTTCCATCCCCACTCATGTCCAAAAATGAACTAACAGAGAGTGGAGTGAAAGTGGGCCCACAAAGCTTACGGTTAAGAGGGAATTCTTAGGGTTACAGGCAAATCAAGCCTGCTCTTTTAGTACCAAGGACACGTTTTAAGAATTATGGTACACTTGTCTCAGGTTGTACAGGCGGGGTGGATGGTGTAGCACTGTAGCCATCCAAGCCATTGACATGATGGGACTGGCTTTGGTCAGATCAGATCATGTCCCCAATAATTTCCTTTAAAGGAACCTGTAAACAGGCAACTAAGAAAGGACATAGGGTTCAAACACGTACATCGAAAGTCGACAGAGTGCATGGCAGTGAGGGTGCGTTTCCACATTGATGTTTAGGTTCGACCCCAGCTTACCTATGATAAAGCAAATACATAAAGAAAAACATACAAGAATGGTTCATATTCAACTAAAAATGGCCAAACATAGTATCAGTAAAATCTTCTGTTCTGGGTCTGTTTTTGGACATGTCCTGTCAATGTTGGGCCTGTCAAATCAACTATTAGGGTCGGCAACTTGGAACTTCCTGCCGTGGGAAGCTCGGTGGGGCCCAAAATTCTGCATAACTGAAAACAATGAGGATCGAACAACTACCCTTGAAATATTCACGGGCCACAAAGTTTCACATCAAGCTAATATTTGTATTTTTCAATTCATCCTTCCTAACGAATATTATGGATGACATATAAACATCTCCTTGGACAAAGGAAGGTTTCAATAGTAGGCATTTTCTATCCACCTTATCCTGTCAGGCTGCCCACCTGAGTTTTGGGTCTTCCTCATTAATTTTATGTAGAACTGTACATGAGTTAAGTTAGCTCGGCCAGCTTACTTGGCTCAACTCAGAAAAGATCGACTTGCCTCAGTTCGAAGTTGGATTCGAACTGAGTCGAGCTGGTTCTTGGAGCTCGAAAAAATTTCAAGCTGAGTTCGAGCTTGCCCAAGCTTGACTCGACTTGGATAGAACCTCAACTCGAATCGACTCGGATCAAATCAGCTCGGTGACTCAGTTATTTTGATATAGATGTTGTTCGCCGGAGTGTTTGATAAAATGACTCAATGAAGTGTTATTTCAGGGTGCATATATTATCCACGGGATCAGTTGGTGGCGAGGAAGAAATGGGTACAAAACAAATCATTACAAAAAAGAAAAAATACATCATAAAACTACCCTCATCTTGATTTTGATTCTGCTCACCTAAGTGTTTGATGAAATACTTGTAAAGAGTTATTATTGTTTTGCACTATGTGAGAAATCGAAGTTGTATTATATGTGTTTGAGAAAATGTCACACAAGCTCGAACTCAACTCGAACTAGCCCAAGCTGCTCACCAAACCAAGCCGAGTTGGAGCTGGGGTTAGCTACTAGCCGGGACGAGCTGAGCTGTGCCAAGCTCAACTCAGTTCAACGCATGCACAGCTTGAATTTTAAGTCCCATTTCCAAACATTACATGGAAAAATGGATGAACGGGTGGATATTTCACAAACATCACGGTGGGCACCACCTAGCTTCCCATCGCAGGAGTCTTTGCCAAAGGCTCTCAGAGGCAATCCACATCCGGTTACCCTAGGTGCCCCACCCAAATTTCTCAATGCTCAACCCTAAACAGATATAACCCAACCCAAATCCATGTGATTATTCCCAATCTGATCTGAACCGACCTGAATTTGTTGAATCCATGGACGGGCTGATTCTTGCACAGGCTAGTTGTCGTAATCGGGTCCTTTAGCCACGCTACCTGTTTGGATTTGTAACAAGCACCCAAAAGGGAATAGTATTTCTTAGGAAATCTTATTTTCAAAAATTGCTAAAAAGTAAATATAGTTTTCCCTGTTTTCACAATAATTTTTTAAAAAAAATTGGACCTATTTTTAAATTTTTTGTTTGGCAAAAGAAATTCCTAATAGTTATTTTAACATGTCACCTTAGTACTTCTAACACTAAGGGAATGCTACAAAAGGAATAGCTACATATATGTCACACCCAACATATGTGGGACACTTGAAAATAAATAATAGCACGTGTTACATGTGAGGTGCTTGAAGTTGTAGGTGATACATTTGACATAAGAGATATATTTGCACATTTGATATGTAGGCACTTAAAGTTAGAGGGTAGTACTTGGAATTTTCGTGTTATATCCTCTTTGTCCATCCGTTTCACCAACCCATGTTAGTGCATGATATAAAAAATTAGGCTAGTTCAAAACTCAAGTGGACCATTTTAAGATGTGGAGCCACATCTGGGACCGTTCTCGACCGGTCGTAGGGTCCGGCTCGATTCAAAGTCCAGCGAGCACTGTTTTTTGATCCCGAGGTATTTGACCGGTCGTGGCCCATTCACGACCGGTCGTGGGGTCCTCTTGACCGGGTTACGCAGATTCATTCCGCAATTTTGCGCCGATTTCGTGTCGCAAGTTCTTTCGCAACTGGGATGCAGAAAGGGGAGTTTCCAAAACTATAAACAGGAATTCCTAGGGTTTTTCATACAGAGAAAAAAGCAAGGAAAAATTATTCTAAGGTGTGGGCAAATGGTTTTTTATGTACTTCTAAGGGAGAGGTTAGTATATTGCTTTATAATTTTCGTTCTTCATAGTGGAAGTTTACATCCATAGTTTTTTATCCTAGTTTGGAGTTTTTCCACGTATATCTTGTTTTGTGGCTTGTTTTGAATGCTTTGATCTATTTCTAGTTTATATTTATTCCTGTTTATTATTTGTGGGTGAGGCCTAAGATTGGATCTAAGCTCATTGCGTTGTTGGCGTGCTGCGCAATAGACCACACCATAAGGTTCAATAGAGATTAAATGGCCACCATTAAAACCTTCTTAAAGCCATATAAGTTTTTGATCTGTCGGATATTTATGTTGTCTCTTCATACCCATGAGAACCATCTTATGAAAGGGACTTTATGGCATACAAACATCATAGTGGCCTAGTGGGCCCTCAGAAGATTGCAATGGTGGGTGTTTCCATCCCCATTATTTCATATGATGTGGTCTACTTGAGTTTTGGATCTGCCTTATGTTGGGGCTCATGTCTTAAAACTAGAGGGAGGAATGGATGGGCAGAGTAGATATGACATAGACATCAAAGTGGGTTCCACAGAGAATA
This sequence comes from Magnolia sinica, assembly GCF_029962835.1. Taxonomy (NCBI): domain Eukaryota; kingdom Viridiplantae; phylum Streptophyta; class Magnoliopsida; order Magnoliales; family Magnoliaceae; genus Magnolia; species Magnolia sinica. Next base: position 8,086,360 of record NC_080578.1, on the reverse strand, counting down.
GGGCAGGCAGGTCAGGTCCGCTCTATTTTACCAAGGACAAGTAAGAATATGTTTATAGTACACTTGTGTCCTCAGTTTGTGCAGGGTGTATTGTGTAGAACTGTAGCAATCCAAACCATTGACATGATTAGACCCTTCTTTGGCCAGATCAGATCATGTCCCCAATATAGTCTCCTTGAAAGTAACCTGTAAACAGACAATGAAGAAAGGACAGGGCTCGACCCGTGCCTTAACAGTCGACAGAGTGCATGCCAGTCAGTGTATGTTTCTACCTACCTATAAAAAAACAAATATATAAAGGATGGAAATACAAGAATGGTCCACATTCAACTAAAAATGACCAAATATCAGATAAATAAAATCTTCCAATCGGTGTCAGATTTTGGCCATATGACCTATCAGTGTTGGGCCTGTCAAATCAACCGTTTGGATATTTAAACCATGGCCCCCCCACCCCTAAATAACCAAATACAAACATGTGGAGAATACGAACCCAATTTGGACTCCATGTGCTAGCGGTGCAACTAAGGTGGGTTGGGTTGGGTTCGAGTCCTTACCTCAATGGTAGACTCGGAGGAGTTTCAACACGAAGTCTTGGGTTTTGATACCCATAGGTGGTGAAATCGGACTACGGCGTTCGTGGGTGTGTGTCCAGTGATTGCGTAAAAATAATTTATTTATTTATTTTTAATTTTTTTAAAAGGTGGGTTTGGTTGGGTTGGGTTGAGGATCAATCGAAGCCCAACCCAACCCTCAATTGGACCTGACTCTAATTCCAACCCATGGTGCCTAACTCTAATTCAATTTCAATTCTTCTATACTCAACTTAAAGAGATCCAACTCAACCTAAACCAAATACATGTGAATATTTCCAACCTGACCTAACCTTAACTTGAATTTGCTCAACTTGAGTCTGACTCAATTTCAAACTGGGTTAGAGATTTCCAACCCCAACCCAACTAGATCTGAACTGGGATTGGGTCAGTCAGGTCTAGGTTAACCTGAAACCAAGTTGCAGCCTTAGAAAAAGCCCACTGAGAATGATGTCTTTTACATTTCCAATAAATGAGTAAAGGAAGATACGGTGAGCTTAAAAGTCCTGCTTAAAATAAAATGGAGCACTATGTAGTTTGAGAAGTGGCCCAACTATCTTTGAAGGCCGAGGCACTTTTTTTTTTTTTTTGTCAGCGTCAATGTCTCCACATTAATCAGATAGGATTTTGCTAGCGCATGTCATTGAAATTTAGTGGAATGCTCAAACAAGAGACAGGAATGACAACCCACCAAACTCATGGGACATTTGATTTAATGCCTCCCACATATCTTCTCCTCTTAAAGCCTTCACAACCATACAAAGAATGTTTAATTTTATTTATTTTTTTATTTTTATTTTTATTTTGACATCAGGGTGATTGCCTGCCGAATGCTCGTGGAAAGACTAGATCATGCGCAAATGTGCCAGCTTGGATTCCATGTTGGCTGTAAAATTTTAATGTAGGATGTGGATAGGATCCTACCGTAGATCCAACCTCGATGTATGCATTGTATATCCATGGTGTCCATCTATTTTGCCAAATTATTTTAGGGTGTTGTCCCAAAAATGAAGCACATACAAATTTCAGGTGGACCATATCATAGGAAATTATTAACTATTAAATACCTTTTGTGGGCCATAAAAGTTTTGGATCATGCTGATATTTATTTATTTTTTCCTTACATTGAAGTCTATGTGACCTTACCAACAGGTTATATTGCCAATAAACATTACACATGATGGTCGAACCTAGTAAGTATTTAATGGTAGGCCTTGAATGACCAGTGTATGTTGTGTTGTGTGGTTCACATGACCATTGTCTATCCTGTGGTTCACCTGATAGTGGCATGGATATACAATGCATACATCAAGGTGGGTCCTATAGTCAGGGTCCCACCCACGTAGTTGTTCAGATGGCATCGATATACAATGCATACATCAAGGTGGGTCCTACGATCGGGTCCCACCCACATCACTGTTTCAGATTTCAACAACGTGGCACTCTTTGTTGACACACATATGCCGAATGATCCAATCTAACTATGGATATCCAAAGCTCAAGTGGACCACACCACAAGAAAATTAGGGATAATAATGTGCATTGTTGGAACCTTCCAAGAAGGCATTCAATTCCTTCACGGGCACTCAATCTCTCTGAGACATCACAGAACCTGTCTGCCACTGAGCAATAAAGCGGGAACCACTTTGGTTTTTAAACTGTGGATATGCTTTTATTTTGATACCATGCTCCAAGATGAGCTGAAAAAGTTTATAAACCACGTTGATAAGGCATATATATTACAGTGGGCCCTACAGAATTTGCTCAGGCATGTATTGTGCATGCCCTGCACCTTGATAAGTTATAACTCTTCTAGTTGCATTGGGTCACTTGGAGTAGTCTAAATTCAACCACGCGGGTGTAGTACATATTTCATGGACCACCATGCAAAAATCACAACAATTGAATTATCAATACATCCATAAGTTGTTTTTCTTTTACAACCATCGAAGCCATCCATTATCCAAGTTATGGATGGGATGGTTAAGATTGCATGATAAAAGTGATTCTTGAGAAAAATAAGCAAACGTGAGGGCTATCAATAGAGCTGGGCATCGGTCCGAGTCGGATCGAATTGGGTCGAACTCGATCCGATCCAAAATCTCAATGGCCTGACCCAAACTCTATCCGATCCGGGATCGAGTCTGGGTCACCTAACTTGAACCGATCTGAAATGTACATGGCCTGATCCGATTTGAGTCCGACTCGATCAAGAAAACCGAGTCGGATCAGATTGGGCACGATTCGGATCGGTCCAGATTTAAATTTTTTCCTAGTGATCATTGTTGTGAGACCAATCGTTTCAACGGATTGGATGATGTATATAGATGACATGTTGGCTATTTGTAGTCAATGGAGGGTAGCTTTACCATCCATTGAGATGGATATGAGAAATCCTCAAATCTAATCTACCTCAAAAGGCAAGTAACCTCTACCCAAACTATCCTCACCTTTACATCTCTCCCACATGCATGCACGGGCCATCACATGGAAGGGTAAAAGAGTCATTATATCCAACCGACATGCCACACCAGCGGTCATAAAATTGTCACACCTCCACATGTTAGCGTCTCGCGGACATGTGACTGGCCCTTTATTTAATACTTTGATAGAGCATCGCACATCATACTCATGCCCAGATATAAATGCACCTAAACTCGGTCCAGATCGGATCGGTTCAGATTGGTATGGATCCGAACTCGATCCGAAAAGCTTTCGAATTTGGATTGCCCTATTCGACCCGCATCGATTCAGGCCGTCGGATCAGTTCGGATCTGGTCGGATCGGGTCAGGATTCCCCAGCTCTAGCTACCAACATGGACCAAATTGTTGATTGGACCTACTTTTATATGAATAATCTTAACCACACATCTACTAGCTATTTATTGGTTGGTTATAATCTCCCTTTGATGTCATTTTTTGGTGGTGACATATGAATTAATGTGTGCTAGATCCAATGGATAGAAACTGATTGTTTGATTGGACGGTCCTACTTGTATCTGGACACTTGAATGGTCCAGGTGATGGATGGGGACTGTCCATTGGTTCCAGCTCACATTTCACGGGATGCCATGCAATGATCACATTATATGATGATTGGATCTATCTACACATTTTTCTTCCAATGGTATTTTGTTTTCAAAGGTATGGATGTGATGGTTAGGATTACCTCTTTTTTTTTTCTTCTTTTTTTAAAAAAATGATATTTAAAATCATAAACCAACCATGGTAGAAATGGCTTATATGACGTGGTATACACATGTTTTTAATTTCGAAAAGTGGGGCCCATGATTTAGTGATCCAAACCATTTGTCCTTTGTATCCGAGTGCAGATGAATTAGACCTTGATAATTTGTTTGATAGGATAATCTTAACCGTTCGATTTGTGGCCTAAGATAGTTGTTTGAAAAAGAGAATCACAACCATGGTTCACATTAATCTGAAAAACTTCTCTATATTAGTCATTGGGATCTTCCATTGTTTGGTGATCCAGACAAATGGGCTTGTGGGTCCCATCTTGGATTGACCATGACAAATGGGTCTCATGCAAACAGACATCTGAGAAGAAAAACACCAAAAATGCACATCCAACGAATAAATGCCAAAGATTGGACGCCTAGGATCTTTCAACTTGGAAGAGAATAGGGGCATGAGCCATCAACGACGGGGCCTTCATATCAATGACTTAGACGACTTAACCATGGGCTTCACACGAACAGAAGTTCATGGCAGATGCGAGAGTTCCCAATTAGTTACTAGGAAGCGGATTGCGTGGTGTGCGACACACCACCGACCTGGGTAGTGTGTTGACGACACCAAGTTCTGTGGGCCCAGCATGATGTATGTGCTATATCCACACCATCCATCCATTTCTCAAGGGTATTTTAGATTATGAACGCAAAAATGAGGTACATCTAAATTTCAATTAGACCACACCACATAAAGAAGTGGGGATTGAATGTGTATCATTGAAGCCCACGAAAATTTTGAATCAAGCTGGTATTTGTGTTTTCCTTTCATCCAGGTCTGTGTGACCTTATAAATAGGTTGGAGGGCAAATAAACATTACGGTAGGCCCTAGAAAGGTTTCAACAGTAGGTATCATTGTCCCTGCGGATTCCTGTGTTGTGGTCCACTTGAGCTTTGGATCTGCTTCAATTTTTTGGACCATGCCCTGGAATGATCTCGCGAAATGGATGGACAGTGGATATAACACTTGCATCATGATACAAAACTTGGTTACATCGGCACACCACCGAGGTGGATGGTGCATGTCTCTCTTTTTACACACATACACACATGCGCATGCACATGCATGGTCTTGGTGATGCATCTGTCTCTTTTTCCACACATGCGCACATCCACATGCACATGCGTGTGTTGGGGTTATGCACCTCTGTGCACGTGCACATGCTTATGGTGGGGCCGTGCACCACATATTGGCTAAGAAGAGCCAAAATACTCTCCTCAATTAGAAAATGCCAAATATTCAAGAGTTAGGATCTTCTGATTTAGGAGGAATCAGATAATGGCTTGGATGAAGCATGCATGACCTGACATGCAGAACCTATTTATTAAATGTTAGTTGCACATAGGAAACTGAACATTTTACAAAAAACTACCTACTTAATATAAAAGTTTTATTATGGTAGCTTTTAAAAGAAGATTTACATTAAGCTACATCATTAATCTAAGTAATTATGATTAGAGTAGCTTTTACCTGATTTATTAACCCATTTTGGTGAATGCTAGCAAAGGGGTTGCCAGCTTGTGTGGACCAACTCTAATGCTTGTGTGAAATCCACCTTGACCATCAAGTGAGTCACCCCATGTTAGGCCCAAGGCTCAAAAATCAGCCCTATTCATGATTCAAGTGGATCACATAATTGAAAGTAGTATCAAGAGCAATGATCACTCTCCAATCTTTTTTCCTTTGTGTGGCCCACCTGAGTCACAGATGGACTTGATTTTTTGGCCATGGGCTTAAATTTTGGTGTGGTATCTAATTATTCAATTGGATTATATATAATAATCATGGTGAGCCAGTAAAAGTTACGTGCGCATGTCTCTCTCTACATGTTTTTTCATTTGGTGTGGCCCATCTGAATTATGGGTCAACCTTATTGTTTTAGGCCTATCCTAACTTGGGACTACACATCTAATGGTCGGAGTGGATCTCACAAATACATATGATGGCTCCACCAACAATCAAAGTTGTGCGTACCGTAAGATCCCTTTTTAAAAAATATATATATACTTGGTTTTCTCCTACACCTGGGAGAAAGATGGGGCCCTTATTTTTTACATGGTCCACCATATGCGTATGTGCAATCCACTCCAATCATCAGGTGTTTTATCCCATGTTAGGTACAGGCCCAAAAAAATAACCTGACCCATTATTCAGGTGTACCACACCAAAGGAGACAATTAAGAGAGAGAGATGTGAATGCTTGATTTTTATAGGACCACCATGATTATGATATGAAATCCACTCCAACCATTACATGCCATACCAAAATTTAGTCATAGGGCCCAAAAATTAGGCCCATAATTGATTTGAATGGGCCACAACAAGGGAAATTGTTTGGAGGGTTAGCATTGTTCTGTTCACTATTTTCATTCGCTGTGATCCACCTGAATTATATGTGAAATTTCTCAATTAAGTTATAGTAATTACTAATCAGTAATAATTAGTACTTTTAGTACACAAAACATTGTTAAAAAATAAAAGAAAAAATAATAATATTATGATTGCCCCACAATATTGCGGGAGAAGCTTGTTCTACAAGAGTTTATTTATTTATTTTATTTTATGCACCCACTCACAGACACCCCTCACACCACATGGTAATTGATCCTATTATCTCAGTGTTGATACAGAGTCTATCTCGGATTCTTATCTTGGATGGCATACACTTACAAATACTTCAGCAAAGTATGTTAGGTTGATGGTCGACCCACGACACTAATTCATGATGATGGCCATATCATAATTCTAAAACTGACTGGCTTGAATCAAAACTCAGCCGAGTAACTCAACTCAGGGAGAACGCCTTCGATGGCCACAACCTCATCAAGTGAAATGTGCAAGCCCTCCCCCAGCGACCCACAAACACCAATGTGTTGCTGTTTGTCTATCTAGTCTATAAATTATAATGATTTAACATATTCATTATCATTTAAAAATATTTTGTCATTTATATGAAATAATATTGAGTCAAGTCAACCTAAGACCGGGTTCTTACTCATGCCTTAGTGGTAGACTCTCAAGATTTTCAACACGAGTTCATGGGTTCGAGTACCCATTGTGGTAGAAAAGAAAAAGACCAACTTAATGTATAAGTGCATGGGTTCATGTGTAAAAAAAATAAAAGGTACCATCAACCTTCTACCCCACTGGTACCCCATAAGTTAATGAGTACATGTGTGGATGTGGATACGGAATTTAGGGCCAAGTATAAATAGTAGTGAGGTGCAATATTCATTAGAACAGGGGTTCGATCGATCGATCGATCGACCAACCTGATCGATTAATCAAGCCAACCCTGAATTATACATATTGGTCTCTTGATAATTTTGGGCATCCTTGATCGATCGAACTGTCGATTTGATTGATCGATAGAAATTCAGAAATGCCTCTAAACTTTTTGAACACTTTTGGGCATGTTTGATCGCTCGAACACGCTAGGATGAGTGTTATTAGATATATTAAATATGTACATAAAACAGGGGTTCGATCGATCGACCACACTAATCGATCAATTGAGCGAACCCTGAATTATACATATTAGTCTCTTAACAATTTTGGGCATTCTCGATCGATCGAATTGTCGATTCAATTGATCGATAGAAATTAAGAAATGCTTCTAAACTCTTTGAACACTTTCGAACACGCTGGCTCAAGCAATCAAGGGTTGCTCGGTCAGTTTTAATTGACAGCACACGATTTTGTAGAATTACACAGTTTGTTTCCTATTCCGAGTGTGACACTATATATATGACAGTGTAATGTGAGATTAGGGTATCCTAACATAGGCGAATTAAGGGCTAAACGTTTATTAGGTTTGAAGATGTGAAAACGAGGGTTTTTCGAGCTTTGTAAGTGATTCACACTCTTGTACATTTTCTTTCATAGTGATTTGTTGTTGCTTTGTGCCATGGTTTTTTCCCGTAAGAATTTTTCATGTAAAATTTATATGTGCTTGTGATTGCTTTGTTTACGTTTGCTTAATCTTGTGTAATCTAAATTTGAAGTTTGCTTCCATGGATTCCCAAAAGTGGTATCAGACCGAACGCTGTGATTTGAGTTTGAATTGGCATCATGACGAGGGATCAAACGTGAAGTATGAAATAGAGAAGTTCACTAGAAAAAACAACTTTGAACTTTGGAAGGTGAATATGAGAGGCCTTCTAGTTCAACGATGGTTGTAAGATGCACTCTTTGGTGTTGAGAAGTGTCTAATGTCTATAAGCAACGAAGAATGAGAAGAGTTGGATTCAAGAGTGAAAACCTCAGTCCGACTATGTTTGACGGATAATGTCCTTTACATTGTCCTCAATCAAAAGACCATTGTGAGACTTTGAAAGAAGTTAGATAACTTCTTCATGACGAGATCGTTGTCAAATCGTTTGTACCTGAAAAAGCAATTTTATAATATGAAGATAGTGGAATGGTCAGATCTTAATGAACATATGAACGCATTCAATCAGATTCTTTGCAAATTGACGAGCATGGAAGTGAATATGGGCAACTAAAATCAATCCATAATTCTCTTAAACTCTATTCCAAAGTCTTACAATAGCTTTGTAGACACTATATGGCATGGTAAAGACACCATTAATGTTGAGACCATCATCTCAACCCTTCAGTCGAGGGTATTGAGAAAGAAGGATAGCGATGCAAGTTTCTCTACTGATACATTGGTAGCTAAGGGAAGGAATTCAAAGCGGGAGAATGGATATTCATCCCGTTTACGGTCCAAGTCTAAGGGCAAGGAAAATATAAATTATTGAAATTGTGGAAGACGGGCATATGAAGAATGATTATTGGAATTCAAAAACCTAGAAATTAAAGAAATTAGATGATTCACCTAGGGAAGTAAATTCCATGGAATCTGATGTAGGTACAAGTGGTTGTGATATGTTGACAATGTTCAAGGTTGGTCACTTATACGATGAACATAAGAATGAGCAGATTTTGGACATGGGAACATTATATCACATGTGTCCTCTTTCGAGTTGGTTCACCAATTATAGTAAGTATGATGGTGGCCAGGTGTTTATGGGCAATAACATTGTCTGTAATACTGTTTATGTCGAATCAGTGCGCATCAAGATGTTTGATGAGATGGAGTGTATGTTGAGGGATGTGAGACATGTTTCTTATATGAAGAAAAATCCGATATCCTTGGGAGCTCTTGAGGCAATTGGGTGTAAGTTCACTTGGTTTGATCGTATCTTAAGGGTTTTAAAGGAAGCACTCATAGTAATGAAGGCACAACGGAACGGTAACCTGTATAGGTTAATCAGGAATACCGTATCGGGTAGAGTTGCAACATCTGTAATAGAGTTTACGTCGATGCATTTGTGACATGCACACCTAGGCCATATGAGTGAGCATGGTAAGAATGTACTCATAGATTATGGTTTAATTCTTGTTTACATTTTTTTTTATTTAGATGATGTAAGCATTGTATGTATGATAAACAATTAAAATTGTCACTTAAAACTGAAAAACATAGTTGTAAGGGGCCGTTGGATTATGTGCATTCTGATGTATTAGGGCCGCCGCTCATAGTTTCTGGAGGGGGTCATTATTCTTTGTATGATTCATAAATAACTACTTTATAAAGGTTTTGGTGTGCTTTATGAAATAAAAATCGGATGTTTTTGCCACCTTCAAAGTGTAGAAGGTAATGGTAAAGAAACAGTCAGGGTGAAAGTTGAAATTTTGAGGACAGATAATGGTGGTAAATTCACTTTAAATGAATTTAACCAATTTTATAAAGACAAATGGATCGTACAACATAGCATAATCAAGCATACACCATAGTACAATGGTGTAGTAAAACGGATAAATCAAACTCTCTTCGAGAGAGACTAAAGCATGTTTAATAACGTTGGGTTAGGCAATGAGATATGGATTGAGGCCGTTAATATAGTTTGTTACTTAGTGAACCAATCCCCGTTTACATCGATTGGGTGTTAAATTCTAGAAGAAGTATGGAATGGTCATTATTTTGACTATTTGGGGCTGCGAGTATTTAGTTGTGATAGTTACTCTCATGTATTACTAATCGAGAGAGATAAACTAGACTAAATGACTAAAAAGTATATTTTTGTTGGCTATGGTGATAATGTAAAGAGATGCAGGTTGTATGACTTGGTTATATGGAAGATCGTGATTAGTCGTGACGTCAAGTATAATAAAAATTCTTTATTTCGTAATGAAGAACACAAGGAATCAAAAAAATATGATGAACGTTGAAATTGACAAGGGTGAAACGCACGTTAAAGCTAAGCAACAATAAGAATTACATGAGCAGGTGATGTAGTCACATCTCAAGAGAAATCTAACGCGAGATTGTAGGTTACCAGCGAGATACAGAGATTACTTGAATTGCATTCACCCTTATTACATATTAGAGTGATACGCTTAGCTTCTAGAAAGCACTTAATAACCCAGATACTGATAAGTGGATGATAACAATGTAAGATGAGATGGACTTTCTGTATAAAAATGAGACGTAGAAGCTGGTGGAGCTTCTCGTTAGGCGTAAAGTGATCGGATCTAAGTGAATTTATAAGAATAAATAAGATAGGTATAAGGCAAGATTGGTTGTGAAAGAATATATACAGAAGGATGGTGTCGACTTTAGTGAGACTTTTGCTCCTGTGGTGATCAAGCAGTTATTTATAAGGTTCGTGTTGGCGTTGGTTGCTCAATACAACCTTGAGCTACACCAAATGGATACGAAGGCTGCTTTCCTACATAGGGAGTTGGAAGAGCAGATTTACATGAAGTAACCAGAATGTTTGAAATACAATGGGACAGAGAATAAGGTTTGCATATTAAGGAGTTCATTATACGGCCTAAAACAGTTACCTAGGCAGTGGTATAACAAGTTTGATACTTTCATAATGAGTCAGCAATTTACTAGGCATAAATATGATTATTGTGTTTACATTAAGACATTAAGTGATAAAGGATTCATTGTATTTGTATTATATGTTGATGACATACTTATCGTCAGTTAAAGCATGTCTGAGATCGATATATTGAAGATTCAATTTTCAAGAATATTTGAAAAGAAAGATTTAGGAGATGCAAAGAAGATTCTCGGCATAGACATACACAGAGATAATGGGATGAGTATATTACAGTTATAACAAACAGAATATCTTGAGAATGTGTTAGTGAAGTTTGAAATGGACAAGGCTAAGCCAGTTCACATAACTCATGCTACTCACTTTAAGCTTTCTTCAAAGATATATCACATTACAGATGAAGAAAAGCAGGTTACGTCTCGTGTGCCCTTTTCGAGTGCGGTTGATAGTTTGTTTGATGTATGTAATGGTCTCTACGAGATAGGATATTTCACATGCAGTCAGTGTTGTAAGCAGATATATATATCAAACCTGACAAGAAGTATTGGGAGGCAATAAAATGGCTACTTTGGTATCTACGAGGTATAGCGGACTTCGTCATGACATTTCAGAAATTAGAGAGAAAGTTGGTATATATGCTACATGGATTCATATTACGTAGTGAAGGTGGACGACATGAGGTCGACTTACAAGTACTCGTTTGTATTAGTGGATGGAGTAGTCAGTTGGATGTCGAAATCATAATCTGTAGTTACTTTTTCCATAACCTAAGCTGAATATATAGCTGTGATAGAATTATTCAAGGAATGTGTTTGGTTACGAGGAATTATGAACGAACTCAGGCTTTAGTAAGAAGTCGTACCAATTAATTGTGACAGTGAAGCGCAATTAATTTGGCGAAGAATTCGGTTTACTATTCTGGTACTAAATATATTGATGTTCGTCATCATTTTATCCAACAGGTGCTTGAGGAAGGCGTTGTGACTATTGAGAAGATCCATATGAGCGTGAATCCAGCGGACATGCTGACAAAGGTGGTTCTAGTAGAGAAGTTTCGATTCTTTCGAATTCCTTGGGTCTGACGAAAGGTTAATGAAAATAAAGTGTGGACGAAAAACGACAATGATTATGAAGCTATGATGGAGGCAATTAGAAATGAACGATGAAGCTTGGAGTTGTGCCCTATGAATGAAGATTGAAGCCATGGTAGAGATTATTGTGAGATGTTTTAAATATGTACATCGAACAAGGGTTCGATCGATCAACCTCAATCGAGCCAGCCTTAAATTATATAGATTGGTATCTGGACAATTTTGGACATTTTTTATCAATTGAACTGTCAGGTTGATCAATCAACAGAAATTTGCAAATATCTCTAAACTTTTTGGACACTTTTGGGCATGTTTGATCGCTCGAACATGCTAGCTTAATCGATCGTGGATTGGTCGATCGGTTTCGATCGACGACGTGCATCATTTTGTGAAATTGTATGGTTTGTTTCCTATTCCAGGTGCAACACTATATATATATATATATATATATATATATATATATATATATATATATATATATATATATATATGAATGAAAGTGTAATGTGTGATTAAGGTATCCTAACATAGGATTATCAAGGGCTAAACGTTTCTAAGGTTTGTAGATGTGAAAGTGAGGATTTTTCGAGCTTTGCAAATGATTTCATCTCTCATACTTTTACTTGCATGGTGATTCATTGTCGCTTTATGTGGTGATTTTTTTTCTGTAAAATTTTTCTACATAAAATTCATGTATACTTGTGATTGCTTTGTTTACATTTGTTTAATCTCATGTGATTCGAATTTGGGATTTGCTTCTGCAGATTCCCAATAGGGTAGACCGAGTAAGCCTATGTTAATTTGAAATCCCAAAACTATATGAATGATCAAAACACAAATCTGTGCACCATTGATTGGCCACCAATAAAAAGATTTCTTTTAATGGACCATCCTAACCATCTTATAAATGAGCTTCCACCTACAGGTGACTTATCTTTTAGCATCTATTCCTATGTCACATATTACAGTGAGAGGATCATCCAAATAGTATGATTCTTGGGCTATGGCTCATTTATTATTCTACCTGCTAAATGGACAGTTTCAATAATACTACTATGCCAGGTGTGCAGCAATGACATGCTACCCGTCATGTTCAGAAGAAAAAAAAAAAAAAACCTGAAAGGTGCATACGAGTTGACCTAATTTGTACATCACTTATCTAAGTATCCTGTGGAGAGATGGCTCCACCTTATCACGGATCTTCCAGTTCACTATATTATCTAATTCATTTCCTTGAATTAGAGGGCCTTCCTTGAACCTTTCTTTTAAAGGGTGGGACCCTTCATTTCGGACTATAGGGAATCCGCCGCCGACCTAATTGGTAGAACCAACAATGCACACAGTAAAGAATAATGGCTAGAAAAGGACACCACGCGGAGAAACAATGGGCTTAAAGATGTCCCAAATGGAAGGATTCACTAGAAAATTTAAGGGTTTTAGACCGGTAGAACCATGGAACCGGACCAGAACCATTGGATCGGTCCGGTTTGGTCCGGTTCTAGATAGCACCGGTTCCAGTTCCAAAATTTGGAGAACCATTGAATACGAATCGGTTTTGGTTTAAGGCCCTATAGAACCGAACCAAACCGTAAACCGAACTGTAGACCCGAACCGTATATCTGAACTGTTACCCGAACCGTAGATCCAAACATTTTTCACATTTGCCATTTAAGACATCATGTCTACTTATGCTTTGACTAAGCAGTACAAAATCATGGTGTCTCAGGGAATAGAGACTGAAGCAATTCTATGTCTGTCTTTGTATAGCTTCTTGATGATATAGTTTTAGGTATCTGCCCCCTTTTTTGAGCAATATGGGCTTGAGCACACAATAGTATTGTGACATTTGGACTATAAATGTAGGACATGAAGCTGCATGCTAATGTTGGACTAACCTATATAAACCTTGAATGACATTTATTTTATTTTATTTTATGTTTATTTTTCAGTTTTTGAACAGTGATAAACCTTGAAATGGTTTCATTGTTTCATCTTTTAGACAAACTGATGGCCATTTAGTGTTCTGTTGATAGTTTCATCGGGATTAAACAGTTGGTGTTTGGTGGATCGGAATTTGAGAACTGGAAGGAGAGCTTGAGGTCAGAGGATGCTGGTTACAGTGTTCACAAAATATAAATTTGGCATTGGAGGACTTTTGATGTAAGAAAAGTCATTCTTGTTATTTCTTTAACGGCGGATTCCTGAACATCTGAAAAATTAAAACAACCTGATTTTTAAGCCAGAACTGTAGACCCGATTCAGAACTGAACCGTTTTTCACAGTCCGGTTCCAGTTCGGTTCTAGGGTACTAACGGTCTAGTTCCAGTTCCCAAAATCATGGAACCGTTAGGAACGGTTTGGTTCCGGTTTCACCCCAGAACCAGACCGAACCGACCCGTGTGCGCCCCTACTCACACTCACATTTGCATAGGAGGTTTTTTTTTTTTTTTTTTTTTTAAATAAATCTTATTACTTCTATTAAAAAACAATGCCTGGGGCTCTCTACATGAGCCTATTTATTAGCGCTTATCAAATTTTTTCCTCTTCTTGAAATATAGAGGAGCCCTATTATATGCTCTCTACCAATCAAAATCCTTTTGTACGATCTTAAAGACCAATGAAAAAAGAGATTTAAACCACTAAAATGCTAAGAAATAACTACTAAAAAGTTACGAAAATCATCGAATGGGTATCCATGTATAAGTTGGCGCGATCTATAGATACAAAATTTCAGTCAACATCCACAGTAGAAACATGTTTCGTGGACGTGGAAAAACTATTTTTATGTCCCAAATAAAAATAAGCAAAAATTATTCCACTTTTCAGCAAATTTAATTACCCCACGTGTGCCTGTCCTGCATGTTTCGGTTTAACCACTAGGCACGAAAAATCATTTATGCGTCACAGCAAAGTCTCCAAAAAGTGAGAAAGTACCATTTCTGTGTTCTAGCAATGCGATCATTTCACATCATGAGCCTTCTTCTAGGCTTGTACAATCTTATCCTTCTCTAAATTTGGAGCCATCTTATAGCTTGTAATCATATGTGGGAAGAATTTTCAACCTTCCAAGTCCAATGATGTGGTGGAGGAAGGTAAACCACAGGTTGATCTTATTTTTCAGTTGGCTATTGTTGTTGAATTGGCTACAGTGATGGACCTGTCTTGGATTAGGTCAGTTTCATTGATTGTCGACAACCCAAATGCCCACATCACTCAGAATCCTTGCATGAATCCAATTTTCAAGGGACCAGTCACTTTTTCTCCTTAAATATGTATTATTTACATATGCTTCCCTGATCCATGAAGATTGCAGGAGCATATCCACCATTCCTTTATTTTATATTTGAGAAATGATTCGGTATTGTGTATGAAAACATTTCCATAGGCCTAGTTTCATTTGGACTCACCGGCATCCACATCTTCTACATAAATCGTCCGTTAGATAAGTCGACTCTTCATGGGTTGGCGTTGAAAAATCATACTGATATTGATGATTCAAATCACAAAGTCAGCTGCATGAAAAAAAATGAGTGGACAAGATCATTTGCATAAGATGTGTACAATCATAGATGTTCACGAGTGCAAGTTGTTATGATTTTTGCATGATATTGGATGAAGAGTAGACTGAACCCAGCTGATTGATCTAGATAGGTGATGTGTGTGCCAATGAGTCCAAATGCAACCATTCATTTGCAATTATCAAACATCATTGAATCAATGGCTACGATCATTTGAACAGTATAAGTTTTACTATAGTGCATGCAAGGCAAAGCCCAAAAAAATAAAGGATTTTCGACATATAGTACTCTTTTTTTTATTTTTTTTGCAATGAGTCAAATAATCTATTTCCTTTTCAGCGTCATAAATAATTTCTTCCATTTTTCATACACGGTCCTAAAACATCACGTGCTTTATTAGATTTTATCGTTAAAAGAGATTGTTGTCGATTAAATTTTACTATTCACTACATAAAATAATGCTTTTGCCTTAAACTTTGTATAAATAAGAAAAAAGATTGTTGTCCATTAAATTTTACTATTGACTATATAAAATAATGCTTTTGCCTTTAACTTTGTATAAATAAGAAAAAAAATCATTTACTCCTGTTCAAACATAAAAATGTCATCCGCAAGATTTTGATGATTTTTGATCCACTATTTAGACGGTCTAGATCAAATGCCATGGAGGGACCACAATTGGATAATTTAAATCATAGGGTCATATCTTATGTAACCAAAGCTGTTTGGATTTCATTTAAAATAAAAATTCCTCTCATTTTTATAAAACAAAAATATTATTTTATATGGTCAATAATTAAATTTAATGGTTTTTTTTAAAAAATAAAAATAAAATTGAATGGTAATACATTTTCACCCCATGTGGAAAAATTCGTCTTTGGCATACCCGCATCTTTGCATTCATCCAACGTGGGTACCTTTTAATGGGACGCGGATTAGGTAGTACCCCTCTTCCGAGCTCGGCACAGGTTGAGGATCTGAGAGGCCACTTTGATATATGGCTTTTATCCCTCCATCCATTTTTCCATATCATTTTCGGTTTTTATTACAAAGGACAGATCTGACGATCAAGTGGACACCACCATATTAAGCAGCGGTGCTAATGACATCCACCATTGAAACCTTCTTAAGGCTCGCAATATTGTCTATTTGTGATCCAACCTGTTCATAAGTTCATATAGACCTGGATGAGGAGAAAATATAAATATTAGATTGATCCAAAAACTTATGTAGTTCCTGAAGACTTTTCAAGTGTAGGAATTTAATCTCCACTGTATAGCCCACTTAATCTTTGGATCTTCTTTATTTTTGGGCTCATCATCTAAAATGATGCAGAAAAACTAGTTGGACGGTGTGGATAAAAGCTATACATGACGGAGGCCCGTCAGAGCCCCAGCCTGTCCGGAGCCAGGAAGAGGCGGGGATACTACCGAATCCGTGTACCCTTTAACGGTACTTGAGTCATGCATGGAATCAGCCCACCATGTGTTGCCCTGTCGCCCACAAATCAGTATATTCAAATAATGAAGTTGCACGCATATGCCCAAAAACGAGAAAGGAAGCGGATCGCTGGTGTATTGACGTCAGCAAGTTATGTAGGTCGTTATATCCAAATCATCCGTACATTTAACGAGGTCGTCGTAAGGATTGATCCAAAAAAATAAGAAAGATCCAAAGATCAAGTGAACCACACTGCAAAAAAGCTGTAGGGGATTGGACGTCTACCATTGAAATCCTTTTGAGGGTCACCGAAGTTTTGTATCAATATGATATTTGTTTTACCTTTTCATCTAGATCCCTGTGACCTTACGAACAGATATTGGATGGAAAATAAACGTTATGGTGGGCCTACAAATGTTTTAGTGGTGATAATCATTATCCCACTGCTATATGTGGTGTGGTGTGGTGCACTCATTTTTATGTTAAGGCTGGATTTTCATCTACAACTACTGTAGATTACGCTAACCTCTGGGTTTTTTTTTTTTTTTTTTCACCTAGTGGAGAATTTCACCACCTATGGGTAGTCGAACCCTTGGCCCGGTAGTGAAACTCCTTATAGTCTACCACCCGAGTAAGATTAGGCTAACCTACTTGTTCATATTAATGTGAAACATATTCATGTCTGTAAGACTTGTATGTTTGAATAGTTATAGGATACTTGCGCTTGATACACAGGCACTGAAAAATTGTACACGTGGCATATATTAACTCAAATAAAACCAGGAGCGGATCAGGTGTTACCCGGGCAACCCTGTGGTGGGTGTTTCCCTAACCATGGGCCCACCTTGATGTATGTGTTCTATATCCACACCGTCCATCAGTTTTTCCAGCTCATTTTACAACATGATCCAAAAAATGAAGCAGATCCATATCTAAATTGGGCCACACCACAGGAAACAGTGTTCATCGAGCACCCACCATTAAAAACTTCCTAGGGCCCACCATTATGTTTATTTGCCATACAAGCTGCCAATAAGATCACAAGGACCTGGATGAAGGGAAAACACAAATATCAGCTTGATCCAAGACTTCTGTTGCCCATAAAAAGTTTTTAACAGTCAATGATCATTGTTTCCTGTGGTGTGGCCCACTTGAGATTTGGATCTGCTTCATTTTAGGGATCATGCCCTCATTTGATGAAAGGTGTGGATATGCAACACATATATCAAGGTGGGCCCCACCCCTCCCCCCAAAAAAAAACTGACCAGATTGTGCAGCCGACTTACTCGCACACCGATCCCATGACCTCATGTTGAAACTCTTGTAAGTCTACCATAGGGTCACAGACTCACAGGCCACTTTGGACAAGTTACAATGCCAAGATTATAGTAATTCAACAATCATAAAATCTGATTTGTGTGGAAATAGGACCGTTGGATATATTTCATTTTTAACCGTCCAAAATACATCTGCACCGGGTACCTTAATTTGGATAGTTCAATTTGATTAGAGTTCTATGCCATGTGTGCAATTTCTTAGTGCCTGCGGATCATCCATCACACTCTGCCATAGTATCCAAGTTTTTCTCTATTCATTTTGCCGTTCTGGGTGGTTGCCATTGTTTCCTATGGTGTGGCCCACCTGATTATTGAATAGGGCTGAATTTCGGGCATGCCATTTGCAGGGGCAACCCTGCCGGGTAGATCAGATGCCATGCCATACAAACTTGGACTCGGTAGTGACCCTCGATCTCAGTACTGGTCGGTGTTGTAGGCCCCACCATGATGTATGTGTCTTATCCACTCCATCCATCCATCTTACCAGCTCATTTTAGGTAATGAGCCCAAAAATGAGGCAGATATAAATCTCAGGTGACCACAACACAGAAAACAGTGGTGATTGAATGCTTACCATTATAACTTCCTAGGGCCTACTGTAATGTTTATTTGCCATCCAACCAGTTGATTAGGTCGCACAGACATGGATGAAGGGAAAACACAAATATCGGTTTGATCCAACACTTGTGGCCCCAAGAAGTTTTTAATGGTGGGCGGTGATGATGTTTCCCGTGGTGTGGTCCACCTGAGATTTGGATCTGCCTGATTTCTTTCCCCATGCCCTAAGATGAGCTGGGAAAATGGATGGTACGGAGTGGATAAAACACGTACATCATGGTAGGGCTCACAGAGCTTTTCCAGCACCGGAGGGGTCACTGCCGAATCCGAATCCCATGCATAAACTGTGGTGGGTCCCACACGCTAGGAACCAGCCTATTTTAAATTCTTCCAACTCATCATTTTGATTCACATATTTAAAACCATTGCATTCCAAAACTAGATTAGCCAAAAAAGGTCTCCCGTTCCAAATCAATCCCAGCCCTTGATCTCCCAACCCCATCTCACAAGCATTGCACGTGCCAAACAACAAATAGGTTCTAATGTATCATACAGACCAAGAACACAAGGATTTCCATATCTTGGATTTCCCTACCAAAAAATGAATTGGAAGTGCCTAACTACTTTTTATCAAGAATAGCACTCACCTCCAACAAGAGGAAAAGCCACCACTAGCTCTCCAACCACTATCAAAACCATGCAAGAAAAACTCTGATACTCTGCCAGACTTTGATGGTTGATACACAGCCACTAAAGAATTTCACAAGCACAATAGAATATGTGGGTCCCAACTTAGATGGCCCGTAAACTACATATGACTTGACAGGACGAAATGAAAACCAAGTCCTAATTCCACACACACACACCAAAGGCACATTAATGAAAGGTAATGGTATTTCGATCATTGGGTCCTAAAATTGGACGGTTTGGTTTAAGAAGTCTACAATTTGTGAGCATGTGCATCAACATCAGACTGCCAGAGCATCAAATGTCTCCCTGAAGCCAACATAAGAAACAGAAAAGATGTATAGCACTAGATACATAGCTCCAGTACATGCTGCTCTGTTCTTTGCAAACTTACGCGGAATCTAGAAGGATTTCGATGGGGCCCGAAAGAAGAAGAGCATGAGTTAAATAACTGTGACCAAGAGCCATTGTGATGGGGCCCACAAGCAAGCTAATTATCAGCAAGCATGCCCTTTGGATGAGGTAATCTATGACCATTTGATTGACACTTGGACCTAACACCAAAGAGCAAGACCAAAGAATCTGAGCCGGTGGTGAGATTGAAAGCCAAATCTCGCACATTCAGTATGAGAATCCAATGGATGTGAACCACTAAGTGAACTATTAGGGAGTGGGGGCCAGTCTGTTCATGAGGTGGGCCGCTCATGTCTTAAAAGAAATTAACAGTAGTCGAGATTAACAAACCAATCAAGTTAGATGACTGTCCCGCACCTGATGAGAGGCTTGGATGATCTCACATGTGCTCCAGAAGGTGCAAGTGTTGAACAAACACATTTGTTGACAATGCTCCGAGATCTGCAATGTGCTTTCAACCTTCACGCTGGTAAGGGATGATAATAACCAAGATATACCTGAAAGTTAAGGAGATTGAAGCTTTGTCTGGAGAAATCTGTAATCTAATAGCTCAAACAGAAGGGTGACAAAACAACATTTATATGCATTGGTTGCAAACAGAAAATAAGGTACTGGAAGAATAAAATAGACATGGCCCACCAAAGATCACTCTCCTTTGATAGACCACGCATCAATGAAGTTAAAATTAGCTAATGATGTGGGTCTCTAAAACATTCTGTGATTGAACATAAAAGGCCATCAGCCAATCTCATTATTTTGGCATTAGGAATCAGTCTCTATCCAGTAGATAGTGAAGGTTAGCCAATGCAAGACCTAATTTCAATCTCCCACTTTCTGTACTGTACATATGGCATATATGCATGATGATCCAAACCGTTCATTCATTAGTGACAAACACGAATGGGTCATGTTAAAAAAGACCGCAGTGATAGGAGAATCATAACCATTTAAGAAAAGGGAGTACAAAAATCATGGAAATCAAGTCATTGATATTCGTTCAACATCTTTTTGAAATGGTTATGATTGTGCAATGACCAAGAACATTAATTTATGGTCCACTCGTAGAGTCTAAAGATGAACAAACAGTTTTTGGACTTGATAGTGAGAAATTGATTGATGATGTGATGACATGAGATTTACAAGTTAGTTGTGAGTGGAAGATGACTAAGAGAATTGGAGGCCAAATGCCCATGGCAACAAGTTAGTTCACTTCCACTTCCACTCATATCAAGCGAAACTGGAAGACAGTGGAGATCCAACACCAAAGCTAGAGATCGACGAGTCAGACCCGATTATAAAGTACACACGCTGAAACAAGCCATCTAAAGTCAGCGAAACAAAAACAGCAAGGCCCAGTTCGACACTTGAGATTGTTCTTAGTAACACACCTTTGTTTGTTCCAAAAGTCATACCAAAGAAATGAGAATGATGTGTCATGCACTCAGAACCCAACATGCCTGCCTGAAGGTCCACGCATGTCGCTTTCATATCCTAATTGAATTGCTAAAATGTCATATATTTTCTAGTGCACTTAGAAGTCCACGGATTGCAGGACACAGCTAGATGGACATACAGGAAAAAGGGGGGAAAACACAATCTAGATTGAAACACTCATCACAGACTTCCATTATAGGTGAAAGGTCAGTTGGTTACCACTTGATCTCACTTTCTTCAAGGCGGTACAATTACGTGGGGCCCCAACTTTAAAAACCACCATTGAGTGCAGCTCAATCCCCGTAGCAATTTTATCTTGATAAGATTCCCACAGAAAGTTGTAGTCTTTTGCACCAGTTCATTCCTAGGTAATAAAAAATGTCAATATCAGTTATACCTGGTGTTTAAATAACTCCGCTGCTATGTAGTGTATAGCTTATGCTAAGTAGCTTAGTGTAGCTTAGCCTTAACGCTATGTAGCTCATGAAACTAGTTTAAGTCACATGTAGCCTATGCTACATGAAAATTTGCATACACACACACTACACACACTACATAGACTATGCTATACGCTACATGGCTCACATTATAAGTTTTTTCCACCACAACATTAAAATCAACAAACATTTCCATGATTCGTTATTTTATTTTATTTTATTTTTTCAATAAAAATTAGTTAATCTTTTCAATGCTTTTAGTAAAATAATAGAAGTAATAATATTAATCAGTTTTAGTACTTTTTCTTTATCTTTATACTTAATCATTGACCTTTTCCAGTATTTTAAGTTGCGTTCCATTGCACCAAATATCATGCAATTTTCTTAAATTTCATTATTAATCAATCTAATTTTGTGCAAAATATCATGAATTGGTGCAACCAAGCACAATCTTGGTTAAAAATCTAGGAGTGTGTGGCTTATGCTAGATGTTATATAGCTTACACCTCACACTTCAAAGGATGAACGCAATGCTACATGCTATTCACTATTTAAAACACTCAGTATACCATGTATGACATGGCACATGGTGCACTTTCTTTTATTTAATATTTCTTCACGTCAAAATCTCTCAAAGACCAAACAGATGATGAGAGGTCTGCTATATGTTCTCCAACTATCCAACACATGCATTGAAAGCCCTAGAAATGTTTGTAATACATCCCATAACCCTAACCAGCAAAACCTCAAAGCCAGTATGCCACAAACATCTAGGCACCATGGACTTCATCGCTTCAAACTAGTACTTGAAAAGAAATGCGAAGAAATAATCAGCAGGAGAACAAAACTGAACAAAAACAAACAAAGGGCAGCACTTGAGAGAGCCACCCATAAGAAAATTCCATGATATAGAAGGCCCAACACAAAAATCATAGCTCCATGGATGGGTGAAAGGATGCACCAGTTTTCTCACATCTACAATGGCACACAAAAGACCCAAGAGATGTCATGGGCATAGTTCCAAAACTTGCTGACAAGACTCGAAACCCAGCCAAGTCAACTCAACCCAGTAGATTCCAAACCAAATTACTGGCAAACCCAGTACTGGGCCTGACTTCTGATTTGGCCTGGACTCAGAGAGACTCGTCAAATCAACTTGAAAACAACTTGGAGTAACTCAAACTGAGTCACTCACCTTTGAGGTGAAAGAGAGTAGGGAGTGACATTCAAAACCCCAACCTCAACCAAAAGGAAGGAACTCACTTGACCAATGAGGTACCTGTGCAATTGTTGATTTGAATTACACATTATATTACTTATATAAATTTAACTATTTTAAATATCTATTTACATTCCTAATATTTTTCAATTTACAATGATCAAATATCGAATCAAGTTGGTTCAAGCCTTCAAGTGAACCCAACCGGGCTGAACATCGAGTTGACTAGAGTTTTGGGGTTTTTGAACTATGGTCAAAGTTGATAAGACAAACAAGAGATTACCACATGATAAGTGTTTGATTCCCCCTGCCAAAGCCTGTTTTTCTTAGAATGCATGCATCCAAACATTTAGGCATCTTCCAAGCAAAGCTTATGAAGATTGCTAAATGAAACCATGGGAAAATGGAATTATGCATTAGTTCTAGAATAATGAAAATTGGCTCACTCCATAAGGTAAGTATGAGCAAGCTTACCCTCCCACCACAACCTGTTGCTTATGTAGACTTCCATACATGGTTCTGAATGATGGTATCAGCTGCCGTATTGGCCTAACCGAAAAAAATGATATGATACGGCATCACGTATCGGAATCTAGACTGTATCATTCCATATCGGTCATAAATTTTTTTATTGAAGCAAAAAAAATATGGTGTATGCCAGAGAAGATTGACGTTTTGCTTCCAGCGTGGCACATAGTGCAAATTGGAAAATCCAAGACTAAGCTTTGGAGAATGGCGTTTCTAGCGGTTTGGTGGTTCGTGTGGGAAGAGCGAAAGAATCGCTGCTTTCGGGACATGGCAAATTCTGCTGATTTTATTCGGTCTAAGGCCAAAAATGCAATCATTGAGTGGGCTGCCAATGTTGCCTCCTTACTAGATAGCGATTTTCCATTTCTAGGTTTCTAGCTCCCGATCTGCTATCTCAGCGGATCGTTTTGTTTTTGTATTCTGCTTTTTTCCTTTTTAATGAAATCGTCATCTTTCAAATATATATATATATATATATATATATATATATATATATATATATATATATATATATATATATATATCAGAAAAATAGGAAAAATGAGATATTCACAAATCTCTCTTTTGTGTGTTTTGACCATGCATTCAATGGTGTATCAGACCAATTTTTTTATGAGAATGTTGTCTGTCAATTTGACTTGTTGAAGGTCAACTAAATGGGCCTTAATTGAACACAAATTAAACATGATTTGGTAAAGAATGGCCCATTACATTGGAAATACAACAAAAAGAATATGAAAATATAAAAAAGAAAGTGAATGTTTACCCTTCTTTCCAATTTTTCACATAATGGTCCATTTCACTTCGATTCATCGAATCCCATTCAAATAATTTGTTTTGATCCCAAATAGGTCTAGATCTAGCATAAAATGAGTTTTTAAGATTTTTCTATGGTTTAAATGAAAAAAGAAGAAATGGATACATGAGCGAATTTTTGAAAAAAAAAAAGCAAAAAACAAATTTGAAGTTTTATAGGTGTACCGACCTGTATCAGCACCAGATATAGTCCAACTGATTCTGATATGATTGATACAGCCCCTTATCACGTATCGTATCGAGCCGATACAGACACGATACACCCATATCGGCCGATACGATACCAATTTTCAGAACTATGCTTCTATAGGAAGAGTTTATACACAATCAAGCACGAATATGCAGTTACGGATTCATGTGGTGTACAATGAATTCACACCAGTAACATTCAAGTTCTAAATAACTGTTAAATGGGGAAAAGGGAGAAAAGTAAAATGGCATCTGAAGCGATGGTGGATTAAATTCATTGTTCAAAGATCCTTCCATTGGACCTAAAATATGTACATATCAGGGTATCTTTTATTGGCACATCACACGTATAACAACCCAACAGTATAAAGCATTACCCAAACATGTAGCGTGGCCCATTTACTAGAGTTCCAAAATACAAACCATGAGTGTATTACAACAATCTCCAATGAGCCATAAGCTGCTTTTGTGGCTAATGGTTGAGATTTCCAGGTGAAGCTGGGAAGGTTTCCTTATCTGGGGACTGCGTGTACGAAATGGAGATCAGCTTGGATCTATAATCTTCGGCCCCATCACTATCTTTTGGTTGAGCCACATTCACATTGGTCACGTTGTCGGGCAACAGTTTTGAGGAGAGAAGATTATCTGGAACTGCCTGAGAGATTGCAATAAGTGATTCCCTAGTGAGTTCCTGAGAAACTGCTGTAGCGGGGGCTTCAGTGTCCATAGAATGTCCTTTTCCTGCAGAATGACAACCACCATTAATCGATTGGAGAAATGATCAGCATATGAGAGAGAGAGAGAGAGAGAGAGAGAGAGAGAGATCCCTTCTGAAGAATCTCAATTGTTTTACAGATATGACTGGCATTGTGTTGGGATGTAAATGGACGGGGCAGGGTTGCCCAGCTTAACCAGGCTGGTATCGATGAGCCCAGAATGTGTGATGCCTGACTCAGGCCCAGCCCATCCTATGACCTAAACATATAGGTCCACGCCTGGCAAAAGCATGCTCATCAAGTATCCTGAGTCATGCCAGGCCTGGCCACCTTGTCACACCTGCATGCAATACGACCCCAGGCACAGCCCTACTTATCATCAAACTTCCAAAATTCATGCTAAAGCCAGCCTTAGGCCTCTAGCAAAAAGCCAGATCCAGCCAAAATTGGTACACTGGCCCACATTCACCCAAACTGTGTGTGCATGCAAGTGTGTGTGAGAGAGAAAAGAGTCTTCCTGCAGAATTCCAGTTAAATGTGAGAAGCAGTGCGGCAGAATTCCAGTTCCTTGTGAGAAGCAGTGAGGTAGAGAAGAGGGAGGGAGGGAATACATATATTGGTAATTTAGAATACAGCAAGGATCAATGTGCAAAAGCCAGAGAAATACACCCTCATAACCATTTAACAAAGCAGTGATGTAGAGAAAATTGGGAAGAAAGGATGGGGGAAAGAGAATTCACATTGTCAAACCTGATAAGCACTCCATATATTGGTAATTTAGTATATGGCAAGGTTTAATGCACAAAGGCGAGAGAAATGCACCTTTATAACTGCTTAACACAACTTATTATATTAAAAAATGAAGATTCTTTCACATTTTTTACAACATGTGTGCGTGATTCCAGCTAATTTTACTCTTTCAGCAATTAATTGGCCTAAAGAAACATATTCACATAGGACTGTCATAATGGAAACATGTACTAAATCAAGACTCTGGTTCAGTTATTCCCATTGGCCACTAAACCAAACCAAGTCCCAGTTTTTTATTGACACATCAGCTTCCTAGAAACAGCAACACATGAACTAAGGACACCTAACATGGACACGAACTCTTAACTAAAATTCCTACCATCTAAAGGGTTTTCAAGTTTCAGATAGCATGCATTAATTGCAGTCCACATGTATTCCTCATGGTGTGACTCCTACCATGGTCCTATCTAACAGGTGGATGATCTATTATGGACATGTTTTTCCTATAACTCTCCCAACACTAGGACACAAGTGGCCAATAAATAAATAAATAATGCACACATACACTAAGACACAGGTGGGACTATTTCACACAAATGAACCCTGAACGTCCCATGTTAGAGGTTTTCCCTAAAACCTCTTCACCATAAGAACATTTCAAATAATTGAATGCTATTAGGCTTGCATAACTAATAAACAATAGAAAAGGGGCCTGTGAGGGCATGTGACAACATAAAATATACAGGAGAAGATCCCTATGGTCTCAAATAAGCCTATTATTCAATACTTTAAAGGACTTGAGGCCCACCTAACAGAATTAAAAAGTATCAGTGTGTTGTGGCCCACTTTTGGCAGAGTGAAGCAGATAGCATGCAATGCATGTGCATGACCAAGTGCAGTTGTACCAATAAAAAATAATAGAAGACTCAAGGACCCAAAACATTAGGTCAAGATGACAAAATTAGATACCATCTACAGAGACTCCATCGACCTTTCGTCTTTACCTAAATCACATCCTCAGCAACAAATTTCAAGAGGTAATCCATTTCAGGTTCAAGGACCTTTTTTCTCCTAAAAGAAACATCCATACCCAAACTACAAATTCTATAGCTCTGCTGCACATCTTTGGACAAGTCAATAACAATAACAAACGGAGGGCCAAAAGAAAATTCTACCTACAAGACTACATTGGTTGACAAGGCAATCATAGAAGTTTCTAACAAACCTAAACGACAATGCAAGTGATCACATAAAGATGCATCCAAGGCTGCACTCATATGCGCACATGAAGTGAATTCAGTTTAACCAACAAGAATGACAAAATTGAATGATGTTCCTTATTATTCATAATGGGGAAGTAGTCTTAAAATGATGAATGCTACTTCCAGTGGTGCACTCTTCAAGCACCAAAAACAAAATGAAACACAGGTACCAACATAGCACATGCATGCAGGATATAGGACATTTATATAGTGGCCCCGAACCTATGCTGAATTTTCACAGCTCAAAAATCTGCTGGGTCTGTTAAACAGGTGCATCGACAAAATTACTAAATGACTTTCTAATGTTGGCATGCATGAGTTGTGGACCAGATAAGCAGGCCAGCCAGGATTTTGGTGTAGGTCACACACACTGATGGTATCATTTGATGAGTACCCCAGATCTGTAGACGATTGCTACCTTGGCAAAGGTAGTGTGCACTTGTTCTTAGACACTCTGGAATCAACATCCCAAAAATAGTCCATACATTTCTTTCAAGTCCAACACGAAAGCAACAAAATGAATAGAGAATGCTAATTCCAGACACCTACATATCTTTAAATTCCAAAGGCAAAGCACATGCCACCCAGGGGAAGACCACACAAAAGAGTTGTAAAACTGGAATATGGTGTTACTTAAGTACAGGTGTCAGAGTGATGTAACAGGACATTAGATCTAATGGGCCTATCATGGAGGGCTCATGTTTTGAAAATGAACCAATCACATAATCCAAGCCATAACTTCCCTCCACATTCCGCCATGATGACCATTTGTCAATTTTGTTTTCCACTATGGTTTTGAAAGGCCACTAATTAGGTAAACTTGATGAGCTGACCGACCTATTTTCATGTCATGACAAGCCCCACCTGATAAATGAACTTGATCTCATACACGTAACAACGTTGGCACATGTACAATGATGAAACACAAGATTCCTCACTCAGAATGCAAATGCACCTATTTTTTAGCACTCACCTCACATGTGGAATCAAGGAACATGTGTGAGAGATCGGAGCTACTTATCCTCATGGTATGCCAAAATGGTTATGTAATGGTAACAGTAACGGTGGTAGCTGTCACGTGTTAACGGGCCAAAACAACTGTTAACGGGCATTATAGAAACAAAGGAAAAATAAAAAAGGCCCATAATGGCCCATAACATAGCCGAAACAGATTTTTCAAACCAAAAAAACAAAAGGCCGTTACAGCCTGTATCATAACAATAATGGCGGTAGCCGTTACAGCCATTGTTACGTTATCAAACACCTTGCTTATTCCTTATTGCTTACATGCCTAGCCTGAAAAATCATTCTAATACAGTCTTCGGATGGGTACAGGTCTATATAGAATGTGGCCATTTGTAGATATTTGTCTTTTCTTTTCATAACCATAGTTACGAACATTTTAGCCTACTTGACGATGAGATTGGCCCAATCCCGCATCTGTATGCCTCATTGCTGCATGTGATGCAATTGCTAAAGAAATGCATTTCCTCGAGGGGAAATGCATTTGTCATTTTTTTTCATAACCATTGTTATGGACATATGCGGCCAATCTGATGATGAGATTTGCCCAATCCTGCATAAGTGTGCATTGTTACCACACGTTACACAATTGATGGAGAGATACATTTTCTCAAGGGAGCTTAGGGCCTGTTTGATGGACACCTAAAAATGAGCTCAGCTCATTTCGTTTTTCATAATTATGTAGTTTTAGATCATGAGTGTTGGTTATCAAGATTATTTTTCTACCAAAACAAAAATTCTAATACATAATTAATCGAATTACAATTAACTAAAATGAGATGAATCATTTCTAGGCTTCTACCAAACAGGCCCTTAGCATTCCTATTCCCCTATCTTTCCCCATGAAAGGGTGATGATGTGGCAGCTCCCTTTTCAAAATTTCGAAAACAAGGCTGGAATTGGTTCCAACGGCAAAATGCCAATTGGTTCAATAACCTCAAGAAGGTACAGACCTTTTCCTCAAGGGATGCAGATTGGGTACAACCCCCACAAGGACCAAGCTAGAGATGGACGGTCCTTAGGGGGCTGTGTGAGGCCCACCATGATATATGTGTATCCAAGTTATCCATCCATTTTCACATACCATTTTAAGCCACAAGACCAAAAAGGAGACAGATCAAAGCCCCTCGTGGACAACACCACAGGAAACAGTGGGGATTGAACATCTATCACTGAAAACCTCTTGGGGGCAACAGAAGTTATGGATCAAGCTTATATTTATGTTTTCCCTTCATCCAGGTCTATGTGACCCCATGAACAGGTTGGATGACAAATACACATCACAGTGGGCCCTAGGAAGGTTTCAATGGTGGGGTCTATGTCACCACTGCTTCCTGTGATGTGGTCCACTAGAGCCTTTGATCTGCCTCATTTTTAGGCACATGCCCTAAAATGATCCGTAAAAATGAATGGATGGCTTGGATAAAACACATGTATCACGGTGGCCCCACACAGCCCTTGACTGTCTCTAGCTAGGTCCTGGTGGGGGTAATACCCAATCCGCGTCCTTCCTCATGTAGCTGTCCGCCATGGAAATTCCAGAAAGGCATAACATAATACATGGCCCGCATCTTTGAACAGTTCACACGACTTCACATTTCTGAGAAGTGGAGCCGGCGGTTCGTTAATCCAGACCACCGAACTGGAGACCCCCACCATGGATGCCAGTAATCTCCCAGACTGGAACCTTACCAGCTACCAATATCAGGAGCCTTTTAAGCTCAACATGCACGTTTCTGTAGTTCTCTTCTCAACCATCAATTCATAGACCCAAAATCAAACGGTCAATGTTGTCCTATCAAGGATACTTTCGAGGCATAGTCCATCCACGGTGGGACACAACAGACCAACGGTCTGGATTACTAATCAAAGGACCCCACATGTCCAATAAAAAAGCGCGTGTGTACTGTCTAAAGATACGACCAAGCCACGTAACTTATAATTCTTCTTCCTCGAATCGAAATTTGGAGCCCACGCATCGAATACGGATGCTAAGGAAACATTGACTTTTTTCCCGCTTTCGCAGGTTGAAGAATTCCGATCCAATTCCATTGGGCATCCAAACGAGGCCGTTTCACGGATTCGAATCTAGCGGAGACCGGATCGGAGATACCGGAAACCCTAGGACGGACGAGGTTGGAAGATCCAAATACCAAACAAAAGATAGATATATGGCTGAGAAGTAAACGAATCGGACGGACGGACGGATGAAATTACAGAGAATGAAAGATATTAATTGAAGGAGAAAAGAAAATGGATGGACGGATCTTACCTGTAAGAAATGGTGCGGCGACCGATCTTTGGAATTTCTTCACTCTCCCAAATTCCCTTTTATTTCGAGAACCTTTTTGATGCGTTGGCAGACCATGGTGCGTTGGTAACGCGTCCACGACCGATGTAAATGACGCGGATTCGGTACAACCCCTGCCTGTCCCAGCTCAGCTAAGCTGGGGATCTGAGTGGCCGACGTCATGTATGGGTTTCATCCACACCGTCAATCCATTTTTCATTATTATTTTAGGGTATCAGCCCGAAACTGAGGCAGATCCAAGGTCCAAGTGGGCCACACAATGGGTATTCAATACCTATAGTTGAAAGTTTCTTGAGGGCCAGCGAAGTTTTGTATCCAGCTGATATGTGTGTTTTCCCTTTATCCATGTCGATGTAACGTTATGAACAGGTTGGAAATAAACATACAGTGGACCCCAGTAAGGTTTCAACAGTGGATGTCCTTATCCCCGCTGCTTCTTGTGGTGTGGTCCACTTGAGCCTTGGATCTGCCTCATTTTTTGGGATTATGCTTTAAAATAATATATAATAATAAATGGATGGTGTGGATATAAAACAAGCATCACGGTGGCCCCTTAGAGTCTTAGCCTGTGCCGAGCGGGAGAAGCCCTGATCCCCTTATCCACCGAGGTGGGTGGATCCCTGACTGTGGGACGCATAGTTATGTACGGGCCTTACATCCACGCCGTCCATCCGTTTTAACGGCCCATTTTGGTTCATGATCCTAAAAATGAAGTAGATCCAAATCTCGGGTATACCATACCACAGGAACAGTGTTGATTGATTATAAAAAACTTACAGTGAGCCACAAAATTTTAGGCTTAAATTCAGGACCTTGTGACCTTATCAAGAGGTTGGATGGTAGAAGTTTTTTATGGTGGGTATTCAGTCACCACTGTTTCCTTCGGTGTGGTCCACCAAAGATTTTGATTGCTTCATTTTTTTTGAAATATTCTTTAAAATGATCTTTCAAAACGGATGGAAGGTATGTCAGGTTTGACCTTACACAATCAAGGATCCACCAACCTGGATCTACCGAAGCCACGCCGGACGCTTGCCTACTAACAGCATCATTAGCGATGTGGCTACTGACAGCATTCTGTGGGACCCATCATGATGGATGTGTCCTATCCACGCCATCCATCCATTTATGTAGACCATTTTATGGCATGAGCCCAACAATAAGATAGATTTAAATCTAATGTGGGCTACACTACAGGAAAGAGTGGTGATTGAACACTCATTATTAAAAACTTATAGAGGGTAACAAAAGTTTTGGATTAAGCTGAATTTATTTATTTTTTCTCTTTATCCAGATGTTCGTGATATAATCAACAGGTTGGATGACAAATAAACATTACACTGAACCCTAGTATGCTTTTAATGGTAGGCATTCAATCTGTGCTATTTTCTTGTGGTGTGGTCCACTCAAGACATTAATCTTGGTCATTTTTAGTATTATGTTCTATAATGATATGTAAAAGTATATGAACGGCTTGGATAAAACACATATATATTATATGCGGCCCACAGGGCACTGTCAGTAGCCACCTTGCAACTGATACTGTCAGTACGCAGTCCGCGTCCAGACGCGCCCTTGCCGAGCTCAGGAGACAGGTCGGAGTACTGACGCTGTCGGTACGCAATCCGCATCCAGACGCGCCCATGCCGAGCTCAGGGAAACGGATTGGTTACTCACCCTGCCACCAGCTCAGTGGCTGTGGTCAGTGCTATGTGGGCCCAGTATAACTTATGTGTTTTATCCATTTTAAAAGATTATTCTATTGCTTGATTCCAAAAATGAGAGGAATACAAATCGAGATGGACCAAACTACATGAAAACAATAGTGATTGGATATCCACTATTAAAATCTTCCTAAGGCCCACTATATTGTTTATTTGACATCCAATCTGTTGATTAGGTCATACAGTCCCAGATGAAGAGAAAAAACAAATATCAGCTTGATCTAAAACTTTTATAGCCCCTAAAATGTTTTTAATGGTCAACCCTCATTCAACACTGATTCATGTAATGTGGTCCACTTGAGATTTGGATATACCTAATTTTTGGATTCTTTATGTAAAATGATCTGTAAAAATAGATGGACGGAATGGATGAAACACATACATCATGTTGGAGCCCGCATAGCACCGACCATCAGCCATTTGCTGGTGTAAGGGGGAGTAGCCAATCCGTTTCCGAGCTCAGGACAGGTTGGAGTACTGACGCTGTCAGTACGCAATCCGCGTCCAGCCGCCCATGCGGAGTTGAAATCGGATTCCGTACTGAGTTACTTAGTACGCTCTTGTCGTACGAGTAAACTCAGTTGGTCCCACCTTAAATGTATATGGTCCATCCACGCTGTCCATCCGTTTTTCCATCTAATTTAATAGGTTTAGCCCAAAAATGAAGCATATCCAAAGATCAAGTGAATTATACCACATGAAACAGTAGGGATAATGATTTCCACCGTTGAAACCTTGCTATGCCTCACAGTCATTTTTATTTGTCATCCAACCTGTTCATAACATTTTACAGACATGGATTAAAGGAAAACATAAGTATAAGCTTGATCTAAAACTTGTCTCCAAGAAATATTCAACTGTAGTCGTTCATTTCAACTGTTTCCTGTGGTGTGATTCATTTTAATGAATTTTTCATTTTTTTTAATTATTGTACAAACACACACACACCACCATACACTCACGCCATGGTGGGATTTCATGGGTACTCAAACCCTCAAACCCTCGACCAGGTGTTGAAACTCCTGAGAGTATACCACCTGAGTAAGAGTATTTTTAGGATCAATGCATAAAACCATCCGGTAAAATGGATGTACAGAGCAGATAAAATATATAAATCATGGTGAGCCTCACGGAGTTTACTCAGCGAAATGGAGGCATGTTTGAATCTCGATGATACATGGAAATCATAGTGAATAAGTAATTATTACTTTTTCACCTTGTTTGAAAATACGAGAGTAATTTCACCTCGAAAATTGAAACAAATGTATTGACTTAAATATGTGGACCCCACCGTAATGCATATGATATATCCACACTGTCCATCTATTATTTTATTAGAACATTTTGCAATATGAATTAAATAAAAATAAAAAAAGAGGCAAATCCAACACTCAAATGGCTCTAATGAAAGGAAATAATAGTCTTAATTCGTCCACTATTGAGAGTTTTTTTCTTTACTGGACTTACATTGAAGTTTTTTCATCATCTAACCCATTCATAGGGTCACACAAGTGTGGATAAGGGGAAAACACAAATTAATATCAACTTGATCCAAAACTTTAAGGGGCCCAAGAAGTTTTTAATGGTAGGTGTTCGATTCTCGTTGTTTTCTGTGGTGTGGTCCACTTGACCTTTGGATCTGCCTCATGTTTTTGGTCATGCCATAAATTTGGCTGGCATAACAAATGAGCGGTGTGGATAAGTAACATACATCACGATGGGCCCCACATTGATGTTGTAAATTTCTTAATTTAAGTGTTAAAAAGGTAAGTTGTTACATCTCCACTAGGAAAGAAGTGTTAATTACCCAAGTAAATAATTATTACCTATTTACATGGTAATTACACTTGAGATTTTCAAATAAGCCCAAGCATAGTGAGTTACTACGCGATCCGCTTCCTGCAGAGCTCAGGACACATTGAAGTTGTAACCAATCTGTGTCCGTTACCAGTGCAATTCTGGCCCTGGTATCCAAACGTGAATTTCATACTGTAGGGAGCCC
Organism: Magnolia sinica; assembly: GCF_029962835.1. Taxonomy (NCBI): domain Eukaryota; kingdom Viridiplantae; phylum Streptophyta; class Magnoliopsida; order Magnoliales; family Magnoliaceae; genus Magnolia; species Magnolia sinica. The sequence goes on along the minus strand of NC_080578.1, from coordinate 8,052,204 downwards.
GTGCAACAAAATGCTACTTGGGCTCACCATAATGGCCAGCAAATGCTTGGACTTGAGCCCGAAAATAAGACGGAACCGAGCTAAGTGATCCACACCATGGGAAAAGGCGGGGATAGTGACCCACACCATTGATAACTTCTTTGGCCCACCGATGATTTGGATTAGGGTAATATTTGCTTTAACCCTTGAACGGTGGGTGTCCTACCTTTCTTGTGGTGTGGCCCACATAAGTTTTTAATAAAATTGATTATTAGGGTCACATCCTTAATATAATTTAGAGCAAACAATGGACGGAGTAGATGTTATATACACATTAAGATGGCCCTACTTGTTTGTTACAGGAAAATTTTAGTTAGGTATTCCTATGGCGCCGCTAACCAGGTGATGTTGGGCACCATGCAATTCACGTCTAATGGTTTTGTAGCTCATGCGTAAATAAAGTGGCTTCAATGTTGTCGAGTTTGCCAATCCAGATCCGATCATTTTCGGGTTAGGTTCGGATAGAGGTGTATTCGGACAGAACCGATCCAAAAACTCGAACCGAAATGGTCCGAACTGACCCGACCCGACCCGGATGTAAATATATCTCTAAACAAAAATTTCATCGCCTAGGCTTTTCGTTCAGCGCCAAAAAGTCCCGCCCAACTCTATCTCTATATTTATCTATCTCTCTTTATATTTGCCTCTCTGTCTCTGTTGAAGAAAAAAGTAAGAAGAAGGCTAATTAGATGTTCTTTGATGGATCAAATCCTCTTTTTTTGCTGTTGGGTTTTGTACCTTCATGGTATTTCTCTGTTGGAGAGGAATATATACAGAGAAATGGTGTATAGTTTAATTCGAGAGAGAGAGTCATACTCGTAGCAGGTTGACGGTCACAGAAGCAGATTGGTTGGATCAGCCGGTGTAATGGGTCTGATCACGAGGTATGTGTTATATCCAAACCGTCCATCCATTTGGTCAGCTCATTTTAAGGCTTGAGACAAAAAATAAGACAGATCTAACCATCAACTAGACCACACTTCAAAAATTAGTAGGTGATTGAACGTCTGCCATTGAAACCCTTTTTAGGGTCACATAAATTTTGGATCAATATGAAATTTTTTTTTCCTCTTCATTTGGTACTTAAGATCTTATGAAATTTATTTTTCCTATTCATTTAGTTACTTGTGACCATATAAACAGATTGGATGTAAAATAAACGTTATAGTGGGCCCTACAAATTTTTTAACGATGAAAATCATTATCTCTATTGCTATTTATGGTGTGGTTCAGATGATCTTTGGATATGATTCATTTTTTTGGATAATGCTCTAAAATCATCTCTAAAAATAGATGAACGGTGTAGATATAATAAATACATCACTGTGGGGCCCACGTAAGATGTAACATTGATCTCCTTTGAACCGTTCTCACAACTCGGAGATCGAGGAGTGTCAGTGCAGTCTTCGCACAACACGTAGCCTATAGGCTAGGGAAGCGGACTGCGTACTGAGTAACTTAGTACGGTAAGCGTACTGAGTAAACTCTGTGGGCCACTGTGTCACTCGTGCATTGTATCCACTCCGTCCATTTCTTTTAACACATAATTTTAGGTCTCTATCCCAAAAATGGATTATATCCAAACCTCATATGGACCACACCATCGGAAACTGTGTGAATTGAACATCTACCGTTGAAAAAATCTTAGGGACAACAGAGGTTTTAGATCAAGCTGATAATTGTGTTTTCCATTCATCCATGTCCTTCTCATCTTATGAACAGGTTGGATGACAAATAAACATACTAGGGGCCTTAAAAAATTTTCAACGGTTGAAATCAATAGTTCCACTTTTTACAGTGGTATGGCCCACTTAAACTTTGTGTATACATCAATTTTGGATTGAACCCATAAAATGATCTAGAAAAACGAATGGATGGCGTGGATAAACCACATGCATTCGCAATGGGCCCAACTGAGTTTACTCGACACGATAAGAGCATACTACACGAACCAATTTCATAGGCTAGCTGGTGTTAGCTACAGATAGCAATTATAAAGCTTCTCCAAGAAGCTATATCACCGGTGTAAAGCTTCTTCAAGAAGCTACATACCAGTAGTTTTTATTCAACTGAGTAAATTATGTGAGCCCATTGTGAATTTTTTTGGTTTATCTACACCGTCCATCAGTTTTTTCAGATCATTTGAGTTGATACTAAATTTTAAGTGAATTCAATAATCAAGTAAATCGCACCATATGAAACACTGATATAATGATTTTCATGTCGTTGGAAAAAATGAACGATTCAAGCTTTCCCCAATCTGATCCGACTCGGTTTTCCTGACCGGGTCGGACCCGGATCGATTCAGGTCAACAGACGTTCGAATCTTTTCGAATTAGATGATCCAGACTCGGTACAATGGACGGAGTAGATGTTATATACACATTAAGATGGCCCTACTTGTTTGTTACAGGAAAATTTTAGTTAGGTATTCCTATGGCGCCGCTAACCAGGTGATGTTGGGCACCATGCAATTCACGTCTAATGGTTTTGTAGCTCATGCGTAAATAAAGTGGCTTCAATGTTGTCGTTTGGGTTGTAAGAACTCTATAAGGTGGGCCTTATTGATCAAACAATCTGGATTGTCCTAAGGTTGGACTATGTGATTGGGTAAATCAGTGGGCCCCACTGCAATGTAATCCATATAATATATCTGTGCAGAGGTGCGTAAGGGGTGGAGTGTTATAGCCTGATATGCAGGGCTGATTGAGTTGAACTAGGATTCAACAACGTGGAGTAGTGGGAGAGAGAATTGTGATGGGTTTCAAACTCTCATCTTCATATATTCTACATAAGATAGAGCTGGGTACTTAATCCTACACAATGACAGAAGTCTATGTCTCATCTATCATTCTGCATACGGGTGTGAAGGAGAGAAAGATTCCAGCTACAACATGGGTCACGTGTTGCTGTTAGAAGTAACTAAGTTAAGGAGGTACTTAACTTAGGGTGGTCGATTGACTAGCCAAGGGTTTTTTTACTTTTATTTCTTTTATCTCCACCACATACTCATGCCATGGTGGGATTTCACCACCTATGGGTACTCGAACCCTTCATCGGTGTTGAAACTCCTAAGAGTTTATCATAAAAGTAAGAGTAAGGACTCAATTAATTGGGTAGGTTGGCTTAGGCCCAAATATTGAATTGTTCCCCCCCTTTTAGTTAAAATTGTGATTTTCTCAACCCAGTTTATTGAAAGGTTTAACTCAACTCTAATTTGAACTAACAACTTTCATAGCATGCAGATTGCCTGGGAAAGCCTTTTCACAGTAACTTTTTTCTGATGGGAAGTTAGATGGGACATTATAATGTTTGTGAGAAATTCACTAGGTCAATCAGATGGGCTGCACGAACGAATCAGGGAGGATTAACATTGAAACATTTGTGAGGTCACAAAACTTTTGGATTAGCCTAATATTTTTGTGTTTTCAGTTCATCCCAATCGTAATGAACTTATGATTGCATATAAACATCACTATCAATCCTAAAAGGTTTCAAGGGAAGTCATTTCCCTACCAATTTTTTCCTATCACCCGGCCCACCTGAGTTCCTACAAGAGCTGCCACAAACAATCCACTTTGTGGACTCGAATTACATAGGCAAGCCTTTCGTGGGAACTTCTAGGGACGTGGGCTAAAAAATGAAGAAGACCCAAAAGTCAAGTAAGCTGCATGCATGATAGGAAAAGTAAAGATTGAACAGCTACCAATGAAATATTTGTGGGGCTAAATAAGTTTTGAATCAGGCAAGTTGTACCTCATTATTTGACAAAAATGGAATGAATGGGATATATTTCTCACAAACATCGTAAGAGGCCTCACTTAGCTTCCCCTGGCTAGAAGTTTCTGAGAAAAGCTTTCGTAGGTGATCCACGTGTCTTTGCTTGCCTTTGCCAATAACACGTGGATCAATCAAATCCCTGCATGAAAATAACATGGATAATTTGATAGCCTGATGAATAATGACCCACATAGGCCTTTGACCCAGGGTACATTGCAATAGATATGAGCCTGTGGGGCCCACCTGTGGGCCATCACTAATGAGTGAATACCACAAGGCTAAAGGACACGGATTTCCTCCAAAAGCCTTTCGCCGGGGGTCTACAGTTATGTTTATGAGAAATCCAACCCGCCCATCCATTGTTCGAGCTCATTTTAGGACACTTGAACAAAAATGAGGAGGATCCAAAACTCAAGTGGCCATACTAGATGAAGCAGTGGGGAAAGGAATGCCCACCGTTGAAACCTCCCTAGGCTCCACCTTGATGTTTCTATGCCATCCAAACTGTTTATAAGGTCATTTTCACCGGAGATGAATTGAAAACACTAAAATTTTAGACCAATACAAAACTTTTGTGGCCATATAAATGTTTCAACGGTGGTCACTAAATCCCTACGGTTTGCTCTCGTGTGGCCCATTTGAGTTTTGAATCCATCTTACTTTTGGTCACATTTACTAAAAAAAAGCTCGAAAAACATATAGACGGCTTGGATTTATCAAAAACATCACACTGGGCCCCACCCAGAATCCTTGTGCAGGAACTTCCTCCCAAAGCCTTCGTTGAAAGAATATCCAACCGTCTTAATAAGTGAAGGATTGAATGTGACAGGGATAAGCTTCATTACATCTGAAACCTGCGCAATCCTCTCGATTCATTTATTTGTATAAGAGTAATTCCATCCGAAAAGGCATCCCCATCCAAGAGATTATCCGGAGAGAGATAACGACATCATTTAAGCTGACTTTAAATGATCTAAACTGTTGGAGCCATCCCAAGCCAACAACTCCTCTCCCACTTTAATTAACTTCTCCATACGACATCATTTATTAACATTAATTAGCATTTAATTCAAACAGCTGGTTGGACGGTCCATCTAGTTGTGTGAGCATTTTTCTATATGAGTTATATATATATATATATATATATATATATATGAGGAATGCTCATAGACAACTACTTGGACCATTTAAATTGCCAACCCGTTATGTATTAAATGTTAAAATTTTTTATTTTCATCCCTGTGTAATACACCACGTATGAGTATATGTGATATAGAGTCTTACATAAGTATGATGAGAATTATGTGTTATCGATCCAATCTGTTCATCAAATAAAGCCGACTAATGAAATTTTATATATTACAAATTAGTAAATAGTCATCACTACTAGAGCTACACATGTAAGTTGAATCTGAACTATTAGAATAGATTTCTAACCACTTACTTTTCTTATACATGATATCATACTATTGATTAAAAGAAAAAAGAAAAAAAAAATCATTAACATGCTTATAAGGGACCCTACCTAATTAATGAACTGGATTTTCAAGATATGTAGCGTATCATCGGAATATATCACATGTGCACAGCTTCTTTAGCCATCTAATTTTCTTTGTAAACATTTCTTTTTTTCATTTCTATCACTTTATTCAATGCACTCTTCCTTGTTTAATGCTCTCTCCCTATTTAGTTTGAAATGAATCAAGTCCTTAGCCAAGAGAGGGCTGTATGGAGCACACCATGATCTTTGAATTTTATCTAAGCTAACCATCCATTTTGTTATATTATTTTAGAGTATGAATCCAAAGGAAAGAAATCTAAGGCAAAAGTGGATCACTAGAATTTATGGGCTTTATCTTCTCTCTTTTTTCTTTTTCTTTTTTTATCCTCTAAAATCAAGTCAGTTTTTGTGTTTCCTTTCATCCATGTTTGTGATACCTGATCAAGTTGGATGGAAAATAAACATTATAGTGGGCATTATAAAGGTCTCAATAGTGAGCGTTCTATCAATGTTGTTTCTTATGGTGCAGTCTACTTGGAGTTTGGATTTGCTTCATTTTTAGGATCATGTCCCACTATGATATGGAAAAACGGATGGACCGGGTGGACAAAACACATGCATTATGATGGGCCCTTTAGTGCCAACTTCGGTATTAAAGGACACTGGCAAATATGAGTCCACGTTGGACATCTTTTTTTCTTGTTTTAAGTTTCATGTCCAACGATTTGAACTACATATCAAGGTTCAACCACAAGAAATTTCCAACCTTTCATGTTTATATGACATCTGAACACTCTAACAGGTTGAACATCATACGAAACGCCTTTTTTTCATAATTATTTAATATCTAATTCTATGGTCATCATTTACCAACGTATATTTATTGTTTTATATGGTGTAGACCACTTGATAAGTAAATACTAACAATCATTGTAATGATTGATCGTCTTGTTGGAACTAAATCGGTTGGAAGGGTTGGATTTTATATGCACATAATACTTTAAAAGTTATCATATGGTAAACAGTAGCTTATAGCCCAACCAATTAAACTAAACGGCTATTTCTCTTGGAAAGTGATACGAGAACTTAGGGATGAACTTATGGATGCCTGAAGTACACGTACCCTTGATTTTTTATGGGATATATATTGATATGTATGTGTGATCCACTCTAATCATTACATGTATAATCCCATGATGGTCCAAGAGCTAAAAAATCAAGTTGACTTGTGATTCAAGCGAGCTATGCCAGGTAAAATAATTTAGAGAGGGATGTCCACCCTTAACTTTTATAGGGCCCACCATGATGATTATTTGAAATCCACTCCAACCATTAGAGACCATATCAAACCTTAGTCTTGAAGCCCAAAAATCAAGCCCATACGTGATTCAATTGGGCTATACCAAGGGAAACCGTTTGGAGGGTGAGCTTTCATTGTACACTATTTCCAATTGTGTAGTCCACCTAAACTACGGATGGGGCTTATCTCTAGTATCTAGGTCTAACATGGTATGACTCACCTAATGGTTGGAGTGGATTTCTCATTAATGCTATGATGGGCCCACCCAAGTAACAACTCTTTTTCTCTTCAAAATATATATATATAGAGAGAGAGAGAGAGAGAGAGAGAGAGAGAGATAGATGCCAATGATAAAAATGTAATTTACTACCAGAACTACCAGCTTCTTTGAGGCTGATTTAGCATCTTCTATTCATCTTGATGATTTAAACCCTGATTGACAGGTTTGATGAAAGAAACACACCATGATGGCCATCTACATAAAACCAATAGTTTGCATCCTGTCCCAGTGTGAACCATATCAGTTGCAAATGTAGCTGTTTTATTATTATTATTATTATTATTTTATTTTTATTTTTTTACACCTCAGGGCCTAACATCAATGATTGAACCTATTAGACCAGGTGGATTCTATATATACAACATGGTGGGCCCCATGGACTTGGGGGTTTTACAGACTTGTAAAACAAGAGTTGTACAAGCCCATCAAAATGTGGCCGAAAACCTTGCGCGCTAGTAGACATCACGACTGTCTATAAATACTAAGTTTGATATTTATAGTAAGTCGCGGATTCTAGGAGTTTGAGTTGTAGTTTGATTCTGATTTCTTTCCCATTGCTTGGTACCCCTATTTAAAGGGTTGTGAACTCATTTTTATTCATCAATTAATCAATTTCGAATTTCTTAGAATTTATTTCTATTTTCTACTTTCTTTCCTCGTGAATTCGAGAAGTCTCTGTGAGAAGTCTAGAGAAGCTCCGTGGATTCGGAGTAGTTATCCTCATCACATTCATCCCTGCGTCAATTGGTATCAAAGCGAGGATTCTCCTCGGGCCGATGACAAATAATGAAAGTATGAATCAAAATCTTGTGGACAGTGATTCGTTATCTTTCGAAAAGAATAGAAGCTTTCCACCGGGAGAGTCAATTAACCATGCAAGGGCTGCAGGCAACTCTCGACCGTCTTACGAATGCGCTACATCCGCCCCAAGCCCTAGGCGGTGCTCTACTACCTTTGGTTGCTCCTCCACCCATGGTGGCTCTACCACCCATGATTGTTGTACGACGCAACCCCAATTTTCGTAGAGCACTAGCAGTGGCAAATCCTAAGGCTACACCAGATGATTCAAGTTCTAGCGACGAGGACCTTAATGAGGGTTTTGCCCGATGACCAATCCATGGAGGTGATCATCTCGATCGTGCTGAAAGAGACTATCGAGGTAAGGCTGAACTTCCTAGTTTTAACGGTTTATTACATATAGAAGATTTTCTCGATTGGCTAGCCGAAGTAGAGAGATATTTTGATTACATGGACATGTCAGATCATAAAATGGTAAAATTTGTAGTGTTTACATTAAAATCTGGTGCTTCTGCATGGTGGAAACAATTATAACTCTCACGAGCCCACCAGAACGAGACGCCCATCTCATTATGGCCACGGATGAGACGTCTTCTTCGATCACGATTTCTCCCCAGTGATTATGAGCAGATATTATTCCAGCAATATCAAAATTGCAAATAAAAAAATTGAACAGTCACAGATTGCACTGAAGAATTCCAACAGCTGGCTATACGAAACGATCTGTCAGAATCTGAGTCACAGAATGTGGCACGATTTATAGGTGGGTTACGACCGACAATTCAGGATCGAGTTCAGATGTACCTAGTCAGGACTGTGGATGAAGCAGTTCAATCGACAGGTAGGGCAGAAACACAGCTTGCAAGAGTTCCTGCTCGTCCATATCCTTCAACTCGACCCCCTATGATGGGTCTCACGCAGGATCTAGTGCTGCCACGAGGAAAAGACCCAGTACCTCAACTTCCTACAACCGCAAATCGTGATACGGGAAGCGGCTCATCCAGACCTCAACGTGCAGCACCCACAATAGTGGGTTCGAGTAGGATTCCAAATCCTTATGCTTGGCCAAGGTCGAACAATTATTACTGCTTAGCCAACTGTGCCACTTATCAAACACTTGTCCTCAATATCCCACAGTACACTTGACTATAAACGAAGGGGGCACTGAATATGAGACCGAAAAAGAAGACCATCGCTTTGATGAACATGAACAAACCATTGAAGAAATAGTAGGTGGCGATGAAATGACGGGCGAGGATCGTGGCGAATTTCTAGTTGTGAGGCGATTGCTGTATGTCCCACGAAAGGAATTACATCCACAACGATACAATATATTTCGTACTTGGTGCACCGTCAACGGAAAGGTCTGTGATGTGATCATAGACAGTGGTAGTAGTAAGAACATTGTCTCAAGAGTGATGGTGGACAAGTTGCAGCTAACAACGACGAAGCATCCTTCCCCGTACTCAATTGGTTGGATAAAAAAGGTGAATGAGACTAAGGTAACTAAACAATGCACTATCTCGTTTTCAATTGGTAAAAATTATAAGGATCAAATACTTTGTGACGTAGTCGACATGGAAGCTTATCATATACTACTCGGTCAACCCTGGCAAGGACCGTGATGCGACCCATCGTGGACGAGATAATGTTTACGTATTCGCGAGGATAGTCGAAAAATAATCATTGCTCATATGGCACCCAGAGAACCACCCCGAAGCCTCTAAAGCGGAGGAGAGTTCCCTCTTGACCATTCGGAATTTTATAGAGGAATCCAAGGAAACCGCGAGGTATACGTTGTAGTGATGAAGGACGAGGAAGAGGAACCCTCAAACATCCCTCCAAGTTTAAGACTATTTAAATGAATTCAAAGAAATCCGGCCTGAAGAATTACCTGATAAATTACCCCCATACGGAAACATCTAACATTACATAGACCTCGTCCCTAGGCTAGCTTGCCCAACCGCCCTCACTATCAATTGAGTTTGAAAGAGTGTTAGATACTTCAAGGGCAGGTGGAAGAATTGATCCATAAGGGTCTTTTGAGAGGGATCATGAGCCCATGTGTAGTGCCAACTTTATTAATGTTGAAGAAATATGGAAGTTAGCACATGTGTGTCGACAGCCGAGCAATCAACAAAATTACCATCAAATATCGGTTCCCAATACCACGGTTGGACGACATGCTTGATATGTTAAAATGGGTCAAGGTGTTCTCTAAACTATATCTAAGGAGCGGGTACCATCAGATTCGTATTCGACCAGGTGATGAGTGGAAAACAACATTCAAGACCAAGGAAGGGTTGTATGAGTGGCTGGTCATGCCCTTCGGCCTATCGAATGCATGAAGTACTTTTATGCGTTTGATGAATCAAGTTCTAAAACCGTTCACTGCCCGATTTGTGGTAGTATATTTTGATGACATATTAATATATAGCCAGGATGAGGCGAAGCACAGGAAACATCTCAGGCAGGTGCTGTAGGTCCTACAAATTAACAAGTTGTACCTCAACTTGAAGAAGTGTAATTTTTTAACTGACAGCCTGTTGTTTCTAGAATTTATTGTAACATCCACAGGCATTCGTGTGGATGATGAAAATGTGCGAGCTATTAGGGAATGGTCGATCCTGACAAACATTCATGAGGTGAGGAGTTTTTACGAGTTGACGACTTTTTATCGTCGATTTGTGAGAGATTTTAGCACCATAGTCGCGCCTATAACATATTGCATGAAAAAATGACCGTTCTAGTGGACCGATAAAGCTGACAAGAGCTTTCATGAGATCAAGCATCATTTGTCTACAACACCGGTCTTGGTGCTTCCTAATTTTGACAAATTGTTTGAGGTTGAGTGTGACGCTTCATACGTCGAAATTGGAGGAGTATTATCACAGGAAGGCAGGTCGGTAGCCTCATACAGCAAGAAGCTCAGCGAAGCCCGAAAGAAGTGGTCGACGCATGAGTTTGAGTTGTAAGCAGTTGTATAGGTACTGCGACATTGACGACATTATTTAATTCAAAGAAAGTTTGTTCTGTACACTGACCATCAAGCATTAAGTTTATTAATAGTCAGACTAACATGAATCGTGTGAATGCTAGATGGGTTATGTTTTTACAAAAATTCACGTTCGTTCTGAAGCACAAGTTAAGGTAGCAGAACAAGGTGGCTAATGCACTTAATAGTCGTGCATTATTACTTGTTACGATGAGCAACGAGGTAGTTGGCTTCAACTGTCTCAAGGAGCTGTATGCCGAAGATGAGGACTTCAAAGATTCTTGGATAAAGTGCCAAGAAGGTCACCAATGACCTTCTTATATAAGACGGCTTCCTCTTCAAAGGGAATCGATCGTGCATCCCCCAAAGTTATCTGAGAGAGCAGATTATTTAGGAGCTACATGGAGGTGGCCTCGGTGGATACCTTGGGCGAGACAAGACGCAGGCTCTTGTGAAGCGGTATTACTGGCCGCAATTGGTATGTGATGTGGGAAAAGCAGTATAATGTTATCATGTTTTTCAGACCTCTAAGGGGCAATCTTAGAATACGGGCCTCTACACCCCATTACCTGTGCTTGACAGTCCTTGAGAGGATTTATCTATGGACTTTATGCTTGGTCTCCCACGAATACAACGCAGCATGGATTCAGTGTTCGTAGTGGTATATCGTTTCTCTAAGCTGACACACTTTATCCCATGCAAGAAGACCCTCGATGCAACACACGTGGCGAATCTATTCTTCAGGAAGGTCGTACGGCTACACCGGGTTCCCAAGACCATTACTTTTGATCGTGATACAAAGTTTATTAGCTACTTTTGGCGGACTTTGTGGACTCGATTCGATACACGACTTTAATTTAGTAGTGCCTATCACTCACAGACTGATGGGCAGACCGAGGTTGTGAATCGCACATTGAGAAACCTCCTTTACTGTATTTCATGAGAAAAACTGAAGCAGTGAGATTTGGTCTTGTCTCAAGCAGAGTTTGTATTCAACAACATGGTGAACCGCTCAACAGGGAGATCACCATTCCAGATTATCTACAGACGAGTGCCTCGCCACACACTTGACTTGGTCCCTTTGCCCAAGCACCCAGGCACGAGCATTGTAGCAGAACATATGGTAGATAAGATCATGGGCATCCATGCAGAAGTGCAGACCAAGCTACATGCCTCGAACGAGAAGTACAAGGAACAAGCATCGGCGACAAAAAGTGTTCGAGGTGGGCGACCGACCGCGTTATGGTCCATTTGCGCAAAGAGAGATTTCCGACCGAGACGTACAACAAGTTGAAAAATAAGAAGATTGGACCCATCCCAATCATTCGAAAGATCAATGACAATGCTTATATTGTTAATCTTCCAAATGATATGGCGATCTCACGGATTTTCAACGTCGCGGACCTGACCGAATATCATGAATCAGAGCAGGATGAGAACTCGAGGACGAGTTCTTTTGAAGTGGAGGGGACTGATGTAGAGCGGGTCGCGGACAGTTTCATGGCCAAGATGGATCAGAAAAGGCCCGATTGACAGAAGTGATCCAGACCATCGAACCTTAAATCGGGCGTATCTTGCAATCCGGAATGAGTTATCTGACGTAAAATATATGATTTTGGAGTAGAACGAGCTACTGAAGCCAACCAACCCCACTATGCCGAGTTATGCAGCCCAGAATTGCGAAAAACCCCTAGATCGATGGTCGTTTCCCTGTTTTAATTTCCTTTTTACTATAAATAGTAAGTTTTAGTTTGATTATAACTCTTCATCCGTCAGGCTTTAGGAGTTGCCTCCAACATGAAAAGAGCTTAGAATAATTAGGAGAACGGTTTGGTGAAGCTAAATAGGACACTTACTATTTTTGGCCAAAAACTCACAAGACTAAGTAGACATCACGACCGTCTATAAATAGTAGTAAGTCGCAGATTCTAGGAGTTTGAGTTGTAGTTTGATTCTGATTTCTTTCTCATTGCTTAGTGCCCCTATTTAAAGGGTTGTTAACTCGTTTTATTCATCAATTAATCAATTTTGAATTTCTTAGAATTTATTTCTATTTTCTGCTTTCTTTCCTCGTGGATTCAAGAAGTCTCTGTGAGGAGTCCAGAGAAGCTCTATGGATTCGGAGTAGTTATCCTCATCACGTTCATCCCTGCGTCACAAATTAGATGATATTTCAGCTAAACAATAACAGTCCATTCGGCTGTCCATCCAAGTTCCAATTTTGGCTTCTTAAATCAGTATTGGATGCATTACAGGCTGGACCTGAAATCAATCCAATTAATTGGCATAGAAAAGCATCCCACCCATCCCTATCTCTCTGGCCCACCACACATGTAGGGCCAAACATACAAACATAGCATACCATCAAACATGTGAAATATTCCTGAGCAGTTCCATTTCTCTCCACAGCACTTCATTTTTTTCAGGCAGTTTCCTTACTCAGAGTATCATTTATTTACTGACCAAAGACTAGCACTGTGACACCAAAGCGCCTGCAGAATTCTGAAAATGCCGAATGACTACAATATGTACCATCAAGCACAGAGCAGCGACAGGCCCACAGCTAATAAATCAACACTCGGTTCCACGTAGGTCATGATTAATGCATACAAGACCTAATAATGTCCTCAGACATAGCTTTAAAAAGAGTTCTCTTTTCTTTTAATCCAAGCAAAGGTGGAGACTTCTTTTCAACATCAACTAACAGTTCAGTTCCCATCTTCCAATATACAAAACCTCCCCTTACTTCTAAGGTGTGAATGCCATTTTGAGAGCCAACAACAATTTACCAGGACAAAAGGCAACAGGAGCGGGCAGTAGACAGAAGAAAGAGCCCAAATCATGACCATTGGAAGTGATTCAACACCTACTACTTATTTCTACCCCTTCTTAATACTTTACACATTCATCTTAAACTTGGTATAGGCTTGTAATAACTCTTTAACAGAAAATTTACTCCCACTAATCCGACCATTTCCATTATACCGCATTAATCTATCCACATCGTTGAAGTAGAGCAGCAGAGACTGAGAGGGTATGTATCCTAAAGGAATCCTGCACCTCCATGTGGAGTCTAGCCTCGCAGGTTATTTTGCTTCTTTGCTTCTAATGTAGCTCCATCGTTGAGCATGTCTTGAGCATCGGTCTCCATTCCAAGCTTGGAGAGGGCGAGGGCCTGCAAATAGAAGGCGGTGGGCCACTCAGGTATGCACACCTGGGCCTGCATTGCATCGCGCAGGGCAAGCTCCGGCTGGCCGTTCATCAAGTAGGACAGGCCTCGTCTCGCAAAAACAGTAGCTGAAGGAACAGACATCATCCCCACCAGCTGCATTTTGCAAGAATCAGTACAATTAACTCATCACATGATACTGTTACAATTTTGCAATGAACTAATATAATGATCATTGTATTTAGCTCTTCATGAATCCCTGTTTGGAAGACCGCATGAAAATGAGTTGATCTCATTTTAGTTAACAGTAATCATGTATTAGAGATCTTTATCTCTAATACATAATGAGTTCCTGTTAACTTAATTGTGTATTAGAGATAAAGATCTCTGATACATAATTATTGTTAACTAAAATGAGATCAACTCATTTCTATGCGTCTGCCCCAACAGGACCCAAGGATTCCTGTTAAGGAGCTCAGTGCCCCTTGTTTGTGCAGGGGGGAATTCGCTAAACGTGAACTCTTGGTCCACTCGCAACCGATCAGAACCCTGGAAGATGTCCTTGATTTCGTTGATGAGATTAAGACATTGCCTCAATGATAAATATTTCTTCATCCATATGTATAGACTAAGTGAGGCAAACTTGACATGGGATGCTTTGGCTAAGGGTGTAAACCAGCTCTCTCTTCTAATAGGGGATTCCTTCTCTGTTGTTTGATGTAGGTTTTTCCTTTTCTATCAATAAATTCATTTATCTTTCAAAAAAATAAAAAAAAAATGCTGCAGATGCAGCAAGCATGTTCGACATGGGACAAATCTAGCAGATGACCAAGGGGAAAAACAGCACGTAAGACTTCAGCAGTACGGCGGCAGACCCCAAGGAATGAGATGAACAGAGGGAACACATTAATTCAGACTAAATCAAACAAAACAGGAAGAATGCTGTGGACTCTTTCAAAACCACCCCTCATCTTTCCATGTTGTTTCAGAGTCTCAGTGTTTCCATTACCCATCATAAGAAAGCTTGGGTGCAGATCGAAGGGCCAAAAAAAGGTCTGTAAATGTGATTCCTTGCATGCATCTGATTGGGATTTGTGTTTGCTGAATCCCTTGGTATAATCTTGTCTTTTACACTCACCATCATCATCTAAGCCTATCCCAACTGATTGGGGTCGGCTGCATGAATCCTGTTCCACTATTCCACTCCATCAAGGGCCCTAGCATGAGTTTGGAATGTCATATTGTTTGGATTCATGTCGGAAGTTTTGGCGTAAGTTTGAATCCAGCTGCCAACCTGATGCAACCGTCCTTTATCTGGGCAGGAACTGGCGATGAGAGCATAAAACTCCCACAGGCTCAATGTAATAGACTAATAAATATGTTGATTACAATCAAGCACTATCTATAGTCTATTACATAGGTTGATTGCAATCAACAAGTTGATTTTTTTTTTTTTAAGATATACAAGTACCAAGTTTATAATCTTGTCTTTTACATTACGAAAGAAAAAACAAAAGCAAGAAATCACTTGATTAAGAAACAAAAGAAAAATACCTTTGAATAATAATCAATGGCAGTCTTGAAATCCTTGTCCCTGAATGCAATATCCCCGAATTTTTTGGTATTTAGCATCTCCTGCACCTGTTGTGTCCATTCTTGAAATGACAGCTTCATATTTGCACCACAATTAACACAAGATTACACCATGTTAGATTGCCATGTTCTCAAACAAGTGAAAGCATTGATATTAAAAGAAATCACATCTCAGGTGATTATTGCAGGTGTGATTTCTAAGGTCCAAGGGATATTGGCATGGGTAATGCCTGAGACAATAGAAGAGTTCCTCTTGGCATGGCAAAGGAGGGGTTGGGAAACAAGGTAGACGTGTCCAGCGGTTCGTTTTTATGGTAGGCCTTTGGGCTAGCTAGGGGGAAAGGAATAGTCAATGTTTTTGAAACACGGGTGGGTCAGTGTTGGAGGTGATTAAGAAGGTTAACTTTGAGGTGTTAATGAGGGCCTCTAGCTTAAAGGCACATGATTTGAGCTTGTTGTATAGTGTGTTTGGGTTGTAAGCTTTGCACCAGCTTTTGGCGTGTTTTATAAAAATTTTGGATTATCTTTCAAACAAATTAAGACAA
The DNA here is from genome assembly GCF_029962835.1 of Magnolia sinica. Lineage (NCBI taxonomy): Eukaryota > Viridiplantae > Streptophyta > Magnoliopsida > Magnoliales > Magnoliaceae > Magnolia > Magnolia sinica. Next base: position 8,036,204 of record NC_080578.1, on the reverse strand, counting down.
AATAAAGCATTGTGAGAAACCGTTCTTGGTAAATGTGCTCAAGGCGAATGCTGGAAAATAAAAGAGATATCAACTACAAATGTAAAAGCTAAATGTCTTGCCAGCATCATGATAGTGATACTAATTGAAGGCCCTAAGAAGAGAAAGCTTCGATACTGAGAATTAATATGCTTCTTTTCCTCCTTCTTTATTTATTTATTTTTTATTATTATTATTTATTTTATTTTTTTGGTTCTTTGTTATATCAATTTGACGAAGGCAATGGCTTTGAATTTGGTTTCTAACAAACTTATGAAAAACACAGAAGGAACTCAAAGATAGATATAATAGAAAGGAGTCGGTAGCTCCCGCTCACCTCATTTTCTGCACCCTCTTCATCCTTGTAACCAGTTTTAAGCAATATGTCATGTACGGCAGTAAGGTCCATCCTTGCACAAGCCTTTCCAAGAGGAGAGAGCATGGTCGGCAGCACAGTTGTATTTTTTTGTAGACCCATCAAAACGCTTGATGCCACCTACACATTCCAATGAAAACATACTTGGAAAGTCAGCATCCAATTAAAAAGCAGGAAATAGTAAATATAGCAATATTAGTTATATTTTCAACTCAAATATGGATGTTAAAGTTTACCTCTTTCTGCTTTTGAAGAGGTGCTACTGCCTTGAGAAGAAACTTAGAATTAGGTCGATCTCTAGGCTCAGACTGAAGACATCTAGAAGCAAGTTCAACCAACTTTGTAGCATCTTCATTAGCATACTGCCCCTCCAAGGATGAATCCATCAACAACAATACATTGTTTCCCCTTATTAAATCTAACGCCTGCAATGAAATGCTAATCAGCTTATAGGATTGATTGAGCATCTACCAGACAAGCTTCTGTCCATCATGATTTTGATTGGATTCGTTGCATAGATATGAATCCATGAGAGCCTGGTCAGATCAGACATTTCTTGGGCAACAAAATAATAGATACGCCTTGTTAGAAATATCACTGGAATGACACAATCTCTCAAAGTGAAATAAACTCTGGCTGGATGAAACTTGAAATTTTCTGCTGCAAATGTTAGTACTTGCATTTCCATAACTAGGAATCATCATTGACTTAGATGGTTTGGAATATAGGTGGATGAGTGGCAAGACAAGGATAGAATTATAAATGAATGCATTCGAGGGAATTTAAGAGTAGCACCTAGCCACCAATACATAATATGATGAGGGAAGTAGACATAGAAATGTGTCACACATCCAAAGGCTGTGACTCCCTCAGGATATGAAAAGCATTGAAAACACACTGGTAGGAATATCAATCATGCCCTTGAAAAATATGTCACATGTCCAAAGGTAGTGATTCCCAATTAACCTATGTAACTTCGACAGGCCAAGCATGTAGTGTCAGACACATTGGCTTTCAAAAGACCCAGACGTGCAAATATTTTAGATGAGAAACTCACGCAGCTAATTAGGTCTGGGGCCAGCATGGTGTGTGTGTTACATGCAACCCATCTAGTGGGGTCACCCCATCATGACAAAGGGGCACCCTATGGCCAGTCCAATCATTAGGTGGGCCCCATGTGAATTTTTTAGGTTTTAGGGTGGTTGTCCATTGTTTCCTATGGTGTAGCCCACCCGACTATTGGATGGCCTCATTTTTTGGGGCATAGCATTTTCATTGTGGGCGACCTTGCTAGACGAGTTCAATTCTTCATAGTTGCATTATGTTCTCATCTACAGCTAGTTGCATGTGAGAGTCGTGAGACATTCTCATATTTAAATAATAAAATATTATATTCTGATATTATGTTGTATGGATATTTAGCCATTAAAAAATACTGTAATTATGCTTCAAAAGATATTGTAATAATTTACGCAAAATCCCATAAATAAATAACAAGAAACCTAAAAATTAATTAGCTGTAGTAAAAGATATTAGTAATTCATCATTAAAAAAATAGTTTTTTTTTATATGAGCCATGTCTAGGAGTGTTGGACACATGGTTTTGTGACCTGACAACTCAGACCAACTCGTTTGGTCCTGAGTGAAATCCTGCCCCTATTTTCAACCCCCACTTGCAGTGTCAAACTGGATCAGTCCAAGTCTACGTGGACTCAAAAGAAGTCACACTGGACTCGTCCGGGTCTTAAAACCTTGGTTGGATATGCAGGCACGAAAATATCACGGCACAACATTGTCAAGAAAAGAACTGATTACCTACATGCAACAGCTTGTGGTACTGTGTTATTTTCCCATCGCTATGACACTTTTGTAGGAAATCATTACCACGTAGTAGACGATAGATCCCACCATGAGGATCACCCAATGGGCCATCTTGAAAATCAGGTTGATATGTTCACTAGGTGGGCTGCACCTGTACGTTGGTTGTCCATTGATCCCTACTGTGTGGCCCACCTATGAGAGGACCGGCTTGATTTATGTGTTAGTTGATCTTCAGGGTGAGGTCTACCATTTTCATGGTATTTATGTCCCTTATAAGTGGCATGTTTGCAGGAAAAATGGTACAGTAGCAAAAGTTGTGGCACCTTGCCTGTAGGTTATCAGTTCTATTTCAAAAAAAAAAGTGTGGTGCATTTTCACAAGGTTAATCGTGCATTTAAATGGGGAGAAGTACAATGATGCATCCAGAACACAAGGTTGCACTAAGGGAGCATGCATAAATGGATAATGTCCCTCACTACCTGAAGAAAACCATAGACCAAAAAAGGAAGCACATATATGTTGAGAATATAATCCCCATTAAACAAACTGAAGATTTTATCAATGTGACTTGGAGGGAGTCAATCTTGATGAACAAAAGTCTACTTGGAAGGATATCACAAGAGGAGGGTATTGCAAATTGTTGTTTGCAAATTGTTTTATCGATCAAAATATCTTTGTTCAAAAAGGCTATGGGGCTGTTGCATGCCATTTATTTCTCATTTAGTTGTAAATCCACAACATTGTGCTGCATTTGTCTTGAAAACAGACTGCTCCTTGCTTATGAAAAAGCAATTACAGAAAGGCAGCGAGTGACCACCTCCCACACATGCAAATGTGTGTCACCCATGCAAGATCCAAACTGGCCACTGACTCACCACATGAGAAAAGGCCTCCCCTGAAATTTCAGGCACCTTGGGTTAACAGTTAGCCCATGGCTGGCCTTCAATCCTAACCATAGGCATACCTCTGATGGAGGAAAATACATTAAGTATGTTTTGCAGTGGCACCTAAACACACCCTACAAGTGTCCATTAAATATGAACTCCACATCCCCATCCAAACATAGAGGCATAGAGTCAAAGATTGCTGGCATATGAAAATTTATATATTTGTTCTTCACCAGAATCCTCCAGATTCAGCAAGCTTTTCAGTTCTTTTTGTGGATTTCTTCATACAATAATAGACTTTATTGATAGAAGTGCATCTTTTCATGTGATTTACTTAGAGAATCACCTAGATCTGTGTGGGTTGTGACTCATGGTCGAACCGGATCAGGTACTATGGACTCATCCAAGTTTTAAAACCATGGGCAGAATTTGTTCTTTCTGATTATCTTTCCCAATGTTTTTATAAAAATATAACATTTTCACAAACATGGGCAGCTTAATTATAAGGCATTAGGCATGAATGTAACTGAGATGCTTTCTAGAAGGATCATGTCTAAAGAAACCTTAAAAAATAAAGTAAAAAAATAATGCATGGAGCAGAATGCATCATACATGGCTTGGGGGGATGTGCTTCCCACTTAAAAGGTCCAACAGAACTGTCCCATAACTGTAGATCACACTCTCGGGGATGACCCTTCCTGCAACATGAACAATCAAATCCACTAAAGTTGGGTTCTAAAAAATATATATATACATATATGAAACTATAGAAACACACAGCATGAGGGGGGTGGCAATGCATCGGTGCAGGTCAGGTCGGGTCAGCCCAAGCCAAACAGGCCAAGAACTCTGGCCTGACTCTGACCCCCGACCCATTACTTATGGCTCAACCCAACCCAATTAAAATTCATCAAAACAACGCCACACCAGACCAGACCCATCTAATTGTAATCTGGCCGGACCCAACTGACCCAATCTAGCCCTTCAGAACCCAACTCAGATTTAAGAGTGGAATACGGGGCTAAAAGGCATGCCCGACCCAGCCCAATTGCAAGTGTACATACATACATAAATACATCTATACTTCTGTTTCAGGTATTGGGTAGGATAGGGTCAACACATTTTGTGTGGCCCGTTGATAACCATATGGGTGGATCAGGTCATGTGGGGTTCAAACAAGCTCAACCCAGTTACTTAAATGGGCCACATTTCCTAGAGGATACCCATTTAGCTGGGCCCAGACCTGCCTCAGAAGCAAGTCGGCCCAGTTGCCCAACAGGCTGACCCAACCCATTGCCACCCTTAAGCAGGAGTGAAGTAGATAAAATGAATTTGAGACCACAGAGCCTCCTTCCATGGGAATAGGATTCAATTGATGAAATTTTACTTTAAGCCTTTAGGGCAATGTATACAGAAAACAGCTCCAGACATGGGTTCATGAAAAATGGATCAGAAAATGCATTAGGGCCAGAAAATAGAAAATACCATAGATATCATATGAGAAAGGAACCCAGAAAAGCATCCAGGAAACCATACACAAAATTGAGCCTACAACATTACATTAGATGAACATGAGGAAAGTGCAAAATAAGGTAATATATTCATATTCTTCAAAGTGATAGGGGCCATGAAGCAACATGAACAAGGACAGATTCTGCACAAGCAACCTTAGGATTCCTCTTCTCTGTAAAGTTCTAAAAAAGGAAAGCTGACAGTTCAACACTTTCTTTAGGCCTAGGGGAGATAGTGAGTGCTGGTATGGTTAGTGCAATCATGCGAGTGCAATTTCTTTTTTACTTTTCACACGTGATAAGGCATGCATGCAAGGAACCAGAATCACTCATCAGGTGATACAACTGCACACTAGCATCTCAAATAGGCTGATCTGATTGTCGATTTGGAAATAATTGGACAAAATAAATTAATGTTCAAGATCGATTGATCATTTATCCATCTTTGATTTGCAAGAGTACCTGCATAATGGCTGCATTGGCCTAGCTTAAGAGACCAGGCATTTGACAGTTGGACACACCTGTTAAGCAGCTCCGCCTCCGCTCTTGTATGTGTGCCTCATTGCCACATTGGAGGTGGCTCAAAAAAAAAAAAAGGCGAGTGCACTCAGCATTCCACAAGAAAGAACCTCTCATGCTAAGTTCCAATGCATGGTGAGCCGCAAGTGGATGTTGACTATGAACTGCATGTGCACTTTCCTTCCACAAGTCTCCCTTGATGAGTGGACACCTATTTTTAGGCCAGGGCAAGTTCAGTGTGAGCCCTACCTGATGATTGTGTCATGTCTCCCACGTACACGTCAACTCACTTACCAAAAGAGATAAATCAATCAATCAAGACGCTACCTCATCAAACCCTTATATTAGCATTCATCCGAGGTTCAATGTACATGCACATGATTAAAAGTCTGTCCAATTCAATTATCCTATGGGCCAATCCTTTCCTTTTTAAATCTATTGGTTTTTTTCTGAGCCAACTTTTGGATGGTTGCTAAGAAGAAGATTTTGACTATGGATAACTTGGGGAAAAGACGGATGGTTCTTCCTAATATTTGCCTTTGTTGTATGAATAGTGTAGAATCGGTCGACCACTTACTGCTTCATTGCCACTTTATTTCTCATGTTTGGGCTGAATTTGCTAGTCAGTTCCATATCAGCTGGTGCATTTCAGGTTCAGTGGACCTCCATCTCATAGCATGGCATGGCATTAGAATTGGAAAAAAGAAAACTCAGATATGGAGAATGGTTATTCTCGCTATTTGGCGGGCTGTGTGGGTTGAAAGAAATGATAGGTGCTTTAGAAATCGCTCTTCCTCTGCGGAGATTGTAGCTTCCATAGCAAAACGCCAGGTCATCAAATGGGCCACCTACGTAGATATCTTAAGGGAAGCTGATTTTTCTTTCCTAGCTGTTTAATGGTTTCCACTATCTCAGCGAAAACCCTTTTCTGTTTTTTCAGCTTTTCTGTTCTTCTGCTTTTTTGTACTCTTTTTCCTTCTAATACAAAATCGTTGCCTTTCAAAGAAAAAAAAAAAAATTTGGATGGCTAAGTCTGATGACCATTGGACCATCACAGCCCATACCATGATGAGGCTCACCATTCACCCGTCACCTGGTTCAGATTTACCAAAAAGGTGGTCTCAATGAGTTTGGACATTGCCCGTGATTTTATGAAGCTACTTAAAGTTGACATGACTGCCGAATCTGCAAACTCCAAAAGACGGACAAAGTCACATTTCATCAGGTCATAATAAACTTTTTCCTAAAAAATCTAACAGCATCCACCTTAAAAGTAATGGGCATTGACAGCAGAGAGTTATCTGCAAAAACTATGAAAACTCAGGGGTAGCTGACACAAAAGGCAAAAGGTCAGGTAATTACACAATTGTCAGAAAAGCTAAGGGCATATATACAGAAACCCCTTAATTTATGTGTAACCATGACAAAGGCCATCCAGTAACATATTAAATTATTAAATAGTTGTTCTTCCCAAAACTGAATCAAGAGCATGCTTAGGCAAGAAACTACATGTACATGCAAAGAGGAATGTAATTTGGACATCAGACACAGATGTGAATGTAAGACATGGTGCTTTTGAAGGTCAGATTTAAAACACACTGGAAAACTATTTATAGTAGTACTGGTATTAGTAGTAATGATAATAATAACAATAATACCCTTGTCCCAGGTTCCCAGCTAATTGGAGTTGGCTTACAAATTTTGTTTAGCCAATCAATACCATCTACAACCCTATCACTGGTAACTGAAGAACTTTTCACATCCCTTACCATCACCTTCATCCAAGTCCTTTAATAGCTTCCTCTCCACCTTTTCTCCAACCTTTCAACTGTATTAACGTTCCCCTCTCCTCAGCAGAGCCGTCTTTGGTCTTCTTGCACATGGCCAACAATCTCAATCTGCTTCCTGTCATTTTATCTCTTTGGGATTATTCCAAGGCTGCATTAGAAAATCTCATTCTTAAATTTACCCTTCCTGGCCCTCCCATACATCCATCTTGATATCATCATCTTTGCAATACTCCATCTCTGCTCATGTTGCCTTCTAACTGCCCAACATTGCCCTCCCATACATCCATCTTGATATCATCATCTTTGCAATACTCCATCTCTGCTCATGTTGCCTTCTAACTGCCCAACATTGCCCCACACAGCAAAGCCAGTCATATAACTGTCTTATCAAAGTTGTGCCCATGTTTTATAGGAAAGAAGCAATCACACGACGCTCCAAAGAGACATCCCACTCCACTGACCTAACTGTAAGGGGCTGTTCAGATTTAGCCAAAGTTGTGTCATGACAACCTATCCATGGACCGTTATTAGGACTAGTTCATCGACATGCCATTGGGACTAGTTATTCCATTCCTCATTTGTCAAACACCTGGAATATCGAGTATATGGATGGATTGCGGCACATGTGGAGAGCTTGGTATGGATGGCGGCACACTGACACGTGCATGTGCCCATGTGACACGTGCACATTGACACATATGCCACACTCTTTGCGCTTGAAGATTGATGGTAGCATATGTGTGCACATGTGGTGTTCGAACTTGGACAGTCGCATACCTAGCATATTTGGAACATGTGACATATGGGTAAAAATGGGATGTTCCTCGCGTGCACCAACCAATCGGAATAAGTAGATCCACCTCTTCACCATAGAACCAATCCATGCTTTAACTATTGTCTTAACCACTTGTCCAAGGGTGCCTAAATTTCCCATGCCTACATGAGATTGACAAACACTGGACATGTACTTTTGTCCCGACTGCTTGTCAATGACACAAGAATCCAAACAGCACCTAATACATTTTAACACTATTTTTGCAATTATTCATATGGACAAGTTCCCAAGAATAAGTAACAATAGTGTAGTAAATTTATGAATCAACCATTTATGTGCAAAGTATTCCAAAAGCATCAGATTCAAATAAAAATACATTTAAGTGAACCCACAAGACTCTAGAGCGCATGGACATGGTCAAGAGTTGACATGGCATAGTTTCAAGAGGAGTAACATGCCCTTGTCAGATGGTTGCTATTATAAATATCCCCATAATTTCAAGAGGAAAACAGGTCGTGAACAGTTCCATGGCCAGACTTCAGCCATAGCAGGAACTTCAATGGGAAAAAGGATAAGTGCTACTACTAAGGTACCTGTGCGCAAAAATTCTGGAGGAGTGTAAGCCAAGTTGGTACTATAGCTTTTCCCATCCCGACTGTTTTTCATAAGACCGAAACTGGATAGACGAGGGTCACCATCCTGGTGCAAATGCATAAATTATGTTGAAGTTTATTCTGAAAAAGGTAGAGAAAAGTGCATTGATCCAAATAGACACCAAACTGATTCTAAAAGAGTACAGATGCTAATTTAATATAAGAGCAAAGCAGTTACACCGCAATCATGATGAATATGTAATAGCAATCAATGTCTGGAAGACATTCCAATGTCAAAAGATATTAGACAGTTGCACATCTTCTAAGATGGTCTACCAAAAAATGAAGCAAGAGAAAAATATTAGTTTCTCAAAGCTTATTCCATTCTGAACAAGCAAAGAGCAACAGAGTATTATTCTTAGTGACATGGATGACAAGAAGAAACACTCTATTCTAATATAAACAATAATAAAGAAGATTGGTAAGAGATATATTGTTGTTCCTGAAAACATATGCTGGTGTTCACGTGACAGATATGGTCAGCTATGAGGTTGAACTGCTCTACATTGTATTTCCGATACCCCACATGTATCCATGTCATATTTGCATACAATAGCAAAAAGATTGAAATGCCTTACCAGGTTTTTTTTTCAAAAAAAAAAAAAAACTGGCTTCCTGGGAGTAGAAATTCAAGCTCAATTGATAAATTCAAAAAGCATGCTTCTTGGATGTCATTGACGGCTTTACTGAAAGTATGGAAGCATATTTTATAGTAGCAAAGTTTACTTTCCCCAAACATTCATTCAAATGGTTTTAATTCATAAATTATTTCCCATCTATATGGTTTTCACTTATCTTTAATGTAGTAACTTAAGTCCATTACTATCATTAATGGGTCACTGCCTTCATTTATTATATTTTGCATTTCGATCAAGCAGTACCTGGTACCTTCCTTTGGTGTCCTTCTACAGGAGTTTCTTCAAAAAAGAAAAAAAGCTGGTGATTGATGGATTAGTTCTAGATGTCTGTCTATTCCTTGTGGACCTAGTTCATTGGATAAGTGCAGAAGCAGAATTGCATGCTTTCATATGACTCCCTACAAGTTCTAGAAGTCGGTTGTAGTTGGCTTGCTATGCTTTTGTATCATCAATCCTGTATAGCAAAGCTCCATGTTTATGCGCTTGTACTTTATCGTGTTTATTCCATGTATATTTATCTAGATTTGGATAAGCATGCATTTCTACCATCAAATTTTTAAGGATTTAGATATCCAAGACATTTGGAAGTTGCTCATTCATAGTTGTTTAGAACATCTGGAAACAATTCTATAATTTTCCCAAAGAGAATTTATGTAACTGCCAAAATGTAGCTGAATGCAATGAGATTTTGAATCTTTCAATGACAAGGGGTATAAAAACTGTCATGTTTGTGTCGTACAAAATTATCTAGATTTGGATAAGGATACTTTCTACCATCAAAATTTGATGATTTAGATATCCAAGACATTCTGGAATTTGCTCATTCTGAATTATTTAGGACATCTGGAAATAATTCTATAGTTTTCATTTTTTTATAAAAATAAAAAATAAAAATCGAAGGGGTATAATTTTCAAAAAAATAGTTCAGGTAACTGCTAAAATATACCTACGTGAAATGAGATTTTGAATCTTTAGATTAATAGAGCATGGAAATTTATTTGGGAAAATGTTCCAAAATTGAGTAAAACATTTCTCAAATTTGAGTATAAAGAAAACACCAAAGTGAAAGAAGGGAAAAACATATACAGAAATAATTTAAACCCTCATCACATGAAATGGGAAATGAGACGATACAGAAGCAGGAAGAACAAAGATGCAATAACAAAAAAAGAAAAAGGAGATGGAGCACTAGGAAACATCAATTTAAGGTAATAAATAATTCAAAATATACATTTAGATTTAGAAATTAGTACATTCAGAAATTGATTATACTTGGAATATCCAGATTCAGAAAGATCTTAAAAGAACTACAAAAAGTACAAGACAAATATATCTAGCAATGGTCATAGTGAAACAGTGGCAAGGCTCAAAAACAGGAGTGGCACCTGGGGTTGAAGGTTACTGAAACTACGGTTTAAGTTTGGTATGATTGATTAGGCCTGACTAATAGTTGACAGAACAAGAAAACATTAGAGGAACCATTCTGTCACAACAAATTGCAATAGCTGTCGTACCATTCAACTATTTATTCTATAGTGGTAACAGAGGATCTAACAGTTGGTATTTAAACAAAAAGGGATAACAAGATATTCCAAATGAGAGAACTTTTTGAAAACCATTGAATCAAATAAATTTAAGATACCTCATCAAAAAGAACTCTATATGCATTCAAATCATGATAGATTTTTCGATTTTCGGTGTTGCAATGATCGAGTGCCTGTGCTATATAGTATGCAACTCTCAAACGCATTTCCCATGGCAGCGGCTGCTTATCCCCTGTAACAAAGCATAAAATCCACTTAGTTATGCAAACAACATAACACAAGCGACGCAGAGAAGTAAGTGGAATACAGTTAGAATACAATTCACATGGGTTCATGCTTGTTTACAAGATTTCAGATGCAAGCAATACAATCTGTATGGAAATAAGCACTTAGGAGCATCAGTCTTTCCCATCTGAGAACGCAGAATAAACACCCAGATTGATTCAAACCAGATGTTTGAAACCATATAAGACTTGGAAAGCATGCACATGCATCCATGAACGTGTATATCAACTTTCGAACTCGAATAGAAACTATGCATCAGATAATGACACATCAGGGGGAAAAAAAATGATATCACCACATGGACCGTCAATAAAATGAGACCCATTCAACCCATAAGTACATAGATCATGTAAACCACACTAGAAAATGCATCTGAACATACAGAGAAAGAAATCAATTCAGAAGCATTCCTAAACAGTGTGAAGTCATGATGCGAAGGCATCAAAACAGGGAAGTGATTACTGAATAGAATATAAAGAAGGCTTGCCCCAAAGCAAACACCTTCCCTAAACAACAACACGATCATGCATTTGGATGCACTGTGGAAATCAGTGAATGCTAATTTCCTTCCTCATCACTCACATTGAAGGATGGGTTCCCAATAGCAATCATATTACTCTCAAGTTGGACTAGAAAGAAACATAACAGTAATTTGAAGGCCACTCCCTCATTAGAGATGCTAGGACACACCATTGGTTTTTGGCATTTCCCATTTCATTAGCCTGGATGGGTGAAATTTGATTCACTTGACCATCCAAAGACAGCCGCCTAAACTCTCCACAAACTGCCATTTTGGTTCTTGACTCTTTAGGCCTGAAATCACTACCGGTAATCTACAAAGCGCAAACTGTTATATTTGTGTGTAAGGAGGCATTACAGATCCTCCGCCCAAGAAATGGCAAAGTGCACCCAGGTCTTCATTTCTGAGTTGACAAGTGGGGCCCACAAGGGAATCCAGACCAATGGTTTGTTGCATCCCACTGCAGATGGACAACGCCCAAAAAATCTCCCAGAACGGAAGATGCAAGCCACCAATCCTGGCACTTCCCTCAGTTGCTGTATTTCTCGAGGCTACAATTCTAGAGGTTAGGATTCTCCTATCGAGGAGAGTTTTGGGGCATAGGTCATCCACTGTGGGACACAACAGACCAACGGTCCTGGGCCATTGGCCCACTTACCAGTACTGAAACCCAAGTATCTGCCCTCTGATCAAGGATCCTATAGTTCCACCAGTGAGTATCCCAACACCAAGGTTTTCATCTTCAAAAACAGATGCCATGCCAACTCGCCTAAAATCCTAACTAAGACTCCAATGGCTCGTATAGAGAATGAAAGAAGAACACATCCAAATTCCCCCAAAAATATAATAATAAAATAAATAAATAAATAAAAATAAAATACCATACAGTGGAAAAGATGCTTGGAGAGAGTATCGTTCGGCATGAACTCAGCCACCAAAAGACGTTCGTCTCCTTCAGCGCAGCACCCGATCAGATTCACCAATCTCTTGTGCCGCAACTTCCCAACTCCTGCCGCCTCCGCCTACCATCGTAATTGCAAAGAAACAAACCCGCAGTTTACTTCAAGAAGAAAACCTAAAATCACGAGAATCTCAGAAAATCGAGAGAATCGTACGACGAATTGCGGCGCGTCGGGCCACGACTGCTTCGAGAAACGCTTCACGGCAACGAAGCGATTGTTCTCCAGCTTCCCTCTGTAAACGACGTTCGGAGCTTTCTCTCCGCTCTCCGAGACGATCAGATCGCTGCTGAAGCCGTTTGTAGCGGTTCGGAGCTCCGATAGAGCAAATTCCTTGAATGCCGACACTTGAGGATCTTGCTCCGTTGGATCTCCATCACCTTCAAAAAAAAGTATAAAATTAAAAAAGGATCTTAGAAAGAAGAAAAACGAGTGAGAAATACCTAGATCTGGTTTCTCAGCTTGCAATGATTCTTCGTCGGGAGATTGAACGTTGCTGGTTTTCGACTGTAAGCAGCCCATCCCTGGAAACTCTAAACCCTAGAACATATCGGGAAACGATCCGTTCCAAACTGAAAAAATCTGTCCGATACCGATAGATCCCGGCAATGCAAGCTTCGTTTTGGGAGAGATTTTCTACTCTTCTGCACGGAGACAGAGAGAGAGAGAGAGAGAGAGAGCGAGCGCAGAAGGAGAGAGAGAGTAAGTGAGTGAGTCCGTACAGGTGCTGAGCAGAGGAGTCACATGATAAGTCGATGATGGAGCACGTGATCGACGGGAGCGGAGCTTTTGCTACGGCAGCATTTCGAGAATTGCTACTCTAACGAGTGCGTTTGTCGTCATTACTAAACAGTGGCAACTCCTCCATCCAACACGTGGCGTTCATGCCCATAGATCGGTGGCCCATTTCGTTTCATGTCAGCTGCCAACTTGATGGAGTGATCTTATGGTTTCCAAGCTGTGTGTTCGAAGATGCTGCGACAGTATGGATTGACGTATACGCACTTGCCATATGTACGACTTTCGAGTTTCCACCATTTAACCATTAAGCGACAAACAACATAGTCGGGCACTATTTTCGCGGGCAGCAGCCTTACCCTCAACGCGGGGTTGGCAAGTCAGTGTAAGTCTGCACGTCGGGTAACATTTCGTAAATGGTACTAACCTTACGAACCGCTCGTTGATGAAGATAGATATTGGATCTGTACCGTCCAATTAGTGGATAAACTATTGGATGAGCCGTTGAAAAACTTTTCTGAATGAAAATTTACAAACATGCTATCTATTAAAGCTTTTGGACGGCCATGAAACATGAAGAGCACTGTCAAGGAAAATTCCATAAATCAAGAGGATCAAAACATTCAATTGTTGTATATTTTCACGATTTGGGCCATACATAAAGTGGCCCATCAATTAGACGATCTAGATGGATCGAATGTCCACCTATCGTTCAAGTGAAGGAGCTGTACCATTTACTGAAAAGTACGTCCCATTGACAAGGGGTGCGGGCTTTCTCTTGAAGCGGACTGAAACCCTAGTGAGAGCAAAGCGCGCTGAGAAAGCGCGTTGAGAAGAAAAGAGCGTTGAGAAAGCGATGATTAGATAGAAGGTTAAAAGTCACTGGAGTGCTATTCGCTAAAGGCAGGGGTTAACACCAAGTTCGGTCAGACCGTGACCGTACGGCCTACCTTGATGTATATGTTGTATATCCACGCCGTCCATCCATTTTTCTCAATCATTTTAGGGCGGACTGACAAAAATGAATTAGATCCAAGACTTAAGTGGACCACGCTACAGAAACAGTTATTATTAAACGCCTACCTTTAAAAAATCCATGGGGTCCACTGTAATGTTCACTTGCCATCCAACCTGTTGATTAGATCACCTAGACCGGAATGAAGGGAAAATACAAATATCAGCTTGATCCACATTTTTTTGTGGCCCACAATCATTCAATCACCATTATTTTTTTCTAGAATGGTCCAACTGAGATCTGGATTGCTTCATTTTTTGGGGAATGGCCTCAGATCATCCTAAAAAAAGGATGAACGGTGTGGATATACGGAAAATACATCAAGGTGGGTCCCACGGTCAGGGCCTAACCGAACTATGTGGCACCCTTGCCTGACGGAATCGGCTCCCGAAAGTCACTGCAGGACTTTTCAGGTAAAACTCTTAATGTTAGTTCGGCACCATTTAAAACGCAGTCGACTCATACTAGGCGCATGTGGTACCGGTAATACAGCTATCCGTACCATCCAATTGGTGGGTCCCATCATAGGCGGATAGTATATTTGCAACCACACTGATCAAGAAATTCTAACCTTTGTAGAAAAGGCCGTTATGTGGGAAGCGGATTGCGTAGAGAGAAGACTTCGTGGGGCCACCATAAATGTATGTCATATCCATGCTATTGATCTGTTTTACCAACTCGTTGTACGGCACAATACCACAATTTTATATATATAAAGTGAACCACACAACCCTGATCCTTAGCTCAAGTGGCAGATTGGGCAGAAGATACCTCGTTTCAAAGTGAAATCTTGGTATCGTTTCCTTGTGGGGGTGTTTGGCACATGGTACTGAGAGTATTAGGTGGGATGGAATTAAAAAAAATATACTCATTACCAATTGTCCCTATTACTTATGGAAGAAGCCTAATTCCATATTATGTTTATAATATGGCATTATTCGAAACTATTGATAATAACACGTGTTATATTCAAACTGTTCATTTGTTTTGTAACCAGACATAAAGATAAGGTAAATTCAAAACTTACCTAGTCCCAAAAAAGCATTCAACAATGGGTGTACAATCCCCACTGCTTTCTATGATGGGGTACGCTTGAGCTTTAGATTTATTTAATTTTTTGGTCCATGATTTAAAATGATTTCAAAAAATGGGTGGATGGTGTGGATATAGCCCACACATCATGGTGGAACCTGCACAACTTTGCTAACATTGATTGGAATGGGCATGGGACGAAATGCAATTCCATCTTATTTATAGATTTGGTATGAGACCAAATGCAATTCCATCCCACCTTATCTCACCTAATCCCATCTAACACCATGGGCCAAGCACTCCCTAGTGGAGGTAGCTAACAGTGAAGTGTGACCTAAAAGTGGGTGTACTAACAAGTTAACAAAAATAAAATAAAAAGTAATACTGTGAATTTAATGACTACCATTGAAAACTTCCATATAGCTGGAAGGGGATTGGCTGGTGTACCAAACACCAGCTAATATATAAATCGTGTATTGGCATCATGTTCCATAGGTCCCATCATGAGTTATGTGTTATATTCAAACGGTTCACTCATCTTACTAGCTTGTCATATGGCTTGAGAAAGAAATCAAAACAAGTCTAATGATCAAGTGGACTACACTGAAAAAAGTAGCGGGGGATTGTGGCATTTATGAAATTAGGATCAATATGAAATTTGTTTTTACTCTTCATTCATGTCTCTGCGACATTATTAACAAATTGGAAGGAAAATAAACATTGTGGTAGAGCCTATGAAAATTTTAAAAGTAAAAATCATTATCTAGCTATTATTTTTGGTGTGGTCCATTTGACCTTTGGATATAATTTATTTTTTAGATAGTATTTTAAAATGATCTAAAAAATTAGTCAAATAATGTGGATATAATAGATAAATCATTATGAGGCCATGCAACTTTGATCTCCTTTGAACTGTTCAGTGTTCCACGACACCTATATATATAGTTGGTGTTTGCTTTCCCTTCAGCCCTCTCTATGCGAGCTTGTAATAAGTTACGTGACAAATCAACGTGCCGTAGGCTTGATAAGATTTAAAGGTGGATATCACTACCTTGTAACAGGTACAAGATGGCACATATTCCCTCGAAGTTTTGAATCCAGCTGATGTTGGTGTTTTCCATTCGTCCGGTCCATGTCACCTTATAAGTTATAATAAATGAGATGACAAATAAACATCACCTTAGGATCTGGTCAGATTTAAAAGTGGACATCATTATCCCTGATTTTCGACATCATTATCCCTGAGTTTCCTATGGTATATTCCGCATGAGCTGTGGATATGCTTCAATTATAAGGTCTAAAATGATCTTAAAAAATAGATGGACCGTGATGGATAAGGTGTATACATCCAAGGTGGGCCCCACAATTTTTAACTCAATACCCTATTAGCTTCCTATTAAATGGATGTTAAAATAAAGTAGCCAATGGTCTGGGAAGGGAAAAGTCAGATGATTTAAACTAAAATCTAACTGGATCAGATTTTGGACGGTCTGGATTGACGCCTAACTATGGCAACTTCATGATTGAAGAGTCACCACCAGTTTTGAAATAGTACAAAGCTAACATGGGATTCTTGCCAGACCTTTTGGGACAGGGAGCGTAAAATAGGGAGTATGGACGACTGTACCGATCTACGCTCAAGCAGCCAAAAAGGTTAACGAGCTTTTCGGAAAATGCTATTTACACCCCATTTTTGAACTCATATACTCCCTTTGTCTGTATCGAAAGTAAGAGAAGCGCAGAAAATGGGTTGTTGATATTAAAAATAAAGGGTCTAAATGTCAATTTCGACCTTTAATGTCATGATTTTAAGAAAGATTATGTCCAAGTGCATCCAGGGTAGAAAGGGTCAGTGTCTCGACTAGTGGGTTATGTGGGGCCCACCAAAAAGGGTAGTCTGTGGCTGATGTATATCTGAAATCTTTCCGCATTTACCCATGCTTGCATAGACCTCCACCCGTGCACCTTAGATGGTACTCCACCTGAGGATGTGTACACTTCAATTTGTACAAGTGGGGCCCATGGATTGATGATCCAGGCTGTTGATCTAATGGATCAGATCTGTAAACTCTCCTGCATGGGACAATTCTCACCCTTCAGTTTGTGGTGTGCAGCCAACTGAAAAAAGAAAACGAGGTAAGGATTGGATGGTTAGGATCTTAGAATATTAGTTATCACCGAACATGGCAGATCCACTATCTGTCTCGCAAGATCAACGGACTAGATCAATGACCATGAGCCCCATGTGTAGAAGATGAAAGGATGCTATGGTGGAGAAGTCCAATTTGGTAGTCCGCCAGATTACCAATTAAAACGAGCGAAGGCGTCGGATTGCCATTACGCTCTTCGCGTTCCGACAAAACTTTTTGGGGCCACCGTGAATGTACGAGTCTTATCTACACCGTCCATTATTTTTCCAGCTTATTTGAGGGGTTAAACCCAAAATTGAAGTATATCCAAATCTCAAGTGAACCGAATCAAAAAGACACAGATGAAGGGAAACAAAGAAATCTCAGATTGATCTAAAACTTATGTGCACCCTAAGAATTTTCCAATGGTAGAGGTTCAATTCATACTGTTTCCTGTGGTGTGGTCCGCTTGAACTTTGGATATGCTTCACTTTTGGGCTAAAGAATTAAAATTATCTATTACAATGCATGGACAGAGTGGATAAAATACATAAATCAAAGTGGGTCCCACAGAGTAAGCATACTGAGTTAGTAACCACACAATCCGTTTCCCGGTGCTGGAGAGTACAGATGGACCATTTACAAAGGGGGTGTTTGTAACTTTTGTCTGCATCATTAGTTCCAGGACATAGAAAACTGATGAAATCTCATATCTACTCTCATTATTGTAACGAAAAGTCCACAAGCTCTTGAGAGTGATTTTTTCAGGGCAATTCCATTGTCACCAAACCGGCCTTCCATCATTTCATGCGGCCGCCATGAATAAAATCAAATAAATTAAAATTTGGTAGGGCTTGTTTGTCCAATTTCCTTGATTGAAAATCATGTAAAGACAAGAAGAGTTCCTCCTAAAAGAGGTTTCTCATAATTTTGTCAATGAATTTGTGATGGGTTTAGGCAAGTAGGCTTTCTTTGTTTCATGGAATGGGGATCATATGAGGGTTTGCAAAAGTGTGTGGACCCAAACGTGCTAACAAGTTGAAGATTAGTTTAAAATGAGAATTAAACTTATAAGGGTGTGGTTAAGCAATGTTAAGAGGCTTAGTTGGTTTTCTAATTACAATAGTAAATGGCTATAAATAGATAATTATAATTAATTCTTATAATTGTTTGGTGACATAACTTTTATTTTTTTGTAATTGTGACTTTATTACGTTATTTGCTTCACCCAAAAATCATGTAAAATTGATAATTTTATAATATAAAAATGTAAACAATTTATTTGACCGTCTTCTTTTATAGGCAGGTGTATTTGAGTTTTAAGTTTGATGATTTTGCTACCTTGTTTGTTTCACCTAGGAATTATGTAAAAATGATAGCTTTATCATATAAAAATATTATTATTGTTTAATGATTACAATTCACTTAGTTCTTTACAAATGTATTTGACTTTTTAATTAAGAGATATATTTTTTGTTTACCAAAAACTTGAAAATGATAATGATGGATTATTTGCTTTGCATTTAGTAGGATATTAAAAAAGCCCAACAAGCCTTAAAAGTCGGGCCTTTGGAAATATGTGTTGCCTGACCATCTTAGATTGAAAAGTCCATGAATTTGGTTGCATGAGCATCTATGGATTCAAGTGTACCGAGTATTGAAGTTTACCCGTATCACCATTAATCCTCAAAGGTAGAAATTAACAACTCCTTACAAACCTTTGATCTACAACAGTTTGATTTCCCTTTGAATATTGTCCCCCAATATGAACATGATGAGGATAACTACTCCGAATCCACGGAGCTTCTCTGGACTCCTCACAGAGACTTCTCGAATCCACGAGGAAAGAAAGCAGAAAATAGAAATAAATTCTAATAAATTCGAAATTGATTAATTGATGAATAAAAACGAGTTTACAACCCTTTAAATAGGGCTACCAAGCAATGGGAAAGAAATTAGAATCAAACTACAACTCAAACTCTTAGAATCCGCGACTTACTATAAATAGTAAACTTACTATTTATAGACGGTCGTGATGTCTACTAGTGCGCAAGGTTTTCGGCCAAAAATAGTAAGTGTCCTATTTGGCTTCACCAACCCGTTCTCCTAATTATTCTAAGCTCTTTTCACGTTGGGCGCAACTCCTAAAGCCCGACGGATGAAGAGTTATAATCAAACTAAAACTTACTATTTATAGTAAAAACGAAATTGAAACAGGGAAACGACCATCGATCCAGGGGTTTTTCGCAATTCCGGGCTGCGCAACCCAGCATAGCTGGGTTGGTTGGCTAAAGTAGCTCGTTCTACCCCAAAATCATATATTTTACGTCAGATAACTCATTCCGGATTGCAAGATATGCCCGATTTAAGGTTCGATGGTCTGGATCACTTCTGTCGTCGACCGGGCCTTTTCTGATCCATCTTAGCCATGTAACTGTCCGCGACCCGCTCTACATCAGTCTCCTCCACTTCAAAAGAACTCGTCCTCGAGTTCTCGTCATGCTCTGATTCATGATACTCGGTCAGGTCCGCGACATTGAAAGTCTGTGAGATTGCCATGTCATCTGGAAGATCAACAATATAAGCATTATCATTGATCTTTCGGATGATTGGGACGGGTCCAATCTTCTTATTTTTCAATTTGTTGTACGTCCCGGTCGGAAATCTCTCTTTGCGCAGATGGACCATAACGCGGTCGCCCACCTCGAACACCTTTTGTCGCCGATGCTTGTCCGCTTGTTCCTTGTACTTCTCGTTCGAGGCATGTAGCTTGGTCTGCACTTCTGCATGGATGCCCATGATCTTGTCTGCCATATGTTCTGCTGCAATGCTCGTGCCCGGGTGCTTGGGTAGAGGGACCAAGTCAAGTGTGTGGCGAGGCACTCGTCCGTAGATAATCTGGAATGGTGATCTCCCTGTCGAGCGGTTCACCATATTGTTGAATGCAAACTCTGCTTGGGACAAGGACAAATCCCACTGCTTCGGTTTTTCTCCTGAAATACAGCGAAGGAGGTTTCCCAATGTGCGATTCACAACTTCGGTCTGCCCATCAGTTTGTGGGTGGTAAGCACTGCTGAATTGAAGTCGTGTATCGAATCGATTCCATAAAGTTCGCCAAAAGTGGCTAATGAACTTCGTGTCACGATCGGAAGTAATGGTCTTGGGGACCCCGTGTAGCCGAACGACCTCCCTGAAAAATAAATTCGCCACATGTGTTGCATCGAGGGTCTTCTTACATGGGATAAAGTGCGCCATCTTTGAGAAACGATCTACCACCACGAACACTGAATCCATGCCGCGTTGTGTTCGTGGGAGACCAAGCACGAAGTCCATTGATAAATCCTCCCAAGGACCGTTAGGCACAGGTAACGGGGTGTAGAGGCCCGTATTCTGAGATTGCCCCTTGGAGGTCTGACAAACATGACAACGTTGTACGGCTTTTCCCACATCGCGTACTAACTGCGGCCAGTAATACCGCTCTTCCACAAGAGCTCGCGTCTTGTCTCGTCCCAGGTGTCCAGCAAGGCCACCTCCATGTAGCTCTTGAATAATCTGCTCCCTCAGAGAACTTTGGGGGATACACAATCGATTCCCTTTGAAGAGAAAACCGTCCTGTATATGAAGGTCACTGGGGTGACCTTCTTGACACTTCATCCAAGAATCTTTGAAGTCCTCATCCTCGGCATACAGCTCCTTGAGACAGTCGAAGCCGACTACCTCGTTGCTCATTGTAACTAGTAGTGATGCACGACGGCTAAGTGCATCAGCCACCTTGTTCTGCTGCCCTGACTTGTGCTTCAGAACGAACGTGAATTCCTGTAAAAACGCAACCCATCTAGCATGCACACGATTCACGTTAGTCTGACTATTAATAAATTTTAATGCTTGATGGTCAGTGTACAAAACAAACTCTCTTTGAATCAGATAATGCCGCCAATGTCGCAGCGCCCTACGTACAACTCAAGCTCATAAGTCGACCACTTCTTTCGGGCTTCGCTGAGCTTCTCGCTGTAGAAGGCTACCGGCCTGCCTTCTTGTGATAATACTCCTCCAATTCCGACGTATGAAGCATCACACTCAACCTCAAACAATTTGTCAAAATTAGGAAGCACTAAGACCGGTGTTGTAGACAAACGATGCTTGATCTCATGAAAGCTCTTATCAGCTTTATCGGTCCACTGGAACGGTCCTTTCTTCATGCAATCTGTTATAGGCGCGACTATGGTGCTAAAATCTCGCACAAATCGACGATAGAAAGTCGCCAACCCATGAAAACTCCTCACCTCATGAATGTTTGTCGGGATCGGCCATTCCCTAATAGCTCGCACCTTTTCATCGTCCACACGAATGCCTGTGGACGTTACAACAAATCCTAGAAACAATAGACTGTCAATTAAAAAACTACACTTCTTCAAGTTGAGGTACAACTTGTTAAGTTATAGGACCTGTAGCACCTGCCTGAGATGTTTCCTGTGCTCCGCCTCATCCTGGCTATATATCAATATGTCATCAAAATATACTACCACAAATCGGCCAGTGAACGGTTTTAGAACTTGATTCATTAAACGCATAAAAGTACTTGGTGCGTTCGATAGGAAGAAATGATCAACCGCTCATACAACCCTTCCTTGGTCTTGAATGCCGTTTTTCACTCATCACCGGTCGGATAGAATCTGATGGTACCCGCTCCTTAGATCTAATTTAGAGAACACCTTAACCCCTTCTAACATATCGAGCATGTCGTCCAACCGTGGTATTGGGAACCGATATTTGATGGTAATTTTGTTGATTGCTCGGCTGTTGACACACATGCGCCAACTTTCATCTTTTTTTGGCGTTAATAATGCTGGTACGGCATATGGGCTCATGCTCTATCTCAAGAGACCCTTACGGATCAATCCCTCCACTTGCCCCTGAAGTATCTCACACTCCTTCGGACTCATCCGATAATGAGGGCGATTGGGCAAACCAGCCCCAAGGACGAGGTCTATGTGATGTTGGATGTCCCTCATGGGGGCAATCCATCGGGAACCTCAGGCCGGACTTCTTTGAATTCGTTTAGCAGTCTTAAACTTGGAGGGATGTTTGAGGGTTCCTCTTCCTCGCCCTTCACTACTACGGCGTATACCTCGCCAGTTTCCTTAGATTCCTCCATGAAATTTCGAATGGTCAAGAGAGAACTCCCCTCCACTTTAGAGGCTTCAGGGTGGTTCTCTGGTGCCATAGGGGCAAGGATTATTTTTCGACTATCCTTAACGAATACGTAAACATTATCTCGTCCCCTATAGGTCGCATCACGATCTGACTGCCAAGGTGGACCGAGTAACATATGACAAGCTTCCATATCGACTACGTCACAAAGTATTTGATCCTTATAATTTTTGCCAATTGAAAACGAGATAGTGCATTGTTCAGTTACCTTGGTCTCATTCACCTTTTTTATCCAACCAATAGAGTATGGGGAAGGATGTTTCATCGTTGGTAGCCGCAACTTATCCACCATTACTCTTGAGACGATGTTTTCGCTACTACCACTGTCTATGATCATATCACAGACCTTTCCGTTGACGGTGCACCGAGTACGAAATATGTTGTGTCGCTGTGGATGTAATTCCTTTCGTGGGGCATACAGTAATCGCCTCACAATTAAAAATTCGCTACGATCCTCGCCCGTCACTTCATCGCCACCGGCTATTCTTCAGTGGTTTGTTCATGTTCATCAAAGCCATGGTCTTCTTCTGTGGCCTCATCTTCAGTGCCTCCTTCATTTATAGTCAAGTGTGCTGCGGGATGTTAAGGACAAGTGTTTGATAAGTGGCTTGGTTGGCTATAGCGATAACAATTGTTCGACCTTGGCCGAGCATAAGGATTTGGAATCCTACTCGGGCCCGCTGTTGTGGGTATTGCACGTTGAGGTCTGGATGAGCCGCTCCCCGTATCACGGTTTGCGGTTGTAAGAGGTTGAGGATGTTCTCTTACTGGGTCTTCTCCTCGTGTCAGCACTAGATCCTGCGTCGGACCCATCATGGGGGGTCGAGTTGAAGGATATGGCTGAGCAGGAGCTTTGGCAAGTTGTGTTCTGCCCTACCCGCCAATTGAACTGCTTCATCCACGGTCCCAACTGGGTACATCTGAACTCGGTCCTGAATTGTCAGCCACAACCCACCTATAAATCGTGCCACCTTCTGTGACTCAGATTCTGACAGATCGTTTCGTGTAGCCAACCGCTGAAATTCTTCCATGTAATCTATGACGGTTCAATTTCTTTGTCGGCAATTTTGATATTGCTAGAATAATATCTGCTCATAATCACGGAAGAGAAATCGTGATTGAAGGAGACGTCTCATCTATGGCCATGATGAGATGGGCGCCTTGTTCTGACCGGCTCGTGAGAGTTGTAATTGTTCCCACCATGGAGAAGCACCAGATTTTAATTTAAACGCTACCAATTTTACCCTTTTATGATCTGGCACGTTCATGTAATCAAAATATCTCTCTACTTCGGCTAGCCAATCGAGAAAATCTTCTATACGTAATAAACCGTTAAAACTAGGAAGTTCAACCTTACCTCGATAGTCTCTTTCAGCACGATCTAGATGATCACCTCCATGGATTCGTCGTCAGGCAAAACCCTCATTAAGGTCCTCGTCGCTAGAACTTGAATCATCTGGTGTAGCCCTATGGTTTGCCACTAGTAGTGCTCTACGAAAATTGTGGTTGTGTCATACAGCAACCATGGGTGGTGGAGCCACTACGGGTGGTGGAGCACGGCCTAGGGCTCGGGACGGAAGTAGCGCATCCGTAAGACGGTCGAGAGTTGCCTGCAGCCCTTGCATGGTCAACTGACTCTCCCGGTGGAAAGTTTCCATTCTTTCCGAAAGATAACGAATCCCTGGATCACCGTCCATAGGATTTTGATTCATACCTTCGTTGTTTGCCATCGGCCCAAGGGGAATCCTCGCTTTGATACCAATTGACGCAGGAATGAACATGATGAGGATAACTACTCCAAATCTATGGAGCTTCTCTGGACTCCTCACAGAGACTTCTCGAATCCACGAGGAAAGAAAGCAGAAAATAGAAGTAAATTCTAATAAATTCGAAATTGATTAATTGATAAAGAAAAACGAGTTTACAACCCTTTAAATAGGGCTACAAAGCAATGGGAAAGAAATTAGAATCAAACTACAACTCAAACTCTTAGAATCCGCGACTTACTATAAATAGTAAACTTACTATTTATAGACGGTCGTGATGTCTACTAGTGCGCAAGCTTTTCGGCCAAAAATAGTAAGTGTCCTATTTGGCTTCACCAAACCATTCTCCTAATTATTCTAAGCTCTTTTCACGTTGGGCGCAACTCCTAAAGCCCGACGGATGAAGAGTTATAATCAAACTAAAACTTACTATTTATAGTAAAAACGAAATTAAAACAGGGAAACGACCATCAATCCAGGGGTTTTTCGCAATTCCGGGCTGCGTAACCCGGCGTAGCTAGGTTGGTTAGCTAAAGTAGCTCGTTCTACCCTAAAATCATATATTTTACGTCAGATAACTCATTCCGAATTACGAGATATGCCCGATCTAAGGTCCGATGGTTCGGATCACTTCTGTCGTCGACCGGGCCTTTTTCGATCCATCTTATCTACAACAGTTTGATTTCCTTTTGAATATTGTCCCCCAATAGTCTACTTGCAAGTCAAATAATTGCAAAATGAAAAGTTCAACTTTAATACGATTTAGAGATAGTAAAAGGATGCTCATACACATGCATATATGTGTAAGTACGTTATGTAAAAACAAAGGTTACAATAAAGAAAGTTTCGACAAAATAATTAAAATTTCGAAATGGACAAGCACTAATATATATGGGTGATTGAATGGCGTTCTTCACCTCTCTTTGATCGTATAGATGGACACATCTTTACTAAAATTGTTGGCCTCCTATTTAATTTTATCAGAGGGTTGTGATGGCCCATTTATTTTCTAAATTGCTTCTAAATGTATTTTTAATGAAACATGTTTGAAAACATAGAAACAGAAACAGAAGCCCAAAGAGAAATTATCCCTTATCTTTTGGAATATGTGGGTTTTAAAAGTCAATCAACATCATGAGTTTTTTTTCAGCTTCTTTTTTTTTTTTTAGTGAGTTTAAGATGGAGTTTTGCTAACTAGCTATATACATAGCAAGAGGCATGGGACACATTGCGTTGGCCAAAAATAAGGGGAGCATATTAGGTGTGGCTCCAGCCTCACCTGAGATGGTGCGGCGCCTTACCATGGGGCTCACTTTCATCTACATATTCAATATCCATGCCTTCCATCCGTTTTGCTGGTTCATTTTAGGGCACAAGCAGAAAAATGAAGTAGATCTAATTCTCAGGTGAACCATACCACTAGCAATAGTAGTGGTTGACCATTTAATGGGCCAAGCTGATATTTTTTCCCCTCATCCAAGTTTATGTGACTTTATCAAATGCTGGACAGCTAATTAATAAACATAAGGGTGGGCCCTAGGAATTTTTTAATGGTAGGGGCATTCAATCACAACTATTTCATATGATATGGTTCACCTAGGATTTGGATCTTATTCATTTTTTGGCTCATGCCCCAAAATGATCTCGCAAAATGTACGAAATGCATGGATATAGAGTACATACATCAAGGTGGGCACCACGAAGAGGGCCACACCTAATTCGCTCCTAAACTTAATCACACCACAGATACTCATGTCTTGTTGCCGTATGCAAGATTCAGGGTGTTCATCAATGGTGAATGTTCTTTTATCTAGGCAAGCGCATCTTGTGGGGCACAAAATGTACAAAAGAATTGATGGCTAGAATAGCGTTAAGCAACTGTGTAAATTGATGTATGGCTAGCCTAAGTGAAGAGTGAGCCACCTTGATTTTAGGCTACAAGATCACATTCATGGAGGGTAAAGTGTAAAGTGTAAATCCTAGATTTACATTATTTACCCCTGTCCTGGTGCCTCCACGCAGGCCAGTGAGATGCCACCATATTTGGGCAATGTATATTAAAAGATGGATGAAATTCTACTCACAATTTGAGGATATCTTTTGCCCCATATCATTCAGTGGCATGTCAACGGCTAAAAGTATAACAACATAGAAGCCGTACACACGCCTACATATAAAAAATTACGATGATTGACACATATCCCTAACATGAGTGATACATATTGTTGAAGCAGCGAATGCAACAAATCTATAAAAGAAAACCCCTTGAAGATAGAGATTCTATTGCAATTTAAATATATTCTGAAAGCCCATAACATACAATCCTACTAAAATGGGAAATCTTTTTAAAGACGATTGGTACTCTCATTGTGACTACAAAGGGTCAAGAAGTAAATTCCTCTCAAGATGAAAGGAAATCAGAGGATGCCATGAGGAATCTGAGTGCAGTGAGATTGATCCCATAACGTCCATAGATCTTTGCAACCACATTGATAATGAGATTTAAAAATAGTTTCATATCATAACTATCAGGGATTCCGTAATCATCAAGAGTCCTTGATCAATTAAGACACCTAAAAGAATTTGGCATCTCCTGAGGTATATTAGGAACACGTGATGAAGATCTTGAGGCCTAAATCAAACACAATCTATCTACGTAGTGAATGCTACCTATCTTAGTTTAGTTTCTAGTTCCTTCACTTTTTATCTTCCCATGTTGCTGAACATTCGTAGTTTAGGATAGCTTTTGCTACTCTCCAGCACCGTTGTTGTAGTACACATAGAAATAATATAAATATACATGACTTACCATCATCGGATTCTCGATCAATCAAGTCCTTACTTTTGAAGATCACACCTCGGTCACATTCTGCTAACCATCTACCTTGATTATTTACTCATATATGCAATCGTAGGTATTTTTTTTTTTTTTTTTAATTATTTCTCTCTTTATTTTATTCTTTACATTGATTATAATGAGTCTCAAAGGTAAATCAATAAAATTAATATTTTATTCTATAGTTTTAATTTTTTTCATCCATTATCGCATTCCAGTGAAATACAAAGCCCGCATCTACGGTTGAAAGAAAAACCCTCAATGCAGGGTAAAAAAGTTCTCATTAAGAATGACTTACCCTCCCATTTTAAATTGGCTAATAATTGCAACAAACGGTAGCTAAGAAGGCGGTGGACCTAATAAACCCAATCTTAATCTTAGTGCTTGAGTTGCAAAGCATTCAATTTAACTTGATTTGAGTATGACTTTATCATTTCATATCCTAATCACATACATTTGATTAAAATAGGAGCCTTCATGACGCATTTGGCCTTTGATTGAATAGCTGTACGCCCCGCGTGGGAAAATGTGGTTGGCAGGTTTGGCACAAGGACTGTTTTGGTCTGTCAGGCGGGGGATTCACCTGAGGAGAGATGAAAGAAGTGGTTTGCGTGGCAGGACGTGGCACATGGATGGAAGATCATAGCCATTCACACAGCAGGAATCCATAGATCAAAGATCATAGCCATTCATACGGCAGGCATCACAGTGAGTATATCATGGCCCAAAAATCAACGTGATCCACTCAAGAACCGTGCTATGCTTGCATGACAACCGAAATCAACAGTAAAAACAAAGATGACCGGCAGTCTGCATTCAAGAAGCGTGACCCACCTAACCAGTAACCAGTCGCGGAATATCAAACAAACAATAGATTGGTGTGTCAATGGTTAAGCGGGTACTGGTGGACCCGACCCCTTTTTAACAGGTCTGGATTAACCTTTTACACCCTTGAGAAATCATTTCGTGCCTGGGTCTCACGTTTTGGGAACCCTTAAAATTCGTGTCTAGCCGGGTAGGGGTCTCGGTCAGTCCATCAACTTGGAACATATTAAAATTGGGTCAGGCTAAATCAGGTCCATGGCTGGGTCCAGAAGATTTTAATATTATATATATATAAGCAAATGAATGATGTTTCCTAAGCCATGTAGGAGGACCCTTTTACAGAATATAATCCAGCCATTGGGTAGGCTCCACAATGTAAATGCTTTGATTGACTCAAAACCCAGATCCAAACACCTAATGGGTCTCCCAACCCGATCAGATCTGGGTCCAAGACTCCAAGAACAAGCCAGAACAGGAAAGAGACGAACTCACTTGGTGCGGGTACTGGTATCATAGGACCCGACCGGAACCCGGGCAATTATTTTGTCTGCTAATGGACTCATGTCTTGATTTCCATGTAATGGCCCACCTTTCGCATCGTTGGGGTCCAAATATTCAGATATCCACAGGCTAAACTCTTCTTCCCTTTCAATGAGAAAATATAGTACATCACCTTTATTACAGTATTACTTGTAAATATTGTTATTTAAGGGTGCCCATGCAATGGGCCAGCTTCTTGGGTTATCTGGCCCATCATGCCATGCTGGGCCTAGGACTGGGTAGGGGCTCAATTAGTAATCGAACTTGGCTCAGGTCAGTCGTCTTGGTTCATCTGGTTGGGTTGGGCTCTATTATTTTCTACTTGGTTTTCAATCGAAAAACCTGACCTGGCGTAGGCCCGTCACATCGATGACAGTATATTAGGATTGTCTATGTAGATGCGCTAGTGTGGAAGATCCACACCAACATCTTCACTGGTAGGGTCCACTCTACGGAAGGTCATCAATCACTATCCCACAACTATGTGCATGATGGAAAATAGGGTGTTGGGAAGTTTAGAAGAGATAACAAGAACGAGGTCGATTCAACCAGCCTGCTTCTTTGGGTTGGGCTAGGCCTTCAGGCCCATGGATTGAATGTGAGACAATTGGGTGGGTTCGACCCAAAGCCCATTTAATGTGTTTGCTTGGCTTGAACCCAGATACTTAGGTCATGGTTGGATTTAGACATACTTGGGCTGGGTGAAGGCCATTCTCCACAAACCTCAGTTGCATGATCACGGGAGCCAGTGGGACATGACATGACGTAGAAACAACTAGAGAATGATGGGACGTGACCCTCCACCCTCCAAACGACCACAATAAATGTTGAAGGGTGGACAACTAAAATAAGTGAGAAAGAGGATTAATCACCTACAACTGGAATTGTAAATTAGCTTCACCTCTCACCAATCCATAAATATGACGAGTCCTTTCTACCATGGCTTCTTACGTGGTAGACTGCAAGCCCCTTCTTCGAGATAGGGAGTTGCTGAAAAAAACGATACGGAGGATATGAATAAGTAGATGGGATTTCCCATGTCGGTAGAGCTATCTATTTTTTTTTTTTTTTTGGTTGCATGTGGTGTGTCTATATATATATAAAATCAATCAAATCGATTTTATTTATTTATTTATTGAGGGACAGCACATGATAAAAAAAAAAAAACTACAGTGATTTTGACATGTAAATTCCTACTTTTGGTCCATTGTCATAAAAACCCTTTCATATTGGTATTTCCAAATAAAATTCTATCTTTGGCGCTTATGGCTATTTGATTTACTATTTATCGTGATATTTTCTTACTAATGGGCAATAATTATTTGCAATGGTAAATTTATAAATGCTTTGATGTTGATCACTAAAATTGAGGTAAAGAAGAATGAGATGGGAAAATTTGTGTAGCCAACTATGGTTTATTTGTTTGATTCACATTGTCCATTTGTTTCATTAGTTCATTTAAAGCTTGAGCCAAATAACGAGGCAAATCCAAATAGCACATAAACCACATCACATGTTACAATAAGAATCAAACATTTAGTGTAGAAAATTTATTGGAGCAAAAAAGGAAGAAGTTTTGGATTAAGATGGTATTTGTGTTTTTGGTTTATCAATGTTTTAATGACTTATGAACACATTGGATGATCAATTAGTAATAATGTGGCCCTTACACCAATTTTTACTCAAGGTTGTTTGATTTCTTATTTTCTATTAAAAATAGCTATAAATAGATAATAATTACTTTTGGAATTGCAGCACTCTTCGACATTGTTAGGCATGCGCATTGAACTCCAAATAGTGGAAAAAAGCTAAAAATTATAGGGCCCAACGTGATGTATGTGGCTTATTTATGCCGTAACATCGCTTTAACCAGCTCATTTTAGGAAATGAGCCGAAAAATGGAGGAGATGCAAACCTCAAGTGGACCACACCAAAGGAAACAATGGTAATGGACTACGCACTGTTGAAAATTTGTTGTGAGCCCCATAAACTTTGGATGAAGCTAATATTTATATTGTCCCAGATTTATCATTGCCTATATAGCCTCATGAACAGTTTAGATGACAAACAAACATCAATGTGGGCCCTGTAAACAGAAACATGTTATAACGTTGGACATCTTTCGGACAAATATTTCTTGTGCCTGGTCCACTTGAAGTCCATATCTGCCTCATTTTTTGGATCATGCCCTAAATATCCTGTTGGAATGAATGAATGGCATGGATAAGTCACATACATATGGTGGGGCCTATAAATTTAAGTAGCTCTTTAAAAATCGATTTTTCTGTAAGAAATACTCACTTCTTGCCTAACAGAGATCATAAACCATAACTAAAAATAAAAAATAAAAAATAAAAAAAAATAAAAATAAAACACTAGTATTTACAGCGTAATTTGAGAAATCAAACACCCTCTTGACAGTGGACACCATTATACCATCTGATACATGTGGTGTGGTCCACTTGAACTTACCAATCTATTTAGTTTTTTGGCTCATGCCCTAAGATAAGCAATTAAAATGGATGGGCAGCATGGTTTGGACACATATATCATGATGAGACCCACAAAGTTTACGTAGACACAAAGTTCATTGTAATCTCAGTTATCAACCATACTTACCCCTTTATTTTCCCTCCGATCAAAACTAAAATGAAAAATAATTATTGCATAGTTACTGTGGTGAATGGTAAACCAAACAGGTCCTTGATAGAAAAAACACCACGTACGGTGGGTCTTCCACATGGATTGCATGTGAAACATTTACCATATTTTCTATACGACCATGCAATCTAATCCATTCATAAGGTTATTCTCATCCAAACGAAGGGAAAATGCAAATATCAACTTGATACAAAAATTCTTTCCCCCACAATAACATTTCAATTGTAGGTATCCAATATTGACTATTTATTTTTATGTGGCCCACTTGAGATTTGAATCTACTTAATCTTTAGGCTCATGCCGTAACTTGGGCCACCGCAATGAATGAATAGAATGGATGTCATGCAGACATATGGCCCACGTCATTTCCACGCCCTAACTCTTTTTCTCAAGGGTAAAATAATCATTTGGATCTTATACGGTCATTTTTTTGCACTTTTTCCAGAGTCAAAGTCAAATTAGAAGTTTTTCCTACCATATCAAAAAAATAAGATTTTATTTGAAAATAATAAAAAATGAGTGGCTTTAATCATGGGAAGATAGGGACCCCACCAACTAGACATTATCAATCCGACTAGTGGCTATTAAAGCAGCTGCAGAAAACTAAAATAATTAAGGGTTTGAAAAAAAAAATTGGATAGGATTTCCAGGAAGGCTTGATTTTTGAATCATAAGCCATCCTTAATAGCACTCAATTGATGGATGGACCCAACTGACCGTTGATCCTGACATGCTCCCTGTTAGTTTATAGAAACCTTTTGCCTTGAGGCTAAAAGTGGAAAAAGAAAATCTGAAGGCGAAAAAAAAAAAAGGGTCGTACGGTACTCCGGCTGTAGATGATCAGTTTTCTTTAAAAAGGATCGGATTAGGTGTTACCCTTAACGTGTGGAGCCCACTTTGATGACTTGCTTGTATATCCACACCGTCCATTCGCTTTTACATATTATTTTAGGCTGTTATGACAAAATTTAAGAATACAAAAAATCTTATCTGGACCACACCAGTGGAAAAAATGGTGAGTAGCCATTAAAAGATTTTTATGGGCCACAAAAGTTTTGGATGATGTGGATATTTATATTTTACCTTCATCCATGTGTTTTTGACATTATCAACGGCTTGGATGGAAAATAAATATTACGTTGGTCATTACTGTGGGCCCTAGGAAGTCTTTAATGGTGGTCGTTCAATCATCCCTGTTTCCTGTGGTATGGTCTAGCTGGGATGTAAAAATGGATGGACGGCGTGGATATACAACACATCATTCAGGTGGGCCTTACAGTAAGGGTAACACCTAATCTACTCCCGAGTTTACGTGGGCTGTATCCATTTTACATACGTCGTACACTCAAACGCCCAAATTTCACTTCCTAAACTATCCTTGGAGATATGTATAATTTCTACCATTTATTTGGACACAAGAAGGGCAAAAATGTCCTTTTAGAAGCATAAATTGGCCGACACCAACATCTCATCAACCTACACAGCGAGAATATATGATATATGACTGGAAGAGATGAACTGCATACTGCTCAATTGTGTCCATGACACAGTAATCTAGACCATTGATCTGTTGGGCCCCAATGTGGATGGACTATGCCAGAAACATCGCTGCCTGAGATAGGATATTCGCCTGAGAAAGTGAAAATAGTCTCAAGGTTGGCTAGGATCTTCAAATCTGGGGATTTCGGGAGAATGGTCCATCGATCTATACAAGTCTGCCAGATCCATACCGTACATTGGTGGGCCCCAGTGAATCGCGTGGGTCACCGATGAGGTGGTGGTCCGAACATATAAACCGAACGTGAACTGCCATTTCTTTGTATACGTGCGACCCAACTGATGAATGGACGGGCCTGATTTTTGGCAGAAAGACAGTCACCACAGATATATCGGATGAACGGCCCGGATCATGCATGTAAACGGATTGGCTACTGCCCCTGCCACCAGCCAATGGCTGGTGGTTGGTGCTCCGTGGGCTCCACCATGATGTATGTGCTTCATCCATGCCGTCCATCTATTTTTATAGATCATTTTATCTTAAAAGATAAAAATGAGATATATCCCAATCTCAAGTGGACCACATTACAGGAAACAGTGTTAAATGAACGTCGACCATTAAAATTTTTTTGGGGGCCATAAAAGTTTTGGATCAAGCTGATATTTGTTTTTTCCCTTCATCTAGGCCTGTATGACCTAATCAACAGATTGGATGTCAAATAAACAGTACAGTGGGCCTTAGGAGGATTTTAACGGTGGATATCCAATCATTATTGTTTTCCTGTGGTGTGGTCCACATGAGATTTATATCCCTCTAATTTTTGGAATCGAGCCATAAATTAATCTTAAAAAATGGATGAACGGCATGGATGAAACACATACATCATGGTGGGTCCCACAGAGCACGGACCATCAACCACCGGGTCAGTGGCAGGGGGAGTAGCCAATCCAAACCGTTTCCATCATGCAAGTGTCAGGTGGGGGCGGTTAGCATTCCTCCCAAGGGATGCTAACCGTACAAAATGAAAATCTAGAATACCCCGACTCGTACAAAATGAAAACCCGAGTACGCCCTTCACACCCTCCTGTTGGGTAACCATGGCCCATGCCATGGATTATCCACACGTGTGGCTCCACGTCATCGTTTGCCAATCAAGCCGTCTACGAAATAAGACATGGCCTTGGAATCCAAGTTCTACATTACTAATGCAAACCAGCTAAACACTTACGTGACCCATTTCTCTTTATACCACGACATGCACCACAAGTTTGTACAAGTTCGTTGGGGTTCTGGGCCCCACCCCATTGGATGGCTGTGATCGTTACGCACTGACTTTTGAACGGGCGAGATGGAGCAACGGCAGGATATCTATTAGCATGTACAACTGTAGTTAGACAGCCGTCTGATCTTGTACAGCGAAAAGTCTTATAATATGAGATTATTCATAGATTAGGTGCATCTGAGCAGATCCTGTACATGTCCACGTATGTATGATTTATCTTCAATAGAAAACGTGCGAAATCAGGGGTTGGTGAATCTAAAATGGTGGCTATACAAAATCAGACGGCTGTACTACTCCAACAGCTGTACGTACTAATAATAACATCTAAAAGCAATTGACATTCAGATGGAGCTGAAGAATGTCGAGGGCGAACTTATAATACTACAGCTGGATAAAGGAAATTAAGGATCTAATACATCACTTATAGAGAGAGGAAGTAGTTTGTGAGAAAGAGATAGGCTGGAGAGGGAGTTTAAAAGCAAGAGTTCTTTGATACTCTGGTATTGTATTATGGTTAATACTCAGTTGCTTTAAAATTCCACATGTCCGAGTACATTAATTCTATTAAACCATTTGATACACACCTTCGAGGCTATTTCAAACTCTATTTGATTTAATGATTCTAAACACTGATTTATAAGAATTTGTTCATTAAATTTGGACCACTGAATTTTTACATTTTGACCACATGTTAAATATCTACTAATACTAATTAGAAAAATACATTCGCGTGGTTTTTAAAATTTGTGGTCCTAAAAAAATTATTATTATTTTTAAATTTAAATCACATAAAATTATAAAGTAAAAAGAAAATATAAATAAATTCATACATAATGTTGAGCACTCTAATAGTTAGAGGTGCGACCCA
The DNA here is from genome assembly GCF_029962835.1 of Magnolia sinica. Lineage (NCBI taxonomy): Eukaryota > Viridiplantae > Streptophyta > Magnoliopsida > Magnoliales > Magnoliaceae > Magnolia > Magnolia sinica. The sequence continues at coordinate 8,001,507 of NC_080578.1, read as the reverse complement.
ACTGTCCAACACTCACCTCTTGACCGACTAGGAAGAAAACTCCATCTCTTGGCTTCAGGCCAAGCCTAACCTCAATAGCAAGCCAGAGCCCGATTGAGGAGCTCGATCCCTCAGCATCGGGCTGGACTCGATCCCTGAGCATTGGGCTGAACTCGACCCCAACGTTAGGCCAAGCTCAACCTCAGTAGTAGGTCGTGCCCGACCTCAATGGATAAACCACGCCCAACCCCGACAGTAGGCTCAGCTCGACCTAACTGACACCTAGTTGGCCCAAGATCCATGCCGAAGATCACGAAAACTATCTCCAACACGGTTCTCCTTGCCAAATATCTAGTAGGATCCCCACTGTGCGTAAACTTAGAATCCTACAAGGATTCTGTCCCCGCCAAAACAGGGACGATCGCACCCTACGCCGTCGCCTCTTCCCACCTATAAATAAGATGATCCTCAGAGGGGAGAGGTACGCACAATCTTTAGCCCTATACCTTCGACATCCAACTAGACTCAGATTCTTAACTTTCACATCGGAGGATCCCCGGCTTGAACCAAGGCCTTCTTTGTTTGTTCTTTGTACAGGTTCACAAGTCAGAGAGGGCTGATTAGATTTCTGCATCAACACATAATATTTGTCCAAATTTTGAATTTCTACATTAATATTGATCTTTCCGAAGCAGTGGTTGTTAAGCATCGTATCCATGGTTAAACAATGCCACAAGTAGTTGATTAAGCCCTATATGAAGTAGCTGAATTAGAAATCTTAAACCCAATTACCATAATAATTTTAGATTATTTTATTAATCAAAGCAAATTTTTTTTATGGTGGTGATGGCTGTGGTAGTGATTGCACATGAAGAAATATCTTTTCCACCTCTTTGTCACATGTCATGGACATCTAAGCCTACCAAATGGTGGGGCCAACCATGAAGATTACTTTATCCAAAACACAAGCAAGCTCAATCACCACGTAGACCACACCATGAAATTGATAGATAGTGGACAATTTAACTCAATTGACAACTTTCATCACCTAATTAGTGTATTGACCTGATTTTTATTTTTGGAAGAAAAAAGTCGCGATGGGTCCACCTTTTACATGACTAGGATGTCCTATGGATGTGACTCAATACCATGAAAAGATGGGGCTGTATGTGAAAATTTACATAATGTATTTCACATTGATTAACAACAATAAAAAGAATAACAATAACCACTATGACTGCATCACACGCGCACATATATAGCTCTGGGCAAGCTTTTCTGGACTAATTCATGCCTCTCTAATGATACGTAACCATGGTATCGAAAGTCTCTTTTATATATATATATACACACACGCTCACCAGCGACGGACTACCTACAAACTTTTTTGAGAACTCATCACATCTGATGAATCTAGAGAATCTGAGCGGTCCACATGAAGCAGAACCTCATAAAACCCTCTGGTACCAATTTTTACTTTGAACCAAAACTTCGGTGGGCCATAGAAATGCAAACGGTTTCTTCCCTTGATTTGAATTTCTCTTTTCTATGGCCCACTAGAATCTTAGATTAGGGTGAAAATTTACCCCCTAAGGTTTTATGAGATTCCTCATCTTATGGACCGTTCGGATTCGACACTCATGACACGTGTCTAAAGGTGCGTACATGCATAGGTGCGTAGGTGAGCATGCCTCATATATATATATATGTGTGTGTGTGTGTGTGTGTGTGTGTGTGTACGCGCGCGCCGTGCGTGCTCATAGGCCCACCGTGATGCGTGTCGAACCTCTACCCCATCAGTCAGATGCACCCTTCCATGGTGGGCCTAGGGTTTAAAAATCAAGTCGATCCCTGACTTGTGTGGGCCACACCACGTACAAAAGTTGAGAGGAGTTACCCTCCATTAAAACATTCATAATCATTTGTTGGGCCCACCGAGATGTGTTTCACAAATCCAGCCCATCCATTATGTGTGTCTCACTTGGATTGGGGTCAGACCAAGTTTCAAACGCATCCAAATTTCAGGTGGGCCCCACCAAGTGCTTTTATATGCTTTAGGCATGTCTTCACATGATTTTACATGGTATGGTCCACCTGAGTTCTGTATAGGGCTAATTTTTGGGATATCCCATAATTTAAAGGGGACCCATGAAATGCATGGTGTTGATGTTAGACATGCATCACCAGTGGGGTCACACAGCTCAACCTCATGGGAAGTTCCCATGAGCTCGACCGCAAAGTACCACTTTCAGATATATATATATATATATATATATATATATATATATATATATATAGAGAGAGAGAGAGAGAGAGAGAGAGAGAGAGAGAGAGAGAGAGCATTTCTAGACTTTTCTTCTTCTTCTTCTTTTTGTTTTTTTTTTTTTTAACACGCACACACACCCCCACACACTCACGCTAGTGGAATTTCACCACCAAAGGATGCACGAACCCTTGACCGGGTGTTGAAACTCCCGAGAGTCTACAACCCGAGCAAGAGTAAGGAATTTCTAGACTAATTCGTGCCACTACAATAATATCTAAGCATCAATCATATGTTATTTTGGGGAAGAGACCCAAGCGATTTTAATCACCTAGCTGGCCATCCATCTATTCAAATGGGGTACTACAATAATTTAGAACGTGGGTGACTCATCTCCTCACATTTGATACTTATGGCTTTGGAAAAACATCTCTAAGACATGACAATCAACATAATCCAACCCATGATTTGGAGCGGGTCCTTGCTCTTGCTCGGGTGGTAGACTCTCGGGAGTTTCAACTCCCGGTCAAGGGTTCGAGTACACATAGGTGGTGAAATTCCACTAGCGTGAGTGCGTGGGGGTGTGCGTGTGTTATAAAAAATAAAAACAATAAAAACTTACAAAAAAAAAAAAAAAAAACCCATGAGTTGGTGGCTATCAAAGGAACGGTTGGAAGAAAAATAAGTTAGAGGTTTAAATTGATTTTAAGATAAGACAGTAAATATGGCCGTCTCAATTTTGTTGTGAGGTTGTGGTCCATCTAAGGTTTGGTTGATTTGGCATTTTACATTGTTTTACAATTATGCCTTGTCCATGGTTGAAGTGTCCCACCATTTTTAACATGACTATGAATTATAGTAGGATAGGGTTGATTAAAAGAAATCGAACTTCTATGTTAGCATTGGGTCTCATAATTTTCCAATTTCATCAAATCAATTTTAGAATAAGAAAATAGCAGAACTTCGATGCTCTGGCAGGGTCTGATGGAGTTGATACTAGGCGGCTTAAAAATTACTAGAAATTGTATTTTTGGAATGTTTAAATTGTCCAAAATTTGGGTACCAATTTAGATGTAACAAGAACTAAAAATTACACTTATTTGATTATCCAATCATCAAATTTATGGGCATTTATTGGACAGTTATAAATGAAAAATATCTGAGTGTCTTATTTCAGCAAACAAGTGTCCATTGAATAAGAGTTTAGGTTTGTTAAGAAAATCTAATTTTTGGCCTGTTACATGATACCACAATTTAATCAATCTAATTTGAGTTAATATATAACACATATACTACTATTTAGTGCCTGTGTATGAAGCATCATGCGCATGCCCAGGATCAAATGACTCCCATAACTCCCATAAAATTAAAGTTTTATACGCATACCACCCTACTTTTTACCGCACATTAACTATTTGTTTAGATATCAATGAATAGGTTACTGTTTAACTTATGATAAGTGATTTACTTTTTTCACTTAAGTTAATTTAGTACGCATCATTCTAAAAATAACTTATCTTACTATGTTTTTTTTTATTTTTTTATTTTTTTAAAAAAACTTATTACTTATCTACTTCTCTCTCTTTTCTCATGGACCATATTAAAGGAGACTCTCTCTTAAGGTCCATATTAAAAGAGGCCCCATACATGGACTGTCGACATTGAAGGTGGGGCTTACATGATGGATGGTCCACATGAAAAATGTGGCCCAGACATGATGGATGACCACACACTAATGTGGGCCTACATAATAGATGGTCAACATTAAAGGTTGGCCCATAATTATAAATAGCTACATCCAAAGTAGGCTGGTGTGGTAAGATGGACAACAAAAGTGGGGCCTACATGATGGATAGTCCATGTCAAAGGTGGGCTCCACATGATGGGTAATGGACATTGAAGTTGGGTCCCACATGATGGATGGCCCATATTAAGGTGGCCCCACATGATGGGGGCTCCACATCAAAGGTCGGCCCTTATGATGAATGGTCCACATTGAAGGTGAGCTCCATATGATGCCCACGATGGAGGTGGGGCCCACATGATGGGCAATCCATATCAAAGTGGGCTCCACATGATGGGCAATTAATAATGGTGGGCCCCACATAATGGATGATCCACATCAAAGTGGGCCCCATATGATGGACAATCCACATCAAAAGTTGGCCCTAATAATGAGTGACCCATATCAGAGGCCAACCGCACATGATGGACAACCCACATTAGAGGTGAGACCTATACAATGGACGATCTACATCAAAGGAGGGCTACACATGATGGGCAGTGGACATTGAAGTTGGGCCCCACATGATGGATGACTCATATTGAGGTGGACCCACATGATGAGGGCTCCACATCAAGGGTCTGCCCCTAATGATGAATGACCTACATTAAAGGTGAGGCTCGTATGATGCCCACGTTGAAGGTGGGGCTCACATGATGGACAATCCATATCAAAGTGGGCTCCACATGATGGGCAATTAATAATGGTGGGCCCCACACGATGGATGATCCACATCAAGGTGGGCCCCACATGATGGACAATCTACATCAAAAGTCAGCCCTAATGATGAATGTCACATATCTGAGGCCGGCCCAACATGATGAACAACCCACATAAGAGGTGGGGCTCACATGATGGATGATCCACATCAAAGGTGGGCTCCACATGATGGACAATGAATATTGAAGGTGGGCCCCACATGATGGACAATAAAATTGACGGTGGCCCCACATGATGGATGACCGACATCAAAGGTGGGCCTTAGACTCTAATGATGAATGACCCACATCCAAGGTGGGCCTTAGACTCTAATGATGAATGGCTCACATCCAAGGTGGGCCTCGCATAATGGACGACTCACATCAAAGGTGGGGCCGACACAAATTAACAATCCATGTCAAAGGTTGGCCTCACAAGATACACGGTGGATGTGAGGGGGACCAAATAGACTTGAAGGATTACTTATGATGCTGGAAAGCAAACATATTTTTTTACTTTTTGACCACTAAATATGTTGTTTGCTAAATATACTTATCCGCTACTTATGCCATACACCCCTTAAATAATCCAAAACACCCTAGATTAACTTTGTTAGATTCGACTGTTAAAGCAATTACTGATCATTAACTTAGGACTGTTGACCACATGAAATGCTATTTTGCTCCTGATTATGTAAAGAGGAAGAAATTAATTGCCTTACCTATATTTTGGGTGAGATTTCAACCACTTGTAATGTACGCCGCGCCATGGGAAAATGATCCATACTATCCAATGGTAGGTCATTCATTGAATTTGTTCTAAACCGCCTAATACATTTAACTTTTTTGTATTGCAATGGGATAACATGAGAATTTTATTTAGGGCAAAAGTATCATTCGTATTGCCAACGTTCAAATTTAACAATCAATGCTGTCTTTGCTGATCAATAATCTTTTTAAGACGAATCTAATTATGGAAATTAATACTTAAGGTGTTTTATGAATGTGTATAAAAAAGAAGGGGGGCTATTTAATAATAATGAAAAGGGAGCATGGTATAAAAACCTCTGCCAGTTCAGCAGTACAAGAGACCGCACCATGAGGGCATGGGCGTGCGTTTTGTCGCATGTGATGTAGATGGGTACCTGTGTTGCAACACCTAATAATGATCCTACAATTTTCTGCCACTATTTCTAGTCGTTGGTGGTCCAATCCATCTACAGATGTGATGTTTAGATCACGTCATGACCTCTGCTGGCCAATTTTACCCTAACATATTCTGAGATGTTTGTGTTACAAATGTCTAACAATGGCATTTCCTGCATGTCACTGTAGAAATAAGCTTGTTCTACAACTGTTACTCACAGGGCTTACTGTGGTGTGTGTGTGGAATTCAACTTTTCAAAGAGGGTCGGCCCATTATGAAAGTTGGATGCTTAAAAAATTTTAAAATTAGACTCCTTAAAAATCAAACTGATCCAACCATTAACCAACCATTAGGTAGAAATTCACTGATTTTGGCAGTTTTTGAATGGTCATCTTTTTCTTTTTTTTTTTCCCTGGTTGGACTCACCCTGTTTTTTTGGATGTCACAGAGTCTGTGCATTATGTAACCCTACTATGATCATGGTGTAGGGCTGAAAGTTGGGCGGGTTCGACCCGACCAGCCCGTGACCGACCCGACATTAGGTTGGGCTTGGGCAGAATGTATTAGGTTTGGTCTCGGGCTTGGGCCATACAAACGCCAACCCGATAAAACTTGGGTTGGGCTCAGGTTGAGGTCTTGGGTTGCCCGACCCAACCCAAACCCGATCAATATATAAGTTCCTTATAAATTAATTATAATTGAGTGTAAATCATTTGTGTTGAAGGCACAGGAAATTCCAATGCTATCGGGTTTCATTGGTTCACGTCATTTCCGATGACTCAAGCTAACAAGATACATTGGATTTCTCTCTCCCAGATGGATTGCTTGATACCCACTACAACTTTTAAAGGATTAATTATCCTATAGTTTAGCTTGTTTGTTTTAAAAAACAAAGTTCTTTATAATAAATAACTATATATATAATTAATAAAATTATAGGTATAAAAAAAAAACTTGTATTGAAAATATAATAGACTAATGTAATAATGAAAATATTAGCATATATCTACCCGGCCAACCCAGCTGAACCCGCTTGGGTTGGGCTTGGGTTAAGAATTCCCAACCCGAGGTTGGGTTGGGTTGGGTTAGGGCTGAGGTATAGGAACCTCCGGTTGGGCTAGGGTTGGGCACCAACCTGCCTGGCTTTCAGCCCTATCATGGTGTTCTCAAAAATAGGAATTTTACATGGGCCTCACCGTAGAGAACAAAGGAAAACCATCCAAATTAAAGTCTCCAAATTCATGTAGTGGCCCACATCATGGTTGGATCAGCTTGATTTTCATGGTGTGGCGAACCTGCTGCACAGGTTCCATCACCTAAACATACCTAGGTGGGACCATGCATTCGGAAATGGGTAGGGGAACTGACCGTAAACGCATTACCACGAGTTATCGTAGACTGTTTTCCTGCACTCGAAGCTTACCAAGCTGGAAAGTGGAAACGGATTAGCTACTCCCCCTGCCACCAGCCAATGGCTGATGGTCTGTGCTATTTGGGCCCCACCATGATGTATGTGTATCATCCATGCCGTCCATCTATTTTTCTAGATCATTTTAGTTTATGATATCAAAAATTAGGTATATACCAATTTCAAGTGGGCCACATTACAGGAAACAGTGTTGAATGAACATCGACCATTAAAAACTTTTTGGGGCCCATAAAAGTTTTGGGTCAAGATGATCTTTGTTTTATCCCTTCATCTAGGTCTGTATGACCTAATCAACAGATTGGATGTCAAATAAACAGTACAGTGGGCCTTAGGAGGATTTTAATGGTGTATATCTAATCACTATTGTTTTCCTGTTTTCCTGTTGTGTGGTCCACCTGAGATTTATATCCCTCTCATTTTTGGGATAAAGCCTTAAAATGATCCGTGAAAATAGATGAAACACATACATCATGGTGGGTTTCACAGAGCACCGACTACCAGCCACCGGGCTAGTGGCAGGGGGAGTAGCCAATCCGATTCCTACTAAGCTGCACTCTGTGTCAGGTCATTGTCCGTGATATGTTCAATGTCCGAGCTCTAAAAATGGTGGGCCCTTCATGAAGATGGGCTGGTGCGAGAGTCAAGTTGGGCTACTCATCAGATGGGTCACACCATCTTCGGCCACCCATTGATGTTCTGACCCAATGCACAGGTATGGTCCACCTGAATTTTAGCCAGGTGCTCTTCATCAATTCATCACTAGGTTCCCAATTATTGAACGGCTAGAAATGCATTACAAATATGACATGCTGAGCTGACTTGGACATGGTCCAGCATCATAAGCTTAGCCACGGAAAATCCAAACTATTCTTGGGCTTTCGGTTCTCACCAGTTGTGACGCAGGGATTAACGTGATCAGGTCGATCCCCATCTTCTTAGGATAACTATTAGGAATGCATGGAGCTACTCAGAGGCTTATCGGATCTATGAGGAAAGAAAGCAAGAAAAAACCTTTTAAACAAGGATAACCACTTTGTTCTCTTAATTATTCTAAGCACTTTCATGTTGGACACAACTCCTGAAGCCCAATAGATAAAGAATTATAATCAAACTAAAACTTATTATTTATAGTAAAAACAGAATTAAATATAGAATTCGACCGTGAACCCCTGATAACTCATTTCGGATGGTGAGATATGCCCGATATGGTCTGACGGTCAGGATTACTTCTGTCATCAACTGGGCCTTTTTTGATCCATCTTGGCCATGAAATTATCCGTGACCCGCTCTACATCAAGTTGGACGATCCAAAACGTTGAGCCCCTACATGCATGGTCCATGTTCCAAAAATGTATCCAAATAGAAGATTGCAGTTGTTGATCCTTCATCCCTTTTTCAGTTGAAATAAGACCACCACATTTGATCTCTTCCCAATCCATTGGTGGGCCACCAATAGAAAGATACAATATTCTTGTATATGAAATTTGTGGCAATGGGTCATTCAAAGCAAGTCCCATTCAAACGATTTAGACCACTGAATAAAGCTCGCATAGATTCTCTTAGATTGAGCATCATCTCACACTTCCGATGCTAGGCTTTTCAATTCAAACAAGTAGACCCTTTGGTTGGGTAATATAGACCATCTGTAACGGGTGGAGGCATCACCTCGATGGTCTAACCACGTAATTAAAAACTCTGTGCACGAAATGTAAATGTAGTTGAGTGGTCCACATCTCTCCATTATATATCCATTTTTTGGAACATTAGAACTATCATTTAAGTGAAGGGGACAACAAATTCCATCATGGTTTGACATACTTTCGCTCTATATGGGCTAATCTTTCACCAACCATATAGGCTGTATCGCACCCATACAAGCCCAAACTAGGGCAATACGGCCCAAAATCATCGGTGAATGATACAGGCAGCAAAACTAATTTAAAAACCATAGTTCAGTGAGATTATTTATTTATTAATTTTATACCTAACCTGTTTACCACTGAGCTATGGACCCAAAATCAAAAAAAATGCTGCAATTATGCTAACATGGTGGAAATGGTATATTCTTAATTATTATTAAGTCGTAACTCAAGAGTCAATGAAGAAGGTTTTGGAAGGTAATCTTTATGACAAGATAGATGATTTCCACTTCATAGGTACCGTCCGCACCACGAAAAGTCTCGCTCATAACACGTACCAATCTAAGAAAGTAGTGCTCAACTTCCACAGAGAGTCTCGTTTGTTTTGATGGTGTAGCCAATTTGATAAGTGGGTCCACTGGATTTTAGTGGGAAGTTGTCTTCTTGATGGGGCCTACCTTTTACACGGTTCAGATCTGATACACACGTAACACCTTGGAGCAGAGAATTGTATAACATGGGTGGCGTGGGTCCATTCCTTGGTGGGATTTGATAGTTGTAACTTGATTGAAAAACTATCTTTAATTTCTCATTCGATGTTCTACCACGTTTTAATGGCACTGTCCCATGACAGATCGATTCGGCCAAACGTGTGCCACAAAATATGTGGGCTGTCACGTCAATCATGGTCACCTGTTTAGCATCGTGTGGGTGGTAACAAGCCACGTGGCATGCCAGATCACCCAAAAATATAGAAAAGCATTATGGGCAGGCAGGGCCACGATCCATACAGCTGTTGTACACGTGGCACACATAAATCACATATCCGAACAGATGGGGATCGGGTTGAACTCTAATTAGTTGAGATCTGCTTGTTGAATTTGGACCATTGACTTCTTACTTTGACCATCCAATCAAACATAACTAATTGGATGGCTAGGATCATCCTTCCACTTTAATCTTTGCACCATGTCCCATCCATGAGAAGTCCTACAGTTTTGACGGTTCGGTTTGTGGTGCCACGTGTGTGCATGCCTATGAATATTCAATCTCTCCTGTTGCGTAGGGAAAAGGTCCATTGAAGTGGCACATGCTAGCTTGTAGACATGTGATACGGCACCACAATATTCCTATGATTTACCATAGTCGCTGATAGAACTTATATGGAGTTTTATAGGCCGTCCATCTGCTTGTAAATCTTCAATATTCCTATGATTTCCCATACTCGCTGATAGAAAAGCCAGTCAAAATGCAAATGTGGTTAAGTGGTCCACATCTCTCCATTGTCCATACTTTGAAAATCCTTAGAAAAGTGAGACAAAAAAAATCCAATAGAGATGTAGCAAATAGGTCGAAAGTACTAGAATGGTATGCTCCTCATTATTATTTGGTTTTAACTCATATTCAATAATAGAGCTTTTGAAAGATACACATTTATATATTTTGTATCGTTTGATTGAGTTATGATGCTAGGCTTACCTGGCTACATCGTTTTCTTGCCAATGTGTCACATGAAAACTGCATCCGAGCTTTGCAAAAGATGGGCCTGATCATGATGAAGACCTGATGTGAAAATGAGGTTGATCTGCTCACCTGGTGGGCCACACCTATATAAATGGTTTTGAGTTATGTCAATCATAGCCTGCCATCTATCATGGTGTGGATGGTAGCATGTCACACGCCATGCCACATCAGCCGAAGAAGAAAAGAAAAAGAAAAGATCATGAGGTGGCAGAGCTGCCACTACACGTAGATATTATACGCATGGCACATGTGGATGACAGTTCAGAATGTCAAATGCTTGAGATTAGGATAGCCCCAAAATTAGCTAAGTGGACTACCATGAACTAATGAAAATTAGTTTGTTGAATTTGGGTCATAAATACCAATATAAAAGCCACCAATTGGATGGTCAAGATCATCCTTCCATTTTGATTTTTGGATCATGTCCTATTGGAAAGGTTTGAAAGGTTTAGACGGAAGTGCCAGGTATACATGCGTCCACATTCATTTTGGAAGAAAGGTTCTTGACATGGGAAAGGGACCATTGAAGTGTCACATGTTACCTAGTCGACACGGTAGGTGACACTGTCCATGATATATGGCACCACAATGCTGACTCATACTTTTGGACGCTAGCAAACGATATATACTCGTATTAGGTATGAGATCCACAGTCAAAATAACAAAATTACTATTTTTATGTATGAAATTTTTACTTCTTCATTATAAGTCTTACCCTTGATATGAACGCATGTATAATGTTTTTCATTAGTGTTGGATGGACCGTCTCCAACGCACAACCTATTAGCTAGAAAGCTTTGTAATTTACTGTGGGTCAGCTATTTTGGACTTGGGCTGAAATGCCCATTCTCTTTGTTTTAGGGTTTATTATCAATAACAAAGAGGATGGATATTTCTGTTGATGCAGAAATTTGCTTAGCCTTCTCTAGATCTTCATGTAATTGCACAAGGGATGAACAAATGAGAACCTAGCTTATGCAAGGGACTCTCTAATGCCTAAGTCAAGTAGGGAATTCGATTCTAGTTGAGTAATGAATTTTAGGCTAGAGATTGTGTGTACCTTTTATCATTAGAGTTGTTCATATTTATAATTGAAGAGATGTGGTAGTGTAAGAGAAGTTTCCTTATTTAATAGGATATCTTGTAGTAGGATTACAATCCTATTAGGAGTTGTAATGACCGCCCTAAATTCTCGGGTGGATCCGTATCACGATGGGCTTCCTAGATCTTCGGCCAGGATCTCAGGCGAACGAGGTCGAACCTCGATAGAAGGCAGTGTTGACTTGAAGTATTCTGACCTAGGACGTAACTGACCTGGGACATGCCGACTGGGACACGTTGATCGAGGATGAACCGACTTGGGACATCCCAACTTGTCTCCTTAGTTGAGCGATCGGGTTCCTTTTATTGAGGTCTGTGGTCCCTCCACCTTGCTGGCGGGACGTCGAGCTCGACCTCTTCTCCTTTTTGGCTTCGAAGCCAAAGGTTGGATCTAGAGTTTCTGTTATAGCATATTTTGGCCGAGCACTTAAGGTTTCGACTTGACCTTTTGCTATTGGTTGGTCTGTTTTCCTATAACAATTTCTATTGAACCCTAAGAATGTCCCTCCATCTTTTCTTTCATCTATATTCTCCAAAACCCACTCTCCTTTTCTCCACATCCAATCTAAACGCAATTCTACAATGACTCTCGCATCTATTTCTTCACAACCTGCATCTAATATCTGGGAAAACCATTAAACTGATGCTCTTCGGCTGCATCAATAAAGAGTGTACATTTCCTCCACCCAAGTTTCCAATTTCCTACCTTAAGGCTCAAAATAGACATTTTAGAACTTTTCTAAGTAGGGTTGTTTAATTAAGGTGCATTTACAGGAGCCTGACTTTAAAAATGTACTCATCTATGAGATCAGGACTTCTCCTAAGGTGGGCTTCAAAATAAGGATGGTTTTCTCATTAAATGGGTAATATTCATCTAAGTTCAGCTAATAACATGGAGAGATTTAACTGAAGGAATTCTTATCCACCTCCATTCTTCTTTTTTATTTTGGAAGATCAGAAAAGATTTTATTACTTCCAAAAAGCTAATGGCTAAAAATTAAAGAAGCAAGCAGAGTTGATTAAAAAAAAAAAAAAAAAAAAAGAACTCCTAAAAAGACCCATAGGAGGGCTGCCCACATGCAGGGCCAAGAGAAACACAGAAATTTAGCTTAAGTTAATCCATGATGGGTGTGGACAGCTCATATGTAAGGCTGTCATGGTACTAAATAACTACTTTAGTAGTACATCTGAATATCATTAATTGCATTCCAAACATCAGTACATGAGGATGCACGTGAGTGGATGTGTAAATCAAATATGATTATTGTGAAATAATGCTCTTTGGGCACATTGATGTTAAGCATACACTTCCTCTCACCAATTTACCAATACCCTTAATTAAGGTAAAAAATATACATTTAAGAACTTTTTCGGTGACTATTCATGCATTTGGGAAATGAATTCTAAAGATAATTTTCGTAGGGTGATTATTGGTGAATATTATCTTGACAATTAGCTTGTATCAGTAACATTGCCGTCCAATCTTCTGTTCACAAATGATATTTTTTAATATGCTCTTAAAGAAATATAAATTGATATTAGAATGTTTAATAAAAATTATTTTTCAAAGGTACATGGTCATAAATCTTCAATATTCCTATGATTTACTGTTAGTGGCTGATAGAAAAGTTGGTCAAAATGTAAATGTCGTTAGGTGGTCCACATCTCTCCGATATCCATACTTGGAAATTGGTTAGAAAAGTGAGACAAAAAAATCCAATAGAGATGTAGCAATGAGGCTGAAAGGACTTAGAATGGCATACTCCCCATTATTATTTGGTAATAACTCATATTCAATGAAGGAACTTTCGAAAGGTACTCGTTTATATATTTTGTATCATTTGAGTGAGTTATGATGCTAAGCTTGTCTTGCTACAATATGGTTTTCTTGCAAATGTGTCACATGCAAACTGCATCTGAGCTGTGCAAAAGATGGGACCGATCATGAAGAACATCTGATGTGAAAATGAGGTTGATCTGCTCATCCGATAGGCCACACCTGTATATTGGGTTAGATCATCCACCACCGCTGGTTTCAATGGTGTGGTCCACTAGATGAGTGGAGTAACTGCATTTTAATGGCACATGATATTTATGATGGGGCGGACCTTGTGCACGGCTCTGATGTACTACGCACATAACACCTAGGGGGGGAAATGGTGTAACATTGGAACCTAAGCATGCTGTGGTTGGACGGCGCCATTCCTAAGTGGGACTTGATAACTGGGACTCGTTGGACTGCAAGTCTCATTCCTGTTCTCCTTTGATGTACTACTGTGTTTTAATGACATTGTCCCACCATATGTATCTGGTGTCGCCTAGATGTGGGCCACTAATAAAAAAGGTGGCCCTTCATGATCATGGCCTGCCATCCATCATGGTGTAGATGGTAGTGTAAATTTAGTTGCCTAGAATCAACTAATTTTTAAAAAATTTTCTTTATTCAAATTTTTAATTTTCATAATTATGAATTTCCAATCCAAAAATTCCTACAAGATTTACCATTAACAATTTTATCTTAGACAAATATTTTACACATCCATGCACACTCACGACACTCATACCATAATGGGATTTCACCACGTACTTGAACCCCATACCTCTAGCTAGGGCCGTAAACAAACCGAGTTAGCTCGCTCGACTCAACTCGAAAAAGCTCAATCTGACTCGGTTTGAAACTAAGTTCGAGTCGAGTTGAGCTGATTTTTTGAGCTCGAAAAAAAAGCTCGACTCAACTCGGATTAAACCCAACTCAAATCGAACCAGCTCAGTGACTCGGTTACTTTGATATTGACGTTGCTCACCAAGTGTTTGATGAAATGACTCAACGAAGTGTCGGCTGGTGGCAAAGAAGTTATGTTTCACTAAATAAATCTCATTTTTCTTGATTTTGATGTTGCCTACAAGGTGTTTGATGAAATACCTGTGAAATTGGTATTGGTGTTTTACATTCAGTGAGAATTTGAAGATCTAGTACATGTGTTTGTGAAAATGTTGTATAGTTGAACTCGGCTCGATTTTGGCTCGAACTCGGCTTGAACTAGCTCAAGCTACTGATCGAACGGAGCCAAGCTAGCCAGTCAGGCTCAAGGACCGAGTTGAGTCAAGCCAAGTTCGAGCTGAGGTCAGCTAGTGGCCGAGCTGGGTCGAGCTGTGCCAAGCCCAACTCGGTTGACTCATGTACACCTTTACCTCTGCTTGAAACTCTTGGGAATCTACCATTGAGGGCTTTTGTCAGTCATATCAGCTTGTGTCATCATTTGATATGCAATCTTTTATTTCTAAAGATGTATTTGGCTGCATCAAATATCATGATATTTGGTGCAACCAATCACACCTTAAAAAATATGTTTGAAATTTATTCCAAAAGAAATATAAATGGATTTTAGAACAATTAACAAAGATTGTTTTTCAAAGGCAGTCAACTGATATCATGATGGTGGATCTTCAATGATTATACAATTTTAATCCACTTTTATGCCCTATTTTATTTTATTTTATCTTTTAATGCCTATGCCTATAACTGGATGGCATTGATTGCCAGAGAGATTTGGTTTACTGTGACTGAGGATATAGACATAAGACTTGCGAAAGGACATAAAGGTCCTGACTAATAGAGAGATGATGAGTTTTTGTCATTTCAGAAGGCACTTTATTGAATACCAAAATTCAGTCATTTTATGACAAATATCATTTGGTTGATGGTTAACTGTTGTAATTGGCAGTCAAGGGACGTGCTAAAAGGATCATTTCGTTGATGGATAATTAGAATCAATATGAAATGAAATGTAGCAAAATTGTGTGAATTACAATCTTCTCCAAAGGCTAAGAATATGATGCATATGCTAAAATTGGTTGCATTTTTGAAAATGGGCCCACTTTTATGATCCGCCCAAGGATTAAGAATTTTTTTTTCTTTTCTTTTTAACCAAAGTATATATTTTAATGGATTTATTGCAAATGTTATGACACATATACTAGTTTCGAATATTGAAACTGTTCTACTTAATCCATTTCAATTATAAGAATCCAAATACAATTTTTCTTTTTGGAATTTTAGTGTACTTTTAGTTCAGGCATCCAAATTTAGTGTACTTTTAGTTCAGGCATCCAAAAATCGAAATTGGATGTCAGTGTATTCCAATTACAAGCATCCAAACGAGCTCCGCATTACACCTTTTGAACTATGTTCTACTACTCAACCTTTTGTTCATGCCAGTATAAAGCTACTCTCAAAGTAACTCATGAATGAAGCTACATCTGTACCAGAGCTTTCTAAATTAAGCTTTACCTACATAACTTTTCGGGACAGCTATTGCATGGTGAAACCAACAACATTAGGCTACAAGCTATAAAGATTATGTGAGGCCCACTATAATATATGTGTTTTATCCATGCCATCCATTCATTTTGTAAGATCATTTAGTGCATAAGTTCAAAATTAAAGCATTTCCAAAGCTTAAGCGGACCCACACCATCAGAAACAATGGTATAATGATGTCCATTGTTGAAACCTTCCAAGGGCCAACCGTGATGTTTATTTGTCATTCTACCCATTCATAAAGTTAGCAGACTTGAATGAAAGAAAAACACAAAAATCAAGTTGATCAGAAACTTTGATAGCCTCAAAGAAGCTATGAATGGGAAATGTGTTATTCTCACTGTTTCCTGTGGTGCAGTTTACTAGAGTCCTCAAACCACGTAGCTCAGTGGTGTTGGGCTCTGTTGTAGAGCGGGTCACGGACTGTTACATGGCCAAGATGGATCAGAAAAAGCCTAGTTGATGACAGAAGTGATCCAAACCATCGGACCTTAAATCAGCCATATCTCGCAATTCAGAATGAGTTATCAAACATAAAAATATGATTTTGGGGTAGAACGAGCTACTTGAGCCAACTAACCTGGCTATGCCGGGTTACACAAGCTGAATTTTAATTCCATTTTTATTATAAATCGTTAGTTTTAGTTTGATTATAACTCTTTATCTATTGGGCTTTAGGAGTTGCACCCAACGTGAAAGGAGCTTAAAATAATTATAGGAGAAAGGTTTGGTGAAACCAAATAGGACACTTACTATTTTTGGCCGAGAACCTTGCGCACTAGTAGACATCACGACTGTCTATAAATAGCAAGTTTACTACTTATAGTAACTTGTGAATTCTAGGAGTTTTAGTTGTAGTTTGATTCTGATTTCTTTCTTATTGCTTGGTACTCTTATTTAAAGGGTTGTAAACTCATTTTTATTTATTGATTAATAAATTTTTATTTTCTTGCTTTCTTTTCTCGTGGATTTGAGAAGTCTTTACGAGGAATCCAGAAAAGTTCATCCTCTTGGATAAGACGGTGCTCGATCTCATGCCCTTCCCAGCGGCAGGCTCACCAAGCAATCATGAGTTCTAATGGTCTCTTTGTAGGTTAGGTTAAGTTTAACCTAACAAACTACTTGTGGGGCGCGCTGTGATGTGTAAATTACATCCCATCCATCCATCATGTGTGCCCCACAATGTTGTCTTTGGTACCAAAAAATCAGGGTGGCATGAAATTCAGGTGAGCCGCACCATAGGATCAGTTGGGATGGGGACACACAATCGAAAGCCTTTCAGACGGTGTGTACGGTGCATCTAATCCATTCAGAAGATTCGACAGGCTATGATGAACGAACCCCCAAAATCAGGCCATTCAAAACTTAGTCGGGCCACACTATGTGATTTTAGAGATTTTAGTCATGATTTTACTTGGTGTGGCCCACCTCAGCTTTAAATCATCCTGATTTTCAGGGTACAAGGAAGATAAAGGGAAGCAAACATGATCAACGGATTGGATGTCATGAAAACACCCAGTGGTTCCCACACTAAACTTTCTAAGTTAAGCTTATCCTACAATGCGTTGCATCGGATCCAGCGTCGGATGGATATTAAAAGCAAAGGTTGTAGGATACAGCCTGTTGTAGGCCATCAGTTCTCCATGACATGACCGGTTGCATTTTAATTTGTGGAACTACAGGTAGTCTTTTGGATCCAGCTATAGGTGGGCCACCCCAGAAAATTTCTAGATTAGAAGACCTTCCCAACCAATGTAGGGATATTTTTCAGCTGAACGTGACACATTGCTACGTGTTATCTTCTTAACCGTCCATTTGTAAGACATGAATCAAAAGCTTAGGATTTTCCCATGCATCCAAAAAGTCTTTTGAGGCATGGTACATACATGGCGTGATAGAATGTACCAACAGCCAGATGTACACAACACCGCCTCACTTGAGAAATAAAACCCGAGTGTATACCATGGGAATCCTCGGGAGGAGCTATCTGATACTCTGGCAGAGTGTGATGGTTCATGTGCATATGCATTTATAATAATAGCAGATTCGGTGAGGCTGTGACCATGGGCCAACTTTGATGTATCTGTTGTATATCAACGCCGTACATCTGTTTTTCCATCTCATATTATGTGATGTGCCCCAAAATGAAGTAGATAAATATCTCAGGTGGACAACACCAGAGAAAACAGTGGTGATTGAATGCCTATCATTAAAACTACTTTTGGATCAAGCTGATATTTGTGTTTTCCATTCATACATGTCGGTATGAGCTCATCAACGGTTTAGATGGCAAATAAAAATTACGGTGGGCCTGGTAAGTTTTTAATAATGAGCGTTCAATAACCACTGTTTCGTGTGGTGTGGTCCACCTAAGATTTGGATCTGCTTGATTTTTGGGCTTGATAACTGATCAGCCATGCATGGCCCGGTTGTTGGGTCCACACCAATCAGTGGGCCAGGAGTGTTCTTATTCAAATAACACCAATTAGACAATTTTAAGCATTAGATGAGTGGCCCATGCATGGGTGGCCAAAATCACTTGCCAAAAGTGAGTCCAAACGATAATCTAAACCATCTGTTTGTCGGGGATTATCATGAATCGCTTACTATTCCAAAGAATCACTTCCATTGGAAGATAGTAGACGGTACATCCATGGCTTGAAAAATAAACCATCATCATCTTCATCTAAGCTTCATACCAATTGTTTGGGGTCAGCTTGCTCAAAAAATGAATGGATGTAGAAAAAATAACAAATGCAGGCGGATGGATAATCTGATCAGAGTGGTTTTTGTTTAGTAGCCCATGAAATGTATGATGCACCTAGTGGACGGTCTAGATCAATTGGTTGAACCGTTCAAGTGTTCAGATTCGATTAAGATCATAACTTAAACTGCTCCTAGAGCACTATATCATTTTCATGAAATGGAATTGGAAATTAGAAAAAATTAATTAAAATAAAATATTCCAAATTAGTAAATTTGATTTGTAAATGTCTAGGAAACGAAATTGATGAAATGGATATGTTAGTGAATTTATCATTTATTTATAATATATATACACACACACACCACTTCCTTTAGTAAAAGATAGCACCATTAGTCTCTCAAAAAAATAATTTTTTATTATATTATTATAAGAGCTATTATACAATGCTCTCCAAAGATTTCAACAGCAGTTCCTAAACCTTAGGACCTATGGTTCAATAATCCAAACCATTGATACCATGGTTCACGTAAGTCCTAGATGTCCTATAATCCAAAATCTTCCAGATCGAAAGATCTTATCTTTATAGGTTTTGGTTGTTTCCTTGCTCAAATGTGGACCACTCTATTTTCTCTTAGCCATCTATTTCTTGACCGCCTTTTGAATTGTAACGATTATTCAAATCTAGTGAATTTTAGATGCATGGGCCATCCGCAATTGGTCCATACAATCAATGGTTTGGATCATTGAATAACTTGATCTCACTCGTTAAATGGAGAAGTAAATCTTGCATTTGGATGCACTAACTACAACTAAATTTCTTTATATTTTACGCCAAGCTAGAGTGATTAAGCATAAAATATCACAATATTTGGTGCAACCAAACGCCCCTAAAAAAACAAATTGCCTGATTTGAAACTTAGGAATGAGACGAGAAATGAGATTTGTACTTTTCTTATTTTCAGTATAAGAAGCCTGAAGGCTTCGAAAATAAAATTTCATTTTTTGAAACTGTCATTTTTCATCAACACTGCCAATTTTCTCATACAATGGAAGAGTCCCCTTCACATGAGATCAGGACCGTCCATATAGTGGGACCTAAGATAGATGGTCTATTGCTCAAAAATCATAATGACCCAAACAATTCTATCCATCACTTTCATTCGTCATTCCCCACTTTATATCACCCACTTACTATTTTTTTTTGTTAGCTTGTTAGTACACCCACTGTCAGATCACACTTCACTGTTAGCCACCCCTGCTAGGGAATCGATGCCAAGACGTCGGTGTTGAAACGAGGTATCTTTCACTCAGCCTACCACTTGAGCTATGGATCTGGGTGTATAACACCCACTTACTATTTCTACCTTTCTCCTGTCCAAGTCAATGCTACAAATTAGATAGCTAGTATCAACCAAAACTATTTCAATTTTGAGACATGGGCCATCCACATCATGCCTAGTAGGTAAACGGTCCAGATCCACTGTCCCTCCAGCCACACCCACAGTGGAAGAGTAGCTATCACAATACAATACAGACATCACCATCGTGTCATTTTCCTCTTTTCTTCAACCAAATAAGAACATATTTCAAAGTGGTAGGTAAAATATAAAATCACAGCCATTAGCTATTTCAGGTGTGGGCCATTTCCATCACTAAGTGCGGTTGTGAGAAGTAAGTGCTCGTATTCCTCTCAAACCCGACTTATCAACCACAGCTTCCAATTCTCCAATTTGGAATTATTTTTTGGATTCTCCACCTATCTCTACCTTGCTATATAATAAGCACGAAAGAATATCTTATTTTGCTAATTGAACCATGACTTATCAACAGCACCCATGTCTCCACTCTGGATTTTTCTTTTATTTTATAATACGGTCCACATGCTGCGATAAACGTGTCAGATCCCACTTAATCCTAATAAATATGGATGTTAATACGTCACGTTTTGGCGCAATGGAAGTTCGAAAGAGGCAGACAACAACAAGGGACCCATTGATGTGCAAAATCTCGCTTTCATGCCTGTAAGTGCCAACCGCACGCTAGTCCCATTTCATTGGTTGCTATTCTTGGGTGCCTGCACGCCACAACATTAGTAACCAACCCAACCTAATGTCTGGAGATTGGCTCATGGCCGCTTAATGAATTTCCACCTAGATATAAAAAAAAATTATAATTTTTTTTCTTACTATTCTAAGTTTTTATAATTGTTTAAAAATCAAATTGCTATGAAATGATAAGGCTCTCAAATTCAGTGAAACATTAGCAACATTCCCAAAGCTTTTAAGTGACATGTAGTGGGCCAATCATTTATTCCCCCCACCCCCTTTAATTTTTATTTTTTTTTAGGAATGTTTGCTTTTATACTTTTTTTAGTATTCTAAGTTTTTATAATTCATCTAGAAATCAAATTGCCATGAAATGATAAGTCTATCAAATTCAGTGAAACATTAAAAACATTCCCTAAGCTTCTAAGTGACATGTAGTGGGCCAGTCATTGATCTGGACCATCCATTTGATTGTACTGTTTGGATGAAGCTATGATGCAAAGATTAGCTGATTCTTTTTCATCTTTTTTTCTTCTATTTTTTTAAATACAAATGTTTGCTTTTTTATAACCCATGTATCGAATGCATAACTTCATCGAACCAAAGTGCTTCTTTAAAATTATAAGTAATTCATTATGTGTTATATGGAATAGATGTTTGAAGATGATTATTGTCTCTATTTTGTTTCTCTACTTAATCTTAATTGTCCATTTTTAAGTATATAATGGATGGTTAGGATAATCCGATTGGCGTGATTTTTCCACCAAGCTTCCTCCATTAGTATTATTGAATGGATTGTCCCGATCAATCAATTGGCTGTGCCACCTAACTTAAAAGCTCTGGGGTGGTTGCTACCTAGGGACGTTCGCATCCCGCAAAATTCAAGCATGAAAGTGCAGGAACACTGAGGTCATGAATTGAAATGGCGCGGATTTGGATGTTGGTTTTTTACATGATCATTTTTAAAATAGTGTCTTTTTCTGATAATGGTGGATTATGTCATATGTAGTAATAATCATATCAAGAAAAAGTGATGATCATTAAGACGGTGATGCGAATGGGACTTGAGGATACCATTATTAAACAAGGTGACCATGACCACATAAAACACTAGAAATAGAGTTAAAGGCTCCACATTTTATACTTGTTTATCGTCATGGATCTGTTCGGTTTGTGTTTCGGGAAATTGGCACCACATGCTTAAGAGATTCCTAATCTGGGTTTAAGTGGTATTAAATATGGTGGGATGTTGTCATTTTTTTATTAGTTCAAATGCTTCCATTTTCTTCCATTCGTGTTGTTTCATGTTGAAAATTGAGTGATATGGGAGTGGAATGTGTCCACTAAATGCGCATGCTTGGGTTGTGATATGATATCTATTTTGTCGATGTGCTTTAACACATTGGAGGGGGACAAGGTGGTCCTTTTCAACAGTGACTTGTCATAATTATACGTCATAAAATGAGTGGTTATCATTTCGAGTTTTTTATATTTGATAATTACCTTGAATTAATCCATAAGCAAAAACGTTGGTCGTAATTTCATTATGGTTTTGTTAATATATCTTTTCAGCCACAAAAATAAAATAAAATAAAAATTTGTGGTGGGCAATGAATATCTTCACAGTTGGAGCCAGCTTGGTTTTGGTGGGCAATGAAAAATCTAGTTCAAAAACTTGAAAAGACTTCATTGATGTCTTGCCTGTTTGGGTTGACTGAAGACGTGGACAATTCTTTACTTGACTTAAATTTATATTTATTAATCAAATCTAATATAATTATAAATAATTTTAAATAGTTATTGTTAGAGTGAGTAGTGTACACTGTAGTATGTGATTCTTCAGACTACCAAACAGTTACGTTATTATTTTTATTATAAATAATAAAGGGGAATGGGAAAAAGCCCCAATCCTTAATTTTACCAAATCACTTGTGATGTAATTTCTTGGTTTTATTTTTTATTTTTTATTTTTAATTTTTTAATTTTTATGAAACCTCTAATATCTCACTTTCTAAAATAAGAAAAAGGGTTTTTGAAGGAAAGGAAATCTCATATTTGTCAAAGTTAAAATATGTGAAAATAATGGAAAAAAAATGCAACCCTAAAGGGCTTGCCTTTCAAGAGAGGGACTTGCTTCAAATTGTGTTGAAATTGAGTCAAGTTACAAATCGAGTTGACTCGATGAGTCTTGCTGAGTTGAGTTAGAGCCATGCTTACAGACAAGTTTCATGATGACTGGGCTCAAAATTTCATCTCATCGAGTTGACTCAAACGAGTTTCGAGTCGAATAACAAAGTTTGAGAACTATATATGAATGAATGAATGAGCCACCAAACCCATTTTAGGGTGAGTAATTGGAGTTACTTAAAACCATGAGCTGGATTATCAATGTGATCTTGAGGACTGCCGGGCCATGCGGGTGGGTTCACTGAATCGACAGTCCTGCTCAAAAACTAATGTGTTCAATGTACCAGAGAATATACCTTTGTTAATTAATGGGATACTCTTCTATTATTACGGCTACTAGGAAGCTTTTTATCTCTAACCTTCATTCGAACATCTAGTTGCTCATGGTTTTTTACAATTATTGAAGCATTGGATGCCTTTAAGGTAACATAATTTCATGGAGTTGGATTACATGCAATGAGAATAAAATCAAATAGAATTAAAGGAAGATATAAAGATACTCCAATATTCATAAATCATTTTCAAAAAGAAAAGTGCCCACCTAATTATTTTGGATAAAGCCCTTTTAAATGATTTTTTTTCGTTATCCATGGTTTTGAGTGGACCACATCATGCCACTAGGTGATGGTGCAATCCTTGTCCAGAAATGATTGGTCACCTATAAGGAACAGCGCCCTAAGTTGTGATGGTGTACCGTAATTTGCAGTATATAAGATGCTAATCGTATAGGACATCGGTTCCATGAAAATGATGGGTCTTGTCATAAAGATTACTCTTATAAAAAATCAGGCTGACCCAATTACTAAGTGGGCCACACCTGTTTACTGAGTCAGAGCATTGGCTATCCATTGATTGTACGGCATGACCCATTTGATGAATGGATCAGGCTGAGTTTTCTCCCAGGTGATCTTTATGATGGGGCCTACTGTTTTGATGGTACGGATGTCCTAGACAGGTTGTGTGTTGCTGGAAAGATAGTGAAGCATCGGTAGGAAGATTGTGTTCAAATGACTCTCCCACGTCCATCCATGGCAGGCAGGATCCCTCTGCCCATATTCAAATTGGTTACACTAGGAAGTGGCTTCTGTCAACCGATGCTGGACATTTGGCAACTGGGGCGTGGATCTGAACCGTCCATCTAACGGACCTTGTTTATGGATGGCCTTCCGATTGTAAAATCACTATCACGCTATGTGGATTATCGTCTCTTCATGGACAGTAGCATTTAAATGGATGGCCAAGATGAAAATGGATTCCACGTGAGCAATGGTGGGTAGGATCGTTTCTCCCGTATTATTTTCATACCAGTGTCTCCCAGTTATGGATGGGGCCGACTAGCAGGACAACCTGAATCCACCAACCACCTGTCATTTCTCATGTCTTGGGTGCCAGACACACTTTATTAATCCAACGGGTGACGCAGGGATGGACGTGATGGGTCCAGCACAGTCTTGGTCAGACAAAGATACCTCCAATCCAGGTGTAAAATTTAAAAATAGAAATAATTTTTAAAAATTTATAATAAATTGATTGATAGTTATCTAATGTGTGCGAACAATATTAATTATAATTTAAAAAAACTAAAATTCATAATTACCAAAAATAATAAAATTTTAACTTTAATAAAAACCATAATTATAATAAAACTCTTCTAAAGCCTAATTTTTTAAAATAAAAATTTCAAATAAACTTTGGCTAAAAGAGTTTATCATAATTAAAAGTTATTTTTTAAAAATAAAAAATTTAAAAATAAGAAATTATTACAAAAATTGAAATTACTAAAAATAATATTTTTTTCTTAAATTTTTATTTTTGAGCTGCAAGCGTGCATTTTTTGGTTAAACAAACAGATGCAACTCACTTTGTGGGTCGGTTTAACGCGGATGACTCATTACAGTAAAGATTAATAAATCGTGCGTCTCGTAATAATACCCATCTTCTTTTGATCTAACTATGCTAGGAGCCTATCAGTGCCATGTCCTATACATTAGAAGAATAACCCATAATACACACATTCTCATGAAGAGCCGCATTGAAGGATCATATATAATGTAAATAATATGTTTGTCCAATTTTACTCTTGCAATTAGTCCTGAAAAGAGCCTGAACATTTAGAAAATGGGATGCATGGCACCCTTCACTCAAGGATATATTTTTCGTTTTAATTTTTCTCCCACTAATTTGCTCCCGCCTTTTTGCAATATTATGAAACTATTGCACTAGATGTTACCTAGGATCTACCACAATGCTTGTGTGACATTCACTCCATACATTGGTTGCAGTGCTTCTTGCCAGGATGCAAGAGAGAAAAAAACAAGCAATTATAGGTGAAATAAAATATCAGAAAAAGTAGAGATGAGTCACCTACAACAAAAACTATTCCAACATCTTTTAATTTACTTCTTTCTTTACGTGCATCTTCCCAGCTTGCACCTACATTTAGTCACAGTCGGTTTTTTTCACTGTACATGATGTAACCCTGACATATACTAAACATGATCGCCTATCACAATGATTCCTAATACATAATTATGATTAAGTAAAATGAAATGGACTCATTTTCAAATATCCACCAAGTTATGAAAATGCATCCAAGAGATTTCTAATTTTAACTAGATTATTAGAAGAAATTAAGATAATTTAGAAAGTATGCATGTTTGTATCCATAAAATAATAATTCCATTATTACAATCATTGACCACCATTTGTAAATATGACGCCATGAGATGCATGCATGGCTATCGGCACTACCTGTGGGTCACGTCATCTATAGAGCATAACCTAAAACCACAATAATCAAGTGGTTGTAAGCATTGCTATCAAATAGATGGAATTATAAGTAAATTAGTGAGCGGTCCAAATTCCAAAGACAGGATAAGATGATAAATATCAGCTTCTTGATATGAATATTTGTAGGCCATGCTCCATTCATAGTTTGGTCACTGACTATGACAGTTTTGATTGCTGTAAATTAATCTACGGCGTCACCACCACTTTTAAATTAGTGGTGAGCTATGTTGCATAGCTCATTAAAAATAACTTATTATTATCATCATATGAACCTTATCCCAATTAAGTAGTGTGGGCTACATGAATATTTTTATAAATACCTCTACGTGTCTCTTTTTTTTCCCCACTTAATGTATATGTATTTCCAACATGTGCTTATAAGGGTAAAAAGAACAATTCTGCCAATGAAATTAGTCTACATGAGAAGGAATTTCTTTTCTCATGTAGATTAGAAATATTTAGGGAATTTGATATTACGCATGTTTATCAAGTGATGGCCCAGATTATACGTGCTTAGGGATGGTTCCGATATTATCAAATAAGTAGCTTTTTAATTTACACAAGTTAATAAGTTATTTTTCTTAAATAATTTATTTTACTCATTAAACTTAAATAAGTAGCTTTTTAAGAAAAAATAATATATTTTTATAAATTTTTTTTTTTTTTTTTTAACTTTCGAAAGTAATTTATTTTCTTTATTTTCATTGGTGACACAATAATTTAGAAAATATAATTTTCATTGGTATAAACCACTTATAAGTTCATGAGATTTCATCTACTGAATTGTTAGATGATCCAGTGGGTCCTACATGATGATGGCCTATGTCGAGGTGGCCCCACATGATGGATTATTCATACTAAATTTTCACCCTAACGATGAATGGCCAACATCCAAAGCAAGCCCCACATGATGGACAACCCACATTGAAGGTGGGTCCACATGATAAGCAACTCATGTCAAAGGTGGGCTCCACATGATGGCCAATTAATAATGGTGGGCACCATATGATGGATGAGATGATCCACATCAAGGTGGGCCCACATGATGGACAATCTACATCAAAGGTCAACCTAATGATAAGTGGCCCATATCTAATATTATGGGTCTCGCATGATGGACGACCCACATTGGAGGTGGGCCCACATGATGGACGGTCCACATCAAAGGTGGGCTCTGCATGATGGGCAATGGATTAAAGATGGCCTCATATGATGGACAATAACATTAATAGTAGGCCCCACATGTTGGATGACTAACATCAAAGTGGGCCTCACCTAATGAATCGTGCACATTAAAGGTCAACTCCTAATGATGAATGACCTACAACTAACGTGGGCTCTACTTGATGGAGGGCCCATATCAAAAGTAGGGCCCACAGAATGAATGATCCACGTCAAAGGTTGGCCTGATGGACGGTAGATATGAGGGGGACCAAACAAACTTCTGTAATAATTAATTAAGATATTGAAAACTTTACATACTTTTGTACTTTTTGGATGAAAAATACATTGTTAACTAAACATACTTATAAGTTGATTAAGTTGAATAGGTAAAAGCCAAAGATACGATAAGCTACTTATGGTATAAATAACTTATAAAGTAATTCACCATCCGAACGCCTCCTAAGGTTAGTAATGATTTTAGCCATCTTTCTTTGTCACTGTGATTGTTTACGTGTCATTGAGAGTGTTTATGTGAGTAGCCTGTAACCGCTGTCCCATCATCACGTGTAGCCCCCACCTATACACTGCGTGTACGCAACGACTTCATTTTTACTACACGTGTTGTCATGCCAGGCCCACGTGTAATAGTACAATGATAGCATTTGGAGTGTGAAATACATTCGTTTCTAATATCTAATAGGTGAGAGTGGGGAACTTGATGGGTCCCACCCTCTCGATCATCCGCAATCTAAACTGCCAAAGTTAAATAAGGTTGTGATTTTTGGGCCATCACTACTTCAATGTGGGACACATTAAATAAACCATCCCGATCATGATAATGTCAAGCTCAAGTCCGATTAGCAAGTCCTGTAAATGGTCTAATGAACTAATTTTTGCGTGTGTCAGACTGCAAGGTCCTCCAACGGTGATCGTTATGGTTCCAATGATCAGAGTCGTCCATCTTTTGGTTGATTACGTTGATTGGTGATGATCAAGAAATCACATGGCCGGATGATCCTGATCATCTATTGGTGGGTTGACCTGATTCGGCTCTGAATCGACTTGAATCTCTGGTAGGGATTGTGGATTCGATTCCCTCCTTCCACTTTTGCATTTTGCTAATTATCACACTACAACTCACCGGGTCACAGTCTTCGAGTTACGGTGAGTTTCACCGAGTTGACTCAGTGGTTGAGTTGACTCGAAAAATCTTCCTCAGTCCTGGTCGAGTCTTCTTCTTTTTTTTTTTTTTCTTTTTTCTTTTTTTTTTTTTAAAGTTTAAAAATGACCATTTTTTTAGAGAATACCTCGATAAAGATGCATACCAATGCAATTGGAATGTGCAGTCCACTGTATGGATGAAACAGTTTTAAAATATAGGAAGAGAAATGAGATGAAGCGGCTATAAAAGTTAGGTTTCTTGTAAGAGCTACACCACCATAGTTCTAAAAGTCGGCCCAGAAGAGTGGGGCGGCAGGATCTGATGGTATACATGGTACGGGATCTTTGCAAAAGTTAATAACGAACTGTACAGGTCCAATAGTTTGATTAACCGCTATAGGAATCGATGGGTCTAATCACCCATCTGATTCTACAGTAAAGATGGCCCCGAATTTCAATGAATGGTTTAGATCGTTCAAGAGAATAATTAGATGAATAATATTAATCTCTCTATTTTCTCTATGGACTTTTCAGAGTTTCAGGAACAATATTCATGAGAGAGCCTTTCTTCATTTGCGCTTAAAGTTTAATTCGAAATTCAACTTCAAATGACTGAGAGCAAACAAAGATTAAAAGATTAGAGGGAATACTTCATTAAACCCATCCACTTGTGATTACCCACAAGTGGGCCCAAAAACCAATGTCCAGCAAGTTCACCACAGTGGTGGTGACCCCTACGACATACACATGCAAAGTGGTAATGCAAACCAGCCAAATCACAGACCCAATGTGGGATGGAGCACAACTAAAAATTTATATTAAGAACATGATGTTTACATTTTGTGCTGCCTATGGAATTTGAGCCACTTACTATTTTACTTCTAAACAAAATATTTAATAGCCATTAATTAGATTACTAGAATTGTTTGATTGATACGATGTTACCAATATGCTTCTATTGAGAGAAAGAACCCAGTTGGGATCTCTACTCTTGCTGGGGTGGTAGACTCTCAGGAGTTTCAACACCCGGTCAAGGGTTCTAGTATCCATATGTGGTGAAATTTCACTAGTGTGAGTGTGTGGGGTGTGTGTATGTGAGCTTGTGTAAAAAAAGAAAAAGAAAAAAGAACCTAGTTTTGACTAGACACAATAATAATGTCAAAAAAAAAAAAAAAAAAAAAAACAAACCCAAACACAGATTTATATGGTGTCCTTTTTGTATGTCCATACATTCTGTCAAATAACCTTAAACATTATGTGAATAGTGCATATCTTATTATCAGGCTCAATTATAATTTCCAAATATGATGACACGGGTCAGTGACATTATAAAAAATAACCGTATTTTTTAAATTAATTAAATACCATTAATTAAATTCAAAATCATTTCAGTACTACTCAACAATGCACAAAAGTTTGTTAAGCCCAGTTGCCCAAAAAATAGAAAAACCAAAAGGCATCCAACTTAAAATGCCACGAAATCCATTCACAAAATCCGTACTTGCGTAGACGTCCATCCCATGCAAATATTCCACCTCACCAAGAAGATAGCAATTGTATAAAAATTCAAGTTGATCCACTCATTAGATGGGCCGCAAATCTACATTAAATCATATCGTCTCCATTGATTCCAAGCATGTGGCAAACTTGATGAGCAGAACAGCACGATATTCTGCCACGTGGTTTATATTTTGTGGGGCCCACATTTGGATGGCAAAAATGTGAAACATATGGCATGATTGTGCAAAAGATAAGCTTGAAAGACAGTTACAAGATACAGCTCATTTCATGTTTAGTTATTGTTGCCTAGAGACGAATTCTAACTAAGAGCCCTGTTGGCGTGGTCTGGGCCACATACATAAGGTAGGGTGAGTTAGGTGGTGCCCACCATGATGTCTGTAGGAAATCCATCCCACCCATCCATTTTTCCAGCTCATGCTAAGACATTAGCCTAAAAATAATGTATACTAAAATTAAAAAAAAATAAAAACAAAAATAAAAAAGACCCAAAGCACAGGAAACAGTGGAAATTGAATATTCAACATTAGTGGGTCACAGAATTTTTGGATCAGGCTAATATTTTTGTGTTTTCAGTTCATCCTAGTGGGAATGATCTTCTGGATGGTTTGGATGCATATAAACATCAAGGTGGACTCAAGAAGGTTTCAACAGTAGACATTTTTCTCCCTATTTTTTACTATCATGTGGTCCACTTGAGTTTTGGATCTTCTTTATTTTTGGGCTTATGTCCTTAAAATGAATTAGGAAAACAGATGGATGGAGTGGATTTCTCACAAACATCAGGGGCAATCCGCATCCCAATTTATCTAGCCAGTGCTTTATCCCTGCACTGTGAACCGACCATAGATGGTGGGACAGACTATGGAGAGTGGGATCTGCGTGTACAACGCACCCCCATCTCGTATTTGTGCAGTGCGTTGAAGATATGGAAAAACTGATACTCTGATAGAGTGTGATGGATGATACGCACGTAATTATAAAACACTTAGAAATCGGACATTTTGGGTGCAAATAATCCAAATAAAACGGTCTAAAGTGTGGGTCCCAGTTTATACCGGTCATGAAAAAAAAATACCAACATCCTTTTGATTAGTCGACTCTCGGGTTACGGGACATTTTGGACGGTTAGAAATAAACATATTCAACGGTCCTGTTCCAACAAACAAGTGTCTACCAATCAGCGGTCAGGATTATTCACCCAATCTGATTTTGAGATTTTGACTTACCGATAGTAAGCCTCACGGTTTAGCCGGTTTAATTTGAGTTAATATATGCGTCTTGTACCATTTCTGAGTGCCTGAGTATTGATCGTCGTTAGCAGCCAGCGCATTAAATAAGGCCGTACATGTGAATAAGGGCCAGTATTTGGATTTTGAGTGTCGGCATGCGAATGGTTACTTGACTAAAGGTTGGACTGAATCGTTAGTATTCTCTTGTATTGAGGTGGATAAATTAGAGGTTGAATATATGATTTAGTTATCTTTTCAACTATCAATTGCCCTCCGCGTTCATAATTTGTGAAAGAGTGGGAGTTCATCCTTCTGAATAGATTCTTTGCGCTGGCTAATAATAAATGTGAGTATTTAGATTTAAGACTTTTTCTTTCACCAATACTTTTAAATCAATATTTCTTGAAATAACAAAAATATATAAATAAATATTAAACAATATTAATTTTATTAATATTTGAATATGTAGTTCATTACAATCGTCAAAGTGTTAATTAATCAAATAAAATAAATAATAACAATAATAATAAAAGATAAATATTTGAGTTGTTTATAAGAACATATAATGAAGGTTGATGGTCAACGGAATGCGACCAAATAAGTATGTTTGGCTAAATCGGTACTTAATTGTTCATAAATCTACAACTTAAGTTTACGAATATTTTATCTACTCCTAAGATACCATTGTAGAAGCTGCTAGCCAATAATAATTTATGTTAAAACTAAGCTAGGATATACTAATATAAGTAGTGTTCAATTCTATTAGTGATGCATGGCAAGTGGTGCAGTACACTTACACTAATAATATGTTTTATCGTGGTCATTGTCAGCTCATTATAGAGCAAAAGTCTAAAAAATAGATGGATCCAAATCTCAAGTGGACCACCCTATAAAGAAACAAAGGTGATTGACTGCACACAGCTAGAAGCTTCCTAGGACCTACAAAAGTTTTGAATGAAGCTGATATTTGTATTTTCCATTCATCCCATTTCTATCATCTAATTGATGGATGGCTAGTAAAATTAAAGTACCCTTTGGAGGTTTTTAACTGCGGTCATGCAATCATCATTATTTCCCATGGTATATGGGCTTATGCCTTAAAATGAGCTGACAAAATGGATGAACAGTACAGATAAAACACATACATCATGGTGAGGCTCACAGCTTTTCCAAGAGCACACAATACTGACTCACAATACCCAATCTGAGTCCTCAATTTTAAGTTCACACCTTAAGATGAGATGTTAAAACAGATGGATGGATGGGATGGAATGCAAAAATAGGTCATTTTCTAGAGAAAGATGCACGCTGAGAGAGAAGAGAGAGATGTAAGCTACGGATAGAGATGGAGGGTTTGATTCGGTAAAATGGACGGGTTTGGCTGGTGACCCCTACGCCAACCAGCTAGCTGGTGTCTTTGTCAGTCCCACCATGATATATGTGTTTTATCCATGCCTTCCATCCATTTTTCCAAGCCAAAAAATGAGGCAAATTCAAAGCTCAAGTGGCCACACCACAAGAAAAAGGGGGATTGAATGCTTACAATTGGTGGCCCACCACAGTGCTTATTTTCCATCCAAATTGTGGATAAAGTCACATAACCCTAGATCACGGGAACACAAATACCAGCTTGATTCAAAACTCTTGTGACTAGCAGGAGGTTTTCAATGGTAAGCGCTCAATCCCCACTGGCCTGTGGTATGGTCCACTTGAGCTCTAAATTTGACTATTTTTTTTTTTACGGCTCATACCATAAAATGAGCTTGAAATATAAATGAACACATATATCATGGTAGGCCAATGGAGCTTTGACACCATTTAACTGGCTGGTGTTAGGGTCACCATCAAACACCGCGGGGCGGCTACCTTAGGGGGTGTTTGTTTTCTTATTTACAGCTGGAAACAAAAGTAAATAAACAATCATTATTTTTCATAAATAGATACACCTGGCCGCCCATACAGAGTAAGCTTTGATTTGACTTGATACCAATACTAAGAAAAAATTTTAAAATTTTTGTAGGGCCTACCATGATATATGTGTTTGATCCAAACCGTCCATTCATTGTAATAGCTCGTTTTAGGGCATAAACTGAAAATCAATGCAAATCCAAGGTGCAGTTATACCACAACACAAGAAACACAGGTATTAAACACACACTATCGAAAACTTCTTGTGGGCCATAGGAGTTTTGTATCCAGCTAATATTTGTGCTTTTCCTTCATCAGTGTCTGAGTGATCATATGAATAGGTTGGATCACAAATACAAATCAGTGTGGGACCCACGGATGGTTTCACATTTTAACGATGGATATCAATATCCCCTTGTTTGCCGCGGTGTGGTCCAATTGAGCTTATAATCTACCTATTTTTTTGGCACAAGCGTTAAAATGATTTGATAAAATGGATAGACAACATGGATCGATCACATACATCATGATAAGATCCAAAACTTTCATTCAGTCATTCTCACCCTTTTAAAAAAAAAAGTAAATTCCGAACATCAAGCCATAAGTACCCTTTATACTTCCTCTATTCCGAACAATAGAAATAAATTATAATTACCTATTTACCATCATTTACAATGGTAAATAAGAAAATAAACTTGCCCTTATATTTTTTTATGACATCCATTGGCATATCAGTTGATTGAAATCATGGTAGAACAATGTGATGATGATATATATATATATATATATATATATATATATATATATATATATATATATATATATACACACACACGGAAACGCTCACCTACGATTCGCACGTACTACGTACGAACTTTTTTGAGAACCCATCATACGTGATGTGGATCCAAAATCTGAACTGTTCATGTGAAGCAGCACCTCCTGAAACCCTCCAGGCCCAAGTTTTACTTTGATCTAAAACTTTGATGGGCCATGAAAAATGAAAACAGTTTCCTCCCTTGATTTGCATTTCTCTTTACTATGGCCTACTAGAATATTAGATCAGGGTGAAAATTTGTCACGTGAGGTTTTATGGGATTCCGCATCACATGGACCGTTCAGATTAGACACTCATGGCACGTGTGAAAAGGTGCGCACGTGCGTAGGTGCGCAGGGGAGCATGACTCTCTCTCTCTCTCTCTCTCTCTCTCTCTCTCTCTCTCTCTCTATATATATATATATATATATATATATATATATATATAAAAACAAAAAAAAGGTAGATCCAAAACTGAAGGGGCCAAAGCATAGGGAACAATGGATTTGAGGATGCCCAGCATTGGAATGTGTTACGCCCCACCAAACTTCTAAATTAGTATTTATTTTTTTATTTTTTTCGGTTCATCATGTGGAGACTGACCTTATGAGCAAGGTGGATGGTGCATAAATATCAAAGTCGCATTCAAATGTCTGGCATTTCAATCATAATTGTCTCATGTTCTCTTGCCCACCTGATTTTACCATCTATCAATTTTTTGAACTTACATGAGTTAACACAACAAATAAACTGGATTGATGTGATAGTCACAAATTTATTACTTAAAAGAGAAGGGCCTCGAGTTGAGATGGAGTTATTTGATATTCCGCCTGTGTATGGAGTTGATACTTGCGCATAAAAATTTTTACACATGGCATACATTAATTCAGATTAAACAGGCTAAACTGTAAAATCATCGTGGACAAGTCACAATCCACAATCCTAACCTCTAATTTGCTGGCACTTGTTTGTTGAAGAAAACATAACATATTTTTCATTTTTAACCTCTTAAATTTCCTGAAATCAAATAATTTCAGATCTTGGTACATGATATATCTAAATTGGGACCAATATTTTGGACAGTTAAATTTGAATTACTTCTCTCTCTCTCTCTCTCTCTCTCTCTCTCTCTCTCTCTCTCTCTCTCTCTCTCTCTTTTAAGTGGAAAAAAACATTTTACTTTGTGCTTCTTTAAGTGTTGGACCCACATCTACCACGTTAGATCTTTGCCAGTGTTTACAGAGTGATTAACCTTGTTTTTTTGTCAATTTCACTGTTGGTAATTTTTCAGCAGATTTTCAAATTTAAGTAGGTTTATTTTATTTTATTTTATTTTAATTGTTGGGAAATCTCACTAAAAAGAAAAGAAAAAAATAAAAATAAAAAGATGCACGAAAAATAGGGCATTCCAAAATTAATATGGGCCATACGGCATTAAATGTCTTAGGCTATGATTTCGACATTGTTTTTTTGTGATGTGGCCTGCCTAAATTTTAGGTCAGAACTAGCTTTTGAGTTCTAAGGTATAAGCATGAGGGACTGATACAGCTGTTGGACCTAACATGATGGATGGAGTGGATTTTATGCACAAATTATGTGGGGCCCACTACAGCTCGACACTTCCACAACTTGTGGTAATAAAGGTATCAAAATGAAATGATAAAAATTAATGTAATACAAAGTCAAGTACAAGCACAAGAATGGTTAAAGTCCAAAAAAATCATGAATGCCCTATGACCACCAAATAGCATATATAATCATGGTAATGAATGCCCCATGACCATAGAAAGGGGTGCAGATAGGGTACTACCCCTACCAGGACTTAGCTAGAGAAAGACGGTCTTAGCAGGGGCTCCACGGCTGGGTCCCACTTTGACTTATGTGTTTTGTCCACGTGGTCTATCCATTTTGACGGATTATTTTAAGGCATGAGCCCCAGAAGGATGAAGAGAAGGCTTCAATGAACTACATGACAAGAAGCAATAGTGACAATGACTCCAGCTTATGTTGAAACATTTCTAGGGCCCACTGTAATGTGAATTTGCCATCTAACCTATTCATAAGGTCACACAGACCTGGATGAAAGGAAAACATAAATATCAGCTTGATCCGAAACTTTTGTGGCCCCTGAGAGGCTTTCAATGATAGGCATTCAATCCTCATTGTTTTATGTGGTGTGGTCCACTTGAGCCTTTGATTTGCCTCCTTTTTGGACTTGTGCCCTAAAATGGTCTTTCAAAATGGATGGATGGCCTAGATAAAACACAGAGATCAAGGTAGGCCCAACAGAGCCCTTGCCAGGACAGCCCGTCTTTAGTTAGGTCCTAGTGCGGGTAGTACCCAATCCACTCCCATTGAAGGGGTTCACGGTTAGTCAATATTCCAACAGGTATAACGCCTATGCAAAATTATGAGCCACAATCCTATGAAAACGAAGCTAACTCTGGAAGTAAGATGCTTTTCATCCAATCAAATATTGAAGAAGAAAGACCATAATCTCCGGGAAGAAGAAGTTAATGAATCCAATATCGAATTGCTTGATGAATCCATGGATAGATCAACTGCTTCAGATGCAAATCAACATGTGCCATCACTCTAGGAAGAAACCATCACTCAATTGCTTGATGGATCCATTGATGGATTGGCGGTTGCTATAGATAAAGTTCTAATGAAGTCAAAACATCGGTTGATGAATGGCTCAGCAGAAAGAGCAAATGGATTGACAATTAAGGTCAACTTAATAATTGAAGAGGTGGACACTTTCTCAATTATCAGGATGAAGATCAACATCCTTTTACCTTCTTTGTAACAAACAAAGAGCATAAATAGAAAACCGGTAGTGATGACGGCAATAGCATAGCTAGTTGAGAGCAATTAATCACAAATTCATTGTTATAAAAGATATAGAAGTCGACATTGTTGTTCACTCTCATATTCAAGCTTGCATTCCAATGTTTAGCTTTGATATCACTTGTTGGGGACTATGGAAACACACAGAAATGAAAAGAGTGAAGTAATCCAATCACACCAAACAAGTATGATGAAAACATTCCGAATTTTAAGATGGAAAAACCCTTTTGGGGAAAAACCACAGCACAAAGTGCACATATCACTATGAAAGCAAAAAATAACAAGAGTAGAGAGATTACCCGATTCGAACAACCTCAAATCAACCCAAGTTATACCATTGAAACTTTGGAACGAATTAGAAAGCTCTAAAATTACCTCTCAATCCTGATTACACCATAATATATAGCCTTTAGAAGAATCACAATCAAATTAGGAAACAAATCCCATAAAATCGCAACTCTACAAAAATATACGCGAATCCATTCGATGTCATCGAAACTTATCATTCGATGTCATCGAAGCCATATTGATGGCATTGAACCAATACTTAAACAGTCCAAAGAAAATACAGGAAAAATAGATCATCTTCGATTGCATCAAGTCATCTTCGATTGCATCGAAAAAGTACCTAGTTAGTCCAACGACTAATAGGAGCAAATCCAAAAATTCTCAATGGGATTGAGCACTGTTCCATGGCATCAAACAGTGCTTGATGGCATCAATTGGTCTATCAATGCAATTGACAGACTCTATTTCTGAATAATTTAATACTTCAAAAGATAATAGACATGCCAAATGCGAAGAATTGCAAAGAAATCAAATATAGGTTTTCATTATTTAAAGTTCTATCATAAATATAAAATGTTAATCCAATGTGTAGGCCTTCACCATCAGTTGTTGTCCAAGAAGACAGAGAACATGGGGTACAAAGGTGGGTTATTGCAAATGCTATTACTATTCCAAACTCATAGATGAGTTTAATCTTTCAAGTAGAGGGGTCTAATGTAGTATAGAGTCAAGGACAATCCAATAAACTATTAGGATTAAAAGAAACCATGCTAGAAAGTTTGATTAAGGGTCTCTTACACATTACAACTTTCTACAGCTATAATTTTATGACTGGCAATTCATTTCGAGTATACAATATGTCATTGAAAAGCTATTGATAAGCTCTAGGTGCTAATTGATGCCAAAGGACATTAACCCTAATTGGTTTTTCAACAATATGTTAGAGGTTAATTTTGAAGTTTTAGTTAAAATTTATTATTTTTAGGAAGTTATGGTTTCTTTAATATATATAATTTTAGGGTATTTTAGGTTTTTAAAAGTCCATGAATAACTTAAAGTCCTTATTTAAATCATGAGAAAGAATTTGAGTTAATTTAAAGATCATTTATTATATTTAATAAATTTATCATTTGAGAAAAAGCTTATAACTTTAAAAAAGTTTCAAATTTAAGATTTATATCTTATTGTATAAATATTTTATTAAAACCTTTTATGAATAATATCACTTCTATTTCTTTAAAGACTTATCACTCGTGGACTATTTTTAAGGAGAAGAGACAGTAATCTCCTCTTATCTACACCTGCTACATTAAAATACTTAACTAAAAATCACTATAATTTCAAGATGTTTTCTTGACAAAATCACTAGAAAATAACATATGCAGAGATTTTAAAAACCTCGTAGCAATATTGTTGAAGTGACGGAGAGAACGCTCAAGGCAAGATTTTAAGAAATGGGTCACAATAGCCATGCTTCAATGTGACTAGTAATACATGTTAAAGATCTAAGTGCACTGCACACGTGTCAAAGATCGAGACCATTCATTAGCACTCAAGGCAAGATTTTAAGAAATTAGTCACAATGGCCATGTTTCAATGTGACTAGGAATGCATGTCAAAGATCTAGGTACACTGGACACATGTCAATGATCCAGGCCATTCATTAGCTAGTGTGTCGACATGCCACGTGCCAAAATGGGTACTAAAATCATCAATGGACCCACACATGTATGTTGAATGTAAAAGGGTGGTGGTCATTCTCCTCATATAAGTTTAACCTCCCTGATTAGCCGTCCAATATTAATTTTAGTCCATGACATGCT
Organism: Magnolia sinica; assembly: GCF_029962835.1. Lineage (NCBI taxonomy): Eukaryota > Viridiplantae > Streptophyta > Magnoliopsida > Magnoliales > Magnoliaceae > Magnolia > Magnolia sinica. The sequence goes on along the minus strand of NC_080578.1, from coordinate 7,962,913 downwards.
AACAATGTATCTTAATTAATGGCCTAGATTTTTTACACATGTTTAGCCTCCTAAGTGAAGGGCTCCTCATTGAATCACGACCTTAGAAAATTAAAATTTCGAAAGATCTTTCATTTCTGACTTTGGAGTATTCTCACTGGGGCCGTCAATGAGTTGACTTTTGGTCAGGCCTTATACTGGTGCCTATACTCAGGCAAACCAAATTCAAGCTTAGCGCTGCATGCTTGGTCTGGCCGAGAACCCACCATATCTTTGGATATAGGTTTTGAGTTGGGTTTGGGACAACTAAAAGTATTTACATGGGCCCTGCGGATGGATTGGATTCAACACATTATTTTGACTTGTATGGTATGTAAACAATGTGGTATGTAGCCAAGGGATCTCTCACATGTACATGGCTTGTGAAACTTCATTTATTTTACCAGAATTATTTAAGTATGTGTGTGTGTGGAAATGCTCACCTTCACGTTAGTGTGAACTTTTTTGGGAACCTATCATACGTAATGTGGATCCAAAATTTGAACCGTCCAGATAAAACAGTACCTCATGAAACCCCCCAGGCCCAAGTTTTACTTTGATCCAAAACTTTTGTGGGTCATGAAAAATTAAAATAGTTTCTTCCCTTGATTTGCATTTCTCCTTGCTATGGCCTATTAGAATTTTAGATCATAGTGAAAATTTGTCCCTTAGGGTTTTATGGGATTCTGCATCACATGAACCGTTCATATTAGACACCCATAATACATGTGCAAAGGTGTGCACATGCAGGTGAGCATGACTCTCTCTCTCTCTTATATATATATATATATATATATATATATATATATATATATATATATATATATATATATATATATAAAGAGAGAGGCATGTTCACGTACGTACCTTTGCACACGTGTCATGGGCATCTTATCCGAATGGTCCATGTGATGCGGCATCCCATGAAACCTCAAGGAATTAATTTTCACCCTAATTTAAAACTTTGGTGAGCCATAGCAAAAAGAGATGCAAATCAAAGAAGGAAACTATTATTATTATTATTTTTTCATGGCTCACCAAAGTTTTGGATCAAAGTAAAAGTTAGGCCCTGAGTTTTCATAAGGTGTTGCATCACGTGGACCATTTGGATTTTGAACTCACATTAAGTATGATGAGTTGTCAAAAAGTTAGTGCGAATTGGCACACAGCTGAGCATTCATGCGTGTGTGTCAATTTAACTATTATAATTAATTACACCCATCTTTAACTATTAACTGTCCTAAATCTCTTGGCAAACCAACTACAAAGAGCTGTCACGTAAAGCGCAGGGCCTGCCAAAAAAAATCAAGATTTTGAAAAGTCAAGTGTCGAAACGCAGCCCAAAGGAAGACATTGGAAATAAAATCTTTCCACATATACATACATGAACGGTAAAACCCATGTCATCAACTCAACTCAGGAAAGCATGGCATCCGGTAAAACCCATGTCATCAACTCAACTCAGGAAAGCATAGCATACTTCATTCTCCATGGAATCTATGCCATAATAATTGAGGAAAGAAAAAACATAAAGATGTTAAGATGCAAAAACTCAAGAAAATAAAGAATATAATGTACACTAAGAATAATCTCTTTGTGATTTCAATGTGCTCCATGTGTTTGTATTAGTGGGCCATGTTTGTTGATCCTGACCATTGGTTTTTGATCTTTTCGAAAAGTAGATTAATCACTCTGGAAAAAGTCTTACTAGTTGGACAACCTCCGAATTTGTACCCAGAATATAAATGTGTGAAATGAGACCAATGGTCAGGATCAATGAACCATGCACCTCGATTTAAAATGATAAAATCCGAACATGCGACACAGGATCATATAATTCCCCGGCACCTTGGCAGTCTTAAATCAGACAGATTTATAAGGACGTGTTTGGGTGCCACTCAAAATTGCATTTTAATGTACTTTTCCCCCTATTGGCGCCTATGTAAAGCAGACTTAGAGGTGTAATGAGATGAATATGGTGGTCCACCTAGGTATCCAATTGGCCTGAAATGTCGTTTTGGAGCATTTTTTGTGATGACGAGTTTGATGAACGGTTTGGATTTCAAATGTGTGGGGGGAATTTTTTTTTAAAAAGGGGGAATGGTCATGTGCTTGAACTGTACACAAACTCAAGAGTATGAACCATCTCTACCATTTGATTTTTTTTCTTGTCCATTGATCCTGATGGTCCAATCAATGGTCCACTTCATTGATGGGTTATTCCCAAAAAGCACATCAATCAAATGTTCCTAACACTCTAATCTAAAGACCATTTTGCAAAACATTGCACTTCACATTAGATATCTATCCAAAATGGGTTATTGATGTCATTTTATGGGCATGGGTCAGATCATAGAGATGGTCCATACTTTCGGTATACGGTCGGTCCACATAAAGGACTATTCTTTAAATACATTAACATAAAGAGGGCCCCTTAATAATTTCTTAAAAATTAGAAATAAAATTAATTCCTACATTATAGTAAATAGTGATGGGCCCACAACACATGACCACTTGGGGATCAAAGGGTGGTTTTTGTAAATCATTCGAATTGAAGCCCAATCCAAAAAAAGACCATTTGTACATGTGAAAGGGATCTCACTCATCTTCAGTCCCTCTCCAAAACCAAAAACACCCCATCTCCCTTCCCACAAGATGCTCCTAACATTAATTTGGATTAATTGTTCTTGTGGGCCCCACCTCCTTTCCACTTCTTAAAATCTCAGCCATCCATTCAACCCCTTCACTCCTATATATTTGGCCCCCATTCTCCTCTCCTTTCTCCAAGTTACTTCTCTTCCTCTTCCTTCTAAGCTTGCTTGCTTCTTCCTATACCTTCCATATCACATCTCCTTCTGATCAATTGCTAAAAGAAGCTCATCCAAGAGCATCAATGTCAAGCTTTGAAGAATCTAAGAGGGTTAGTGGTCCACCTTCCTATTATCTTCTTCTTCTTCTCCTTCCAATTACATAAGGTTTATCATTTCTGTGGACCATTTAAACTGATATCTAGGCCCACCTTGATTTATTTCCACACCCCAATTTCCCATATTTGGAATTGAAGTAGTACATGGGTGTGTGTTCAAAATCATGATGGATGGGGTAGTTATGGTACACATGAATTGCATGAAATCATCCACTAATGACTGATTAACGGTGTCACTAAAGATAATGATGTGATTAGTTTTAGATAAATGAATCGAATGATTGAATTGGGTCCCTTGCAACAGGAGAAGGTCATCAGATGTGGAGAGACGAATGGTGGAGAAATGAAGGGTGGAGAAGAAGAGGAATATACACTAGATGGTTCTGTGGACAGACATGGGCTGCCTGCAATCAAAGGAAGGAGTGGTGGATGGCATGCTGGATTTCTAATACTTGGTAATTGATCTCTAAAAATCCTAATTAGAGACTGCTAATTGCTTCTTCTTTTTTCTTTTTCTTTTTGGTGTTCTTTGTACTTGTTTTCTTATTATATCTTACTTAAAATTTTAAAAAATCTTGGGTTTTTTCTTAGATGGTTAGAAGGATAGTATACAATACATATGGTGTGATGCAACCATAACCTTTCTCCTCAATTTTTAATTATTATTTTTAAATATTATTGAAGCTATTTTGTGGGGTTGGAAACAAAGGATTGGATCTTATTTTGGTGTTTTGATCATCTTGCGTATAATAAGAGGGACCCTCTTTTATTTATTATTCATGGGAAATCCTCCAGTGCTCTAAGAGCACTGGAAGTTATGGTGCTCCTAGTTGTATCAGTTCACTTGGACAATCTAATCGATTGATCTTAACTGTCCATTAAGCTCAGAAAAGAAATCATGGGATACCATGAAAAAATCACACTCATTGGATGATCTAATCCATCCTTAATTTGGACTTATTTTCTCCACCCATCCTTTTTCCATATCATAGATGGGACGGTTACGATTGCCTAACAAAAGTGATTCTTTAGAATCATGAGCAATCCATCATGGTTCCTAATAAATAGATGGATCTAATTGTTGATTGGATCTTTTTCTTTTTCTTTTTTTGTAAATGATCTTGACAGTCCATGTTTAAGGCCATTGATCAAATGGTTTATTTCACAGATCAGTGTGATTCTTCTGTGGTAGCCGATGAAATATGCGTTGGACCTGATGAACAGTCTAGATCAATGGAATGGACTGTATTAGTGTCCCAATGCAACTAGGAGCAATTATAACTTGGAACTAGAGAATTTCTTATTATTTATTTATATATTTCGTTTTAGGGACGAGAGTTTCCGGTTCCAAAAAGGGTAAGATTTTCCATGTTAGTTTCTCACCATCTGAGAAATGTGGTGATTCTTCAATCATACACGTCTACTTGTATGCCAATCTAGACCATCCAGATGATCCATCCAACTGTGGATGGAGCATAGCTGAGAATTTCCAATGTGGTGGTAATACTAACATTCTGATTCTTCAAATTCGATAACCATTAATTGGAGGGTTAGAATAGCTTGATCAGTGTGGATTTTAGAGATATGCCCCATCCAAACACCACACACCGATTCGAATGGTCTGGATGTCCGTACATCAGTGCTGGATGATGAGTAACCTCAAATTTTTTAAATGGTAGAAAACTAACATACGAGTGTAGCATCAAATAAGACAAAAGGAAGGATTTTACAATGAAAAGGAAGGGACAGCTGTCATCTCATGCAAACATGTGTTGCTACGAGACTTCATGCTCCCAACAACATAACGTTTTGGACCACACAACAAATGAAAGAAAGAGAGGGTTTGTTTGCTTTTGTAATTTAGTGGGCCATGTTCGAATGGACGGATATTAAAGTAGTTAGTATGGTTGTTGAATTGTGGCAGTGAATCAAGGGCTAGCAACGCTGGCGTTTTTCGGTGTGGGGGTGAATCTGGTGCTATTCCTAACGAGAGTACTGCAACAAGACAACGCAGACGCAGCGAACAACGTTAGCAAATGGACAGGCACTGTCTACATCTTCTCTCTCGTCGGTGCCTTCGTTAGCGATTCTTACTGGGGCCGTTACAAGACATGTGCTATTTTCCAAGTCATCTTTGTACTTGTGAGTTTTTTTTTTTTTGTTTGTTTGTTTTTATATAACCATCTTTGATATTTTAAAATGCCACGTGGCATCATAAGAATGGTTGAATGGCCTTGTTGTCATGATCCTATGATAACAAGGAAGTCTTTTTAAAATAAAATAAAAAATCATCCATGGTTGTGTTTTGCATGGTAGGACCATGTCATGAACCGTTCATGTTCTTGGTGCAACCATGGATGAGCCATGGTCCCATGATCATGTCTAGCATGTGTTGGATATTAGTGGTGTGAATGGGTTCGGGCCAGGCTAAGACATGACTAGGCCCAGTCTACTAGCCATGTGTCTTGACCCAACCACAGATTGCTAGACAGTGTTGAATAAGCCATGTCGAGCCACGCTGCCTAATGGGCCCTTGGGGATGGTCGACCTGTCCTGGCCCAATTAGTCATTGGACCACTGCATGTTGGCTCAGCCAAAGACTCAGACTCCAGCCCAAATTTGGTTGGGCCTAGCCAGGACCACGAACTAAGAAAAGGCCGGGAGTGGATTACGTGTTACCGGGCTAACGTGATAGTGGGTGTTGCCTTGACCATAGGGCCCATATTGATGTATATGTTGTATATCCACGCCGTCCATCAGTTTTTACAGATCATTTTAAAGCATGGTTCCAAAAATGAAACAGACCCAAATCTCAGAATGGACCACACTATAGGAAATAGTGGTGATTGAACGCCCACCATTAAAATATTCCTATGGCCCACTGTGATATTTATCTGCCATCCAACCTGTTGATAGTGTCACACAGATCTGGATGAAGGGAAAACACAAATATCATCTTGATCCAAAACTTTCGTGGCCCCAAGAAGTTTTAACGGTGGGAATTAAATCCCTACTATGTGGTCTACTTGAGATTTGGATATTCTTCATTTTTTGGTCAATGCCCTAAATGATCCGGAAAAACTGATGTACGGCGTGGATATACAACACATACATCAAGGTGGGACAACAGTCAGGAACACCCACTAACGTGTTGCCCAGGTAACACCTAATCCGCTCAGCCCATTTGCACCACTACACATAAAGGCATGCCAACTGTAAATCCAGCAAACAGAAAGTCCTTCCTACGTGGCAGTCCACGTGGAATTTCATGGAGTCATTGGGGTCCATTCATTTATTGGGCCTTAGCATTAATGGCAGGTGAATGTATTTAGACATTCCTATCCATATCATTGGTGGCTATTAAAGCAATTGTAGAAAATGAAAATAGTTCGTGGTTAGAAGAAAATTGATGGATGTGATTGTTTGATAGGCTTGATTTTTGAAACATAAGTCATTCTTTTTACGGCTGAATAAATGGATGGACCAGATGATATCCAGCACCCTTATACAAATAAACTAACGGATTAGATTGGTGCTGATTCTTCGTTGTTTGTGGCAGGGATTGGTGCTACTGTCCTTATCATCCTACCTTTTCCTACTCAAGCCTGTTGGTTGTGGGGACAGGCTATCCCTATGTGGGCCCCACTCCACCTTTGAGATTGGTGTGTTCTATCTGTCCATTTACTTGATCGCCCTAGGCAACGGGGGATACCAGCCGTCCATCGCCACCTTTGGGGCGGACCAGTTCGATGAGGAGGACCCGACAGAGGGACTCTCGAAGGTGGCCTTTTTCAGCTACTTTTACCTGGCTTTGAACCTTGGGTCCCTCTTCTCAAACACCATATTGGGATATTTTGAGGACGGTGGGAGGTGGGCCCTAGGCTTTTGGGTGTCCGCTGGCTCAGCCTTCATAGCTCTAGTCTTGTTTCTCTTTGGGACCCCAAGGTATAGACATTTCAAGCCAGTTGGTAACCCTCTCCCGAGGGTCTGCCAAGTGGTCATCGCTGCCGCGAAGAAATGGAGGGTTGAGATGCCGCCAAGTGGCACTGACCTATATCAGGTTGATGGGAAGGAATGTGCCATCAGTGGAGGTAGAAGGATACTTCACACCCAAGAATTCAAGTAAGTATTGAACTTACTCCAATGCACTTCCTAAGCTCTTTGATTGAACAATTCTACTTTCCTAACGAGGGATGCAATTTAATATAAGTGCATATAAGGGGGGTTTTAGCAATATTTTTAGAAGTTGATGAAGTGCATTTTGTTACTAGGCCCTTGGTATCAAAAGGTATATTTGGGACATTACCCATTTCCTTTTTACAAAAGAATATTTGAACAGGAATGAGTTTATCTTTTGATAAATAAAAAAGATAGAAAATCCATTTCACCCTAAACTAGAATGGCGTTGGGTCCACGCTATCGTCATGCATTCATTATATTCTACGAAGCACACATGAAAGTTTGGATATTCGCAAGACACATTAACAAAGCAAGCTATGTGATTGGGCCCCAAATTCTCAACCCGGCCTACGCAAATGGTTTTAGAATCCTGTTAGGTTCTTAATAGTAGTCCACAGCCGTCTTTTTTCTTTTACTTCACATAGCTTTTCGCTTCCTTCAAGTTTTCGACATGTATGAAAAGTTGGAGGATAAATTCTAATTCTGCACACCCAGTTTAGAGCACTAATTATAAATGCAGTAGAATTACCCAAAGTTACCCAAAGTGGCACATGCATCTATCAGGCAGTCCACTCCATTGCATGAACCTATTTTAAGAACCAGGCTGGCCTACTTAACAAATGAGTGTATTTTTCTAACCATTCATTTCTTTGACTCCAAACATTTTGGCTAGGAAACATTAATTATGTGGACCACCCTATAAATGTCCCGTATCTTACACACAAGCATTTGTATTTAGTGTTTGAAGATGTGTATGTATGTATGTATGTATATGTGTTGATATATGTGTATCTCCATATTTCCTATTGATTGCATGAAATGCTTGCAATTCTATTCATTTGTGCATCCAAACACAACCTAAATAATGATAGGCACTAACTATTATATCATAACCTCAGGTTCTTAGATCGAGCGGCAGTGATGACATCCGAGGACTTTGGCTCGGGTGACCAAGCTTTATGTCACAACCCATGGCGCCTATGCACCATAACACAAGTAGAAGAAGTGAAATGCATACTCAGACTCCTCCCCATTTGGCTATGCACCATACTCTACTCAGTAGTCTTCACTCAGATGGCGTCCCTCTTCGTCGAGCAAGGGGCAGCAATGAAAACCACCATTGCAGGCTTCCGAATCCCACCTGCAAGCATGTCGTCATTCGACATTCTCAGCGTAGCAGCATTCATTCTCATATACCGCCGCTTTCTCAATCCCCTCGTCTGCCGACTTCAGAAGAAGAAAAACCCGAAAGGGCTAACTGAGCTTCAGAGGATGGGAGTTGGGCTCATCATAGCGATAATGGCGATGATTTCAGCTGGCATCGTGGAGTCCTACCGGCTGAAGTACTCGAAAGGAAATTGCGACGGGTGCAGCAGTCCTAGTTCTTTGAGTATCCTGTGGCAGATACCTCAATATGCATTGATTGGAGCTTCTGAGGTGTTTATGTATGTGGGTCAGTTGGAATTTTTCAATGGACAAGCTCCTGATGGACTGAAGAGCTTTGGTAGTGCCCTTTGCATGACTTCCATTTCATTGGGGAACTATGTGAGTAGCTTGCTTGTGACCATTGTCATGCAAATCACTACAAAGGATGATAGGCCAGGTTGGATTCCTGGTAATCTTAATAAGGGCCATATGGATGATTTCTACTTCCTCTTAGCAGCTCTTACAACCATTGATTTCGTGGTCTACCTTGTGTGTGCTAAGTGGTATAGATGCATCAAGTTAGAAAGCAAGTACCAGGACGACAGCTGCGATGTGTCGATTGCAAAGGTGTAGGAATTCTGATGAACTTTGGGTGAGGCACCTCTTGGATTTGTGGGTCCCAGTCAGGATTAAGATCAAGAGACATGGGTTGGTTCATCAAGGGTGTTAGGTTCAGGCCCATGTTTTGTGGCTACATCAAAGTGGGCCATACAGTACTCATGTAGGGGTTAGGGAGTAGATTTTACAAGTAGGGGAAATAATAACAACAAAACTGAGTGTGACCCACATGTCTAAGACTCCTTTGGGCCCCCTTTCTTCAATCTTCCTGTAGTTGGGGTGGTGGGGTCCATTTTGAGAGATGGGGTGATGTTGAAAGGTATTTTGGATTCAATGCTAGTCCTGGGATGTGGATGGTTGGGATGGATTTGTGAGAGATGATGAAGAAGAGAAGGGAGGGCATGGGGAACTTTTACTGAATTCCTACAAATGGTCTCTTTTCATCAGTTGTGCAGATATTACATAAATAAAAGTTTCAGTTCTATGAAAGTATGTTTTCTACGTTTAAGTGATTATGTATGTATGTAATGCCATTTTCCATCATAAAACAACCATGAGATTAAAAAAATGGGGTGCGGCTTCAGTGTATCCCTATCTACGGGGTCCCCCTTGATGCATATGCCTTGCATCCATGCCGTCCATCCGTTTTGATAGATCATTTTAGAGCATAAACCCAAAAATTAAGAAGATCCAAATATTATGTGGACCACACCACAGGAAATAGTCATTTTCCATCATAAAACAACCATGAGATTAAAAAAATGTGGTGCGGCTTCAGTGGATCCCTATCTATGGGGTCCACCTTGATGCATATGCCTTGCATCCATGCCGTTCATCCGTTTTGATAGATCATTTTAGAGCATAAACCGAAAAATTAAGAAGATCCAAACATTAGGTCGACCACACCACAGGATATAGTGCTTATTGAATACCTACCATTGAAAACTTCTTGGGGGCAATCGGAATGTTTATTTTCTATCAAACCTGTTGATAAGATACCAACTACCTGGAAGAAGGGACCACACAAATTTCAGCTTGATCCAAAAATGTTGTGGCCGACAAAAAGTTTTTAATGGTCAATCACCACTGTTTCATGTGGTGTAGTCCACTTGAGATTTGGGTCTACTTCATTTTTGGGATCATATCCTAAAATGATCTGCTAAAAAGGATGGACGGCGTGAATGTAAGTAAAATACATTACGGTGGGCCCCACAGTCAGGGATCCAACCACCTTGGTGGATCCGGGGATCCACCGAAGCCGCGCCCTAAAAAAATGGGCACGTAGCTTTTCTCCATTGGCTTAGACCCCTGTGTTATTGTTTGGCACCATTTAAAAATGGTGATGACTCAACCTCGCATGTGGCACTCATGTAAAGATATCCAGACCATCCAAACTGTGGGTCCTAATGTGGATGGAGCATATTTCTAAAATCACAATGATCAAGAAATCTTAACCAACCAATTAGTGTCTCTCAATTGGATGGCTAATAGTAAAGTAGCAAACAGGTCCGAATTTGGAGGTAAAATCAGACGGTTGATATGATTTTGTCAATCCAAATTTCAGACCATGCTCCATCCACAGTTGGGTCAGTGATTTGGACGGTCTGGATTGCCTTGAAACAATTCCATGTGTAACTTTGAAGACCCCACCATTTTGTAAATGGTGCAAAACTAACAAAAGAGTGCAGCCCCTCTTTTTGTGGTGGTATTTTGTTTGTTTGGAGCTTTCGTTGGATTGAATATGAAAGAAGCAAAACAAAGAAAAAGGCCTTTTTGCTAGCAAATCAAATGGGATTTCAAAGAAAGGCAAAAGGCAAAGGGAGACATGAAAGAGACTTCCAAAGCAAACGGGAATTCTTCACCACATTTTCTGGGATTGTAAAAGAGCAATTAGTTGTATGTTACTGGCCCTTCTTTGCAAAGTATACACGAGTATTCTTTTCTGACAAGTGGGGCCCATGATCATCGTCCATCCACAGTGGGACACTACAAATGAATGGTCTGGATTATACAATTCTGGACCTGAAATGTCTATAGTATCCTCAGTTTTTTTTCATAGGTGGGCCCATGATCCATTGACCTAAATGAAGGCCCTTCAAATTTAACTGTCCAATTTATGGGTCACAGGTTAGATGTACCATGAACCAAAAAATTAGGCTTATTTGATTTATGACCATAGGATTTGTGGGCGTTTATTGGACGGTTAAAAATGAAAAATATTCAATGGTCCTGTTTCAATAAACAGGTGTCCATGAATCAGATTTAGGACTGTTCAAACAATCTGATCTTGGGATCTTGACTTGACCACAGTGAGCTCCACAATTTAGTCGGTTTAATTTGAGCTAATGTATTCCACGTGTACTTCTGAGTGCCTGTGTATCAACTGTCATATAGCAACCAGTGTATCAAAAAACCCCTTCAATTCCAAAGGATTTAAGTGATGGGCCCCACCGTGGATGGTGACACCAAAAATCTCCTACATTGGAAATTCTAACTCTTTTCAACTGGTGGTAGAAAATAAACGGCCAGAAATTCCATGGCTATGATCTACCAATCTTGGAAATTTTTAGCTCATGTGGCATCCACGATGGGCCTGATAATATCAACGGCTTGGATCACTAATCCATGAGACCAGTTCATACAAACTGAAAACCTGAGCGTACCGTATGCCGTACTCCCTCTTTCAAGAAAGGGGCTGTGGACTTGTAGGGGTCAAGGTGGATACTGACTAAGCAGTTGTATTTTTTTAAAGTTCGTTGGCTATGGTTTAATGACCGTTCTTTTTGTTGTAAGGGTGAGGTCACTGATTTGATAGAAGCTTACGCATTAAAAGGCAATTTCGGTACATCCACGCGCACATTTTTGGATGGTCGATCAACCTGGACCGTCCATGATATCTTTATCCCATTTTTCATGGCATGGTTCACCGTGAAAATTTTCACACTGAAAGTCTACTAAATCAGTTTGCATCCTTACTCTTGCTCAGGTAGTAGACTCTCAGGAGTTTCAACACTCGGTCAAGGGTTCGGGTATTGTATCCATAGGGGTGAAATCCCACAATTGGGTGAGTACGTGAAGGGTGTATGTAAAAATAAAAAATAAAAAATAAAATAAAATAATAATTAATTAAGTTGTGTTTGGACATTTTTGCCCTTTCAATTAGTTCTTAGACTGCGGTGGACATTAAAAACGGGAACAACCTTTTAATAAAATTTTAAGGGTATTTGAAGAATTCAAAAAATGCGACTAACATTTTTATATTAGAAGGGATCAGGAGAATTCACGGATAGAGCTATTATTGTATTGAGAGGTGCGTTCTTAGACTGCCGTGGACATTAAAAACGGGAACAACCTTTTAATAAAATTTTAAGGGTATTTGAAGAATTCAAAAAATGTGACTAACATTTTTATATTAGAGGGGATTAGGAGAATTCACGGATAGAGCTATTATTGTATTGAGAGGTGCTTCTTTATTTTTACTTTTGAGCTTGGTGAATTAATGTAAATTTGTAGATATGCTAAACGGAAATTATATAAATCTTAGTAACGTGATTTCCATCATTTCTTTATTTTATTTTTATTTCATATTACTGTACTTACAGTTGAGGAGGGATCTCTTCTCCCAGCAGGTATCAACCTTGCAGCTTAAATTTTGCCAGCAAAAATCAACCATCGTCTTGCATTTTACGGTAAAAAGATCTCCTCCTACTTTTTCTCTCAAGAAGTAATTTGATACATGGCAGAGTATAATGGATTATATGCCAGGAGTTAGAAATTATGTAAAAATTGCATATATCGCATGCAAGTCATTTAAAATAAATCCTCTTGACTATTAGCGCCAGCTTAAATGTATCATGAAGAACACTTACTTTTATTTGATCATCTATTTATTAGATTACTAGACTTCGATGGTCAAAAATTAAAAATATCCCATGGTCTTATTATTATTATTATTTTTAAGTCCAAGAATCAAAGGTTATATCGAAACAATATAATTTTCAGGCGATAAAGGATAAAGAAACGACAATGGGTTCCACAATATAGTTGGTTTAATTTAAGTTAATATATCCACACTCTCACATAACTCTCTCTCTCTCTCTCTGGAAGTTCTAGGCCTCCTAACCTCCCTCTCCTTTGTTTATTTCCTTCATCCTCTCTCCACGTGTGTTGCTTGTGCCATACCAGCTAAGTATGAATAATGCTTCTAATGAGCCTATTTTGCATAACACGTCTCTCAGGAACCATCTTTGCAAGGTTAGCAACTTAGCATCCTTGAAATGATTTTCTCATGGCAATCCACATGCGAAGTGGATCGAACCCAAATGGCCGATCTATGTTGATGATTTGACCATTCGAGTCGTTTGCACCCAAGTTACACCGGGAGGGTCAATGTGCGCAGGGCGCATGATAGCTTTGATAACCTTTCCTAATCATAAGAAATGTTGCAGTCTGGTAATTTTTCTAATTATAACTGGAGGCGAAGCTGTGTTTTGAGAAAGGGTGGCAATGAACTAGGTAGCACGTCTTACCTGGCTTTTGGCTGAGCTTAGACCTACTAACTTGGCCTATGGGCCAGACCATGGACCTCACATGTATGGTCTATTAAAATGGGATTGGGCTTGGGTTTAAGTTACTTTAGCCAGACCCATCTCACCTACTTTACATGTACATGTGTTATATACTACAAATATGCCATTCCAATCCTCAGTTATGCAAGAGTGCAGACCATTAGTTTCATTCTGCTAAAATGTCTAGCTCTTTGTGAATACAAGACCCTTTGATCAAGGAGTGGATAAGGAAAACACAAGCAGGAAAGTGGGATTTTGTCCATTTTCAAGCCCCTTAGGCCCAACCAATTTTGCCAGGTTTGGGCTATAAGTATTGGGCAGGCTGGGACCTAACCTGGGCCAATGAAAACATGGCCCATTCCCAACCCCAATCTTGAGGACTATCAAATGTGTGTGAGGTTTCCTAGACACCATCACACCATAAGTATGATAAACATCAAACCATCACATCGGCCCTGCTCGTAGATGCCTTAGTACATCTACAAAAACCAAGCGGTGTAGTCAGCAGGTGGGCCATAATGCACAAAACGAGTGGCCCACTAAAACAAGTTTTTTAGTGGACCATTTGTTCTGTCAATTGGCACACTAATCAGTTGGTGCCAGAATGTAGATGGATGAGTCGGTATTCACATGTGGGGTTAGCAAAAATCTCGCACACCTCGGCCTGGCAGTGGGTCAGCTTTGAGTTGGGGGTTCCGACCATTATTAAAATGTCTAAGAGTTCAAACCCACGTCTGACTACAGCCCATGAGTCACTATCCAGCCCAACCCTACCTGTTTAGTTGTTTGCTAAACAGGTCTGCAATTTAAGCGTGTGGTCTTAGCCAAGCGCCACTCAACTCAACCCATCAATCTAACGGGCCCTATTTTCAGCCCACTAATATCGAAGAAGTTTGTTTTTGGGATCAATCCCTTATAAGCTTCTTAAAAGCAGATAAAGCTGGACCATGAGATCCATTTACTTGAGGAGACCCACCTCCAATTGTGGCCACATGATTAAGAACATTCATCATGCTCACCAATGAGACAATCATACTCATCCAATCAACAAACTTCTGACAGTTGAATGTTGATCTTGCCTATTTTTTCCCTCAACCGTCCACTCATAATCTTTTGTGGCTGTTGCTCATCCATGATGGGGCCCAGGAGATGAACTGCATTTGGCATGCCAATGGTAGAGATGGGCTGACATAATATGAATCCTGGTAAAACACTCACCACATTTTTGGAGGTTGAACAAATGCATTTCCAATGATGTGAAATACATGATGGGAAACATTCTTCGCATCCATTGTCTACATGATATAAACACTCCTCAATTTCATCATGAGACACACCGAGCAAGCCAATCCAGGCCATCGAATTCCCTGCCCCCATTGTCAATGTAGCATAAGCCAAGCAGCCGCACCGATCAGCTGTCCAATGCAGAGGCAGGACACCCAAAATTGGAATCCATCAGCAATGGAAACTAGACCAGTAGTCACCAGCAAGCCACCCTTCCCCACATTTAAGATTACTACAGAAGGGTTTAGAAAGTAATCTTACACAAAACACCTAGATTACAGCGTGGGGTGTTTGGATAGAGAGAAAGCAATACATGTACATGGAGACCAATGCAGAAACCTCAGGAAATGAAAAAACTCCATTTAATATGTTTTTGCCAAGAAGTCATTTTCTTTCCTCATTTTTTTGCCATTCCCAAAAAGTCCATTGATGGAGCTTCCTTGGTATCGTTCCGACATTTTCGATGATATGTAATTCACATGTATGATTTTCAGGTGGAAAGGCGTCTGTCTAAAGCATCTGAGTTCACTAATCATTAGTGTTTTTGGTGTATTCTTTTACCTTGTTTCAATAATATTTGTGTGGGGATCTTGCCTAATCCCATCTTTCCTACCAAAAAAATAAAACAAAACAAAAAAACAAAAGAGAAAAAGAAGAAAAAATGCAATTCATCTGGCCATGCTAGTAAATTTAATATTCATCTTGGATATATTTAGAATTCTGAGTAGATGAATAGCTTTCATTTGAGTATAAATAATCAAGAATGATATCGGGGGAAAAAAAAAAAGCCTAATCTGAAGGACAAGGATACCATTGGACCTTACGGACTTCAATGTGGTGTGTGGACTCGCGACGCCAGATCCGCTGTCTGCCACTTTGGACAAGAGTAACATGCTCTCCCTCCTTCAACAGGTCTTGACTCTGGTTGCATGAAAAATTACCAGTGAATTTTAACTTGTAACTACAGAAAAGATAGAAAAAGGAGAGGATAAAAAGAAGACTAGTGTGGCCAAGCACTCAATACCAGTGCAAGGTTCAAAGCACGAGAGAAGGTCTCTTCTGCATCGTCGGAGAACTCCATGTATACAGGCAGCACCCCATGATAAAGTGCCAACCTCTGTTTAACCCTTTCTCTGCCAAGCATGAAAGTTCAATTTCACCTTCTTATAAAAATGAAAGAAAAAAAGAAATCGAACAGATCAAATCTAGAATTGATGATCTTTCAAATTTTCTTGAAAAATAAATTCTTTTGAATTAGAAAGCAATGCCATTTCCAATGGAATTGTTGTAGAAGCTCACCAAATGTTAGAACAATAAATATAAACAAATAGGAACATGAATACAGACATATGTAGTATAGGGTTTTGCTAACATCCCCACCTTCACGTGGATGTTAGTAACGTCCCCAAACATTTTAAATGGCACACAGGGTTACCTATTGTCGATCCGAACAGTTCATTCATTTATACAACTAGGCGCAAGCCATGGTGTAAACATCATGCCAATCGCATGATCCTGAGCTTTTGATGAATAGCATGAAAATGGATAGTCAAGATTGACCAGAGAAATAGAATAGGTCCAATCCTGAAACATCTAGTAGATAGATCCCACTTTGTATTTCTTATGATTTTAAAATAACACTTTAATTTGATGATTCTAACCATGTGATTTATGGCTTGGACGGTTCTAACAAATTGGCCCCATTCAAAGGGTTATGATCATCTTATCGGTGTGATTCTTGCACCATGGCTTGCTCCTAGTTGTATGAATGAATTGTTCAGATCAATGACAGGTCACCCTGTGTGCTGTTCAAAAGGTTTGGGAACATTGCTAACGTCCCCATGAAAGCGCACGCTCGTGTCAATAAAGCTTGCCTACATGCCACGTGTGCCGGTATGGCACATAGGTGCGAGACCCAATCCATCCATTAGGCTGGTCTGACCTTGTACATATTTTCCCAAAAATAAAATCTGGTTCAATCAGCATGGGGACCCCGGTATTGGAAGCTACACGTGTGGGCTTAGCTATATAAATAATGTGTGTGTGTTCCACTAATCTGAACTACTGCATCTGAAGTGATTTTTCATGTCAACAGGACTCACTCATTTGTGAATGCGAAGATGATAGAGGAAGGGCGATAGTGGCTTAACAGCGTCGCCATGGATCCTGTTCTTGTAAAAACAATGATGGCTGTGCCAAGGGTGTTTGCCATTGTGGTTGCATGGAGAGCAAGTATGGTACTTAAGTGGCTCTGATAAAGCTGTCCACAATAAACAGCCTTTAAGAAAAACAAAAGAAAAAGGGTAAAAACAGAAAGAAGTCTAGATAGTGGTCAGGATCATTGATTTGGGTTGGTCTGCACAACCCAACTTCGCCACCAAATCGTAGAAAGAAGGGGCCTTCCCTATTCATTGTAAGTTTTAAGTACCTTGAAATCAGAAGCAGGACCTGGAGTAACTATGCTGTGTGATGACATTGACTCAGTCTTCAGCGCCACGGTATGCATTACCTTAACAGCCTTCAGTGGATACCTAAAATGCATATTCACTAGCTCAGTAGTTGTTAGTGATAATTAGTACACAATACACACACACCATGCATACGCACATTTGTATAAATGTATGTATATACCATACCATTCAAAAGCTTTATCTGTGTGTATGCACATTGATGCATTTTTGTATGCAGGTAGAAACAAACTCAGAGTTGGTTATATACATACCTTTTGACTCGTTATTTTGAGCCCATGTCAAAATAAACCACATCTGTGAAAACCATGACCAGTCCGATTCATTGACGCATTCAGAAATTTATGACAGCACCAACTCATTGACCCATTTCTTCTGGTTTTTTAAAAAAAAAAAAAAAAATCAATCTTTCACTCAGTTCTTCTGAACAGAACCAAATCAATCCCAACTCTTTGGTTGGAATATGTTTCATTGAAACTACTTTTCATAAGACTTCCTCGTGTGCAAAAAGGATAGTGCATTCAACCTGCTGTGTAGAAGATCTACTATAGTTCACATGAACTGACTATCCTAGATGAGAGCCACCAACTCCAACTATTGTCCATGTATGATCCATACTAGATCTCACTAACTACCCATCCTACCTCCTCTACATTCTTGACAGCCCATCTTTGTTTCAGTAGAGTCTTTCAGTGGCATGTTTTGGTCCTCTTCCCCATTATTTAGAAAAGGTGAGCTACCGGTTCAGGTACAAAATACTATAATTACCATGTGGACAATTAGACATCCAACCCATAACCACAACAACCCAATTGCAGAGCGGTGCTCTACCAACTGAGCCATATCCCCCCAAGCCAAGTGGAGCATGCATGAATTTGCAGCCATGGAATTAAGTAGCTGTCTCAGAGTGTGACTCGCTTGGGGACTGAAACTGACTCACCCCAACTTGGTCCTGTTTTGGTCCTGTATCAGTGTGGCGCCTCGTTTCATTTCGGATGGAAACAAATACAACACGGATGATACCAAGTTGTATTGGACAATTTTTCAAACTATGTTTACGGCTCTCTTTCTCATATGGTAAGCCTGATCCATGAAGAACTCTACTGATTGTATCTATAAAACCTATTGAAAATTAAGCAAGCTTCCCATTAGTAATAGGTGAATGGGAGATTCTAGCAACCTCTTTGTTGGATAAGCCATATTATCCAGGAAAAATAAACTTTAATCATACAACCAACAGAGAACAGTGTCTTCTGCACTGTCTAAAAACAAGTAATGACATGCCTGCAATTCATACAAAAAAGTTTACATACTTCCCATGGGCAGTTTCGCCAGATAGCATGATAGCATCGGCACCTTCTCGCACAGCAATAGATATGTCAGAGACTTCTGCCCTTGTTGGAGTTGGATGGTCAATCATGCTTTCCAACATGTTTGTTGCTACAATCACTGGTTTTCCCATGCCACGACACCTTGTGATGATATCCTCCTGTTTGATTGGTGGGTAAACATCAAGTTACTTTATCTTACAACCACCAACTGTAAGGTAAGTTCTTAAACTCATTTACAAGGTAGAGTGCACGGTCATGAATCATTACTCTCAAACTTAACAGTTTCACATTTCCAAGAGTACGTATAGCAAGCTAAAAAGCGTACTTTGAGAGCTGCAAATTTTAGCGTGATAAACTAACTGCCAGAATGATTTGCAGTTGGGAGAAAAAGCTTGAAGGCTTGAAAAAACACCTGCAATAAAGGAACTTCCTCAATAGGAAGCTCAGCTCCAAGGTCTCCACGAGCCACCATTGCCTATCAATATTTGAGTAAGTAAAAACAATTAGGAAGCATTAGAATAGAGACTAATTAGCTCATGGCTTGGGTTGTTATAGCAAAATATCTGGAAACACGATAAATGAGCAATGAAATTCAATGATAACAAAGGTTGAAAGGCTAGACATTAAACCCATGCCTTACAGATTGCCAGCTGCATTTCAAGCTCTGATAAAAAGCTAAAGTAATTCAGACTGACAGCTTATAAATGGCAATTTCTTTCCAAGTCAGAATAAAAGAGTGCAATTTTAAGATTGTGAATGAATCAGTGGATGCACAACTTCAACGGCAGATCTGAGCTATGCAGAACTCAGTCTTAATCACTTGTTGTCAAGTGAAAAATAAATAAATAAATAAATATGGGGGGATTGAACTTTAAAGGCCGAGAACAGGACTTACCCCATCAGATGCAGATATAATCAAATGAAGATTGGGTATCGCATCAGCACTTTCTATTTTGACAATCACATGAATATTTGCACCGCAGACTGCAAACAAAAAAAAAAAAAACTACTATCTTATAATTCTACCCGAAAGAAAAAGAACCCATGCATTAAAACGAAAATACCCACAAAACATGGTCAAACATAAACTCAAAATTTTACTTTTGAGATAGTCTTTCAACTCATGGACCACTTTAGCATCTTTAATGAAAGAAACAGCATAGAAATCAACTTCATTGTCTACCCCAAACTTGATATCTTCCCAGTCCCTTTCTGTGAAAAACAAGGGAGACATTGATATTAGGTAATTTATAGTCACATACAGACAAGCATAAAAGCATATATATATATATATATATATATATATAGCTTTTCTAACAGAAGCAAAAGAAAGTGACCTGTGATGGAAGGCAAGGTTGCACTTTTTCCGCGTACATTTAAGTGACGCCTTGACGTAAGTTCTCCACCATCAATCACTTCACACTTAACCAAATCTGCTGTTTTTGATCTTGCAACTAATGACATCATTCCTCCTATCATGAAACAGAAATATTTTTAAGATTGATTTACAAGGAAGCCACTTAAATATAAGACAAGTGTAAGTGTCACCCTAATCAAGCAAGAGGGTGTAGAGGGTGGTAATCTATGAGAAAATGTTGAGCATCATGAAAACTCATAGTGGGAATATCAAGAATTTAAGAAAAGAGAGTAATGGATATATAAGACGGATTGATCTGAGCTAAGTAGTTCAGATAAGATAAAATTGCTGAAGAAAAACCTCTTGTTAGATTTTGACAGTTTCTTCTGCAGCATTTAGCAATGGAACAAATTATTCAAGTGGAGTATATGGAATGATGTAATGGTGTGGTTGAAAGATAGATGTGGAATGATGGACCTACATAGACGATGGGCCAATATGGGACAGAAAAACCTGATTTGGGACAATGAACAGAATGTATGATGAAGAAGCTGAAGAAGAAGATTGTTCAAGAAGCCTTTTTTATTCTGAAGAGGGAGTTAGTAGAAGTGAAGGTTTGAAGAATTGAGGCAACAGCGAGACAAGATTTGAAAGGATTTCTAGATCCAAAATATCCCTCAATAGAAATTGTATTTTTATTACAAACATCCCAGTCAGCAACCAGTAATGCTAAGAAGGATGATAGACTTTCAGAGAGTCCTGTGACAATGAGTGCTCAGAAGATGGGACTTGGGAGTGATAAAACTGAGTGATATACCTAAGGAGAAGAAACTCTCATTAACTGAAACTATGGAAGGGAAAAAAAAAAGGAACATATTGTGATTGAGTAGATGGCAAAGATAACTTTTCTCAGCAGACAATCAGATCATAGAGTTCATTGGAGCAAAGTTTCTTTCCATCCATAGGAGTGATTTATTCAAGATGGAAAAATTAGAAAGTCATTTTGGGGCATCTAGTTTCAAGTTATTAATCAAGCTTTTGTTCAAGCCTAGACAACTATTCTGCATATTTCATATGGTTTAAGTAAACTGACATATTCAAATATATTAATGACTTCCTTTTTATGTGTAGTTTATGTAAACGCAAACTGTCGTTTTATGGATAATTTCGCCCTGAGTTACATTTTTTGTAGTAGTTTCTTGTCGTGGTATCTTACAATCACTGATAAGTTGCAACACAATCCCTTTTCTTACTATTCGCTCTTCAGCAATAAATAAATCAGCGTTGTTCTATCAATAAAGTGAAGATTGAGAAGGATGTTGCCCATAGAATTCAAGCTGGGTGGGAGAATGGACATGTGCCTCTGGAGTTGTATATGATCATCATGTAACTGAAATGGAATTTTTATTGGAATTAGGATAGCTATAAGACCAGCCATGCATATGGGACTGAATGTTGGCCAGTTAAGGAACAACATGTTTACAGGAAGAGTGTAGCTGAAATGAGGATGTTGAGATGGATGACTAGCAAGACAATGAAGGATAGAATTGAAATGAATGCATCATGGGAACTTCGGAGACGCACCATTATGTAATAAGATGAGGGAAAGTAGACTTGGATGGTTTCGTCATGTGAGAACTGTGTCAGTTTGGAGTGAGTTTGTACAAGTTGAAGGCTCTAAAAGGGCAAGGGGAAGGCCCAAGAGGACATGGGCGGAGGTAGTAAGAAAAGACTTGATAAGCTATGGTCTAACTGAAGTTATGGCCCTTGATAGAGTGGATTGGCAGAACGGGATTCATGTAGCCGATCCCAATTGGTTGGGATAAAGCGTAGATGATGATGATGATGATGATGCCTTGCCAATAGAACTTTTTATTGGGATCAAATAAATAAGAAACTTCCTAACAAAGAAGCCACATCCTAAACTTGAATGCATTTATCTAGCTATGAATCAGCATGAGAGGAACAACACTTACCATCAACGAATACTACATCCCCAACCTCTACATCATTCACGAAATCATCATAATTTACACTAACAGTGTTTTCAGCATTAACTCCTCTTTTAATAGTGAAATTGAACTCTTGGCCCTCCTTAAGCAAGATAGGCTGAGGCAAGTCTCCACTTCTAACCTCAGGGCCCTAGAAAATTTCCACAAGATGTAGTAGTCGTAACTTTAGTGAAAGAAGCTGACAAACAGTATTAAGAATCAACTCAATACAAAACAAACTACACAGAGTATACTTAAGATGGTTATTTTGAGATTACAAATTTATGAAAACATATAGTTAATAAGAAAAAACTATGTGTAGATAGAGAACGGGATCATTCAATCATTGTCCCTCGGTATAAACTTCAATGGCCTGTGACACCATGGCTCAGTGGTAGACTCACAAGAGTTTCAACATGAGGTCATGGGTTCGAGCACCCATTGTGGTGTGAGTGCACAAGCATGTGTGAAAAAATAAATAAACTACAATGTGAATACCAGAAAGCCAGCAGACGTGATAGCTTATCATCAAATGAGCAATTCAACTTCAACCTTCTACAAGTTTCAAAAGATAGATGCAAGCACCTTAGGGCTTGTGTGATTATTGCACTGACAGAACTCCACAATGCGGGTTTGAGAATCAAGGGGATAAGGATTTTCATCATGCATGCACACGCATAGGGGCACACCTAGTGCTGTTTAAGGGAAGCATTGCATCTCTGATGGTGTGGCAATGGATCAAGTTTGGCTGGGTCAAGCAGAACCGAACGTCAGATGTTTATTTCTTAGCTGAAACTCAAGCCCGGATTCAGCCACATGCCCCAAAATCTGTCCCAACCATATTTGAGAACAGATTTAACTTGTTTCTAGAAAAAAAAAAAAAAAAGGAGAGTAAAGGCACAAAGAATCATGAGGAAATGCAAGGAAAAAATCAGGGGAACATATGGGACGCCCAATAGAAATGTGACAGAATTCAGTGGATGAGCATGTCTACATTCTTTTTTTACTTCAGACTGAGTATAGTTATTTTTCAATGTGATTGATAAATATAGAATACAACCGTATGCCTTATTAAATAAAATATATGAAGTAAGAAATAATAAAATAAAAAATAATAATAATAAGGAAATAGAGAAAGTTCTTCCAAGTTTTGCACGTTTCGCAATTTAAACATATGAAGCCAATATTACCAGTGCTTGATAATAAATAGGTAAGCCTAAGAATAAAGCATCTCTATCATGTTACTCATAGTAAAAATGTTGGAGAAAGTCCTTAAATAAATAAAACATGCCCATATGCAACAAACACACCTTGGTATCCAGCATTATGGCAATAACGTTGTCTTTAGATTGAGCATTATATTCTTTAACAAAGTCAATAGTTTTCTGATGTGACGCATGGTCTCCATGGGACATGTTCAGTCTTGCTACATTCATTCCTGCTTCTGCCAGTTTCCATATCATTTCACGTGTATTTGTTGAAGGCCCAATTGTACCAACTATCTTTGTTTTTCTTCTTGCACCTGTCTCCCCCAACTTGTAAACATTCGAAAGAAACCCAGAGGAGTTCGATTTTTCCTAATAAAGTTGAAATTACAATTGGTTAAAGACAGTATCAAAGATCTAAAAGAAAAGAAAAAAAAAAAAACAAATCTAAGGATCTAAAAGAAAATATCAAAGTAATACTAACATAAGTATATCAAAGGCTACAAATCGAAACTCACGTGCCCCTACTCTTAATGTTTTGTGTGTGTGAGAGAGAGAGAATGAGAGAGAGAGAGAGAGAGAGAGAGAGAGAGAGAGGGCATGATTCGAAACCTATTCACAATTGTTAATGTACATATAGTCTCCAATCAGCCAATAGCAGGATTTTGAAGACTTGGTTATTACAAGCATAGAACGCGAAATATATAGCAAGGATGTTTACACAAATACAATTCTAGACATGCCAAAGATGTGATGGGGTTGTCCTCCTTAGTTTAGGGGAGAGACAGTGCAGCGGGTTGAAAATTCGGAGTGTTTCACTGTGCTGCTCGACCGGTCGTGGGTGGCGCTCAACCAGTCGAGTGGGGCTCGACTCAAAGTCCAGTGACCAATTGATGTATTTTCTCCGAGGAGCTCGACCAATCAAGGGAGGTGCTCGACTAGTCGAGTGGGCCGCTCGACCGGTCGAGGACTCAGCTCGACCAGTCGAGCTTACGCAGATTTAAGTCCGGATCTTGTGCGGAATGCGGAAATCTAAGGCCCTTTCGCAAGGGGTGCGAAAGGGAGTTTCCTAAACTATAAATAGGGGTGCCTAGGGCTTTTTTAGGTAATGCAAGAGGGTTTCCTAAAGTTTTGCAAGGGTTTGCTAAAGGGTTTAGGGCTATCAAAGGTGTGAGAGAAAAAGAGAGAGGAAGCTTGTGGAAGGAAGGTTCTGCTCGTAAAGGTGATCTACTGTGCAATAGATATTTCAGCGTTTCTACGTCCTCGTGATCGGTGAGATTTCTCTGTTTTTCTCTTATTCTCTTATTGTTTATCCACTCCTGCGTGAGTGAAGAAGGTTTGATCCAAGCGAGGTGTGCTTGTGATCGGTTGTAACATTCTACTTCATAGTGGATTATTGATCTGAACAAGGTCCCGTGGTTTTTACCTCTCTGAGGGTTTTCCATGTAAAAATCTCCTGTGTCATGTGGTTTGTGCTTTGATTTATTTCATTGCTTTATATCCCATAATTCTGGTGCTTTGGGAGGCTAGTCCTAAGGTTTTGTGCAACGGCCCCCAACAAAGTGGTATCAGAGCTAAGTTCATTGAACGGAGTGGGATCGGTTCTGAATTATGGAAGGTGGCTCATCAAGGATGATCAGCCTCAATGGTTCTAATTGGACCATATGAAAGGCTAAGATGGAGGACTTGCTATATTGTAAGGACCTATATTCTCCAATTTTAGGCATATCAGCAAAATCCAAGGATATGTCTGATGATGATTGGAAGAAGATGGACCGGAAAGCGGTGGAGTTTATTAGACAATGGCTGGATGATTCTGTGTTCCACCATGTGTCTATGGAGACCTCAGCCGCTAGCCTATGGCTGAAATTGGAAGGGTTGTATGAGAGGAAAACAGCCGGTAATAAAATCTTCTTGATAAGACGACATGTGAATCTTAAGTTCAAATATGGTGCCTCTCTGGCCGAGCACATGAATGAGGTCAGCAATATAGTGAACCAGCTCTCTGCTATGAAGATGGTTATGGATGATGAATTGCAGGCTTTGTTATTGCTTAGTTCATTGCTTGACAGTTGGGAGACATTGATGGTGTCTCTAAGTAACTCCGCGCCAGACGGAAAGATATTTATGGAACAGGTAACCAGTTGTCTCTTCAATGAGGAGACAAGGAGGAAGTCTCAGGGGTCTACTCAGCAAGAGGCCCTTGTGACACAGGAACGGGGGAGAGGAAAGAACAAGAAGGGTGGGAAGGCCCGAGATAAATCAAGAGGCAAGTCGAGTACCAGGAAGGATGTTGAATGCTGGAATTGTGGCAAGAAGGGTCACTACAAGCATGAATGTCGTGGTAAGAAGAACGACAAGAAAGGAAAAGGAAATGAGAAGGAAGATGAATCAGATTCCACTGCGGTCGCTTCAGATGGCGACGTTGTGGTTATTCTTTCAACAGATCACGATATATGTCTCACGGCTACGAGTCAGGACAACGATTGGGTAATTGACTCGGGAGCCTCTTTTCATACGACTCCACGCAGGAACTTCTTCACAAGCTATAAGTCAAGTGACTATGAGACCGTGAAGATGGAAAATTCTGGCATATCAAAGATCGTAGGGGTCGGTGATATTTGTGTAAAGATCGATGTGGGCTTCACATTGGTGCTCAGGGATGTGAGGCATATCCTAGACCTTCGCCTCAACTTGATGTCGACGGGAAAGCTAGATGATGATGGCTATGAAAGCCGGTTTACTGGTGGGAGCTGGAAGCTCATCAAGGGTTCGTTGATCACAGCTAGAGGAAAGAAGTGTTACACCATTTACAAGACAAGTGTTAGTGTATACAAGGGTAGGTTGAACACAGCAGAAGATTCAGCTATTGACATGTGGCACAGGCATCTAGGCCACATGAGTGAAAAGGGGCTTCAGGTACTAGCAAGGAAGCGGCTCCTTCCAGACGTGACAGGTATACCTCTCAAAACCTGTATTGATTATTTATCAAGGAAACAGCATAGAGTTTCATTTATTAAATCTGTTTCTCATGTTAATAAAGTACGTGCATTAGATTTGGTTTATTCTGATGTTTATGGTCCTATGAGGACAAAGACCTTGGGTGGGGCATTGTATTTTGTCACTTTTATAAATGATGCATCTAAGAGGGTTTGGGTTTATGCTTTGAAATCCAAGGATGAGGTCTTTAGTGTATTTAAATTATTTCATGCTATGGTCGAGAGACAGACAGGTAGATCATTGAAGTGCATCCACACTGACAATGGTGGTGAATACAGTGGTGACTTTCATGAGTATTGTAAGTCCCTAGGTATACGGCATGAACAGACGGTTTCCAAAACCCCCCAGTGTAATGGTGTGGTTGAGCGAATGAATCGCACCATTGTAGAGAGAATCAGACGCATGTTATCCCATGCGAAATTATCCAAGACGTTGTGGGGAGAAACAATGCACACAGCAGTGTATCTGATAACAGGTCTTCACTGGACAGGATCCATCGTACAGTCATCTCAGTGTATCTGATAAACAGGTCTTCATCAGCCCCGTTGAATGGATAAGTGCCTGAGAAGGTGTGGACTGGACAGGATCCATCGTACAGTCATTTCAGGGTGTTTGGATGCAGGGCATCCATTCACGTACCAAAGGACGAGAGGTCTAAGCTCGATATAAAGATTAGGCAGTGTATGTTCTTGGGGTACAGTGATAAAAAGTTTGGTTACAGATTATGGGATCCGACCGAGAAGAAGCTCGTCAGGAGCAAAGATGTGGTTTTCCTTGAAGATCAGTGTATAGAAGACATTTGTAAGTCAGAGAAGAACCAGCCTAATTCAGGTGAGCTAGAAGACATGAATCCGATTATTCCTCCCGTGGTGCCTGATGATGGGGGAGTACAATAAGGTGCAGAGGACGAGGGAGTTCCTTCAGAAAATGGATCAGGGGAACAGCCCCCACTTGATCCACCTGTTGAGCCACAGGTGAGGAAGTCATTTAGGGACAGACAGCTGTTCAAAAGGTACTCGCCGCATGAGTACATTTTGCTGACTGATGGGGGAGAGCCAGAAGATTATTCTGAGACCTTACCCGACGAGCAAAAGAGGGAGTGGTTGAGAGCTATGCAAGAGGAGATGAGATCCTTGCATAAAAACCACACATATGATATGATGAAGTGGATACTGCAGTATCTAAGAGGCTCATCCAGGTTGAGCCTATGCTATGGTAACGGAAAACCTGTGTTAGAGAGCTACACAAATGCAGATATGGCAGGCGACATAGACTCCAGGAAGTCTACATCGGTGTTCATATTCACATTTGCAGGGGGAGCGGTCTCTTGGCAGAGCAAGCTACAGAAGGTTGTAGCATTGTCGACAATAGAGGCCGAGTACATTGCAATCACAAAGGCATGTAAAGAGATGCTTTAGATGAAAAGGTTCCTACAAGAACTTAGCCTGAAGCAGGAGGAACACGTGGTCTATTGCGATAGTCAAAGTGATATACACTTGAGCAAAAATCCAAGTCAGCATTCCAATTTGAAGCACATAGAGATTCAATATATCTGGATCAGGGATACTTTGGAACAAAAGGTGTTACAGCTTGAGAAAGTCCACATGGACGATAATGGGTCAAACATGATGACCAAGGTTTTGCTCAAGGGCAAGTTTGAGATTTATAGAAACCAGGCTGGCTTGAAAAAGGTAAATTTCTCCTGAGTCGAAAAGAAGAAGATTTGATGGGGTTTTCCTCCTCAGTTCAGGGGAGAGACAGTGCAGCAGGTTGAAAATTCGGAGTGTTTCACCGTGCTGCTTGACCGGTCGAGTGGGCTGCTCGACTGGTCGTGGGTGGTGCTCCACTAGTCGAGTGGGGCTCGACTCAAAGTCCAGCGACCAATTAATGTATTTTCTCCGAGGTGCTCGACCAATCGAGTGGGCTGCTCGACCGGTTGAGGACTCAGCTCGACCAATCGAACTTACGCAGATTTAAGTCCGGATCTTGTACGTACTGCAGAAATCCAATACCCTTTCGCAAGAGGTGCGAAAGGGAGTTTCCTAAACTATAAGTAGGGGTGCCTAGGGCTTTTCTAAGTAATGCAAGAGGGTTTCCTAAAGCTTTGCAAGGGTTTGTTAAAGGGTTTAGGGCTATCAAAGGTGTGAGAAAGAGAGAGAGGAAGCTTGTAGAAGGGAGGTTCTGCTCGTAGAGGTGATCTACTGTGCACTCGACATCTCAGCGCTTCTACGTCCTCGTGATCGGTGAGATCTCTCCGTTTTTCTCTTATTCTCTTATTGTTTATCCACTCCTGCGTGAGTGAAGAGGTTTGATCCAAGCAAGGTGTGCTTGTGATCGGTCGTAACGTTCTACTTCATAATGAATTATTAATCTGGACGAGGTCCCGTGGTTTTTACCTCTTTGAGGGTTTTCCACGTAAAAATTTCTTGTGTCGTGTGGTTTGTGCTTTGATTTATTTCATTGCTTTATTATCCCATAATTCTGGTGTTTTGGGATGCTAAATCCTAAGGTTTTGTGCAACGGCCCCCAACGAGATGATCATGATTTTAAAACGCAGTGCCATGACTTGATGCTCGACTGAGTTACTCAGTTTTACTGAAGTCCGAGGACTTGGTCGGGTACTCGAGACTATTCAAAATCTTGGCCCAGTTGAATTCGGTTCTCTACTGACCGAGTACACTGTCAATTTCGAGTTTTAAACCTTGAAATAATTGTGAGTCTAGAGAAAAGTAAGCCAGGATACAAGCCCAAGAATCAAAGCCAATAAACAATGCAAAGCAACCAATGTGAGGGAAAGTTTTGTATAAAACCCTTGTACCAAATTATGATATAAGTGAATCCCATGACCTATCAGTCAAGCAGGCCCACCACCTGCCATTGGTATGATCCTGCTACGATTTCATTTCATGAGCAGTTAGTGGGTCACACTTGCCACTAACCCCCAATCAGGATGGGACTGTAATGTCATTTGCTAATGCAGATTTCATTCAGATTTTGTTCTACACAAGATCATTCTTCTAGACGCATTTGTCTTTTAACCACTCATTCTATTAGGCGTGTTCTATTACTACCATTTTTCTATAAACTAGAGAAGAAGACTCATGTGTGTTTTGAACCCCCATAAAAGTCAGGTGCAAGTGCTACAGAATGAGGTTTTGCTGATATTGCATCGGAGAATGACATCATCAAAATGCACACTAACCCTTGCCTTTACCGCTTACACCCCATATTTAGCAGGTGCAAGATGCACACAAAGTCGGCTTCTTAAATCCTGAGGGGCTGTTTAGAATATTCAAGCAAAGTTGCGTCGGCACAGGCAACTAGTCTATAGCTTTTCAAACACATTTATGCAAAGGAACCTAGGAGAAAAAGGACATTGTGTCTCTAAAATATGACCATTAGCAAGGATTGTATCTTTACAAAATGATGGAATAATAATGAGGTTATCCGTAGTTCAAGGTACAAATAGAGAACACAATGTTTAATGCACATCCATCACATGTGCCAAATGTCTCACATGTGTGACCATTCAAGTTCAAGCACCCCCCACATGTGTACATGTTTACCATCAATCTTCAAGTACCCAATATGCGTCATGTGTCAATGTGCATATGTAAGATAACTGCTACATATGCCACTATTAACAATAAGCTCCCCATATGTATT
Organism: Magnolia sinica; assembly: GCF_029962835.1. Lineage (NCBI taxonomy): Eukaryota > Viridiplantae > Streptophyta > Magnoliopsida > Magnoliales > Magnoliaceae > Magnolia > Magnolia sinica. Next base: position 7,933,156 of record NC_080578.1, on the reverse strand, counting down.
ACAATCCATCCTTAATCCCCAGTTCTAAAGTGCTTGACAAACAAAGAACAGTATAGCTAGTCCCAATCTAGATAGTCTGTGCTCACACAGCTGAACCTAGACAACGTGTACCCACACAACTTTGCTTGCATCCAAACAGCCAAAAGAAAGATTTTCAACTGAAGGAAATTTCCAAAACTAAGAACCCCAAAAATGATCAAGAATCCAGTGATAGTTTATAACATTTTTCTAAACAGTAATGAGTCGACATTCTTACGCACATCACGCACGTAAGGCCATCGAGACCATCAAAATGGCGGGGCAGATTGGGGATGGAACATAGGTCATAAATCACACTGATCATGCAACCATGATCATCCAATTTATCACATCATCACTGTGATCTTCTTTCTTCTTTTTTTTTTGTAGTATGCTGTATACAAAATCGTGGTCAGCGATTTGGATGGTCTGGATTTCAGTACAACTACACCATGTGTTCTATTAAAATGGTGATGAACCATCGTGAATGTGTAGCCATGAAGAAACGGAACACCTTTCACTGCTCAAAGTTTCAACTATTATGGACCGTCCATTAGTTCCAAGCTAAACTTCACCGGTGAAATACCACACTGGTCGGACTATTCTAGCCATCCAAATGCTGGCCTTCTCTTTTATAGCCATCCATCGTCTAAGCCCTTGATGGAATGGTTAGGATCGTCTAAGAAAAGTGGTTCTTTAGAAACACGAGGAGTCAAATCATAGGACCACAGGATGAGCTGCTCAAATTGATGATTGAACCTATTTATCCATAAACAATCTCAACCATCCAGGCAATCGAGCTGATAGTTAAAATCTTCAGATGGGTGTAGATTTTACTCAGCGGGTAGTAAAGATCAGGATGTATAGAATGAACGATACAGATCAATGGATTAGACTGTCCACACATTCAATTACAACTCAAAGAACTATAATTCACAGGCGTACAGTGCACTGGATTGTTTCTCTTCATCCAACTCAACAAATCAATAGCATAAGAATAAGCAATTCAAAGAGGAAATCGGATTGCGTACTGAGTAACTCTAGGCTTTTAGCATACTGAGTAAACTCTATTGGGCCTACCGTGAATGTGTGTGGTTTATCCACACCGTCTATCCATTTTTCCATTTAATTTTAGTTGTTGAGTCCAAAATTGAAGCATATATAAAGCTCAAATGGACCACACCACATGAAACAGTGGGAATAATGATTTCTACCGTTGAAACCTTCCTAGGCCGACAGTGGTATTTATTTGACATCAACCTATTAATAAGATCACACTGACATGTACGAAAGGAAAACACAAATATCAGCTTGATCTAAAACTTATGTGTTCCCTATGAATTCGCTTGATCTAAAACTTATGTGTCCCCTATGAATTTTTCAACGGTAGACATTCAATTTACAATGTTTCCTGTCGTGTGGTCCACTTGAGCTTTGGAAATTATACGGTAAAGTGAATTTACTAAGTACGCAATCCGCTTCCTAAGAATTTCCACAAGAAATGGAAATAAAGACAAGAAAAAAGAAAGTAAAAGGCGTACAAGATCTAAAGGACCATTGGCTTTTGCCGGATCAGCTCTTTCATTTCTCTCCGTCAATCTCATGGACACCGCGAGACCGTTGCCGACAGATCCTGATTTGATTCCAGATGAAAATCTACTCAGATATGGAGACGACGAGAGACGATGGAAGCGCTTTCCTTTCTCGTTTACGCATTTCAATGCTGAGATTTGCGTGGAGAAGCTCATCTCCGTCACAGACGCCATGCCTTTCCTTCTAGAAGGTTCTTGAATTTCTATTCTTTTTGAGAGACAGAAGTAGAGACAATTTATAGGAAAGAGGGAAAGGTAGCGTTCGATTCTCTCGGCCCGTGTTCCGCGCGCGCCAACGAACTCGTCAAAAGAATCGGACGAATTTTTAAATCCTCGACCCGAGGATATCCATAGTATACTCTGTTTTTTTTTTTTTTGGGAGAAGTGGAGCCCATGGTTCTATTAGCCAGAGAATTTATCTGCCGGGACCCAACGTGGATGAATCCTTCACCAATCATCCAAATATGTAGATTCTAGCCTGCCTCATAACTGTTCTCGACTGTTGATTTTCAGATAAAGAATTGAATGGATGGGATTTCCCTATCAAGGAGAATTTTTTGGAAAGGTCCATTCCTGGTGAGAGAAAACATACGGATGGTTCGGATCATTAAATCATGGACCCAGTTACACAATCTGAAAACCCGAGTGCATTTTTGCATATGCTGCGGTTTGCACAGTATGCTGCGGCTTCTTGTCCTGACTGCTGATGAAGCCAGTATTTCAGTAATCTATACCGTTCATCTGTTGCATCCAACTGTGGATGGATTAAAACTCTTCTACTCGTCTCATCAGGCAGCTCAAACCTTATTTCGGCCCAGGGAGTTGGTGGACGGCTTAGATCTTGCCCCTCAAATGTGCGGGAAGTAGTCCGGACTCCGGAGTGTAGAATTTCAATCCTACTTGCATGTAAGCATTGTTATTTAGCATTTCATCCTCACGTATTGCAATTGTATCCGTGGGATACTTTTTAACCATTCGATCAAGCTGACCAGGAATCATTTACACGATGATCCTCACCTTGAATAGGATGCCCAACACAACAATCACATTTAATTATTTTTAACTTTGCAAAGATAATTAAGACCGTCCCATTCAAAGGACAAGATTCAAATGATGAAAGAAATCTAATTTTTGGAGGTACTTGTAAATACCTCCCTTCTGTTTAAATTATTACAAGTACCCCCTCTACTAAAAATGTTAGAGAAACCTACACCAAATGACAAAAATACTTCATTTTTAAGAGTTCCATCAGGGTCCCACCATTATGAATAGATGGTATACATCCCATCCATTAGGGTCCCTCCACTGTAATTCTTGGACGTTGAAAAATGAAGCTAATTTAATCAACGGGTGGTCCACGCCCACCCAAGCCTCCAAGTTTACTTGGTGGGTCACCTAATGGTTAGGTTAATCTAATTTTTTATATTTCTCATTTTTATGGTGGTCCACGCCAAGCCATCTACTACTAGCTGCCTATGTGATAAGGGTAAAATGGTAAATTTCTCAATGATCAGGCCCTATGGGGTAATCTGCATTGAATGGGTGAACCAAAGTGGACGTTTTTGTAATAATAAACGAAAGGGTTGGTGTTTACAATTGCCTGAAATCAGAGGAAAAGTGTTTAAAATTATTCCTTTTTCATTTTTGCTGTTCCATATCAAGGTGAGGCCCATCATCTGAACGCTTTGGATCATTTAAAGATGGCATTGTGTACATACGTTAGAGTAGCAATGTATCTTCTAGATGTATTCTAGCCAACCTCTCTGTTTGGAGGGGCAAGGGCACGTGATGGGAGAAAAAACAACCGGCCCTGCTCTTCGCAGGCAGATGGGGGAGTCTTTACTATCTTTAACGTGGATGGATCGATATCGATCATTTGAATCATCCACAAGGTACATCAGATGCATCTCACCTCATCAATGAATAGAAATTCAAAAGTCAGATCGACCCAACAGTCAGTTGGGCCACACCATGGGAAACAGTTGAGAAGTTCCACCATTGGGTGTAGTTTGGCACCATGGATTGTTGAGGGGATTTTAGTATGTTTGGCACCAGAAAGAGGGGGTTTGCTTTGTGTAACATGTGTGTCACTAGATTATTAATCTCCCAGGCACATGATGTGCCGATGATATCTCAAAACAATTAGATTATCAATTGCATCACTATAAGTATTTTTAATATGATGATCTGCACCATCCAAACATTGTTCATGTAAATCAATGATTAAACATCATTGGTTAATCGTTGGAATGTGATCTTATGCTTGTGCCCATCTACGACTTGAAATTTTGTAAATTATATATTTCGACAAATTTATTATAATTATTATGTCAAAAATTAAACACATATACTAATTAAAAATATTAAAGTTGATTTAGTAACTAAAATCAAACTCCCGTGAATATGAACTACTTTTGAATTACGTAAGACTCTTGACCAAAGTGACAAACACAATAGAAGAATTTCAATCCTAGGGTCCAAACATGGTAGAGTTGTCTAAATTCATTTTAGGGTCTTTTACTTGTATATGCCATCCAATCCATTCATCTTGCGCAGCACACCAGGATGAATGGATTTCCAAATATTAGGACATTTCAGGAGTTAGGTAGGGCACATCATATGAATTTAGAGGTTGAAGGCATGATTTTACACCATTTCTTATAGTGTGGCCCACCTTGACCTTGGATTTACTTTTTTCTTTAGAATCCTTTCCGAAAATGTAGCCGAGCAGCTGATACACGGGTTGGATCTGATGCATATTTGTACCAGCTTCCCGGACTCGGTGTAGGTTAGGCTGTCCACGTCCATACGCAAAGTCAGGCCAGCGCATTATCAGGTCAGGACAAAGGGTTGGTTCTTATTATTTTTCGGTACACGTGATCGTGCCACTTTGATGCATAAAAACCGTGCTCGGACCAAAAGGATACAAGAACCATTCGGGTCTAAGACTCTTAGGTTTGTATAAGTGGGGCCCATTGTTCTGTGGTCGAAAACCTTCGGACTGAAGGGACCGGATTACGTGTTGCCCGAGTAACACGCTAGGCGGTGTTTCCTTGGCAGTGGACCCCACTTTGATAATATGTGTTGTATATCCACACCGTACATCAGTTTTTACAGTCTATTTCAGAGCAAGGTCCAGAGAATGAAGGAGATCCAACTCTTAAGTAGACCACAGTAGGGATTGAATGATCACCATTAAAAACTTCTCTGGGGCTACGAAAGTTTTGAATCATGCTGATAATTGTGTTTTCCAGTCATTTGTCTTGCTGACCTTATCAGCAGGTTGTATGGCAAATGAACATTACAGTGGGTCCTAGGAAAATTTAATGGTGGCCGTTCATTAACCATTATTTCCTGTGGTGTGGCCCACTTGAGATTTGGACATGATTCATTTTTGGGACCATGCCCTAAAATGAGCTGTAAAAACTGATGGACAGCATAGATATAAAACACATGCATCAAGGTGGGCCCGATCAGGGGACATGTTCCCCTGGTAACCCCTAATCTGCTCTCAGAGGTACCCAAGTTCATCCACACGAGCAGTCCTTATAGATGCATGATATTGAGCCTTTTTCTTGGTTGGACGTGAACCCTTTCTATATTTTCTCATTACCCACGTGGAGGATTTTTTGTGTGGAGTCCATCTCGAGTGAAGCACACAATATCAATGATTTGGATCACTGGTAGGCTTTCACTGGATGATACTAAGGTTTTAAATATCATTATTGCGTAATGTGTCACAACCTTAGGATATGGATGCATGTTGGTTATTGCATGGGATCTATCAGTTATATCGCATAATATATCATTGTTGTTGGGAAAAATGAAAACATTAAGAAATTGGTAAAAAACTTCAATAAAACTTTAGAAATGGTTGAACAAGCTATTAATAAATATTTAGACATCAAAACATTACAATATATATATATATATATATATATATATATATATATATATATATATATATATATATATATATATGCATGATGACAAAACATGCTTAATATAACATCATGATACATGCATTTTTAATTAAACCGATGTAAATATGTTCAAAGTCTATTTATATAATTTATAAATGTAAAAAGACATATAAAAACATAAGTAATACGTTCAAGTGAAAAAGAAGAATCACTAAATCAAGTTACATATACGTTTAATTTTATGTTTGGATATAAATATTGCAATTGATTTACGAGAAATTTAGAAATTTTGATTTTTTTTTTTTAATTTTTACATATTTAACCCACTTTCCTTAAATATCGAAATCAAAGTTCTAAATTCATAATTTTTCTTGAAAAATACGAAAAATCATATATTATAGCCATTTGATATTGGTTTAACATAATTTACAATAAAAATATGTATTAAAAATAAAAAAAACTTATTGAATCAAATAAGTGGAATATAACAACACATTTGTAAGTTTCATATCACATAAGTGTGATACAAAATATATCGTGCGATATATCAGCTCATATGGTTGATATTTCGAATATGGGACAAGACATTTTTTTATCACGCACTCACACACTCCACACACGCCCTTAAACCCACGCCATAGTTGGTACTCAACTCCTGTCCTCATGTTGAAACTCTCGAGACTTGTGAGCACGACTCCACCATGTCCTGCTATACACACTGGAAACCTGGACACTCATTGGATGGCCCTCATTTTTGTGACAATAAATCATGAACGGTTGGCAATCATTAGTCGAGAGTTGTGGATATCCCAGGGACCCCTGGACTGCCAAGATGGAAATACCCAACGACAATTCCAGCCGTTCGATTGATGGTTTTGTTAGGAGAGTTTGAAATCGACTTTGTTTTGGGTGTTGTCCAGATCAATGCCATTTTGAACCATGGTCCATCCCAGTGGGGCCACATTTTAAATGTCTTGGATGTTAACACGAGTGGTGGATATTTGTGGGGCCCACCAACGCGGCATCTCGTGATATTGTCTACCTGTAAATGTAGCTGGTAGATCTTTCCATGCTCGTGTCAGGTGAAAAGCATGCGTTCGAACAACTCTTTTATAAAATCTTCGATCATGCATTAAAGAAAAGAGAAACAAGAACAAGAATAAAAGAAAAAAAGAGAACGTTGGAGAATTAAGGAGAGAGTGTGTTCAGCCGCGCATGAGGATTCCACGTAAACAAGGGTTCCAGACCTCCGGAAACGGATTGGCTACTCCCCCAGCCACCGGCCAATGGCAGGTGGTCAGTGATCTGCGGGCCCCACCATGATGTATGTGTTTTATCCATGGACGGCCGTCCATCTATTTTTTTAGATCATTTTATACAATGAGACAAAAAATGAAGTATATTATAATCTCATTTTGGACCACATTATAGGAAACAATGTTGAACGAACGTTGACCATTAAAAACTTTTTGAGGCCTATAAAAGTTTTGGATCAAGCTAATATTTGTTTTTTTCCATTCATCTGGGTTTGTATGACCTAATCAACAGATTGGATGTCAAATAAACAGTACATTGGGCCTTAGGAGGATTTTAATGGTGGATATCCAATCACTATTGTTTCCCTGTGGTGTCGCCCACATGAGATTTGGACATGATTCATTTTTGGGACCATGCCCTAAAATGAGCTGTAAAAACTGATGGACAGCATAGATATAAAACACATGCTTCAAAGTGGGCCCGATCAGGGGACATGTTCCCCTAGTAACCCCTAATCTGCTCTCTGAAGTACCCAAGTTCATCCACACGAGCAGTCCTTATAGATGCATGATATTTAGCCTTTTTCTTGGTTGGACATGAACCCTTTCTATATTTTTTCATCACCCTCGTGGAGGATTTTTTGTGTGGGTCCATCTAGATTGAAGCACACAATATCAATGATTTGGATCACAGGTAGGCTGCACTTTTTTTTTTTTATTGGATGATACTAATGTTTTAAATATTATTATTGAGTAATGTATTGCAACCTTAGGATGTGGATACATATCGGTTATTGCATGAGATCTATCGGTTATATCGCGTAATGTATCGTTATTGTTAGGAAAAATGAAAACATTGAAAAATTGGTAAAAAATTTTAATAAAACTTTAGAAATGGTTGAACAAGCTATTAATACATGTTTAAAAATCAAAACATTATAAAAAAAAAATATGCATGATATATATATATATATATATATATATATATATATATATATATATATGTGTGTATATATAATATATATTATTTATGAACATTGTAAAATATATGTACCTTTTAATTGAACTGATGCAAGTATATTCAAAATCTATTTATATAATTTATAAACGTAAAAAGAAATATATAAAAATATGAGTAATACATTCAAGTGAAAAAAAAAAAAAAAAGAATCACTAGATTAAGTTACATATAAGTTTAATTTTGTGTTTGGATACAAATATTGTAATTGATTTATGAAAATTTAGAATTTTTGATTTTTTCTCAAATTTTCACAAATTTAACCCACTTTCCCTAAACATCGAAATTGAAGTTCTAAATTCATAATTTTTCTTGGAAAATACGAAAAATCATATATTTATAATCATTTAATATTGGTTTAACATAATTTACAACAAAAACATGTATCAAAAATCAAATAAGTGAAATATAACAACACATTTGTGCATTTCATATCACACAAGTATGTTATAAAATATATCATGGGATATATCAGCTCATATAGTTGATCTTTCGAACATAGGACAAGACATTTTTTTATCACGCACTCACACACTCCACACACGCCCGCAAACCCACGCCACAGTTGGTACTCAATTCCTGTCCTCGTGTTGAAAGTCTCGAGACTTATGCGCATGACTCCACTTGTCCTGCTATACACACTGGAAACCTGGACGCTCATTGGATGGCCCTCATTTTTGTGACTATAAATCATGAACGGTTGGCAATCATCAGTCGAGAGTTGCGGATATCCCAGGAACCCCTGGACTGCCAAGATGGAAATACCCAAGGACAATTCCAGCCGTTCGATTGATGGTTTTGTTAGGAGAGTTTGAAATCGACTTTGTTTTGGGTGTTGTCCGGATCAATGCCATTTTGAACCATGGTCCATCCCAGTGGGGCCACATTTTAAATGTCTTGGATGTTAACACGAGTGGTGGATATTTGTGGGGCCCACCAACGCGGCATCTCCTGATATTGTCTATCTGTAAATGTAGCTGGTAGATCTTTCCATGCCCCGTGTCAGGTGAAAAGCATGCGTTCAAACAACTCTTTCATAAAATCTTCGATCTTGCATTAAAGAAACAAGAACAAGAATAAAAGTAAAAATGAGGACGTTGGAGAATTGAGGAGAGAGTATGTTCAGCCGCGCACGAGGATTCCACGTAAACAAGGGTTCCAGACCTCCGGAAACGGATTGGCTACTCCCCCCGCCACCGGCCAATGGCTGGTGGTCAGTGATCGTGGGCCCCACCATGATGTATGTGTTTTATCCATGGACGGCCGTCCATCTATTTTTTTTAGATCATTTTATACAATGAGACAAAAAATAAAGTATATTCCAATCTCAATTGGACCACATTATAGGAAACAATGTTGAATGAACGTCGAACGTTAAAAACTTTTTGGGGCCCATCAAAGTTTTGGATCAAGCTAATATTTGTTTTTTCCATTCATTTGGGTTTGTATGACCTAATCAACAGATGGGATGTCAAATAAACAGTACATGGGGCCTTAGGAGGATTTTAATGGTGGATATCCAATCACCATTGTTTTTCCGTAGTGTCGTCCACATGAGATTTATATCCCTCTCTTTGAGACTAGCCCTAAAATGATATATAAAAATGGATGAACGGAATGGATGAAACACATACATCATGGTAGGGCTCACAGAGCACCGATCATCAGCCACAAGGCTGGTGGCAGGGGAGTAGCCAATACGTTTCCCAGACGTCCCCGGCAACGTGGCACGTGCACACAGGATTTAGGACATCCATTGAACGGGCCGCCCCATAGTGAATGTTCCTTAGCTCACGCTATCTGGTAAAATTCATCACGTGGGCCATGCTTGCATGGATCGACGGTCCACACTTAGCATACATGTGTGTGGGCCACCTGACCAAGTGAATGTGGGGAGCGGATTTCATCCGAACCTGGTCGGACCTTGAAGTGTCCAACCAGATACGTGTGAGCCCCACCGTAATATATTTATTTATCCCAGCTGTCCATTCCTTTTTTTTAATATCATGTCAGGATAATGGCCAAAACATAAGCAGATATAAAGCTCTAGTTTTATTAAATGTGCATTAAATGCAAGAGTCGTATCTAGTGTAGTCCGATAAAGCTTTGGATTTGTTCATTTTTGGACCATACCTTAACATGATCTTATTTTTTACGATGGACGACGTAGATTTCCACACAGATCTGGTCGTACGTTTAAAAGTACGACTGGGAGTCATACGCAATGTCCAATTTTTAGGACAGGTGAAATTTGCTTGGAAGCCGTTCGATGAATGACTCAATCTCGCATGACTCATGCACCACGTCAGCACATGAGATTCTTGCGTTCAGCACTTTTTCACACGTGCGAATTTATTCTTTCACGTAAGCCAGCAAGTAGCAATTTGCAATAGAAGTGGAGGTCTCAAGTCCACGTGGTTGTACCAAAAGCGACTGTCCGTACAGATAATATCTTCTAACCTATTAACTGCACATGACATCAAACCTTTCCAATAGATTGATCCCACCAAGAATATCATCTAGAGAAAATTTCACCCTTATCTACTCATCAGGTGGGCCAGAAATATAAAATAATTTTTATCCATTGATAATTAGAAAATTATAAATTTGGCTCATTCGATGAGTGGATATGGGTTTTTTTTTTTTTTTTCCAAAAGTAAGAATCATGGTGGGGCAAACCTATTGGACGGATTAGATTTTGCACAGGCGTTAAAGATTGGAAGTTATAGACTGGGTGGTGCTTGATTTATTCAACCGCTTGGAATTTATAGCGGTATTTTTTTTTTTCGGAAGACGGTGGGACTTGCAGATCGACGATACCGCGGAGAGTCTGAATTCCCGTGTCGTGTTACACGTTGAATAGTCCAAGGGAAGCAATTTGATACTCTGATAAACCACGGTGAACGATACGCAGGCAGTTGGAAATTACTGCGAAATTGCAAATGGCATGCAATTAATTCGAATTAACTGGCCATATTATGGACACAAGTTTAGATGTATCATGGACAAAATATTATTATTATTTAGTAATCCATCTGTTAGATTTTTAGATATTAATCGGACGGTTAACAATGAAGAGAAAATCCAATGGTCTTATTTCAAACAACAGTGATCCACGAATCAGAGGAGAGGATGGTTAAACCAATCGAAATTTTAAATTGTAACGTGTTCCGTAATTTTAGTTAATATATGTCATGTGTATCATTTCCACGTGCCTGCGTATCAAGTGTCGTACTTGGCCAGAGTGTCGTTGTACGAATCAACAACTTTGGAATATGCACGCGGCACTCAGTTGTCAGTCTAGAATGTATTCGGTGGACCACGGTTCAATGATCCAGACCATTGGTGAAGGGACTACCTGACCCATAGATCTCTCGGATAGGAAGATCTTAACCTACAGTCTTGATCATTTTTCGGTGGTTGAACATGGAACATTGCTGAATTTCTCTTCTTGACCGTCAATTTGCAGGTCACCGAATAGAAAGGTTGGGATTGTCCTGGTGATGAATCTTTGTAAGGAATGGTCTGGACACATCAGTTAAATGGATTGCTAGAATCTCAAATCGGAATTTTTTGGAGCATGGTCCATCACGGTGGGGTGCATGCAACAAAGGTCTAGATTGCGAAAGAATGGGCCCCACTTGTCAGAGTCGAAAATCCACTTGTTCTTTATACAACGCCTCAAGTTGGGAAACGGATTGGCTACTCCCCTGCCACTAGCCCGATGGCTGGTGGTCGGTGCTCCGTGGGCCCCATCATGATGTATGTGTTTCATTCATGTTTTCCATTCATTTTTACCTATCATTTTATGCCTTGATCCCAAAAATGAGAGGGATATAATATAAGAACTCTATTTAGTGGGTTTTACTGATCAACGGTTTGGATTTTTATTCAGTTGGACTGGATAATTGAGTAGACCAGTGGGCCCCACTTCAGGTGATGCACTGCGCAGTGTATCTGCGCAGCTTTGCGTACTAGGGCTAAAATGTTATAGCTGTCTTACGCAAATAGCTATTTGAGTTGAACTAGGATGCTACAATGTGGAGCATGGGGGAGAGAGAGTTGTGATGAGTTTCAAACTCTCTCTCCATATACTCTATATAAGGGAACTGGGTCCCCGATCCTACATTACGGTAGAAATTCGAGTCTCATCTTATGAATTGCAGAAAGGGTATAAAGGAGAGGAAGACCCTAAGCTCTACAGGTATTCTGGTATTCATATCCGGCTTCCATGGTGGCGTCTCAGGTAGGTAAGCTATTCGACCCCCTGATCGCCATGTCCCATGCACAGACAAATCCCTAGATTTCCATAACCAGATAAAAATTACAGTTGATATCAAAGCCATCTGTGCATAGGTATGGTTGATCCCATACATCAATTAGGGCTTTCAAATTCGAAACCCATACAACAATTAGGGCTTTCGAATTCGAATTCCATATCAGATCAGTATTAGGGATTTTCGAATCCCTGAATCCAGAAACAGTATAGATTAGGGATTTCAAATCCCAAATCCTAAATTGGGAATTTCAAATCTAAAATCCTAAATCCAGTTAATTAGGGAGTATTCGAAAACCTAATCCAATTAATTAGAGATTTCCAAATCCATCAATCCAGAAACATTTAATTAGGGTATCACGTCCAGATTTAAATTAGGGATTTCAAATCTCAACTTTGAATATTAGGGATCCAGATCTCAAAACCCTAAATCGAGGAAAATTAGGGATTTCAAATTCCCAAATCCAGATGCCAATTGGGGATCTTCGAACTCCAAATCCAGATATTAGAGATTTGAAATCCCATATCAAATTAGGGATTTCAAAATCGGTTCATCCAGTGGGCCCTTACCTGTAATTTGTGGGGGCCGACTACCATTGTCAAATTCCGGATCTACGATTACAAGCGATGGCGTGCCACCTTCCTTTCAACCATGTTTATGAAGCCATTACCAACGTCTCATGGATGGATCTTCATTGCTGGAGGCCATGTCTGTCCTTTTCGATGACACTGTTGGCACCATAGATCCATCTCAGCCCATCAGAACCGCCAAAAAACGAGTTGCAGAAAGAGGAAATTCACATCTTCTCATCATCTCGAGGTGATGGATGGCGAGCGCTGCTTCTCTCTCTCTCTCTCTCTCTCTCTCTCTCTCTCTCTCTCTCAGCCAGGAAGTTTTAGAGATAGGCTCGTGAAGAGTCTAGGGCACTCTGCCCTGATACATCGCACATATGGGATTCATCCCATACGTTTAATAATCGGGTACTTGGACCCGGTTTCTGTAGATTCGGGTCCATTCTCTGAACCCGCGAACGGGATAGATCTGTTATGGGCCTGCTGCATTGGGCCAGAACCGAATTTCCAGATCTGGAACAAGCCTGTTACTTGGGCCTGTACCAGATCTTGGTGCTAATCACCTTATGACATAAGTTATAGACCCGTGTGCTGGATCTACCTACTGGGCCTAACGCTCATTTTAGAGCCCACTTCGAGTTATGGATCCACCTAATTTTTGTATTGGGCCTGACACTTGTTCTAAGCCCATTACATATACTCTAGGACATTAGATCAAGTTTCCTTTTGTCACCAGTGGGCCTCATTAATAGATTTTAGCATGGATGTTAGTTAGGCCCATTTCTTTGGACCATGTAGTTCATATTAAATTCAGATCATATCCATGGACCGTGAAGTTTAATGGGCCCTATATTCGTGGCCCAGTTCAGGTCTATGCCCACTTAAATTTTATTTTGGGTCCATTTTAGCCTCTTGTGTTGATCCTTAATTTAGGCTTGGGGTAAAATTGGATCTGTCTAGCAATTCATAATAAGGAACCATCTCATGGGCCCACTCCAGTCAATTTTGGGCCCAATTAAGGCCTGATGGTTGACTATATGAAGCCCCTATTTTAGGCCTATACCAATTTTATTCAACCCAACTTAAGAAATGTTAAATGCACATTTAATGCTTGAGCCTTCCATTTGGACCAATTTTGGAATTTGTTTTCCTATATCTGAGCTGTCTGTTTAGTTTAAAATGGGCATATAATCTAACTCATTCACTAGATAGGACAATGAAGAATATAAAACTTTCACATGTGGATCTTAAGTATTGGATCTGATTTGTCCATCTTATGGACACTTCAGTTGTCGCCTCCCCTAGCAACTGAATTGGTTTAGTTTGCCTGATATTTAGCTTTTTCATGAATTGTTCTATGTAAAACAATCTGCCAATGTGAGTATATTTTGCATTTAGTTCCTATCCTAACTGGATTCGATTATGTTCAATAAAAGGAGTTCATAGAGATAGTTCTGAGATGATTACATTTGGAGATCACTTCAGAAAATTCTAAACCGTTAAAACCTTTTGAAAACAGTTAGAACATTGATCTTGTAACCTTAGGATATGTACCTGAACATAATGGAAACAGAAGAGAAAACATGGTTCTAACGAGGGATCCTCAGGACCTCACAGTCCTCTAGGTTCTTCAATTGAAAACCAACCTAGGAATGGATCGAGTCGCAAGCAGACTAAAGAGGATACTTGCTTCTTTTACAAGAAGCAAAACCATCAGAAGAAAGACTGCGTAAAGTATAAGGAATGACTCATAAAGAAGGGTAATAATTCTATTCCAGTTTATTTTAAATCTAATCTAACTGATGTGTTAGTGGATTCTTAGTGGATAGATTCGAAAACCACTATTCACACATATACTTCTATACAGGACTAACTACAGACCAGGCCACCAACTGATACAGAATTCTCAGTATACGTAGGCAATGGTGTCAAAGTCAATGTTGAGGCAATTAGAGTCTATAAACTTAGGTTAGAGTCTGTTTGTTTATTGAATTTGGTAGATACATTTTGTGTGCCTTTTATAAAGCGCAATCCAGTCTCTATTTCTCGTTTTGATAAATTGGGATACTCATTCCAATTTGAGAATAAAGGATTTAGTATTTACCTTAATTCGATTAAAGTCAACATAAACTCTATAGTAAACAACCTATGCCAGCAAGACTTGATTGTCTCACACGTCTATAATGTTAATGACTTGTATGGAAATAGAGTAGGATTTAAGCAAAGGCTAAGCTATGAGAAATCCTCCATGTTGTGGCACAGGCGTCTATGTCTCATATATCGTGAGAGATTGGATAGACTTGTGCGAGAAGGAATTCTACATTCTCTAGACTTCTCTGACTATAAGGTATGCATTGATTGCATAAAAGGAAAACAGACTAGAACTAGAAAAAATAGTGCAACCATGAGTGTAGGTTTATTAGATGCGATACATACAGACATTTGTGGACCATTCCCTACAGCATCATGGAGAGGATACAAATATTTTATTACCTTTATAGATAACTACTCTCGTTTCGGGTACCTTTACTTTATTACTGAGAAATTAGATGCCCTAAATGCTTTTAAAATTTATAAGGCTGAGGTTGAAAATCAACTCGATAAGAGAATTAAAGTTGTCAGATCTGACCGTGGTGGTGAATACTATGACAAATATGACGAATCAGGATGCAATCCAAGGCCATTTGCTAAATACTTACAGGATTGTGGCATTGTTGTTCAGTATACTATGCCTGGTACTCCAGATCAGAATAGAGTGGTTGAGAGACGCAATCGCACCCTTATGGATATGGTGCGAAGCATGGTCAGCAATTCGACATTGCCAGAATCTCTGTGGGGTGATGCGATCAAAATCGCAGTTCATATACTAAACAGGGTTCCTAGTAAAGCAGTAAACAAAACTCCTTTTGAGTTGTGGAATGGGGGAAAGCCAAGTCTCCGATATCTACATGTTTGGGGTTGTCCCGCTAAGGTCAAAAGTTATAACCTGCATGAAAAAAAGCTTAATCCTAGAACCATAAGTTGTTTCTTCATTGGATACCTAGAAAGATCAAAAGACTATCGATTCTACTGTCCTTCCCACTCCATCAGAATTGTTGAGACTGGGTATGCCAGATTCATTGAGGACAATGAAAACAGTGAGAGCATGAATATAAGAAATTTTGTATATGAGGAACAAAGGACTGTGACTCATATCATAGTCAATCCAGATTACGTAGACATTAATGATGCGGTTGATTCTGCAGTCACTGCAAAGCACCACGTAAAACCTCATATACAAACCACTGATGAGGAAAATCAAGATCAGACCCGACAAGCTGAACCATTGAGAAGATCTGAAAAAGAGAGAAGTTCTGTAAATCGAGACGATTACATCGTATACTTACAGGAGCACGACTTTGACATAGGGGTGAAAAAAGATCTTGAATCCTTTACACAAGTCAAACAAAATGCTGATCTTTTTCGTTGGTTTGATGCCATGAAAGATAAGTTGAAATCCATGTAGGACAATAAAGTATGAGATCTTGTAGAATTACTCATTGGAATAAGGCTTATTGATTGTAAATGGATATTTAAAACCAAACGGGACTCCAAAGGTAATGTCGAACGATATAAAGCTAGACTTGTTGCCAAGGGTTTTAACCAATGTGAGGGCATTGACTTTAAGGAGACTTTCTCACCAGTATCCAAAAAAGACTCATTCAGGATCATAATGGCTCTTGTAGCTCATATGGATTTAGAGTTACATCAGATAGATGTAAAGACTGCATTTCTCAATAGGGATCTGAATAAGAATGTGTACATGTTGCAGCCCAAAGGTTTTGTAGCTACTGGCTCAGAACATTTGGTTTGCAAACTTAAGAAGTCCATCTATGGGTTAAAACAGGCATCGCGACAGTGATACCTTAAGTTTCATGAAGTAATTTTCTCATATGGCTTTGTAGAAAACACTGAAGATGAATACATTTACATTAAAACTAGTGGGAGTAAGTTCATTATGATAATTTTGTATGTTGATGACATTCTATTAGCTACCAGTGATATCAAGATGTTAAGTGATACTAAGAAATTCTTATCTCAAAGGTTTGAAATGAAAGACCCTGGTGAAGCTTCTTACTTCATCGGCATTAAGATTCGCCGTGACAGAACATTTGGACTGCTCAGCCTGTCACAGAGAGCCTATATTACTAGGGTACTCGAAAGGTATGACATGCAAAATTATGCTTCAGGAAAGTCGCTCATTGTAAAGAGCGACAAATTTGGTCTATTTCAGTGTCCAAAGAATGATTTAGAAGAGAATCGAATGAAGAAATTTTCGTACGCATCAGTAGTAGGGAGCAAAATGTATGCTCAAGTCTGTACGCAACTGGACATTACCTTTATCACTGGAATGTTGGGAAGATATCTATCTAATCCAGGAATGCAACTTTGGATAGCTGCGAAAAAAGTGTTACGGTATCTTTAGAGAATGAAAGACTTCAGACTCATATACAGAAGATTTGATCAGTTGGAGTTGATCGGATATTCAGATGCAGACTTCGCAGGCTACGTTGACACTAAGAAGTCTACTTCAAGATACATATTCATGATGGTGGGAGGAGATGTGTTGTGGAAAAGCGTGAAATAGTCTACCACAGCCTCATCCACTATGGAAGTTGAATTTATTGCATGTCATGAGGCATCTAATCAGGCACTATGGTTATAGAGTTTCTTCTCAGGTTTGTGGGTATTGGAGCATATCCCGAAACTATTGAGAATATTTTACGATAATTTGGCTACTATTTCATTCTCTAGTAACAACAAGCATTCGTCAAGGTCGAGACATATTGACATCAAGTACCTTGTTGTAAAGGAAATGGTTCAGAATCACCAAGTGTCCATGGAATTCATCGACACTAAGCAGATGATTGCAGATCCGCTCACTAAAGGGCTCCCTATCACGCCATTTTAGGAGCATGTAACATCCATGAGAGTCATTGACCCCACAGATATTTTCAGTTAGTGGGAGTTGAGCGTATTGTGTTTTTCACAGACACTTAGAGATCTCGTTTTATACAGTTTGTTTAGGTGATTTTGATATAAAGATTTATTTCTGCTTCTCTATATATATGCGCAAATTTTGAGTAAGTAGAACTACAGTCGTGTCTCGTTGGAGACATGTAAAAGCTTCATGACCTCTTAAGGATAGACACATATCATCACACTAAAGTGTGTAATCCTTATACTACATTTCCTAGTTCGTAATCTATGTCGTTAAGATTGAAAGTATTTGTGATCGCGCTTACACTCACTTCGCCTAAATTAAATGTTGTGATGACTACCGCGTTTCGATACTGACTGTCTTGATGGACCAGATTGAATAGCATTACTTATACTGTACAAATATTTCATTGGTTAACCATTTAGATATTTTCTTAAAAGATCAAAACTTATTTTCAAAATAATTCTATATGATTATCATTGACGTTGCTCAATAAGGCCCAAGTGGGAGAATGTAAGAACTCTATTTAGTGGGTCTTACTAATCAACAGTTTGGATTGTCATTCAGTTGGACTGGATGATTGAGTAGACCAGTAGGCTCCACTTCAGGTGATGCACTGCGTAGTCTATCTGCGCAGCTTTGCGTACTAGGGCTAGAATGCTATAGTTGTCTTACGCAGACAGCTATTTGAGTTGAACTAGGATGCTACAATGTGGAGCGTGGGAGAGAGAGAGAGTTGTGATGGGTTTCAAACTCTCTCTCCACAGACTCTATATAAGGGAGCTGGGTCCCCGATCCTACACCACGACAAAAATTCAAGTCTCATCTTGTGAATTGCAGAAAGGGTGTGAAGGAGAGGAAGATCCTATGCTCCACAGGTATTCTGGTATTCTTATCCAGCTTCCATGGTGGCGTCTCAGGTAAGTAAGCTATTCGACCCCCTGATCGCCATGTCCCATGCACAGACAAATCCATGGGCCTATTCCGCATACAGATTAAGTCCCGCATATAAATCTCAGGTGGACCACACTACGGGAAAATAATAGTGATTGGATATCCACCATTAAAATCCTCCTAAGGCCAACTGTACTTTTTATTTCACATCCAATTTGTTGATTAGGTCATACAAACTTATATGAAGAGAAAAAACAAAGATCAGCTTGATCCAAAACTTTTATGGGCCTCAAAAAGTTTTAATGGCCGACATTCATTCAACACCATTTCCTATAATGTAGTCCAATTGAGATTGGGATATACCTCATTTTTTATCTCATACCTTAAAATGATCTAAAAAAATAAATTTACATCACGAATGAAACACATATATCATGAGGGCCCACGGAGCACTGACCACCGGTCATTGGCTGATGGCAGGGGTAGTAGCCAATCGGTGCATGTAATAAATCCATCATTGCGTGTTGCATTTTATAAGGAGAAATTGCCCACGGTATACAGTAAATGCCACCTTTTACCAGTGTCTTTTCAATGCGCTCGCAAACTTTACTTTCCCAGGGCAAACCATTTTGTAGGGACATACTATTTGTGGACGAAAATACCGAACGTGGATTTCCTGCGAAAGTTCCTGTGTTGGGAACTCATGTGGGGCCCATTGTGATGTTTGTGAGAAATCTCACCCGTCCATCCGTTTTTTGAGTTCAATTCAAGACATGAAGCCAAAAATTAACCATTTCCAGAGCTCACGTGGGCCGAAAACGTGATAATTGAACGTACACAATTGAAATATTCATGGGCCACAGAAGTTTTGAATCATGCTAATATTTGTGATTTCAGTTCATCCCAATAGGAATGAAGTTATTAACGGTATGGATGGCTTTTAAACTTCACTGTTGAACCCAGGTAGGTTTTAACGGTAAGAATTTCCCTAACCACATTTTCCTTTCAGTACAGCCCACTTGAGCTTTGGATACGTATTCAATTTTGGCATCATGTCCTAAAATGAACTCAAAAAACAGATGGAAGGGGAGGAATTCTTACAACCATCACACTGGGCCCCACTTGGTTCCCAATAGGAACTTTATGCGAGAGCTTTTAGCAGGAAATCCGCGTCTGAAAACGTTCCATTCATGTGGCTAAATGCCTATAGCTACGGTTATAATCTGTAGCCGTATGTAGTGAATGCGAGGTCAATTTGATCTCCAAATAGTATGTCCATACACAATGGTTTGCTATGGGAAAGTAAAGTTTGGGAGCGCTTTGAAAATACGCTGGGTAAAAGGTGATGTTTGCAGTGGTCAATTTCTCTTTTATAAGAGAGCGGATTAGGTGAGACCCCGGCCTCACCCAATATGGTGCGGCCCTTACCGTGGGCCCCACCTTGATGTATGTATTTTGTATCCACACCATCCATCCATTTTTATACATCATTTTAGGGCATGATCCTAAAAATTAAGAAGATACAAATACCAGGTGGACCATAATCTAGGAAATAGTGGTGATTGAATACCCTACCATTAAAAACTTCTTAGGCTGCAAATTAATATTTCTGTAGTGTTTATTTTCCATCCAATATATTGATAAAGTCACTGGATGAAGGTTAAAAAACAAATATCAGCTTGATCCAAAACTTGTGTGGCTCATTAATGGTAAATCACCACTGTTTCCTAAGGTATGGTCCACCATGATACAATTTTTGGTTAATGTCAAAATGATTTGGAATAATAGATGGATGGTGTGGATACAGAATAGAAACATCTAAGGTGGGCCCCACAATAAGGTTCGTATCATCTTGGTGTGAGGCTAAGGTCTCACCTAATCAAATCCCCATTTAATAAGGCATGGTTTGTACTATAGTGGACGGTTAAGAGTTTAAAGAAAAGGGATAGTTAGGGGTGTACATCGAGTCGAGCTGGCCTCAGATCGACTCGGCTCGAACACTGGCTGACCTCAGCTCGAACTCAGCTCAGCTCGGTGCTCGAGCCTGATTGGCTAGCTCGGCTCGGTTCGATCAACAGCTCAGGCCAGCTTGGGCCGAGTTCAAGCTAAGATCGAGCCGAGTTCACCATTGAGGCATTTCCACAAACACTTGAACTGCAACTTCAAAAACCCATTGTTTTACAAACAGAGGCAATGGTTTTACAGGTGTTTTATCAAACACCTCTCTAAGTAACATAAAAACCAAAAAAAAAGAAGAAAAATATTTGTTTAATGTACATACCTTGCTTGCCACCGGCCAAACCTTCCTTGCCACTTGCCACATCTCGTTGAGTCATTTTATCAAACAGTTGGTGAGCAACATCAATGCTAAAGTAATCGAGTCACCAAACTGGTTCAATTCGAGTTCAATTCGAGCTGGATTCGATCCGAGTCGAGTCGAGCTGGAGCTTGCTCGAACTCGGCTCAAACTCATTTTCGAGCTAAAAAAATCAGCTCGACTCGACTCGAACTCAGCTTTGAACCGAGTTAAATCGAGCTTTTTCGAGTCAAGTTGAGCGAGCTAACCGAGCTAGCTCGGTTCGTGTACACCCCTAAGGACAGTTATTAGACTAATAGCGGTGTGATCCATGCCACATGATGAATAGTTTGTAACATGTTAGAATGTGCCATGTTGACACGTAAGCATGTAGAACTTAAATGGCTACTAGCAATCCCAAATTAAATTGAACGCAGACACTTCAAACCATGATGCTATAGCATGGTACTCCATGTGATTGGAACATGATATTGGACGATTCTAGTATTTCCAACTGTAATTGGAACATGAAATTGGACCATTCCAGTATAGCCAACAGAATAAACTAGAATGACGATTGTAGAGATCAAAGATGCGTTGGAGATGTGAATAATTTGTTAAAAGGATATAAAATTACTATTAATAACTACTGCTACAAATAGAGGTGTACACAAACCGAGCTAGCTCAGTTAGCTCACTTGACTCGACTAAAAAAAGCCCGATTCGACTCAGTTCGAAGCTGAGTTCGAGTCGATTTTTTGAGCTTGAAAATGAGTTCGAGTTGGCCCCAGCTCAACTCGACTTGGATCGAACCTAGCTCAAATCGAACTCAGATCAAACCAATTTGGTGACTTGGTTACTTTGATATTGATGTTGCTCATCAAGTGTTTGATGAAATGACTCAACGAAGTGTGGCTGGTGGCAAGGAAGGTATGTATATGAAACAATATCCTTTTTTTTTTCCTTGATTTTTATGTTGCTTAGAAGGTGTTTGATAAAATACTTGAAAAATCTTTGCTGCTGTTTTACATACAGTGGATTTTTGAAGGTGTAGTCCAGGTGTTTGTGGAAATGTTGCACAGACGAACTCGGCTCGATCTTGCTCAAACTCGGCTCGAACTGGTCCGAGTTGCTGACCGCACTGAGCTGAGCTGGCCAACCAGGCTCGAGGACCGAGCCGAGCTGCCGAGTTTGAGCCGAGGTCAGCTAGTGGCCGAGCCGAGTCGAGTTGAGGCCAGCTCGACTTGATTCGACTCAATGTACACCCCTATCTACAAATAAAGAGAAGAGGTGAAAAAAGACTTATTGTCCACTAATAACCAATAATCTTAATTTACATTTTTAAGCGTGTTCCACCTAGTAAACTTTCACAACATCACACGCTTGCAAGATGTTAGTATCATGAAACTTTTCAAATTGCTTACTTTTAAAGTCAAAACTATTAGTATGCTAGTTAAGTGCTTATCCTTAATGGGATTGGCCCACTCTTTAAGTTAAATATGTAACGAAAGGACCTTAAATGCCTTTATACATATTGAAGTTAAACTTTAGGTAAAGTCGCCTAAATACCATCCTTAAGACATGAAGGATATGCTGATGCTTAACTCGACACTTAAAACCTAAGGCCTAAGCTCAACCTGAGCAAGGCATGGGCCTAGCATAACAGGCCAAAGCCTTTTAAAAAATGGTTTAGGTCCAAGTTCCCCCTTAAATTGACCCGACTCAGCTCGAAAATTTATAAAATTCCTATTTTTCCCTTGAATTTTCCTAATGATTTTGTTTATAAATTGAGTCATATATGCACAAAAAATAAGCATTTTAGAAAAATATAAACCAACGGTCCATTTTTTTTTTTTTTGGTAGCACGTTAGTACACACCCTCCATTGTAGGCCACACCCCATTTGGGAATGGATACCAAGACTTTAGTGTTGAAACGGGATTATCTTCACTCAATTTATTACTTAAGCTATGGATCGGTCTACATTAAGAAAAATGGTTATGTAATTAAGGATTATAATTATATATTTGTAAGATTTAACACATGTACATATTAATTCGGGTCAAGCCCTAACACATGTACATATTAATTCAGGTCAACCCATGATAAAATCACTGTAGCTCAAGCCTAACCTGAAAATTTGATTGGATCATGTATGCGAGGCCTAAGCCCGGCCCAAAGGCCAAGCTAGTAGGTCCAAGCCTAGCCCAAATTAAGTTGGTTCGGGCTTGTCAGTCTGAGCAGGCTACCAAGCCATTGCCATCCTTATAATTCACGAATATATGATACGATGATCTACGGTAGATCTCTACAGATCTCCTACTCTTATGTATTTGGTCATTCTCATCAACGACCCACACATATACTACACTTTAACAAAATCTACATGTAAAAGCACCTAATATGCCAATCCTTTATGCATTTAGCCTTAGTTCTCTTGATAAATGCCACTAAGTGTTAATTTTTTTAGGCATTTAAGCTATGATTTCATCAAAATTTTATTAGAAAAGGCGCATTGATTCTTTTCCTTAAGGCGTTTAATCTAAAATTTGAGTTAAAATATAGATAAAATCAACCTAACAAGTTCAAGTTTTATGTAAGGGCTCGGTAACTTAAATTAAAACTGCAAGTAAAGAAACCTAAATGCTTATGGTAAATGTATTAACTCTCTTTACAAGCTAACATTATAAGGCACTTAAATACCTACACTTGGAGCATTTAACCAACTTTTCAAGTTATAATTATAGGCAAAGGCATGTAAATGCCCATCCTTGACGCATTTAGCTAATTTTTAAGGTTGAAGCTCTTGTTAATGTACCTAAATGCTAATCCTCATGGCATTTATCTTGCATTTAAAATTATATTTGTAGGTATAGTCACCTCTATGCCTATGATTTAGGCATATGATCATCTAATTTAAAGTTAGACTTAAAGATAAATTCACCTAAATTGTTAAACTCAATGCATCTAGAGTACTTTTAATTGAAAAAAGAGCAGCTAAAATGCTTCGAGGATAGACGTTTAGGTGCACTTACATAAGTTATAACTTGAAATGTTACATAAATGGCTTGTAAACATATATTTAAATACATTTACACACAAATATAACATAAAAATTGCCTAGATTTATAGCATTTAGCCAACTTTCAACCTAAAACTTTCGGTAAAGGCATTTAGATGCTTAAGGCAGTTAGTCCACTTTAAATATTAGATGTGTTTGGATGCACTAAGTTTTAAGTTGTAAACACTTCACATGTGAAAAGAGTTTTAAGTACTGTAAACCGTTTACAGGATATTCTATTTGACTTTTTAAGTTATAATCCATTTATAGTGGGCTAACTTGTGAAGTGTTTATAATGCATAAAGTATATGTTCGCGCTACATACAGCTTGAGGTAGTTAATTCCACAAAAAAGAGCAAATCACATAAAATTAACATAATTTTTTTTAGAGCCCTGAAAGATCATTAAAGCATGCATGCACCAAATGGATTGGACTTCCTCCACCCATTATAATGGGCCTCAAAATACAATTTGGAAGTGTTTACGATGGACATCCCATCGGTGCTTATGTGGTCAATTTGATGACCAATCAAGCTATTTTGGGGACCATAGAAGAACATGAAGGCAAGCATGTGGTGGACAATTTGAATGCACCATAAACATTATGGTGGGCCCTACACATCATGAGTGTGTATTAGCCATTGTGTTATCTTACGTATGATTAGAGGTGGGCAACTTGGGCCCGATTCAGTGGATCCGACCTGACCAGACTTGACTCGGTACCGTTCCGAACAAAACCGAAGGTTTAGATCGAGCTTGATTGATTCTGATGGTCCAGATCCGATATTATTTCGAGTCGGGTTCGGATAGTACTGTATCCGGACAGATCCGGTACGAATACCTGGACCGTAGGGTCCGAACCGAACCGAACAGACCCGACCTGGAGCGACGTCGGGTATACTATAAATACCATTTTTTCACCCAAACCTAACCCTCTTTTCTTACCCTAGCTCATTTTTTCCCCCAAACCTCTCCCTCTTTTTACCCTAGCTCGTTTTTTCCCCAAAACTCTCTTGCCTGAACGAGAACGTGTGAAATCTTCTTCGGTTCTTCCTCTCCTCTTCTTCTTCGATGCTCGTCGCTTGATCACAGGTAGGTTTCTCTTACCCATAAGCCGTGGAAGTCCACTGTGGATTAATGTGGACTTCTGCTGGGTTTTCACAGGTATTATTTCCATTTAAACTTTAGAGAAAATCGCTATGATTTCGGACCTCCGGCCTCTGTTACAAACATCCAGAAGAGAGAGAGAGGGAGTCTGTTTGGAAATGGAGGAAAACAAGAGAGAGGAAGAAGGGTTTCCTTGTTCTTGTCTTAATTTTGTTGTGGTGTGATGGTCCGTACCCATCTCAGACCTTTTGCATTGTATATGAGTTGGAAAGTCTTGTCTTTTGATAACCCATCTCTCTCTCTCTCTCTCTCTCTCTCTCTCTCTCTACTATTTCTCTCTAAATCTAAAGTGATATCTTCCTTCTTCTAATATTCTCCATGGGTTTTTAATTTGGAAATGATTTTCTAGAAAAAAGAGGATGATAGGTCTTAGTACACCACATGAACCAGATTACTTTGAGTTTCTTGGAGTTGATCCCACTGGAAGATATGGAAGGGTATTGTTATATTTTTATATTTTATATTTCTATTACTTTTCAGTCCTTTTTCTTTCTTTCTTTATTTTTGGTTGAGAAATTTCTATTGTTGTTACAGTACAATGAAGTCCTTGGCAAAGGAGCTTCCAAGACAGTGTATGGCCTTCTCCTCAAGTTATCCAATAACCCTTTTTTGTATTTTAGGAAACTGTGCGGTTTTCCTAATGTGGGTACTTTTTTGGGGTGGGGTTTTGTTGAAGGTATAGAGGTTTTGATGAATATGAAGGTATTGAGGTTGCTTGGAACCAGGTGAAACTGTATGACTTCCTTCAGAGCCCTCAAGATCTTGAGAGGCTCTATTGTGAAATCCATCTCTTGAAGACACTCAAACACAAGAACATCATGAAATTCTACACTTCTTGGGTTCATACTACCACTGGAATATAAATTCAAGCACCCTTTTATTTCATTTTTTGGGATTTGAAATTGTACATATGAAAATTCAGCAATCGATCCGAACCTTGCACAATTCGATCCGACTCGGTTTTCCTGACCGAGTCGGACTCGGATCGGTTCAAACCAGCATATGTTCGGGTCGAACGGAGTTAGCTGACTTAGACTCGGTTCCGGTTCGGTCCGAGTTCGGGTTGGGCCATGTAAAATCCGAACCTGGTCGGGTTGGGCTAAATCTGAGCCGACTCGGTCCGATGCCCAACTCTACATATGATGTCTTTTTAATTGTAAACATTATAACTATGATTTAAAACATGGCCTTGTATTATGGGCACTACCTTGATGTGTGTATTTTGTAATCTGAAACATGGCCCTTCCCACCACCATGGGCTGTTTGTTAGATTACCTGCATTTGGGCAAATGCAGGTATCCCAACAGCCTATGCAATCTAATTATTAGTAATCCTTCACAACTTGAAGATTTTGCGAGCATCCAACGGACCCCTTATTAAAGCAACAACAATGAAATTATAATTTCTCAGCATTCAAACCAAGGGCTTGAGTAGCATTTGATATCTCCCAACTGGACTTAAGAGACATCAGAACAATTGCTTCAGTTGTAATTTATGTAATTTATATTCTAATATGCTGGGCTCACATGTATGGATGGTTAGATGATTGAAAATTGAAAACTGTTCATGTAGTCCAAATCACATGCACAACAGATCACCTTTTTAAGTGTGATCAGTGAACTGTGGCTCATTTGACTCCTATGACACCAAAACAAGCAAAAACCAATGGAAGCTGCATTCAAAACAGTGTTCTGATGTAAAAGACTAATACAGAAATGTTGAAATGTTGGGTTTGCTACATGGTTAAAATGATGTATGGGTTTTATCTACTCCGTCCATTCTTTTTCCATATCATTTTAGAATATAAAACCAAAAAATTAGGCAGATCAAAGGCTCAAGTTGACCACACCACATGAAAGAGTGGTGATGATGACACCCAGAGTTGAAACCTTTTTAGGGCCCGGCGTGATGGTCAAGTGCCATCCAACCTGTTCATAGGGTCACATGGACCTGAATGAATGGAAAATATATATGAGCTTGATTCAAAACTTACGTGGCCCCTAAAAAGTTTTCAATGGCACGAGTTTAATCCGTCACTGTGTGGTCCACTGAGCCTTTGGAATTGCCTCATTTTTGGGCTTGTACCCTAAAATAGTATGGAAAAATAGATGGACAGTGTGGATAAAACCCGTACATCAATGTGGCCCCTCAAAGCCCTGTCCGTTCCTAGCTATACACGGGTGGGGTTAGTACCCATCCGCGTCCGGTGAGAATTTGAACCGGATGGATGGAATCATAGGGACGCGGATTAAGTCCTACCGGATCTGTGGGGCCCACATAGATGTAAGTGTTTTATCCACGCCGTTCATCGCTTTTATCATACCATTTAAATTTATGATCCTAAAAATGAGGCAGGTCCACAGCTCCAGTGTACCACACCAAAGTAAGCTGCAGTGATAATGACACCCACCCTTGAAACCTTTCTAAGGGCCACCGTGATGTTTTTTTTATACCATCCAACCAATTCATTAGTTCATGTAGACGTGGATGAAGTGAAAAAACAAATATAAGCTTGATCCGAAACTTCTCCAGCTCTTAAGAACTTTTTAATGGTGGACGTTCAATCTCTACTTTGTGGTCCATTGGAGCTGTGGACCTGCCTCATTTTTAGAATTATATTTTAAACTGATCTGAGAAAAGAGATGAACGGCGTGGATAAAACACTTACATCACGGTGGGCCGTAGGACGCAATCCGCGTCCGGAATCATAGAATCTAAACATCAACTAAAAAGCAGGAAGGTTTCTACGGTGTTCATTTCCATTCCCACTGTTTCCTGTGGTGTGGCCCTCTTGGATTTTTATCTGCCTCACTTTCAACTTGTTCGTACTAAAATGAGCTAGTGAAACTGATGGACAGAGTGGATTTTATACAGACATCTCCGTGGGTCCCACAGGGCTTTGTGTTACAGGAACTGCCCATGAAACTCGCGTCCGGGTTGGAGACCGCATCCAGTACACGTTCGCACGAGATGGACGGAGGTTTCTCGGACCACGTGCCATTGAAATTCACTTGAGATGAATCGATACTGTTCATCGGATATGAGCACCGTTAACAATGACAATACCCAAAAATCTTCCTTTTAACGTCAGTGTTTTATATTTACCGTCCATTTTTTCTGTTATCCAAGTGTGAACTAATTAACTTTCCAGTCATAAATTTATATCACGATAAAAAAAAAATCATAATATACTCTATGAATGGTTCAGATCTCTCGTACATTCTCTGAGTAGTCACATGAGATGCGAAGCTCTCATTCTATCTCACGCGAGCGAGTGCACACAGAATTCCCCATAAGAGACCATTTCCCCGGCCAGCCGACTTCGTTGTCTCTCTCGCGACTAAGGATCAAACCTGTGTCGCCGCTCGTTGGGCCCCACATGCAGAGTGGTTTGATGATCATAAACGTCCATATTGTCGAATATATGCTGTACGTACCAGCATGAGAAGCTTACATTCAACGGGTAATTACGAGTATCACTATCTGGAGATGAATCCAGAACAATGAAAAAGCAAAATTTTCAATGGCTCCAATTCAAATACAAAAATCAAAGGTTAGGATCATTACAAAATACTGATAACTGGAAATAACTTATTTACGGAATTATCTAGAAAACGAACGGTTCAAATCATGGGATCATCTCAGCATGTGGGCCCCCGTTGGTGGCGACACACGATGGCGCTTTACTCGAGATGGAGGTAAAAACGAACTCGTCCCATCCTCCTCCAAAAGCCAGGATCTGCTCTTCCAGACGGACTGGATTCCCCCCTCTTTCTCTCTCGATAGCCATCAGCCATGTGGAGAAACTCATCGAGTTTCTCTTCCAAGCTCTTCTCACTCTCTCGTGCAAACCCTAACCCTAACTCTCCCATCTTTCGCGGCGCCGATGGCGTCCGTACACCGCTCTTCCCACCACCATCTCACCTCCACTCGTCGAGCTCAGGGATCCCTCCGTCCGTCGATCCCTTGAAACCAGCGCTTGCAAAGTCCGAGGCGGGAAGATCTTTCGGATTCGCTTCTTCGTCGTCAGCCGCGATCCTTAGCTCTCCAGCATCTGCTTCGGTTGCGGAGGCGGTCCGGCATTATGGCCAGTGCTACTGGGAGCTTTCGAAGGCTCGGCTCAGGTCAGATTTCGGAAAATTCACGTGTACGGTTCATAGCAAGATCTTTATTTTTTATTATTTGTTTTTGGGGTTTTTAAACTTGAAAATTGGAATTGGGTCTGTTGGGAGTCGATTGGAATCTGAAGCTTTTGATTTCCATCCTACGTGTCTGCATTTGGATGCACAAGTGAATTGAATTGTGAACATCTCGGTGAATCTGCTTCTATTCTTCATTATATCTAACCCCGTCAAAATGCTCTAGAACACACCTCATATCAATGGAATAACTGTAATGGCTATACGGCCAGCCTTATGGTTATTATTGGCCTTAACGGGCGGTTACAGCCCTATAACTGTCAGATTTTGTTTTTAAAGGAAGAAACTGTGTTGGTCTGTTACGGGCCATATTTTATCAGAACGGGCGTTACTCCCCAGTATCATGTAACGGCTCCCACCATCACCATATGTTACCAGGAGGTGGAGAAGCTATTTACATAACTTGTTAAATGATGATTACTCTAGGAGCTTAGGAATAGAAGGAATTATTAACTCAAATGAGGCTGGAGGTTTTAGAAACTTTTGTGGGATTATGATATCCAAAGAGAAGGAAGTTTTGAGAAAGATCACGTTAAGAAAGGCCCTCGGGCTAGATGGTATTCAAGTAGAGGTTTGGAAGTGTGTGAGAGATATTGGTTTATTTTTGTTGACAAAGATGTTTAACATGATTGTAACGAAGAATGTCAAACTAATGGAGGAAATAGTACTGTGACTGTGAGATCTATTTATTGGAATGTAGGAGACATGCGGAGCTTTACTAACTATTATGGGATTAAACTTATGATTCATACCATTGAACTTTGGAAGAGAGTGATCAAGCAAAAATTAAGCATGGATGAATGTGATCAGAATATTAATTGACATTCAGGCTAGGAAGGTTGGCCATTGAGGCTATTTTCCTAGCTAGATAGCTGATGGAGAAACATAGGGTGAAGAGGAAGGATCTCCACATTGTTTTTGTTGATGTAGAGAAAGCATGCGACAGAGTCCATAGAGAGTTAATACGGTGGATGTTGGGAAAAAAAGGAGTTTCAAGATGATACATTGACATGATTAAGGATATGTATGGGGGAGCAATAACAAATTTGAGGACCACTAACAAAGAGACAAGTAAGATTCCAATGGTGTAGGCTTGCACTAGGGGTCAACATTAAACCCATATCCTTTTGCATTGGACAACTTAACGAGGCATTAATGAGAAGAGATCATGTGGTATTTGTTGTTTGCAAATGACATAGTTTTGATTGACCAGACGGGGAAGTTAACTCAAAGCTAAAACTATGGAGGGATGCTTTAGAATCTAAAGCATTGTTGTCAAAACTGTTGTCGGATTGCAAATTGTAATGGGGGATTGTCACCATTGACAACCTTCGAAGAAGATCCCTCGTATTGCTGAACATCTGTTAGATGTGCATGCAAGATGCATAATCGATCGATCATCTCTTTATTCACTGTCCGTTTGTGAGGAAGATCTGGGACTATTTTTTGGCTCATCTCAGCACTATGTGGGTTATGCTGAAATCCGTGGAGGAACTCCTTTGGGTAGGGCATGGAGGAGGAAAGGGAAAATCTGAAAAAGTTAGATGGAGGCTTCATATTATGGACATCATGTGGGTTATTTGGGGAGCAAGAAATGCTTGTTGCTTTCATAATAAATCTTTGTCGATTGAGGGGGCCATTGGTAGAATCAAAGGCTTTGTTTCAGGTTGAGCAGCTTATGTAACTCCAGCCTAGGCTATTTTGGGGATCTTTCTTGTTTGTCTTGTATTCTCTTCTCGCCTTTTTGTGTGTTTTTCAATAAAAGTTGTTGTTACCTCTCAAAAAAAAAAAAAAAAAGGGAAAAAAAAGAAGATAAGTGTAATTTGAATTGTAAGTAGGGTTTTGAATAGTATATTGTAAGAAGAATTGTAGGATTCATCTAAAAAAGGATTTGTTGTGGGATGCAAATGGTTTTGCCGAATATTTGACTTAAATCACATATAGTAATTCATAAATTATAGGATTTTGACAACTATGATCCAAAGGTTTTAAAAAGTTAGAACATAGTATATGGAATGTAATTGTAGTAACAATAAGAGTGGAAGTGAGGAATTAGTTAATATTGTTAACCAAGAGATACCCCATGAAGATAATTTTCTATATCTTGGGTCAATAATTCATTAAAGTGGAGGGATTAAGAAGGTTGTTATTCATAGAATTAGAGCTAGGTGGATGAAGTGGAGATGTTCCTCTAGAGTTTTATATGATTTCCATATACCAATGAAATTGAAGGACATTTTCTTTTTTTGATATAGCTATAAGACTATCATGCTTGGATAAAATGTTGGGCAATCATGGACTAACATGTTTGTAGGATGAGAATAGCTAAAATGAGGATGTTGAGGTGGATGAGTGGCAGGACAAGGAAGGATAGAAATAGAACTTAGGAGTAGTACTTATAGGTACTAAGATGAGGGAAACCTAGATGGTTTGGCCACGTGCAACAGAGACTAGGAATTGCACTGGTTAGGAGTGACTTGGTCCAACTTAAAGGCTCTTTAAGACAAGGGGAATGCCCAAAAGGACATGGGTAGAGTTAGTAAGAAAAGTAATGCAGGGGCATTTTCACGCCGGGCTCGAGTGAGGTTGCCTGTGGGATGCAAGGGCACACTCGGGGTGGGCGGCCCGTGTGAGGCGGGTGGCTAGTGTGACGCGGTACCCATGTGATTTGGGGCCCACGAGGAGGGTTCGACCGAGGTCCCAACCCATAAGATGTGGGGCCTGAGCTATGAGATAAAGGGATTAATTCGCCACGCTCTATCAGTTTGAGCTTTTAGAGCAAGTGGTTCATTGTCATGCATCAAATTGGTATCAGAGTAGGAGATCTCGTGTTCGAGACTCCTCACCGGGGTGATTAATGCAGGGGCATTTTCATATCGGGCTCAAGTGGGGTTGCTTGTGGGATGCAGGGGCACACTCGGGGTGGGTGGCGGTACCCATGTGATTTGGGGCCCATGAGGGGGTTCAGCCGAGGTCCTAACCCATGAGATGTGGGGCTGGGGTTATGAGATAAATTGATTAATTCGCCACACTCTATCAGTTCGAGCTTTTAGAGTAAGTGGTTAATTGTCTTGCATCAAATATTAATGCGGGGGCATTTTCATACTAGACTTGTGTGGGGTTACTTGTCGGATGCAGGGGCACACTCGGGGTGGGCGGCCCGTGTGAGGCGATACCCATGTGTTTTGGAGCCCACGAGGGGGGTTCGGCCGAGGTCCTAACCTATGAGATGTGAGGCTTGGGCTATGAGATAAATGGATTGATTCGTCATGCTCTAACAGTTCGAGCTTTTAGAGCAACTGGTTAATTGTCGCGCATCAAATTGATATCAGAGCGGGAGGTCCCGTATTCGAGACTCCTCACCGGGGGTGATTAATGCGGGGTCATTTTCACATCAGGCTTGAGTGGGGTTGCCTGTAGGATGCAGGGGCACACGGGGTGGGCGGCCCGTGTGAGGCAGTACCCATGTGAATTGGGGCCCATGAGGGGGGTTCGACCGAGGTCCTAACCCACGAGATGTGGGGCCTGGGCTATGAGATAAAAGGATTGATTCACCATGCTCTAACAGTTTGAGCTTTTAGAGCAACTGGTTAATTGTTTTTTATTTTTTTTTTAAAATAAAAGTGACGGAAGTTATATTAAAAAGATCAAAATACAAGAGAAAGAGGGAACTCCTGCTAAGATAGGGGGAGAAACAACCTCCAAAGCAAAAACAAAATACAGCCAATAGATTGGGAAAAAACTTAGTTCCCATGTTTAATTGTCCTGCATTTAAAAAACTTAGTACCCATGGTTTAATTGAAGATATGGTCCTTGATAGAGTGGGATGGTGAACCTGGATTTGCGTAGCTGAACCCAATTAGTTGGGATAAGGTGTAGATGATGATGATGTTGACACAAAAGAATCTACAAGTTCCATCTTCTTGCCTGGGTGGGCAGTAAAGACATCCTTATGACCAATATTGCTTTGTTGGGTAAACGGTGATGGAGGCTGTGATTTTGTAGCTGTTATAACTGAGGGTTATTGCCAAGAAATACTAGGTCATTGTTAATGGCTGGGATGTGTTTTGTGCTTCCTGCAGGGGGGGGGGGGGGGGGGGTAGGTCCGGTTGTTTTGCAGTCTCTGGGGTAGTTTAGATCCAGAGTTGGGAAGACCTAAGGTGTGCTGCAATTCCTCCGTGTGAGAAATTCTAAGATCTGTATCTGGCTGCTGCTAATGGAGGGTCTTGATAAAAAAATTTGTTTTCAACTTTCTGGAGTAAGATCATCTAAGGTTCTCGTTTTCACGGCAATCTCAAGGAGGATGAAATTGTCAACTTGTCACGTTTACTGAACCTTCTCTCGGGTGTTTACATCCCCAAACATGGCTCAGACAGGAGGATCTGGGCTCTAGAAGCAGATGGGAAATTTTTTGCTATGTCATGCTTTCTTTCTGGAGAAAATCGGATTATTTCATCTTCCTTTCCATGAAAGTGAGGGCATTTGTGTGGACCGCATGTCTTGAAAAGATCCTCACAATTGATCATATGAGGAGTTATGGGGTTGGTGATTCCAACTAGAGCTGTACACGAACTGAGCTAGCTTGGTCAACTTGGCTCGAAAAAGCTCGATTCGACTCGGTTCGAAATCGAGTTCGAGTTGAGTCGAGCTTATTTTTTGAGCTTGAAATTTTTTCGAGCCGAGTTCGAGCTGGCCCGAGCTTGACTTGACTCAGTTCGATGTATAACTCGAACTCGGCTTGACTCAGTTTGACTTGGCTCGACTCGGTCAAGTGGTATAAAAAGAAAAATTTTAAACCCTAAGGTTTATCCCACTTTCAAGTTTCAACCTAGCCGCCCGAGCTCTCCCTCCCTCCCTCTCGAGCAACTAGTCCGGTCACCGGTGCTCGCCCGTAGCCGCTGCCCTGCCTTGCTGCCTGTCCCTCGTTGGTCTGGTGGTCCTTGCCTTGCCCCGCTGTCTTTGGCTCTCTGCTGTTCGCCCTGCCCCTGCTGTCCGGTGGTCCTTGCCCTGCCCTTGCCGCAACTCGCCAGTTAGGCCATCGCCCTGCCCTGCCTTGCCCTACCCGCCGGTAAGCACGAACTCGAACTCAGCTCTAAAACTCGAACTAGAACTCGAACTTGGCTCGAAAGCTTGAGCTCGAACTCGGCTCAAACTAGTCTGAGCTGCTGAACGAGCCGAGTCGAGCTGCACAAAGCGGCTCGGAGACCGAGCCCAGCCGAACACAAGCTGGGGGTAGCTACTGACCGAGCTGAGTCGAAATGAGGCCAGCTCAACTCAGTGTACACCTCTAATTGCAACTCACTGCTGTATCTGCTGCAATAGTGATGAAACAGTGAATCATTTGCAGATCCAGTGCCAAATTGCTTGGAAATCTGGTTGGCTGTTGTTGATAAATTTGGGATGGGCTTGGCCTCCCTGTGTTCATTTCCATGTGTGGTTAGTAGCTGATCTTCCGCTGCTTGGGGCCTCATTAGTTTGGCTTGAAAGGGACGGCGCAACCTTCAGTGGGAAGATCTCTTCAGTTGGAGTGTTTTCTTAGAAAATTTTCAGGTTAGTGAAGGCATGGGCGAAAGCTTGATCTTCCACTGATTGGGGCCTTGTCAGTTTGGCTTGAAAGGGATGGAACTACCTTCAGTGGGAAGATCTCTTCAGTTGGAGTGTTTTCGTAGAAAATTTTCAGGTTAGTGAAGGCGCGGGCGAAAGCGGATTCCAGGTTCATAGGCATATCTCTGTCGATGTTGGACTAGAATTGGGAGGAGGTTCTTATATGCAGGTGGAAGCACCCAAAGCCGAACCCTGGGTCAATAGCGCCTCCACATGGCAGTTTCATGGCTCACTTTGATGAGTGTTCTTTCGGGAACCCTAGGCCCGTGGAATCGGCAGAGCTGTTTGGGACTGCAGTGGTGTTTTGTTGAATGAATATTCTGGCCCTATCAGTCTCAAGGATTCAAATTATTTGTAGGCTGCTGTGCTGTTGCTGATTATTAAGATTGTCAGAAATATCTACTTATTCCTGATTACCATCAATAGTGATTCCAGCAATGGTGTAGTTTGGGCCATTCCCAGATCATCTCTGTGGAGGGTGATGGATATGGTGGAAGCAGCTTGGGATATGTGCGACCAAAAGCTGGTATTGATTTCAGTTGTTCCCAGAAGCGCCAGTGAAGTGGCTGATGA
This sequence comes from Magnolia sinica, assembly GCF_029962835.1. Taxonomy (NCBI): domain Eukaryota; kingdom Viridiplantae; phylum Streptophyta; class Magnoliopsida; order Magnoliales; family Magnoliaceae; genus Magnolia; species Magnolia sinica. The sequence goes on along the minus strand of NC_080578.1, from coordinate 7,897,726 downwards.
TTTGGCTTAGTGCTGTGAGGGCTGACATTCTCATCACATATTGGAGATAATAGATAGGTGTTCTGATTTTGGGTGGTTTTTTGCTTTGTTTTTCTCTGTTGTGAGTTTTATTGCCTTCTCGGCATCTCTTTTCTGCCATGGATGTTTTGTGGTGTTTTGGCTCTTGCAGTCGAGCCACTTCTTGTACCAGTTCCTCCCCCCCTTTTAATAATTAATTCTGATTACCAATCAAAATGGGCTTAAATTAATTTCCCCACAGACTGGACTGATATTGTTCAAGTATTCTTTTTTTAACCAATCAATTGGCCATTGTCAGACCTTTCAAATAAAAAACATGTATCACATCTTTCATCTCCTTCCTATTTTCTTCTGCTTGTGTTTGAATCCCTTTCGTTCTAACTCTATCACACAATTGCTGGTATATGGCACATTAAATGTCATCTCACAGGAATGCATTGTCTTTTGTTTTTCCTATTGTGATTTGTACTCAGCTTGCTTGTTGTTGCAACTTCTGGAGCGGGCTTCGTCCTTGGGAGTGGCAGCATTATTGATTTTTCTGGACTTTGTTGGACATGTGCTGGGACCATGATGGTGGCAGCTTCTGCTAACTCCTTAAATCAGGTGCAGTAGTTGAACTATATTTGATAATCACCACATCTTCAACGCTTCTTAGATCTTACCCTCCCCTTTTCATTAGAATCTAGTATTGCGATATCATTAGCATTGTGATGCACTTGTTCAATTTTTGGGTGCACTTGTTTGATTTTATCTAAAGTAGTACTGATAGTGATAGCATACCTCTCAAAAAGCATGGACAAATTTTGAAGTTCACTCTTTGTGCTGTTTTCCAGGTGTTTGAGATAAATAATGATGCTAAAATGAAAAGAACAAGGCAAAGACCTCTTCCATCTGGACGTCTTGGTGTTGCTCATGCAGCTATATGGGCATCTAGTGTTGGAGTTGCTGGTACAACTTTACTGGCGTGGAAGGTGTCAAAATATTTTTGTTTACGACTTTTCTGTGACATGTTGATATTATCTTTTTCGTTTTTTTTTTTTAATTTTTTAAATATATATATATACTGGAGGATGATGTGCCATGAAGGAGTTTTGGGCCTAATGATTGCAAACTTTCGCAAGGTTGTTGCAGGCTAATGCCTTGGCAGCAGGGCTTGCAGCTTCTAATCTTGCTCTTTATGCATTCGTATATACCCCTTTAAAGCAAATACACCCAGTAAATACTTGGGTTGGAGCTGTTGTTGGCGCCATTCCTCCACTTCTTGGGTAATGCCTTCTCCTTTAGTTCACTTTTTCACTCTTGGTGGTCCTTAAATTGATTTTGCGTTTTGCTATTTACGGTGGAATTTGTTATCGTGGTCATATTCTTTAGGGAGATGAGTTTTGTTTGCATAATCGGCTCTATCTTTTCAATTGCCATTCATCAGTCCGCTTGTGAGCACAGGTTGCTAGAAACCTCAGCTTTGGGAGGGAAATAATCTTTATACTTTTAGAATAAGCTTTTTGCATCTTATGTTGATGTAATTTTATCATCTCATGGTTATTTCAGCCACTATCTGGTATTGGCTGTCGATAGTTGGGGCCAACCACTGGATAATTTTCATAAAATTTTCATTTGGTGCTTAGTGGCTAGTAAAGAGAATTGATAATGAACAGGCATTGATACCACAACTTGTGGCACTGTACCATCTTTCCCTCCAACATGCCACTTGTTTAGGAAAGTGCCATCAAAGCTAGAGGCCCCACCATGGTGATTACATATCTTCTCACTCAGTGGGCCACACCCGTGTGTTGAGTCAGTCCATCTTCTGTCCATTGATTCCAACGGCGTGGGCCACCTGATGAGCAGAGGTGATCTCCATGGTGGGGGGGCCTACAAAAGTGGCTTGTTTTTACTGTACCACAAGTTGCGCCTTGCCTTGCCTGCTGGTGATCAATTCACTAAATCGTTGTGCCCTGTTTGCTACACAACAAGCGTTATCTTAAGGAAACATTGGAATATTGGAAAGGAGGAAATAAGCTGCTGAAGAAGCTGCTAGCCTAGTGGGATGAGAAGCAGCTAGACACCTAGTGGCCGGCCTGGCTCCCCAAGTTTGGGGGACTGGTGGCCCTCACAACAACTAGGTTCATGCTGCATAGTTGGCTGTTGCGGCATATCTAACCCAAGTTGTTAGTCTCCTACTATGTATTTTACTGATAAACAAAGATTTCTCAGAACTTGAACAAGAACTGAAATATGTTCAAATAACTAGCGGTATTCAGTTACCAAGATTTTGTAAATGTTGCAATATTGTCAAGAATTTTTTTATTTTTGGTAATTTTATCGTGAAATTGTCATGATATAGGACGACTTATTTGAAAGTTAAAATAAGTCGTTTTATACCAATATTTCCCAAAATTTGAAATCATTTAACAAGTTATAATAAATATTTTTAACGTTTTATTTTCTGTGAGAAAAATATTAGATAATACCAATATTTCCTGATATTAGATAATACCGTGAGAAAAATATATATTTTTGAAAATCTCCCAAGAAATATCTGGCCGAGAAATTTTAAAGAACGATATTTGTCACTATGGCAGTATGAATGTTGTTACTTATTATCATTTGATGTTCATGGACATGTGGGTTTGAAACTTCCCCTTCCTATTGTTCCTTTTCTCTACTTTTCTTTAGGTACCTGAATAATGAATAGGTTTTATACTCCTAGTGAAGTTCGTGGATGATGATGGTTAGATCATCATCATCATCACATAGCCTTGTCCCAGCTATTTGGGGTCGGCTGTTTAGTGTCTCACCTAATGATAATTTTAGAAATGGTTAAGTTAGGATTATGGACTCTGCATTTATGTACATATTCTGCTCACAACATATCTGTCATGAGTTTTCAGGTGGGCAGCAGCTTCTGGTGAGATTTCGCTCAATGGGATGATTCTACCTGCTGCCCTCTATTTTTGGCAAATACCCCATTTTATGGCCCTTGCATACTTCTGCCGCAATGATTATGCTACTGGCGGGTATGTGTTCTACTACTTTTCAAAAGTTGTTTCTATTCAACAGATGTAGGGATCAAATGAATATGGCTTGTGCTCATTTTCTGTTGTTGATTGTGTATCATTCAGCTTTAAGATGATCTCTCTTGCTGATCCTTCTGGTCAGAGGACTGCGTTGGTAGCTTTGCGGAACTGCCTTTATCTACTTCCCTTGGGATTCCTAGCTTTTGATTGTGAGTTCTAATGCTTGGCACTTCTACCCACTAAACAAATAGACATTTCTCTATCTATGTTTCTTTCAGACATAATCAAATAGATCCTTTATTTTGGAAAGCTGATCCCAAATAGCTGGGACAAGGCTATCATGATGATGATGATTTTGGAAATATCCAATGTGCTAGTTCAATGTCATTCTGAGTCATGAGCATGACTTACAGCTCAGGTTCAAACGTCCTTGATTCAAGCCTCAGAAATTTTCTATAGCAGATTGAGGTGGAACTGAGTAATATACTAATTTCTAACATTGGTCGTACCATCTCTAGAGATGTGGACTGACTACTTCCTGAAACTACAATATATAAACAAATCTATAGTTAATATGCTACCTGTATGATCCTCTTTTTTTTTTTTTTTTTGCTTGTGCTGACCCCAATTTGTTGGAATAAGGCTTAGATGATGATGGTGATGATCATCATGTTTGTTTGTTTGTTTTTTTGTGGTCGAGTTCCCTATTCGGGCAGAGCTGGTCCATCCATGATGTGGGTTGTCGGTGAGGGTTGTCAGATCAATGGCTTGGAAAGGCCGACAATGAGCACCACATATCCAAACCAAGTTCCGATTGGGGAAGTTCTCTGTTTGGAACAAACAGGGAACTTGGCCTCTCTCTCTCTCTCTCTCTCTCTCTCTCTCTCTCGTTTTCTTTTTCTTTTTTAGGTTTTTGAAATGTACCCATTTAGCCCTTGTATTTAAAAATGTTGAGATGTTGAGATGTTGTGTTACCTTGATATGCTTCACCACCCATTTTTTTCATGAAACAGAACCAAATGATACCTTTCTTGGTTTTGATGTGCTCCTCGCAGAGGCCTAAAGGCAACTGGTTTTCTGTGTTACATGAAGAAGGTGCTCTGGACCATGAGTTTTGTGTAACTTCAAGATGGCCGTGATTTTAGCAAAAGTGAGCGAAATCTACATTTCATGGCATCTTAGTTTATCCATCATTCCATTAAGCTTATCAGCTTCTTCGTCCATCATCTGTGGATCTATAGATCAAAAGAAAACCCAACCCACTAAGAAATACAATCAGCTAGAATATTCAAACTGGAATACCACTGTTTCACAAAGAACAAAGCCCTCCCAAAAGATATAGAAGAGGGAGCAGTCTTATCCCTAAAGCAGCGGTGTCACTTGTTCGGTCTTGCATGCATATGATTGTATTTGCACATGATTTTTGTCTTTAGTTAACCTTGACCCCATGTGTTTACCTTTATTTATTTCTCATTCCTCTTCCAACTATAATCTAATTCATTAATTCAAAGTGTCAACAAAATCAGTCAAGACTGGGACACGTCTGATTGGCAACGTACTGTGGGTCTGCCCAAAGAAAATCCCAAAGCCAATGACATGCCTGGGGGTCCTGTACGTCACTAATCATCTTCTGCTCTGCATTCCCTGCTTACAACAGGATCCATTAAACTGTCACGTGATTTTCTAGTTTTAGCAGCAGTATGCAATCCCACTGCGAACTTCAAGCTAACACGCAATTCCTTCTTTATTCAATGCTCAGATGCATGTTTTTCCATCCAAAATATTTACTCTACAGTTTCAAATGCCAACTATTTGCAGGGGGTGTCACCTCAGAATGGTTCTGCATCGAATCATCACTCTTTACACTGCTCTTGAGTGCTGCGGCAATGTCATTTCACCGCGACCGCACAACGAAAAATGCCAGGCGGATGTTTCATGCCAGCCTTCTGTATCTTCCCGTATTTATGGCCAGCATGCTTCTCCATCGCCACCCCAATAATCATCCAGAGCTCACAGTGGCCGATTCAGATGGGCTCCTTGAGCTTCCATTCTCTGCTGTGGAAGGGCAGGAGAGTGAGAAGAAGAGAAGTCAAAATAAGCTGAAGAAAAACCCAGTTGGAGCACAAGCTCGTCCGCCTGTTGCTTATGCCTCCATCCCTCCTTTCCCATTTTTGCCAGCTCCCTTGTACATTTCGCCTGATCAATAAGTTTCAGTTGTCTGCAGGTGTCGGACTGTAACAAGCAAACACTGCGGTTGGGAGTTGTGTGCCGATATCTGTAAGATACCCTTTGTTTTTCTTCAAATTCTCTTGGGAGGCTTTTTTTTCCATCTTTGCTTCTTTCTCAAGTTCCATCTGAGTGAGATGATTGGTAGCAATAACGGATCTGTAAGTTGTCCATGACCAGTACATTTATTTTGCAGTGTGATTTTCTTGATTTATTTGTTTTCATTATCCATCAACTATATCAGATCTCGGTTGAGTTACATCATATGTTATCTGATATAGGTTGGGGTTCAAAAGTCACGAGGCTGGGGGGCATCCTAACCATCCCCATAGGTTCTTGATGATAATTTTTTACCCGATTTTAACGCCTGTTTTGAGGGCATATATTGAACCGTGTGGAACCATCTCATATTTAAGTGGGGGCACAATACATGAACTCTGGCCAGAGGATCAAGCTCAATTGGATGTATTTTTCCGCCGTTAAAAATCTTGTCTAGAAGGATGGTATTTTCTCTCCCTCCTAATATTTCCACTGTCCACGTTGCACACTTCTAGGGTGATTGAAACCGTTGATCTGGTTTGCCACCATGTGGGTGGGCATGGGGGTAGAAACTGCTGTGACTGGGCTATCGTAATAGCTCTTCAGCCGGTGAAGTTTCTTTCATTAAAAGTGGGCCATTGTGCATCTGTTTGCACAATCTTTTTGGTAGGCAAATTAAAGGAACTGGTACTTTTGTGCCCCATTCATTTGCTATGCCTGCCGTTAGCCTGCCTTGACCAGGCTGGCCTGGCCCAGGCTTCATGCTGCCCAATTCCAGCCCAAAATGTTCTAAGATTGCCCTAGTCTGACCCATGTCCAAAAGAAAATCCAAAGTGTTGCCACGCCCAGCCCATTTGATAGTTTATGTGCCTATGACTGGTCTACGACCACTTTCGCATGCAAAATGTGAAAAAAAGAAGGATTTTTTAGTTATTTCAATCGTATTTGGATACATGGAAAGGAAAGGAAATCTTATTTCTCATGAAACTACTTCTCTTGTTTGTCAAGACTTTCTTTGTGAGAATTGTGGAGATAACATTTTCAACCTAATAACAAAATTCATTTTTCTACATCAGCATTTTTCACAATGGAGGACAAGTGAATTTCTTAAGAGTTAGACTAAAATGTGTCACCATCATGCACTAATGTGCCAAAGGAGCCATTGTTCGTTTTGGGCTATGCCCATAAAGGCCACTATGCCACATGAACCAATGAGACACGTCTGCCTTCACCCATCTTCTCTCATGTCCTGCATGTGCCAATGTGCCACATGTACCACAATCTACACTCTCTTGGGCCCCATGTACTAATGTGCCACATGTACTACCATGTATCTTCTCTTGGTCTATGTGTGCAAAGTACCCTAATGCACTAATGCACCAAGTGTGTTGCCATTCATCTTTAGTTGCTCTATATGTGCCAATGTGTAGGTGTGCTAATGTGCACAAGTTCTACCATCAACATTCAGGTGCCCACATGTGCGAAATGTGCCCATGCATGCCTTTATAATATGTGCCAATGTACATCTTTGAGCACCTCACATGTGCTACGTGTGCTGCAATTCAGCTTCAATCACCTCACATATATCGGGCATGCCAAATGTACCACTGGTCATTTCATATATCTAACATGTCCAACATCTGCTATCCTACACATGCCATTGACTACTAAGATTATTATTTTTTACTAAATAATATATTTAGAAATAAAACCTAAAATTTTAAGAAAATCTTGTTGAAAAACAAACAAAGAAAATAATTGAAATATACTTTGAATGTTGACTCTAATCCTGTGATTTATGGCTTGTAAATAGTGGATGGTTGTAACATATTAGCCCTATTAAAAAGGTTAGGATCATTCGAATGATGTGAATCTTGCACCATGGTGTGCTTGTAGTTGTATGAACGAATGAACAGTTCAAATTGACCCATGTGCCGTTTAAAAGGTTTGGAAAGGTTGATGAGCAAATCACACATAACCGAAATTAGTTTAAGCTTGGCTCAAAATTGTGACGATAGCAAAAATTCAAGATATTTGAATAAGAACTTTTATGGTAATTTTCTTTCTGGCAGTTTTCTTTTCTTTTCTTTTCATTTTTTCAATCGACACAGATTGCCTGCCACCCCAACATCAGAACATCCTGCAGTCCCGAAAAAATGAGGCACATCCATTGAAACATTTGGTGGGGCATTAGAAGTTTCGAATCAGGCTAACATTTTTGTGTTTTCATTTCAGCCCAGTGGGAATGACCTTATGAACGGTTTGGATGGCATATTAACATCACAGTGGACCCGGGGACAGATTCAACGGCAGTCATGTCTCTGTCCCCACTGTTTTCTATCATGTGACCCACTTGAGTTCTGGCGTTGCCTCAATTTTGGGTTCATGTCTTAACATGAGCGGGCAAAACGGATAAACATGGTGGATCGGGATTTCTCACCAACATCATGGTGGGCCCCACTTATCTTCCGGGCTATCCGCGTCCACTTGCAAAGCCATATGTGCAAAATTGCGGCTGTCAATGGGTTGAGGTTCTGGAAGGGTTCTAGAGTGCAACGGTAGCCGGTATGATTGGATACGGGTCCAATTGGGTCCGGCTATCCTTACCAAGGACTTGCACCCTGATCTGATTGGGCCCAGGTATTTGTCAGGTATCCATTGGATCTTTGGTAAGGCTGCCAATGATCTGGGCCTGGGTTTAGCAAAATAAATTTTTAAAAAATGGCAAAGCCGGAAGCCCAACCTGATTAGTTCAAAATGCAAGCGTGGCGTTGGCTCTATGCCAGACTTATCTTTCAACCTTGGGTTTCGGGTATAGTCTGGCTCAAGTAAAGATATTTAAATAGTCGAGCTCGCCTCACGGATGGATGAGATCTTCAGACACATGTGCTCCTTTGACACATCCATGGTGTGTAAACGGGCTTTCTTACCTTCATCTTGGCTTAGCAAACCTCATTCCATTGCATAATTAATTACTAAAATTAAATTTATCAATCGTTTTAACCCATTTCGGACTGTGGACCCGATGAGGCCCGATTTCCCATTTTTTGCGGGCTCGAAAATGGTAGACGCGACCGGAACCCAACCTAACCTCTAAACGGGCCCAAAAAAAATAGCTGGGCCCGACAATTCGTCTCGGTTCCATCCAGGTACCCGCCTTAGGGATACAATCTCCTCCTGTCATTCACTAGGAGCGATCGACAGAAGACTTTCCTGTCCTTTCAGTCCAAAAGCCAGAGCAACCGTCTGCAGCTCTCCTCACAACAGAAACAGAGAGAGAGAGAGAGAGAGAGAGAGAGAGAGATGAAGGCTTCTATAAAGCTGAGGGAGGAGCACCAAAACCCGCTGCTCCGCGCCAAGGTACCCATCAGCGTCCTGGGCCTTCCCTTCATCTCAGCCGTCTCTGCAGGGGACCCCACCGACCTCTCCTTCCACCTCCGAACATCCTCCCCCAATGGCCCTTCCCTCAAACTCTCCTACATGCCTAACGACCTCCACAGCCCTTTCTCTCTCACTGTCCGATCCGGCATAGGCCTCTGGGGCTCTCCCGACGACTCTCCCCTCATCATGTCTGCCCATTTCACCCTCCTCGGAAGGGCAATTCCCTCTTTCTCTCTCCAAATCAAACCCCAATTCGGCGATTTCTCCCTCAAGAAGACTGCCTCCTCCCCGTACCTTCCTAACCCTAACCCTAACCCTGGCAAGGAGAACGGCGAGGCCCACCTCCAAAACGGCGGAGATCCTCCCGTCTTGAGGGAGTGGACTGAATTCCAGGCTGGCGGAGTGGGGTTCCTCTCCGGCATGGCTGTTACGGCGAAGACACTACTGCCGGTGATGAGGCGGGCGGTGGTGAAGTTCCGGTGGGGGGTGAATTTCGAGGGGGATGCCGGGCGGAAGAAGCTTCCGTTCCTGACAATGGATAAGATTGGGATTGAGCGGATTGAAGAGCCTAAGACAGGGAGTAGTGACAGAGGCGCTGGGCTCTTCCCGTCGGATTCCACGGGGAAGGAATTGGAGGTTTTGAAGGGGCTGTGTTTTTGGATGGGAAAGGAAGTGGAATCTCTGCAGAGGGAGAACCGGTCGATGAAGGAGAGTATAGAGGAGCTGAGATCAGGGGCTACAGCGAGGACTACCCGGGTTGAAGTTCCCAGCAAAAAGCCTCTGGAGGTGGCGAATGGTTCCAGCGAGTTCGATGGGTGGAGGAAGAAGAAGAATGGCGGGGGAGAGGATAGACGGCCGGAAGCCATGCCCAGCACATTTTCTGGAGCAGCTGCAAACGATGTAGGGGAGGAGCTGAAGAGAGCTATAAAGGCTGCTTCGTCTTAACAGGGTTTGAGCTTTGAATTCTCCATCTCTTGCCTTAACTCTTTCATTGCTTTTGTGGATAATCATGTTATTAGCTAGAAAAATCATTTTCATTATGCATTGCAATTTTCCATGCTTTTCCGTGATTTCTTTCCAAATCGAATGTAAATTATATCACTAAAGTGAAAATAATAATAATAATAATAATAATGATAATGTGAATATATATGTGTACATAGTACATGACCACAATGTGAGATTATTGGTTGGATTGTTTGAAATAGGGTGGCCCCAAACCCGTATGGCTCCACTTGTCTATCACCGCCTACACATCTGTACTGGAAAAAGCCACTACAAAGATGAATTGAGGAAATTGTGTTTGGTTGCACCAAATATCATGAAGTTTCATGATAATTTTCACCAAAGTAGACTGATTATCATGAATATCATGTAATTTTGTGATATTTGGTGCAACCAAACACACAATTACTTGATGAATTGGTATGTTCACAACTCACATGTGCCACTTGGTACACATTGTCCATTGGAGGTGGAGGGAGATCCCTGCTAGGCTGGAAAACCGCCAATTGATGGTGTGAGATGTCTGGTACACAGTATCAGTTACCACATCTGATCTTTTCTCTTGTATATATGGTGTAATCCTTTTGGCATTTTTCTTTTTGAGATTGTATGTGCAGCTTTCATTAATTATCTTATACCCTAAGTTTGCAGAATGCAGTTTTTAACTCCATTATCGGGGAAAAGAAAAAGAGTTCATGTAACCGGCTAAACATTTCTGTATTTTTCAGAAGATAGCCAAAAAAAACTTGTTTTTTACTTGTTTTCTGGGGCAAACCATTAAAATGTATTTTAGAAAAAAAAAACATGTTATATTTGGAAAAAAGAATTATTTAAGGATGATCTAACAATCAGAGATTGGTGGTCGTCATCCATTGATATTTATACAAGGATTAATTGAAAATGAAGGATTTGAGAGGTGCAAAGAATGATATTAATTTACGATTTGATTAACTATGAATGTTATTGCTCATGCATATAGAATTCTATCCATTTTGGTTGAAGTTTTGTATTTGATTAATCTTATTTATATTCAATATATCCACAAATGGGTGCATATATAGCCTTTTTTCTCAGTCTGTTTTTTCAGTCGAAACTGTATTAAACCCAAACTTTACATTCTCTGATTTTTTGGCATTTCCATTTTTTCAACTGAAATTTAGCCACCTTTTTAATGATCTAAACTGAATTAAACGTGAGCATTTCTATGTATTTTTGCCGTATGGCATTATTCTATGGTCTAACCCACTTTAAAAGAAATTAGGGTTTTGTATGACTAACTTAGCTGACTACTCTTTTATTATTATTATTATTATTATTTTTTAATACTTATCTTGCCACAAAACCTTTCACTTTTATCCATTTTTTTAGCAGATGAGGAGTCAGCTCTAACTGTCATGCTAAATCAACCCGTTCTATATCTGTTTTAACAATTAATTCACTAACAACATTATGTTTGTACCAAGAAACCCATTTTTATTTTTTATCTTTTATTTTTTTATTTTTAAATTATCTCTCTCGTTAGATCTGTTTGTGTGTGTTCACCATTCTAGGCGTTCATTCGTGAAGTATTCTTCGACAACATTTGTTTTTAAATGTTTGTACCAAGAAAACATTTCTATCTCTTGTTAGATATGTTTATACTGATTGATGATTCCCCATGTGGGTTATGGTGGAACACATTAAGATATATATATATATATCTATAGCGGAACGCTTACCTGCGAACCAGTTCGTACTATCACTTTTATCCATTTTTTTAGCAGATGAGGAGTCAGGTCTAACTGTCATGCTAAATCAACCCGTTCTATATCTGTTTAGTTAGGAGTGGGTGAGACTCCCCCCCAAACAGAATTCCTTGATCAGGGGAGGGATTGAAGGGTCCAAGGGTAGTAACAAAGGTTTGAAAGGTAGGAAGGACAGCATCTTAGGCCAGCAATTTTGGCCAATCTCATTGATGGCCTCACAACATGCGGGGCCCAGGTGGACCTGGTGCTTGACAGTGGAGGTAAAGATCTCAAGCTCGCACCCTTCCACGCTTTTGAAAGATGACCAACATGCTTCCATTTCTGGGTCTAGGATCGGGGGCAGTAAAAACTCCCATGGAGATGGCATCTTAAACTTCTCATCGTCAGCTTGGCCGCTTCTGACTGCTTCTGCAAGCCATGATCGTGACCATTAATAACTCTCCTGCTCTCCTCATGGTTGCAGTCCTTGTACTACTACTAAAGTGGGTTTGCAATGAGGGCTTGAGGATTGTAGGAAGTGGGAGGGTGGAGATTTATAGAGCTGGGGTAGAGAGGGCATGGGGCTTTGATATAATTGAAACGGTAACTATTAATAATAAACAAATAAATAAATTCTGCATGAATGCATGCTCCAGATATCAGCATTTGTTCGGTTATTGGGAATTATTTGATACTCCGGCTGCATACTATGCTGGATATGCAGAGCCTGTCCCAAAATCATATTGGGTGACGAATCCTAACCTCTTATTTGTGGACACTTCTGTTGAAATAGGACCGTTGGATGTTTTTATTCATAACCATTGGATAAATGCCCACAAGGAGTGTAATTTTTGGTTCATGATAATCGAAACTTGGACCTGTAATTTGGACAGGTTAATTTGAATTACCTGGATTCCATGCATGTAATTTCGAAGTAATTTATATGTGCCTGCGTATCATCCACACACTTTGCCAGAGTATCAAAGTTTTTATCTTTGGTTTTGTTTTTGTTTTGTCGAGCCTATGTTGTGTTCCTGTACCATTTCTTAAATGGTGCTGTGCTGACTCATCAATACAGTTGGCGTACATGTACTTTACTTTCCAGAGTGGTGGACCACAATTTTTATGGAATGTATCCTAATGATCACGACCATTGGATGTTTGTAATTATCCCAATGGTTGCTATCAAATGCATGGTTAAAATGAAAATGGTCATATGGTCCAAATTCAAGGGCCAATATTGGATATTTAAAAATAATGACTCGTGACCAATGTGGTTTTTGAGCTGTTATCTGGACACTTTGGGGGCCCATAATTTTGATGGTCTGGAATATGGATTGACATACGTATAGTGTATGCCACTTGTATGGTGGATAATGCTGAAAAAGCAGATAGTAGCAAATGTCAAAAAATGCACATGTTCTTTTTATTTATTTATTTATTTAATAGATGAATTACTAGTGAATTTATGGAACATAGTCCGTTATTATTTAATCCTGGAATGGGTTAGTAATTAGTAAATGGAAGTCTTCTTGAATGAATTGCATGTGGATGTAGGTAAAGAATATGATGCATGATCTCCGAATTAGTTACTTCATGGGGCTGGATCACCTTGATAGATTTCCACTGTTTGTTTAGCTCATGGTATGTCATCCATCCATCTATAATAATCTGGACTTTCATAATCGTGGGTGGGTACTCGTGTGGATTTAGCATGGTCTGAAATTCTCATGTATCTTAATCACCTGATTTCATGTTCAATCCCTACATCCCTACACGTTACAAGTGTCAAAGATCCCTGCGGTCAAACTTGTATAAGAAAAATGGACGGTAGAAAAAAGCCCAACAGTCCAAAAGATCCCTCGCTAGATGAGGTTACTATTGAGTTTTGGTACGCTGCATGTGGCCTAGATCTCTAGACTCCTGTGCCATAGGCAACAACATTTGGCACCTGGTCCACCCCCTCATTTGAGGGCCCCTCATTGAATCTACGTTGAGCCGCATTACGTACAACAAATACCGTTGGATGGAATCCTTTGTGTATTTCCCATCATCCCAAAATACCCACGATTGAAATATCGCAGCCGTACAATTAATGGACGGTGTAATAATGCTCTTAACGTGCATTATGTACAATCTGTGTTACCTTATCAAGGAGTTGGATGGCAAATAAACATTGGTGGACCATTTCCTAAATGAGCTGGCAAAACGGATGATGTACAACACATACATGGAGGTGGCTCCATAGTCAGGGCCGCACCCACCTAATCCATGTTCCTAATATTCAGGGCCTTGTTACAAGTGGCAGAGGGCACATATGTGATCGATACGATATGGATCATTCATTAGAAACTTACACCAAGTGGGCCACACATGTATATTGAATCAGGTTTCCAAGCCCATGGCCTATCAAAATCGGCAAATGAGAGAGAGAGAGAGAGAGAGAGAGAGAGAGAGTTTAACACAAGAAAGAAGCTCTTATTATGGGGGAAGTTAGTGACAAAAACACAAGATGAAGCTCATGAGTCATGACCAGAAACACCCCACCGTAGCTATTCTATCAATTAAAATCCTCAGCGAGGAGTTGGTGCATGCCCATGTTTGGAGCCACAGTAGCTCTTGATCATGGGTGGGACCAGAGGGTTGTATGGTAGAGGATTGAATGGCAGGAAACTCAGCATATTGGGCCAGCAGTTCTCTCTAATATCTGTGATGGCCTTGCAACAGGCGGGCTCCACGTTGATCTGATGGTTAAGGAATGCAGCGAATATCTCTAGTGCGCATCCTGGTATGTCTAGTAACGATGACCAGCACTTCTCTATCTGTGGGTCTCGAAATGGCAGCCATGGAATAATTATCTTATGTTCTTCGGGTTGCACCGCAAGTGTGGCCCACGGCATTACTGACATGGCCATAATGACCATGATCAAGACCATTGATACAACTCCTGCATTCCTCATGGTACTCGATCTTTTTCAATGTTCCATCTATGTAGAGATAGATTAGGGTTTTTATAGAGTTGGTTTTGCCTATGTAGCCATTTATCATATTTGTAACGTTTTGATTTAGTGCTTTGCATGGGTTTGTCTGTTATTAGGTCTCACATGCAATTAGTTGGATGATAGCTTACTGTCTGTCTAACAACCACATAAGCGGCAATAAATGAAGTGTCTACAAAATCCAAGCCATCTGAAAGGTTGACCCCACAATGAAGATTACCGGCTGCAGTACTGTGGGAAACAATGGACAGCCGTGGATCTGATCGAAAGTATATGTTTGGCCCAACTGATAAGTGGATCTAACTTTATTTTTTGTTGGAGGGCGTAGGTGGTCTTCACGGTGGGGTCAGACCTTTTGGATGGTTGGATGTCATACAATTTAGATCCTGCGTATCAAGATCATAGTTTTGCAGAGCATCAAACGACTCTCCAACCTGCATATTAATTTTTTATTTTGCGTCGAGGTTAAAACGTTTTTAGAGGTATAAAAGCATCATTATGGCTAATGGGAGCTTGTATTCAGTGAAAGACGTATTAGGGTTTGCCAATGTATACATCCATCCGGACCATCTAAAATGTGCATTTGTCGTGGCGATATGACGCTGAGTTTTGGAGTAAATCCTATTTTCAAATAGGGATATATGGAAACTGTGCCCTTCTATGTACATCATGCATGTTGAACACGGGAATATGATCTGACCGTTCATCAGGTGGTCCCCATAGTAAGGGTTAGAACGGATGGAAATAAGTGTTTAATTGGTGACCTGCGAGAGCGGACACTTAACTACAAAAACGACCAATGGTTCCTTATTCAAACTGGAAAAAGTCCCTTGATTGGACGGTAGGCATCATTCCATTTGTGTGATTTTGAGTATGGATCATCTCGCTTAGATCTACTGATGAATGGTATAGATCATGTCTACATCTCCCACATGTGTAGAACATCTGAGCTTCATATCACGTAGGACTTTACTTCTAGACAAACTGGGCCAGATATTAGGTTGGTTCGCTGATGAGGCAAACAACATGTTGATTGAATATACTGTTTGGATTATTTATAGCTGTCCATTGTCCGGGAACATGTGTGGCCAATCTAATATATTGACTGTCCTTAATCGGTCATCTACATGATAGGGCCCAACTAATGCACCGGCTAGACAGAACACACAACAGGTACCTCTACAATAATAGATTAAGCCAAATGAGGGTTAGAGGCATCAGAAGCGTCCCCGGTAGCCAGATCTACGGCTAGATATCAAAACAACCTCCACAATACCTAATAACCTCTCCTATCTTCCATGGCACCATAGTTCAAAAGGGAAGCGGATTGCGTACTGAGTAAAATATGTGGGGCTCACCGTGATTTGTGTACTCCGCCCCACCATTTTACAAGATAATTTTAGGGCTTCATGAAAAAAAATTGAAGCATATCCAAAGCTCAAGAGGACCACGCCACAGGAAACAGTGTGAATTAAACGTCTAGCGTTGAAAAAATAGTGTTTTCCCTTCATCCATTTTGGTCTGATCACATGAATAGGTTGGGTAACAAATAAACATCACTTTGGACCCTCGGAAGGTTTCAACGGTGGATATCATTATTCCAACTATTTCTGTGGTGTGGTCCAATTTAGCTCTGGATATGCTTCAATTTTGGGCTCAACCACTAAAATAAGCTGGAAAAAAATGGATGGACACTGTGGACAAACCACATACATTCAAGGTGGGCCCAGTAGAGTTCTCTAAGTTACTCAATATGCAATCTGATTTCGTTCAAAAGTACGCGGATGGAATGATAAATGTTAAATTGAAGTACTTGGATGGTTGGATGGACTCTACTTTTTTTTTAATTTTTTTAATTTTTTTTTATCCGTTTATTGGGAGAAAGGTGGAATCACACCACCTTGACTTTGTTGAAGAGAGCGATGCACTTAGATAAGCTTAGATGCACTTAAGTGCAGTTAGACAAACTTAGATGCGCTTGGTACCTTAAGCTTAAGGTACAAAGCTATTGGGAGGAGTGGATTAGGTGCGGTCCTCACTGTAGAGCCCACTTTGATGTCCGTCCATTTTCCATCTCATTTTAGAGCATGAACCCAAAAATAAAGCCGATCCAAATCTCAGGTGGACCACACTACAAGGAACAGTCGGGATTAAACGACCAACATTAAATCGTTCCTAGGGCCCACCGTAATGTTTGTTTGCCATCCAACCTGTTGATAAGATCAAACAGAGCTGGATGAGTGGAGAAAAAATATCAGCTTGATCCAAAACTTTTGTGGCCCATATGAAGCTTTTAATGGTCAATCACCACTGTTTCTTGTACTGTGGTCCACTTGATATTTGGATCTGTTTAATTTTTGGTAAAATTCCCTAAAATGATCTGTAAAAAAGGATGGATGGCATGGATATACTACATATACATCGATCTGGGCCCTACAGGCAGGGCCACACCATGTTTCGTGAAGCCGGGCTGCACCTAATCCACTCCCTTATATTGGATATAGCTCATTTAATTAAGCGTGGCAATTGGCTGGGTTCGACCAGCCCGGCAAGGCCCGACGTAGCCAGAAAATGTAAAGCCCACGGCCCAGGCCTGAGCTTGAAAAGGTTTGGTGGTCTAGCTCATGTAAAGCCCACGGACCAGGCCTGAGCCTGAAAAGGTTTGGTGGGCTAGAGCTAGACCAGGCCTGTCTCCAAAATTGACTAAATCCCTTTTCCCAGTGTGAACCTAATCCATCCGTTTGATTAGGTGGGATGTAGGTGCACAAAGAAACAGGTATTTGGAAAATTGAAAATCAATGGTCCACATTTAAGATAATATGTACCGAATAGCATACTTTTAGTATATAGCACTTGTACACATGAACTCAGGACTAGCCTGGTCAGGGTAATTCAAAATTGGTCTGGTCATGCATGGCAAACTGAGTCTCATGATCCAAGGACAGTTAATGGGGAAGAGCCTCCCAATCCCAAATTAAGCAGGTCGAGGCCGGTCAGTAGATTGCCAATTCTAAATTTAACCATGAGGTATCATACAATGAGCTAAAAGGTTGTATCCAGTTTTCATTTTATAGAATCTGTGAGAAGCGAGAGCCACAGTCTCTCATCTAAAGAGCTGATATTATAAGCCTCATTATGAATTGCATACGTGATCCAGGTATTTACACCCAGCTTAGTAGGACCCGATCGAAAAAATCCAAAAGGCAGCAGGGGACAATCATTCAATACATGGTGAGAATAAGCCTCAAAGCCTCAAAAGGTAGTAGCATGTTTGTTTGGGAAAATCAAGACTAGAGTTTAGAAAAAAGTAATTCTCTACGAAATAAGACTCATGTAAGTTTAAAAAAATAAATTTTTTTTTTTTAAAAAAGTAATCTGGAAGAAGAAAAGAATCCAATCATATCAAGACTCTAAGAAAGTTTCTTAGGATGTTTCCTATCGGAATATCAAGAGGCTTATGGAATCTTTTCCAAACATGTGGCTTGATATATATAGTTGACTATGCTCATGTAAAAAATCAGGCAGATCCGCATGAATGATCATCCAAATATACGAAAATTAGAGTAGGGCTATCACCTCTCCAGATCTGTATAAGGAGCACCGGATGAAGAGATCAGGGTCCACACCAAACACAATATCTTGTATTTTAGCTATTATTCTCTCACTTCTATCCAGCCCCGCTTAACAACGTTTGAAGTTTAGAATAGGTTAAATCACTGTTGTTCAGCGTCATCGCTATAGTATGCATAAGAGTACTATAAATATCCATAATTCACTGTTGTTGGATTCTTGATCAAATTGAGTCCTTACCGGGAAGATTACACCCCGGTCACATCCTGCTGACCATCCACCTCGATTCACGATCACAAGTATTTATCTTCTTATTTTGTTTTTATTTATTTATTTATTTATTGTATTGAGCTTCAATAATAAATTAATAAAATTAACATTTAAGCCTTTAGTTTTTAATCATTTCCATCCATTATTACATTATTAAGAAACGCAAGGCTCGCGATCATTGTCGAAAGAAAAGTCATTGTCTTAAGGCAAAAGTTCTCATTCAAAAGGACTAATCCTCTCCTTTTAAATTGCCTGATCGCTACAACAATGGTGATTGGACAATCAAGTCAACCTTCACAAGTCTGATCCTACAACTGATTTAGCGCCTAGGGTTGTAAGTGTTCAATCGAAGTCGAGTCGAGAACGACCCTGGCATGCTTGCACTATCTTAATTACACACGCTTGATTGAATATGGGCCTTCATTAACACATGTGACCTCGTGTTTGATTGAATAAGGAACAACTTTTTGGCATGCCCGATGGGACCACGTTGTGTTATCCTTAGCGTTTCTCAATAAAGTAATATATTTGGCAGATCAAAATCAAAGGCTAGTAATCTCCTTGATGTTTTGAAAGTGACAATCTATATGGACGCAGGATCCTCTTCCCGATCGACTGTCATGCTGAGTGAAGTCATGAACCACTTCTGTGACATGCGAGGAGATTTATGATAGATTGTAAAAGACAATAGGTTCAAAGCAAAGAAAATTGTTTGCTTAATCGAAACCTTCTTTGAAAGGTTACTGCCACTGACGAACCGCCAATCTACCGACATGTCCTCAACGAGCCAAGAGGTAAAGAGACCATCTAATCTTCCAATAAAATTTGGCCAGACAGAACCACAAGGTCGTCCTCCACACCAACTCAGGTGGTTACGAGGAGAAACAATGAGAACAACATTAAAATGGCCAACAGAAATTTGTAGACCCCTAAATTGTTTATATAACCATGGGACGATTCCATGTAGGCGTTGTTCAGCTTGGGGGGCAATTGCCCCCGCTAGTGGCGCCACACAATTATGATGCTAGAGTGGAGCACCCTAGGGGCTAGCCTCTTATGATGCCGACAAGACTAAAAATATATAGAAGGGTCGATCTAGCAGAGGGAAACCTTTAATGCCTCAGGCTCCATCCTTAAAGTCCACTGCTCGCAACACAATTAAAACAATTAGGTCATAAAGATCTAATCAATTTGATGCAAAAGGTAACTTGCCATCTCATGACTAGAAGGTTACTAGACATTCAGCGGACACAAAAGTTGTCATGGTCAATCCAGAAAAATCAGAATGGTCGAAGACGACGAGTAGTAATCGATATCCAAAGATCGGCTTCCAAAAATGACCGAATAAAATGAACAAGTCAAATCTAGAGACATTCAAGAGAAAAGACGAAAACCAATCCCTTGTGAAAAAGAATCGCTAAAAGATATGACGCCAAGACATGTATTATGTGAACGATGTTGCCAAAAATTTTATACAACTGACCAATGTAGTGCTCCAAACAAGCCACACGATGAACCGTCATAGCCATATTGTCCGTATTAAAAGTCGATTCTTTATGAAGATAACCCACTAAGAGACGTATCGCATAAGCATGTACTACATGAACGATGTTGTTGCAAGATTTATACAACAGAATGACGCACTGCTCTAAGCAAACCACAATGGCCGCATAGAGAACTATGGAGGCCCTCATGGCTGAATATAAAGATATCGGCAACAACAACTGATAAGAAAACTTCAACAACTAATAAGAAAATTTTAACGGTTAACTACAACTAATGACCAACCTAATGGCCGATTTAACTAGAATTGTTAAATTAACAGCTGGAATATTTGATTTCATAGCCGATTTGACCATAATTGTCATAATGGCCGAAAGTGGTGGGTATAGAACTCCCACCGTTGAAAACTTCCTAGGGTTCATGCTGTATATTTGCCATCCAACCTATTCATAAGGTCACATAGACCAGTATGAAGGGAAAACATAATATCAGTTGATCCAAAACTTCTATGGCCCCAAAAAGTTTTCAACAATAGGCTTTCAATCCCTGCTACTTCCAGCTGCCTCTTTTTGGGCTCATGCCCTAAAATGATATTTCAAAATGGACGGATGGCGTGGATAATACATATACATCATGGTAGTCTCCACATAGAGCTGTATGTGAGTCGTGTTAGCTTGGTTAGCTTGCTCGACTTAGCTCGGCTCGAAACTGGATTCAGATCGAACCCTAACTTGAATCGACTTGGATCGAATCGGCTTGGTGACTCGATTATTTTGATCTTGATGTTGCTCACTGAATGTTTGATGAAATGACTTAATGAAGTATTGTTAATTTCTTGAATTACGCTCATATAAGGGTATTCTTAAAATGGTATTCGAGGAAAAATTAAAGAAATAAATCACAAAATGAAAGCTTTACATTGTAGGAATACCTTCATATCTTGATTTTGATACTACTCGCTGAGTGTTTGAAGAAATTCCTGTAAAATGTTGTTACGGTTTTGCATTTAAAATGTGAGAGATTGAAAATGCATTTTATGTATTTGAGAAAATGTCGCATAGGCTTGAACTTGGCTCGAGTTGGCCTGAGCTGCTGACCTAACCAAGCTGAGCTAGCTAGTTAGGCTCGAGGGCCGAGCTGAATCGAGTTTAAGCTGGAGTTGGCTGTTGGCCGAGCTAAGTTGTGCCAAGCTCATCTTGGTTCAACTCATGTACAACTTGTACAACTCTCCCTCTCCCTCGGACAGAACCATCTATCTCTAACTAGATCCCAATGAGGGTAGTACCCACTACGCGCCCCTCTAAGTAAACACCAAATATATTGGAGAGGTAGAAAGTGGACCCGGCATCATAGCTACTATTCGGATAGGGATCTAGATGCGACCCGAATCAAGCTAGGTGGCTGCAGCCTTGACCAGAAGCCCATCTTCACGTATGCATTGATTTTGCGAGCTCTTTTTAAGGCATGGTCCTAAAAACAAAGTAGATGTAAATCTCACGTGACCATAGATTAGGGATTGAATTCCCACTATTAAAAAACTTCTTGACGGCCATAAATGTTTTGTATCAAGCATCTTTTTGCGTTTTCCCTTTATCCACGTCTGTGTCACCTTATTAAGGAGTTTTATGGCAAATAAGCATTACAACGGACCATTCCCTAAATGAGCGAGCAAAACGGATGGACAATAATATAGATGTACAACTAGAGGTGGACATCGAACCAAGTCGAGTGGAGGTGCGCCAAGCTTGGCTTGTCTTGTCCATGATGTACTCGAGTTCGAGCTCAACATTGAAGCTTGGCTTATTTGCCAAGGCTGTCGAGTCGAGTTCGAGTCGAGCTAGTGGTTCGAGTCAAGTCGAGTTTACCTCGAGTCAAGCTTGAGCTTGTTAGGTGAGAGAGTAATCGATTCTGTTCTTGATCTTCCTCTATTGATGAAAAATTTAAAAATCTTAAGAGAATTAAAGCAAAACCCGATGAAAAAACCAAACAAATCTTCGAATCAAATGAGGAAACCTGTAAAAACCGATCTATTCTTGATCTTCTTTCACCAGCAGAAATCCAAGTACTAGAAAAGAAACAGAGCGGAACACAGATCAGAAATCCAAGTAAAGAACTCTAGCCAATCAGATCATTGGATTTCTTTGAAGCTCTAACAAATCTGAGAAGAACCCATCTCGAATTTCTTGGGTTTCTCGCCTAAGAAGTAGATCTCAAGAGATTGAAATCATACTATTGTGGATCTGAAATGAAAACTGGTGGTGGTGGTCGGGGCAGACGTGCAGCTGGCAGTGGGCAAAAAAAGAGAAGAAAGGGAAAGGGAAGGGGGTGCATGCGGTCGGGTAGAGATTCTAGGATATGTTTTTTATATTTTTATTTTTAAGTTTAAACTTAAAACTTATATTAATATAATATAATATAATATAATATATATAATATTTAATATTTAATATATTTATTAATCGAGCCGAGTTGAGCTCGAGTTGAGTCGAGTTGACATGCCCCCTTGGTCGAACTTGGCTTGAACTCAATTCGAGCTTCAAATAATTAGCTTGGCTCAGCTCGAATCGGCCATTCAAGCCGAGTCAATCCGAGTTGACTCGAGCCGAGTTGAGCGAGCTTTTCGAGCTAGCTTGACTCGTGAACAGCCCAATGTACAGCACATACATCGAGGTGGCTCCATAGTCAGGGCCGCACCCACCGACTAGACCCGAGGTCGCACCTAATCCCTGTTCCTACTATTCAAGGCCTTGTTACAACTGGCAGAGGGCGCATCTGTGATCGATACGATATGTGCCATTCATTAGAAAGGTAATCCGTCAACATGACATATACAAGTGGGCCACACGTGTATATTGAATTCGTGCCGCTGCATTCTATCAAAACACGGTGAATCCACAGGCTTCCAAGCCCATGGCCCACCAAAATCGGCATATGAGAGAGAGACTTTAACGGAAGAAAGAAGCTCTTATTATGAAGTACTTAAGACAAAAACATGAGATGAAGCTCATGCACAGAAACACTCCACCATAGCAATTCTATCAATTAAAATCCTCAGCGAGGAGTTGGTGCATGCCCAAGTTTGGAGCTACAGTAGCTCTTGATCATGGGTGGGACCAGAGGGTTGTATGGTAGAGGATTGAATGGCAGGAAACCCAGCATCTTGGGCCAGCAGTTCTCTCCAATATCTGTGATGGCCTTGCAACAGGCGGGCCCCACGTTGATCTGATGGTTAAGGAATGCAGAGAAGATCTCTAGCGCGCATCCTGGTATGTCTAGTAACGATGACCAGCACTTCTCTATCTGTGGGTCTGGAAATGGTAGCCATGGAATAATCAACTTATGTTCTTCGGCTTGCACAGCAACTGTGGCCCACGGCATGACCGACATGGCCACAATAGCCATGATCAAGACCATTGATACAACTCCTGCATTCTTCATTGTACTCGATCTTTTTCAATGTTTCATCTATGTAGAGATAGATTAGGGTTTTTATAGAGTTGGTTTTGCAGAGCAATGGTGGTAATGGTATGTCGCCATTTATCATCTTTGTAACGTTTTGATTTAGTGCTTTGCATGGGTTTGTCTGTTATTAGGTCTCACATGCAATTAGTTGGATGATAGCTTACTGTCTAACAACCACATAAGTGGCAATAAATGAAGAGTCTACGAAATCCAAGCCGTCTGAAAGGTTGAACCCACAATGAAGATTACCTGATGTAAAAATCAGGATGATCCTCTTATCACGTGGGCTGAATTGCTGTAGAAAACAATGGACAGCCGTGCATCTGTTCGAAAGTATATGTTTGGCCCAACTGATAAGTGGATCTAACCCTATTTTTTGTTGGAGGGCGTAGGTGGTCTTCACGGTGGGGTCAGACCTTTTGGATGGTTGGATGTCATACAATTTAGAGCCTGCGTATCAAGACCATAGTCTTGCGCAGAGTATCAAACGACTCTCCAACATGCATGTTAATTTTTTATTTTGCTTCGAGGTTAAAACGTTTTTAGAGGTATAAAAGCATCATTATGGCAAATGGGAGTTTTTATTTAGTGAAAGACGCATTAGGGTTTGGCAATGAATACATTCATCCGGACCGTCTAAAATGTGCATTTGTCAGGTGGTTTTCCTGTAGCAAATCCTCTATTCAAACAGGGATATGTGGAAATTGTGTCCTTCAACGTACCTCATGCATGTTGAACACGGGAATATGATCTGACCGTTCATCAGGTGGTCCCTACCGTAGGGGTTATTAGAACGGATGGAAATAAGTGTTTAATATTTGGTGACCTGTGAGCGGACACTAACTACAAAAACGACCAATGGGTCTTTATTCAAACTGGAAAAAGTCCCTTGATTGGACGGTAGGCGTCATTCCATCGGTGTGATTTTTGAGTATGGATCATCTCGCTTAGATCTACTGATGAATGGTATAGATCATGTCTACATCTCCCACATGTGTAGAACATCCGAGCTTCATATCATGTAGGAGTTGACTCTACTTCTGGGCCAGGTTGGTTGTTTGGATTCAAAACAACCTCCGCAATACCTAATAAGCTCTCCTACCTTCCATAGGACTATAGTTTTGTGTTTTTTTTTTTTTTTTAAACCACACGCACACACACCCCCATTTCACCACTAATGGATACTCGAACCCTTGACCGTGTGTTGAAACTCCCGAGAGTCTACCACACCCGAGCAAGAGTAAGGATACTCGGTAGCACCATAGTTCAAAAAGGTTGCGGATTGCGTATTGAGTAAAATCTGTGGGGCCCACCGTGATTTGTGTATTTTATCCACTCTGCCCATCCATTTTACAATATAATTTTAATGTTAAAAGTTTAGAATGAAGTCGTATCCCAAGCTCAATTGGACCACACCACCGGAAACAATGTGAATTAAATGCCTACTGTTGAAAACTTCTTGGGAGCCACATAATTTTTAGATCAAGCTGATATTTGTGTTTTCCTCTCATCCATTTCTGTGTGATCATATGAACAGGTTCGATTACAAGTAAACATCACTGTGGGCCCCAGTAAAGTTTCAACGTTGGAAATCATCATTCACTCTATTTCCCATGGATCATAAAACAATACATTGGAAACACCATCATTACCTTGAAATCCATGCTATCCACCCTAATACCTTTCAATCCCTTCACTCCACCAGGTCAAACGGGCCCTTAGATATGCTTCGATGTCGGGCTCAATTGCTAAAATAAGCTGCAAAAACGGATGTACAGCGTGGATAAACCATACACATTCAAGGTGGGCCCAACAGAATGCGGAGACGGATTAGCTACTCCCCCTGACACCAGCCCCGTTGCTGGTGGTCAGTGCGCCCCACCGTGATGTATATGTTTCATCCATTCCGTTCATCCATTTTTACAGATCATTATAGGATTGATAAAAAAATGATAGGGATATAAATCTTAGGTGGACCACACCACAGGAAAACAGTAATGATTTGATATCCATCATTAAAATCCTCCTAAGATCCACTGTACTGTTTATTTGACATCCAATCTGTTGATCAGGTCATAAAGACCCAAATGAAGGAAAAAAAATAAATATCAGCTTGATCCAAAAGTTTTATGGCCCCAAAATGTTTTTAATGGTCAACGTTCATTTAACACTCTTTCCTATAATGTGGTACACTTGAGATTGAGATATACCTCATTTTTTTCTCTCATACAATAAAACAATCAAGAAAAATAGATGGACGGCATGGTTGAAGCACATACATCATGGTGGGGCCACAAAGCACCAACCATAAGCCATTGGCTGGTGGCAGGGGAGTAGCCAATCCGTTCCCGTTGGATGCACACTACTTTTTTTCTCCCTTCTTTTGTTGGGAGGAGCGGATTAGGTGCGACCTGGCCTCAGCCAACATGGTGCGGTCCTCACCGTCGAGCCTACCTTGATGTCCATCTATTTTTCCATCTTATTTTAGAGCATGAACCTAAAAATGAAGCAGATCCAAATCTCAGGTGGACCACACTATAGGAAACAGTGGGGATTAAATGCCCAACATTAAAACATTTCTAGCACCCACCGTAATTTTTGTTTGCCATCCAACCTATTGATAAGATCAAACAGAGCTCGATGATGGAGAAAAATTTCAGCTTGATCCAAAACTTTAGTGGCCCATGTGAAGCTTTTAATGGTCAATCACCATTGTTTTTATAGTGTGGTCCACCTGATATTTGGATTTGTTTAATTCTTGGTGTAATTCCCTAAAATAATCTGAAAAAAAAGATGGACGGTATGGATATACTACAAATACATTGATATTGTCTCTACATCTGGCATGGCCACACCGTGTTTCGTGAGGCCGGGCCACACCTAATCCACTCCCTTGAAGTGGATACAACTCATTTAATTAAGCGTTGCAATTGGCTGGGTTTGACTAGGCTGGACTCGGCCAAACAATGTAAGGCCCACGGCCCAGGCCTAAGCCTAAAAAGGTTTGGTGGGTTCGGGCTAGACCAGGCCTGGCCCCAAAATTGACTAAAGCCCTTTTCCCAGTGCCATCCGTTTGATTAGGTGTGATGTACGTGCACA
Organism: Magnolia sinica; assembly: GCF_029962835.1. Taxonomy (NCBI): domain Eukaryota; kingdom Viridiplantae; phylum Streptophyta; class Magnoliopsida; order Magnoliales; family Magnoliaceae; genus Magnolia; species Magnolia sinica. The sequence continues at coordinate 7,871,413 of NC_080578.1, read as the reverse complement.
CAGAAACAGGTATTTGGAAAACTGAAAATCAATTGTCCACATTTAAGATACTATGTACGGAACAGCATATTTCTAGTATGTAGAACTTGTACACATGAACTCAGGACTAGCTGGGTCAGGGTAAAATGACCGGAGCCCATTCCAGATTCAAAATTCGTCTGATCCAAAGATAGTTAATGGGTGGGAGCCTCTCAAAGCGGGTCCAAGGCCGGTCAGTCCATTGCCACTTATAAATTTAACCACGAGGGATCATATATACAATGACCTAAAAGGTTGTGTCCAATTCCAATTTTATAGAATCCGTGGGAAGTAGGCCACAGTCTCTTATCTAAAGGGCTGATATTATAAGGCCCCATTATGAATGGCATACTTGATCTATGTATTTACACCCAGCTTGGTATGACTAGATGAAGGTGCATGTACGTGACAACCATGCCACATGTGGTGAGAGTAAGTCTGGAAGTCTAAAGATTAATAACATGTTTGTGTTGGGAAAATTAGTACAAGGGCCCCTCTAAAAAAAAAAAAAAAAAAAACTCTATAAATCAAAAATCTTACCCAAAAAGCAACTTTACAAAAGGAAAGATTTTACTCATATCAATATTCTAACAAGGAGACTTCCGACAGCTATTGTCGCCGTGCAACCTGCGAAGGTAGATGATGTGATCGGCCCAAAGTCCTATATGAGGGTTTTTCCACCTCGCATGGGGATGACAAATGTATCTGGACAGACTCTGCCTCGGGAGAGATGTCGATCGGGTCAGCATGGAAAAATATCAGAGCGCACAACACTAATAAACTTTGGTTGAAATGGGTGTGGCACACGAAGCTTCCTCCGAAACTCTCCCTCCTCACATGGAAGATCATCCACAAGGCAATCCCAGTGAATGCTAGGAGATCAAGGCAAAGGAATTTGCATCGTCTCAAAGTGTGACTGCTGCCCTTCTGATTCCTCGCCCCAGATTGAAACGATTGACCACCTATTCTCCACTGGTGACACGGCTAGGCAGGTGTGGGAATATTTCGGGCAGACCTTCAGTATCTACAAGCCAATTTTCCAAATGGTGTGTGGAATGTATGGTGGGCTGCAGCCGCTGCCTCCAAAAGATTTTTCCAGCTAAAGGGACTCAAGCCCATATTCATCTTCTAGGAGCTATGGAAGAGTAGAAATAAGGCCCGCTTCGACGGCATCACGATGAACTCCGTGGAGGTTATCACAAGCACCCTCCACTAGACCAGAATTTACGGGCCCATTCTGCTGCTCCAAAAGGCCCCAAATTTATGCACGACGTTAATTCTACAAGATTTGGAGATTGTCGTTCAAAAGCCCAATCTGCCATCAGTCCATATTGTCAACCGGAATAAACCTCCCCACTGTTGGATTAACATGAATGTTAATGGCTCGGTGTTGGGCAGTCTGCGTCCTTTGGGAGGTGGGGGCGTTGCTAGGAATAGCTTAGGAGCCTTCGTCTTTGCATTTTCAGCTGGATACGAATTTGGTTCCAACTCTAGGGCTGAGATTAGGGCAATCTGGGATGGCCTCTTTATATGCACCAAACGGGGAATTGCAAAAGTTGTGGTCGAGAGCGAGTCCAAGTCAGTCATTTCTGCCCTATCCAAACAAGTGGGTTGCGCTTGGTCAACGTGGTATTGGGCGGCCAGAATTGCATCCCTCATGAACGTTATGGAGGTCCGCCTTGTCCGTATTAGGCGAACTAGGTTGCGGATGACCTCCCTAAGCTGGGTAGTGTTGGTCAAGGTTATTATCAGTATCTATCGCAGAGCATCCTCCCCTCGCCCATCCGTGGCTTGCTGTTCCTAGATAGAGTGGGGCTAGGCTCGATTCGAGAGATTTAACTCCCTTTATGCTTTTATTTCCTTTTATGATAGGTGGGCTTGCCTCTTTTTCCTGGTAGGCCTCCTCGAAAAAATCTTGCTTGTGCTTCCACAACTGTATTTACAGATCTTATGAATATACTTGATGATTCTGAAGAAAAAAAAAAGAAAAAGAAAAGGAAATTCAAAATCAAGATTTTTGGTACAAACATAAAAATGTGCAAGAATCATGTTTTATGCCATCAAATGTTGCTGGAAGCCTAGAACAAAGGAATGAATGTTAATAAATTAGTTCAAGTTAAAAAATATATATATTCTAACAAAGCTTCTTAGGATGTTCCATTATCGGAATATCAAGAAGCTTAGAGGATCTTTACCGAACATGTGGCCTGATATGATTGACTACATTTATGTGAAAAATCAAAGAGATCCGCATGACCGATCATCTAAATCTCTCAAGATACAAAAATTATAGTCTACCGATAAGTCCTCAGCAAGCTTAGAGGTAGAGAGACTGTATGATCTTCCAATAAGATTCGATCGGACAGAACCACAAGGTTGTCCTCCCCATCGAATAGGGTGGTTATGAGGAGAAACAACAGGAACAACATGAAAATTGACAACCGAAATTTGCAGACCCCCAAAACGTCTATATACCCATGAGGCAATTCCATGTAGGTGATGATCGGCTTGTGGGGCAATTGCCCCTGCCAGTGGCGCTACACAATTTTGATGCTAGAGTGGAGCACCCTGGGGGCCAACCTCTTATGATGCCTAGAAGACTAAAAATATATACAAGGGTCAATCCCCTAGAAAGAAACCTTTGATGCCTCGGGCTCCACTAGTCATGGATACAACGGCTCAAAGTCCATCGTTTGTAGCACAACTACAGCAACTAGGTCGTAAAGATCTAATCAATTTGATGCAAAAGGTAACTTGTCAGTCTCATGACTGAAATGTTACTATACATTCAGCGGACATAAAAGTTGTCATAACCAATCTAGAAAAATCAAAATGGTCGAAGACAACAAGTAATAATCGATATTCAAAGATTGTCTTCTAAAAAAATGATTGAATAAAATGAACAAGTCAAATCTAGAGACATACGGGGGATAAAGACGAAAACCAATTTCTCATGAAAAAGAACTGCCAAAAGATATGCCGCCAAGACATGTATTATGCGAACGATGTTGTCAAAAAATTTATACATCCGACTGACATGGTGCTTGAGACAGGCCACATGATGAACTGTCATGATCATATTGTCCGTATCAAAAGCTGATTCTTCATGAAGATAACCCGCTAAGAGACGTGTCGTATAAGACATACTACATGAATGATGCTGTTACAAGATTTATGTAACAGACCGACACACCACTCCAAGCAAACCATGATGGCCGCATAGAGAACGATCAAGGCCCTCACAGCCTAATACAAAAACATCAACTACCAACAAGAAAACTAAGAAAATTTTATCAGTCGACCACAACTAACAACGGTTGAAATGACCAAACTAATGGCGAATTCAACTAGCTAGAATTGTTAAATTAACAGTTGAAATATCTGATTTCATAGCCGAATTGTCAAAATGGCCAAGTGGTGGAGATAGAACTCTCACCATTGAAAACTTCCAAAATCCATGATATATATTTGCCATCCAACATGTTCACAAGGTCACATAGACCATTGCGAAGGGAAAACATAATATCAGCTGATCCAAAACTTCTATGGCTCCAAAAAGTTCTCAGCGGTAGGCTTTCAACCCCCGCTGCTTTCAGTGGTGCGGTCCAATTGAGCCTTCAATATTTGCCTTTTTTTTTGAGCTCATGCCCTAAGATGGTATTTCAATATGGATGGGGCATGGATAATACATACACATATACATTATCGTTGACAGGACCGTCTATCTCTAGCTAGATCCTGGAGGGGATAGTACCAATCCGCACCCCTGAAATATACACCAAGTATTACGGGGAGGTAGAAGGTAGACCCCTACAGGGATCAGGTGCGACCCGAATCGAGATAGGTGTGTGCAGCCTTGACCGGAGGCCCACCTTGCTGTATGCATTGTATATCCATGTTGTCCATTAGTTTTGCGAGCTCCCTTTAAGGCTTTTTTCCTAAAATCGAAGTAGATGCAAATCTCACGTGACCACACAGTAAGGATTGAATTTCCACCATTAAAAACTCCTTGAGGCCACAAATGTTTTGTTCCAAGCTTCTTTTTGCGTTTTCCCTTCATCCAGGTCTGTGTCACATTATCAACGAGGTGGATGGCAAATAAATATTACAGCGAACCATTTCCTAAATGAGCCGGCAAAACGGATGGACAATAATATGGACGTACGAGGTGGCCCCATAGTCAGGGCCGCACCCACCTGGCTTTATCCGTTGTCGCACCTAATCCATGTTCCTACTATTCAGGCCTTGTTACAACTAGAGAGGGCACACATATGTGATCGATACGCGATGTGGGGCATTCATTAGAAAGGTAATCCTTCAACATGACATATAACAAGTGGGCCACACATGTATATTGAATTTGGACCACTGCATTCTATCAAAACACGGGGAATCGGAAGGCTTCCAAGCCCATGGCACACCAAAATCGGCATATGAGAGAGAGACTTTAACATGAGAAAGGACTTATTATGGGGAAGCTAGTGACAAAAAACATGAGATGAAGCTCATGCACAGAAACACCCCACTGTAGTAATTCTATCAAGAAAATCCTCAACGAGGAGTTGGTGCATGCCCAATTTTGGAGCCACAGTAGCTCTTGATCATGGGTGGGATCAGAGGGTTGTATGGTAGAGGATTGAATGGCAGGAAACCCAGCATCTTGGGCCAGCAGTTCTCCCCAATATCTATGATGGCCTTGCAACAGGCGGGCCCCACGTTGATCTGATGGTTAAGGAATGCAGAGAAGATCTCTAGTGCGCATCCTGGTATGTCTAGTAACGATGACCAGCACTTCTCCATCTGTGGGTCTGGAAATGGTAGCCATGGAATAATCAACTTATGTTCTTCGGCTTGCATCGCTACTGTGGCCCACGGCATGACCGACATGGCCACAATAGCCATGATCAAGACCATTGATACAATTCCTGCATTCTTCATTGTACTCGATCTTTTTCAATGTTCCATCTATGTAGAGGTTTGGGTTTTTATAGAGTTGGTTTTGCCGAGCAAAGGTGTTACGTAGACCTGTATCATTTTTGTAACGTTTTGATTTAGTGCTTTGCATGGGCGGGTTTGTCTGTTATTAAGTCTCACATGCAACTAGTTGGAGGATAGCTTGCTGTCTAACAAGCACATAAGTGTCAATAAATGAGGCATCTATGAAATCCAAGCCGTCTGAAAGGTTGGCCCCACAATGAAGATTACCTAATGCAAAAATCAGGATGATCCTCTTATTACATGGGCTGCACTGTGGAAAACCATAAACAGCTTTGGATCTTATCGAAAGCATATGTTTGGCCCAACTGATAAGTGGATCTAACCTGATTTTTTGTTGGAGGGCGTAGGTGGTCTTAATGGTGGGGTCAGACCTTTTGGATAGTTGGATGCCATACAATTTAGAGCCAGCGTATCAAAATCACAGTCATGCAGAGTATCAAACGACTCTCCAACATGCATATTAGTTTTTAATTTGCTTCGAGGTTAAAACGTTTTTAGAGGTATAAAAGCATCATTATGGCTAATGGGAGTTTGTATTTAGTGAAAGACATATTAGGGTTTGGCAATGTATACATCCATCTGGACCGTCTAAAATGTGCTTTTGTCGTGACGATATAAGGCTGAGTTTTGCTGGAGTAAATACTCTATTCAAACACTTGGTGGAGGGTTCGAGTACCCATAGGTGGTGAAATTCCACTACGGCGTGAGTGTGTGTGCGTGTAGAAAGGAAAAAATAAAAAATAAAAAATCCTCTATTCAAACCTGGATAATACATGTACGGTAGGCCCCACAGAGCTCCTAACATGACCATCCGTCTCTAGCTAGATCACGGTGAGGTTAGTACCCAATCCGTACGCCCCTCCAAATAGACACCAAGTATATACCGCCGGAGACGTAGTAAGTGTACTCGGCATCATAGCTAATATTCGGACAGGGTTCAGGTGTGACCCGAATCGAGCCAGGTGGGTGCGGCCTTGACTTGAGGCCCACCTTCATGTATGCATTATATATCCATGTTGTCCATTAGTTTTGCAAGCACTTTTTAAGGCATGGATCTAAAAAATGAAGAGTAGGAATTGAATTCCCACCATTAAAAACTATTTGGGGGCCACAAATGTTCCGAATCAAGCTGCTTTTTGCATTTTCCCTTCATTTAGGTCTGTGTCACCTTATCAACGGGTTAGATGGCAAATAAACATTACAGTGGACCATTTCCTAAATGATCAGCTGGAAAAACGGGTGGACAATTATATGGATATACAAAACATACATTTAGGTGGGCCCATAATCACAGCTGCACCCATCTGGCTATATCCGGGGTCGCACCTAATCCTTGTTCCTACTATTCAGGCCTTGTTAAAACTGGCGAGTGCACATATGTGATCGAGACGATATGGACCATTCATTAGAAAGGTACTCCATCAGCATGACATATATACCAAGTGGGCCACATGTGTATATCGAATTTGGGCCGCTGCATTTTATCAAAACACAGGGTATCAGCAGGCTTCCAAGCCCATGGCCCACCAAAATCGGCATATGAGATAGAGAGAGACTTTATCAGAAGAAAGAAGGTCTTATTATGGGGAAGTTATTGAGAACAAACATGAGACGAAGCATGTCCTTGCCTGGCCCACGATCTCCAAGCAGAGCCCAACACTTGAATGTACGGCTGTAAATGGATGAGACTCTTGTCGGATACTGTAATATCTGTATCCGACCAGTTTAGAAGTAGGATAATCGGGTAAAAACCATAGTGGAACCCCATTTTCTCATGTCAGATATGGACAATCTGATAAACGGAAATCTATTGCTGGTCATCTTTCCACTGGAGCATTGCATAATTCCTCTCTCTGATCAAATCGTAATTCTAAACACGGAGAAAGCGAGTTGGTAGTGGCAGGAAACGCTGATTGCATACTGAGAAAACTTTGTGGGCCCACCATGATGTATGTGTCTTATCCACGCCGTCTATTCATTTTTTTCAGCTCATTTTAGGGCATGGGAACATAATTGAGGTATATCCAGAGCTCAAGTAGACCATACCACAGGAAACGGTGGGGATATGACGTCCACCGTTGAAATCTTCCTGGGCCTACAGTGATTTATTATTATTATTTTTTCATCCAACCGGTTCATAAGGAAAAATACAAATATAAGCTTGATCCAAAACCATCGTGGCCTACAAAAAGATTTTTAATGGTCATTCAACACGTTTTCCATTGGTGTGGTCAACTAGAGACTTAGATGTATTTAATTTCTAAGATAACATACTAAAATGAGCTTAAAAAATGGATGGACAGCGTGGATATGAAAAAAAAAATAATCAAGGTGGGCCCCACACGGTAAGGGTAATACCTAATCTGCTCCCGTAGATGGACCTGGCTTGGAGTGCCGGCCCACTAAATAAACCTAGGGCCGGGCCCATGACATGTCGAAACAAATAGGCTTGTTTGCACCTAACCATGATGATTATGCATGGTCCGGCCACCCACTTTTATTAAAGATCTGGGCTGTACAATAAGTGGGTCCCACCATGCATGGTATTTCACAAAAATGGCCTTCAAATCATAAATGGAAAACGTGCTTTTAAACAAAGCGCTGTCCTGGCCTGGTTATTAACGGGCTTGAATTGTACGCCTGCCTGGCCTTAGGGCCTAGCATTCTAGGGCCATAAGCAGGCCCTGCCCGAAAAGCAAACGGGTCAGTCTGGCCCATTGAAAGCCCTACCTGGCATCCAAGCCATACGTTAAACGAAAATAAGCAATCTATAGCCGTTCATCAGGCGGACCCGTTGGCTTTGCAGGCAGGGCCTATATTAGCCTATTTCTAGAGGCCTTTATCCCAACTAATCGACCGGTCTGGTGTAACTCATTATTCTTCTTGCTATTGGTTGTAAGGTTGTTGATTTAAAACCATGAATTTGGATCTAATGTTTTCAATGGCCCTTAATGGTCGTGACTCATCAGTCTACCGTTTCGGATCTACAAATGGGGCCCATCCTAGCAGATGGGTCTTTCTTGGCTTATGAAGAAGATGACAGTTACATCGACGGTGAATTTCCATCAACCGGTTTATTTGACGATCTAAAGCTTCTAGATGGTATGGATTGTGCTCAGGAAGCTTGTGGTGTGCAGTTTATGGTGAGAGAGGAGTCGCTGATACTTTATTTGGAACCGAAACAGCTTGCTCGGCTGCGATATCTCGCCATATCTCGCCGAATTCTCGGAAATATTCTTTCCGTAGGATTTCAGAATACTATCTGGGCATATTGCCAGCTGTTTGTGGAGGACCGGAATGGCTTCTGTTTTCGGAAATTAAAATGCTCCGCACAGCTATTTGCGTCAGGGGTTGTGCGTACGCACGTGTGAGTTAACGTGTGAAAACTTCTGAAGTTTTGCAGCAGCTCGTCCGGAGTATGATGGACAGCTCGGATCATCACAATGGACCATGATTATGGGCCACACCGATCACAGCGGCGATCGTTCGTTCTATACCGCAGCTGGGCGGAAACAACGGAAGACAGAGAGGAACGAGAGAGAATCTTTCCTTTTTCAGGAAAACGCGGGTTAGACCCTGTTTGACAGTGAGGTTGGTTGGGTGCAGTGCTGGTACGCCATTCCTGGTGCACACGCAACATTTTTACAGGGCCCATAGTGATGTACAGTGAAATCCACTCCATCCATTCACATTTTAGGTTCCAATCGAGGTCTCGAACCAAATATCAGGTAGATCCAAAGTTTATGTGGTCCGTAACATGGGATTCAGATGTCTAATTGAGAGTATCTGATGATCTTCAAAGATTTGACGGTCCGATCCTTTCATAATGGCTTGATTACCGTCCTGGGTCCTGAGGGCTGATCGAATAACCAATTGGATGCATTGGAATGGAGATTCTATTCGATTGAACCTCACATACCAACGGATGAATCCTTCCATAATGGCTTGATTACCGTCCTAAGTCCCTAGGGCCGATTGAATAGCCAACCGGATGCATTGAAATGGGGATTCTATTCCATTGAACCTCACATACCAACACATGGCTAATGAGACTATATGATTCCAAAAGTTTGCCTTTTTCAAATTTAATGATCTTAGTATAAGTACTTAATTCACTTACAAGGTTAAATTAGTGATGATCAAATGGGCCACCTAAAATATCAATAGTCTAATGGCATAATCGCAAATGAAAACTACTTCATGTGGATTTAGCTTATCAAATGAATTGCTTCCAGTGGTGTAGTCCACCCTAATTGCATGGATAAAACACACACACACACAAACACACACACACATTGCATGTCCGCCCTAATTGCATGGATAAAACACACACACACAATATAAAATCAAATTATAAATAATAATGTAGCATTGAATATCTTTTATAAGTATGTATATAAAAATCATTAGATACTGATGTAGAGCGGGTTGCGGACAGTTTCATGGCCAAGATGGATCAGAAAAGGCCTGGTTGACGACAGAAGTGATCCGGACCATCGGACCTTAGATCGGGCATATTTTGCAATCTGGAATGAGTTATCTGACGTAAAATATATGATTTTGGGGTAGAACGAGCTACTTTAGCCAACCAACCCAGCTACGCAGGGTTACGCAGCCCGGAATTGCTAAAAATCCCTTGATCGATGGTCGTTTCCCTGTTTTAGTTTCGTTTTTACTATAAATAGTAAGTTTTAGTTTGATTATAACTCTTCATCCGTCGGGCTTTAGGAGTTGCGCCCAACATGAAAAGAGCTTAGAATAATTAGGAGAACGGTTTAGTGGGGCTAAATAGGACACTTACTATTTTTGGCCGAAAACCTTGCGCACTAGTAGACATCACGACCGTCTATAAATAGTAAGTTTACTATTTATAGTAAGTCGTGGATTCTAGGAGTTTGAGTTGTAGTTTGATTCTAATTTCTTTCCCATTGCTTGGTACCCTTATTTAAAGGGTTGTGAACTCATTTTTAATTAGTTATCAATCAATTTCAAATTTATTAGAATTTATTTCTATTTTTTGCTTTCTTTCCTCGTGGATTCGAGAAGTCTCTGTGAGGAGTCCAGAGAAGTTCCGTAGATTCGGAATAGTTATCCTCTTGAGGAAGACGGTGCTCGACCTCACGTCCTCCCCTACGTCACATACTTTAATGGAATTGCATATTATTTAATAACATTATCAAATACAAATATAATTTTAATTAAATATGATATTGTACAATCTTCAATGCATTTATACATATGATATGATATTGTATATTATGAATTATGTATATTAATGAATGTGTAAACAACAACATGTAATTAGTGGTATATTAATATTAAAGTTATATATATATATATATATATATATATATATATATATATATGAGATTTTAAACATTGTAATTATAAGTGATATATAAAAATAATAAAAATTATATTAATATTAGTATCGGTTAGTAATATATGACTAAAGCTTTACAAATGGCCTATTAGGACCTTTTAACCATTGACGTCCAACTTTGGAATCATCCGACCACTAGATTAATGAGAAACCACCATCAAGACTACAAATCACGTTGTGGGCCCCACCTAAGAAATTTATCGGCTTGATCTTTGGTCAAGGCCCCTGAAGGCAGCCTTAAAAGATGAATGTACGGTGTGGATTAGTCACAAACATCACAGTGGATCCCACAAGGGGTGCGAGTTCACCTAGTGCACCCGTACCCGCCGTGCACCAGGCGTACCAGCTCGGTGGGAAGCCGCTGACCCGAAATTTCAACAAAAAGAGAGAATCTCTCTCTTTCTTCTCCTTCGCCGGCAAACGGACGAATGTCCGTTTTTTTGGTAGGTGGCCCACCTACACTATCCGTGATAATGATCCAAACCGTCCATCAGATTCAGAGTATGGCTTTGACCTAAAAAAGGAAATATAACTCGGATAAAAAGGTGTACATGCGCACGATCCTTACCGCAAGCGAGTCCTACAAACACATCATTTCCAAAAATGGAAACCTGTCCCCACCACCAGCTGTCACGATCCATGTGAGGAGTCTTTAATCGATCCTGGCGGACCGTTTAGGAGGCTCTCAGCTTTCCGATGCTAGTGGTTTAGGTCTTCCAAACAAAACCACTACAGTTTCCATCCTACCCACCGGATTTGAAAACGGTTTCAGTCAGAACAAATCCGAGCCATCAGTTACTGATCCGATGGTTCTGGGACGTTAGGGTTAGCAAATAAAATGGGATGGATCGAGCAACAGGAGCTCGCCCTCCATGCTTGCAGCCATCCGAGAGAAATCGACTGTTTCCTTCCTCCAGCGAACCCACCACCTAAACCCCATAGGAGCTTCGTTTTCTTTCTTCCTCAAGCTTCATGGCCTGATTCTGAGTCGTCCCATGCTCTCGTTTCAAAGAAACGGATGCAGATTGAGAATCTGCCATTATCTTCCTCGTTGATGAGGAGCTGTATCACGTCGGGTTGAGGTGAGTTCGAGCATGTTGGACGAACTCGTCGAGTCCAGTGGAGTTGCTGGACCTGTTTAAACGAGACGAAGGTGGCGATTTCTTTCCCCTACTTTTCTTTTCTTTAGATTAGAAGCTCATATCAAAAATGGTCACCTGCATTCCATTTACGTGAAGCTGTCCACCCAGTCCTACCTTTCTAACCGTGCATGGGGTGGCCCACCTGAGTTTCTGCTCATGGCCCACCTAACGTTGAAGGACCCACCTCATGGATGGGGTGGATCTGATATGCAGGCGTGGCCCACCTGATTTTCAGCGTCCTTTGATCAAATGGACGGCTGTCCCTTTGTTTGGAATGGTGGCCAAGTTCTACATGCTGGAACCACACAGAAATTCAGTGGGCCAGTTGGTGAAATCCGTCGGCCCCAGAGGGTTTGGAACAGCAGGTTGGGCCGACATCGGTCCAGCCCAGGCAAGTTCTGGGCCAAAATCTGCCCAGAAATGGGCCACCTTCGGGACCACAAGCCTGGGCCGAGCCCAGCCCAGTCTTTGGGACATCAATGGGTGGTTGCCGCTGGGCCTAAAACAGTCCAGCCCTGGCCCAGTTTGGGGCCATAGTTGAACAGCAAATGCTGGGCCAAACCAGGCTGAGACGGGGCCCAGTGTTGGGTCCCAGCATCGAGCCACAACTGATGGGCCTGATCAAGATTGGTGCAGGCCCAGTTTCCACTTAGGGAAATCTTCATATATGTGAATTTTACCAGATTATTTTGCAACTAGATTTTGACGATGCGAGTCAGTTTATGTATACCAACTTCCAACTCTTGCATAATAGATTCTTAAAATTTAGTTATCATTATTGTTAATGTAAGTACTGATGGTGATATCATTAGAAATCATTATCATTGATATTAATTCCGTTGTTATTACTATTATCGTTGTGTGATTATTATTATTATTACTATTATTGTTAGTTGTTATTAAATTGTTAATTACGATTTTACTAGTTAAGCTTCTTACTATAATTAACTTACAATTATTAATTATTGCATTAGTTATCATTAAGAATTAATGATGCAAGTGAGAAATCAAAATCTAAAATCAAAGTCTAAAATTGGATTATAGGACGAAGCCAAAGATCTAAGTAATCCAAACCCTAGGTTATCATCCCAACCATAGGAAGTGTATACAACTTAAATGCCCACCTCCAATCTTTGTCTTTATTCACAGGTTGGATGGCAAATAAAAATTACAGTGGCCCCAGAAAGTTTTTAATGGTGGACATTCAATGACCACTTTTTCCTATAATGTGGTCTGCTTGAAATTTGGATATGCTTTTTTTTTTTTTTAAGCCGTGCCCTAAAAATAAACTGAAAAAAGGGACTGAAAAAACTGGTGGATGTCATGAACATAAACATTAAGGTGGGCCGACTGCAAGGAACAACACAAATGTCTAAGTGCATCTAGTGTCATATGTGATCTAAGTATTAAAAAAATAACTCTTTTTACAACTTTCTCACAATGGGAAATGCATGCAGATTATTTGGAGTGGAAAGAAGGGAGAATCAGCATAACAAAGAAAAAGAGGAAAAAAAGAAAGAGAATTGAGAAGACACTATAGCCAAAAAAAAAGAAGAAGAAGGAAAAGCAACAATCACATCATGGTGCAACAGAAGAAGAAGAAGAAAAAAAAGGTACATACAAATTATTATTATTTTTCATTTACTTCTAGGCGTACTGTGTGGGACTTAATCTATATGCGGAATAGGCCCACGGATCTGTCTGTGCATGAGACATGACGATCAGGGGTTCAGATAGCTTACCTAGCTGAGACGCCGCCATGGAAGCCGGATAAGAACACCAGAATACCAGAATTCCTTTAGAGCTTATGATCTTCCTCTCCTTCACACCTTTTCTGCAAATCAGTAGATGAGACTCGAATTTTTGCTGTAGTGTAGGATTGGGGACCCAGCTCTCTTTTATAGAGTCTGTGGAGAGAGAGTTTGAAACCCATCACAACTCTTTCTCCCATGCTCCACGTTGTAGCATCCTAGTTCAACTCAAACTGCTGTCTGCGTAAGACAGCTATAGCATTCCAGCCCTAGTACGCTGCGCAGCACATCACCTAAAGTGGGGCCCACTGGTCTACTCAATCATCCAGTCCAACTGATAACAATCCAGACTGTTGATCAGTGAGGCCCACTAAATAGAGTTCTTACATTCTCCCACTTGGGCCTCATTGAGCAACGTCAATGATAGTCATATATATAATAATTTTGTAAACAAGTTTTTTGATATTTTAAGAAAATATCTAAATGGTTAACCAATGAAAACAGTTGGACAATATGAGTATTGCTATTCAATCTGGTCCATCAAAACAGTCAGTATCGAAACGCGGTAGTCATCACAACATTTAATTTAGGCGAAGTAAGTCTAAGCGCGATCACAAATACTTTCAATCTTAACGATATAGATCACGAACTAGGAAATGTGGTATAAGGATTACACACTTTAGTGTGATAATATGTGCCTATCCTTAAGAGGTCCTGAAGCTTTTTCATGTCTCCAACGAGACACAATTGTAGTTCTACTTATTCAAAATTTGCGCATATATATAAATAAGCAGAAATAAATCTTTATATCAAAATCATCCAAACAAACTGTATAAAACGAGATCTCTAAGTGTCTGTGAAAATCAAAGTACGCTCAACTCCCACTAGCTGGAAACATCTGTGGGATCAATGACTCCCATGGATGTTACATGCTCCTGAAATGGCGTGATAGGGAGCCCTTTAGTGAGCGGATCTGCAATCATCTGCTTAGTGCCGATGAATTCCACGGACACTTGATGATTCTGAACCCTTTCCTTTACAACAAGATACTTGATGTCGATATGCCTCGACCTTGACGAATGCTTGTTGTTACTAGAGAAGGAAATAGCAGCCGAATTATCGCAAAATATTCTCAATGGTTTCGGGATATGCTCCAGTACCCGCAAACCTGAAAAGAAACTCTGTAACCATAGTGCCTGATTAGATGCCTCATGGCAGGCAATAAATTCAGCTTCCATAGTAGATGAGGCTGTGGTAGATTGTTTCACGCTTTTCCACGACACAGCTCCTCCCACCATCATGAAGATGTATCCTGAAGTAGACTTCTTAGTATCGACGCAGCCTGAGAAGTCTGCATCTAAATATCCGATCAACTCCAACTGATCAGACCTTCTGTATGTGAGTCCGAAGTCTTTTGTTCTCTGAAGATACCGTAATACTTTCTTTGCAGCTATCCAATGTTGCATTCCTGGATTAAATAGATATCTTCCCAACATTCTAGTGACAAAGGCAATGTCCGGTCGCGTACAGAATTGAGCATACATGATGCTCCCTACTACTGATGCGTACGGAAATTCTTTCATTCGATTCTTTTCTAAATCATTCTTTGGACACTAAAATAAACCAAATTTGTCGCCCTTCACAATGGGCGACTTTCCTGAAGCACAAGTTTGCATGCCATACCTTTCGAGTACCCTAGCAATATAGGTCCTCTGTGACAAGCTGAGCAGTCCAAGTGTTCTGTCACGGCGAATCTCAATGCCGATGACGTAAGAAGCTTCACCAAGGTCTTTCATTTCAAACTTTTGAGATAAAAATTTCTTAGTGTCGCTCAACATTCTGGTATCACTGCTAGCTAACAGAATGTCATCAACATACAAAATCATCATAACGAACTTACTCCCACTGGTTTTAATGTAGATGCATTCATCTGCAGTGTTTTCTACAAAGCCATATGAAGAAATTACTTCATGAAACTTAAGGTACCACTGCCGCGATGCCTGTTTCAACCCATAGATGGACTTCTTAAGTTTGCAAACCAAATGTTCTGATCTAGTAGCTACAAAACCTTCGGGCTGTAACATGTACACATTCTCATTCAGATCCCCATTGAGAAATGCAGTCTTTACATCCATCTGATGTAACTCTAAATCTATATGAGCTACAAGAGTCATTATGATCCTGAATGAGTCTTTCTTGGATACTGGTGAGAAAGTCTCCTTAAAGTCAATGCCCTCACGTTGGTTAAAATCCTTGGCAACAAGTCTGACTTTATATCGTTCGACATTACCTTTGGAATCCTGTTTGGTTTTAAATATCCATTTACAACCAATCGGCCTTATTCCAGTGGGTAACTCTACAAGATCCCATACTTTATTGTCCTGCATGGATTTCAACTCATCTTTCATGGCATTAAACTAACGAGAAGGATCAGCACTTTGTTTGACTTGTGTAAAGGATTCGGGATCCTTTTCCACCCCTATGTCAAAGTCATGTTCCTGTAAGTATACGATATAATCGTCTCGATTTACAGGCCTTCTCTCTCTTTCAGATCTTTTTAATGGTTCAGTTTGTTGGGTTTGATCTTGATTTTTCTCATCAGTGGTTTGTATATAAGGTTCTACGTGGTGCTCTACAGTGACTATCGACTGCATCATTAATGTCCACGTGATCTGAATTGACTATGACAGGAGTCACAGTCCTTTATTCCTCAAATACAAAATTTCTTGTGTTCGTGCTCCCACTGTTTTCAGTGTCCTCAATGAATCTGGCATTCCCAGTCTCAACAATCCTGATGGAGTGGGAAGGACAGTAGAATCGATAGCCTTTTGATCTTTCTGGGTATCCAATGAAGAAACAACTTATGGTTCTAGGATCAAGCTTCTTTTCATGCGGGTTATAAATTTTGGCCTCAGCAGAACAACCCCAAACATGTAGATATCGGAGACTTGGTTTTCTTCCATTCCACAACTCAAAAGGAGTTTTGCTTACTGCTTTGCTGGGAACCCTGTTTAATATATGAACTGCAGTTTTGATCGCATCACCCCACAGAGATTCTGGCAATGTTGAATTGCTGACCATACTTCGCACCATATCCATAAGGGTGCGATTATGTCTCTCAGCAACTCCATTCTGCTCTGGAGTACCAGACATAGTGTACTGAGCAACAATACCATAATCCTGCAGGTATTTAGCGAATGGCCCTGGATTGCGTCCTGATTCGTCATATCTGCCATAGTATTCACCACCACGGTCAGATCTGACAACTTTAATTCTCTTATCGAGTTAATTTTCAACCTCGGCCTTATAGATTTTAAAAGCATACATGACATCCGATTTCTCACTGATAAGGTATAGGTACCCGAAGCGAGAGTAATCATCTATAAAGGTAATGAAATATTTGTGGCCACTCCATGAGGCTGTAGGGAATGGTCCACAGATATCTGTATGTATAACCTCTAATAGATCTACACTCCTGGTTGCACCTTTCTTTCTCGTTCTAGTCTGTTTCCCTTTTATGCAATCAATGCATACTTTATAGTCAGAGAAGTCTAGAGAATGCAAAATTCCTTCTCGCACAAGCCTGTCTAATCTCTCACAAGATATATGGCATAGCCGCCTATGCCACAACATGGAGGAATTCTCATAGTCTAGTCTTCGCTTGGATCCCGCTACATTTCCATGCAAGGTATTAATATTATAGACGTGAGAGGCAATCAAGTCTAACTGGTATAAGTTGTTTACTAAAGAGCCGGTTCCAACTTTAATCGAATTAAAGTAAATACTAAAACTTTTATTTCCAAAGTGAAATGAATATCCCAACTTATCTAAACAGGAAATTGAAACTAAATTACACCTTATAGACGACACACAGAATGTATTAACTAAATTTAAAAAATGACCAGACTTCAACTTAAGCCTATAGACTCCTATTGCCTCCACGTCAACTTTGACACCATTGCCTACGTATACTGAGCGCTCCGCATCAGTTGGTGGCCTGGCCTGTAGTAATTCCTGCATAGAAGTGCATATGTGAATAGTAGTTCCTGAATCTATCCACCAGGAATCCACTGACACATCGGTCAGATTAGATTCAAAACAGACAAGAACAGAATGATTACCTTTCTTTATGAGCCAATCCTTAAAACCTTCGCAGTCTTTCTTTAGATGACCCGTCTTTTTACAAAAGTAGCATGGTTTGCCTTTAACCCGTTTGCGTTTAGATCCATTTCCAGATTGATTCTCATGGTTTCCAGATGGAGGACCAGAGAATCCACTATTAGAACCTTGTTTCCTCTTCTTTCTACCTTTATTTCCTTGCCCATGCCCTTGTCCTGAAGTCACCATATTAACATTTTGAACTTTTATCATTTGTCTGATCCTGTCTTCTTCTTGGACGCACTGAGTGATGAGTTCATCCAATGTCCACATGTCTTTTAGAGTGTTATAGTTTACCAGGAACGTGCCGAATTGGGGAGGTATGTTGTTCATGATCAAATGAACCAGTTGATCATCAGTGAGTACAAGCCCTAGAGCACGGATCTTAGAAACAACTTCGATCTGCTCTACAATGTATTCACGGATGTTGCCTTTTCCATCGTAGGATGAGCGAGTCAATTTATTCAGAAGAATGCCCACTTCAGATTTATCAGATTTCTTGAATCGTTTTCCCATTTCAGTTAGGAAAACTTTAGCCTTATCTGTTTCAAGCATGACACCCTTCATCGATTCAGAAATTGAATACTTAATGACTTTCAGGCACGTATCATTTGATCTAAACCATGTAACCCATCGATTATATTCAGCTTCAGTGGCATTATCAGATGGCTTTGGCGGTTCTGGTGTTATCAGGGCAAGGTCTAATTGAAGACAACCCAGTACAACTTCAATGGCGTTCTTCCATTGAGTATAATTAGATCCATTTAAGGCAGGGACTTGATGTGTATTAGTTGGAATTGAGACTGAAATATAAGAGATACACATATACTCACATTAGTTCATTATTTCACAAAGCAATTTAGTGAATGTAAACGAATATCAGGCAAAGATAACTGATTCAGTTGCTAAGGGAGGCACTGGCTGAATCATCCAAGATGAAGATGGGCCCAACCATCACATCTTAGTGAGAATCTGTCACATCATCATCATTCCTCCTGTGGGAGGTAATAATAACATGTTAGTGATCCTCCTGAACATGAAGCTGAGTGATGTAAGTCATGTAAATTTGAGACACTCAATACCTATGGGTGAGATGAGTCTTTCAGTTTTACATTACCAGCACCATTTACTTCACCCGTTCACTTGACTGCCAAACAGTAATCGTCTATGTTTTCGTTACCGTACGCATGAAAACGTGAACGCAACTGTATGCAATCTTTCTGATCCCAATGTTACAAGTCTGTACTTGTAAAGTTTTCATCGATTGAGGTCACTATGGTGGCTAACACAACCAAATCCAAATCTACAAATATAGACTTTAGGATTGCTATTATAATCTATGGATTATATCTTAATTATTCTGATGCGGCCCACTAGATAGTTAGTTTTGATCAATGGAAAATAGATGATCTAAAGAGATAAACTGTCAGATATGTTTCGCTTTCTATGATCCAATGGTCTGTAATAATATTAAGGATGGGTAATGGGCCTAAATAGGGGCTTCATCAAAATTTAATCTGTATGATCTATACATCATCCTTAAGGCACTCATAATTAGAATAGAATTATCAAAAGATGGGTGGTAATAATCAATAGTACGTTTAGTTCAATTATAGTGTATACACACCCTTGATCCCCGCTTAGTGAATATTCTACATGAGATGCCTACGGAATACATAATGGATGATTAGATTTATTAATCAATGTCCACAATGTAAACACAATGTTTACAACGTCAATCATATATGACCTTGGCCCATCAATGGTTATGAAAAATCAGGCCCATGGATGTCTTTTAGAAGACTAATGGCCCAAATATTCAGTGGAATGTGCCCAAGAACCAGAAATGGGTTTACACATCATGTCAGGCCCGGTTCCTAAACCCAGAGAGCGGATCCGATTGAACTGCAATCGGGTCCAGAGAACGGATCCGATTACACTAAAATCGGGTCGGAGGACCCGTACTATTATAAGGTCGGTTTTTGACCTTATTCCACTCGCAGAAGAAAAAAAAACGCAGGTCGTTTGCATTCTCGGAAAAAGAAGAAGAAAGAGCCGGTAGATCTCGACCCGCTGTTTGCATTCTCGAAAAAAGAAGAAGAAAGAGAGATGAATCTCATCTGTCTTCCTCTGTCTGCTCGATCAGATGAAGGGAAGATCGACGACGACATCTCCTCAGTTTCGAAAACATTGTCTGAAGAAGCGGCAGCGGCTGTGGCATTGGCTACCATTAATGGACGCTGAAGCTCGAGACGCTGGCAATGGCTCCAGATGGAGGAAGAAAGGAAGTTGAGAGCCATCACCATCGTCTAGCTCGAGTGGAAGAACCAGTTGTTCATGGCGGTCTTCACCTATTCATAGGTATGGGTATACAAATCTCTAATTAACGGGATTTAGGGTTTCGAATCTGAAATCCCCAACATCTGGATTTGGGATTAAAATCCCTAATTCCGAATTTGGGATTCGAAATCCCTAATTCCGAATTTGGGATTCGAAATCCCTAATTGGATGACTGGATTCCAAAATCCCGATTTGGGGTTTTGAATCCAAAATCCCTAATCGTCAGAATTTGGGAATCTGGATTCCGAAATCCCTAATCAGATATTTGTATTTAGGGGTTCGAATCCAAAATCCCTAATTTAACTGGATTTGGGGATTTCGAAATTGAAAACCCTAATTATCTGCTGAATACAGGGATTCTAAATCCCTAATCTTAGCTGGATTTTTGGGGTTTTTGAGACTGAAATCCCAATATTGGATTTGGGATTAAAATCCATAAACATTAACACAGCTTCGAATTTGGGAAAAAAATTAAACCCTGATTATCTATATGGGTTTTGAATCTGAAATCCCTAATACGAACTTGAATCTGAAAATTAGATGAATCTAATCATCATGCCTTTGCACAGATGTCTCTGATACCAACTGTGGGACTTAATCTATATGCGGAATAGGCCCACTTATCTGTCTGTGCATGGGACATGGCGATCAGGGGTTCAAATAGCTTACCTAGCTGAGACGCCGCCATGGAAGCCGGATAAGAACACCAGAATACCAGAATTCCTTTAGAGCTTAGGATCTTCCTCTCCTTCACACCCTTTCTACAAATCAGTAGATGAGACTCGAATTTTTGCTGTAGTGTAGGATTGGGGACCCAGCTCTCTTTTATAGAGTCTGTGGAGAGAGAGTTTGAAACCCATCACAACTCTCTCTCCCATGCTCCACGTTGTAGCATCCTAGTTCAACTCAAACTGCTGTCTGCGTAAGACAGCTATAGCATTCCAGCCCTAGTACGCAGAACTGCGCAGACAGACTGCGCAGCGCATCACCTGAAGTGGGGCCCACTGGTCCACTCAATCATCCAGTCCAACTGTATAACAATCCAGACCGTTGATCAGTGAGGCCCACTAAATAGAGTTCTTACATACTGTGCATAATAGCCCTTGGTAATGGTTATGGAACTATCATGGGTCGTTTTTACACCATCTCTATTTCAGACTGTATCGCATAACGACTAATATGTAACCGATTCATCACACCTTATAGCACTAACCGACTCGACTCTCAATATTCTCAATATAGTGGGCCAAGGTCTCCCTCTCCCAATAACCCATCTTCACCATTTAGATCAATTAATAATTATAAAAATAATGTGTCAACTTTTTTTTTTTTCCACTAACTTAGTGGTTGGGCCTATGACTATTTTGTTGGGAGAGATTTATCTCCGACGTCTGATCCACGTAAATGGTGGGGCCCACCATGAAGATCCTCAACTGGTAGGTTGTGCTGTTGAAATCAATGGATGGCCCTGTGTCAGACTCAACATACACGTTTGGCCCATGTAATGAGTGGATCAGCCTAATTTTCAAGATAGGTGATCCTCATGGAGATTGAAGAGCCCCACTGATTACATGGTTCAGAGATCTGACCTGTTGATATGATGGGCCTCACCCTAAATGGCA
This sequence comes from Magnolia sinica, assembly GCF_029962835.1. Lineage (NCBI taxonomy): Eukaryota > Viridiplantae > Streptophyta > Magnoliopsida > Magnoliales > Magnoliaceae > Magnolia > Magnolia sinica. The sequence goes on along the minus strand of NC_080578.1, from coordinate 7,850,001 downwards.
ATGCAATAAAAATTCCCCAAATGGGAAGATTGAAACTCTGGAGTGGTAGGCTTTTTGTTGAATGAACTGCTACACTTTTTACATTTTGAATTGTCTATTTGTCAGGTCACTTATTGAATGGTTGGGATTTTACCATTTATAATATTTTTGGTGCATCCTCCATCCAAAGAGAGGCCTCTGATGACAATGGTTTAAATTAGGCAATGATGGTCCTCATCTGCTATATGGTTTTACAAAAAAACATCCGAACCCAAATATATTATACTAAGTCCTATTAACTTCATTTTTTTTTTTACCAACTGAGTTGGTTTAATCTTACACAATCTATGATATCTCTATAGAAAAAAGTTTGTACTACTTATATTTTGACTTAGGATGAACAACCCTTTCATGGCATCATCTCACAATTAATCTAGACCAATAATCACCTTTTAATTTGTCGGATGGTAATTTTTTTTACTGCCCAATTGATAGTCGTATAGTAGAAAATCATACATCCTATGGTGGACTGACAGTTTGGACCGTTTTCAGTTGTGTCCCGCCCATCACATAAAAGGTCTCACTCTACATCTTGATGCATGGGTGTGATACATTGAAAATTGTAAAGCTGACTATTGTTAAATCTGATTGTTTGAAGGCCACATAATCTATGGATGTCACACAAATGTGTCAGATTGGATTGAATAGTCACATGTAAAATGATATATGACATTGATTTATGGGCGCTTTGTTTGATTGTTATGTTTAAAGTAAATGATGGCAAGAAATTATTGTTGAATACATGGTTAAAGTAGAGGAAAACAATATTCAATCATAGCAATGCACTAAAAATCTCGGCATGCATTTCAAAATCAATGTCTGAAATGCTTCTAGATTTTGGCAACAATCTTTAAATGTTTCAAGACCATGTGCCCAAATTCAGGGTTAATAATATCTCTATTTTTTTAATGTAGGATTATTTGGGAATGTAAATATTCGGAGTGGGTGGTATAGGAAAAGGTAATTAAATATTTTGTATATATTTTTTGAATATAATTTATGGTCGATTAGTCATTTGATATCGTTTGACTATAACTACATATGATGCCTGATATACACAAAAAAACATGGATTTTTCCATATGTCCGCATAACTTTTTGGTTATGGACTAAAAACCTCATGCTTTTCTCAAAACCTGCCCATATTTTAACAACACCACTATTAATTACGTATACTGTATTTTAATATTGACCGATGGTGTGGATCATTCAATAATGCCCGAATATATACCTGATCTTTTCAGTATTGAATGGTGATTCACACTAGGGGCTAGAGATAACATTAGTCCCAAGTGAGTGGGACCTCCACTTCTCTTTATAACTAAACAAATCCAATATGACAAACATATCCTTCAAGTAACAAAAGCGAAAATATTCAGCATATCCTAATTAACGTAAACAAAAGATAATAAGATAATAAGAGATATGTGGGCCTACATGGGCCATATCCACTTCTGTTAAAACAAACAAAGTAAATTATCCGGCACAATTGGTTTACTTGATCGGAACTCTGTAATTGGTGAGCAATATATCTTTGCACGCTGGATGGTATTTTTCTTTTTCTGGTCATTCCCTCTTGCATGTGCATTCTTGGAAACTCTCCTTTCTAATCATGCTCCAATTATTTGGTTTTAAGGTATAATCCAAAGCAAACATGGTAAAACGTTCCAAGAGTTAATTTTCATTTTCAGACTTTATAGGCATTGAGCAATTTGGAATAAAATATTGTTTATAATTCTGCCTCATATTCAATTGTTGTTAGGATTCTCATCTTATTCTAAAAATTTGGGAACCTTTGTCTGTTTGGGAAGCTCAAAGATCTTATAGTTCTTTCTTTTCAATCGTGCATTTGCTTGTATGTTTTAGTTGAATGGTGACTTGGTATGGTTTTTACAGGACCAAAACGGCTATAGTTCTGGTAGAGGAGCACACAAAAACCTGAAACGTGCAGAGAAAGCAAGGATACTGTTCAGCAAAATAAAATGTGAGCCTGTACAACTGTTACAAGCTAAATAAGATGAAGTAACTTGCTAAGTAATCCTTCTCCTTGGTCTATCAGCATTTATTCATTTATCATTGTTAAGGGAATTAAAAAAAAAAAAACTCATGTATATTTCTAAAACAAAAACTCATGCATATTTCTGAATTTCCTAAGGTGTGAGAGAGTAGGTGTAAGGGACAGGGAAGGGTTTGTTTGGAGCTGAGCTTCTCAATCTTTTCAGATTATCCGAAAGGATTTGGATCTGAATATTTTGGACATTTGGTTTTTCCAAATCCTCTTGGGCCAAAGCAGTATCATGTTAAGGCGTCATTCCATCGGTGTGATTTTTGAGCATGGATCATCTGGCTTAGATCTTCTGATGAATGGTATAGATTATGCCACATATGTAGAACATCTAAGCTTCACATCATGTAAGACTCTACTTCGAGACAACCTGGGCCAGATATCAGATTGGTTCGCTGGTGAGGCAAACAACGTGTTGATTGAATCCACTGTTTGGATTATTTATAGCCGTCCATTGTCCAGGAACTTGTGGGACCAATCCAATAAATTGACTCTCCTAAATTCCACCAGGACATCTACATGGTAGGGCCCACCTAATGCATGGGCTGGACAAAACACACGACAGGTACCTCTACAATAATAGATTAATCCAAATGAAGGTTAGAAGCATCAGAAGCGGCCCCAGTAGCCAGACATACGGCTTAGATATCAAAACAACCTCCACAATACCTAATAAGCTCTCCTACCTTCCATGGCACCATAGTTCAAAAGGGAAGCGAATTGCGTACTGAGTAAAATCTGTGGGGCCCACCGTGATTTGCCTATTTTATCCACTCCGTCCATCCATTTTACAATATAATTTTAGTATTATATTCCTAGAATGAAGCATATCCAAATCTCAAATGGACCACACCACAGGAAACAGTGTGAATTAAACGTATACCATTGAAAATTTCTTGGGAGCCACGGAAGTTTTAGATCAAGCTGATATTGGTGTTTTTCCCTTCATCCATTTCTGTGTGATCATATGAACAGGTTCGATTACAAATAAACATCACTGTGGGCCCTAGTAAGGTTTCAACGTTGGAAATCATCATTCCCTCTATCTCCTGTGGTGTGGGTGGTCCAATTGAGCTTTTGATATGCTTCGATTTTGTGCTCAACTGCTAAAATAAGCTGCAAAAACGGATGTACAGCGTGGATAAACTATATACATTCAAGGTGGGCCCAACAGAGTTTACTCAGTATGAGAAAAGCCTACTGAGTTACTCAGTACGAAATCCAAATTTAAATAGGTTGCAGGGCCGGACAAGCTGGCTTTGGATGGGCTTGGGCTTATTAGCCTAGCCCATGGGCTGGGCATGGTCCACTCATGACTAGCCCGATCCATTTTTGGTCGGGTTTGGGCTTAAGTTATCTTACCCGGCTCGACCTGACTTCATGTGTACATCATACCATTTATCCTACAAATATGCCATTTTAATCCTTGACTATATATGGAACCCATTCATCTTGAATGTAGACCATTGATTTTTATTCCTCTAGGTGTCCATTTCTTTGTGCATGGATAACCCACTTGATTAACGGATAGATTGGTACATTGGAGTAATGAATGGGGATTTATTGATTTTTGGGACAGGCAGGGCCGGGTTGGATCGGTACAGACCCAGCCATATTATTTCGTGCATGGGTCTGTTGTGCTAGGCCTATCCTAGGCTTGGGCTTTGAACCTTAAGCATTGAACTCAAGCAGTAGGTCATATTCAAAATCACACCCATGAAACATTGAAAAAAAAATATAATCAAGTATAGCTCACTGTCTAACAATCACATAAGTGGCAATAAATGAAACGTCTACGAAATCCAAGCCGTCTCAAAGGTTGGCCCCACATTGAAGATTATCTGCTGCAAAAATCAGGATGATCCTCTTATAACATGGGCTGCACTGTGGAAAACCATGAACAGCCGTGAAATTTCCAGAGTATATGTTTGGCCCAACTGATAAGTTGATCTAACCTGATTTTCTGTTTTAGGTGTAGCTGGTCTTCACGGTGTGGTTGGACTTATTGGATGGTTGGATGTCATGCATCAACATGGGATGCCATGCATCCACCATTCAAGGTAATTTTATGGAATGACCTTATAAACGGTTTGGATGGCATATAAACATCAAGTTGGAGGCTGAGAAGGTTTCAACTGGAGACATTCATTTCCCCACTGTTTCATACTGTATGGCCCACTGAAAATATGAAAAAGCTATAAAATATAAATTGTATGAATTATATTGCAATGAATTAAAAGAATAAATAAAGATACCTTTTTTAGTTTCCTCTAATGTCTCAATTGGATTTAAGTTATTTTGATATGTGTAACTGTAGCAGAAATAAATAGATATAAAAGTTAGTAAAATTGATGGTTATAAACTAATATTATTAACATATACTTATTTTAGAAGTATTAACCATACACATTAGTTAAAAATAAAATTTAGTTAGTGTTGTACCTGGCACTCCTAAGCATACTTTTGGTGCTTTTGAGCTAATTATGGCCAAACTTGCTTGATGAGCCTTACCCATTGACAATCCTAAATTTAGCAACATACAAACGAAATGAAATAAAAATTTCCAGGAACCAAAAAAATAATAAAAAAGAAAGAAAATTACCTAACTAGCTTATTTATTACAATGAAACATATTCTATTCTTAATTTACATTTATATGATTTCGAATCTTTACAAGCAAATATTAAGTTTAAACACATTTGTATAAACTATTTATAGAGTTACAACATACATTAGGGGTGAAGGGACAACATACATTATGGGTGAAGGGACATACATTTGGGGTGAAGGAGTCATTGAAGAGTTAGACAATGACACCTGTAACTAGATGAAGGATTAAGATTTATTTAATATTAGTGGAGGACGATGAAAGATTAAGATTTATTTAGTATCAGTGGAGTAGGAAAGTAAAGGCAGGTGAGGAAAGTAAAGGTAATTCAGGAAAGAGAAAGTAAGAAAGGAGATTTTGTGTGGGGCCACTGCGATATTTTTGAAAAAGCCACTCCGTCCATATCAGTTTTCCAAGCTTATTTTAGAAAATGCAACAAAAAATAATGTGTATCCAAAACTTAACTGGGCCACACGAGAGGAAACAGTGGAGATTTAGTGACCAGCGTTGATACATTTGTATGGCCACAAAAGTTTTGTATTGGTTTAAATTCTTGGTGTTTTCACTACTCATCTCAGTGAAAATGACCTTATAAACAGTTTAGATGAATATAAACATCGAGGTGGAGCCTAGGAAGGTTTCAACAGTAGTCATTTCTTTTTGCACTATTTCATCTAGTAGGGCCCATTTTAGCTTTGAATCCTCTTAATTTTTGGTCACATGTCCTAATATGATCCGGAAAAAGGATGGACAGTTGGATTTTTCACAAACATCAATATGGGGGAATCCTTGCGCAGTAACCTGAAGCGCACGAAATTCGTGTACAGATAGATTGCTGGAAATGGAGTAGCTACTCCCTGCCACCAACCCAGTGGTGGGTGGTCGGTGCTCTGGGGCCCTATCATGATGTATGTGTTTCATCCATTCCGTTAATCCATTTTTACAGATCATTTTAAGGCTTCACACAAAAAATAGAGGGATATAAATCTCAGGTGGACCACACCACAAGAAAACAATAGAGATCAGATATCCACCATTAAAATTCTCCTAAGGCCTCATGTATTGTTTATTTGACATCCAATCTATTGATTAGGTCATACAGGCCCGGATGAAAGGAAAAAACAAAGATCTGCTTGATTCAAAACTTTTATGGCCCCCAAAAGGTTTTTAATTGTCGACTCTCATTCAACATTGTTTCCTGTAATGTGGTCCACTTGAGATTGGGATGTACCTCATTTTTGGTCTCATACCATAAAATGATTTGGAAAAAATAGATGGACGGCATGGATGAAACACATACATCATGGTTGAGCCCAAAGGCCAGTGGCAATCCTTCCACACCATTGGCGGGCAGCGTGAATGTGCAATCTGTGTGAGATGCGGATGCGGATTGAGAAGGCTTTTGAAGGAAGTTTCTACCTAGGGGTCGGCTGTGTTAGTGGCTCTGTGGGGCCTACGGTAATGCATATGTTTTGTCCACACCATCTATCTACCTTTTCATATCATTTGGGGTATAAGATAGAAAAAATGAGGTAGATATAAGGCTCAAGTGGGCCACATTGCAGGAAATAGTGAAAATTGGGTGCTTACCATTGAAAATTTCTCAGGGCCACAGAAGACCCTGATCATGCTGAAATTTGTATTTTTTTCATTTTCATCAAGATAGGTGTGACCTTATGAAGAGTTTATATGAGAAATAAACATTACATTGGATTCTAGGAAAGTTTCACCAATAGTTTTATTCAATTTCCATTGGTTTCTATGGTGTGGCCCACTTGAGTTTCACATGTACCTCATTTTTGGAGTCAAGCTCCAGAATGATCTGAAAAAAGTTGATGGACGGTGTGGATCAAACACATAAATTATGGTGGGGCATAAAAAAGTTTCACATGTTAAAAGTTGGTTTTCCATCAGGCAAAGAAAAACATTCCAAAGAAACTTGAAAAGGGTAATTTTGAAAGTAATTTTTTTTTTAATAGAAAAAATTATGGAGCGCACTCCGCATTCACCGTGGTCACTCAAATCTTGATAGGGAGCATTTTCTCAATTCTGAGATAAGTAATATTTTTTAACCCGCCCTTAGTCCGTTATTATTTATTCTTGAATGAGTTAGTAATTAGTAAATGGAAGTCTTCTTGAATGAATTGCATGTGGATGTAGGTAAAGAATATGATGCATGATCTCCGAATTAGTTACTTCATGGGGCTGGATCACCTTGATCGATTTCCACTGTTTGTTTAGCTCATGGTATCTCATCCATCCATGTATAATAATCTGGACTTTCCTAATCGTGGGCGTGTACTTGTGTGGATTTAGCATGGTCTGAAATTCTCATGTATCTTAATCACCTGATTTCACGTTCAATCCCTACACGTCACAAGTGTCAAAGATCCCTGCGGTCAAACTTGTATAAGAAAAATGGATGGTAGAAAAAAGCCCAACAGTCCAAAAGATCCCTCGCTAGATGAGTGTACTATAGAGTTTTGGTACGCTGCATGTGGCCTAGATCTCTAGACTCCTGTGCCATAGGCAACAACATTTGGCACCTGGTCCACCCCCTCAGATGAGGCGCCCCTCATTGAATCTAGGTTGAGCCGGATTACGTACAACAAATACAGTTGGATGGAATCCTTTGTGTATTTCCCATCACCCCAAAATACCCATGATTGAAATATCGCAGCCGTACAATTAATGGACGGTGTAATAATGGTCTTACCGGGCATTATGTACAATCTGTGTCACCTTATCAAGGAGTTGGATGGCAAATAAACATTAGTGGACCATTTCCTAAATGAGCTGGCAAAACGGATGATGTACAACACATACATCGAGGTGGCTCCATAGTCACGGCCGCACCCACCTGCCTAGATCCGGGGTCGCACCTAATCCATGTTCCTAATATTCAGGGCCTTGTCACAAGGGGCAGAGGGCACATATGTGATCGATACGATATGGGTCGTTCATTAGAAACTTACACCAAGTGGGCCAAACAAGTATATTGAATCAGGTTTCCAAGCCCATGGCCTATCAAAATCGGCAAATGAGAGAGAGAGAGAGAGAGAGAGAGAGAGAGAGAGAGAGAGAGAGAGAGAGAGAGAGAGAGAGAAGCTCTTATTATGGGGGAAGTTAGTGAGAAAACACAAGATGAAGCTCATGAGTCATGACCAGAAACACCCCACCGTAGCTATTCTATCAATTAAAATCCTCAGCGAGGAGTTGGTGCATGCCCATGTTTGGAGCCACAGTAGCTCTTGATCATGGGTGGGACCAGAGGGTTGTAAGGTAGAGGATTGAAGGGCAGGAAACTCAGCATGTTGGGCCGGCAGTTCTCTCTAATATCTGTGATGGCCTTGCAACAGGCGGGCCCCACGTTGATCCGATGGTTAAGGAATGCAGCGAATATCTCTAGTGCGCATCCAGGTATGTCTAGTAGTGATGACCAGCACTTCTCTATCTGTGGGTCTCGAAATGGCAGCCATGGAATAATTATCTTATGTTCTTCGGGTTGCACCGCAAGTGTGGCCCACGGCAATACTGACATGGCCACAATGACCATGATCAAGACCATTGATACAATCCCTGCATTCCTCATGGTACTCGATCTTTTTCAATGTTCCATCTATGTAGAGACAGATTAGGGTTTTTATAGATTTGGTTTTGCATAGCAACGGTGGTATGTAGCCATTTATCATCTTTGTAACGTCTTGGTCTAGTGCTGGGTTTGTCTGTTATTAGGTCTCACATGCAACTAGTTAGATGATAGCTTACTGTCTAACAACCACATAAGCGGCAATAAATGAAGCGTCTACAAAATCCAAGCCGTCTGAAAGGTTGACCCCACAATGAAGATTACCTGATCTAAAAGTCAGGTTGATCATCTTATCTTGAAAGTATATGTTTGGCCCAACTGATAAGTGGATCTAACTTTATTTTTTGTTGGAGGGCGTAGGTGGTCTTCACGGTGGGGTCAGACCTTTTGGATGGTTGGATGTCATACAATTTAGATCCTGCGTATCAAGATCATAGTTTTGCAGAGCATCAAACGACTCTCCGAGTTTGTATTTAGTAAAAGACGTATTAGGGTTTGGCAATGTATACATCCATCCGGACCGTCTAAAATGTCCATTTGTCGTGACGATGTAAGGCTGAGTTTTGCTGGAGTAAATCCTCTTTTCAAATAGGGATATATGGAAACTGTGCCCTTCTACGTACCTCATGCATGTTGAACACGGGAATATGATCTGACCGTTCATCAGGTGGTCCCCATCGTAAGGGTTAGAACGGATGGAAATAAGTGTTTAATTGGTGACCTGCGAGAGCGGACACTAACTACAAAAACGACCAATGGGTCCTTATTCAAACTGGAAAAGGTCCCTTGATTGGACGGTAGGCGTCATTCCATCGGTGTGATTTTCGAGCATGAGCTTCACATCATGTAGGACTTTACTTCGAGACAACCTAGGCCAGATATCAGATTGGTTCGTTGGTGAGGCAAACGAACCACTGTTTGGATTATTTATAGCCGTCCATTGACGAGGAACTGAGAAATCGACGTCCGAAATGAGAAACACTCACACTCTCGTCAATGCACCAAGCCGTCCATCCAAAATCCAAACCGTCCACGCGTTGCTGATCGTTTGATCAACCACTTAGGGATGACCCACCATTAGCGGCTGGGTCATCTTCTTCGTTGGATTAGAAAACCCACCAGCTGATGATGGAGCCCATTTTCTGATCTGGGACGTCTGTGAGGTGAGCCAGTGTCCCAGAAGTCGGTCCGTTCTGTCCGATTGTAGCCATTCTCTTAGAATACAGTAAGATCATCTCTGATTTTGTTGACTTATACGATTAAACCGGTAACTAATCCACCGATTAGTTAGAATAGAAGCCTCTAGAAATGGTTTAATATAGCCTATTTAAGGCTGTCTTTTAGGGCATCGTTTCTGGAAATGGAAAGAGAAAGAGAGAGAAAGAAAAGGCGCCGCTTCCATTGCCGCACCTAGTGAAGTCGACTCGGTCCGAGTCGCTGCAAAACCACGGCCGAGTCCAGCATCTTAGGTCCCTCCATCAGAGAAGGAAGAAAGGAGAAAGCAAGGAAAGAAGGAGGAGAGTATGAGAGCAGAAGATGATGGGAGAAAGAAAACAAGAGAGAGAGAGAGAGAGAGAGAGAGAGAGAGAGAGAGAGAGAGAGAGAGAGAGAGAGAGAGAGTCAGGGCTGCCGCACCAGGTGACTTGGACCGGATCTGGTTGGGTTTTCCTCCGAGTCTGGGTCGAGTCCAGACCCATCCATGTCGAGAAAAGAAGGGAGAGAGTAGAAGAAGGGGAGCTAAAGAAGGAGAGTAAGAAAAATATGAAGATTTCGGGTCAATTGTGGTGGTGCCGCACCACCTCAAGTCGAGTGTTGAGTCACGGTCCATCTGCCGGGTCACTGTCCGAGTTCGCTGAGTTCGGGCCAAGTTGTGGTGAGTCGGGTTGAGTGGATTCTCCTGGGCATCTTAGAAGGAGAAGATAAGCGGAAAGAAATGAGGAAGAAAGAAGAAGGGAGGAAGACCGAGTGACTCGCCTGAGTTGACTCATCGAGTCAACCCCTGAAACACATGAACTGGGCTTGATTTAGGTCAGTTCAGCCCCTGTAAGGCTAAGAATCCTATTGTGGTAGTACAATGTGTTCAATTCAAGTTGGGAGCCAGGTTTCGGCACTGAGTCGAGTTAACTCGGTTTGGACAAGGTAATTAATCTCATGGATTTTTAAAATTTTAGCTTGAATTCCAAGATAGCAATCATTAAAATATGTTACACTCATATTGAATTGGAATCACCTTCTCTAATATAATAGATTCATACTATATTGTACACCATCTAATATTTAGGCGTGTTCAAGGAATGGCGTTGCGATCTAACTAAACAAACGGATTAAAGTATGATTGAAATTGGATTTATGAACATGCATGATCAATTCCAAATCCATAGGAAGCTGATTCGACTCTTGAAAGGTGAGGATCACCCTTCAAGCTTTTCCCACATCATGATAGTTAGCTTAGTTTAATTAGTTTGTTGATTTCTTAATATAGTGCAATGTAAAAATAATGATTAATGTTAGTTCCATTTCAGCAATCTTTTATAAATGTAACATGTTTAGATTTAAATTCAAGTAATTTAACATGCTATGAATTTGTAGTATCTCTAATCTGATTTAAGATGCACACTTTATATGTGCAAATGTTAGTGACATTGTACGTGACTTGTTTTACCACTTACAATTACTTTATGGCGTATTTAGAGGTACTCGAATTAGTGGTCATTTGTGGAATGAATTAAATGAAATTATGGTGGACTTACCATCTTATGGACCCTTTATTGCCTAAGTAGCTTTTGTTATTTGCCCTTTGTGGCTTGGATTGACTATTTGCCCGTTGTGGCTTGGATCAGCTATTTGCCCTTGCGGCTTCAATGAATTATTATTAAATAATCCTTTGATGATAAGTCTCACTTGTAGAACTATAATTGGTCATTAGTTGAGTAAGTTACTTTTAAACACCTTATTTGTTAGTCTCATGAGTCAGGGATGGTGGAATGGGACACTATGCCTGAGCTGTCGGCCTATGCTGGGCGAAAAACCTTTTCCAGGTAGTTCATCTACCACGGGTGATCTACATGGCCTTTTCTAGGTAGTTCATCTACAGCGGGAGATCTACATGGCCTTTTCCAGGTAGTTCATCTACCACAGGCGGTCTAAATGGCCTTTTCTAGGTAGTTCATCTACCGTGGGTGGTCTACATGGCCTTTTCCAGGTAGTTCATCTACCACGAGCGGTCTACATGGCCTGTTCCAAGTAGTTCATCTACCGCGGCCGGTCTACATGACCTTTTCTAGGTAGTTAATCTACCGTGGGCGGTCTGTATGGTCTTTCCGGGTGGTTAGTTTTCCTTGGGCGACTTTTTACTAGCTGAATGTGCACCCCCAGGTATGTGAGCATGTGCATGCATCCATGCATTTAAACAGGATTATTTTGTGTAATTTATTTAACGAATGCATATCTGATGAACCTTATCTGATTCCCATGATAATCATTGTGTAATATTCGTTATATACTATCTCTGATAACTATGCTTAATTATCTTAATGATGCAATAAATCTTGGGGGTTATACCTCACTGGATAGCCATTGACGATATCAAACCGTATTCAGTGTGCAGGAGACGCAGATGATGCGCAAGCTGGTGTTCATGTCTAATAGGAGGAGTCAGATGACCTTGCGACTCTCTTTCCTGACTTCAGTTCATTTTAATTTGTACTATTATTTTTATAATGAGTTAAGACATTGGTTTGTATGAGTTTTTGGGTAACCACTTGAAGTATTGGTTATGTATGTTTGGACTCCCTCCTATACTTGATTTGCTCATATTCCACTAGTATATTAACTCTGATAAAAAAAATAATTTAAAAATGTATGTGAAAATTCGAAATATTTTAAAGGTTAACACTCGAGCTTTTGGAAAACGAGTAGTGTACTTGAGTTCCGGGAACCGGGGTGTTACAAAAGCACAGGCCTAGGATAGGCCTAGCACGACAGACCTTTGCACGAAATAATATGGCTGGGTTTGAACCGACCCAACCCGGCCTTGCTTGTCCCAAAAATCAATAAATCCCCATTCATTACTCCAACGTACCAATCTATCCGTTGATCAAGTGGGTTATCCATGCACAAATAAATGGACACCTAGAGGAAGAAAAATCAATGGTCTACATTCAAGATGAATGGGTTCCATATATAGTCAAGGATTAAAATGGCATATTTGTAGGATACATGCTATGATGTACACAAGAAGTCAGGTCGAGCCAGCTAGGATAACTTAAGCCCAAACCCGACCAAAAATGGATCGGGCTAGTCATCAGTGGCCCATGTCCAGCCCTTGGGCTAAGCTAATAGGCCCAAGCCCATCCAAAGCCAGCTTGTCCGGCGCCCTGCAACCTATTTAAATTTTGAAGAGGGAATCGGTGGGCTTCCAAGCTCATGGCCCACCACACCTCTACATCATACGAGAGAGAGAGAGAGAGAGAGAGAGAGAGAGAGAGAGAGAGAGAGAGAGAGAGAGAGAGGCACACAAAAAGAAAACAAAAGAAAGAAGCTCTTATTATTACGTAGTTTAATTAGAAAAGAGAAGTCTAAGTTCAACCGGTTGGACCATAAGTTACTGTCCACATTGCAGATACCTTCCTACCTTTCATATGAGTGCAAAATCCAACCCGTCCAATAGATTTTCCAAATTATTAGAATCATGTCGAACAAAAACCAGCCACATCCACTCATCAAGTTGATCACACTTATTATATATCAATGGTCTAGACATCATTTTCTACTGTGGCCCATTTGATGAGTGTATGGGGCTTATTTTGACACAAGACAATCCTCGTACTAATTCCATCCTATTGAAAGTGTTGAATGTCACATGAACATGATAGATTGGAAGTTATTCACTTGTTGAACAGGAAAACCAAACATGGAAATCCCATCAACAAAATCCTATCAATGAAGAGCGTGGATTCCATAAACGGTGTAACAATATTTCTCCATCACAGATGGGAGCATGGGATTAAACGGCAGGAAACCGAATATCTCGGCCCAGCAGTTCTTCCCTATATGGACGATGGCCTTGCAACAGTCAGGCCCCAGATCGATGTTTAGTTGAAGTATTGCCTTCAACACCTCTACAGTGCAACCTGGTATATTTGACAGAGACGACCAGCAACTTTGTCCCTTTTTTTCTATAAGTGGTGGCCTTGAATGGATTTGTTTATGTTCTTCATGTTGCACCGCAAGCGCGGCCCGCAGCGTTGCCGATGAGACCATGATAGCTATGAGCATGACCATTGAAATGCCTCCTGCATTCTTCATGGTTGTAAGTACTCTTGCACCTATGTAGTGAGGGTTGCAATGAAGCTTGAGGTTTTTGGTATGTAGAGGTTTGGGTTTTTATAGAGTGGGATAGAGTGAAGAAAGGTGTTACGTTTGTATCTTTGTAACGTTTGCTTTTAGGGCTTTGCATGGGCTTGTAAGTATTTTTTTAAAGCCCGTACACGTGTACAAGGCAGGTCATTTACATGCAATCACATGTGCCAGCATGTTATGCTGATATAATATCCAAGACATTCATGAGGTGGTCCTCACCATGGAAGTGTTACTTCACAAAAATGAAGGTGGTTCAGGTGGCAGGTGGGCTACAATATTAGAAAGAGGTGGACGTGTTGGAAAACTTTGTTTAAGTTTCTCATAGCTGTATGTTTGTTTTTTCAAATTGTGGCTCATTTGACTATTGGATCGACCTGATTCTTGATCAAGGACATCTATGCAGTGTTATCCTTCTAATGGATGGACTGGATCTTAAACCTTTGTGTTATGAGGGCATATGTGGGGCTTGTATATATGCTGTCTTGTACACACATGTGGGCTTTAGCAAAGCGCAGTTATTTGTCAGTTACTAGTTATTCATTATGGAGGAGATCTCACAAGAAACCAGTTGGAAGATAGCTTACCGTCTAACTAGCACATAAGTGTCCATTGGTCAAGTTTCTACAACATCCAACCCGTCTAAAGGGCTGGACCCACCATGAAGATTACCTGGTACAAAAATTGGGACAATCCAGCCGTAGATCTGATACAAAGTACATGTTTGGCCTAACCTACGATTGGCTGTACCTTATTTATTTTAACTAGGTGGTTTTCACGGTGGGGATGACCCTTTGTATGGGTTGGATTCCACTTTGGCATTAACTTACTAGTTTGATTGTTGTTTGGCAGTCCAACTCAGTTGCATGGAGACCTATGTCATGTTATGCAATGTAATTTAATCAAATAGGAGCCCATAAATGATATTGAATGGCTTTTATTCAGTTAAACATGTGTGATTAAGGTTGGGTCACGCATACCAAAGTCATACTCGACCCGAATTGGATTAAATGTTTGTGACTTCATGTGCCAAATCACCTACAGTATCAAATTATGAAGGTCGATCAAACTAATTGTCCAATCACCAATGTGTAATAATCAAGTGATTTATAATGGTGGGTTAGTATTTTTGAATGAGATCTTTTTGCATTGAATCAAGGACCTTTCTTTTAGCGATGATTGTTGGCTTTAGGTTTCTTAGCAATGTAGTAATATATTAAAAGAATTAAAAATAAAGACGAACTGCCATGATTTTATTGATTTATAATGAAGATAAGAACAATCAACAATAATATAAAAACAGAAAAAAATAAAATTAGAAATAATTGTGATGGCTTGTATGGACAAATAATCAAGGTGTATGGTTATCATGATATGACCGGTGTAATATTTCAAGTATATACTTGGTTGATTGGGATCCGACAATAAAGGGTCATATATATTTACATTGCTCCTAAGCGTACTCCTAAGCGTACTACAGTGACAATGTTGAACAACAATGATCTAAGTTATATTAAACTCCAATCGTTTTACAACAAGGTTAGACATAAGTGGGGGAAATAAGGCTAAAACTAAGATAAGGCAATGTTGTGAGAGGGTTGTGTGATGGCTCAATTGGTGCCTCGAGCTCTTCATCATGTGCTTCTTATATAAATTGGGAGGGTGACAACTAATTATATTAAGTCTCCTTACTGTCTCGGGATCCTTAAAGGTTATGGGATCAGATAATATCTTAGTCGGACTCAGATTCCTCATCACATCCCTCAATTTCTTTCTAATTTGGAAATTATTTGCTTCTTGAACTTTCATAGTCATTATGAAAGCATCGATTGTCTCTAAAAAGTTTTTTATTTTAACGTTTTTAGAGGTATGGGATAACATTGCTATGCATATCTAGATTATAATAGATTTACTATCTCAGTGAGTCTTTATAAGCTTGCCGAGCACGCTGCTTAGTCACACGTACCACTCATGTGAGGGTTACATGTCCTTCGTCACAATGTCTCATCTACATATGTGTGTATGGCTTTGAATCATTTTGCTTTTGATTGGTGACATGTCTCCCAAGTATATGAGGTAGAAGATATCCTCAGAGTGCAGGTAGGATTTTGTCCGTCATTTGTACGTAGTACCATATGTGACAACATTTCATTTTTCCGCGTAAATGTGTAGGAACAAATGTAAACATTATGTATGAGAAATAGTTTAATACTCCATCAATGTGTGAAGTATGTCATGCATGCTGGTATACAAGTAATTCAAATTAAAATGTCTAGCTTTGGATTTCATTTAGATGTATGATAAACCAAAAACTAAGCTTATTTCATCATCTTGCTATAGGATTGGTGGGCTATTATTGGATGGTTTAAGAATGAAAAATAATTAATGATCAACAAAAATGTGTTTATTCATAATTACAAAAAAAAAAAAAAAAAAACCCCTTATTTCCTAAGTTCCAATGTTCCAACTGCCTTCTTCAAGATTTCATCAAAGATAAGAAAAAAAAAAAAGGAGAGGAATGAAAAAAAAAAAAAAATTGAGAAGAGGCAAAAGAAAAGGTAAGTGGCAACGTTGTTTTCTTTGTTTATTTTTAAATTTTATTCTTTTTTTTTTAATTTAAAAAGAAGATTTATGCTTCTTTTTTTCTTTTTCTTTTGTCTGTTTTTTATAGCTATTTTTCTTATTTACTGATTTTTTTTTTTTATCAAAAGAAAAGATGAGAAAGATGAACAAAAAGGAGAATGAGAAAGAGAAGTGTGTTGCCTTTTTATTAGTTTGTATTTTTATAAATTTATTTTATAATAAAAATAAATTATATTTTTTTTACCTGCAGTTAGCCCACTGACACCGAGGTTAACCTGGACCTAGGGACCGACTATGGTTTGACTCTTTGCATACATGGGACATTTAGTACTCTTACCACGTGAGGCCATCTTGATGAATATGTACGTTGTACATCCACGTTGTACATCCGTTTTCTTATAGTTATTCTAGGACGTACTTCCAAAACTTAAGCAGATCCAATCTCAGGTAGACCACACCACTGAAAATAGTGGTGAATGACCATTAAAAGTATTTTTTAGGTCACGAAAGTTTTGGATCAAGACAATCCTTGTAGTTTCCCTTCATCCATATTTGGTTGACCTTATGACTAGGTTGGATGGCCAATAAGCAATATGGTGGACATTAGAAATCTTTTTAACGGTGAACGTTCAATCACCACGTCCTAAAACGGGCTGGAAAAACGGATAACCAGCGTGCACATACAACACTTCATCAAGGTGGGCCCCACAGTAAGGGTCTAATCCACTCCCGTGGAGGGGTCCCTATCGAATCTGAGTGTTATCTCGACCGCCAAATGTGTGTTGTCGTGACCCGTGACCATCTGATCATGCATGTGTCCCACTGTGGATGTTCCCTTTTCTTTTGGGCAACGAGAGTTGTCTTTTATCCTTGAGGGACACGGATTCTGTATCCTTATCCTACCTCATCTAGAATACGATGTGACTGTTCATCAGTTGGTCCGATGGGAAAATGTTCCTGCCAAAAAATAAACGTTGTTCCATACGGAAACAAACGTTTAGGCTCATATTCGACTGGAAAAGGTCGCTTTATTGGATGGATGACATCAATTCATTTGTAAGTTTGATGTGATTTGGCCATCCTCTGGGTTAGATCTTTTGATGAACGGTCCATGTAATCTCTACATGCCCAGATGGTGGGCTCACCTAGCTTCTGACCACGGGAACTTGCTAGCGACGCCCTCTCATATGTTCTCTCAGATGTTCTCCATCCGTTCAGATCTGCGGCTCAGATCCTCGAACTCACATTTTGATACAGGGATAAACGTGATGGATGAACATGATGAGGTCAATTACCGTTTGAATAACTATTCTAAGTTCACAAAGCTTGCGTGTACTCTTCACAAATAATCACTCAAAGCTTACGAAGACCATTGACCAAACAAAGAGAAATTTACGACTGTGGACCCCACCTTTTATCCAGTAGTTTTTACGAAGCAATACAAACTTAACATACGCACCTAGACCTCCTCGTACGGACACCGAGTTTGAGGACGAAAATACCCCTGCCTTCCTCGTGCAGGCATGCAGAGACGAGCGCTGACGGACGGTCGGGCGATGGGAACTCAGGCGGGGCTCACTGTGATGTTTGTGAGAAATCCTCTCCGTCTAAGTTCATTCATAGGGTCACAAAGACCTGTACGGAGAGGAAAAACAAATTTCATAATGATCCAAAACTTCTGTAACCCCTAAAAGGGTTTCAATGGTAGACGTTCCATTCCCCACTGCCTTTTACAGTGTGGTCCACTTGATAGTCAGATCAGTCTTATTTTTCATCTCAAGCCTTAATATGAGCTCGCCAAATAGATGGACGGTTTGGATATAACATATAGCTCATAATGAGACCCACAAAAATCAGTGGGGATTAAAAAGGGAAAAAAAAAAAAAGAAGAAGAAAAGAAGCCAGCGAGTTGGGGTCGACCGGGCTGGGACCCGGTCGACCGGGTCAGAGCTCGGCCTATGGCTACGGATTATAACCGTAGCCATAACTATAATGCTATACACTTTTTTCTCTCTTTTTTTTAAAAAATTTTATTTTTTATTTTTTACATGGAGATCTTTTTCCCCCTTACATTTTTCTCTAATACATAATTATGTAAATATGTATATACAAGTATATAAAAATATTTTTCTATCTTTTAATTCATTTCTTTGTCTATTTATTTAACAAGCATATCTCCTAAACTAGGATGATTTACTTAACTTACCACATATAATTTTGGGGTAGGAGAAGCTAATTTAGTCAACCAACCTAGTTATTTTCTAATATTCCATCAGATTAGAAAACCTCTTTTGACTCTTCTTTTCAACTATAAACGATGTAATTCTCCATTGCGATATATAAAAAACGATCGCTTTGAGAAAACATTGAGTGGGGCAAATTAGAAAATTGATCGAGGGAAACATGAAATTTAGCAGGGGAAACATGAACACACACCCCCACACACTCACACTAGTGGAATTTCACCACCTACGGATACTTGAACGCTTGACCGGGTGTTGAAACTCCTAAGAGTCTACCACCCGAGCGGGGCAAACTGAAATATGAGTAGGGCAAACTAGAAAATCAATGGGACAAGCTGAAGTATGAGCGAGACAAATTAGAAAAATAGCAGGGCAAACTTAAGTATGAGCGAGCAAACTAGAAAAACAACGGCAACAAAAATAGATCGCAATATCAAAAAAAAATGGCAAACTAAAAGTATGAGCGTGGCAAACTAAAAAAACAATGGGGCAACTGAAATATGAGCAAGACAAACTAGAAAACAGGGGCAAACTTAAATATGAACGAGGCAAACTAGAAAAACAATGGAGCAAACAAAATCAGAGTGGCAAACTAGAAAAACAACGGCAACAGAAATATGAGTGGGGCAAATCGAAATATGAGCGGGGCAAGAAAAAAAACGGGGCAAACTGAATTATAATCGAGGCAAACTAGAAAAATGGCGAAACTGAAATATGAGCGAGACAAATTAGAAAAACAACGGGACAAACAAATATAAGCGGGCAAACTAGAAAACAATGGGCAAATGAAATATAGGGGCAAATAGAAAAACAATGGGCAAACTTAAGTATGAGCGGGTAAACTAGAAAAACAGTGGGAAACTTAAGTATGAGGGGCAAACTAGAAAAACAACGGCAACAAAAATAGAAGATAATTTATTTTATTTATGAGGGGACAAACTAAAAACATCAATCAAACGAAAGGAAAAACTCACCATCAGTTAGTAGGAGCAACTGCAACATTGTGTCTCTTGAAAGGACTACGTGATATTGAATAAAGATCAAATCCAACGTATGAGTGTATATTTGGATTACAACTAAATATTATAACTAAGAATTATCGCTGTTGGATTATTGTTATTTCTAGGATAAGCTGGAATAAAAGTAAATGGATAGACTGGTTGGTTTTTTTTATTGTATTGTGTTTGGATATTGCATTTTTTTCTCTGTTGGATTCCTCTGCTATTTATAGAGTTTTCTTGTAGCTTGTTCTTTCCAAATCCTTCTCTCATTACTACAGTGGTTTGTTCATTAGACTTTTGAATAACTCAGCCATATCACTTTGTCGACCATTTACTAATGTGTAAAATTGAACTTACGTCAGCTATGATTCTATAAAAAGCGCTCCACATATCTTGAAGATATTTTCATCCATATCCTATTTCTCATACAATGCCACATGTTGCTCTCCTATTGGATTTTTCCAAAATGGCCAGAAATAAGCTACATCATTTCCCCCACGTCAGTTCGCCTTTGGTAAAAATGTGAAAGCGACGTTTTTTTGTTGTCCGATACAATAAATGTAATCGATTGTTGTTCCACATATTGTCTGCCCATTCATTCTACCTGGCTGAAACTATACCGAAAGATATCCTTTGCTATCCTTTTGAGTTGTACATGTGACACATCATATAAAATCGTATCGTACGAGGAGTCATGATCATCCTTTCATTAATACACACGTATTGTCGCCGATACATAAACAAGACTAAATCTGTACGCCTCTTTTTTTACCTTTGCTTCTTCTCTCTTGCATCAAAATTTTCCAATTTCCTTATCTTAATGGCCACATCTTCTTCTTCATCTGCTCTAGCTTTCCATCTAGAGTCATTCATCAAAGATCTAGATGTGCTGTTGCCGGGACTGGTCAATGACCTCATGTTCAACACTCCGATCTAATTAGACAAGGCATTTTTGACACTCGGTCCAACTTTTCATCCTACGGTCACTCATGAACAATTGCATGAAATCGAACCAAGTTTTCCAAAGTGTCCTGATGAAGTCCTTTTGGTTCAATCCAACACATTTCTAAATCTCTCTAACGCATTTAAATCTCCAATTACATGTACGTTTGGCTATGGTTTTTTTTACTGATTTTTTATTCCTTTTCTTTTATAAACTTCCAAAGATATTGAAAAGTATAAGTTGGGAGACTTTAAATCTTTTCTCTATCTTAACTAATCGAATTGCTACGAGCTTGTTGGTGTAGCAACTATAAAACAGGAAAAATATCAGTTGAACAGGCCATATCATGAGTTAATCTATATCTACTTAAAGAGTTACCACAACATCATGAATACTTAAAATTCCAAAACTATTAACATTGGCATAAAGACGCCTATGTTGAGTGTGGGGTGTCTTTTGTTTTGGGCCAGAAACTATTACCTGAAAGGGTCAAGATGGTCATTTTTTTACTTAAATATTGTTGATTTTGTTTTCTATTGGAAAAGAAGTCTGATGGTTAGATGGCTGGGATTCTTTTATAGGGGAGATTTTTGATCCATCACCAATCCATGAAGAGGCACATGAGATAAACTATCTAGAACACTTAAAGATTCTTTTTTGAGAATTCATGCTTGTTATTGGAAGCAAGAGAATTTCATTCCTTGTCTCAAAACATGCCTAATGTTAATCTGTGATATTCGATTTTATTAGATTTTATGTGTGAGTGTTTAGAGCTTTTGTTTTTCTATAGTAGATATTACTTCTGAAAAAATGCTATTTTGTGATAATTCAGTCTTACCCCGCTCATAATTGATTTGCCCATTGTTTCTCTAGTTTGCCCGCTATTTTTCTAGTTTGCCCGCTCATAATGCAGTTTGCCCCGCTCATAATTCGGTTTGCCCCGCTTCCTTTTCTAGTTTGCCTCATTGCTTTTCTAGTTTGCCCGCTCATAATGTAGTTTGCCTCACTGTTTTTCTAATTTGCTCATAATTCAGTTTGCCCCATTGTTTCTCTAGTTTGCCCATTGCTTTTCTAGTTTGCCCGCTCATATTTCGATTTGCATTGCTTTTCTAGTTTCCACTTATAATTCTTTGCCCATTGTTTCTCAGTTTGTCCCGCTATTTTTCTAGTTTGCCGCTCATAATGTAGTTTGCCCCGCTCATAATTGTTTACCCATTGTTTTTTAGTTTGCCGCTCATAATGCGTTTACCCATTGCTTTTTCAGTTGCTCATAATTCGCTCCTCTATTTCTCTAGTTTGCCTTCTTTATTTTTCTAGTTTGCCATAATTAGTTTGCCCGACCCAACCCGAATCCGATCAATATATTAGTTACTTATAAATTATAATTGAGTGTGGATTGTTTGTGTAGAAGGTACACTAGTGATGTCGAGTCTCATTTGTCCAAGTCATTTCCAAGGACTCACACTAACAATATATGTCGGATTTCTCTCTCCCAAATAGATTGAGTGTTATGCTACATGACTTTTTAAAGGAGTTGTCCTATATTTTAGCTTGTTTTTTTAAAGAAAAAATGAATTTCATTATGATGAATAATCACATATATAATTAATAAAATCATAGATAAAAAAATATGTCCTATATTGAAATATAATAAATTAATATAATAATAAAAATATTAGCAACTATACACCCGACCAACCCAATCAACTTGTTGAGCCCTCTTGGGTTGGGCTTGGGTTGAGAATTTCTAACCCAAGATTGGGTTGGGTTGGGTTAGGGTTGAGCACTAACCCGAACCAACCCACTCGACTTTCAACTCGATCCAACCCGACCGCGAAGTGATTGAAATTGACCACGAAATGAATGAAATAGATTTTCGACCATCAACCCAATGAAATCTTGGAAAATAACTCGGTTGGTTGGCTAAATTAGCTTCTCCTACCCCAAAATCATATGCGGTAAGTTAAGTAAATCACTCTAGTTCAGGAGATATGCTTGTTAAATAAATAGAGAAAGAAATGAATTAAAAGATAGAAAAATATTTTTATGTACTTTTGTGGCTCGAATTGGCTATTTGCCCTTGCGACTTTAATGAATTATTATTAAATAATCCTTTGATGATAAGTCTCACTTGTAGAACTATAATTGGTCATTAGTTGAGTAGGTTACCTTTAAACACCTTATTTGTTAGTCTCATGAGTCAGGGATGATGGAATGGGACACTATGCCTGAGCTGTCGGCCTATGCTGGGTGAAAAACTCCCCATAATGACCTTTGAACTTTCCTAAATGGATCGTTTAAAATTGGATTAATAATGGTTGGGCTAATCATGCATTTTCATGGCATATATTACGATCTTTTCCTGGTGGTTAGTCCTTCTTGGGCGTACCTTTGTGTACTTTTCCAGATGACTAGTCCTTGAGCGATATATATATATATATATATATTATGGCTTTTTCTAGGTAATTCACCTACCGCGGGCGGTCTACATGGCCTTTTCCAGGTAGTTCATCTGCCGCGGGCGGTTTACATGTTGAGAGTCAAATATTGCATATTAGACCCCAGTTATTGCTTGGATTTACGAACATGATACCGTTTAACGGCCCGCTTTAATCATGTTGTGATGCAGAGTGTATTTACGAGCATGGACTGAAAAGGAAGCTTAAAACATGGATTTAACACTCTGATGACATTAAAGCCAAGGGACGGACTCCAGGAGACTAAGATCGACGGAATTATACGCCAGGAATCCGCGAAAATCGAGAAACTGAAGCTCAAGCGGCCTGAAAGTCAGCCAGAATGCAAGATCACTGGGTTTCCATTATCTGTTCGGCTCGAAACTTTATACATGGCTCGAGGACCAAAACCTAACCTTACACGTCAAATTTCAACCATTGGATCCCTCTGAAAGTGGCCCAACGGACAGATCAGTCCATAAATCAGTGATTTGGGGCCCGCCTGGTATCTGAAAATGCTTCAATTTTGTTCTCAACGCCTTAAATGGAGTGACACAGCAAATGGACGGAGCAGATGTCTCACGAACATCACAGTGGACCCTACATGTACAGTGCGTGTACATAGTGTACACGCACCGGCCGTGCACCGGACTGTCAGCCGGTCAAAGACGGGCTGACCTGTCTTCTTCTTCCACAGCAACAGCGGACGGACACTGTCCGTCCATTTTTCAACAGTGGGCCCCACTCGCTCCCCAGAACATTGATCTGGACCGTAAATTCATTCCATAGGATGGCCAAAACCAACTCCTAGGTGGAAGAACTGAAGAAGAAAGCGTGGATCGGATTTTAACTGTCCAAACGCAGGACGGACGGTAGGGAGAAAATTCTGTGGGCCACACCGAAATCAATCCAAAACTAACCATTCCCGACTGGATTTTCGCCAGGATTTCAGTGGACGGTGTGGATTTCATAACTGAATTTAATCATGGCCCCCGCCAGAAGCACAGCGGAAGAAGTCCGTTTTCTCTCTGTTTGTGCAAGAACAGAGCTTGCGGACGGAATTTTTGGGCCACCATGGTCCATGTCCCAGATAATCGGGATCGTCCATTAGGGGTAAAAGGGCCCTATAAACATGGCCTAGGTGTCGGAATCGCGGAATGAAGTGCAGGCGGCTGTCAATATTCCAAAACACAGAATAGACGGTGTAATAAAATAAACTGTGGGCCACCATGGTTTTAACCGAAAATCGATCAGGTCTGAATGGTTTTTCTTAAGTAATCCGGTGGACGGTGTGGATTTCTTGAAAGATAGCCAAAGTGGGCCCCACCGAGAGCTCTTGTGCGTATGTTATGCACGTCCGAAAATTTCGGACGTTCCGGACAGTGGTGGCCCATCTCCGTCGATCTATTTAATGATCTAGACCATTCAAGTTGCAGATTCTGGGGTTTAAACTCCTCCTAGGTGGTCGGATCGACCGGACTGGCTTCACTTTCATCTTGCACTCGATCCAAACGCAAGTCCTTTTGCGTTTTCTTTTGCTGCGCACGCTGCTGCACCGCCTGTTGCTACGTAAGAAGCTTTCTAGGAGTTTCAGCACCGACTCCAGCAGCCACAACATTGCCCCTAATGCTTCTATAAAAGAGAAGAGAGAGAAAAAAGGAAGGGGGAAGAGGAGGACGTGAAGCATAAGAGAGAAGGGAAGGAAGAAGAAAAGGGATAGGACGTGGAGCAGAGAAAGCTGGATTTCTAAGCTGGAGAAGTTCACAAAGTTCTTTTTCTTCCTCTCTCCTTTGTTTTGATTTTATGTCTTTTATGGGATCTAGTCCCATCATGCTGGGCTAAACATCTTAGCTAGGGCTAAGAGGTGAAGCTTGTAGCGTGATGGGAGAACTTGTTGCTTGTGCCTTTTGTTTAGATTGAAGGAGTTTTTTATTTAATTATGAGAATATTTTTAGTTTTTAATGGCGTGTTGTGACTGAAATTACAATGGGTTTGCAATGGCTTTGAGTATTTCTTTTTCCTTATTTTGATTATGACGTCAGGAAGCCCTATTGTTCGCCATCATCTCCTAGGCATGGTTGGATGTCGGTACCCTTCCTAACCTTCATAATCATCTGATTGGTTGGTAATTAGTTTAATTCTGTTGTTGACTTTGTCTCCTGGGCATGGTTTGGTGATGGAATCCATTCTAATTCATATACCTTTCATCTCTTTAAAATTATATCAGAGGAAGTTTAGTTTAATTTTCATGATTTTTGAAGCAGGCATAAGATCTCCCTGATCTCTACAAGTGGATCCTCTGAATCTATAGTTTCTTATCTCTGATTTCTCTTAAGTTTTAGATTAATCTCTCACCATTATTCATCACTTTATATTGGATTTAGATTTCATCTTAGGCTAGTTTTATTTCTACCTAGTTCAGGTAACGTACAAGTATCAGTCCCTTGGGATTCGACCTCGGTCTCACCGAGTTTATTACTACATCACAACCCTATACTTGGGGAGTGAACATTACATAGCCTTTTTCAGGTAGTTAATCTACCGCGGGCGGTCTGTATGATCTTTTCTGGGTGATTAGTTCTCCTTGGGGACTTTTTACCAGCTGGATGTGCATCCTTAGGTCTGTGAGCATGTGCATGCATCCATACATTTAAATAAGATTACCTTATGTGATTTATTTAATGAATGCATATTTGATGAACCCTATCTGATTTCCATGATAATCATTGTGTAATAATTATTATATACTATCTCTAATAACTATGATTAATTATCTTGATGCTGTGATAAATCTTGGGGGCTATAACTCACTGAATAGCCATTAACGTTATCGAACCGCATGCAATGTGCAGGAGACGTAGATGATGTGCATACTGGTGTTCATGTGGTTTAAGAGAAGCCAGAGGACCTTGCGACTCTCTTTTCTAATTTCATCTCATTTTAATTTGTACCGTAGGCTTTGTAATAAGTTAAGACATTGGTTTGTATAAGTTTTTGGGTAACCACTTCAAATCTTGGTTATGTATGTTTGGACTCCCTCCTATACTTGATTTGCTCATATTTCACTAGTATATTAACTCTGATAAAAAAAAATAATTTAAAAATGTACGTGAAAATTCGAAATATTTTAAAGGTTAACACTCGAGCTTTTGGAAAACGAGTAGTGTACTTGAGTTCCGGGAACCGGGGTGTTACAAAAGCACAGGCCTAGGATAGGCCTAGCACAACAGACCTTTACACGAAATAATATGGCTGGGTCTGAACCGACCCAACCCGGCCTTGCTTGTCCCAAAAATCAATAAATCCCCATTCATTACTCCAATGTACCAATCTATCTGTTGATCAAGTGGGTTATCCATGCACAAATAAATGGACACCTAGAGGAACAAAAATCAATGGTCTACATTCAAGATGAATGGGTTCCATATATAGTCTAGGCACTATAACAAATTAAGGCTTAGCCGACTGATGGGCTTGCCCTTTGCTCGCAGCCCGTTTTAACGGCTGTGGGCAAAGGGTCCCTTCCTTTTAAAAAAAAAAACATAAAGGAATATTCCGCAGTATCTCCCTCTCTCTGCCTCCCCCTCGTGTTTATCTTCTTTCCTTTTTTCCTTCTTGCAACAGCCGGCAGCAGCGATAAAGGTAAAAGCTCTGGAATTTTTCTCCAACCCGCTCCCTCGATTCTCTCAGAAAACCCTACTACCGATTTTCCATCTCTATCTCTCTCCCTCACTTTAAATGCTGGAGGAGAGAGCTCTCCTTTGGATTCGCAGATCTCAATGAGCTCACGTTTTCAAAGGCGGACCCGTTTGGTTATCGCGTTCGCATCGGATCTAGGGTTTCTTTTACTTTCTCGCTTCCCGTTTTATCGATTTAAGGTAAGAGCAAACACAATCTTTTCGATCTCATCTTCCCGCATTGTAAGGTTAGGGTTTCATTGACCTGCATTATGTTTTCTAGGGTTTTTTGAGTTATATTTGTGTTTTGCAATGATTTTTGGGGGTTTCTGGAGCTGCATTTTGATGTTGAGATCGTTTCATAGTATTTTTATTTTTATTTTTTAAAAATTTTGTCTGATGTTTTTCATTTGTGCTTTGATGATGTAGATCTTTTGAATATTAATTAATTTATTTTTTAAAATTTTCTTTTAATTGAGGGATTTGAAATTTCTGGGGAGGAGATCATTTTTTGGTGTAGTTCTTTGATTGGGAGGAAAAACAAAGAAATTGAAAAAAGAAAAAAGAAAAGAATAGAGATAATGCCTTTTTTGTTAATAGGTAGCATTTGAGAAATTGATATGTGCAGTATTTGATTTCTATTGCGGTTTGGGATGTTTATTTCAGAGATAATGCCTGCGTGGGAAGAAAATTTGACCAATAACGTAATGACTAATATGCAGAATAGTTATGGAGCTCTCCATCTACATCCATATGACAGTGGCAAAGATGTATAGGATCGAGATCGTTCATTTGCTAGGCCCCCTGTTTGGATGGGCTACACCTATAAACTTACACTGGTGGGATGAATTTATCCTCTGATTTGATGATTTTTGTTGATTAGAAACCGATGGTTAGAAAAAAGTCTGACCAATGATTTACATACAATGAGCAGAAATTCTCCCATAAGGGGCTCTGATCAACCTGACTGTTGGCTTATGGCACAACAGATGAGCTGTCTAGATCTCATATGGATGTATATTTGTAATATTAGGAAGATGGTTACAAGAGTACATGTGATCTGCAGTTATTCATGTATATAATTGATCTTGTCCTTTGCCTTTTTTTAAAAAAAATAAATGTGATCTGCAGTTATTCATTTATATAATTGGAAGCAAGAAATCTTAATTTGTGAATATCATTAGCCACTGAATGCATATACTTTCACATAAACCAAATGAGAATTCTTCTCTAAAAATTGAAACTTTTTTAAGGCATGGAACTCAACAGAAATTAAACTAGAATTCTAAAAATCAGTAGTATCAGCAAGAGAAAAGAAAACATAGAAAATGACTTATACAATACGGCAGTTAAGGCCAGTGCTTATGACTTTAGGGGATTCCTGAGCTATCATTTAAACTCCTATATTTTAGTACTCCACACTAGTCAAACCACGACACAATCCCGGACTCTACGTACCATGAGCATACATGTGTTTGCTACCCCTTGGATCATGTTTACGATCACTTAAGTAGGGCCTGCAGCATACTCATACATCTCATACACGAAATGGACTGTATAATATTTTATGTATACTATAATCGATGTTTTTACAGCCTAAAAGATATAGACATATTGCCCATCCTGGAGACAAGGCATCCACCTAAAGGTGATTAAATGTACAGCTCAAGATGTTTTTGTTCATTAATTTTGTCTAACTAGAGTAAAAAAGTAAAAGCTTTTTTTTAAAGAACATTTAGGATTTAGGTAAACAACAGGTATACCACAACCAGCTATATACTGAGTTTCTCTAATAGATACCACCAATCAGATTTTCTTTCTGAATAAGAAACGGGTGTTAATGTTTTTGTTTTATTTTTCTTGACCTCTTGGCTTATTTTGAAAAGATTGTTTAAAGAAATGGAGTAAGCTTTCTTTGTATAATTTTCATTGACATATTCAAGTTTATGAGTTCTGCATTTGCTGAACTGAATCAACTTGTCAAGTCCAGTAACACCCAAGATAAGGGATGAGCTATGAACATTGACCACGAGATTCACATCTTGCACAGTGCTTGCCACAGTCATCATACAAATCCATGCTCTTAAGGGTTTTAGCACACCCAATGAAATGTAGTAAAAATAAATGATTTTCAACTATGGGCATGGTTAATTATCATAGACTCAAATCCTTACAATTGCATGCATATACAATGTTTATAACACAGTTACATCAGAGTTTGGGGTCTGTTTGATAGTATTTTTATGTTTGGTGAGTTGGCTCTGCCATATTCAGGTTCGATCAACTCTACTACATAAATCTTCCTTTTCTTTGAATGAGAATACTGTTGGGGTTCCTTGGGATTTCTATGGCTCCACTATATTTTTGGCACATGAAAAGTGGTTGCATTCATAGTATGAATTCAGTGGGTTCTCTGAACTGTTGGCTGTCCTTGAAAGGGTTGTCATAGAATGATTGGCCAAGAGTTTGCAATGTACATTTAGGTTTCTGGTTTGTATGAGCGAGGCCCATGGTTCATTGATCCATACCGTTGAGTTGATGGGACTCATTGTCACCTTTCCAAAAAAAATGGGATGTAATTTAATGGACCCTATTGTCAACGACACATTCACCAAATATCACATAGATGTGAAGATTGTAGCTATAGAATATTTGGCCCTTTTTTCTTCTTCTTCCTCTTTTTTTTTTTTTGCTAAATGTGAACCGTTTCTGTATTTCTTCCTTAAAGACATCTTTGGGTATGTGAATCCAAAGGAAAAGAAAGGAAATAATAAAAATTGTTCTATGATGTTTTCCATGAGAACTACTGAAACATGGTTGTTTGTAATGTCCACCTATTGAAGGCTTAGGATTTCTAACCATCTGGGACATTTTGGTGCATGGTCGTCCACATTGACCAACAATATTAACGGTGTGGATCACTGAACCATGGGCCTCACATATACAAACTCTCAGCCTGAGCACAGTACAATACCTGCTATCAAGAAATGTGATGTGGTTTTGGGTTTGAGTTCTGAACCCAGTAATATGTTTAGTTGTCATACTTTGCAATGACACATCCCCTGTTTTTAAAGAAAATGTATTATTCTCTGCAGATGAACAATCTAATTCTGCAGAATTGCTTTCCTTGGAAATAGAGAATTGCTTTCCTTGGAAACAGAAGATGTAGAAAAGACAGAGAAATTGAGAAAAAAAAAAAAAGAAAAGAAAAAAGAAAAAAAAAAAAGAAAAAGATAATGCCTTTGGTACTTGGTAACATTTGTGAAATTGTATCTCCTTTCAGTTTTTGTTGAGAAACTAATGGTGTTCATGGGAGAAATTGAAGCATTCTGTTTCCATGGTTGCAGCGGTCAAGCCAAGGAATAATATTAGAAGAGTTGATTAATCACCTCATGAGTATTCTTGGTCACGTAATGCAGCTCAAAACATTGAAGGTAGGGAAACAAATGAACATGCAGCTCGTTGTTGCATCATAGTAAGAAGGAACTATGATTGCTATAAAACCTAGCTAGTAATGCCAATGCTTGCATTCTAAGCTGTCTAATCGAAAAGTGCACTATTGTTTTTAGGATTCATATTACCTGCTGTGGAGCACAGGTTTCTTCATTTGATTTTACTGTTATTTGGCTCAAACTGTAATTACCTAGGAGTTAGGGAAGTTAAACGATATGATGATGCAACCACAAAGGGGAATGTAAATAGATCAAAGAAAAGAAAAAGATTGTGGGACAGAATCCAACAATCTTCTAGTCAAGACTAGAGAAACAAAAACTAATTGATGACATTATCTTCTCAATTAGGCATAAATCTATGTTTGCGTGTAGGTCAAGGGCATTGAGTACAGAGTATAACTCTCTCCCAAACGAATCTTCCCAACCATTTGACTGTGATTGAGATGAATTTGTGTAAGCTATCACTCCTGGTATCTCTTTCCCTTTGTTCCATTTAACATGATTCTCTGATTCATATGTAGTTTTTCTCATAGATGACATTGCTGATGACAGGAAGAGGTTAAAACCTCTTAAAATCCCTCATTGAGTTGATTTTATCTAGTTTTCTTAATCATAAGAAGCATATGATTGATTAATATCTTTGGTTTCATAGCATGATCTCGAGAGCTAATGTGAATCCTCCGCGATTGAGGAATTCATGATTTCGACGTGATTGATGACAAGCGATGAGTACATAGTCCACTTCAGCTTATGGGCTATTTCAAAGGTATTATAGAGGTTTCCATATCATGCACCACCATGTGGGTATGTTTGTAGTTTGGCTGATGTGCAGTTGTGTAGAAGACTAGAGGCTGGATGTTTGGGCTCACAAGGTTGGTGTTTGCTGTATGTATGGATTTATGGGTGGTTGTCTTATTGTTGTATGTTGTGTGCTATAGGGCTGTTAGGAGGGTGGATTGTAAAAGTCAGGGGTGTGCCGGCGGAGGTATGTCTATAGAGTAGGGGTTCGGGCCCCCCTTCTGTTTTATATCTAGGTGTGGCTTCACGCAATGGCTGTTGTAGGCCTTCTACAGTTTGTTGTTATCTTGCAATCTAGCATGAAATCAGCACTCAAGGAAGACCTTTACTGGTGTGCTGCAACCCTATACTTTTTCAACAAACAGGTGATGAGTTCTCAAATAGAACAAATACCTGCACACACATACCAATAATAAAACAATACATGCATAAAGAATTTCAAGAGCATGCTTGATATAGGGAATGACACTCTCTACCTGAGTTTTTCTCGTAGGCAAATAAATAGCTTTGCAAATAATCCACTGTCTCATGAGTTGCTTTCACTGTTCCACATGAAAATCTTCCATTGAAACTCTCAAGATCTTTTTAGAATGCTGAAATTTTTATTGAAAATTAATTGAAAGAAGGAAAGTTATCCATTAAGATAATGGACAACTATTGCCAATTAGAAGAGAGTCCCTTACTTTCAAATAGCTATCAAATTATTAAATAACCATTTTGAGTTCAGGAGTTTTTCAGATAGCTCTTCTTGATCTTGATAAAGCTCTTTTCTTCTGATTGTTTAAGCTATTTAGAAACTGAAATGCTTGCAATGGCTCTTGTTTTAGTGGTATGCTGGGAATGGGATTCTTTTGAATATCTAATCTGAATCCTTATTTTATCATTAACAGTCGACAGATGTATTTGCATCTGTTATGACAGATTTCTTTTTTGGAAAGTAACATTACCAGGGATTGAACCCTGGATCACTCACACACACTTCTTAATCTTATTATGACAGATAAAAATTTTCCCGGTTCACTGGCTTCCTTTTACCTAAATAGTTCGCTATCATCTTGATGAGGACCCAAAGACTTTGAAGGTATTTCCCATTCCACTTCATGATGCCAGTGGCTCAACTTTGCATCATGACCGGCTTAGCATTTCACCTGATGGAAAGATATTGGCAGCAACCCATGGTTCCACATTCTGTCATGTGCTGAAACTGGAAAGGTTTTGGATACAGCTGAAAAATCACATTAAGGTTTTGGATACAGTGTATAAAGATTTGTTTTAGATATTTTGATATGTAACCATGTGCTAATATTTGTTATATGTTCTGTACTTTAATTCAAAGAAACTATTCAATTAATATTTGATTTATTTCACTATAGGCATTGTTTGCCTGTAATATGTTAGTTAAAAACTGAAATAGGAAGCAATTTCTTTACAGTATATGCCTAGGAGGGCTTCCATGAATTTAATTTATTTATTGTCTATCATATACCTAGAATAACTAAGAGTTTCCCTGTATCTTATTGGGGTAAGCTGATATGGATTCAACACTGCCGTATCAATTGATGTGAAACTGATTTTCTGAACCCACTCAAAAGGCTACGCATTTACTGTGGTACCAATGGCTACGGTTGTACTGTGGGGCTAGTCATATTTAGCTACTGATTTTATTCGTAGCTTTTGACCATTTTTTAACAAAAACTGATGATCTAGCGGCGTCCAGCACAATTCTCAATAAAGTTCCTGGCCCCCAGTAAAGCCTTTACCGACTGAGGCTTTACCCGCTATTAGGTAACCGCGGGGAAAGTCTTTGTCAGTGGTTTTTGGCCTTTGCTGGCAGTTTTGACCACCGGCAAAGGCCAGTTTTCTTGTAGTGAGGATTAAAATGGCATATTTGTAGTATACTTAGTGTGATGTACACATGAACTCAGGTCGAGCCAGCTAGGATAACTTAAGCCCAAACCCGACCAAAAATGGATCGGGCTAGTCATCAGTGGCCCATGTCCAGCCCTTGGGCTAAGCTAATAGGCCCAAGCCCATCCAAAGCCAGCTTGTCCGGCGCCCTGCAACCTATTTAAATTTTGAAGAGGGAATCGGTGGGCTTCCAAGCTCATGGCCCACCCACCAAAATGGTCATATGAGAGAGGGAATCGGTGGGCTTCCAAGCCCATGGCCCACCCACCAAAATGGTCATATGAGAGAGAGAGAGAGAGAGAGAGAGAGAGAGAGAGAGAGAGAGAGAGGCACACATGCAGTTAACAAATGAAAGAAGCTCTTATTATTACGTAGTTTAATTAGAAAAGAGAAGTCTAAGTTCAACCGGTTGGACCATAAGTTACTGTCCACATTGTAGATACCTTCCTACCTTTCATATGAGTGCAAAATCCAACCCGTCCAATAGATTTTCCAAATTTTAGAATCATGTCGAACAAAAACCAGCCACATCCACTCATCAAGTTGATCACACTTATTATATATCAATGGTCTAGACATCATTTTCTAGTGTGGCCCATTTGATGAGTGTATGGGGCTTATTTTCACACAAGACAATCCTCGTACTAATTCCATCCTATTGAAAGTGTTGAATGTCACATGAACATGATAGATTGGAAGTTATTCACTTGTTGAACAGGAAAACCAAACATGGAAATCCCATCAACAAAATCCTATCAATGAAGAGCGTGGATTCCATAAACGGTGTAACAATATTTCTCCATCACAGATGGGAGCATGGGATTAAACGGCAGGAAACCGAATATCTCGGCCCAGCAGTTCTTCCCTATATGGACGATGGCCTTGCAACAGTCAGGCCCCAGATCGATGTTTAGTTGAAGTATTGCCTTCAACACCTCTACGGTGCAACCTGGTATATTTGACAGAGACGACCAGCAACTTTGTCCCTTTTTTTCTATAAGTGGTGGCCTTGAATGGATTTGTTTATGTTCTTCATGTTGCACCGCAAGCGCGGCCCGCAGCGTTGCCGATGAGACCATGATAGCTATGATCATGACCATTGAAATGCCTCCTGCATTCTTCATGGTTGTAAGTACTCTTGCACCTATCTAGTGAGGGTTGCAATGAAGCTTGAGGTTTTTGGTATGTAGAGGTTTGGGTTTTTATAGAGTGGGATAGAGTGAAGAAAGGTGTTACGTTTGTATCTTTGTAACGTTTGCTTTTAGGGCTTTGCATGGGCTTGTAAGTATTTTTTTAAAGCCCGTACACGTGTACAAGGCAGGTCATTTACATGCAATCACATGTGCCAGCATGGTATGCTAATATAATATCCAAGACATTCATGAGGTGGTCCTCACCATGGAAGTGTTACTTCACAAAAATGAAGGTGGTTCAGGTGGCAGGGGGGCTACAATATTAGAAAGAGGTGGACGTGTTGGAAAACTTTGTATAAGTTTCTCATAGCTGTATATTTGTTTTTTCAAATTGTGGCTCACTTGACTATTGGA
The DNA here is from genome assembly GCF_029962835.1 of Magnolia sinica. Taxonomy (NCBI): domain Eukaryota; kingdom Viridiplantae; phylum Streptophyta; class Magnoliopsida; order Magnoliales; family Magnoliaceae; genus Magnolia; species Magnolia sinica. The sequence goes on along the minus strand of NC_080578.1, from coordinate 7,815,735 downwards.
TCGACCTGATTCTTGATCAAGGACATCTATGTAGTGGTATTCTTCTAATGGATGGACTGGATCTTAAACCTTTGTGTTATGAGGGCATATGTGGGGCTTGTATATATGCTGACTTGTACACACATGTGGGCTTTAGCAAAGCGCAGTTGTTTGTCAGTTACTAGTCATCCATTATGGAGGAGATCTCACAAGAAACCCGTTGGAAGATAGCTTACCGTCTAACTAGCACATAAGTGTCCATTGGTCAAGTTTCTACAACATCCAACCCGTCTAAAGGGCTGGACCCACCATGAAGATTACCTGGTACAAAAATTGGGACAATCCAGCCGTAGATCTGATACAAAGTACATGTTTGGCCTAACCTACGATTGGCTGTACCTTATTTATTTTAACTAGGTGGTTTTCACGGTGGGGATGACCCTTTGTATGGGTTGGATTCCACTTTGGCATTAACTTACTAGTTGGATTGTTGTTTGGCAGTCCAACTCAATTGCATGGAGACCTATGTCATGTTATGCAATGTAATTTAATCAAATAGGAGCCCATAAATGATATTGAATGGCTTTTATTCAGTTAAACATGTGTGATTAAGGTTGGGTCACGCATACCAAAGTCATACTCAACTCAAATTGGATTAAATGTTTGCGACTTCATGTGCCAAATCACCTACAGTATCAAATTATGAAGTCGATCAAACTAATTGTCCAATCACCAATGTGTAATAATCAAGTGATTTATAATGGTGGGTTAGTATTTTTGAATGAGATCTTTTTGCATTGAATCAAGGACCTTTCTTTTAGCGATGATTGTTGGCTTTAGGTTTCTTAGCAATGTAGTAATATATTAAAAGAATTAAAAATAAAGACGAACTACCATGATTTTATTGATTTATAATGAAGATAAGTACAATCAACAATAATATAAAAACAGAAAAAAATAAAATTAGAAATAATTGTGATGGCTTGTATGGACAAATAATCAAGGTGTATGGTTATCATGATATGACCGGTGAAATATTTCAAGTATATACTTGGTTAATTGGGATCGGACAATAAAGGGTCATATATATTTACATTGCTCCTAAGCGTACTACAGTGACAGTGTTGAACAACAATGATCTAAGTTATACTAAACTCCAATCGTTTTACAACAAGGTTAGACATAAGTGGGGGAAATAAGGCTAAAACTAAGATAAGGCAATGTTGTGCAGTGAGAGGGTTGTGTGATGGCTCAATTGGTGCCTCGAGCTCTTCATCATGTGCTCCTTATATAGATTGGGAGGGTGACAACTAATTATATTAAGTCTCCTTAGTGTCTCGGGATCCTTGAAGGTTATGGGATCAGATAATATCTTAGTCGGACTCAGATTCCTCATCACATCCCTCAATTTCTTTCTAATTTGGAAATTATTTGCTTCTTGAACTTTCATAGTCATCATGAAAGCATCGATCGTCTTCAGAAAGTTTTTTATTTTAACGTTTTTAGAGGTATGGGATGGCATTGCTATGCATATCTAGATTATAATAGATTTACTATCTCAGTGAGTCTTTATAAGCTTGCCGAGCACGCTGCTTAGTCACATGTACCACTCATGTAAGGGTTACATGTCCTTCGTCACAATGTCTCATCTACAGACGTGTGTATGGCTTTGAATCATTTTGCTTTTGATCGGTGACATGTCTCCCAAGGATATGAGGTAGAAGATATCCTCAGAGTGCAGGTAGGATTTTGTCCGTCATTTGTACGTAGTACCACATGTGACAACATTTCATTTTTCCGCGTAAATGTGTAGGAACAAATGTAAACATTATGTATGAGAAATAGTTTAATACTCCATCAATGTGTGAAGTATGTCATGCATGCTGGTATACAAGTAATTCAAATTAAAATGTCTAGCTTTGGATTTCATTTAGATGTATGATAAACCAAAAACTAAGCTTATTTCATCATCTTGCTATAGGATTGGTGGACTATTATTGGATGGTTTAAGAATGAAAAATAATTAATGATCAACAAAAATGTGTTTATTCATAATTAAAAAAAAAAAAAAAAAAAACCCTTATTTCCTAAGTTCCAATGTTCCAACTGCCTTCTTCAAGATTTCATCAAAGATAAGAAACAAAAAACAAGAGAAGAATGAAAAAAAAAAAAAACAAACAAACAAAACAAAATTGAGAAGAGCCAAAAGAAAAGGTAAGTGGCAACGTTGTTTTCTTTGTTTATTTTTAAATTTTATTCTTTTTTTTTTAATTTAAAAAGAAGATTTATGCTTCTTTTTTTCTTTTTCTTTTGTCTGTTTTTTATAGCTATTTTTCTTATTTACTGATTTTTCTTTTTATCAAAAGAAAAGATGAGAAAGATGAACAAAAAGGAGAATGAGAAAGAGAAGTGTGTTGCCTTTTTATTAGTTTGTATTTTTATAAATTTATTTTATAATAAAAATAAATTATATTTTTTTTACCTGCAGTTAGCCCACTGAGACCGAGGTTAACCTGGACCTAGTGACCGACTATGGTTTGACTCTTTGCATACATGGGACATTTAGTACTCTTACCACGTGAGGCCATCTTGATGAATATGTTGTACATCCACGTTGTACATCCGTTTTCTTATAGTTATTCTAGGACGTACTTCCAAAACTTAAGCAGATCCAATCTCAGGTGGACCACACCACTGAAAATAGTGGTGTATTTTTTAGGTCACGAAAGTTTTGGATCAAGACAATCCTTGTATTTTCCCTTCATCCATATTTGGTTGACCTTATGAGTAGGTTGGATGGCCAATAATCAATATGGTGGGTATTAGAAATCTTTTTAACTGTGAACGTTCAATCACCACGCCCTAAAGCGTGCACATACAACACTTCATCAAGGTGGGCCCCATAGTAAGGGTCTAATCCACTCCCGTGGAGGGGTTCCTATCGAATCTGAGTGTTATCTCGACCGCCAAATGTGTGTTGTCGTGACCCGTGACCATCTGATCATGTGTCCCACTGTGGATGTTCCCTTTTCTTTTGGGCAACGAGAGTTGTCTTTTATCCTTGAGGGACACGGATTCTGTATCCTTATCCTACCTCATCTAGAATACGATGTGACTGTTCATCAGTTGGTCCGATGGGAAAATGTCCCTGCCAAAAAATAAACGTTCTTCCATACGGAAACAAACGTTTAGGCTCATATTCGACTGGAAAAGGTCGCTTTATTGGATGGATGACATCAATTCATTGGTAAGTTTGATGTGATTTGGCCATCCTCTGGGTTAGATCTTTTGATGAACGGTCCATGTAATCTCTACATGTCCAGATGTTTGGACGCGGATCTCCATGTAATCACTACATGCCCAGATGGTGGGCTCACCTAGCTTCTGACCACGGGAACTTGCTAGCGACGCCCTCTCATATGTTCTCTCAGATGTTCTCCATCCGTTCAGATCTGCGGCTCAGATCCTCGAACTCACATTTTGATACAGGGATAAACGTGATGGATGAACAGGATGAGGTCAATTACCGTTTGAATAACTATTCTTAATCCACAAAGCTTGCGTGTACTCTTCACAAAGACCTCTCAGATCCACGATAAAAGAAACCAAGAAAGATATAAATAAGTTTTATAAAATTCAAATTTTAATTGGTTGATGTATGTGCCTCCTTACGCTATTAATAAAGAAAAAAATAAATCAAAATTCGTAATTACTAAAAATAATAAAATTATAATTCTAATAAAAATTCTAATTCTAATAAAACTATTCTAAAACCCAATTTTTAAAAATAAAAATTTTAAATAAATTTTTGCTAAAAGAGTCATCGTGTAATTGTAAATTATTTTGAAAGGTGAGAAAATTTAAAACTCTAAAATTAGGAAAAAAAAAAAAATATATTAAAAATTTTGGAATTACAAAATATAATAATTTTTAAAAAAAATTATTTTTGATCTCAAAATGCGCATTTACCGACCAAACAAACAGATGCGACTAATGATGTCGGTTGGTTCACCTTGGATGGCCCATTTCAATAAAAATTAATAAGTTGTGCGACAAATAATAATGCACGTGTCAAAATTTACGATGAATTTACAATCCATTTTCTTTTGACCCAACAACGGTAGCCTTTATGTGCCACGTTCTACATTACATCAACGCTTAAGTCGACGTCCACCTTAACGACACATGTGAATATGGCGCGTGCCTAGACTTCTACATGACCTCGGCCAAATTTCCAGAGCAGGCAAACCACGTGTGCATTGAATGTAATTTACAGACAAGCCATTGTTCTGACACGTGGCCAATCTAATACACCGACTGTACTTAATTCAGCCCGAGTCAACTTCATAGTGGGCCCACCTCATGATGCACGGAGTATACCAAACACGTGGCAGATAGCAGGGATGCGTTTAGAGGTGCATCTCTGAAGAGGCTGGCGTATGGGATTAGCAGACGTCACAAACCACCGGCCTAACGAGGGTCGACCATGCCTCAAAAATTTCCTAGCCATCCAATCTTTAGCCTTTATCTAGCGGGATGTGGACGTTTTATCGTATCTCTCTCCCCAAGTGTCTATTTTCAGGTCAACGTTCAGAAACGTGTGGAATTGTTTTAAGTGGAAACGGTGGTGATACCTCAAGTGCCTGTCTCGATACTGGTCGGTGTTAGGAAAGCCCTGTGAAGCCCCGCTATGATGTATATGTGTTTTGTCTACGCCGTCCATCCATCTATCAGCTCATCGGAGAGAATGAACCCAAAATGAAACAGATCCAAACTTAGGCCAACCACACCACAGGAAATAGTAATGATGAAATATCCACCGTTAAAAAAATTTAAAGGCCCACTTCAGCATTTTTTTGCTATCCAACTTGTTGATTAGGTAACACCGACTTATATAGAAGCAAATCATAAATATCAGCTTGATCTAAAACTACTGTGGCTCCCAAGAGTTTTTTAATGGTGGGTGTTCAATTACCATTGTTGTTCATGGTGATCCACTCAGATTTGGTTTATTTTATTTTTAGGTTCATGCCATAAAATGAGTTAACAAAGTAGATGGATTGCATGGATAAAATACATAATGGTGGGGCTTACTAAACTTTTTTTAAACATAGATTACTATGAGAACTAGATGACATAGGACGTGTCACGTAAGCATTTTTAGCATGGCCGGCTCAAAAGAATTAGCATGGCTGGCTCAAAAGAAGCTCTAACCGAAGCGGAAGTAGTCCGCTAAATTAAGACCTAATCCTATGTAGGGCATGATGTAACTGGCCCTCGGCTTGTCTAGATCAAAGAACTTCATTCTAGTATGTAAAATTTGTTGTTTGAAATGTAGATTATAAATTAGCTGGAACTTTTTTTCCAAGCATTGCCACATAATGCATTGCCTATTAATCTTTATGTAACAATTGTTATGGGGTTAACTGACGTATGTAGGTCATGTCCATCTGTTTTGCAGAAAAATGCATGCTTTCAGTTCAAAATTGATTTTTTTTTTTTTTTTTACTAATTTCAAAATTTACCATATTTTCTTATTTTTAGAGTTTTTGATTTATGTTTTTTAAAGATTGATTATAATTATGTGAGAATCCTTTGATAAGATTAATTTAGGACTCTATATATATATATTTGCATTACTTACTATATAAGGTGAGTTATATTCTAATTGAACTAGTACTTCTATCATATTAGAATTTTGATATTTTAAGTAATTTCGAATTAGGTTTTTTTTTTTTTTTTATAAGCAATGTAATCAAGAAGTCTTAAGGATTTATTGGATAATAAAATTTTGAAATTTCCTTTTTTATCTTATGGATTGAAGAATAAACTTATGGATTAATGGCTTTACTACTTAAGAAGATGATGATCATATTTGTTTCACACTCTTTCCTACATTACTTAGTATTAGAGACAAGCTTTTCCTTGATTCAATGGCATTTATCGATGGTGTGAAGCAACAATTCAATGAAAGGTGCTCCAGGGAACAATCATATATGACGTTGACGACATATGAGGCTTTCTAGCAAAAGAATTTGTAAGCCATGCTATGACTGTAGGTGGCAATCGATCATTTGACGGAGGCCTTGGGGTAAACCTATGTTCATGATGATGAGTGGCCTAAGGTTGGTGTTTGGACCCGTGCTCATCATGTTCGTAGTACAATATCGGTGGCGAAATGCAAACCACCACCCGATGATAATGAATCTAGTGGTGATGTAATTGATGATATGATTTTCAAGCAAGAAAAGCGAAGAGGCGCCAAATTGATTCAAGATTCGAGATAGGAATTTCAAAATGAATGTTGATCTCCCCATCTTCAATAGTCAATTTCACGAGGACTTTCTAAATTGGATATTTGAAGTTGAACGATTATTCAATTATATGGAGATGCCCGAGAAAAAAAAATGTCAAAATCGTGACCTACAAGTTGAAGGGTGAAGTCTCGACTTAATGGAAATAACTCCTACTATCACAAATTAGACAAATAAAATCGTTAACTTACATATATTAGTAGATGAAGTAGTTGATGTAGATATGAATCCTTCCAAGTAATTATGACTAGGTATTATTCCAGCAATACCAACATTATCGGCAGGGTAACTGATCTATGAGGGATTGCACAGAGGAATTCTATTGCTTATCCGCGAGAAATAATTTGTTTGATACCAAGTTGCAATAGGTTGCTAGATTCATCGATGGTTTACGTATGATGATTTAAGATAAGATTTAGATGTAATATGTTTGGACGATGAATAAAGTAGTCAAATTGCCCACTCACGTGGAGATATAATTGAGACGTCTCAATACATGAACTTATGCTTTAGAAAAGACAACTACTTTTGAACACTCGCGAGATGTGGCACAATCTTAAGAGAGAAAAAATCTCTAGGGAGACATCCTTAACCTCTTCCAACTATGAGTCGAGATTCGAGGAGCGGCCAAGTTAAACCTTTGAGGATAGTAACCACCTAGTCCAAGTAGAATCATTTCTCTTTTTATTTTGTGGACTCAAGAATTAGTTTGTAGATTCAAGGCCTTTATTACTTGAGGTCACTGTCTAATCCATGTTTGTTTCACGCTTTTTCCTGCAGCATTAGAGAAGTCACTGTACAATCCAATCCTTTTAAAGTATTAGGATTGGGTAGCGACCCCTCGAGTACCCAAGCCTATAGAGATCGGTGTTGGAAAAACTATGTGGCTCTACAATGATATATGTGTTTTATCTGTTGGGGGACGACAGAAGTATATAAAGATGAATTAAGTGAAGTAATCCAATCGCACCAAGCAAGCACAATGCAAACGCAACGATTTTAACGTGGAAAAATCCTTGCAGGAGAAAACCACGGCGCAAAGTGACAATAAACATTATGAAAGCATAAATTACAAAAGATAGAGAGAATACACAATTCGAACAAGCCTCAGATCTCCCTTATAAGCTCTTTGAAACCTTATGAACGAATTAGAAAGCTTAAGATACCCCCAATCCTGATTATACTCTTATATATAATACCTAAGAGAGTCTCAATCAAAATCGGAAACAAATCCTGCAAGTTCGCAAATATGCGTAACTTTACTATACACTCGATGACACCCTCGATGGGACTTCGATGGGATCGAACTAAACCTTCGATGGGACTTCGATGACATTGAACTAAACCTTCAATGACATTGAACTCACTTTAATAACATCAAAATAATATCAAAACATTCCAACGACCAAACATGAAAATATGAATTTTACTGATGACATCGACCAGGCCTTCGATGTCATTGAAGAATCTTCGATGGCATCGAATGACCTTTGATGGCATCGAACAGAATTTGTTAGCATCAAAAAGGGCACCTAAAGCGTCCAACAATCAATTCGATTTATTTCAGATATTTTCAATGGCATCGAACGGGAAAAAAAAATTTCTCAAGTCCAGATCATCAGCCACGAGTCGTACCTGTCAACGCTACGTCCAGGCTCGACTGAAGGAGACACTCCTATTGGAAAAGCCTTCTCCAAGATCTTCTCTCTAGGCTCAGAGCTTGCAAGTCTCTGATCCGAGCCACAGAGCTAGAGCCAAGCTTCGCTGGATGCTTAGGTACAACTGAAAATGAAAATTTACAGACAGTCGGAAGCCGTAAAACGCAGATTCAGCCGACCAAAGCGACAGAAATTAATGTTAAGTCACCTTGTTAGGAGAAGGCTTGGGGGACGAAAGGCGTGATTGGCCCCGGCTCGGCCGTCTCCCAACGGCCACAGGCCCAGAACCATCGATCCCTCCGATTCTTGTTGGAGGAAGGAGGATCGGTTATCAGCGTCACGCCAGTATTCCGCCAGGAGGAGAAATAGTACCAGTCGGGCTACTGAGGATTCGGCTGTACTTGATACAGATGGAGGAACTCGTCCATGGTCAGCTCGGGCTATTCCGTCTCAGCCCACAGAATAGCGCAGCCAAACAAGTCCCTCCACCCATTTGGGGTAATTTGCCCTAGAGCTAGGTTGAGGCTACCCAGGAGATGTCGAGTGACCCCCCTGAAGTGGTAGACGAAGGCCGCACTGCATCGCGACCTGAAAGATTGCAACCGACCTAGGAGGTCGCTGGTCGGGCAGTTCATTTGGCAGAGGAAGACGTAAGATGACTGACTCGAGAATATGGTACCCGATCTGGATCTGAAACAAGTCATCCTCGGTCAAAATTGAGGGCACTAGCCCCCTGGATCCTTCCTAGACCTCGGTCTCTTCGGCCTCATCCTCGATCGAAGGGTTGGGACAGCCTGGAAAAGCTCTCATTACTGTCTCCTGCCTAGGAGACAAATTTGACATTTTGACAGACGCCGCCAGCCTTTGCGCCGGAGATTCCAGTACTCTTTGCGAATGCCGGAATATGATATCCGCATTCACCGTCATCTCTGCCAGCAACGAAGGTGATTCTGATGCGACCTAGAAGCCACTCGCTTCACCTTTGTCACCATAAACTCCCTCCCGAGGGCTTACAGGGCTTGACATTTATGAAATTAAATAAAGGGGAGAGAGAAAAAACTCACTGGAGATTGTGGAGATGCCGGAAAATGTAAAAGTATAATGCAGAAGGCAAAGAAAGGGAAGGAGCAGAGAGAGCAGAGAGGGCAGAGGAGAAGATGGAGATGGGCGTGAAAATGCGAAAAAGGAGGACGCTAGGGCACCCCTTTTATAGCCGTGCCACGTGGCGTCGGCATTAAAAGGGAAGTCGAATCGATGCCTCTTCGAACGCCCTAGTCTGACACGTGGCACCACACCATACGATGCCCGAATCCATCATCAAACATTCTGCCACATGCCATTTTTCCATTTACCCTGATGCCGAAACGACGACCTCACGACTCATGCGACCTTGGGCACCGAACCGACTCGTGTTAAAACGAGTTTGCATGTTTCGATATTTGTGCTGGCCACCATACCGGGCAATAAATGCTCCATCATAAGCTTGGTCCAAATGTAATCCGACCCAATTCCGATCTACTCCTCGGCCTTCACAGGTCGACACAAGGAGTAGGGGGCTCACTATTGGGGGAAAAATATCACAAGTCGTTAAGTCGGTTTGAAGAATGGATCGATTCTACTAGCATGGCTCGGACTCGCTAGGTGTCGAGCCTGGTCGAAGCCTACATGCCCAAAAGAAGCGGAGAGGAGAGACATGGTCCGAACTCTCTAGGCGCCGAGCCTGACCGAGGCCTACATGTCCAAAGCCAAAAGGCGAGACCTCCAAAGAGGCAAATGCACCTTTAAGGACACTCAAAGAGCCCTTTAGACGTCATTTAATATCGCCGACCCAGTCCATAGGTCGGCTATAGACCAAGTACGGGCCGACTCGACCTTGCTCGACCCAAGTCCGACCTACTTTCTAGGTCATCCATTGGTCAGCGATAGGCCGATTACGGATCGGTCCCACCCTACTTAATAGCCCGATTAAGGGTCGGCCTCCATCAGTCGGCCACAATATGGTCAGCGTATGAATCATCCAGTATGAGCCGTCCAAATATACAAATACTGCATAATCGGTCGACGGTCAGCCGAGCTCCGTCAGTTGTTCTTATTTGGATGATCATCATTGTATCTCGCCTAGAGCCGAGCCAAGGAGTCGGCTCGATATCGAGGATCTTCTTCCGAGATCCTCAAAAGATCACTTCTAATCCCAAGAATCTAGGAGATCGAAGATCTTGGGATCGGCATGGATAAGGATCAAATCTCCGACGAACTAGGGAAGTATCCCACGTTTCCAAGATCACGTCTCCTCTATAAGTAGAGACGTCGAAAGGTGAAAGGTACACACGCTCTCACCCTTAAACTCTAATACCATTCATAGAACCAAATTTCAAGCCTGACTTAGACATCAGAGGGTCCCCTGCATTAGCCAGGGTCTCCTTTGTCCTCTTACTATGCAGGTGTTCGTGCAACCAAAGGGGGTGAGTCGGAAATTACATCAACAGACACCATGGCCATGGTTGTAGATTTACCACTTTCTCTTGTCGTACATTTATGTGCGGCGTATATTGAAAGCCTTCTTTTCGAGAAAGTGCCGAGATGATTTAGAGCAGGGCCATGCAGTGCAGGGAGATGTCGGTCATGGTCAGGTGGCTCCGGGTCACGTTCATGTCGGTCCGATCCAAGATGGGGTGGGTCTGGGTCAGATCGTTCTGGTCCAAGAACTGGTGGAAGATGTCAGTCATGGTCAGATGGCTCTGGGTCACGCTCATGTTGGTCCGATCCAAGATGGGGTGGGTCTGGGTCAAATCGTTCTGGTCCAAGAACCGGTGGAAGATGTCAGTCATGGTCAAGTGGCTCCGAGTCACGTTCATGTCAGTTCGATCCTAGGTCAGATTGTTCTGGTCCAAGAATAGGTGGAAGATGTCGGTCATGGTTAGGTGGCTCCGGGTCATGTTCATGTCGGTCCGATCCAATATGGGGTGGGTCTGGCTCAGATCGTTCTGGTCCAAGAACCGGTGGAAGATGTCAATCATGGTCAGGTGGCTCCGGGTCACGTTCATGTCGGTCCGATCCAATATGAGGTGGGTTTGGGTCAGATCGTTCTGGCCCAAGAACCGGTGGAAGATGTCGGTCATGTTGAAGTGGCTCCGAGTCACGTTGATGTCGATCTGATCGGTCCGATCCAAGATGAATTGCGAGAAGGGAAAAAATCTAATGCAAAACAAACTAAGTAATAAAAACTAAACTGATGATTTGATTTTTGGATTTTTGAATGGATGTAATTCAATTGAATAAAAACACCCAAGCTTCAAAGTTCCACACATAGGTTAATGTTCCAAAATCATGATGACTTGGATAACACAACTAGGATCTGAGCACTATGGTCAGCCTAATCGGAAAATAAAACACTTTAAATATTTTAATAAATGATATAAAAGATTAGAAAATAATGGATTTGCACCATTGACATATATTCTCAAGCGCTAGTGATTTTAAGTATTCAATATCTATAGGATAATGAATATCAAAGAAATATAACAGGTTGAGAACATCTCCTATCTAGGAAATCTGATTAATTTAGGGTAAGCCTATCCATCAATGTGGATCTCATATGATAGAAACATATGGATCTTACAAAAGGATAAAAAAACAAAACTTAAATAACAGATAACATGCATACACCATTCTTCTCATCATTTAAACAATCAATCATCATAATCTTAAAGAAATAATAAACCCATGTGCTTCCCTTCTATCTTGGGCTAAAGGGAACTTAGAAAAATATAATTAAATTGCAGAAATAAAAAGCAACAAGAAAGAAAGAAGAAAAAAATGCGAATAGAAAAGATCTAAAAGGAAAGAAACAACTTATAAAGCTTTAATAAAACTAAAAACTCTTTAAAAAACCCTAAATATTGTTCTTGAATGCTTCTAATGATGTTTAAGAATGCTCTAGGAGGCCCTATTTATAAGTAGGGAACTCCAATTTTCGTACAAAGTTGAAAACCGTAGAAAACGCCTCAATTATACGTATTTTCCCAAACTAGATTTCTCGCTGCATAGTTCGTTAAAAATAGACTTCCTGCTGCGCAGTTTTTCAAAATAAACTTCACAGCTTAAGAATACACTTTTTCAGGACGATTTCAGGATTCTTCACTTCAAATCTTCGATTCTCTTCATTCCTCGCTTGGTTTTCTTAGATCTTTGCCATGTGAATTCTTCAATCTTGATATCCTAAGATCCATCCCTTGCCTTGGTGATTTTTGAGCATCAAATTCTTACTTTTTAACACATTTTTCAATCCAAGCTTAAATTCACCTTACAATACATACATGAGTAAAATAGAATATTAATATGATTTATGTTCATAAAACCAAGATATAAATGGAAAAAATTACGCAATATTTGAGTCTCAACAGTCAATCACGTTGATGTCGATCTGATCGGTCCGATCCAAGATGGGGTGGTTCTGGGTGAACCAGTGGCCGATATTGTTCTGGTCGAAGATGAGGTGGCTCCGGGTCACGTTGATATTGTTCTGGAGGAAGATGAGTTGGATATAGGTCATGATGTGGAAGATGGTATGGGTCACGTTGAGATAGATGTGGAAGCTCTTGCGGGTGTGGTTCAAGAGGCCGACGCGGCTCATGGCGAGGACGTTCAAGACGCGGACGCCGCTCATGGCGATGGCGATGGCGAGGTGTAACAGCTGGTCAGTGCAGCACCCCTCCGTCTCTCTGGATGGAACGCGACACGAATGTCTCTCATTACTCTTCCTGTCGGTGTACGTATGTCTCTCATTACTCTTCCCGTTGATGTTTTTTCAGTGTTTGTGTTCTTTTGATTTCCAAATGTACATACGCTCGGTGTTTGTGTTCTTTTGATTTCCAAATGTACATACGCAACATTGTCATTTCGACACACTTCATATGAATGAATTGGTCTTGAGATAATTGAAGTGTTGTATATTATTAGGGTCCGTTACCATGTCAGTTCATCTGGATGTCCTTGTAGAATAAGCATATTTTACAAGATTGCGTCGTGGGACCCACCGTGCCGTGTACAAGGCATACCTAACCATTAAGATTGGGTCGTGGGACCGAACGTGCCGTGTACAATCATGTCAGCCACAAAAAAACATATGAATTTAGACGTTTTTAAGTGGTTGTTTATTGTTTTCTATGGTGTGGCCCACCTGACTATTGGGTAGGGCTGAATTTTTGGGAAGACCATGATGGGCTACCTGTTGGATGGTGCACACGTATCAAGGTGGCCCCACATAGGCAATAGTGCATAAGTGGATGAATAACTTTTCACAACAGGTGAATAACCATTTTCATGCAGATGAATAACTTGGAGAATAAGCTCCTTCTACAGGGAATGGTAGAGAAACCCACCTGACAATGGGTTTTATATCGATGAAAATAACTGGTGAAAGAGGGCCAAGAGGTGGATAGTTTGCCCCTACTCCAACCTAACTGGGGTCCACCGCGGGTGATGGAAAAATTACATTAATGATCCCACGGACTAGTGGGCCCCACCGTCAGATGGTTATGCCCAAGGGCTTTTCTTTTCCAAATTCATTTGTCCATTTCAGCCTCCTTTGAGGCAGGCCGTACAATCGACCGGTTGGTGCAGTTTTGGCACACGGCCAGTTCATTTTTGGTGGTCCACCGGCATAGAGATCACTGGGGCAGCGTCCGTGTAGCGTGAAAAGCCGGAATATGGTTGAGCCATCTCTCCACAGTACTTATGACAGGGCGTTATATTCATCTAGGCCGTCCATCTAGCGGGACCTATCATGGACGACCTATTTTTTCAAGATGCACAATCATATTTTATGGCTACCAGGATTTTGTGGGCCCACATCACTGTGCATCCGATTCACACTGTCCATTAGATGTACCCTTTGATGTTAAGTTGTGGGATCAAAAATCCACTCGAATGGAAACTCTGGTGGGCCACACCACACGGAGAAGTTGAGAGGAGACAACCAAGCAATAAAACTTTCTCTACTGTCTTTGGGACCTACCTTATTGAGTTGTTGTGTATATGTCATCTATTCCATTCATTCATCAGATGCGACAACACTGGGATGAAGGCACGGACAAAAAATCAAGCCATTACAAAACCCATGTGGGCTATACCTGGGGAATTTAGAGGTCATATGATGATTTTAAATTGCTCCCTTCGTTTGGGTCCACCTAAGCATTGGATCATCCTGATTTTGGGAACGGATTGGCTACTCCCCCTGCCACCAGCCCCGTGGTTGGTGGTTGGTGCTCTGTGGGCCCCACCATGACGTATGTGCTTCATCCATTCTGTTCATTAATTTTTACATATTATTTTAGGGCTTGATACAAAAAATGATAAGAATATAAATCTCAGGTGGACCACACCATACGAAAACAATAATGATTGGATATCCACCATTAAAATCCTCCTAAGGCCCACTGTACTGTTTATTTGACATCCAATATGTTGATTAAGTCGTACAGACCTAGATGAAGGGAAAAAACAAAGATCAGCTTGATCCAAAACTTTTATGCCCCCAAAAAGTTTTTAATGGTCCAAATTCATTCAACACCGTTTCCTGTAATGTGGTCCACTTGAGATTGGGATATTCCTCATTTTTTCTTTCATGAAATAAAATGATCTAGAAAAATAGATGGACGGCATGGATCAAACACATACATCATGCTGGGGCCCACAGAGCACCGACCACCAGCCATTGGCAGATCTAGAAAAATAGGTTGCTAGATTAATCGGTGGTTTACGTATGATGATTTAAGATAAGATTCAGATGCAATCTGTTTGGACGATAAATAAAGTTGTCAAATTGCCTACTTACATGGAGATATAATTGAAACGTCTCAGTACATGAACCTGTGCTTTAGAAAAGACAACTATTGAACCCTCATGAGATGTGGCACAATCTGAAGAGAGAAAAAAAAATCTGTGGGGAGACATCCTTAACCTCTTCCAACTATGAGTCAAGATTCGATGAGCGACCAAGTTAAACCTTTAAGGATAGCAATTGCCTAGTCCATGTAGAATCATTTCTCTTTTTATTTTGTGGATTCAAGAATAAGTTTGTAGATTCAAGGCCTTTACTACTTGAGGTCACTGTCCAATTCATGTTTGTTTCACACTTTTTACTACATCACTAGAGAAGTGACTGTACAATCCAATCCTTTTAAGGTATTAGGATTGGGTAGCGACCCCTCGAGTACCCAAGCCTATAGAGATCGATGTTGGAAAAGCTATGTGGCTCTACAATGATATATGTGTTTTATCTGTTGGGGGACGACAGAAGCATATAAAGATGAATTAAGTGAAGTAATCCAATCGCACCAAGCAAGCACAATGCAAACATAATGATTTTAACGTGGAAAAATCCTTGCAGGAGAAAACCACGACGCAAAGCGATAATAAACAGTATAAAAGCATAAATTATAAGAGATATAGAGAATACCCGATTCAAACAAGCCTCAGATCTCCCTTACAAGCCCATTGAAACCTTATGAACGAATTAGAAAGCTTAAGATACCCCCCAATCTTGATTATACTCCTATATATAACACCTAGGAGAATCCCAATCAAAATAAAAAAAACAAATCCCGCAAGTTCGCAAATCTGCGTTACTTTACATACACTCGATGACACCTTTGATGAGACTTCGATGGCATCAAGCTAAACCTTCGATGGAACTTTATGACATCGAACTCACTTTAATAACATCAAAATAATACCAAAACGTTCCAACGACCAAACATGAAAATCTGAATTTTACTGATGACATTGACCAAGCCTTCGATGTCATTGAACAATCGTCGATGGTATCAAATGACCTTTGATGGCATCGAACGGAATTTGTTAACTTCGAAAAGGGCACCTAAAGCGTCCAACAATCAATTCGATTTATTTCGGATATTTTCAATGGCATCGAAGCCAACTCAGTGGCATCCAACATAACGTCAACAGACTATTGAATTTATAGATCTATGACATCTATCAACATTATCAACGTGGTTAATCCATCTTCCTAACTCATTTCATGACATGACCCAAAAAATGAGGCAAATCCAAATCTGGATTACTTCACATGAAACCGTGGCAATTGGACGCTATTAATAGCTATCTAAGAGTTAAAAAAGTTTCATATCAAGTTGATATTTGTGTTTTCCTGAGTTTTTTTTATTTTTTTTAGCCAACCCCGCTAGGGATCGATACCAAGACCTCAAGTGTTGAAACGAGGTATCTCCACTCAGTCTGCCAGTTGAGCTATGGATCTGGGTGTGTGTTTTCCTAAGTTAGTGTGACCTAATATAGGTTAGATGGCAAGTAAACATTACAATGGGCCCTTGGAAGCTTTTAATAGTAGGCACCTAATTACCACAGCTTTATGTGCTGTGTTTGACCCAAGATTGAGATCTACCTCATTTTAGGGTTGGTAAAATAGATTGACGGAGTGAATGAAATACATACACGATGGTGAGGCCACTGCACCGACCAGTACCGAGATCAGGAGGGGTCACTATCGCGGAAGCGGATTGGCTGGTGTACCACACACCAGCAACACGGCTGGTGTGGGTACCTGTCATGTGAAGACGAGCGCTGCAGTTCCTTGAGCTCCCAGTTATAATAACGGTTCAAAGTATATCAAAGTTACTTGGCCCCAAAATGATGTATTTATTATATCCACACCGTTCATCCATTCTGTGAGATCATTCTAGAGCATTCATATCAAGATCTTAAGTGGACCACACCAGAAATAGCAGTGGGGACAATGATTCTCATCGTTAAAACATTCGTAGGACCCACCATAGTGTTTATTTTCCGTCCAATCTTTTCATAAAGTCACGCAGACATGGATGAAAAGGAAAAACAAATATCATATCCATCCAAAACTTCTGTGACCCTAAAAGGGTTTCAATGGTATACGTTCAATCCTCAACAGCTTTTTACATTGTGGTCCACTAGATCTTTGGATTTATCTTATTTGTTGGTTCAAGTATTAGGACGAATTCGCCAAATGAAAGGACAGTTGGGATATAACACATAACTCATAATGGGACCCGCAGAACTTGGTGACTTCATCACACCAGCCATATCGCTAGTGTACGGTACACCAGCCAATCCGCTTCCCACTACCATGTTCGATATCCAGAAACGGATTGGCTACTCCTACCCCAGCCAATGGCTGCTGGTTGGTGCTCTGAGGGCCCCACCATAATTTATGTGTTTCATCCACGTGGTCCATTTATTTTTTTTGGATTATTTTAGGGTATGAGACAAAAAATGAGGTATATTCCAATCTCAATTGGACCACATTAGGGGAAATAGTGTTGAATGAGCATCGACCATTAAAAATTTTTTGGGGGCCATAAAAGTTTTGGATCAATCTGATATTTGTTTTTTCCCTTCATCTAGGTCTGTATGACCTAATCAACAGATTGGATGTCAAAGAAACAGTACAGTGTGCCTTAGGAGGATTTTAATGGTAGATATCCAATCGCTATTGTTTTCCTGTGGTGTGGTCCACTTGAGATTTATATCCCTCTAATTTTTGGGACAAAGCCATAAAATGATCTGTAAAAATGGATGAACGGCATGGATGAAACACATATATCATGGTGGAGCCCACAGAGCACTGACCACCGGCCACGAGGCAGGTGGCAGGGGAGTAGCCAATTCGTTTCCCCGATATCCATGCTGGCACCCAGTCCCACTTGTACAAACTAAGTTTTCCATCCATCGCAGCAACACAGCCTATTGTATGAACGATCTGGGTCACCGAGGCCGAATTGCACAGCATCCTTGTCGATGATCATACTTTTAAACTCACTAAAGATTTAAATGGTGGTCGTTGCTTCTTAGATACATCTAAAAACTATATGGATCCCAAGTGGGGGTGGCTAACATGGAGTGTGTGTACTGACATGGGTGTGTTCTAGCAAGGTAACCCATTAAAAAAAATCATCAAAAAACTAGTCAAAGGACATAGCATCAAGTACTGATCCCTCCATCGAAGGGGATAGAGGAGGGAAAGACGCATATGCAATGGTTTTGAATGGGTATTGGAGGCAAACGCACATGCATGACTGATCCGCCACAAGGTGGGGTACCTGAACCAGTGGTACTGTACCATCTTTCCCGCCAACATGCCACTTTTGTAGGACATCATTTCCATGAAAACAGTATGTCTGACTATGAAGATCACCTAGCACAAAAAATCAGGCATGTCTGCTCATTAGGTAGGCCACACCACTGGGATCTCTAACAAGTCGGTCACCTCTTCAATCTCTTCACGAGTATTGCTTAATTTGCATTTGTCAGAAAATGCTACGCAAGGCTACCAATCTGATGGTTGGGATCATCTGATCAATGTAAATTTAGGATAATAGGCCACGAGCAGTGGAGCCCACGCGATGAATGGATCATTACAGTTTCGTGGTGTAAGGTGGAAATTGAGTGGGGCCCACCAGTCTTTCCGGCCGCAAGAACGACTCTTGTTTGGAAAGAAACGGCAAATCATACAGACACAGAGTCGGAAGAACCAGAACATAACAGAGCCACAGAGCCCACAGAGCCCACAGAGCCACAGAGCCCACAGAAACGGCTACCAATCTGATGGTTGGGATCATCTGTCTGCATTACACATATATCATGGTGGAGCCCACAGAGCACCGACCACCGTCCACAGGGCAGGTGGCAAGGGAGTAGCCAATTCATTTCCCCGATATCCACGCTGGCACCCAGCCCCACTTGTACAAACTAAGTTGTCCGTCCATCGTAGCGATGCAGCCAATCGTATGAACGATCTGGGTCACCGAGGCCGAGTTGCACAGTATCCTCGGTCGATGATAATAATTTTAAACTCACCAAAGATTTAAACGGTGCTTGTTGCTTCTTAGATACATCCAAAAACTGTATCGATCGCTAGTGGGGGTGGCTAACATGGAGTGTGTGTACTGACATGGGTGTGCATTAACAAGCTAACCCATTAAAAAAAAAACAACCAAAAACTAGTCAAAGGACATAGCATCAAGTACTGATCCCTCCATCGAAGGGGATGGATGAGGGAAAGACGCGTGCGCAATGGTTTTGAATGGGTATTGGATGCAAACGCACACGCATGACTGATCCGCCACGAGGTGGGGTACCTGAACCTGTGGTACTGTACCATCTTTCCCGCGAACATGCCACTTTTGTAGGACATCAGTTCCATGAAAACGGTATGTCTGACTATTAAGATCACCTAGCGCAAAACATCAGGTATGTCCGCTCATTAGGTAGGCCACACCACTAGGATCAACTAACATCCTAACAGTCTGACTTAACATACAGGCATGGTCCACCTAATCAACGGTTCATGGCGGGGCATACAGTTTGTATGGCAATGCATTTCTATATGAGGGGCATGTTTATCACGAAAGATGTTACGGTACCATGAGTTGTGGTATAGGTGCCTGTTCTGAAAGAAAAGTTTATGATTTGGGAGAGGAGAGATTGAAGAGCCGGATCTATGCACAATAAGCAATATGGCAGTCATGTAAGTGAGATATGGGCCATTCATTAGGTGCGTTCAACCGTGAAAATGTCATGGCCCATAAAATGGGATGATCCACTTATTAGTGGGGTTACACTCGTAAGGTCAGAAATGGACGGTTTGGAGACGGATCTAAATTCAATCATATGTTTGTCACTCATCTAATGAGTGGACCTGCCTAATTCTTTTGACAGGGAATGCTCATATGGATAGCCACATGGTTTATGGCCGGATCTCTAACAAGTGGGTCACCTCTTCAATCTCTTCATGAGTATTGCTTAACTTGCATTTATCAGAAAATACTACGCAAGGCTACCAATCTATGCACAATAAGCAATATGGCTGTCACGAAAGTGAGATTTGGGCCATTCATTAGGTGCGTTCAACCGTGAAAATGCCATGGCCCATAAAATGGGATGATCCACTTATTAGTGGGGTTACACTCGTAAGGTTAGAAATGGACGGTTTGGAGACGGATCTAAATTCAATCATACATGTGTCGCTCATTTAATGAGTGGACTGGCCTAATTCTTTTGACAGGGAATGCTCACATGGATAGCTACATGGTTTATGGCCGGATCTCTAACAAGTGGGCCATCTCTTCAATCTCTTCATGAGTATTACTTATTTTGCATTTATCAAAAAATGCTACGCAAGGCTATCAATTTGATGGTTGGGATCATTTGAACAATGCAACTTTAGGACAATAGGCCACGAGCAGTGGTGCCCACGTGATGAACGGACCATTACAGTTTTGTGGTGCAAGGTGAAAATTGAGTGGGGCCCACCAGTCTTTCCGGCTGCAAGAACGACTCTTGTTTGGAAAGAAACGATAGATCATTCGGACACAGAGTTGGAAGAATTGGAACATAACAGAGCCATCTGTCTGCATTACACATATATCATGTTGGAGCCCACATAGCACCGACCACTGGCCACGGGGCAGGTGGCAGGGGAGTAGCCAATTCGTTTCCCCGATATCCATGCTGTCACCCAGCCCCACTTGTACAAACTAAATTGTCCATCCATCGCAACAAGGCAACCTATCGTATGAACGATTTGGGTCACCGAGGCCGAATTGCACAACATCCTCGGTCGATGATCATACTTTTAAACTCACCAAAGATTAAAATGGTGGTCGTTGCTTCTTAGATACATCTAAAAACTGTATCGATCCGTAGCGGGGGTGGCTAACAAGGAGTGTGTGTACTGACATGGGTGTGTACTAATAAGCTAATCCATTAAAAAAAAATCATCCAAAAACTAGTCAAAGGACATAGCATCAAGTACTGATCCCTCCATCGAAGGGGATGGAGGAGGGAAAGACACGTACGCAATGGTTTTGAATGGGTATTGGAGGCAAACGCACACGCATGATTGATCCGCCACAAGGTGGGGTACCCGAACCTGTGGTACTGTACCATCTTTCCCGCCACAATGCTACTTTTGTAGGACATCAGTTCCAGGAAAACAGTATGTTTGACTATTAAGATCACCTATCACAAAAAATCAGGCATGTCCGCTCATTAGGTAGGCCACACCACTGGGATCAACTGACACCTGATAGTCCGACTTAACATACAGGCGTGGTCCACCTAATCAACAGTTCATGGCGAGGCCTACATTTTGTATGGCAATGAGTTTCTATACGAGGGGCATGTTGTCGCGAAAGATGTTACGGTACCATGAGTTGTGGTACAGGTGCCTGTTCGGAGAGGAGATATTGAAGAGCCGGATCTATGCACAATAAGCAATATGACAATCATGCAAGTGAGATCTGGGTCATTTATTAGGTGCGTTCAACCGTGAAAATGCCATGGCCCATAAAATGGGATGATCCACTTATTAATGGGGTTATATTCGTAAGGTCAGAAATGGACAATTTGGAGACGGATCTGAATTTAATCATACGTGTGTCGCTCATCTAACGAGTAGATTGACCTAATTCTTTTGATAGGAAATGCTCACATGGATAGCCATGGTATATGGCTGGATCTCTAACAAGTGGGTCACCTCTTCAATCTCTTCGTGAGTATTGCTTAATTTGCATTTATCAGAAGATGCAAAGCAAGGCTACCAATCTACTGGTTGGGATCATCTGATCAATATAACTTTAGGACAATAGGCCACGAGCAGTAGAGTCCATGTGATGAACGAATCATTATAGTTTTGTGGTGCAAGGTGAAAATTGAGTGGGGCCCACCAGTCTTTCCGGCCGCAAGAACGACTCTTGTTTGAAAAGAAACGGCAGATCATACGGACACAAAGTCGAAAGAACTGGAACCTAACAGAGTCATCTGTCTGCATTACACTTGGACTGGTTATCCATCCATTGAGCTGTCCAACGAGTGGGCCTTAACATGGATGGTCAAAATTCCTTAAATAACGCTTCAGTAGGACTGTAACCATCATTTATCTTTACTTTAAGCGCTTAGTTGGCCATTAACTGTTTTTCTTCCCACCATCGGTTTGAAGGCCGCTGTTTATACGGTTAAGATCATCCGATCTGTCCATCTCTTGAATCAACTGCCATTCACAATGGTTCCTCCCAGATGGACAATCCTGACTGAAGGATGACCCTGGCACGTGTAACGTAGCAATATGTCTGTACGTCATTTTAGTTTTCCTGCTCTAAGGCATCATCTACCTTGTGAATTGGGTCCCTTGTGTCCGTCGACAGGCCATGGACGTATGATCCGAGCCGTCCTTTGTGGAGCCCACAACGTGAACAATATGCTCGCAAAACCACTTCCCTCGAATATCTTTATGTCCGATTTGGCTACTGGAGGGACAGCTGAAATGAAACAACCAACCGTCTGCATTCAAATGAGATAAATAAGGAGTAATATCGATCCATCAGAGAAATAGTTATATATAAAATAAATCTAATATAGGAAAAAACAGATGAAAAGTTCAGATCACTCTAGAATTCACCCATGTGGACGCAATCGAGCGAGTTAAACAGGATGAGTGTCAGACGCGACGCACGCATCCTTTTGCCGAGGAGTTGCCGATGTGTAGAATCTTCGTCTCGATGAGGGCTTTACGGCCAGTGATATCCCCGAGGATTCCCCGATTACTTTATAGCAGCCGAGTAATCCAATGACACTGCTCTCTCTCTCTCTCTCTCTCTCAAGGCCCCATTTTCTTGCGTGAAAGACCATGGGAGCTGAAATTCAAAGTCCTTTCTCGTAGGTCCACGATCTCTGTTCAAAATCACACGAAACCCTAACCCCCAGAATATCTCTCTATCTCTATAAATTCTCATTTGAAATCAAAATCCTTGGAAATGGCTTCCCTTGTCTTTTCCACGTCTTCTTCTCTGATCTCTCGCACTTCTCCCACCTTCGGAAGCTTTGTCTCAAACGAGTACCGATGCCGATTCTCTGCCCGAAACGCTCCCGTGGTTTGTGCTTCTTCTCCGCCGTTACCCTCTCGTATCATGGGTTTTCTTTTCTTTTTTGCTTC
Organism: Magnolia sinica; assembly: GCF_029962835.1. Lineage (NCBI taxonomy): Eukaryota > Viridiplantae > Streptophyta > Magnoliopsida > Magnoliales > Magnoliaceae > Magnolia > Magnolia sinica. Next base: position 7,792,780 of record NC_080578.1, on the reverse strand, counting down.
CGCATTTTCTTTTATATCTTGAAATGTTATTTGGCCCCCTGATTTTGATGCACGCACCCCATTTTCTTCTTCTGGTACTTGAGTAGCTTCCTTTTGGTACTGAAGGAGTGTAGCGTAAAAAATGGACTGGATATGATTCCCTTTCTTCTTCTTTTTTTTTTTCATCATTTCTTGCGATTTCCTGAAATTCGAATTGCAGAGAAGTTGGAATTTTGGTGATATAGGAAAGAAAAGTTGGATCTCCCTCTTCTTGAGGTTATTTTGAATCAGTTTTGATAGAGGGGAGTTTCGTCAGTTGAATCCAATCGAGACTGTCCAGATGGTGTGTCCCACCTTGGATTGGCCATATCTATCATGAGGCACCCCTGATCGAACGATCCCAACCGTTTGATTGGTGGACTACGAAATGGATGGTTACGACAAAAGAGGCCAAATGTTGTATGGTTTGGATCATCTGATTGGTGAAACTTTGGCACAGTGGTTGGGGGCCCATGATGACGTGAACGGCCCTGATTGATAGTTTATCCAATGGCAGGTTGTCGAATTCTGTAATTTGATTGTTGTTTTTTTCCCCTTCTGGTAGAGATGCCAACTGGTTGAGCCATTGAAGTTTGATAATGGGAAGCCTTGCATTCCGGTCCTTAACGATCAAAGCTTGGCTGGGTTCTTGTCTTCGAAACAAGAAACTGTTCGAAAGAATGACACGAGGTTGCGCATCTTCTCAGGCACAGCGAATCCCTTGCTTTCTCAGGTAAATACTTTTGGTTAGTCTAGTCCATATGATGCTACAATCTCACCCAATTTTTTACTTAATTGGGCTTGCCTATTTGACCCCAATACATTTTTGTATACCGTCATTAGCATTAGTCTGACTGTTTTTCTTTGGAAGACTCTGCACTCCTTGATTTGTAGCTTTAATGTTGTTTCTGCTGGATTTGAGGACAAAATGGATGGTCATTGGATGCTGAGATTATCAGAGTCAGGCTTGTCTATTCCACCTAGTTTCTATGCCACGTCTTACTATTGGTTGGTCCCACTTGACATGCAGCTTGGACTCTGAACACGTCCCTGTTCACGTGTGAGGGTGTGTAGAATTCACAACCCTCTCAATTTTTGAAGTTGACTTCAAATTCTCCCCCTCTTTTTTTCTTCTTCTTTGTGTGTGCGTGTCATGGTTTAAAATCGGTTTTGGGCTAGTATCATGCACCACTGATAGGAGTCATATCATCCTGTATCCACTGTATCGGGCTGTTTTTGGCCAAGACAGGTTGATACAGTCATATCATTCATGGATGATTATGGTACATATCAAGTGATACTCACTTGTTTTGGACAATACTTTATACCTTGGTGTTTATCGATCTTTGGTGGTATTCACTCTCAAGCATTCACACTAGAATAAGCTCTTGAAAAATTTGCCAAGGAGTCCAGCACTTCCACTATTAGCAGCTTAAACACTGAAGCCTCCAGGCTGAAATAGATGACTAAATTTTTTATCGGTTATCTTTTGGTTTTTTTACTGTATCCGGCGATTACACTTTCCTCGTATTATGTATGTAAATATCTTGTTCCTCTTAGGGCCTGTTTGATTTTCCATGATACATGTAAATCAGGGTAAACAAGTAATTATTACTTTTTCACCATGTTTGAAAATATGAGAGTAATTCCACCTCGAAAATCGAAACAAAAGTGTTGACCTAAATATGTGGACCCCACTATAATGTATATGATATATCCACACCGTCTATCTATTTTATTAGAATATTTTGGATCGTGAACGGAAAAATGAGGCAGATCCAACACTCAAATGGCCCACACTAAAGGAAACAGTGGCCTTAATTCGTCCACCATTGAAAGTTATTTTCTTCACTGGGCCCACATTGAGGTTTTTTTCATCATCTAACCCGTTCATAGGGTCACACAGGCGTGGATAAGGGGAAAACACAAATATCAGCTTGATCCAAAACTTTTAAGGGCCCCAAGAAGATTTTAATGGTAGGCATTCAATTCCTGTTGTTTCTTGTGGTGTGGTCCACTTGACCTTTGGATCTGCCTCATTTTTTTTGCTCATGCCATAAATTCGGCTGACATAACAAATGAGTGGTGTGGATAAGTAACATACATCACGATGGGCCCCACACTGATGTTGTAAATTTCTCGATTAAAGTGTTAAAAAAGTAAGTTGTCACATCTGCATTGGGAAAGATGTGGTAATTACCTAGGTAAATAATTATTACCCATTTACATGGTAATTACATTTGAGCCGGAAAATCAAACAGGCCCTTAAAAAGCTTGTGAATTATTTATTAATGACTGTAACTTGACTTCGATTTTCCCTAGGAAATTGCATGCTACATGGGACTTGACCTTGGGAAAATCAAGATAAAGCGGTTTGCTGATGGTGAGATTTATGTTCAATTGCAAGAGAGTGTAAGAGGATGTGATGTCTATCTGGTTCAGCCGACATGCCCTCCAGCAAATGAGAATCTCATGGAGCTCTTGATAATGATAGATGCTTGCCGGAGAGCATCAGCCAAAAACATCACTGCAGTTATTCCATATTTTGGATATGCTAGAGCTGATAGAAAGGTATCTTTCTAAATAAAATCAATTTAGTTCGCAAACAAAATACTTGCTACTTATACAAATGTTGAAGAAACTGCCAAGCAGCTTTATTATACATGTTTCATTTCCTCCATGTTTATGACTTAACTGACTTTACTGATTCTTGACTCTACTTTTTACCCTAAATCATAAGAATAATCTTAAATTGATCTTATAGTTTCACTTGATTGAAGTCATGAATCAACTTATTTAGGTGTTGGTGCAACAAATGCAATGGGCATTTCCGGGATCTCAGCATCCTCATTTTCTTGTCTTTTCATATTGTAAATCTGAAGTTTAACCTGACACTAGTATTGTGCATGTCTTCCTCCCTAGTATGTCTAAAATTTTCTTTTCAGACTCAAGGGCGTGAGTCGATTGCAGCGAAACTTGTTGCAAACTTGATTACAGAAGCGGGTGCCAACCGTGTCCTCGCATGTGATCTTCATTCAGGCCAGTCCATGGGGTATTTTGACATTCCAGTAGATCATGTATATGGGCAGGTAATTAATATTTTCCTTCAAATAATATTTTTAATTGATATCATAGATTTGGGTTTATTGATTTTTCTCTTGTTTGTTGAGATTTTGCATTTCTAAAGGAGAAAACAGATTGGTTTTGGCTGATTGGAGAATGTCTTTTTTCATGCCTCCTGTAGCCTGTGATTCTTGATTACCTGGCCAGCAAGACTATCTGTTCAAATGATTTGGTAGTGGTCTCTCCTGACGTGGGAGGTGTTGCTAGGGCTCGTGCCTTTGCCAAAAAATTGTCAGACGCACCTTTGGCCATTGTGGACAAAAGACGTCATGGACACAATGTCGCTGAGGTAATTGAATCTGCTCAAGTCGTTGCAGTAATGCTGTTTAGTTTCTATATTCAATTTTTCAGTGAAAATGTTTGTATTGGTTTGCAGGAAGAACCATCTAACTTTGTAGAACATTACAGTGCACTTTAGATGTCTTTTAAAAATAGCAGGGGCTTCCATGCACTGTTTTATGTTCTGGAAATGCTTTCTATGTTGAGCATGTGAACCCCGTTGGGCAAGCCTGCTTCCCATCCATCTGGTTGGTAGAACCTGATTGCTCATTTGGTTGATACCTTGGTTACTGAATAAATTGGTCACATGTAATTTAATGGGAAAATTGTGTAAGCCTTCACGCACAGTTTCATCTGGAATGCACCTGAATGACATGCCTATTTTATCCCAGCGCATTCAGTCAGCTTTCCACCACAACATCCGCAGTCATATAAGAGGGTTCCCACACATGAAGGCAGAGCAAGATACTTTGAAGGAAGTTTTGCAGCTCTGCACCTGAAACTTCTTGCCAACCCTTCAACATCCTATTCAGTTAGCCTAATTCCACACATCTCACTCTTTTAACCATTAATCTTGGGGCTTGATATATTTTCGAAAAACTGGTTCACTTTTCACAAATTATCCTTATCATTTATTTGTGTTAAGTTTTAAAGATTCCAATGAAAAGCCACAGATCGTCCTCTTTTTATAATATGTAAATTTGATTTGGTTTTCAAAATATCAAGTGTTTTTATTATTATTCTACTTTCCCTCTACAGTCCGGAGTTGTTTGTTGCCAAAAGAGGTGTTTAACTTTAAACTTCTCAATCTTATTCTCTGGGGCAGTTTGAAAGCAATATGAGCACGTGATAATTGATTGTTGTGATAAGGTGTATGATATGTTTCAATCTGTAAAAAAAACAGAAAAAGTAAGAAGAGTTGCTAGAAAAGTAGAAGCGTTTGTTAACCATCTCTTGTACATTGTAATTGTAGTTTTGTTGCTGTTTTATCTGTCCCAATTCCCAAATAATCATGGGTCATGAATTTTGCAGTTTTACCAACTTTTATGCGCATTATGCTTTTTATATTTTGTTTCTTTTATTATATAAATTGTTTTTAATTGAATGAAGGTGAAGAATTTATTCATCGTGTTTTCTGTTTTAACTGATATATCATAACTAATAAATCTGGCAGCTTATCTTTGTCACGATCATCATCGTCTGTCGTATCCAACTACATGGGGTTGGCTACTGGCTAGATGAATCTTGTTCTGCCATTCCATCTATTAAGGACCATTCATCAGTTAGACCATAGGTCATCAAATCTTTTCTTACTACCTCTATCGACATCCTTTTCAGCCTTCCCCTTGCCATTTTAGAGCATTCAACTTGAACCATCTCTCTCCTAACTGTTGCAATTCTTGGTTGTTGCACAAGGCCAAACCATCCAAGTCTACTCTCCCTCATCTTATTATGTACCGATGCTACTCCTAAGGTCCCTCAAATGCATTCATTTCTAAATCTACCCTTTTTTGTCTTGCCACTAATCCATCTCAACATCCTCATTTCAGCTTCACTCATCCTATGAACATGTTGTTCTTGACCGCCTAACATTCTGTCCCATAAGCCATGGCTGGTCTTATAGCTATCCTATAAAATTGCCCCTCCAGATTAATTGTTATGCAGCCATCATAAAACTCTAGAGGCACATCTCCACTTCGTCCACCTGGCTCTTAATTCTATGAGCAACATTCTTCTCATCTCTTCATTTTCATGAATGATTGACTCACAATATATTGAAAACAATCATTTTGGGGTACTTCTTGGTCAGAACTTTTGTGGACATTTTGCTATGGTGTGGAAAATTTATACAAGATATTGAGCTGCTTATGGTATGTAAATTTTTCTCTGCAGGTCATGAATTTGATAGGGGATGTTCGAGGAAAAGTTGCTGTCATGGTGGATGACATGATTGACACAGCTGGTGAGTCAAATCCTGCTAGATTCTTTAGAGAAAATAGCCGCAGAGGAATGCTTGGCTGTTTTGGGGTGTGGCCAGGGTTGTGGCTGTTGTATCTTTTCTCTTTCTTTTTTCTTTTCTTTCGGTTTTTCTCTTTTCCGTGTGTTTCCTTGCTTTTCTTTGTGCTTTTGTGTCTGTTTTTAGTCGTGTCCTGTTGTCTGTTTTTGGCAGCTTTGCTGTCTCTTTCAATAAAATGCTTATCTTAAAAAAACAAAAAAAAACAAAAAATTAAAAAATAAAAATCCTGGTAGATTCAACCTGTTCAAAGATTTTTCTTATATGAAATATTTGCCAGTGTTGCTTGCTGCAGTTTTAGAACTTGATGTTTAGCTAGCAAAAAAGGACACAGCACTTTTTAAAAAATTTCTAGTCTACATGTGTCCACGTCCACATGTCCGACTCTTAACTACATTTTTTACTATTGCTATCTTTTATGTTTGGAATATATGTTATATATATATAATTAAATTTTTTGTTCAATGTTATTTTATTTTTTGGTCTTATACAATACTCAGGCTGATTGATTGTACAGTACTGTTAGGGTTTTCAGTTTGTACAATCGGAGCCCATTGTTCAGTGATCCAAACCATTGATTTTATGGTACACCCTGTGATTACTTCATGTGTAGAAAATCTCAGATTGAAAAATCATAAACCTTTCAATAAGTGGGCAACAAAGAAATGGTTAGGAGAGGAATTGTTGCAATAGTTCACATTCAACCAATTAAGGCCTAATATTCACTGTCAGAAAAAAAGGCCCTAATAATGTGTAGCTTGGATCTTCCGTCTATGGGATTTTTGGTGCATGAACCATCACATTGAGCTCCCACCCTCCAATGTATCAATGTTTTGGATCACTTAACCATGGTGCCTAGTTGTACAAACTGAAAACCTGAACATGCGGTACAATCCCTCAGCCCGAGAAATGCATAATACCTCGAATATTTATTTGTTGTTATTTTTATGTATTTTTCACAGATAAACAATCACAATATAATCATAATGTACTATTTAATGTGTGTGTGTGTGTGTGTGTGTGTGTGTGTGTGTGTGTGTGTGTCTGTATAGACGTGGTGTCGAATCTGACTTCTAAAATTCACCTGTCAAACTCCTCATGTGACGAGTGTCCCTTCTTTTTTTCTTTTGTAATCTACCAATTAGGGGTGATTTTCTGATGTGGAGTTGTTGGCATGGCTAAACGTGTGCGTCACTGCTATCCTGTGCGTTTCCTTATGTGTCCATTGGAGATCATACCCTTAGGATTTAGTGAGTGTAGGTTAGCTATTTACTCCTTGGTCGATGTTGTTTTGTTCCTCTGAAAGTGGTTCTAATTGCTAGTTGCTTGTGAATGCAGGTACTATTGCAAAAGGTGCTGCTTTATTACATCAGGAGGGAGCCAGGGAAGTCTATGCTTGCAGCACACATGCTGTCTTTAGGTATTTGTATCCTTTCTATTATATATCCTGTCTTCAGCTTCTTAAAAACAGTTCGATAATCTATGAAAATCATGATAGTCTTCCCATTTTTTGGGTGGAATCATATGAAAAATCCTAGTATATATCCTGTCTTCAGCTTCTTGAAAACAGTTCGATAATCTATGAAAATTATGATAGTCTTCCCATTTTTTGGGTGGAATCATATGAAAAATCCTAAATGACATGTAAGATTGAAAAGATGGTTGACAAACCATACAATTTTATTTGAAAGGCGACAGTAAATTTATTCAGGAAAAGGTGATACAAAAGAGATCCAATAGGCTAGACCAGACTACTTGGATGAGGAGGGATATCTAACTGGAAAAAGTTCAAGATCTCATCCAAACTCTCATCTAAACACACCCCTACTATGACCATGAAATACATTGAGACCCAATGCCCTATTGTCGACCCTCTGCTTAGCTCTTTGGAAGACATTCTCCTGTTTTTCTTTGTTTGCAAAAATTCTTTTGTTGCGCGCTTGCATTCCTTTAAGCTGACCATAATCCTGCAAGCGAAGAAGGATGATTCTTCCTCTGTATCTAATCTGCACTCCCTGCCCGGCTTGAAAGGTTAACCAACCATGCTTACAAAACTACACTTGCCAAGTTGATCTTGAAGGGATCAGAACTGCTTGCAGGCCTTTTTGGATGCACACATCAAACCGTTATTAACCATCGTCCTAGCCAACCAAAACTCTAGGAGAATAAAAAGGAAAGTTATGGGTGTAGGATAGAAAATCATACTTTATTTGCTATTTGACTCACAATATTTGTATCCATGTAGTGCATAGACTTAAGACTGCGTATACTTTGCTATCTATATCCAATGATTTAAAGATCGACTGTGTTGGCTGATATATCGGCTGATACTATTGATGTTGCATTTGGCTAATACAATATACAGGGGGAGTTATTAAATTCCTGTATCACACAAAATATTGCAGTGCATCGCTGATATATCACGATATATCAATACATTTGTGATATTTTCCCAAAAACTCATGATACATGATATATTGTGATATGTATCAGCAATACATTGCTATACATGTTCCCACCGGTAATTTGAACAACTTTTGGGAAAAAAACACAAAATCTGTTCTCTCCCAAATTTGTTTGGGGGAATATGTTTTCCTACTCATATTTGTGATTTATGAATTATATAAACTCATTTTGGATATAATTGCATCACTTCTATCAGACAACGCATGGTTTAGGACCCTATACAAAATAAACTTGTAGTGCATACTTGTTTTTTGTGATCTTTTGACTTCGAAGTGTGTAATCATGTCTCTTGCAACATATCCTGAAATTTTATTGGAAAATTCCATCATTTCCTGATGTTTCCCACAATTAGAAATAGATTCCCTGACACATGATATTTCCTATGCAATACTGATTTGTTTCAATATCCCAACGTTGTGATACATGCATTGATACTGATATTTAAATCTGTCTGCATCTTTCTATCTATTTGTTTATGATTATTTTTCTTTCTTTTTACTGCAGCCCTCCTGCAATTGAGAGACTGTCTAGTGGCCTATTTCAAGAAGTCATCATCACAAACACCATCCCTGTGTTGGAGCAGAATTATTTCCCTCAGCTTACGGTTCTGTCGGTAGCAAACCTATTGGGCGAGACCATTTGGCGTGTTCATGATGACTGCTCTGTGAGTAGCATTTTTAAGTGATCGATTATTAATGCAATCAGGTCCTTTGCTCAATTCACATGGGTTGTAATCTTTTGTAGCTCCCTTCTTTTCTGTTTTCGGAAACTTCTATTCTTTCTTCCATGCAATTTCTATTTTTTATTTTATCCCTCCTCAGTCTTAGTTACCTACCACCTGAAACCACTCCTCCTTGATTGTTCCCCCTGTTATGGAATCTGGCCCACTAAAAATAGCAATGTTTCAATCCACTTAGTGATGTCCTGTTTCTTCACTTGCTCTCCTTCCAATTTTTGTATATGTTGGCTTCTTCCACAACCAACTAGATTGGTTCCTTTTGCCAGAGGGTGGGATGTGTTTGTTTTAATTGGTGTGTGGGATTTTCTGTACATTAATTAATAAAATCCATGGCACTGAGAGTAAGCTTCATGTTGTATTTTTTTACTGATTGTCAGGGTACCTTTGAACCCTATTCCAGCTTGGGCATTGATTGAATCTCTTTGGTGGTGGAAACTCTTTAAGTACTTGAGACTGTGTTCCCTATCTTCTTCCTCTCAGCTCTCTCTTGATCTAGCATATACGGAAACATGGCCATTTTGATTGCAGTAATTTCAGCCTAGAGGAGACATGCAATTTCTGTTTCTTTTCTCTTTTATATTAGATTTTTTTTTCTTTTTTCTTTTCGCTCCTCTTTTCCCTTTTTCTTTGGATAATTGGGAACTTAGGGGGTGAGATCACTTACTGTTAGAGCAATTGGGCTTCCTCTTATATCTTCTTTTGTTATCCAATTTCATAGACACTTACATATAACATGTGTGGATACTCTATGATCTTAGTGAAAAATTAAAATGTAAGGCAAACTCACTTGATCGGCAGATGCTATATATAGGCTTTCTTGGTTTATAGGCAAGCATAATATATTGATGTAGTGCTTTGTGGACTATTATGTTTTTTAATTCTGGCAAGTGAGCTGTGGGCCATACTTTCAATGGTTGCTACTGTGGTCCATGAGCTGTGGGACCCAAGTGCAGTTGACCACATTGGCTGCAACTGTCAGGCCCTAACTCTGGGTTTGTCCAGATTTGTGAAGGCCCCAATTCAGTGATATTCTTTACAATTCCTAGTTCTTGTAGTGCAAGGGCTTAAGAGCCTGTTGATGTTCATTTGTTTCTATTTGGTGTTATTCATTTGTTTTCTTTTATTGCATGCAAAATGACAATTGAGGAAGTTGACTTCTCCAAGAAGGTGAGATTGGCTGTATGAACCATACAGATGGATCGTATTGTACTTCCATAAGCTTAATGGCTTGAGGTCGGTCTCTATGCCGAGCTTAAGATATTTTCTATCTGAATGTTTTCATGGTCTCATGTTTTTATTTTAATTTATTTTATTTAAAAAAAAAAACCCAATTCATGAGGTTTACTGTCATGGAGAGAGGGTCATGGGTCTGCTTTGTCATTTGGGTTTTGAATGTCTTAGTTGGCGCAATATACCAGCGCATGCAACATGCATTCGAGGGAATTTAGGATCAGCACCAATAGGTAATAAGATGAGGGAAAATAGACTTTGATGGTTTGGTCACATACAATGGAGACCAAGGACTGCGCCGGTTAGGAGAAAGTTGAAGTTGAAGGCTCTAAAAGGGCAAGGGAAAGGCCCGAAAGGATGTGAACCTATGGTCTAATTGAAGTTATGATCCTTGATAGAGCGGAATGGCCGAAAAGGATTCATGTAGCCAACCCCAGTTTGTTGGGATAAGGCTTAGATGATGACAACGACGCAACATGTAGACGATAGGGTGAAAGATCATAATGATAAGCTTTTGAAATTTCAGCTCAATGGGTGGCTTTGTTAACTTGTGGCCTTTCTGTTTTGGGGCATTGGTGCTGGAGATTTCTGCATAAATAAGTTCTGCAGATCCTTGAAATTCTGGATTTGTAACCAAGTGTGTAGATCTTGTGAGGCCGTTGCATGGGTGATTGATTAGTTTTGTTGATCTTTAAAGCATATTTGACAGGGAATGCTTCCTTGTTTAGTGTTGTAGATGGAGACTACATTTTTCTATCCTTTTTCATGTATATCTAATTCTGCTGGCAGTGTACATGCGCATGCAACCAGACCGTTCATCTGGTGGATCCAACCATGGATGGGTCCAGAATCATTTATGGGGTGATCTTTAACCATTGACCAATAGACTGTAAAAGGATAGTTCAAAACCACAAAATAACCGGTTCACATTTGTCTCGCGGAGTGCTGATGTGGTGGTTGCTAGATTCATTTACAAGGAGAACAAGGACTTGTTTGGCTGATGTCGTTTTATCATTTCTAATAATATTCTCGGTCTGTTGGGCAGCAATGAGCTTTACGTTTGGATTCGAGGACTCCATGAGAAAATGGTCTCACTTCCCTTCGTGAGACGTCTTCATGGCCTGATATGAGTTGGATTTAGTGGAATATTCATTGCTATTATTAAGGGAAAACACAAATAGCAGCTTTATCCAAAACTGTTGTGGCCCCAAAATGTTTCTAATGGTAGGAATTCAATCCCTACTGTCTGGTCCACCATTTGGTTCTGCCTCGCTTCGGGATCATTATCTAAATGATATAGAAAAACGGATGGACGGCGTGGATATACCGCGCGAGTGTTTTTGAGTCAATATGATATGACGGCCCTCATCTTTGGACGATATCCCCAGATTTTCGATTCTGACAAGTGGGGCACATGGTTTGGTAATCCAGATCATCGTCCAGTCAGATTATGGATGTATTGTTTCTCAAGAATCTCGTTGGTGGGACAATATAACCTTTTGATTTTTGGACTGTAGGTCGGATCTACGTTCAATTGAGAAAAGGTTCCGTTATCAATTACTCACATCTTTTAATCTGATTTATTTATTCGGAATTATCCCTCCATGGTGGGAATCAACAGATCAATAGTATGGATCGTCGATAAATAAGCCCCAATTGTATACGATAGGGGCCATATGTATATGATATAGTGAACCACGCTGTCGTAGCTCGTGCTAGGTTACTTTGGTGAATCGAGAGCCACGTGGATGAGATCCACTCCGTCCATCAGGTACGCTGCGTCATGCTAACTATTGCAGCCAAAAATCATGATGATTCAAAACTTAGGTGGGCCACACCATGGTTAAGCCTACGATTAGTCGTGTAGGGCCCGGCCTGTATTAGTGTTTATATGCCATCCAGTCCATTCATCTGAATTATCCTAAAATCACGACGTTCCAAAGCTTAGGTGGGCCATACCACGTGACTTTAGAGGTTATTGGTGTGAATTTACATGGGTGGTCCACCTGAGTGTCAAATCAGTCTGATTTTTGGGATCTAGGCCAAACAAGGGATAGTGGAGCTGATGGACGGAGCGCGTTAAGTCGTCTCTTCTTCCGGTAGGTAGCTAGGCGAGCGTTTTCCGGATCTAAAAAGTCTAGGGTTTCCATCGCTCAGGAACTCCTCCCGTCCATAAATAGGATTTCATTTCCTTCTTCCTCATTCCGCGCCCCGCTCCCTCTCCTCTTCATAATCTCTCGAGTTCTTTTTGTTCTCTCATTTCGCGACGCGCCTCTTCTCTTCTCCTTCATAATCTCTCTTTCTATCTCTCTTAGGGTTTCTGTCGCAGTGATGAAGATGTGTTCGTGTGCCAGATAAAGAGCTCTCTATCGAGCTCTTTGGTGATGGCAAACACAACCCTCTAAGAAGTTCTGAGCGAATTCACTTTTTCCCCTTTTGCTTTTTTCTTCTTTTCTCTTCTTCTTCTTCTTCTTCTTCTTTTTTTTTTTTTTTTGTTTAAAATTCTATTTTATGTATTATTAGCTTTACCTATTTGTTTTTTTCCTATTTCAGCGTTTTTTATGTGGTTAAAGGGGTAGTTGCGAGATGAAGATAAATTTCATGGTCTGTCAATCCACTGAAAGTATGTTGATGTTACTCATGAATCCCGACAGGTTCTGATCGCTTCTTACCCCAGCCAAACTCTCGCCTCCCAAAACAAGAGATTATCTCATATTTTTTAACCATTTTTTAATTATTCGCTTTAATTGGTTGATGATTCAATTGAATTTCTGATTGGAGTCGCAGCTGAGAGCTGGTTTGGCTGAGCCCACTCGGGGAGATTCACTTACCTTTTCCGATTTATCGTCAACATATCAATTGATTTTTAATAGTTGTCGACCGTCAACAGCACTTGATGAACACCCCCAAATGGTTGATTTTTAGATCTAGTTACATCAACAATGATTGGTGATTTGTATTCTTAATTCATTAGTTTGATGAGTGCAGCACATGTTTGGTTATCCAGACCGCTTATTTGATGGACTACAGAGCTAGATGAATGTTTGTCCTGATATAAAAAACATAGAACGCTTATTTGATGAGCTACACAGCCAATGAATATGTTGTCCTGATATAAAAAAGAGAAGTGGTTTATATAAGAAACTAATTAATTCAACAATCCATGAATTTACATCAAGGGGTCTCCATGTGGAAAATAAACTCGTTAATTCAACAATCCATGAATTCATAAAAAGAGATCTTGTATAAAATAAACGCCATTACATATCTTTGCCAAAAAAATACAATTGCTAATTTAGATTAAAACAATGTTGCTCCTTTATCTAACAAATGCTCTCCTGGTCTAAAAGTCTGCATCTAATGTTTACCTAATAATATCTAAGAGCATATAAAGATTCTAACCTAGTAAGTAAATGGAAAATAATTCAAAAATGATAACATAAATTAAATTTATAAAGCTACTCATAAAATTAATATACTAAACTCATTGTTCTATGACTACTCATAAAATTAATATATTGAACTCATTGATTTGCTTAACTTCGACAATAAAAGCTAATTCCAAATAACACGCTGAGAATCTGAAACTATGACCGTGGCTTGATCTACTCCTAAAGTATCTACACCCCAATATCTACACCCCAATTCAAAACATGTTTCAACGGAAAACATACCCTTTGATTCCACGTTGATGACATGCACACAATTCTAGCATATAATGCCCCAACTGGATCTCACATTCACGCACATTAGTTCAGTTCATACATAAAATGTTGTGATTTGCGGAAGCATGTAAAGTGGAATCAAACAAAACAATCATAATTGCAAGGCAAATCTAGTAGAGAATATTTCAAATTTGTGTGGAAACTCTTGAAGTAAAAAGATCATGGCGCCAAGTGATAATGCGTTATGAACATTATGGATAACAAAATTATAAGACATGAAACCTTAACTATTCAAAGCCACAATATGGATAACCAGATTATAAGACATGAAACCTTAACTATTCAAAGCCACAATATGGATAACAAAATTATAAGACATGAAACCTTAACTATTCAAAGCCTTATAGGAAAAATCCTAAATTTTTTTCTCAACTGTTAAACATGTTTAGCCTTAACTTTAATTTTAATTAAATCCAGGTATATAATCTAAAACGAAAATAGAAACAAATAGCACAAAAATGCACAAAATTGCGCAATCAATTTACCAATTGCCTTACCTGTTTCTCAACACTTTAACCTTTTGCCTCGTTGTTTTTTTTTTTTTTTACTACCATCATCTTGAAGGTGGTGAAAATCTTATATTAATTTTTTTAAAAACAAACTAATATCTTTTTGAAATAATCATGATATAATGAATTGTGATGATCATCCACTAGAAAATATGAGTGACGGCCAACATACATAAGAATGCACATAATCAATAACCTCTATTACAAACATATTTTTAGACTTAAAAGATAACTTTTAACTATTTAGCATATAGGTTCTCATATACTAAAATTAGTCTCTTAAGAATATGATCGAACTAGGTGAATTTGCATCAAAGTGCCTCAATTGCACTTAGAGATATTTCTTCCTTAACACAAGAATGTCTCACATCGGTAAAGATATGCTCCATGCCATCAAATATCTTAATGCACACTGATCTGATATTAATTACATTATGTTGTCATTACTCATAGACAATTGACCATCATCATACTCATTGTAACTAGTGAATTAACTTCTATAAGTGGTTATGTAATATGAATCCTCCGTATCTAAAATCCATACATTGTCGAAATATCCAGATTTTGATGCCTCATCATGTCACTACCACTCGCTTCCTCACTAAATTCTGACAATCATTTTCATGTGCACCATTATGCTACAATTCCAACACTTTAGCTTGTTTTTGCCATTGGATTTAGTTCTCAATTGCTTCCGAATTTCTTTTTGATGGTCGTCCTACCAATATACAAAGAGTTTTTGAACAACTCATACGATTATGAAAGAGTATTTAATAGAATATATGCTTGATTTTCATCTTTCATCGCCTCATCTGCATCTAATAATTTGCAGACAGAAGTTACTAATGTGTGTCTAAACATCAGGCCCCTCAGTCATCTTTAAATCGAACAATTACAAATGATTTTCAAGAGACTTCTTCATATAAATATTCTTTAAGTTCACTCATGTATCAACCAAAGTCTTCTCTCTAGTAACATTACAGAAGAAGTCATCCGTTAGGCATAACTAGATTGAGATATTGACCTTTTGATCTAACTTTTTCTACTCTTATTCTTTTATAATTTTTGGTCACTTTACACGGATTACGTTTTTCAATCCTTGCTGAACTGCAGGCTATTTATCTTTAAGTTTCATAGTTCAAAGTTTTTATTTTTTTATTTTATAAAAAAAAAAATTATAAATTTACAGAATACTTCTTTACATCGAAATTCATGCTAGATGCCATATATATATATATATATATAGTCTTCATATTTGATTTGCTTCTCGATGATAGCTCTGATGTCACTCGTTGTGGCTCACAGAAGCAAACACAGTGAAATCAATCAAAGTAATCACAATTGCAAGACCAAATCCAGCAAAGAATACTCTAAATTTATGTAGAAAAATCCTTGCGGAAAAAAAATCACGGCACAACACGGTAATGCATTATAAATAACGAAGTTACAAGATTTGAAACCTTACTCACCCATATATATAATGTAAAATGAAAATAGAAACAAAACCGTTCAAAAATGCACAATCTGTCAACTTATCTATTTAACTGGTTGAGATGCATTTATCGGTCAGGTCAACTCGTTGAAAATTCCAAAAACAATGCATTGAGTTTTGCCAAAAAATCAAATATTTTTGATATTGTCCGACTTGTCGATCATACCATCGACCAATCGATGGCCCTTGTTTTAGTATAGATTCAGGGCATCCAATTTTCAACATAAAAATATTACTGCTGTTACAAATAAAAGTTCACACACTAACAACAGACAAGGCATTCCTACACTTGATTCTATGGTCTGAACTACAGGTACAAATGGAAGTTTTAGTTCAGATTCTCCTAACCATACTAACCACGTCCAAAGATCACAAAGTCAACCATACTAGCAACCATCAAAGCTACACGCATGAGTCCATTGACTTTTGAACCTACATATAAAGCTATTAAAATCATCATAACCACTCATTCCAGCAGTACCTACGTTCCAACAGTTAACTGTATCAGTCACAATGAACTACAATTAAGAATCAAAGTATTTTTTTCACATATAGAAATGCAGCATACTCACATCCTTCTTCGATTCAGTTCAGCCGCAATCACACACATCCTGTTCCAGATATATTGCAGAAAGTCCTCCTAGCTGCATGAATAGAACACATGAATTAATTCAATGGATATGATTGATTGTGGGGCCCATAAAGAAAAATCCCCAATCTATGGTAGAATATGAATGGCCGTGGGGCCCACAAATCAAAATACCCAAATTCGTACGGGCTCACACGAGGGTTGGATCAGCTGGATTTTCATCATGTCCCACCTTTCATCGTGTGGTGACTTTCATATGTTGGATGCCACACGTACGAAGTTGGGCTCACATGAAATTGTGATGGAATGAGCTTATTCTACGTTGTAGGTGAACTTGCCTGAGTGCAATAGTTATATGATAGGGAATTTTGGGTGAAATACCTTATATTTCAACTTCTGCTATATCAGCTCTTACTGTTGAGGTTGAACTAAATGGTCTTGGAATCATACCAAAAGTGTATAGCAGAGTCGATTGGGGTTTCATCCCCTCCTAAATCACACGGGTTCCGCCTCACACGAGGCACTCGCCCTGAATGCCCCTGCATTAATCACTCTCAATAAAGTGTCTCGAATAGAGTTGTACACGGGTCAAGTTCGAGTGGAGCTAGGCCTAGCTCTACTCGGCTCAACCCCACCATGACCTGAGCTCAAGCTCAGCTCGACTCGGTCTTCGAGCTCACCCTTTGAGCTCAACTCGACTCGTTGGTTAGAGTCGAGTCGAGCGAGCTATTTGAGTCGAGTTGAGTCGAGTCAAGTTAATATTATTTTACAATGATAAAAAATCAAGATTGTTAGAACGAAGATAGGTGCAATGGCAGTGCATACCAAGTTAATATAAGCTAGCAAATAAAAATATGAGAATGTTATAAGAAAACCATAAACTCACTTAAACATATGAAGGGGTACTGCTAGCCTTGTGTAGACTCTCGGCCTCGTCCTCTTCATCATTCTCTTCAACAAATGAACTGTCACCCTAAACTGGACGTAACTAATCTTGCATACAAACGAGCGCTTCAGTTGTTTTGGGTGCAAGAGAGCTTCTATACTTGTTCACTACCTTACTACCAGTGCTGAATGCAGACTTTGATGCCACTGTTGTTATCGGAATTGATAAAATATTTCAAGCGATCAACAACAGTGTAGTGTATTTTCCTTCACGAGCTCTAGTCTTCCACCCATCTAAAACGTCAAAGTTTGGGCTGGAGGCCTTCACGACTGGCTTCTTGAGATATACTTCTAATTCTGACTCATTTGTTTGCTGACTCGCTTCATCTTGTTATAAGGCTGAGAAGTACTCATCGAAAAAAATTTCATCACCTATAGCCGAACTGGAGCCGCGTTCATTCATAACTTGAGTGTCCTGACTTCTGGAAGAATTACCTACATAAGAAGAGTACAATTCTTCAATTGCCACACGAACATAAGATGTTTCAATGACAGCCTTGTCACATGGATAAATCTTCTTGTAAACGTAACTAACCATTCCTATTTTGCAGCAATGATCAAATACAATAGCTAAAGCCATCAATAGGTGACATTCGGTCCAGTACTTTTCTAATTTCATCTACATGCTTAGCGACATGTTCAGAATATAATTTGGACCTATTGTGACACTTCTTTGAAGAACATCCTTAATCTTCCAAAGCTTTGGAAGAAACAGATTTACTGTTGGATATTTATTTCTCGAAAATAACTTCGTGCAGTCATAGTAAATTCGAAAAAAAACTATGAACCCCTTCAGCTCTTCTCCAATCGGCTACACTAGGTAACCAAGCATATGTCTTATCACGAACTACAAATTTTGGGAATGCATTTTTCAACTCCATTGCTGCATCCAACATTTCATATGTTGAATTCCAACAGGTGCATACATCTAACTTCAATGTTTTTTGAGTTCCAACATTTAAATGTTCGAGTATGTCATTATAGATGCTAAGTCTTGATGGTGACCCCCGTATATACTTCATGCTTTCTCTTATGTTCTCAATTGTGTCTTCAATTATTTTTAGCCCCTCTTGCACAATTATATTTAGAATGTGAGCACAACATTTCACTTGAAAAATTTTTCCCCCAAAATAAAGATTCCCACCTGTCTTGAATTGGCTCTGCAAAAAAGAAATCACAACATCATTTGTAAAAGTATTATCTAGCATCATTGAAGATATCCTACTTTCGATACCCCACTCCTGAAGACAATTGTATACACAGTCTGAAATAGGCAAACCGGTATGGGGGGGAGGAAGGTGACCAAAGTGTAATATAGTCTTACGTAAATTCCAATCTGCATCAACATAGTGTGCAGTTAGCGACATGCAACCCCTCCTTTGGTTCGATGCCGTCCATAAGTCTGAAGTAAGACTTATACGTGAGACTGATGAGAGAATGACTTTCAACTTTGTCTTCTCAATGAACTTCTCATTCATATACATATTCATGCATTCTCTTTTCACTGTAACCCGCGAACATTTCTCAAATCTTGGATTCAAGTATCTGTTGTATTTGCTAAAAACTTTGCTCTCTATAAACTTAAATGATTTCTCCTCAACAATAATTATTCTTGTAAACCACTCTTTTAGTTTGTTTTTTTTTAAATTTATGAGTGATGAGAGCAGCTTGCGCGTCGGAGTTGGTTCCTCCAGATGAGGCAAATGAGAGCAGTTGTTGGCTTGAACGTAGGATTTTTGGACTCTTAAAACAATTAATCGTGTGTCTACGATAATGTGAAGTTGATCCCCTAAAATGTTTTGTGAATGTTGACTTGCAATGCTTACATTTAACCTTCATAACACGGTTAGAACCTTCTTTCACCTTAACCTCTTCAAAATCGTCCTAAACTGTTGATCTTTTTTTTCCCTTTATTCGACGCATCTGAGACTGAATTTAAGTTTCTCTCATCCTGTTCAACATCAACAACTAGAGGGGATGTGGCAGATGCACGAACACCAGGGGTAGTGGGGACATCCACACTAGCCATCTTTAAATATAAAAATAAGAAAACATATGCAAGATATGTGAAGTTCGAAGGTGTGATTGTAGTATGTGATTTGTAAGTAGGCATTTTCTAACGTCTCTTAACTTTTAATCTCATTCAGTAATATATCATGTACTTTATTCACACAATTTACATGTGATTTGAAAATTCGGTAGCATCTCCTCATAAATTTTCAAATATATGTAAAAATTCTCTACTGTTTGAGTGTTATCACTATTATCTGTTATTCACAATCGCAGATGGGAGGCACTCAAACAGTTGAGAACTATATATTCAGAGAATAAATCGGATTAATGCACCGAATCTCGAATTCCATGTAAATTGTGTAAGCAACATTAAGGTACATGATATATTACCAAACTGTTCAACATGGACAATCTAAGAATTCATATATATATATATATATATATATATAAAATATCAAACCAATAGTTGATTTGAATATAATTTATTGTATATGAATTCTTAAACGGGTAGGTAGATTGTTGTCAAGTGTGTTAAGTGTTAAGTGAAGTCAGTTTAAAACTAATTGATTTCTGATTAATTGAAGTCTATAACTATAAATCATATATGAAATATATGATTTTTAGTTGAATACTTGAATTAAGCGTAAATCAATTTCAAGTAATCAAAATATTCAATTTCAAATAATTTAACTAATTGAATATTAAATTCAACTATTCAAGTAATCAAAATAAAAAATCAATAAATCATTTCAAAAATCAAAATATTCGACTATTCATTTAATCTAACTAATTGAGCCTAACCCGACACTGTCGCTGACCTAACCCTGACCCAACCCGCCCGACGCTGACCGAACCCTGATCCAACCCTGACCCAACCTGACCCTGACCCAACCTGCCCGACGCTGACCGAACTTTGACCCAACGCAACCTTACCTGACGCTGACCCAACCCAACCCTGACCCATCCCGACGCCAACCCGATCCTGACCCAACATGACCCTGACCCAACCCGACGCTGACCAAACCCTGACCCAACCCGACCCAAACACACACCCTGACTGGCCGACCCAGCTCGATTTACATTTAAAAAATTACCTGGAGCTGAAAGAGAGAGACAAAGACTGAGAGAGAGAATGAGAGGTGGGGCTGCTGATGGATTTCCTGCTCGGAGGGACCCAACTCGGAAGCTCAGCTCGCTGCTCGGGTGGTGGTGCTCAAAAGTCGGACGGTCGTTCGCTTGCAGTACAGAAACAAAAACAGCAATTGGAGATTCAAATATTCCCAACTCCTTTCACTGTAATAGAATACGGTATTCTAGATTCATAACCTCTCTCAAGCAAGAGAAAGAAACATCAATTTATTCATGGATATCCACGAGGTTTGGGAAAGTGGAAAGGGTAGAAAGAGAGAGGGAAGGTGAAAAGGTTATAACCTTTTGGTGTTTTAACTTTTATCTTTTAATTTTATATATATATATATATATATATATATATATATATATATATATATCAAGTCAAGTCGGGTTCGAGCTCTGTTTCGAGTCGAACTTGATCAAACTCTAACTCGACTTGTTTTTATTCAAGTTGGGGTTACTTGCGCTCAGCCTGATCTGATCCTACATGCGAGTTGAGTTGGAACAAGCTCAAACGAGTCGAGTCGAGTGAGTTTATCGAGCTAGCTCGACTCGTGTACAGCTCTAGTCTCGAACACGAGATCAAGCAGGACAATTAACTACTTGCTCTAAAAGCTTGAATTGATAAAGCACGAGGAATTAATTCCTTTTATCATAGCCTAGGCCCCACATCCATGGGTTAGGTTCTCGGTTGAACCCTTATCGTGGGCCCCAAATCACATGGGTTTTACCTCCTTATGGGCCCTAAATCACCTGGGTTCCATCTCACACAAGCCACCTACCTCACATCAGCTGCCCACCCCGAGTGTGTACTTGCATCCCACAAGCCACCTCACTTAAGCCCAGTGTAAAAATGCCCCTGCATTAGCTATTAATGGGCTGGTTTGGTATGTGGTCTGGTTCATGGCATATGTAGGGTCCTTACTCATGCTTGAGTGGTAGACTCACAAGAGTTTCAACATGAGGTCATGGGTTCGAGTACCCATTATGGTGAAATCTCATTGTGGCATGAGTGTGTGCGTGCATGTGGGGTGTGACTGTGTGTAAAAAAAAAAGAAAAAGAAAAAAAAGAGAGGCATACGTACATGAACTTGGCCCAAATCAAGGTCCAAAGCAATGGGCACCCAAATCTGAGTAGATCTGGGTCTGGGTCCCAAAAGGACCTAGGCCCAACAAGACCTCAATCGATCAGTCGTCGGCCCTACCAAAATGTTATGTGGATATAAGCAAATCAATCGATGTGGGTGTATGTATGTAGTGGATTCCTTTGATATATAGCCCAAACATAAAGCTTACCTGCTTTCATATGAAGCTAAGGAAAACAAAGGCATCTGAGAATATAAAGAATCTTACCTTCTTTTTATTTGAAAAGGAATTTCTTCTCTGTTAGTCCATTCATGGGGCTTCTCTTCTTTAGCTGGAATCTTTGTTATCAAGTGGTATTTTGAATTCCCAAGACCCATTCTCATGCTACTTTTAAATAAAATGATTCCATTTCACTTTTGTTTTCTTCTTTTCAGGTTTGTTGGAAGTCTTTTCTTTCAATTGTATTTCTTTAAATTGTCATTTCATATCGAATTTTAGAATCAATTCTTTGTTGGGTTCTTGTTAAATTCTTCAACTGTTGAATAGGCACTAGTAATTTCCTTTCTGCCATCAGATTCTCTTACCAATTCCCTTTCACATGATTCTAGTCTCCAAGCAAAAATGCCCCACTAAAACGGGTTTGTTTGAACTGATTACGGAACCTTTGCAAATTAAGATCCTTTTGGCCTTATTTGGACGCACACTTGACTTGAATGGCAAATGTTCAGTACAACCAAGACACAATGACAAAAGCTAATGGAAAGGAATGGCGAATGTTCAGAACAACCAAGACAAAGTTACAAAAGCTAATGGCATTTCCTAGTGTTTCCAACGAGAGTAGAGCAGTTTTTTTTTTTTTTTCTAGTCCAACTCGAAGGTAACATAATTGCAATTTGGAGCCCTTCTAGTCCAAGTCGAAAGTAACATAATTGCAATTTGGAGACCACATCCTCAATATGAGGTTAAGGAGATTACAATTTGGTTAGTTCCTCTTTTATTAGACTAGTACTTTGGAATTCAATTTGATAGCACATCCAAACACACCCTTAATGTCAATATCATTCCGTCATCAGATTCTCTTGTCCACAATCGGAACGGATCTCTGAGTAAATTGATTATCTGACTATAGTGAATTTATAACATCTCAAAAGAACCAGCGACTGGATAGCGATAACGATTCTGTGTTATATAACAAGTGTTTTATTGGCATTGGATGGCCAATCTAAGCTGCCTGAGTATTCAGTGTCATCAGATTCCCCGACAAGAGGCACTGTTCTAGATTATTGCACGAAAGATCTTACCACCGTGTGAGAGTTTACAGTACATCTACTGAGAATTTTGTCACGTCGATGAAGAATTAAACATGCAAAATTTGGAGAAAAATTACAACTTATTACATGGGTTGATAGAGAAGTTTGATAGATGGATCGTCACTGTCGACATTCCACTACCTATGAAGAATCAACGGTTTTTTGTGTTTTTCATTCTCTGATTTGTGTATAATTCTCGACCATATATTCAATGTTCGGAGCACACGTATGTGCTTTTTTGTGCTTTCTCACCACTAGACGAATGCGATAGAAGATTCGGAGGCTCTATGATTGGAAGGAAGAATCAGAATTCTGTGTATAGTACGCGTTAAAGGAAAACACATTCACCTCATTTATATGTGCATGTGTTAATATTTGAATATTTCTTACTTGTCATTCGGGAAAACATAGCTTGTCATTCTTGGAGAAGAACAGATTCTTTTTTGTTGGAAATGAACACCAAGGAGAAGATTGAAACTGTGATTCCGAATGAAGAAACTATTGGTGACATAAAACTGCCATTCTTTGATCCTTGTTGGTTTCTATTCCCACATTCCAATTCCAATACCAATTCTACACATGTATCTTCATGTGGTGGGGTGATTCCTCAGCAGCTTCATCAACCAAGTGACCTGCACTTTCTGTCTGAATTGCCCAAGAAATCCGCACAAGTTTCTCAATCCGGATTTACACAGGCTAGTTGTCCTGTAACCAAGGCAGAGAAAGTGACAGAACCCAATTCCAGATCATTTGAAATGACGCGAGCACTTTCATCTGCTCCCTTACTCGATGACTTTTGCTCCCAAAGGGCTGATGGTGTAGAAAACATCCATTCAAAATATACAAACTTGAAGCGGTTGCTTCCTAATACGACTCTGATGGGCAATTTGAATTTGAACTCACAACACCTCTACGAGGCCAAAGGAATCCTCCCTATTGGGGTGAGCTTCCCTATCTTTCGTTAGTCTTCTTTATCAGATTTCTGTTTTTGGGCTATATGGTACTTATAGCTTTTTCCATTTTGATGCCTTAGAAACAGATGATGATTACTCACAGGTAATGTATCAGTGCTCTAATCCTTGGGTAGGTACCTCTGTTGCTCATACTATGATGAAGTCCACAGTGGCTGTGGCCAGCAAAAAGAGAATTAGATGGACTAGGGAACTGCATGGGCAGTTTGTCAAAGCTGTCGATCATCTTGGAGGTGCGGCAAGTGAGTAACGTAACACCCAAAATCATCTTCTTCGAACTATTTAGTGTTGTAGGTTAGAATTACAGTAATAACTTCTTTTTTGTCAAGTTCAGAAGCAACTCCGAAGGGGATATTAAAACTAATGAAATCAGAAGGGTTGACAATCTCCCACATCAAAAGCCATTTACAGGTGTTTCTTTGCAACTGCTTGATTTCTATTAGATGAAGTTTATATTATCTTCCTACCTTGAACCCTTGATTCAAGGGATCATCATTTATTTGCAGAAGTATCGGACATCTAAACGCACTCCAAATTTTCTTGAAGGTAAAACATTTTTTAGCATGCTTAGGACCGACCAAATCGATTGATTTTTTATTTTTATTTTTATTTTTTAAATCTATATCCTAATCAGTTGATTTTAAATCATGCTCCTTGAAGTTGTGGGTATGTTTTAAAATAAATATGATTATTGGCTAGACTTCATTTAACAGGGAAGAACAGCAGAAGCAACCATGAGACAGTGCCACTGTTCGACCAGCAAGCGTAATCTTCTTCACCTTGTCTGGCACCTTTTATACAACAATCAATTGTCTCCTTTCACCCCTCATTTCATCTCTCCTATCCTCTGAATTTTAGGTTTGTTTTCTTTTATTTTGCAGAGATGGAGGACTGCACATCTCAGAAGCATTGCATCTGCAAATGGATTTTCAAAAGAGTTTACATGAGCATTTGGAGGTACATAACATTGCCATGACTAGGCTCAGGCTGCAACTTGGGTTTGGGTCGACCCAACATCCAATCCAAGTCCAGATAGGGATGGGTCAGGCTGTCAAAGTCGTGAGGTCTGGTTTGGAATAATCACATGTATTTTGATCGGTTTAGGGTTAAGTATAGAGGGGAATTTGGGCCAGGTTCAAGTTGGGCACCTCAAGTTGGAATTCAGGTCGTGTCAGCTCGGTTGGACCCTCAACCCAACCCAGCCCACCTGAGCTGCACCCTTAGCCATGACTGATTTCTATTTGATAAGTACTAACCTAAATTGCTTGTTCAGAAGTCTAGGAAAGCTTTCATCATCTGTACCTAAGCCATGACCAATCATCTTTCAGCTGCTGTTACTGAAATCAGAGGCTTTGTTTTACTGCTGCAGTTCCAAAGAAATTTACAGATAAGAATCGAGGAGCACGCAAAGACCCTCCAGCAAATGTTTGATCAGCAAACGAGAAGCTGCAATTTCTTGAAGAACCATAACTCAGAAAATACCAAGTATACATCTTTCTTCATAGAGCGACCGGTAGGGGGAAATGGAGATAAATCAGAAGACTATTTTCACACGACAGATGAATTGAATTTTCCATTGAAAACTGGTTGGGAGTAACAAGGAAATGACTCGGTTCTGTGAGCAGGGTTTTGACTGATAGAATTCAAGTCTGTAATTACCTTAAATAGGAAAGTAGACTGTCTGATATTAAGAACATCATAGAAACCTGGACAAGAATCAACATGCTCTAAACCAAGCTGATCAGAAGAGTGGCGGATAAATTTCTGAGTGGATTGGCCTTACTTTGCATGTCTGTTGACACAACGCACTCACCTTTTCATGTTACTCATCCAGTGATTGAAACTTTTATAAAAATGCATGGACCTTTTTCCTACTACATGTAAATAGCTTATACCAGTTCTTGCACATTCTTCAAATAACAGATAAGCATTTAATAATCACAAGTCTAATGTGCCATGGTTCAAAAACCGCACTAATCAATGATCTTAATCATACAATTGGCAGCCTGAGCGAGCATCCGAACTCTCCCATTTTGATGGGAGAGTTCAAAGTGCACAAGAACACAACTTCGCAAGGAAAGAAAGACAAACTGGTAACGATAATTAGGGGGAAAGTTCTTTATTTTTCATTCCAGAGTATGAACTGACATACAAACCCATGATGCTTAGCAAGATAACGGTTCAAAAACTGCACTAATCGATGATCTTAATCATACAATTGGCAGCCTGAGCGTGCACAAGAACACAACTTCACGAGGAAAAAAAGACTAACTGGTAAAGATAATTAGGGTGAAAGTTCTTTATTTTTCATTCCAGAGTACGAACTGACATACAAACCCATGATGCTTAGCAAGATAACCTGTTCATTTCTTCAACTTCATGGCATCCAATGTGCTCTTCCCATCGAGTTTACTTGAGACAATAAACTTCTTGTAGTCCTTAAGGCTTACAGTCTTATAGTATATGTCACTATCTTTCACGAGATCCGGAAGAGGTCCGATTGTCGTGTTGAAAGTTGGACAGTGAAACACAGCGATCGAGAGACGTTCCTTCTCTGTGTTTATTACAGCCCGGTGTTCAATGCTTCTATATACACGATTGCTTCGATCTGCCAATCAGTAAAAGAACATAAATAAATGGACTACTCTGTCTCACTAGCAAATCCAATTGATGAACTTGATGAAATCCTAATAGGAAATGGAGCATTTTAACACGAACTTGCCTCAAGGATGTCGCCGATATTGACAATGAAAGCACCGGGAATAGGTTTTATAGGGATCCAATTCCCATCTTTCCTTATTTGCAATCCTTGCACTTCATTGACTTGAACAAGCATTGTTAGGCCGGTGGCATCGGAGTGAGGAGAGAGGCCCAAGACCTTGTCTGCCTGCGGACATGGAGGGTAGTAATTCATCCTCACCCCCTGCATCCCGTCCAGAAACCTGTCTGTCAACTTCTCCGGATTGATCCCCAAGTTCTGGGCCATCAAACCCAGAAGGCGAATTACCATGTTGGGTCGACCTTGATGAATGTTTTGTATATCCACACTATCTATCAGTTTTTCAATATCATTTAAGTACATGATCCCAAAATTTAAGCAGATATAAACCTTAGGTGGGCCACACCATTAGAAACAGTGGTGAACGACAATTAAAATTTGTGGGGCACAAAAGTTTTGGATCAAGCCGATATTTCTATTTTCCCTCCATCCAAGTCTGGATGGCCTTATCAACGGGTTGGATGTAAAATAAGCATTACAATTGGCCTTAGGAAGTTTTTAATGTTGAGCGTTGAATCACCACTGTTTTGTGTGTTGTGCTCTGCCTGACATTTGGATCAACAGATGGACGGCATGGATGCAAGAAAAATCATCAAGGTAGGCCCCACAGTAAGGATAACACCCACTAAGGTGTTAGACGGTCCCCAACATATTTGCAATCCAGCTTGTGGCAAAAATCTGGTACACCAAAAAGTTCCAAGTATTATTCTCTTGTACATAAATTTTTGAACAAGTGTAGCTTTAATTTGGACCGTCTGATGCGAATGAAACTTGACGTCAGGCCTTCCTTTAACATGCCCTATCCAACAGTCCAATATTACTATATGATTAATCAATGGTGGCCATGATGCATTTTGATAGCTTATGCTTATCCATGGTCTAAGCAACATGTGCATGTGTTTCATGACAAAACTAGCCGCTTGTTTTGTAGTGTTATCTTACGAATTTTGTACTGAACAGCTTGGGTTTTTTTTTTTTTAGTTAGTAAATACAAGCATGATGTACGGTTAGATCACATGATTAAGATTAAGAGTGTAATATGATATATGAGTTCATGTACGGTCACTTTCCCGTATAAAAAGGGTAGAAAGTGATTTTTTAGATGGATTAGTCAAATGATCCATCGAATGGATGACTTATATTAATGATTAGATACATAAACCATGGATGGACAGGAGACTTGATTTAATGCATGCTCAACGGTTAAGATTAGACAAATTTACAAATGAATGGTTGATTTGGATTCGTACACATGACCTTCCACTTTGATACCATGTCAAACAACCAATTAATTTAGAAGCTCAAGACTTTAGAGAATGATGCATCAATGCGACTATTCAACTAGCAAGCAATCGTAACCTTCTTCACCTTGTTCGACAACTTTTATACAAGGATCAAATGTCTCCTTTTCCCTTTTTTGTCACTCGGATCCTTAGAATTTTGAGTTTGTTTTCTTTTGTTATATAGAGATGGGAGGAGTTACACATCTCATAAGCATTGCATCTGCAAATGGATGTTCAAAAGAGTTTACATGAGCATTTGGAAGTACATAACACCGCCATGACTAGGCTCTGCATCTAGCTATACACGAACCAAGTTAGCTTGGTTAGCTTGCTCGACTTGACTTGAAAAAGCTCGATTCGACTCGGTTTGAAAGTGAGTTCGAGCAGAGTCAAGCTGATTTTTTTAGCTCGAAAAAATTTTGAACCGAGTTTGAGCTTGCCCGAACTCGACTCGACTTGACTCGGATAGAACCCCAACTCAAATCGAGCTCGGATCAAACCAGTTCGGTGACTCAGTTACTTTGATATTGATGTTGCTCACCAAGTGTTTGATGAAATGACTCAATGAAGTATCTGCTGGTGGCAACGAATGTATGTATATGAAACAAATACCCTTCTTTTTTTTCTTAATTTTGATGTTGCCTACCAGGTGTTTGATGAAATACATGTAAACAGTTGCTATTGTTTTACATATAATAAGACATTGAAAGTGCATTCCATGTGTTTGTGAAAATGCCGCACAGTCTCGATCTTGGCTCGAACTCGGCTCAAACTGGCCCAAGCTGTTGACTAAACCGAGCTTAGTTGGCCAGTCAGGCTTAAGAACCGAGCCAAGCCGAGTTCGAGCTGGGGTCAGCTAGTGGCCGAGCCGAGCCGAGTTGTGACAAGCTCAACTCGGTTCAACTTGTGTACACCTCTAGCTCTGCAACTTGGGTTAGGGTCGAATCAAAACTAGTTCTTGCACACTCTTTCAAATAACAGATAAGCATTTAATAATCATGAGTCTAATTTGCAATGGTTCAAAAAATGTACAAATCTGACCATCTTAAACATACAGTTGGTAGCCTGAAGAGGGCTAGTTAAAACTTAAAACCATAGTCCAAAAACCTGAATACATGACTGGACTCAGTGTTCAGATAGGGTGGGTTGATTCAAAGATTCGACCCAACTTGATATTTAATTACTAGAAATTCCAAATATTAGGATTTATGATAAATACTCAAAATAGTTCAATTTGGTACAACAATATGAAACATAACTCAAAGTAACAAGACCATTGTTGATATATACACCATAGGTTGTTGGGACTCGCAGAAGCACACAGAGCAGAATCAAACAAAGTAATCACAATTGCATAAGCAAATTCGATCAATAGAGAACATTCTAAATTTACATAGAAATATCCTTGCGATGATGCACTATAAATACCAAAGTTATAAGAGATGAAACTTTACCACTCAAAGCCCCATGAGAGAAACACTAGCTTTTTCTCTCTCCATAACCCTTTCAAACTCTTATATACGTCTAGCCCTCTCCCTAATCCTAATTACACTCATAAATATAAGGTAAAATAAAAATAGAAACAAATCATGTAAAATCACACAATCCGTCGACTTGTCAATTTAACTAGTTGAAACGTGCCAATTGATCAGGCAGACTTGTCAACCAAAGTTTTTGATTGGTCAAAATTTTTAAAAACTGTACAGAGAATTTTGCCAAAAAAATTAAATATTTTCGATATCTTTCAACCTATCGACCAGACTATCTATCGATCGATGACTCCTGTTTCAACATAGATTTAAAGCATCTGATTTTCAACATTAGTTAAGGTTGTTGCCTTTATAACTTAGGTTGGGGATTTTAATCCAGTCATACCCAACACTAAGTTTCCTATAGTCTCTGACTTGTGTTGACTTGACTAGGTTTCAAGTCAAGTTAGCAAGTTTTAGAACTATAAAGACAACCAATTGATGATTACTACCAATTTTTGTAACAGATATTGGATCTATTTTTCCTTTACAGCATGTTTGGGAGCTTGGATTTAGAATGGATTGGGGTCCAAATCACAATTACATTTAAATCAAATTAGTGTGTGTATATATATATATATATATATATATATATATATATAAAAGATAGAATGACTGTAACAAGCCCATTGAAATATATACTTTGGCCAAAGATAGGAAAATTTCAAGCATTGGGTGGGCAATAAACTTAAGGATTACAAACAAGTGACTCGTTGACGGGAGATATTAATGGGAGAGTAAGTGCACAAGAACATAACTTCACTAGCAAGATAACCCATTCATTTTATCAACTTCATGGCATCCAAGGTGCTCTTCCCATCGAGTTTATTAGAGAGAATAAACTTCACATAATCCTCTCTTCTTACAGTCTTATAGTATGCTTCACTATCTTTCGTGAGATCTGGAAGAGGTCCGATTGCCGTGCTCATAGCCGGACTGTGAAATGCAGCGATGGAGAGACGTTCCTTCTCTGTGTTTATTACAGCCCGATGCTCGATGCTTCTATATATACCATTGCTTAGTATCTGCAAATCAGTAAAAGAACATAAATAAATGAACTAAAAACCTCATCTCTGTCGATGAGTTAGACAAAAACCCAAGAGGGGAACAGAGCATTTAACGTGGACTTGCCTCAAGAACATCGCCGATATTGACAATGAAAGCACTAGGAATAGGTTTTACAGGGACCCATTTCCCATCTTTCCTTATTTGCAATCCTTGCACTTCATTGACTTGAACAAGCATTGTTAGGCCGGTGGCATCGGAGTGAGGAGAGAGGCCCAAGACCTTGTCTGCCTGCGGACATGGAGGGTAGTAATTCATCCTCACCCCCTGCATCCCATCCAAAAACCTGTCTGTCAACTTCTCCGGATTGATCCCCAAGTTCTGGGCCATCAAACCCAGAAGGCGAATTACAACTCTTTGCAGTTCTGACGAGTATTTGTCCAATGTATCCCTGCATATCATACACATGTAGTTAAAACACAAAAGCTGATAGACGTCAGGTTAGGTACTGAACATTGAACCCTTTTTTTCTTTGATTGAAGGTGGATGGTACTGCTGAAATTTTACTGCATTAAACTTTGAACATTTGAACACACCATTATATTCATTTGTATAAGAAAAGCCGAATGCAATTACCCGATTACAATAGGTAAGTAACGAAGATTGGTTACAACTCCCAAGTATGATCATGTTAAAATACCTTCCCTGACACTATCCGAAATTGACCTTGTATAGTTCAGTCAATACAGTCTGCTCTAAATTCTAATAAATCAGTAGGTCAACCTAGATAGAGCTAGATTTTGAGCCCCACAAACATGAGTCATTTACTACACCAGAGCATCTGACTCGAGTACTTCAGTTTTTTAGAAGAACTTGAGTCATCTTGTGATGCCTACAGCTATCAGTGGTAGACTACATGCCACATTTGAAGTTTTTTTTTTTTTTTAATAACTTCTATGATGTTAGGTCATAAGTCTGTTATTCGTGATTGTTTACTTGTTTTAATTGACTTACTTTACTTTTACGTTTAAAAATAATAATAAAAAATAAAAATAAAAAAACAATGTAACCAATCTTATGAGGATCTCTTATGTCCTTTGTTTGTAGTTGGGATACTTGGATTTGTATTCTTAAGTTGGGTGAAAACATAATAGCTAATGTAAGACTTGGGATCTCTTTTTCCTAATATATAAACGGCGTCAACCAAACCCTATGTCTAATTTTTGGGCCTTAAATTAGCCCACCAAGCCCATATTGTTACTCTAAAACTCAGGCTTAGGATGGCCGTGACAGACATAAACAGATCCCAGTTTGGGTTCAGACCCATTGTAAATAGAATGGTACTAGAACTGAAACCTGAGTCAAACCAAACAGTCCTCAACTGAATCTAAGCACAACTATGTTGGGAAAAGCCAATGGATGGTGAGATCAGCCCCTTACCAAACATCATGAAATTTCTTTATATTTTCATTCTAATTCAGTGCAAAGTATCATGAAATTTCTTAGTATTTACCAAATGTACCTGTGCCTATAAAGATACATGTACATGTAAGATGCCTTCAGCTGCTTAAATACATGCATCTCTTAGTTCATGTCATACATTAGAAGAACCTATTTAAATGAATAAAACCATCATAATGAATTGTATGGGCACATGTGCATGGATGCATGGAATGTAGGTCGCACTACAGAGTTATTATAGCACCACACAAGACACTGTGTTTGCTGGTTGAATGCAATGGCAGCCTAGAGTACCTGAAAGTCGGGGGATGAATGGGCCAGAATTTCATTTTCCTTGAAGGGATTGGGCGGGGTGCGAGGAAGAGCATGTCTCCCCAGTCGAGTTTCTGCTCCTCTGATATCACGAATGCTTGACCATAGCCCTCGATACTGTTGGGGGGCTGAGAGTATGCCATCTTTTCCTCCAATGGTAGCTTGAAGAATTCATATGTATCAGCTTTCATTTTCTCAGTCACTTCATCTGCAACTCCATGGTTTATCAGCTGCGAACGTACATCATCACCATGTATTACTTAATTAGGACTAGTACTTCCATACGCATGATGCAAAGCCGTCCATCAGGTCGGTCCACCTCCAAAAAATGAGGCTGGCCCACTCATCAGGTGCTGCGGAGTGCACAAAACAAACCGGCGTCCATTTGTTTGCCGTGATGTGGCTCACCTGATGGGTGGATCAGGCTTTTTTTTTTTTTTGGGCCTGGGTATCTAAAATGTGGGACCCACTTAATGGCTTAGATGTCCCGCACGTGTGCCATGGCTGCAGACCATCCGTTCTCCAACGATTCCAATGTTGCGGCCCACCCGACAATCGAAACGGCCTGATTTTTGTGCCAGGTGATCTTCATGATAGGGCCTACAGTTTTCATGGTAGGGATGCCCTGAACAAGTGGCACGTTAGCCAGCATGACCGTACTCATCTAAAAAAATCAGAGCCAATCTTTAAATCAGGTGGCCACACCAAACAAACAAATGGTTGATAGGCAATGACCGACGGCCCAAATTCTCTTCCAAGCATGCCCCACCTGATGATCAGATGGGACTGATCATCAGTAACGGCGTCATAACACCGTTTCTTAAATCCTCACTAAGCAGTGTAAAGGGAGAAAAAAAAAAAAAACCGTTAAAGGACACAAACATTTATGATTCTATATACCTGGAAAAAGCCCCACTCCTGGCAAGCCTGGTGAAGCTTGGCCATTTCAAGCTGCGAGAACCGTTGGTCAAAGAGCCTGCTTAAATCAACGACGGGGATCTCCAGTCGCTCATCATATGAGACCGGGTCTACCTGGATTTCGGGCCTGATGTACCTTTGAGGGATTTCATCAGAGATCTTGGCTGCAAGATCTTGTACATTCCTGACGGGAAGAGAACCGCCTAAGTCCTGTATTCCGTTCTCAATCGTCATCACTCCGTTTTTTTTTTTTTTTTTGCTTTACTTTCCACCACACACTCAACCATCCTCACTTATATAAGTTTGTCTTGCCGTCGCTCGTCTAGGAAAGAATATGTGGCAACTCACAATCAACCGCCTGCTGCTGCTCCCTGGCGTCCACATGCTGAGTATTCTAATTATCTGAACCGTCCCTGTTTGGTAATCTCTGCCATAATGACCACAGTACAAACTTGCACGGGATAAATGTTGCACGGGCGTACCAAAATTAAAATTAGAACACAATTCAAACCAAACAACTATCACCCGAGTGTTAAGATAGGCAGACTAATAGTGACTAATAGTGTATGACCAAGATATAATGAAATTGACTGCCTTATCAGCTACTCGATTAATGTGTAAATAGGATTGGCGATATTTAGATAGTAGGGTTCATCCTCTTATGTTGGGCCATATCTTTAACTTCCATCCGTAAGTACTTTATAAAATAAAAATGAGAAAACGAATTCATAAGGTTAACTGTGAGGTCTATATTCCATATAACATATTCATAAGGTCACACATACCTGTGTGAAGGGACAACACAAACCTTTAATGGCTCCAAGAAGCTTTTAGCTGTAGGTGGGTTCCACTTGAACTTTAGTTCTACCTTGTTTTTGGGCTAATATACTAGAATGATCTTTAAAAAAAATAGATGGATGATATGGATCTAAGAAATACATCATTTTAGGTTGAGAAATTTCGATGCTTGATGTGTTGTGTAGTGCAAAGTGTTGACATGTGAAACTTCTGTGGGCCCCATAATGATGTATGTATTAGATCCATACTACCCATATATTTTTTCGTACCATTTTAGGGCATGAGAACAAAAACAAGGTAGATCAAAGGCTTAAGTGAGTCACACTATAGGAAATAATGAGAATTGGATGTCCATCGTTGAAAGCTTTTTGGAGCCCAAAGAAGGCCCTAGTCAAGTTGATATTTGTGTTTTCCCTTTATCTAGGTGTATGTGACCTTATGAATAGATGACAAATAAACCTCATGATAGACCCTAAGAAGATTTTAACCGAAGTCATTCAATCCTGCTACTTTCTACGATGTGATCCACTTGAGCTTTGGATGTACCTTATTTTTAGGCTCATGCTCTAGAACGATATCAAAAATTGATAGACAATTTGTATCCAACACATAAATCATAGTGGGCTCAAAGAAGTTCCACACCTTAAAAGTTAAGTTGTTTAGTAAGCAATCTATGGAGAGATAAAATGAGCATGTGTTAATCCAAACATTGAATTTTTTTTTATTTAATTCAATAAATAAATATATACATGTGTTAATAACCACCTAATAGGCCACATAAAATCTAATAATTTCTTGCACCAAAATCATCCTAAATTCAAGGATCTTAGGACCTGTTGGGATAGTGGGATTAAATGATATAGAATTGTATTATATGGGATTAACACCATTATTCCGTAATGATTGTATGTTTGGAAATATCATTATATTTTGGCTATCCAATTCCCATATTTGGGATAAAATACTTGTTACGGGAAAACACTAGATTAAGCAAAATCTTATTTGGTGGATCATAAAATTGTAATCAACTAACCAAATTCACAATGAAAGTTGGACAATATTATGTAATTAGAATATCATGTGTGAAGGGCATATGCGATGGACAATATGAACAAAACACATGCATCCATGTGGGGCTCACATGTGTAGTGGATTTTCAAAATTCACACAAAATACCTATAATATTCTTCCTTTTTTGTTTGTCAGCCATAATTGTTTGTCGGCCACTTATTATTATTATTTTTAATATAAATCAAGACTATTTGTGAACCTCGGATGATTGCAAATTTCTATGTAATTTTCTCTTTCATGGCCACCAGCTGGATGTTGGTAACGTTCACATCCATGCCATATGCGCCTTCCCTCCTTCTAGAAGGGGTCTATAATTCTAAAAGGGTCCAGAATTCTAGGAGTCTATAGTTGGGACAGCCTGGATTGACGTAGACGTGTGTGGCCTGGACGTGAATTAGTCGATTCGATTCAATTAAAAAAAAATACGGCAGATACATACAAAAGCTAACTGTCGTATTAGTTGGCTTTTGCCTGTTATTTGACGTTTTAAATCTGGACCGTTGATAAGACTGTCGATTTGTCCATGTTTCTTTTCTATTAGTCTGATTGCAAGAACTGTCAGTGGATACAGCGATCAAGAACACTTAATATGTTCACTATGATTTGTCGCACGTGAGAAAACAGAGGAGAGAAAATGAGAGAAACTGATGGAAATAATGCTGCTACATGGAGGGATAAAGACTCTACGTTTTTAATGGTTTGCTTCTCCATCTTCACTTTTTTCTATGGCCTGGGCCACTTGAGTTTTGGATCTCCATGATTTTTTGTAGCTCATCTTATGGTGTGGGCTGCTTGAGTTTTGAATCTTTTTAGCTTATTTTATAGTGTGGGCCACTTGAGTTTCAGATCTGCATTTTTTTTTTATTTTAAACTCATGTGATAATATGAGTCGGTGGAAAAGATGTACAAGATCGATCTCACACAGGCATCATTGTGGTTTGTTAGACAGCCTACTTACAGCTGATCCTCCTATTACAGGATAGGTGCTCGAAGTTAGTGGGAGCGGATTAGATGTTGCTACCATTACCATGTTGGATAGACCTTGATGAATGTTTTGTATATCCACACTATCCATCAGTTTTTCAATATCATTTTAGTACATGATCCCAAAATTTAAGAAGATACAAATCTTAGGTGGGCCACACCATTAGAAACAGTGGTGAACGACAATTAAAATTTGTGGGGCAAAAAAGTTTTGGATCAAGCCGATATTTCTATTTTCCCTCCATCCAAGTCTGGATGGCCTTATCAACGGGTTGGATGTAAAATAAGCATTACAATTGGCCTTAGGAAGTTTTTAATGTTGAGCGTTAAATCACCACTATTTTGTGTGTTGTGCTCTGCCTGACATTTGGATCAACGGATGGACGGCATGGATGCAAGAAAAATCATCAAGGTAGGCTCCACAGTAAGGATAACACCCACTAAGGTGTTAGACGGTCCCCAACATATTTGCAATCCAGCTTGTGCCAAAAATCTGGTACACCAAAAAGTTCAAGTATTATTCTCTTGAACATAAATTTTTGAACAAGTGTAGCTTTAATTTGGACCGTCTGATGCGAATGAAACTTGACGTCAGGCCTTCCTTTAACAGGCCCTATCCAACAGTCCAATATTACTATATGATTAATCAATGGTAGCCATAATGCATTTTGATAGCTTATGCTTATCCATGGTCTAAGCAACATGTGCATGTGTTTCATGACAAAACTAGCCGCTTGTTTTGAAGTGTAACTTACGAATTTTGTACTGAACAGCTTGGTTTTGTTTTTTTTTTTTTTTTTTTTTTTTTTGTATTTTAGTTAGTAAATACAAGCATGATGTACGGTTAGATCACATGATTAAGATTAAGAGTGTAATATGATATATGAGTTCATGTACGGTCACTTTCCTGTATAAAAAGGGTAGAAAGTGATTTTTTAGATGGATTAGTCAAATGATCCATCGAATGGATGACTTATATTAATGATTAGATACATAAACCATGGATGGACAGGAGACTTGATTTAATGCATGCTCAACGGTTAAGATTAGACAAATTTACAAATGAATGGTTGATTTGGATTCATACACATGACCTTCCACTATGATACCATGTCAAACAACCAGTTAATTTAGAAGCTCGATACTTTAGAGAATGATGCATCAATGCGACGATTCGACTAGCAAGCAATCGTAACCTTCTTCACCTTGTTGGGCACCTTTCATACAGGGATCAAATGTCTCCTTTCCCCTTCTTTGTCACTCGGAACCTTGGAATTTTGGGTTTGTTTTCTTTTGTTGTATAGAGATGAGAGGAGTTGCACATCTCATAAGCATTACATCGGCAAATGGATGTTCAAAAGAGTTTGCATGAGCATTTGGAAGTACACAACACCGCCATGACTAGGCTCTGCATAGAGCTGTACAAGAACTAAGTTAGCTCAGTTAACTTGCTCGACTTGACTTGAAAAACCTTGATTTGACTCGGTTTGAAACTGATTTCGAGCTGAGTCAAAGTTGATTTTTAAAGCTCAAAAAAATTTTGAATCGAGTTTGAGCTTGCCTGAACTTGACTCGATTCGGATCGAACCCCAACCTGAATCGAGCTCAGATCGAACCAGTTCGGTGACTCGGTTACTTTGATATTGATGTTGCTCACTAAGTGTTTGATGAAATGACTCAACAAAGTGTCTGCTGGTAGCAACAAATGTATGTATATGAAACAAATACCCTTGTTTTTTTTTCTTGAATTTGATGTTGCCTACCCGGTGTTTGATAAATACATGTAAACAATTGTTGTTGTTTTACATACAGTAAGACATTGAAAGTGCATTCCATGTGTTTGTGAAAATGTTGCACAATCTCAATCTTGGCTCGAACTCGGCTCAAACTGGCCCAAGCTGCTCACTAAACCGAGCCGAGCTAGCCAATTAGGCTCGAGATCCGAGCCGAGCCGATTTGTGACAACCTCGACTCAGTTCGACTTGTGTACACCTCTAGCTCTGCAACTTGGGTTAAGGTCGAATCAAAACCAATTCTTGCACATTCTTCAAATAACTGATAAGCATTTAATAATAATGAGTCTAATTTGCGATGGTTCAAAAAATGTACAAATCTGACCATCTTAAACATACAGTTGGTAGCTTGAAGAGGGCTAGTTAAAACTTAAAACCATAGTCCAAAAACCCAAATACATGACTGGACTCAGTGTTCAGCTAGGCTGGGTTGATTCAAAGATTCGACCCAACTTGATATTTAATTACTATAAATTCCAAATATTAGGATTTGTGATAAATACTCAAAATAGTTCAATTTGGTACAAGAATATGAAACATAACTCAAAATAACAACACCATTGTTGATATATACACCATAGGTTGTTGGGACTTGCAAAAGCACACAGAGCGGAATCAAACAAAGTAATCACAATTGCATAAACAAATTCAATAGGAAACATTCTATAGTTACATAGAAATATCCTTGCAATGACGCACTATAGATAATACAGTTACAAGAGATGAAACTTTACCAATCAAAGCCCTATGAGAGACGCTAGCTTTTTTTCTCTCCATAACCCTTTTAAACTCTTATGTATGTCTAGCCCTCTCCCTAATCCTAATTACACTCATAAATATAAGGTAAAATAAAAATAGAAACAAATCATGCAAAATCACACAATCCGTCGACTTGTCAATTTAACCGGTCGAAACGCGCAGACTTGTCTACCAGAGCTTTTGATTTGTCAAAATTTTTAAAAACTATCCGGAAAATTTTGCCAAAAAAATTTAAATATTTTCAATATCCTTGGGCTTATTGACCAAACCGTCGATCGATCGATGACTACTGTTTCATCATAGATTTAAAGTTGCTGGTTTTCAGCATTAGTTAAGGTTGTTGCCTTTACAACTTAGGTGGGGATTTTAATCGAGTCAGACCCAACACCAAGTTTCCTTAGTCTCTAACTTGTGTTGACTTGACCAAGTTTCAAGTCAACTTAGCAAGTTTTAGAACTAAAAAGACAACCAATTGATGATTACTACCAATTTTTGTAACAGATATTGGATCTATTTTTCCTTTACAGCATGTCTGGGAGCTCGGATTTAGAATGGATTGGAGTCCAAATCACAATTACATTTAAATCAAATTAGTATGTGTGTGTGTACGTGCGCATGTGTATATATATATATATATATATATATATATATATATATATATAGAATGACTGTAATAAGCCCATTGAAATATATACTTTGGCCAAAGATGAGAAATTTTCAAGCATTGGGTGGGCAATAAACTTAAAGATTACAAACGAGTGACTCGTTGACGGGCAGATATTAATGGGAGAGTTCAAAGTGCACAAGAACATAACTTCACTAGCAAGATAGCCATTCATTTTATCAACTTCATGGCATCCAAGGTGCTCTTCCCATCGAGTTTACTAGATATAATAAACTTCACATAATCCTTATTGCTTACAGTCTTATAGTACGCTTCACTGTCTTTCGTGAGATCTGGAAGAGGTCCGATTGCCGTGCTCATAGCCGGACTGTGAAATGCAGCGATGGAGAGACGTTCCTTCTCTGTGTTTATTACAGCCCGATGCTCAATGCTTCTATATACACCATTGCTTAGTATCTGCAAATCAATAAAAGAACATAAATAAACGGACTAAAAGCCTCATCTCTGTCAATGAGTTCGACAAAAACCCATTAGGGGAACAGAGCATTTAATAACGTGGACTTGCCTCAAGAACATCGCCGATATTGACAATGAAAGCACCAGGAATAGGTTTTACAGGGACCCATTTCCCATCTTTCCTTATTTGCAATCCTTGCACTTCATTGACTTGAACAAGCAATGTTAGGCCTGTGGAATCAGAATGAGGAGAGATGCCCAAGACCTTATCTGCCTGTGGACATGGAGGGTAGTAATTCATCCTCACCCCTTGTGCCCCATCCACAAAACTGTCCTTCAACTTCTCCGGATCCAACCCCAAGTTCTGAGCCATCAAACCCAGAAGCCGAATTTCAACTCTTTCCAGTTCCAATGAGTATTTGTCCAATGTATTCCTTCAAATCATATAGAGTAGTTAAACGAGTTAGGTACTGAACATTGGAACTCTCTCTCTCTCTCTCTCTCTCTCAAACACACACACACTTACTGTTTGGATGGTTGAATGCAATGCTAATCTAGCGTACCTGAAAGAAGGGGGATGCGTGGGCCACAAACTCATTTTCCTTGCGGGGATTGGACGGGCCATGAGGAAGAGCATGTCTCCCCAGTCGAGTTTTTGGTCATCTGAGACCACGAAGGCTTGACCATAACCCTCGATACTGTTGGGGGGCTGAGAGTGGGCCATCTTTTCCTCCAATGGTAGCTTGAAGAATTCATCTATATCAGCTTTCATTCTCTCAATCACTTCATCAGCCACTCCATGGTTTATCAGCTGCACATGCACATCATTACCATGCAGTACTTTGTTATTAAGGACTAATACTTCCACATGCCAAGTGGCCATGTATGGATGGCTTAGATGTAGCCGTGCCATGTTCGCACATTTGTTGGTCCATAGTGGGCCATATATATATATATATATATATATATAAGTAAGTTAGATTTTAAATCATTTATAAGTAACTTTTTTACTTAAAAGTAAGTAAATACTTTAGCTTAATAAGTAGAAACTAAGATAAACAACTTGAAGCATAAGTAATTTATCTTAATTAACTTAGGATCCAAATGCCTCTTAAATAAGTCACTTTTTGAAACTCCCAGAACTCAAAAGTTAGCTAATGAGTTTTTTTTTTGTTAGCTGGTTAGTACACCCCACTGCCAGTTCACACTCACTGTTAGCCACCCCCACTAGGGATCGATACCAAGACCTCAATGTTGAAACGAGTTATCTTTCACTCAATCTGACACTTGAGTATGGATCAGGGTGTAGAAGTTAGCTAATGAGTTCATACTCAAGGTGTAGAAGTTAGCTAATGAGTTGTAATAAAGAACGGGGCAAATAAGTCTCCTCATGAAACTCTCTCATCTACCAGATTTTTGAATCGGGTTAGCTTTTGGACTCCAATTACATGAGGTGATTCATTTAGGGTATATCTGATTTTTTTAAATAAATATAAATGTATCGAAAATGTATAATAATTATTTTCTTTGGAAGTTACCCAATCTTCCCAAGGGTGGTTTTGACTCTTACTAGTCTCAACTCTAAAGGGAGGATGCTGCCAAATATACGTAAGCTCACTATGATATATGTGGATTATCCACACTGTCAATGTGTTATGCTAACTGAATTTAGGACATGAGCAAAATAATAAGGCAACTCAAAGCTCAAATGAACCTAAAGAAAAAAGGGAATCGAACACCCAAAGTTAAAAACTTCATGGGGCACTGTTTACTTTGGTGTGGGCCACTTAAATGTTAGATCTTCCTTATTTTCGGCTCATGCCTTAAAATATTCTGCTAAACGGATGGACAACGAAGATATGTAATATACATCATGGTGGGGCCCACAAATTTAAGCCCGTCCTTGTGAAAACAGGATGAAATTATAATAATTGGTTATCTACAAGGCATTTAAGGTAAATTTGGAAAATCAAACGGACCCTTAGTGGAGCAATCACATGTTGTGACCACATCACACGTGTTCTCATGAAAATCGGTTTCCACGCCAGCATTTCACCGGTAGGAAAACAGAGTTATCCGCTACATTACCATGCAATGTAGATGCGATGTCCAAAAAGAGAAATGGTCACGTGCAGGTCACGGCATGCTAACTTGTCTCGCCGGATTATCATTCCCGCCAACGTGCCATTTATGCGGAAAATCCACACCATACAAACGCTAGGCTCCATTATGAAGATCCCACATCTAGAAATCAATCCAATCCACTCATCAGATGGGTCACCACTGTATACTGAATCAGACCGTTGGTTCTCCATCGATTCCAATGTTACGGCCCACCCGACCGTCCAAACGGCCTGATTTTTTTACCAGATGATCTTTACGGGAGGGCCACCGTCTTCATGGCACGGATGTCCTACACAAGCGACATGTTGGCCAGCATGACAGTTCTTATCTAGAAAAAAAATCACAGCCAATCTTATAATCAGGTGACCACACAAAACAAACAAATGGTTTTTTTTTTTAAACACACGCACACTCACCCCACACACTCACACTGGTGGAATTTCACCACCTATGGGTACTCGAACCCTTGACCGGAGTTGAAACTCCTGAGAGTCTACCACCCGAGCAAGAGTAAGAACCCAAGAAGACAAACAAATGATTAATTAGGCATTTACTGAAGGCCCAAATTCTCTTCCAAGCATGCCCCACGTAATGATCAGATGGGCCTGATCATCAGTAACGGCGTCATAACACCGTTTCTTAAATCCTCACTAAGCAGGAAAAAAAAAAAACATTTAAGGACACAAACATCTATGATTCTATATACCTGGAAAAAGCCCCACTCCTGGCAAGCCTGGTGAAGCTTGGCCATTTCAAGCTGCGAGAACTGTTGGTCAAAGAGCCTGCTTAGATCAACGACGGGGATCTCCAGTCGCTCATCATATGAGACAGAGTCTACCTGGATTTCGGGCCTGATGTACCTTTGAGGGATTTCATCAGAGATCTTGGCTGCAAGATCTTGTACATTCCTGACGGGAAGAGAACCACCGTAGTCGAAAGACTCCGATATCCCGTTCTCAATCTCCATACCTAGCGTTTTTCTTCTCTCCCCCCCACCCAAACTCAACTATCATTCCCTCTCATCCTCAATTAAATACACTTCTCTTGCCGTCGCCTGTTTAAGAGTAAAATGTCGCGACTCAGGATCAACCGTCTGTCGCTGCCCGCTGGGGTCCACATTCTGAGTCTTCTAATGATCTGAACTGTCCCTGTTTGGAAATCTCTGTTAAGATAACCACAGTAAGAAAATTGCGTTGAAACCTTTGATTTTTAACATCATGGATGAATTTAGAAGAATGAGGGGAAATTTTTAAACGGTTCTATTTAAAACTCTAAAAATCAAAGGTGAGGATCATCGTTAAAGCATGATCATCGGTAGAGAATATGGGCGGTTCAAATCTTCGGACCCTATCACGATGTGGGCCCCAGTGGGGGGCAATGCACGCTGGATTTGGACGCGGAATGGGTACTACCCCCACCAGGGCCTAGCTAGAGACGGACGGTCCCCGTCAATGACTCTGTGGGGCGCGCCGTGATGTATATGTATTATCCACGCCGTCCATCCATTTTGACAGATTATTTCAGGCAAATACACCATAAAGGAGGCAGATCGAAGGCTTAAGTGGACCACACCAGAGGAAGCATTGGGTATTGAAAGCGTACCGTTGAAAACTTCTTGAGGGCCATAGAAGTTTTGGATCAAGCTTATATTTATTTTTTCCCTTCATCCACGTCTATGTGACCTTATGAACAGGTTGGATGTTAAATAAACATTACGGTGGGCCTAGTAAGTTTTCAACGGTAGGAGTTCAATCCTCACTGCTTCCTGTGGTGTGGTTCACATCATCCATTGACCTGCCTCTTTTTTGGTCATAATATTAAATTGAT
The DNA here is from genome assembly GCF_029962835.1 of Magnolia sinica. NCBI lineage: Eukaryota > Viridiplantae > Streptophyta > Magnoliopsida > Magnoliales > Magnoliaceae > Magnolia > Magnolia sinica. Next base: position 7,749,416 of record NC_080578.1, on the reverse strand, counting down.
CTTTCAAAATAGATTAATGGAGTGGATAAAACATATTCATCACCATATTCATCACGGTGGGCCCCACAGATCCCCTAACAGGACCGTCCCAATCCGTGGGCCGGCTGGATTCTGAGTCGCGACAGAAGCAAAACGACGTAAAGAAATATTTAAAAAAAAAAAAAAGAAAAAAAAAAAGAAGAGTTAAATAAAAAAAATGAAAGAAAGAAACGAATGAATGATCACATGCGGCAGCGTGTGAACATTCGTATCTGTCCTTCTTTTCTTTTTTTTCCCGCTTCCACCATCATATCACGTGCGTCGAGTATCTGATCTGAAATGAGTGGGTCACACCATGTGAAAATTAAGCCAATCCATCAATCGAGAGGACCACACCAATACACTGAGTCATACCAACGGCTGTCCATTGATTTTGACCTCGAGTCCCATTCGATGAGTGGATCAACTTGATTTTTGCATCGGATGCTCAAGCTGGTATGGCCCACTTTTCTCATGAATCCGATATGGTATATATGTAACAGTTTGAAAGTGAATAAAGGGCTGTGTGTGACCAAGAGAAACCCTCGTAACACTTGCAAGCTGAGACCATTTCGGTGGGGTTAGTTAGAAAATGCCTCGGCCTAGATATCAGCGGGACCATCCATCAGATGGACTACACGTGTGGTCTATTGTTGTCGAAATCCTATCTTTTAGGATTAATGATTTGAGTAAATCTAAAGAAAATTGATCCGAGTCGCACCATAAATCCCTTATTATATGAATTTGAAGGATGCTATTGTCAGATATGGAGCAGGTACAGTATGGCCTGGCTCCATCTTTGAAAACGGTCCACGGTACAGTTAAATCCTGTTATATTGTCCATGCACCGCATGAGGAAAAATTGAAAAGACAGAATTCCGGCCAGGAGATTAGATACCTCTTGACGAGAGATCATTACCTAACCGGAGTATATGTGCTATGTTGTCACGTTGTCCATCTTTCCTAATTGCATGTACGTTGTCGGGTACGCAACAAGCTCTGGTCTTTGTGAAAGTAATCTCAAATAAAATCAAACAATATGATAGGGAAAGAAAATTGAAATAACAGCATAAAATATGCAAAATTTACCTAGAAAAATCTTTGTAAGAAAAAACCATGATATTAATTGTCAAACAATTCATGACCATCAGAAAGTTACAAGAGATAAAAAACTTACCAATATAAAAATCCTAGCTTTCTCACTCTCAAAACTCTTAACTCACAAACTCTCACGCTTTCATTAACCTTAATCTTGTATTAATTCAATTTACATAATACACATATAGAATTATAAACAAATTCGTGCATTTACGCAGAAGTTGCACAAACCGTTGATTGAACCATTGATCGAATCAACTCCAATCGATGACCCATCGATCAAATCGATACCTAATGTCAATCAAATCGGAAATGTTTAGAGAGTTAACTTATATTTTTCGAATTTTCTCGATTTAATCGACTAAGCTGTCAATCAAATTAAAAACTCTGATTCAATATTAGATCAAAGGCACCCGATCAACACATGTATCTCATCTTTTCTATTGTATTTCAAATTATTTTAAAATAATTTAGTGTTTCAAAATATCCGTTGAGACGGGCCATGACTGTGGCCAAAGGTGCACATGTGGCCTACAAATGTGTCTTTTCACTTAAGTCTGAAAGGTTGCATCCTTTTAATTTTTGTTTTGAAAAGTTATCTTTTGAAACCTAAGGGTCGCATCGATTGGGTTTAAACCCAATAGTCACAACCTTTTTGAAAGGGTGTCTCTACACCCTTAAGGGTGTCTTCACAAAGTCTATAAATAGACTTTCTCTCATCTGTTTTAAATTAATAAGAAAAAGTTTGTTTTACATTAAAAGTATAGTTTAAGTGTTTTCTAGTTCAGGTTAAGAGTGCAAGTGATTCGAGCCCGTGTACAGTGAGTGCACCGCTGGGACAGGGTCATAGTTGTTATATCCTGGAGGTCGATTGCTCTGAAAACCTGTTGCACTTTCTATAAATTGATAAGTTTTCTAACTTTCTTATTTTAATTTTATATTTTTAAATAGTTTTCCAAAATCCAATATCCAACCATCTTGAAATCGAATTTTCTTGGAAAACTATTTAAATTAGGGAATTATGGTTGTGCATCTGTCTTATTCAAAAGACATTGAGGAATAGCCCAAAAGCATATACCACCGACTTGATTTGTGAGTCAAGGCCCATATAACCCAGTGCCATCATATCCCTAAAAATTATGGATATTTGGTTTTTCAAAACGGACAGTCCATATAAATATGTTGGTATATTTCGCAGTTCCTAAGTCCCTTATGGCCATGGCTAAAATCTCCTAGAAATTACATTATAACCCCTTATGTGTTCCAACTCAGTGAATCGGGGCGAACAGGATTTTGCTTCTCCTAGAAGTAGCACCTGGCATATACATGATGAATATTAACAAAAACCCACCAATCCTTCAACGGTTCCTTATGAATGGGCCAAGGAGATTACATAAACGTGAATTATCACTTACTACCTATCACTAGCATATAAATTAGCAACATAAGAGAAAACATCACCAATTTGAAATTTATGATAGTAAGATCAAGCCAAGTTTTAGTAAGTGGTCAATCCATCTTGGTGCCTGTAGGTTGTACGGTTCAGATACACTTGTATATGATCCATGAATGACATAGCTCTTAACTATCTTTCTCATGGTAATGATATGCTATGTCCATTTTGGGAAATAGAGGGCCCTGTACAATACCTGCATCTCTGCATTCGAAATCATTTTACATGAAATTGGTACAAAGGGTGAAGAAAGGTGTTGCCGCTTATTCTTGAGTTTTCTTTTAGAGAGACCTTTCAATTTTATTTTATTTATAATAAAAAAAACACGTTGGAGTCTTCTCCTTCTTTTCCTAAGGGCAATGATGATCCGACGATTTCCAAAGCCGCTTTATACAGAGTCTTCTAAGATCCCTCTATTCCATGAGATGACGATTCGTGAAATCTCAAATGCCTATGGTTAGGATTCAGAAATTCTGCGATTAAGAGTCTGACGAGTAAAGGATCACAAATTCTAGGGCAGGAGACAAAGCTACATTGTGTGGGATGTCGTTTTACTACAATTGGTCCACTTTTAGGGTGGAGTCTACTTTTAGGGTGGAGATATGGAACATTCTAATTATTAGTTTGAGAATGAAAGGCCCTAGGATTATTTATGTTTAAGAGATCATCATGGAGTTATGTTTATAGATCTATTTTGAGAAACCAAGATTGGACGGCTCTCATTGCTTCTTACAAATTGAGGAGATTTTATTATAATGAAATGAAAAGAGACAGATAGGGAATAGTTCTATTGAACTAGTGAGTCATTGGATGAATGGCTAAAATCTATTTAGCAGTTCTCTGATGATGAGATTTCATTTGGGAATGATCCCATTAGATATTTTTCCCAATTAGGTGGGAGTCCTGAGAGGGCCAATCAATGCCATCTCCAACCATAAATACATTTGAAGCTCTGACGATGGCAAAAGTGGTTGCAAAGAGAAAAACTTTTTCTCTATCAACCATTCAAAGCCTTAATAACAGGAAATGATTGGTTATGTGATGGTTCCAATGACAATGACAGGGGTTTGTTGTTGTTGTTGTTGTTTATATGTGTAAATCCTGACCCGGATTCCAGATTCGAAACGTTGTGAGAATAGATGACAGTTGTGGATGTGAGAGGATCTAATGGCTACAAGGTCCTAAAATTTTAAAGAGAAAAAAAAGGATTTCCTCATTTCTGTTTTCATATCTAAGGTTTTGTACGTTAGGATTATTCTAATGTCTATTCTCTGGTTGTGTCTATTGTTGAACTTTCGTATGCACCAAAATTCTCGATGCTTGATATTCGTTACATACATCAGGTGTGTCCTTTGATGTCATGTCATGGAGCTAAAATATCATGTTTGGATCTCTGGTTACTATATAATAAGAAACGGTTCATGTAAAAAAAAAAAAAGGGTTTATCAATCGATGGCTGAAATTATCCTCTACTGTCCACCCATAAGACTCCACTAGATGAACCATCTGGATCACTGGGGTGATGCTCCATCTTTATAATGTAATGCTGTCTTGATCAGGAAACGGTGTCGATTCTCGCTGAGACTGTATATTAGGCACAAAGTTTATTAAACTTTTATCCTAAGAATTTCCAAATAAGCGGTCACGATCATCTCTTGGTAGGCAAAAGGAGCGAATCCCTTTAAAAACAATATCTCCACAATTGTTGTTATAAACCGCTAGATGGGTAGTGCACATCCTGTTTAATTTAACATAATTTAAGTTATGTTGATGTTAACATGCATTAGTTGGGTGATGTTACTCATGACTCGTCAATTTTCTTTGTGGATTAATTGAGAAATGCAACACTCAAATAGGGAAAGATTCTAAAAGTTCTCATGTTAGTATGATGCATGTGTGAGAGATCTCGACCGTCTACCAAGTAGGGTTATAGATAAACAGGCTTTGTCTAAATGTTAAACATGGATGCTGATAAAAAAAAGCATTCTCTTACAAGTATATATGATAAGTGGATTGGCCAGGGACAGGGCATTATCTATAATCAAATGCATATATTGCTTAAATCGGATCCCTCTCACGTGTTGCAAGTCATATGAAGTAGGCATAACACTTCTCATTGTTGGAATAGTTTTCTGTCATATGATTTCATGCTTACTTAGAATTATAACTTTAGATCTATGGTGCGTACTGCATGCATAGAATCCATGATCCAAAATATCAATTTTAATCATGTCATTTTTCATATGGCACATGTGAGAGTGAAAATATTATTTAGTGGGTTTTGCCTTTAATGGCCTAGATGGAGGGGTATTCATCTCGGACACATGACACATGTAGATAATGCATCAGTGCTAGCCATTGATGGAAGTAGTATCATGTAAAGGCAAAAGGTCAAAAGATGAATAGTAAAAAAAAAAAAAAAAAAAACTCTTGTGGTTTTCAACTAGGGGAATTGATTGGAAAGACCGACTAAATGCATAGTTTGGATTCACCGTTAGATGACAATTGGATTGTAATTACAATTTATTTTAGATGTGGTTCTTCATTGGTTGTTCTATAGAATAATGGTTCTCACATGCCTTGATTGGAATGACTTCAATTGTGGGCCCCACCATGATGTATATTTGTCATCCAACCCGTTCATATGGTGGGCCACTTCCAGCAGTGGGCCCACCCCAAAAATTAGTCGAATAAACGGCTCAGGTGGCCCACATCAGAGGAAACAATGGGATTGAATGTATACCTTTGAAACCCTGTTCTGGGCCACAGAAGTTTTGGATCAAGATGAAATTTATTTTTTTCCCTTTTAGCCAGGTACGTGTGACCTTATCAACGGATTGGATGGCATACAGACATGACGGTGGGCCCCACATGGGACCCACAGTGATGTATGTGTTTGTCTCCCACCATCAGCGGACGGTGGAGCCCACTATGATGTATGTGTTTTCTTCATACCATCCAGACGGACGGTGGAAAACCCCCCAGCATGTGTGTGCTTTATTCATGCTGTCCATCTATATGGGGTCCACCATAATGCACATGTTGCATCCAAACTGTCAATCCATTTTGCAAGCTCATTTTTGGGCATGAGCTAAAGAATGAGTCAGATCCATCCACCTATGGGATCCATCATGATGCATGTGTTGCATCCAAGCCTCCCAACCATTTGGAAAGCACATTTTTGGGCATGAGCTGAAGAATGAGGCAGATTTAGGATCAAGTGGACCACATAGCAAATAGTAGTGGGGATTGAGTCTCTGCCATTGAAATCCTTTGTTGTCACAAAAGTTTGGATTATTAGGAAATGTGTTTTCCTCTTAATCCAGGTTTGTGTGACCTTATGACCGGATTGGATAGAAAATAAATGTTAGGGTGGGCTTTGGGAACCTTAATGGTGGAAAAATCACTATTTCCACTTATATTTGGGTGTGGCCCATTTGGTATGCATGGGGCCCAATTGGTGTAGTCCATTTGAGATATATAAAGCCCATGTGATTAGGCCCATTTTGATGTATTCTAAGGCCCATGGGTTATGGCCTATTGCAATGTACATAAGGCCCGTTGGTGAGGCCCATTAATGCAGCCCATTTGATGAATGTGAGGCCCATGTGATACGGCCCATTTGATGTATCTAAGGCCCATGGGTCGAGGCCTAATGGGTTGTCCTTAGGGTCCATTGCAATGCGTGATTTCTCCATGGTTTGTGGCAGGCTATGCCTTAGGAGCAATGTTGGTTTGACGTCTACATTGCAAGTGTAATGTTGGTTAAATGTCCGCATTACGACTCTCCCCAGGACCCATTGATAGGCCGTACTTGTTGTGTGTAGGCCGTCTAGGCCCATCTGCATTGTAAGGATAATTCATCACTTTATAACATGCTTAGTATAGCTCCATGATACATGCCCATACGCATCATATGTATGCTTGATATAAGGAATGTTTGATCATAGCATAAGCCGTTGGACTGAGGCATTTACGAGACTCCTTATGAGACGGAGTGCCCCCACATGAGTGCGTGGTACGCGCAGGATTGCTGCATGATTTGATGACGTGACTCATGCATTCCACATATAGGTGACTTGATCACTGCACGCCCAGGCGACATCAGGGTCGTGGCTCCACATACACATCGTGGATGGCCGCATCGGATACTGAAAATGCTTGGTTCTAGCACTGTGGGTACTTTAGATGTCTTTGGGTAAAAGTCCCAGAACCTTTTTGGTACCAAGAGATGCTCCAACGTCTAGACCGAGTGGATACACGAGTGCTCAAGTGCCGAATATCAGTAGGCCGCATCTCCTACTGTGTCGTGGTCGGTTGGAAGGGGGTGTAGCCTTATCCGCCCGAGTGAGGGGTTTATAAGCTAGGCTGAGTTTGACCAGCTCGCAAATGAGTCCGCTATCGATGAGCCGGGTAAGTATTGGCAGACTACTGGTCAGGCGGATAGTGTGGTCTCTTCCACTTGCTTGACTGTGCAGCTAGGGAGGAGGCAGTCAATGTGAGTGTACTAGACCTCGGTGATATCCAAAAGGAAACTATACTGATATGTGTATTTGATGAGGACTGGCATGCTTGCTTTGCATCTCGCATATGACATTTGGCTACATAGGCCTCACATCACATGGCCTTGGTATGGCCAATAGCATTCATGCCTTGCATTACATCGTTTTGATATAGCTGATTGCATTCATGGACTTACCGCATATTTTCGCATTACTCTGATATTGTACACTTGGCACTTGCTCTACGCACACACTTACACCACCCTCTAAGCTTTTGTAAGCTTATGCACGACCGTTGCGTGCAGGTAGCGTTGGACAGCAATAGCGCTGAGGCAAGAGTGCGCATCAGTTTATTTTAGAACTTTTTGATCACCTTGTATTTCCCTTCCCGCTTTGTACTTAAAGTTTTTGATATAGTGGATATGTGGTGATGTTGTTTTGGTGACTTGGTTATGCTCCATTACAAAAAAAAATTCATACTGAAAATCCTCCTTGTAGGATCCCAGGATCGGAATCTGGCATGTGAGTGCCGGGATCTGAGAATTGAGCACTACGGAGGCTGTCAGCGCCGAATTTAGCGATCGAAAATTTTGTGAGCCCGTTTTTCGAGTTTGGAGCGTGACATCAATGGATCTGATCAGATCGATGATTGACTTAATTAGACCATGAGCCAGTTATAACTATTCTTATATAAATGCTTACATTTTCTTCTTGTACGAATAAATCCACTTGTAATCACATCCATCCTCAACATCATTCTATGGTAGGATCCAATACTTTTTTAAAAAATATTATTTTCATCCGATCATATGCCAATGTACGACACATGTGTTAGATCTAGTCAATTTATATGATAGTTCCAATGAAATCCTCAACTCAAAATTTGGTTAATAGGTTTATCAAGTAATTCATAGATATATCTATCTAGACTAAACCTGAAATTGTGGGGGTGCACTTGAATGCATTTAGATAAACCACTTAACCCATGGAGTATAAGTTTAATCAATAAATATTTAATAAATGGGTTGACATAAAGGCTTGTACCAAGAAATGTATATGATGAATGTTATGGATTAATATGCACATGTGTTACATTAGTATCATATAGGTTTTGTAGAAAAGATATCTAGAATCAAACTGATTACATGTTTTGATGATCTTAATTGGTGGTCATTGAATAAATGGTTAGAAAGAAAATTGTTAGTGGTTTGAATTCAAAAGATGATTGTTGGGTCAATAAGATTTTTAGGTTATATTTTATTCTCATTGGAGGCTAGATTTGAACATTTGGGATTGGTATTCATATGAGACTATAAGTTCATTTGATGAACTATGTTGTTTTACTATCAACAAATGTATCTAATAGCCAAACTTATGCACTTACGGAGCCCATTGTTCAATCCGTCGATCAAGATACTTGATAATGAACTTGAACATTTCTCCTCCATATTCAGTTGCCAAATATCCATTAATTGTATTAAATTCTAATCACTAATTGATGTAAAGCGGGTCACGAACAGTTTTATGGCCAACATGGATCAGAAAAGGCTCGGTCGATGACAGAAGTGATCTAGACCGTCGGACCTTAGATCGGGCGTATCTCGCAATTCGGAATGAGTTATCTGACGTAAAATATATGATTTTGGGATAGAACAAGCTACTTTAGCCAACCAACTTAGCTATGCCGGGTTACGCAGCCCGGAATTGCGAAAAACCCCTGGATCGACGGTCGTTTCCCTGTTTTAATTTCGTTTTTTACCATAAATAGTAAGTTTTAGTTTGATTATAACTCTTCATCCATCAGGCTTTAGGAGTTGCGCCCAATGTGAAAAGAGCTTAGAATAATTAGGAGAACGGTTTGGTGAAGCCAAATAGGACACTTACTATTTTTAGCCGAAAACCTTGCGCACTAGTAGACATCACGACCATCTATAAATAGTAAGTTTACTATTTATAGCAAGTCACAGATTCTAGGAGTTTTAGTTGTAGTTTGATTCTGATTTCTTTCTCATTGCTTGGTACCCCTATTTAAAGGGTTGTGAAGTCATTTTTATTCATTCACTAATCAAATTCGAATTTATTATAATTTATTTCTATTTCCTACTTTCTTTCCTCATGGATTCGAGAAGTCTCTGTGAGGAGTTTAGAGAAGTTCCGTAGATTCGGAATAGTTATCCTCTCGAGAAAGACGGTGCTCGACCTCACGTCCTCCGCTGCGTCACTAATTGATAATTTGGTCAACCTTTAGCATGTGATAACGTGATAATATTATAATATGATTACATGCATGACAGATTACTTTAGCATCTTTGTACTGCAGATACAATAAATTGCTTGAATGGTATAAGTACATTCAAGGCTAAGAAAATTGTATTTAAAGCCGGTGATACGACAACTATCATAATAAAAGTGATGCTTAATATCTGTTGTTTGATAGAATCATAATTATTGACTCTATGAGGTTAGAAATGAGTTTGGTATGCTTTGGTTCGAAATATAAATAGTAAAAGATGTTGCAACTGACTGTCAAAGATTTGACTGAGGAGCAAAATGAAGAATCCGCCTAAACAAAGACTCATTTTTAAGTAACTAGTTGGTGAGACAATAGCTTGGCAATATAATGATTCCTAACTGGTCTGAAAGGATGATTAGCCACATTGGGACTAAAACATGGCCAAACTCCTATGAGAGGTAACAATTGTTAATTTTTTGTAATAAGCGAAAGTTTAATGAATCAATGACGAGTGGGGTTAAAAGGCCTACGGGTCATAAATCTTTTGACCAAATGACTATCTAAAAGATTAGGCAATGATACATCGAAGGGAATGGGGCTGAGCCTAATATATGAGTTACCAGTGTTGGCAACCCAACCTATACAAGTAGAGATCCTATTAGATAGGTGTAGCGTCTCGAAATTCAAGGACCGAGTAGCAACTCGGCTCCCGAAGTGTTTTCTAGTTCGGGTTAAGACTGCAAGTAGTTCAAGCCCGTGTACAGTGAGTGCATCACTGAGACCAGGTCATAGTCATTGTATCCTGGAGGTTGATTGCTCTGGAAACCTGTTGTACTTGGGATGTTGTTCAAGGGGAGCAAATTCGATTTCAAGCCGAGTGACTCACGTCACGCCTTGACTTCTATAAATTGATAAATTTTCTAACTTTCTTATTTTAATTTTATATATTTAAATAGTTTTTCAAATTCCAATATCTAATAATTCCTACCCACATGCATGCTGGTACATAAGAACCTTAGAATGAAGTTCACCCACGTAAAAATGATTGGGCTGATCTACTCATTATGTGGGCTACAAGGGTGCCTTGAATCCAATAATGGTTGTCATTGATTCCAACAATATGACCCACTTACTGAGCAGACTGGCGTGATCTTTTGTTAGGCCTCAGTATGAAGATCACTGACTTAGAAAATCAAGATGATAGGCTCATTAAGTGGACCACGCTTAATCTTGAAACAAATGTTAGATGTCTATTAACTCTAGTGATATGCTTCGCCTATTAGCAAATGGGCATGCTTTTCTGAAAAAATTGTGTTAATTGTAAAAATTCATAAATGAATTTACCTCCCTTGCACAATCATGTTCATCTTCTTTTATTATACAAAAACACACGGAGTAAAATCTATAGAGATGTTAATTATCAAGTGTGAGGAATAAGAACAATACATTCCATGAGATCTTTACATTTGATGGACGATAATTTCTAAGAGATAAGAGATTTTTTAAAAGCTAGGGCTTGAGAAGAGGGATAAGTGTCTTAAACCAAAACTATATGGTTAATTTATAAATCTCCATCTTAAGGATATCCTACTTGGATACTAAATTCAATATCTCTTATGTTACGTAGTAATAAGATATATTGAATTACAATGCTCATTTTAATAAGAAAATTCAATCTATACCATCCAATCAAGTAGACCTAGTATGAGACCTTTAAGACTACAACCCTCGGTAAGGAATGACATTACACTAAATCCAAAAGTGGATTAAAAACAATTCATCCTAATTTTCAATTTCTTGTTTTAAACCATTGATCTGGTCACACTCAATTAAGCACGTTTGATTCCATACACACACACACACACACATAAATCTCGATACTCTGATTATGATGCAAACTTATCTCTTTTTGAGATCAAATATATTTTATCTTTACAAACTTGATAGATCAAAATCCGTTGAAAATATTAATATAAAAATATTATAAATATTTTTTAACAAACAATTCTCAATAAAATTTGATCATCTATTTGATCTAGTGCCTTAAATAAGTTTTATATGAAGCATCATAATCACCCAATCATCTACAATCTTCCTCGATTTGATCTTTGTGACCAAATCTTGATTGGCTACTTTCCCTGCGTGCCTCTGGCCCAATTAAATATATGCGCATGGCCTTGAGAATTTATACCAAAGTAGCATTACACAACCTTGCCACATAGTGTAATGGGGACATAAGAATCACCTCAATTCACACTTCGTAAATGATCAAACGTTCATCGTCTACATCATTATCATGTGGGATTTATCCGATTAATCAATGATCGATCAATGTTGTAATATACAGGCTTGAATTATTAGACCGAGTATGGAGCTGATTATGCTATCTTATCTTCTTCTTCTTCTTCTTTTCTTTTTTTTTTTTTTACACACGCACACACACCCCACACACTCATGCCGAAGTGGAATTTCACCACCTATGGGTACTCGAACCCTCGACAAGGTGTTGAAACTCCTGAGAGTCTAGCACCGGAGCAAGAGTAAGGACCAGCTATCTTATCTTGATCATTTTTATCTTATATATGCATTCATCTCAATACACATCACTTTTGTTGTGTCCAGACACACAAAGGTCTACTTTGTAAATATCTAATGTTCCACCTTCTCTTGAGAATTGTAAATCTTCTCTAAGTTATTGTTTTTGGGCCACTTATTTATTTATTTAATATCCATAGGACATCAATCAAGACAATGTGTGGGCTTTGGGTGATCTGACCGTCCCTTTCATGGACTCGAATTGGATGGTTAGGATCATTCATATCCATGCCATATCGGCCTTTACTCCATCTAAAATGGGTCCATAATTTGGACAGCCTGGGTTGATGTAGAGGTGTGTTGCCTGTGAGTGGATTAGTTGCATCGGTATAATAAAAATTGTGGCAGATACATATAAACCCAGACCAAGCTAACTGTTGTATTGTTGTTTTGCCAGTTATTTACGTTTTAAATCTGGACCGTTGCTGGGACTATTGATTTGTCCATGTTTCTTTTCTGTTAATCTGATGGCAGGACACCACTCTATGATCAGTGAACACAAATGGGTGGTCAAGATCACTTCATAAGTTCACTACAGTTATGGCACGTGGAGAGAAGAAGAAGGAGAGAAACAAATGAAAATGGAGCGGCTACACGTAGAGATAAAAGAGAGAAGACCCACGTAGAATAGTTTCGATGGCCTATGATTCTTTTCTGTTAATCTGTATGAGGTTGATCATGTTATGTACGTGTCACCCAATCCGTCTATTAAGTCCATCCCACTATGATGATCAGATGTCCCAAAATTCACACCTATCCAATTATTAGGTGGGCCACACCATACATGGATGGTTCAGATCATCGAACCACTTAGCAGGTGGGCCCAGTGCGGTGCCACATACGGTGGATCTTGAGCAACAAAAGGCATATCAAGATCATTTGGAGCGGCAGACCTTTTTCCTTCAAGACAGTTTAATACTCTGGCAGGGTGTGAAGCGTGATGGATGATACGCAGGCGCTTAAAACATGCATACGTGGCCCAAAATTATGCAGATTAAACAAATCAAGTTATAGGTGCCAGCTGAGATGTTTCATGTAACAAAACCCATTCTTATTTGATTGTCTAACCATCAAATTCATCAGACGGTTAAAAATGAAAGATCTTAAGATCTTATTTCGTGCTCAAGGCATGGAGATTAATACCATGCCAAACGTATCTGCGAGGTCTCTGATGATCCAAGGCCTGGCTATATGCGTAGTATCTTCAGGCCTTGAGTGCCTACAAGTGGGGTCCATGAACCATTGATATGGTGGGCCCTGATGTATAAAAAAACTCTCATGTCGGACAATCCCAGTCCTTCAATCTCTGTCTACAATGAATACAAAATAAGATTGCACCGAAGGTCCATGGTCAATGTAGAAAAAAAGTTTGAACAATGGAAGGAGGCCCATCAGATGGGTCTCAAGATGGCCCGAAATCTCTACGGTTGGAAAATCCAAGCCACCCCAATACATGCAATTTTATTTATTTATTTATTTATTTTTTTCAGTTGAATATAGAGGATTGCTGTATGCAACTTATTTTGAAAACCATCTATTTGTAGCATAGTTCAAAAACCTGAAAGCCTAGACATCCAGGCAGGTTGGGTCCAACCCCACGTCGATTGCCTACTGATACTGCCAGTTTTGGCTCGGTACTGGATGGGGCTGTGGGCCCAAAATCTCCGTGACGTATGTTTTTAATGGTGAGCATTCAATCACCACTGTTTTCCTATAATGTGGTCCACCTGAGATTTGGATCTGCCTCATTTTTGGGCTCATGCCCTGCAATAATGATGCAAAATGGATGGATGGATGGCGTGAGTAAAACACATACATCATCGTGGAGCCCACAGAGCACTGTCCAGTAGCGAGGTTGCTACTGGCAGTGTCAGGACACACTCCGCGTCCGATCGAACCGGAGATTACACCCAATCTATATTAAATTTAAAATATCTATAGTAACAAAAACTTAAAATAGCTGTATACAGATAAAATATATAAAATGGCTAAAACAAACCATAGTTAAAAGACTCTGGCCAGAGCTGTCCAGTCTTGAGTCAAGTTGTGACTCACCCGAGTCGGGAATGAATCGGCCTGATTCAGCTGGGTCTGGGGTGACTCATGGTATAGAACTGGATTAGGTCTGACCAAGCCCAAGTTGCAAAGGTCATGAGTTATGGTCCCTTTCCAAGTTGAATTTTTCAGCAACATGTTTGGAAATCTGAGTTTAGAAATATGATTCGTAGGCCATCGATGACAAACAGTAAGTAGAGATGCTAGGAGATCATACCCATTGAAGGTATAGGCCAAATTCAAAGCTATATAATCAGATGGGTCATAACACACCTTTCATTCGACCTTATTTTCTACCATAACATCATCCTTAACGTATCTTCAGAGAGTAAGGGAGTGTTTGGTTGCATTGAATTAGACTAATTAATCACAAAATATGATATTTGATGCAACCAAATGCACCCTAAACAAAGAAAAGAGAAGGAAAAACTCGATTTCTTTTTGGATCTTTGGTTCTCCATTTGAATGGAATCTAAAATTCCCCAGGATGCCACGAAACAGAAGGGTTAGTTACCCGACGGCATCATTCGGTCATTGATGCAATTGGTTTTGTTGGCGATTCTGAGTCGAATTGGGGTCTATCTTCATGAAATGGAAGCCCATGACATCCCTGTATTCCCCTGTCCCAAGACACCGGTCACAATAGCCGAGGCCACTTCCACCACAGGTCCTGCACCTGCTTAAACCACACAGCTTTTCATAAGAGCCAGGATACGGCACCATATTCATGCAACTACAGAAATGGCACACAATATCAGTAATGGGTACCTCACCATTTCGGCCATTCGCCTTTCGGAAGCATTGTTAGATTTATGCAATTCGTCCTGCCTACCAAGATCAGCAACAGCAAGAAAGAATGAGATGTGCAAGCGGAGTGGAACTCCTATACATCTTCCTTCAAAACAAAAATAACAAGAGAAAAGTTTCGATGCTCTGCCAGAGTGTGATGGATGATATACAGGCACTTAGTCATTACTTAGAATACAAAAATACCAGTGTAGATGTATTATGAACCTAAGGTTATTTGATTATCTGACAATTAGATTGGCGGACATTTACTCGGCAGTTGAAAATGAAAATAACCAATGTTGCTATTTGATCAAACATGTGTTCATGGATCAAAGGTCAGGATCAGACTTCACGACAGTGAGTTTCACAATTTAGTCGGTTTCGTTTCAGTTAATGCATGCCATTTTTACTAGTTCTGAATGCCTATGTATCAACCATCAAATACTGCCTGAGTATCATATTACCCTACCAAATCAAATATCCACAGTTCATTCAAATAAAGAGATAAAACCAATGCGTCTGAGAGATATTGGAATCATCTGAGTGTGATTATGGCCAAGTTTTTGTTTGGTTCATCCATGTACTTGCATGTATAAATCCTTGCATGGATGCATTACATATGATTGTACAAAAACACACAAAAGTATCATGCACGGATGCATCATCAATCCAAGCAGATGAATATGTCATCGATGCCAGTGCAGCATTTACAGCTGAGTAGACGTACGTGTGTGTGTGTGTGTGTGTGTGTGTGTGTGTGTGTGTGTGTGAGAGAGAGAGAGAGAGAGAGAGAGACCTCTTCCACGACAGTGGTGGCAATCCACTCTCCCACTTCCACTGCAAACTACACATGGTGGATTGGGTTTCTTTCTTTCTTCTTTCCAAACATTCGCCTGCACCAATCAAGAGGATTATGATAACTAGGAACACTTCTGCAGTTAAATGGTATTTGACTGCACCAAACAAAAGAGTTATTTTCCTCCAAAACCAAGTTCAATTATGATCTCTCACTCAAAATCTAGACAGTGAATTGGAGATTGATGGCTTGACTACTCGTCTTGTAGTAACCAATTACAGCTAAATCCAACAAAATAGAAAAACACGAAATGCATGCACATGATAGAGAAACATGCCCTAATGAATCTTAGGATGCATCCAATGCATTCAATACATTACCCTTTTTTTTGGGGGTGGTATCATATTACAATCATCATCAAAAGCCCACCTTTACAGGGCTAAGGGTTGCAATTCAATCCAATGGGACATCCAAATGCACCCTCAGCATCGTAGTTCTTATCTTGTATTTTTGACATGGATATGGTCTAGAAATGCACAAGTTTGTTGCATTGGTCATTAAGCTGCTACCTCTTAAGTTGTGTATGAAGCCAGAAAGTTGGGAATTGAAGGAACATTTCCCATTTTCATCATGAAGTTAGTGACAAAGAAGACAAGAAGGAATATATGGTGTTAGTTGTCCCTCTATATCAAAGTAGAACAATCGAACAGACTTGTAGAAGGCATCAGGATTTTCTTTTTAAGTTCTTTGGATTGTATTTATTTATTGTTTTTCTTTAACGAAATTTACTTTTCGAGAGTAAAGTTGACATCTGTGAGCTCAAACCTACAGATCTTTTTCCTTTCTTCTTTTTATTGAGAGTAAGTTGAAAAGGGGACAGTGTATGAATAGGAATCAGATGGATCTTTACAGTAACTCCAAAAACTGCTCCTCCATAATCACCATCTCATTCAATTGTTGGTGACACTGAAGAATAGAAGCTTGCCACATTGTTTGACTTGACTTGAAAATTAAGTTTTCCTTTGTATTCTAAGTGCGTGCAAATAATACATTACATTACCCAACTAGAGGCACACATTCAAGTACAACAAGGATCAGGTGCTGCAGATCATCAATATCCAAATTTTCAGAATATGGGTACAACAAGAATTCACCACTGCTCATCTGTATAATCACCTCTCTTTCTTTTGGACGGTGACAACAATTTTCCGGCGGCATTTGGTTGCAATTTAATGAGATTTGGCACAACCAAACACACCCTAGAAGAGAAAAGCAGACAACCAAAGAAGCTCATACCACCATACAAAAGGGCATAAGATGATGATGGATCATCCAGCTATGACAAGGATGAAGCCATCAATCGAGATGCGTCGAAAAGACCCACTGCTAAAACCAAAAAAGAAAGGCCTTAAAACCCAAAGCCCAAATACACAATGCTGCTCGTGGCCCTTCAAAAAACATCCAGGAAGGTTTCACCTTTGTTACAAAATGGTCTGTTATGGCACAACTGAACTCCAAAATTCCAGCTTTTTAAGGGACACGAATATCATGGGATGAACCTTGTAATCAGTTATTGAGAGTGTGCTTCAACATTGCAGCTGCATTTGGATGTATAGCCAAATAGAATGCAAACATTCAGTTCATAAGGAAATGCCCAAATGGTAACAAGATTTCCTTATCAAAACATTAGTTGCATAAGCAATTTACTGAGCCACCACTCCCACTTCAAACAGTGCTGGAATTGCACTCACGCTCCACTTCCTTCTTATTTATACTTGCTAACATTTTGAAAGAGACGCTTCCTGCAGGAAAACCCGAATCTGTTGCTGCTTCAGTTTAATCTTTGTGTGACAATAATCATAATGACGAAGTGGCCCTCAAATTAGATTTCCATTCCTTCCAAGTCCATTATAAATTAACATAATCACAACTCCGGGCTCACTTGAAAGTCACATTGCTCCTTGTTTCTTTATTTCTTTAAGAGGGTGTTTTCTAGCTCTTTCTTTCTTTCTTGGCTTAGGGGTCATTTGGCAACCCAAAATTTAGTACTTGCCCGTTGTATGCCTCATCGGAATAGGATTGCACTATTGAAATGCAGAATTTGTGTTCAGGTCGTGGGGAAGGGTGGGAAATGAAATCCCATACGAATCCAATCTTCAAAATTTGCCACTTTTACGATTATTATCTTTAAGAAGGGTTGGAAATTTGTGAGAAATGGATACCATTCGAAGGTCAAATAAAAAGCTTCTTCTCTACTATGCTCTCCATTCCTCGAAAGAAGGAATACAGTCCCTTGGAAGTCTTACAATCCCCAAGGGTTTAAAGGCCTAGTTTGTTATGATCCATTCATACCAGGGTGGGAATTTTAGCATGTTGGTTAGGTTCCTGAAACATGGCTTCAGAGCCAACACCACGTCTTGCATTCGAGACAATGAAGGGGGTGGGACTTTTAGCATGTTGGTTAGGTTCCTGTCACATGGTATCAGAGCCAACACCACGTCTTGCCTTCGAGACAATGAAGGGGGTGGAACTTTTAGCATGTTGGTTAGGTTCTTGACACATGGTATCAGAGCCAACACCACGTCTTGTGTTCGAAAAAATGAAGGGGTGGAACTTTTAGCATGTTGGTTCGGTTCTTGACACATGGTATCACAGCCAACACTAGGTGTGGGACTTTTAGCATGTTGGTTAGGTTCTTGACACATGGTATCAAAGCCAACACCATGTCTTGCGTTGGAGACAATGAAAGGGGTGGGACTTTTAGCATGTTAGTTAGGTTCTTGGCATATGGTATCAGAGCCGACACCACGTCGTTCGAGACAATAAAATGGGTGGGACTTTTAGAATGTTGGTTAGGTTTTTGACATGGTATCAAAGCCAACGCCATGTCTTGTGTTCAGACACTAATATTGGGACCCTGTGCATGTTGGAAGATCTAGCCACTAATATTGGGACCCTTTTGTAGTTGAACCTGGACCATTGCCGTATTTATCTTCTTAACTCTCTACTTGCAGGCCATATTGAAAGGTTAGGATTGTCCAGTCAAGGCAATTTTCGAGCATGGCTCTGTTATTGAGAGTATACTCGAGTTTTCGGTTTGTACAAGTGGACCCCATAATTCAGTGGTCGAAAGTCTCGTTATATTCAACCCTAACATGAATAGACCATCCAACCTTTCAATTTGTAGCCTCCAAGTAAGCAGTTGGGAAGAGAGATAAAAGGAATGGTCCACATTCGACAGAAAAATAGTACAAGATCGATGGCTAGGATCTTCCCGCAAGGAAGATCGTCGAGCCATGGTTCATCCACGGTCATACCGAAAGGACCAACGGTACCATTTGCACAAACTGAACCGAGAGAGAGAGAGAGAGAGAGAGAGAGAGAGAGAGAGAGAGAGAGAGAGCTTTGTACCTCAGTTCTGACGACCCATGACGGTTTTGATAGCGCGAAACGAGGCAGAGGGTTTCGGTTTTGGGGGTAAGCGGAATCGGACGAAACGGCCGAATCGGATCTGCACGACGTTCGCAAAGGTGCTCTTCCTGGTGAAGCCATCAATCGCGACGAACCGGCATAGGCCATCTTCGGTCTTTCGCCGGAGAGAGAGCGAGGAGACTATGCTAACATACGCCGGATGGATGTTGGTTCTATCGCTTCAACCGTTTCTTTTATTTGAGCCGTCAATTTAAAAAATAATGATACTCTGGCAGTGTGATAGATGATACGCAGGTCTAATTTCTTAGAAATTCCATGCGTGGCGTGGCATACAAATGATTCAAACTAATCTATCCACAGTATGGTTTTCAGGGCAAATATATCACGAGAATTAAGATCATTTGATTGTCTGACTGGTTGGTGGACATTTAAGGGACGGTTGGAAATGAAAATCATCCAATGGCTCTATTTCAACAAAAAAGCGTCCGCGAATTGGAGGTTAGGATTGTCCAGCCAATTCACTGTGAATTAGGGGAGCGGATTAGGTGAGACCCCGGATCCCCCGAGGAAGGTGGGACCCCAGCTGTGGGGCCCACTGTGATGTACGTGATTAGGGCATGATAAAAAAATAAAGATTAAAAAACCGAAGCAGTTCCAAATCCCAGATGGACCCTATCACAGAAACGGTGGTGATTGACCATTAAAAACTTCTCGTGGGTCACAAAAGCCTTCAATTTGCCTCTTTTTTTGGGCTCATGCCTTAAAATAATATGTCAAAATGGATATACGGTATGGATAAAACATATACATCACAGTGGGACACACAAATCCCCTAACACGACCATCCGTCTCTAGCTAGGTGGGGTTAGTACCCAATCCGTGCCAGTTACAATTAGAGTTGGGCATTGAGTCCAGTCAAACCGAGTTAGGGTTGACATGATCTGATCCAGTTTTGAAATAGGCCTGACCTGAACTCAACTCAACTCGATACTGAGTCTAACATGCTTGAACCGATCCGAATCTAAGTTTGGCCTGGACTAATTTGGACTAAGTCCGACCTG
This sequence comes from Magnolia sinica, assembly GCF_029962835.1. Classification (NCBI taxonomy): domain Eukaryota; kingdom Viridiplantae; phylum Streptophyta; class Magnoliopsida; order Magnoliales; family Magnoliaceae; genus Magnolia; species Magnolia sinica. Next base: position 7,729,384 of record NC_080578.1, on the reverse strand, counting down.
GTAAAAAGTACCGAGTCTAATCGAGTTGGCACTGATTTAGATTGAGAGATGAGGGAGAGAGAGAGAGAGAGAGAGAGAGAGAGAGAGAGAGAGAGAGGATGGTGGTGAATTCAGTGATGGTGGTGGGTGGTTGCCAGGCTTGGAAGAGGGTGGGAGAGAGAGAGAGAGAGAGAGAGAGAGAGAGAGAGGTGATGGTGGCGGGTAGTTGTCGGGCTTCAAAGCCTAGATGAGGAGAATAAGGGAGGAAGAGAGAGTTCGGGATCAAGTCGTGGTAGGGTTGGGTGCGGCGTATAGGGTAGGGATATTTAAAAATTAGAATTTTTTATTTTATATATACCCGATTCCGAGTCGAGTCAGTTTTGGACCGAGTCGAGTCTGACTGGATCAAGTTTCAGGTCGAGTTACTGGATAACTTGAACTTGACTCGGTTTTGATTTCGGATTGGGCAAAGCCTACTCGGTTCAGACCGACTCACCCATTCGGTTTGGGTCGGGTCGTCGAGTTGGACAAGTCAAGTTAGGCAAGTTGAGTCTATTCATGGCCAGCTCTAATTACATTGATTCGTCTGTACTTTCGTATGGGTTCTAACTTCTCACACATGCAAGCAAGCAAGAGTGCGAGAGATCCACGCGTGCTAGGCCATGCTGGCCTTGGACCTTGGGCCAGTACTGGCCATGCCCATCCCAGCAGAAAATGGGCCCATTTCCACCCTCATCTCAGTTATGATTTTCAGTGGCAGTGGGCCATGTTAGCCCATCTGGTGCTGGCCCAGCCCACCACAAGGAGACTTTACATTTTGTAATAGCCCATGTTGGTAGACTCGACTATTCTCATCTAGTTTTCAAAATAAGTACATTCAAGCATTATGAGGTTCTTCCTTAGCAATTAGCACTACAGCAATCTCAGGATCATTAATCTTCAACTCGGGTCACCATGAATTCACAAGGCTACAGTTCCGTCGGATCTCGCCCTCATCCCCGACCAGCGGATTGATTCTCCCCATCTTCACGATCGACAACTTATATTCTTTAAAAAATCTACGTTGATCAGATGCGTATGTCCACACCAACTTCACAATCTCACCTCCTGGGTCCTGAGAAATAAGTACATTATCAGACTCTAGCAGCCCTTTGTCCTGAAGAAGGTTTATGTAGTATGTGTTATCGAACTTGGCCGAAGTCATGAAGTCGAGAGGGACCAAGGCCTCATCTCTCTTATCAGATCTCGGGCATATAGACCGTAGGATTCGACGAAACATAGAACTTCTCTTATGATTATGGTCCACTTCAGAATGTATGGGAACATCAGTTTCATCTTCGTGGTAAATCCTGTCCTTAAAGCTTAGACATCTTGATTTTCCAATAGTGTGACTGCCTGAAATGAAGAATGCTAGAAAATTTTAGTATATTCATTGTATTAAAATAAATGATATGGACAGACCATTTTGCCGATGATTGATTTGACGGTTGGGATCGCATGATCAGGTAGAGGTTGATCAAGACTACCTTACCTGAAAGAGTGACCAAGTCGACGAAACTGAGACCTTGGGCTTCAAAGTTAGAAATGAGGACCTCTAGAGTGGAGTTGGGGCTGGGAATGTTGAGGTTCGCATCATTCAGGCTCGCCTTCAAAGAGTCTCTTCTACCCAACTCAACCTTCCACTGTGGCCCACCTCTCTGTTCAAAGGATAGAAACTCATTAAGACTAGGGTCCAATCTCGATCACAGAAAATTTGGTGGGCCAGGCCCAATTCGAAAATTGACTAATTGACTATTTCCTACGGTGAATATTCTAAATCCATCCGTTGGTCAGGTGGGCCCATTGCTAGCACTATTGGGAATGGGCTGGATCGGGTTGGATTGAGCTACAATAGGCCTGTAATCAGTTGGGCTGGAATTCAAGAAAGAGTCCAGGCCATTTATTTCTAGGGCAAACTTGCCCGCCCACATCAGTCATATATATAAGGGCCTGGATACTGAACAAGGCCCATCTTGATCAACGGTTCATTGTAAATTCGGGCACGCGAGCAGCCCACAGACCGAAAGTATGGGCCCAAGTCCAGCCCATCCAGCATGCAATCGCTGGACGGACCCAGAATAACGCATGTTTCGATGATCCCAATATTCAAGTGGGCCATATTCCAAACCACATAACGATTTAAAATTTTCATCATGTAACTTTAAACTGAATGTAGACTGTCCATTTGAATGCCACGGAAGTGGATAGTCAAGATCATTAGTTGGCATAATTTCCATACCAAAACCCGCCTGTTGTAAAATATGTTGGAAAAAATTGAAAATAAAAATTAAAGAAAATTATATCTTTTTAGCACCAAGCTAAATCATGTGTAAATACGTTGTCTGATGGTTTGCAAGAGATCTGTTGGAGTTGATTGAATTTTGGACCAGAACGGTCTAATTTATATAGGCATAAGGGTAGTGGACTGTTTCTAAGTGGCCATCAATTGTTTGGAACATTTAAAAAATGCTTATGATCATTGATAATGAGCTTGAGCTGTTACAGATTGTTGGAAAGAAAGATTCAATTGTTGATTATCAAAGTCTATCTGTTTTTGGACTGTTGATGCACACGTGCTAAGTGCAAATTGTGCCAACTAACACCACTACAGCCACGTTTGTGCATTAACCCAAGCATCTCAACCTCCAAAACTTTAAGTAAGAATACTACATATACCTCTATATATAAAATATAAAACTTGTTTTCTCATTTTCGATGTGGGACTCAAGGAAAACCGTACTTTTTTCATTAGAAACTTTTGAATGACTTGACAGGAAACGAAAATCTCAAATGGATATGATTTTACAAAAAAAAAACAGCCGATAATAACAAAATTGATGAGTTTACTTGGATCATCGTAAATGCAGCCGTGCGCGGCCTGATCGAGCAACACAGGGAAGATTATACATATAATCAATGAATATAAGAACTGCCATGATCACAATGTATAAGCTCAGTAATTGGAAAAAGAGCAAAAGAACCAAAATCAAAGGCGATCCTTTACCAATTGAACAGCATCTCTGGCTGCTATTGCAAGAATATCGGCACAAGAAACTGTTTCAGGGCATTTCTTTTCCAGTAATTCCTTTATTTTGTCCACCACATCAAATCCTCTGATTGAATATATATTCTGGACTGCTCCCTTTTCGCTTTCGATACCGTCGATGCTGTCCAGCAGAATTGATCCGTCGCATCCCTGAAATTGAGAAACGAGTCAACAAAACCGAAGAAAAATGACCTTTTTTTTTTTTTTTTTGCAGGTGGTATAATAAAGATGATAGTAGGCAAAGTTCTAGAACTCAGTGAGTGGTAGACTCTCAGGAGTTTCAACACCCGGTCAAAGGTTCCAGTATCCATAGGTGGTGAAATCTCACCCTGGCGTGAGTGTGTGGGGGTGTGTATGCGTGTGTTTAAAAAAAATAATAATAATAATAAAGTTCTAAAACTCAGTGAGTCAACTCAGAATTCTACCGAGCCAACTACACCCATCTAGGTTTTGGGCTGAGTTATGTAGGTCGAAACATACAAGACTCTAGTCTAGACTCAGTTCGATTGGCCGAGTTCAACATTTGTTCCTAATCTAAATATTATTAAATTATTAATAAAATATCAAATGAAGGATCAAAGACTCATTAACCCTTCAAGCTAATCCAACTCAGCTGGACATATGGCGGGGATAACTACTGAATCCACGGAGCTCTCTGGACTCCTCATATAACTCCCTCAAATCCACGAGGATAAAAGTAGGAATAATTCCTAATAAATTTGAAATAATTTAATTAATGATTAAGAAAATGAAATTACAACTCAAATGAAATTACAACTCTTTAAATAAGAAACTCAAACTTAAGAGAGAGTTTTGAACTTAAGACTCCAACTCAAACACCCTAAAAATGTGACTTACTATAAATAGTAAATTTACTATTTATAAACAACCTCTATTCCTATAAGACTTCATGGTTTTCGGATAAAAATAGTTAGTGTCCAATTTGGCCCAACCATGTTATTCTCAAAACTCTCCTAAGCACTTTTCATGCTACGATCAAAAGTTATACTCAAACTAAAGCTCGTTGTTTATAATAAAAACAAAACTAAACCGAAACTAAATGGGATATGATGGAATCTCGCAAATCTAGCAAGGGGAACGGGGCATAGCGGGGTTGGTTGGCTTAAGTAGGTCTTCCTACCCCAAAATTATATATAATATATCGAAAACTCATCCCGATTTGCGAGATATGGCTGATTTAAGGTTTTGACAATCTGGATTGTTTCCGCCTCTGATCAGGCCTTCTCTAGTCCATCTTTGTCATGAAAGTGTCTGCAACCTACTCTACTTCAACATTGAGCTGAGTCCAAAGTTCCAAATTTTCAAACCATGCCAGTGGGTATGTTGGTCACATGAAAATCTCAAATGCATTGCATTCAATCCATTATGAATGGAGTGGAATGATCTGTTGCACACCTTGTACAAATGAGTATATGGGACAGCAGTGATGAGTGTGGCCCACTTCTTTATGTGGGGGTGTCGATGGGCGCAACCAACTCCATCTACATCAACCAGCCGGTGAGCAGTACATGCGTAGAATGTTTGGAACAATGACATCTTGATACGTTAGGTTCTGTTTACATCCACTACTGAATCGCACCCCGGCTTTAGTTCAATACAGCGGGGGATGTCAAGCACCGCTCCAATTAGCAATTGCGCCTACTTTCAGTCTGCAATTGACCTTCAATTGCAAAGTTGCTAAATACTATTTGAAACTTTATTAGCATTCAGTAAAATTGTGCATCCAAACACTTCCTTCAGTTGCACTCTAAAAAGAAATGGGTTGTTAGATGTTTTTAATTTGTTTGTAAGTGGGGCTGTTGATCCCATTGAAAGCCATTCAATCCATCGATCTGATCGAAGGTAATTTTGATCTCATTGATGAGTTGCTGATGGCACTTGATATGCGGAATTGTGGATTTTGTTTCTTAATTCATTTTTAATCCTTTTTAATGACTTGTAATTGTAAACGTGCTTAAGGCTTTCACTAATTAAATATAATTTAAAGTCAGGATTTTTGTGGTATTCCGAGAGCATTCTCAGATCAATAAGATCTTACATCTATTGTAACATTGATTACCAAAGTAAAGTCACCGTTGCTTTATATCATGGTTTTTTTCCACGAGTATTTTTTCACGTGAAACTTTGTGTTCTTGATGTGCTTTATTTGTTTTATTTTTTATTATTTTACTCTTAACTCCAAATTACTTCCGCCCATACCCCAACAATATGAATACTATAAAATATAATCAATGTTTGTTAATTCCCCAACCCTAACACTACGATCATAACTGCTAAGAAGCTAGCCACACATCCAAACGATATCTTAATTATAATAAATGAAAAAAGGAGGTGTTTTAAGAGCTTAACCAAAACGAAGCAATCATGAAAATGGAGGCGGAGGAGCGACGCAGCCATTCGAGGGTCTTTTCGTATGGCGATCCTGACCTGTTGTCTCACAATCCTCTCTGCTTGTGGGCATGAATTTTTGTAGTAGTCAGGAAAAAGGACCAACCCATCATCAAAAGCTTCGATGCCATGAAAAACTAACAAAGAGATTGCTATAGGAAATATCGCCATTAGCAATATCCTAATCAGGCCCATTAGTGAAAAAAAAAGAAAAAGCCTTGGAAATGCTTCAATTGGGAGTGGTGAGAATGCTGGTAGAAATGAAATTACATGAAGATGGTTTTTGCTCTTTGGCAGGAATGTAAGCACCCATCATGTCTCTATTTATAGATGTTCTTTTGAGTAGAGACCGGTTCCCAGGAGGAAAAAGCTTAATCTCCGACTACGTGTGTGGGGCCCACTACTTTGATGTAGAGACCAAATCCACTCCATTCATAAGGTGTATCCATTCCTGATCAGATGGTATAAAAAAAATCAGACCGACCCAAAACGTATTTGGGCCACAACACAGGGAACTGTTCAATAGGGACGCCCACAGTAAAACCATCATGATTTTGTGTTTGGCTTACCGTGTTCTACATACGCCATCCGATCCATTCATAAGGTGAGATCCACAAATACAAAATCACACGTCAAAAATCACACAATTCCAAAACTCAGGTGGCCCATGCTACATTATTATAATGACTCTAGTAATGATCTTACATGGTGTGGCCAACCTGATTATTTGCTTAGCCTAATATTTTTTCCATATGGAGAAAATGTTGGGTCTCACATGATGGACGGAATGGATCTAACATCACGGTGGACCAAAAAATGTAGTCTTGTAGAATGAGATTATTCTACAAACATTGCGTATAACCACCTCTTTTGTCAATCCCTTTCACCGCTCATCCATGGAAGAAATTCCTGAAATTAAGTCAAAGTAGGTTGATGGAACTACTTCAACCTACTTGCTTAGGCGTGGGCTACACTTATTAGTGTTAGTTGAGTACCATAGTGAAAATGTGGTGACTTATCCACCTAGCATATTAGGCTGATTACAGCTATCATGACCATCCAAATTGTGGGTCCCATTATCGATGGATGGATCGTATCTTTAAAATAAAACCAATCAAGAAATCCTAACCATCCCATTAATGGCCATCAAATGGATGGCTAGAAGTTAAATATTGAATGGTCCACATTCTATAAGAAAAATCGTATGGTTAATATTATCTTCTCAGGGCAACTATTTACTGCAAATGTGTCACATTTGTAGGAAATATCTAAGCCGTGGTGGTGTCAAAATCAGGTCCATACACACGCCGTCAATCGACAGCCGATAGTACAACTCAATGTATGAGTTCGACCACCAAATGAGTAGAACAGGCCCACTTTTTATGGAAGGTGATCTTCGTGGTAGGGCCCACCTGCTTAACGGATCAGATTTCCTACATATGTGGCGTGTAAGGAGAGAAGATGGGGCTGTGTATGAACGTTTTGCTGTGATTATTTCTCCATTGATACATTAGCTGAGTGTGGAGGATACGCAAGCGTTTAGAAATTGCAGATGTGAAACGCAATTAATTCAAATTAAACCGTCCAAATTGTGGATCCCAGTTTAGATGCATCACATATAAAAAAAGAATACTCTAATTTGGTTATCTGACTATCGGATTGGAGGACACGTATCGGACGGTTACAAATAAAAATATCCAACCAGTCCCTTCGTTCAACAAAAAGTGTCCACGAATCAGGGGTCACGATTCTTCAACCGAAGTGATTTTTTGGACTGTGATTCAGAAAAAATGGGTTCGAAAAATTATTGGGTTTAACTTGAGCTGCATATCAAGCACCATTGTCTGTCAGAGTATCAAATAACTCCATTTCTTGTAAAAATACCAATTCCCTGATTTCTTCTGTGAATAGACGTATGCCCGAACGACCCCTACCTACATTGCTTTTCTTTAATCCATCAGAAGTAATTTCATTTCAGGAAAAAAAAAAAAAAAAAGATACTCCAGCAGACTGTGATGGATGATACGCACTCACTTAGAAGTTACTAAGAATTAGTATAGGTTGCGTAAAATTAATTCAAATTGAACGGCCGAAGTTCTGGGTCCACTTTAGAGCATCATGAACAAAAATAAAAAAATTTTAAAAATTTTTTAAAAAAATTCTTAATATTCTATCATCTAGTATTAGATTGGTAGCAGTGTGTACTGAAGGATTTGAAGTGAGAAATATCCAAAGGTTCTATTTCAACCAATAGGACTCTATCTTTAGCAATTATGGGAAAGTTAATAAGAGGGTGAGATGTAGCATTGTATGAGTAATAAAAAGTGGATAAAAAGATCTTCAAAGATTTGGAGCACTTTTTACGGGTGTATAACTTGCATAAGTTTAGTTCTGTGTCAGTGGATGGTTGACAGAGTGTTGTAGTCAATATACAAAAAACGAGGTCAAACTATTTAAGATATGAAAGGCGACCAAAGATAACTGATACAAAACCTTGATTGATAAAATGAAGTAAACGATTAAGAGGCGTTCAGAAGTAAAACCATCGTAAAAAGAAACGTGCTATAAGAATGATCTAAAAAATATAAGAATCTATAAAAGCTTTTGGACTGTAGTAGCCATTGCAGTAATAGAAGAAGGATTTGAAGGAAAAAGCTACATTAAGAATCTATAAATAATAGAGGAATGTGACAGATTAAAAAATAATACAATAAAATCAATCTAACCAATAACTATCAATTAAATTTATCAATTTATCTTTTATCTTAGCTTATCCTAAAAACAACAGTAACTCTTAACTATTATATCTAGATGTAAGCTAGGTCTTCGCTTATACGATTGGATTTATTCTTTATCCAATATCAAGCGGTTCTTTCATAAGATGCATTCTTGTAGTTGTTTGAAGTGACCGATTATAAGTTTTTCATTTTATTCAATTTGCATTGGTATTCTAAAAGTTTTTTCTTGTGAAAGGCACAAAATAATCCAATTTCGAAGGAAGAACCTCACCTTTAGAATATGATCACAAACATTTATATTGGACGCATCTACTTATTTTGAATCGAGCCCCTGTATTGATTCTGGTACTCTTGCATAACTAAAAAGAACCAAGCAGCCAACACAACCAACAAGTGTTGACGAATCAGAGGTTATGATTGCTTAACCAATCTCATTTTGGGATTTTACTTAGCAACAGTATTCCACAATTTATAGCCATTTTAGTTTGAGTTAATCTATGCCACATATACAGTTTTAGATTGCATGTGTATCAAGCATCATACACTGCCAGAGTATCAAATAACTAACCATTTCATTTTTGTGTTTTGCTAACTTTCACACGTCAATGGAGTTAGATGGTTTCTCCCCTTCAGGGATATGAGTAATTCATTCCTAACTTTGACTTGGATCTCTGTAAATTATAGACGTTAAACTGGAAAAAGAGGAACGGCTCACATTCGATTGGATTGAAAATCACTATGATCGATTGGTTAGAGTTGTCCAATCAATACCACATGCGGGCATCAAGTAGCCCAACTGTGTAGATAATCTGGCCCATAAATCAGAGCCGTCCACGCATCAGATGGTCCCTATATGTATGATAATCATAGACAAAATAAAAGAATTACCAACACTCCACATTCAACATAAACTTGGCCTTCCCAACTCACATAAAAGCCTGATATTTGGGCCATGTGATCTGCACACCTGGCCCACCTGATGAACAGCTCAGATGTCCCACAAACCGGCCTTTTCATGCATGGGGCACGCAGGTGTTTGGTGTTTGGTGTTTGGTATTCACCCTCAAGACTCATAACTGAATTTTGCAATGCAATTCCACAAGATAGACTATAAATGTTCAAAGATGTTGGTGACAATGGTTCCCAAAATTTCCTACCAATAGTGTTATTCCAAAACCCAAAAACTACACAAACTCACCTAAACAATTTTTATTTTAAAAAAAAAAAAAAAAACAGTCTACACATTTTCTTCAATCTTGTTAATTTTTCTACACTGATTTTCATACTAAAATAACTTTTTACACAAACAACCCTATAATCCCCACAAGAAAAAAGAAGACGAAAAAAAAAGAAGGTTTTTTCATATATTTTCACCCTCATTTGTAACTCAGTAACCAGATTTGGACAGAAATCGGGCTCTTACGTTGCTTGAATGCAGTCCATGCCCGACGATCACTCACATGTGTTTTTACTAGTAATATCTTCAATGGCTGAAGTTCCACACCCGTGTTGTGAAGTCTAGCTAAAGCCGCTCAGAGACTCACAGTGAGTTGAAGCAATGTCCAAGTGACATTCTACAACATGTTGTTTCCCCTGCTTGAGATGCATCTTAAAGGTCATTGATAGCAGCGAATGGTCACCGCCTTACCATAGTTCTAAAAGAGGAATGATGTATGATCTGTGCATACGGTGTTAAGATATCTGATCTGTGCATATGGTGGGCCCCAAGATGAAGATTGACTTGAAGGTTAGGCTGTTACACTCATCAGGAGTGCCACTCGATAAGTTGAATGGTTGGCGGGTCTGGTTGAGACCAACCATTGCTTTCATATGGGGTAAGCTTGGTTGATGATGAGTGACCACCCTGACTTTTGTGCCAGGCAATGTTCATGGTGGGGCCCACCTTATGCATGCAGTTTGGATGCCCCAAACACCTGCAACATCATGACTAGAGCTAAATTGCACGCGATAGTTTTGTGGCTGCTCCTGATTACCTGATGTGTGTGAAGCTTTCAATTTGGATGTCACTGTCGTCCTCTTCGACAAGGAAATCTTCAGGGTGAACTCTAGCATCTGTAAAATGCAGAGCCCTCCGGAGCTTCCGATGGTCGAAGACTTCGACTTCAACCAGGAAAATAGAGCTGATGGGGCGATGATCTGAAAGGCTCAGTTCAGCCTGCCTGTAAGAAAGTTGTTTGATGCCCTTTCCTAACCAGAGTATTCGATCACACCTACATGACAACAGAAACTACAGTCACCAATATGTATGTAAATAAAGAAAATTGGCTAAAAGGCAGCAAAGAATCCATTTCCCAACTCTAGTTTCATCTGTCAGCTTGTCGAGGTTATTAAAAACAATGCCATCTACATGGATTGCAGGTTTATATGACACTTTAATCAGCTTCCAACAATATGGGATTAGTGCAGATTCCTTACAAAAAACAAAATCCCTTGGTAAACAGTCATTAGTACATCTTGATCAGGTAGTCAGTTTATATGAGTGGGACCCATGTTTCAGTGGTCCAGACCGTACATCTGATGGGACCCAACATGCCCCAAAAATCTCCCAGATTGGAACATCCTAGACTCCAAGATTATGCCATTTTCAGATGAATTTGGACTGCTATTGTACTTTGTAGCTGTCAATTTACAAGCCACAAATTGAAAGGTTGGGATTTTCCCATCGAGGAGGTCTTTTGGGTGTGATCCAAACAGTGAGGCCGAATGGACCGATGTTATGGATCCCTGAAACATGGGCTCTGCTCATACAAACTGAGAACTGAAGAAGTATGCTGTGCACATCTGCATGTCAAGGATCATAAAATTCCTCCAAAACCCAAATCTAGTCTTGTCTGGAAATGTGCTACACACAACAGATTCAAAATTTACCATGCTGGAGATCTCTTCTTTTCGCCCTCTTTTGGGTTTTCTCCAACATACCGATCAGAGTTGAATTCATACTTATAAGTCGGCGGGAATTCAATCACACCTTCCTTCCAACCATCAAATACGCGCCCACTTCGCAGCTCTTTGGATAACTGCGACATCCCCCGATAAAACAATCAAATAATTTTATTACCATAAATTACTTGGAATGTGACAGAACATAAATATTGAAAATCTATTGCGAATGCTAACACTCAACAAAATACTCTTTTATGATTTGCAACATCAACATGAAGTGCTAGAAATATTACCTGATCACTGTTGATAAGTTCATCCCATTGTCTCCCAGCGACAAGCTTCCTTACATCAGCGTCCATCATATTCAGACGGTAATTCAGATCCCCAAACCAGAATATCTGGCTGCGCACATTCAAAGAAAGACAATCATGCATTTCATTCCACGCATCGAATTTCAATCATTAATCTTTTTAAAATGGAAAAGTCCAAATTGTGTTTTCCTTAGCATTTGAATTGAAGATACGGGCAGCTCCAAAATGCAGTTACGCTATTTTCAAGTTTGGACTTGAAAGAAGTGTAACTACTTCCTGATTAAGATGATTTCCTCTTGAACTAAAACAATCATTCTCAATCGGAGTCACTTGTGCAGCCAAACACAGCCTAAATATTTTCCATAAGAGGAGAAAAGAGAAGCCGAACGTTCTTGTCGCAAAGTGTTACAATGACTAGAAAAACAAATTGCAAGCTTCCTTACTACAGCCATTTCAGATTCTTGATTATTTCTGGAATAAATGAAAATGAGTATAGAGACGAAGCTTACTCATGTGATGAAATAGTCTGTGGTTGATCAGCATCATATAGAGAAGGAAATCGGGTACGGCGTATGATTTCGAACACATCAGAGTTACGCTTCTGTTCATCCCCATACTTGTGACCAGATGTGAGATGAGAGCAAACAAAGCATAACCGTGTTTGGAACAAAGACATGCTGACAGAAACGGATCCCTGCATTATCAGATATATTAGTCAGACATCTAGTAGCATCTATGATAAATTTTCTCATTTGGGAAATCGAAAGAAAGGTTTATTCTCGTTCGACCCAACAATGATACTGGTGGGTCCCATATTTGATCTGGTGAGCCACGTCAATTGATGGGCCATGCCCCAATAACTCCTGTGCTAGATGATCTGAACCATCTTTATATTGGGCTGAATCAGTATAGACAGTTAGGATCATCCAATGGGGAAGATATTTTGGGCATCTCCCATCCACCACTTGATCCACCATATGAACGATAAGGCGGACCCTGATGTACAGCTTATTGGGCTGACCACATGCACAATCACCATAAAAAACATAGCATTTTTAGGGTGCGACTTGAGAGGGATGGCAAGACCTTGTTTCCCATGTAGCCCATGAGTCCAACTCCAACTGGAGAAACCTTCAAGTTGTTTATATGCCTCCTCAACCTTTTACGAACCCAAAGCGATACATAGATCCCGACCATTTGCTTGCTGACAATGCGAACATATCTATCTTGGAGCTTCTCACATTCTCCATCAGCTCCATCCTCACATTTACCCACAACATTTTCAGAATACAAATCAGCTTCCTCGTCGGATAAGTTGTCAGAAACATCAGATAACGAATCAATTACTTCCGACTCCTCTTGCTGCTGTGACCAGATAGATTGGAGGTTCCCTGAGCTGCGGTACACCCGTCTCAATCCACCTTCTAATGCTAAATCTTGAGAAGTGGGATTTAGAGGCTTCTCCATCCAATCAAATCCCATCCTCGCAGAACTGCTCCAGACTCTCCTCAACCTTGAGTTAGATGACAAAACGTGTGGCGGTGTGTCTAATGAACATTCAGGCCAGTCTAGTCTACTATCACTGTCAATGCCATAGATTCTCTTTAGCTGGAGCTTCTTTCCCAAGTTGTTTATTTCACCCAAGTGTTTGCTTTCGAAAGAAATGCCATTAGCAAGCCCACTAGGCTTACAGTTCCCTTCAGGAGCAGCTATCTCATCAGCAAGAGCATCAGCAGCTGAAGATGTCCGCATTACAGGAGAGGGAGGGGCACTGTAGCATTTGAATTTTGTTTTCGGCTGCAATGATTTGTTAAGCGTTCTACGAATTATTGCCTCCCATTTCGGGATTGGTCTGTTATCCTCTGCTCCCAAAACGTTTCCAGCATTTAAAGGGACCACTTCTTGGAAGCTGCAAAAAGAGAGGCAGGTGCAATTTCCTTATTATGACTAAAATTCAAGCTTCCTAACTTAAGAAAGCTTCAACATGGGTGCATTCTCACTGGAAATCGGAGACTGTTTTCCATTTTATTGTGGAAATGACTCGCTATGCATGTTGAAAATGTGATTCCCGCCTACTTTCGGGAAAAGAGAAGGAATCCCATATTGAATTTGCGCAGGTATTCCCACCCACAGCCAATGGACTGTGGAAGATTTTTGGAACACAGCATGTCTTCCAATAATTCAAACTCGCATGTCAGACATCATTAAAATAGATGGCAGTGGACATCACTGTTTCATGATATTCCAAGAAATTCAGAGCGTTCCGCGACACAATTACTCACCCAAGAATGTACATGTCTACAGGTTCTTTTGTACACAGCCACTCATCAATATCAACATCATTATGTGGAATTCTTCCAGCAACATTCCATGTGCCAATTGTGACCCTACATACCACAATGGAATATAAACAAACCCAATTCGCTGTACCATCATTCACAAACAACTGAATCATATTCAATAGCATTAAGAGTCAAACCTCACATCCTTTGTGTTTATGTACTGAACGCGTAGAGTTTCTGATTTTCCCCTCCTATGCCTCGACGGGTAGCCTTTTGATGGCAGATAATCCTTTGACATCATTCCTGAACATATCAAACATGTAAAAATTGATAAAGAAGGATGAAAATCAATAAAAGATCAGAAGATGACAGAAAAACATAAGGAAAGAATGATGATGGTCGATATGTATAGACTGAAATTAGGCCTTCCAATCCATAAAGCGCTCAAAACATAAGCTTGAATGAAGAAACGAGGTATCAAATACCACAGTCAGGCTGGTGAAGCAAGACTCAATTTCATATGATTGCCCATGTTTGTGACTTATAGTAATTTTTTCAAATAATAAATCATAAGTTCCATGTTTGAAAAATATGAATTCAACTATCAATTCGTTAGCCGCAACAAGACCACAGATATGAGATTTGGTGTCCATTTTTTAATGATCCATTCTTTTCTAAACAAGTACTAAAAATCAAATTCTTGGAAGTTGTAGTAAACCCACTTCCAACATTGTAAGATGTTCTTACTGCAACAGTCATATTGCTACAAGAACTTTTTCAACTCCAATCCAGTCAAATAGTGGGGGGAAAAAATAACAAACACAATATCAGATAACGATAATACCAAGTTTAAACAATAATACAACTAGCGGGTGTAATTCTAACATGATGAAATTGCCGAATTTTAATCTTACCATTACTAGAAGCTTGATCTGAGCATACAGATTGGCTCCCCTGCATTCTGCGGACATGCATCGTGTCTGTTCTTTTCACATCTTCAACAGAAATTTAAGACAGTAAGAGCAGTTATGGACATAACCCAATTACAATCTCCATACGTCGAAATTGTCAAATAAAAAAGAAATGGAAAAAGAAAAAAGAGTATTACAAGCTTACCGTCATCCTCGCTCTCAGTTTCCGTGTCTGGCTCATCTTCGCTGAATTCATGTACCTTAGGCTTAATGTTTAGCCACTTCTTCATAACAATGGATGGCCAAAAGGTCTAATTACAAATAAAAAGCGCACAATTAAATCAATGAACATCTTAAATTTCAAGACACAAAATCACAAAACAAAAAAAAAAAAAGAACTCATGGGATGTACCTCGGAACGCTTTCCTTTCCTCGCTCTCATGGCCGTTCGATCAAAATCAAGAAACTGATATCAAAATTCAGAAGCCCAAACAACAGGTATAGAGATAGCTGCTCCTAATTACGAGACCAGGCGCAGAAAGCTAATAACCAGTGATCTTGTACTCAAATTGGACGGCCACAGTATTGTTAAATAAGACTTTCAGACCATTATAATAAAAAAAAAAAACACGAACAGTCGACGGTAGGCGTCCCTGAAAGCAAAAGGAAGGTACAAGTGTGCCCAAGACAGTGAAATCCGTTGTGAGACCAAAAGCAAAGGACAGAAAGAGATTGCAGTCAAGCTAATCACATATCAATAACTTCCAGCTGCATACTACTCAATGGTCCTCTCGACGTCAGTTGTAGTTATAAATAAATATATAAATAAAATCTTTGTATGATAATTGGAAATCCAAGACAAACAGACCAGAATTTAAAAACCAAGATGTCTCTTTCATTGTACAAAAAAACTTCAACTAAATGATGCTACAGCCACTTGTTCAGCTCGTGAAGTCATTCATCACAAAAACAACAGCCACAACGAAAAAAAAAAAAAAACAACGACAGCGGTACCCGACTCAATCATACTAGCACAAGCACTAGATAAATTCATCATAAGAACAAAGACCATCAATTTGGGTTGTCCTAACTTTTCCATCAGGACCACACTATGCAAATACATCATTAATTCAAATTTGACCACAACGAAACAAAAACATCCACAGCGATGCCCAATTGGATAAAAACAGCAAGTAACTAGATTAATTCATCGTTAGAACGAAAACTGCCAATTGGGTTTCTCATAATTCATCACAGCCGCACGATGAGTGGTCCCATTGCCGTTCCGAGCGAGTGGGCCGTTGAATACCGAATCACAGCCATGGCTTAAATGCTACTACTTAAACAACGACAGAGACAGCTCATCCATGCTCAGAAGACAAAATCAACGGGTACAGAGCAATGATTACGACCCGGTGGGCCATGCCTGATAAACAAACAGTAGCCGTTAATCATATCATGTGTCTACAGAAGATTTCAGTGACCCACCAAACAAACAAACCGCCACAAAAACAGAATATCTCCGACCAAAGCATCATTGCAATTACCGAACTAAAATGCTACAGAGTCAATGGGGTAATTAAGTAATTTACAAAGATAACCAATGGCAAATGCTAAGACAGCTGGAGACAGTGATAGCAGGGATCTCAAGCTACATTTTTTTTTCTGCAAGTAGGAATAGGGATAAGAGGAGGAAAGAGGAGTTTTATGATCCTCGACCCATAGGATATGCATGGTATCCTCGGGTTTTGTGGTTTGTATAAGTGGGGCCCGTTTCGGGTGATCGAGACCGTTGTTCTTATGGCCAACAGAATGGATGGACCATGACGCTAAAAATAACATCATTATGAGTTTCCTAACTGATCAACGGTCTACGGTAATGGGACAAATTTTGGAGGGATAGGATCTTCCGATGTGGGAGGTTTCCTGAGCATGGCCGATCCACAGAAGGAAACGCCATATCAACGGTCTAGATCAGTGAAAGGTGGACCCCACCTGTACAAAAATGTAAAAGCACGAGGAGAAATGCGCGTCGGTGAGGGCCGTGTAATCCGCGTGGGAGAAAGATGCGCGGCTACGATTAGGGAGTAGGACGCGAATTTCCTGTAATACGAGGAGCAGGAAGCTCGTGCAAGAAAAGAGCTCTGTGGGGCCCAGCGTGATGTCTGTGTTCTATCCAATCCGTCCATCAGATGAGTCAGCTCGTGATAGAAGGTGATCCTGAAAATCATGCACATTAAAAAATTTAAGTGGGCCACACCACAGAAAACAACCAAGAAGGGGACGGGCATCGTCGCAATCTTCTTGGGGCCACCGAATTTTTTCATCAGTCTTTTATTTTTGTTATCTTTCACTCTATGAACGGGTCGGATGGCATATAAACATTGCAATGGGCCTAGGAAAGTTTCAACAGTAGTCCTCCACTTCCCCACCGTTTCCAGTGGTGCGGCCCACTTAAGCTTTGGATCTGCCTGATTTTTACGTACACCATCTACCATAATCCGGATCAACTGATGGACGGAGTGGATATCACACAAACATAACGGTGGGCCACACGGATGCTTTCATTGGACGGTCTAGCGTTAGATTGCGACGTATCGGGGGAATAAATAACGCGGTGAAATGTTCGTAAAGGACAGGCGGAAGAGGCGAAGCTCTGAGTACTAAGGTGTGGCGGTGTGGACCCTGCGCACTATTCGGGGGGGATATGGGATTCCGACCGTGTGTGGTTCAGTCGAGGTCGGCTTCAAGGCGTCTTCGATGGCAGCCATAGAAAGGGAATAACAAGTCAGGGATGTAGACTTCTCTGTGCTTTTTCTTTCTGCCAAGTCCGAGTACGGTCCTCGACCCGAGAACGTGCTCCACGTCCTCGAGCTTTTAGGGTTGTACAACAGTCCAAGGGACACCCAGGTTCCATGAACCGTGTTCCATCTTGTTATGAGGACCGCAGCTGTGCCCCAATGTCCTTTAAAAAAAAAAACTTCTTTTCAGTTGTACGTGGACGGTTGCTATGCTTCTTCTCTTATAACCGTCCATTTACAGGCAGTTGATGACAGCGTTAGAATCCTTGTGTGTAAAGGATTTTTGGGAAATGGCCCATCAGTCCATCGTTTTGGATAAGCGGTACATTGGATGGGATTTGGATTAGGTGCGTCCCAGATCCAGCCACGTGGATGTGGCCCTGACCGTGGGCCACCTCGATATATGTGTTGTATATCTCTCAGGTGGACCATGCAATAGGAATTGAATTCCTACCATTAAAACCTTCTCAGGGCCACTGAGAAGTTTTGGATTAAGTGCTATTAAACATTGCAGAGAAACTTAGGAAGTTTTTATTAGTGGTTGTTCTGTTACTACTGTTTCTTGTGGTGTGGTCCACCTAAGATTTTATCTGTTTCCGTTTTAGAACCATGCCCTAAATGAGCCGGCAAAACAGATGGACCGCTGGATATACAGCATATACATGAAGGTTGCCCACGGTCAGGACCACACCTACCAGGCTGGATCCGGGGTCGCACCTGATCCGCGTTCCATTGGGTAGAAACTGAAAATGTTAGGATCCCCGGACCCAGAATATGTGAAAATACGCGGGTTTACGGTTTATGAAGGTGGGAGCCATAGTTCAAGTATCCAGGCGGACCAGGCCCTTGTCTACTGCAGCCCGTTGCAGGATTTTTCATTCATACCATCGATCTGCTACAAATTCAACGGTTAGAATATTCTAACAAGTAGACTCTTGGGGCATGTCCATCTACCGTGGCAAGCGGATTACCTGGTGACCCCGCTATTAGGGACATCCATGGTAGGCGTTGTGGGGCCCACCTTAATATATGTGTTTTATATCCACACCCTTCATCTGTTTTTCAAACTCATTTTAGGCATCCAAAGCTCAAGTGAACCGCACCAGTGGGTGAGAATAATGACACCCACTATTGAAACCTTCTAAGGGTCCACCATTTTATTTATTTGCCATCCAACATGTTTAAAAGTCATGCAGACTTGGATGAAACGGAAACACGGAATCAGCTTGATTCATGACTTGTGGCCCAAAAAGTTTTAATGGTGGGCATTCAATCGCCATAATTTCCTGTGATGTGATTCACTTCGAGCTTTTGATCTAATTCATTTTGAGGCTCATTCCCAAAAATGAGCTAAAAAAACTGATGAATGACATAGATAAAACACATACGTTATGGTAGGGCCACATTGCCTACCACCAGCAGGTTCACCAGGCACCCGCTTCCTCCGGGGTGAAGCTCAAATAGAGCAATGAACTTGCAAGTTGCAACCATGGGCTTCACTTGCGCCCAAATATATCAAAAGAGCTGCAACCACTGACAAATATATTCTCTTGAAATATTGACAGAATAAGATTACCATATTAATATGATAATAGTTAGAAAATCTAAGCAGATTTTAATCTATTAAAAAATCCTCACAATTTTTAGCTATGTTTTTGTTATTTTATTATTTATGTATACATCTAATATTTTAAAATTATTTATGAATTTATAAGATTTTTTTTAAAATATTTAATAAGATTTCCTCTATAGAATTTCAAGAAAAGAAAAAAGAAAATAAAAACTTTTAAGATCTAGAAATCAATTCTAGCATTGAGATATTGCCAAGAATAGATTTGTCACCATAATTGATTGATGGGGATTTAAATCTTTTTGGAGCGTTTGGTAGCAAAGATTTTGAAAGATTTAGATTTTGATTACTCCAAATTCCCTCCAAATGGCCTTTTAGCATTTCCACCTTAAATCTGATTTGCAAAATACTCTCGATGCCACAAGTTTCAAAATCCACTAGTGAATATTAAATTCACATTGCCAAACAACCCATGAATGTCACGGCTTGGAGGTTTATTTTGTGAATTTTGTTATTTTTTGAGCTCGCGTTATGAGGCTGAGATGTAAAATAAGGTTAAAACTTTTGTAGACTTGTATAGAAAATTATTAAATGTTCCATTGTCTTCTAAAAAGTCTTCTAACTAGAGTTAGGAAGGTTAGTTCAAAAGCTTTTTAATGTATCCTCATCCTTTAGATGAATGTCATATCTTTTGGGCCTCACTTCAAAGTGTAATCTGCACTAGCGGTTGGTATTTAATATTTAATGGTGCAAGTAGCGATCGGCTGACTCAAGTGGAGTGCCTCATGAGCAAATGAATTATGAAGTTGCTAAATATCTTTATTTTGTAGATTCACTGGTGAAGATACGCCATGTATTGTTTACCAATATTTGATATATCAAGTGGAACATGTGCCAAGAAAGGAAGGAGATTAACAAAAGGTGAGAGAGATAGAAGAAAAGGAGGGTAAGTGCACTAAAAGAGATGTGGCAGATTATGAGAATATTTATAAGATTGCCAGTAGACAAAATCTAGAAATTTATTTATTGAGTTACCATTAAACAAAATCTATGATAGGCTAGACATTATAGAACCATGATAATTTATCAACCGATCAGTGTGTCGGTTAAAATTCATTATCCATTCAAAGTGTAAAAAGTGCGTCACTATCGCCTCTACAACGCGTTGCCCATGCCACACGTGCGCCAACACGAGCATGCTTGTATGTTCGTACTGGAACACGCAAACCAACCTTCTTCTCTCTTTAAGCAATATGGGATTAAATTTTTTTAAAGAATTTTTACTTTTTCAAACAAGATTTTAAAAGGAAAATGAAATTCAAATCTTTTTTTTTAATATTATCAAATAGTGTAAGTATAACAACTCTAAACATTTCTATTATGTTATTTAACCAAGCCAATTGAGATAAAATCCCAACACTAAAAGAGAATTAAATATATCTCTCTTTTTTATATGAATTCCTAAAATGATACGGAGAAATGGATGAACGGCGTTGATAAAATACATTCATTGTTGTTTGGCCCACAGGGCACCAATCAATAACCCTCTAGAGAATGGCTTTGTCACTATTTAAACCTTATTTTGATGTATGTGGCCCAGACCATAGTAAATAGTGGAAGCCACTTATATCCAAACACAAGGCTTACTTTCTTCTTATGGCAACTACAATTATATCTGGTTAACCTAAACAACTCTTGTACATTGCTTTAATACCCACTAAGCCCCATGAAACGCATGATGTGACAGAATTCAACTCACAACAATACAATACAGGGCAAATGGTGAATCCAACCATGCCCTAAATGCATGGAGAAACGTCCCACAGTCATCATAGCAATCTTATGAAGCCTTTGGAATATGGATCGATTACTCTTGCTCCGGTGGTACGCTTTCAGGAGTTTCAACACCCAGTCAAGGTTTCAAGTATCCATAGGTGGTGAAATCCCACTACAGCGTGAGTGTGGGGTGTATAAAAAAATAAAATAATAAGTAAATAAATCTTAGCAAGCCTTTGTTGCACAAGCTCTCTAATAATATGCTTCGGCCCAGCTACATATAAAGAGGATGAGAAGGGTGAGTAACACTCACAAAACGGAATTAAAAGCACAAATGTCCTTAAAAAAAAATCAAAATCAAAATTATTTAAAGTTTTTTTATAAGTGAAATTTAAGCTATATTTTAAATAACAATAATATTTTTTAATTTTCAATTTCTAAAATACTCTCAACTTTATTTAAAATTGTCTTTCTCTGGCTTTTCTCTATCCAAAGTTCTCCATCCCATGGAAACTAATCCAGGGAGATGATACAATCGTGCCCCACCACTGACGTTATATGATTGTACCTTTTGTCTTTGGCATTTTAAACAAAACTTAATTAGATACTTACAAATGGCAACGTTCCTCTCGCGTTTCAAATTTAAGTGATGGACTGCACAAGCTGCCAAACCCGGGCATTTACACGAGATCTGGGATGTTTCCTTCACAAGGTCCCCTAGCCAGCTGTCTCCCATCCTCGAAATCAAGAAGACCCACTCATCAGGTGGGCCACACAAGTAGTAGACTATACATTTTTTTACATGCATGTTGTACGCGGTAAATGTACGGAACTGATGATAAGGAACAGTCCTAGTCCAATCTGCCGTGTGAATGGGCCTGGATCTCACAGACGTGTGCACGTGCAGAGCACTTATCTTTTGGGCTGGAGATGGAGAACTGCACCTCGCGTTTTCACCTTAGGACTGCACTAGTATACTTCTGCCGATGTATGCGGATTAGGTAGTCAGGCTTGCATCACTCTCAACAGTGGTGTGGTAATGTGGCGAGATGTGATTGGTGGGGCCGTACTTATGGCCGACTCAGATGAAAACTAAAAAAAACCAAGCTTACGCTCATTTCTAACTTTGTACGACCCACCAATCACATCTCACCACGTCGCAATACCGGTGCTGCTGTTTTTGGCAATTTCTTTTCCCAAAGGATATCATATGTTGAAGTTTTTATCCGATGTTATTATTGTGAACATCTCACCAAAAATTAAAAGAATAAAAAATATTTATTTTAAATTAATAAATACATTAAAAAATTTAGATATATTTTTTATAACAAATTTCTTAGGATTTTACTCTATTTAACATTGATATTGCAATATTATCATTAAAAAAACACTTAATATTTTAAAATCTTCCTATATTTTGAAAATCTGTTAACAATGGTAATTCAATATTTTAAAATCTGGGCCATATTTGTCACACGGCCTCTCCATAGACATGTGGCATGAATAGGTCAACTCTGCTGACCAAAAGCTACGCGGTGGAACTTTCATCAGATCCGCACCGTCTATCAGTAAGCTTTCTCACGTTCACCACAGAACCCAACAATCATGAAGATCGAAACTCAGGTAAGCCATACTGTAGGAAACAGTTTGGGTTGGGCATGCTTAACATTAGTTTCATATAGGGCCCACCGTGATGTTGATCTGTCATCCAGTCTATTCGTTTGATATGCCTGGTCAAGATGAAAGAATTACTTAAAAATCACACTATTCCAAAGTTCATGTGGGGCCATGATACGTGAATTGAAAGGTTTTTAATATAGTTTTATACTGTCCTATGAGGTGGCCCACATGACTGTTGAATCAGCCTGAATTTTGGGATCAAGGTCAAAAATGGGATGCCTTATCTGATGGACCGGTTGGATTTACTGCCTGCCAAATCGTTTACCCCATGTTAAAAAAAGTGACCCAGCCTGGTATCCACGCAATCCCTTTCCCGTGCCTCAAATGGTAGAGTGGGCACCGTGTCTAATCGGACCGAGTTAGGACTGACCTGACCCCCATCCGGTTTTTAAAATGCAGAGTCGAACATGCTTGACTCGATCTGAGTCTGAGTTTGGCGTGGACTAATTCAAACCGAGTTCAACCTAATTGCAAGTGCTGAGTCACGTTAAATTGGCAACAAGTCGGGTCGGTGCAATGGGCATCCGTGAACTGAAATCACGACTCAAGACGTAAGTGCACCAGCCAGAATTGTAGCCTCTCCATAGCTACACGGCATCTTATATCTGAAACATCTAATCTAGTTTTTCTTTCTTTATATATATATATATAAATAGAGTTTCGAATCTAGTCGAGTCAGTACTAAGTTGGCTTTCGGATCAAATTCAGTTAAGTTATTAAGTGATCAAACTCGACTTGATTTGCGTTAAAATTGGAAAAAAATTTACTCAATTGGGATCGACTCCCCCACTCAATTCAGATCCAATCAAGCCAGAACAAATCGATTGAGTCAAGTTTGCCGTGTGAGTAGTACTGTGCCTAGCTCTATCAAATAACCTTGACTCATCCATGGTTCACAGGGAGTGGATTAGGTGAGATCTGGGATCCACGGAGGTGAGTGCGACCCCTTACTATGGAGCTCACAATGAGGTATGTGCCTTAAATCCATACCGTCCAACCACTTTGAAAGCTAATTTTAGGGTATAATTACAAAAATGAAGCTGACTCAAATCTTAGGTGGACTGCGCCACAGGAAGCAGTGGTGATTTAATACCCATCATTAAAAAATCCATGGATTCCACGGGAAAGTTTATTTTCCATCCAGCCTGTTGACAAGGTCACAAACACCTAAATGAATAGACCACACAGATGTTATCTTGATCCAAAGCCTTTGCAGCCCAAAGGAAGTTTTTAATGGTCAATCACCATTGTTTCCCGTACAATGTTCCATCTGGGATTTGGAACTGCTTCATTTTTTAAATCACGCCGTAAAACGAGCTTTCAATAGGGATGAACGGCGTGAATCAGTTGTCTCACCCACCTCAGGTGGATCCGGGTCAAACCTCGGTGGCAAACACGTGAGTCATTCCGGACCTCCCAAAAAGTGTCCACTGGTTTGTAGACGGAGAACATGCCGGAAACCACAATGATGAATGATCGTACACACACCTACCATCAGCTGTGAAATTTGGACCGCTGACTATTTTATTTTCAGTCGTCCTTTTCACGATCACCACTTGAGCAAGTGGACTCAAATTTCCATGATCTCCGTTTTTCTTGACCAAAATAATCCATACACACCTAACTTTTAAGGCAAAACGTTCATTCATCAATTATGACCTGATCAAAGAAGAACCTTGTCCTAATGCATTGGGAGTTGTTAAAAGTACCCATCTTCAGATTCAATCGTGCATTTTATCAGCTGGTGTTGGAAGTGGGCCCCACTTGCTCAAGATTGATCACTGGTGGGATGTGGGTCCCACAGCAATGTCGGCTTGAGACAGCCGTCAGAACGTACCGAGATGTTGTTGCATGCCAACCTAGAGATGTAGGGACATTTACCTGGTGAATGAGGTGGTCCACAGGGTGAAATGGCCATGTGCAAACTCGTTTGGAAACATCCTATCTTTTTAATATGGGACTGTCCCAACTGACTAGGGACCAGCTCGATTTCTTTGCATGGTCATCATAGTGCTTATGGAGAAGATAGCGTTGAAGTATTAAAAAGTAAATAAAGTTGTAATTTCACTTTTATAGTGTTATAATGCAAGAATTTTAAAAGTATTTATAAAGCATTCTATAAATTAAGTATTTATTTATTTCTTAAAAAAAAAAAATTAAAGTGCTACATTATGACTTAACATCTAAATGTGTACTAGTCCAACTTAAAAGAAAAATCTGCTCAAAACTAACTAACTGAGCATGTATACTTGATTTTACTAACTTTCTAAGATGATTTCTTACAAATTCATGAAAATATCTTTATATAATAAGGTAAAAGAAAAAGAGCTATCAAATTATTATGTTTTTAGTACATTACAAATATTTTATATTATCTATAAATAAATTATCTGATGAATTGGATCACTGATTGGTGTGAGAAATATGGCATCCATAATAGCCTAATGAGAGATGTTAGAATGCATGGCTACATGGTCTCACTGTGTAACGTTTGAAATTCCCATTATTATATAATGTAAGAAAACCGTTGAAAAACTGTCAAAAAGGGAAACGTTTCTTCTCCAGCAGTAAATGAGAAAATCCAAACAATAAGGAATCTATGGGTTATAAAATTCCAATAAATTTATAGTTGAAGAAATAAAAAAATGGAAGTATTATCTAAACTAGGGAGAAAGTATTGCTATCAGTGATTAGTAGCCAAATGGCACTTCAAAGCCATGGAAAAACCGTTGAATCTTTCCACAATCAGAAGGAAACGAAATCTACTCTACATTTTCAAAAAGAAAAGGAGAATCAACCCCTCACGGTTCCTTACTCTTGCTCCGGTGGTAGACTCTCCGGAGTTTCAATACCAGGTCAAGGGTTTGAGTATCCATAGGTGGTGAAATTCCACTGACATGTGAGTGTGTGGGGTGTGTGTGTGAAAAAAAAAAAAAAACCTCACAATAAACGAATTTCATCTCTCCTCCATTCCTTCGACTTTAGCATAGAGACTCTTTTCTACCCTGATTTATCGTAAAAAAATAAATAGAAGAGAATGAAATTTAAGTGTTTTGCTGTAATCTTCCTAATTTTGCTCAAAAAATAAATAAATAAATAAATAAAAGAGAAGCTCGGCATTTTCCCATAATCTCCCTGATTTTGCGAAAGCAAAAGGTGTAAGTTTGCGTAAGAAAATGGGGTGTGAAAATCCCTCCCTGAATTTCCTACTCTCTCCCTATTTTAGGTTGAAACGGTTGAACACCCTCTCTTTTCTAATTTTTGTATTGGTACTCCAAGGGTGCACCCAATTAGGTGCGCCACCACCCTTTATAAAAGTTTTTAAAAAATAAAAGAGAAGAAAAAACCCTTAATTTAAGTCCATCTCAAGACCTCCCACTTACTAAACAAGTGCTCCAACCAACCAACTTACGAAAGTTTTCTAATGTAGTTAATTAGATTATAATATAATGTTCTCTATCTTCCTTATTAAAAGAAAAAGAAAAAGAAAAAGAAAAGGGAAGCTTCAATTTAATAACCACAAAAAGGAGAGTTTAGCAATTAACTAATTGTGCTAGATAAGGTCTTGCACAGCCACTTGGACTTAGGGCCTGTTTGGATTCGCATATAAAGGTGTATTGTATTATATTCAACTATTATTTATATATACGTTCGATCAATTTCAAAATACATCCAAATCAACATGCCATGAATCATTGTTTGGATAGTAGGTATTGTTCGGGCTAAAATATACAAATTCTTGTATAGATCAATGTTTGGATACGACGAATTAGGGCTGCGTATTGTATATACGTATAATATTGATAGCGTTTGTACAACGATGGCTATTTTTAAGTTCTCAAAATGAGAACCTAGGTGGGGCCCACCGTCATGTTTGTGAATAATCTTACCCATCCATCTATTTTGTGATTGAATTTTAGTACATGTTGCCAAAATTAAACCGTCTCAAAAGCTTTGTATGTGTAATCCAGGATAATTCGACGTCCACAGTTGACATCGGGATGGGGCCACAAAAGTTTTGATTCATGTTAACATTGAATTATTTTCAGTTCATCTCAATAAGAATGACATCATTAATGGTATGGATGACATCTAAAATGGCAACATGTCCTAAAATGAACTCACAGAACCGTTGGACGAATCGGATCATTCAAAAACATGAAGTGGGCCCCACCCGTACCGATGCGGGAACTTCTTGCGAAAGGTGATTGCGGGAAAGTGGGCCCCACCTAATCTGAAAGGTGATCGCAGGCGTCTGATCTGACTTAACGAATCTCTACTCTGTCCCTTTCAAGAGCTCGAGGAGAAATTCAACTATATAACAAACCTCAAACCTTCGAAGAAAAAATGGAAAAGGTTAACGCCCACATGCAATGAAATGAAAATGATACAGGGCGATGCTGGTGTAGGATATTTCCATTCTCCGTAGATAGAAAACGTTCAAAGAGATAACTATGATGTTTGGCGAAAATACAGCGCAATGACTACATTGCACTGCACGATGCATGCAGTACCGTCTAAAATTACACTGTTATTTTGAAATGCTGATGTATCACGCGCATGGTTACCCACAGACGCCAACTCCTATTCAAACATTTTATAATATAAAAATCCACTGTTAATACAATACAATTTAATAGCCACAAAAAGGAGAGTTTAGCAATTAACTAATTGTGCTAGATAAGGTCTTGCACAGCCACTTGGACTTGACCTAATTTTGTATGACGACTCAATAGAAGATCTCAAGTCATTAATTAACACTTTTTTTGTATGGTTAAAATTCATCATGAAAGTGTGAGCGAAAAGTTCAAGACCCAATTCATTAAGGTCAGACCCATCAGATCAAACCTATAATAGAAAATCCCCAATTCCACCCTGTCTCGACATTCCAGGCACAATTCATCGAGCTCATAGCTGGATTGGATTGGGAGTCCTTCCACATATATCAACTCGGCTCGAAAGTTTTTCGAGCTCCAAAAATCTGCTCGTCTAAGCTTGAACTCAGTTTTGAACCGAGTCGAATCAAGCTTTTTTGAGTTGAGTCAAGCGAGTTAACCAAGCTTACTCAGTTCATGTACAGCTCTAATTATGATCACTGATGTGGGACATCCTAGCCATGCATACTGTGGGTTTCATGGTGGCTGTTGAATCTAGACCACCACCTAGCCTTTGCAACACTGCCCATCATCTTCTTATGGTGATGGCCAACCTATTGATTGACACAGCCTGATTTTTGCTCGATTTCATCTCCTTCTAGGCCAGCATGAACACTTGGGACGTCCCACACATGTGCCAAGATGGCCCGTAAAGGTGCACGTGCAGGGAATAAACTTTCTAAACATTTTGAGTATTTGTCACTATCAAGTCCGAGAAACGCTTGAATTGGCCCATCCACATGGTGGCCCAAAAAGTAACAGTCCTGATTGCCATGCATGTCTGCGTTACATATGGTGAGGACCGCAGTACATAGAACTTCAATGGCACGTGCCATATTTCCTTTTCTCTACTTGTAATATTCTCCTGATCGAGTCGACTCGGACGATTCTTATCAACCAATATCATGTTAGTTTCCTGAAAATAATCAAATGCAGACGCGAGTTTCCAACAACTACAAGAAGCCAAGCACAACAGGCTCTGTGGGCCCACCATGATGCGTGTGTGACATCCATTCCGCCCATCAGTTGGGCCATCTCATGCTAGGGCATGAGCCGAAAATCACGAGGATAGAAAACTCCAGTCGGTCCCACAACAGGAAACTCAGAGGTGGGAACATCCACCATTGAAACCTTCCTAGGCCCCCACCTTGATGTTTAATTGCCATCCAACCCGTTCACCATAATCTAAGGTGGGCCCTTGATGTTGATATCTGAACTGGCCATGTGTCGTTTCCTGAGAGTGGATGCCAGCTTACGAACAGTGATCACCATAATCTGCCAGAGTATGATAGAATTCATCTAATTTATAAACGAGATGTATGATACTCGGGCATGGGATGACACTTGATACTCAGGCACTCCGTAAGTTTGTCATATAATAAATCAAATAAAATCAACTAGATTATGGGTCCCACATGTTGCCGATCGAGCCAAATCCAAAGATGAGATTTGTTGAACGTACGATTCGTTGACACTTTTTTGTCCGATTAAAAATATTGGATTTTTTTTTAACCGTCCAAAAAGGTGTCGACCAGTCCGATAGTTGGATAACTAAAAGGACTTAATTTTTTATTCATGATACAACTACTCCAGGTATCATAATTTCGAGCGTTTAATTTGAGATCTTATGCGCCGAGTATGCAATTTTTAAGTACTTTTTAAGTGCCTGCATACCGGGATCCTTACTCTTGCTCGGGTGGTAGACTCTAGGAGCGTGTTTAGCCGGACCAATCCCATGGGATTAGGAAGGGAATGGTTTTTAAGGTAATGATGGTGGTGTCAATGATTGTCCCTTGATCCCATGGGTTTGCAATAGCCCATGGGATATACAGCAGTGTGTTTGGACCGTCACAAAAGGATGGGTTTGCATCTCCACTGCTTCTTGTGGTGTGCCCCACTTACTGTTTTATATCGGCCTCAAAACAGGTTCATGACTGAATGTAGGCTGGTGAAAATGATGGAGGGAGTAGATATCTCATTGATATCTCGGTGGGCCCCACAAAGTGGTAAAAACTTGCATCCGAGGATTGACAGAATCTGTCTCAGAGATGAGTGGTGTTTACGAGGGCGCGGTCGATAAAATACATCATGCCATCCCAAACAGCAGACGGGATGGGATGGCACGCAATAATCCTCCTAATCCCATCTAATCCCATCCCTCTTGACTAACCAAACACGCCCTAAGGTGTTTCAACACCCGGTGAAGGGTTCGAGTATCCATAGGTGGTGAAATCCTACTACGGCGTGAGTGTGCAGGGGTGTATGCGTGTGTTTAAAAAAAATAGGTGCCTGTGTATCATCCATCACCCTGCCAGAGTATGTCTCTTTGGAGGCGAGGAATCCTGTGTCTTGTGCCTCACAAAGCAAGTGGGGCCCATTAGGACATGGATTGCTGGGTGACTTGATATTGATAATTTTACGTGGTAGAATTTGATTGGGTTATGGATTGCTCTCAGGTATGGGGTTAGTTTGAAAGTTGTAGGGTGGAACACATACTCACCTAGACCCGTCCTAAGAAAGGTATATGACCCAATCAGATCCTGCTATGTCCATATTAATGGATTGTCCCTTGACCTTAGTACTATAGATGTCCATGGTGACAGGGATGTGCTACACAACTGCACCACAATTTTTTGAGAGTGGAATAGGTGCATAGGTGCACCCTTGCCTCCCCCGCTTTTTTATATTTTTTTACACAAGCATTCACACTATGCAAACACAGACTCACACCACCATAGTGGATTTTCATGGTATACTTGAACCCATGAACTTGTGTTGAAACTCTTGTTAGTCTACTGAGACATGAATAAGGACCCACCAACGAATCTGGATCAATCCTCTGCTTGCCATAAGTAAGAGAATCCTATTTGTTGCATTAATCTATGTATGGTTTTATTTACACCATCCATCCATTTTTTTCATTTCATTTTAGGATTTAAGCCCAAAAATGAGACAGATCTGAGGCTTAGTGGACCACACAGTGGAGATTGACTTCCTACCATTCAAGCTGATATTTGTGCTTTCCTTTCGCTCAGGTCTATTTGACCTTAAGAAAAGTTGGATGGCCAACAAACATCATGCATTGTGGACCCTAGGAAGCTTTCAATGATGCTCATGTTATCACTGCTACTTCCTATGGTGTGGTCCACTTGAGCATTAGATCTCCCTCTTTCATATGCTTATCCTAAAAGATATAATAAAAATAGATGGATGGTGTGGATAAAATCATACATTAGGGCTGGCCCCTTGGATCCTCTTCCTATGCCGAACGAACACCCAGGGTAGTAGTACCCAAATCGCCTCCCCATTTCCCCACGGGACGCAGATTGCCTGTGCCATCGACAGGAAGTTACTGTAGTCCCAAGCTGCAGGGCTCACAGACATGCCTGTGACAAATCCACTCCATCCGTCAGTATTGCAAGACTACAGTAAAACGAGAGTCTAAAAATCAGTCAGATCCAAAACTGACGTGCATCCTACCACACAAAACAGATTGAATGCCTACCATTAGGAACTTTGTGGATACCACATAAGTTTTGCATCAGGATTATATTTGTGCCTGCAGTTTATCTGAATGGTAATAATCCTGACAGCAATTTGGGTGGATGTTTCTCTTCCCATTGTTTGTTTGGTGTGGCTGATGTGAGTTTTGAATCTTCTTAATTTTAGACTCCTGTATATATTTTTGATATTCTCGATGAAATAAATATATTATAACTTTTACAGTGTATCATCTTTTAGTTTAACATAAAATTAGAGTCATGATTTTGCCTTGACTCTAATGATTCATGGCTATCATCGTCCATGCATGCACGTGCATCATCACCTACCCATTGCCCACCTATTCGAACAGTCAATTAATCTATCCGTCCATGCACCTCTAAAATCATCTTCTCATTACCGAGCAAGAATAAATCTCTAGCCCCCATCTCCCTCTCTCTGTCTCCTTCCTTTCTTCCTTCAACCATGTTAGAGATGTCACTGCCACTACCAGCACTATCAACCATGCACAGTAACACTACTTCCAACAATGTTTCCACCCGCATGTAGGAACACCGTCAGTTCCCCAAGCTATCAGCAGTGTTGTTCCTTGTCGTTGGCAGTGACATCTCTAGTCTATGTAGAGAACCCTAATCTGCATAAGCACTCATGCATGAACCAGGAATCTATGCACTATCGTCTCTCCAAACCCCTGTCGTGGGATATATCTCAAAACCGCTGATATGTCTTCTCCGAAAACCCCATCTTTTTCATCTTTAAGTGCCAAAGATTCGAACAGATCTATCAAAACCAACTGTCATCTTCTCAAGCCCATCAACAACATATCCTACTTGCACCACCGTGATACCGTGCCCATCAATGTTACCACTCCTCTATTTGTAACCCCTCTTCTTCATCATTGTCTCTGTTATGATCTTCCAGCACCGACAATGACGCAGGGATGAACGTGATGAGGTCAATCACCGTCTTCCTCAAGGATAATTACTCCAAATCCACGGAGCTTTTCTAGACTCCTCACAGAGACTTCTCGAATCCATGAAGAAAGAAAGCAAGAAAATAAAAATATATTCTAATAAATTTGTAAATTGATTAATGAATGAAAAAAACGAGTTCACAACCCTTTAAATAGGAATACCAAGCAATGAGAGAGAAATCAAAATCAAACTATGACTAAAACTCATAGAATTCACAACTTATTATAAATAGTAAACTTACTATTTATAGATGGTTGTGATGGCTACTAGTGCACAAGGTTTTCAGCCAAAAATAGCAAGTATCCTATTTGGCTTCACCAAGCTATTCTCATGTTGGGCGCGACTCTTAAAGCCCAATGGATGAAGAGTTATAATCAAACTAATTAAAACTTACTATTTATAGTAAAAATGGAATTAAAATAGGGAAACAACCATCAATCTGGTGGTATTTCATAAATCCGGCTTACGTAACTAGGCATAACGGGGTTGGCTGGCTAAAGTAGCTCGTTCTATCCCAAAATCATATATTTTACATCTGATAACTCATTCCAGTTTGTGAGATACACCCGATTTAAGATCCGACGGCCCAGATCACTTCTATCATTGACCGGACCTTTTCTGATCCATCTTAGCCATGAAATTGTCTACAACCCGCTCTACATCAGAACCTGCTATTTCTATTTGAAAATCTTTACCCATCCATAAAACTCATCCCATATCTTGAATACATTCTCGTCCTCAATCTTGTCATCAGCCCTAAATCCGTCCTCCATCTTCAAAACTCACAACCTTCGGTGGTGGGGGAATCTTGTGTGGGCTAGGGTTTTAGAGGAGGATCCATCTAAGCCCATCCAATAAAGACCTATAGATCTCGTTGCCATCAAATGAGAGGTGAGGCTGATATATGATTAAGACCTTTTGTTGTAGTTTTTTTTTTCTCCACCCCTATTCATGTCATCCTGCATTTTTCATACATCTTCGACAATATCTTTCTCATATCAAGCGTTTTGACAATGTGTTTTTCCTTTTGTTTGTACTAGTCATTTGGATATGCCTTACTATTTTGTGGTGCGTTTGGACCAAACCAGCTTATGCAAGGTGTGACCCATTACTTTAGTTGGCCTTATGGCTGAACTTATTTGCTCTTTATGGTTAAAACTTCTAGATTTACTTAGAAGAGTAACGATTAAACTCCAAACCATCAAAAATATGTATCCATTGAAAAAGAAATAGGTGAAATCTCGACCACTGAAAATGCAACTAAATCATTTATTAGTCATTAGATATATTATTGGTTCAAATCCCATAAGTTGCCAAAAGGTGCCTACTCAATGCTATTTATCGTTTCATCACCTTATAATCGTCTTCACCTTATAATCGTCTGATGCCGTAGTTGCGTTTCTTCTTTTGTCTTTTTTTTTTTTAATAAATATTCAACATACATTTCAAACTCAAGTTACTCTTCGTAGTGTATCTTAAGTTTAAGGAGAGGTGTTAAAGTAAATTAGAATAGAAATTAAGGTAATCTTATAAGATTTTTTTTTATTTTTATGTTAAGATGCAGATATGTTAGGATCTCTCCTAACCCCTAACAAATCTCTAATTTCTTCCATATTTTCATATTAAATAAGTAACAGTTTTTACAACAAAATCTCTTTTGGTTAACATTGACGTATAACATCAATGGTCTGAATTAATACATTATCTTACCATGTGTATTGTTATCGTCGGAATTTGGTTTAATAGATGTGATCAACTGCAGAGGTGCACCCTCCAATAGACCTACAAAGAAATAAGAAGATATAGATAATGGAGGAAGCCGATGAAGACCGTAAACCCTCCGACGCCTAAATTAAACTGGTAAACTTGGATCAAAGGCTTGAACTTAGGTTTGTTTTCTTTCCTCTCTTCAATTACAGTGGTTATACTTATAAGGTACTTAGGTAATTTCAAAACCTGTGTATCTTTGTGGAATCCATTGGAAATTTATTTTTAAAGAAATCATCGAGTCTTCTTTGATCAGCATGATCTTTGGATAGGATAATTCTGAATATTTCATTTGTCAGTCTAAGGCGAAATTCTCTCCTCCCCTCATCAAGAGAATCACTAGCCATATCTTTGGACCTTTGTACTCTATCAGTTCAAGAGATAAGCCCATCCCGATCCTCCAGCCGCTTGGACTGGAGACACCTATCTCCTAATTGGTTATACTTCTCATCATGTATTATCCATAGATGGCTTCCTGTAGGTGTGCTTCCTTTAAAATCATAAGGACAGTACTTAATTTGAAGCAATTTCCCTAAAACACGTACCATCATGTCATTTGTAAGTGTTCTACGTGAATGACATTCCATCATGTCATTTGTAAGTGTCAGTCACTGAGCTGTCACCGTCTCACCCGGTTCCTTCCACTGCACACGCTTTCGTTCGACGACTAAACGCCTTTACGACTAAACCACCTTTACAAAATCCCGTAAATCTCCCCCACTTGCCACGCATGGACAGAAATGAAAATGAAAGGAGACAAATGATACTCTGGAAAAGTATGATCATTGATACGCACGCACTAAGAATACAGATGGCATTCAAGTAGCTAAAATTCATCGGTGCAAATCATGAGTCTTTATTTGTATCATAAATGTAAATTCACACTGATTTCGTCTTCTAATGGGCCATTACTAGATCCTGAAATGGAAAGTGATGAACGGCCCAAACTCAACCAACAAAAATCATTAACCAGAGATTAGAAGGGTTCGACCAATCTAAATTTAGAAAGGTGGCCTCGAAACGGTGGGTTCTGCAATTTAGGTGTTTTAATTTGAGTATGATGTGTAATTGCGTACACTTTTCCGAAGTCTGGTGTATCAACTATCACATTTTGCCAGAGTATCAAGTAATTTCCCGTGAAAGAAATGTTATCTTTTCACTTCTCTTCAAATGTTACACCATTTTAAGCAAAATCAATCTAACTTCCCCCAAAAACCCAAAACTCAAGAAGGGGCCATCATTTTCCACACGTTAACGTAGACCGTCCAAAAAAGAGTGAAAAAGGAAATAGCAAAAACTTCCGAATTTTGCCATTTTCCCTTTGGTTTACGTGTTTTCGGACCCAAAAAACAAAAAAGATCTTCCAACAAAAAACCAAAAAGTATGAGAGATGATCAGATACTTTTAACATACATGGCTCTTTTTTTCCTGTCATCATGGCACTTATATGGAAAATCCGAGCCGTGAAAATAGCTGTCCCACCGTAAAGATCATTTATAAAGAAAATCAGACCAATCTATTCATTAGGTGAGCCAAAT
This sequence comes from Magnolia sinica, assembly GCF_029962835.1. Classification (NCBI taxonomy): domain Eukaryota; kingdom Viridiplantae; phylum Streptophyta; class Magnoliopsida; order Magnoliales; family Magnoliaceae; genus Magnolia; species Magnolia sinica. The sequence continues at coordinate 7,694,503 of NC_080578.1, read as the reverse complement.
CCATAAATTGGGTTAAACCACCGGTTGTCCAATGATTTCGAGGATATAGGAAAATTCTGTTTTTCACCTAACTGGTCCTGACTGCACGGCTCTGATGTTCAGCACAAGTGACATGTTGACACGTCAGCAGGCTTTCCAACGTTAACCTTCTTTTTTTTTTACCGACAAATACTGACTTTCTGTACTGGAGTTTTGGAGAGGAATAAATGTCAGATAGGGAGGGCCCTCACCACCGTCCTTATAACCGTTCTTCAGGGGAAGGGAGTGGATTAAGTGTTATCCTGACCGTATGGGGCCCATCTTGATTAATGGGTTGTGTATCTACTCTGTCCATCTGTTTTTCCATCTCATTTTAGGAATTCATCCAAAAAATTAAGCATTTGCAAATATCAGGTGGGCCACACCAGTGGAAAATGTGGTGAATTACCATTAAAAACTTATCGTGGGCCATAAAAATTCTGAATCAAGTTGATCTTTATATTTAACCTTCATCCAGGTCTTTTTTTATTTTACCTTATCAACAGGTTTGATGGAAAATAAATACGGTGGGTCCTAGGTAGGCCTTAGTTAATTTATAATGTTGGGAATTCAATCACCACTGTTTCTTGTGGTGTGGTACACATGAGATTTATATGATCTTAATATTTTGGACCATGTTATAAAATGATCATTAAAAACGTATAGATGGAGTGGATATATTACTCATTCATCAAGGTGGGCCCAACGGTCACGGTAGCACCCATTAACGTGTAACCGGGTAACACCTAGTCCGCTACCTCAGGGAAATGGGACGATGTCAAAGCAAACTTCCACCGTCCACGTGGAAGCTTAGCCGCTGGACGGGAATCGTTTCACCTGCAATTATCTGCCTCACGTGTCCCATCGTTAAAAAACTGTCGTGGGATAGGTTGGAAAATCGAAAAATTAAAAATTAAAGAAAACATTATCTCTTTTTAATGGCAGGTTGAAAGGCCGGCAGGTTGAATGACGTGTAGATATGATGTTTTGAAATTGTGATTTGCCCTCTGGATAATTGTGGATGCGTTAGAGGAAAATTGCTTCTAATGATAAGACAAGCTTTTTATACAGATATTGCTCCCAAGAATCGTGAAGGGTTTACTTAAAAACTATTTTAACACAGTTGATTGTCAGACAAATTGAATTACGGGTCGTCTAGCGATTTTATTAGAATGAGAAGTTTTTTGATAAGATCCAATTATTTGGATGAAATATGTTCGTGTTGATTGGTTTTGAACTGAAATGGTCTAGTTTATATAAGCAGGGAAGTTGTCTATTGCCAAGTGGTCATTAATAATTCAAAACGTTTGAAAAATATTTTTTATCATTGATATTTAATTTGAATCGTTTTAGGTCGTTGGATGGATCATCAAAATCCATCCGTTTTCCAACCGTTGTGCCTTTTAAGGCTGCTAATCATTCTCAAAATGGCTGACCATTTCAGATCCATCTATCTAACCATTCTCTATAGCTTATAAAACCCAAGCTTATCTCACACCCCTTGCACCGTCTCGTGATAATTCGCATAATATCGTGAAGGAGCAATAACTCTATAACATGATGCGAGCATACGATGCGCATAGTGCACCATCTAGTACCATTACAACTATACTACCCATGCCCTCGCCTAAGCCCACCCTAATGTGGGTTGCCCATTGTGCGGGGGTCACCATGGATATATATATGACTCATTCAACATTAAGGGCAAACCTTTGATGAAGATCGTCCATCATGTGGGACCACCTTGAGATGAGTCATCATCATGTAGGATCCACTAAATCTTCTATCCAGTCATTGGATGATTTTCCAATATCACAAGCTTAGAAAGAGTTCACGGAAATAGAGGTATATTCCTTTAAATAATTTTCTAAGTTATTATGTCATCAATAAAAATGAACTAAATAAGTTATTTTTTAAAGATAAAAGATAATTGATAAAAATAAATTATTTTAAAAAAAAACTATTTATATTTAACCTTGCTATCCAAACTAACTTATTCAAGGAAAATAGTTTATTAACTTATACAAGTTAAAAAAAAAAAGCACCACTCTACTTACTTGGTAGTTTCCAACAGCCTCCAAGTGTAAATATAATACGTACATTTTAGTAGGCCCGATCACTGAGGTAACCCACATCCCCTGGGACCCGGCTACAAAGTCAGATGCGCGGCATCAACCATTCAAATCAGCCACCGATGATGTCTATGGCCGCATCCCGATGGACGTGGACCACGTGCGTCACTTTTTTCATCGCCGTGTAATAGTCTATTTTTCCAGCAGCAAGTACACGTGTCCACAATTTCTTTTTATTTATTTATTATAGAGATCTTGCCTGCCGACTTACTTGGTGATTTTTTACTGGCGCCTAAAAAATCCTACTTCTGATAAATAGGGTACCCGTCCGTTCATATGGACAAAAAGCAAAGCAAAAACTCTAACATGATCATTTCTCGTGGACCACGAGTGGGGCCCACCTATTTATTATATGTTCATGATAAATTGCGTCCCTCGCAGCACATTCCAGTTTAACGTGTCATGAACATAAAATAAGCTTATTTGATGAACTGACTATCAGATTGATGGGCATTTATTGGACGGTTAAAAATAAAAAATAAAAATCCTACACAATTTAGCTTGTTTAATTTGAGTTAACGCATGCGACGTGTGTAATTTTTCTGCCTGAGTATCAAGCGTCATACGCTACCTGAGGATCATATAACACCACCTTTTATTAAGGTTAGCAACTATCTCATGTACAGAGGGCATATATCCATCCAAATCCAGACCTTCCAAAGGTGGGCGCATTCTGGATGGAGCATAGGACGATATTAATCAACGGTCCATGTCATAGCCACGAAGTGGACGGTTGGAACGAGGAGTTTCCGTACTGCGTTCCGTTTGCGTGGGCCCATGATTTGTACGACCTGTATGAGCAGCAAGCGGTGGCAAACGCACATCGAACAAACTCATTCCGAGCAAGATCAGCTCCGTACTTCTGCTTGGAAGTTTCGAACGAACGAAAGAAGGCCCAGTACGCCGACCTCTCAATTGCCGTTTAAACGCCGTCATGTTTGCTGAGTTGCTCTTAATGAAGGGTCGACATTCATTTCGGTTGAGGCGTACTTTTTCTGGATCTTTCGACGCCTCTCTCCTACTCACCAGATCTTACTCTGATCAGTAGGTGGGCCCCACTCGTGGTCCAGAAAAAAAAATTCCATCGTGGCAGAGTTTATCCTCTGTAACTTGGATTCGGTGTTGACCCAACCTGAGTTTGGGTCAGGTTGGGGAGCGGACTAGGTGCAGCCCCGGCTCCACCCAAGATGGTACGTCCCTTAGGGCGGGGCCCACCTTGATGTATATATTCTATATCCATTCCGTCCATCCGTTTTGCTGGATTATGCTAGGACATGATTCCAAAAATGAAAGAGATCCAAATCTTACGTGGACCATACTATAAATACTATAAGAAACAGTGGTGATTGAACACTCCACCATTAAAAACTTCCTATAAGCTTACTGTAATGTTTCCTTAATGTTTATTTTGCATCCATTCTGTTGATAAAGTCACACAAAACTAGATGAAGAAAAAATAAATAAATAACAGCTTATCCAAAACTTTTGTGGCCCATGAGAAGTTTTTTTTATAGTCAAATGCTTCTGTTTCTTATGGCATGGTCCACATAAGATCTTGATCTAATTTATTTTTAGGATTATTCCCTAACATGATCTTGCAAAGCGGATGGACGGCGTGGATATAGAACAAATACATCAAGGTGGGCTCCACGGTAAGGGCCGCACCGTCTTCAGTGAGGCTGAGGTCCCTGCATTTGCATTGGGTCCCGGTTATAAAATACCAACCTTTGGTTTGACTAGGGTCTAGGAAATTGGGTCCAGTTTAGTTGGGTTGAAAATACTCGCACATGTACTTGGGTCAGCTTGGGTTCGGGTTTATCACCTGGGGTTCAATTCTAGTTGAGTCTTCTTGAAGTTGTTTAGGCCCAGCTTGACAACCAACCCAAACTACCCGAGTTATACATTGGCTATTTCTTAAATTTTTAGAGTTTTGCTAAATCCATGGACCACTGAGAACCGTTCACATCCAAATGTAGGCACGTGTCAAGTTGATACACCCATGTGAGATCTGAACTGTATAAGATAAGCCATTTCACACCCCACAACATGTCAGAACAAATGAATGGCTTGAAACTCACCCATCAATTTTCTTGGCACATTGTGACCGACTTGAAAAGTGAACCTGTTTTATGTTTCTAGGCAAAAGATATAATATTATTTTAATCCTTGTGGAAAGCTCAAATCTCACGTACGGTAAAAGATATAATATTATTTTAATTCTTGTGGAAAGCTCAAATCTCACGTACACCTGGATCCATAGCTCAACTGGCAGACTGAGTGGATGCCCATGAATCTAGAATGTGTGGACTTAGTAAACCTTGGAAAAAGTAATAGCACAACCACCAAATGATAACGTGTCTACCACTATAACCATGGGAAAATATAGAGTGACAACGGTAAATATTTCTATTGGAGATGTTAGAGGATAATAATGGACCGTTTGGATACCACCTAATAAGTTACTTCTTTTACTTATATTGGTAGTAGATAAGTGACTTATTTCATACAAGTGAGTTTGTTTATGATTAGTTATAAGTAACTTTTTCACTTAAAAGTACTTAATCACTTCAATTAATTTTGAAAACTTTTTTACTTTTCATAAGGTGCGGAAGAGAAGTAATAGGAGAGATGAAAGAGAGGAGAATTTGATAAGTATGTTGTTTACAAAACATATTTACCTTCTTAATAAGTAAAGGCTAAGATAAGCTACTTCTGGCATGAGTAGCTTATCTTAAGCAACTTACTATCCAATAGGTCCCTTAAAGCCTAAGGTCTATTTTGATATATGCCTAAGGCCTCATTTGGGGTCATGGATTCGAATTACTTGAATTGGCAATCCTTTGTATTTGGAATACTTCTGTTGCGTTTGGCACCCTAGATTTAGAGTCCCTTGTAATTTAAATTACAAAAATAATTAGGCATTCGAATTATGTAGTATATTTATAGGAGTTTGAATTTAATTATTAAATCAACTTTAAAATCTTTAATTAGTGTATCTATTTGATGTTTGACACAATTATTGTAATAAGCTCACTAAAATATATTTTGGCCAAAAATGATGAAATAACAAGCATCTATAAGCCACGAGCATAGGATCACAACTAAGCAACTAACTAAGATTTTTTAACTGTTGATTTACATGGCCAATGTTTGGACTACCTGGATCATTTTATTAATGAAATTTTGGTGATGTAATTGCTAATTTGATTATTTTGAGATATCATCGGCAAGCAATATGTACAATAGGTTAGTAGCCTAAAAATACCTATGTTATAAGTATAACTTTCTTTCGATTCTTACTCTTGCTCTGATGGTAGACTCTCAGGAGTTTCAACGCCTAGTCAATGGTTCGAGTACCCATAAGTGGTGAAATCTCACTATGGCATGAGTGTGTGGGGGTGTGTGGGGGTGTGTTATGAAGATAATAAAAAGTTAAGATAATCGGTAATCCAAGCAAAAGGAGGGATTGCAAAAATCAACAAGAGTGAGGATAGGCAATCCCGTGGATTCGAAATATCCTCCAATCTGCTGCCAAACAACCCCTAGATTGGCAATACCCTCCAATCTTCCCCATTCCACTTCGCCAAACTACCCATAATAGTAGTTATGCATGAGAGTTTTTTTATATATATATCTTCAATGCATATTAATTTCATGTTAATAATAGTTGTGCATGAGACGGTAAGATCTCTAATACAAAATTACTCTCAAACAAGATGAGATGAACATATTTTTTTGTATCTATCAAACATAACTTAAAATTAAAACTTTATTAAAAGATATAAAATGAGCTTTAAATTAAAAGAAAGAGCATTTAAGTAATTTGGTAAAAAATTCTTACTTACAAGAGTTCTACCGTAATTTATATTTGGTGTTCACTCCCCAAGTATAGGGTTGTGATGTAGTAATAAACTCGGTGAGACCGAGGTCGAATCCCAAGGGACTGAAACTTGTACATTTCCTGAAACCAGGTAGAAATAGAACTAGCCTAAGATGCAATCTAAATCAAATATAAATTGATGAATAATGGTGAGAGATTAATGTAAAACTTAAGGAATTCAGAGGAAGGAAACTAGGGATTCAGAGGATCCACTTGTAGAGATCAGGGAATCTTATGCCTGCATTAAGAATCATGAAAATCAAACTGAACTTACTTGATCTAGTCTTCACAAGATGAAAGGTATATGAATTAGAATGGATTTCATCATCAAACCATGCCCAGGAGACAAAGCAAACAACAGAATTAAACTAATTACCAACCAATCAACAATGCATGAAAGTTAGAAAGGATACCGTCATCCGACCATGCCCATGAGACGATGGTGAACAACAGGGCTTCCTGACATCATAAACATCAAAAGGAGGAAGAAATACTCAAAACTATCGCAGATCTATTGTAATTTTAGTCATAACAAACCATTAAAAATAACTGAAAGTATTCCTTTTAATTTGAACAAAAATCAATATCAGTCAGTCTAAACAAAAGGCACAAGCAAAGTCTCTCCCATCAAACTACAAGCTTCACCTCTTAGCCCTAGCTAAGAGGTTTAGCCTGACATAATTGGGCTAATTCCTAAATAAAAATAAAAAAATAAAAAAATAAAAAACTACCACTGCTGCACATCCACCACTGCTGCACGTTTTAGCTCCAATTGCCTCCTTGAATCCTCCTTTTTCTCTCCCCCGTTCTTCTGTTTCTTCTCTCCTCTTATAGCTGTCCAGCGCCCTGGAGGAGTCAATTCCGCACTCCTCTTTACACAGCAACGGCGCCAACTCTGTTCTCGCAGCAAGTAACGCACAAAAAGGCTGCGTTTGGATTGAAAATCAGGACGTTGATCGTCCCGATTATTGCATCCTCCATCATGGATGGGGATAAACCTGGCTGGGGCTTCCATTAGACGGTTCGGATCGCTGATCAGATCACGTTCTGGGTCACGTAACTCCACGAAAAATTTGAATTTTCTGGACGCGGGTAAACCTTATGCAGGTTGCGCTGACGTGTTCGGTGGGCCCCATAATGATGTCTTCAGAGAAATCCACTTCGTTCATTGGATTCCTGACGAAAAACTGGTCAAAAATGGATCTCCGGGACCTTTTGAAACTTTGCCACCTAATCATGAGTGATATGGCCCTCGTAATTCTCATGGACGGTCCAGATCAGTCATCTGGACCATGATGGTGGCCCACAGAGATCGTCCGCAGGCTCTGTTCTTGCGTAAATAGAGAAGAAAGAAAAACGGATTTCTTCCGCTGTGCTGCTGGCGGGGGCCATGATTAGATTCAGATAGGAAATCCACACCGTCCAATGATATCCTGGCGAAAATCCAGTCAGGAATGAGTAGTTTTGGTAGGTTCTTATGTGGCCCACTGTACTAAGTCAATTCACCGTTCATCTTACTTCTTTTGACGATCCACGTGAATACACGTGTATGGGTCCAAAATTCCACGTAGGTGAGGGTATTCCCTACCCCAGAGACACTATGGATGGCTTTGATCATTCAAAGGAGCAAGGGGTGGGCCCCACAGAGTGAAACCGGCGGACCCACGTCTGCTCGCTGTGAGAAATCAGATTGGAGAAGAAGAGTCGGTCAACGCTTGCTGACCGACTTTTGGATGTTTGGTGCACGCCCGGTGCACCTGCATACCTTGCACATGCACTACATGTATGGGTCTCACAGAGATGTTTGTGAGAAATCCGCTCCGTCTATCCGTTTTGGCAGCTCATTTAAACAGTTGAGACCAAAAATGAAGAATATCCAGATATCAGGTGGGCCCCACTTAAGGATTTAAGGGGTTGATCTATCCGTTGGGCCACTTCCACAGCGATCCAATAGCTGATTTTTGATTTGTACGGCTTATTTAAGGTCTTCAGGCCATATATGAAGTTTCGAGCTGAACGGATGGTGGGAACCCTGTGATCTTGTATTCTATACCAATTTCAGGCTACTTGAGCATTAGATTCTTGATTTTCTTGGATCCCTGGCGTGCAAATATGCCGATCTTGGTCTCCTGGGGTCCGTCCCATGCTCTGATGTCATCAGAGCGTTAAATCCATACTTTAAGCACCCTTTTTCAGTCCATGCTCGTAAATACACTCTGCATCACAAACACGATTAAATCAGGCCATTAAACGGTATCATGCTTGTAAATCCATGCAATAACTGGGTCTGATATGCAATATTTGACCCACAGCATTTGGGTACCCCCAAATGCATTGTTGTATCATACGTGGTAACAATAGCCATCAAATTTAAGGTTAAATTCCAAAAACCATTTGCTTGGTAAGATATGTAAGACCCTTATTAGGTGGGCCACACATGATCATCAATTTTGATTTTATTGTTGGGTTATTCAGATTAGGCAATGCAGTGGGTCCCAGTACAGTTGTGATCATTACATGTAGGTTTATGGTAGGATGCTTAAACCATGGTCCTTATATACGATTATTAAGATGGATATAAAAACCTACAGTGTAGAGATTTCATATATGAGAAGTGTGTTGGTTAAGCTTCTTCGTTTCTCTTTTAGATAAATATATGTTTTGGTTCCTTCACCAAAAAACAATGTATATATTAAAAGGTTTTCATAAGGGTGTAAGCTACGAAGGATCAAGCATCCTTCTCAACAAAATCATGACATCGGAAATATCTTCCCACACAGTACACATTTAAAATTATAGTTGGGAATCTCCTTTATTGATGCATAGACATTCCAATTATTCCAATATTAAAATTTACAACATATGTTATTGATGGTGATTGCCTGAAAATCTAAAGGCAGTAAGATCATAAATTTTAGTTGATGATGATTTCATCCAAACATGATCAGATCCATCAATCTCATCGTATTCAAATTGCATCATAAATAATCTTCAATCTCTCCAGCTAATTGCATCAACAACGTAGGGTAGCAAACCTTAAGAAAGAAACTTACTTTTCGAAAGTTCTTATCCTCCGTACTCACCACATCTTGTTTATAAAGAAATCACATGTTTGCTTTGTGGGCACATGCACCCAAGTTTAAAGTATTATCCGAAAGCCGTACATATCGCTGGTTAGGGACAGATACCGATCATGGCTAATGTCGGTGTATCGGCCCATATCAGCCCGATACGGTGCGGTGCGTAACGGTATTGGTGGTGCACTGCAGTAGTCTTTGTTTCTTTTCTTTTCTTTTTCTTTTTTTTTTCTTTTTTTCTTTTTTTGTGTGTTTTTATATTAGAAGGGAATATAAAACGTTAGCAGCAAATGACTTAGTGTAGGGCTAGACTCCTACAGTCGTTGTGCACCATTTAAAAAATTGGTGGTGACTCGTCTTCTTCACATGTGGCACCATTTACAGTTATCTAGACCATCCAGATTGTGGGTCCCATTGTGGAAGTAGTAAATATTTAAAATCATACTGATCATGAAAATCCAAACATGGCTATCAAATGAATGGTTAAAAGTACAATAATGAGTGTTCTATCAAAGGGAAAAATCAAATGGTTAATATTATTTTATCACTGCAACTTTGCTTATGTTTCATCCACAGTTGGGTCAGGAATTTGGACGGTCTAAATTACAGTACAACTATGCTAAGTGTGCATTTGAAGAGTCAATGGCATTTTTTTAAATGGTGTGAAACTAACAATGGTGTCTAGTCATTGATCTATCAGAAGAATATTACCTCGTGCCCATGTGCAACCACTTCCATGCAAGTGCTGCAATTAGCTGGAGAGATTGAAGATTACAGGCACATGTGCTGACATGGCATGTCCAGCTAATTAGGTGGACCGTACCGTGAATATTATGAGAATAATTGAAAATTGAGAAAAAGACAACCAACAACCTATTACATGTGTGGCCCACCTGATGAATTTGAAGACGTAGGGGAGGACATGAGGTCGAGCACCGTCTTCCTCGAGAGGATAACTATTCCGAATCCACGGAATTTCTCTGAACTCTTCAAAGAGACTTCTCGAATCCACGAAGAAAGAAAGCAGAAAATAGAAATAAATTCTAATAAATTCGAAATTGATTAATGAATGCATAAAAATGAGTTCACAACCCTTTAAATAAAGGTACCAAGCAATGGGAAAGAAATCAAAATCAAACTATAACTAAAACTCCTAGAATTCGCTACTTACTATAAAGATTAAACTTACTATTTATAGACGGTCGTGATGTCTACTAGTGTGTAAGGTTTTCGGCCAAAAATAGTTAGTGTCCTATTTAGCTTCACCAAACCGTTCTCCTAATTATTCTAAGCTCTTTTCACGTTGGGCGCAACTCTTAAAGCCCAACGGATGAAGAGTTATAATCAAACTAAAACTTATTATTTATAGTAAAAATGAAATTAAAATAGGGAAACGACTGTCGATCCAGGGGTTTTTCGCAATTCCAGGCTGCGCAACCCAACGTAAAGTAGCTCGTTCTACCCCAAAATCATATATTTTACGTCAGATAACTCATTTCAGATTGCGAGATACGCCCGATCTAAGGTCTGATGGTCCGGATCACTTTGTCGTTGACCGAGCCTTTTTTGATCCATCTTGGCCATGAAACTGTCCGCAACCCCCGCTCTACATCATTTGACCAACCAGATTTTTGGCACAACCGTACTTAGAATAGCCTATTCAAAGCTAAGTTAGCATCTCTCTATCTTTAGAGCATGTTTGCATGTCAGTTAAATGAGATCATCCCAACACTACTGCCATATATAATGTCATCATCACTATATATAGCCATTGGCCTTTGATATTTCTGCCCTTGTAAGCAGCTTTAATGGTGTTTTGAGAGGGTATTTTCACCGTAAATATGTAGTTCCTTGGGAGAGGACTGCTGCGATTTTGCCACACAAGGGATGACGTAGATTGTGCCCTCTTTCTTTCACTGCTTCTAACGCATGGAATCGGATTGCGTACTGAGTTACTCAGTACGCTCTTATGGTACTGAGTAAACTTTGTTGGGCCCACCGTGAATAAATGTAGTTTATCCACGCCGTCCATCCGTTTTTCCAGATCATTTTAGGGGTTGAGGTCAAAATTTAAATCTATCAAAAGCTCAAGGGGATTATACCACAGGAAAAAGTGAAAGTATTGATTTCCACCATTGAAACATTCCTAAGGCCCACAATGGTGTTTATTTGTCATCCAACCAGTTAATAAGATCATACAGACATGGATGAAGGGAAAAAACAAATACAAGCTTGATTTAAAACTTCTGCGGCCCCCAAGAACTTTTCAACGGTAGATGTTCAATTCACACTGTTTCATGTGGTGTGTTCCGCTTGAGTTTTTGATATCATCCATTTTTGGGATAAACCTCTAAAATTATCTGGTAAAATGGATGGACGGAACGGATGAAATGTATGAATGATAGTAGGCCCCACAGGGTTTACTTGGTACGCTTACTAAGTTACTCCGTACGCAATCCGCTTCCCTAACGCATGTAGCCCTCCCAACTATACCAAACATATTCACGGGACGTTTGGATCAAAAGTTACGTTAGATAACCTACTTATGCCTCAAGTAACTTATTTCCATTTTAATCAAAAAGTATAAAAGTATGTTTAGCAAACGACATGTTTATTAGTCAAAAAGTTAAAAAGTACGTTTGGTTTCCAACATCAGGTGAGTATTTATCTCTTGAGTTTGTTCGGCCCACCTTTTAATACGATAGAGCCTACCTTTGATGTAGATTGTCCATTATATAAGCCCCGCCTTCAATGCGGGTCATCCATCATGCGACTTTGATGTGGACAATCCATTACATGGGCTTACCTTGATGTGGTCGTCCATATTGTGGGGCCCACCTTCGATGTGCACCGTCTATTGTATGGTCTCCATCTTTGATGTGGACTAACCATCGTGTGAGCCCCACCTTTGATGGGGACAACCCGTTATGTGAGGCCTCATTTAATATGTACCATCCATCACGTGCAAAGAGACAGAGAAACAAGTACAAAAGTTGAAAGTTAAAAAACAAGGAAAAAAAAAAAAAAACTTTCATCACATATGTTACTTTCACAATGTGCTTACAAAACCAACTTAAGTTTAAAAGTTATAAAATTAAAAAGTTACTTATTAGGTGGTATCCAAACTAGCTCTTAAAAGAGACCATGGAACAAAGGCTTTGTGGGGCCTGCTCTCATGAGAATATAACATCCCCTCCATACATCTGTTACATAGGCTAGCCTTAGGATAAAATAAATAAATAAATAAATTAGGTGAATAGCGGACTCGAACGAGCCACAAGAGGAAAATTGTGAGATGGGTCGCCCATCTCTCTCTAGCATACATCTACGTGTAGGCCCATAAAACCGCCTCCACCTCTGCAGTCACCATCGTCGGAGGCATGACTTAGGTGAGTTCCCAATGAAAAGTTTCCAAGCTTTTCATAGTCGGCAGCCCTGAAACTCTACCAAGAAAGTGTGCCCACTGTCACTTATCAATCTAGACTAGCCATTTAGTCGCTCCTGTTCTAATCTGCAGTTTTCAAAGCAACGGTGCAAAACAAAAGTGGATAAAGGCCAACAACCGCCATTGTGGGATAACAAAGACAAACAAAGCCAAACAGAAATTGGACAAGGAACTTTCGAACATGATGCTAACGTTACCTCATGTCAATACAGATATTATAGCAATTTGAGTTGGACAAATGACACAAAGCCAAAAGTGATAAACAATCCAACCACCATATGAAGAAAATATGATGATTATCCACAATTCAACCACTACAGTAAGGAAAGACGGTCACTCCACGTCGCCAGTGATAGAAATGGTAACCAAATGAAGAACTGTCTTATTCAATGGTGGCGCCTATCTCCATCTCCGCTCTCTTTTTTGCTTTCCTCTTTCTCATATAGAGTTGGAAATAGGGTGAGAGACAGAAATCCTTCCACATGTATACATGGGATGGGAGAGAGTTGAAATAAAACTTGCAATGAGATAAACCTCCTCAAGGAAGGTTGTGCGGCCATTTAGCTAGCTCCGTCTTGCCAAGTCAGGTAGGATCCACCAACTTGTCTTGCCAAGTTAGGTAGGACCCACCAACTTGGAGTCTCGCAAGCATTCCATATAGAAAATTTTGGCGCATCTCTTGTCCAAATGGGACCACCAGATCAATGGCAAGAACTTGAAATGTGGGTGTATAAGGATGTCCCAAAAATTCCACGAAGATTTATCCATTTCAAACAGCTCCACTATAGGGACATCAACAATTTCCCAACTCTTTCTGAATTGAGAAAATCCATCCAACCCTTCATTTGTAGGATAGGAATGGGCAGTCGTCATAGTGCAGGTTGGGTTGGCTAACTTATTGAATTACAGTCACATGATCTGTGGTATTTTGCCAAATTTTCTGATAATTTCCATTGCTCATTATCGGCATCGCTTCAATATTGACAGGGCCCAGAAAGCCTTTTAAGGGCCTCACATGTATGGATTTAGAATAATAACGAGTGATCACAACTAAATCATAAAAGAGGATGAATACAAACATGAGCCCTGCTATGGCTGCCTGCAAGAATCCTATTCTCTGAAAATATGGCATGCAATGTGCAAGATCCTGTGTTCATTGGTGCGCCCCACTGTATTTGAGATGGACCAAAAGTCGGGCTGCTTTTGTCATCAGGTCGATTACACATCTATGGCTATAGCAAAAGATGAAAGTCGATGTTCTGTAGCAATGCATTCTGATCAGTTTATTTCTTGACCTTGTCATTGGTTTTTTCACCAGTAATCTCTACAAGAACAAAATCCATCTTTGAAGTGATGAAAGCGGCTGCGGTCTCTAATGATTATAAGCCGATCGAAGATCTTCGATATCAACTTCATTGCAGAATGGCAATCCTCACAAACCCTAAGGTTCTTCACAACGCGGAGGGTGGTCCCTTGCCTAGTGCTGATCAATCCAAAAGCAATCGCCAGCTTCTCACTATGTTGAGAGAGAGCTTGCTCCTTTTCCTCCTCATCTATATCAAATGAAATTCCACGGGTAGTGGGTGCATGCCCTTCGATGCTCAAAAGCCTCGTGATCTCATCCAACATCACATTAATTCGGCTGGTCTGAGGATGGGATCGGTCTCTGGCGATGAATTCATGAACAACACCATCCAATTCGATCAAGCTAGACCCAGGCAGCTTCTTAATCCTCTGCTCCTTCATCAAGTTCCTCACATGTTCGACTCGGCCCCAATTGCCTGTGGATGCATAGATATTGGATAAGAATACGTGGGCTCCACCATTGTAAGGATCCAACTTGAGCATCTCCTTCGCGACCAATTCACCCATCTCGATGTTCTTATGAACCCTACAAGCCACTAGAAGAGCACCCCAGAGAACAACATCTGGTTTCAGAGGAATCCTCTCGATCAAATGCAATGCCTCCTCCAAACGGCCTGCTCGGCCCAAGAGATCCACGACACAACCATAATGCTCAATTGTGGGCTCGAAAAGGTACACGTGGATCATCCTATCAAGAATTTCTAGTCCCTCTCGTGTCATGCCTGCATGGCTACACGCACACAGAATGCCAGTGAAAGTCACTGAATCCGGCTTGACCCCAACCCTCTCCATCTTGGAGAGGAGATCAAGGGCTTCATTTGCAAACCCATGAATGGCAAGCCCGCTGATCATCACACTCCATGTCCTCACATCCCTCTCAGGCATGCTTTCAAACAAAGAAACTGCAGTATCAATATTCCCACACTTTGCATACATATCGACAAGGGCAGTCCCCAAGCTCACAGTCATCTGCATTCGATTCTTATTGATATAGGAGTGTATCCATTGGCCCATATCCAATGCCCCCAAATGGGCACAAGCCAACACTACACTAAGCATAGTAATCTCATCGGCCCTCACATTCGCCTCATCTTGCATTCGTCTGAACACATGAATAGCATCCATGTACCTATCAACCCTCAGATAGCCCTTAATAAGGGCATTCCAAGAGGTAACATCTTTCTTGGGACTTCTGTCGAACAGCTGGCGTGCAATTTCTATACACCCACACGAGGCATACAGATTCACCAACGAAGTTTGGATGAAAACATCGGAGTCTTCGAGCCCGCATTTGATTACCGATGCATGGATCGCCAATCCAAGATCGAGATTCATGAGCTGGGTGCAAGCCTTGAATACAAAGGGGAATGTGTAGTTGTTGGGTAGAAATCCCTTCTCTAGCATTTCCCGGTAGAGTGATATCGCCTGCACTGGTGTGGAGCTATGGGCGTAGCCTCTTATCATGGAATTCCAGGTGAAAATGTTGAGGGGAGATTCGATCCGAGCGAAAACGGATCGAGCATAATTAAGGTTTGAAGGATCCGAGACCACGATGTCTGCCACGAGCTTGCCAACGGTCACGATGTCATGGATTTCACCGTTTCTGATCAATCTACCGTGGGTTTGTTTCAGATGCTTTATGTTAGAGGAAGAAGAAAAACGTCTGTGGGGTGAGAGAGCAAATTTTGAATCTGAACTCCCGCGAGTCTTAACGGCTAGGAACCGTACAACCATACCTTCTACATGAAAAGTAAACGAAAGATCCATTATATTATATGCAACTAACCCGGCCCGACCCGACACCATAAAACCCGAGGCCCGAGTGAAGCTCAAAGATTGATCGGATCCTTACTTTCCGCCCCGTGAATAAAGTGGGCCACACATTAGCAAAGAAAAACAAAGAGGCGCTCTAGGTACCTCACGAAGGTCACTTTTGCTAACCGAGAGCCACTTGTTGTTTGGTACTTTCTTAAGATCCACACCATCTATTGTTTAGTACTTTCTTAAGATCCACACCATCTATCAGGTACAATGATCCAAAACTCAGGTAGGCCACACCATAGGATGGGAGGCCCGCCATCAGTTTTCTATAGGGCCCAACTTGGTGGTTATATGCCATCCAATCCCTTCATATCTCATGAAGATGAAAGAATTAGCCAAAAATCACATATTCGAAAACTCAGGTGGGCCACACCATGTGGAATTAGAGGTTTTAGGTATAATTTTATGGGTTGGCCCACCTGAATGTCGAATCAGCCTGATTTTTAGGATCAAAGCCAAACAAGAGACGCTGTACGTGATGGACGGGTTGGATTTCATGAACGGTAAGTCTTTTTTTTTTCCTTTTTTTTTTTTCCACAATCGGGAAAGTTATCCGAGCAAGTGCCTATGCCAGAGACGCAAGCGTTTTCCACAAAGAAAAAGACAGAACTGAAACCAATGGCCTACATGCAAGATGCATGTGTTGCCTGATCAAGGATTGGAAACGCATATCTGTAGGAAAGATCATGGATACCTATGACTTGAGGCCGGACTGGGCCGTACCGAACTGGGCTATCCGACTAAAATGACTTTTTTCAAGTCCAAGAAATTTCATATCAAGTGCCATCCCATCCCATCCCATTCCGGACCGAACTGGGCTATTAGACTAAAATGACTTTTTTAAAGTCCAAGAAATTTCATATAAAGTGCCATCCCATCCCATCTGGAGAGAAGAAATGGACCCAGCATTCGATGAAAAGGGTGTCGCGCCCAGTCCTGAACTCATAAAGGTACATTAAAGTGAGCTTGGATTAACAGTGGTACAGAGGCACCATCTCATGCATGTTGTACATGCGCACAGGATCTGGACAGACCATATAATGAGATACTTTGAATGGGCTGCACCCCAAAACTGGTAGATAGTCGACACACCACTATTTTTGTAATCCATTTCTGTGGGTGCCACCATATGAACAATCCAAACCTCACGACTGCTTAACCCCATGTACATACAAGGAAACATTTCCCCTCTTGATATAGCTCATCACCCTAGGGCCCACCAGATGAATGGCTCGAACCTCCTCGTACCTTCCTGCCCATCTACAGAGGTATATATATATATATAAGATCCTTAACGGCATACTCCTGCGAACTTCTGATGTCAGTCCCTGTCTTTACTAAGGGAAAGCTAATTCCTAACCCATGTTAAGGAGAGCCCGATAACCAGAAGCAGTGGGGCCCACCATGATGACCATGTGGCAGATCCAAAACTGAAGTGGGCCACACCACACGAAACAGTGGGTATGGAAACTCCCACCACTAAAACCTTCCTGGGGCCCACGGCCACTGATGTTTATGTGCCATCCAACCCGTTCATAAGGAGATTCCACCAGGACGAAGAGAACACGAAAATCAGCCTGAACCAAAACTTATGTGGTCCTAAGTAGGTTTCAATGGCGGGCATTCAATCCCTACTCTTCTTTTTTTTTTTTTCCAGTAGTTTGGCCAACTTGAGTTTTCAATTTGCCTCATTTCTGCCCACTTCCCAACATGAGAAAACTGATGAGTGGATTGGATACAAGTCTAGAGACCTGGCATTCTAGACCATTCAACACATCCAACTCCATAACTTCGAACATGTATCTAAATACTCACAAACTCTATACACTCATTAGGTGGGCCACATGAGCATGTTGATTTAGACAACCTGCAAATCCAAGTCAAACACTCCATTGTTTCATGCTGGGCAGTAAGGCTAACACGGGGATCAGCCTGATTTTTGTGCCAGGTGATCTTCATGGTACGGACCCACCCTTTGCGTGAGAGAGTCTAACAATGGCTCTGATCTGCTACAAACATGATACGCTAGCATGCAAGACAGGTGGGTTGTATGTTGTCGGTCATAATTACCTGGATCCCAGAGAGAACATGGGATGGTGCGCCCATAAGCATTTCTTGGATGAAGGTAGTCATGGCAATACCCATTTCTAAGCATTCCTGACAACATGAATATTACGAGTGCCTTCAAATGAAAAGTGAACACTGTTCAAACGGTCTATTCTGCACAACCAAAAAGAAAACCATTCTGAGAAACTTCCAGTCGCACACCGATGTCTGATGAAATCATTTTTTTTTAAGAGAAACCTGCCCTCAGTGAGTTTCAGTGGCCAACTATCACATTATGCTGCACCATCCTTTTTCTTCTGCTGGCGCTGGCGCTGCTGCTGCTTGCTGAAACCTGTTTGCTTCTGTGGGGTTGTATGTGAACTCAGATTCATCGAGCCCATACTATTTGAAGGGAAGCAGGAGAAGAGGAGGAAACCAATGGAAATTAGAACATGCATAAAACCCAACTACTTTCAATGAAAAGGAGAATTTTGCTCAAAAAAGACCACACCTTTTCTCTCGTCCGTGTACTCCAGGAGACCTTCCTGCTTGGACGATGATCTAGAAAACCAGTCACTGGCACCCCAGTTACTGGAGCACTCTGCCTGTTTATCAATGACTGACGCATGTTGGGCCTTGGGCCTAAGTACTCATCATCACTGTCATACTCTGCTGATCTGTTTGCAGCCCTTACAACAAGAGCCAACAAGAATACCAATGCCTGCAAATGGTGGATTGTGATATAAAATATTCGAACAACAAATGGATTCTTCAAACCATTACCGACGACATACACGCTCATGAGCAAGCATCCAAGCATGCCATCCTTGAGCAACTCTTGGATTCATACACATAACAGAAAATGGGGAAAAAATGCATTTTATATCAAATGCAAAACTCATGAAGACAACCGTCTTCTATGGAAGTGTTTCAAATCATTGATCTCGATTCCTATTACATTGTTGCTCTTTTTTTTTTCTTTCGAAACGATCGAATTTGTATGCATTGTTTCTCCATAAGATAAAACTGTCTAGAAATAGCTACATAGATGACAGAAAGGATGCCAAGACCCAAATGTTAGTACAAAGAGAAGGGACACTACTTTTGCAACAAAGCAACGGTTAGTTAAATCAGATGACTGCAGCACGATGCTTTAATGTCAAGATCATGTACATGAAGATTATAAGTTCCAGGCTGATTGCTTAGTTGCAAAAGTAGTGTTTCCTTGGATTGGCTACCAAAGGCCTCATCAAGGAGCTCAACTTCCTCCTCTAGCCAGAAAAGTGTGAACTGCACTGAATTGGAATCCATGTGGGCCCACTTATAGTCAAAATATTTCATGAAGGGGTCCCTCAAGAGAATTAGAAATGAATGCATTTGAGGAAATTAGAAGTAGCACCAATAAGTAATGAGATGAAGGTAAGTAGAATTGCATGGTTTGGCCATGTGCAATGGAGATCCAGAATTGCACCAGTTAGAAGAAGTGGGATGACCATGAAGCAGAACTGCCCTAGGTCATGGGTGCAAACCAGTAGGGATGTCGGTTGTGTCCACTTTTTCTTTTTTTCTTCTTTTTCTTTTTCTTTTTTGAGATTGAATCTCCTCACCGGTGTGGGAAGATGATGCGAAAGCATCTTGGTGTGACTTCAAGGATGCATTGTATCTCCACACTGGGGGGTGGGGTGGCCCACGAGGTGGGGCCTGTGAGATGTTGGATGGCCACGAGGTGGGACGAACCTATTGTGGGACCGTGTGATTCGGGGACCCGTGTGATGCGGGGGTTGCCCAGGGTGAGGACTCGTCTGGGTTTGCCTGGAAGAGCCAAAATATAGAGATAAATCGGTGCTCCCCCAACAGTTTTGGAGCTTTTTGGTGCGTTGGCCGGTTGTCCACTATCAAAAGTGGTATCAAAGTCAGGAGGTCTCGTGTTCGAGACTCCTCACTGGGGATTATTAATGTAGGGGCATTTTCACACCGGGCTCGAGTGAAATGGCATGTGTGAAGCGGAGGCACACTCGAGGAGGGCTGCTCGTGTGAGGTGAGTGGCTCATATGAGGCAAGACCCATGTGAAGTGGGGCCCACAAGTGGGGTTCGGCTGAGGGCCTGACCCGGGCTATGAGATAAAGTAATTGATTTGCCATGCTCTATGAGTTCAAGCTTTCTTTTGATGCACGACAACTAACCACTTGCTCTAAAAGATTAAACTAATAGAGTGTGGCGAATCAATCCATTTACCTCATAGCCCAAGTCAGGCCGCTTGGCCGAACCCCTCTCGTGTGCCTCACTTCACATGAGTCCTGCCTCACACGAGTCACCCACATCACATAAGCCGCCCACCCCAAGTGTGCCCCTGCTTCACACAAGCCACCCCAATCAATCCCAGTGTGAAAATGCCCCTGCATTAATCACCCCCGATGAGACAACTAACCACTTCCTCTAAAAGATCCAACTAATAGAGCATGACAAATCAATCCCTTTATCTCATAGCTCAGGTCAGGCCCTTGACCGATCCCCCCTCGTGGGCCTCACTTCACATGGGTCCCGACTCACACAAGTCGTTCACCCCAAGTGTGCCCACACTTCACGCAAGCAAACCCACTCAAGCCTGGTATGAAAACGCCCCTGGATTAGGTGTGTACCTAAACTGGAGGCTGATAGTCCCGGATATTTTGCAGCAAATAGATTAGAGGGGCTCATCCAGCCGAGCATACTAGAGGGTAATGAGGACAGCACTTCACGTACACTTTTGCGTACATATCAGAGGAGGAAGAGAACCGCACCGATTTCCCTGTGGCTAGGCGAGTACCCGTGATCGTGCTGAAGACCCCGTGTGCATGTGCAAGCATCTGGAAGACCCCACATTGAGAAAATGTACATTGGCGGCTTTATAGAGTGATCCAGACCGTTGGATTGGAGGAACGTGACGATCTGGCCATTAGATCACATGATCGAGCCATTGATCGTGGATATTCCACACTAGTTTTTCTTAGATTTTATTACCTTATAGAATTTAGTTTTATTTATGTTATGTTTAGACACCATCATGAGTGTTTTCGGCTGATTTGAGTTAGACTATGGCTATTTTCATCAAAATTCACAAAATAAGGTGTTTATTGTAATTTTTTAACTTTCTTAGAGCTATAAAAGAGGGTGGGCGTGTGACCCTCTCCCTCATTGGATTTTGTGATTAAAAGAGAGGAAGAGAGAGAGAGAGAGAGAGAGAGAGAGAGAGAGAGAGAAGCTCTTACTTTCTTCTTCTTCTTCCATCTTCATGATATTTGAAGATACTTCCATGTGATTTGGAAGGGAAATTGGTGTGAGGCTAATCTTCATCAACGGAGGTGTGAGATCTCCATCTATCCCCACATCATCTATTTTTCCCTACATCAAGCTATTTTCTTCAAGTTATTCTATTCTCCCATCCTAAGCCTTCATCTTTTTCATAAACTCAGCTTTCCTTTACCTATCTACAATCCCGAACCCTAAGAGACCTAACCCATCTAGAACTGAGCAGAATCCGACCCAATCCGGTGAATCCAACCCGATTCGAACCGAACCGAAGGCCTGGATTGGTGCAGATCGAGTAGGACCATTCAGATTTGATCGTGCATCGGATTGAGTTCGGATCGTGGTCAATCCGGACCGATCCAATCCGAAATCCGAACGAACCCTAACCCCTCTTTCTCTACCCGAAGGAGGCGCCGCACCCACCCATCTCTCCTCCTTTCTCTCCCTCTTTCTCTCCCGATTTCCCTCCTCTCCTTCCTTCTCTCCTCCTTTCTCTCCTTCTTTCTCTCCCAATTTCCCACATCTCCTTCTTTCTCTCCTCCTTTCTCTCCCTCTCTCTCCCTAGACTCAACTCGATCCGACTCGATTCAGTTTCCCAAACCGAGTCGGACTCGCTTCGGGTCAGGCCAGCAAGGATTCGGATCGGATCGAGTTAGCCCTGCTAAACTTGGTCCCAAATCGGTTCGAGTTCGGGTCAGGTTCTTGAAAAATCGGATCAAATCGAGTTGGACCCAATCCAGTCCGACTCAACTCGATGCCCACCTCTAAACCCATCCATCCCACACCACACATGTGACCATATGGCCACACATGTGAACCTTCTGGGTTGGCCGTATGGCCACACCTTGTCTTGGCTTCCTTTCACCGTTAAATCAAAACCCCCTTTCCTCTCTACCAAAATCCTAACCCTAAATCTAGAAATATATAATTTTCCTAGATTTTTCCAATTTCCTAAAACCCTAATTTACCCTAGGTTGTATCAGGCCTTCTACTTTAAAATACACCATACCCTATGCTAATTGGATATCCCTACATCCATTAGATCTTAAATTCCTTTTATTTAATGATCTTGTGTTACGATGTTGGTAACTTAGGCTGGGATTATGCACTATGTTCTTTTGGTTTTCATGGTATTAGTGATGATTATGGCAATGCTTGTGTTTTTTTTGTTAATCGTCTTAATTCTGTTACTTGATCTCACATGTTATCTAGTTCATGCATCGGTCCTGCATCAAAGGGCCATCATAGTCAGATGTGTAAGTTGCACTGCAATTGTGAACCAACCGAAGTGTGTTATGAGTTCCACTGAATGTGTGGAGCAACTAAAGTGTGTAATGACACGTTTTCCACCCAGCTGTGAGAAAAAGTACTTTCCTTGATGCTGAATGTTGATGGATTCCATGCTAAAGTATTGACTATTAGAGATGTTTTTTTGTTGGCTTGTGCAAGAGAGGTGATAAAGTAGCAGTATTGTTGTCTGAGTTATCATGGACAACTAAACAAGTAACTCAGCAGCTATGACAGACAGAAATGAAGAGGTATTGATTTTGGTGCATTAATTGTTTGGCATAGCGGTCCTACTGATGCAGTTGCTACTCATTGTTTGACAGCACTGAAAAGAATACAGATACATAAGTGGTGCAAGGCAAAGATGTATTGCCACCAATTGGATGCAAGGACATGCTTAGACCGTCACGCTTAATATGGACAAGCTTCCTGAGACAACACATGCGAAGCTATCCTTCGGTTTTGACATGCATTCTTACTCTATAAAGGATTCAACAGGCGCATTTCTACAAACCTGTCGCAATTAAATATTAAGATCAAGTTTTCACAAGCTTTTAAAGTAAATAAATAATAAAGTGGACATATCTTATAAAGACTTGGCCGGTTAGGCAGAAATAAGCTTTTGGCATGACAAATCTAACAAGGAACTGCCACAGGGATAGAAGTATCAGGCAACTTCATCCATCCACTTGCTTCTATTATTTCACATTAATCAACTGATGCTGAACTTATTTTACATTTTTACACCATATATACTTGTATTTATATGGCATCAACATCTACCAAGTATCAGATTGAGTAAATAATCTTGTACAGGTAAAGAAAAGGATACATTGCTTTAAGATAGGTAAGCCTCTGCCAATGGCTGGTTCCAAAGCCTGGGTGAAAGAGGAAGGTTGATATCCGGTTCACAGCCAGTCTGCCATTTTAAAGCCAACCCCATATTGTTGGGAGAAAGGCTGAGATGGTGATGGTGATGATGACGACGTTTTTTTGTTTAGAAAAGATATTTAGGGACTTGTGAACAATAACATTCAGAAATCTGTTGTAAGTATTCAATCGTGATTATTGAAATTTATAAGTGAACAGAAACAGGAAGACAACATAGTAACCTCACGTTGAGGCATAACCCCACCACATCATTTGCCTCATCTTAGTAAAAAATGTAAGAGCAATCATAGCACAGAAAATGGCTATCATATCTCACATACCTCCAAAACAACAGCCCCTACAGCAACCCATTTTGCAATTTTCCAGTTCTTCTTCAAGAAACCATAGATCATGTCAAAATCTCCAGTTTTATCAACAGGAATTGCCTGCATGTACCATTTACTCTGATAATTAAACCAAAGATGTTAAAAGAATGAGTAAAAGACATGGAAATATGAAAAGATAACACTCACATCTTTCCAGCTATGGTCGAAGAATATGAAAGCTGCACATCCCAGCTCTGCTAAGATCAACAAGCTCACCAATACAGAATACTGGTAGGTTTAAGGAAACCATTTACTATTAAGAAACAAAATGAGTGATGTCAGGAAATTCCTTGTGGGCTTTTATTAGGGCCAAGAGTGATGTAATTGACTGGACAATGGTGTCACCTGTTTTGAGAGACTGTAATTTCTTAGGCAGCGATTGGGCTGAGTTGTAAATATTGAACAGAGCTGGCCTTTTGGCCTTTTATTAATAAATTGTCATCTTTCAAAAATAAAAACAAAAATATTAAGAAACAAAATGAAATGTGCGGCAGCTTTTAGCAACTCGTCCTATTCCCTCAACAAAGAATAAGACAAAAGAAATTGGTACTGTATGTTTAGTGAACTGAAATGACAAATGCAACTGTGTATTACTAAATGCCATCATTGTAATTTTTTTTCCAAGAGACAAAACTGTTCAAGACTTTTAAAAATGTCTTAATGGCCTAACAAGGTAAACTCAACATTTTGATGCAATGTACATGTGATGCAAATTGATATGATGGGCTGTGTCTTGTTCTTTAAGCCAGCATAAAACTAGTGCAGCTTTTGCAGTTTGACTGAATACCAAGTTCGCAGATGCGCTTTTGCTCTGTCACTTGGTTTGAAGTTGACGTGGCAAAAAGTATGCAGCTCTAGAAATTATACTTTGTCAAATAATCATTGGAACCAATGGGGAAAAAAAACCAGAAAGGTAGATCACAGAAAATCAAGTGGATAAATAGATCTTGTTATGATTCCCAAGAAATTCTTCGATTTCTTCTGGAACTAGTGTGAATGCCCAAGACATTGAGGAATATCCAGAAAGGCATTTGGAGAATCGATTTCATGTGAAAAAAAGGGTCAGAAAACAAACATACAAATTCACTTGTTTCATACCCTAATTATCAAGTAGCAATGTCTCGTGAATGACTGAATGAAGTTTAGAAACATAATAAGTAACAATCACAAAAATGTAATAAATCAGGATACACATGTTAGGCAGCACCCATTCCTGATAGCTGCTCCAATACAACCAAAACAAGAAATGACAAAGAGAATTACTCCAACACCAATGAATAAGTAAATGAACCTGCAAAACAGCATTGCATCATGGTTATGTGATCGGATATGAGAAAAAAGGTGAACATAAATTCTACAGAATGATGCCAAGCTGTAAATAGGCAGTGCCCTGGTGGTAAAAGTTGTTGTCTGATGATAGAACTACAGATCGCCTGCCATTTGGATTTCATATCCATAGACCAGTTTGGTGATTACGCTCCAAAAAAAAAAAAGAATTCTTAACGCAAGGCCAAAAGCCAAAAACTCAACTGACTTAGCATGTAAATTAATGCAAGCTGCTCACAACCAGTTCTTTAGAATACAGACTGCCCACCAAACCAGCAAGTTGGCTGGTCCCAATGAAACAGGCCAATTCAATCAGCCCAAGCATTTTCCATCACAACCATATCTCCGATAAAAGAACCCCAGAAAGCATCTAAGAGCAAAGAAAGCAGAGAGAAGAATAAAAAGGAAATGAAATGAAAGCATGCAGAAATGCATGCATCATCATAGAAAACTCCAATTCTTAATAGTTCATAGCCTACTGTGATTTCATATACTGATAGGAATGGTTTCACAAAAGACAACACAACACATCGATACTCGAAAAAAAATTGGCAGTGATTGTGCTGATCTTATGCATCATGTGTGCATGCTTCTAAGTTAGAATTTCACATTCAATCTTCTTTCATTTTTCTTCATATTTTAGTCTGCATCCATCACGCACGCAGAATCCCCACCTGGTGGCAATGCTGCACCCCGTACCAAGATGGGGTAAAACAGGACTAATGTCAAGTAGGCAGCTGGTTGTTGAACTTTTTCCAACCAATTATTAGATACCTGACCCCAAATGGCAAAATAAGACTATGATGATGATAGATATGGTGATGGTGAGGGTGATCCCTCAATGCATGCAGAATTTAAAAAATAAATAAATAAAAATAAAAAAATAATATATATATATATATATATATCTTTGTCAGTCATCTAGTATTGCCCTCAAAACCAACTGCCAACACCTAAAATCCCAAATTAGATCAGTGGACTCAAATACAGTGAAACAATCTACTACAGTCCTCAAAAACTCATCAATAACAAAACCAGAAGTTGCATTACATGCATTCATATCGAACAAATAACAAAAAACACCCATCAGCCCATCTGAACGACTACTACTGAAGTCATGCAATTCAACTAGGGATAGACGACCATACCAAGCTCTCGGAAGCTTGTTGAGAATATCTGGAGGGAGAGAAATGGCAAGCAGCATCGGCCGACCGAGCTTCAAAAACTCACCACCCTCACCCCCAGGTATGACCGCTGAGCCATCGGAGATCCTCTTCCACTCCACCAGCAAGTAAATCCCATACCCCACCATCGCCAATCCAACTACCGTCAATATGAAATTGAGAAGCTTCAGCAGGCATTCCAAGCACCCTCGGCACGTCATTGGATCTCAGATACTCAAACCGAATCTTCAATCACCACTTCCTGTCTATTTCATGATCTCATCGGCTGTCCCCAATTACTGAGAACCTGATTCCGTACCCCAATCCGACACCTGAAAAACACATATGAAAGCTACGGTTTCGATCAAAAGCAGTGAATTTTAGAAAAGGAGAGATTGGAGAAGAAATCTGCGGAGAATGTGTTCGTCTTAGATCATCAAAAAATGGAGAAATTCGCGAACTCTCTCTCTCTCTCGAAAATGTAAATTTTAAGGAATTTCTGTAAAAAGCGAAGATCGTACCTGGGATTTCTTCGAGTTTCGAATTTCGATTTTCGAGCGTCGAAGGGTTTTCAAAGAAATGAGCTCATCTTCGACGGGTTAAAAACACAAGAAGGAATGCGTTTTTAGGCGCGATTCTCTATGACGTTTGTACCATAAGCTTACACTACAAGTTTTGCTCATGGGGCCTATCCGTTATGTTTTCATGTCATCCAACCCGTCTATAAGAATAGACCCACCATAAAACTTGAACTCCTCGAAAATAAGTACGATCCAACCATCATCTGAATCACCATATATATAAAGGTTTTAGGTGGTTGTCCATTGTTTTCTGCAGAGTGGTCCACCTTTTTTTTATACGATCCAATCTGCGCATCATATAATCCAATTCATAATGATAGTATTTCCAAAAAAAGAGACCCATAAAATTCGAAGGTGAAACACATACTTAGAAAAAATGTACAACGTCCATTGATGAGTTCGATCAGCGGGACTTGGCAGCGAATCCGGAACATGCGATGCGAGTGTGACCCTCACCGTAGGTTCCACCTCCATGTATTCATTGTATATCCATACCATCCATATGTTTTTCCATCTTATTTTGGAGAATTTTCCTAAACATGAAGCAGATAAAAATTTCAGGTGCACCACACCACAGTTAACAGTGATTATTAGCCATTAAAAACCTTTTGTTGGCCACAAAAGTTTTGAATAAAGATGATATTTGTTGTTTTCCTTTCATTAATCCGTGTAATCTTATCAAAAAGTTGGATGGTTAATAAACATTGCGGTAGACTGTGGAAAGTTTTTAATGGTGGGAATTCAGTGACCACTGTTTCCTGTATTGTAGTTCACCAAAATGGAACTCCTTCAATTTTAGTAACATGCCGTAAACTAAATTGCAAAAACAGATGGACGGCGTGGATATACAATGCATACATCAAGGTGGGCCCTATGGTCGGGATCCCACCCACATTGCTGGAACCGGGGTGGCAGCCAAGTCTACATACATACGCCGCGTTGGAGCCGGCCGCAGAGTTTACGGCATTCCGGCCTGCTTGACAAAAGAGATTTTTTTTAGATCTCCGGACAAAAGTCGTGTCTTACGTAAACGACATTATTGGACCACGTGGCGAAATCTGGTGAGGGGTTTAGTAGAGATGAACGGCCACGGTTGAAGGACATGGAGTAAAGACCGAGGAAATTAGAGGGCCGAGGCGGAAGAGTCGTAACACCGTAGAACTATTTCTCCCTGGAATGCGGGACAGCCTGCATATGCAGATCCCTAGAATGGATGTTTCGTATTTAAAAAAAAAAAGTTTCATTGTCTCGAAAATCACTCCTATTAACGAATCCCATCCATGTGATCGGAAACGTAAGCCATCCGTCCGCAAGCCGATACATCACCTGCCACGTGTTATGTAGGGAGATTGCTCTGCCTTTCCGGCGGACACGGATTGCGTACCGACAGTGTCAGTTGCAAGGTGCTACTGAAGTGTACATCGAGTCGAACCGAGTCGAGCTGGCCTCAACTCGGCTGGGCTCTAACAGTGGCTGACCTCCGCGCAAACTAGACTCAGTCTTTGAGCCTGATTGGCCAGCTTGGCTAAGTTCAGTTAGCAGCTTGGGTCAACTCGGGCCGAATTCAAGCCAAGTTCACAATTAAGGCATTTCCACAAACACTGAGCTACAACTTCAAAAACCTACTGTTTTACAAACAAAGGCAATAGTTTTATAGGTATTTTTTCAAACACTTTCTAAGTAATTAAAAAAAAAAATTTAAAAATAATAAAGAGAAAAAAAGTATTTGTTTCAAGTACAAACCCTCCTTGCCACCAGCCAAACCTTCCTTGCCACCTTGCCACCAAGCAAACCTTCTTTTTCGTTGAGTCATTTTATCAAACAGTTGGTGAGCAACATAAATGGCAAAGTAATCGAGTCACCGAACTAGTTCGATTCGAGCTGGATTTGATCCGAGTCGAGTCGAGCTGGGGCCTGCTCTAACTCATTTTCGAGCTCAAAAAATCAGCTCGACTCGGCTCGAATTTAGCTTCGAACCGAGTCAAATCGATCTTTTTCAAATCAAGTCGAGTGAGCTAACCGAGCTAGCTCGGTTCGTGTACACCCCTGCTGAAAGTCCTATGTAGGCCCAGCATAATGAAATCGAATTGCATATTGAGTTACTTAGTATGCTTTTAACGTATTAAGTAAACTTAGTTGGGCCTACCATGAATGTGTGTTGGTTATCTACGCCCTCCATCTGTTTTTCCAAGTCATTAATTTAGTGGTTAAGCCGAAAATTTAAGCATGCCCAAATCTCAAGTAAACCACACCACAGGAACCAGTGGGAATAATGACTTCCACCATTGAAACCTTGGTAAGGCCATAGTGATGTTTTTTTGTTATCCAACTTGTTCATAAGATCACACAGACATGGATGAAGGGCAGATTGATCCAAAACTTCCATGGCCTCTAAGAAATTTTCAACAATGGAATTTCAATTAACACTATTTCCTATGGTAAGGTCCGCTTGAGATTTGAATATACTTTGTTTTTGGTTTAGAGCCCTCAAATTATCCGCTAAAATGGATGGACAGAGTAGATAAAATATCTTAAGTCATGGTGGACCCCACAGAGTTTACTCAGTATGCAATCTGCATCCCAGCATTATATATATATGTTTTATCATATCATATCATGAGCACAAAAATAAGGGAAATTCAAATCTCGAGTGGATCATACTTTAGGAAAATAATAGAGTTTAAATGCATGCAGTAAAAAAATGTATTGATTTGATCACGCACACCTAAATGAAGGAAAAACATGAATATTACCTTAATCCAAAACTTATGTAACTCATAAAAAGTTTTTAATAATAAATGCTTAGTTACCAGTTTTTCCTCTGTTGCTGTAGATGCGAAATTTAAATGGGTCTCAATTATTTTTAGCTCATGCCATGAAATAATTTAGCATGGATAGGACCCATACGTCATCACGAGCTTACGTAGCACTGCAAGTCGCCACTTCTCGGCAAGTAATCCGCCTCGCGTATTCCGGGTCTCTGTATCTATTCTCCCTTGAAAGGACGGCGTGAAATCTTGGGCGCGGATTAGGTGGGAGTAGGTATCGGTAATATCCAACACTAGAAGTAAAAAAATGAGGATTAAATGGCTACGGGTGAAAACTTCTCAACGGCCAAAGGAGTTTTAGATCTAGCTGATATTTTTCTCAACGGCCAAATGAGTTTTAGATCTAGCTGATATTTATGTTTATCCTTGATTCAGATCTGCGTTATCTTAAATAAGTTGGATGACAAATCAACATCAGGGTGAGTCCTGGGAAAGTATCAATAGTGAGTGTTATTATCATATTCAATTCGCGTCCCGTATGTGCTTCATGTAAACTCCATTCATCATTTTTTTTCCAACCTCATTTTAAGTCATGGTCCCAAAAATAAGGCATATCCAAATCTCAAGTGGACCACACCACAAGAAAAGATTTTCATTAATCATTAAAAACTTCTTGTTGACTACAGAAGTTTTGGATCAAGCTGATATTTGTGTTTTCCTTTCATTCATTAATGTGTGACATTATCAACAGGTTGGATGGCAAATAAAGATTAGGTTGGGCGCTAGGAATTTTTAGAGGTAAACATTCAATGCCCACTGTTTCCTTAAGTGTGGTTCACTTGATATTTGGATCTGTTTCATGTTTTAGGACCGTGCCATAAAATGATCTGGAAAACTGATGGACGGACTGGATATACAAAACATACATTTAGGTGGGCCCTACAATCCTGTACTCACCTACAAATGGAGACAAATTCAATCTTTAAATATAATAATACCTCCTATTTCAATTATTGAAAAAGATGGATTATGGAATACGCAAGTTGCAAACTCCGGGTTTTTGGCGCACATCCAAACTTCAGATGGATTACTCTTCGAAAATGCTCCGTATTTGAAGATCATATCCATTAATCTTGGGAAGCTTTTTCAATTGAATCTGCTCTGTTGAGAATTTTTCTCATTAACCTTCTACATTTAGTCGAAGTATAGTAAGGATTCTGTTTTATTATCATGGAAATTTTGGATAATGGTCCATTCACGGTCAGTCACAACATGTCAACGGTATGGATTTGTCTATGGGTCCCATTTGTCAAATTTAAGACAGGTGTACCTGCACTCTCAGGTCCAGATGAAATGATTCCTTTCCTTAAATTGCGCGGTTTTTAGAGCTGTCAACGGGCCGGGCTTAGGTAAGTCTCAGCCCGGATTGTAAACTGTTCCTTACCAGGCCATCAGTACGGGCTATTAAAAATTCTGATTAATCAAGCCCGACCCGGCCCATTGACACCCTTAGTTGTTTCCACTAACGCAGTGGGCTCGACCACACGAAAGCCTGATGGTTTATGTCTCAAAAAATTACACCTACTAGACACTCCTATCCTATCAATCTGATGTGTGGCCATTAAAACAATGGTAGAGAACAACAACAGCTAGCGGTTAAAAAATGCAGTGGGATAAACAGTACAAAAAACTAATGGATAGGATTGTTCTGTTTCCAGTAGACGGGTGGATCCTATCCATACATCACCCTGCCACGTGTCTTGTGGAGAGATGGCTCTACCATATTCCTCTTCTTATGGCTATGACTTATCATCTCCTGTAAAGACAGTCATTCACGACCGATGATTGGTCACCATGTCGGCCTGTGGGAATTGGCAATGAACGGTGGTTTTTATTTTACTGAAGGGACGCGAGTACGAATCCCACCACACCTAAATCATCGCATCATTCCAAGCATATCCGACAGCAACGAAGTCCAGGGGAAGAGACTCCGTTTGATATTCGATCCCATCGTTTCTTACACGTACTTCAATGCCATTAAATAATTACGACCAATTCATAATCCTATATCACAAAATCTTTTCAAACGTACTGTCTAGTAATCAGGAACCTTCATCAAGTAGACTGGGCCCCACAAAATCCCAATGATTTGAGATCCTAGCCGTCCACAACGCCCGAGGAGATAGACGGTCCAGATTACAACCAACCAACTGCCCTCCTGTATCTTGCACATTCTGGTGGCACATTTGCGTCAAGGCGGGCCATGGTGAAGGCACCCTAACCCTACGTGCACATAAAATGGACGGTTGAAAGTGGATGACCAATTATACACGTACGGCCCACCCAATGACTAAACCGGGATCAGAACTTCTTTCCGCCCAATGAGTGGACCGGGGACCAAAACTTCTTGTTTCGGAGGGTCTATTTAGCTTTATCAACCATTAATCTGACCGTTGGCCTAAGGCATATTCAAGGAGGTGCCTACTTGATGAATTCATCAGACCTCACACGTGTGCTACAAGAATGGCCCACAAGATCAACCGCCCCGTGCTAACACGTGCATGACATCGGGCCAGCAAGTCAATGGACAAGACCCTCCAAATGTCCGTCATCTTAGCTAACATTTCAATTTTCGGCAAGGAAGCCATGAAAACCTGATCCCAATACTCAGAATCCCCTTCCCATTCATAGATGAGATTGTCAACTCCGAATGCCCCAACTACAAGCACCAAGTACGTGCCCCAAATGAGCCAATGTGGCGCACGTGTGGAAGATCCAGGACCTTCATCAGACAGTCCCCTCTGAGCATGTCCCATCCTAAAAATCAGGCTGGCACACTCATCGGGTGAGCAACATGCAAGCCAAACATAGGCCATTAGATATCATTTTTCGACCAATCATTTTCAGTCCAAATGCTCTGCATTTGATAAATGAACGTAGCCAATTTTCGGGCCAAGGAACATTCACCGCAGGGCCACCTTTGAGCGTTACTCGACTGCCGCACCCCCTTCCCTTTCTCTTTCTTCTCTTTCTCTACCCACCGCACGCCCGCCCGACGCCCACCAGTTTTCATTTCAGTTCCACCATAATTTGATTTCAATCTCTTGAGATCTACTTCTTAGGCGAGAAATCCAAGAAATCCGAGATGGGTTCTTCTCAGATTTGTTAGAGCTTTAAGGAAATTCGATGATCTGATTGGTAGAGCTCTTTACTTGGATTTCTAATCTGTGTTTTGCTCTGTTTCTTTTTTTAGTACTTGGATTTCTGCTGGTAGAAGAAGATCAAGAACAGATCGGTTCTTACAGGTTTCCTCATTCGATTCGAAACTTTATTTGGTTTTTTCATCAGGTTTTACTTTGATTCTCTTAAGATTTTTAAATTTTTCATCAATAGAGGAGGATCAAGAACAGAATCCATTACTCTCTCACTTAACAAGCTCGACCTCAACTCGACTCGAACTCGACTCGATAGCTTTGGCAAACAATCTAAGCTTCAATGTTAAACTCGGGCCCAAGCTCGAGCTCGAGCTCAAACTCGAGTACATCATGGACAAGCCAAGCCAAGCTTGGCCCACCTTGACTCGACTCGGCTTGATGCCTACCTCTAGCTTACATGAGCCAATGTGGCGCACGTGTGGAAGATCCAGGACCTTCATCAGACAGTCCCCTCTGAGCATGTCCCATCCTAAAAATCAGGCTGGCACACTCATCGGGTGAGCAACATGCAAGCCAAACATAGGCCATTAGATATCATTTTTCGACCAATCATTTTCAGTCCAAATGCTCTGCATTTGATAAATGAACGTAGCCAATTTTCGGGCCAAGGAACATTCACCGCAGGGCCACCTTTGAGCGTCCCAGAGACCACACACATGCACATCAGAACGTGTGTTGGACGGATAAAATTAGCATCCCCCTCTATGGACCCCACCTACAGATCCAATCACAAAACTAACATCTGAGCATGCAGAAAGAAATCTGGAACACGAAATTTCCTTTGAATTCCCCCTCTTTATAAATGAGGTACGCATGGATACAACAACAAATTTCATTCTCTTACCATCAGTGAGCATACAATCAATTTTTTGAGTCAGGTAGCCTACAACCAATGCTTCGCAACAGATCTAAACAACAGCAAAAACCTACCTTAGCATCTACGATGCATCTACAAGGAACACAAATACATAAATAAGCTGATGGAGGAATCATTACCCATGTATGATATGAAACCCAGTTCCAATCTTTGGTCCCTTCGTAGCTTATCCTGCTCTTTTCTTTCTTTCTTTCTTCAAACGCCTGTTCATTCGTCATCGGATGTACTATTACTTCCCACCCAATACTGCTTAACGGTGACCAATATCTTTTCAGGCTCAAGAGGACCATCTTCATGATCCAGCATTTTAGTATCCCATCGCATACTGCTGACCACCTTCCGCACTTTGTTCAGGACATCAACATCATCGCGGAATATGACAGCGCCTTCTGGACGCAAGATGCGGTCCATCTCTAGAAGAATGTCTTCCATTTTGCACCTGTTTAATAATGAAAGTCGGGCAGAAAGAAAGCACCCAACATTAAAACTCTCATCTCTGAGAAATACCTCTGGTTGTGCAAAAAATCAAATACTACAATTGCAAGGGAAAACATGCTATTTTGGTGCCCAAAAAAAAAACAAAAAAATCAACGTTAGATCTTTCAGAAAGAATAGCTGCAAGAATATCCTGAATTTGAGCAGGCCCAACAGATGCACAATTTTACATGCATACATCAGACATACAACGATAAACGCATGGCCCCCAATTTTACTTGAACTATTTGAGAAGGCAAGTATCAAATTTGGGTAACTGGTGTGAAAATGCCCCTGCATTAATCACCCGGGTAGGGAGTCTCAAACACAAGATGTAGTACAATTAACCACTTGCCCTAAAAGCTCAAAACTAATAGAGCATGGTGAATCAATCCCTTTATCTCATAACCCAGGCCCCACATCTCATGGGTTAGGACTTCGTCCGAAACCCTCTCATAGGCCCCACTTCATATGAGTTCCGCTTCACACGAGCCACCTGCCTCACACGGGTAGGACCCGCCTCACATGGGTCGCCCACCTCGAGTGTGCCCCTGCATCCCACAGGCCACCCCACTTGAGCCTAGTGTGAAAATGCCCCAACATTAGCAGGTCTTGGTCTCCATTACACACGAACAAACCATCTAAAGGGCCTATTTGGATTGCAAAGTACATCAATAATGTATTGTAAAAATGAAATGATTACAAATTACAATGTCTCCTGAAAATAGGTAATAATGATACTTCTACATTCTCGTATTTGGTTTATAATGGTAGAATCGTAATAATAATACTTTTACCTTACTTCAATGTCAAATCATAGAGAAAATGTATTAATGTGCATGTTTGGATAAGAGATTTCCATTGCAATGCAATGTAAATTGTATTGATTACAAATTATAATACATGTCTCCTATTACATCTGCATTTGATCGTCAAATTAAGTGAATTATGAATCATGGTAAAATCATAATAATGTCGCTTTTACAGTACCTTACTAATGATAGAACTAGAGAATTTCTTATATTATTTGCCAGTGTGTAAAATGAGAAACCATAGCTTAGAGACTAAATCATTTGTAGAACCTAAAAGGAATTTTGGTTTTTCTGGTTTTAGATAGGACCAAATATGACCTCAGCATGGCGGCCATCCTAAGGTATAAAAGTCGCTAAGGCCATTTCAATACAAAAGAAGGAATTCCATACAATGATGAAGTCATATCAGTTGACATCGAAGCATGGAAATTAACAATATGATAACGTGTGTATCTACTGTTGTCAAATGGCACAAGCAATCCAATGCGACCCATGTTAAGATTGGGAATTTCTGTGTAATGTATTGAAAGAGGAAAAATGACCTACAGAGAAATTACAAACTAAAATTAGAGAGATCCTAATCTAGGATTTAGATGATTTAGCTGTACAGTAACTAATTACAATATAATTACGAATCTTGAGATCTAATCTAGATATTTAGAACCTAAGTACTCAAGTT
The DNA here is from genome assembly GCF_029962835.1 of Magnolia sinica. Lineage (NCBI taxonomy): Eukaryota > Viridiplantae > Streptophyta > Magnoliopsida > Magnoliales > Magnoliaceae > Magnolia > Magnolia sinica. Next base: position 7,658,992 of record NC_080578.1, on the reverse strand, counting down.
AGAGAGTGAATATTAAGAACGCCCAACTTGGAGCTCAACTGATGGAATGAGTCCTTGCCCAATGGTTTCGTAAATATATCAGCCTGTTGGAGTTTTGATGGAACGAATGATGGTTGAAGTAAACCAGATCGGATCTCTTCACGAACAAGGTGACAATCAAGCTCAATGTATTTGGTACATTCATGAAAGATCGGGTTGGCAGCAATGTGTAGGGCTGCTTGGTTGTTGCAGAACAAAAGGGCCGGCTGAATATGGCAAAAATGAAGATCATGAAGAAGATGAAGAAAGAAGCCAAGTGAGTTCACAACTGGTAGTAGCCATGGAGCGATATTCTATTTCGGCTGAGGATCAAGAGACAATAGTTGCTTCTTTGTTTTCCACGAAAGAGGGGAATTGCCGAGTAAAGTAAAATAACTGGTGAAAGAGCAGCGTGTCATGGGACAACTAACCCAATCAAAATCACAATAACCTTTCAAAACAAGGGGGTAATGCAGGGAAATTTTCACACCGGGCTCAAGTGGGGTAGATTGTGGGATGCAGGGACACACTCGGGGTGGCTTGTATGAGGCGGGCCCCACCCGTGTGAGGCAAGTGGCTCGTGTGACACAGGTGCATTCAAGGTGTACCAACGAAGAAAGCGCCAACCACAAGTGTCGTCCTTGTGGATAGGCGAATATTGAGGAGCTGAAGACCTTTCACATGTGATTGGACATATAGAAGACCCCACTTAGGGAAGACACATGTGAAGGAAGATTGGAGAAAGAAGACCGAGCGCCCAAACTTTCTCATACTTATGTTATTTGCGCGTTTTTGACTTAGTTAGGGGTCTTTTAGTAATCTTATATCTTTATTTGCTTATCCTAGGGGTATTTTAGTACTTTTATGTCTTTATTTGCTTATTTAAGTGGGGTAAAGCCCTAAACACGAATTTCAACTATTGATTAATGAAAAGCAAACCCTTTGGTTGCCTCCTTCCTCTCTTCTCTCTAATGGTGCTTCTTCTCTCCCCTTGATCTTCTTCTTCTAATTTCTTCTTGTGCCCCTCCAACTTCCTCAAGGTAATAACTTTCTTCCTTCTATTTTTCAGTTTTGGCTAATTCTTCTTCGATCAAAATCTTGAGAACCGATCTAAACCCTAAATTCCCAAATTCTCAAATCCCTAATCCGAGAAACTTCTTGGTTCTTCGGACTAGTGATCTTCATTGATCGATTGGGTGTGACCATGCAAGATCGGGAGGTCTCATCCCTCGCCGGATCCAACCTAAGTAGTAATTGAATTCCATACTCCATGGTTGTAGTGATGGCCCGCTCCATTGCATGTTTCCTTTATGATTTTCTCAGTTATGATGATTACTGTTAGAATTTTATATCATTTATTCCTTTTATTTCCGCTGTTTAATTATCTCCATGAGCATGCATCATAATTAGGGCTGTCCTGCGTCAAATTTGGTATCAAAGCCTAGGCTTGCATGGTTTTTGTCTAGATCGAGTTATCAAATTAGGGTTTTGATTTTTAGGTTTAACTTAAGAAAGTTCCAGGTTTAGAAAGTTTTTAATTTTAAAAACTTTCCAATTTTAGAAAGTTCCTAATTTGAAAATTTTCCAGATTTGAGTTGTTTCCTGTTTCAACTTAATTGTGTCAGTTCATAGTAGTTTTGCATTCATCGCATTCATCTTGAAAGTCATAACACCTATAGTCTAGTTAGGTAGAGTTTGGTTCAAGTCTTCATTGTATGCCCACGAGAAGAGGTAGAGGTTTCGGACTTCAACCTACCATGAATAACGAGCAGTTATCTGAGCAACTTGCTCAATTGATACAAAAGATAACCGCTCTAGAAGCGAGTCAAAGGCGTGAGTTTGCCCGCCTTGAGAACCAAATTACCACTACCATGACTAAGGTGGAGCAACTAGAGGCGTCCCAAAAGGAAAACCCCGCTATAGGGGAAGATGCGCACTCCCAAGTGAAAGGAATCATGGAAGAACGTGCTGCCACACGTGGTGGTAGTGAGGATAGAGATCGTGGTAACGGTCGTGGTGTGGTGCGAGAGGCACGAGCCACATGTGGTCATCAAGACCGCTATGATCTAGATGAGCGTGCGACGAAGAGTGTGAGAGTTGAGGCCCCGAGTTTTAATGGACACTTGGATCCCAAGGCGTTCCTTGACTGGGTAGCTGACATGGACCACTACTTTGAGTGGTATGGCATGTCAGAAAACCGTCAAATGCGGTTTGCTAAGATGAAGTTTGTGGGTCAAGCCAAGCTCTTCTGGACTAACACCGAGCGTAGGATAGAGAGAGTTGGTAGAGCTCCTATCACACATTGGTATGAGATGAAAGAGAAATTAAAGGAGAAGTACCTTCCTCTCTCATACCGTCAGAAGCTCCTTGACCAATGGCAATCCTTACGCCAAGGGTCAATGCCTGCCGCTGACTACATCGCTAAATTTGAAGAGTATGTGATGCGATGTGATATCCGAGAAGACCCTCTAGTAACGCTCTCGCGTTTCAAGACGGGCCTTTGTGCGGATCTTCAGCGCAAGCTTATTACTCGGCCCTTAACGGACTTAGATGAAGCATATCAAGTCGTGCAGGAGTTAGAGCAATATCTGAAGGCTCCTGTCGTTCGTCGTTTTGAGTCCCGAGACTCCAGTGCTAGACCTAGTTCCCAAGAAATTAGACCTAATATTGGTAGTCAACCTAGAGCACAGGCGACCATTCCGCCTAGGCCTAGGGAGGACAAGGGCAAAGGGGTTCTTGGTGCCGGTCCTAGTAACATGAGCCAAGTGAGGTGCTATGAGTGTGGCAACCTTGGCCACATGTCTAATCAGTGTCCTACGAAGAGTCGTGGGAGAGCCTTAGTTATAGGTGAGTCCCACGAAGGTGGAGATGACCAGGGTGATTATGAAGTTGAAGAGTATCACCCTGAAGGAGGACTTACTGATGAAGAAGAAGTGGATGGAGACGCAACGCGTAGTCAGGCGTGTGTTAGCTCAGTCTAGAAGTAGTGCTGACTGGCGTCGAAGCACTATCTTCTACACTATTGCCAAGTGTGGTCAAAAGAATTGTAAGGTGATAGTGGACGGTAGAAGTTGTCAGAATGTGATTTCCACTAGCACCTTAGATCGCTTAAAACTGAAATCCACACCTCATCCAGACCCGTATAAAGTTTCTTGGGTTGACAAGACATCCCTACCTGTCACCCAGCAATGTCTAGTCCCCATCGAGTTTGGGTCATACAAAGAGTCCCTGTGGTGTGATGTTTTACCTATGGATGTGGGACATGTTATCCTAGGTAGACCGTGGCTATTCGATAATGATGTCACGATCTTTGGCCGTTCGAATGCTTGTACTTTTATGTATAATGGTAAAAGGATCAAACTTAATCCCATGCCACCTGAGAATACACTAGGGAAGAAGAAGGATGAGAAGGCAAATGAGCCTAGAGAAATGGAAATCCAAACCTAAGTCTTTACATATAATCAGCGCAAGAGAGTTTGAAAAAGAGGCTAAGGAGGATTCTATGGTGTATGCCCTTGTGGCTAGAGAAATTACACCTGAGGTTCCATCAGAGTTGCGTTGTGAGGTGACCTCAGTCCTGAAGGAATACAGTGATGTATTTCCTGAAGACTTACCGAATGAGCTGCCACTTATGAGGGACATACAACATGCCATTGATCTTGTCCCAGGGTCTACTCTACCGAACCTTCCTCACTATAGGATGAACCCTACAGCGCATGCAGAGTTAAAGAAGCAAGTTGATGAGCTTCTGCAAAAGGGTTTCATCCAAGAGAGTATGAGCCCGTGTGCCGTGCCTGCATTGTTGACGCCAAAGAGAGACGGCACGTGGCGCATGTGTGTGGACAGCCGTGCCATAAACAAAATTACTGTCAAGTATAGGTTCCCTATACCTAGACTTGATGATATGCTTGACATGTTGGCCAGGTCCACTATATTCTCTAAGATAGACCTCAAGAGTGGATATCACCAAATCCGTATACGCCCAGGAGATGAGTGGAAGACGGCGTTTAAGACGAAAGATGGGCTGTATGAGTAGTTGGTCATGCCCTTCGGCTTAACTAACGCACTCAGTACTTTCATGCGGGTGATGACACAAGCTTTGAGGCCGTTCATGGAAAAATTCCTAGTGGTGTACTTTGACGATATTCTTATTTATAGTACCACTAAGGAATCACACCTTGAACATTTAAAGAAGGTCTGTAGTGTCCTTAGGAAGGAAAAGTTGTACGCTAATCTTAAGAAATATGCATTCATGTCTAGCCAAGTTGTGTTCTTAGGATTTATAGTGTCATCTGAAGGGATGCGCGCAGACCCTGAAAAAGTCAAGGCCATAGTTGAGTGGCCAGAACCAAGGAACATTCATGAGGTGCGAAGTTTTCACGGCCTAGCAACTTTTTATCATCGGTTCATTAGGAGTTTTAGCACGATCATGGCTCCCATTACCGAGTGCAAGAAAAAAGAAGAGTTCGTGCGGTCTAAAGCCGCCGTCAAGACTTTTAAAGAAATTAAGGGCAAGATGGTGGAAGCTCCTGTCATGCGTCTACCTGACTTTTCTAAAGTCTTTGTAGTAGCGTGCGATGCATCTGGTATCGGTATAGGTAGAGTGTTGAGTCAAGAAGGACACCCAGTGGCCTATTTCAGTCAGAAACTGAATGAGGCAAAACAAAAATACTCCACTTATGACAAAGAATTTTATGCGGTAGTGCAATCCCTGAGACATTGACGACACTACCTCCTACCGCAAGAATTTGTTTTGTTTTCTGACCATGAGACTTTGAGATATTTGCATTCTCAGAAGAAACTCAACCCAAGGCATGCCAAGTGGGTAGCGTATCTTCAGGAATATTCATTTATTTTGAAACACAAGGCCGGAGTTGAAAACAAACCAGCAAATGCCCTTAGTAGGAGAATGGCATTACTCAACTCCTTGAGTGAAGAGGTAGTCGGATTTGAGCAACTGAAAGATGAATACCCCATATGTCCTGATTTTGGGGGTATGTACGCGTCGCTCTCTAGTGACCAGCATATTATGGGTGAATATGTTCTTAAAGATGGCTTTCTTTTCAAGGGAGACAGACTTTGTATTCCTCGTATGTCCCTTCGTGAATTCCTCATCTAGGAGCTTCATTCAGGAGAGATAGCTGGCCATTTTGGTCGTGATAAGACCATTGCCCTCGTGGAAGATCGTTTATTGGCCAAGCCTCAAGCGAGACGTAGCCAAAGTTTTAGGGCGGTGTCGATCAGCTCGCAAAGCAAAGAAAGCAAAATACCGGTGTACACGCCATTGCGTGCCACATGCTCCGTGGCAGGACATTAGTATGGACTTCGTGCTCAGGCTTCCCAAGACTATAAAAAAGCATGATTCCGTTTTTGTTGTTGTGGACCGTTTTTCTAAAATGGCGCATTTCCTCCCATGTTCGAAGACGTCAGATGCGTCTCATGTTGCTCGTATCTTTTTTGATGGTGTGGTGCGTCTCCATGGGTTACCTAAAACCATAGTGTCTGATCGTGATGTTCGATTTACTAGCTATTTTTGGAAGACACTGTGGCACATTATGGGAACTCGTTTGCAATTTTCTCCTGCTTACCACCCACAAACAGATGGTCAAATGAAGTGGTAAACCGTAGCCTTGGAAATCTTCTACGTTGTCTAGTGGGTGAACATGTTAAGACTTGGGACCTAATTTTACCAACTGCTGAACTTGCTTATAATGGGTCAGTTAATAGATCTACAGGGTTGAGTCCTTTTGAAATTGTAAGTGGTTATAAACCTAGAATGCCCATAGATCTCTTACCTATGTCTGTTACCCAAAGGTCTTCTGAGTCAGCCAATGCATTCGCACGCCATATTCATGATTTGCATACACATATTAGACAGCAGTTAAATAAGAGCAATGATGATTATAAAGTTTCAGCTGATTCTCATCGTAGAGTGCAAGAATTTCAAGAAGGAGACTATGTAATGGTGCGAATAAGGCCAGAGCGATTCTCTCAAGGATCTGCAAAGAAATTACAAGCGCGTAGTGCCGGACCATTCAAGATATTACAAAAGGTTGGGTCCAACGCGTATCGGGTTGACCTTCCACCTGAAATGAGCATTAATCCAACTTTTAATGTGAAAGATCTAGTCCGTGCCCATACTCCCATTGTTGATACATCGTCCCTTTCATGGCCTTTTTCTGAGTTTGCTACCCAACCCCTTCCACCCCCTTCTCCACCCATTACCCATAAAGAAACAATTGAAGAAATCTTGGATGACGAGATAGTATCCACGAGAGATGGGGGTTTCCAAAGGTATCTTGTCAGGTGGAAAAACAAACCATCGTCTGAATCTACGTGGTTGTCGGGCGACGCATTGCAGGGTATTGATCCAGATCTACTCGAGCGCTACAAAAGTTTCAACTTGTCGGAGTCGAGTTTTTCTCACCCGAGGGGAATTGATGCGGACACGGGTGCATTCAAGGTGTACCAACGAAGAAAGCGCCAACCACAAGTGTCGTCCTTGTGGATAGGCGAATATTGAGGAGCTGAAGACCTTTCACATGTGATTGGACATATAGAAGACCCCACTTAGGGAAGACACATGTGAAGGAAGATTGGAGAAAGAAGACCGAGCGCCCAAACTTTCTCATACTTATGTTATTTGCGCATTTTTTGACTTAGTTAGGGGTCTTTTAGTAATCTTATATCTTTATTTGCTTATCCTAGGGGTATTTTAGTAATTTTATGTCTTTATTTGCTTATTTAAGTGGGGTAAAGCCCTAAACACGAATTTCAACTATTGATTAATGAAAAGCAAACCCTTTGGTTGCCTCCTTCCTCTCTTCTCTCTAATGGTGCTTCTTCTCTCCCCTTGATCTTCTTCTTCTAATTTCTTCTTGTGCCCCTCCAACTTCCTCAAGGTAATAACTTTCTTCCTTCTATTTTTCAGTTTTGGCTAATTCTTCTTCGATCAAAATCTTGAGAACCGATCTAAACCCTAAATTCCCAAATTCTCAAATCCCTAATCCGAGAAACTTCTTGGTTCTTCGGACTAGTGATCTTCATTGATCGATTGGGTGTGACCATGCAAGATCGGGAGGTCTCATCCTGACGGATCCAACCTAAGTAGTAATTGAATTCCATACTCCATGGTTGTAGTGATGGCCCGCTCTATTGCATGTTTCCTTTATGATTTTCTCAGTTATGATGATTACTTGTTAGAATTTTAGATCATTTATTCCTTTTATTTCCTCTGTTTAATTATCTCCATGAGCATGCATCATAATTAGGGCTCGTGTGAGGCGGTACCCATGTGATTTGGGGCCCATGAGGGGGGTTCGGCCAAGGTCCTAACCCATGCAATGTAAGGCCTAGGCTACAAGATCAAGGGATTAATTTGTCATGCTCTATCAGTTCAAGCTTTTAGAGCAAGTGGTTAATTGTCCTACGTCAAAGTGGTATCAGAACATGAGGGCTCATGTTCAAGACTCCTCACCAGGGGTGATTAATTGAGGGGCATTTTCACACCGAAATCGAGTGGGATAGCCTGTGGGATGCGAGGACACACTCGGGGTGGGCGGCCCATGTGAGGCAGGTAGCTCGTGTGATTTAGCTTATTTAGTTGTATAGTAGCTAACTATAGGTAAGTACAATATAATTATGAATCTTGAGATCTAATCTAAATATTTACAACCTTACAACCCAGCGGGGTTTTGTGCATATGCGATTGCATAATCGTATAAGCAGTCGCGCTGTCCCTAATTTTATTTTATTTTTTCTAGAAAATTAAGGTAAAATGAAAAAAAAAAAATGTAAAAATACTACATGTAGGGAACTTTTTTTGTTTTTTTTATTACTAATTTCATTAAAATTTGTTATATTTATTACAACTATTAGACTATAACAAGTCAGCTAACAAATACTTAAATGAATAAATATACTAAAAATGTATTATAGTATTTGTGTGTGTGTGTGTGTGTGTGTGTGTGTGTGTGTGTGTGAGAGAGAGAGAGAGAGGAAAATGGGGAGTGGGGGTGCCTATCTATAGGCAAAAAGGGAGAGAAATGAAAGAGAAAAATTGTCCCAACAGTAAGAAATCTAACCATTGGGATGTTATGCCATTGCATACTCATATATCATCGCATGTTGAATATCAGAATACGAGATGGCATATTTGCATCCTCATGGCTTATGCAATCAGGTACACCTCTGTGTGACAGCATAAAACCCAACAGTCCAAAAACTGCATGCCACCATGGCATATGCAGTCCATCATCCCAAAATGGCATATGCGATCGCATATGACAACACTGGTATCAACATTTCCTGAAGTTAATAATATGGCATAAAAATCCTGTAACTGTTTCAATATCGTCTCAACCACGAACAGGAAAAAAAGTACCGGTTGAAATTCAGCAAGAGGAAAAGGCTTACTTGTTGTCATACAAGCTGAAGACACCATAGGCATGAATGAGGTCATATGTCCTTGGGTAAGTAGAGAAGGCCTCACACCTGAAGTAAAATAAGATAATGATTGTTAAATGACAGTGAGTGGAAGACATGGGAGGATTTGAAGCTGAACTAACATTGCAGGAAAGAAAATCTTGACATCAAGTTCCACAATAACTTTTTTCATTATTGTGAATTATCTGACTGAAAGGAAAATTACATGTGGTAGAACTCATGAAGCCTTAGATTCCAAGAATCCCATTTCCTTCAGACATTGGGAACAAACAAGCTAGAGTTTGCATGCTAGTTGAATTGATCAATGTTACCAATGGAAATATATGCAAGCATTCCAGTGATACAGGAAAAACTATGGATATCTGAGCCAACTCAGCCAAGCGCACCTCAGTTTGCACAGGTGTTGCCTTAGACCATGACATAGGCACAAAAATAGAAGGAAATATGCATCCCAAACCAGTGCTGCAGGTAGGAAAGGTGTCATTGTAGAAGACCATTAATGAGTGTCCACATTGATTGGTTTACAACACTAACCCAAGACAACTGACACAACAATGTGGCCATGATCATCAAAGAAGTCAAAACCTACTCAGGAGACCCTTCTTGGAGTTGGAGCACATATATAACAAGGCATGCACGCATGAAGTAAGAGACACTCATCAGTCAGGCCCAACCATGGATGTGGCTTTATCCAAAAACCAACACATTTTCAAAAAATTCTTGACTATTGAATTGAGCATTGAATGAGGAATATTCGTCAACATTTTCTAAACAAGACATCTTTTTCCTCAAATCCAGCAATTGGGGATGTCTGGCCAGGCTGATTTTGTTAAAACAGTCAATCCCATTGTAAAGACCACCTGATGAGTGGCACAGACTTCACATTGAGCCACAAGGTGTGCAAGTAAGATTAGAATTCCTCCTTCGTCAGCTAATGCTATAAGAAATGGAAAGACACTGAGATGTGCAGAATGAAATCCATCCAAGAAGAAGAGGCTATAATTAAACAAATGAGAAGAAGATTGGCAATTTTGTCCTTGACCAATCAAATGGTAACTAAATAACCAGACACCATGGCTAAGAATTTTTTTTATAACAAAGAGCCACTCTTGTGTGTGAAAAAATAGAAAATGAAGGAGAAACATACTATATGCTATTATATGCTGGCTTCCAAATACATTGGATAGGGGGAAAAAAACGATGATGAGAGCGAGAGAGAAGCATACCAGTCATGATAAATGCCAATCAATCCTCTCTCGTAAATAACCCCCAAAGTATCTTTCTCAGAAATAGTAGGCACAACATTCATCACCCACGATTTTGGGGACTCGAGGGCTGCTGCAAAACCTCCAAGACCTGCATTCATATCCATCACGTTCCTATACCTCCCAGATCCAATTAATTTATTGATCTTCTTATAAGAATTGACGTGCTTCCTCCACAATCTATTGTCCTCTTGATATGAGTCTGCTGTAACCCCTGGAATGTATCCAAGAGCTATTCTTGGTGGGACAGCAAATAGCCTAGCTGGGAACTTCTTCAACTCCCCCCCAGCAACATCATTTGGATTACTGACTTCAGGGAGAGGGGTTATGCATGTTGTCATCTTCTTATACCTATAATACACCAACAAATAAAGTTTTAGGATGAACCCTGAGAAAAAATTAGGAAAAAAGAATTACAACGATCACCATCATTATCATCACCTAAGCCTTATCCCCAACTAATTGGCACAAATCAATAAAATAGAGTTTGAGACTAAAGGAGAAATATTGGAGGCATGTCAATTGAACAATTTTGAGCTGATAGAAAAGAAGATCAGCAGATCTCCATGATCAAGGAAAATCTGTTTGAATCCTAAAGACTAAAATCTAGAAGACATTAGGTAATTATATATTAAGTGATAATTTCACGTGTAGAAAACAATAAATCAACAACTTTCATGACATTGCCAAGCAACATAGAGAACATATGATACAAGACACATGATTTAATGCTAGCATGCAACATGGAGATTATGAATGAGTCCAGAAAGTTATTCAATTAACAAAAGATGCTAACCCACCACGTAATTAAGAGTAAATAATAAGAAATAAAATCCAATTGAACCTAAATCATATGTCCGCATGCTAAGAAATCACATAAATCAATTAAAACTAGGCCCGATGGAAAGAGAGAACTTCCAACTTAGCATAATCACGTTCCACACTCAAGTGACTGACTTGTAGGTTCTATGAATAGAGTTATGAAGGGAAAAATCTGAAATTTGAAAAATTAGGATATGTGTGAATTGGAGATTTTGGAATTAGGATTTTTTAAAATTTGGGAAAAATATGAAATTAAGGCTAAATTGGGTGATTAAAGGGATTGATGGATTTAGGTATTGGTAGAGGGGAATTAAGGTTTTGGATAAAGGGAAGTTAGGGATTTTGGGTCAATTAAGGAAATTAGAGATTTAGGATTCGGGAATTTAGGGAAATTAGGGAATTAGAGAATCTAGGGTTATGTTTTATAGGTAGAATTAGGGATGGGGAATCAAAGGGTTTTGATGGGGGAAGCAAGTGGAAATCAAGGGATTGAGAGGTTATTCGTACCGTCAGCCTCGCACATGTGGTTATACGGTCACACGTGTGGGTCATTGGCTAAGGTTTTGAGGTGGGTCCTCAATGGTTGATTTCGGTTGGAGTTGAAGTTCAATGATGAGAAGTTGAAGAAAAATATGATTTTGATGGTTTTGGATAGGAAGGAAAGAAGAGATGGAGTTTTTGGGAAAATACCTCTTTTTGGATAGAAAAGAAGAGAGAAGGAAGATGATAGATGAAAGCCTTGCACCTCCGTTGAATGGAGAATGGAATCACACCCCAAGTTCCAAATCACATGAAGAAAAGAAAACACAAAGCTTTTTTTTCTTCAAAATAATGGCATTAGAGCTCCACACACCGCCCTTTTTCTTTTATAATCTCAGAAAAGACCTTTTACAAAAAGGCGTTCTCAGATAAGATTTTCAATATAAAGACGCTTAATAAATTAAAAGTTTTCCTAACTGCCTAATCTCAACACAAATATAAGTTGTACCAAAAATAATAAAGCATGTAAACAATCTAAACAACTAAACTATTTTGTGGCCCATGGGAATCCACGATCAAGATGTCCGATGATGATGATCCAATAGTCCGATCATCATGTCCACCCGATCCAGTGGTCCAATATGTCCATCAAGCTCCTATATGCAGCCCACATGCATCTTCCTAGTGTGGGGTCTTCAAAGATGCACGGACATACACGTGGGGATCTTCAACGTGGCTAGAAATGTGAATTGGGCCAAGTGGGCCCCATGTAATGGTCGTTTAGCCAAGGAGATTGGCTCAGCCCTCCTCTTCCGGTATGGTGCTCAGATGTCCTCATCAACATACATCCTTCATCTTTAACATATAGTGACTATTGAAAGGAAAAATAAATCCCAACAGCCCATCGACATGTTACTTATTACACAATGGTCCTTTCAAAAAGCTAACCCATCAAACATACACAGAAGTATTCATGCTTCTAAAACCATTAGGATATGTTAGACAATTGGATCGCCCTCAAATGATGTAACAATTGCATATCCAATCCCTGGTGAAACAATTGACAATCAGTTGAATCAGGAGCATAGAGAATTAGAAAAGCATTTATCAGTGATCAATCAGCTAACTTTTCTAAAACAGCCATTAATTAGTGCAAAACTTAGCTTTAAAAACTCCAGCTAGCAACTCAAGATCATATATATTAATGAACTAATCAGTGAGCCACTGCCATGGCCAATTCCACAGCCAGGGTAAATGAGGAAGGCTGATATCCAGTAGGCAGCCAATCATAGAACTTTGGACAATCTGCCATTTAACAGCCAATCCCAAATTGCTGGGACAAAGGCAAACTGATGATGATGAACTAAGAACTAATCCCCAAACAGCCATTGGATAGACAATGAAATGAAACAAGAGTGATAAATCGCCCATAATCAAGCAACAACCTAAAAGTGAAACACCAAATACTAGTGATGAGAAAGGTGCAGCTCCAACTTTATGTTTCCAATCATCTCTATGCCAACTAAGTGAGACAGTTTCCTTAATTTTTGGTGAACCCAAATTCTCTGCTTTTGACGGCATATAGTAAGGACTTGGTGAGCGCATAATGAGCAGTACACGAGATTTAGAAAGAGAACCCAAGGAAAAACTATAAAAAAATCTTTAACAAGTTCTTAAGCGGTCAGATGAAAATCATACATAAATTTCAATTCTCCGATTTAAAAGTCATGGGGACTCCATTGCAGCTTTGAACTTCCATTGTGGCGGTTGTTCCTTCTCTAACAGTTGCTCCATAGTCCTTTCAATACTAAGTAAGAACCAAGGTTCTGAAAATCAGTTTCGGCAGGCATATCAGCCTGGCCCAGAAGAGATACAATATGGGTGCAGCAGACCATATCAGATAAACTTCTGTTTTGGCCAAAATATGCAAAAAATAAAAAAATAAAATAAAATCAGAAAAGGGGAAAAATGGTAAATGCAAGAATATATCATTTATTTGTGTTTTTTAATATTATTTAGTGTTGTATCAGACAATTGTTCATGAGAATGTTGTCTGGCCACCTGACATACTGAAGGCTGATTTTTTTTTTTTTTTTTATTTTGAGAAGTAACAAAATTTTATCGAAATGCTGCTGAAGCAGACAAAGAATGCAACCCCCACAACAAATTAGAAAAGACTACCGCCCATAGCGGCCTCTATGCAAGCTGCCCAACTATACACCAAACTTGTCACTTTAGAAATAACCTCATCTACACCCACATCCTTGTTGTTAAAACAACACCCATTATGGGTTTCCCATAAGATCGAGAAAATCACCATATGGAGCAATCTCCAAATTGCCCTCCTTGACTTAGCACCTCCTCCACCATGTCATGACCAAATTAATTATGTCACCGAATTCGGCATAGACCAAGTCACTTGCAACTTGTTGAAGAAGTGATTCCAAACTTGGCGAGCAAAAGAGCAATGGATAAAAAGGTGATCAACCAACTCCCCGTTTGCCATACGCATAAGGCAAATGTTAGGGAGCGCAATAGATCTTCTCTGTAATTTATCCATCATGAGAATCCTTCCCCGCCTGAGAAGTCACACAAAAGCCGCCACCTAGGGGGAGCACCATAAAACCAAAGATGAAACGGGTAAGGTAGGCCTAAAGAAGGAGGGGCCTCAGCAATTAGCTCAAATAGAGACTTCACCAAGAACTTCCCCGACCGATGCCTAGATCAATAGATGTGATCCTCATCATTGACCTCAAGCCCAACATTATTGACGAGGTTCAAAAGCGTAGTCACCTCGTTAATTCCTTCTTCCAAATAATCCCTATGGCATGGCAAGGACTAAACGGACGATCCCTCAACTAGGGAGAAACAGTCGGCCACCAACACAAATTTGTCAACAAGGAGGGCAATCCTCGGGAATGGAATCTAAAGAGCCTGATCGCCACAACAAGGGTCTATCCAAACCAAATACGATTGCCTCTACCCAGCCCGAAGGAGCTTCCACCCCTAACCAAATGCTCCGTCCCCGCCATCGATTTCCAAATTTTCAATGCCCTGTAGAGGAAAGCCTTTCTCACGAACCACCCGCCCTCCTGGGTACCGTACTTATCCGCCATCACCTCTCTCCATAGCCTCCCTTGCTCCACCCCAAAGCACCAAGTCCATTTCTTAAGCAACATTGATGCAGGACATGAAAATTTAAATATGCTATGCAAGATTCCAGGCTTTAAATCATACTAGTTCAGAAACAATCGCACAAAATTCCACATCCCACATAAAATCAAGCACTCAACAAGGGGAATCTATGCGGGTCCAGGCTTACACATGCTAGGGCTGAATCAATTAAAGTTATATACTAAACAATGCTCAAAGGAGAGTAAATTCATCCATACATGCATAGAAATATTTCCCCAATCCAAGGGATTCACAGGTTTCAATTCGAGGAACCCTGGAGTTAAAGAAAATGACATAAAAGTTGGGATTTATAACAATCTACGGTTAGGGTTAGGGAAATCAGGTGGGAGATGAGTAAAAAAGAGGAGAGAGAAGACCTGTAGCCAATCCGCACGCGTGGACAGCGTGCAAGGCCTGACGCACGTGCGCTGGTAGCTGTCCGCACGTGCGTGGGGCCCACAAACCCAAAAACCGCATAGAACTCTTTGTCATAGATGTAGTATTTTTGTTTCGCCTCATTCAGTTTCTCACTAAAAAAGGCGACAAGATGCCCTTCCTGACTAAGTACTCCTCCTATGTCGACTCCTGAAGCGTCACTACGACTTCAAAAACTTTCAAAAAATCCGGAAGTCGCGTGACTGGAGCTTTAGTCATCCTGACCTTTATCTCCTTGAAGGCCTTCGAGGCAGCCTTCGTCCATTGAAACTCTCTCTTTTTATGCAATCCGTGATGGGAGCCATAATGGAACTAAAGCCTCGAATGAACCACCTGTAGAAGGTGGCTAAGCTGTGAAAGCTGCGTGTCTCGTGAATATTGCGGGGTTCAGGCCAATTGACAATGGTTTTGACCTTCTCGGAATCCGCCGATACGCCCTCAGCTAACACAATAAAACCTAAGAAGATAATACTACTTGACAAAAACGCACACTTCTTTAGGTTGGCGTACACTTTCTCGGCTCTAAAGATCCCACAAACCTGCCTTAAATGATTGAGGTGTTGTTCCTTGATCATGTTATAAATCAAGATATCACCAAAGTATACGACCAGGAACTTCCCCATGAAGGGCCTCAACACTTGGGTCATCATACGCGTGAAAGTACTTGGGACGTTAGTCAGCCCAAAAGGCATTACTAGCCACTTGTATAGCTCATCCTTCATCATAAAGGCCGTCTTCCACTCATCACTAGGGCGTACACGGATTTGGTGATATCTACTTTTGAGGTCAATTTTCGAGAAGACAGTAGCATTGGTCATCATATCCAACATGTCATCAAGACACGGTATGGGAAACCGATACTTGACTGTGATTTTGTTGATGGCCTTACTATCAATACACATCCTCCATGTGCCATCCTTCTTAGGTGTAAGAAGGGCGAGCACAGTATACGGGCTCATGGTCTCTCGAATGAAACCCTTTTCTAGGAGCTCATCAATCTGTCTCTTCAACTCCCCATGCTCTTTTGGATTTATTCTGTAATGAGGGAGGTTTAATAGAGTCGCCGCAAGGACTAAATCAATGGCGTGCTGTATGTCCCTCATAGGGGGAAGCTCATCCGGTAGATCCGCAAGAAAGACATCACGAAACTCATCCACTACCGGAATAGCCTCAGTGAGTAACTCTACACTAACCTCCGGTGCACTCCCTAGCCACAAGGGCGTACACTATCGAATCTGAATCAGTCTCTCACTCAAAGTCCTTAGCATTTAGAATATGGAGAGACTTAGACTTGAACTTCAATTCCTTCAATTCTTTTGAGCCGCTCACACCACTCTGTGTAGTGGACTCTTTTCCAGTCGTGTTCTTGGGTAGAAGTGGATTTAACTTGATTTTCTTGCCCTCAAACCAGAATATACACACATTTGAACGACCAAATATGGTAACAACCCTGTCATAGAGCCAGGGCCTACATAAAATGATATAGCTAACATCCATGGGAACAAAATCGCACCAGAGTGTCTTTATATGATCCAAACTAAATAGGAACAAGACAACAGTGCAAGATTGGAATGGAAGTCTCATCAACCCAAGACACTCTATAGGGTTGAGGATGGGCTTCGAGCTTCAAGCCCAAACGGCTCATTGTACCAGTTGATGCCATATTGGCACAACTACGACTGTCCACAATCATCTTGTAATCGTGTTGCGGCGCCAATCGTCGGTATTCTTTGCTTGAGCAAACGCACAATTGCCAGAGTCGCAAACTCTTGCGCTCCCTCTTCCTCATCACTAGGGGTTTCTGCTGGCTCAGACTCTTCATCCTCACCGTCACTTTCTAGGGGGCACTATTTATACTTGCCCATCAATAAAGAGTACCTTGGTGCCCTCTCTCGTGCCGCACTGGTTGGCAAAGTGACCAAACCCTTGACACCTAAAACATCTAGGCGCTCCACTCCTACGCGAGCTAGACCCGATAACCTCTTTACCCTTATTATCCTTAGGCATGGACTGAGAACTATTGGAAGGTTTATTTTGGTACCCAGTGCTAGGCATAGCGCCAGAAGGGTTGGCCTTAGCGCCTGAATCGCGAAACTCAAACCGCCTTCCCACAGATGCTTTGAGGTATTGCTCGACCTCCAACACTACTTGATACATTTGTTCAAGAGTGTCTATGTCCTTGGCGAGCAACTCTCCTAATGTCAGAATGGAGGCCCATCTTAAATCGAGCAAGTGTGAGTACGGGGTCCTCATCAACTTCACAACGGGTCAAGTACTTTTCGAACTTCTTAATGTATTCAGCAACACTCATGGAACCTTGTCGAAGAGACTACCATTCCTCAACCAGCCTCAAGTGGTAAGTAAAATTGAGATATTTTTCCTTAAGAGTTTCTTTCATTTCTCCCCAATAGACTATTAGGAGCTCCCTCGCCATTTCTTTCTTTCACTCTACAGTAGCCCAAAACTTCTTTGCTTGGCCCACAAGCATCATCTTGGTGAATCGGACTCGATGAGCATCCGACATATCATACCACTAAAAATAGTAGTGCATATCCGCCAACCAGTCTAGAAAAGCTTTAGGGTCCAAGTGATCATCAAACGTGGGGGCACTTACTCTAACTCCCTTAAGGAGTTGTGCATCGGGGTTATAGTGGTCTTGATGTCCCTCACGGGGTGGGTGCATGAGTGCGCGCCCATAACCGATTCTTTGGTCACCCTCATTCCTTGATCCATCCTCTTGACCACCTGCTTAAGATTGGACATCTTCCCCAATAGTGGGGTTTGCCCCGGTGAAGGTCTCTAATTGGGTAACGTGCACATGAATTTGTTCAAGGCGATGGTCAATACATTGTTCCAAGTGCTTACCCAAATACTCAAACTGTCGGGTTAGGTTGTCCATTGATTCTTGCAATTGCTCCATGTTTAGCGTAGGGTGCAAACCAAAACCGCGACCAGTACATGTGGGTATACAGCTACTCCCCAACTCAAAGACCCTCTAACACAACTATATGCGTCTAAATGAGACTAAATGATCCTACAAGACTCTATGATGAGAGTTAATGCAAACTAAACGTGAATAGACCAAACCCTAAACATGCAATGCATTCCCCTATAAGAACCTGAATCTCTAATACCAAATTTGATGCAAGACATGAAAATTTAAATATGTTATGCAAGATTCCAGGCTTTAGATCATACTAGTTTAGAAACAATCACACAAAATTCCACATCCCACATAAAATCAAGCACTCCACAAGAGGAATCTATACGAGTCCAGGCCTACACATGCTAGGGCTGAATCAATTAAAGTTATAGACCAAACAATACTCAAAGGAGAGTAAATTCATCCACACATGCACAAAAATATTTCCCCAATCCAAGGGATTCACAAGTTTCAATTCGGGGAACCCTAGAGTTGAAGAAAAGGACATAAAAGTTGAGATTTAGGACAATCTAGGGTTAAGGCTAGGGAAATCAGGTGGGAGATGAGTAAAAGAGAGGAGAGAGAAGACCTATAGCCAATCCGCACGTGTGGACAGCGTGCAGGGCCTGACACACGTGCGCTGGTGGCTGTCCGCACGTGTGTGCGGCCCACGAACCCAAAAACCGCCACCTTGGATCTGGTCGTCCAAGTCTGGGCCACACACCCACCAAGTTTCGGCTCAATCCGACATCTGGTTCGTGTGTGGTTCTTCGCCAAAGTTTCAACCCTCTTACAGGGCCAGATTCTGGAAATCTGCTGTAGAGAAGGGTTGACTGCAAAATAACAGTGGATTTAAATGTCAGATAACTGTACGAACAGGCGAATATGGATGGTAGGAGATGGGGGCGGTTTTAGATGAGTGTAGCTTCGCACCACGCTAGTAGCCCTTCGAAGAAGGGAGGATTTCGCACCCAATTAGGTTTTCACAACTCAGAAAGAAGTAGGAAAATGCAAAAATTTTATTCGAATCATCAATAAGAAAAAAGACTACAAGGGGTGCCTATTTATAATAAAATCCTATACCACAAAACTCGCGCCATGTGCACACCTTATTACTTGGAGGCGAAGTAATAAAAAATAACAACTAATCAAAGCAATCTAGATCGTCCATAATATTCCTAATAACAATAATAAGCAAAACCTGAAGTACTAGATTATTTAGAATAGTGGGTCACGATCATGAGAACCCATGGAGGGATTCACATGACGATCGGGTCCACCCTAATGAACCAAAACGCAGTCCTCTAACTAGGAGGCCCTCCCTGGACGTCGTCATCGATCCAGATCGATGGTGGGACCCTCCTCCTCATTGCGTGCGCGCATTGCCCCCCCGCCCCCCCCAAAAATATATATATATATATATATAGCAAGACGAAGCCACTTGCCGTCCTTGACTTAAGCACCTCCTCCGCCGTGCCATGCCCAAATTAATTCTCTCACCGAATTCTGCATAGACCGAGCAACTTGCAACCCATTGAAGAAGTGATTTCAAGCTCGGCGAGCAAAAGACCAATGGATAAAAAAGTGATCAACCGACTCCCCGTTTGCCATACACATAAGGCAAATGTTAGGGAGTACAAGAGATCTTCTTTGTAAATTGTCTACCGTGATAATCCTTCCCCGCCCGAGAAGTCACACAAAAGCCACCACCCTAGGGGGAGCACCATAAAACCAAAAATGAAATGGATGAGGCAGGCCTGATGGAGGGGCCTCGGTAATTAGCTCAAATAGAGACTTCACCGAGAACTTCCCCAACCGATGCCTAAACCAATAGATGTTATCTTCGTCATTGACCTCGGGCTTAACATTATTGAGGAGGTTCAAATGCGTAGCCACCTCGTCGATTTCTTGTCCAGGGAGGGCCCCCATGTTAGAAGACGGAATTTTTGTTCAAAAAAATGGTCCCGATAATCAAGAAAAGCCCATCATGGGATCTCATGATCATGGCCCGCTAGTCGGATTGATTTCATATTTTAGGTTTTGCTTATTGTATTATTTAGAACATCGTGAACGCTTTAGATTTCTTTATTTGGTTTTTATTTTAGTTTACTTCATCGCCAAGTAATAGGTTGTGCACATTATGCGAGTTTTGGGGTATAGGTTTTCCTATAAATAGGCACCCCTTGTAGTTCTTTTCAGTCATTGAAGTTAATAAAAAATTCCTGCTTTATTTTTCTGCTCTCTTCGTGAGTTGTGGAAGAATTCAAAAGTGGGTGCGAAGCCCTCCCTTTTTGAAGGGCTAACTACCGTGGTGCGAAGCCACATCGATCCCAATTCACCCCCATCTTCCATCATCTTTTTTTTCCATCTTCCCCCACCATCCGTACTTCGAATTTGTCCTTTTGTTGCATCAGATTTCTTCATTGAAGCAGGTTTCGGCCCGCAGGCGAGCTGAAACTTCGGCGGAGCACCACGCACAAACCGTACATCGGATCGAGCTGAAATTTGGAGGTTTTGGAGTCCATCCCTGGCCGACCAGGGCCAAGGTGGCCTTTTTCTGAATAGTGGGCCCCACACACGTGCGGCCGGGATCACACGCACGTCCGTCTGGGCCATTGTTGCTGTCCACACGCGGGATTATCTTTTGGCTCAGGTTTTTATCCTCTTTTATCCTCTCATAGCCATTTTTTCATGAATCCTAACCCTATATTACATGATCCCTAATTGATTTGCCCCTTTTTATCACCTTAGGGTTCCTTGAATTGAAATTAGGGAATCCCTTGGATTAGGGACTGATTTTTATGCATGAGTAGTTGATTTTATTTCCCTTTGACATTGTTTGGTTTATAATTTTATCGGTCCAGTCCTAGCCTGTGTCGGCTTGGACCCGCATAGATTCCCCTTTAATTGAATGTTTGGATTTTCATGTGGGATGTGGAATTTGTGTGATTGTTTCTGAATTGGTGTGATCTAAGCCTGCAATCTTGCATATCATATTTAATTTTCCATGTCCTGCATCAAATTTGGTATCAGAGCCTAGGGTTCTTATAGGGGAATTCACCACATATTTAGGGTTTAGTTTGTTTGAGTCCTTCATGCATTCAGTCCATCATATATAGCTGAATTTTAGTAACAGTGTGTAGTCTCCTTCATATAGAGTCTCGTAGGGTCATTTAGTTTTTAGACGCATATAGTTGTCATAGCAGGTCCTTAGGTCGAGCAAGTCAGTGTATGCCCACACGTACGAGTCGCAGTTTCGGTTTGCACCCTACACTAAATATGGAACAATTGCAAGAGTCACTAAACAAGATATCTCAGACGTTGGAGTCTATGATTAAGCGCTTGGAAATGGACCAATGCTGTGAACAGCTTGATGTACGCATTACCCGACTAAAGACCATCGCTAGGACAAACCCCACCATTGGGGTAGATGTCCAATCTCAAGCAGGTGGCCTGGAGGATACACTAATGAATGGAGTTGGTCAAGGAATCAATTATGGGTGTGCACCCGGACACCCACCCCATGAGAGACATAAAGACCACTATTTTGAGGGGTACAACATGTGTGGCCTTGTGGCTGGAGAGACCAGCGACTAGTGTAGAGTTACCCACCGAGGCCATTCGTAATGGATGAGTTACATGATATCTTTCCTGATGATCTACCGGATGAGTCCCCTAGGAAGGATATAGAGCACACCAGAATATGGGACATCGTAATACCTACAACCGAGTTCACGTTGAATAAGTTTGTCGATAGGTCCACAGGTCTAAATCCTTGTGAAGTCGTTACTGATTATAAACCTAGGAAACTTATTAATCTTGTTCCTATGTCACTGTCCCATAGGCCGTCAGAGTCTGCAGAGTCATTTGCGCATCACACTCATTCATGGCATCAAGAAATCAGGCAGAAGATCATGACTAATAATGAACATTGCACATTTTATACAGACCAGTATAAATGTTTCAAAGGATTCAATATTGGGGACTCTGTGATGGTCTGCATCAGGCCCAAGCGGTATCCTTCGAGGGCCGTTTGTAAGTTACATGCGTGTAGCGCTGGACCCGTCAAAATTATAAAACGAAACGGTCTCAATGTGTATGAGATAGATCTTCCACCTTCCATGGGAATTAGTTTCACATCTGATGTGGAGGATTTAGTTACTTTTCAGGGGACCACCGATACTTTGTTCGGCCCTTCGCCCACCCATCCTGATTCTCCATATTTATCCCTTGAACCATGGCCCATTCTCAACCCATTTTTCCAGCCTCTACGTCTCATACTTACCCGTCCCGACCCATTTTCTCAGCCTCTACCTCCCATATCTATCCTTCCCAACCCATTTTTTCAGCCTCTACGTCCTATACCTACCCTTCTCGACCCATTTTCTCAACCTCTACCTCCCATACCCACTCTTTCTGACCTTTCTTTCCAGCCTCTACCTCCCATACCTATCTTTCTCGATCCATTTTCCCAACCTCTACGTTCCATACCTACCCGTCTTGACCCATTTTCCCAGCCTCTACCTCCCATACCTATTCTTCCTGAGATTTCTTCTCAACCTCTCCCTCCCATACCTAACTTTCACACGCCCAGAGAGGAAATAGAGAATATCCTGTACCATCAGATAGTTTCAACGTCGGACGGCAGGTTTCAGAAGTACTTGGTTAAATGGAAGTTACGCCTAGCTTCAGATAGCACGTGGCTCACTAAGGAGGATCTTCAGAGACTTGATCCTGACATCCTGAAGCGGTTCAGGAGTTTTATTTCGCCAGAGGCGAAATCTTCGCAGCTGGGGAGAATTGATGGGGACATCACGCGCACGCACGCCGCCCCCTACGCATGTACACATGAAGGAGGGCCCCAACGTCGATCTGGATCGATGACGATGTCCAGGGAGGGCCCCCATGTTAGAAGACGGAATTTTTGTTCAAAAAAATGGGCCCGATAATCAAGAAAAGCCCATCATGGGATCTCATGATCATGGCCCGCTAGTCGGATTGATTTCATATTTTAGGTTTTGCTTATTGTTATTATTTAGAACATCGTGAACGCTTTAGATTTCTTTATTTAGTTTTTATTTTAGTTTACTTCATCGCCAAGTAATAGGTTGTGCACATGATGCGAGTTTTGGGGTATAGGGTTTTCCTATAAATAGGCACCCCTTGTAGTTCTTTTCATTCATTGAAGTTAATAAAAAATTCCTGCTTTATTTTTCTGCTCTCTTCGTGAGTTGTGGAAGAATTCAAAAGTGGGTGCGAAGCCCTCCCTTTTCGAAGGGCTAACTACCGTGGTGCGAAGCCACATCGATCCCAATTCACCCCCATCTTCCATCATCTTTTTTTCCATCTTCTCCCACCATCCGTACTTCGAATTTGTCCTTTTGTTGCATCAGATTTCTTCATTACAGATTTCGGCCCGCAGGCGAGCTGAAACTTCGGCGGAGCACCACGCACAAACCGTACATCGGATCGAGCTGAGATTTGGGGGTTTTGGAGTCCATCCCTGGCCGACCAGGGCCAAGGTGGCCTTTTTCTGAATAGTGGGCCCCACACACGTGCGGCCGGGATCACACGCACGTCCGTCTGGGCCATTGTTGCTGTCCACACGCGGGATCATCTTTTGGCTCAGGTTTTTATCCTCTTTTATCCTCTTATAGACGTTTTTTCATGAATCCTAACCCTAGATTACATGATCCCTAATTGATTTGCCCCGTTTTTCACCTTAGGGTTCCTTGAATTGAAATTAGGGAATCCCTTGGATTATGGACTGATTTTTATGCATGAGTAGTTGATTTTATTTCCCTTTGACATCGTTTGATTTATAATTTTATCGGTCCAAGTCCTAGCCCGTGTCGGCTTGGACCCGCATAGATTCCCCTTTAATTGAATGTTTGGATTTTCATGTGGGATGTGGAATTTGTGGGATTGTTTCGAATTGGTGTGATCTAAGCCCCCAACCGATGCCTAAACCAATAGATGTTATCTTCGTCATTGACCTCGGGCTTAACATTATTGAGGAGGTTCAAATGCGTAGCCACCTCGTCGATTTCTTCCTCCAAAAAATCCCTACAACACGCAGGGACCAAATGACCAATCCCTGAACTAGGGAGAAACAGTCGGCCACCAACACAAATCTGTCAACAGCGAGGAAGGCAATCCTCGGGTATAGAATCTGAAGAGCATGGTTGCCACACCAAGAGTCTATCCAAAACCGAATATGATTGCCTCTACCCAAAGGAGATTCCACACCCAACCAAATTCTGTCCCCGCTATTGATTTTCATAATGTCGATGCCCTGTAGAGGGAAGCCTTTCTCACGAACCACCCGCCCTCTTAGGTACTATACTTATCCACTATCGCCTCTCTCCACAGCCTCCCTTCCTTCGCACCAAAGCACCAAACCCATCTCCCAAGCAGTGTTATGTTCATAGCACCCAACAGCTTTAAACCCCCCTAGGAACCGGCTTACAGACCTCCTCCCATTTTAGAAGATGGAACTTCCTTTTATCAGTAGCTCCCGATCAAAGAAAATTTCTTCGCAATTTTTCAAGCTTGTTTAGCACTTCTTTAGGGCATTTGAATAATGATAAGAAGTAAACCGGCATATTGGAGAAAGCTAATTTCAACATAGTCAGTCGACCTCTCAAATACAAACATCGACACTTCCATAAAGCCAGCTTCCGCTCTATTCTTTTGTTCACCTTATTCTACAAATGCTTCACCGGTTTCCTAATGCACAAAGGAAGCCCCAAATAAGAGGAAGGAATAGCACCAATTTTGCAACCAAAGACAGAAGCAAATCAGCTTAGCTCTTCCCCTTCAACGTGCACTCCAAGCATTTCAGACTTCGCCATGTTAATCTTCAACCGAAGCTGCCTCAAAACAGACTAGAATTTTCTGAAGGTTATCCATTGACTCCTCTTTCGCTTCACAAAAGAGCAACATGTCATCCACGTACTGAAGATGAGTGATCAAATTACCAACTCCTACCATATTAAACCCTCTAAACAAGCCATTTCCAACCCCTCTAGAAAGCATGCCACTGAGGGCTTCTCCAACCACCACAAATAAATAATGCAATAACGGATCTCCCTGCCTCAAGCCACGAGAAGCTTTGAAAAAACCTTTCAACGAACCATTAACCAAAACGGAAAAGGACGCGGACTAAACGCAAGGCTTAATCCATCCCCTCCATTTAATTCCAAAACCCAGCCGGCCCAACATATAGTCGAGGAAGTCCCAATTAACATGATCATACGCCTTTTCAAGGTCCAGTTTACACACGACCAACATCCATGTCCCTAAATCTTGAATCTGAGCATTCGTGGGCGATAAGAGCGCTATCTAAAATCTGTCTTCCTGCAACAAAATCCCCCTGATACTAAGATATATCAAAAGAGAGAGTTGCCCTCAACCTGGAAGCAAGAGTCTTAGCTAATATCTTGTAAGGGCTCCCAATTAGACTAATCGCCTTGAAGTCCTTCAAATGTTCCACCCCTTGAATTTTGGGAACAAGAGCAATAAACAAAGCACCCAGCTTGCTAGATAGGTGGCTCCTTTGCCAAAACTCAGCAACGAAATCCATGATGTCCTTCTTAAGAATGTGCCAAAACTTCGAAAAAAAAAAAGAAAAAAGATTGGGAATCCATCTAGGCCCCGCGCCTTATCTCCCCACATAGAGTCGATAGTCGCCTTCATCTCTTCTTCACTAAACGGTCTTTCTAATTCGATCACATCCTCAAGAGATAACTTCTTAAAATCCAAGAAGTCCAGCCTCAATCTACTCCATTTCTCTTCTGATAACAAATCCTCGTAGAAGGATACAATAGCATCGCAAATCTTAACTTTGTCCAAAGTAGGAGCTCCTTCCACCACGAGGGAAGATATTCCATTTGTGCAGGCCCGCGCGCTGCCTATACTGTGGAAATAATGAGTATTTTTATCTCCTGCTTTCAGCCACACCACCCTCGACCTTTGAAGCCACTTGATTTCCTCCTCCTTAGCCCGCCTAGCATAGGCCAAGGAGAGATTGTCTTTGTCTATCTTCAGGGAATAACCTTCCATCCTCTTCAAGCACGTCAAGGGCATGAATCTGCTCCGCCACTTTATCAAATTCTTCCTCCCTTCTTCCAAAAACCTCTTTCTTCCACCCTTTAAGCTTCTCTTTTAACATCTTTAATTTTTGGAAAATTCTGAACCCTGCAAACCCATCAACCACAAAGGAAGACCACCATTCCACCACAAGCTAGTCCTGTCAAACCCTTCAACTTCTAGGCAAATCGCCTCAAACCGAAAAGGCTTCGGGCCCCAATAATCTTCAGTCACTTCAAGGAGAATAGGGCGATGATCTAATGTAACTCTAGGAAGGCCCGAAGTTTTTAATATTTGACCTCTATAAATTTAGTGTCTGAACTAATGGAAATAAGAAATTTTTGGGTTTATTATGAATTTTTAGTTTTTATTGTAAAGGTCTCTGTTATATTTTAATTGTACATCACAGGAATCATAATTCACCACAAACTATTCATAATTAAAATATATGAGATAACAATTACAAAAATATGTGGTAACTATATGCCAATTGCCTGAATTTAATAAAAGACGTGATGGGTGGGGGTTGAGCCCCCTATGCCCGCCACATTTGGCTGTCGAGCAGCGGCCCCCAAGTGAATAATATATGCTACTTTATTGTGCAAAATTCAAGAAGTAGTTGTTTAATCTGCACAATAAAATGAGTTCCACTCTTCTTTGATTCATCGAATCCCACTCAAAATCTTGTGTTTCGATCTCCAAAATAGGTGAAAATCCAATAAAAATTGGGTTCCTAAACTTCCTATAGGGTTGAAATGTAGAGCAGAAAAAATAAGCGAAACTGGAAATATCCAAAACATGTCTTTTAAAGCGTCTCAACCCATAACTGATACACACTTTGCGTATCGGTGCCACTATGGCCCGTATCCTCTGAAACAATCACTGCTTCTAAATCCTACCATTTCAACTTTGTATCCCACACTAGCCACGGCAGATATGAATATGATATGCCCATATTGTCCATCACACAACTGATATTAGCAACCTTGCTGAAAACCAATCATCTCACCCAATTTCTACTCAATGATGAACTTGAATATCTCAATTTATTAGTTGTTAGGAAAAGCACAAAAATTGAGTTGGCCTGCCAAGGGTAATTTTGACTTGGACCACCAAGGTCCCTCCCTCCCTCCTATGTGTGCATGCGTGCTATAATCATTCTTTCTTTTACCAATTATAATTGTTTGATATATCGCAAATGGAACTTGAGAAAAATCAACATGCATATTACGATGGGTCACGGCCCTCATCAGCTACAACTCTGAAATAGATGTGATCACGTTGTTAGTGAAGGTGTTGACTGTTGAGTTTGCAGTTTTAAGCACTTCAAAAATTTTAAGATGTTCTGTTGCAGAAAAAAAAAAAGTGATTGGACTTAATAAGTTCTAGTGTTTTTCTTCCATATGCAGTTAATTCACAACATGAAAAATCTCATTCGGCTTTTGACAATTCCCCAGCAGACCTATAGATCGTGAGTTCACAATATGTATATAATGTTATGCATGGCAAAGTCCCCTCCAAGAAAGAGAGTGCAATCCGAGTTTGACTAAAGATATATCAACATCTCATAAAGAGAAACCAATATGATCCCATCTGACATAGAACACAAGGACTGAACAACAACCAAAAATATCATAGAATGAACTAAATGATTTTTCTTTTTGAAGATTGAATATCGGTAAGCTAAAAATATCAGCTAGCTAAGATGTGAGAAGACAATTTTAGTTGTGAGAAGACAGAGAACATGGAGTGTAAAGGAAATAAAAAAGAAATACCACGACATTAATTTACTAGACATGTGACATAAGAACAGCTTTTGCTAATATCATAGCTCATCAGAGTTTGTTCTTAGGATTGAGCAAAGGCACCCATATTCTGGAGAAAGTGGAACGGATCCAGTGAAATGGAAACATATAGAAACCTACCAGATATCATCAGCATCTGTGGATTCACAAAACTTGGTTGCAGGATCATCTTGTCTCTGACGACATGAATCAGCATTCTTTTTCTTCCTCCAGATAGCCATATCTCCCTTCTCATACTTCTTCTCCCAGCAAAGAAGGTCCGCCATCTTTTCAATCTTTCCTTGTTCCTCCTGAAGCTCCTCCTTAGACCGCTTCCATGTTTTATAGTAGGTCCTCCAATTGATGGGAGGCCCAGACAGTATCCAATACCCACCAGGTCTGAGAACTCGGTCTACTTCCATCATGTATATCCCATCTGCATAGAGAAGTTTCAGAATGATGTAATAAATATAGCCCAAGGCACAGGTTTATATCCAGACATTGACAAAGAAAGATGTAAAGAAACCAAAAGAATGACATCATTAAGATTTAGTCATTGAAATAGCAATTCCTTTGGGATGAAAGAACCATGTGGCCAAAATTAGCACTCACTATTTGATGTCCATGGGATCAAACACCGTGAGCATTGAGCCATATCAAAGGCTCTAGATGGGTATGGAAGCTTTACAGTCCCAAGCACACCAATAACTGCAGGTACACCACGCTCCAAAGCAAACTGCACCTGCGCTTCATGTGAATCCCTTGGTGCAAAGGACATGGCTAACACATTTCTTTTCAACAGGTAAGCGCCCCAACTTGCAACCTACACAGTGCTTCTAGTAGTCAGTTCAGCTACTATAACTGAATAAAGAATGCTGCCAGGTATGAACTGGGAGTCAGCATATTAAAACAGTCTTTACTAGGGATGGTCCACATACAATGATCCACAAAATTAAACCATAAATGTCTCTTTGAGACAAAACTAAGTAAAATATCTATGAGAACTGCATAGATATATCGTTCTCATTGATATATCTTAAATAAAAGAAAATGAGGAGCTGTCCGGACAGTGCCTATCTACATGGCAGCCCTCTCTTAGGAAGCTTCTCATTTTACCTGATTTTCTGCATTTTTATATGATTTTTCTTTTCTTTTTCCTTATATTTGGCAACCACTTCTCTAATGGGGAGACGGTTCTATTGGCCACCTATCATGCCAGCCCCTCCCTCATTTTGAATTAAAATTTTCAAATCCACTGCCGTCCCTCTCTCATAACTCCCATTTCCCATTCTAAATTTCAAATCCACCTCTCTCCCCTTCTTAACACCCACTTCCCACTCTCTCCCGCACACACACCCAGATCCCAAAATTCCCGTTTTAAATCTGTCTCATGACCACCCACTTCTCTCACTCTCTTCCACGCTGCAAATCTTGAATATTTCCTCTCAAGTCTCTATCTTCATCAAACTCAGTTACATCTCATACAGACATTTCTTCATGTAACCTTCTCTCTGGAGATCTGAGTTCTGTAATTCAGCAAGGAAGATAATGATGATGATGGGGTTCTCAGGATTACAAATGCTTGGTTTGATACACAAGATGAAGATCTATCATATATTTTGACTTGGCATATCACATTTCCACATCTCTCCTCATTTTTCTCCAGTTTGAGATCAACTCTCTCCTCATGCAGTTTACTATTATAAATTGAAATTGCATCCTCTGATATATAGATAGTTTTTGACAGACTGGAATTCTCTGCAACATCCCAATCTCTGTGGGCCTACCATATTGTCTATCTGACATCCACTCCATCCATCGGGTGAGCTCCTCAATTGTAGGCCCTAGGGGAAAAATGAGGCAGATAGACAACTCAGGTGGTCCACACCACAAGGAAGAGTGGGGACAGGACACCACATCAAACCTGTTCATTAGGTGTGGATCACAAGAATGGAGTATACAAAAATCATCCTGATCCAAAACTCAGGTAGGCTGCATGCAACGATCGAGAAAATCAAACCACAAATGTCTCTTTAAGACAAAACCAAGTAACATTTGAAAGAAAACTGCATAGATATAGAATAAGAAATAACGAACGTCAGGAAGAGAAGTGAAGCCAAATCAAATACAAAAAGGGGAAAAAGAGCACAAGGTGGATCAAGGAAATTCATTCATTGATTGTCTATTCAGAAAAGGAAAAAGAAAAGGGGATGAACATTCAACTTACCCCACAACCGGTATCCAGTGCAGTTCTAACTGTTCCGTCGGCGATTGGGATAACCGAAGCGAGTTCATCAATGTATGCGTCTGCACCTTGGGGAAACATTGTTCCTCCACCAGGAAATTTGAATACATTACCCTCAAACTGAACCCAGTTCTGGACAGCCTTCTCAACTGTCAGACTCTTGTAAGGAACATTTGCATAGGGCACATAGTCACGGCTCTTTGGCCAAGGAAATGGAGTTACATATCCTTTGGGTGCTGGGATAAGACAATGCAATTTTTCATCCTCAGCCGGACAATGTCTTTCTCTGTAGTTCATATTTTCTCTTGGGAACTTCATTGCCCGATTTTGGTCTTGGCAAGGAGTGTAGTCCGTGTACCGAACATCACAGGGCTCAAATACTTCAGCTTTTGTTTTGGAGGGGTCA
The DNA here is from genome assembly GCF_029962835.1 of Magnolia sinica. Classification (NCBI taxonomy): domain Eukaryota; kingdom Viridiplantae; phylum Streptophyta; class Magnoliopsida; order Magnoliales; family Magnoliaceae; genus Magnolia; species Magnolia sinica. The sequence goes on along the minus strand of NC_080578.1, from coordinate 7,628,904 downwards.
GTGGTATCAACCACATCATTGTGATGGGTCTCAAAATTCAAATTGGACAAGACACTGCAATCTGTCTGCTTGGTAATCTCCAATGCTATGCTATCTCCCTTTCCGAAACCACTCTTCTGCCATGCACCCAAGATGTAGAAGAAACAGCACAGACCCGCCACGATAAATATAGATATTGAGCTGCGAGTCTTACTTCCTGCTGAGTTCGTTTTTGAGCCCATGATGTGTCTGGAACACTTATGAGCTTGCTGTAGTTTGCACCACAACTACATTAGAAGAAATGAACTTGCAACAGATTCTAAGTACAGGCAAGTTCGAGTAAACAAACACATTTTCCCATGAAAAGTGAAAACTATAATGACTATGCTGTGAGCAACAGATATCATTTAACTGAGAAATGGTAAAGTAATCAAGTCCACATAAACAACAAACTAAACCAGAGTTTGAAGCTAAAAGGAACAAAAAATAAAGTATGGTGGGTACGGCACAGTTCAAAGGAGATGCATCAAATTTCATTCACTTCATTTGCATGTTAAACAAAGGTAATGAAAATGGACTCGATAAGACGATTCACCCAATCTAGACTAAATTAACGAAAGCATTGCAAAATTGGTCCAAGTATCAGATTGGGTTGAATTAGCCAAGCTGATTGTACAGCCCGGTCTGGTCACTTACATCAGATTCAATTCTCATTTCACCAGTAGCTTTCACTTTCTGCTTGAGTCCTTGTGATTCCTAATCTAGCGAGCCGTTGCACATACTGGTCGTCAATCAGTGGAAATGCCTGCCCAGTAGTGTTTGAAATCTAAACTTTGATGGGTCTGATATGGCCTATGGGCAACCCATTTAATGGGCTACTCTGGTTTTGTTTTTGTCGTTGCACTAGAGATCTTCCTTTCAATGTACCATCTATTAGCCGAAAAGGTTGTAAATCTGATTGAGGAAGGGAGTCCTCTCTTGTTAACTCCTCTTAGAGATAACATGGGTGCCATCAATAGGAGTTTTTATGGTCCTTCTGGCATAGAAGATGGGTGAGGCTGAGGCTGAGGTGTGCAGGGAGGCTTTAAGAATTTTCTCAAAGACGGTGTAAGCCAAAATTAATGAAACATAAGACTTGTGAGGCTTCTGAATTATTATTTTCCTAATTTATCATATAGTTTCTTTGTGATTTTTTCCTTGACGTGGTAAAGTGACGAAAGGGTCACTTGATTTTGCCAGCTTATAGCTTTTTTCCTTCTGTCAGCCCTTCTTTATTTGCTCTGTTTTTTGTGTGTTTTGGTTGAACCAAATATCGTGAAATTTCATGATACTCCGAGATTAACCAGTCTAATTTGGAGCAAATATTGTGAAATTTCATAATATTTGGTGCGACCAAACACACCTTTAAAAAGTTAACAATTCAGGGAAAAAAATTCCAACTTCATGATTTTAGAAATCTACCCTTCTCTCACAATCCCTTTCTGACTGCTGCTTCAAATAGAGATCCATCAATCTGGTTCGGGGCTGATAGTTCATCCTCAGCTCCTGGTATTCTACAGCAAAACCAGCACTGCATACTCTTCAGAAATGGAATAAAAACTACATGAAGTTCATGCCTTCCATTTCGATCTGCCGTTCGCACTTAAAATTTAAAATAATCAAAAGCCCGATTCACCCAGATTCAAACTGGAACCAGATCTCAAGCTATGGTACCAATCACAACTGCCTCAGATGCTACAGTACTAAGGCCGCGTTTGGATCCACAAGCAAATTGAATCAGCAACGCAATCAAGATGGAATCACAAAAGCTAACAACAACGCATTCCTACAACTCAGAAGTAAAGCAACACATTACTAAGGAAATAACGATATGTGACTATTTTCACCTTATGAGACTATTACACATATCTCTGATTTGGAAACTCTAAATATATTTCTGAAATTTAAAATCTGCTAAAGATCAACTCAGACAGCAGCGCTACTGAAATGAGCAGCAGCTGGAGAGAGAAATCTGAGATATTCCACTCCTCAGATCGAAGAAAAACAAAGGAAAATCAACGAAAATTCGAGAAAGGAAGAGGAAGACGAAAGCATTGGAAAGAGATGAGATCGCGCACCTGAGGAAAAGGAGGATTGATCTTTGAGACTGCGGATTCTCCGATTTCTAGGTTTTCAGAGAAAGAGATCAGTTGGAGGTTGGAGGTGTTGGAGATGCCATTTTGTAAGGAATAAGCGGGAAAAACGAAGAGAGAGGTGATGTCTCCAGAGAAGAATTCGGAGACAGACGCTTATCGCCGACACCACCGGGAAGATTTTGAAGGCAGTGGTACAAATATCGCCGAGATTTTGAAACGATATAAGGAGAAATTACATTAAACCATTTATCGCAGTAATTTACAAAATTCGGCATATTTTTAAATATTAAAAACGTTTAAGAATTTGTTATATATACATATATTTAGATTTTAAATATACTTATTAATTTTATCGTCTAAGCTGTGTGCCATTAACTGGGATCGGCTAATATTCTTTAATTTACAATAAATATTTTATTTTCGGCCAGATTCCATCGATAATACAAGAGACAAAACTTCAAAATTTTAAAATATCCGGAGAAATGTCGGAGAACGAGAGTTGTCACTGTGATTAGAGGTTTGCTCGAATATATACCCACGTATTATAATAAGAAATATCGGCAGTTGGATTTGATCTTTTTTAATGATCCAAACCGTTTATTTGATACAGATTCATTCAGATGGGGTATTACCCAAAAATAAAACTGGTTGAATATTTCAAACTGTTGATCTTATGAAGATTACACTGACCGTTCATGTTCAAAGCAAAAGGTCCAAATTGTCAAATGTTTAAATAATCCATACTTTTTATTTTCTTTTTGGACCTTAAAAAGTGAAAATAGTTATAAGAACGGTTTGGATCATTGTAAAAAAGTGACCCAGATTCAAGAGCTAGAGTCCCGACGTACCATGTTGGAATACACCGGGATGTATTCGAGCAACCTCACGCACTTATGCAACTGTACCCGCAATTTTTTTGAGGACACGAGCTTCCAATGCGTTTGCGGACGCGCGTGAACGCTGTCACGGTCACCTGAAACGACTTTTGCTAACTTGCCTAACGTGTATGAAATCCACACCGTCCATCAGGTGCCAGATCACTTGTTTAGTTTTCATCCCAAAAATCAGACTGCTTCAACGATCACGTGGTATGGCTCAAATGAGTTTTGGACAACTGTAGATTTTGCGTAGATCTTTCACACTGATGAGGAAAATCAGACGAATGGATTGGATTTCATATAAACACCACGGTGGGCCCTATGCAAAACTAACTGTGAGCGTCAAATGTCAACCTTCTCTTATCTGAGCTCTGGATGGTCTGATTTTTGGGTTTGAAGGTGAACCTGAGAAAGCGTACCGAATGGATGGTGTGGATCTCGTGTGAAACTTACACCCACGTGGCTCTCGGTGTGCGAGGTACTGCTAGCGCTGTAACCCACCAAAATTACGTGGGCCCATGGACGCGGATTGCGTCCTACCCCCGCCCGTCTCTGGCCCGAACGCACAGTTCTGTGGGCGGGTCCACCGTGATGTATCTGTAAATCCAAGCCGTCAATCCCCTTTCTCATATCATTTTAAGGCACAAAAAGAAAATTGAGGCAGATCGAACTCTCAAGTGGACCACACCAAATAATAAGCTTGGTTGGATTAAATGCACATCATTAAATGTAAGAGTCATCCGTGGTATGGTACAATCGAGAGTAGGATCTGCCCCATTTTTGTGTTAATGCCTTGAAATAATACGAGAAAAGGGATTGACGGCTTGGTTGTACCGGTACATCACCGTGTGCCCGCCCACAGAACTGCCCGCTCGGGATTAGGGACTGGCGGGGGCTGGACGCAATCAGCGTCCGGGCCCCATGATACTCACGTGACATATGATTCGTCCTTCAGTTATGCCTGGGGTGTACATCGAGTCGAACCAAGTCGGGCTGGCCTCAACTCGGCATGGCCACTAGCTGAACTCAATTCGAATCGGCTCAGCTCGGTTCAATCAATAGCTTGAGCTAGTTTGAGTCAACATCAAGCCGAGTTTTCCTATGTGGCATTTCCACAAACACCCCAGCTACATTTTCCAAAATCCCCCGGTATCTAAAACGGAAGTAATAATTTTACAAGTATTTTTTTAAACACTTTCTAAACAACATAAAAGTAAAAAAAAAATAGTACTTGTTTTATATATATATCTTTCTTGCCACCAACTATACTTCGTTGAGTTATTTCATCAATCACTTGGTGAGCAATATTAATAGCAGAATAATCAAGTCACTGAATGTCCTAACCAAGTCGATTCGAGCTAAATTCGATTCAAGTCAAACTGGGGCCAACTCGAACTCATTTTCAAGTTAAAAAAACAGCTCGGCTCAAACTCGAACTCAGCTTTTTTGAATCAAATTGAGCTTTCTCGCGTCAAGTCAAACAAGCTAACCGAGCTAGCTCGGTTCATGTACACCTATGGTTACGCTTCCCCGTATCACTACGCTACTTTTGTGTATCCTTACTTTAGTGTATCTTTGACTATAGGGCACACCGTGATGTATTTGGATTATATCTAGGCCATCCAACTGTTTTGAAATCTAGTTTTAAGGTATAAAACAAAATATTAACTGTATATAAATCTCAAGTGGACCACACTACAAGAAATAGTGTGGATTGATTACCCACCATTAAAAACTTTTTGGGGGCCACCGGAATTTTTATTTGCCATCCAACTTGTTGATAAGGTCACAAAGACCTGGATGAAGGGACAATAAAAATATCATCTTGATCTAAAACTTTTGTGGCCCACAAGAACTTTTTAATGGTCAATCAACGTTGTTTCATGTGGTGTGGCCCACCTAATACTTATATCCTTCATGTTTTGGGATCATATCCTAAAACGAGCTGTAAAAACAGATGGACCGTGTGGATGTAAGACACATACATCAAGGTGGGCCCCACAGTCAGGGATCCACCGAAGCCAAGGTATGCCTAAAAATGAAGGGATAGAAACACACACCATCTAAAACTTCCTGGATCCGCGAAACAGCAGGGATGCCATCATCCTCGCAGGAATCATGAACGGTTGGATGACATAGAAACATCAAGGTAGGCTCCTCGAAGGTTTCAACGGTTAGATTTTCCATCCTTACCATTTCCTAAGATGTGGAACATGAGCGGGCGAAATTGATGGATGAAGCATATGGTATACGGACGTCCCGATGTACCATAAATCCTCGCTTTACATGAACTCCCGGACAAAGGAAACCGCGTCCTTAACACCTATAGTAAAACCGGAATCCTTATATAATAACCGAGCTATGTGGGCCCAACGTGTCCTGTGCATGACATCCACTCCGTTCATCAGGTTTACCTATCGATTTTTATCCTAAACACCGAAAATAAGCCACACCACGAAATAGGTGGTGAAAAGTACAGGGAACAGTTAAGATGGAGACGTTCACCATACATTGAGTATGGAGCCTTGGCATTGTCTATGCCATCCTAGCCGTTAATCAGGTGCGTCAGATGAGGATGAATGGAAATGGAAAATTTTGAACGGATCAAAAATTCAGTGGAGACACATCAAGTGAATTTGGTCGCTTTAGGTGCAATTTTACATTTTTTCTGTGTATTGGCCACTTGTTTTTGTTTTATTTAAACTGGCTTATTTCTCTAGATGGACAGCGAAAATAAGAAGGAGCATATGATGGATGGAGTGGATTGCACAAAAAAAACACTGTGGGGTCCACAGAGCTGAGCGTTACGTCCACAAGGGGGTAACAGATGGTGGGGTGGATGACCATACTCTCGCCCATACTTTTGACGAGGAGAAAGGTTGTTGGCATGACACGCATGAAGGAGGTTCAGGCCCCACTGCGTGTGCTCTATGGACAGACCGATGATCCTGACCGTTGGATGTGAATGGTGAGGAAAAGGTGGAGCAACGGTCAAAATCAGTTCTCCAATCCAGCAGTTAAGTTGGATTTTAGGCCAGAGCATACCACGCAAATGGAAGCGTATTGAGTACTTAAAACTCTTTCTGAACCACCGTTATTTTGTGTCTCAGCCAAGCCGTCCATGCGTCTAACCAGTTTATTTTAGTATAACTTCAAAACTGAAGCATAGATAAAGATTATGTGGCCCACACCACACGAAACAGTGGGAATTGAACACCTACCGTTGAAAACTTTTTGAGGACCACAGAAGTTTTGGATTAAGCTGATAATTGTATTATTTTTCTTCATCAATGTCTGTGTGACCTTATTAACAGGTTGGATTATAAATAAACATCACTGTGGGCCCTAGGAAAGCTTCAACGGTGGAAGTCATTATACCCACTGGTTCCTGTCGTGGGTCCACTTGAGATTTGGATATGCTTCGATTTTATATTTTGATCTTATAAAACATATGGACAGCGTGGATAAGGCACATACATCACGGTGGGCTCCACAGTTTCCTCAGTACATAATAGCGTACCGAGTTAATCACTACGCAATCTGCGTCCCACGCAAATCACGTAACGGGTACATGCACGCCAAAAGTAGGTTGGATGGTGACGTTGAGGTATCCTTCAGTACATCCAGAAACACTGCCAATTTGTAGGTTGCGACGGTAGTATTTGGATTTGGGATCATTTTCAAATGATCCAAACTATTTATAAGATGGGCCTCACCATAGATGGGAGATATTCACATGGATATTAAAGATCAGAATACTTATCAATGAATACATAACAACGGTTAAAAGAAACGGTTTATATTCAATTGAATAGAGTTAAATATTCAAAGTTCAAAATATTCCAATCTGAGAAAAAGGAAAAATTGGGTGTCCTCGTCCGAGGTGAGGCCCATCATGTAAGCGGTTCTGATAATTGCAATACTACCGTATCCGAGCAGCGATGCTCTCCACGTAGACATAGAAGTACCTCCGGATGCAGTGTCGGCTTAGATCAAACCTCCTCGGAGAGCTTATCCCACCGGAAGCGGAATCGCTGGTGTACCACACAGCATCTATATATAGCTGCTGTAGATACGTGTCGTGGGAAGACGAGCGCCGACGCTCCTCGAGCTCCGAGTTGTACGAAGAGGTAAAAGGAGATCAAAATTATATAGGCCCCAAAATGATTTGTTTAATATATCCACACCGTTCATACATTTTTCAAGATAAGTTTAGAGCATTATCCAAAAAATGAATAATATCTACAGCTCAAATGTATCACACCAAAAATCGCAGAGGGGATAATGATTTTCACCGTCAAAAAAATCTGTCCATAAGGTCACAAATACCTTGATGAGGAGGAAAAACAAATCAAATTTCACATTGATCTGAAACTTCTGTGACACCCAGAAGGGTTTCAATAGTAGAAGTTTAATCCATCACTGCTTTTTGCAGTGTGGTCCACCGATCTTGAGATATGTCTTACTTTTTTGTCTCAAGCCTTACGACGACCTCGCCAAATGGATGGACGGTTTGGATATAACACATACCTCATGGTAGGACCCACAGAACTTGCCAACGTCAATCCATCAGCTATATAGCTGATGTGTGGTGCTCCAGCCAATCCGCTTCCGGAGAGCGGAGCTTTTCACAGTTAACACACCCCACGTACAGGATACACCGGGACTTCAGCCGTTCGATCGGTATCCTTTTCCCTTTCCCAGCCTGATTAGAAGATGGTACTAAACGTGGACGGTGGATATCTGAAACAATTCTTAAATTGAAATATTTCAACCCTTAGATTATTTAAGGGTTAAGCAGAAAGTCCATATTCAACGGAGATGACTCCTGGGACCGAAGTCGTTGAAATATTCCCCCCCTTTTTTTTCTTTTTCTTTTTCGTTATATATCCGCCATGGAAAGTGAGGCCCACATATGAACCGTTTGGATCATTGAAATATGCACGAAATCCAAAGGCTAAAATCCCTACGTATATCATAGCAATACGTCGAGATGTACTCTTGCAAACCTCTTAAGTGAACTCGCTCGAGTGAGTCTCCGGCTCGTTCTCGCAGAGGGACTTGGACTGGGCGGTGACCCAACACCACCCAGCTATGTGGAGGAAAAGCTTTGTGGGCCCTACCATATTGTATGTGTTTTATCCAAACGGTTCATCCATTATCCACCTCAATTTAAGAAATGAGCCCAAAAAGAGACCGATCAAAAGCTCAACTGCACCACTCCACAGGAAATAGTGGGGATTGAACGCCTACTGTTGAAAACTTCTTGGGGCCACATAAGGTTTGGATCAAGCTGATACTTGTATTTACTCTTCATCCATGTTTGTGTCACTGTATGAACAGGTTGGATGGAAAACAAACACTGCAGTGGGCCACCAGGAAGTTTTCAACAGCAAGCGTTCAATCGCAACAGTTTAATGTGGTGTGATCCACTTGAGCTTTGGATGTGCCTCATGCCCTAAGATTAACTAGCAAAATGGATGGAGAGCGTGGATAAAACAATACAGCGTGATGGAGCACACAGCTTTTCCACCAGTGGGGTCAACACACCGAATTCGAGTCCGGTTGAGAGGATGCTGTGTGTGAGTTAATCCAGGGTTTGATCCCTGATTGTTCTTACATTGAAAACCTTTGGAGATTATTAATTTATAAAATAATAATAATAATAATAATAAACACTCGAGCGCATTCGCCTCCCAAGTGGAAAAGAAGCACAGATATTTGAGATCGCAGCCGTTCCTGGGTTGTACCCGCTTTTTACGTACCATGTGTCAAAAGCTAGGTTGATCGGATCATCAGATACGCTACACCTCTACAAAACGTACAAACAGATGAGAAAATTGGCTAACAGTCACAAATCACATACACTCGTGTGGCCTACCTGATGATCAGATCAACCATAATTTCTGAGACATTGCCTACGGACGCGGGATCGCCTTATGAGCGGCTCCGGGCTCGCAAATGTGCGCCTTGTCTCCACGGTTGAGGCCACTAGATTACACACGCAGCCCTGCAAACGAGCGTAGAAAAAGAAAATGGCACTTCGGTAATTTATCGAGCTCTCAAGGTCGTAAGTCAAAAAAGCCCAAAGGTGCAAAGACGGCAGACAGCGAGATAGAAAGAGATGAGTGAGAAGGACAGGGAAATGTGGGCCGCATTCGAATCAAAGGTCGCGAGCATTAAAAGCAGTATAGACGGTGTATATGGAAATAATGGAGTGGGACTCTTGTATCATTTGATATTTGAAATCCAAATAATTAAAGATCTCTTTCATTCCATGCCACCAATTTCAGAAGGTGAAAGTTTCAAAATGACCACCTTCCAGATGGCTATACTCGATGGTGTGGGCCCGAGATCTTTCTATGTGGGAGGGTTTCGGAGACAGCCCCCGCCTTGGGTGGGGCCCATCACATAAAGACCGTTAGGATCTTCCAATCTCCGAGAGTATCAGGACGTCCCCAATTAAACTGGGGCCTATAAGATTGAACAGTCTGGATCACCAAACCATGGGCCCCATATTAAGGAATTGAATCTCTCCTGCGCACTCGCTGAGGCTCATAAACCAACGTCTCATTCCAACCCCAACGTGTAAAGGGTAATGATCACATACAGCCCACAACATGCTTAACATGCTGCACCAACTTGGGACACGTCGTACATCCAAGCCATGCAAAAGGCGTGCCCCATCATGAAGATCGCCCGATAAAAAAAATCAGGCCAATCCAATTATCAGCCGGACCATACCAACAAAACCAAATGGCCAACGATGATCTGATCCCGATATCTGGCCCACTTTAGTGGATCATCCTGAATTTCAAGCGACGTTATCTTCATGGTGGAACCCACCTTTTGCATCACCAGAACGTCCGGAACCGGACACATTAGCATGCGGAGGGTCGTATAGGACCATTCTTCACATTAAACAACACCTACCTCATCAGACTGGTGACGACCGGACCAATTCCTCTTCACAAAAGCCCAGTAAAAACGACAGGCATCTATCGGTAATGATGTATCACCTAACATTAATCAAGGTGGCGAAATATAGGCACTGAATGTCACTTCAGCGGACTACAATACAGATATTTCCTAAGATGCAAGACGCCAAATTACCGGCCATTTCAAAATGCCCCCATCCACCAATAAATCCCTGCTTAAAACAGAGGGGAAAAAAAAGAAAAAAGAAGCCATATCTAGTTAAAGAGTCCATCCTGGGGCCATAATCATGTCGGTGATAGAGAAGCGAGTTGCAGTCTAATCAACCGTTAGGACACCCGTCACTTAGGGTCGTCTGACTTCGTGGTTTTTTGGGTGGCTCTACAACTGGAACCTACAAGTCGAACTGTGATCACTGTATATGGGTCATTAACTAGATGGTGGAATGCGGTCGTGTCCATATGATCTCGTGTGGAAGTTTAAAAAGAAACATCAGCTGAAGTGGACATTGCGGCAGAACAGCCCTAATAGACCGTGAGTAGGAATGCTCCATTCTCAGTCATGCAGAGGGATCTGGGCCATTCATCTAGTAGCCCACATGGATGGGCTGAAACTGGTCACAAACCAGATGATCTCAAATGTCCAATCAATCACAAATGGTTGGATAAGATCATAATGACAGAAGTAGACGCATTTGATTGGCAAGGTCTCCTTGATCCAACTGGAAACTCCCATCTACAGCAGTGCCCGATGGATTGAGACCGGAGATCAAGATAAAGGTGGCCTCATTTTCTTCTACATGAAAGGATCTAGCAAGAAAAAATAATAAATAAAGATACTGTGGCTGAATCATTTCACTGTCCAATGGTGATGGATGGTTGTTCTGATTAAATGCTGCATATTCGCCATTGCTAGCTGATTTTGATCAGACGGTGACAAGATTCACCACCAGCAAATATTCCTATGGCCGAGCAGTTCCATGGCAATAACTGTCTTGATTGCCTCATCTAAACTGATGACACGGGAGCAAGCTTTAAACCTTCTGTCAGCTATCAAAATCCTTTTCTTTTAACTAATTTGCATTTTCCAGATGGAACACAAAAACAGTGGTCTCCAGCTGAATAGCACAGCTGGTTATGGATGCTTACAAAAAAGTTAAAAAATAATAATAAGAAGAATTTTAAAAAACAAACAAACAAACATTGACAAAATTTTGGGAAAACAGAAAACCGCCTACTTTTATACACTCACCTGAGAGCATTTCTTCAACTCTCCAAGGTAATGGATATCTGCCTTTGAGACATTCACAATGCCAGACTGCTCGGCAACCTTCTTGATCAGAAGCTTTAGCAATGGGACCTTTGAAAGGGTTTTGCATGATCCGACCATGATCAACTTCTTCTGTACCCACAATAGCAACAACTGTCATTGATCATCATGGTATTTCAAACAGCATGCCATCCTACCAAATCGGCATAGGGAAACAGGAAATCAAAATGTCGATATACGTTATACACCATTGCAACAGCAATTTTTTTTAAAACCATGCTTATAGGCATGCAAATGGTCAGTACTACCCAAATGGCCCATATCTTGTGAATGAAAATTTAGAGCAGTTAGATTAACTTTCCTAAGCTAGCTAAATTAATCATATTGATGCATTTTCACATGTGAAACCGAGTTCTGCTTCAAGCTTAATTGGTTCCCTGATAGGACTATTCATTGGAAAGTGTGACTGAGTAATTCTCAGGGGTTTCTATTACGAGAATCTAAAAGTTCTTTCCCCTGCTGAATGCTCCTGATGTGGCAGAAATAATTTACAGCACCTAGATGGCATCAAATGGTTAAACTGGGGCCTTGCTATCTGCCATTAAGAACCTCGAAGAAAAAAGCTAACATCCAACCATACGGTTGTAATGGGTTAATGGGATATGGAGTAGATTTTATAGATGTATTACAATTTCCACAGTTTTGTATTGAGAATTTGAGAAATGCATAATCAAAATCCACTGTAAATTTACACAATCAATCAAATGGTTGAAATAAGTAATACTACGGGTTATACAATTTGATCTATAAATGTAATTTTACATTTTTAGTGCTAAAAATATACGGTGAATATAAATTTAGTTTATTTGTTTGGGAAAAGAAATGGGATGAAAATATAGAAATGTCACATCAAAGACCAGTTTCAAGCTCGATATGTCTTGACATCGGTATTCCGCTAGTTTAGAAGAGTCCATGCAACATATTGTGCTTGTTTGTTGGGTATTGTGAATGTGTAGAAATGCATTGTTCAGAAACCAGAAACTTGGACTCAGCTTGGCCAACCAATGAGTCAAGACTTGGATGAGTTGATACAGTGACTCAGCTTAGTCTCGTAAATTTTGATTAGGTCCCAGCTCGAAGTGTCGGTATCGCTAGCCGGGGATACGGAAACAATATCGATGGCACCGATAATATTGCTGATAACTGAAAATGTGGGAAATATGGGGAAAACGGTGGAATTTTTCAATGGAACTTCATGAGATGCTAAAATACACATTTGCACATTTAAGAACCAAAAAATAAAATAAAATTTGCAAAAAGAATGCATACATAATAGGTTTCCATTTAATGGGGGTGTAAAAGCATGTGTTGTTGTAAGAAATCAATCCAACCATATCATCCATCCCATTTATCCCTCCAACCTTCCATCCAAACATCTATTGATATTTAGGAATATCGCCAACACATGATATTTCCCAACAAATTGTTCACAACTAAAAAAGAAACGAAAGATTGTGATCTCGATATCACCATGTTGTGATAATGATAATATCATAGACAAATTGAACACTGTATAGAACCAGCCCACAAAATATGAAATGAGAATTTTTTAAGACAGATTTTTGGCGATATTATCGAAATATCGCAAATACATTGGTGATACAAGCAACACTTGGAATTTACACAATCGAAAATGTTGGCGATACACCGGCGGTATCGATGCATTGGAAATACAAGCAACACCTGGAATTTACACAGTTGAAAATATTGACGATATCGATACATTAGCGATATTTAGTGATATATAGCGATACATCGCCAATAACTATAATTTTTTATACTACGTTATCAGTATCGCTACGAGTGTTATTGGTATCACCGAGCTAGAGATGCAGATACTATCAGAGATATTTCGATAATATCAGAGATAATGTTATTAGGTCTATTATATTTTTAGTCAAAATTGGGGGAAAAATACAAATACAAATAACATGTCATCTGATAGTAATGTATTCAAAATAATCATTAATAATAATATATATTATGATAAATTTTCAACTATGTGAAAGGGATATTATTCATTTTAATACCTATTATATTCATCAGTAGAGAGAAGAAAGAAAGAATCCATGCGTCACCCATCATCTCAATAATCAGGAACATCAATTGGTAGGGTAGCTTAGAAGAAAAATCAGTGGGATGACCATTTGTATGAACATATATGACAAACCAAATAGAAAAGAAAAGGGATTTACAAATAAACACATCTTAGGACTTGTAGTACCATGTAACTTTGCATATGGTGAATAAAACAAATGTATTTTGGGCTTATGAAGAATGAGAAGAATGAGATTAGGAAAGGAGTAGAAGATTAATTTTGAAATAAAAAGAACTATAATCTAATCAAGGATATTAATTGATATGGAATTGCTATTGAAAAGTAAAAATATTGCTAATAAAACCAAAGAAAATCAGTCCACTAACAACAAAGACTTTTGTTGATTAGTTGATTTTACCAAATTTTTTTATAAGGGATCAACTCGGTCTAGAATTCACGACTTGATGGATCAGCCAAGTCATTGTAAAACCTGGCCAAGTTGCCTAAAACTCATTATACAGAAATGATCCACAACATGGATTGGTCAGGTTTTTGGCCAATCCGAGTAAACTCGGACAAGTCCCTAGTTGACTCACCAAGTTTTCAAACAACGTTAAAAAAAGAAAAAGAAAAAAAAAAAAAAAAAAACACTTAGAATTAGTATCGTTTATGCAAGTTCAAAAAGGCATCAATATTCATACCAAATTTGATGAATATGGATCAGTCATAATAAACTGATGAATGCCGAGCTCTGTCATCAGTATGCATGTGTTCAGGTAACCTAGTGCCAACATACCAAGTTCAGTCATTTGAGGATGGGGTTAACTGAAATCAAGAATGAGCAAATATTCCATTGTCTTCATCACAGATTCCTCGCATCTATTTGGAGTAGGCTGTACGAATCCCGTTTAAACTTTAAACATGAATTGTCATTTTGCCTGGTAGAAGTTCAACAACCAGCTGTCCACCTGACATCAACCCTCTTCAATGACAACTATCATCAGCATCTTGGTATGGAGCAACACCCTTTGCTGACGCCATCACAGACCCACACGGCCACAAATTATGGAAGGCCTAGAAGTATCAATCAATGAAGCAGCTGAACGTTGGGATGTCGTCCAGTCCATCCTCTCCCTGATGACTAAGTTGGCACTGAAGCAATTTTAAATCTAAAGACAAAATAATTATTAATGTTAAAGCTGATTAATACAGGCCATATGATCATATGGTGCACCCTTTGAGGATGGTATTTTTATTTTATAACTTCAGTAAATAAGTGGAGGGATCCAACCCTAACCTCTCTTTTACTCTTTTCCATTCTTTTCTTTTTTCCTCTCCTCTTGCCTTGTCTTTCTCTATTATCACAAACTTTCAATTAATAAAACATCTTATCGAAAAATTTAAATCCTAAAAAGATCACAAGTTAAACAAGCTGACGCACTTGAACAAAAAATTGGAAATTATAACCCAGAGAAATGCAGCAAAAGGAAAGGGATGATGATGAATGAAATGTCAAATTTGGTTAATATTTTAGTGTGAATATGAATTTGAAAGCAAGTGATTAAAGCAGTAATGGAGCATTTGGAGAGGCATAGCTACCAACCTTTGCACGAGTTATAGCCACATTGATCCTATGCCAGTCCCCAAGCAGAGTAGAATGAGAAGCCCGTAAATTTTCACTGGATCTTACAAAGGACACTAATATGCAGTCTTTATCCCTTCCCTGATTAATTAACACAGGTAGAGCATAAATTAATAAGCATCCCGGGCCTGTCACACTCCCGAGTAACAATGACCATAGAGTCAATTGAAAATTAAGGAACATAATGTTAATCTTTTGTAAGCAAATCAATGAATCTATAAAAATTAACCAAAATGGTGTGGCACTGTTTCACTAGACAAGCACTCCAATTTTGCTAGAGGCTAAGTTCAGTAATGAAAAGGGATATGTCAACATATTTGGAGAACATATATAACACTTGAATGTCAAAGATCACTCGGCCATTTTGAAAACCCAGGGAGATAGTTATTTCTTTGCTGGAAAGTAGTTAAGCATCCATTTGCATTCTGTCATGGGATAACCTGGTATTTGTCAATGGTGTGTATCTCCACGGATGGTGTGCCAACAACACGCCGGATGAGATTTGCCTGTGAGTTGTAGGGGGTAATGATGCCGATCTCATCCCCAAGAATGCCTCTGTTTAACAGCTCCTCAGTAACCTACATGATAAATAATAAAAACATGAATGACTACAATTAAAATTAGCAAGTTGATTTCATTTTGAATACACTGAAGGAATGATATCAACAAAGAAACTTAAAATAAATAAATAAAGGGATTCAGGTAAAGGTCATACCTCTTTGACAATGTACGCTTCAGTTGGGTTGTTTACAGCCTTATGTTCCTTTTTTTCTAAAGCAGGCAGCATATCTAGTTTGTGAAAATGTTCATTTAGTTCAGTCTCGGTACCAAAAATCTAAGATTGGAAATCAAGAAAACATCTAAAAACATCTCCAACCTGTGCTGATAAATGCAACTGACTTGTTGTGATCCAGGACCTGAAATTTTTGAGAGCAGAAGCTGAGCACAAATGAAAATGATGAAGCATGAGAAGATGCATCATAGAAATCATGCATGCATAGGCAATGCCATGCAAAATCGACCACTGTATTCAATCCACATGACAATCATGTACAAATACAAGTACACTTGTGTGTAAAGACAGGAACCATTAGTGAGCATGTGCATAGTAACAGTATAGAGTTGCAGAAATGTGAAAGAAAGCAATAGCAGCTTGGGGTGCAGGAAGGAGGAAGTGTCCATTTCAAAATGTTGGCATGTACAAAGAGCTCTGGTGTGGATGCATGAGTCTGAAGCACAATTTGAAGCAGGAGAGACACCTGGGTAAAGGGTTTCTTCAGTTAAGGGTGACAATGATGCATGAGATTGTTAAACACTGGCAGAAGTTTATGAAATGAATTTAACCTTTTGATATTTGCAAACAGAATAATACGTTGGTTATAAAGTGAAACATAGTTTACTGATATTGGGGAAAAGAGGAGTCAAGAGGCCCATTGTCTCTACTGCTTATCCCTTTAGCATGATCTCTAGTTTAGAAGTGGCCAATCAGCCCCCAAATCTCACTTGATTTAACTTTTCCGCATCCTAAACTAGTAACTAGTTAAGGAAATGAACTTAACCTTTTGATATTTGCAACAGAATATTATGTTGGTCAGGAAGTCTGAAATAATGGTTTTGTGATATTGGGAAAAACAGGAGACCTTTTACCTTATATGGGTTAGGTTGTGGACGACAAGAGGTCCATTGTCTTGGATCTATTGCAATCCCATTAGCATGACAAGTGTTGTCAAAATCCTATGATTTACGACTTGAGTCAAATCTCAAACAAAACAATCCCACCTTGAATCCCTTTTTATAGGAATCCTACAATTTACGATTCAAACTATACTTATTCTCTTCTATTTTAAGCTTCACCTGGCTTTCATTTTATGTTTTCAAATTGCTGGGGACTTTGAGAATCAATTAGAAAAGGTAAATTATTTTATTTGTTCTTTATAAGAGATTAAACGCTACCTCTTCAATGTTAAATCTTGGAGCTTCTTTTATGAGTTCATACTTCTTAACTGGTCAAATTGATGTTTGACTTATTTGGAACGTTTTTATGGATGATTATGATCATGTTGACTTATATGTATTGTGGAACGATGTTTAGAAGTCAAAATATCCTTTTTCAAAGGTCTATAATTCAAATGTTGCTTTTCCAACATGATTCTACATTCAAAAAAGGCAACAAGAACATAACATATTGAAGGATCCTCGTGTGTTTTTAAGGGAAATTTCTTGAAAGACAAAATAAAAGGAAAGATAAGAACCCTATAACACTATCATGATATGGTATTGCTTGGTGCATATTGATGGCAAAAGGATGATCGAGGAGTTTTTTTTTTGAAAAAAAAAAAAAACCTTATTCATTTATATTTTCAATTTTTTTATCAAATTTTTAAGAAAAATTTTATATATATATATATATATATATCTTACAATTTGCAATACGGTAACTATTTTGACAACATTGAGCATTATTGCTAGTACAGGAGTGGCTAATCAGCCTCCTAATCTCACTTGATTCAGCTTCTCTTCCTCAGGTTGAGACAGAATATAAGACCTTGTTGCTGCAATAGATTGGCCTGTAGAAAAGGTAATACTGCCAAGCTTGATATCCCATCCTGAGAGCCTTTGAGAGAATAGGCCATGGTGGCTGATCAGAGATTTTTCATATACAGATTCCCAGGAAAATAAGAATGAATCAGTTAAGGCCAATAAGGTCAGCTAACTTCATTGATGGAACATAGCAATTACAGTCATGCATTTATTTCCTTGGTCTGAATTTGCAATATTTAGAGTTGACATTTTGGGTGAATAATATTTTGTATCCTAGAATCCAAACTGTTGAGCATCAATAAATGGCTTCATTATCACATGAGGAAATTATTCCAGGTCGTTCAAAATTCAAACAGGGTGTTGAGCCTGGATTCCAAAAAAAAAAAAAAAATCCCCTTGTAACTTGCATTAGAGAAATACATAAGACAACTAATACAATTATTAGAGAAGGATTAGTTTACCTCCTTTAGCCATGACATAATATGCTTTGCACTTGAAAACTCAAGCTTGGCATTTGCTATTTTGCCTGAACCACAACGCAATCTGTTTCCGTATATCAGGGCATTTGATAGTTCCATAATACCAGCACACATGCGATACTGCATGAGACAAGATATTTCAGCTCACATAAGTAACCACTATAAGTGCAAATAAAGGAGAAAGTAAGCCATCTTAGAAAAGACAATGGTCAATAGATCATAGAAACCTGGCATTGCAAAGCTGAAATTGCCTGAGGATGAGCTTCGGAAAGCCTGCAAAACAAGCTAATCCCCATCCCATTTTCCCGGGCCTCTGTGCTCTAAAAAATAACTACTACACCTGGTCAGTCAAACGATAAGTGGAACAGTGGCAGATATTTTAAAGATTTAGAACTGAAAGAAACATGGATGCTTACTTGAACAAGTGGGGGTAGCTGGTAATGGTCTCCAACAAGAACAAATGTCGAAGCAAACATCAATGGCCCTAAAGATACCTGAGCACGGAAAACAAAATCACCGACTTCAATGGAAAAATGGATAACCAAGTAAGATATAGTGACAATCATTAATGCTGATATCAACCTCATATAGCAGTTTAAGAAACACATGCCCCAAAAAAGATAAACAATTATAAAAAGGATGCAAGGGTACATACAATTTCCCTTTTTTAGGTCCAACTTCAGAGGCTAGGACCATGTGTGATTATTTTTGTTACATCAGCAGCATCACATTAGGCCATTTACTTTGAAGCAACAAAAATTTTAATTTGGGTTTGTTGTTTATGACCAATGAAAGGCCCATAATCACCTCCAAGTCCTTCAGACACATACACATTGCCTCATTCAGTCCTAGGATGTTATGACATCGAGTAGTTGAAAACGGAAAGGACAAAGGAAGGACACTTCGGCCCTTCTTGAAGAAAGGCATGAACCTCACTTCTTTTTTTCTGGATTTTTTAACTGAAAATACCAAGAACTGAGGAAAATGCCCAAAAAAAGGTAAAAGCAAAGAACATAAAAATGAGAAATATTTTAATAAAAAAAAAGTTTGGTGCCTGAGTTTTCAGGTACAAACTGTCTATGATACTAGAGTACAGATAACCATAACAAGTACAAAAAGGACTTGTATCCTGAGGACATCCAGTCATACCTCCAAGTCCTTCAGACACATACACATTGCCTCATTCAGTCCTAGGATGTTATGACATCGAGTAGTTGAAAAGGGAAAGGACAAAGGAAGGACACTTCAGCCCTTCTTGAAGAGAGGCATGAACCTCACTTCTTTTTTTCTGGATTTTTTAACTGAAAATACCAAGAACTGAGGAAAATGCCCAAAAAAAGGTAAAAGCAAAGAACATAAAAATGAGAAATATTTTAATAAAAAAAAAGTTTGGTGCCTGAGTTTTCAGGTACAAACTGTCTATGATACTAGAGTACAGATAACCATAACAAGTACAAAAAGGACTTGTATCCTGAGGACCTCCAGTCATACCGTACCACCATACGTAACTGTGAAGCCAGGCTGTTGTGGGGCGTATGTAGTGTGTAGATGACATACAACACAATCCAAAGGTGTGCACTCCCAGGATGGTCACATGCCCTAAAAATCAGGCCAATCCAGCCACAAAGTAAGCTACAACATAGAAAACAATGGAAATACGCCCAATAACCTCCAAATTCAAGTGGTGGAACACAACTGATAATTTGATTGGTCAATTTTATGGGAATTCTTATCATCATGATGGAGCACATCTTTGGATAGGATGGATTCCATGCACATACATGGGCCACACTACATGAATTTTGGGAGTTGTGGTGGTTATACATTGTCTTCTATGCCTTGCCCATCTGATGATTGGATTGGCCTGATTTTTCAGCTGGGTGCACGTCGTGCTATGGTGCATCTTTTGGATGGTTTGGCTGTGATCTACACCCACGTGGGGCCCACAATAGCTATGTGGCAACATTACTAAAGGTGGCACCAGTATCACTGGAGCACTCCCCATGGGTCCTCTTAAATCCAAATTCTCAGGACACAGGTTACAAGTATAATCATGTTCAAATACTTCCCTAACAATATCAAAGGTTGTCTTTATAGCCCCTATTCATATGTTCATTGTAAATGCTAAATAATTGATAGGTCTGGTGTTCAAAACCTCAGTAGATATGAAGTTCAAGTCCCTCGAATGGGGGTACCTTATCCTTACCCTTCTCCAGGTATCAGGAGATCCCTCTTGGGTACTGAAATTTTTTTAAAGATACTGAACATCTTAGTAAACCATCGATATTAATTGATATTTGATACAACTACAAGCAGTAGATAGTTAATAAACATTATTAATCAATTGTTAAGACACTAAACAATCACTATGTAAAAAAATCAGCACCAAGCTTTATTGGAAGCCAGGTCTCTGCTGGAAGAATTCTTCAGATATGCATGAGCATAGGGATCTGGATTTGAAGAGGCCTTCTAACATAAAGTTTTGTGAGACACTTTCTATTTATATACACGGGATGGAATCTAACATTTTGCAAAATAATCTTGATCTGCAGAAGAGTAGGAACTCCTAGAAAAAAATCACTTTTGTTTACATATGGAAGAATATGTTGAGCTGAACTTCATACTACAAAGAGAACCTCAAGGTCTCCATCAAGGACAGGGAAATCAAGCCCGGCTTGTTTATGATGTGAGTGTCCCTCCACCCTTGTCTAGTATGTTCCCGTTGGGAGTTCCACTCCGCATATGCGGGGGAATGTTAAAGTCCCTCAATATACATTCATACACCATCCTCTAATGGCTTGAGCCTTTAGAGCAGGTGGTTATTTGACATGGTATCAAAGCATTAGGTCTTCCGTTCGAGTCCAAGGAGTAGCGAATATGGCTCCCTAATATATTATCCCACATGGGGCCGTTTATGGTGTGATTTGTGAGTGTCCTCCACCCTTGCCTAGTATGTTCCTTTGCAGAGTTCCATCCCGCATGTGTGGGGGAGTGTTAAAGACCCTTGATATACATTGATATGCCATCATCTAACGGCTCGAGCTTTTAGAGCAAGTGGTTGTTTGACACAACCATTTTGTGGTGCTTGTTAAAGTAAACCAAATTTAACTTTCATGGATATGACATCTAAGAAAATGAAACAACCAACGGGTATATGACAAGATTACCCACAAATAGTAAATCCATTATGAAAGCACCATATTTCACCAACAGAATATAAAGATGTAAAAAATTAAAACATCATATTTCTACTACAAGCAGGGCACACCTTCAACTTCAAATACACACATAATGCTCACTTCAAACCAATCATATGCATGCTATGATACTTCCTACCACCATATATGACTCCGATTGAAACTATCCTGCACTATTCAGAAGGTTTTAAATAGTGTTGTACTGCACAAAAAGCTCTCAAGTAGGACTAACATGAAGTAAACAAAAGCACAAAGTGAGAAGAGAGTGCACATACAGGCAGGGTTGTCTGTCCAGCTTCATCCATTATACATATGTCAAACTTCTTGTGTGCAAGCAAGGGATGGTTTATCCCCAAGCAGGTAACACCAACGACACTGACTTGGTTGATTCTCAGTTTAATTTCCTCCAAACTATGTGTTTTTGTTGCTGTCACAAGAGAGGATTCAGATATGCATAAAGCATATAAAGAAACAGCAGGATAAAAAATAATAATAATAATAATAAGCCAATCTAACCTGAAAAACAATTTCCACGAACTTCATCATGCACTGCTTCATCTCTTCCAAGACGTACAAAATCTATGCCCTAAAATGGCCAATGTGTTAAGCAAAATGCAAAGAACTCTTACAAGAAAAAACAATACTCAGGAAATGAAATCAAAGATAGGTTCAGTTTACATGATGAAAAAATATTCTCCAACAATGAACACAGACAAATTCATGTTTCCTCTTCCACCATGAGAAATTGTCATTCTCCAAGAAAATGCAAAACGGATTTCTGAATTTCTTTTCTTCTTTTATTAGAAGGATGTTCGAATTTGATACTAGGAAACTTTACACACCAGAGTTTGAGATCATTCTACAAATTGTGTCAAACAATTCACAACAAGATTACAACAGTCATTCTTTTGAGTCATACAGTTATTACCGGTGTTCCAGTTATTGGCAATAATAACGATATTATCACTGATAATATTGGAATCGCTGGCAATACCAAAACCTCCATGAATTGTCTCTTTTCCAGGTTTCGACGATATATTTTATCAATACTTTACCATATCGCTACAGTTTCACCGAATCTTCTTTATAAACCCTCCCCTATATTGACGAAATTATCACCGATACTTGTCGATACGGTAAACTGTGCTTGTAAAGTGTGTAAATGGGCAAAAAATAGAGAATCAAAAAAAGAAAAAGAAAAAAATTGAGAATGTTTTTTTGGGATCTTGTGGGGGGTTGATTTTGACCATTCATCTTCAAGCATTGTGAACAAATCTGTGTTTTAGGGGAGAAAACAAAGCTCAAAACCTTAGTAGGCTGGAACACCTAAGATATGAAAAAATTGGAAAAAAAAATTGCATTTTGTCTTTCTTTTTGCATGGAACACCCAGATATTGTTGATGAGGAGCGGGATGATGATAATGATGAGGGTATGGCAAATATCCCGAGAACTATGTTACTTAGAGGGATAGGAGTGAGTAGGAACAAGTGATGCACGAGTCCTTGGCACCGGGTTGGGATAGAGAGTAGAGGAGACGTCTTGAAAAGATTAGGTTGTCGTTTGAGGCCTCTACACGTGAGGTTGGTGGTAGTAAGGAAGATGGGGGCAGAAAATGGTGGTGGGTCCAGCTCAGGTGCGCCTAGAATGCTCACGTTACAGATGCACTATTGCAGGTGCAAAGCAGACGAGACTAAAATATTTATGGAGCATGATGGGATTCCAGAAGACTATAGGGTGCGCCATAGCTAGGTAGTTTATTTCAAGCCACATACCACCACATACAGCGCCCAATCACCACTTTCATGATATGATCGACATCGTCCAACGTATCGAGCAAAGTGTGAAGCCTCCAACGCCAAAGGAGATCTTGGGGGTCTATCTCGATCGTGAGTATGAGGTGCAAGCTTAGATAAAGAAACTCAAGCTGAACTAGAGACATACGGAATGACAGTCATGTGCGATGGATGTATGATATCAACAAACTTGTCTATTATCAACTTAATGGAGTATTGCAAAGCAACCAATTTTCCACAAATCTATTAATGCATCCGCCCACATAAAGCATCACTACTATATATAGCCTTTTGAAGGAAGGGCTTCGAAAGGTGAGCTTGAAGAATGTTGTGCAAGTACTGATGGACAACAACAGTGTGTTCGTCTAAGTGAGGAAGAAGTTGACGAAGAAGTATTTATTAGACCTCGTGCGCAGCTCACTTCATTAACATAATGCTTGGATCGATAGGTCAAAGAGAGTTAGTTAGGACCATTATGCAGCGAAGGAAGGTGACGAACTTCATATAGAGTTTGCTGACCGCAATGCACGATGAGAATCGGGGAAATATTGCCTGACCTAGTGCGACACGGTTCACAACAAACTTTATCACACTCAAAAGCTTATATAAGCATAGACCGAGGCTAAAAGGATTATTAAGATCTAAGAGATATTTGGAGAACCAAAGAAAAACCCAGAGTGCACAGAGGGTTGCAAAAATCGTGCTTAGTGATTCCTTCGTTGATACATTTTGTGATGTCATTGGCACCTTGCAACCGATTTATAGGATCCTTAAGGTCACAAATGACAAGACGTGGCCTTCAACGGGATCCTTAGATCCTAGTTTCATTTTATTTAAAGATCTTGTGTGACGATGTTAGTAGCCTAGGCTATGATCATGCATGATGTTCTTTTGGTTTTCGTGGGATTCGTGATGATTATGGGAATGCTTGTGTTTTTTTGTTAATTATCTTAATTCTGCTACTTGATCTCACATCTTATTTGGTTCATGCACTGGTCCTGCATCACCATGTGAGTACATTTATTTCTTCAAATAATCAAATAGTATGGTTAATAGTTAGGGCTGAAAGTCGGGCAGGTTGGTGCTCAACCCTAACCCAACCCAACCCAATCTCGGGTTGGGAATTCTCAACCCAAGCCCAACCCAAGCGGGCTCGGTCGGGTTGATCAGGTTGGTCGCGTGTATACATGCTAATATTTTCGTTATTATATTAGTTTATTATATTTCAATATAGGACCTTTTTTTGAATCTATGATTTTATTAATGATATATGTGATTATTCATCATAAAGAACTTCATTTTTTTCTTTAAAAAATCAAGCTAAAATATAGGACAACTGCTCATTTAAAAGTCATGTAGCATAGCACGCAATCTATTTGGGAGAGAGAAATCCGGCATATCTTGTTAGCTTGAGTCCTTGGAAATGACGTGGACAAATGAGACCCGACATCACTAGTGTGCCTTTGACAAAAACGATCCACACTCAATTATAATTTATAAGTAACTTATATATTGATTGGGTTCAGGTTGGGTCGGGCAACCCGAGACCTCAACCCGAGCCCAACCCAAGTTTTATCGGGTTAGTGTTTGTATAGCCCAAACTTGAAATCAGACCCGATATATCCTGCCCGAGCCCAACCCAATGTTGGGTCGGTCGGGTTGAACCCGCCCAACTTTCAGCCCTATTAATAGTTGAGCAACTGCATTTTCCATTTGAATTAATACATGCTTCTAATCAACTAGCAAGCAAGTGGTGGGTGATGTACGAAGGCAATGTTCTCACATTGCAGTTAATCGCCATCCAAGTTTTTGCCCAAATTGTCTCCTCGTCACATGCACGAGGAATTGAAGCATGTGGTAACTCATACACACAAATAACAGAAACATACTCGGTTATGAAAAGCTACAAAAGCTCAAATAATGCCACTACAATATAAAGTTGAAAGACAAGCAGCTATGGGCAAAGCGTGACATGGAGGCACATCATGACCTGTTGTACCTACTGTCAATAGGCACACTGGCATATCTCGCTAACGATGTTAAGGGCACACTTTATGAGTGGGTCAAGTTAACTGATATAGATGGTGTTGAGAGAGACCTTGCTCTAATGATAGTTGAGGGAGCAATGTCTCTTCATATTAACGTCAAGTCGTCAACTAGGTTCGGAATGAGCAAAGGACCGAGCCCAACTCCTTTGGTGTTTGATCAGAGTCTAGTACATTTTGATAAGGATGGCAATGTATAGTCACGGCCTACTCCACGACATCGAGTAATCTAGAGCGAGGATGAGACTTTACTCGCAACTAGTGGTGGCAATGAGGATGGTGAGGACGATGACGAAGCTAATGGCAGTGGTAATGGAGAGGATGAAAGTTGGTCTGACAAGAGTGCTAACAACAGCGGGGGTGAAGATGATAGCATTGGGAGTGGAGGCGACAGTGCACAACAGGTCAAAGTTAGCGATCTGTTAGCCAAATCCACTGAAGATGCCACTTTGACCACGCCACTTAGGACGAAGGCCATTGATATTATCCATCACCCTTGAGGAGAGTAAGTAGAGCTCAGTCAACATTTCCAATATTGAAAGAGTGAGAATAAGGCCACACACACCAAGGAGTCTCTTACACGTAGCCTTTCATCGATAAATATCAATTTAGAACAGTAGAACTCCACTTCCATCCCACCTTATGCGCATAAGGGTATTATGGTTATGGATATGGCAGCTACAACATTCAGACACAGTTGTCCAACTACAAACATGCACGAATGCAGGATAGCACTTACATTTATGGATAGAGGGGGATATTCGAGGTACCCACAATGTGATTGAGCTCAATTCTATCTGGGAGTCGGGGTTAGAGTCAATCTGTTTCCCCAATACCCTGCTCAGCCACAGTCAGCTACCATCATGCAGTATCACATCCAGCATAATTGTACAATTCAAGAAAGATGAGTACCAGAGATGCATGAGAGTACCTCAACTAGTATAAATAAACAATGACCTAGGCACGGTACTGCCAATACTAGAGCAATAGTACTATAGCCAACAAAGTGAAGATAGCTATAACGACTTCAAGCCACCTTGTAACTCCATGTGGGTAAGACGTACGAGGGATGGCCACATAAGTACATTTTTCAATTCCTTTACTTTTTGGATGTCTTAGTTATTGTTTGGTAGCTGAATTTGTATTATATTAACTTATTTTGGTTAGTATGCATTGATTTTTTTTTTATGAAGGCACATGCTTTAGGCCCCTATTTAATGAAAACTTATTATGTATGGTTCTTTTTGTAATGTCTTATTCCTAAATATGTAAATATGTGCCTTTTATTATCTCCTAAAGTTTCATTAAAAAATTCCACTGCTTTCCCCATGTTTCCCTAAATCAACGATACATTTCCTACTATCAACAATATCCATACGTGTTTTTGTATCATCAGTCAACAATACATGTAAAGATACCAATACTAGAGACATTGGCCATACTTCCCCATAACCCGGAAATAGCTAGTGTGCCAAAGAATAGGGAACAAGGTTTCCAACAAAGATGAAATAGAATTATTACACCTAAGCATGGTTAGTTGCAACTTGCTTCCAATAGATTTATCTTTCGTTACATGCAATAAAATTAAACCAATCAAAGCAAATTTACAATTGAGAAATCTCCTCTCTACTAGAGTGCATTAGATGAATTCCTAAGTGCCTTCTGCTATGTGCACATTCAGTGTGCTAATGCAAGAGATATCCATAGCATGGAAGGTTGGAGTCTTGATGGGGACATCACATGACACACGCCACTACACACGTATCAAAGGAGGCAAGCCCCAGTCTCCCTGTAGCTAGGAGAGTACCCGTTCGAGTTTAGAGGAGTTGAAAAGACCACATAGCATGTACGAGCATCATCAAAGACCCCACATTGGAAAGATGTTTGTGAGTTGCATGGAGGACGAGCTTAGACTTTGGACGAGTTTTGACCGTTGGATCCGCCTTGATCATGGACATCGTTGGGATCGATCAAACACTTAGGATTATAGTTATTTTGGTTCATTAGCATTTAGTTTACTTTTGAGGCTTTAGTTACATGTTTATTTGGTTTTAGGTTTCGCAAGGGGGTATTTGCACAAAGTAGGGGGTTAGAAGCAAACTTGGGGAGGGGGGGGGGCTCATGTTGGATTGAATGAATTTTAAGCATGTTCTCTTCTTCCTCTCATGTGATTTGAGACTTTCAAGGTGTGAATCCAACGTTAACTACAACGTGTGAAGCCTAGATATCTTCTTCTTTATCTCAACTACAAGGTATTTTCCCTCCTCTCTCTCAATCCATCAACCCTTTACTCTCTCTTTCTTCTTTCCCCTACAATCCAAGGATCTAAAACTCATCCCATTCTAAAATCCCAAAGAAATTAGTCCGTGAGCAGCCAGGACTAACCATACGCCAACCATACAGACGTGACTGTACGGCCAGCAATATGCACTCCCTCTTCCCCACTTGTTTCCCATAGTTTTCCCCTTGATGCCCTCTTAGTGCTACATTAAAAACCCTAGCTTCTAAACCTTAATCTAACCCTAAACCTAAACCCAACTTTTCCCCAATTGTGAAACCCTAGTCCTTCCCCAATTTTCGCAAACCCTATTTCTATCTATTTTGGGTAAACCCTCATTAGATTTGAGTTGTTCCCTTAAATGTTAGTCCTAGCCCTATGTTAATAGGGGGGTTTCTTAATCCCATTGGGACTTATTGCTTTAGTATGTTAATAATTCCTATTACGAGCACGTATTAGCCTAGGATCTAACATATTGTTTACTTGTTTACTGTTTTGGATTATTTTAATATTGTTGAAATTTACGATTCATTGCTTATATAATATGGAAATCTGATTTTTTTCATCACCTTGGGATAAAAAACTTCATCATGCATCAAGTACATAGGATTTGATTAACAACTTCATTGTTTCACTAGGGACCTATTAGTTACACCAATTACATAAGGAAATGAGTAATGATTACAAATTGCGTTACTTG
This sequence comes from Magnolia sinica, assembly GCF_029962835.1. NCBI lineage: Eukaryota > Viridiplantae > Streptophyta > Magnoliopsida > Magnoliales > Magnoliaceae > Magnolia > Magnolia sinica. The sequence goes on along the minus strand of NC_080578.1, from coordinate 7,600,933 downwards.
TCTGGTGACATCAGCTGCATTCTACTACAATGATGGTATTGCTTACATTTGATCCAGGTAAAAACTATAAAGATGACAATTTTATAATGTAAAATTGTAATGATTACAAATTCCTTTACCCGTCTCCGGTTACATCTGCATTTGATCCTAGATTTATATGTTGTAATACTTGTTTAAACAAACACTTGAAATTGTAGTCGTGGCTTATTTACGTTATGTTACCATGGAAATTGGTGAAACAAACAAGCCGTTAGTAATCGGTGAATAATGAATAAAAGAAATCAATCATAAAGAAAATTGTGATTTTATAAAATTAAGAAAACGATTATATTCCCCGTATCCTAAGGAACCAAGCATTCCAAGAACTTGACTACACACACACACACACACACATCAGGCTAGTACCAATTATAGTGCACAGCTGCACATGCAATAAATTGAATATAAAAAACATCATATGCTGATTACCATGCAATCACATGACGAAATAACCTGCTGACATTGACCAGCCAATGGGGTAAAGGAATTCATAAAATCAGGAAACAAATTTACCAAACTGAAGAAATTAAACATCAGAAAGAAATACAATATCAAGTTGCAAGCAAAACAATTATTCATCTTTCTTTATCAGTACAAAAAATATAAAATCATTGATCTTTTCCCACTGACATAATCATTTTCTTTAAGATCACAGTTTTTGAAATGCTTACAGTTTGTTCTCAACAATTAAATCAGTTGTAAACTGAATGCCTCAATACTTAGTTGTGCAAAATAGAAACACAAATTTGGCGGTGTCATTCTATCATCAAGGTGATTGTTTAGCATCAAGAAGAGCAGTAATCTCTAGAACACGAAACTTGCCGATAAAACTATACATCTGGGATGGAGATAACCTGACCCTTCAGCTTGATAAGCAAATTATCAATAGCTGAATTTGTGTAGGACGTAAGCAAAATGGAAGCACCTCGCATCAATAATGCCTTCACAGCATGCACCATGGTGGATGTCTTGCCTGTTCCAGGCATTCCTAGAATAAGAGCATAATCCTTCGCTGTAAGTATCTGAAAATATCAAATTATGTGATGAGGGACATATCCTATTGAACACAGATGATCAGTTCAGCACTGAGCACACTGCCCACTGAAAATAGCTCACATTTAAAGAAAATGGGATAACATAGTACGAAACAAAGGACACCGAGCAGTACGTTAGGGAAACAAACACATTATTAACCTTGTGAATAGCTCTTCGCTGATCATCATTCATATTCTTCTCTGACCGAACATATGATATTGCTGGGTCCTGACTGAATATGCCTCCACTATCAAACCTCGGTGCCTGCAACAAAACAATGATAAAAGATAATGCGATGCATTAGCAATATGTATCACATAAAGACACCGGAACTTAGGAAACTGCATGCAGATGAATCTAGTACTCACCTCTAGGTCAACAATCATCCTCCTGAGATGAGAACTTCGCGCACTTTGTACAAACAGTTGAGTGAGGTTGAATCTTCGTGTAAACAAATAAATGCAGGGAATTTAGCATATTCAAGTCTTGGTTCTTTTAAATCTAAGGTATGCACATAGAAGTCACCTTTTTACTAGCATCACTGTGATGATTTTGGAAAGGGTTTTTTCCCATATAAACCACATCCTTTATGATATTTCCAAATAAAGACCTGAAGTCTAGGCCGTTAGTTAAAAAACTCCCTACCATTAGTTAGCCATACGAATTGCATACAGATTTTACACCGTATTTTGTATATGACCAAAATGCCCATAGCTTATTTCCTACCAAATAAGTTACAAACCCAAGTAACATTAACTCCCCGTGGTAAAAGTAAAAATAAAAATAAAAATTTTAAAATAAAACAACTTTTTTACATTCCTTGTCTCCCTCTCTCTCCCACTTATACAGCAATGGCAATGGCTGCCCCAGATTGCTGTCAGTCTCTCCTGCCCTCTCCCACCCATCTGCTGCCCTGATCAGCATCTCTCTATCCCTGGAATTCAAACTTTTTGTTCGTTAGGCCCGACCATGGATGAGGCTAAGCTCACATTGGCCTGATGATCATATCCACCGTTTAAACAACTTCGACAAAATTAAAATTGAGCAATTAGGAAAATTTCCAAATGATCAACATTTATTGGCGAATTCTGGCTACATGCTAACCAGAAACATAGAAATTGTGTGATTTTCGAATATGGCCCATCAATAGTAGTTCCCAACATATAATGTGCAACTGTACCATGTATGCATAGTTTGAGTGATTGATTTGTATCTTTATTTAGGGATGGGTAAGAGTCTTGTTAGAGAAGGCAATGAAGGTTCGCACATTTCTCTTTCTTCTTCTTTTTTAAAGGAAGCCATCACCCAGCAAAACCATGTGATTTTGAACAGCTTTTTTCCAAAGGATTTCGTTTTAGACCGTACAAAAACACCAAAGGCAAATTGGTCATTCTCCCATGGCCCCACTTATAAAACTTTGATCACCTACAGCCAGATGCATGGCAACTTAATATGCAGCCCTGTTTTTCCTAAAAACGCATGTGTGGTGCATCTGGATCAAAGGAAAAATAAGGGCCCCACCATGATGATCACCTGTTGCAATAATTAGGCCAACATACTAACCAGGTGGGCCACATCTGGAGGTTGAGTCGGACCGTCTACTGGGCATTTTCTCAGGGGCGCCACTTATAATCACACCAATGGAAAATTGGTCATTTTCTCAGGTGATGCAATACAGCCTACTGCCTACAACCTACCCCATCCATAGTTTCGTATCTGTTTTCATATCAGCCATCACTTGAGGGAAAAACAGTCATTTATGTGGCTAACAACCCATTCTATGATTCTATCACTTCTCCATTAGTAAGTTTTTTTACCGTATGCCCAAATGTTAGGCCTTTATCTGGAAATACCATAAAGGATGGCATTTAAGAGGAATTTGACCAAAGGATAGGGGTTTATATGGGGGTGGGGAGGGGGACTTTTCAATATGATCACCAAGACATAGTTGCAGTCATGCAAAATAGTAAATACCTCATGATTGCATAGGAGGAAGCAAATTCATCCTTGTCAATCTGCCAAACTTCCTGCATGAGATCTTCTTTCTCGGAAGAAGGGCTGCTCCCTGGAAGCCTTAGCTTTCGAGACAAGGAGACCTAGGATGTTCAGAAATGAGTTATAAATTTATAATGCACCTAAAAAAAATTAAAAAATTAAAAAAAAAAAAAAACGAGAGAGAGAGAACATGACAAACAAGTAAAAGCTGTCCTACAGTGAATCAAGTTCTTACTGAAACATGAAAACGGTCAATGTCAGCTATGACTCCATTTGCAACTGCTACACGCCCAGATTCTGTGCTAAGTATCTAGATGCAAAATGGAAGAAATTATGCAAAGCAAATAAACTTTATTGCAGGGCAATTGGCAATGCAATGACAGGTACAGAAAAATGTGCACAGGCACAAGTCAGCAAAATGCATGTGTTTCTGCTACCAAACTTTAATCATGAGGATAACAATGACACCAAGATAATGAATATTATTATCTACTCGTGTACGAGCCATTGAAAAAAAAAAAAAGGCTTATGGGAATGATAAATATCTAAGATGAGCGAAATTAGAAATGCAAATGCAAGCTCCATAATTACATGTCATACGCTCACTAGTTCCTGCTAAATGCTTGATTGTCAAGGTATTATGTCATGGAGCTTTCTTAACAACCTTGTGAAAAGCTTAACATCCAGCTTTCAATGCTGACTGAACTTAAGCCAAAGTTAAGTTTTCATGACAATTTGGCATGGGTCTCCCGTATAAATGTACTATATCCAGTAAATTGTTGTTGTATTATTGCTGGCTTTGCCGCCTTTTCCTAAATTTATAATTTAAAAAAAAAAAAAAAAAGTTTTGGTGGCATGCATAATCCAAGGTTCTTCGTACTAGGCTATGTTGGAATTAAAATAAAGGCACAAATTAAGGGCTTTTCATTCTCCAAACACCCATATTTAAGCGATACAATTTCAACTTAAGATATCATTAATTGTCCCAATCTTATGTAAACTGATAATTCAAGAATCTAGTGAATTACTCCTTTTGTATTTCTTACTTTCTTCAACCCAAAGGTGGGTTTAAATAACCACACTACAAGGCTATACAAGGAAGCTTATTTAGAGCTTCTCTATACATGGTATTTTACACCTAACAACCCATGATAATTCAAGAATCTAGTGAATCTAGTGAATTACTCCGTTTGTATTTCTTACTTTCTTCAACCCAAAGGTGAGTTTAAATAACCACACTACAAGGCTATACTAGGAAGCTTATTTAGAGCTTCTCTATACATGGTATTTTACACCTAACAACCCATATATACAATATTCTAGTAACTCATATACATGATATTTACATAAACCACCTAAAAAGCCAATAGCTACAGGCATTCTACACACTGCTTGATACTTCATAATTATAATATAATTTAAGTCTGACATGTAATAACCAGAATATTTGGGTCTCCATCAAGCGCAATCATTGCCCCATAAATACAATAGTGTTCATGATAATGATCAGTTAAAAACCACCATAAAGTGTCCCATGCGCCAAGTAACTATAAACTTCGCATCAATATAACTGACACGTGCTCAGGCATATTTTATGATTTATCCGTGATTGAAAGCTAACATCATACCATTTTATGCACATATCATGTACTCATACCCAGATATATGGAGATTTATCATTCGCACATTAGGAAGTGTAGCTTAGTGAACTGAAGTGCTACAGATACACAATGAAAATCCCTACATCTGTCACCTTTTATTAGTCAACGGCATATCTTATAATATTGTCTAAAAATATGTAGAAAATTGACATGCTGGCAAATATGTCATCAAAGTTCTACATCAAACTTGTATATGTTAAAGTTGAATAAGTTAATAGACTGCCTGCAGAAAAAGGTAAAGCAAATTAAAGAAAGAACCTATACCACATGATCGCCACGCTTGAGGGTGCAATCCAAGTTGCTAATTATAGGTGGGGCAGCATTCAGTTTGTCTTCACTTTGCATCTCTGAATTGTAGGGAGGTGACTCTTGACGCACAAGACGATAAAAGAAACGGCCATCTTTAGATGATGTTTCAGGTAAGGATTCATTTGAAACATCAAGAATCATGGAAAAGAGGCTGTTGGTGTTCTGCCCTCTCCTTAAACCAGATGAACGCCACATTTCTCTCTTTGCAACCTGAAATTAAAAAATATATATGTATATACTGACATACCTGGCCATTGTGCACCTAATCTTATGTCTCATAGTGTGAAAAAAATACCTGTGTCTCTTTGGCCTCCAAATCAATTAATCGATCCCATTGTCGAAGGAAATCAAAGTGAGCACTGGTTAAGTGTTCAATGTATGACTCAAACACACCATCGAGTCCACTACTCTCAGCGTTGCCTCCATGCACCTAGGGGATTCAAAATAGGAATATTTCAACAAAAGAATGAGCAACAAAATATTCTAAATTAGATCTATATTACATGTAACACAGTTTGGGGGGGGGTGGGGGGGAATAAACATGTTAGGATTCCAAACCTAGTGATCCGCATCAGAAGGCACCAAACTGGCTCAATGGAGAAGTACCATAAGGCCACTAAAATCATTAATCTCAGAATTTAAGAGATTTTTGTCAAAGCAAAGAGACCACACTGCTCTATCTCCCAAACGAGATGTAATGAGAAATGGGATCACCTTCCCCCACTGCTAACTTGAAAAAACTCATTAACCGAATATGAGAACCATCCCCGAGGATGAAAGAGACCTCTCTACTGAAGGTACTAGCAACTCTTAGCACAACTCTCCACAAACCTAAACCCTTCTATTGAATCAAGAGCTAAGGGAACCACTCACCATGCTCCACCCCATATTTACTCAAAACAATGCATTTCCAAGAGTTACAATCCTCCTCCCGGCATTTACACAACCATTTCCTAGAAGAACCACAAACTAGCCTCCTTCAATTTACAAGAATTTTATAGGGAACCCCAATCAAACCAATCAGCTTGAAATCATTCCAACACCTTTCACCTTCTTCCCCTTTGAACTCCTCAAGAAGATCTGAAAAGGGCCGATGGGGAATCCATCTGAACCTAGAGCATTGTGCTACCTATGCTTTTGATAACTTCAAGCACCTTTCTTCCACAAAGGCACTTTCCAACCAAGCAGCTTCAGAATCTTCAAATTGATTAAAAACCTAATTATCCAATTGAGGCCAATTCCAACCTTAATTTGCTAACAATTCATAATAGAAATTAACAATCAGTTCACAAATAATAGTTAGACTTTCCGAGGCAAGTAGTGTTCCTTTGATGTGGCCTTTCTCAAGTGAAACACGTGGCCATTTATTAGGCTAAAGTGTACTGGTGTTCACAGATAGCCAGTCAATTTTTAAGGGGTCATGGGGGAATCCTCCTTTGTACCTTGGATGATGCCTTATCATCCTCTTTGTATAATATTTTCTTTAATAAAACTTTCAAAATACTTCAAAAAATAGTCATTAAGATATGATAGAAATTGTTAATAATCCAATTATAACAACAATTTGGTTAAAACCGAATCATTACAATTGGCAAATGATGCAAAAATCTTAAAGAATATGATGCTAGCAGTAGAAGATGAATGAAGAAGTATGAAGATGCATCTAGCGGTGGCAATAGGTATGTTTTGAGCTAGGCCCTGCTTAGCACAACACTTGGCCCAAGGTCCGAGCCAAGGAAAGTTTTAGTTGGGGCTAGGCCCAGCCCATTTCCTAACATATCCATTGATCAAGTGGGCCCCACATGCATAAATAAATAGATATCTACAGAAATAAAACCAACAGTCTATATTCAAGATGCACAGGTCACCTAACAGAGGATTGGAATTGGCATATTTGCAAGATGTAAGATGTACATATGAGGTCAGCTAGGGCTGGGTCAGGCTAAAATGACATGAGCCCAAGGCCGGCCCATGGGCCAACTTAATAGGTCCAAACCTAGGGCTGGCAAAGGGCTAGGTTTAGGCCGTGCCATGCGAGGCCCAAGCTAATAACAACATTTCAAACCCAAGGCCCAAGCCCAGCGCCTAGCACATCAGGCCCAAGCATGAGCCCGATTGGAATGTTCCTAATGTCCTATTCTATCGATTGATCAAGTGGACCACACATGCACAAGGAAGTAGATTTTTAGAAGAATGAAACCAATGGTCTACAATTCAAGATGGATGGGTTGCCTAACTGACTATTGGAATGGCATATCTGTAGAAGATAACTACATATACAGTTGGGCTGCATTGAATCGGGCTGAAATGACTTGAGCCCAAGCCCAATGAAAATTGGTCCGTGCGTGTGAGCTGGCCAGAGCTGGGTCAGCTTCGCTAGGCCAGGTGATCTACCCAGGCCATTGCCACCCTTATCCAAGCCCTTTGCAAACCCATATTGGGCCTGACGGGGTAGGCATTCTACCAGGCCCATTGCCACCCTCAGATGCAATACTCCAAGGTGAGAAGAAAGAAACACAATGTTTAACAAGCATTTATTATTATAGAATTTCTGTTATCAATTAGCATAGGTCATGAGAAATGGCATTCAGATTCTGTTGTGATTTGTCAGAGGATCCATTTTTTACCTTATGATAGACAGTGCAGACATTGAGGTGGCGACAGCCTTTGCACGTGTTTGGATTCTACAATAGAAGATGCAACAGAAAATCGAATGACAATTCAGTTGAGTACCATACAGAAAACAAATGACGTATAGTTTAGAAATGCTCATACTCGTAACATTGGAGGCAGAAGCTGTGTCGTAGATGCCTTAAGAATATCAGTTGCGAGTTCATTACGGCGCATGATTAGTCCAACAACATCAGATCTTCTAACTGGAATCCCCTAGATACAATAATATGACACATTCAAGTAGTTTCGAAACACGTTAAATTAATTCAAAGCATCTTTTCCATTACCCGCGTCTGATCTGTATGGAGATAATATAGAAGACCAAAGTTGATATCCTTCAAATATCTGAGAAAAAGGAATATATATCACAATACGAATAAAATGTAAACAGACAAGCATCTCAATCAGATATAACTATCATGAACTAACTTAAATAATACCACTCTAAACTAACTTTAGAAAGAAACACCACAGTAAGCAATGCTGTATGAGAAGTAGCCATATCAGACACACCTTTCAGACATTAGAAGAGTGTATAAGATCACCTGGGCACAGTGTTCCATAGCAGACTGCAGAAACAAAAAGCAAATCGGCAAGTATCCAGCCTGTCAATCTCAAAGAACAAATACAAACAAGCTATGATTTGGCAGTTTCTCCATGCATGATGGTGACCCAAATTACCACTAGTGCCACCTATTGTGTGGACTAACATTCTAAAGCAAACAAGTATAATTTGCAGATAGCCCAGAATGAAGATGTCAGTCCTATGGCCTGTAGTGCGGACCTCACATGCTACGCTTTCAAAGAGTAGCTGATTTTCAATTATTTAGAGTTTAGAACAGTTTTGGAAGTTTTTGTTTTTATTAAAGATATTTTTTTAGTCATTGGAGGTGCTTTAGAAGGTCCTAAAAATGATGTATTATAAATGCTGGGGGAAAGAATTAGTACAGTACATTCAGGTCTCAGTTTGTACAACAGTACAAGTAGGGTCCACCCATGGTCCAACAATCGAAGCTGATAATACGATTGGGTCACTGCAGATGGCCCATTAACAAAAAATTTCCAGTTGGAAGATCCTAGTTATAGAATATTTTGCCATTTTCTGTATTGAATATGAACTGCTGCCATATTTTATTTCTTAACTGCCTACTTTTTTTTCTTTTTTTTACACACGCACACACACCCCACACGCTCACGCTGGTGGAATTTCACCACCTATGGGTACTCGAACCCTTGACCAGGAGTTGAAACTCCTGAGAGTCTACCACCCGGGCAAGAGTAAGGACCTGGTTGTGACTGCCAGCTAAAGGAGTAGAATCTCCATTTGGGAGACCCTTGGTGCATGGGCCATCCATTGTGGAGCCCATAATATCAACTGTTTGGATCACTGGGTGATGGGCCCCACTTACAGTACTGCACAAAACTTTTGGCATGAGTATCATGTAAAACTTCTTACAAAAATACAAAACATTGGAATGATTTTGTTATTGTCAAAATATATAGTCAAAACTTACATCATTTTGTAAAGTACCCACAGGGATCAAACAAAGCAGATTATTTCCCAACTTCATAAAAGTAGCTCCAACAGCTCAGTAGACGGACAGAACAGCACATTAGCATGAATGCAGGCAAAGATATGCCATTTGAATATTATAGACTCAAGGACCACAAGCAAGTGATGATGTCCAACAATGTTTTAAATAGCAGTAGCATGTTCTATAACATTCAGCCCTCAATAGCATGCAGTGTAAGTAGCATGGCATGCAGTGTGAGTTACACGATACTTCTATTTTTTAATTTAGAAATAGGAAAATTATTTGTATGTATATATATGAATGTATAAAAATGCCCAAAAGATTATTTGTTTTTTCAAGTATAAGCATGTTCAAACAAGCTATTAATTATCATTTATCAAAAGCCAATCCACATATATAAACCAAATGAAATCATTATCACATCAACAACTTTCTAATCAAACCACTTTAATTAATAATGTCTAATTGAAACCACAAGTCACAAGTATGAAAAGAAATTAAAATCCCACTGGTTGAAAGTATTAAGTACAAAATACAATTATTATTTTAAACAAAAAAAAAAGGCATATTGTAGATACGCTATGCATACACTGCGACCCCCGTAGTGTACATTACAAAGGATTTGCACTATTTAATAATGCTACATAGTGTCATTGCTTTGCTATGCTACACTATGTACGCTATTCAAAACACTGTCCAACAATAGAGATAACAGAGTTATCAAACCTAATCCAAGAACCAGTCCATTTTGAACTCGTGAGCATGCAAAGTCATTGAGACCAGAAACTTGCCTGACCACTGGTTCCTTTTCCAGTTTTAAACTCCAAAGGGATGACTTTCTCATTAGATCCATCAACATCAGAATCTATCCTTACACGGATAGAAGCATCAATCATTCCTTTCAGTCCATATCTTGGAGCCCATGCCATCTCCTCAATATCTATAACCTACAATCTCAGAGAAATTTCTGGTAAGGATAACATAAATAACACATTTAATCTAAATGCAAGGTAACAAAACTTACAAACAGCAGCAGCAGAAAACACAAAGAAAAAGCAAGAATTTCCTCTCTAGTTTTTTTATATAGGTAATTGGTATATAATACTATCAAGATTTAAATGATTGACACAAGGTTTTTCTATGTAAAATATCTCGATGAGCAAGTTACATTGACAAATACAGTCTATTGATCAAAGAATCACTCCATGAAGAGGTTTCTCCGATGAAAGTGTTTCTCCCGACAGAAGTTGTAATTTGATGTAATGGCCAACTGTGTCTCTCAATGAGAGGAAGTGTAAAAGGTTCTTTTCTTGCATGCATTTGATATAACACTGAGGGCAAACTATATACAGACATCCTAATGAGCTGTGTTGGTGTGGTGTGATATACTTTAGTAACATGTGGTCAGAAGTTTCGAAAGGGTTGAGAACTGAAATACCATCATAGTGAAGTTTCTTGGAAGGGGATTGTGGCTTATGTGCCAAGAGATGATCCCCCAATCTTTGGCAACCAACGGGTGGAAGATGTTGCCTGGTTGATGAGAAAGAGCATAATACATGGAGGTAGGAAGGAACAGCTGTCAAAGTTTTCTTCTTTTTTATAACCAGTGGTAAACTGTCCATTAGCAAGTTGCAATTGGTAAAATGATGAAATAGGTGGTAACAGTTGCCCATAAATAGGGGCTGTCAAGGACAACTGAACATCAGTTAGAAAATGAGTCTCAAGAACCATAAGTTAGAGGAGGAAAAAAAAAGGTGAGTAACATTTCTTCCTCTGTCAAAGTGAAAAAGGAAGATTAGGAGTTCTCAATCAGCAAGAGCACTTAAAGTTTACAGCTGAAGTACATGTTAGATGAGTTAATTATATTGTGGGAGGGAAATGATCAGTATTTACATATTGTATGTATTCTTTACAGTCTAATAAAAACGCTACTTCTGATCATAAGCATCTTAAATTGTTTGAATTGTATCAGATCTGTAACAGAGACCTCAATGGAATCCCAATGTGGTGTCTCAACGAGGAAAAGGCCTTTCCAAAATCTTCATGTAAGAAAAAGGAATGGGGAGTTGGATATAGAGAAGTTTCTCAATCAGGTGAGTCATTTATTCCATTAGTTATTCATGAACAGCCTATTGAAGAAGTTCTCTGTATTCTGATTTATTTTTGCACAAAACATACTGATTTGACCAAGGAAAGAACTGAAAACAGTTACCAATTATTCATCATCATCGTCGTCATCGAAGCCTTATCCCAATTAATTGGGGTCGACTACATGACTTCTGTTCCACCATGCCACTCTATCAAGGGCCAGACCTTCAGTTAGACCATAGGTCATCAAGCACTGCAAACAGTTACCAATTATTTTAATTCAATATGCATTGATGCACATGTGCAATCCAGTTTATTTGTTTATTGTCATCTATCCTGATTTACCTAGGATAGCACCACAAACGGTTACCAAATTGTGTTTCAGAATTGCCTTTTTTCAAATGCAATTTCACATTTGCATACAAGTGAACATGTATGTATGCAGCTAAGCACAGGTTATGCAACCATGTGTATGAATGCTGGCATTTGTAGTTACAAACTTGTGATTGTGTAAATTTCTTTGTGACATAAGCATGCATGTCAATATGCCTCTACATACGAGCCCATATATGCAAGAATCTACACAGATACGATGTGTATGCACACGAGAACATGCTTACATATTTGTTACTGCAATGAACATAGTAGAATCCCTAGAGAACATCCAATCACAACCAAGTGGACACACTAACCTCAGTTATTCTGACCTCTTTCTGCCCATCAATAGATCCAAAATCAACAGTACTGATTCTTGGTTCCTGCCAATAATCTGACAAAATCAATTACCTGATGCACAAGAACTTTTTTTCCTGAAACTAAATAACAAAAGAAAGTATTCCCTAAGAATGAGATTCCATGACAGTGGTTATATGCTGGTAGTGATCTATTTAAAACAGCTGAGTTGTTACAGGAATCAAATTATTGTCAGCATGCAACCACAGTGGGTAAACAGCGGGTAATTTAAGATACATATTTTAGACCATGCTTGAGTGTAGCCAATAAATTATACAAGCATATCTATACCAATTCTTATCTTCCTACTCTTTAAGGTAGGGATGGTCTGTCTCATTTCACAGCATAACCAAATGCTTAAAAAGACTTTTTGTCTAGTGGGTGCATGCTGTATCTAACATATCCATAGACAAATGAAGATTTGTCACTGGCCATAACCCATCCACTATGCATGATATGCCACCAATCATTTAAAGATATCTCTCTCCCTCCCTCCCTCCCTCCCTCCCAAACTGGGTTCCACAAACATCATTAAAAATAGCAGATGTGATGCGGACATCAATGGTGCGCCCATTAGAGTGTACCAGAGGAGGAGGCATCACCGACAGAGTATCAGAGCGGAGGAGTTGATGTGGATGGACGACAGGTCCATCGGACCCACTTTCTAACGCGCTACGAGTGCAGGAGCGGCATAACCGCACCCTGACCATAGATCCACGGGTTAGATTTTACACCCTACCACACGGGTGTTTACCCCGACCATAGATCCATGGGTCGGATTTTACACTCTGCCACATGGGTATTTTAGTTTTGAATTTTTTTTTTTTTGTTATTTTCTTGTTTTAGGGGCTTTATTGCAACTTTTTTTATTTTTCGTCTTTTTATTATTTTTCTTGTTTCTAAGGGCTTTAGTGCACTTTTACTTTTTCCATAGCTTATATATACGTTGTGAGGAACCCTATTTTTATTATTATTGAATGAATAAGAATTCGTCTATTTTCTTCCTCTTTATTCAAAAGATTAGGGTTTCAGGATTGGCCCTTCGGTGTTGAGGATTCCACCGCGATTTCGGATTTCCTTCTTTCTAAGATCTTCGAGGTGCAGGAAAAGGTAATAATCATCCTCCTCCTTTTCTTTTGACGACAAAGGACTTATACCTTCTTCATCTCGAACCCCTCATCTTTCACCCCTTTCGTTTCTCTCTGGATACCCCCTTCTAGTTCGAACGGAAAAGAGGAATTGTTAGTCAGTAGAATCAGATCCAAGCTTACTCGTGGACTGACTTGTGCTAGATCTGGGATATCCTCATATCCCGAAGTCCTCCCTTTTTACTGTTTACGTGATCTTATGCTAAGGGGCATGATCCTGACAGAATAACTTCATCTTTGTGTTGAGATTTACCTAATCCCTTTGTTTGGAAAGAGTTAGTTAATTGGTGTATTTATTTGAATATTCTTTAAACTGATTATACATGCATCTAGAGTTAGGTTATCACATGTCCTTGCATCAAGATGACAACATAGATGATACACAATTTATGGTAGATCTGATCAGTTCAAAACTTCAACAGAGTGCAGAACTGGATCATCTGGCCAAGGAGGGTGCCACTAGAATCCATTGTCATAGGGAATCCTCCTCGATGGTGTATAGAGGCTGAGTTTGTTTTGTTGCTTGAGCAATTGCTTTTATCAGTTTAACTCTTGTTTAAACCCTATGTTTTGTATTTCTTGTGCTTTGTGGTTGGTCCCGTGGCTTTGCCACTGTTCTTTTTGTTTTTCTTGGTTCTTTTAATAAAAATGTATCCATTGATAAAACCACATAACAACACAACCTGAACAACCTCAAAATTCTTGTGATAATAGATAAATAAATATCTAAAAAAATTGAGGGGAAAAATGGCCAACATAAAAATGAAGGAAACAGAAGCAAGTTCTCCAAATGTCGACAACAATACACGGCATATGGTATTTTACTGAAAATTGTAGATTATGATTCTAGTGAGGGTGCGAACACCATATATATTGGTTGTGGCAGCACTCTTTTCTTTTCAAAAGGGAAATTCTTTGAGAACCTTAAAAGTAAAACTAACATCAATTTAGCAGCAGAAAATTTAAGACAAAGTAACAAGAGTTACAATCTATGCAACAAGCTATGTAAGTTATGCAGATACAGGGTGTCCAACAAGCTTGCTTTTAAGAGCCAGATCACCAACACGGCCTACAAAATCCTTGTGTGGCAATCTGTATTTTCGTTTTTGTTTGCTCTCTCCTTGCTTTCATTTTGGCTTTTTTTATAAATTCCATTATTTTTCAAAAAAGAATGTCCTACAAATATTTTTAAATAATAATAAATGCCCATGCTCTAATAGCATATTGTAGTTACTTATTTGTTAAAAAAATCCCAAAGACTTAGGTAAGCAAAATAAAAGCTGTACCAAAAATCATAGATAAGAATATATAGGGCATGTCCAGCAGCATCAGAGACAAACATAGACACATGTTAACACTGTTGAAGTATATGTAATCGTGTGTGTGCGTATGTTTGTTATATACCCCACCAAAGCATTGTAACATTTTCTTTAAATTAATATGTGTGTGAGTGCATTGGTCTTTAGACAAAGCAACACATGACTCATGTTGCCCTAGCCATCTCTCATCTTCTCCCCTTTTCTTCTCTCCCTTCTCCAAATTTCTTTTTCTTTATTTTTCTACTAGGTATCAAAGCGTCTAATCTGAAACCTAACTGCAACTTGCAATAGTGGGGCCCACTGGTGATGTTGTCTATATGCATGGATGACGTCAACATTGTACGGCCAGTAGTTCTTTTTAGAGCAGAAAGTGTAGGATCTAGTAGATCCGGATTTTGAGAAGGATAATGAAGATTTTTCCGCATAGTTTGGAGTACTTTTTGTGGTGTTTCTGCAGAAAATGAAGAAAAAATGGAAAAGTCCATATTTTGCCCTTTCTGTTGTAGTGTTTTTCTGAAGGAGTTTCAAGCAAATGTTCCACATGGAGAAGGTGTGATTTATCAAGAGCAATCTCCAACAACAAGTATCATGAACCTTCGTCGAGTTTTGGGTGTACAACAACGTCTTTTGCGAGATATTGGTGTTGTCAGCCCTTCTTCCTTAGTTCTTTTGCTGGATTTTTTTTCCTTTCTTCATGATTTGATATGATGATGATGATTGCGAGGTTGAAGTTTTGTATCATGCCTAGAAGTACCCTGCACACACAAGGTGTTTGATGAAATGCTTCACTCAACCTTGAGGGGAGTTTCTTTACAAGTGGTGAATCTTTCCTTCTCAATTCATCATCTCTTCCTCTACCAGGCATGTTTATGGTGCGAGTGTCCCTCCACCCTGTTGTTTGTTGTGAGTGTAGTTGCACATGATGCACCCTCACTCTGTATCACACGTGATGCACACAAGTCTCCACATGCTATTGTGTGCGTTCTCTCGAGTGTTGCACATGATGCACACTCAATTTGTGAGAGAATTTGCATGCGGATGACTAGTTATTGACTCGATTGTTGTAAAGTTTTGTTATGGCCGTGAACTTGAAGAGAAGGTTCAATGAATGTAGGAAGTTCAAGCTACAATCTATATCCTGCCATGTTGTGTCTGAGGGGGAGCAATGATCCATTATCATCATCTCTATTATCTTTGTATGTATTCCAAGCTGGGCATGATCAATATACATACTCCAACTCGAGGGGGAGTGTGGAAGTATATATAATTGTGTGTGCGTGTGTACATTTGTTATGAACCCCAACAGAGCACTGTAACATTTTCTTCAAATTAATACGTATGCGCGTGTGTTGGTCTTTAAAGAAAGCAACACATGACTCTTGTTGCCCTAGCCGTCTCTCCTCTTATCTCATTTCTTTCATCTTTCCCTTCTCTAGATATCCTTTTCTTTATTTTTCTATTTCTAAATAAAGTGGGCCATCTTTCATCCAATATGTAATCTACAGTCAATTTTGAAGCATGGAATCAGATTTGAAGATTGAATATCCAAAAGTTTCATGAAGTCCTCCTTTATTGTGTTGATCGAGACAAGTTCAAAGCTCGGGAGCAAGTATTGATTTAATAGGTCAATTTATTGCAGGATTTTTGTTCAAGAAAAATTATTTGTTATTATACAGATGGACTCCAAGAATGATCTTAAGAGCAGTATTTTATCATCATCGGATTTGGTGCCTACCAAATAACATCAACGAAATTAAATGGCACGAATTATCTACAGTGGGCCACATCTATAGAAGTTTTTCTGACTGGAAAGAGAAAAGTTAAATATTAGACATCGCCTAAGCCTAATATCATTGCGACAGATTATGACGATTGAGTGGCAGAAGATGCCCAAATTAAGGCATTGTTGTAGAATAGCATGGAACCACATATCAACACCAATGTAATCTTCCTGCAGACCGCTAAAGATGTCTAAGACACCTTGAAAGAGATGTATTCTGGTGAGAAAAACTTAATTCGTATTTATGAACTCATACAGAAAATATTCGCATTCCAACAAAGAGATAGAAGTTTTAGAAGAATATTATTCTATCCTACACGGCATATGGGAAGAGTTGAATGTATACCAACCGTTGTCAACAAATCATGAGGTTATGTGTAGGCAAAGGGAAGAATTTCGTCTTGCCAAACTTCTCTCTGGCCTTCGATCTAAGTCCGAGCCTGTGAAGTCCCAGATTCTTAGAGGTAGAGAAATCCCTCAGTGACAAAAGCTTTTGCCAGAGTTCAAAGGACAACTGGCATGTCTACTCGAAATTCCGCTTCATCATATTATTTGGCTTTTATCTTTGTAGCGAGCAGAGGTGATGGGAGAATTTGTAGTGGTTGTGGTCAAGGCAGTAGATTTGAAGGTAATCGCCGTCGTGGCTATGGCCGTGGTGGCAGTAGTGGCCATGGCCGTGGTCATGGTAATCGTTATGACCTCAATAATCAAAATGTTGATTCATGCTGGGATTTACATGGGAAGCCTGTCTAAGCTAATCAAGTATCCAATCCTGCCATTGGAGGATAGTTCAGAGGTAATGTATCCAATCCCGCCACTCCTGCTGAGCCGAGTACTTCAGATGACACGGTCACTATGTCCAAGGAAGATTATGCCAAGCTTCTGAAAAATCATTCCACTCATGCCTCTTCCTCCACTGCTACCCTTGCTCAGTCAGGTACATCTTATCTTACATTTTCAAAGTATAGTCCATGGAGTATTGATTCTAGTGCTTCTAATCATATGACCGATAAGCATAATTTGTTGCCCAAATTAGTCTGGTCTTCATCTATTTCACTTGTCACTCTAGCTTATGGCACTTCAACCAGTGTATCTGATGAAGGCTTGAGTGTCCTACATCAGATTTCTTCTTGTCTTCAGTTCTGTATGTTCCGAAGTTTCCGTTGAGTCTATTATCTATAAGAAAACTAACCAAATCCTTAAATTGCTGCCAAATTTTATCCTTTTTATTGTGAGCTTTAAGATCTCTAAAGACGGAGAGGATGATTGATGGAGGGCATGAATCTAATAGACTCTACTATCTCAAGAGTGAAACAACCAAAGTTGGAGCTGCATTACAAACTAATATCTCTCATCATCAATGGCATTCCAGGCTTGGGCGCCCATCCTTAACTAATTTGAAAAGTCTTGTCTGGTCTTTGTCCTATTTGTCTAAGTTAGAATGTGAAGCTTGTGGGTTAAGCAAATATCACAGTGTCTTTTCTTTCCCATGAAGATAAAGTTAGTGATAAACCATTTTGTTTGATACATTCAAATGTTTGGGGACCCGTTCATATTTTTAGTTTGTCTGACTTTAAATATTATGTCATCTTTGTGGGTGGACAATTGCTTTAGACTGACCTAATTATATTTAATGAAAGATCGTTCTGAGGTGTGTGTTTTAAAGAATTTCATGCACTGACCCAAACTCAATTTGATACTAAAGTGTGTTCTAAGATCAGATAATGCTAAGGAGTACAAATCAAACCTTTTTCACTCATATCTCTTATCTCATGGCATCAGTCCCGTGCACACACACCGCAGCAAAATGGAGTTGCTAAGCGTAAAAACTGTCATTCGCTCAAAGTGGCTAGGGCATTATTATTAGACATGAACGTTCCAAAAAGTTTTTTGGGTGATAATGTTTTAGCTCTGTGTTAGCTTATAAATTGGATGTCCTCGTCAGTATTAGGAGGTAAAACTCCCTTTTCTATCTTACATCCCCCGCATCCTTCTTTTTCTCTTCCTCTTAAAATTTTTGGGTGCATATGTTTTGTACATCAATTTAATCATGTCTTAAATCAGTTTGAATCCAAAGCTGTAAAGTGTGTATTTCCGGAGTACTCAAATATTCAATGTGGCTACAAATGCAATAATCCTATCACCCATAGGCAATGTGTCCATGGATGTCGCCTTTTATGAGAATACTCCATATTTCTCAGACAATGGAAAAGCATTGCAATTCTCTAAAAACTCCACCACCCTTCCAATGGTGGTGGACACAGATTTACCTGGAAAGCAAGCCATCAAGTAACATCCAAATCCTCCACCATTGCAAGTCTACTTTAGACGTTCCAAGAGAAGTACTAAAGTGCCTAGTAATGTGCCATCCGCCAGTTCTACCAGTCCGTCTGAAAATCCTCCTCTTCAGTCTCCACCAGACTTGCTGAATGAAGCTTATCAACCTATTGCTATTTGAAATGGTATACATTTTTGTACTCTACATCCTATTTCCAATTTTGTTTCCTTGAATATACTATCACCTTCATTTTGAAGGTTTGTTTTGTCCTTGTCGACTGGGTTTGTCCTTTGATCATTTCAAGAAGCTCTTCATATTGATGGGTGGAAAAGAGTTGTGAAAAAAGAAATGGTTGTGTTTTATCAAAATCAAACTTGGGCTTTGGATAAATTACCTACAGGGAAACGTACAGTAGAGTGTAGATGAGTATATATGGTGAAATACAAGTCTGATGGCACTGCGGATCGTTTAAAGGCCCGGTTGGTAGCAAAAGGATATACTTAGACATTTGGAGTTGACTACTCTAAAACCTTCTCCCCAATGGCCAAGCTTCATTCAATTTGTGTGGTGATTTTTATTACTACAAATTTAGATTGGCCCCCATATCAATTGGATGTAAAGAACACGTGTCTTCATGGTGATTTACTTGAGAGAGTGTACATGGAGCAACTGTCTAGCTTTGTTTGATAAAGTCTCCCGGCTAAGAAAATCAATTTTTGGGTTAAAGCAGTCTCCACGCGCGTGGTTTAACAAGTTCGGTAACGTGATAATGCAATTTCGGATGAAGCGCCATCAAGTTAATCATTCAACCTTTTTTAAGCAAAGTGAGGCCGACACTCCAGCTCTTGTTGTTTACATAGACGACATCATCATTACTGGAAACGATGGTAAAGGCATATCTAAGTTGAAGGAATTCTTGCATCAACACTTCTGTATAAAGGATTTAGACTACCTTCAATACTTTCCGAGTATTAAGATAGCACGATCACAATTGAGGATTAATTTATCGCAAAGGAAATATGTTATGGACTTATTAAAAGGGACAAGTTTACTAGGAAACTTTGTAGGAGGTAATCTTTGTAGGAGGTAATCTTGTTATTGCTCATTCTAGTGCAGAAGCAGAGTATAAGGCTATGGACCATACCACGTGTGAACTTGTGCGGTTGAAGAAGTTGATGTATGAGTTAGGTTTTGTGGTTGATACTCCCATGAATCTATATTGTGATAACCAAGCTGCATCACATATAGCCAATAATCCAGTTTATCATGAGAGGACCAAGCATATTGAAGCGGATTGTCACTTCATCAGAGAGAGTCACGAAGAAGGAAATATCATCCTGATTTATTAAACCTGAAGACCAAGTTGTCGACATGTTCACAAAGGCTTTAAGTCAAGCTCATTTAGATGGATTTTTTCACAAGTTGAGCATTTATGATATGTATGCTCTAACTCAAGGGGGAGTGTTAGAATGATCACACGTGTAGTCATCTTGATTCGGTTTACTCTTTATGCATTTGGGTTGTGTGTACATGGGTCTTTTGCTCTTTGGTAGTGTGTTTCTTGTAATGAGGGTATTCTTGTAATTTCACCTCTTAAGTGAAAGCCCTGGTAAAATAAAACAAAAGGTGGGGCATGTGGGGCTGTTTGAGCTCCTCATTCTCTCTCACGTTTTCCTCTTTCTTCCTCTCCTCCTTTTTCCATTCTTTCTTTCTTCTTCTCCAAGAACACGTTAAATAGGTAGGAATTGCCTAACAATTTTCATTAAAAGAGAGAGAGAGAGAGAGAGAGAGAGTCATGACCATGTTAAATAGGTAGGAATTGCCTTTCAGTTTTCAAATGAAACCAACTCACATAAACTATCCAGCTGAGAAAACACTGCTGTGATACTAACAAGTCACGAAAAAATAAAGAAAACCTAGACATACTGACATAATCACTAGCATCAAAATAATGACACCTAACGTCACAGTCAAGATAAAACTATCATAATATAAATAACAGTTAGACCCAATTACCAATTAAAAGAAAGAAAGAAAGAAAAAGACATAATCAATGATTATTTTTACCTTTGGATTCCTAAGACAAGTGAGCCAATTTAATATTCTAGGAATCGCCTCAAATAGTTTCGCATGTATATCATTCTCATTCACTGCAGGTTCAACAAGCAAAGCAAGGTTAAGATGCAAAATTCATAAATATTATAGGGTTAAGAAATGACAATTGCATAGCAATAACATAAAGATAATTCCATATAGAGTAATTTTCAGTGACATAATGACCAGTTAAACTGATTCAACTGTGGCTACTAGCTGTATCAACAAAGGTGGTCAAAACCTTAACATGAATAAAAAAACAAGCCCAACCCAACAGACCAATCATGCATCCTCATTTATGTTTCAAGTAAGAAAAGAACAGAAATCAAGTACTAATACCAAGAAACCTATACCTCCACCTTGTGTGAGAAGGTGGGGGGGTGAGGGGGAGAGTCCTATACCTCCGCATGCATACAAGCTCTCAATATTTTTCTGAAGCACTATTCTTGCATATTCTTCCAAGAAATCTCTTGTTGGAAACTCGTGAAGTAGACCAGCCTACAAAAGAGAATTGCTTGTTGAAATATAGAATTTGAGACCAAGATTTGTTTGCTTGGCCCATAAACTGAACTGCTAAAAAGTAACTTGAAAAGGCAATTTTTGAACATAAAACCTGAAAAATTTGATGAAGCAAGGTACCAATTAATGCTGCAGTTGAATGCTCACTACACTTGAGCCTCTCATCAAGGACGGTGCGTCTTGGGCATGTGAAACTAGCAGCAACCTGAAAGTGATTCATTCTTTAATTCCATCACGACAAGAATGATGACAATGATCTTGTCCGAAAATTAGTTTCCAAATGGCATTGCCAAAACCAGCATTCATTTTACCACATATCAGAAGTTGAAACATGAACCAGAAACTTAAAGCAGCTACAGGCAACAATTACCCGTGTTCCAGACACAAGTATGTCCGGATGAATGATGACAAGATTGTCATCACGGTCCACAATGCATTTTCCCTGGTCATCAAATTCTCCAATCACATTTAAAGTATCTCCAGGTCCAATGAGACTGTAAAACCTAAAATATGTAAAGAAACTGTCAGGATGCTCAAAACAGAATATGGTTGCCCGAAGAATGAAGTGAAGCAGCAACAAACTTGGGTGTGAGGGTGGGGAAGCATTTGTTTCAAAAAGAGAGAGAGAGAGAGAGAGAGAGAGAGAGAAGAAGAAAGAAAACACGGGCAACTATAAAGAGCAAGGGAGTGGAAGCGGGAGTCCAAAGCACAAAGTGGGAGTGGATCTGGTTGGAAGGATCATGAAACTAAGAAACAGAAACCCTCCTGTTCAAATCAATAAGAAGGTAGAAACATTTAGAAGGTTCCATGGCCAGAATGTACAATGTGCTTACCATTCATCATACAAGTGCAAAATCCGCTCTTCTCCACTGTGTTCATTCAATAACCGAAGGACCTGTGGAAATAACATCTTCATTACTTACCAACAGCATACAAAAAATAGTGCAATGGCGATGCCATTATGGCAATCCTTGCAGGCAATCATAACAGAGGTTCAATGCGCACCTTAAAAGGGTTTTGGGCACATGATGGATCTGGACCTCTGCACTTCTCAGAAACCTGGGTCAATGTTTACGGTAAAGATAGTGAAATCACTAAGAAGATTCATCAGTGCATGGAGATGACCATAAGCAGAGAAGAAGCAGACCTCCAATACAAGAAAAGTTACACTGGAATGACCATGACAAACCCTTTCTGACGGAATGATTAATGCTTTCTCCAGAGGATCAGTTCCCACAGACATCTCATGAGACATCTTATCCTGATCATCCAATAAATATTCCCTTGCGTGATTAAATACTGGTTCTTCAACAGCAATGACATCTTCCACTTGATCTAAAAGTTCAAGCAATGCCTAAAAGAAGGAAACAATAATAATAATATTATGATGGTAATGGTGGTGAATAATGTTGAGACCTGAGGTACAGTCGAATTTAATAAACATTTCTATGTGAAGATGAATAAAGCTTTAACTTAAGCAGTTGAACCTTGCTCAACCATTGAGCGCGAGGAATGCTATGGCAAGACGGTACACACAAGGACTTATATAGAATGGTAATTACAAATTCGAAAAAGGGAATAATATAACCAAAAAATAAGTAAAAGATGCTGAACTCGCATATTATGAAAAATGCAAGGCTCACAAGCGTGCACCAAGCATACCTTTCTGTGCTGTCGTGAATCTGAATGATCAGATTCTCCATTACAGACAACACCGACATTGGACTGCATCAGATAACAGGCACTTAAGTTCCATCAATCAAGAATGCACATTATTTCAGTACATGACAATATCAATCATGAAGCCTAACACTGATTAGTAACAAAGAAAGAACCATAATTACCTCAGCAGGACAATACGACATAGATGGGGGAGTTCTAAATGGACTCTGCGTGTTTACGATGCTATTGATGTTTGGGTCAGCCCTGCTTCCAAGACCATTACAAACCTCTGTCTGCTTTTCCTGATCAAATGCTTCAAAAGATACCCTCTTTGTGAAGGATGAGGATCTTTCAGGGGCCTTTAGTGTTGGAGAAGAAAGCCATTTCTCAAGCTTTCCAGATGAACAAGGAGAACTCTGCACATTCCATCATTATTACAACAGCTATTTCTCAGGAATGGTAGTGCAACAGTATCTAACCAAACACTGTCATAGTAAATCAATATGAACGAAATTCTTAATGGTTGCAGCTGGGAATTGTGTGGAGCTGTCAATAGTCAAGTTACAATCATGCCATAACCTTTACACCCAGAAAATAAATATAAATATAAATATTTAAAATAAAATTCAGAGAAATGTGGTCAAAGTGAACTTGGATGGATGATGGATCCCAAAAACTTCTTTTTCGGGTAGCAGGCCAAAAGCAAAGCAAAACTGAACTGCGTCAATTTAAAATCAATGCTCCAGAAATTTATGGAAATTTTGACTGCATTGAGCTAAACAAAAGCTCAACTCCATCTACAGCTGACGAAGGTCAGGCTGGCCCATCAGACCATGTTCCATCCCAGGCCTGAGGCACCTACTTTGGCAACTTTTTTTTGCTACCGAGGCCCAGTCCATTCAGGCCCTGACATGTTTGCAGCTGTTCCAGGCCGGACCCAAACCAGAATTTCAGGCATGATTAACAATTGAGGCCGGCCTAGGCCTGATTGTCAGGCCCAGTTAATAAGCAGGCCAAATGCACTGACCACCATGCTCAGCCCAGCCCATTGTGCTCTCCACAGCCTTCAATTTTGAGGATTGATCTTTTCGTTTTGATAGTTCTTTTCAAAATTTCGAAATCACCATTCAGTTCGCAAATTTTGGCAAAGGTGCGCTTCTGATGACCAATGAATATAGAAGGTAACAGAATTATGAATCAGATATAGGCATATAGCATTTGTAAATCCAAAAAGTCATCTTTCGACCCAATAAATAAATAAATAAATGAAATTAAAAAAAAAAAAAAAAAAACTGAACTAGATTCCATGAGATTCTTAAAAATCTTAAGGTGCAAAAAATTGAAACCAATTGGAATAGCAAAGCCTGTTAAAACAGACAAGAAAGAACACCATGCCTGTTTTTGCGAACATGGGTGAAGTGTATTCAGCTTCGAAGCATCCGACAACACTCTCATCATTTCTGGCAAATTCTTAGTGACGGATCGAAGCCGTTCATTCACCGGAGAAATCTTCCACGTGACCTCCTCGCCTCCATCATCTTGTGTCTGCTTTATCAACTGTCACATGGAGGAAGCAGAAAATTATGCGGTCAGATAATCAAATCAAACGAATTTCATTTGTCATATGATAAAAAGAAAAATGAAAGAAAGTTACCATTCCAGGTGAGAACTTGAAGCGCTTGAAAGATACTGATTTGGAGACATCCGGTGAGATCTCAGACAGATTCTCTTCGGCATTGGAGGTGGTTTTCGGTGGATCTGCGGGATTCGTGTTTGGAGTAAGGTTTAGGGGATTGGGACATTGGGAATTCGGGATTTCTGGGGGATTTGGAGGAGGATGAGGAGGAGTCGAAGTAGCAGCGGATTGGGTGTGACGATCGAAGAAATGCTGGATTCCGAACTTGGAAGGCTGGGACTGGTGGATTTGGTTTGATTTCTTGGATGAAGAGGAGGATTTCTTCCTTGGAGCCATGGAAGCTAGGGTTAGGGTTTCATGGCCTTTCTAGAGTTTTAGTTGGTTTGCTGAGGAGAGAGGGATTGGAGATGGAAAGAACAGGCGGGGAAATGGCGTCTGGTCTGCTGGGATTTTCCCGCCCGAGCAAATGATGCTATTTTCCTGGAGTGACTTTTGGCTTTTTTTAATATACGGGTTGCAATTACGAAAATGACCCTGTGGGTTCTGGGCGGGAAAATCCCTTCTTTTCTATGAAGCGGATTGGTTGGTGACCCAACACCACCTTGTGGGTTGTGTTGAGGGGCCACCTTGATGTATCTTTTTATATCCACGCCGTCCATCGCTTTTTTCAGCCCATTTTATTACATGGTACGAAAAATGAATTATATCCGAAGCTCATGTGTACTACACTACAGGAAACGGTGGGGATAATGACACCCACCATTGAAACCTTGTAAAGCCCGACGTGATGTTTGTTTTCCATCCTAACTATTGTTAATGTAGCACGGACCTGAACGAGGGTAAGACGCAAACATCAGTTCCATCCAAAACCTTTTGCGGACCCGAGAATTTTTAACGGTGGCAGTCAATAACCATTGTTTCCGGTACTGTGCTCCATTTGATCTTTTGATCTCCTTATTTTTTAAGCTTACCCCCTCGAATGATCCGGAAAAACGGATGGACTGAGTGGATAAAAAGTTAGAGCTGGGTGGTGTTGGAAACGGATTGGCTACTCCCCCTGACAGGTGACATCAGCCCCGTGGCTGGTAGTCGGTGCTCTGTGGGGCCCACCACGATGTATGTACTTCATCCATTCCGTTCATCCATTGTTACAGATCATTTTATGGCTTGATAACAAAAATTAGAGGTATATAAATCTCTGATGGATCACACCACATGAAAACAATAGAAATTGGATATCCACCGTTAAAATCCTCCTAAGGCCCACTGTACTGTTTATTTGACATCCAATATTTTGATTAGGTCATACAGGCCCAGATGAAGGGAAAAAAACAAAAATCAGCTTGATCCAAAACTTTTATGGCCCCAAAATGTTTTTTATGATCAACACTCATTCAACACTGTTTTCTTTAATGTGGTCCACTTAAGATTGTGATGTATCTCATTTTTGGTCTTATACCGTAAAATTATCTTTAAAAACATTTGGACGGAATGGATGAAACACATACATCATGTCGGGGCCCACAGAGCACCGACAGGGGGAGTAGCCAATCCGTTTCCGGTGGTGTTGGTGTCACCACCCAATACGCTTTCATTTTTTTGCAGGGTGCGTGCGTGGGTTTTGCGGAGCGGATTAGGTGTTGTCATTACTATTGGGCCATCTTGATGTACGTATTCTATATCCCGTCGTCCATCCGTTTTCGAAGATCATTTCAGGGCATGATCCAAAAGCGAGGCAGATATAATTCATAGGGAGGCCATGCTACAGGAAACGGTAAAGATTGAATGCCCCACTGTTAAAAACTTCCTAGTGCCTAGCATAATGGTTTGTTAATGTTTATTTGCTATCCAAATTCGTCCATAAGGTAACATAAACCCAGATGAAAGGAAGAAAACGAATCTCAACTTGATCCAAAACTGTTTTAACCCATGAGAAGTTTTCAATGGTTGTATAGTCCATTTTTGAACCGTTCTTCTAATTTTCGCTATTAGAATGCGTTTACAACTTCTGGATAAAACATAGAACATAACTTTTTGTATCATTTTTCACAGATGGTACCAATCTGTTGATGTAAAAACCTTATACACCTTCTTCTTCGTCGCCACCTGCACAAGAAAGATGTAAAGGAGACCCTGGCTAGAGCCGGGGAACCTCCGATACTAAAGTTAGTAATTAGACAAGAAAGAAGGTCTTTTTGAGGTGTTTTCTACCTACCTTTGATCCTGGAGACATCCTTTTTTTTATGGGAGTGAGAGGTCATGATGTGCAGGGATTCTCTTCCCAATTCTTAAGAGATTTGATTTGATTTGTTTATGAATTTCACCCGATCCCGAAATTATCGAGATTAGAGATCCTTATGTTGGATTTTCGGGACGGTATTTTTGTTTTCTATCTACCTTTGATCATGGAGATGTCTTTCTTTTTATAGGAGTGAGAGGTCATGATGTACAGGGATTCTCTTCCCAAATCTTAGGAGATTTGATTTAAATTATTTATGGATTTCACCCGATCCCGAAATTTTCGGGATCAGAAATCCTTATACTGAATTTTCGGGACGGTATTTTAGGTTTACACCATCTCTTCCTTGCTCAACCCGAGCTAAGTCTCTCCTTTAGGCTCTGTCTTGTCTTGGTTCGACTTATTACCCTAGACCCTCAGGCAGTGTCAATAGAGTTGGTCTATTTTATAACCGGGTCTCTGGACTTGTCATATTTTTCCCTATATATATATATATATATTTCATTTTCTTTGTTTTCGTTTGGTAAACGGGTTTAATTAAGATAAAATTAATTGTACTCTTTATCTTTGGATTATTCCTTTGGTATAAATTTAGAAATACACTGAATGAACACAGCATAAGCTATTTTACAATCTTCTAAAAAAATAATGTCTTGTATATATTTATTTTTAAAAAAACATGCCATGGTATTTCCAAACATGCAATAACTGCGTTAATTCCGCAATTCTATAATTCAATCAGTCCGGTTCGGTAGCTCGGGTCGGCTCGGGCCTCGTACTGACTCGTATTGATGGCGGCCAGGGGCTTGGGTTGGCCCTCAACGCGGCTGACCGGTCCGAGCTTCAGCGGAACGTCAACGTTTCCTTGCGGGATGGGTCATAGCCGGCCGTTTCACCGCTTCTCTCGCTATTACCTTCTCCTCGTGCATCGCACGTGCCCAACTACCAATCTCTTTCCTCGGAGAAGATACAAGAAACTAGTCTGGGGAAAAAACGTTACGGAGGATATCTTTACCAAAGCCAGCGAAGGAAGAAAGCAAAGGGTTTTTTAAAAATGCGTATATATCCTTCGTTCAAAGATTTCACGCAAGGCATTAGAACCGAGCAGAAACCCTAGAATTCTGGCGAAGAAGAGATCGAAAAGAGAATCAGATTTTCCAAGAACCAGATTTCTAAAGGAAACGATCTTCTTCTGGTACGCATCCAAAACCCTATCACTTTTCCATTTCCTCCTGCTGCAGATTCTCTGTAATCAAGATCAAAGAAAATCGGTCATCTCGGGCTCTTTCCCTCCATTTCATCTTCTCCCAGAGAGCCAGATCTCTCCATAAACGGGCACTGCAATTGATTTAAGCCGTCGGATTCATTCATCTATGTTTTCTCCGCGGTTTTGATTACTGATTCCCGTTTTCTTCGCTTTCGAATTTTTACTCATATGTGATATTGTTTGCACTATTGTTATATAGAGGAATGACATGAAGTGCGAGGTTTGATTTTCGACTAGTAGGGCCCATGGGTTGGTGATCCGGATTGTTGTCGACGGGCCCCAACGTGGATTCTGCCAGAAAAGCTCCTGGTTGAACAATCCTCCTAGCCTTTTATTGGTTACCTGCAAACAGACAGGCGAGATGATAAGAAAGGAAAAAAGGAAGAAAAAAAAACCGGCAAAGGTCTACATTTGGCAGAAAAAAAAAACCATAACGGCCGTTACAGGGCCGGAAAGGCCATTACGTGAAGGTGACAGTGGCAACCGTTACATGTTATGGGGTCATAACGTTGTCATGGAAAAAATGACCCATAATGGCCGTTACAGCCCCCATAAAGGCCATAATGGTTCATTACGGGGCGATACAAGGTTTTTTTTTTTTCTCAATAAAAAAAAGAAAGAAACCGTAACCGCTGTTACAATCCGTATCATAAAGGTAACGGTTGGGAGCGATTACAGCCACCATCACAGTTACATAATACCTTGCTCTTGGGGATTTTTGGGGCACGGTCTATTTAAGTTGGGACCCATATGATCAGCAGTCTGGATCGCTGATATACAGGTTCCACTTGTCATGCTCAAGGATCTGAGTATTGGAGATGGGCACAGGATTGGGAACGTACAAATTCCAATCTCGACCATGGAATTCTATCTCGGAGTGTCCTGGTAAGACAAAATATCATCACATGGGAAGGAGAAAACCTTTGGCTACTTGTACATATTTTCATGACTTCGGAAATTTTGAGCACAACAAGGAGGCCCAACCTCTTTCAAGGCAATGCCAGACCAATAACCTGGCTTCATAGGTCATTATTAGAGGATACATAACGAGTTTAATGGATCTAAACTGAGCCAGGCTTGTTGATTTCGCACCATCATGTTGTTTTCGATGCTTTCCTTTCTTTTGTTCTAGTCCCACATCTGTTAGTCCATTTGTGGAACTAGATTCTCCCTCGTATAAAAGAGCTGCTTCACATTTATAGTTAGATTCTATCACCTAAGTGGTTTTGCAAAATGTAATCCGTGTATGCATGATTCTTGGTTTTTGTGGTCTATGGTCTAGTTCATTTCACAAATTTGAAGGTACTTGTTAGTATTCTCACACTCCTCAACATCTGCTTCCTGTGTTGGGGTGATGAAGAAAATGTCGATTACTATTTCTTTACTGATGATGGTTGGATACTTTGGAATCTCCTTCCAATGGAAGTCATGGAACCCTTTTGAAGGAGTGGAATGGAAAGATTTTCAAAGACGAACAATTCCATCAAAACGATTGGTTCTCGGTCACTGCACTCTAGTGGACTGGAGTTTAATTGACATGGCAGCTGTTGGGTCCATTGGGATAGGATGCCCGGCACTCACGATCAAAGATAGTTGGGATGCTTTATTACGTCCCGGCCATCCATAAGTGTTTGGATGTGCATGTCTCCATGCATATCCATAATGTCAATGGATATTATACTTTCTCACCTTTTTTTTTTTTTTGTTTCTTTTGTTTATGAATGGCAATTTTTGTTAAGAAAATAAAATTTGTCATTCATAAAAAAACATTTTATTAGAGAAAAAGAAGAAGAGGAAAAAGTGTAATATTGTTGCTAATAAAAATAGAAAAAGAAGTATTCACTTTGATTTTATACAACGGTTCACAGTACATTCAAATTTGTCATGGTCCTTCAAGTGCTTATCATCAGGAAATTATTACTAGTTTTGTGCTGCATGGTTTTAGAGGTTTCTGTTTTACTCGCACTTTTAATTCAAAATGTTTCTTGTTGTTCTATTGTGTCATCTTTACTGCTAGTTGCAGCCAACTGTTAAGAAGTCCCCACTGTGCCTGCATTCAGCAATTTCCCATCCATTGACATTAGCCACTATCTGTTTCAAGTCTTTCAAAAAACACTACACCAACCCCTTTATTCCTTTTATTAACCCTGAAAAGGCTTGTCTCTTATTTTTCACAAACCTACAACGTTGATGACCTTGAAAAGGTCAGAGAACAGATATCACTGATGGTAAATAACGGATATTTAAAAGTTCAGGATTCAATGCTATTGATACTGGGGCGAAAAAAGAAAAATGCTATTGGTACTGGGTATAACCTGAATGGAAAAAAGACGGAAGACTGCGTCATTCAACTCTACTGTTGCTATGCACAACCAGTGTAATGCGTTGGCCGCAAATAACTGCAAGTTGTTTTCAGAATGTCATTGCTCACAGAATGTCTTGTTTGGCCCTTATGTCAGAGTTTATCCATGGGCCCCAGTATATAAGAAGGAGATTCTCATAATGTGATCCAGTATGCAAGTTACAAAAAAGGGTCTCTATGGAGGATCTCCCAGAACTTCACTCTACTCTCAGCACTAACCCTAGTTTACACTGGTCCCGAGTTTCTCAGTTTCACACAGAGGTAAGTGCTATCACAATAGATTGGGTGACTGGGAGTTAAGACATGTGAAAAACAACAGTGTCAAATTTACCTTCACTGTAGGCTGGTTATCTAACCAATCCTAACCTTTCAGCTGCTCTCCATTTATTGTAAGATTCCTCTATTGTACTCTCTTGCTTCATTGTTTCTGTAAAGAACTATATTTTCTTCTCGATTTATTAAGATCCATGGGATTTTTCCCCCGGATACCATCAATTTTGAGCATCCACCCAATCTGTTATAGTCACATGCCTTGCCTCTTCACTGATCTCATTTCCTCTGAATGGCGAAGCTCATTGAATTCTGTTTTTGTGTATCTTGCATAACAGGCTGCTCGCAGTCAGTCCCTTTCTGTTTAAAAGTGCCTTTTCTGGTTGGAAGCAATTTAGACAATGGCAGACTTACCACGTTATGTAATTGCCTGCCTTCACAGTGGAAAGCTTGCTTTCTTGGCAATTATGGTCTCGGCTGGGATCGTACTGCAAGTTTTGGTTAGTATTCTTTCTAGTCCGGTTTTATGTGGCCGACTGTGCATTAAATCAATCCCGTCTTTTCTTTTCTTTTTCTTTGCCTCGTTATTTTTTCAAGTCATCTTTTGCAACGTTGCAGGCATGTGCTTTGTATAATAACTGGTGGCCAATGCTAACTGGTAAGAGAGACATTTCATGTGGTTATATTACAAGGCAGACAAACTTCATTATGGTGATGTTGGATTTGTCATTGCTGCAGTGATAATGTATGTACTCCTTCCCATGCCATTGCTTTTCTTCGTGGGGTCTGACACCTCCTCTCTCATTTCCACCAACGGGAATGGGTTAGTTAGTTTTTTTCTTTTCAAGAACTTACATAAGTCTTTTTTCTGTTCCCCCCTAGTTTAAGGGCTGTTTCAGATGTACCTAAAATGCAGGTGGGAATGCACATCTGCCACCCAGAATGAGAATGAGATGAAAACAGGTCTGAGCAGTTATCAAGTTAGTTACCTTTTGGACACTTTTTTGCAGATGGGAGCAATTGGCGCATCCCACCATTAGCGTTCTGGGGGCTGTGCCGAACAGTTCCACTGACCCAAAATGCAGTGGGTAGATGTACATTAGCTATCATTGCCTTGTGTGGTACATCCAAACAGCCATCATAACTGAGATAAATCACTGTTTGATATTTCCTTATTCATCCTTACAGTTGGATAGATGCTACGAAGTTCCTGACTGGAGCTTCTGCAGTAGGAAGCATTGCAATACCGATTATCTTAAAGCATGCGAATGTTATTGGTTGGGGAGCAATGGTAATGGAGCTGTCGTCATTTTTTGTCTTTGTATCGGCTATAGTTTGTTTCCTCCAAATGAGCAACGAGGATGAGTACAGCATGTTGTGAGATCCGCAGAAGAGGCTGCCACTCCATTTATATACCGGGGCACAAATCTCAGTTTTATTTAAGCATTCCTTGTGTGCTTGTGGGCTTGCTTCAATTTGATCTCCATTCATGGGAAAAAAGCAGAAATGCTATTCTCTTGCATGAGTGGATGGTATCCTCCCCATGAGGAGCAGAATGATGTCTATTTGCAGGCTTGTCTTTTCCTTCTACAGATTTACCATTCGTCCTATGTTTTCCGATCACAGCAGCGAGCTACTGTGCCATTCGTAAGTTTGATTTCTGTAAATTCTTGAATTGGGAAAATATTGTTTATTTTGGGATTCCAAAAAGAGGTGTTTCACCGTCTATCTCCATTAGAAATGTGGATGATACTTGACAACAGTAGCTGTTTATCCAGCGTGCCTGTCAGTTGATGGGGCACTAGTGAAAATCATATTGATTTGATGATCTGAATTACTTGTCATTTCAAAGGTTCATTTGATAGCTATGTTTTGGGGATTATGGGATATGAATATGGCGATTGTTCACCATCATTTGTGACCCATCCACTGCCAACTTGACATATGCACGTGTTACGCTGTGACCCAACCCTGCCAACTTAGCATATACACGTGTTACATGGTGTAGCTGCATTCTTTTTCATTGATGTCATCCCCATTACTGACCTGTTTTTTGGTTGGCCCAGTGTTGTTGTGGTGCCCAGTTCCGATCAGACCTTCCAGTCCGGAGGTTAGAGGCAATGTTCAACAAAATTCTGGATATTGCCTCCAAGCTAACGGTGTGTTATAGATGCCATTGGTTTTACATTTTTCGTGAAATCTGCAGTCGACGTGCATTTGTGAGGCAAGCACTAGTCTTTAGAAAAAAATACTGCTAGTGAAGCATTGATCAACTGCCCCTAATGCAGGCACTCATACATGCTGCATGTTAAAAAAAATCCGAACAGTTCATCAAACTCTCCAACACAAAATCAAAAATTTCCATTCCCAAAAGAAGCATCCCAATAAAGCCTGGAATACCTACGTGTGCCACAATCTTAGGTTCGTTGCAGCTGTTGGTGTGCTTTCAGCAGGTTAAAATGCATTTTCGGCGACGCCCGAAGACATTCTCGCTTGAACATGTTTTGAATAAAACAGCAAGAAAATGAGAAATTCTTTTGGTACTCGTAGTAAACACTGTTTTTAGAGCAGTAGTGTCATGGATGTTCACTCGCGCAGCAATGTGGCTCGTGCATATGGCATGTTATTCGTTTGGTGGTCCCTACCCCATGCATGATGTGGCCTGAAAATTTAGCCAGAAAATTCATTGAGTTGGTCATGTTTAAGGTGGCAGCAGATTCAATGCCCCTGCCGGATATGAGGCCGAGGCCACGCAAAACATGCTTGAAAGTTGCTTTCTTCCGTGTGTACTGTACTAATATCACCCAGGCCCAATCAAACGTTGCCATGTCAGGGCCTTACCATGTTCAGTGAGGATATAGCCTCAACCTAATCCAGACCGCTGGTGGAAATTTTAGCGTCCACTTCTCATGAATGTGTCGCAGATGCCCAACCGATTGCCTGACTGCTGCATCAATATGGCAGTGGTCCAATACGAACGATCAGATTCTCATACACGTGTACCAAGGAGATTGCCATTCCGATAGCCATTGAAGAGAGCTGCCATTGTGTCTTTCTGGTCATCAACAATGGAGATGTTAATGGGAGCCTTTATTGAGTGAGGGCTATCTGCAATAACACTTAAGAGGTACGACTGATGGACCATGAGGGCGCGATGGATGATCTTTTAACTGTCAATTTTAATTGCCATTGCTTATGGTTTCAAGTCATTGTTGATGACCGGCTATGAAAATCCCAAGTAGTCCCTGGATTCGGAAAACCCCAGATAGTCCATTTGAATTTCATGATATATTTTCATCAATATTTAAGAAGATCGAGTAAATCATCTACAATAATTCAAAGTGGTTAATATATGTTACAACATACATAATTATTTTCATAAGTCCATTGAAATATATACTTTGAAAAAAAAGTGATAATTCTGAATTTTAGGTGGCCCACTAAATTATACACCTGAGCAACAAAACATAAATATTTCAATTTCGGGTTGTTAAAACATACACATCATGCAAATTACAAAATATACGTGCATGCACATTTTTTAAAAAAAGAAACTAACAAATATAAAATATTTATAGAGTTATACAAACCCACAATTTTAAACAGTTAAAAGATTATTCAAACTCACTAATTGGCAGGTAACAGGAAAAGGTGGAGCCCACTGTACCTTTAGTTACTTTGCTGAGATCTGAGTAGGGCTGTCAACGGCGAGCTTGGGGTTGGTCTCAGCTTGGATTTTCAACTGTTTTGGGCCAGGCCATAGGTCGGGCCTACTCAAAATCTGATTTTGGCAGGCCCGGCCAATTCACATCCTCGATATGAGAATTGGACATGGATTAGGTGAGGCATGGTATCAGCTTGGTGAATGAGGACCTGACTGTGGGGCCCATCTTGATGTATACGTTGTATATCCATGCCTTGGATCCGTTTCCAGCTCATTTTAGGGCATGGTCCAAAAATGACGCAGATCCGAATCTTAAGTAGACCACACAGTAGGGATTAAATTCCCACCATTAATACTTCTTGGGGGTCACCAAAGTTTTCCCAATAAGTTTTTGATCAAGTTGCTATTTGTGTTTTTCCTTCATCCAGGTGTGTGTGACCTTATCCACAGGTTGGATGGCAAATAAACATTACAGTGGGCCTCATAAAGTTTTTAACGGTGTGCGTTCAATCACCACTGTTTTCCTATGGTGTGGTTCACCTGACATTTGGATCTGCCTCACTTTTGGAACCATGCCCTAAAATGATATGAAAAAACGGACGGACGGCATGTATATACAACAAATACATCGAAATGGCCCACGGTCAGGGCCATGCCTACTAAACTGTTACTCCTGCCTCACCTCATCCGCGCTACCGAGGAATCCCCTAGGGTCTGTTTGGGAGGTGGGATTAGAAGGGAATAGGTGGGATGGGATTCAAAAAATATAATTATTACCCATGGCAGGGATTGTCCCTGTTGCCATGGGATAAGATTAATGCCCTGCTTTGTTGATGATACGGTGGTGCATTGAATGGATATACCTACCATCATTTGAAATTACTGAGAATAACACACGTGTTATATCTAAGCTGTTCATTTGTTTTGTAACCTCATTTTATGGTATGGGCCTAAAAATGAAGTAGATCCAAAACTTATGTGGCCCGAAAGAAGTTTTTCAATGGTAAGTATTCAATCCCCGTTGCTTTCTATGGTGGGGTCCACTTGAGCATTAGATTTACCTGATTTTTTGGCCCATGCTCTAAAATAATCTCAATAAATGGGTGGACGGTGTGGATATAGCCCACACATCATGGTGGGACCTACAACAACTAGCTAACATTGAGTGAAATTGGCACGGGACCCAATGCAAATCTATTTAATTTAATTCCAAGCTTTTCCATTCTTCCCAAGCGTGGAGTGGAATTGGCAATCCCATCCCACCTAATCCCTTCTAATCCCACCGCCCAAACAGACCCTAAGGGTTTGAATTTAATTATCAAATCAACTTTAATACTGAGGAGCACCGAAATTCAATACACATGCACGGCAATTGTCCACTGTGGCACATATAGTTGAAACTAAACCCTCCAAGCAACGATTCAACATATATAGACAGACTGATAACGATCCTAACCTCTGATTAATGGACACTTGTTTGTGGAATTCAAACTCTTTCACTATATTTCATGTGAATACCCATCTGATATCCACCACTAGACCATTGAGGAGACCATCCAAGTATAACGTTTGGTTTATGAACCATCTGAAGTGGGGCCCACGATTTGAACACGTTAATTTGTGTCAATTTTATGCCAAGTGTACAATATATGATGCATGGATGTGTACCATCAAATTTCCATCTCAATCTATCAAAGCTGTTCTTTTGATTTTTAACGTAAAGAGATAAATCTATATTTAGCAAACATTTATTTCTAACAATGCAAATCACCAAAACTTAGTAGAGAGAACAGCTGTACTTACACTCAAAAGCCTCTATAAGTAGGCCACTCCATAACAATGAAATCCATCAGAGAGAGAGAGAGAGATGGGCTACCCTCCTTGTGTATCTTGTTACTCTTCTGGTTGCTGTACTAATCTTCCATGCTGTCCGGGTACATTGTTTTTACAGCCACCTCATCCACACGTGCCATTACGGCACACGAATTCAGATCCGAGCTTTTCATGAGATGGGCCACATTTTTTTAGATTATCTGACCCAAAAATCAGTATGGTTTAGTCCTTGGGTAGACAACGGGTAAGCATGACAAATGGATGGCTAGAAAAACATCATTAGTCCATCCAATTGTTTTCTACTACGTGCCTGAGGATCGAATGTGCTTGAAATTTTTGGGTCAGATGATATACAAATGTGGCCCTTCTCATGGAAAGTTCGGATTTCGCAGACATGTAGACGAGTCTGTACATTAGCAGGGCAGTACAGGCGTGTGTGCTTGAAAAATTCTATCTTTTCGTACTACAGATGTTGATCATTTGGTTGGACGGACGGATGGATGAGGGTCCCTTTTCAATAGGAAAATCCCCACCGTCCATCATAGAAAAACGTTTGGAGATTTTAAGTGATTTGGAATTTTATTTTTCCTTTGAACAGAAGACAAGAAGTATTGGCCAGAGCTGGCGGGGACAAAAGGAGAATACGCGAAGACCATAATCGAGGAAGAGAACCCAAGCGTTACGGCGATTATCTTGCCTGAGGGCGACCCGCGCTTAAAAGACTTCTGCTGTAACCGGGTCTATGTTTGGGTTAAACGTGACACCGGCATCGTTAACCAGGTCCCTATGGTCGGTTAATGTGAGGGAATAAAGAAAAATTAAAATTCAATGAAATAAAACTGTATGTTTTTTTTCCCAGTGAAATAAAACAGCTTCATTCGGGAGAATCCTATTCTCTGTCAATCAAAATCAAAGTAGTTAGTTTTTTGTCCATATGCTTAGCTACTTGTTTATTTTGAATAACTTCTAGGTATGGATGGCCTTTGAAAAGAATGAAGTATGTTTACATTTAAAAATGCCTCCTCAAGAACTTAGATGTTTTAGTAAAGCACATTGGATGATGGGCAAGTATTTGAAATTATTAAAAAATTTGTTGTAGAAAAGCACCCACACTTGATTAATGTCAGCAAGGCCAAAGCTGAAGAAAGAAAAAAAGAAAAAAAAAAGAGTTACATAAAAATCAAAAGGGCTAAATTAAAATAAAAGTTTACGTAGTTTGACCATATGAATACCATACAAGACTGCAAAACAAAGGTTTCTTCTTTATTAGAAATAAGAAAAACGAATATATAAAACTTACTTCACTCTCACCCATATGAAGAATTATAGAATATAAATGACGTAATCACACACGATTTTCTAAATGAGTGCTCTCTTTATATAGAAAAACAAGCTTCACAATGTAGGCATCCGTATACACGTTTGTACTCACAAGGGAGTGAGAGAGGATAGTTATAAAGGCACAGGAAAAGGAAGAAGCGCCTCCCAATAGGCGTCCTTGCTGACATAACAAAATAAAGCTATTCAAGGGAGGGTTATTTGTTTAGAGGGGACGAGAGATGCCAATTGCATGGTGAGTAAACTTTTCCAGTGGGAATTGGACTAGAATTGGACTCTTATAGTTGAAAACTTCACACCGCTGCAAAAGTTTTGTATCAAGTTGACATTTGTGTTTTACTTTCATCTACGTTAAGACCTTATAAAAGGGTTAGATGACAAGTAAACATTATTGTGGGCCCTAGTAAGGTTTCAACAGTGGGTGTTATTATGCTAACTTTTTTGGTAGTGTGGTCCCACTCTTGAGCTTTGGATGTGCTTCAATTTTGGGTTTATGCCCTAAAATGAGATGCAAGGCATAAATCATGATGCGCCTCATAAATTTTAGTTACTAGGCTGTATTCATTACACAAATACTCTGAAATTAAGCTTTATAATTTAGAGGGACATCTTATGTAGAGGTGTACAGGAGTTGAACCGAGTCGAGCTTGGCACAGCTTGACTCGGCTCGGCCACTAGCTGACCCAGCTCGAATTCGACTCGGCTCGGTCCTCGAGCCCGACTAGCCAACTTGGCTCGATTCGATCAGCAGCTGGGCCAGTTCGAGCCAAATTTGAGTTAAGATCGAGCCTGTATGACATTTTCACAAACACAAGTAGTGCACTTAAAATTTCTTACTGTACGTAAAACAACAGAGGCTGTTTACAGGTATTTCATCAAAAACCTTGTAGGCAACATCAAAATCAATAAAAAATGGTATTTGTTTTATAAACATACATTCCTTGCCATCAGCCGACACTTCGTTAAGTCATTTCATTGAACACTTGGTAAGCAACATCGATATCAAAGTAACCGAGTCACCGAACTGGTTCGATCCGAGTTCGATTTGAGTTGGGGTTTGATCTGAGTCAAGTCGAGCTTGAACTTAGTTCGAAAAATTTTCGAGCTCAAAAAATCAGCTCAACTCGGCTAGTTCGAATCAAGCCTTTTCAAGTCGAGTTAGTCGAGCGAGCTAATTGAGCCAACTTAGTTTGTGTATAGCCCTAATCTTATGTTCCATTGGGAGCCCGACCATTATGATGTCCATGAGAAATTCACTCCCATGGGTACTTGAACCTAAGATCTCACGTTGAAACTCCTGGAGAGTCTTCCACCAAGGCGAGGACTCAAACCAAGCTGTGTCCACAAGTAAGGCAAGATTCAAAACTTAAATGGACCACATTTTTTTTACACACCCACACACACACAACGATAGGTATTTAAACACATGACTTTGTGTTGAAACTCATGTGAGTTTTGAGTAAGGACCCTAGTAGACCACCTCACAAGAAGCAAAGGTGAAACCTTTTCAGTAAGGCTGTCAATGACTGGCCTCGAGCCTGGCAAAGTCAGACTCTTGAATGGGCGAGGCCCGAAATAGTTCAAAATCTAGGCCAAGTGCAACCCAGGCATGGCCTGTTGATAACCCTACTTCCCAGGGATTAGGTGTTACCCATATTGTGAGGCCCACTTTGATGATGTGTTGTATATCCACGCTGTCCATCCATTTCTCCAGTCTCATTTTAGGACGTTGTCTAACAAATTAAGCAAATCCAAATCTCAGGTGGACCACAGAGAAAATAGCGGTGATTGAGTGCCTCGCATTTAAAAATTCCAAAGGGTCATAAGGTTTTTCTAATGTTTATTTACCATCCAACCCGTTGATAATG
Source organism: Magnolia sinica (assembly GCF_029962835.1). Taxonomy (NCBI): domain Eukaryota; kingdom Viridiplantae; phylum Streptophyta; class Magnoliopsida; order Magnoliales; family Magnoliaceae; genus Magnolia; species Magnolia sinica. Next base: position 7,561,589 of record NC_080578.1, on the reverse strand, counting down.
TCAAGAAGATCTGGATGAGGGCTTGATCCAAAAGGTTTTTGACGCACAAAAAGTTTTCAATGATCACTCAGCACTATTTCTAGTGGTATGGTCCACCTAAGATGAGATATATGGGCGGCATGGATATACAAAAAATACATTAAGGTGGCCTCCGCACGGTTGGGGTAACGCCTAGGCAACAGCTCATCCGCTCCCGTTTCAATGGTGGTATTCAATCCGCACTGTTTCATGTGGTCTATAGTTTTGTTTTGTTTTGGGATCATGTCCTAACAGGAGCTGCCCAAACTGATACAAGGACTGGATGCAATACAAACATCAGTGTGGGCCTCACATAGTCTTGACCTTCTGGAACTTCTTATAGGCAAGGGGCACAGGCAAATCCAGGCCATTTAAAGGCTGTATCATCTGCAGCATTTGTAGAATATAGGGTACAAGTAATGGTCCATGGTTTAGAGCACGGCCACTTGCATTATGAAACGTTTGTAAAATAAACTTATTCTAAGGGTAGTATGACTACTAACTGTGATGATCGGCCTGCATCCAATCCATTCATAACTTACTTCACTTCCATTTCACCCTCTCTCTAAAAAATCTTGCCCATTCAATACCTAGGTGGGCCACACTGATGGAAAAATTGGGATGGACATGCCTAGACTAAAACTTTATTGTCTGCAGGCTGACATGTTTTTTACATGCCATCTGATCCATTCAAAAAAGAAGTGAACCACCTGATGAATGGGCAATCCAAAAATCATGCCATTCCCAAAATTCAGGTGGGCCACCGGCGGTTTAGGCTCCAAAGGGAACATTGGGGTGTTGACTGATTGATGGATTGAATGTCATGCAAGCATCTAGGCTGGCCCCACAATCTGCATTTTAGAATAAGTTTATTCTGCAATCGTTGTAGAGGATCCGGCCTCCCAAGTTTATATATGCTTTAAGAGCCAAAAATTTCGTGGATGTGATGATCCATAGGATCGTCAGACATTTATTGGACCGTTGAAATGAAAAACTATCCAATGGTCCAATTTCAACAAAAAAGTGGCCACGAGTCAGGATCATCCAATCAATCTAAGTTTGGGACAGTGATTTAGCAATAATGGGTTCCACAATTAATTCCGTTTAATTTCCGTCCATGTATGCCACATGTGCAATTTCCGAAAGCCTGCGTATCAACTGTTAACCATTCGATGGAGCGGAGTACTATGATAACTTTTTTTTTTTGGTTACACACACTCACCGCCGAAGTGGAATTTCACCACCTATGGGTATTCGAACCGTTGACGGGGTGTTGAAACTCTTGAGAGTCTACCACCCGAGCAAGAGTAAGGAAGTAGATTGGGTGGTGCCCTCTCAATACCCAGCTGGGTGGTATTGGTTCCCACCGTGATGTATGCATTTTATGTACTGTCCATACACATTTTCAGCTCAATTTTGAGCTTGGGCTTAAAGCATATCTGAAGCTCAAGTGAACCACACCATGGGAAATAGAGATGATAATGACACTCCCCTTTTGCGTCTTACATATCTCCAGCATGGAAAGGCTAGGAGCTTTGAGTGATCATATTGATGTATGGGTCTTATCACATTGTCCATCCATTTCTTTGCATCATTTTAGTTTATAAGCCAAAAAATGAGTCAGATGCAAGGATCAAGTGGACCTCACCACAGGAAGCAGTGGTGGTAATGATTCTTATTATTGAAACTTTTCTAGGGCCAATTGTGATGATTATTTACCATCCAACTTATTCATAAAGTTGCATAAACCTGAATGAATAGAAAACACAAATATAAGCTCCATCCAAAACCATCGCATTTAAGAAATATACATTTAAGAAGATCGTGATCAACGGCCTACATTTAAGATGTGTGGATCGCAGATTACAGATTATAGTGGCATATTTCTAAACTATAGCTCAAGTATAAATGAAATTGGGTTGGGTTGGGCTACAATGATTTGAGCAGGCCCGGCTAACAGGTCCAAGCCTGTCCAAAAACAGGCTGGGCTTATCAAGCTGGCCCATTGTCACCCTTACCGATGGTTAGATCCGAGTGCAAAGCGAACTAAAAAATGAAAGCATGGGCCGGAAGCGGATTCCGTGGTGGTAGGCGCTGTGGGGCCCACTGTGATGTACGTGTTTTATATCCACACCGTTCATCCATTTCCAGCTCATTTGATTGTGAAATAAACTTAGTTTTTGGTTCATGATACATTTAGACTCGGTACCATAATTCGGACTGTTTCATTAGATTACTCGAATGCCATGTGAGCAATTTCGAAGTTCTAAGTGCCTGCGTATCGTCCATCCCACTCCGTCAGAGTATCAAAGTTCTTCGCTAATTCGGACTGTTTAATTAGACTACACGTATGCCTTGTGTGTAATTTCCAAGTTCCAAGTGCCTGCGTATCGCCCATCCCACTCTGCCAGAGTATCAAAGTTCTTCGCTATATGTACTCAAGTTATAACACACTCACCAAAAAATCTCTAACACGGAAAGGAATAAAAGGGGGTTTATCTATCACATTTTGGTGGGTGGAAAATCAAACATGGCTTGCATTTCTTCTTCGTATTCTCTGCTCGGCTCGTCTTCGTCCTTCCCTCAAAAATCGTTTTCTGAGAAATCGATTTCTCTGTCATGGGCTTCTTCTTTTCCTCAGATGAAGATTTCCATCGCAAATCCTTCTCTTCCAAGAATACCCCCAAAAGTAAGCTGTATTTTCCATCTCTATAGTTTTCTTTATATGTATTTGATCGGATTTAGGGTTATGGAATGGAGGGATTACATGATCCTCGACCTGAGGATATGACGATATACTTGGGTTTTCAGATAGGGGAAGTAGAGCCCATGGTGCGCTGATTCAGACCGTTGGCATGTCGGGCCCTGCAGTGGATGGACCATGTCCCAAAACTCTCATTGATTCAGCATTCCCATCCTTTCAATTTGGGCCCTGAAAATAGACGGTCGGATAGAAATGCATTCTATTGCAAGAGGCCCAATTTTGGTGGGCAGGACAGTTGGGGCATGGCCCATCTGCGGCTGGTCGTATCAGACCATCGTTTGGTTCGCTGAATCAGGGGCCTCATCGTCAAAAACTGAAAACTGAATATACTGTGGATATTTTTGGGCTGTGGATTGTGTAATTCCTTGTTTTAGCTGTAAACGAGATCCAATTCAACATTACTTACTGGGAGTAAATCACAATTTTGGTTGGAAACCAGACCCAATTCTTGGTAACTTAGCGGCATGTTTGGATGCGCAATTGAGCTGAATTGTAATAGTTCAATTCAATATTAAAGGAATGACAATGACCAAAGTGAAGATGAAGTGTCTTGATTTTTATTCACAATGGTGAGAAAACCCTAATTGCAATTCCACGTATGGAATTTAAAAGGACCTAAGGGCCTGTTTGGAGCATGGGATTAGGTGGTATGGAATTGCATTTGGTTCCATGCATATTCTATCCGGCGTTTGGAAATGACGTGAATGATTGGATTAATCTAGGTATCATATCATCCAGTTCCAATAGTAAGTACTGCAAGATCTCTGATGGATTTCAAAATCCACTACATCTGTGAGCCTCACATTGATGCATGTGTTTTATCCATGCCGTCCATCCATATGTGCCCTTATACATGTGACATCTGAGTTGCATATGGGTACAGGTGACTGACATCAATTGTGAATATGGTCCGTTGATTACAATTCCATAGTCCACCAAATGTAGGTTTCACTTAATACACCGTTTTTCCCAAAGGAAGAATTTGCTCCCAAATGTGGGATTGGACGGTCAAAATGCCATGGTAATTCCAGACATGCAATCATCGGGCAATAATGGTGTTAATTCCATCTAATGCAATTCCATATCATTTAATCCCACGGACCAAAGAATTTATTTACAGGAAGCAAATTTCCTGAGAAAGAGATTCTATTTGTCTTGTTTTATTTACTGGTAATGTAATTCTATCGAATCGACAAAATGTGTTTGGGTGCTGGGAAAGAATTGACAGGAATTCTACTGAGTAGGTGCTATTTATAAAAATGGGATTTGAGTTATTTGACATATAGAACTCTCCCTTTTGGCCCAAAGACAACTAACATCCTACCTTTCCATTTTCGGTCAAAAACCACCCTAGGGTTAACATCCATTGGCAAAGCGTGTCTAAGCCATGTAATAGCAATTATACTTGACTGTTGGCCACAGAAAGGACCTTTTTACCCTTAAGTTGGGAGGGAGTAAGGTTAGGCATAGGGTTTGGGAAAGAGAGAGAAGAGTGTTTGGCGTTAGGGTTGGTATCTTGGGGATCTAGGAGAAGGGTAATATTATAACTTTTAAAGATTTTTGTTAACTAGCCTTGGTTAGTTCTTCCATCCGAAAATTAATGGCAGGGTGGTTTTTAACTATTTTGGAAAACGGAGTGTGTTATTTGGAATAATGATAGGGAGGGTGTTATATATCTTGGGGCCGAAAGGGAGGCTGCTATATGTCGAAACCTCTTTAAAAAAAAGAAGAAGAGAAAGTGACCCTGGGAAGGAATTCATTTCCTTGTAATTTGCAAGCCAGCTGCTGGCCAGGAATGAAAAAACTACTCAAAAGAAGGAATCATTTTCCAACTAGAAACACGTTTCTAAGTTTTCCAGGACCCCAAAGACATGAACTTATCCTACTTATGGATACATTTTCAGTTGGGCACTTTCCCAGGGAGCCAAACAATCCTTAATTTCAATTTGGAGGCTAGTTCCTTATTTAGAAATGGAGAGGGGCTACCCCTTCTTGGGTCAGTTCCAGTTTATTGAATTGAAGTATTGCGACTCTACTCAACTAAACTTAGATTGAGAGTAATGTGCAAAACATCGTTTGATTGGAAACTGGACTTTTTCGACAGGGCCATTATGAAGTGTCTTATTAAACTTAGGTTAGGTAATGAGTAGATCATCTTCTGGATGACAGCCAAATCCAATTGGGCTTGTTGACTGCTTAGATGTGTAAATGACACATTCTTAAAAAACTAGACACTATTCGGCTTATCTGATGTTTAGGCATTTTGGAAGAAAGATGGCATGGGAATGTAGGGAAATATGATGGGCAGTATGTCAGATAAACACAGCTATTTTGGCAAAATCTTAATTAAGTGTTGATGTGAATTGCGTAATATTTGAATTACTGATGTTAATGTAGGGAAATCATTTAGCTTCTATGGAATGAGATATGGTGGGCTTTTAGGGTCTCCTCACAAATAGATCTATACCTTTGGAAACACTACATGCATTGTACCCCATCTATTCATCTGTCATTTGATCTTGATCTTCCAAATTGCTCTTTCACCTGGAAAAAGAGGACCAGCGTCTCCTCGCAGCATTACTCTTCAAAGCTTAATTTGAGTAGCTGTTCTTGTTGTGGGTTGGGAAAGGAGGAACAAAGCTCCTCTTTTTGTACAGCTGGGTTATTGGAGGAAGGAAGCAACAAGCGTGTTTGAGGAGTTGAGAAAGGCGATAAGGAAGAATGATCAAGCTTGTTGTTTTCACTTGTTGTAAAGCTTCTCTAGAATCTTGAATCATGGCTGGCTCTACATTACTTTATTGTAGATGTGCTTGCCTCACTTTCTTTTTTGTTTGAATCACATTGGTTTCCCTATTGGATTAAAAAGTAGAGGAGTTATCTGATCTGCTGGTAGAGTATGAGGGGCATATGCATCTACTCAACCATTGTACATGTGACAAATGTACTTAAATCCAGGCTGCTCAAATTGTCAGACCCATGTGCCCCAAAATTGTATTGATTGAATGTCTCAGTCTCTGTTTAGTGGACATCTGTCTGCTGAATTCGGACCACTGACTACTAACCATTTTAACCGTCCATTAGATGTCGACCAGCTGGCCAATTAAGTTAATCAGTTCATGTGTGATTCATGTGCTGTGCCCCATCTACAGTTGCCACCATGATTTGGATGGTCTGAATTGAGGTACATGTTTGCATGCATACGGTGGGTGTTTGCGTGCATGTGGACTTTCAAACTGCCACAGTACTAAGTTTTTTCACTAAGAAGTATCTCCCTGCCTGATGTCTCTCTGCTTGCTTCTCTACAACCTTTGCTTGGGTATCCATTCGATGATAATAATTGGATGTTATTTCTAATCACGCTGCTGTACTTGTTGTTGATGGTGATTATGTTCCTCCTCATGTGATGCCCATATCACCAATGTAGGACAATGTAGTCCAAGCTGCTTGGACGCGTAGATCTCGAGGTGAAGCTGCAAAAAAACCCAACAGGAAGTCATGGAAGCAACGGACAGACATGTACATGAGGCCCTTCTTACTGAATGTGTTCTTCTCGAAGAGATTCATACATGCAAAGGTAGTTCATAGGGGAACAAGCAAGGTGATCTCTGTGGCGAGCACAAACGCAAAGGATCTGAGGAACACCTTGCCATCCCTCACCGATAATGCCGCTTGCCGGACTGTCGGGAGACTGATTGCAGAGCGATCTAAAGATGCGGATATATTTGCAATGTCTTACGACCCCAAGAAAGATGAGAGGATTGAAGGTAAGCTCGGTATCATCCTTGACACCATAAAAGAGAATGGCATCATTTTTGTGTGAAATCCATTTCCACTGAACTGGGTGTTGCAGTGAGGCTGACATGGTGTTACATGTGTTGGGTTCCGACAGTCAAGCAGACTGGTTGGTGACTTGGTCTGGTGAGAGATTTGGGTCCCTTTTAACTGTAGCTTGCTTTTCAGTGAGGAAGCGATCTTCATCTTTAATTAACTCCTCCAATGTCACCCTTTTGTACATAAAAGCTGATTAATCTTCATGTTGTGAAAGACTTGAGAGCCTTGAACTGAGTCCACTGGTTCTCTCTAAGCTTGCCATAAAGCGGGCCATGGTTCTTCCTATGCTTTTTATTAGATGGGCTGCAGCTTTCTGTCTTTTTGCTGATAAGCTGAACTGCCAGTAAGCTGCAACGTTGTTGATTGCTGACAGTTGCTGAAAATAACTGTAATCCATGGTAACGGGGCAGGCAGGGCCGCAGGGGTTAGGCGGTCCTTAGCATCATATGGATGGTTTTTTCCTTTCCCTCTGTTGGATGTAGACATTAGTGTTTCTCTATATAATCCATTCACAGATGGGCAACCGGTTGTTTTGCTAAGATCGTCCAATTGCTGCAGACAGGAATCACCTAGGGCCTGTTTGGATACCACCAAATAAGTTACCTTTTAACTTATTTTAAGTCATTAAGTTACTTTTTTCACTTAAGTTTGTTTGGTAAGCATCATTATAAAAGCAACTTAATGCTAAAAACTACTTATTTCAATAAGTTGTTTATTTATTTATATAGCCTTTTGACTTGTTACTTTTCCACTTCTCGGTCCATGTCAAAGGAGGCTTCTCTCTCACAGTCCTTATCAAAGGAGGCCTCACATGATGGACTGTACCCATCGAAGGTCGACCTAATGATGAGTGGCCGATGTCTAAGGCCAGCCCCGCATGAACAACGGTCCACATCGGAGGTGGGGCCCACATGATGGACAGTCGACATCAAACGTGGGCTCCACATGATGGGTGGTGGATATTAAAGGTGGGTCCCACATGATGGACAGACATTGATGGTGGGCACCAATGATGGATGACCAGCATCAAAGGTGGGCCATCCATAACGAATGGTGCACATTAAAGGTTGGCCCAGATTCCAGCGGTGGGTATCATAAACTGACTATTTACTGTGGTGGGGCCACAGCGTTTAAAAGCAAGCTGCCATTTGTGTTTTACCTTCGGCCAGGCTTGTGGGACCCAACCAACATGTCGGCCAGCAAATGACATCATGGTGGGCCCCACTTTCTGGGCCCACGGAGGTCTAGGATCAATCTGATTTGGTGCTTCCCCCTCCCCAGGTCTTTACATCCTTATCAATGGGTTAGATGGCAATAACATGCCATTAGGCGGGCTGCTAGGATACAGCAGGGCAGGCCCCACCACCAGGAGTTTTAATGGTGGTTGATCAACCAGCACTGTGTCCCATAGTGGGGTCCACCTGAGATTTAGATCTGCCTCAATTTTGGGCTGTCCTTACATGATTTGGGCAAAATGGATGGGCTGGATAGTTTTCTCACAGAGTTTTAGATCCTGTTATATATATATATATATATATATATATATATATATATATATATATATATATATATATATTATGATGGTGGAAACCAAGCATGCTTTTCTATTTTTTGGCTGATAATTATGTTGCTTGTCAAACATACTTATTTGCTAAATAAGTAAAAACCAAGATAAGCTACTTATGGGATTAGTAGCTCATCTAAAGTAACTTAACATCCAAATGGCCCCCCTAAAATGTGCCAGCATTGTGGTCGGAATGGTTGATTCTGCAAGCAGTTCTATCATATAAACAGGCCAAGTAAAAAATAAGTGGGATTTAATATTTTCTGCACTTGAATTTTAGCAAAAGATGAATTGGAATTTTGGAGCCTTGACCCAAGTGTGACAAAATAAAATCTCCATCCATTTAGCCATGGTTTGGACGGTCTTTATAGGCATACATCTTGAATGAGTTGACACAATTCAGCACTAGGTGGCAAATTCACATGGGATCTGACCCCTGCTGATAACCATTGGTTTTTTTTTTTTTTGAAAGATTACTGGTAACCATTGGTGATGACTGGTACAGAGAATGGACCTGAATTTGCATTCTAGGGTTAGAGACTTGATTGCATAAGATCAATCTGGCAACCATGGATACAACTTAACTCAAATCCTAGAAGTAAACTTCAAAAATCAAAAGGGGATTGATATCTAGACCTACCTCGATTCATCTGGAACCATCCCTTTCCAATTTCTGGAATTGAAAATAGTACGTTTGCTTATACCATTTCAAGTCTCAAAAATCATAATGGGTGTATGCAAATGATTAAGGGTGGGTGAAAAATACTGAATTCCAAATCAAAGCCCTAAACAAAACAGTACAAACGAAGCTCAAGACATGTACATTCCAATATCAACGTGATTGTTTCTTGATAGTTTGCTTCTTTGGGGGATTATATAGTGAAAACTTTCCCAACATGTTTCAGTCTAACAAACCATACTGTGTATAAACGATATCCTAAAGACAGAACAGAAGAAGGTATAAAGCAAAGGGAAAAACAGGGAAAATAAAATAAAATCTTGCGACTACCAATTCACAACGCACTACCAACTATTCATGCAATTTGCAGGACTTGCCGGTGTAATTGCTGGATCCAATCAACATAGCTACAGATCCCCCTGGTCTGGTCCTCAATAAGATTCGCTACCAGCAATGTATTTTCTCTTGGTTGTTCTCCTTGTCTTACAAGATGACACACATGATAATCAGAAGGACAGTTCTCCCTTGAGGCTCGTATTATTCCCATTAGCTTTCTTGACACTTCATTGTCGAACTCAGTAAGGTTCACCTGCAGTCCGGAGCAAATTAGAATAGCATAAGAGGAAGTTTAATGCTGCTGGCAAACTGGAAAAAGAAAGGAAGAATTGATAATGAAACAAAGATGCCGCGAGCACCATTGGAGTGTAGTCCAATGAGGAATGTGGATTGGAAAGAAAAAGGCAATTAAACAATGCAACTTGGGTAGGGCTACATGCCATGTGTTGGACAGGACATGAGCTGTCCAACGCGGTGACCCTATATAAGAAACCCAACACACAGGAGACCTCCATTCAGATGGGTATGATATTGGAAAAAAAGTGGAGATGCCGACGCAGACATAATGATATTGAAAAATGTATGTACGTATGCATGTATGTAGTGTCTGACATGGGAACCCTATTATAAGAAACTCAACACACACGGAAACATCCATGCAGATACGTGATTATATATATATATATATATATATATATATAAAATGTATGTGTGTTATTGATTAGTTTTTAAAAGATCATACTTCCCCTGCTCACCCTTGGAATGCGCATTGATAGTTTTGCTGGGTATCAATACTGGGTTAGATTGCATTGGTATGCGAGTGGTATCAATGTGAACCTTTGACCTTGCTGTGGGATAAAAAAAGAGGGTTGGCGTTGGGCAGTCAATTGTAAAACCTTTGCCAACCCCAAATTTATAGGACGAAGGCTAAGATGACAACACATTAAATGCATGGATAGTCGAAATATGTTAGTTTGTTTACAGTTCTTAAATGCATGAAACATAGAAAATGTCATATACATTTCTAGAGATTAGAGATCCATTGAAAATGTATTAGTACGTGAATGTAGGAATAATAAATAATTGCAATATTCTTTTCCTAATAGCTGAGTCAACAAGTACCCTGACACTATTGTCCATGCACCACTGGTGTCAGACACGACAGATTACTTAGAAGAATAAGTGTCCTCGTCACATAACTGTTTACACTTGTCGACTGTACCATAGTTAACCCAGCTATCTGCAGATTGCTGAACAGATTGCACACTAAAAGCAGGAACATTCATACATCAAGAGCAGTGGGAACACAAGTATGCTGAATGTAACTGTGGAGAGCATATTGAAGAAATTAATGAAGATTGGAATGGCTATGATTCAAACCCCTACAGGAAACAACTAATAAGGCAAATCAGTTCTCTCCCGAGGAATGCACAGTTTCATCTTGAAATAGTCATGTTAGTTCAGGAAACTCAAAACTGAATAGATGAAAAGTGGTAAAGTTGTAGAATCTTGACCAATCTTATGTCTAATGACATGAGCAGAGATGTTTCAAGTCCAGAAATTTTAACAGTAGAGTGAAAGGCCTCTACCTTGGAGAGATCAGGGAAACAAGTTAAATCTCCTCCAATTAAATTTTTGACGATCTCAGAAGATAACATTCCACCGAACCAAATAATGAAGCAAAATCCGTTGTCATACATATAAAGGCCTGTAGGATCTAAGCTCTCAGCTGCCAAAGGTAATTGTTTCGAGAGGTTCCTGAAATCATCAGCATCAGCTGGTGCCTGCCAATGTGAGACATAGTAGTGGATTTCAAGTCAAACTCCAAGCATCAAACCAAGGATTATCACCTTCGAAAATTTTACAAAATCCTTTGGAGATAAAATGATACATGCAAGAAGATTCTTTACCTTTACAAGGTGGTGATCGATACGAGTCAAGCTGGGATAGAGTAGCTTCATCAACTGTTTAACAGGCAAAATCATCATATTGAAACCAGCTGCACAGCATTCATCAAGTTGAACATCGGCATATCCTCCATGAAGAGGTACTGATTTACACAGTGCAAGTCCATAGAGAGGTAAGAGTTTCAGTGATTCTGAATATATCATCCTGACACCCAACTGATGCTGCGTCGCATAGAGGTTCCTGTATTCTCTAAGGGCCTTTACAATTATCAACTTCACAGTTTGGCGAGCCTCTTCAAGCGTATGGGATAATGTTTTCTCAATTGCTGCACATTATTTGATTGATGGTAAGAAGCTAGAAAACCTGGTTAAAGATGAAATGCCAGAAACATAGAAGGTTGTTGCAAGAGACAATCTCACCGAGCCTACTCAACACAGAAACAATAGCCCCAATATCAGCGTGGCGGTACATCTCTCCAAGATCTGTTACCACAGGTACTGCTGCTGTATGGACTCTGATACGTCTTTCACCGGAAGATGAGGTGTATCTTTTGCAGGCTAAGGAAAGCTAGGGATAAACTAGTCACTGGAATGCCAGAAACGAGGGAAACTATTCTCGAGAAATAGGATGTCAGGCTAAATAGAAAATGCACAAAATCTAAGATGAGGAAAGGAACTTTAACATCAGAAATGCACAGGACATCCAATGACCCATGGAAATGGATCCTTACTCTTGCTCCGGTGGCAGACTCTCAGGAGTTTCAACACCTGGTCAAGGGATCGAGTATCCATAGGTGGTGAAATCTCACCATGGCGTGAGTGTGTGTAAAAAAAAATAAAAATAAAATAAAAATGACCCATGGAAACCAATAGAAAGATCAAATAAGACACAAAATGCAACCTCCCATCTTATGGAGCTTCTAATTTCCTGCTTATAGCATGTAAATCAGTGAAGCTAGCAGGGAGCCACCCCATGTGCAGGTGCACAACCATGTGACCATTGGAATTTTGTGTAGATCAAGTCGTTCAAGATGTGGATCCTGCTCTTAACATGCACCGGTCAAGCAAGCCTGAGCATCATTTGGGCAATGATCAACGTGTATAGTGTTGAAGTGTATGCCTACATACGTATAGTTCTGGTCTTTGAGTGGTCAATCAATGCAAATTCGGAAGAGAGCTCAAGAGGGAGTCCTTGGTCCAAACATTCCCTAGCCTTAGACATTGCAGCAATTATTCATGAAGGTCAAACTTCCATGCGCTTTTTGTAATATACATTAAAAATGCCTGATGCTAGCAAGATAGAATGCCAGGGAACAAAAGCTAAAATGTATAAAATGAAAACTCCAGCAAGCCTCTCAGATAGACAACAGGAAGTAGGTTCAGTGGATGTCTTATATTACAAATTATTTAACAAAGATGAAACGCAACATAACAGACCGAGTAGGAACTCAAGTGAAAGGAGAAAACAGAACTCAGATCATGTCAATATAATCAAGGAACTTGAAGTGAAAGGAGAAAATGGAGCTCAGATCATGTTGATATAATCAAGCTCCCCAACCATCAGACTAAATTCAAATGAACTACAACATGTACAATAATGAACGTCTAGCAGCTCAAACCATATGCAGGCTGTTTGTAATCACATGGAAATCCTGATTTCTTTTCTTTTACTGTTTTCTGGAAAAAAGAAAATTCATTAAACTGTCGACGAAGAGCAATGTAAAAAATGTCTATATAGCAGATATAAAACATCTAATCACATTTAACAAAAGAGCACGACCTGAACGTGCAGAGTGAGCATTGAAAGTCTGTGGTGGTGCGCATATTATCTCCCACCACTAAATATGGTTATCAGCATTTGAAAATGTAAATTTCCAGAAGCCCATTTTGAAATGCATGTTAAGATTCCCACCCACCGCTACAGATGTGCACACTAACTCCTAGTGCAGTGTGTGCACACAATCTTTTCCCTTGAAATAACTTGTTTGACAATAAATTTTCCAGACCCTACAATATCTTCATTTAGAAGCAACAAAAAATAAAAACTGTGGGGTTGCGTTAGAAATCCCAGTTAATCACGGTAGCGGTAGTTGGGGAGAGCACCAAGGGGCATGGAAGAAGGTTCTGAAGCATGAGCAGCACCTTAGGGAGCTCCTGCAAGTCCGCAACTAAACCAAATATGCTATGAAGATGAAGAAAGGGTGCTCCCCCGATCATGTGAACATTATATCAAGATGGATATCCACAAGGTGAAGACTCTCACTTGACTCCACCAAACTAAGTGGAAATGGGGGTTAGGGATTTGAAAGATGGGAGCTTGGCAGGATCACATCATTGCAAGTTCCCTACCCATGCTTATCTTGGGGAGGATTTAGAAGGCTAAAAGCTAAATATCATTTCCTCTCTCCCATTTAAGTTTTAGGCTGAGGCAGTTTGAGTCGGCTTGAAGAAGCCTGTTGAATCCCATACCTTGTTGAGCCCAGTGTTCAGAGTATCCCTGATATTGTCCGTATCTCCAGCTCAGCGATACTGATAACACTGGTAGCAATACTGATAACACTGATAGTCTCAGAAATTCCAAGTATCGGTGATGCATTGCTAAGTATTGCCAATGTATTGCCAATATTTTCGACTGTGTAAATTCCAAGTGTCACATGTATTGTCAAAGTGTCGATATCGCCAATGTTTTCGACTATGTAAATTCCAGGTCCCGCTTGTATCGCTAGTGTATCGGTAATATTTCGATAATATCGGCAATGTATCGATATCACCAAAAAATTGTTTGTGTCGATGATAATATCGATCATATCGCAATATTATCATTATTACAACATGGGTGATATCGAGACCACATCTTTTATTTCCTTTCCAGTTGTCGACGATTTCTCGGCGAAATATCGTGTGTTGTTATTCTGAAATATTGATGGATGTTTGGATGGATAGATGGGATTGTTGAATGGATAAATGGGATGGACGGGATGGTTGGACTGGTTCATGCTTTTAGGCCCTCATTAAATGCAAACTTATTTTGTATGCATTCTTTTTGCGTTTTTTTTTTTTAATAAATATTCCTAAATATGCAAATATGTATTTTAGCATCTCTTGTAGATTCACTGAAAAATTCCACCGTTTTCCCCATGTTTCCACACATTTTCGGTTATCAACAATATTATCAGCGATATCGACGTTGTTTCCATATCTCCAACCAACAAAACCTGTAGCAATATCGATACTTCAAACGCTGGTTGAGCCAACCTTCTCTAAGGCGTCGCTTGCTGGAACACTTGCTACTAGTTAGGGCAGGAAAAAGAAGGTCCAGAAAGGAGAGCTGGTTGCCTGTTCAAGAAAAGTTCTAAGTAACTCCAATAGCAATAACTGAGATTCAAACCAAGATGTGCTTGACACCTAATTTACACCAAAGGAATAGTATAAATCTGCAAGATCTAATTCATGAAACAGGAAGTCTACCAACTAATGGATAGAACTTAAAAAATAGGCTATGGTAACTCTCTGTGCAGCATATTGTGAAGATGATTGAAAAGAAACAGACAGCTACTTCATACAAGAATTGTAAGTCATTCTCTCACATCTCAAGAACATTCTAGTCCTGCATACAACCATGAACATATAACATAGTAAACTAACAGACCATTCATACCATCTGCTAACTGGAAGTGCCTAAAACCAGTTCGATTCTAGGAACAATATCCAAATCTTTCTATGATTCAGGTATAGGAAACGAATTGCATGTAGCATTCAGGAAAGCATTTTCATTGTAAACAACTCCATCCCACTGTAGTACTAACTATTTCAGGAAAAAGGATGCAGCAGAGAAACTTGAATGAATGTGTTTTGAGTTGTCAATAAAGTATCTTCTAGAGATAATTCCAACCCAAAGGCTTTGTCACAGTCTAAAGCTGGGAGATCCATTAGATCTGAGGAACTGAACATTAAATGCCCATGGAAAGTAGTAAGCCGCAGCCCTGAAAACCAGAAGAGAAAAGGACTCATCAGGATCCTAATCATCACCTGATGGTTTTGGTTAGGTGAAGAAAAAAAGTGCAAGACCTCTGGACTTCATAAAAATAATAATAAGGCGGTATTAATCAAACCTTTTCCACATCTTACGCGCATCACAGCTTCCCAAGCAGTCTCCCTTGTAAGGTCCCTGGTCAACTCACATCTGAACTTTTCTGTATGAATGCCTCCTTGGAAAGATGGATAATAGTTTACCTGGCCGCATGTATATTTTGCAAGAGTTCCTGTCAAAGAAAATAAGGAATTTGAGGACAAAATCAGCACCAATAAGATTACATTTACTTGTTATTAATACATGTCAATACTGGTACCTAAAGAGGCTATATCAGAATACTGGTCGCTGAAAGCATATACATTCACCCCTATCTGATTATTAGAAAGTTCAGCAGCCATTTGCTTATAAAATGGATCTTCTGCTATTCTTAATGTATGTTCTTTATCTGTTCCATAAATGCAAGGATCATTTCCACGCAACTTGAGGCAGCCAATACCAAGAGACGGTAACGTGGTCTGAAAGATCAGCAATTTTCCTCCGAGTTGGCTCTGTTGGTCAAGAAAACAAGCAGTCCGAATTTCTATAAGGAAGTTCAACAACAAAAAATGGTGCCCCGAAGGCATAAGAAAAATCCAGTGATTAAATTTATTTTGAACACCCAATAAAAAACAACACAAAGGTGAATAACCGTAAAGACAACGCACCATAACCCTGCATGCTGCTTTAAGAGCAGGGCCAAAGGCAGACTCTATGTTCGCATTGTCCTGAAACATGAACGGCAAACTATCCAAAAATGCATCCACCACATTTCTAGATTCAGACAGGTTTACAACGAGATCATCCGGCAAGGGAACAAATAGGTCATCCAGATCTGCTACCACCATCATTTGAGGGAGTGTCAAAGACGACTGGCACATTGAGAAACTATGATTTAGTAACACAACATATACATCTAAGCATGTATTTATTTGGAAGCTGGGGCAAATTAACCAGTGCACCCAAGTAGAGCTGTGGAACAGAAGTGCAATATTCTTATTTAACCAATTAATGAACTGCATCTGAACTACAGATCGTTGAGTAGAAAGAATCACATGCCTTCATATTATAAAAATGGAGTGTGCTGTCGAAAGTTAAGAAACCAATCTGTGTTCTAGGGAAGCCAGGCAACTCATCCAAACAGGACTTGATGGTCTTAGCAACAATCTGCCAAAGAATGGTGGAAACAAACAGATTATAGTAATGGCGACAGAAATATAAAGAATGAAAACCAATATTATTGTTTATTTCCACCAAAGAATGGTGTTAAAAAACAGATTATAGTAATGCTGATGGAAATATAGAGAACGAAAACCAATATTCTTGTTTGCTTCCACAAAGAATGGTGGAAACACACAGATTATAGTGATGTCAAAGGAATTATACAGAGAAAACTATTATCATTTGTCTTAGTTTCACGAAAATAAGCTGATTAGATGGCCGTGGCACTGCAATATGGACATTCTACCAGTTAATCATGAATGTTGTATAATTTTCCACTAGAGACATCATAATATATGTGAATGGTACCCTGGCATAATGCACACCTAAGCATGTGTATGGATTGGGTGGAGTAGCTGAAAAAAATGTAAACATCCCTAACAAGTTCAAAAGTGATTACCTCAATCATACCACTTCTAACTGCGGATAGTGATACATCGATAAGAAAAAAATATCGGGGCGGCATTGGAGGCCGGGACATATATTCAGTTGGAGCAACAAATTCTACGCTGCCCTTCAAAGACACAAGCTGCTGTTCTGCATCACATCTTCCACCACTTGAATCCGAACGAGATAAATAATCATCAGGAACTGGACATGAAACTTTAAATGGATTGGCATATGTAGGGGAATACACCGACTAATAATTAGACTCAATTGAATGGAATACCTAATAAAATAAGTAAAATCATTCTAGTCAAGCCAGAAATTATGCAACAAAAATCCAAATACCAACTATTCTAATGTCGGTGATAACCTTGTAGGTTAATATAAATGGTATGGCCTTCTTCTTTGCCATTCAGAAAGTAAGAACAAGGCACAATCATTCCAAAATTTGAATCCCAAGGAGAAATCTTTTGAATGAGATACCATTGATTCCCATGGAGATCACATTTTTACATGCATTAGAATTTTGTGGAAGCCTAACATACACCAAGATGGGATCTACGAGTCTTCCTAGGTCATAGTTTGTGGATAAATCTTGTTAATCGGGCTACCAATCCTCAATGGCTTGGCAAAACCTCAAAATGCTTTTGCAAGCACATTTCTGGACCATGTGCTCTCTCTCTGTAGACCGTGGGCTTTCTCTCTTTGGAAATGGGCCACCTCTTATCTTTCTCTTATTATTTTCTTTCTTTTGTTTTTCTTCTTTTGCCCTTAGTTTCGGGGGTATTCTATGTAGTTTGGAATATTACTTAATATAAATAAAAATGGGGCTGGAGTTCCTCTCTAGTTAGAGTTTTTTTCTCTCTCCAAACTTGTCTTATAACTAAAGGGTTTACACAGACATATGGTGGGGATTGTTCTGAGACTTTTACTCATGTTTCTAAGATGAATTTGGTACGGGTGATAATTTTTCTTTCTGCTAATTTGGATTGGCCATTACAGCAATTAGATGTTAAGAATGCCTTTTTGGATGGTGATCTGATTAAGGAGCTTTATATGCTTTCCCTCCTAATTTTGTTAGAAAGGGAGAGGAAAGAAAGGTGTTTCATCTTATGAAGGCTATATGTGATTTGAAGCAGGCTTCTTGAGCCCGGTTTGAGAAGTTTGGTGGGAACCTAATTTGTATAAGATTTACTCGCATTCACTCTGATCATTTTGTGTTTGTTAAGTGGTGTGTAAAGGATATCACCATTGTGTGTATGTGGATGATATCATTGTTAGAAGTAACGAGTAATTTCTGAGTTAACTCTATATGACCAAGGCTTTTTACATCAAAGATTTAGGACCGCTAAAATACTTTTTAGGAATTGAAGTCTCTCATTCTAAGAAAAGCATCATTTTCTCTTAACGAAAATACACCCTTAATTTATTGGCTTCAACTGATAATTTTGATGTTAAACCTATTGATTCTTTGTTAGAGGCTAATAAGAAGCTTTGGGCTAGTGATGGGGCACTTCTTGATGATCCTCGAATGTATCAGTGTTTGGTTGGTCGTCTGATATATATTGACTATTACTCACCCAAATCTATCTAATGCAGTGAGTTTGGTTAGCCAGTTCATGAATACTCCTTAATCCAATTATCTTGAGGCAGTTCATTGCATCTTACACTACATTAAGTCTTCTCCAGGACGTGGCATTTATTTAGCCGTCACAATAATCTTGATGTTGAAAGCTATTTTGATGCAGATTGGGCTGGTTCTTAAATGATAAACGCTTTACGACAAGATACTGTACTTTTTTCAAATGAAATCCCATTACCTGAAAGACTAAAAAGCATACAGTTGTTGCATGATCTAGTTTTGAGACCGAATACGGTGTTATGACGAATGCATGTGAAATTTTGTTGTTAAGAAGTTATGTTACTAAATTGGGATTTTTAGTAAAGACTCCAATGCTTATGTATTGTGATAATCAAGTTGCTATAATTCATATAGCTTCTAATCCTATATTTCATGAGTAGAAAAAAAAAAAACATTAAAGCTAATTGCATTTTATTCGTGAGAATGTTGCTGCTGGCATTAGTTCTACTTCTTTTGTTCCATCTACTACTCAGCTTGCAGATAGTTTCACAAAGGATCTTGTTGTTGAAGTTGGACAATGTATTCTTTACAAGCTGGGAATAATTGATATCATAGACTCGGTTTGAGGAGTGTAGACATGTATATTTTTGGACCGTGGGCCTTCTCTCCCTACTCCATGGACCGTCTCTTATTTTTCTCTTATTATTTTTCTTTCTATTGTTTTTCCTCTTTTTCCCTTGGTTCCAAGGGTATTTTTTGGTAATTTGGGACATAATATAAATAAGAAGGGGGCTGGACTTTCAACTCCAATTAAAGTTTCTCTCCCAAAGGATTTTTTCTCTTTGACAGTTTTCAAAAGGTTTCATGAATGTTTTTTTACCATTAGAGCCTTTAATTCATTGTTCATGTCTTTTACTTTATAAAAGTTTGATGGTTAGATCTTTTAGTACTCCACATCATGGTCTTGAATGGGATTTTGGGCCAAGAGTGAACACCACATATAGTAGAAGCATTTGGGCCAATATTGGTGTATGGAATAAGCAAGTTTATGGGCTTTTGATGTTGTAGGGCAATACCAAAGTCCGGTAGGGATGAGGACTAGTGAAACTGATTTCCCTTGAAACCCTATCTCTTCCTATATTGAGATCTTATCACCAAAGGGGAGAGGTGCAAAGAGCCCCCCAACATCGAATTTCGAATTAAAGACGCTTCGAACTAATCCACGAATGTCTTTTGCAAGCTCCTTTGAGTTGATGGCCTCTTTATCAGCTTTGCACACAAGTATTCTAGAAGAAGTTATTTCATTGGAAGGAACTATTTCGTTTCCTGAAGTAAAAAAAGATGACCTCTATGTTGGTCAACCATATCAAGCATGATCCTTTGATCAATTAAGCAATCTAATGTCAAAATGCATGTGCGAGGTCAAGGTACTTGCCTAGTCTTCCTTCCTTTCTTTTTGAAAGCCGACGTTCAAAAATGAAAACAAAAAATTACAAATTTGTGCATATTAGTCAAATAAATTTGATTGTTCATCCTTATTTAAATTACCAGCTAAAAGACCCTTATTTAGTATCTCCCCTAGATGTCCGACATCTAGATTGGGAAAAAGGCATTAATCTATCAATTCTTAGGAACTCTAGACAAGGACGATTCAAACCAATTTTACAATGTCCCTTGATGATTCTCATCTTTCTAAAGCTTTTATAGTGTGTATTCAAATCAAGATATTGAGATGCTCCCAAAATCTATATATTCCATTATCGTGTCCAAATGTATATTCTATTTAACATAGTACACTTGCCAAAAAACATATCCAACAAATTGAAGTACAATTGCGTAGATAGTCTTGATGCCTTGAAAGACGAAAAGAAGAAGCAAACATCTGAAGTCTTGAAGGAGAAGCAAGATGCTGTCTTGGCCCATGAAGCTAACATGCTTGTACTTCAGAAACCACAAGATCTAAAAAAGATAAAGCTCAATTTTGCATGAAAGTAGATGCAATTGCCATCCATTGGTACATCCACATTAGAGAGCGAAGAGAGAAGAAAAAAATGAAAAGAAAGGGAGAAACCTCTTCTCTTCTCATCTCATCTCCCCCCTCATCCATCCATTCGTGTGGTCTACCTCATGTGAGGGTCTCTTGCCTTTTCTCCAGTCACAACCCTATAGTTTGATTTAGAGAAGAGAAGACTCTTTGACCTTCCCCTCATTGAAGATGATTGGGAGGGATCTTCTTCATTGAAGGAGGAATAATGCCAAATCTACACAGTTCAAGAGGACACGGCTGCAAGTATGTTCCTAACCGTCTGTTTTAGATATAGGGAATTTGATTTCATCTCGATGGAATAAGATCTTAGAAAAATAAAAGATGGGAATTTGCAAAGTTGTGCTTCCGTCTTTCACAAAATACCAACATTGGCCACTTCTTCCACCATGCCAAGATGACCCTAAGAATTTGGCATGCATTTTTCGATCTCTTTAGAATATATTAGGCAATGCCTATGTGTGTGGAATATCTTTTCAGGAATTGGGGAGCCGGCACCTTCAAACTGCAAGGCAAAGTCTCGTGGACCACTCACATGCTAACTTATGAGGCATATGGAGGGAGAGAAGATGCCCAAAGAAAAGCCATCCTCGATAAGGTACTAAAAAAGATCAAAATTTCTCTTATCAAGCAGGGATAAAATGAAAAGGAATTCAGGGTCTCAATCTCATATTTGGTAAGGAGCTGGAATGAAAACAAATGACATGTATATGAATAAATAGACATGGCTCTATGTGAAGATGATGCAGGATAGGAAATTCAAATATGATGTGCAAGATTCTCAGGCTTTAGATCACACTAGTTCAGAAATAATTACACAAAATTCCACATCCTACGCAAAAGTTCAAACACTCAATCAAGGGGAATCTTATGCGGATCCAGGCCTACACATGCTAGGGCTAGATCAATCAAAATTATAGACCAAACAAGAATCAAAGGAGGGTAAATTCATCCACACATGCACATAAATAATTCCCCTAATCCAAGGGATTCATAAATTTCAATTCGGGAAACCCTAAGGTTGAAGAAATTGCACAAAATTGGGGATTCAAGTAATTTAATGTTAGGTTTACGGATTTTGGGTGAATAAGGAGTGAGAGAGGAGAGATACAAACCAAAGAAGTACCGCACGTGTGGATAGTAGCATTGGCTCAGACGCACATGCGTGTGATTCTAGCCACACGTGTGTGGGGCCCACTATTCAAAAAAAAACCACCTTCGCCCTAGTCGAACAGTGATGGACTCCAAAACCCCAAATCTCAATTTGATTCGATGTACGGTTTGTGTGTGGTGCTCCGTCGAAGTTTCAGCCCTCTTGTAGGGTCAGATTCTGAAAATCTTCTGTAGAGAGAAAAACAGCTGCAATGGAGGATGAATTTGAAGCGTAGATGAATGTAGGAGAAGAGAAATATGGATGAAAGAAGGTGGGGGCGAATCGTGATAGATGTGGCTTCGTACCACGGTAGTCAATCCTTCGAAGAAGGGAGGGCTTCGCACCCAATTAGGTTTTCGTAACTCGGAAAGGAGTAGAAAAATGCAAAAAATTTATTAATTTTCAATGAGAAAAAAGACTACAAGATGTGCCTATTTATAATAAAACCTTAGACCCCAAAACTCGTGCCATGTGCACAATCTATTACTTGAAGACGAAGTAATAAAAAATAACAACTAATTAAAGCAATCTAAACCGTTCATGATATTCCTAATAACAATAATAACCCAAAGTACTAGGTCACCTAGGGTAGTGGGCCACGATCATGAGATCCAATAATGGGATCCACATGATGATCGGGTCCACCCCAAGGAACCAAAACACAGTCCTCTAACTAGGAGGCCCTCCATGGATGTTGTCATTGATTCAGATAGAAGGTGGGGCCCTCTTCCTTGCATATGTGCGTAAGGGGGGCATGCGTGTGGGCGAGATGTCCACATCAAAAGACGTATGTGATAATATGCTGATTAACAACAAAATCAACTGCAATAATAAGCCAAGCCAACATGTTCTAGTCAAGAGTTGAGTCACAATGCTTAAAACCAAGTACGAGTCCGACTCAGAAAGATTGTACTCCAAGTTTAAGTCTGAATTCAAGTTGGCAAAACCCCACAATACAAAAGGTAAACAAAAACAATTCAGCGAAGCCTATTTGAATTGTTGCTTCAAAATAATTCCCTAAATTCGAGGTACTCACATGACTCATCCACAATAAAAGCAGCTAGCTCAATCAGAGCAATTCAAACTTTCCTTTACCATTTATAAAATGAGATACGAAAAACTTCTGTACAAACTTTATCAAGTGGAGCTGATGGGGGCATCAGAGGACCCACTCGGGTGTACCAGAGATGGAGACAACCACCCACATCAGCATAACTTACTTCATGGATGAGAGACGAGTTCCAAATAGGGCCCGTCGAGCTATTTTGAAGACCCCACATGCATTGGACGTGCATCAAGAAGACTTCACTTTGGGATGATGCATGTGGGCTGCTTAGAAGATTATTTTAGTCATAGGATTTCTATTTCTTGTCGATTCGACCGTTGGATCTTGTCCATCAGGCCATTAGGCCATCAGATCTTTTAAATCCGGGCCCCCTGGACTCTGATTTTACTTTCTTTATGTTTTTTGTTATTTTTAAGAGTCATTTGATGGTTGAGATTGATAATATGTGTTTTAGTTTTCTTATTTTGGATGATGGGCCACTTTACTTAAGTGAGTGGCATAATTGTAATTATGTTAGATTTTAATTCCGAATTTTTAATTATAAAACTACAAGGAGAGTGGAGTTCCAACCCTAGTGGAGATTTGACAAGAAAAAAAGAAGAAGAGAGAAGCTCTCTTGTGTGAAGGAATTTTCCTCATTATTTTCTAGGGTTTTTTTTTTTTTTTTTAAAATTAAAAAAAAACTTTTATTCCAATTGAATTGTGGAAGGGTACAAACTTGTTTGGTGGTACATTCCAAGGTACATCCTTTCTCTTCTTCTTCTTCTTTGAATGGTATTATTCATTTTACATCCTTCCTCTCATTCTTTGAAAGCTATTCTTCTTATTTTCTTGCCTTCCTCTTTTCCCTTCCACCACAACCTTTTAAACCCTCGATCTTCAAATTTCTATTTTCCCTAATTTCTAAAAACCCTAATTCTAAAATCCCAAATTCCCATGAACCCTAATTTTCCTAATTTCAGATTTTCCCCTTTCCTAACCATAATCATAAAACCTACAAATTTGTCCATTGAGTGTGCAACGTGCCTATGCTAAATTGGAAGTTATGTCATTCCATCGGTCCTAGTTTGAATTGATTTATGTGATTTCTTAGCATGGGGCATGTGATTTAGGTTAAATCAGATTTTATTTCTTATTGTTTACTCTTTATTACTTAGTAGGTTAGCATCTTTTATTAATTGAATCACTTTATGGACTCTTTCACAATCTCCACATTGCATGTTAGCAGTAAATCATGTGTCCTGTATCATGAGCTGTTCCAGACCAAGGTTATCTGGATTGTGGGTTGCTTTGGTACGTGGTACGGGAATGGGTATGTGGCATGATAATTCCTCCAATACGTGTTACACTAAGGGTTGGATAATGTTTCTCACTCCAATACATATCTTGTATGCAATGATAGTTTTAGATATGAACTCATACTGCAATTTTTATATGAATGATGAATGTTATTATAACTAAATAAATAGAAGTATAAATCTCTACATTGTAAATATTAATTTGCATTAACCCACTCAATAGAAAGAATATAGAGCCACTATTTTAGGTTGCTAAAGCTAACGATATGGATTGCAAATGGACCATAATCCAGATCGATTTATGTGGAACGGAAAATGTGGGGCTTTTGTGTTTTAGGTAACATTGTTCCAAACTTCTTTTTGTTATCTTGCTTTTCCTTTTTATGTAATCAAATTTGAAGAAACCTGACATAATTTTTTTTAGTAAAAGATACCAAATTCATGAGTGGTTCCTTTCAGAATGGTCATTCTTGGGGTTCCCTTCCATATCATCTGTAATAAATACTTCATAATGGGTTTCTTGATGACCCCTTCCCATGCTCATCAAGCAATTAGTCCTGCCAAAAAGAAAAGCTTAGTGGCTATTGACAGAGATGGTTAGAATCACGTCTTGTTCTAGTTCACCTCCTTATAATTTATGCTTATCTTATATTTCACAGAAAATTTTTCACATTAAGTACACATGCTTAGATTTACAAATGAAGAACTTACAACTCATGAACTGATCAAACTTTAAATGAACCACCTTCAGCCTACCATACAAACTGTAACAACTGTACTCCAACTGCTGTTACCCACACTAACAGTTTTGAATCATACTTCGCCAGAAATGTGGTCAATCTTTATAGAAGTAATAGCATAATATGGAAATCAGAATCTTAAAAAAAAAAAAAAAGAGGGAGGGGGGGGGGGGGGTGGGGGGGGGGCGAATTTGAAGCATGTATGACCTTGGCGACTGGAAGTAATTCTGATACAAAAAGTGAGAAAAAAAAGAAAAGGAAAAAGAGGAGCCACTATCTTAGGGTGCATTTGGTTGCACCAAATCTCTCAAAATTTCATGATATTTCATTATTAATAAGTTTAATTGGGTGCAAAATATCATGAATTTAATGATATTTGGTGCAAACAAACACACCCGTAGAGAAATAAGTTTTTCATGATGAATATTAGAGCAAGAGTTCTTATAGACTAGATTTAGTAGAAAGGTTAGCACCTATGGTCAGGAAGACATCATGGAAGTGCAGAGATCATTTTTTAAATCTGAAAGTGTTTCATTAAGAATAAACCTCCAATACATTGGAAAATGAAACAACTAATGCATTATGGAATACTTCAGATGTATCTATAATTGTGATTCACTAGGACAAATTTAAGAGCTGCTCAGCTGCAAGCCTGAAAGCAGAGAATACTTAAGTAGGGACTTACCATCATTAAGAAATTCGCATAAGTTGCAACACCACTTTCTTCCATGATAAAAAAATGTGACGTATGGATTGACATGTGCTTTACATCTTCGACATCGAATAATGCCTGTTGGTCCAAAATTGACAATAGGTAATTTCTCCTGAGAAGGGATAGCAGAGTTGATTAGATGAAAATATCAATATACATATATATACATATGCATATATATGTATGTATGCATGTGTATATATATGTATACTGTCAATAAACATCAGCTGTTCAAAACACATTTTCTGACTGACCCCATCAGGAGCTTCTGCCAGAGGATGAATCACCACTCCAAGAGGCAGATGCCACCTAGAGAACAAAGTCTGAGAATTTGGTATTGCTCTAGTTGTCAGCCTCAAATACCTAGGATGGCAGTTTAAGGGGTATGTCTCAACAAAGGAACTTGACTCCACGTCACCATCCAAAGGCCTCGGCAGTGCTTTGATATCGATTCCAGGATCAACAGATCCAGGAAATAATCCAACACAGAGAGAGCTGAACTCCTCGACCAAGCCCTGAATTGCACCTACAGGAGGTCCCATGCTAGAATATTGCATCTGTTGCCCGGAATTCGGGCCTATAGGAGTCCCTACAGATGTTGGTGGTACAAAACCTCCTTTTTGAGCAAGAAAAGGAGTACATGATGCAGGAGCATGTGTAACTGGATTGACTTGCCTGCTGGGGTATCCGTGCAAAGATGGATCCAAAACTGATTGGGCAGCAGGAAATGGTGACCCTAATGGTGATGGAAGGATATCATCTCTTGGTGCAGTAAGGTTTGCAGTTTGAGGTGGAGGTTTACTTGTCATTAAAGGGATATGAGTCTGAGGATGAACATAAGCAGTTGGAGGTAAAACATGTTGTTGACCAATTGAAGGTGAAACAGGTGGGCATAACACTGGCTTTCTATCAGAAGGTGGGACAGGTGGTAAAGGTCGAGCAGAAGGATTATTCAGTGTTGGGAAACGCTGATGAGCAGATACATCTGAAGAGGGATGAAATGATAGTGGGCAAGATGTTGGTGAACTGTTAAACCTAATTGGCAGTGCAGCTCTATAACCAGAAGCCTCTGCGCCAACAGGTGTTGGGAAATGCTGATAAGCACCTACAGCTGATGAGGGATAAGATGGCCTGAAAGGCATTGATGAATTGTTAAAACTAATTGGTGGTGAACCTCTATAACCAGAAGCCTGTGAGCCAGCAGGTGGAGGTAAAACCTGTTGTGGAACCATTGGCGGTAGAACGGGATGGTGTAACATTGGCTGGCTGGCAGAAGATGGGACATGTGAGGAGGGTAAAGATTGAGCAGTAGAAGGACAAATAGGTGTTGCTGAACTCTGATTTGCACCTCTCTCTGATGAGGGATAGGACGATAATGGGGAAGCCATTGGTGGACTGTTAAATCTAACTGGTGCTGCACCCTCTGAACCAGCAACAGGCCCAAGGGATACAAAGCGCATAATAGTTCAAGCAGCTATTAATGGGAAGGTATCTCTTCCTGGAAAATTTCAAGTTCTAGTTCTTTCATCCACTGTGGACTGCACCTCAATTTTCTTAAACTTACAGTCCCACGTGCCAAACCTGCAAATACAAACATTAAAATTTTAAAGATATTGCATATGAAGTCATAAAGAAGAAAAAGACAGAATTAAGAGTATCACAAATTATAAGATGCTAACACCCATGGCCAATTTGTGACCTCCACTCTATTCAACTGAATTGTAATGAAGTTCGAAATATGTAAAAGAAGAGGATGAAACTAGGAACCTGTTCATTAATCAAAATGAGAGGTTTATGATCTTTTAATCGTCCTATGTAGATAATTATAAGTTCTAGCAACATTCTATAACTACAGGTTGTTCCTTATGAAGTCTTTGAATATTCTCAACTGCTTGCACTCTATCCAATAAACAATACCCCCTGCCAAGAAGCTCCAAATGACAATCCTCCACAATATATATATATATATATATGTGTGTGTGTGTGTGTGTGTGTGTGTGTGTGTGTGTCATGCTCCCCTGCGCACGTGCGCACCTTTGCACACGTGGCATGGGTGTCTAATCTGAACGGTCCATGTGATGCGGAATCCCATAAAACCCTATGTGAAAAATTTTCACCCTGATCTAATATTCTGGTGGGCCATAGAAAAGAGAAATGCAAATCAAGGGAGGAAACTGTTTTCATTTTTCATGGCCCATCAAAGTTTTAGATCAAAGTAAAACTTGGGCCCGGGGGGTTTCAGGAGGTGCTGCTTCACATGAACGGTTCAGATTTTGGATCCACATCACGTATGATGGGTTCTCAAAAAAGTTCGTACGTAGTACGTACGAACTGGTTCGCAGGTGAGCGTTTCCGTAATATATATATATATATATATATATATATATATATATATATATATATATATATATGAATTAAAAATTAATAAAATTTATTTTTCCATGTAGATGCATTCACTTCATTAGTATTCTTACCAATCTGATATAGTTTATAGGTGGAGCAATGAGTGTGGAATCCAATGCCTACTGCAAAATGCAAGCCTGTTCAGGTTCAAGTTTTGAATATTTGTCGGCTATGGTCATAATTACGCACACGAATTTCTTTCCTGGTTACACGACTATGGACCCAGAACAAGAAACCAGCTTGCAGTGGATTTGCAAGAACAGCAATGGCCTACAAAACTCTCGGATCGGAAGGTCTTAACTGTTCAACAATGGCCCACAAATAGACAGTTTATGGAAGTAAATAAATAAATAAATAAAAATACAGCAATTATCCCCAAAAGGGTAAACACATTGGAAGACAGTATCATTATATACATGATATTGTTCAGCCGTGTGGAGTGACTATAAGTTACTGTTAAGTGATATGACTGTCGATCTCTTAACAAAAGAGAGTTATTCTCAAAGCATGCATGGGACCTAGGCATGCCTAGGTGAAAACAAAAGCACTTGAAAAGGTGGTCTGCTAGGCACATGTGCTGAAGCGTGAAAAAACTCATGATGGGGATGAAGGGTAAATCTGCGAATGATGGCAGTGAAACCGTCTGACATATTCAGCCCTTGTAGCCAAGTGGGAGATGTTGGAATGGATGGCCATGATGCTTCAATAGCCAATGGCTAATCATGGTGTTATAATCCCAGGAAACCCCATGGTTAGCAGCTTTACTGATTTCGGATTCCATCTTTATGGAAACTTATAATAGTGATGTATATATATTATTTTGAAAATCAGTTTTAAATCAAGTTACAATGGATTAAAACAGTTTCCATTACCAATCTCATGAGGGCTGTTTCTCAACCTAATGAAATCCAATCGTTGAGATGAGTTTGAAAACTCCATGGAATGTGATTATAATCCGTTGGCTGGATATAGAGACTGTAAATGACCCGGGATGGCCTGTCAGGCTTTTGGGCTTGGCCTCTTCAGGTTAGGCTTAGGCTGAAATACTAGGCCCGAGGGCCGGACCTAGGCCTAAAGTTTAAGCCCATCTATTACTCAGGTTGGGCTAGGGCTGTGTCAAAGAGTTCATCAACGAGGCCGTTTAAGATTTCAAGGGCATTTTTGTCAATATCCTGCATGATTGGGCACGCCTAATGAACAGCCTTGATCTTGCCCAAAAGAGGATGGCTGGTCTTGGGCTTAAGCCAGACTCAAACAGGGACATGCATGATCATCACGGGCCGTGTTCAAACCTGGGGGCGCGGCATAGGTGTTGCTAGGATCCCTGACCATGGGGCCCACCGTGATGTATGTGCCTTATATCCACCCCGTCCATCCATTTTGAAAACTCATTTTAGGGTATGATTCCAACAATGAAGCAGATCCAAATCTCAGGCGGAGCGTAATACAGGAAACAGTGATAATCGACCATTAAAAACTTCTCGTGGGCCAAAAGTTTTGGATCAAGCTGATATTTGTGCTGTCTCTTCATCCAGGTCTTTGTGACCTTATC
The DNA here is from genome assembly GCF_029962835.1 of Magnolia sinica. Classification (NCBI taxonomy): domain Eukaryota; kingdom Viridiplantae; phylum Streptophyta; class Magnoliopsida; order Magnoliales; family Magnoliaceae; genus Magnolia; species Magnolia sinica. Next base: position 7,532,263 of record NC_080578.1, on the reverse strand, counting down.
AACAGGTTGGATGGCAAATAAGCATTCCGGTGGCCTCCATGAAGTTATTAATGGTGGGGATTCAATCACTACTATTTCCTGTAGTATGGTCCACCTAAGATTTTTGGATCATGCCCTAAAATGAGCTTTCAAAATGGATGGACAGCGTGGATGTAAGGAACACACATCACAGTGGGCCCCACAGTTAGTGATCCACCCAAACGGCACCCCAAAACCAGGCCATGCATAATCATCACGAGCCGGCCCTGGGTTTTCCTTTGCGGGCCAGGCTTGGACAAACATCAGCCCGGCCAGTTGACAGCTGTAGCTGGACACAACAAAAGAAACAGGGAGAAAAAACCCTACGTTTCGGAAAAGCATATTGCGATTCCGTCTCACAACGTGTTTCCCTCGTGATAGGGATGACGATTACCGTTCTCGATCAGTTTATTTCAAATTTCGAATACTGCACTGTATTAATGATCACAAACACACATTATCCATGATCAATCAATCAGTCAAGATTTTCACAGTCAAGCTGCTAAATTACAATATCATCACCCAAACGCTACCATAACACGAAACGATTGCAATTTCGTCAGTTAGTGCAATAAAACCAGAAGAGTTTTAAGGCGATGCTTTCATTGCCCAAGAATAAAGAAATCCATATGTGATGCGGCGTTTCTGAAGTAGCAAAATGCAAGAACCCGAACGGACAGTAGATTTGAGATCGAAAGACTCAACGAATAGAAATGAAAGAAAATGAAAGATAGAACGGATACCGGAAGGAAATTGTGGTGAGATCGCCTGGCCGGATCTTGTGAAATCTGCATTGCAGATTATCTGAATCGAATGCGAAACAAAAATCGATGGAGTGAGAGCTTTGGAAAGGGGAAGTTAATTTGAGGAGAAGGAAAAGATCTCGAGTTGGAGAAGGCGGGAATTTAAGGTATGTGAAAGAGATAGAGAGAGAGAGGGCAACGCGCGCTTTCCGTCTCTTGCTCTGTTTCAAGTTTTTTGGATACATGAGTCATGAGCCGTGAGCGGCCGGTACTCGCGTTTGGCGCCTAACTGAAGGTGACTTGCCGGTAACCCCAAGCTCTGTGGGGCCCACCACGATGTTTGTGTTAAATCCACTACGTCCATCCGTTTCGCTAACCCTTTAAGACACGACATTAGGATATCCAAAACTAGAATGCGCTACACCGTAAGAAACATTGGGAATTGTATTCTGACCGTTGAAACCATCTTTAAGGCCACACAAGATTTAGATCAGGATGATATTTGTTTTTCCCCTTCACCCATGTGGGAATCAACTTATGAACGGGTTGGATGGCATATAAATAAAATGGTGGGTCCCAGGAAGGTCTCAACACTGGTCGTTTCCATTCCCACTGTTTACTGTGGTGTGGCCTAAGTTGAGTGTTGGATCTCCCTCATTTTTGGGTTTAGGTGCTGAGACGAGCTGGGGAAATGGATGGACGGTTTGGATATGATACAAACATCATGGTGAGCCCCACAGCGCTTGGGGGTTACTGGGGATTCCGCTTTCGGCCAGTAGCATACCGCAAACAGTGGTCATCCCGCAAACGGTGTGGATATTCAATGTATACATCGAGGTGGGCCCTACGGTTAGGGTCGCACCCACAGAAATCGGATTGCGCACTGAGAAAACTCCGTTGGGCCCACCTTTAATGGATGTCGTTTATCCACACCGTCCATCCGTTTTTTACATATCATTTTAGTGGTTGATACTAAAATTCAAGCATATCTGAATCTCAAGTCGACCGTACCACAGTAAAGAGTGGAAGTATTGATATCCACCGTTGATATCTTTCTAAGGCCCCACTGAAGTTTATTTGTCATCCAAGATATTCATAAGATCACACAGACATGGATGAAGGGAAATCACAAATATCTCCTGGTGGTGTATTCCAACTGCGTTTTGGATATGCTTCATTTTTGGGATGAAGCCCTAAATTTATCTGGTAAAATGGATGGACGGAGTGGATAAAATGTATATATGACGGTGGGCCCCAGAGAGTTTACTCAGTACGCAATCCGCTTCAGCACCTACATCGCTGCCTGTAGGTAGGATTGCAAATGAAGATCCGGACCGTACACGTGGCATTTTCGTCAAACTGAACCATCAAAAGTGGGACCTGCAAATGCATTGTAACTCAATAACCACATTAAAATATGATCTTAGTTGGTCAATTGGTGGCCATTTCATGGGCTGTAAAACTGGAAAGTAATAACAGTCCAAATTAGATGAGAAAACGGTCCACCAATCACTGGTGATGGTTGTATAGTCAAACTGATTTTGTAGGTGGCCAACTTATAGTGGGACCCACTGTTTGGACGGTTTCGATTTTAGGTAAAGACAAATTATTGAGGAATACGAAAGTTCATTTTTAACATGTATCAAAACCCAGATATTTCGGGAAATAACATCCACGAAATCTTCCAGCATGGAATTCTCCTACGCGAGGAGAATAATATAGGAAGTTTCATGTACAACGGATTGGAAGACAAACAACAGTCCATCTAGAGAATAATTTCCAACCTGTTAGGTATATATGAATCTAAACCTTCCAATAGGTTGGATCCATCATGAAATATAGGATTTATAAAAATAATTCGTATTTACTTATCAAATAGTCCACACCAAATGAAACATTTTCTAGCTATTGATAAATAGAAAAAAATATGAATGTGGGTCGATAGATGAATGGATATAGCTGTTTTTTTTTTTTTTGAAAATCTGATCCAAATGATGGGAAAATCATAGTGGATGGGTTAGATTCTGAATAAACTTAACAGGATGTAATTTATATGGTCCAAACGGTTAAACTTCAGACGACCTCGTTATATAGGGAGATTATCCAGTAGAATCGATACGAACCGGATTTCGGTAGAACCTTTCTATTCACAGCACACATGACAGGGTAACGTATCAATCAGAACCGTCCATGATGTATGTTTTTAATCCATTCCATTCATCCATTTTTAAAGATCATTTTAGCACTTGACCCAAAATATGAGAGGGATATAATCTCAGGTGGACCACACCACAGGAAAACAATAGTGATTGGATATCCACCATTAAAATCCTCCTACGGGCCACTGTACTGTTTATTTGACATCCAATCTGTTAATTAGGTCATACAGGCACAAATTAAGGGAAAAAACAAATATCAGCTTTTTTTTTTTTTTTTGAAAATCTGATCCAAATGATGGGAAAATCATAGTGGATGGGTTAGATGCTGAATAAACTTAATAGGATGTAATTTATATGGTCCAAACGCTTAAACTTCAGACGACCTCGTTATATAGGGAGATTATCCAGTAGAATCGATACGAACCGGATTTCGGTAGAACCTTTCTATTCACAGCACACATGACAGGGTAACGTATCAATCAGAACCGTCCATCGAGTTTTAAGTAATGTGGATGGAAAATTTCCAAAACTTAATATCCATCATGGAAGCGGTTTGCGTATGAGTAACTCAGTGCGCTAAGCGTACTGAGTAAACTCTGTGGGGTCCACCGTGATTGACATATTTTATCTACTCCGTCCATTCATTTTAAAGTATAATTTGAGTCTTGATCTCAAAAATAAAGTATATTCAAATCTCAAGTGGACCTTACCACTGGAAAATTTGTGAATTGAAATTCTATCGTTGAAAATTTCTTGGGGCCCACACAAGCTTTGGATCAATCTGATATTTGTGGTTTACTTTCATCCATGTCTTTGTGATATTACTAACGGATTGGATGACAAATAAACATCACTGTGGGCCCTATAAAGGTTTCATTGATGGAAGTCATTATTCCCACCGTTTCCTGTGGTGTGGTCCACTTGAGCTTTGCGAATAATTATATTTTGGATTCAACCACTAAAATGAGCTTGAAAAACGGATGGACGGCGTGGATAACATACATACATTCACAGTAGGCTCAGCTGAGTTTACTCAGTACGATAAAAGCGTACTGAGTAACTCAGTATGCGATCTGATTTCATCCTTCATATTGTTTCTATCCATCCGATTAGTGGACCGTTAGTAGTAAAAAAATTATCTAACGGTTCACGTTCAGTTCTAGAAAATGAAGAGATTTGTATACTTTTAAGCAATCCATGATGGGTCGATCAAGTCCATGAGGCATAAGCAGCAATCAGGTCCCTGCATTTAGTGTATCCCACCACAGATGGACCGTGATTCAAAAAAAGCCCGAAACAAATGTTCTGTAACATCTGCAAACAAAAAACCCCAAAAGAGTATATCGGTGTGGTTTTGAATTCTCTGTAGGTGAACGGTCTTGATCCATTGTCTACCCTTCCAAGGAAACGGTGGAAGGGGGCTCTACAATATACGATGGAGAGGGTACACTTTGATACGCTACATATTGTCATGGATGATACACAGGCATGTAAAAATTAATTAATTAATTAATTACACAATGCATACATGGCATGAAAATAATTCAAATTAAACCGTCCAGATTTGCGGTACGAGTTTAGGTGTAGCCAAAGAAGAAGAAAAAAAAACACTACTCATGGTTAATTATTGATTGTCAGATTTGTGGACATTTATTGGATGGTTAGAAATGAAAAAAATATCCAGCAGTCTTGTTTCACCGAACAAGTTGCTGTGGATCAGAGGCTCGGATTGTTCTATAACTTAATAAAGTGGGCTTCATAATTCAGTAAGTCTAATTAAGTCGGATTGTTCAAGCATCATATGCATATCGAGAATCGAATAAAGCCTTGAAAATGAAGGATTTTTTACCATAAATTTCTTGGGCCCATCGTGAATGCATGTAGTTTATCTACGCTGTCCATCCATTTTTCCAGATCATTTCAGGAGTTGATCCAAAAATCAAAGCATACACAAAGCTCAAGTGGACCATGCCACAGGAAATGGTGGAAATATTGATTTCCACCATTGAGACATTCCTAATGCTGACAGTAGTGTTTATTTGTCATCCAACCTATTCATGAGATCATATAGACATGGATGAAGGGAAAAAAGAAAAAAAAACATTACTCATGGTTAATTATTGATTATCAGATTGGTGGACATTTATTGGACGGTTAGAAATGAAAAAATATCCAGCAGTCTTATTTCACCGAACAAGTTGCTGTGGATCAGAGGCTTGGGTTGCTCTATAACTTAAGTAAAGTGGGCTTCGTAATTTAGTCAGTGTAATTAAGTCGGATTGTCCAAGCATCATATATATGCATATCGAGAATCGAATAAAGCCCCCAAAAATGAAAGATTTTTTTATCATAATTTGCAAGAAATCTTTATTTTACCTTTATTTTTTATTTAAAAAATAGTGAAGTTCAAGACTCATTAGGCCACATGGTATGTGTATAACATCCAACCATCTAACTTATGCACCCCATCATAGTTATAAGTTTATAACATGAACAAAACATCGGGTTGATCAGATCATCAAATTAGCAACATTTGAAATTGGATTTCTTGAATGGTAATTTTTTTTTTTTTTTAAATGTCCACCTTATGACTGTATCCACCATAAATTTTTTTGTTCATCTAACAGTGATGTATCTGCCATAATATATATATTTTTGTTCATATAACAATGATGTTGGCGTGCATCTGCATGGATGGGTTGGATGTGAGATACATGTTACATAATCCCCCACAATTCTCAATTATCCACTTTGTTGTAGGGAAAAAATATAAGAGGGTGATAATATAATTTTTCTTCTAGAAAAGCTTTGATGGCATTATTAACTGAAATCCAAATTCTACCTGTATTTTGTGTAAAAATCTCTTACTTATATGGATTCATAAAAAGCATAAGAAATGAAATAGTGAATCAAATCCCGGTTGAATTTTGCATTAAAATATCCTAATCCATTTTAGTAAGATTTTCCTAGCACTACTAAAAAAATTACCAAACCCGACGTTTGGTGGTTTCATGAGTAACTACTGGCATGAGTGACTCTAGCACATTTGACACATGTAGGATGCTTGAAAATGAATAATAGCAGACATGGCATAGTGTCATGTGTTGGTACATGAAGCTAAATTGCTACATACATTATTTGTGTGAGTTATTTGAAGTTGTATGGTGGCACATGTGGAGTAAGATATGCATCGCACATTTAATATTTGGGCACTTAAAGTTAGATGTAGTACTTATGCTCATTGTTATCATTAGCACATGTAGCATATTTGGAACCAATAAAGATGGATGATGACACATGTGACATATTGGAATAAGAAATGCATTGTCATGTGATGTAGGATATGCATTGGCACATTTGACATATTGGCACTTAAAGCTAGATGGTAGTACTGATGGTGGTTGGCATCATCAGCACATGTGTCATATTTGGAGCTATTAAAGATAGATGACAACACATGTGATACATTAGCACATGTAGAGTACTTAGAACGTGTGGGGCGTAAGAGAAAAAGAATAATTTCACATGTGGCACATTAGCACAAGTGGGGTCTAGGAGAAGATGAATAATTTCACATGTGGCGCATTACATATATGTAACTTTTTGTTAGGGGAAAAACTCTCATACATGATCAATGTAAGCAATATCAAGAAAAAGAAAGTTTAAACAAAAGGTTAAAATAGTTAAACCAAAGCAAGAGATAAGAGGTAATAATGATTTATATGATTCCACAGTATCTTACTCCCCATGATAGTAATATAAGTTTTCTTCTTTACTAAAACCAATAGAAGCAGAAATATAAAACTTATCTCTCTTCCACATACAAGAATTTCCAAACCAAAGAATACTCTCAGGAAATGAATTAATGAAATTTGACTACATTTCTCTCCATCTAGAGCACTCCTTGTATAGACTACATGAGAATGTAAATCATAAACCTTAGAAGAAGTAGGCGTCAACAAACATGGTTGTAAACTCGGCAATATGGACAAAGAGCCAAAGATAGGGGGTGTACAAGAGATTGTTTCCTATGAAGATATGTCTCCATATCTTACTCCACTGCCACAGCATACCTTATAGATGGGGCACAAGAGTAGATGAATGGTGACACATGTGGCATAGTAGCACATGTAAGTAATAATCAAAGATAGACAATGGCTCATTTAGTACATTGACACATGCATCACATGTGAAACTATTGAACATGAATGTAACACGTTGGATGGGGAAAGGAATTGTGTGTTGAGTCACCATACACGCTTAAGCATTATGCTTAATCATATTGAGTAAACTTTGTAGGGGCCATCATGATTTATGTATTTTATCCTGGCTGCCCATCTATTTTAGTATATCATTTTAAGGTATAATTCAAAACTTGAATCATATCCAAATCTCAAATGGATTATACCCCAAGTAACAATGTGAATTGAACGCTTACAGAGGAAGACTTCTTGGGAGCATAGAAGTTTTGGATCAAGCTAATATTTGTGTTTTTTCCTTCATCCATATCCGTGTGACCTTATGAACAGGTTGGATGACAAATAAACATCACTGCGAGCCCTAAGAAGGTTTCATTGGTGGACATCATTCCTCCCACTGTTTCGTGTGGTGTGGTTCACTTGAGCTTTGTATATGATTCAATTTTGAGATCATACCATAAAATGATTTTAAAAAAAGGATGTGCAGCATGGATAAGACCCATACATCTATGTTGGGCCCCACAAGTTCACTCAGTATGCTTGAAGCGTACTGAGTAAGCAATCTGCTTTCACCCTTGAGCTTAATCCTCGATACATTCACTTTCGTGAGATGGGGAAAATAAATTGGTTTATTTTAATTAATGTTGCCTTTGCTTTGCTTTCCATGAATCCCAACGAGCCCCAAGTTAAACCAAAATTGAAAAAGAAAAGCATGGGCGCCTTGGCAGAGAGATCTCTTCACATCACGCATGGCATTGAGACCATCCATTAAGTTAAACCCTGCTGCACAAGGGGTCAAAGGAGACATCATTGGGATATCCTAGCCATCTGATTAGTGGACGTTAGAGCAACGATAGGGGATAAAATTCGTCCCCAATCAACATTAATCACGGCAAAGTCAAGACAATTGTTATAGGTGTAAATTTTTAAATATGGGCCACCCACGACTATTCCACCAGATGAACAGTCAGGCAACATGCTCCTATTTTAAGATTCACTTGCTCATCTTCCCCCTTGTGCACTAGAGTCTAGAGCATGGGAAGTAATATGGTAATACCTCCACAGTACACAGCCGTTTGATGCATCAATCGGGACCGTCCATCCATCAAACAACCGTGGGCATTTCCTCCTGCACCATGGCTTTGCAGTCCAGTGATCAAATGGGTACAGTTATCTGATCTATGAACAGTTTGGACCATTTTCCATCCACTATAGGAGCAACTTGATGGACAGTGTCAAATGCTAAATCAATCTAACACGTACTGTGGAGAAATGGCTTTACCATAATCTGGCCGGCCTATGACAGGATGGCTCATGCCTCAAAACATTTGTTATAGCCAATCCCTTCCATAACTTTAACTGTCATTACCAGATCTCTGTATATCATATGCAATATACTGTACGAGTAACTAGATGGGCTGTCCAAAATGCCATGTCACCCCGTGGAAACTGGAGAAACGGCTCCACCATATTCTGAGTTCTACCTTCTCTCCGCATCATCTCCCATCATGGTTTTAAGACTTGCGCGACTTGGACCAACTCACTCCCTCCTAAGTAGATTCCTAACTCACTTGACTCAGCCATTCTCTCCTTGCTGGCTCATGTTGCCAAACCAGAAAACAGACTCAACCCGAGTCCTCAATACATGTTTCCCATGATCCTCAGACACTGATCAGTCTGTTCGCAAGATCTGGTGACCAGTGCCATGTAATTAGAAGAAATGGAAAAATGCATTTTGAAATATGAGCTTTCAAAAAAAAGAGAGAGAAAAAGAAATGCCACAACCAAATAACAAATCTAATTAATAGAATACTCAACTACAGCAGCTGTTCTTTATATAGGAAGAGCTATGAAAGGAGGAAGATCTCCCAAAAGAGGGCAGATAATCATCTCCAAAGACTGATTTATTTTCTTAGGAATAACTTGATACAACAGGGCATACATAACTCGTAACTGCTGCTGCTTCCTCCCATAGATGGTGCACCCCAAGGAGCTCTGGTACATGTATATCATGGTACATATGCTACGTATTCTGTAATTAATGCCTGCAACAGAAACAAAACGTGAAACCCATCATGTGTCCAGCATATTACAAGTAGTTTACAAAGGAAGATGGTTCTCTCCAAATAGCATTGTCCTGATGCACCAGCTTGTATTAATGGGGCACATAGGTTTAGTGATCTAAACTGTTGATTATATGGGCCCTAATCTAGCCGAGGAACTCACCAAAAAATCTCCCAGAGGTTCCCAAGTCTTCAATCAGTGGTCTACAAATAGACAGTTGAGACGGGGAAAAAGGAATGAAACAACCGTGTCGGAAATTGCCAAATATTTGATGGCCACAGCCCTCCAAATCTGGAAAAGTTTTGGAGCACCCACCATCCATGATGACTCCATAAGATCAACGGTCTGGATTGACAAACCATGGGCCATACATGAATGAAGTGGGTCTTGAAACTATTTCCTTTCTGATGTGTCAGACTCCATAATTCATCCATGTTTATATGCTTCCTTGCTTCTTCTCTTTTGGATAGGAATTTTTTTTTTTCTTTTGTTATCAGCATAATTGAGAAATCCAAACCTCCGACCAAGTACACAAGCCAAAAACATGCCAACAATCATCACTACTGAAAATTTTCTTGTGAAATACATAAAAAACGAATGTAAAACCTCTAAACTTGAGAAAATTAAGAAATTGCTTAATTGGTCATCAACTCTAAAAAAATATCTATCAGAAAAATAACTATAGCTAACCTCAGACCATAAAATGTCAACAAGCTCATGTATCTTCCTTTGTAATTCTGATAGTAATAACATATCTCAACCATTGAAAAGCAAAAGAGCAGGGGATAAGGAATTCCAGAGAACTTCCCAAGGATCTTTTGAGGATAAATGCCGCTATGAAACTAATAGCCTCAACAAGGAATTATTATCCCTACTCATAAAAGGGAATTTCGTTCGTTCTTAGAAGTCAGTATATATCCTCAATCATACAGCTACTGGAGAAATGATTCATAATGTGGTCCACCAATCATAAGACACTCTCAAGATTCTCGAGTGTTACCTTAATCAAGATTCTGTCCCATATCATTGGTGCAGTTCTACTGAGCCTGCCAACACAGAAAGCAGCCATGTCAAGAACATGAGATGCTCGTGCATGAGTTGTTGTGACATGGGATCTTGTATGTTTCTCGCTCCACGAAGGAGCATTTAAAATATCATGAATATCCAATCCACCATGCTGCTAGGCACTCCATTGGCCCATCAACTACATGATGTAACAACGTGGGGCCATGATATGTTAATCGGAATATAGCAACAAAATTAGCAGATATGAGGGCATCCAGCCGATCCAAAACCCGAGATAGGCTAACTCATCCATGTGTTATCTATATAACTCAACATACATTGTGCAGTTAGTTGTTACAAACAGCATCCATGTGTATCTGTTTTTCTCTTTTGCATTTATCTCACAAGTAATGATTAACAACACTGAACTGCCAAGAGGTGCCTTACGTTCTTTACAGCTGAAGAGAAAACGCTTTTGACAGCCTCAAAGACCTCTTCAACAGGCTTTCCAGCATCAATCTGACCAAAAGTAACAGCAGTTAGCTGTTGCAAACAGCGTCCATGTGCATCCACATGTACACACATTCAAGAAGTTAAAGATGACCTTCAATCATTGCATGAAATCAGCCTACTAACAATTTTCATGTAAGCCCAGAAGAAACTTGACAGGGAATCCAGACACACCCGAAAGTTACAGAAGATCCAATATCTCATGCAAGAAATGCCATGTGCTAATGTTTCATTGGAGAATGCTCATGAAAGTTGGTATGCTTGCCCTTTCTAATTTGGATGACTGAAACAGAGGAAAAAACAGCTATGATATATGATGTTGTCTCTAGACTTCTGTGGGACCTTGTTTTTAATGCATCAAAGTCACTGGTAAAATGCAGGAATAGTTTTTTTTTTTTTTTTGGAGAAGTAGGCCAAAATGCCAACAATTAACATTATCACATCAGAACCTTCATGACTTTGTAAAGAGGCAACATAAAAACAAAAACAAATTACCTTCCGAACCTTCCCTTTGGAGCTGTAATACTGAATTACAGGTAAACTGGATTCTATAAAAACTTTGAACCGCTTCCTGATTGTCTCAATGTTATCATCAACTCTTCCCTTCATGAACCATAATTATTAAATTAATAATAATAATAATAAATGGAAAAAGAAAGAAACAGTGTCAAAGGGTGTATGGTAATTAGAAAATCTAAAAACAGAAAGATACACATGCCTTACCTGATTCCTATTCAAAAGACGCCTTTCCATCTCTTCTTCTGAACAGTCAAAAAACAGTACAAATTCTGGGATGATCTTTGTCTGCAAGAGAATGCAGAATTATCAACTAGAATGGAAAAGTAACCTGGACTTCCAATTTCCACATAAGAATATGAATCAAGACTGTCCTTGATTAGCCATTCTGATTAGGAAGTTCTCATAACAACATGGAAGCTCGGGTGCAACTCAGGTGGGTTGGGTCAACCCGAGTCCAACCTGACCTGCAACTCAACCCGACCAGGATTCCAACCTGAGGTACCTGAACAGAACAAAACCCAAAGTCCTCTATGCTTGACCCAACGCGACCTGACCCAGATACATCATACATGTGATTATTCCTGACCCACCCAAACCCAACCCGAATTCAAATCAGGCTAGCATTCCTCAACCCAACCCAAGGACCTTGACAACCTGACCAGACCCAACCCAGACTCTGGTTGGGTCAGTCGGGTTCAGGTTGACCCGAACCCAAGTTGCAGCCCTTTTTTTTTTTTCTTTTTTTTTTTAACACACACATACACACCCCGACACACTCACGCCGTAGTGGGATTTCACCACCTATGGATACTCAAACCCCCAAGTTGCAGCCCTAATGGAAGCTTTATAACTTTGATCTAACAAAATGCAGAAAGCAATTTGGCTAGCAGAACATCATACTTACAACGTTTTCAAATGCAGCACGGTTTTCTTCATTCCGGGGAAAGCCATCAATAAGAAATTTGTCATTTTTACTTTCCTCCATTGCCTGTTGGAGAAGCTTAACTGTTACCTCAGAAGGCACAATCTTTCCCTCTTGTATCATATTCTGGATCATGGTACTGGAGCAGGGAAGACGACAATAAGCCATTGAGAGTTTATAGATAAAGAATATATATGGAAAGAGATATTCTCACATCAATCACAATCCAAAATCTATGGCCATTAGAAATTTATTTAAATTGCAGTATCTGAAAAGCAATTAATTTGCAAGCAGAAAACAATAGATATCAGTAATTTGGCATTAATTACAACCTAATGAAATCAATCTAATTGACATAAATGCAATTCAAAATTTCCAATCTTCTTGTGCAAAATTTCCATTTTTCTAGGTTTTAATATTTTCATCAGGTAAAGTCATGGTACCCCACATTTTTTTCACCACCGATGCAGAAGTTGAGTTTATATACAACAAATGTGGCTTCAATTCAATTTCAATGACTAAGATATAGGAAGAATAAAAATAAAAACGAAATGCATGGTTGCATACCCATTTTGAGAACCGGATTTTATTTCTGCTCGAAGGAGATCACCAGCACTGAGATGGGTGTAGCCAAAGTGTTCAACAATATTTGCACACTGGGTGCCCTTTCCACTGCCCGGACCGCCTGAACATATATTTATTGACATTGTTGCTATCAGCTGAAAACCCTTAATAAATACATTAGAAAAATAGAGCAGACTATGCAAGGTATAGAAAATCTATGTGAGTCAAGGTTTAAAGTATCATCCGAAACTGGTACATATTGCTGAATACAGACCGGTATTGCACATGAACGACTCGGCTGTCTCAGCCCGAAACAGCCAATACGGGGCCATATTGGTGGTGAAAGATACAGTAGTACCACACCAATACATTGGGACCGCATTGGTTGTTTTGAGAAGAGACAACCAGGGAGTTTTAAAACATTGATGTGAGTGCAATAACAAAATAGGTATGGGACTGCATTGGTAGTTAAATATCCACTTCCATACCAATCATTAAAGCCAGTAAAAAAAACACTGTCAGAAATAGATGAAGTAATGTTTGAAAAATAGTTTTGCGAGAAAACCTAAGATTTGAACTTGTAAAGGCAAATGCTAAACCACATAATTATTTGAGGAATAAACCACATCCGCAAAAATATGAAATCATTGGGTGCTCACCTAAGACAAAAACAACAGTGACTTTCTTCCCACTTGAAAGACCTCCATTTGTATTCTGCAGTCATGAAGCATGCATATTATAGAGCTATTATATAGCAAATTGGAAGGCATATCTCCGAAGCATTGATTTAAATAGCTGTTTTGGAGCATGACTCGCCTGAGGACCAAAACCAGACGACACGCCCTGACTCTATCAGTTCAATCTGATAACTCGTTTCATTGGGAGCCAAAACTGATATGACTCAGTCCAAACCAAGTTGTGTTGTATGGAACATTTTAAAAACCATCCCATAAGCACAGACACTTGACACAGAAATGATTGAAAATCCTCATCAGAGTCATATCCATGCATGAAGAGGCCACTTGTACAATAATTCAATGTAATTGGATTTAACGAACCCTTTACGCCCTTGTCTAGATTAACCAAAATACATCATCCACATGTTTAATTAGCCAGGCATGCCTGCTCAACAAATGCATCAACATATTTTCATGGCAAAAGTTCACAAACAAAATTATTAGATCGAAGGAAATGCCAAACGAATGGAGGAAAAGTACCGTGGTACCTATTTATAAGAATAAAGGAGACATATAGAGCAGCACCAACGACAATGGGATTAAACTTACGAACCATAGAAAGAAACTTTGAGAAAAAGTGATTGAGCAAAGATCGATGCATGAGACGAATGTATCAGAAAATCAGTTTGTTTTCATGCCAGGGAGGTCCATTGCTGAAGTTATTTTCCTACTTGTACAATTGATGGATATTATATATGGAGAGGGATATTGACATGGTCTTTATTGACTTTAGAGAAAGCTAATGATATAATCCTTAGAGAGTTAATCTAGTGGGTGTTAGGAAAGAAAGGAGTTTCGAGAGGATATATTGGCATGCTTAAGGATATCTATGAGGGAGCAATAACAAATGTGAGGACCGCTAGTGGAGAGATGAGTGAGTTCCCAACAACAATAGACTTGCACCTTAGGTTGGCATTGAGTCTGTACTTTTTTGCATTGGTTATGGATGAGTTGACAAGGCATTTGTAGGAAGAGATCCCATAGTGTATGTTGTTGTTGTAGGCAATGTTTTAAATATCAACGATATCGGCCAATATATCACACGATATATCTTAGATTCCACCCGTGTGAAACGAAATGCATAGGTAGTGCCGATATATCCCACATGTTCGATTTGGTGAGCATTTTCAATTTCCGATATATTTTTTAATAATTATGTTAAATTAGTGTCGAATGTTTAACAAATCCATTGGTTCTTTATGTTTTGCATGAAAAATCACGGAGTTGGAGCTTTGATTTCGATATCAATTTATTCTTCACGTTCTCCATTTTTTTTTTCGAAATTTTCCTTCAACTAGATGTCAATTGAGGCTAATTTCGAAGTATTTAAGAGTATTTGATGAAATGATTATCTCATACACTCTAATTTTGAAATTTGAGTGTAGGAAGTTTGATTTGGGAAATTTTGGGAAAATTCAAAATTTTCCCCAATTTCTCTCAAATTGCTTGCAATGTTGCACTCCAAACATGAAATCAATCATGTATGAGGGTTGATCTACTGATTTGTAATTTTTGAAAAATAAAATTCATTTTTTAATTAAAGATTAATAAAATATTTTTGAAATATTTTTTTTAAAAAATCAAAATTTCCCTTCAAACAGCTGTCAATTGAGACTAATTTTGAAGTACTTCGGAGCGTTTGATAAAATGATGATCATATACACTCTAAATGTTATGCATTCAATTTGAATATAGTTGCATTAGTTCAATTAGACAGCGCATAGCTTATGACCCTATACAAAGGAAACCTATTACATGCACTTCTTCTTTAAGATGTTATGATTTAAAACTGTGTATTGAGGCCTTTTTAAACAATCAATGTAAGTTTCATTGAAAACTTCAACTATTTTCCCAATGTTTCCCCATATTTCCCAAAAAGCGCGATAAATTACACGATACCTATGATATATCCCATGCGATAACTGATACGCATTTGTTTCCCAAGGATGTGATACGTAACGCGATACAAGTATTTCGAACACTGGGATAAGGCTTAGATAATGATGGTGGTGGTGATGGTGAAGTTTACATATAACATATCAAGTTAATCGGATACTTGTCTAAAGTATAATGGTAGGGCCTATGTATGAAATCAATGGAGAAGTAATGGTATGAACCTATCTATGAAATCAATGGAGAAGTAATGGTATGAATTTAACCAAGACCATGTTTAGAATATGTAGTTAGAATAACCCCAATGTTGCAGATAGTATACCATGAAAATCTACAATTATGGAAATTGTTATCTGTTCCCAAATTCCTGTCATGGTTCAAAGTTACGCAACATTTGCTATTTATGGCGAGCATGCTGAACAACTTTTTTTTTTTTTTTGGAAAGATGATTCTATTAAAAGGCCAAAAGCCAAAAGAGCAGAAACAACAAGAAAAAGAAGAAGACACCCTTAGGGAGCCCATTCCCTAATGTACAAGGCAACCTTACAAGAAAAGCAGAGAGAACTTAGAATTACAAAGACGTCTGTTGTTTCTTTCCAGCATGCTGAACAACTAAAATTAGCAGCAGTATTTAATCATTGATGAATCAAATCAAATTGGCAGCTTTCTTCCAACACTTTGGTATTACCATATATACTATGTGAGCGATTAATAATTCATTGTGTATTTTTATGAGCTATAATTCATCATATATCTTTGTCTGATTCATTGTGTATTTTTATAAGCTATAATTCATCATGTGTCTTTGTCTGATTTCCCATATGATAATATATCTGTATTCTGTACAGACAAAGGACATTTCAGCATGGCAGATTTTCAAAGTGGTTGTGTCAATCACAATGTAACCATATCTAAACACCAACAGAAGGGCCTATTGGATGCTGCCCGTTATCATTTCTTTTCAGTTTTGCTGGAATGGAACAACAAGACAGTTAAAAGAGGGCCCAACCAATGGTGTCAAAAAATAGTTTGGGGAGGCAGTGGTGATTTACCAACCACCACATAAAAACCATCCATTGACACACTGTCACATGATCATGGTCTACCAAAATATCAAGCTGATCAGATTTTCAAGTGGGCTACAGTAGTAGATAGAGTCTGAACCATCAACCAACATTTTGACGGGCATTGATACTTCCTATCAGGCATGTTTTAAAAAAGAAGAAAAATGGCTTCTTGGTGACACCCCAACATGCCCTTAATTTTCATTGAGCAAGAATACAATATATGAAATGACCAAATAAACTAATAAACATATATTAGCTTGCTAACCAAATTTCCCATAAACAATGACAAGACAAAAGAAATCATATCATTGTTAAAACACAACATTAATATTATTTTTAGATGTTTAAACAAGAGAATATCAACATGGCAAATAGAATCTAATTTTTTATAACAAATAAATATTAGGGACATGACCATCAGAAGATACCTCATTAGATGCCAATGTTGGTGCAGCATCAACCACGGCCCCCATGACTACAACTATATTTTATATCTGCATATAAATGAAAGAAAATGATATAAGATGTGCATTCATCAGAAGGTTGGCTTGATTAGGAGATGCAATAAGACCACAGAGCATAACATTCTCTTAGATGAGAATGCCATAAACCCGAGTTCATGCATCATTGAGAAATGCATTGAAAGTAAACAGCAAACAATTCCCAGAAATGGATAATGAGACAAAATGGGAATAAAGAATTCTCCAGTAATCCCGATGTGTGTGTGTGTGTGTGTGTGTGTGTGTGTGTGTGTGTAAAGGATAGAAACATTTGAAGGCACTCATAAGTCATAAAAACGATTATTTTTTTTTGCCGATGATCTTGCAAAGAGCAGATCTTGTCTTTTTTCTTGTAAATAAAATTTTCTGATCCCTAAAATAAAATTAGGGAAAAACAAAAAGGTGAAAAGAGAAGTGGTATTATATGGTGTTTAGGCCAGCAAAATGGTGTATTTTGCTACACCCGGCAACCATAAAGGTGGCGCCTAACTTCCAATGATCTAGACTGTTCATCTGGTTGGGCTCATCATAGATGGCCAATGCCCAAAATCTCCCCCCATCAGATGGTCCTAACCATCCATCTTCTGGCCTACAAGATGGATGGTTAAATTTAATGACAAAAATCCACCCATTAGACAATTGGGCATCATCTGATGAGAGAGATTATTTAAAGCATAGCCAATCCACGACAAGGCCACCAGATGTATGGTATGGATCATCAAATGTCAAACACTAATTTGTGGCTGCTTGACCAACCAAAAAAAAAGAAGCCAACTTCTTCAACTGTGCATTGCTAACTTCAAGCCAGTTGTTACGCTTTAAAGCTTCAATACCCCAAATATCATCATTTAGAAACTAAATAGCAGTCCAAAATTCAAAATTCCAAATTTATATAAACAGCAATCCCGAAATTCTTGCCAGATCTATTTCAAGTTCAAGCGAAAATAGCTCAGCATCCTATTAAGAACTCACATTACAAATTCATCATCGATCCGACAATACAAACCATTCTAATTCGCTCGATTCTAGAATTTCATATTTCCGCATTAAAATCTTTATAAAATCAAATCACGTCCCAAAACAAAGTAGCAAGGAATTTCAATCAAAACACTACATTTCTGCAGAACCAAAACAGATCTTGTTCAATCTCCTATCAGGTTCTACAAAGAAAAGCGGGAAAACACTGGATCTAAACATTAACGGTTAGAATTTCACCAGATCTGATGAAATGTCCAGATCTACGCAATGCAAGCATCGATTCAAAGAAGGGGGAAACGAAAGAGAAATCGAAGAATCTCTGCGGAAAAAATGCAACGGAAGTAGCTGCGAAGAAACAGGATATGGATTCAGATCTGAAAAAAGACTTAGAAGAAAGAGAACGGATCGATACCTAATAAGAGATCCGATGCTTTCGCAGCTGCAGAAGCAGAGAAGACGGACAAGGAAAAATGAGAGAAGGCGAGGAGATGAAAACTAACTGCTTCTAGGGCTTTATAAACTGGCGCGGAAACCTCTATTTGCAGTTGCGGATCCAAGAGAAAATATAAAAAATGGAGAAAAAAATACTCTGGCAGAGTGTGATAGATGATACGCAGGCACTTAGAAATTGCTTGCGTGGCATACAAGAAAGTCAAATTAAAATTTCATAATTATGTTTCCACGTTTAGATGTTTCATGAAACAAAAACTACGCGTTTTAACTTTTTGACTATCAGATTGATGGATACTTATTGTACGGTTTAAAAATTCAATGGTCCCGATTCAATAAACAAGTGTTATCGAATCAATGTTTACAATCGTTCAAACAATCTGTTTTTGGGATTGTGATCTATGGACAGTAATTTACACAATTTGGTCGGTTGAAATTGAGTTAATTTTTTCACGTCTACACTTTCTAGGAGCCTGCGTATCGAGCGTTATACGCTGCCTGAGTACCGCATAACTCCTTTAAAAATCGGAAAAGAAGCGGAAATGAGAGAGAAATGCTACGGCGATCCGCGCGAGGATGGATCCTAGACGTGGCTTGCAGAACACGGGCGAGGTGGCAAAAATATTCGCTTTCCGAACCAATCGTTGGTAGCGGAACATTATAAACGGAACCGGATTCGACGTGTAAATCAGAGAAAATTATCACTGTAAACGCTGCCTTTTATCCAGCGTCTTTTATGAAGAGTCCAAAACTTCCCTTACCAACTTACACCTTGTACGTACGGCCAGAGCATTTCAGGTCGAAAATACCCCGCTTTTGATTTCACAATGCACGTACGGACCCAAGTATTTTCGTCCTCAAATGCTCTGTCCGTACGTACAAGGTCTAAGTTGGGAGGTAACTTTTTAACGGTTCATAAAAGACGCTGGATACAAGGTTACATTTAAGGTGTGTTTGATTTCCGAATTCACTGGGATACCCCGTAAATAGTAATAATTATTTCCTCTCTTCCTCGTAATTGATTTGACGGCTTACCTTTTTCTTTTTAAGGGTAAATTCTACGAAATATTTGTGGCCTCACCCTGAAGAATATCATATATCCACGCAATTCATCCATTATGTCAAATAAATTTATGATATAGGCTAAGCCATATCCAATGCTCAAGCAAACTATGCCCTAGAAAAATATAAATTAAATAATTACCGTTAAAAGCATCATGGGGCCATTGTTTCTTTTAGCATGGGCTAGTTGAGAGTTGAATCTACATCAATTTTTTATGTCATATTTCAAAATGTTGTGATAGAATAAATGAATAGAACAGATATATCATATATCTCAAGATGGGGTCCAAAAATTAAAAGTACTTCTTTTAAACTGTTTTCCAAGACCGAAATGCCCACGGAATTCCCCCAAATATTCAACAAGGTGAAATGGTAATAATCATCCTTTCAGGGTATTTACCGTTTCCTTTCAGGGCATGTACCGTTTCCTGGTGAAACCGTCAAAATCAAACATGCCCTTACGGTGATAACTTTCTTGCCATGCACCTGCCTCTTTTCTATTTTTTTTTTCTCATGCCCCGGAATGATTTAGTAAAATGGACGGACGGAGCAGATAAAACACATGCATTACAGTGGCCCCACAGAGGCCTGCCTCTATGGAAGCGGATTGGTGGCACCCAACACCACTTAGTTCGTGTTGGCACTGTAGGACCCACGTTAACGTACGTGTTTTATCAACGCTGCCCATCCATTTTGGCAGCTTATTTTGGAGAACGAGATAAGGAAAAAAATAACGAAGCGTATTCTAAGCTCTAATGGACCGCACCATACGAAATAAGGGTGATTAAATGTCCATCATTAAAAACTTCTTGGGGCCCACAATTTTTGGATGAAGTTGATATTTGTGTTCTCCTTCGTCGAGGTCTCTGTGCCCTTATCATGAGGTTAAATGGAAAATAAATATGACAGTGGGCCCTTAGAAAAGCTTAACGGTGGTAGTTATCCCCACTGTTTCCTATGGTGTGTTTCATTTAAGCTTCATATATGCTTCAATTTTGGGCTCATGCCCTAAAAAAAGCCTGAAAGATGGATGGCTGGCATGGATAAAAATCACACACATCACGTTGGGTCCCACAGCACCCAACACCACCCAGCTGGGTGGTCACGATCGCCACCCAATCTGATTCGTGCAAGACCCGCAATCATGTTTGAAAGTGCTTGGGCCCTGTACGTACTCGGCCAATGGGATTAGACCTATCAAATGTCGCCGCGTCAGGGCTTCCGGAAACTCGTGTATCCCGGCCTCACCATTTCCGCTCCCAACTTTAACGGCTGTATTTAATGTACGAGTGCAGCGTAGCTGACGAGTGGCTGGACCGGCATCTCCCATTGAGCCCCACCTGGTGCATGGTCTGGATATCGCTCGTGTGCGACGAGTCGCAGTTTATAAGGAGATTCACCTCTTCAGTCTCTCCTCTCATGAACTGCTTCGTCGCGCAGCAGCCTTTGGATCTGGGCGTTCCAGATCCCACCCAGACTTGTTCGCGTGGCCATTGGGTTGGGACGCGGATTTGTCACTACCCCCGCCTGTCACTGCTCTGCACAGCTTGGGGCTCTGAGGGTCCCACCGTGATGTATGGTTTATCTAAACCGTTCATACTTCTTTTCATATTATTTTAGATTATATGCTAAAAAATGAGGCAGGTCCAATGCTCAAGTGGACCATATAATGGGGATTGAACGCCCACCATAAAAAACTTCTCGAGAGCCAAAGAGGTTTTCATTCTAAGCTGATATATTTTTTCCTTAGTCCAGGTCTTATGTGCCCTTGTGAACAGTTTGGATGACAAATAAACATCAAGGTGGGCCCTAAGAAGGTTTCAACGGTGTGTGGCAATAGCACTACTGCTTCCAACAGTGTGGTCAACCTGAGAATTGTATCTGCCTCATTTTTCGTCTTATAGCCTAATATGATATGTAAAAATGTTTGGACGGTGTGGATAAATCCATACATCACTGGAAACCCCTCACAGGACCAGCGTGTGCCGAGCTCCGGACGGGCGCGTAGTACGGAATCCGCCGACATTGGGTCGGTTGGTTGAGGCGGGATTTGAGCCGACGGTCCGAGGACCCGATGATAAAGCAGCCACAGGCGTGACTTTTCTGTTACGAAGACCGTCAAAAACGCGTTCTCCGGAAGGTGGAGAAGTCCCCCCGAATTCTCAGTGGGGCCCGATTCTCCCTTACATTTGGAACTTTTGAATGGACCACATTTCCACCGTTCTATTCGAATTAAGGCGTTTTCTAATTCCACGCGCGTGTTACATCCGTACACAGCCACGCACGATCACGTATGTTATAATGTGACACGTGTTAAGATGTGAGCTTTCCATCAAGCGAGCTAAACTGGTTAGATACCCTAGTTTAAAAATCAGGCTATTTTAAACCTCTGTGGGCCACACTTGTAAAAACAAATGAACCGCTAAAAACAAAATATTTAGCATCAGTTTATTTTGTATTTTGTGGCCCACCTGAAGAGTAGAATTGTCTAATTTGTTAGGCAAAAGATCTAAGTATTGTTCCAACCCAATGGAAAGCTCAGATCTCACACGAGTGGTCCGTATTTGCTTGTGTAACCACTTGATGAACGGACATTGGAAAATTTTAGCGTGGCATGCAAGTAATTCAAACTGCGATGTTGTCCAAATTAGTTAGTAGGTACCAAAATGTCTATTATTGAAGTATCTATGGCGCTGGTTGATATTCCTGACTTCGACCTCACTCCAACGATTCCCATTTGCATATTGATAAAGACCTTAAGCTGGTGGCTTTCAACGGTTGGTTTCACGAATCAGGTCCTATGGTAGTTAATTGGGTCGGTTTCAACGAATTGGGTCCTGTGGTACAGATACCTGGTTTAAGTGAATCATTTACACCAATGGATGGATTAGATTGGACAAGCATGTGCCACTTTGACACGTGCGGTGATAAATGGTCTATCTCGCATGTAGATTAAGGAACGTTGTTAAGTTGGTAGGATAGTCAATATATCTAATATCATTATTAAATTAATTAGATCGGTTAGGCCTAGTTTTAACCATATGTAGGTTGATTGGCTCAACTCAAACGCAACTAGGAAAATGATGTTTTCCTCTCCCCGAGAGTTCTTCTTCTAGAACAATGTATCTTTATGGAGAAGGGTCCTAAAAAGTCTCACTAGCCCTCTACCTGTTTTATGATTTCTGTCCAAACGCTTTCTTAAGAAACGTTTAGTTAATGGAGTTGAAGGAAAAAAGAAAGAAAATAATAAATAATTATTTAATGATAATTTTCATCAGATCTGAAATATGGATTTTAACGTGGGAGTCTTATTGGAATAAAAAATATAAATTTCATATTTTTTTCAGACAACTTGCTTTGTTTCTTTTTTTCAAAATTGTAAATTATAAATAAATAAATAAATGATTTTTTTTATTTTTTATTTTTCATTTCCACAGTTTGGTATGGAAATCATAGTACCCAACTTTGACCTTAGAAAATAATTTTAAAGAAATGTTATTTTTCAAGCTCTATTAGACTAATCCTAATAAAATGTTGTTATAATCACCTTTTTACTCATGCCTATTTGTTCCTCGGTTACCGGGTGATGTAAAACTCTTATTCTTTTTTTCTTTTCATAAAGAAATGAATAGATAACGTTGAGACAATAGCTACACCTTGATCCATAGCTCAAGTGGTAGACTTGAGTGAAAGATACCTCGTTTCAACACTTGAGGTCTTGGTACCGATCCCTAGTGGGGGTGGCTAACAGTGAAGTGTCAACTGACATAGTTGTGTGCTAACAAGCTAGCAGGAAGGGAAAAAAAAAAAAGAAGAGTTGAGCCAATAGCTCAGCTAGGTGTTATAATGGTTGGTGAATGAAACCTTTATAATGGATCGCAAAGAGTGACTTCCAACTTCACCCATTACTTCTTTCCCTTCATGTAACTCAAGTGACTAGTTCTTTTTTTTTTGTTTTCCTTTTTTGTTTTTTAACCTACAATGAATTCGCTTAGCCATAACAAATCCAATACACACGGCTCAAATGAGTAGATATTTTTGTCTAATTTTTTACAAGTTTATCCTTATAATTTGTAAATAATTCACATATTGTTTTCTCTTCTCTATACAATCTCCTCAAGGTAGGCCCACATGATGAATAACTCATATTAGGTGGCGCCCCACATGATGAATAACCCATATTAGGTGGCACCCCACATGATGAATGGTCCACATCAAAGATGAGCCCCACATGATAGATGGCTCGTATCAAAGTGTGGCTCCCATGATGGATGATCCACATCAAGCAAGTCTTACTTGATGGATGGTCCACATCAAAGGTGGGACCCATTGTAACTGTTGAAAATTGGTGCCCACTAGGAAAGTGATGTTTTCCTCTCCGGAGGGTTCTCCTTCTAGAATAATGTATCTTTACGGAGAAGGGTCCTAAGAAGTCTCACTGGCCCTATACCTGTTTTATGATTTCTGTCCAAACGCTTTCTTAAGAAACGTTTAGTTAATGGAGTTCAAGGAAAAAAGAAAGAAAATAATAAATAATTATTTAATGATAATTTTCATCAGAGCTGAAATATGGATTTTGAGTCTTATTGAAGTAAAAAACATAGATTTCATATTTTTTTTCAGACAACTTGCTTAGTTTCTTGTTTCAAAATTGTAAATTATTATTATTATTATTTTATATATATATAATGTATTAGACTATGAATGTATTTTAACATTTTATTAGGATTATAAAAAATGTATTTTAACGTGGGAGTACTATGAATTCCACAGTTTGGTATGGAATTTATAGTACCCAAATTTGAGCTTAGAAAATAATTTTAAAGAAATGTTATTTTTCAAGCTCTACTAGACTAATACTAATAAAATGTTGTCATAATCACCTTCTTACTCATGGCTATTTGTTCCTGGGTTACAGGTGATGCAAAACTCTTTTTTTGCATCACCTTGATCCATAGCTCAAGTGGTAGACTGAGTGAAGGATACCTCATTTCAACACTTGAGATCTTGGTTCGGTCCCTAGTGGGGGTGGCTAACAGTGAAGTGTCAACTGAGATAGTTGTGTACTAACAAGCTAGCAGGAAGGAAAAAAAAGAAAGAAAAAAGTTGAGCCACTAGCTCAGCTAGGTGTGGTAATGGGTGAGTGAATGAAACCTTTATAAAGGATCACAAGAAGTGACTTCAAACTTCCCCGTTACTTCTTTCCCTTCATGTAACTCCACTGACAAGTTCTTTTCTTTTCTTTTTTCTTTTTTTTTTACCTACAATGAATTCACTTAGCCATAACAAATCCAATACACTCCCCTTTGACTCAAATGAGTAGATATTTTTGTCTAATTTTTTACAAGTTTATCCTTATAATTTGTAATATAATTCACATATTGTTCTCTCTTCTCTTTACAATCTCATCAAGATAAGCCCACATGATGAATAACCCATATTAGGTGGCGCCCCACATGATGAATGGTCCCATCAAAGATGAGCCCCACATGATAGATGGCCCGCATCAAAGTGTGGCCCCCATGATGGACAATCCACATCAAGCAAGCCTTACTTGATGGACGGTCCACATCAAAGGTGAGACCCATTGTAAATGTTGAAAATTGGTGCCCACGCTGATTTATGTTTGTTTGTAGTGTGGTTGGGCTGATTTAGATTATTGATGCAGTAGACTTGGAGTCGCCATTGGCCACTTAATTTAAAATCGCGTAGTCGACTAGAACTTGTAGAATATATAAAGCTAGAGAATCTAATGACCCTCTCGCTTTAAATTGACTCCTGATTTACAATTTAGAGATTCTGAATAAGAGACCTCGGTTACAAAGATGGAAGATGTTAAGCACCCTCTCTGTCCGTACAGATGTACGATCTCTACTTTATGTAGTAAAGTATTCTTAAGAGATAGAATGACAAGATCTAGGCAAGCTCCGATTTCTGATATGGTAGGGTCCGAAAATTCGGCAAGCTACAGAGCATATGCCCGGGAATGTTTAGAGGTGTTTCAAACAAATAATGATGATGATGAAATATGGAATAGACTACCATGAATTTCTGATGTGATAGGATCCGAGATTCTGGCAAATCACAGAGCATACATTTAATGGCGATCTAGAGGAGCAAAGGAGCTGAGAAGGAAAGTAATGATGCGATTTAATAAAATATGAATGCTAATGATAATTGTATGATCTTTAGCTTGTACTTGAAATGGTTTGGATGTTTGGATGTAGCATGATTAAGGATGATTGACTCAAGTAGGACTGTAAGTGTAAGAGGTGGTTGGAGGAGGCTAGAGTGAGGCTAGAAAGATGGGAGCTTGAGAACTCAAGTACTCCCTCTCACTCTCACTCACCCACTCTTTCTCTCTCTCTCTTGGTAATGGTTGTTGTTATGTGGAAAATGAAGAAAAGTGAATGTTATAACCTTTTGGGATGACATTTTGGTAATTATAGGGTTTATGGAGAATAAATGCTGATGTGACAGCTTGTGATTGGTTGAGGGAAGGGTAATGTCATATGACATACTTTCATAAGGTCTTAGATTTAGTAGGATGGTAAATAAAATGAATGTTAGGGATGGGTTTATAAAAGAGTTAACTTTTGGAAGGGGAACAACTGTGTGCTCAGAGGGAACATTTATCGAGAGAGGGCAGTAATCCGATTACCGCCAACGGTAGTTAGACTATCGCCCGCGGTAGTCAGACTACTGTTCGGTACAGTTGCTTTCGTGGTTTGGCCGATGGGCCTATTTTGGGCCCTGAGAGCGGCCCAAAGCCCATCTTTGGATATTTGGCTCAAAATGGTTCGAAATTGACTCGGAAATGACTGAAAGTGGCTCGAAAAATGAATTGATTATGGGTGAAGGTTTGGGCATACTTTGACTTGGGTGATGGTTCTAGATCGGCTAGGGTTTGAATCAGGTTTGTGAAATGACTATGATTTTGGATAGGGTGTGAAGTTTACCAAGCATGCTTATTTTAAATAAGAGCTTTTTGTGAACTTGAAAATATAATTTTACTTAATGAGATTATTTAAAATATGAGCTAGAACAACAAAAACTAATTGATTTAAAGTAAAGATGTCGAGCCCTTAAAGAAATGCCACTCTCGTTTTTTAATTTTCAAGCTATTATATTGGTCCGAATAAAATGTCACTATCTATTAATATTGATTAGAGTAACGAGTTTGATTCTACTAAATGAGGATGATACGGAAAGTGATATAATAAAATTTTCTTAGACCGATGAAACGAAAGACATCCAGCAATGAATAAAAGCAGCATCCTGGTACATAAGGAGGGATAAAAAAAAAAAAAAAAGCTATGGCCGTTTTTAGTAGAGGCTAAAGCACCTAAAAATTGAGTTCATGTCATTTTAATCACAATAAAAACTTGTGTTTTTAGAGATTGAGATCACAACTACTAATTCATGAACTCATTATATATTAGAGATGTATTAGAAATCAAAATCCTTAATAAAAATCCACTGCTAATGGAAATAAGATGAACTCATTTTTTTGGCATTTAATGCCTAAGCATTCAAGATGGGGCTTAATCTCCGCCACCTAAGTCTCCATTAGGGATGGCAATGGGCTGTGCTAGGCCAAGCCAAAGTTGACCCTGGCCTGTCTTAAAGCCCTGAGCCCTAAAGGGCTAAAGAGGCCCTTCCCAATCGTATTTGCTGAAATTCCAACCTGGCTGTCATTATTGGTCGGTCCATTTTCCCCGTAATAGTAAGCATTATAATCCGTCCCAACATGTCTCAACCATTCACTTTCTTTATTCTTATTCTTACTGCCTAGACATACCCGACACCTTATTACTACATAATTTTATTGGCGGGAAAAAGTGGGCCAATGCATATAGACCATTGAAAATGTAATAGAACAATACCCAAATTGACCCACCGGAACTGCCAATTGATGAAGAGATCCTGAAGACGAATAGAACCGCCCAAAACTATTTTTGTAACTCATTCAAATGGATTACATGCAACAGGAGAACTATAGGGAGAAAAGTCCTAAACAATGGCAGAGATAAGCTGTCAGGTGCAGAACTCCAGCAGGATGGGTTAACAAGCAGGACCGACTCGTATAGACAATTTGGTAATGTAACGATGGTCCCCACAAGCACAAACTGAAAAGCCGAGCATAATGTTATATTCTCAGCACAATAACTCAACTAATAATATTCTCCCGTTGGAACGATCAAAGATGCCCACGGTCAGGGCTGTTCACGAGTCAAGCTAGCTCGAAAAACTCACTCGATTCGGCTCGAGTCAACTTGGATTGACTTGGCTCGAATGGCCAATTCGAGCCGAGCTAAGCTAATTATTTGAATCTTGAGTTGAGTTCAAGTCAAGTTCGACTAGGGGGCATTTCAAGTGGACTTGACTCGAACTTGACTCGACTCGAAGCTCGAAACTCGAACTCGGCTCAATTAATAAATATATTAAATATTTTATATTTATATATATATATATATATATATATATATATATATATATATATATATAAAAGTTTTAAGTTTAAACTTTAAAAAAAAAAAAAAAAAAAACCCTAGAGTTTCTACCGACCACACACACCCCCTTTCCGTTTCCCTTTCTTCTCTTTCTCTACCCACTGTCAGCCGCACGCCCGCCCGTACCACCACCAACAGTTTTCATTTCAGCTCCACAATAGTATGATTTCAATCCCTCGATATTTACTTAGTGGGCAAAAAGCCTAAGAAATCTAAGATGGGTTCTTCTTAGATTTGTTAGAGCTTCAAGGGAATCTAATGATCTAATTGACTAGAGTTCTTTACTTGAATTTCTGATCTATGTTCTGCTCTGTTTCTTTTCTAGTACTTGAATATTTGCTGGTGGAAGAAGATCAAGAGCAGATCGGTTCTTACAAGTTTCATCATCCGATTTGAAGCTTTGTTTGGTTTTTTTCATCGGGTTTTACTTTGATTCTCTTAAGTTTTTAAAATTTTTCATCAATGAAGGAGGATCAAGAACAGAATCCATTACTCTCTCACCCAACAAGCTTAAGCTCAACTTGAGGTAAACTCAAATCGACTCGAACCACTAGCTTGACTCGAACTCGACTCGACAGCTTTGGCAAACAAGCCAAGCTTCAATGTTGAGCTCGAGCTCGAACTCGAGTACATCATGGACAAGCCAAGCCAAGCTTGGCCCACCTCGACTCAATTCGGCTCGATGCCCACCTCTACCCACGATCTGCGGTTGCCCTACCAAAATTCTACGGTGATGATCGCTTCCTTGAGAATATGCCATAGGAACGGGGATTGCCTACTGACGCTGCCGGTAGCCAGGTGGCTACTGGACAGTGCTCCATAGATCCAAACATGATGTACCTGTTTTATCCACGCCGTTCATTTATTTTTCAGATGCACGAGACCAAACATGAGACAGATCCATTTCTCAAATGGACCACACCACAACAAAAAGGTGGTGATTAAATGTTCACCATTAACAACTTCCAAGAGCCCACTGTAATGATTATTTGCCATCTTATCTGTTGATCAGGCCGCACATACCTGGATGAAGGGAAAACACAAGGACCCCAACAAGTTTTTAACGTTGGGCGTTCAATCACTATTATTTGCCGTGGTGTGGCACACATGAGTTTTGGATGTAACTTATTTTGTGATCATGCACTAAAATTAGCTGGAAAAATGGATGGACGGCGTGGATTAAACACATACATCATGGTGGTCCCACAGAGCTCCGTCCACTAGCTACTGGCTACTGAGACCGACGTCAGGCTATCCGCATCCACAGTAGGCAATGCGCGTCCACGCAGATTGGAAAGGATGAGAACTGCCCGACGCAGCGGCTCAATTTACGCTTAATGCCCTCGCCGTGTTTTCGACAGCTCGACAGCTTCCTCTCGCCCAGATTCAAGCACTGCATCTGTTTTTTCCATGTCCGCAGCTTCAAAACTCAGCTTTCTATTTCGACCGTACATTATCGTAAATCCGCCAGTGACAATGACTCCGAACTGCTGTGCTGCCTATCCCAGCGGAAGCTGCGAGAAGCACGCCTGGTGCTCGACAAAATGCCTCAGAGAGGTGGCAGCAACGTTGTTTGCTGGACCTCAATGCTTTCAAGATACGCCCGAGATGGCTTCGTTGATGAAGCTCGGATGCTTTTCGAAATCATGCCCGTACGGAATATTGTCACGTGGAACGCCATGCTATCTGCCTATGTGCAGTTCGGAAGGCTTATAGACGCCCGCCAGTTGTTTGAGGAAATGCCTGAGAGGAACGTCGTGTCATGGACTTCGATGTTATGTGGATTCGCACGCGCTGGAATGCTGGACGACGCCAAGAGGCTGTTTGATGTCATGCCTAATCGGAATGTGGTCTCGTGGAACTCTATGATTTCGGGCTTGATCCAAAATTGCGATTTAGAGGAAGCGCGGCGGTTGTTTGACAGAATGCCTGTTAGAAATCAGGTTTCTTGGAATGCGATGATTGCCGGTTACGCCGAAAATCTGAGGATGGAAGAAGCAAGGCGTCTGTTTGATGTCATGCCTGATGCCAATGTGGTCACTTGGACAAGCTTAATTGCGGGCTACTGTCGAATTGGGGATATTGAAGAGGCATATGATTTGTTTGTTAAGATGCCAGTTAGGAATGTCGTCTCTTGGACTGCAATGATAGGAGGACTCGCATGGAATGGTTTCTTTGAAAAAGCACTACTAGTTTTCCTGGAAATGAAAGGGATCGGCAATGTTAAACCAAATGTTGAAACATTCATTTCTCTTTTTTATGCTTGTGCTGGTTTGGGTTTTCCTTATCTTGGGAAGCAGTTACATGCCCATCTAATCTTAAACGGTTTGGATCATGATGATTATGATGGAAGATTATTGAAGAGTTTGATTCACATGTATTCTAGGTTTGGAATCATGGATACTGCAAGCTGTCTATTTACTAGCAACTCAGACAACCACATAATTGAGTCCTTGAATTCCATGATCAATGGCTATATTTGCTTTGGGCAGTTGGAAAATGCTCGTCATCTGTTCAACACAGTTCCCTTTCGAGACATGATCTCATGGACTTCTATGATTTCAGGATATTTTCATGCCGGTGATGTAACAGAGGCATGTTGGCTATTCGGTAGAATGCCTGTAAGAGATGCCATCTCGTGGACTGCGATGATTTCCGGTCATGTTCAAAATGAACTATTTGATGAGGCTATGTACTTGTTTTCCGAAATGCGGGTTGTGGGCATTGGACCTCTGGATTCCACATTTTCTACCCTTCTCGGTGCTGCTGGTGCAATGGCTTATCTTGATCTAGGGAAGCAGTTCCACTCTCTACTGTTGAAAACCCGACTTAAATTCGATATAATTCTTGACAATTCTCTAATTTCTATGTACGCGAAGTGTGGGGAGATCTACGATGCTTGCCGCATATTCGACAAGATGACATCCCGAGATGTCATTTCTTGGAATTCGATGATTATAGGCCTCTCTCATCATGGGCTTGCCAAGAAGGCCCTGGAGCTTTTCGAGTCGATGCGAGGAGTCGGCATGAAACCAAATGCTGTCACGTTCTTAGGCATTCTATCTGCTTGCAGCCACACTGGAATGATTGATCAAGGGTGGGAATTTTTCAACTCCATGATGCGAGACCATTCCATTCCACCAGCTGATGAACACTACATTTCTATAATTGATCTTCTCGGCCGTGCGGGGAAGATTGCTGAAGCTGAGGAGTTTGTTTGTGGGCTGCCATTTGAGCCGGGGCCCACCATTTGGGGAGCCTTATTAGGTGTATGCAGCCTTGGCAATGTGAATGCCGATGTGGGGAAACGTGCAGCACTACGTATCCTTGAGCTTGAACCATTGAATGCTCCTGCCCATGTTTTGCTATGTAACATCTATGCAGCTACCAATCAGCAAAGGGAAGAGGGAATGCTGAGGAAGGCAATGGGAGCAAAGGGTGTGAGGAAGGTTCCTGGTTGCAGTTGGATTCAGTTGAAGGGAAGAGTGCATGTCTTCTTATCAGGGGATAGATCACATCCACAAACTGATGAGATACTCTCCCTCTTGGCTGGAGACTCAAGGAGAAGCTGAAGAGTATTTGCAAAATGCCTATGGTGCAAGATCGCTGCGGCTGAATGTGGCAATGGCCACGTGATCCCACCACCCATTGAATAGCAGAAGCAATGATAACACATCTATCGTTGGAATCGTCCATGAAACATGGTGAGATCACTGGAAGGTTCTAGAGCTTCCAATGGACTGAGGTGAAGAAAGAATTTCGCAGCATGTCTTCTCCCGACATTACTAGAACTTGGAGAGCATTGATTGAAGCCCGTGGCTAAGCTCACAGTCATCAATAACTATTGGGAGCCTCCTAAAAAAGTCGATGCATTGACTCTATGCGCTGAGCAGTTGATGGAAGCTTAATGTTGATGGTGGTTTGATGAGCAATCCCGGTGCCTTCGGATTCGGGGAAATGATGAGGAATGGTTCGAGCTCAATTAAGACAATGCTCTCCAGCCCAGTTGGTATTGGTGATCCGAACGGGGCGGAGATGCCAGTGGCAATCAACATGGGTTTGGAGATCTTATTGGTGAGAGGAGCTTGTCGGATTTGAAAAGAGCTTTTTGTCATATGATAGGAATGTTAACCTATTCGAGTGAAGTTATGTTTATGCTTGTTTGCAAAGAAGCCATCCTGCAGCTCGTAATGGGCAGAGACATGCAAAGACATAGATGAGCTCTGTTCAAAGATTATTTCAAAAAAAATGAAGATGAAGAAGAAGAAGAAGATCCAGCCTGAAAACCTTTGAAGGCTCAACAATTGCCACCCTAGCTAGCACCATTGCCGATTCAGGGTTTTGGAAGGCTGTGATTTTTGTTAGCAATCTCGTCTAGGGCTCAATTGGGAGCTTGTATTTGAAATGAGTTGGAATCCAAATCACAATTATACTGAAATTCAGGGTGATTCTAAATCCTCAATTATCTTTTGCAGCTTGTGATCAGAATGCAGTGGAATCCAAACTTTCAATTTCGGAGCTTGTACTTGTTCTGCATTGGAATTATTAATTATATTTATGAGACTTGAATTTGATTGACTAAATCAGCTTTAATAAATTAATATGCATGTGATATTTGAGGGAATGATTGTAATAAACCCATTGAAATATATACTCCGCCCATTGAAATATAAACTCCGGCAAAAAATAGGAAAGTTTGAACCTCGGGTGGGCGACAAACATAAGGATCACAAACGAACGACTCACCAACGTTTCTTAACCATCCATTTAAATGGTAAATGCTTGGATGGTTCATTTCATTCTACTGATGTGATTTTCTTGTTGCAACCGATAATTGAATTATTTTGGGGTATCATCAGTATACCATGTGAATAGTGGATTAGTTGCCTAGCGACACTTTTGTTACACACCCAACTCTCCTATTTTTAAAAAGAGAGCTAAAAAAAGCATTTCATTTTGATTATACGTGAATTTTAACAAAAAAGTGAGATTTCAAAAAACAAAATGTATATATTTCAAGTATTTTTAATTCCATTTACCTTGAAATACACACGCTGAATGATTGATTTGGGGCAAAATCTCCCTAAATCCTCTCAAATTCCCTCAAATACAAGGTGCTAAATATCCTCCTATTGGGGATCGCGTGGAAGCAAACCCGAATTCAATCAAATAAGGTGAAATCAAACGCAAGTAAAAGCACATGGAGAATACACGAATTTTACGTGGAAAAACCCTCGTGGGAAAAAATCATTGCATAAAGCAACAAGCAATCCATTATGAAATAATATTATAAGAGATTGATGGACTAATTGATCCGAACAACCTTAAAATTCATTCTCAAAACCCTAGCTTTTCTTTGTAACACCTTAGGAACGTCTTAACATTAACTTCCAATACCCTTATCCCAATTACACCCAATATATATACAATCACAACTGGAATTAGAAACAAATCTCACACTTATGCAGCTCTGCGCGTGCTATTGATGGGACCTTCGATGATATCGACAGCCATTGAAGGCCGGTTGGCTGTCGATGTTATCGAAACCACCTTCAATGTCATCGAGTAACAATTCCAAAACTGTCCAGCAAGCAATTGAAATATTTTCAAATTTTCTTGATGGCATCTACAGACCCTTAATCTTAGTCAAATTGAAGACATCTGTCAACCACCCCTACTATCTTAATGGTGATTTCCCAACAAACAATAGTAAAAGATTCAAACGAAGTCCAAGTGGGGCTCTTTAGCAAAGACCTCGGCATTTATCTTTTATCGTCATGGATGTGAGGTTTATTCTTTCCCGATTGCATCGGTGCATTTTTTTTCTAAGGGAGGCAAACGAACCGCAGGCCTTTGGAGCCGATGAAACATCTAAGCTCTTTAGAGCCCACCGTGTATGTAATTCACTTTACATGAAAAAGAGTAGCCTGATAAAAAAATAAAAATTAAAAAGTCAGATGGACCACACCAATGGAAGAAAGATTAGCTTGATTTTTGTATATTCATTCATCCTGGTGATTTACTCCCATGAACGTTGTTTGATGAAAAATAGATACCATGGTCGACATTCCATCCCCATTGTTTCCCATGAGTTGTGGGTTTGGCTGATTTTTGTTAACCTCGTTATTCCATTGTGCCACATGTGCCATTGTAGTTGTAGGGGTGCACACGGGTCGGTTCGGTTTGGGTATGGGGCTCGGAACTGAACCGTTCCTAATGGTTCTAAGATATTTGGAACTGGAATCGGACTGTTAGCACCCTAGAACCGAATTGGAACCAGATCGTTAAAACCGGTTTAGTTCCGGATCGGTTCCACGGTTCTGGGTTTTTTATAATCCAGCCCAATTACATGTTTTATTTTATAATCTATCCCATGTCTATTCATGTTGTGATACATTTGATGAATGGTTTAGATATTGTATAAGGTGTACAAAAATACATTTATGGAAACAATCAAATGGTGCATTGTAAACCATAAATCATGAGTCAAATATGGAAATAATCAAATGGTTCTTGGTTCGGATCCACGGTAAGGTTTTGCGGTTCGGATCCACGAATCGGTTCATGGTTCAGTTCGCTTTTACATACCCCTAAACCGATAACCAAACCGATGTAATCGATTTTTTGATTTTTGGAACCAGAATTGGAACTGGTGCACTCTAGAACCAGACCAAACCGGGCCGTTTGGTCAGTTCCAGTCCAGTTCTACCGGTTCGATGTGCACCCCTATGCCATTGTACCACTCTCCATTTTTAAGCACTACACAAATGTCACATGCAAGTGTATCATTCTTTTGCATGTCCACATATGCTAATGTGCCAAATGAACCAACCATTATTACCCGACAAGCTTGTCCATCCATCTTTATCTCCAATGCTTAACAGACAACAAACGCTGTAATAGACAATCCACACGTAGCTCTATAACCAAATGGGCTTCCAACATGACTTCCATTGTAACCAAATGGGACCTAAGATGATGAAACGATTGTAGATGGGTAATATGTTGGTCAGATTTGATTAGATAATCTTATCCTCTTATTAATGGACGTATGTTCATTGAACTGAAACCATTTGCCATTTTGCATCTCTACCGTCCATTACATGTCCACCAAATGGTCACTTAAAATCATACTTTCATATGCCCGCCGCTTGTTCGTTCGGATATGAGGTACATACCTATATTAGATATAATTTTCAACAGGCTTGCTTTTTTACTTTTAATCCAATTGTGTCAGATCTAGCAACTCAAGTAATGTCGTGTGGTAGTGAAATTTCAATAAGAGAAATGAAAGATATTTTCAACTATCCCGTCAATTATCATAATCTAAAAAGTCATGAGTAGCCTAAAATGGATAAGTTAAGCCAGCTACTACCATAGGATAAGTGTTAAGTATCTCACCCACATGGTAGAGCCGACTACTCTCATAGTGGCCTCATGACTGAAAATGAGTGTTAACAGAAACACATTCGCGGCAAGTGATCAAAGTAGTTGATGCACCATAGCATCACACATAAGAAGCCCTAACCATCAAATATGCTTAGAAGCAGAGTACCAACAACACCAAGTTAGTCAACTTTCACGACGCATTACACACGTTCATGCAGAAAAGAGATAACGATCTCCAACACGTGGCATCATGAGAAGAACTTCCGTCCACATAATAGGATTAGGATGTGCATGCAAGCAATGACCAGCCCACGGTAAACAATTAACACACATGGGGTTGCTTAATAAGCCATGATTCCCTTCAAACCCAAACTATTGTTTCCACATCAATAGACATGAGTGACTACAAAAATCTCACGCCAACTACCGCGCGCCTCAAAACTTTATAAATATGAAAAAGAAAATTTTGAAAAGCTCCAGGCCCTTGCCAATCCAATATAAATTAACTCTACAGTAAAATATTGCCTAACTAATCTTTCTATCTTAAATTAGGAGTAGTGTAATTCAACCTATGTACATTGCTAAGTTGAATGGGTTTTAGCATGTGAGTAGTGTAATCTCATTTGTCTGTGCTAATATGTTGGACCGACCTAGTTTGGTAGTGTAGTTTCCTTTTATCTATATCGAGCACTGAATCGCAATGATAACATTTTTCTTTTTCTTTCAGTGGTGTAATTCTCCTTTTCTACACCTAAGTCGTTAGACCAAGGATGACTTAGTTCTATAACCCCGTCATTTATGGCATAGACAATGGATCCCGAGGAATTTTTTTGCAAGTTTTATTTTTATTTCATTTAATGCAATTGAGTTCCTTCTACTCTTATATTGCATGAATTGAATTACCTCTATTATCACAGTGAGAAAAAGTCCATTCAACTAAAATAAAAAAATAAAGAACTTATTAAAAAAGATAAACTCTCTCTTTCACAAATCGTCTAGTTTCATTTATAGGTGGCTAAACAGACAACTGGACTGTTTCGGTTTTCAGTGATAGACAACTACTCATAATGTCTCCATCTATCTTAGCACTTAGGTTATAGGCATTTGGTTCAAACCAAGCCATAATAGGCTCGGGCATGCCCAACACCATACACAACGACGGAATTTCAAGCCCAACAATACTAAACATAAATTTCAATCATAGTCCATCTACGATGGGACAAAACAAAATGATGGTCTGTATTTTCTAGTAGTAGCTCCACTAGGGATTGTAAGCGAGAAACATAGACGTCCTAGCCCTACCCGTCTCCAGCTTGAAACAAGCAAGAGTTCGGTGTGGTATCTAACAATGGTTCAAGCAACAATCTCATGGGCGGTGCTCCAAAGAACAACCCTTCGACAATAACGGCATTTAAAACTTTTCAGTGAGAGAATTAGCGAGCATGCAAAGATTGTGGGTGACAATCAATCATTTGACAAGAGCTTTAAGACAGACACGTGTTCGCAATGATGAACAACATGAAATTGGCTAGGAAGCTCTTGATCATCATGTTCATGGTATGATACCGGTGATGAATCATAGGCCACCATGCGATTGTGGTGAATCACATGCCACCATTCTGATTGTGAGGAAGTTGTTGCATATGCCGGCGGAGTGAATAAATCTGCAGCAGCACAACATCTTTCGAATAAGGTGCACCGTGCACAAAAAGTTTTATGATATAATCATAGATGCCGAAAGTAGTAAGAATATGATGTCAAAATATATGGAGAGAAGTTGCAACTAAAAACATAAAAACACATCTCTCCATACACAAAAGAGTGGTATATATATAGACCACAATTAGGTGCTTAAATCACCATTTTAAATGGGTTGGGTCCGATTGATTTGAACCCAATTGGTGCGATCACCGGAACAAATACGTCCCTAATTGGAAAATTCATGCAAAATCGACAGGTGTGAGTATATGTGCTCGCAGAGTGTGAAACAAAACTATTAGGGCACGAGCACGTCATACGGTCACAACAAGGCGCACATGTTGTAAAGAGATGGTCCAGCCCAAATGGCTATTTTTCATTGGCGGCTCAAGCCTTATACAAACCACTTTTCTTATATATATATTATTCCTGAATGGAGATAAGAGAGCTGTATTAAAAATAAAAATACTTTTTAAAAAAATGAAGAGAAAATTTTTAATTTTGAAACAAAATTATTTTAGTTTTTTTTTTTAAAAAAATACAATAGTGGATCGGCCTCAATTTTGAGCCTATATCCTCAAATAATAGGAAAAATAAATGGATGAATAACGTGGATAAAACACATGCATCGTAGGCGAGTCCCTGCCCGTTCTTAGCTGGAGACGAGCGGCGTAGGACGCAATCCGCGTTCGCAAGCTAGTGTGTAGCTGGTGAAAATTGCGGACCCACGTACCATTTAATTCATTATCATTCCCTTCCCTCTGACGCAGATTGCCTGTAGCCGGAAGCCGTGTGGGGCCCGCAGAGATAAGTGTAACAAATCCACTCCATCCACCGGTCTTTAAATACAACAATAAGACAATATTCTGAAAAAAAAAATAGATCCAACACTCTCATGGGCCACACCAAGTTAAATAGTTGACGTTTCCGTTCCAACTTTTTCGTGTGGTGTAGCCCACATGAGTTTTGGATATTTCTGATTTTTAAATTCATGTTCTACTGTGGCCTTGCAAAATTTATGGACGGAGTGGATTTGTCATGGTCATATCTCCGTGGATCCCACACATTTTCAACTCTAGGAATTTCCTGGCACGATCACCTCTCTAGTCCCCACACAGTTTCAACCATACGTATCTCAAACGTATGAATGGAGTGGATTTATCGAAAGCGGATTGGATGATGTGCCACCCACCAGCTATATAGCTCGTGTACGTGAGTGTCGTGCGAAGACGAGCGCGGGCGCTACTCGAGCTCGAAGTTGCACGAACAGTACAAAGGATGTATTTATTATATCCACACCGTTCATCCATTTTTCGAGATCATTTTAGATTACCATAAAAAAAATTTTATTCATATCCAAAGATCATATGGGCCACACCACAAATAGAAGTGGAGATAAGGATTTTCACTGTTAAAATTTTCGTAGGGCACACCGCAACGTTTATTTTCCACACAATCTGTTCATAAGGTCACAAAGAGACCTGGATGAAGAGTAAAATCAAATTTCATATTGATCCAAAACTTCTGTGAACACCAAAAGGGTTTCAATGGTAGACGTTCAATCATCCCCCACTGTTTTTTACAGTGTGGTCCACTTTATTGTTAAATCTGTATTATTTTTCGTCTCAAGCCTTACGACGAGCTCGAAAAATGGATGGACGGTTTGGATATAATACATACATCATTATGTGACCCACAGAACTTTCTGACGTCAATACACCAGCTATATAGCTGGTGTGGTACACCAGCCAATCCGCTTCCGGATTTATCACGTCCATCTCTGTGGACCCCACACAACCCCGGGCACAGACGGGTCACAGGCAATTCGCTCTCCTTATTTTCCTCTTCTTAGGCCACTGCAGAGACTTCTTCATCTCTCGTAATTACAAGGTATGTGGATTTCGAATTTTGAAATTTCTCGATCTCCTACGAATTTCCGGTGTTGAGAAGAGGGCAGTCATGGCGGATTCATCGCTCAACAGTCTGAGAAGAACCCTGAGCGTATCGAAGGAGAGGGCCACCGTCTCCCTCTTGGATTCAGATGAAAGGGCTGCTGTAATCTCCTTATCAGAGGAACACGGTCTAAAACCTTCCGAAGTTTATGGTTTTGTTGGGTCCATCTCAACAATCGTCACTACAGGTCTACTCTCCTTTTAAACCCTTGAATCGTTATGTAATTGGGTCTGCATATCTTGGCTTGATTCTCGGTCGTTCTTAGTTAATTGGCCGATATGTAATGACAGTGGAATTTTTTTATTTTAAGTCGTTTGGATGCCTGTAAATGGGGGCTAAGGGGTCTTTTGGATGCCTTTAAAAATGGTTTTAAGTTGTAAATGATTTACAGGTGTAAATCATTTCTGGTCTGTCCTGTTTGGCTTTAAGTTGTAAATGATTTACGGGTGTAAATAATTTCTAGTCTGTCCTGTTTGGCTTTAAGTTGTAAATGATTTACAGGTAAACGATTGTCTGTGTTTGGATAGCCTGTAAATGAAGTGGGGTAAATGCTGTAAATCATTCCAGCCTGTAACTGATTTACAGGCAAAAAAGGCCATCCAAACACAGTGTAAATTATATCCAAATTGGCCCAACATAATGGATGATCCACATAGAAGGTGCCCCCTTCACGACGGATAGTGGACATCAAAAGTGGACCCCGCATGATGGACAACCCACTTTAAAGGTGGGGCCGACATGATGGACGGATCAAATGTGGATTCCATGTCATGGGTAGTGGACATTGAGGGGCCACACATAAATGACAATTAGCATTGATGATTGGCCCCACATGCTGGATGACCTACATCAAGTGGGCCCCACATAATAGACGGTCCACATTAAAGCTCAACCCCTAATGATGAATGGTCCACATCCAAGACAAGCCTCACAATAGATGACCCACTTTGAAGGTTTGGCTCACATGATGGACGATTCACCTCAAAGGCGGGCTCCATGTGATGGAGGATTCACATCCGACATCTGACATAATGGATGACCCAAATGTCTTAAAACATGAAAGTTGTAGTCATCTATTTTTATTTTTTTTTGCTATATGCAATATGATCAATTTATGAAAGATCAACCAAAAGAACCATCTCAATTGCTCTTATAAGGGAGTTGTTATAATCTTTAAAAATGACATCAAATGCCCCTAGAAAAAGA
Organism: Magnolia sinica; assembly: GCF_029962835.1. Lineage (NCBI taxonomy): Eukaryota > Viridiplantae > Streptophyta > Magnoliopsida > Magnoliales > Magnoliaceae > Magnolia > Magnolia sinica. Next base: position 7,492,114 of record NC_080578.1, on the reverse strand, counting down.
TTTTATTTAAACATTTTACCAAATGTGCTTATTTCAAATAAGAACTTATTTTAATTTTGAAAATACAATTTTATCAAAGGAGTTTATTCAAAAAAAGAGCTAGAACTAAAAACTCTTTTTTAGAATACCTCTTATTTGAAAAGCTCTTACTAGATTAGAGTAAAGATGTCAAATGAGCTTTCCATTAAATATCCACCAATCACTCATATCGGATAACAAATTAATGTATTTCTTGATTTAAGAGTTGTCTAAACCAGGACGATTGTACAGTTTAGATTGGTTTGAGCTTATTATATTCCATGTCTATAATTTCTTTGTGCATGTGTATCAACCACCACATTGTGTTGGTGTATCAAACTTTCCTAGTTTTCAAGAGTGTCTCAGCCCACTCAAACAACTTCATCTAAGTTTGGAGCCCATCCCATGTACTTTTAAGAAAGCAAAGTTCATGACATCCAAAAATCATGCTGAGTCCCGGAGCATGGGTTTTTTAGGTGTTGTATGGTATTTATAAAAAGAGGGTTTTTATACTTTTTTGGTGGGTGCCTTTGTAATTATTTAGATGGGCTGGCGCAATAACCTATGCTCGAAATGGCATGTGTTCTCCACGTGTTAGAGTGTTAAGATCTCTCGTACATTGATACGCAATCCTCTAATAGCTCAAGCTTTTAGAGAAAATAGTTGTTTGACACTACACATTTTCTACGACAATCAAAACAATCAGATCCAACATTTATTTGCCTGTAAATCATTTACAGCTTTCAGCCCCATTTGATTTATAGGCAAGAAGCTGTGATTTCATTTACAGGCTCTCTATTTACAACCTAATGACTATATTTTCAAAGATCGGCCCTCCATTTGCAGGACTTAAACAATTTACAGGCTATCCAAACATAGACAATCATTTACCTGTAAATCATCTACCACTTAAACCATTTACAGGCATCCAAACGACCCCTAAAAATTTCCATTTCTCATTGCTGCTTTATTGTTAGGAAATAAAGATGGCAACGGGCTGAGGCCATAGTAGGCATGCCTATTCTTCAGGCCTTAAATCCCAGCCTCAGCCCTAAACAGACTCTGACCCCACAATTAAGGTCCTAAAATCAGGCCAAGCCTAAACCTTTAGCAAGCCTGACGACAGCATTTGTATGCAGAGTCGCAGACCCTTTTCCTATAATTGATGAAATGGATTAACTACGACTCCGACTAAAATATATACACACCCATTCTTTCCACTTTTGGCTATGTATCAATCATTTATAATGGGTGCCAGTTACAACTCTCTTCATGGAATTCTTTAGTAAAGGGAAAGGGATGCAAAGAGTTGTGTCATGTGGGAGGCATTTGCCAATATCAACAATGAAATAAATCAATAAGAAAGGAAAAGGACCATTCAAAAATAATAATTAAGAAAGGTAAACTACAAAAGATTTACATTGTGGGAGAGAATGATTTTCCGAGTCAATCATCTCTTACATATCTTGCTTCTCCAAGGGAGTTGACTGTGTCACGGACCTCTCACAATACATGAGAAAAAAAAATATATCTAGTCTTGATAAGATGCCGGCACTTGATGGATGCATCTTATGTTAGATCATCATCATCATCATCTAGGCCATATTCCAACTAATTGGGGTCAGCTACACATATCGTATTCACTCTATCAAGGACCAAATCCTCAGTTAAACCATAGGTCACTAAATCTTTTCTCACTACCTCCATCCACATCCTTTTGGGCCTTCCCTTTGCCCTTTTAGAGCCATCCACTAGAACGGCACTCAACCAGCAAGAGTTTTGCACCCCCATTGCTGGTCCCAAGTCCAGATAAAGGAGGGTTGCATCATGTTGGCAGCTGACATCAAACTTCGGATGGCCTCAATCTCATATAAGCATTTAGTGGACTCTTCTTCTTCTTTTTTCCTTCTTCATGTACATCTTAATGAATCTAATTTTATTTTTTTCTGCATTTACTAGTGAATATGTATTTAAACTAGCTAAATGATGGTGTGAACTGGCCTTTGTTTACTTAGGAATATGTATTTAACTGCATATCACATGTGATTGTGATTCTCAAGGCTCTAAGCCTCTGTAAAGTATTGAAACTTCCACTGTTCTATGAACAGCGATTTTCCTGGCATGGGCATATATTCCAGAGTGTTGGCTACATTACTTAGGGATTACCTATTACCCCAGCAGGTCAGCTTGAATTTCTTTAGTTACTGTGTACGTTTGTAGCACAATTCTTCTGTTCTCGTAGCCTTTTTAGAAAGGCATTTCAAATGGCATTTTGTTCTCGAGTGAATCATCTACATTGCTTATGTTGAACTGGTGAAATTTTTTCCACTTTATAACTACACCATCCTTCAAGGATGCATGTGGGTGTTTATGGTTCCAAAGGTCATTGATACATAAATAAAATTAAAAAGAAAAAAAGAAGAAACAAGAAATAAGAATAAAAATTAAAAAAAAAAGGAGGGAGGGGGGGTGGAAGGGAAAGAAAAGGAAAGAAAAAGAAAAAAAGTATACAGATGTACTAGTGTCATAATATAGTTGAGCTAAGTAAAGGTCCGTTCTTATCTCAACCATGCTTCTGCCTTGGATACATATCCTATATTTGGCATAGATTGTTAATTAGTTGTTGGATCATCTGAGTTTGTATTTGACAAAGGTCTCCTTTTAGATTAGTCTTGTATTTTCTCCACAGTTCTTATTACATCCACCTGGTATTGCCGTATTGGGTTAGTAGGAAGCTGTTATCTAACATCAGTATCGCATAGGTCTACTAAGCATGTTTCTTTGGGATCACAATATTCGTTGCAGATTCTTTATTATTTTGCAATAAAGCATGCCACTCTTCATGGGCTTATTGTATTCATCAGGTACTACCTTCGGTTTCTTTGCTATGATGACGAATTCTTCTCCCAATAAGACTGAGATTCCTACCATAATTGATTCTGATTCTCCGAGTTTTGGAAGTTCCAAAGAATGTGCGACATCCATTGTTCCACAAAATAGCTTTAGATGATGAAATTGTTGATGGGGATTTAGTCATATGGACCACCTTCAAGAAATGAAGCCTCATGATTGCATTGCTGAATTGATAATCAAAGGGGAACAAAAAGTTAATGATCTGATAATTAGCAGCAGCATTTTGAACATTCAATCCTTTGGATCCTGAGTGCATTATACAACTAATCATGTAAAGTTCTAACAGGCTAATCGGAATTTGGAACCCCTTCAACTATTAGGAAATCGAGAAGCATGAGATACCCATGTTAATGTTTAGCCAGTGTTTTCAGTAGCGTTGTAGCGTAGCGTAGCGAAAATGCTACGTAGCGTACACATGTAGCGTAATTCTCTGGTAGCGTAAGCTACAGGGTATGTAGCATAGCTTAAGCTACGCTGCATGTAGTGTAGCGTAGTGTGTAGCGTGGATAGCGTAAGCTACCTGAAATCTCATTTTTTTCAAGTGTTTTTTCTATGTTAGTTAAACACCTATTTTAAAATGGTGATAACTTATACATATGATACATGGAACTACATTAAACTAATCCGGACCATCCAAATTGTGGTCCATGTCGTAGATAGAGCACTTAGATCAATCTGGACCGTCCAAATTGTCGTCCATATCGTAGATAGAGCACTTAGATCAATCCGGACCATCCAAATTGTGGTCTTTATCATGAATTTGTGATGTTTCAATAATTAAAAAGAAGTCATACTTAGAGATATGCAAAGGCAAAGAGAGAGAGGGATTTTGCATGGAAATAAGTGGTTGATGATCCAGATTCGTAGTCAAGAACTCATAGAAATTATGCATTTTGTAAATTTTATCATATGTTCTATTATTTTAATTAAAAATATTAAGGATCGTGTAGCTTACGCTACACACTATAGAGGGTCAAACGCCATGCTATACGCTACACGCTATTTAAAACAGTGTGTTTAGCTTATGCAAGTTAGCTTTTTGCAACATTGGTTCCTTTTCCACTCTTTGTGATTTTTCTCTAATATCATTGTTTTTCTTATTTTAGTGAAATGTTCTTCTTCTTGTTCTCAATCAAGTGATTTGTTGGCATTGTCTTTTCAGGTATTGGGCACTGGCAGTTCCTGCTTTTGCTATGGTCACTGTATTCTTAGCCATAGGATTTTACCTCGGCTTGAACTTCATGGTCACCCCACCCCCGACTTCCTTTGACACAATATATGGTGAGCGCCAATTGCTTGACAATCTGGTTTTTAAAGTGAGGGATTATTGTGTGCCGCGCCCTGCAACCAAGCAGATTGTTGAAGCACACTCCGCACCACATGTGGGGCCCATGGTTGATGATCCATATCATTGATCTGATGGAACCCACCCTTTGATCTTTTGCTACCAATAGAATGATTGAGCAAAATATAGGGACACATTCAACAGGAAATAGGACAATTATCATTGTCAGTATTTTTCAACATGGGAGAGTTTGAGTATCCCCCGTCTGTGGTGGAGCCCATCGAATAAGACAGTGTGGATCACCAAACTCTGGGCACCTTAGCTACCTGTAATCCCTACTTTAAATACACACGCAATATATTTTACGAATTTTTGCGCATTATATACATTACAGAATTGGTTTGGTCACGAGACTCATGACTACAGCCTTGTCTTGTTGCAAATTGACAGAAGCAACAATTTATTGCTCAAAACCCAAATTGTCATGTGTAGGACATCCAAGCTGTGCCAAACATGGGTCCCACCTTAAGGTTTAAAGATAACTTGCCATGAAAATAAGGCAGATCCATTCGTTTGATGGACCATGCCTATGCTGAGGAAATCATTGGTTGCCCATTGATTAGAATCTTATGTTCTGCCTGGTATGTGGGCCAGCCCAATTTTGCCCCAGATGATCTTCATGATGTGGCCCACCTTTTGCACAGCCAGATTTTCTCACAAGTGAATGTTAGCAGGACATAGTTATAAAATCTGCATTAATACGCATATTCACCCTTTTTTCCTGAGAAAACATTCCATCCAGCATATAATTCAAGAAGTTCACTTTAATTCGCATATTTTTTTCTCTTATGAATAAAACATGTGTAATATGCATTTCATTCTATTCGCTTATGTGTATTTATGATGCATTTAAAAAAAAAAAAACTTTAAAATGCCTTTCGAACTTCCATATTGAAAATTTAAACCCTCCATTTTGAAGTTGCATCTATATAAAATCCTTCTTAATCCTCGACTCTTTCCACTTTAAAAATAAAAAAACTGAATCTATAATCGCCCATTCTTCCTGCCATCTACATCTACCTGTCTGCTGGAAAATGTCCACAGGAAATCCAACTATCAGGCGGAAATCATTGACAATGCTTTTTTTCTTTTCTTTTTCATTGTGTGATGTTGCACTCAATCGGTAATTGTGACACCCACGTTAAAGATTTAGGATGATTAAAAGGATTGAATTAACTTCTCAAGTGTCCATGTTCCAAAATACCTGTGGCCCAACCAGTGAGTTAATGGGCCAGAATGTGGGCTAGAGCCATGGTGGGTCCGAATTTTTGTTCTAGAACATTCCAAGTAAAAACCATATTATATGCAAATGTATCCATTTCAGATGTTCTTCTGTGTCCGCTTTTTATTGCCAATCTTAAAAATGTATTTATTTTTTTTAATGCCTACACTGTATGATACTCAAAACTCTCATGGTACCATGTTTCTGTCGTATGCCGAATTGCTGACTATGGGCAGGAAAGACAGGTTGAAAGTTCACACAATGTGTTCACCTACAACCCACTTTCAGCATTTTGCCCTTGGAAAAATATGAAATTTTTTTTTATGCGGTCAACAGTGAAAAGAGTTGACGTTTCCTTGAAACTCATTTTGTTTGGCAGATGAATGCAGTAGAGAGCCCTCATCCTTCGTCGCTGCAGCAGAAGGTGCCGAGCAGCCCATTGAGCCCATCACGGATATTGCCATCAGCCACATAAATGATCTCATGTTTGGGCAAACGATGTAAAAAGGTACAAGAAAAGGGTGCAAATGTATATTGCCCAAGGTATTTCTTTTAAAAAATGTGTCAGGATCTTTTTATTTCAAAATCATTTTTTGGGATTCTCAAAAGAAGGGGGAGGGGGGAATGAAAGAAAACGAATGATGCCATCATATCTATTTGAGTTGGGGTCCACCAATCAATGGTCCGAAAGGTAAGCTGGACATGCACTGCATAACATGATGCGGGAGAGATGCATTTGTTGGAGCGGCCAGATTGTTTAGTCCAACAATTCTCTAAACTAGGTTAGTTGATAACGAAACTGTCCACAACGCCCCAAAACGCTTGCGTGCTACCCTGTAGAAAATTGAAAATGGTTACTGGCCCTGCATTTGGTGCTGGAAAGTGAAGAAAACTGGCGTCTAGGGCTGTTAGTTGTGACTTTTGAAGCAACGGGCATCCCTGGTACGGCCCACTAGATGGATTGCCCCTTTGACATGTACCATTTTGGGTTACCCACGATCCACCATTTCATTTCCCAGTCTTCACGGTTGCTAGTTAGGCATGGTTCGACAACAGCTATCATATAGAAGAATTATGTGATACTTCCCGTGCTACAGTAAATCCAAACCATTGATTGTGGAGTCCCACCGGCAATGGATCTCGATCGCGATCTCCTAGCTTGGAAGATCCCATGAACCGATATAGGGCATTTTCCAGGTGAATGGACATTTGTTGTACCTGTCAACCGTCGTACTGCAGGAGATAAATGGAAAGGCTAAGATTGTTATATAAAGGAGAAGTTTTGAGAAATAGTCCATCCTTGATTGGACAGAGACCGATGGTCTGGATTACAGAAACATAATCCCTTCCAAAAATAAAATCACCATGCACAAAGATGCGGTAGGGACCCCTATAATATAAATGCTGTAATAAGTATGCCATCTACATGTTGCCAGTGAACAGGCAGACTCATGTACCTCAATCCAAATCGTCCAAATAGTGGTAACTAATCTAGAACGTCTATATTCCAAAAATCACATGGAGTGAATGATCCTACTGTCAGATCAGTGTAAAAAAAATAAAAATTGGGTTTGGACTGCTGACAATGGGAACTTTGGACTGTATCTTACACGGCCACCTGATGCGCGTTCCAGTCTCATGAGCGTATATTGCATGCTGGTGACATTTCATTTTCGCATATGGGGGGTTGACCCTGCCAACATGAGTGGCAAAGTCTTCGTCCATCATGCAGGGCCCACCTCGGATGTGAGCCATTCGTCGTTAGGGGCCGACCTTTGATGTGGACTGTCCATTATGCGAGCCCACCTTCAATGTTATTATCCATCATGTGGGGCCACCTTCGATATCGACCACCCCTCATGTAAGCTCAACTTTTGATATGGACCGTCCATCATATGAACCCCACCTTCAATATGGGTGGGGCCACGCCATTCATCATTAGGGGCCTAACTTTGATATGGACAATTCATTGTGTGGGCTCACCTTGATGTGGGTTGTCCATAATGTGGGGCCCACCTTTGAATTGACCATCCATCATGTGGAGCCTCCTTTGATATGGAGAGAGAAGTAGACACCGTAAAAGTTGAAAGGCAAAGAATAAAAGCTTGTGGGATTAAGTAACTTTTATCACATAAATGACTTTTATAATATTGCTTACCAAACCAAATTTAAGTTAAAAAAGTTATTGACTTGCATAAGTTTTAAAACAAAGTTTTGCGGTATCCAAATGGGCTCCAAGTGGTTTAACGAGTCGACAGTTTAGTAAAGGTTGCTACTAGCACAAAGCCATAGGAATTCTACAAATAGTTAATATGTGCACATGCAATGAATCCGTACCATCCAATCAGTGAACCATCTCTTGAAGGAGTAGACCATAACTCGTGCTCAAATAAGTGAACCTTAATGGTCCCAAAAAGAGGCTATAAATTTATCTTTTCTAACATGGAAAATTTAATTAAAAGAAGGCTGCACCTAAAGAATACAAGAACACAGAAACCAAGAAGAAGAAAAAAACTACAACTATTGACAGCTAGCAGGAATGGGCAACCTTTGATGCAACTGTCTATTCCATTACACTTAAAAACCTCCTAAACTGGCCCCATTCAATTCTTGAAATTATGGCTAATCCTTTCTAGCCATAAGAACTAAATCCCTGGCACTAGATTGCGTCAAAACAAGTCTATAGATTGAATGGACACAAAAAAAAAAAGAAGAAGAAGAAGAAGAAGAAACATCCAATTGCTGCTACTAGGAGCAATAGCCCATCAATTGGCCTGCCTGGATTGATGCATTTTCCACCATTTAGCCATTGAGATCCAATCAAAATTTTGAGTGCAGCCCTTCAGTTGTGGTTTGTACGAGTGCGGCCCATGGCTTAATGACCCAAACTATTGATCCAACGGTCTTGACTACGCCACAAATCCCCAGTTAAAAGTTCATAGCTGTGTGATATTTTTGCACTTTCTTGGTTGAATGCGGAACGTTATAACACACAAGGCTGTTAATTTAACGGTTAGAATTCATTTGTTTGGGGTATGGCCATTGCCTGTGGGGCTAACAATATCAACTGTTTGGATTACCAACCAAAAACCAGAGTGGCGACGCACATCCCTTCAGCCCAGCAGCTCAACCAGTCCAAAGACAACCCCACAGCCCCAAACCCTGGCCCATTGACAACCCTTGTTTGAGGGTAGGGGTGGCACAGATCAGTACGAAAAAGCCATATACATGCACTATTCAAACTCGTCATCAGGCGACATTTGTAGAAAAACGATAGATGGCCAGAAATTCAGCTGCCGCCGGATGAGAATGGATATCTGACACATCATGTAGCTAGATCGGATGACAATTACAAAACTGCATTCCAAGATGTACATTCTTACCTTTTGTTGGCTTGCTTGTCGTAGACTAACCAAACTGAAACAATTAGCGTGCCCCTCCATTAGGATCCATTCATACCATACCACACAAAAAGAATGGTGGTATATCCTGTGCTCAGCTTCAACATACACAGCAGGCCAGCACACCACAAGCTTGCATCAAATTCCCAATCTTCTTTCATCATCTGCGGGTATATGGGTGTAACTGTGATTGGCATTCATCCCAATTTTCTTTTGGAATGGCTCCGGCAAAGACGCAATTGAGATGAGAACATGGCCACAGGCAGTCCTCATCTCACTCACTTCCTGGGTGCGGAAGTATCCCATCCAATCCAAATGGACAAAAGACCCAAAGATGCCCACAACAAAAACAGGCTTTAACCACATCAGACTTTATTCCTTCATGGATAGAACTACTTGTTATCTAGAAAAAATTAGAACACTGTAAAAACTTGATTTGCTAGAATTTACAAGGTCTCCGGAGAGAGCCGAAACGTTCAAAACCAAAACAAGACAAGGAAATACAGGAGTACCGACTTCCTAACAGGGCCACAGCAAATGCACCCAATACCTTCTCAACCCTACGACATCTCTCGGAACCTTGCAATGGCCTTCTTCTGAATAAGGGTCCGGTAGCTATCCCCTGCCTGCACCTCCAAGCTTGGGTCCACCTTCTTCGGCTGACTGCCAAGGCCCGCTCGAACTCCCCCACCCTTTGCTTGGACTGGCTCTACAATGCCACTGCCATCCTTCCCGAGTCCCTAAATGCATTGACAAAATAAAACAGAAAAGGAGCAATCGAAACCCCCAGTTTGATGTCAGAATCAGCCGTGCCTGGAAACACTTAACTAGAACATCCATTGTGTACTTGAAATTTTGAATGGTAACAGATAATCCGCCCTACAAAAAAAAAAGGAGAAAGAGAGATGCCAATTTTGCCTCCCGCTTTCTAAGTAACTAGGCAGACAGCAATCATGGGGGTCCAGCTCCATGTCTCAGTGGTAGACAGACTGTTTCAACACTGAGATCATGGGATCGAGTACCCATGTGGGGTGGGTGGGTGTGAGTGCGTGGTGTGGGTGTGTTAAAAAAAAAAAGAAGGAAAGGCAGAGAGCAATTATTAGGTCCCGAGCACCAGTACTTAAAAAGTGTGCTAATAATCCAGTGATCCAGACCATAGATCTGATATATCCTGCTGTGGATGGGATGCCCGCGAACCAATCGCCTACAGCTAATCCTTGGCTAGCCTGACCCAAGGCCCTTTCTTATGGGCATTGCCAATATTGTTAAGGTCAAAAGTGGAAACAACTCTTGCCAAATGACTGGTAGGTAATTAGTTCTTGAGATGCCCCAAAAGATCTCTCAGATACGACGATCCTAACCACTTCAATCAGTGGACTACAGATAGATGGTTAAGGGAAGAGCACCGCATAAACAAAAATGGATATAGATTGGTTGGTTAGGACATTCCAATCTGAAGATTTTCGGGCCATCCCCCACACATGGTGAGGCCCATATCAATACTGGATCAACGAACTTAAAAGCAATGGGAAACTTCATGTCCTGATGCATCAGGACTTCATACAATTCTTCATTGGAGAAACCAGTCATGTAGACGATCATCACCATCTAAGCCTTGTCCTACACGAATCCTGCTCCAGCTGCACCTTCTAAGTGGGCAGGTTTATGGAGGAGAGGATGGTGGGTTATCAATAAATTCCAGAAATGGGAGCCTTTTATCTGATAAAAGAAAATAACAGGACTAAAATGAACAAAAGAGAAAGATGAAAGAGAGGAGAGGTACCAAGCCTTCCTGCCAGCCCATGTTGCGGAGCATCCGGTTACCCACGTTGCTCTCATCGATGGCTCTATCAGCCGTGATCACCTCATAGTTTGGCACATTGCTATTAGCTTCACTGCGGCCTCCTCCAACTCCTGGAGGGAAAGGCATCGCCCCGGTATCTGACAAAGAACCCCTTCGGAGTGGCAAGTCCCGATCTTGACCAACAAGTAGTAGTAAACAAGGCATTTCTCGTATGTTAATAAAACTTGAATAGTAAACCAATTCACCGACTACAACCTGTGAAATAGGCTGATGGGAAGCAGTATCTTTACTCAACAACTGTGGGTTTTCACACATCTATGACTGGAGAAATAATAGGGACGTCGACACCTACTCCAACACATGTTGATCCAGTTCTCTCGTCTAGAAGGTCCTACTGTAGATGGCCCACAAGGCAAAGCTCTCACCAACCATAGATTCTTAAAATAAATAAATAAAGAAATATATATATATATATATAAAGAGTAAGAACAATGGTTAAGAAGGGCATGAGCTTTTTGTTTGTTGTATGCCTACTTTTTAAAAAAAAACATTTCCAGTAGTTTTGGTAGACGGAGACGGAAAACATGCAGACAGAGAGGATCTCTGACTGGTGGGAATTTTGCCCCATTGGAGCTTGGACATCCAGAGCAGGACCTGCTAGATGAATGGTCTGCATCACCTTGTGGTGGCACAGAAGGCACGAGCCTCCCCTCCCCCAACTATATTTAATCACCCAACTGTGACCTATTTACAGAGGTGTCCATATTGAAATAAACACTCATGCTTGAGGTGTTTGTGATATTTCTCCAGGAAAAACTAAGTGTCATATTTCAGGATTCCCGCCCTTTCTAAAGTTCACAAGTAGCCCGAAGTTACCAAAAACCTACTCGATACTATTCTATAACAATGGTGCTAACCATCTTGACTGGTACATGAAGCATAACGGCTCCCTAATAGAAATCATTAACGCTTACTTGAATCCCCAAGTCCAAGGTCCGACAAATCATCTCCAATAGAAGCTGATGATCCGTACAGGCTTCTTCTCTCAGCTGCACGGTCCCTGTATGTCGTCTGGGGCTGTTCCCTGGAAGTAGCTGGTTGCTGTGGCATCTCAGAAAACCTACGCTTACCACTCCCAGAAGCCACAGGTGGCGTGTATGAACCTAGCGCCGATGCATCTGTTCTGAAGGGAGTCACAACAGTGGATGTCTCAGAATTTGTTGATTGTGTCCCTGAAGTGCCCATAATGGCAGTTGAGGCAGAAACACTGCTGCCACCACTTGAAGATCCTGAGAATACCGTATCCGACTTCACTACCCCTCTTCCAGAACCTCTGATGACGCCCATTATTGTGCCTCCTAAGCTGTTACCCACTGGCCTTGGCTTTGCCTGAGGATCCACAGCTACGGTTTGAGTAGCAAAGGGTGTAGATGAGTTGGTACTGGCTCCGCGACCAACAGCTGCAGAGATAAATCCAGAGGTGCTTGTAGTACTCTCCTTCGCAGGCACTGCATCAGACTTGAACTTGTTTTTTGCAGATGATCCCATGGCAGCATTGAACGAATTGTTTGATCTATCATCTGTTGGAGCTGCTGCTTGATTGTCATCAAGAACCACACGGGCTGCTTGGCCCTCGTTATTCCTTTGTTTCCACATTGTTAACACGTTATTCATCTTCTTCTTACTGGCCAAAAGGCTGCTCTTTGATGCCAATCGTATCTCCTTGAGTTTCTCTTTTTCTTTCTTCTCTGCAGCTAATGCTGCTGCTGCTGCTGCCTGAACAGCATCAGGTAGTGACGCCTTCTCATTCGACGTTACTGTGGTAGCAGGTGCAGATATCACTACTTTTCTGTTACTGGCACCATCTGATGTTTTGGAAGGTTCATTCGTTGATTTTCCAGATGTCTTGTTGTCACTCTGATCGACGTAAGGAACATACTGCTGAGTTTGTTGATCATAAGAATACCACGTTCCATTGTTACCATCGTAGTAAAGACCTGCATTCAGTAAAAATATAAACAAAGGAAACGAAAAACAGGATTCAAACCTCTCAGAAACCTGAAATGAAAGGTCCAATTGACTCTTCTCTGCCACACTGAAACAAGAGTGTTATTACAAGGAAGCCCCTTCTTCAAAGCTGGCAAATAGGTAGGGAGATAGCTTGATTCTCAAACCTCTAGCCAATCAAGAACTCCCAAGAACTCTAATCACATCCTAAACCAATGTCAATGAATGCCCATGCAACTTCAATTGTTTAAAATATTCATTAAGCAGTTATTGTATTTATTTATAATCTTAGATATATAACCTATTATTGTATGTGCATATGGTATGTGTATGCGGGATGCAGAATCAGTTGATTGCCTTCTTATTCATTGCCCCTTTCGCTAAAGAAATGTGGGAGAGTGTGTTTGAAATATTTAATTTGGAATCGGTGATGCCGGAATCCATTGAAGGTTTTTTTCTAGTGTGCCATGGGGGAGGTGGAGGGCAAAAGGGAAGGTGATTTGGAGGCTTGCTCTCCTAGCGGGTTTATGGGCTTTATGGGAGGAGAGGAATAACCAATGCCTTTGAACCGGAGTGGGTCGGTGTCAAAAGCATTTAAAAAGGCTAAGTTGGATATTATGGGGTGGGCTTCTTCATCTTGTATTGAGTCCTTAGTTGATTGTAATCTCACCCTTTGGTGCATTGGGGATTGGTTGTGTTATTGCCGGTTTTAACAGCTGCTTCAATAAACTATCATTATCTTTCAAAAACAAAAAACAACAACAACCTACTGTGCCACTTGAATGTCATCTTCGACTGTGATTAATAACAGTAGAAGCTTAACGACTTTAGGAAATATTTGCTATATTGCAAACATTAAAAGAGTTGTGGAATACACTACAGAAATGAACTTAATAAACTTGGTATTGGGAGCAGCAAGGAAACAAAACCTGCACTAAGACATCTGTTTTCCCACTTTTCCACCCCAAAATAAATAAATAACAAGAATGTGAAGGTCTCCTGTTCTTGTCCCAATGACCGTTTGACAGCAGTGTATCCTGTCAGCCTTGAGCACATGTGTCTTAACAGTTTTCAGGCTGTAATGTGATCAATATTTGATGGTTTTTTTTTTTTTTTTGAAAGATCACTGAATTGTGTTAAGGAGAAAAAGGAACAAAACAAGAGGAGAAGGCCGCTGAGAAAGCTACTGCCTAAGCTCCAATAAAAAGCAAATTACAACCCTTGAGATTATCTACATTAGAAGCCCATTCTATTATCATACTTTTTATCGATATTTGACGTTATATGCTAGGAATCCCTATGAACTGAAGCCTTTTTCTAGTGCTTACTAAGTTTACTACGCCCTGGTCACGTGCAATAAAACGAGATACTAACCAGTGTTCCCATCATAGTAGAAGCCGGAAGCAGCATCGTAATAATAGCCAGATGCTTCATCCCAAACAAACCCAGATTGGGGAGCTGACCCACCATTCTGACCATCTGTACGTTCATTGCTGCCTTGCTCAGGGCCACCAGTGGATTGCTTATCATCTGGATTGTATTCCTTAGGAGCCCATCCAACAGCATCATACTGTGAGGACAGCAAAGAGAAAACAATGAGTAACTTAGTAGTTCTTTGTAAACAGTTAAACAGCATCACACACGCACATGCACGCACACGCACACGCACACGCACACACACACACACACACGCACACGCAGGCAGACACACACACACACAGTTCCATCCCTCTCAGAATGCATCTACATGATTTCACAATGCATCACCAACAGTCTGCCTAAGAAGCTCACAAAAACCAGAGCGAGTTAATGATATGAAGTGACACCTACATGAACAGCAAGTGGCACCAAATTTAAAGATAAGAATGGAAACAATACATGCCAGCACAATCTACCAAGTGGTATTAATAACTTTATGCGTGCAGGCCATGATTAGTGCTGCCCAATTAAAAAGCAGCAAACACAACCATAACAGAGCAACCCTGTACACAAAAAAGATTTTTTATTTTTTATTTTTAAGTAAAGGCCTTCAGTGGTAATCCTACCACGAAAAGCAAAAAGTCTACAAAACCAAAAGATAATGTTAGTGAGATGTGTGAGAAAGCAGACACTTTCCCAGATTCATTTTTTTCTGTTTTCCTATTGCTAATGTAAAGAAACGACTTAACTTTGATCACCTTAATTAAGAAATTTAGATCCAAAAAAATTTCCAGGGATAAAGCGCAGCTACAGCTGCATGTGCTATGGTCCTCTAGATAATGTCTACTAAAGGAAAGAAGTGCTATCTAATGATCAGCAAGATTCCTTTGCTCTGCCCAACAACCATAAAGTTTGGGCCAGCTTTTGGTGATCCATACAGACAAACAACCATAATGTTTGGACCAGCTTTGGTGATCTATACAGACCATACCAATCATCTGGGGGCAGCCTGGGTGATCCAGCCCTGAAGGAACAGGGCTTGGGCCACTAACCTTGGCCCAAGGGCTGGTCTAGGGCTTGAAATCTAGGACCAATGTTCGGGCCAGGCTGAAACCCAGCCCATCCAGCCAGGCCCGGCCAGTTTCCCTAGCTTATACCATATACTATATGGCTATTTGTAATGTAGAGTATAGAGTCCATATACTAGAGCACTATTTCTTTTTAGTGTAAATTGCTGGTCAGGTTCTTAAACATTTCAAACAATCATTCAAAAGAACCTCAGAAGATTTAAGTGAAAATAAAAATTACAGTTGGAACTGCACGATGAGACATGCTAGAAGTGCCAAAAAAATATGAAAAGAACAAAAAACCTGTTGAGCAAATGTGGCTGCTTCAATTGCTGCAGCAGCAAGGCTGCTTGACTGCGTAGCTCCAGATGCTCCTGGCCCCGGTCCATGAATGCTTTTCGCATATGCCACTCGTAAAATTTGGCCATTCTTCTCAAGAGTTGTTCCATTGGTTGCTTCCAAAGCTTTTGTCGCATCCTCCACCTAAATGGACCAGAAATGCATCAGAATCTTAAGTTAGAACTGTCTCTTTCTTTCTTTCTTTCTTCCTTTCTCTCTCTCTCTCTCTCTTTTTTTTTTTTGGAATGGCAATTTATAAACTGTTTCATAGAGTGCATGTAGGAATTTGCCTACCGAATGGAAGTGCACAAATCCAAATCCCCTAGAAACATGAGTAAACTTGTCCCTAACAAGACGAAGATCCTGCAAAAAAAAAAAAAGTTGAGCTTTTGTGATTGCATGGAAAAGATAATACATTACAGTGAATCATCATATCATCATCTTAGGCCCTGTTTGGTAGACACCTCAAAATGAGTTAATCTCATTTTAGTTAACAATAATCATATATTACAGATCTTGATCTCAAATAAATAATGAGATCATGTTAACAGTAATTATGTATTACAGAACTTAATGAACTCGTTTTTAAATGTGTGTCAAGCAGGGCCTTAGCCTTCTCCCAGAAACTTGGGGATCACTCATTACAGTGAACCTATTAATCAAAATTTAATACCTTAATAGGAGCATGCTTGGAGAATTCATAACGAAGCATTTCTTCATCAGCATTCTCATCCAAACCTCGAACAACTAAGACGTGAGTAGGACCTGATAGGAATACTGACTTTAGCTATTCAGATTATGGTAAGTCACATTTTAGGTGAAACCTAAGACCAGTAAAGAAATCCCACCTGCCTCCGATCCTTTCTTACCCACAGGTGCTGGATTGGATGCTCCCATATCTGCTGCAGGGGCATCATCAGTCCGGCCCTCATTACACTGTGCTTGAGAACACAACAGAACATTAATACACTAACATAAAACAATTCTAATATAGATCATCCTGGAATTGTATATGACCTCCAGCCTCTAAATCCCACTTAAGTTTGCTATATTTCCAAATATATTTGTTAACATGAGGCTTCAATTGGATCCTCCATCCATATTCCTGACTCAAAATACATGGTGCATATACATATGGGTACACACACATTGGGCAAGGTGAAGACATTGTTCAACTATCATATGCTCCATATAATACCAATATCATCAGATGTCTAATAATGAAAATTGCTAGTTCCACATAAGAGTTAAATATTTCAAGAGTTTTATCATTTTTAACAGCAAATAACACCCATCAAACAATCTAGTCGCCTCCAGTAATCATACTTGCCGAACAATATTCTGCAAATAAGCTGCCAATCCTATTGTTCACCCATTTTGGACTTAGCTCTTTTGATAAATTCATTTTATCAATAAAA
Organism: Magnolia sinica; assembly: GCF_029962835.1. NCBI lineage: Eukaryota > Viridiplantae > Streptophyta > Magnoliopsida > Magnoliales > Magnoliaceae > Magnolia > Magnolia sinica. Next base: position 7,475,161 of record NC_080578.1, on the reverse strand, counting down.
AGACACTGAAAGAAACAATAAACAAACCTGGAAACAGGATGTCCGGCGTGCAAAATTTACACAGCCACATATAGTGCACATCCAATCAGATGGAGGAACCATGCTTTTACTGTTCCCATGACTCGATTTTGCTGCATTCTCATGCCCCAAATGAGGAGCACCTACTCCACCAGTTGGCTTGCTACTGCAGCACAAGAGAGTTATCAGCATATGAGGCCAAGATGCTAGTAGGTAGACATATTTCATGAGCAACAAGAATGACATACTTCCAAACAGATGTTATTGTTGATTATTCAAGGGGCCAAGCAGAAATAATATAGTTTAACAGCTTAAAAGGAACATATGTAACATTAGCATATTATCTCTAACATTTTTTTTTAGAATTGATAATTTTATTAAAGAAGCCAAAAGGCAAAGAGCAACAAGAGAAAAGAAAAGGCAAAAATCAAAACCTTACAAACTCAGCAACAGCTGGGTCAGGCTCCCCAATCCTGGATTAACAATAAAGCCTTCCTAACAATTAGTATTATCATTCCTGAAACCTACCATTCTTTTCCAACCAAATGGATCATAGAACAGCAAGCAAGGCTAATCACCACTTCAACCTATCTTTGGAACGAGGACCTCCTTCATGCCACAAAAGGAACAGCTCCTCCATAAACTTTGGCATGACCCACGGCACATTAAAAACTGAGAGAATACCATCCCAAACCCACTTCGCAAAAAGACAGCGGATGAAAATGTGCTCCACCAATTCCTCATTCTTCAGACAAAGGAGGCAACATTAGGAAACAGATCGCCTTTTTGCGCAAATTATCAACAGTAAGAACCCTATTCCTGCCTGCCAACCCAATTCCAACCCCCCACAATATACTCTCATCCTACCTCGATTCCAACCCCTCACAATATACTCTCATCCTACCTCGATTCCAACCCCCCTCCACCTCTTACCCTCTCCTTTGGATCCTTCAACCATCCGCAGGCAACGATGGACACAAGAATCTTCCAGATTGGGAAATCCTGAACTTTTTTCAAGTGGTTCAATTGTTGGTCTATTGATGAGACCCATCTGATTGAAGATTGGGCACATCCAAGTGTTTGATTAAAGATCAGGTGTCACATATCCAACGGCCCAGATATTAATGTGGAGCTGACGGCTGGGCTCGATCCAAAAACTCAAACCCATTTATTTATCGGGCCAGGCACAAGGTGTCTACAAGCACGTCGGCATGGCCGGAGCCCGGCCCTCCCAGCCCTTCAGTTTTACAAGGGCATTTTCTTAACATATATCATTCACATATTCTGCTTCCTTGTAAATGTGTAGCATAAATTACGATTGGACTGCTTAAAATTTTAGGGCATAGTACGAGCAATGGGGCACACCCAATGGAAAACCTGGATCTCTTGCACAAAAGGAGGTGAGATAAAATGATGTGGAAGGTTGATAGCTCAGGATCATGTTCGGTAAGATCCTTCTACCCTCTTCTCTGTGGTGGTATTCTTCGAAGGGAAGCTGGGGTCACCAAGCCAGTGCGCGCCATTACGATGTCCCTCCAAAGTTCGCAACATTCGGATGGTTGGTTGGTAGGAAGAAAGTCCTTACTATTGATAACCTTCGATAAAGAGCAATGGTGATTGCTAATATTTGTAACTTGTGCGTGCATGATGAGGAAGGAAGCGGATTGGCTGGTGTACCACACACCACCGGTCTGGCTGGTGTGTTGACATCACCAAGTTTTGTGGGGTCTCATCACGAGGTATGTGTTATATCCAAACTGTCCGTCCATTTGGTGAGCTCGTCGTAAGGCTTGAGCCTTTTGGGCTCATGCTCTAAAATGGTCTCGGAAAATGGATGAACAGTGTGGATATAATAAATACACCATTGGGAGGCCCATGTTACTTTGATCACCTTTGGACCATTCATACAACTCAGAGCTCGAGGAGCGTCAGCGCTGATCTTCACACGACACGTAGCCAAACCAGCCAGGTCGGTGGTGTGTGGTACACCAGCCAATCCACTTCCAATGAGGATATAATAAATACATCATTGTGAGGCCCATGTTACTTTGATCACCTTTGGACCATTAATACAACTCGGAGCTCGAGGAGCGTCAGCGCTCATCTTCACATGACACGTACCCAAACCAACCAGGTCGGTGGTGTGTGGTACACCAGCCAATCCGCTTCCAATGAGGAGACGGTAGATCATCTCTGTGCATTGTCCTTTTGTAGGATTGATCAAGGTGGACCTATTGCCAGTTTTCGTGGCCATTGCCGGGTGTGGTTAATTCCCTGTTAAGTACATGGCACGAGATGATGCTTAGGAAAGTGAGGACCGGGTTATGGAGGATGGCGTTGATTGCTATTTGGTGGGCTGAGTGGGAAATGCTAGATGTTTCAATAATGACAGGAAAATATATGGCTTCTTCAATGGCAAAATTGGAAACAAGAGTCAAAAAGGAAAAGGATGGTCCTAGGTTAACAACCTATAATTGCCGAATGTTATCATTTATCCCCTTGAAAATAGCCGGCAAGAAACCATTTAGCATGGCTATGCATGTTTGTACTGGTTACAGTGAGACATACTAATTCTTCACATACAATGATACACAACAAATGCATTGAAAGCAAAATAACAAAATTCTGCATGTTGTTCAAATAGAAAAGGCCTCTGATTTTGAACTGTACTCCTAGTCTAATTTTCTTCTATATCTATAATGAATGAGTGAATGAGAAGTTCAAATGAAAGCATCTACCTATAGTCAAAAAATAGCTTCCTGCCATCAATTATCAGACCATCATCTCCAATTCCATCCATCATGCTTCGTGCAGCTTCCTGTGTCACAAAAATGAGCATAAAAAATGGAGCTTCACAATGATCTTAAAAAAAAAAAAGAGTTTCACAATCTGCAACTTAATGGTAATAACTAATAAAGCATCAAACAGTCCAGTAAATATGCCAGATGGGTACCACAGAAGGGAAATCAATAAATGCAAATCCACGTGAAACACCAGAGTTCCGTTCTTTAATTACACGCACATGACGAAGGGGGCCCCATTCAGCCTGAAAAAGTACAGCAGAGAGTATACCTTCATGAGCAAAAGAAGCAATAGGATTCAGAATTGAAAATTAATGATGATGATAATAATAATAATAAATGAATGAACAAGCATAAGTACATACAAGAATCTGATAAAGATCTTCCTCGGTTGTCTTTTGCGACAGACCCTTTACAACAAGTGTAGCGGATGGAGCCTACAAGCAAACCACATTTCCATTTAGGCCCTGTCATTTGGGAGGAACTTGGGCAGTATCTAATTACACAAGGTTACATAATTAAGCATACCACCGATGAATGCTCATAATGCCGCCTTTCATCCCAATCTCTCCTTCTTTCTTTCCTCTCATGGCGACTGTCATCATAGCTGTCTTCTCTGTGACTCCGACCATGACTGCGACCTCGAGGAGACCTTGATCGAGGTCGTTCATCATACCCACGGGAACGAGAACGGTCACGTTGTCTTCTATGTGGGCTCTGATCTCTCTCCCGACTTAGACATCTCTTATCCCGTTCACGATCACGAGACTCACGTGACTCACGAGACTCACGCCTTCTCCAACTACGATCTCTTGATTCTCTCCTATCTCTCTCATGGTCCGAATCATAATTATACCGACCAATATCATAATCTCTCTCGCGGCTATCCTCCCTACTTTGACGGGAAATACGATGCCGATGGTCATAATCATCACTACCAAAATCATCACGATCACGTCCCTGAAACCTACCTGGCCTATCAAACCCATAATCACGGTAGTTATCTGCACTACGATAGTTGTCAACATTCCGATAGTTATCGCGGAATTTATCAACATGTGGGAATGAGTCCATCTCCCGATACTTGTCTGCATCACGAAAACCATCCATCTCATGGAACGAATCATGAAATGGTTTCTCATGTGCTCTTGGTTCTCTACCATGTGCATATTCTTCATCAAAACTACTCCTTGGTTGAGGCCAAATGCCATGGACAGGAGGAGGGAGAGGATAGTTATCTCTCTCGAGTATGTCCCGATGGAACGTACTCCTTGGATAGACATTATCCCTTGAGAATCCCTCATCCAGTAAGTTCCTGCCACCATACGATCCACCAACCCTGCCAGAGAAAATAGAGCAGGGGAAGGGAAATATTTTGTGAAATAATGCTTAAAAATATAGTGAAGTAATGGTATTGATAATTAACATGCAAATATTAAAAGGTTAAGAACAAAATAGGCACTTGACCAACATAGAATCTAAAAGATCCAAAGCCTTAAAAAGAAGCTGATTCCACAACTGACAGAACAAAAGGACGTCTAGCGGATTGGCGAAATACAACCAATGCAAATCTCAAGAGTATCAGTAAAACCATAAAACATTGGATAGATTTTTTTGCTACTCAATTACCAAGATACAAGGACCTTCAATCGACACTCACCTGAAATCTTGCTCATGTACTGCACCGTACCCCTCCAGAGCCTGTGGATTCAACAGAATAAGGCAAGTCAGCAACTAAAAACCATGGTAGGGGTAGGTAAATCCATTCCATATCCTCACTGGCCCATGGCTTTCTTTAATTGTTCATTTAGGACGAGATGCCAGTAAACATGGAGGACAATCACATGAGCCATAAGTTTCTGTATATCATCCCGGATAGGTGATTAAGAAGAAAACCGCAATTACGCTGTTAGTTTCCCATCCTTGCTGAAGGACATAGCGCCCAGGATCCATTTCTTGCAGGCCCCGCCGGTGTTACCCCTGCAAGGTTCTTGATGGATGATCTTTCAGAAGTTTCAGTGCAGGTTGTTTGGAAACCTATCCTGTAACGGATGCACAAACACAGAAAGTTATGCAATGTTGACCAAGAATCAATTCTCACGACTCAACCATCCTTTTGAAGGGAATCCTCAAAAAGCAAATCCTCCGATATACAGCCCATCTTCAAGTGTTCACAACAGAATCGTGCAAGATCTTGAAGTTGAAACTAGCATATAGTAATATACAAAGCCATCCAGCATGTATCAATGTGGAGAGGGCCAAACTCTCAAATAACATCTCTCTGTTAGAAATAGCAACAATTGCATGGCATTCCCAAATGCAGTACATTGCCAAGCAAATTTACAGAAATAGTTTATGGTGACATCCCAGAATCCTAAATGCAATAAGCGTGCGTATATCAAGATAAATCCTGCTTGCAATTTCACTCTTGCCTCAGTATAAAAGCAAATATCAAGTGGCTCCTGAAATGATTCATCTCAGATGATATGTAAATAGAGTCCATATGTTTGTGAAGCTTGACCAATTTGGTGTGTACCTATCAGCAATGTTTTCTTCTCCTTCATCTTCTTCTTTAAATAAAAAATCAGGGGGGGAGGGGGCATATTGTTACGATTTTGTACTGATTATTAAAAAAGTCATTTTGATTAAAAATTCACTATTAGTAAGTAAATAAACACAATTACAAAAGCTTGTTCCTCCCATCAAAATGAAAAGTCATTCTCTACTCTTTACTGGAACTAATCAGCTATTGCAGCAAGCATGAATAGAACAATAGGTATCATCTGATTCTTCCTCACAAGGGATGCTGAACAATTAAAATTTTCCAATAACAAGACATTGAAAGGTCTACATATTTCCAAATGCATCATACTTTTGTCCAAAATGGAAAAAAATATATCACATCAAGTATCAAAAATGCAATCTCCAACCAATGATCAGATTTGCCAAAAGAATGGCAAAAAGAAAAAGGAAAAAAACATTCACCAACAATGAAACTGAAAGCCTAGCCAAAAAGATTGACTACCACGGTTACACTTTTATTTGAACCTCCTCCGCTTCCTTGAGCAGCCTGCTGAGGACTTCCATAACTATATCTAACAAATCGTTTCAGCATAGAGACGAAAGAAACAGATATACTAGTACATGATAATATGTGCTTTTGACAGTGTCCTTTTCCATTGCAATTGTTAATCTAATAGACTGGAAATAACCAGATCATAATTTCCCACATTAGCACTCATATCAAGCCTTTGGTGTCAGAATTGCAATTACATTACTACGATTGGACTCGGAAGGAAAACAGGGCTACTTCATCGTTGTGAGTATAGTAGGAGACATCACTAAATTTTGCCATTTCCTCTTGATTAAACTAAATGTTTGGGATTCAATTTGCTTGTGCATCCAAACGCAGCCTAAAGACTGAAAACAAGCACCAGAGGAAAACAGAGACTGAGAGAATCAAACAGTTGCCAGCTTCGTCGTTCAGTCAGAACCCCTGGCCCAGGTCAAATCCAATATTCCGTTTGATTCACCGATAGCCCTTCCAATTAGTTAAGGGGTGAATTTGGATACCCACAGGAAGGCAAGGCAGACAGAATCCTTCTGTGCCCAAATCAATATCTGTTGTTTTCCAGATGATGGATGGTCAGATGCTGGCCTGAAACGTAACAAATGATGATTTGAAGTGGAGAAACCCAATCCCACTAGGGGGTGTTTGGGAGCTTGGAAAATAAAAGGTGAAAGTGACATTTTCTTTCAAAGTGAACTCCCAATAAGGGGAAAAATCTCGTTTCTTGGAAAGTATTTTCCGCACAAATATTTTCCAAGCTCCCACACAGACCCTTACTAAAGTTCCAGTTCCTACGCGAACCAAGCATACAACAGACAGATAGACATCCGGTGTTGACAGTTACAGGTACATCCAAACACAGCAATTTTACACGACTGATCAATTCCATCCGTGTAAAGGGAGATAACAGTCAAGGAGCTTAGATTTTGCTCAAATCCAGCAAGTTCTGAATTTTGGCATATTCGGGGTCGATCATTCACCGAATTTGAAGAAATTCGCATCGAATGGAAATTGCGAGCTGCGGCGAAATTAGGGTTCCGTGTTTTGCATCCTGATTTCGCCGAATCCGTGACGAACGAAAAACAGAATCGCAGCAGAGTGCGAAGCGGTTGAGTTCGGCGAATCCGGTGACCGATCGACCGCCAAAAATCATCAAAAGCGTGATTTTATTTCTGCAATCGGAGAAGAAAATGGAAAATCGATTAGAAGAAGAGCGATCGAACTCACGAATTAGAATATGGTTTTGCCGTGGATTCGTAGCTTCGGATTCCTCTTCGCAACCTTCAACGAGATCTGATGGATGAAAACTAGGGCAGAGAGAATGGGGGAGGAATTATTATACGGTTCCGCGAGCCGAGGATATGCCGAGTATCCTCGACCCTCTAAAAGTTCGTCCAGGTGAGCCCCGTGACTGAGTGATCCTGACTGTCGAGTTGGTGCGCCCGCTGTCGAGGGGCGGATTGGGGTACTACTCCCACCACGACCTAGGTAGAGGGACGCGGATTCCCCACCGGCTGTCTGTAGCTGGCTACTGGATGATGCTCTATTGGCCCACCATGATGTATGTATATTATCCCTCCATTTTTTCCGTATCATTTTAAGGCATGAGCCCAAAAATGGGGAATAATCAAATCTCATGTGTACCACACCATATAAAACATTGGTGATTGAATTCACATCATTAAAAGCCTTACAGCCTTACAGGGGCTACAGACATTTTGGATGAATATGATATTTGTGTTTTCGCTTAGTCCAGGTCCGTGTGATCTAACCAACGGGTTAAATGACAAATAAGCATTATAGTAGGTGTCTGGAATATTTTAATAGTAAGCGTTCAATCACCACTGTTTTCTTTTGTTGTGATGTGGTCCACTTGAGATTTAGATCTACCTTATAAATGGAGGACTTTAATAAAACACCTACATTATTGTAGGGCTTAACACATGCAATATGCTGGGGTTTATAGTGATTACTGTCCAATAGCCACCTCACTACTGGCCAGGTCAATAGGCAATCTTCATCTTCTATTTTGACAGGGCATTTTAAGATATGAGCCCCAAAATGATGTACATTGAAGGCTGGAGTGGAGCATAATTTATTTTTTTTTTTTCTAGCCATACTATTAATAAGGTCCCACGGACTTGTATAAAGTAAAAACACAAATATCATCTTAATCCAAAGCTATTGTGCCTCCTAGGAAGTTTTCAATCATATGAGTTCAATCCTTATTCCTTGTTGTGGGGTGGTCCACTTTTATCCTTCATCTTGCCTACTTTTTGGAATGATGCCCTAAAATGTTCCATTAAAATGGATATACAACATGGATAAAACATATACATCATGGTGAGCCCCGCAGAGACCCTTACTATCTAGGTCCAGGTGGGGTAGTACCCAATCGGGTGCCCCCTCTGTGGACATTCCACATGGTTGATCGGATTGCATGGTGACCCCAATGCCACGAATATCCTTGGTGATTGGATATGTGGGGCCCACAATGATTTATGTGTTTTATCTAGGTCATCCATCCATTTTGCCAACTCATCTTGGTGTGAGCTAAAATTTAGAGCATATCTAAAGCTCAAGTGGACCACACCATATGAAACAGTGGGGATAATGACACCCACAGTTGAAATCTTTACAAGCCCACCTGATTGTTTATTTGTTGTCTAACCTGTTTATGGGCTCACATATGCAATGGATGAAGGGAAAAAGACAAATATCAGCTTCATTTGGAAAATCAGTGGTTCCCAAGAAGTTTTCAATGATAGATGTTCAATCCACATGGTCCCTGTGAGTGGTGTGGTTGAGCATTTGATATACTTTAATTTTGGACTCATGCCCTAGAATTAGCTGGCAAAACAGATGAAATGGTGTGGATAAAATACATACATCACCACGGGCTCTCTAGGTTCTCATATATCTTAACATTGGATCATCTCAGCAATCTACTCCCCTTCCCAACCAAAGCCGATTGGAAGATGAGCAAAATAGGTGAGGCCATGATAATAGCTTGGTGGGCAAGTCCTTAACTGGGGTCCACCTAGATGTATTTGTTGTATATTGACATCATTCATCAAATTTTCAACTCATCTTAAAGCATGATCCAAAAAATGAAGTAGATTCAACTCTCAAGTTGACCACATCACAATAAACAATGGTTGTTGAAACTCCTGCTAAAGATATGGAGACTTGGATGAAAGGAAAACACAAATATCATATTGATCCAAAACTTTGGGGCCTTCGGAAAAGTTTCCACCACCTGGTTCACTTGAGATTTGGATCCGCCACAAAATAAGCTCGAAAATTTGATGGTCAGCATAAATATACAACACACACATCAAGGTTGGCCCCACGGTAAGGTCCTCACCCAACATGGGCACCTGAGCTTCCGTTAATCTACTCCTAATTGAAAAATCTTAGCCCTTGTTTCGATATCATACAATTGATAACATGGTGAGGTTTTCAATAGGCTAGGCTTGGGCTGGGTGTAAGAGCCCATTAGCTTGCCCATTTAGGGTTTTAAGGGCATTCTTGTCATATGCACCCATAATGGGGCATGGTTAGTGAACAGCCTAGATCATGCATAAAGTGGGTGGTCATGCCAATGCTTATCGGTGTTGGCCATCATGGACCGAGCTCTGCTTAAGTCCTAGGATGCTGTGTGAAAACAGTTTGGATGAACATATGTCGAGATTGATCTTAACCGTTGACATCCTTAAAACGTAAGACAATCCAAATTTGACAAAAAAAGGAAAAAAGATAATGTATTGATTTGACAAAACCAAAAATAAAAAAATAAAAATGGATGGATAAGTGGGTTTGAGTTTCCACTGGGCAAGATTTCAGGGCATGATCTACAGAACATGCACCAATTTTCAATTACAATAAGTGTGGACAATATTCAATAATCCCAACCATTGTTCTTTTGCGTTTCATTGTGTTTGAAGCAATTCATCAAAAAAAATTCCAAATATGAAGATCCAACATCAACATTGAGGGCCGCACAAAGAACATTATTGTATACTCCCTCACAGTCGCATCTCTATAGACCACGAATCTAAAGGATAAGGTTGTCGTGTGTTGGTTAAAGTCAATCAAACAAGGCCATGAGTGTGATTGAGAGTCTGTATTTAAATTTTGTGCGTGATTATGATGAGCAGGCGTGGCAGTCTTCTCCACTCAATGTTTGATTGAACACTAATGTGCCCTGTATTGAGTTAGGCTAATTAGAGATTGAATGTAAGATCCAATTAGCCTCTCAACCACCGTTCATGATAAGTGATTAGAAGATTTGCAAAATAGTGGGGTTAGTCCTTCCTAATGAATTTTCAGTCCTTCCGAATGGATTTTCTTTGCCTTATGACTTCAAAACGTTTCTTTCACTAGTAGTTGGAATTGTATACTTCTCAAAGGAATAGAGATGAGCAAATAAATAAATAAATAATAAGGCTAAACAATGTCGATTTTATTAATATTTGAATATGTAACTCATTACAATCGATATAGTATATGAATAAGTAATATAGATAGATAATCGAGGGATGAATACTTAATTGGCCTGTAAGTACAAATGATCCAGGTTGATGGTCAATAAGATATGACCAAAGATATGTGATCACCTAAGTAAGAACTCGGTTGATTGGGATATTGCCTACATCTATAGGTAAAACATTACATTACAGAATGTCTTTGTGTGAAGAAAACTGAATGGGAACAAGATACCACTAAGAAAACTGACATCAAGGACACATCAACCCATGAAACTTAATAGGGCTGAGGGTGAGAGACAAATTTCAAACCAAGATGAGATATAGTGCTAGCAAAGACTGCATTGGTGCAATTGTCACTATTAACTATTACTTTACAGTTTCTATTGATGCACTTGATGTAAGTATAGAAAATTGAATTCACGTGTCAATCATCGCTTCTTCTTCTTCTTCTTTTACCTGAGCCAGTATGCAGCTAACAACTATAAGTGGCACAGCCTCAACTCATTCAGCTTCTTCATCACTAGCACCAACTAAGGGCTCATAGATTTTTTCTTCATAATTGCTCTGATCATCCCTATCTAACTCGCCAATCACGGAGCCTTATTTCACTCTTTCGTAGTGTATTATTATGTGAAATTGTCATATCATTGGCAATCGTAATACCATGCTTACTCACCTCTCGTTGAAATGGAACTAGCTAAACCTCTACCCTTCACATCGACGTTGCTGGATGAAGTGCCAATAGGGGTTTTAAAATGTCTCTCAAAATTAGGTTTAACTCAGTGGAGTGTGGCCTTGACATTGAAATCTTATGAGTCGAATCGCTTTATGAGTTGTGATTTTATACACCGTTCGAGTTCTTGCACCACTTTGATATGCATGCTCTACGATGCTGATGTCGTGAGGAATGAGCTCACGCCAAAGCTCGAGTCAAAGGCCCATTATGAAGCAAGAAATGGTCACTAACGGGTCCTCCCTAATGTTAGGGCCTGTTTGATTTTCTAACTCAACTATCATTTTAAATGGGTAATAATTATTTACCCAGGTAATTATCACATCTTTCCCAATACATATTTGACAACTTACTTTTTAACGCTTAAATCGAGAAATTTAAAAAGTCAGTGTATGGCCCATCATGTTATACGTGACTTATCCACGCCGCTCATTTGTTACGCTAGCTGAATTTAGGGCATTAGCAAAAAAATGAGTAAGATCCAAAGTTCAAGTGAACTATACCACAAGAAATAGTGGGAATCGGACGCCTACCATTAAAAACTTCTTAGGACCTTAAAAGTTTTGGATCAAGCTGATATGTGTGTTTTTCCCTTATAAATGTTTGTGTGACCCTATGAACGGGTTAGATGATGAAAAAAACCTCAACGTGGGCCCAGTGAAGGAAACAACTTTCACTGGTGGACAAATTAGGGCCACCGTTTCCTTTCGTGTGGGCCATCTAAGTGTTTAATCTGCCTCATTTTTTGGTTCATGCCCCGAAATATTATAATAAAATATATGGACGGTGCAAATATATCATATACATTATGGTGGGTCCACGGATTTAAGTTAACATTTTTGTATTGATTTCCGAGGTGGAATTACTCTCACGTTTTCAAATCGAGTGAAAAAGTAATGATTACTTATTTACTGTGATTTACATGTATCATGGAAAATCAAACAAGCTCTTACATTACATCATACACTCATCAAAATTTGTGATGTAATCAACTTCAGACATAAATCCTTGACAGAGCGATTGCCATCGATCCACGCGTCTCTAGCGATAAGAGATAAAAATATATTGTTCCTTTTAGATCTCTTTCATCTCAGTCCACTGCGAGATTGGATTTTCACTGGACCTCTCGCTCTTCCACTCATCATTTATTCAAAAAAGTTTGGCTTGGCCCACCAATTTCATCTCAACGAACTTCATTTGACAGTCATCGAATATATCGTATCACTCAAAATAATGATCAAACGACTTTCAAGCTAATTGATGGATGCCTTTGAGTCCAAGCAACCTTCATAACTTGACGCTTCAATATTTATGCTTTTCATCACTTGTTCGACGAGATCAAGGTGTGTTTGTTACTCTCCAATGGACGGTTGGGTACGTCCCCCGCCATGGCCGACACCTCGACTACGTCCTCCACCTTGACCTCCCGCATGTTGTGTTTTTTAGAATAAAAATAAATTTTAAAAATAAAAGTTATTTTTATAAAGTAAATAAATATATTAATTATTTAAACTTTTCATAAATAGTGTATATAGCCAGTTGGTAAGAGAATGAGTTTTTGCTTATGCAACTAGGATTCAAATCTCCTCGACGAGGGTGCGAAGCACCGTTTGTGCGCGCGCAGCGTGGGCTATAGGGCTACTTAGGTGCTTTTTGGCACACGGTTCAAACTTTTTTGGGCAATGGTTCAACTAGTTTTGAACCGGGATCTACCCTGATGTTTTATTACCTTTTGAATTATTGAGAGTAATTGTGACATGATTATACATGTGGCACCTATGCCACGTGTTGCTTATGTGGATACAGTTTTTCCTGTTGGATAACTACTCCTGTCTAAATGAGTACAAAAATAACGCCCATAGGATATAGAGTCATGTCTTTTCATGGAAAGGCAATTATTTGCTGTGAATGGATATGAATTTCTTGAAGAGGCTCTTTAGCACCTCTTCAGGAAGAAATCCATAACATTTCAATTGATATAAATCCTAGATATTATAATCCAGAAGTAGACACTCTTAATCCTTAAGATTATATCATCTTTTGTGCAATAACTCTCAATTTGATCTCCTGCTGAGTTTTTTCTGAACGTCTTAAGGCATATCGGTGTCAAAACTAGAGATATGTTCAACACTTAAATGTGTAAATTTTCGTGTTGAAAATAAGATTGAGAGTTCATTGTATCCTGAAGACAATTTGCAAATTTCCTTTGTTTGCACTTGCTGAAAATTTCAAAAAAATGGCAGCAAATCTGTCTTGAGAAATTGACTATTCAAGTCAAGCCTTGAACCCAATAGATCTGATCGTTTTGTTATCGTTTTCTTCTATCTTCTGTTATGTACGAGTAACACTTACATTTCTAACACCGCATGAGATTGGTCATCTTTTAAAAATCCATGATCGGCATAGAGGGAAGTTTTCAATTTGGTCATGCAAGTATTGGTCTCATTTTGGAGGGGTACCAGTTGATTATTGGCGGTTCCACCTTAGGCTTTGACGAGCGTAATACGGTTACTAATGGCATTAATAGCTTCGACAAGCTATTTTGAATTTGTTGTGAGGTACATATCAAAACCACGCTCACTACAGGTGAGCATGCTAACTGGGAAAGACTGACAACAAATTTTCTTTAATGCAATGTGATGGATACTTTTTTTTTTAAAATGCTAACTTTATACACAATAATATGAAAATCCTAAACTTTAAATGCAACAGACTCACTAAACCCCATGCTAACTTGTCTCTAATACCAAAAATTGATGCAGGACTGATGATCCATATTAGGATGATGCGAAAAAATTAATTAACAGATTACCATAGTAAATCAATGCACAAAATAAAGCCAATCAACTACAAATATAAATAAATCAAATACTCGAGTAAGCTCAAGTTGAAGACCACATCACAGTCCTATAAAAATAGATCCATTTTTATCGATAATGGCCCAATGGAATATAAAACTTCCATCTAGCATAAGATTTGATTGCACTTTGATGTGGCTTGAATGGATTAGGGTTTGGGTTTGGAAAATAAGTTTAAAAATTTAACGTTTTATAAAATAGATGAGAATAAAAAATGATTAATGGGGGGAGGGCGAATAGCTGTGCAGACAAATCGTGTAGTGCATATGCATGTCCATATACTCATACAGGCCATGTGGCGGGACTGGGTCAGTTTGGTCAGTGATAAGTTGAGTTGATAGCAAGGGGGTTATGATTCGAGAAAGAAGAAAAATAAATTTAGTGGAAAGAGAGGGCTTAAGAGGGAGAACAAATATAAATACTTTGATAAGAATATTATAAAAAAAATAAAAAAAAATAAATAAAAGAAAGAAAAAAGAACTAGAATCACTCTAATGACTTCACCCCAAATTTTACTCGCATAAAGTTTTATTGTTCAAAAATGTGACATAAAGAAATTTAATTTGATATGTCTAACCTAAGCAAACTCACAAGTCTAAAACTATTATTGACCGTTTGAATGTATTAACGATTAAAATCAAAACATAAAATATCTAATAACCTATGATAAAACAAAAAAATAAAGTAGAAACAAATATGTGGCACATGACACAGGGATGATCTCCAGCGTGCAATAAATACGTCCATATTTGATCGACGCCCTGAATAAATGTGGTCCAACATGTCCATGGCTCGAATGTGCATGCTAGAGTATCTGTACACCTAAGCCCGAGTCTCCGAACTTATCCAACGGTTCGAATCACTAAATTGAGGTACCTAAAATATCCGGCGGCATGGTCTAACGTTTATAACGTCCATATATGGTTCACGTTAGGCTAGGTAACGTCAAGACAATCTAAAAATGCATCACTCGGTTCCAAAGATGTATCAATCAGTTCTAAATAAGCAACCGACATGCATCTTCCTAAACAACCATGCATGTGGGGTCTTTAATGTAGTTAAGAACTCTAATCGGGTCAATCGGGCCCCATGCAATAATTATCAAATCATGATGAAGCCGGGGTTGGAGTCTCATCTCCACTCCTCATTCGATAAACTCGTGTAGGTGTTTGGATGTCCTTATCATACGTATCTAGACATATAATGCACATGTAATAGCAGACAAATAAATGAATTTACAATAATTATAATTTTATAGCACGGTAGTTGAAGTCTCCTATCCAAACATAAAAATTAGTGTATTTTTTCACGTTGATTTGACATTCTAATAATGATAAAGTACCATCACTACGAAATTATCATGTCTATGTAAACAATAAAATTGTAAATCAAATTGCATTGTTTTCATGAGAAGTGTTGTAATTTATAATTATTATACTTTTGCACTACAATGCCTATATAATTCGCAATCCAAATAGCTTTTAAAGTAATGTAAATGAATTTACAAATAATGTCGTGTTATACGTATCTAGACATACAATGCACATGTAATAGCAGACAAATAAATAAATTTATAATAATTATAATTTTATAGCACGATAGTTGAAGTATCTTATCTAAACATAAAAATTAGTATATTTTTCAAGTTGATTCGACATTATAATAATGATAAAGGACCATCACTACAAAATTATCATGCCTATACAAACAATAAAATTGTAAATCAAATTGTATTATTTTCATGAGAGGTATTGTAATTTGTAATTATTATACTTTTGCAATACAATGGCTATGTAATTCGCGGTCCAAATAGCCTTTAAAGTAATGTAAAGACATCATCGTTTTAATTTTACCATCAATAAAATCAAACATGAGAATTGGTGATCAAATGTAGTTGTTGTTAGGAAATGGGTGGGGTTTGTTTGGTTTTTCAATTACAATAATAAATGGCTGTAAATGAGTAATGATTATTAACTATTGTACTTGAGCGGTGACATCACTTATATTTGATTATATTAATGATTTTGCTAAATTGTTTATTCCACTAACAAATTATTATAAAAATGATAGTTTATAACGTGAAAATGTAATTATTACAACTTACTTTACCTACTTGGCTTTCGATATGTTGATGCAACTTTTGGCTCACCCCTCTGCCAGTACTTGAGTACCTGGTGCCTGCACAAGAAGAGCACAAAGGAGACCCTGACTAGTTTAGGGGACCCTACGATGCCTAAGTTAAGCCCAGAATCTGGGTCTAATGATAAAGATTTAGGGGTGAGGTGGATGTGTCTCTGTACATTTTAACGTAGGTAGGTCATCTATTTATATAGGTGACGTAATCCCGTGGCGTATATAATTTTTCCCAAAAGGACTGATCGATATTTTTAAGGATTTTAAGATCTTTAATCCCTTTGATTTTCTGGATTGGAGTTTATCATCAGAAGGAAAAAGATTGAACCGCCTTCTTGGCTCGGCTCTAATTCCGTAGGAGGAAATAATAGTCGAGATTTGGCTGACTGAGGCTTGGCCGATCATTCACTGATCTTGAATATCAGTACATTTGGACGGCTTACGCTGGGCATCTCCCCCTCTTGTCAATTGTCGGCGAATTATGGACACCGATCTTTGATCAGTGTAGACATAGTTGACCCATAATCGACTCTCTACTGACTGATGGTCGACCCATGGCCGACCTAAAAGATAGGTCGAGCTGGCGCAGGGCCAAGGCTTGGTTTGTAGCCGATCGATGTACAGAGTCGGCCTGAAGTTACCTCTGAAAGACATCTTAAGTATCCGTAAAGGTGCACTGGTCTCCGTGGAGGTCTCGCCCTTTGGCTCGGGACATGTAGGCCTCGGTCAGGCTCAGCGCCTAGTAAATCCGGACCATATATCTCCTTTTGGCGTTCTGGACATATGGACATCGGTCAGGCTCGGCGCCTGAGGAGTCCGGGCCATGTCAATATAGTTGGTCCACTCCATAAGCCAACTCATCTGACTTGTCATATTTTTTCCCTAACATGATATACAAAGCGATTTTATACTTAAACAAACACTTGGAATTAACAATAATGGCTCGTTTACTTTGCATTTTATAAGAATTTGGAAAACCAGACAAACCCATAAAGTAATTTATAATCATTGCATATTTCCCTTGCATTACCGTAATAATTGGTAAAACAAATAAGTCATTGGGCTAATTTTTATTGTAAATTACATTAGTAGTTCATTG
This sequence comes from Magnolia sinica, assembly GCF_029962835.1. NCBI lineage: Eukaryota > Viridiplantae > Streptophyta > Magnoliopsida > Magnoliales > Magnoliaceae > Magnolia > Magnolia sinica. Next base: position 7,457,959 of record NC_080578.1, on the reverse strand, counting down.
TAAATGTATTATCAATATAATTTTATAATATTTATTTAAACACGTAAATTGATGATCAAATACAGATATAATAGGAGATAGATGAATGAATTTGTAATCATTATAAATCTACACTATTGTATTGCAACGAAACTCTCCTATTCGAACAAAAAAATTAGTGTATTTTTTCTGTTGATTTGATATTTCAATAATATAAAGGTATCATTGTTACAATTTTATTACACCTATCTAAACACAAGAATTATCAGTCAAATTATTTTTTAAATTTTTTTTCAAAAAATAATTATTATAATTTATAATTATTGTACTTTTTACAATACATTACTAATGCAATTCGCAATCCAAATAATTTCTAAAATGTTAAAGTAGGATTAATAATAATCAAGCTTAAGAAAGGCAAAATTGATACTTAAAATAAGTTTAGACCAATCAATCTACCATAACTAATTTAAATTTCCAGTCCAAATCCTGCACTTGCTAAGCGTAAAATTGAGGCCAATGATTTGTTTAACTATAGGTTATTTTTAAGATTTTTTTATTTTTTATTTTTTATTTTAAAAGAGGCAAAGATTACATAGGGCCTTGCGTGTAATTTGACCATGCAATTTAAACTTTAATTTTTATTTTTATTTTTTTAAATCCAGGATTTAAAAGTTTAAGATAGAAAATTGCAATTTAAGCAAAAAAGAATACATTGTAAAATATGCATATTATACATAATTTAAACATAATCTTTTAAACTAATCACCAAGTAAAATATTAAATAAATAAATGGATTGTACTGGAATTACATGAATTGCTATGGGTCTTCTTGATGATTGGATCAGTTTGGTTATAGAGGTGTCCCATTTTAATAGTTGGGTGACTTGTTGGATAGGCTAGATATCGACATACTATACAACCACCCACGAAGGGTACCACATACAAGTAGTTGCAGGAATTCTCAGACAATGGTTGGACAATTGTATTCACCGACTGTATATCTTTTAATAACATGATAGTAGGCATTGGAAAAATTGCTAAGCACATGTACATGGTAAAATATCAAATATTGTATATAAGCTTTATTATTATTATTTGCAATACTTACCAACTCTCTTCTAATTATATTTTAAATAAGGGAATTGACTGGATAAACCTAGTTTTAAAAGAATAACTATTTTTTCCCACCGGCAAATCACTTTTAAGGGTCGTTTCGCACCGTGGATTGGAAGGGGTTTTCAATCCCCTATTATTTGGCAGCATCAAGTGTTGCAAATCTAGGGGGTTTCCAATCCCCTCTTTGAGGGGTTTGCAATCCATCGTGAGAGCTTGGATTACACCTAAAATCATTTTAATATTTGCAGGTGTAACATGTATGTCACTATACACTATCATTCTATCGGGCACATGGCCCACTAATGATGATCAATACTGTCCAAACATTGCCCATGTAAATCAACACCTTCCAAACATTGTCCAACACCATCCAAACATTATCCATGTAAATCAACAATTAAAAACCGTTGGTTTGTCACTCAGACATGATCTTGTGCTTGTGACTCATTCGAGACTTGGAATTTCATCATTTTCGAGCAAAGCATATATTTCAGCGGGCTTATTGCAACCATTGTATCAAAATTTATATATCTCACTAATTAAAGATATTAAAGTTGAATTAATAATTAAATTTAAATTTCTGAAAATATACCATAGATAGGTACTTTTAGATTAAAGTTGAATCAAACCCTGTGGATTAAAGTTGAATCACACTCAATGGTGCCAAACGCATGGGAAGGATTGCAAATCCAGGGAGTTACAAATCCACGCTCCCAAACAGGCCCTTAGAAATTTCAAGCCGTGCAAAAGGTGGGACATACCGAGGTAATTACCTGTGTGAAATTAAGTTGGCACACTTACATTTACATACCTATTCTACCCCCACACACTCACACTATAGTAGGCTTTCACAAGTGGTAGTCAAACCCATGAACTCTCGCTAAAACACTTGTGAATCTACCATCTAGGCACAAAAATCAAGTTGGCATACTTGTTCAGTGGGCCATGATGAATAAATATGATTGGTTGTCCATTGATTTTCATGCCATTATCCACTTGATTAGTGGACCTGCCTGATTTTTATTTCATTCATCACGGTTTGCATGGGCAAGGCGCTCAAAAAACATCACATCCTGATTGTTTATTTGGAAATCGGTTTGTGCTCTTATCACATTGAGTAAATTCAGTTGGGGCCACCGTGAATATATGTGGTTTATCCACACCGTCCATCTGTTTTTCCAGCTCATTTAACGGGTTAATCCCAAAGTTGAAGCATATCCAAATCTCAAGTGGATCATACCACGGGAAATAGTAGGAATAATGATTTATACTCTCAAAACCTTTCTAGGCCCCACATTGATATTTATTTGTCATCCAACCCGTTAATAAGATCATACAACATGAATGATGGGAAAATCAAATATAAGCTTTATCCAAAAATTTCATGAACCCCATGAATTTTTCAATGGTATACATTCGGTTCACATTGTTTCATGTGGCGTGGTCCATTTGAGCTTTGGATATACTTCATTTTTTGTCCCATGCCATAAAATTATCCAATAAAATGGATGGACGGAGTAGATAAAATACATAGATCATGGTGAACGTCACAGAGTTTACTAGTACGCTACGCGTACTGCTGAGTAACCGCAGTCCGCTTCAATTTATTTGATACTCTGGCAGAGTACGATGGATGATACGCTGACACTTGGAAGTAAGTTAAAAATTGCATACGCGGCACACAAGCAATCAAACTAAACTGCGCAAATCACGGCACCCAGCGTAGATGTACCATGGCTCAAAAATTAAGTTTATTTTATCATCTGACTACTGCATTGGGAGTTCGGGGACATTTGTTGGACGGTTAAAATGGAAAACATCTAACGGTCCTATTTTTCACAAACAGCAGGTGTCCACGAATCAGAGGTTAGGATTGCTTAACCAATATGATGTTGGGATTGTGAGTCTGCGAGGGTGAGCTGTACAACCAAGTCAGTTTATTTGAGTTAACGTATTCAACATGTAAAATTTCTGCCCGCGTATCAAGCGTCACACACAGCCAGAGTATCATGCAACTCCTCTTCCAACCGGAAAAAAAATCTGCAATGCTCTCTCTGGTTCAAACCTGTAGACGATTTTCTGAGCATCCGAACTCGAAAACTCGCAGACGAGCGGGAAAATGGCAGCAGCTTCAGCTTCAAAAGCATCATCCTCTCTCTCCCTCAAAGAATACCTCAAGAAATACGAAAACCCCAGCGAAGATCCCGCCACAAAGAAAAAGAAAAAGAAGAAGCCAGCCAAACACGATTTGATCGGAGCCGTTCGTGTCGTCGACGAAGATCCCATCTGGCAGAAACCCATAACGCTTGAAGAAGAAGAAGACTCTGATTCTGCTGGTAATGAAAATGCGAAAAAAATCCCTAACCCTATTTCAAAACCCTAGCCGACAGGAATTTATAGATTTCTACTAATTCTAGTTATTTTATTTTATTTTATTTGAAGAGGAAGAGAAGCCCCAAGTAGATGAAGATATTGAAGTGAAGCGGATGAAGAGACTGGAGGAAATCCGATCCCGACGGTCTTATCTTGCGATTTCCGATGACGGAAGTGGCTGGGTTCCGATTTTGGATGCATCCAGACGTTCAAGTTCTGGAACAGGGGCTCCGGATCTGTCCCCACCTCGTCAAGTGCGGTCCCACTTCAACACTTCCTCGTCTGGAGATGAGGGGAAGCCATTGGATCCCAGTGGTGAAGCTTTGGATTTGAGTCCACCACGTCAGCGGCGAGCCCGTTATGACACTCCCTCACCAGAACCCGGACCGCATCCAACAAACTCCGTCAGCCCAGACGGTGATTTGTCCCCGCCTCGACACTCCCATCCTAAAACAGTGTCATCGGATGCAAAAAGGGATAATTTAGGAAGACACGACTCCCTAAACCTCTCTCCGCCTCGAAGGGGTCATCGCGGCTCATTAGAAGACCCCAAACCATCAGGCTCAATTAGCCCGAATCGTGATTTGTCACCGCCACGACGTTCCCGTCGTCAAACGGAAACTCTAGATCTCAAAAGCAAGAATTCAGAAAGACATGGCTCACCAGGTCTCTCCCCGCCGCGAAAACATCAACGCCATTCAGCAGAACCCAACCCAAAGGCATCAGGAAGACGTGACTCACCAGACCTCTCACCGCCTCGACGCTCCCGTCTTCATAAGACTTCTTCAGATTCCATAGGGAAGAATTCGGAAAGGCCCAACTCACTGGACCTATCTCCCCCTCGACGTTCCCGGCCTCCTACAGTGCCATTAGATTTCAAGAGGAAGAATTCTGAGAGACCTGAATCGCAGGATGTCCCTCCTCCTCGATGGGGTCGTCATCATTCGCCAGAAGTTGATGCCTCTCGTGCTTCTTCTGAGGTAGGCCTTTCTCCTCCCAGGGGCAGGAAGGATTCTTCTTCTGTCAAAGAGGCAAGAAGGTCAGGTTTGTTCTCTAAGCAGGATTTCAAGGAAGAGACTGACAGAAAGAGGAAGGAGTTGGCAGGGTAATTCTCTTATCTTCCATGGATCATGCTTTCTTTCCTTTTCCCTTTCTTGGGAATATTGAATTCACCCCTGTATGACAGTTGATAAATTATATGCTACATTGTTGTAATTATGGAAATCCCAGTCCATAGCGCTCCATCCACTAGTTGCCTGATAAGCTTGTAAAAGCACAATGTGCCAGTGGTGTGGGATTTCATGCCACAGGAATCAAACATTTTGGCTTTCTTCTTCTTCTTCTTCTTCTTCTTCTAGTTGCCTGATAAGCTTGTGAATGCACAAGGTTAGTGGTGTTGCATATCATGCCAAAGGAATCAAACATTTAGGCTCTATCATCCTCTACTGATAAAGCTTTCAGTGAAGTTCGTCCTTCTTGGAGTGACGATAGGCTAATTTGTTGTTCTGAGGGATGGTGGTGGTGAAAGGTGACTCTAAGAATGTAACATCTTGGGCTGGAGCAATGAGAGGCTAACTTGTTGTTCTGAGGGATGGTGGTGGTGAACGGTGACTGGAGGCTAACTTGTTCTAAGGATGGTGGTGATGAAAGGAAACTGGAGGCGAACCTGTTGGTATGAGGGACAATGGTGGTGAAAGGTGACTCCAAGAATGTAATATCTTGGAATATGCCATACAACTACAAGCCATGTTTGTTTTCCACCTTAGCCTCCAAGCAAAACATTTCATTCACCCATGTAGGTCAAGAGAAAAATTCTATTGCAAAAGTTCTAGAAAAGAATGGCATTTTCCTTGGGGCTCTTTGTAATCAGGAATCGCTTCGTGCTTTGAGTTTTCTGATAAATCTCTCTCCCTCTCTCTAAGAAAGAGAGATTATTTTGTTTTGGGCTGTTTTTAGCTCTTCCTTGGCATTTCTTGCTGTAATTCTTATCTTCTTCTTTTGTTTTTGTTCAACGAAGTTCTCGCTGTTCATAAATGTTCTATCTTTTGAATTTGTCATCTTGGCATAGATGTTCTATGGTCAATGCATTGAATCACATTTGTGGATATGCTGCCCTTGTAGGTTTTCTGCAATTGATCCGTCTGTAAGTGGAAGAGGTGCAGAACCTGTTTACCGGGATAAACTCAGCGGTGAGGGAAATCATGCCCCAAAGCATTTGTTTTGAGTTTCTTATACAGTGATTTGAGTTGTAATTTGTGAATGATGCTACTGAGGTTAAGTTGAAGCATTTAATATTCTAGCATGCTTATTCACAATGACTTGGCTCTGTTTTGACATTGTTGTAGGTAATCGTTTGTCAAAGGGTGAGTTCTTGAAATTACAACAAGGAGAAGAAAAGCCCAAGGTATTGCTTGAAGTTCTGCCTGTGAAATGAGAACTATCACTTTTGTCTGGATGCTTTCCAATTTTATCTGTCTAACCTACACCCCAGTCCTCAGTCTCCTTTACTTATAGGGTGTCAATGGCTTGGCTGGGCTGGGGTTAGCCACCTCTGGTGCAAGTTCAACTATGTCTGTTGATTGCCAACCTAGCCCAGACCTAGTCCCAAAATAAAGAGCAAAACAGAAACTTATTTTATTAAAGAGAAGGGCCTTGTCTCCATTTCTTTTAGAAATTGAAATGCAGTAAGAGAAATTGTTGCCAAATTTGCTTGCTTATCTTCCTTTGGTGCATTTCTTTTCTAATTGGAAGATTCATTCTCATGGTACATGAGCGCTGTTTGTCCTTCATTTGTCGGATGATCGTCTCTTTCACTGGCATTAGCAGCTGATATTCCTCCACTATTATATTGTCCAGGAGAAGAAGTTGGAGTGGGGCAAAGGCTTAGCTCAGAAGCGGGAAGCTGAAGCAAGGGAGCTTGAGTTAGAATCAGAAAAAGACAAACCATTTGCGCGGACGAGGTAAATTTGCATGCCAAAAGACATGGTCAATTTATATGACTTTTACTTTAGATGGAAATATATCTCACATTGGAGGACAGGTACACTATACACTTGCAAATAGACTCGCTCAAATGTCATTGGAAAATAAATAAATTAATTTTATATACAAAATATATGCCTGACATTTCTGTCCTCGGTCAATATAATTTTGTCAAAAAAGAGAATGCCCTTCTTAGTCCTTCAAATTTATGATCATAGATGTCCTTCAAATTTATGGAATAGTACGGCATGACTTGAAAAAGTCAAAGAAAAGTTGGCACTTACAAGAGCACTTTTATTTCTTTATATAAATAAATACATATACATATATACACATATCAGTCTATATATAAATTTCTTTCCAATAATGCCCCTATTCAAATGAGACCTGAGAATTCAATGACGACATGTGATCATGAACCACCCTGCCTATTCTGGCCCAACCAGGGTTGCCCAAAGAACTACTGCCAAGATTTATTGTAAAACTCCTCAATTCGAAGACGTGGCTGTTGATGGGATACTTTTGAAACTAGCGTCCACTCTAGACCACAGCGCCAACCACCTAACAATACAATTGATGATGGACCTGACTGTCGGTGCCTAGAATATCCTGGCATTTTCTTTCATTCCAGATGACCCATATAGACTGATTTCCACATAGTTGGTCCTTTTATGGCTCAATGCAATTCTCCCTTCTTAATTAGCTATACAACATCGCATCTAGGGTAAACATTTTGTTTGTCACATTGGTAGAGAGAAATACACTGCAGATACCTTCAATTAAAAAGTAAAAACTAAAAAAAGAAAAGAAAAAAACAAAAAAAAATAAAATACTGCAGATAACCCTTCAAGAAAAGAGAAAAATAAGCTGCAGATAGGTTGGCAAATGAGGGTGTGAGCTGCAGGGCTCGTTGAACTATTGGGATTGTACTCCTTTGATTCTCTTTAACAATTTATTATTATTATTATAAATCTTTTAAATAGAAAAGAAATTCTTTGGAATGATTGTTGCTCAGCAAGAATTGTGAGATCTTGCACACCCTGATTTTAAGCCTTGGGAAGCTGGTTGTTATGTTGATGAACATTGCAAAATCTTTCGGTTTACATTTTACAATGTTCTCTGCTTTCTGTTGGGATCATAGTTTGATAGTTTATGAGGTCCCAATGATGATGTTCCAGCTTTAGAAGTTTCTGGTTTTGTCTTGTTCAATACATTAGTATCTGGATTGCCACCCTTAACTGGTCTATTATGCAGTTCTTTGTAACAACTAATACCTAGTTAAGTGTTTATTTTGTACCACCTGCATAGGGAAACCTCTCTTTTCTTTCTTGTTTTATAGTTCACCTCCTTTCATTCATGTCTCATAAATGCACCTTTTTTCTTCAGAGATGATCCCGAACTTGATAAAATGTTGAAAGAGAGGGTTAGATGGGGTGATCCAATGGCACACCTGGTCAAGGTAATTCACTTGCTTCTAGTAGGTAAAACAAACCAGGGCTCTGTATGGTCATTAATATTTTTTTTTCCTTTGTTTATGGCCTTGTAGAGGAAGCAGCCTGATCTGCTTCTGGAAGATTTGGGGGATGATGAGAAGATGAAAGAGTCAGGTTTCTTGATTCCTCAGACGATTCCAAGCCACAGTTGGATTACAAGGGGAATAGATCCTGCTGCAAACCGATATGGTATAAGACCAGGACGACACTGGGATGGAGTCGACCGTAGTAATGGTATGTTTTGCTTACACCTCCAGGTGCCTTCTGACCTTTCTTATTAATATATATTTTTTCTAGGGTCTTCATTTTTGTTACCTTAAGACTATCTCTATAGGGGCCCTGCTCTTGCTCCAGTGGTAGACTCTTAAGAGTTTCAACACCTGGTCAAGGGTTCGAGCACCCACAGGTGGTGAAATCCCACTAAGGCGTGAGTGTGTGGTGGTGTGTGTGCGTGTGTTAAAAAAAGAAAAGGAAAGAAGACTATCTCTATATTCTATTTTTGGTTTTTTGTCACAACTAAGTTACATGGAGGTGCATTTGGATGCACTATCGTGTTGAATTGCTATTATCAATCTGATAGAGTGGAAATAATTCAGCATTCGTACTGAGGGGCTGGGCTCCAAATTGCAGTTATGTTACTTTTGAGTTGGGGTTGGTAGGAACTTGACTGATTATGCATGCTAAGAATCATTCATCAAAGAGAAGAAAAGCTTTACAAATCATCATCCATCTAAACCAGTTCCTCTTCATTAAACTGAATTTTTGCAATTCAGTTTGCTTGCGCTTCCATAACTTGGCCCAAACATCTGACATAATAATTGTCATGACAAACCGGACCGAACACCAAACTTGGTTACCAGTTCCGTTTGACCAGTCCAAGCCAGTCTATAGACAACAACATTCAAAGAAAGACTTGAGTGAACTGAACATAATTGAACTAGTTAAAATGAAAAAAAGTATAGAAATACACCTTACTGTTGATGAGGAAGCCCACATCCACTTTTTTTTTTTTTTGAAATAACGCGCACACACTCACACCTACACACACCACATGGGTGCTCGAGCCCATGACCTCAGTGTTGAAACTCACAGAGTCTACTACTGAGCCATGAGTAGGGACCCGCCCACATCCACCTCTCCACATGAGAATCTGGCGCATGTGTGGGACATTCTGCTGTATCTGCTATTCATTGTTACATGTCAAATCAATTTGGTATGGTCATTGGCACATATATCTCACTATGCTAGCAACAGTAGTAGCTAAAACTGATCATAGTTTGCCAACCTGGACTCAGTCCATCAATGGGTCGGTTTCTCCAGGTGGGTCAAGTAAATTAATTTTTATTGTTTATATTATATAATAGATAATAAAAATAAACTAATATGTAGAAAATAATCTTCTTTAATGATCCAAACCTTCGATTAGCTGGGTCAGAATGTTTAGATTCCAGACTTTTTAACTCCTCGGGTTGGCCAAGATGACGTGAAACAAGTGGATGGCTAAAACAATCTTGCCATTCGTTATGCATATTATGACCTTCCTCAGGAGTCAAACAACCTTGGATTCTATCCTAGAAAGATTGGAACAATCGCCCACCTGATGGAAGGCTCAGATCTAACACACGTGCCTCAGTTCAAATGTGCATGTGAGCCAGGCTTCAAAAAAAGGGAAAAAATGGAGACAAAAGAACCTACTAGTTCATTTCTTCTTCTTCTTCTTCCTGTTTAAACGGAGAAGAAAGAAAAGAAAAAAAAAACAAAAAATAGAATAACTAGAAATCAGAAAAATACAACCAATCAAAAACAGGAGAAAGGAGAAGAAAACCATACAAAACAAGAAAAAGTACCAATTAATGGCTTCTCTCTTTCTTCTTATTCTTCCAATTGGTTGGAGGAAAAGGATAAAAAAAACCTTGAGAGCCTGAAACAAATAAAAGAGCGGGCCAGTCCTGGTTCCCCTGATCCAGTGACTGGGGAAGGGACTGAGCCTGGTCCATTTGGCCAAGTCCCGAGTCAAACGGCCTGGTCGCAAACTATGAAACTGATATTTGGCCAAGTCCCGAGTCAATCGTTATCTTTTAAAAAAAAACTATGGAACTGATATTAGTCCAAAAAGCATTATTTTGAATCTTGTGTGAGTTTTTTTATTACTAGGGTCCCAGTATTTTTAAACCCACACTGACAGTGGACACCTTTTTCTCTCTACTTGTGTTGTTTCTGGAGGCACGCTGCCACTGCCCATTAGGGTGGGGTGTAGATATGAATTCCCTGGGTTCTATTGTCATCTATGTTTACAGTATAGACAGCTTTCCATCTTCTTTTGACAAGTCTCTGCTTGTTTGCAATAAACTCTGTGGTTCATATTAAAGTATTTGATATTATCCAAGGATTGTAAACAATAACCCATCAGTCTCCTGTTTCCTGTATCGCTTGTTGCAGGATATGAGAAGGAAATGTTCAAAAGGCAAAATGAAAAGCGGGCGACGGAAAGAGAAGCTTATCTATGGTCTGTTTCTGACATGTGACATGAACAGACAAGAAAAAAGAATGCTGAATGGTATAGTATGCACTCGGAGAGCCCTCATAGTTGACACCAGCTACAATCTTTTGAGCTCTTACCACAGTCATGGTTGGCCTGATGGTTTTTTTTTTCTTTTTCTTTTTTCTGATTTCAAAGAACGGAGCATTTAAAAAGGAATTGTTGTACACAGCTTTATGCAAAAAAGGGTGAGGTGAGAGGGGTTAATACAACGAACGGGCTGGTGAATCTTCTCTTTTCAAGCAGATGTTCAAATTAGATGTTATCCTGGAACAGTACTGTGTGATTACGCCAGGAATTTTGTCATGTATTACAGTGAATGCATTCCAGATGTTTATAAAGAGTACCTATCACCTACAGGCAGTCTACCACTTGTAGTGCCATCTCGTTTTTCCTGTCCTAATGTCACTTGTGCAGGACATCAGAACCACAAAAATGTAGGGCCCACCATGAAGATATAACCTGGCACAGTTCAGGCCGATCGGCTCATCAGGTGGCCACTGTTGGAATCAATGGACAACTGACAATGTGATTCAAGCCACAGGTCTGGCCCACCTAGTCAGCAGGTCAGCCTAATTTTTCAAAAAGGGTATCTTAGTAGTGGGGCCTATCAAAACTTTTGGTGTAAGAAGGTTCGGCAGTCACAATTTTGATTGCAAACCATGGTTCGGTGCTCCGGAGCTTGATTGCAAAGCACGATGGGCACATCAGGAGAAAAGGAGAGAGAGAAAGAGTGTTGTGAAAGCAGGAGGGTGGGAGTGTCTACTAGAGCTGTATACGAGTCAAGCTTGGCACAACTAGACTTGGTTCGGTCAGTAGCTGACCCCAGCTTGAACGCGGCTCGGCTCAGTCTTTGAGCCTGACTGGCTAGCTCGGCTCGGTTCGGTCAGTAGCTCGGGCCAGTTTGAGCTAAGTTTGAGCCTGCGAAACATTTTCTCAAACACATGGAGTGCACATTCAATTCATAATAGTATGCAAAACAACAACATCAGTTTACAATTATTTCACCAAACACTGGATGGGCAGCATCAAAATCAAAATACAAGGGTAGTTTTATCATGTAAATTTATTTATTATATTATATTATTATTATTATTTTTTGTGTAGTGATGTGTTTCGTATCCATACCTTCCTCACTACTATGTATGCACCCAAAAACAAAACTTGGTTGAGTCATTTCATCAAACACTTGGTGAGCAATGTCAATATCAAAATAATCGAGCCATCGAACTGATTCAATCCGAGTCGATTTGAGCTCGGACAAGCTCGAACTCAGCTCGAACTCAGTTTGGAGTAATCTAACCATTGGGAGGTTTATGGCATTGCACACTACACATAACTATGCTTTAAGTGGTCACTTATCAATGCCACCCTATAAGTCTCAATGGCACAATAGCTGTATAAGCCATATGACACATGCGGTCCACTGGTCTAAAATGACATAAGGCACAAGTGTTTATGCAATTGCATGTAACAACACTCGGCGTAATTATTCAAGCCGATGATGGTAGTTTTTTTGGCTTCCATACCGGGTGGTCTATAGAGAGAGAGAGAGAGAGAGAGAGACATGCTCACCTACGCACATGCGCACCTTTGCACACGTGTTATGGGTGTCGAATCCGAACGGTCCATAAGATGCAGAATCCCATGAGACCTAAGGGGGTGGATTTTCACGCTGACCTAAGATTCTGGTGGGCCATAGCAAAGAGAAATTCAAATCAAGGGAAGAAACTGTTTGCATTTTTCATGGCCCACCAAAGTTTTGGTTCAAAATAAAAATTGGTACCAGGAGGTTTCGTGAGGTTCTGCTTCATGTGGACCGTTCAGATTTTCGAGACTCATCAGATATGATGAGTTCTCAAAAAAGTTCGTATGTAGTCTGTGCGAACTGGCTCGCAAGTGAGCGTTCCGCTATATATATATATATATAAAATTTTTGCTTTGTATTCTACAGCTAGCCAAGGATACAGTGACGAGATGGCTTGAGTTGAGATTGATGGTTATTTCCTTGCAGTCGTCAAATACTATCAGCGGAGTTTAGGAGCCAAGTTGAGAGGAAATCAACACCGTTAAGAGCTGCAGAAACATTCTCTCTGATCTTGAATCCTGAAAGATATCTCAAGTGATCCTCTCTAATCTTGAAGCCTGGCAGATATCACAAGTGAATTGTCCACGGAAGATTCTGTTTTGCCAAACGTCAGGTCTTAAAACAGACGTCAACTTTGCATGTCCAAGACCGGACAACATAAAACTTCAATTCCTTACGGCTCGTGTACACGACCTTGTATCGATGCCTCACCAAACATCATGCCCGTCCACTAATGAGGTGGGCTGCATTTTCTGAAGCATATGTGCAGCTGGCGACAGCTTGGCTTAGGTTGTGTAACCCGATCCACATGTTTCTAACATTGTGGCCCACCTGATGTGGATCGGCCTGATTTTTAGTTGAGAACTTCTTCAAGGTTGGGGCCACCTGATGGAAGGATTGGATATTACACGTGTGATGTGTATAGCCGGTATGGCTTCTACACGCGCATGAAGCCTTCGCTACTGCGTCAGAAAGCTATCTTACTTTCAACACCCGCATAAACGCTGCGAGCACACGATAACCTGCTGCGCCCCAACGTGCACCTCAGAACAAAACGTTCACCGCACCTCAGAACAAAACGTTCACCGCCAACCACTTACCCTTCGCCACGCGAGAGTTAACCTACGCACCCCTCCCTGGCCATGACGACGACGACGACGACCTTGCCATGGCATCCCCTTTTCCATTCAAAATTCCATCCCTCTTCTTCTTCTACCCTAACGACGCTTTTCTCCACCACACATCTTCCGGGCCAGTCCTTCCCAGCCCGCCACGTGGCGGCCATCCAGGCCTTCCGCCGGAGCGACTTCGACGGGTTCGCGAAGCGGGTGGCGTCGGGAGAGGCTCTGAAGGACGCGTGGCGGAGCGCCAACGAGGGTTTCGAGCAGCTCGTCTTCGATGCCAAGCGTGCCGCCGAGCGGTTCGATCGCCAGTACTCCGTCTCCCGCAAGCTCGAATCCGTGGCCCGCTCAGCTGCGGACCGCGCCCGTGAGATTGATCGGGAGTTCGGGATCGGACAGCGGTGGCGCACTTTCACCATCGATTTCAGCAGGAACTTGCCTGTGGTTTGTGTTCTTTTCCTCCCTCCCCTTTGGAATTTGTTGTTGTTGGGATATGGCATCTACAGCTGCCTTATTGATTTGGCTACACCTATTTTTTCATATGCGAATTGAAATCTACACCCACCTTGTTGTTGTTGTTGTTGCCATCGGCTGGTCCTTGTTTGGTGTGCTGGTTGAGTATGATTATCCATACGCATCTACATCTGCTTGACACTTGGCCTGCATGTACCTCAATCCAAACCATCAAAGTCATGGGCCCATTACGGATCGGACATATCCCACCATTCACACAGAAATGATGATCCCAAGTCTAACCTTCCAATTGGTGGCGATGAAATGGACAGTTAAAGTGAGGAGGGGTCGGCATTTCAAATTCTACTAGTTTTTGTTCATTAAACATAAGTTGGGCTTGTCCAGTCTACCTAGTTATGGGGCTGTATACCATCTACAGTGGGGTCCACTACAAGGTAAGCAGGGGTTGATGTATGCAGTGGCTCTGTGCATGTGCATGGATTTTCATACTGTACCAGAGTACTGATATTTTTATTTTATTAAAATTTTTTAATTGTTTTATTATTATTATTGTTATTATTTATTTGCAGTACAGGAGACAGCTGAGTGGTTTTCTGGAATCTCCAATCGGGAAGAGCTCTGCTGTGAGTATTACCTGTCTTATGGAAGCTTGATTATCCAAAATATCCTTTCTTCAGTAATAAAAAGATGTTGTGAACATCAAACAAATTGCAAAGCTTGAGATGAAAATCTGTCATGCTGGCAGGAGAGACTTCATTGGGCCACAATCATCATCATTGTCATCATAGCCTCGTCCCATCTATTTGGTGCTGGCTTCGTGAATTCTGCTCCGCCAATCATCAGGATTTGATTATTCCTGTTCGAATCTTGATGATTGGCAAAGCAGAATTTGTAAAGCGGACCCCAAGCAGCTGGGACAAGGCTAGGATGACGACAACGATGAGATGCTATCCACTCTTCAAAATCAGGAAGGATGGCCCATAACTCTCAACTAGTTGCATATTTATGCAGTCCCCATCCAGTTCTCCTAGCAGGAATGGGTATGGGCCATTTGTCACCATCCCTTGAGAATAAACATCATGACCTTAATGAGTATGCAATCTGAATTATTTAAGATGATGCAAAGTCTGAATGAGGGTATTCATGGAGCATGGAAAATTCAGAGAACCTTGAAAACCATCCATTTCTCAATCCATGTAGTAGTTTATCTCTGATGATTTATATTACACCAGATAATACAAGGTATTCTGTTTTATGGGGCCTTTGGGCTTATTATGTTTCATCTATTGCGCATTCAGTATAATTTACAGCTTATTACTTACTCAATTTTTTTTTTTTTTTAAAAATGTAGACTATCTTCTTCCTCTGGTTTGCGTTGTCCGGATGGTTGTTTAGGATCTTGATTTTAGCAACGTGGGTACTGCCATTTACTGCCCCCTCCTCATAGGGACAGTTGCAAATAACTTTGTGATTGAGGTAATTTTATTGCGCTTTATTTCTAGTGCTGCATGTGATCTGGTGGCTCATAAATGTGACTGTTCCTCACACAATCATTCTGATTTTCTGTATCGATGTTTACATTGTTTTCTTTATAATCTTAAAGGCGACTATGTGCAAGATGTGAATATCATTTTTCTACTAAATACTACAGTAACATGTTTTATTGGTTTGCTTGTTTGAGATCTATGCATATCATGTATGTATGGTTGGAGAACAAATGTGGATTATGAAAAGTCTATCCTTGCAAGAGCCTTCCACCCATGTCATTCAAGAATGGTTACATAACAGTAAATGTGGGACCTGTTAGGCAATATGGGGCTGTAATGCCTGTTCTGAAAAAAATGGCCCATAACGGGTTGTAACCAATCATTTTCTTCATTAAAAAAAAAGAGACTGTTACAAGGCCGTAATGGCTGTTACCTTATTATGGCCATAAGGCTGGCCATTATGGCTTCCATTACTGTTATTGATTACCTTGCTTCCTCTTAGGTGTTGATCCTACTTTGAAGCTTGCCTTTGGCTCGAGCTTGCGCTCTCACTTCTTAGTTGTTTGCACTTGCTAACATTTTGAAATAGATGCTTCCAGCACCCGAATCTGCTACTGCATCCCTTCATACTTCATGCAACTATAAATTCCCATCGAGAAGAGATATTAGGTGCATCTTCCACTATCTATAATGGCTGGGGACTGTTAGACCAACATAATCTAGCACTGAGTAAGGTTGTTTCATAAGCTTTAGAGTTTATTGCTTTATTGAATCAGGCAATGCATTGGAGTAGACTAGATTTTTAGATGACTCAGTCCATGCTCCATATATAAATGGGCCATGCATGGAAGCAACTGACAATTTACAACTAATCATTCTTCGTTATGTGGAAAGAGTGGTACTTGCCACGTTAATAAGTGATGAGGACATCCGAGCACCAGTCAGAGTATACCAAAGGAGGAGGAGATCTCCCATTTCTTTATGGCTAGGTGATGTATACATGGGGCCCCGTGGGCTCACGTCGAGTGCCTAGCCCGTTGAAGACCTCACATGCATGATTATGCATCTTTGAAGGCCTCACATTGGGAAGATGCATGTGGGTTACTTAGTTGGATTATTCCGACTGTTGGATCATCATCATTGGACATCTTGATCGTGGGCCATGAAATAGTTTAGTTTATTTAGTTGTTTATATGTTTGTTAATTTTTTTCGTTTTGCTTATATTTTTTGTTGAGTTTAGGTAGTTAGGAATAAATTTTATTTTATTTAGCGTCTTTATGAGAAACTTTTTATTTGAGAGTATCTTTTTGTAAGTTACCGAATGAACCCCACGGAGCATGTGAAGTTGAAGAGACAAGTGGATCAGCTTCTTAGGAAAAATGTTCATTTATGAGAGTTCGAGTCCATGTGCCGTGCCGACCCTCCTCACGCCAAAGAAAGATGACACTTGGCGCATGCGCGTGGACAATCGGGCCATCAATAAGATCACGGTCAAGTATCCGTTTCTTATACCGCGTCTTAACGACAAGTTGGATATAATGGTTAGTACCATGATTTTTTTCAAAATCGACCTCAAAAGCGGGTATCATCAGATACGTATTCGCTCAGGAGATAAATGAATCACGACCATTAAGATGAAGGATGAGTTATACGAGTGGTTAGTCATGCCTTTTGACTTGACCAACACTTTGAGTACATTCATGAGAGTGATGACCCAAGTGTTTAGGCTCTTTATGGGTAAGTTTCTGGTGGCATGTTTTGACGTTATCCTCATTTATAGTACCTCCAAAGAACATTACCATTTGAGGCAAGTTTGCGGGGTCCTTAGGACATAAATTATATGCCAACCTGAAGAAGTATTCTTTCATGTCTGACAAAGTTATCTTCTAAGGGTTCATCGTTTCTTACGAGGGTATGTCTGCAAATCTCGAGAAAGTCAAGGCCATTGTAAATTGGCCTGAATCGCAAAACATTTATGAGGTGCGTAGCTTTCACGGTTTAATTACTTTTTATAGGTGGTTCATTCGAAGCTTTAGTTCCATTATGGCTCCCATCACGGATTGCATTATGAAGGGAGAGTTCAAATGGACTAACACGACCTCCAAAGTGTTTAAAGAGATTAAGGGCAAGATGATTGAGACTCCTATCATGTGTCTTCCTGACTTTTTTAAAGTTTTCGAGGTTGTGTGTGGTGCGTCTGGTGTAGGCAGTGTTCGAAATATCAGTATCACACGATGTATTGCACCCTTGGGATACAGATACGTATCGGTTATCGCATGGGATATATCGTTTGTATCGCATAGTTTATCGCACTTTTTGGGAAACATGGGGAAACATTAAGAAAATGGTTGAATTTTTTAATGAAACTTTGGAGATTGTTAAAAAGGCCCCTAATATACACTTTTAAATCATAACATTTCAAAAAAAAGATGCACATAATAAATTTTCTTTGTATAGGGTCCTAAGCTATTCGATGTTTAACTGAACTAATGCAATTATATTTAAATTGAATGCATGATACTTATAAATATATCATAGTCATGTATGAAAACACAACCAATTCATTGAAAAGCAAAAGAAGAACTGAATAAGTAAAGTTTGAGAAATATACATATTAATGATGGGGACTAATTGTGGTAGTCGAGATTTCACATATGATATTATATTAGTACTTGTTAGGGCCCATCTTGGGGCATGTGCTGTATATCCATGACACTCATCCATTTTGTCATATTATTTGAAGGAATGGTCCATAGAGCACCATCCACACGTACAGTTGTTCATGCATGCAACAGTACCACATGTAAAGATGCCAGATACCCTAAGCGTATTGAGTAAATTCTGTGGGGCCACCTTCATTCATGCATTTTATCCAACCCATTCATCCATTTCACCATATAATTTTAAGTCTTTAGCCAAAAAAAGAAGCTTATTAAAAAATCAACTGGACCACACCAAGGCAACGGTGTGAATTGAATGTCTATCATTGAAACCCTTATTGGGGTCACAGATTCTCCACTGCCATCTGTGGTGGGTCCAACTGATCTTTAACGGTGGGCCCCACGAATTGTTTAATGGTGAAAATCATATTCTCCGCTGCCATTTGTGGTGTGGTCCAGCTAATCTTTGGATATGATTCATTTGTTGGATAATGCTCTACTATGATCTCTAAAAATAGATGAACGGTGTAGATATGATAAATACATCAGTGTGGGGCCCACGTAACTTTGATCTCCTTTGAACCGTTCGTACAGCTCGAGCTCGAGGAGTGCCAGTGCTCGTCTTCGCACGATACGTACCTGAATGCGGATTGCGTCCTACCCCTGCCCGTCTCGAGCCTCGAACGGGCAGTTCTGTGGGTGGGCCCACCGTGCAGTATCTGTACATCCAAGCTGTCAATCCCTTTTGCTCGTATCATTTTAAGGTTTGAACACAAAAATGAGGTAGATCCAACGATCAAGTAGACCACACCAAATACCAAATAATAAGCTTGGTTGCATTAAATGCAAGAGTGTGTGGTCCATTTTAGCGTTGAATCTGCCTCATTTTTGTTTTCATGCTTAAAATAATCTGAGAAAAAGGGATGGACGGCTTAGATGAAGGGAACAAACAAAAATTAGCTTGATCCAAAACTTTAATGGCCCCCAAAATGTTTTTAATGGTCGACGCTCATTCAACACCGTTTCCTGTAATGTGGTCCACTTGAGATTTAGATCTACATCATTTTTTATGTCATGCTTTAAAATATTATTTCAAAATTAATGGATGGTGTGGATATGACACACACATTACCGTGGGACCCACAGAACTTGGTGACACTACTTTTGCCATTGTGCAGTGAGTAACTCACTGCGCTTAGCGTACTGTGTAAACTCATGTGAGGTCCACCATGATTTATGTATTTTATCGTCTCCGTCCATCCATTTTACCAGATAATTTCAGGGCTTCAGCCCAAAAATAAACCATATACAATGTTTAAATGGGCCACACCTTACAAAACAATTGAATTGAACATCCACCGTTGAAAATTTCTTCAGGGCCACATAAATCTTGGATGATTGGATCAATCTTAAATTCATATTTTCCTATCATCCACGTTTGTATGATCTTATTAGCGGTTTGGATACAGATAAACATCATTGCAAGGCCCAGAAAGATTTCAACGTTGGAAATCAGTATCACCACTGTTTCCTGTGGTATGATCAACTAAAATTTCTAAGTTTTGGAATCAACCCCTTAATTTATATGGGAAAACGAATGGACGGCGTGGATTGACCACATACATTAAAAGTGGGCCCGACTGAGTTTACTGAGTATGATAAGAGCGTGCTCAGTAAACCACCACGCAGCCGATCCCCTTTTCACCCCTCCCGTGCCCATCTCCTTCATTTTCCCTCTCCTTCACGCAGCGAGGATTCCGGAGGATGATTTCTCGTTCCGTTTCCTCAATCCAGCCTGATTTCTCACTGAATCTCCGAGAAATCCGCACAAGCACGCTCCAATCAGCGAAGAAAGAGGGAAATTGAAGAAAATAGCCAGAAAAAATTGAAGAAAGAGAGATACAAATGCTTACCTGTTGAATGACCCACCTCCGATCACCGCCACAGCCTATGGCTACAGGTACTCTCCTATCTCTCTCTCTCTCTCTCTCTCTCTCTCTCTCTCTCTTTTCTAATTCAAATTTTTTTGATTCTCCACAACCCCGAGTGTCCGTGAGTCTGGTTGTCGATTTCCGACAATAATGGAGGAAAAAATACCGCAGTATCGCATGATGTGGGTTGTATCAGTGATATCGACGATATATAGCGCGATATCGCACGATATATCGTGCGATATCTGAATTTTGGGATTTTTAGTATCTTCCGGGGGTTATCGGACGAGTGTCGACTCGCTGGGGGCCGATAATGATAATATCGGCCGATATATTGGCCGATAGTATTGATATTTCGAACACTGGGTGTAGGTATAGGTGGAGTACTTAGGCAGGAAGGACACTCTGTTGCCATTTTAGTGAAAAATTGAATGAGGCGAAGCAATGATATTCTACATATGACAGGAATTCTATGCGGTAGTTCCATCTTTGCGACATTGACAACATTATTTACTACTACAAGAGTTTGTCTTATTTTCTGACCACGGGGCCTTGCGATACCTTAACTTTCAAAAGAAATTAAACCCAAGGCATACCAAGTGGGTAGAGTTTCTCTAGGAGTACATATTTGTTTTGAAACACAAGGCCGAGGTCGAGAACAGACCTGCGATGCCCTTAGTTGTTGAGTGGCATTACTCTAATCCATGAGCATAGAAGTCACCGAGTTCGAACAATTGAATGGAGAATATTCTGCATGTCCAGATTTTGAGAAAGTGTACATGTCACTTTTGGATGATTAGTTGAGGAGTGGTAGCGAGTTTGTCTTAATTGTTGAGTTTCTATTTAAGGGTGACAAACTCTGCATTCCCCTCACATCCCTATGATTTTTTCTTGTTTGGGAGCTTCATGTCAGAGGAATAGATCATTTTGGTAGAGA
Organism: Magnolia sinica; assembly: GCF_029962835.1. Lineage (NCBI taxonomy): Eukaryota > Viridiplantae > Streptophyta > Magnoliopsida > Magnoliales > Magnoliaceae > Magnolia > Magnolia sinica. Next base: position 7,437,275 of record NC_080578.1, on the reverse strand, counting down.
CGAGACTATTACCCTTGTCGAAGATAGATTTTATTGGCCCAGTCTCAAGTGAGACGTTAAAATTATTGGGCAATATAGGACTTGTTAACTGACAAAGCAGAAAAGGAAAAACACTGGATTATATATGCCTTTGCTAGTGCCACACGCTCCATGGTAAGATATCGGTATGTATTTTGTTCTTGGCTTACTCAAGATTATCAGAAAGCACGATTCCATCTTTCTGGTGGTGGACCGTTTTTCGAAAATGGTCAATTTCCTTCTATGTTCCAAAACGTTTGATGCCTCCAACATTACCAAGATTTTGTTTGGAGAGGTAGTTCATTTGTATGGTTTGCCAAAAACCATTGCGTTTGATAAAGACATGCAATTCATGAGTTATTTTTGGAAGACACTTTGGCACATGATGGGTATAAGACTTCAGTTCTCGTTGGCATGCCATCCTCAAACTGACGGTCAAGCAGAAGTGCTCAATCGAAGCTTAGGAAACCTATTGCGATGTCTTGTGGGTGTCCATACTAGGGTTTGCATATAATAGTTCCGTTAATAGGTCGATAGGCATGAGTCCTTCAGAGGTAATACATGGTTACAAGCCTAGGAAACCTATAGATCTTATTCCCATAGCGGTCTTCTATAAACCTTCAGAGTCCGCAAAGCGTAATGAGATTAGAAAACAGATTAATATGAGTAACGAAAAGTACAAGATATTTGCCGACTCTCATTGCAGGTTTCAAGAATTTCAAGTAGGTGACTGTGTCATGGTTCGTATAAAGGCCAGAACGGTTTCCGTAAGGGGCCATTAGGAAATTACAAGCTCGTAGTGCTGATCCTTATAAGATATTGAGAAAATTGTGCTCTAATGCATATGTTGTAGAACTTCCACCTGATATGGGTGTTAGATCTACATTCAATGTGGAAGATCTTGTGTCCTTTAAGGGCCTAACAGCTTCACCCTCTAGCCCTTATTGCAACCTTCACATTGACGCATATAGCTTTCCCGAACTGTCCCACGAACCATGGCCTTTGCCAGATCCTTCTTCCCAACCTTTGTCTTCTCTACCATCTATACCCAATAGAAGAGAAAAGATTGAAGATATTTTGGATGAGCAAGTGGTTTCCACCAAACACAGAGGTTTTCAGAAGTATCTCGTTAAGTGGAAGAACATGTCAGAATTAGTCTGTACGTGGATCACAGTGGCAAAACTTCAGAGGTTAGACCCGGATCTCATTGAACCTTACCACAACTTTATTTTGCCAGAGGCGAACTCTTAGCCGATGGGAATTGATGAGGACATCCGAGCATTAGTCAGAGTATACCAGAGGAGGAGAGCTCTCATTTCTTTATGGCTAGGTTATGTATATAGGGGTGTCAATGGACAGGGCTTGGGCCTGAAAAATCAGAATTTTGAATAGGGCTGACCCAAAACAGTTCAAAATCTGATCCGAGACGTACCCCAAGCCTGGCCCGTTGACAACCCTAAATGTAATAATGTATACACGGGGCCCCATGGGTCCACTTCGAGTGCCTAGTCTGTTGAAGACCCCACAAGCATGATTATGCATCTTTGAAGGCCCCACACTGGGAAAATGCATGTGGGCTACTTAGTTGGATCATTTCGACTGTTGGATCATCGTCATTGGACATCTTTATCGTGGGCCATGAAATAGTTTAGTTTATTTAGTTGTTTATATGTTTGTTATTATTATTATTTTTTGTTTAACTTATATTTTTGCTGAATTTAGGGAGTCAGGAACAAATTTTATTTTATTGAGCATCTTTATGTGAAACTTTTTATTGAGCGTATCTATGGAGCCCCTTGTGTGACGCTTTTTGTATGGCTTGTGGACCGGAAGAGAATCCTCACAGTAGATAATCTCTAGGATGAGCCTTGATTCTTCCCAACATATGTTTGATGTGCATGGAACATGAGGAAACGATCAATCGCCGTTTCATCCATTTTGCATTTGCGGGAAGAGTTTGGAACCACTTCCTCTCTTTGCTTCATACCGAGTGATGCCAGAGTCTGTTGAGGACTTGCTTTGGGCCTGGCATTGAGGGAGAGTCAGTAAGTCCGGGAAAGCTACATGGAGGTTGATTGTTATGGCTGTGCTTTGGTCTATTTGGGGAGCTAGAAATGGGCGATGTTTTAGGAATCTGACCAAGGGTGTAAATGAGGTTATTATCAAAGTTAAAGGTCTTGTTGGGGGTTGGGTCATCTATGTAAAAGCCGCTTCGGCTGGATCTTTTTGCTGAGCCCTTGGTCTTTCAGGGCCTTCTATTGCATCCTGGGAAATTGTACTTCCTCAAACCAGTTGACCAGGGATTCCTTTTAGTTTTTCCCTTCTCTTTTGATGAATGGGTGAGATCTTATTAAAACAAAGAGGGGAAAATACAAGATGACTCAAAGCTTCCAACCAAAGCTTGAAAGCTAACAAAAAATACAATACGAAGAAATGATGGAAAAAAAATTAAAACAAACATATCACAAGCTCAGGCTGGGTCCAACTGGATTAGGCATGATATCATGCCTCTGAGATCTTCATACAGAACCTGTCTTTCACCAACTTCTCCACCCAATCATTCACAGACCAGTGAATGTGGTTGAAATCAACAGTCAATGAGTCGGGGTCTTTTGCTTCTTCTAAAATGGATCACACCCTCCACAAGAAATGACCAACTCTGATCCAATTGATGACATCTAATGAACCACCCCCCCCTCAAGGGATTCCTTGGCCTTCAGAGCCTAACAGAGGGAGATGGTATTCTGCATGTAACCTTTAGCACAAGAGACCATATTAGCATAGGTAGAAAAACTGAATACTCTTGAATCCTATTCGACAATGACACATGCCTCAGGCAATGCTTTCCAAGATGGCAAGGCATACAGTTTTTCAAGTTGGTTATCTCATGGATTTAAAGGCAAGTGCAATGGGATTGCACAAAACAGTCTGGTATGATGCTTCATTCCAGCAACTGAACTTTCTGGTGGTTCATTACCACATTGAAATACTAAATGACATAAATTGACTAAAATTTTATGGGTGTAAGATCATGATTGAAAAGAGAAGGAAAAATGAAAAAAAAGAGGAAAAAGATTCATTTGGTTATTTCTTATTTTCCATCTCTTCGTATGTAGATATTCCCCTGCTGGTTTTTCCATATCTTAACAGCCCGATTTACAATTTTATTTGATCTGGCACTAATATGATTCTACTGAATATATTGATTTTTCAAACTGTCCCCTATTCTAATATGGTTTATGTGTCTCTACTGAAATATGACAGGGAGCCTGCCCAGCTTGCAAGAGGCGGTTCATGGGCTACAAGAACCAAGTTATCCGTTGCACTAATTGCAGAAACATTGTATGGCAACCTGGAGATAACTTCTCAAGGGGCACACGTCCCTCTTCAACTTCGGATCCTGACATTATTGATATAGAGATTGAGGAGAAATGATCTAGTTTGCTGCTTGATGTGTGGTCCGAAAATAGATGTTGGAAGGTTAGAAGAGGATGCAAGATCCCCCTGCTTGTTGTTTGTAGCTTGTGGTTTTAGCAGTCACCATTGGTTTGCTTCTTTTGTACAATAATAATAATATAGATGTAGAATTAAAATAACCGTCTTCTCTGTATATCTTCATCAACCCAAGAAAAGGAAATACATGCATACCGATAAAGAGGAGACTTCTTAGCCCCCTTTGTTACTTCATCGTGCTTGTAGTAGTGCAGCAGTAACCGTGCCTTTGGTTTCATCCATGAATCTTTGTTCAACCTGTTTCCACTCCCTGATCCGATTTCTATTTCCACACAAGGGCGCATTGAAGTGACAATGAGCTCGAAACCAGACAAACCCAATCTCCCTCGTGCATGTGATCATGTATCTTTGGATCGCTCATCTTGTGGGCAGCTTTTCTTGATGGTCAAAATTGCACTCTTTGATATTCTTACATCTGAATCAAATTACTTCTGCATATTCTCATTCAAACTGGTAGTGAGCCACAGCTAAAGATGGTTGGAATTGTGTATCGGGGCTCTCGGTTCGCTGATAAATTGCTTGCATCACTCCTGTACAGATGAGATCAATAGCAAACTTTCCAAAGCCCTGCAAATTTGCAAATGAACGGAAATTGAGAGCACCGAAATTTATCAATTCTCAACAGGTCACCAATCGCGGATTCAGTGGATCCAATTGACCAATTGAATTGAGGGTCCTCAAAACATATTAGGGTCTGTTGGTGCCAGGCAATGGGATGTGAAGGCTGCAGATCAACTTCGTTTTAGGGCCCTTAAAAATTGCGGGGACTGTTGGTGCCAGCCAATGGGATCTGAAGGCCACATATCAACTTCCACCAAGCTGAAGTACAGAATCAGCCAGGGCAGGTATATGCCAAACATGAATATGACTTGATGCCCATGGGCAGAACACCTGACAAAGAGACCCAATCTTGAGTGAAATAAAAACTGCAACTTTGGTCTCGGGACAGATATTCGAGATAATACTCAATCCTGATTATGAATTGACAAACTGAAGTTTTACTACTACATGGTTCCAATTAAATCCATCAGAAAAATTAGAATCGAGAAAAGAAAAAGTAATTGGACATTGGCCATTGAATCACGACTATATCAGCCATTCTGATATTAAAATTGGATAGAGATAAAATTGTAGAAGCGGACCCCTTTTTTTTATTTCCTTGGACCATGCAAGAATTTGTTGATATGTGCCTATGCCCCTTCTGTGTGGCGACATGGGGGCAAATAAGTTAGCGTCAGAAAGGGACTTCTGACTTCTAGCTTTTACTCAAAACTGGACATTTATTTCTTCCAAAAAACACATTAAATTGATTTCCAAGGCAGAGAGAACACAATGTAACATTGATCTCCAATCCACGTAAAATTGGAAAATGAACAATGGAAGAATAATTTAATTCCATTCTTTTCTATTTCTTTAGTATTTTAGTTTACTTTCTATATCTAGTTTTCAGTTTTCCTTCATCCAAACCACACAAGACAGAACAAAAGAATGAAGGACAAAAAAAATAATAATCTTGCTCCTAAAGCGAGCTACCCAAGTAGATTCAAATGACAAAATTCAGTTAAATAAGTCATGGATTCCTCTCAACAAAAGGCCTTGTTGGGGTGGGGTGCATGCAGCTAATATTTTCCCTGTTGCTCATTTTCCAGCTAGTTGGTTAGATCTGTAGTGTGTTCTGTTCTTCGTTTTCTCATCTTGATATTTTCTTTTGTATTCTCTGGTCTTTGGCCTTTATCAATAAGTTTCTCTTTTACCATATTAAAATAAATAAATAAAAAGGTCCTGTTTGGATGTTGAATTGAATTATGACAATACAACACGGTAAAGTAAATAACCAAAGTGGAGCTAGTGGTTAGCCGCATTCCACTCACAGTTAAGGACCTGCACCTTACTGTGGTTACCATCGCTCCAAGTCCAACTTGAAACAAACAACATATTAATTAGGGTTTTGGTTGCCATTGACATCATGGCCTGTCCCAGTTATATGTGGCAGGCAAGGTTTTGGATGTCATTATGAATCAAAATTGTGCCACCCTCTCGGATGTCATTATGAATCAAAATTGTGCCACCCTCACTTTGATCATTTCCTACATGGTGAGCTGAATGTATGAATGTATTGCAATTCAGTTCAATTGAGCATTCAAACACCCGTAAATATTAGAGGGCAAGCTTTGGATGTCCTTGACCCATGCCACTAAAACCACAGCACGTGACTAACAGCCTGAGTTTCCTTGTTGAGCAACATTCCCAGTGAAATCAGCAGATGAATAGCTTAAAACGGTAAAATTTCTTTTCCCCTGGTTTGCATTTGAAGGGGGTTAAACCGAGCTCGGTATCCAATGATTACATCAAACCTTAAAAAAGAAAAAAAAATGGTATCCAATACACCTCCAAGAATGTTACAATTATCAAAACTCGATCCACAAAAACAAAAGAGGAAAGGGACCGGATTCTTGCTAGCTCTCTTCTTTGCCCTGTTGGCTTTTGATCCTAGCCATCTGCGACACCAGCAGGTCATGCACTCTAACCTTCAGCTGCAAATATGAAAGTGTGCATTTAGTTCCAAGTATTTTAAAAAAAAATATATGGAAAACTGCATAACTAGGAGAGAGCAATTTCAATTATGCTAACCTCATCAACCCCAACTTCACTCTTCACGGACACATGGATGGCTCCATAAGGGCCCACTTTCTTGTATCTCGCCACCTCATCACCATCTTCGGTGATGACATGGGACATGTCTTGTAACAGGTCACATTTCGAGACTACATCAAGCCATAAGTGGTCCTTGAATCTTTCCCTTATCTGTCTGTATATAACAAACTGCACAATCAATTGTAGTATCAGCAATCAACGAAGTTCAATAGAGCTAGACACATCAAGGAAAAATAAAAAGCTCTTGGAGACAAGAATAGACCATGTGTCGGGAAAAGATAATAGCAGAGACAAGGTCAAGTTAAAATCATATGTTCTGACAAACTGTGACATCATTTAGAAAATGAAAATCTGAAGAAAACTTCAGGCTTGGTGGCTTGCTTAAATCCAACCACCAATTACCTTTTTGTTTTTGGAGAAGTAATGGAAGTTTTATCGAGGAAGGAAAACAGCACGACGATGAGGAATCGACACCCAAGAAATTACAAAAAGCAAGACCAAAATTAATAAAAAGACTAAAGAGAACAACTGGCAGATGGCTTGAGAATCAAAGCCCGAGCATTTGCATCCAATTTAGCCTATTTGAACACCTCATTAGGGTCATGATGATGATTGCAAAAGCATCTACCGTTGTGCTCAGCCTAAATCAACCATAGACCATGAGAAGAGTCTCCATAGGATTTTTGGCTTACAGCTCCCCCATGCCACACCAAGAAGAATGTGTCAATCAATGGTGGCATTACCTAGCAGCACTGAAATAGATTGAAGCATCTTTCCCAAACAGCTCTAGCAAAGATGTGATGCATAAATAAATGGTCCACAGATTCTCGGCTCCTCAAAGGCACATAACACAAACATTTGGGATAATCATGTCTTTTCGGACATTATCGATTGCAAGAACCTGGCTCTTGCTCACAAACCAACCAAATGAACTTTCTCGCGGCACGGAATTCCCAAGGATGAGGAGAGTGAATTGTCACATAAAAAGAATTAATAGAGATCCTTCCTGACCTCTCCAATCTCCACACCAAGCCATCCTTGTCGAGCACATAAGGGACCCAACGCTGCGGAAGATTCAATAATCTTACCATATCTTCCATTTCCTCTCCAGTCAAATTCCTGTGACAGGGGGAAACCAAACCACTTGGCCACCCAAGGATGAGAAACATTGGGAGATGGACATCCTTTTTGACGCGATACTGGCCAATCTAGGAAAGACCAAGCAAAGAGACTTGGACATCCTCCTAGAATCAAATACAAGTTCCATTCTCCGCCGTGAAACATTTTCCTTCTTGAAGAGATTGATGATTCTAAAGATTGTCTTCCAAGTGCCTGAGGCTCTATACATATACGTCTGAGTGAACCAGCCTCAACCACCAATTACCTCCAAAAAAGCAAAAAATCATGTAGATATGCATTTTGCAGTCATTCATAAGTGGATTATTAATATTAATAATAATAATAATATTATTATTATTATTCTTTTGCATCTACCTCCCCTCTGCAGATATACTAATCACCTATTTTTTAATTTTGTGGGGACCTTCCCTCAGTGGTTTGTCTTTGATGAATGATGAAATTTTATTGAGAAAGAAAAAAAAGACAAACAACAAGGCCTAAATAGGCAACTGGAAAAAAACCCTCATGCTAACAACAACAAACAAACACCAGACTAGAGATAACAGGGAGAATCAAGGGCCCTGACACAAATGCTCTACCACTAATGACTCCTGGAGCACGCTTGCATTAGCTTAAGGTGTCTGCCTTTGAGTTTACTGAACGATGCATGTAGGACAAAGACACCAATAGAAGAGAGTGTAACACCCAAGGCGATATTAGCTAAACACCATTGGTAGCAACCATTTTTTATCCACTTGATTGCATTGCAAGAGTACCCCTTGATGACAATTGGATTGAAATGATACCTCCTCAATGTTACCTTCCATAACAAGGCATTAGAAGAATCTGTACAAAAGGACCAAAATACCCCCCTTTCAGTAGACATAAATATCCACCAATCAGAAGTTAGAATGATACAACAATCTGATTTTGGAGTCCTGTAACATCTATATTAGGGCCCAAAATTTGAATGGGTTGGATTGGGATGTGCAGGCCATGTGTACAGTGGATTTGCTTGAGATAGTTTTGTCCTAATATTAATTTGAAACTAAGGATAGGGGCCAAACAGTCATTTTCCACAAAGATAACAGTGCCGATAGATTGTTTTCTTATATGGAGAAGTCTGCAATGATACCGTGAAACAGGGGAGGTATCTGCAAAAAACGAAAAACAGAGTGGAGGTATATCAATTTATATAATAGGAGGTAGATGCACTAACCTCCCTTCTTTAGTTTCTGTTAATATATGTTGTACAAATGCACTCAGAAACATGGGGTATCCATGTGCATATATATGTGTGTATTCATGGGACAATACATGAGACTTACCTACCCACTCGTAAAATAGAACTGATATTGAAAAAAATAAAAAAGCCCAAGAGTGTTTTTTGAATTGTCTAAACTTGTTATATCTTTTCAGTTATTTCGGTAAGTGGTCAAGGCTCTGCAGGGTCAGGGGCCTATGATTGATAGCCCAAATGCATGCATTTCATAATAAAATCTGCGACAAGTCCCAATGCATGCTGCCTGGGCCCTTTGCTCTAAATCACATAGAAATGACAATGCATGGAGGAAAACAAATTGTACCTGATCGGAAGGCGAGGTCCCACATTCTCCAGACAGGTCATGAACGTAGAGTATTGCCGTTGGCAAATATGAAAGGACAGCTAGTGTTAACTTCTCTAGGTTATTCCTGTCATCTTAAGTTAAGCATACAGCAGATCAGAAAATATGTAACACAAAGCCTGTGTCTTGTCATTCGACACTCACCTTCTGTGCATGGAATGCCGGAAAAAAAAGAAGCAAGATCTACCATAAGATGTTTACTGGATGTAGTAACACTTTCAAAAGTTCAAACAATGATGCCACAGAAATGAAAAACCATGGCATCGATAGCCTGCCTTTACTATAAATTGGGGGTCAAATGCTCTTGCATGGAAATCACTCATGCAATGCCAAAAGCCACCTCTCCTATTAATGATACAAATGGAGGTGTCTTTTTTTTTTTGGAACGAACAAATGGAGGTACCTTACCATCGCATCTCTTCAAAAGGCCAGGAGTGTCAGTCACCTGCAGTCAATTTCTTTGATTTCTAGATAAAATTGAACGAAAACAAAATCAGAATAACAATGTATCAATATCATAAAAGAAAATGACAAACCTGAAATCGCTCATAGTTTATAGCAATGTGACCCATCAATATTCCTCTAGTTGTGAAAGGGTAGTTGCAAACCTGAGTAAAAGAATTAGGTCATGACTAGAAGTGCAATGCAGGAACGATATTGTCAAAATCATCATCTTGCAAATTAAATTGAATGTTAGTTTGGAACTGAATAGTGTGAGTAGAGGGTTGCAGTCATTTGCATGGTCTTAAGATTTGGGTGAGTCCCAATCAACTTGGATTCGGTCAGACCCAATCCAGTTCGACACGATGAGTCAACCCCGACTCAGCCAAGTCACGACCTGACTCAAGACCAGATGAGTTGGTCCGAGCCACTGTCTGAAATCCATTGTCATTTATTGACACAATAATCTTTGTTGACAAATGAAAGATAATCATTTTTCCAAAAAAAAAAAAGTCATTAAAATATTCTTACTCATGCTATGATTCAATCCAACCACACAGCATGGATTTTATTTTATATTTTAACATGTTTAATAAAAACCTGCGGACGACGATCAGATGTTTTGAAGCTGTTGCAGGGTTGAAGGTGAATCTGTCTAAATCCAAAATCCATGGGGTCAACATAGATGATCAGGAAATGGTAGCTCTTGCTGACCTTATGGGCTGTGTTTTGGGATCCCTCCCTACTACTTTTGTTGGCCTCCCGTTATGCAAAGGTCAGCCCAATAAACTCCAATGGGAGAAAGTTCTGCAGAGATTCCGATCCCGATTAGCCGGGTGGAAGAGGCGCCTGCTTTCCATAGGTGGGAGACTCACGCTAATCAAAGCTGCGTTGTCCAACCTCCCCACCTATTTCATGTCCCTTTTTCAGTGCCCAACCACGGTCCTAAACGCCATCGACAGGCTCAGACGTAATTTCCTATGGAGTGGATCGGAGGACAAAATCAAGTTCAGTCTTATGAAATGGAGGGACGTATGCAAACATTTTAAAGAAGGCGGAGCTGGTATCAAAGATCTCAAATTGATGAATCGGGCCCTTCTAGGTAAATGGATTTGGAAACTTGGTTCTGAAAAGGATAGCCTATGGAATATTATCATTAAAGGTAAGTATGGGAGCTCGACAGGAGGGTGGTGGTCGAATGATTCTACTCTTCACAGGGCTTCGGCGATCTGGAGAGGAATTAGTCGGCTTAAAGAAGAGGTCATCCACTTTGTCGATTTCGAAGTAGGCAGGGGAGACAACGTTTGTTTCTGGCATGACATTTGGCTTGGGGAAAAGCCTCTAAAGGATAAATTTCCCCCTATATTCCGGGTGGCAACAAATGGAAATAGTCTCATAGCTGAAAATTACTCCCTGGTTGCTGATAAGGTTATCTGGAATATTCCCTGTAGAAGGAACCTTCACGATTGGGAAATCAACCACTTCATTGATCTGATGCAGCTTCTTCAGTCTGTATCCCTTAAACAGGAAAGCAACGATAGCATTACTTGGAAAGCAGATAAATCTTCCGTCTTCACGGTGTGGTCTTTCTTCAAAATTTTATCAGCCAACAACGCCTCCACACCTTCTCATCATTCCCATTTCATCTGGAAATACGATGCTCCTCCAAAACTACTGGTTTTCGGCTGGTTGGTGGGAAACAACCGAATTCTTAGCCTCGATAACCTCAGGAAAAAAGGAATGATCTTACCCAATGTCAGTTTATGCTGCATGTTGTCAGAAGAATCAGTGAATCATTTACTGATTCATTGCCCCTTTGCCTACTCTATCTGGTCTACGCTCCTGTCCTCTTTTAAAATTAGCTGGTGTTTTCCAAGGGATGTGGACACTCTTCTTAAAGCCTGGCATGGGGTCAGATTAGGAAAGTTTAAATCCAGGATCTGGCAGACAGCTATTCTGGCAGTTTGGTGGGCCATCTGGTTAGAAAGGAACAACAGACGTTTTCAGAATGAAACCAAGCCCTCCCATTTAGTTTCTTCCAACATCACATGTTTCATTGCCGAGTGGACATCCATGAAGGAAGGGTCCAATGTTGATCTGTCTTTTTTGTTCTCTTAAGGTCCTGCCATCTCAGCAGGCTTCCTCTTTTGTGTTCTCTTTTTTCTTCTTATTAATGCAAGTTAATTTTCAAAAAAAAAAAACAAAAAAAAACCTAAGGGCAGTACAGTTTCATATTACAGTTGGCTGATCGAAGATACCTCAGGCTTCCCTGTTGAGAGTATGCGGACTAGTGATGATTTCCCCACATTAGGTGCTCCAACAAGACAGAGCGTCGGTGTTTCTGGATCAACTACTGGCATACCACGCAACGTCTGTCAGTCCAAATTAAATAATTAAAAGGGTGGTCCATAATTCAATAATAGATAAGAATTTTCTAACAGTAAAAAATCATCTTCATCAACTGCAGGATCAATTTTATTTTATTTTATTTCTTTTAGCACAGGTGATCAGTTCAAAAATCAATTTCCAATGTTACCATTTCCTTCAGAGAAACAGAACAAGCTTAAATTGTCCAAAAATAAGAAACAGAACTTTTGTTAAGATCAACAAGTTGGAAGTATAAGCACCTGAAGAATGTACTATAGAGAAGTGTATTCATGTAGCATTTTCACTTTGATTATCACTCAAACACAAACATCAGGCAGACAGTATTACAAGAAAATAAAAATAAAAAACCCCACGAAACACACAAGTCTTGCAAGAACCGCCAATCAAGCACATAAGCACCTTGCAAGCACTATCATCAAGAGCATGGATATTTGCAAGTGTAACCGTAGTAGGGCCTTAAATGGGTTGGGTTCAGGTCACCTCAAGGTCGCCCTGGATCTGGCCTGATTATTAATTGGACCCCAACACCTGGATACAGATCTGACTTGCACACCCAATATCCAGACACAGATCCGACTCTGACTAGGTTTGCACGCTATTGGATCGGTCCAACTTGTTGATGCTTTAAAGGCATAAAGATTTAGGCTATCAAAGTCTATCAGAATCCATCCTGATCCTAGGACCTAGATTTAGAACCGACTTGGCGGATGCCAAATGTTGGTCAAGATCTGTTTAAAGAAATCAGGTTGGGTTCACCATGTTGGACCCATCAGTAGGGTTTGGCCAGGGTCCGAGTCAGGTACCTGATTAACTTCAATAGTCATAGTCTCTGCGTTATTTTAACGATTAAATGAGGTTCACTAAGCCCAATAGCTATCACATGTGCATAAGAGAGGCCCATCTTTACACCACCCATGTGTCAAGGTGACACATGTGTGAGTTTCAATCTGTTCATCACAAGGTCCAACTTTTGAGATGCCCTTGTTCAACATGGACCTGAACAGAAACCAAGGTCTGAATCCTGATGAGTACCTGAATTTGATAGGATCCAGGAACAAAAATATGGTATCGAGACCTGGATCCGACCCCCTTTAAGAAGGTTTGGGTATGGAACACCAAAACCAGACCTATTGACAGCCTTACCTAGGACCTCCTTTCCTCCATATCACGCGCTACATAGCTTCCCTGGGTACTCTATTGCATACTCACCAGATATATAAAAACCATTTCCAGATTCTTTCTTTTATCACTATACATGAAGCCAAACTAATTTGTTGATATCCTTCTTTTTTGTCCTGGTCTTTATTCCACCACCCAAAGCTTCAAAGTATAACTCATAGTGTTTTTTCCCCCTTCCCTTTTGGGAAAAGAAACAAAATTCAGAGAGTAATTGGCTATTTATATAATTGATCCCTCAATAATTGGTGCAACTTTGGCATATCCTTTGTTCTTGTATATGGGTATTTTGATGCTTCTCCTCCACTCATCTGCCATTTTCTTTCTCTGCAAAGTTCTATTGTAAATCTAGCTACAAGTTACAACCTCATCTAGTTTTTTCCGCTCTTCTATAGGTTTATCATTTATCATGTGTCTTCAACAACCTTTCCTTGTACTTGTTTTTTTTTTTTTTTTGAAAAGTCATGATATGTATATTAAAAAAGGAATAGGAATACAAAAAGGAGGAGAGGGAGTTTGCCGAGAAAGCAGACTCCACTAAACTCCAAGAAAGAGAAAATCACAATCCTTAAGATCTACATCAAAAACAGCCCATTCTATTATTAGCCGCTTTGCCTTAGAGGCTATGACCGCTTCCGGGTTCGAAATATCCCTGAAACATCTCCCGTTTCTTTCTTCCCAAACCGACCACCAAACTGCAATAATGGCCATTCTCCACAGGCGAGTCTTTTGCTTGCCTAATCTAACCCCATGCCAGGCTTGTATGAGATAAGTCACGGAACCAGGGAAGCACCACCTAGTATTGAAGCAATTGAGGAATTCTGACCAAATCCGGGAGATAAAAGGGCAGGAGAGAAGTAGGTGATCAATCGATTCTTCATCCTTCAAACAACAAAGGCAAACATTAACTATAGTCATCCCCCTCTTTCTCAAATTATCTACCGTGAGATCTTCTTGTTCCCCACCAACCACCCGAATGAGGCATATTTAGGGGGAATCGAGTATTTCCATAAGTGGTAAGATGGATGGTCATCTTTAGAGATCAACTCTTGCTCCAACAAAGTGTAAAGCGATTTATCTGAGAAGGAACTGGACTTATCCATCCTCCAGCAAATTCTGTCTGGATTCTATGAAAACACGCATGCGGTGTCAATTCCCCCAGATCCAAGGCCCCTCCCAGTTCTACCCCATGCCCAAGTCTTCATTTAACAACCTCTAAATGTAGCCTCTCCATCTCCCTAATCTTATTGTCTTTCACCAAGACCCTCCAATCCTCACTCTTTATGGATCTAACATGGTTTGTGTCAGTACCCTCTCTCCCTTGCTTTCATTAGTTTCTAAGTATCTTTCTCTCACTCTCTAGTGCCCAACCAATATTATAACTCATCATACACTTGATGTTTAGCTCTGCTGACTACTTCTCTTCCTGTTATTAATTTCTACACATTTTGAGGTTTTACACATTTATCCTTTATATCAACTGTATGATTTACTGTGGAGATTCATAGAAAAATGTACATTGTAAAGACCACAAAATATGGTTCTGCAAGGGAAATATTCCAGAACTTCGCAATCACTACTTGAACTAATGGGATAAAATCACCAGAGGTTAAAACAATGAGCAAAAACCAGAAACATGTTTCTCGTGCTAACTCTCGACTGAGTAAGCAGCAGTTGTGAGAAAGACACAAAACCTTATCTTAGCCTTTCACAATATCTGGATGGTGATGAGGGAAAATTATCATTTTGCCATTTGTAAGTTCAGTGTGCAGTTAGCAACTAGACAGTCAATACTAGAAGGCTATTTTTGTGTGATTTACGTCATTATAGAATATATTTGTCAACTAGAAGATGGAAACTGCAAAGGCATACAGGGAAAGGAAGCATAAAATCACATTATAAAGAATAAGATATCAAAATGTAGGTGTCTAGAACTCGGTGCATCAAGATAGAAGGTAAAAAGAACCAAAGAAAAAAGGGTGCCTAGCTGGCTTCACACAGATTCAAGACAGCAATATTGCATAAGCATTACTCACAAAAAGATTAGGAAGGAATCTTTCCAAAAAAAAAGAAGAAGAAGATTAGGAAGGATTGACCAAAATAATGGAATTGTATTCTCTTCGTTTTTTATTCAAGGTTCAATCACATGCATTTTGTAGATAACCCACTGTGTCTGAATATAGAGGGTATGCATCCTTTCAAGGTTGACTACCTTTGCAACGTTTAACAGATCGTCAATAGACTTTCCTTCAAGTTGAAAAATTTCTTCGAGCTTCTTTACACCCTGCAGATAAAAACCACGCTGACTCAAAATCTAAAGGCTGAAGGTTTGAAGCAAAAAGTAGGATTGAGAGAGATGAACCAAGAGAAAGGATTTGAATCAAGACAATTGAAAGAATTTAGACAAATGGATTCATCAGAGATGTATTTGATTGTGAATAGGCACTGACCTCACTCAATCGTTCCTCTGCTTCACGCTTTGATAGGGACTGTTAGAGGTAAATACAAGAAATGGGTAAAACCTTTTCCTTTATTGGAGAATAATATAGTAAGCAATGTGCTTGTTAGTTAAGACTTGAAGCCTGTACAATTTTAACAGAAACAATTTAAGAATATCATTTTGAGCAAGCACACATTCAAAGGGTTTGCCAGCATCATAGTTGCATGAAGTGTGAAGTGAATCTTTCAAAAAAACGAAAAAGAAAGAAGAAGCGTGAAGTGAAGCAGCAACAGATTTGGGTGTGGGAATGGGGAAATGACTGTTTGAAAATGTTAGCATGTATAAGCAGTCAGGAAGAGGGATCAGGAGCACGAGCCCAAAGCAAAATCGGAGTGAGAGCAGCACCTGGTTAGAAGGATTGTGCAACTAAGGGCTGCGTTTAGCACCCACCCAAAATTATGATTTTATAAATATTGGTGGGTCCATGCCACAATTTAAATTCTGCAACCTCTATAAAAGTTTAAAAAAAAAGAAAAAAAGAAGAAAAAAAAAAACAGAGCACGAAACTTGCCAACTAAGATATTCACTATTACACTTCTAAACCTTTGATTCCCTGATAGTTGAACTGTAAGGGGAGGAAGACTGCCATAACCTTTTACGAACATACTCCACCAGGAAAACAAAGAAAGTTGGAAGTAAATCTTACAACTATCAAAATGATGGGTTTTTTTTTTGGCCTGCGTCTGTGAGGGTTTCATACAGGTTAAGGTTACAACCATGCATTCAAACTCAAACCTGTTAACAATCGAAGCATTGTAAAGGTTATACAACTGCATTCAGTTCTGAGTTAACATTATGCCAACCTTAGCACAAAGAGAAGCGTGTTCCTTTCCAACAGATACAACCTTCTTTCTTAGAGTGTCAACCCTTCTTAACACCTGTTGAAATGAAAATCCTTAGAAATATAGCATACAAATGGCATAGCACACAGTAAATGTTTTTTTTTTTTTTTTTGAAAGATAATGAAACTTTTATTAAAAGGGAAAGCAAAAACAAACAGAAAAATGCGGTACATCAAAAGCAAAACAACAACATTGGGGTGCCAAGACAGCGACCCAACAACTACCCAAGAAACTCCGAGTTACAACCGTAAAGCTGTGAGACAACAAAAGCCCATTCAATAATCAGCATTCTTGCCCTAGCGGAGGTTCCTTCCACCGACCTTTTGGAGTTATCGAAGCACCTAGCATTTCTCTCTTCCCAAACCGCCCACCAAATGGCGGCAAAGCCATTTTCCACAGCTTTGTTTTGATTTTATCGAGACCCAGACCGTGCCAAGCAAGCAAGCAAGCAAGCAAAGGCCCACTGAATCTAGGAAGGACCAGGATATACGGAACTGACCCATAATATCGGCCCCTATCAGGCTAAGAAAAGGACAATGCAAGTAAACTCGAAGGTTATACGTGCAAGTAAACATACGGGCCACAGAGAGCAGGAAGTGCACCAGACATTAACTTGAACCACATGCAGACACGAATGCGAATTGCCCGTTAAATGGAAGTTACAGGAATCCCCTCTAACCCCTGATGTGTCCAATGAAAGTGTGCGATGCGCACTTGACAAATGTGGGCCCTACAGTGAGAAGGGTAAAATTGTCTTTTCACATAGGGGAATCCTGGCTTTTCCCTTGCGGGGCCCACAATTGACGTGCGCACATGGAGCATTATCATTGGGCTACATCAGGGTTACAGGCAATTTGCATCGTGCAAGCATGATCTTAAGGGGAATTTACTTTTCAAGGAAAACTAAAAATAAAAAGGAATATTAAACGGGATTTTCTTTGGGGCAACTTGCCTAAGAAGAAAAATTTCCACTTATTGGAGTGAAGTTTGCAAACCATATGAGGAAGGTGGTGCTAATTTTCATAATTTGGCTTTGATGAATGAAGCTCTTTTGGGTAAATGGCGGCGGCAGTTTGGGGCGGAAAGGGGAGCTCTTTGGAGAGAGATAATTGCTACAAAATATGGATATTCGGAAAGAGGGTGGTGGACTAAGGAGACATCCCACTACAAAGCGTTGACAGTTTGGAAAGACATTAATAGCATGGGAGCTAAGTTCAAGGAAGGAGCGGCCTTCTCTTTGGGCAATGGGGAGAAGATTTGTTTATGAGAAGACGTGTGGATGGGTGACTTACCTCTAAATATTAGATTCCCAGCTATTGCTAGTTTGGCTCCGGACCGTTATGTTTTGATTGATAGATGTTATGAAGTTTGTGGTGAGACAGTAGTGTGGACTTTGCCTTGTTGTCGCTTTCTTCAGGATGATGAGGTGGACAAGTATGCTGCCCTCTTAGAGTGGTTGCATTCTTGTAGGCCTTTGATTGGTGAGATTGACAGTATGAGTTGGATTACAGACAAGTCAGGTTGCTTCTTGGTTCGACCGTTCTACTTCATGCTTCGGAAGTGTGGGCAGAAGTAAGGAAAGACGACTCACATGTGGCATTACAGCACCCCTCCTAAGATTGGGGCCTTTGGTTGGCTTGTGGATAGAAACAAAGTTCTGATGATCGACAATCTCCAAAAGCATTCTATGGTCATTCCAAACCTATGCCTTATGCCATGAATGATGTTAAGTTGGTTAACCATCTTTTTATCCATTGCCCCTTTGGCTTGGTCTATGCTTTCTGACATTAGTGATCTCTTTATGGCATGGAATGGCATGGGGTAGCCCTTTGCCAAAAAGTTTAAGCGGGCTAGAGGCTTTGTCTCCTAGCAGGTTTATGGCTGATTTGGACTGAGAGGAGTGGTACATGCTTTCGCAATGCTTGCCGAAGCGTCAAGTGGGTTATTAGTATTGTTTGGGAAGCTGTTGTAGAATGGGCAGTGAGTAAGGGATGGTTGGAAAGATGCAATTTTCCTTTTTTGATCTGTTTGCCTTCTTTTGTTGTTTTGGTTTCTTGGTGCTACCTCAACACCTTTTTAACAAAAGCTTTCATTATCTTTCAAAAATAAATAATAAAAAAAATCTTAAAGGGAAATCTAGACAACAAGGATACATTTTGATGCACTGGTCAATTGTATTGCAATTCGTCTGGTTAGTGGGAAGAAAGAGAGTGCTAACTATGGACAATTTGCAAAAGAGATCCCTTGTCTTTTCGAACATTTTTTTTTTTTTTTTTTGATGTGTATGGGAGATGCAGAGTCAATTGATCACCTATTCATTCACTCTACCCTTTTGGTCGAAAGGCGTGTGAACGCTTTCTTGATGCTTCTATATCGTTTGGGTGATGTCAACGTTTATTGTGGACCTCCTGTGGGCTGGGGAGTTGGAAAAGCAGTATGAAGACTTCGTATTATGGAGAATCCTTTGGTCTATTTGGGGGCGTCGAAATAGCCATTGCTTTCGTAACAAGAACTCTTTGGTGGAAGAGGTTATCAGGAACATTCAAGTACAATGTTTTGGGTTGGGCATCTTATACAAAGGCAGTCAAATCTGCTAATCTCTCCTCTCTTTTTTTTTTTTAGAATTGTATTCTTTTGTGCCTTTTGGTGTGCTCTTTAATAAAACTCAGTTCTCTTTCTCAAAAAAAAGTACTGCATTTGTTAGTCTAAAAGAGTGGAAATGACAGCAACAGTAATTGCCCTCCCTAGCATAGGTATTGGGGGAATGGGCTTGAAGATGCAATTACATTACTTTCAAGCTGGACATGGAGAGGATTTAACTGCAATTTAAAGGCTCATCCTTGTTATGAATACTAGGGAGCACCAATACAATTTGGCTATTTCCTCTTGTCTAAACGGATAGTTTGCAATTCAATTCACTTCAGCATCCAAACACTGCCTAAATGAATACATTCTTAAGGAATTAATATAATTTTCATCACAATAGTAATCACAGATGCCTGTGTAATGATGCAAAAAGACAAGCCAACCAAGCACACGAAAGGTACATAAGAGGACATCCAAATAAATGTATAACCAGGCAACTTAAATGGTTTTTTTTTTTTAAATTTTTGAAAGATCACTGAATTATATTAAAAAAACAAAGAAACAAAAGGAGAAGAAGGGAAGCTGAGAAAGCAAGCCCATCTAAACTCTGAGAAACAAAAGATTACAGCCCTTAACACTGTCTACACCAGTGGCCCATTCAATGATAGTGCACTTGGCCTTACTAGCTACACTCTCAGCTGAGTGCTCCCTGTCATGAAAACATCTTTCATTCCTTTCTTCCCAAACACACCACCAGGCAGCTTAAATGGTTAAACACCATTGAAAAGGAATGAAAAGCAACAGTACTTATGAAATTTCAGATTGGTGTAGATTCTATAAGGTCGAGTATTGTAACAAGGGGTTATTGCAAAATAACAATAAAGTCTACCTGTTCATAGTTTCCATCCCCAAGCGTCAACTCGATAAGAGACCGTTCATAAGGATGCAGGTGATGTTTATTGGGGAAGTTCTCCATATACCCTCTCAGAGGAACAGCTAATTCCTTACAACAGAGACATGGAAAGCTTAGATGCAAGTTGCAGCAGTTTCCATGGATAGAGTTCAAGAAAAGCATGCCAAACACCACCAGACTTGCTGCAATCAAACCATATAAAGATTCTAAGATAGGTAAGATGTGGAATGAGCTTACCTTCATCAATGCATCAAGTTGCCTTGCACCTTTATTTCTTTCTCTCTTTGCAATGTTAGCAATACCTATGGCACGACCAACATAAACATTAGACGCCATATGCATTGACTGATTGTGTAAAAGCAACCAAGATCATATACCCTTTGTAGGAGAGACTCTCCTTGCTTTCCTCATTGCCGAATAGAGTATGTCAATCGAAGGCATCACCATGGGTAGCTTTTGAAATGCGCCAACTGTCTCAAGCTTCCCCAAAGGTTTGTCCTAGAAAATAGAAAAACAAAGATGTAAATGTATTTTCTTTGCTAATTTGGCTAATTAGTTCTTCTTTGCCAATGCAGTAAATGTCAATTTGGGTGCCCAAATCATTATTGGCGACATTTCAGATCGAACCTGAAACATCTAATCATGATTTGGAGTGTAAAAAGAAACCCCACCCGCCCACCCCCCCCCCCCCCCCCCCCCTTCACCTCAAATTCATGGTGGAATGGATAACCATCCATTCTGCCAAACTATCGGCTCACTTGTGATTTGGGTTACATCCTAACATGCCGTTCTAATTTCTAGAGCCTGACTTCCTAAACTTCAAAGAACTATATAAGACCCTTAAAGATACAATTCTGAAACAGATAGTTTATAGAATACACTACCTAAGCAACTGCAAAACCTTCTGAGACACAGACACTTTGGCGGAAATAATCGAAATGAAAACCCATTAAATATTGGAATCCTAAGGAAACAATTATCAAGGAAAAATACCGAAATACTGGTTGCTTGTTCATTCCGAACTGCAGGTATATAGCTTCTGTTAACAACTTCATATGCCGCTGCTTGTATTCTCCTATGAAAACTCAAGCTAGAACAGATCCTTGTTTCCAGTGTTGAAAATGGATCTGCATCACCAATCAGTTACCACATCACATTTCTGCACTTGCTTGCACAAATGATATTAGTAGAAGGGAAGACACGAGCAGGTACAAATACTTCAAAGAGGCACCAAATGAAACTTGATTTGAATGGATGAACATGTATTTGAGAATTTAAGCTGCATTTGGGTGCTCCATTGAATTGAATTGCCATGATTTGATTGAGAAAAGCAGAGATGACCAAAATGGTGCTAGCCCAACTCCTTTCATAGTGAGGAACAAGCCCCAAATACAATTTCTGATTTATTTAGTCCAAACCTGAAATAAAGGAACTGCAATTAGGGGTACCGTTAGGAATATCTGCTCAACCCAATCAGATTATTGCAATTCAGTTCACTTGACCATTCGACACACCCTCCACTAGGATCCAAAATTCCATATAAAGAAAAGGATACATTCGATCCTAATCAAGGTTTAAAGTATAGCCGAAGCCGGCACATATCAACTGATATGAACTGGTATTGTCCATGACCGATATGGCTGTATCAGCCTGAAACAGCCGATGCAGGGTGATATGATCCTGTATCGGTGGTGAATAATACGGTACGCCAGAATCAATTTTTAAACCATGATAGCAAATGCAAATAAAAATTCAAATATGAAATTGACGGGAAAGTGGATCCAGTCCAAACTTCAGTTATAACGAGTAACCCAACCAAAGTGGAAACCACAATAGCTTCACGTTCAAGACTGAAACACGTAGAATAGCGATTGTGACGTTTGGTTGCCATGATGAATTAAAACAGCGGAACCTCCACTTTGCTCATCTCTCAAGTATCGAGTTGGATTATTGCAATTCAGTTCACTCGAGCATCCAAACGCGCCCTTAAGTAGAAGCAAAAATTAATTAATTTTTTTTTAAAAGGTACAGAAGAACATGATCTACATATGAAGAAATATGGTAAGAATATGAAAGCTACCCTTCAATGATATTACCAACAGCCCATTGTTACATATTTACTAAAAAAGAAGACAGAAAATAACAGTAAATGCCATGTATTTGAAATTTCTAACAAATGGGCATTTGTCTAATGATACGAAGAGATGGGTTTTCTATCTTGAGATAGAAGAGTGCATAGATTCTTGATGTTTTTCCTTTCAGAGAGAGAGAGAGAGAGAGAGAGAGAGAGAGAGAGAACCTTTAGGAAGCCTAGAGGTAGATAAGAGTAGTTTGGTAGAAGGAAGCTGCAGAAGTTGCAAGAGATTCGACGTCCCGCTGCTCATGATTTCCAACAAATGAATCCTATCTCTGATTTCTCTGTCTCTCTCTGATTTTTCCCTTTCACTGAGAAACTGATAAACGCAAAAGCGATTCGCGGGAAGGGTGCCGATGCGGCACACGTGCAAGTGATCAGGTCCACTCGCCAGGCAATCAGTGCTAAGAACGACGCGGATCAGGTGGTGTTGGCAGCATCACCCCCAGCGTTGGTGTGTGATGTGTTGGGCGCTGTGGGGCCCACTATGATATATATCTGTTTTATATCCACGCCTTCCATATGTTTGCCAGCTCATTTTAAGGCATGAGGTAAAAAAATGAAGTAGATCCGAAGCTCAAGTGGACCACACCACAGGAAACGGTGGGGACGATGACACCCACCATTGAAACCTTCCTAAGGCCCACCGTAATGTTTATTTGCCATCCAAACTGTTGATAAGGTCACACAGACCTGGATGAAAGGGAAAATACAGATATCAGCTTGATTCAAAACTTGTATGGGCCCAAGAAGTTTTTAATGGTAGGCGTTCAATCATCACTGTTTCCAGTAGTGTGGTCCACTTGAGCTTTGAAAATGCATATTTTTGGACTTATACCTTCCAATGAGGTGGCAAAACGGATGGACGGCGTGGATATATAACACATACATCAGGGTGGGCCCCACAGCGCCCAACACATCTCACACCACCACTGGGGGTGGTGCTGGCAGCAACAATACCTAATCAGCGTCCGACATGTAGTACTTAGATGTTTATATCTTGGTTTTATGAACATAAATCATCTTAATATTCTATTTTACTCATGTATGTGTTGCAAGGTGAATTTAAGAGCTTGGATTGAAAAATGGTGCTAAAAAGTAAGAATTTGATGCTCAAAAATCACCAAGGCAAGGGATGGATCTTAGGAGATCAAGATTAAAGAATTCACATGCCAAAGATCCAAGAAAACCAAGCGAGGAATGAAGAGAATCGAAGATTTGAAGTGAAGAATCCTGAAATCGTCCTGAAAAAGTGTATTATGAAGCTGTGAAGTTTATTTTGAAAAACTGCGCAGCAGGAAGTCTGTTTTAAACGAACTATGCAGCGAGAAGTCTATTTTGGAAAAATACGTATATTTGAGGCGTTTTCTAGGGTTTTCAACTTTGTACGAAAATTGGAGTTCCCTACTTATAAATAGGGCCTCCTAGGGCATTCTTAAACATCATTAGAAGCATTCAAGAGCAATATTTAGGGTTTTTAAAGAGTTCTTTAGTTTTATTAAAGCTTTACAAGTTGTTTTTTTTATTTTAGATCTTTTCTATTTGCATTTTTTTCTTCTTTCTTTCTTGTTGCTTTTTATTTCTGCAATTTAATTATGTTTTTCTAAGTTCCCTCTAGCCCAAGCTAGAAGGGAAGCACATGGGTTTATTATTTCTTTAAGATTATGATGATTGATTGTTTTAATGATGAGAAGAATGGTATATGCATGTTATCTATTATTTAAGTTTTATTTTTTATTCTCTTGTAAGATCCATATGTTTCCATCATATGAGATCCACATTAATGGATAGGCTTACCCTAGATCAATCAGATTTCCTAGATAGGAGATGTTCTCAACCTGTTATATTTCTTTGATATTCATTATCCTATAGATATTGAATACTTAAAATCACTGGCGCTTGAGAATATATGTCAATGGTGCAAATCCATTATTTTCTAATCTTTTATATCATTTATTAAATATTTAAACTGTTTTATTTTCCGATTAGGCTGACCATAGTGCTCAGATCCTAGTTGTGTTATCCAAGTCATCATGATTTTGGAACATTAACCTATGTGTGGAACTTTGAAGCTTGGGTGTTATTTTATTCAGTTGAATTACATCCATTCAAAAATCCCAAAATCAAATCATCAGATTAATTTTTATTACTTAGTTTGTTTTGCATTTTATTATTATTTTTTCTCATAATTCATTTCCCTGTGGGATCGACCCTGTATTCACGGGATACTACTTATGAACCTCTGCACTTGGAGACAAGCAATCAAGTTTTGGCGCCGTTGCCGGGGGAGACTGGGATAGATTAGATCTATGCAAGATAGTTAAGGTAAGTTTTCTTCTAAACCTCCAAATTTTCTATAAATTTTTTTTTAATTTTTTGAATTATTTATTTTTTCTTTCTTCTTTTCTTTTTCTTTGAAAATAAATTCAGTTGGGTCTTTCAAGCACTAACTATGACATAAGGTTACCCTGCTTGGGATTTTATCACCCAAGTGTTATGGTTGTCCTACAGTTGTTGTTTGATTAAAAAGATCATCCGTTGAATCTATTTTCCAGATTAACATAGTTTAATTTCTGCATTAGTTTTACTTTTATTTATTTATTTATTTTTTTGTGGACCGAACCCTCATGGTCGGCTCTGCCACCTGGGTTGTTGATTTATTTTGCTTTATGGACTGAACCCTCATGGTCGGCTCTGCCACCTAGGTTGTTGATTTATTTTGTTTTGTGGACTGAACCCTCATGGTTGGCCCTGCCACCTGGGTTGTTGATTTATTTTGCATTGTGGACTGAACCCTCATGGTTGGCCCTGCTACCTGGGTTATTGATTTAAGTTTTTATTTTTATTTTAAGTATCATACTTAGTATTTACATTAGTGGTATTTGTTGTGTGGTGTCAATTTTTTATGTCCCGTTGGAGTAGGGATTAAAACAATCGACTCTCCTCTGAAGG
Source organism: Magnolia sinica (assembly GCF_029962835.1). Lineage (NCBI taxonomy): Eukaryota > Viridiplantae > Streptophyta > Magnoliopsida > Magnoliales > Magnoliaceae > Magnolia > Magnolia sinica. The sequence continues at coordinate 7,412,413 of NC_080578.1, read as the reverse complement.
GGGACTAGTTCCAGGCCTTGATCATTCACTTAGAAGAGGCACTCAACATCACTTGGATTCTATGACAGACCCAGTTGATAATCCAAATCCAAATCTGCCAGATCCAACTATAAATTAAAATAGAAAAAATCAACATAATCCTCTTCTTGAGGATGAAATGAAGTTCATAGGAATGTGTTAAACCAGCTACGGACTTTACGTGAACATTTATACCTTGAGAAATCAACTTTACCATCTTGCAGAGTATTCTCTGCTCACATAGGGAACATTGATTTTAAACCAGGTGTGATTCAATTAATTTCTAAATTTCATTGCTTAGATTCTGAAAGCCCTTACTTGCACCTCAAGGACTTTGAAGAAGTAATTGTAACATTACAAGTAAACAATGGCAATAGGGGTGTACTTAAGCTTAGGTTATTCTCATTTTCTCTTAAGGATCGGGTCATAGCATGACTCAACTCTCTAAGACCTAATACCATCACTTCATGGCAAGCCTTAAGTAGAGAGTTTTTGAAAAAGTTCTTTCCCAAACACAAAACAAATGCACTAAAATAAGAAATCATGTCATTTTTCCAAAATGGGAATGAACTATTTTTTCAAGCTTAGGAGCACCTCAAAGACCTTTTAATTACTTGTCCACATCATGGTTATGAACCATGGCACGTGATTGATGCGTTCCGAAAGGGGCTTACCATGGATACCCGTCAGTTCATAGAGATGATGTGTGGTGGAACCTTTCTTGACAAGGATCGTAATGAGACTTGGGATTTTCTAGATATTTTAGCAGAGAATATGCAGACACGGGATGTCTCTACTAAATCAGAGCAAACTAGACCCATTCCTAGAGAGAGCGGGAATGTATGTCTTAAGAGAGGAAGACGACCTTAATGCAAAATTCGCTGCATTGGTTAGAAAGGTCGAAGCCTTGAAAATTAGGAAGGTTAATATGGTTAAAGCAAACACTTCCTTAGGTAATTTTTGTAGCATTTGTGGTGGTACAGACCATGACACAAAGGATTGTCCAATAATCTCAGTTGTACAAAATATCACGCATGAACATGATCAAGCAAATGCTATAAATAATTACCAAAGGTCAGTTATGCAACCATTGGGAAACACGTACAATCCAAATTGGCGTAACCATCCTAATCTTAGTTGGAGGAATGGACCACAAATTAATGTGCCCAATGCACCTCAAATGCCTCCACAAAATAACTTCTTTGGGGCACCTAACAATGCACTATATGTGCCCCCGCCAAAGCGATCATCTGTGGAGGATGCATTGACCACATTCATGAACTCTCAAGCTCAAATGAATCAGTCTCTAATCCAATCAAATCAGGAATTAAAGACAGCTGTGGCTAGGATTGAGACTCAACTAAATGCTAGGGAAAAAGGCACCCTTCCTTCTCAACCTGTGCCAAACCCTAGAAACACACATTTCATTGGAGACTCAAATCCAAGTGAGCTACATCATGAACAAGCTAAGGCCATCATTACCTTGAGAAGTGGAAAAGAGGTCGATAACAAGATAATGCAACCGGTAGAAATACCGGAGGATGAGCCACTGTCTCAAGAAAATGATGAACCGGCTATGGTTCAAGAGCCGCAACAACAAAAGGATAAAGAGACTAAGTCATATGAGCCTCCAGTTCCGTTCCCATCTAGACTTCGGAATCCAACTGTCCCCATGAAATATCAAGAGGTGTTGAATGTGCTCCAAAAGGTTACTGTCAATATTCCTCCGCTTGATGCCATTAGACAAATTCCATCATATGCTAAATATCTCAAGGACTTGTGCACTATAAAGAGGAAATTAAATGTGCATAAAAAGGCCTTCCTTACTGAGAAAGTGAGCGCTATCATTCAACAAAGGGTTGTACCCAAATACAAAGACCCGGGAAGTCCCACTATTCCTTGTATTATTGGGAATTTTCAAATTGAGTATGCTTTGCTAGATTTGGGTGCAAGTGTCAACTTAGTACCTTATTCAGTTTATAAACAAATGGGGTTAGACGAGCTTAAACCAATCATGATTACACTCCAACTCGCTGATCGCTCCATTAAGGTACCAAGGAAAATTTTAGAGGACATGTTAGTCCAAGTGGAGAAATTCTACTTCCCCATGAATTTTATTATACTAGACACTGAACCATGTGTAAATGTTAGCTCTTAAGTTCTCATCATTTTAGGTCACTCATTCCTAGCAACTTCAAATGCAATCATAAATTGCAAGAATGGAATGATGAACTTGTCTTTTGGTAATATAACTTTAGAGCTAAATATTTTCAATCTATGTAAGCAGCCCATTGACAATAATGAGATCCATGAGCTGAATTTCATGGACTACTTGATAGAAGAAGAGGAATTGGAACCTAGTCTAACTAAAGAATTGATTCAAGTCAAATTCTGATTTAGAAAAAGTACTTGCTGAAGTTTGTGATGATAATGAGAACACTACCACCTAGGACATTGGTATGTACCAATGGAGATCGCGCACTCAAATCCTATCTATCGAGGACTTGCGACCTCTGCCATCACCAACCAATGTTCCAAAGCTTGATTTAAAACCACTACCAAATGAGCTTAAGTATGTATACTTAGGCAAAAATAAAACTTATCCTGTGGTGATCTCTTCATTTTTAGAGAAGGATCAAAAGATTAAATTGTTGAAAGTTCTAAGGGACCACAAAGGAGCCTTGAGCTGGACCATTTATAACATCAAGCGTATATGCCCTTCTATATGCACCCATCAGATCTACCTCGATGAGGACGCCAAATCAATTAGACAACCTCAAAGGCGTCTCAATACAAACATGATGGAAGTTGTAAAAAATGAGGTGATTAAATTATTGGATGTGAGAATCATCTACCCAATATCCGATAGTGTTTGAGCTAGTCCAACTCAAGTAGTCTCAAAGAAATCCGGAATAACTATCATGAAGAATTCTAATAATGAACTCATACCAACACGTGTCACCAAAGGTTGGCGTGTTTGCATTGACTATAGAAAATTGAACCAGATCACAAAGAATGACCATTTCCCTCTACCATTCATTGATCAAGTTTTAAAGAGGGTAGCAGGCCACTCCTATAGTTTTCTTGATGGATATTTCAGATATAACCAAATAGAGATAGCCCTGGAAGACCAAGAGAAAACCACGTTCACTTGTCCATTTGACACGTTTGCTTTCAAACGGATGCCATTTAGATTGTGTACGCCCTAGCAACTTTCCAACGGTGTATGTTAAGTATTTTTTCAAATATGGTTAGGAAGTTTCTTGAGGTTTTCATAGACGACTTCTCTGTATTTGAGAGTAGTTTTGAGGAATGCCTCAACAATTTATCTCTTGTCTTGGCAAGGTGTGAAGAGAAGGACCTTATCTTAAATTTAGAGAAATGTCATTTTATGGTTCAAAAATGAATTGTTTTAAGCCATGTTATCTCAAAAAATGGAATCGAGGTAGATCACTTAAAATCAGACATTATAACTAATCTACCTATCCCCCGAAATGTTACAGATATAAGATCACTTCAAGGGCATGCTGGTTTAAATGGAAGATTCATCAAGGACTTTAGTGTCATTATTAGACCATTGACTAATCTTCTCCAAAAGGATGTCCCATTTAAGTGGACAGATGAGTGTGCAAGTGCCTTTAATAAAATTAAATCATCTCTTACTACTACACCTATCATGCATCCACCAGATTGGACATTTCCTTTTGAACTAATGTGCGATGTAAGTGATTATGCCATAGGAGTTGTTTTGGGCCAAAAGAAAGATAAACAACCCTACGTTATTCACTATGCGAGTAGAACTCTAAACTCAGCTCAAGTTAACTACTCAACAACTGAAAAAGAGTTACTTGCAATAGTTTTTGCTTTGGATAAGTTTAGATCCTACTTGCTGGGATCCAAAGTAGTCATTTTCATGGACCACTCAACTTTAAAATATTTGCTATCTAAGAAGGATGCAAAGCTGAGACTTTTGAGATAGATCCTTCTACTCCAAAAATTTAACTTAGAGATAAAAAGATAAGAAAATAGTAGAAAACGTAGTGGCCGATCACTTTTCTGAATTGGTGTTAGATGATTCCACTGAGAAGATGCATATCTAGGATATTTTCTCTAATTAACAATTATTTGCGATCTCCAAATTGTCTTGGTATGCGGATATAGTGAACTATCTTGTAATAGAAAAAATGTCATATCATTGGAAGTCACAAGATAGGAAGTGTTTTAAAACCGAGGTTAAGAACTTCTTCTGGGATGACCCGTATTTATATAAATATGGGACTGATCAAATTTTTAGACGTTGTGTCCCAGAGGATGAAGTTCAGAGTGTTATTTCTTTTTGCCACATGGAAGCATGTGGTGGCTATTTTTCTGCTAAGAAAACCACCGCAAAATCTAAATGTTTTTACTGGCCCACCATGTTTAAAGACACTCATACTTTCTGCGTTGTTTGTGATAGATGTCAAAGGTTGGGAAGAGTGTCTCGGCGCAATATGATGCTTTTATCTCCAATTTTACCATTGGAGATATTTGATTGTTGGGGTATTGATTTTATGGGCCCATTTCCATCTTCTTTTGGATTTCTTTATATATTGGTTAGCATGGACTATGTTCAAAGTGGATTAAGGCAATTCCAAGTAAGACCAATGACAACAAAGTGGTCATACGATTCCTCAAGAAAAATATTTTTTCTAGATTTGAAACTCCAAAGGCCATTATTAGTGATGGCGGGTCTCACTTTTGCAATAGGACATTTGAGGCTTTGATGAAGAAATATGGCATCAAGCATAAAGTGAGCACCCCATACCACCCACAAACGAGTGGGCAAGCTGAGATTTCTAATCGAAAAATCAAACACATTTTAGAGAAAACTATAAGGCCAGATAGGAAGGATTGGTCCCTCAGACTATCCGACGCTTTATGGGCTTATAGGACTGCTTATAAGACCCCGATTGGAATGTCTCCATACAGATTGGTGTATGGGAAGGCTTGCCACTTGCCTGTGGAATTGGAACATAGAGCCTACTGGGCAATAAAGAAATTAAACTTTGATATGGATCAAGCAAGTGGACAGAGGAAATTAGAGTTAAATGAATTAGAGGAGTTGAGGAGAGACTCCTATGAAAATTCTAAAATCTACAAAGAGAGGACCAAAGCTTTTCATGACAAAAATATCCTGAGGAAGAATTTTGAACATCAGCAAAAGGTCCTATTGTACAATTCTCGTCTCTAGTTTTTTTCGAAAAAGTTAAGATCAAGATGGACAGGCCCCTTCATTGTGAAGAATGTTTATACTCATGGGGCTATTGAAATTGAGAATCCACGTAATGGCAATGTGTACAAGGTTAATGGTCAGAGATTGAAGCCTTATGTGGAAAACTTTCATGTGGGAGAGGAGTCCTTCCTTCTTCATGAGCCAGAATATTCAGATTGATGCTCCTGGTCTAACGAAGCATCTGTGTATGATTTATATCATATTCAATTTTTTTAGTGTCACATAGCAGGTGAGTTTTTTATGGCAGGTACTATCCACCATTTCTTTTATTTTTATTGTTCTCTGCATTACATTATCATTACATTGGGGACAATGTAGATTTTAGGTTGGGGGGTGTGGATAGTCATCCATGTGAAAGTTTTTTTTTTTTAGGGGTTTCAGTTTATTTTATTATTATTTTTATTATTTTTAGGTTTCAGTTAGGTTTAAGTTTATTTTTTTTAAGTTTATGGGAAAAAAATAAATTTCAACATTTTTAAAATAATATTTTTATATACAAGAATGTGAACATGATATTTTCCGAATTCCAAAGGCAAATTTAATACTTAGTTTAGGTTGATAGTAGTCAGAAATCTGACAACTGAAAATTATAAACTTGAGTTCAATTATCTAATTACTAGTTTAAAGTGAGTTATAATTTGATGTACTGAATTCACAATACACCCTAGCTAACTAAGTGAGGAATATGATATGTGAACTAGAATAACAACTTTTGATTCAAACAAGGTTGAATGAATTAGTACCATTAATATATGCTTAAAAGAGAGAATATTGAAGGAAAAAAATGATGGAAAAAGAAAATTTTATTATAGAGCATGAATGCAATGACCATAACAATCGTGTCAGTAATCCAGGGTAAGGATACCTAAGTATCCATTACTGTTACCATTACAAGTACGATACCTTAGGTTATGAAGCAAACTCGGTGGGAATCTTCATTTAAGGGTGGTCTATAATAATGAGGATATGATGATAAAAGAAGAAATGTCATGAAAAAAATGAGATAACTAGAGATTTCATATTCTTGGGATGATTGAAAGGAGTTAGGATAGGGAATATGCATATTTCTCAAAGTTAGACTAGTGTCACGAAGCACCTAAGGATATTGGGTTATAACTATTCTAAATTTTGATTAGGTCTCTGAACTCAAGGATGTAATGGATTAGAAAATTGAGATTCTAACTAACTTCAGACTTAGGTTAAGTATTGTTTTGTTTTGGAATTCATATGATGAATGGAGGCATAATTGTATAAATTTTTGAGTGTTGAACTGTTTTTCATGTTTTCAATGTTTGTGGGTAACATTTCTGAAAATCCTCACGAGACTATAACTCGTCCACTAGGGGAAACCTAGGGGTTTAAAGGCTTATTGCATATGCTAAATGCAATCGAGATTACCTATGAAAGTGGTGTAGTTAGAATTTTTTTCATTTTAGTTTTTTTTTTTTAAATTAATTTTTATTTTTATTTTTCTTTGCTTATTTTGCTCGGGACTAGCAAAATGCTGGTTGGGGGGTGTGTTGAGAATCAAATATTGCATCTTTTTTCCCATTTATATCTTAGTTTTATGAACATAAATCATCTTAATATTTTATTTTACTCATGTATGTGTTGCAAGGTGAATTTAACTACTTGGATTGAAAAAGAGTGTTAAAAGTATAAATTTGATGTTAAAAAATCACCAAGACAAGGGATGGATCTTAGGAGATCAAGATTGAAGAATCCACATGCCAAAAATTCAAGAAACCAAGTGAGAAATGAAGAGAATCGAAGATTTGAAGTGAAGAATCCTGAAATCGTCATGAAAAAGTGTATTATGAAGCTGTGAAGTGTATTTTGAAAAATTATGCAGCAGGAAGTTTGTTTTGAACGAACTATGCAGCGAGAAGTCTATTTTGAAAAAATACATATATTTGAGGCGTTTTCTAAGGTTTTCAACTTTGTACGAAAATTGGAGTTCCCTACTTATAAATAAGGCATCCTAGGGCATTCTTAAACATTATTAGAAGCATTCAAGAGCAATATTTATGGTTTTTAAAGAGTTTTTAGTTTTATTAAAACTTTATAAGTTGTTTTTTTTTTAGATCTTTTCTATTTGCATTTTTTTTTTCTTTCTTTCTTGTTGCCTTTTATTTCTACAATTTAATTATATTTTTCTAAGTTCCCTCTAGCCTAAGATAGAAGGGAAGCACATGGGTTTATTATTTCTTTAAGATTATGATAATTGATTGTTTTAATGATGAGAAGAATGGTGTATGCATGTTATTTATTATTTAGGTTTTTTTTTTTTTTTTTTTAATCCTCTTGTAAGATCCATATGTTTCCATCATATGAGATCCACATTGATGGATAGGCTTACCCTATATCAATCAAATTTCCTAGATAAGATATGTTCTCAACCTGTTATATTTCTTTGATATTCATTATTCTATTCCTATAGATATTGAATACTTAAAATCACTAGCGCTTGAGAATATATGTCAATGGTGCAAATCCATCATTTTCTAATCTTTTATAACATTTATTAAATATTTAAACTGTTGTATTTTTTGATTAGGCTGACCATAGTGCTCAGATCCTAGTTGTGTTATCCAAGTCATCATGATTTTGGAACATTAACCTATGTGTGGAACTTTGAAGCTTGGGTGTTATTTTATTCAGTTGAATTACATCCATTCAAAAATCTCAAAATCAAATCATTAGATTAATTTTTATTACTTAGTTTGTTTTGTATTTGATTTTTTTCTCATGTGATTCCTACACGTGCGGAGCTGCCTGATTTTCGGGAGTAATTTGATACTCTGCTTTGGTGTGACAGTTGATACTTAGGCACTCATGAAAATGCACACGAAGCATATATTAGCTTAAATGAAACTCAGAAAATTGTGGATCGCGCCTATGCCGTTATATTTCGAAGGCTGTGATTTGGGCCTCTCGAAACAAAATGGGCTCAAACCACCCAATCTCGGGCCTGGAGTGGCGTGTATTGAGTCGGGCCCGAATTGGATGTGTAATCCAATGGATGAGTTCATCAACCTGGATTTTGTACCGTGCACGTTCGTGGTGGACCCATCTGATGAATGGCCTGGATTTCGCACACATGCCACTAATCACCGCTCAATCTATACTTGCGCAGACAGAAAATCTACACTTAATGGGGCTTTGTTTCTGGACAGATAGCGGTTGGGCCCGGCTGTTAAAGAGAGTTATTGGATACTCAGACGGCGATCACACTTGATACACAGGCAGTTAGAAAATCGTGCACTTGGCATACGCTAACTCAAATTAATCCTTGTAATTATAGAACCTACTGTTATTAAGTCACAGTCCGAAAAAATGAGAGTGTTTAAACGATCCTAAACTCTAGTTTGCGGCCACTTTTTGGTTGAAATAGGACCATTGGATAATTTTCATTTCTAACCGTCCAATAAGTGTCCACCAATCTGATAGTCAGATAATAAAATAATAAGCTAATTTTTGATTTATGATGCATCTAATCTGGGAATCATAAGTTGGTCAGCTTAATTTGACTTGCATGCTACGTATGCAGCTTCTAAGTAATTTTGTAAGTGCCTGCGCATCATTCATCACACTCTCCCAGAGTATTAAAGTTCATATTAAGGTAGGCCTCACCCGGGGCTGATACCATTAAAAATCAGGCCATTTAAGATTGGCCAGTCTATTGTCACTACTACAATCTTTTGGTGGTCTGAACCATTAAAATCATGGTCCCACAGTTGATGCGCCCAACCTTTTTGCCACCCCTACCATCAGTTTGCTTGTGTAGATTTCAAACCCCGGCTTCCTTTCATTTCAAGGTTTTATAGGATCATGATTAACGGGGGTGGCTGAGGTCTAGCCCAAGATCGGGCTGGGCTAGAAACGGTCAAAACAAACAAGCCCGACCTATTAGGGCTGAAAGTCGGATGGTGTGGTTTGGGTTGGGGTTCAACCCTATCCCAACCCAATGTTTATATACTTCAACCCTCACCCAACCCAACCCAACCTCGGGTTGAGAATTCTCAACCCAAGCCCAACCCAAGTAGGCTCGGTCAGGTTGATCGGGTTGGTTGGGTGCATACACGCTAATATTTTCATTATTATATTAGTTTATTGTATTTCAATACCCGTCTTATTTTTTGTATTTATGATTTTATTAATTATATATATGTAGTTATTTATTGTAATGAACTTCATGTTTTTCCTAAACAAATAAGTTAAAATATAGGACAACTATTTCTTTGAAAGTCATGCTACACAGCACCCAATTTATTTGGGAGAGAGAAATCTGGCATATCTTATTAGCTTGAGTCATTGGAAATGATGTGGACCAATGAGACCCAAGAACATTAGAATTTCTTATGCCTTCGCCACAAAGGATCCACAGTCAATTATAATTTATTAGTAACTCAATATATTGATCGGGCCCGGGTCTTCAACCCAAGCCCCAAGTTTTATCGGGTTGGTGTTTGTATAGCCTCAGCCCGAGATCGGACTTAATACATCCTGCCCAAGCCCAACCCAATGTCGGGTCGGTCACGGGTCGGTCGGGTTGAACCTGCCCAACTTTCAGCCCTACGACCTATCCCGTGATAATTATTCATGGACCAGGGCCAGCCAACCACCCTTGTGCAAGATCTAGGCTGTTCATTACCTGTGCCCCATCATGCATGACTGCAATCCTATATAGGTCGGATGGCCAGGATCTTAAGCACAGCCCGAGCCCGGCCCGTTAGTAAACGGGCCTCTATTTTAGGCCCAACCCCAGTCCTCGGGCCCGGTATACGAGTCCAAGCTGGACTGTATTAAGCCAACTTGGACCATTGACAGCCCAATGATAAATACTGAAATGCTTCCAAAGCTTATTTTCTCAAGAAAAGGTTAATTACTCTCCATCCGACAAGTTGCTCACAACCTCATCCATGTGATTTTGTGATCCGAACATCCGATTAAGTGGGCACCACTTTGGATGGTTGATTTTTCAAAAATCAAACTAATCTGGACCATCCGTTGATCGCACTCATTCCATAAAATTCAATCGTGGCCGTACTTATCAAGGACAAACACAACACTACCTTTTGTATTAGTAACCTCAAAACGTTACATTATTGTAATTCTACTAATAAATGACTCTAACAAATACTCAGCAAATGTAGTTAAGAGAATTTCAAATGCGCCTAAAACTACAACAACATCTGAAAGAACAGTACTAACAAGAAAAACATGGATTCCATTAAATCATACAATCGAAATTCAGTATAGCCATGTCCGTCTACAAATCCAACTGTATCCCTGAGTCGTAGACGCCTCCAACGGTCCAATTCTGGGGTATGTCATTGGTGGGGATCACCCATGTTTCATCTCCATCTTCACCGCCGCTTACAAGCATCCTTATTGATAAGGGCGCTTTGGGGGGCATGATCATGGCCCACATAGCTCCATGTCTACGTTCCAACAGCTTGCACGCGAGATTCTGTGTCTGCATTCACCGGAGGGTATTTTTGTCATTACATAATTCAGTTAAAAGAATAAGAGAGTTTTGGGCCGAGTCTGGCCCATTTAATCTTTTGGGCCTTAAATCGGGCCCCATGCAGAACTTGAAGAGGCCTCTCAACAGACAAGTTTCAAAATTTGAAGGCCGAGCTGGCCCATTTTATTTATCTGGCACAGGCAGGACTTGAATTTAGGCAAAGGCCCAGATGGATTTCTGACTCGTCCGAGTCAACTCGGACTCAGTCGAGTTCGATCTGGTTCATCACCCCCGAGTCCTGACTCGACTCAGGACGGAACGAATAAGTCCAAGCCGCCGAGTTTTCAAGCCCAAAACATCCAAACCCAGCCCATAAACAAACAGAGAGAGAGAGAGAGAGAGAGAGAGAGAGAGAGAGAGAGAGAGAGAGACCGACCTCACACAACTGCACTGCAATCACATCCACCTTGCCTTGTTGATACCATATCGCAAAAGTTAGGTAGTTTGGGAAGCTGCTAGCCTCGTCGATCTTGAACTGGATATTCTGGTTTGGGTAGCTACAAGAAACACTGGTGGCCCACCGCCACGTGTCAGTCCATTGCATAGGTCAGGAGCAACAGCTCTTAAAGGTGAATTTCAATACGTTTTTTTCTCTGTTTTTTCTTTACTTTGACTAAAATACCCATCCTATTATTAGACTTAACTGTACTAGTTTGAATTTACAGTCTCATCATCATTATTAAGGTAAGACCGACAACTTTAATATAAAAAATTTCCACAACATGATTTTTTCAAAATGGACTGGCATACTTTCACACCTGAAGTAGGTAAGATGCATTATCCGATGGTCATGCATGCATATGTATTTGTATACATGTCTATATATACTACTATGTTTACACTGCATTTGTATTTTAACTAATTAATTAGAATTTAGGTTTAAAGTATCATCTGAAGCCGTCCATGAATGATACGAGTGTATCAGCCCTGTATCAATCGAACGGTGTGATACACAGACACTCACACACACCCGTTTGCACGGAACTCGTGCCAACTTTTCCAATAACTCATCATACATGATATGACTCTAAAATCTGAACGTTGTTGTGAAGCAGTACCTCATATAACCCCAGGCCCAATTTTTAATTTGATCATAGGTTAGTCATTGAACTTTTGCCAATGCTCATACAACACTTGTTGTATACTTAATACAATACCAAAGTGGTGTACGTGCCATCTACTCCGTCCATCAGTTTGGTCTCTTGATGTTAGGCCTTGGGGTAAAACGTTAGTCCAATCCACAACTCAGGTGGGTCAGGCTACAGGAAACAATAAGGAGAAAACACCAATTGCAGGTTTTTTTTGGGCTCCACCATGGTGTCTATGTTCTACCCAACCCGTGCATAACATTCATCTCAAGACTCTAAAAATCAGCGTCACCCAAAACTCGGCAGGCCACACAGGGTGGATGATTAACATTGTTTCCCTTGGTGTGGCTCAGCTGAGTTTTGGGTCTGGCTGATTTGTGATCTGTACGGTGAGCATGAGAGGATGTTTCTGATGGACGGAGTGGATATTGCACATACAATATGTTGAGTTCAAAGAGTTCGGGTATTGCCCAACATGTGCTGTAGAGGTAGAATGCTGGCAAAAACTACTCTGACTATTACATGTTCATGCACGTACGTGTGTGTTTATTAGAAATTTAAGATTGTATAATGATGATTTTGTGGAGTGTGTACCGTCTATACTCGATGTCCACTACGCCAAAGTCCAGCAGTGGTGCAGCCAAGTCAGTGGTCTGAGCCATCCTGCCAAAGGCCCGCCTGCTAAGTATGAAATCGGTGCGGTCACTAGAACCGCTATCAGTGATGACCACGGTCACTCCTTTGTCCGAGCAATATTTACTGTTGGTGCATCTCACCTGGTGAATCAAAAAAAAGAAGAGTTAAAGAGAAATTAAACCGTTGGATCAAACCGTCCCACCATTTCTAACATTCTGGTCTAACCATTAATACCTGGTAGCATGCCCCACATCCAACACCATTCCTAAAAAGTTCGGATGCAGCTGATACATCCCCACCGTTGACTTTCGCACCAAACTTGCCGAACCCACATGCCCCAACTACAATCCAATCAAACAAAATGATCACACGCTAAGATATCGTAAAAGGAAGTTTGGTTTGGTTGTATGAGAAAAAAGATTTCTTTTCCATGTTAGAAAAGAAGATTCCACCAATCCAAACAGGTCTTTTGTCATATCTCACCATCGGTGCCCGACTCATCAGAGTTTGGGTAGTAGGCTGCTCTTGAGCGAGTGAAGCAATCGCTACATGTCGCGGCTCGGGCCATGGATGCACCCAAAAGCAAAGAAACAATGAAGAGAAGGGAGTGAAGAGAGAATGAGAGAGCCATTGTCGAGAAAAGAGAGAAGACGAGAAGATAGCAATGAATGAATAAAAGGTGGTGGTTTGAGAGCTCCAAGTGTAGGAGTATTTATAGTGAAATGAAAGCCTACATTCCTGAAACCGGTAAAACAAAGACTTTGAAATTCCGTTAATGGAGAGAAGAAATGGAATGTTTTTGTGCTGAATATTCAAATATAAGGTGCTGACAGCAACCTTCTTGGACTCCAATCTACCAAAATCTCTCTCTCTCTCTCTCTCTCTCTCTCTCTCTCTCTATTTTATATTTTTATATATCTATGCATCTTTCCCTGTATTTTTATAAAGAGTTTGGTAGACACCCATGTGAAACTCACCCACAATACGTCTAATATAAGAAGCAAATCCAGACCATCAATATTATGGGGAAGATAGTGGATGGATCGTGCTCACAAATCAGGATGGAATTTATGATCCCAGCCATCCAATGGATGGTAGCAAGAAAGTGGATTGATGGCGTCGAAATTCAGTGAATGGTCGTTTGATCAGTTTGATTTTCGAGATGAGATACACGATGGGAGTTATATACACCGATTAGATGGTTAAAACATTGTACCAAACCATTGTAGTTCTGGTGGGTCCCACCATCTGATCATGATATGTGGTTGTGGATCACGAAGGAATTATATGATACACGGCCACATCTTTGTGCGGTATACACAGGTTTTCAAATATGAAAACTGGGGCCTATGGAAGGTAATCAACGTCGTTGATCTCTTGTATCCCACCGTATATGGACCATGCCTCAAAATTCTCTGAACTCGAATGGTTTCCTTCACTACCTAAAGAAATAGACTACTGGTCCACGAGAAATTAAAAAAGGCCGTAATATTAGTCACTGGGATCTTCTAATCTTTTTTTTTTCAAGACAAGCTCCGTCCAAGGTGAGACTCAACAGACCAACGGTCTGGATCACCGAAAAATGGCCCCCACGTATCAGAACTTATAACCCACGTATCCAGTGCAAAGACGAGCAGCCACGTATATGTTTTACTTCCTCTGGGAGCGGATTAGGTGCACCCCCGGCCCCACCCAACACGGTGCGGCCCTGACCGTGGGGCCCACCTTGATGTATATGTAGTATATCCACGCCGTCCATCCATTTTTAAATATCATTAATTTAGGGTATGAGAAAAAGGACGAAGCAGATAAAAACATCGGTGGACCACACTACAGGAAATAGCGATGAGTGAACCCCTACCATTGAAAACTTCCTAGTGCCGACGTAATGTTTACTTGCCATCCAGCCTTTTGATAAGGTCACAAAGACTTGATTGAATGTAGGGAAAAAAAAAACAAATATCAACTTAGTTCAAAACTTCTTTTGTGGAGCACATAAGGTTTTTAATGGTCGGTCACCACTGTTTCCTGCAGTGAGTCCACTTGAGAATTGGATCTGCTTGGATTTTTAGTGTCGTAAAATGATCATTAAAAACAGATGGACGGCGTGGATATACTATACATACATCAAGGTGTGCCCCACAGGGCTGCACCTAGTGCGCCCCCTCTTGGTCTTCAAAGAGGATGCTCCTCTCTCCGTGTACATCCACGCATGTACATAGATACCCAAGGATGCATGTAACAGATGGAATTAATAGCCTGTTTGGACAGCGTGATTAAATGGTATGAAATTGCATTAGATGGAATTAACAATACCGTCATATTTTCAACATCCAATCTACATATTGGGATAAAATTTCTTTCTTCAGAAATACACTGTATTAAGTGAAGTCTGCATTTAGTGGACCATGGAATCATAACAGCTGACCATATTTCACAGCGATGCTAGTCATATTTACACATGCAAATTGATTGGCACATTTAAATGACACGTATGGAAGGGTGACATGGATAAAACACATACATCAACACATGGCCCACTGATGTAGTGAATTTCAAAATTCATCAGAAATTGCATGGTATTTGATATTAATACCATATTGGCTTTGGATGATACAATAATGGGATTAATTTAATTTTTTACATCGTTTCCAAATGTAGGATAGAGTTTGCAGTCCTCAAAATATAATTCCATACCACCTAATACCACACATCAAATAGAACTTGGAGACTAGGATTGACTTGTTGTGTCCTCTAAAGGAGTTTTGACTCGCCCAAGTCAGGTCCGAATCAACCAGACTCGACTTAGTCAGGGGTGACTCAGTGGTAATGAATCCGAACGGGCACTATCAGATCTGAGTTGACTCGAAAGACTTATCCGAGTCTTGAGACTATGACTATCGAAATAATATTCCCTGTCAAAATGAGCTGAGCTGGAAAATGGTTAGTGCTTTGACACCAAGATGTGAAACCTCGGAAAATAGAAAGTATTCTTACGTTTTGCTTTGCTTGAGCTGGACGCATGTTTGGCAGATAAACACATTCTCTGTCTCTCAAATCTTCTCCAACTTGTGATAATAATCACATCACATTTTTGGATCTTTGAATACAGACATGAAGATGGAAACAACCTTCGTGTTTCTCAACGGGCCCGTTTTCTCTTTTTGTCAAACGGATGCGTATTCGCTGCGGCGTCTGACCGCTGCAAGGTAGGTGGAAGTTTTTGAGAAATCCACTTCGTCCATCTGTTTTTATAGCCTATCTTAGGACACTATCTCAAAAATCAGACGGACCCAAAACTCAAGTGGGCCACGGGATGGGAAAAAGTGGAGAGTGAAATGCCCACCGTTGAAACCTTCTCAGGTCCATGTGATGTTTATATGCCATCCAAACTGTTCAAAAATATTATTTCCACTGGAATTAACTAAAAACATAAAAATATTAGCCTTATACAAAACTTCCTGGTCCCGTGAATGTTTCAACAGTGGGTGTTCAATCTCTACTTTCTCCTGTCATATGGCCCACTTAGCTTTTGGACCTGCCTAATTTTTGGGCTCATGTCCTAACATGAGTTGGAAAAAAAATCAGTAGATGGAGTGAATTTCTTACAAACATCACAGTGGGCCCCAACTTGCCAGGGCAGATCAACATTTTTGGGAGGCCTCAGGCAAGTCATAAAAATGAGACTTTTTAGTTAATTTTTTTTTAATATATTCAAAATTAAATCATAAATTTTCTGCTTACCGTTTTAGATGCAAAATTACTAATTAAACTTTAGTATTCAAGTTTACCCAATAAAACAATTTCAATAGATAAAATTGCTAAACCGTTCATAAGGTGAATCTAGATGGATGAAAGGAAAACATAAATATCAGCTTATCCAAAATTTCTGCCGCCTGCAGAAAAGTTTTTAACGGTGAGCATTCAATATCTACTTTTTTTTCTGTGTTTCGGACTACTTGCGCTTTGGTTCTATTTCATGTTTTTTCTAATATTCTAAAATGGGATGAAGAAACGGATCAACGGAATAGATATAAACACATATAATGATGTGGACCCCACAGAGCTCAAGGCTGCAAGAATCCCTAAAGGGTCTGCACGCAATCCGCGTGTACTGTGAGAATAATGAATTTAGAATTGTATAGTACTCTAGCAGTGTTATGGTTAATAAATAGGCACTCCTAGATTGTTAATATAGCATATTTTGACTCCATCCAAACCGTCTAAATTAGGTGATCCATTCTAGATAGGCTAAATTACAAAAAATCCATTGATTTAACTATTCTATCTTCCAATTAGTGGAAATTTGTATGTTGAATTCAAATAATTTGTTAGCGTACAAGTATCAACCAGTTAGGAAATCCAGCCATTGTGTGTTTTTGTTTTTGTTTTTCATGAACCATCTAAACTGGGACCCACTTTTATATCTGTTTAATTTAATTTAAAAATATTCAAAGGTTGCAATTTCTCAATGCATGTGTATAGATTACCAAACGCTGTCAGAGTATTAAAAGCCTGTTCCTATAATACAGTGCATTATTGGGCCTTCATAATTAGGGGCATTATGCGATTCCCTCACCTGCCTACCCCTTAGAGCTGCCCCTGCACCTACCTTCCGACCGGGTCTCGGGTAATCCGCCTCCTTGTGAAACTGTGTTAGATGAGTGGGCCACACATGGGTCGGTTTCTTCATTTCCAGATTATTGCCTTTTTGTTTTCCAACGCCTTGTTTAATCTTCTTTAATAGTCAACTAATGGCGGGCTAAAGAAAAATTTCCAACTGTCCGTATCGGGTAGTGCAGAACCGAATCGTACATGGGCTTGGTGGGCCCAAGGTGAATAGAAAACATGGCCATGATGCCGACTAGCACTAACTCGGCACTGTTGCCGCCACATCAGTCGTGACGTCTACATCACGTGGCGTGTATGTAATTCGAATCAAACGTGGTGGGTAGTGGGGCCCACTGCTGATGGGTCATGATACCAGAATCACATCGATTCCCTAATCCTAACCTCTCAAGAATACTGGACGTCCATTTGTCGAATAAGGACCGTTGTAGATGTCCACAAATCGGCCTGCTGGTGCACTATATCAGTTGTAAATCTTGGTTTATGACCAGTCTATAGTGGGTCCCACAACTTGGACGGTTTGATTTGAGTGTATAGCTTCTGAGTGCACGCATAGGAACCATCAACGTCTCAGATGCTCGTTTATAGATTCATTGAACCGATGATGGGAGGTAGATCGGGACCGCTGAGCACTTGCCTAGTTGGACATGGACATAAAGGAAGGCTGCTAGAGTTAGGGGCCCACCATGAAAATTATATTTGATAAAAAGGTCAAAAAAATAATAAAAATAATGTTTTTTTTTTAAATGACCTGTGCTAAACCCACACACGTGTGCAATAAAGTTCGTGTACACGTCACACAGATAGGTGCGAGATCTAATCCATCCATCAGATTGGTCCGACTTTGTAGATGTTTGCTCAAAAATATATATGATTCAATCAGCATGTGGGCCCAATACTCATACCATATAGTTTGTTTTTTTTTTTTTTTAAAAAAACTGTGGCCGACCTAACCAGTGGATCAACCTGACACTTGGGCTGGGGTATCAATATAGTGCTGTCATTGTGATGGACGGATTGGATGGTGTGCACGTGAGCTTTATTGCACACGCGTGAGGTCTCAGCAAAGCTCTTAGAAAATACATGGGATCTCCCGACATGTAATTATATCGGAGTTTGTTTGCCGAAACGAAGCTTTGTTGGAGGCAAAGGGGACAGATGGTTTGCCGTTAGGTGGGTCTAACTTTGGATACTCTGGCCGAGGTGATGGATGATAGTCAGGCACTTAGAAACTACTTAGAAATTGCTGACGTGGCATGTGAGTAATTTGAATCAAACAGCCCAAATTACTATTTAGACGCATCGTAAAACTAATATTAAGCTTATTTGATTATCTGACTATCGGATCGGTTGATATTTATCGTGCGGTTAAAAATAAAAATATCCAACGGTCCTCTTTCAACAGATAAGTGTCCACGAATCAGAAGCTAGTATTGCTCCAACAAGCAGTCTCTATGTAAGCCAAGTGTACAATTTCTGAGTGCATGCGTATCAACCGCCATCCCCTGCCTGAGTATTATACGATTTCGAGCTGGGCCAAACACCCACACGTGTGCGAGGTCCAGGCCATTCATCAGCTAGGTCACACGTAAATATTGAATATGGATCATTGCCATTCTTTCTTTTAACCCACCCTGCGTTGCTTGATAACTGGACCCACCAGTGCCATTTTTGGTCGGGACATGCCCACGATGCACCGTACCTGATGAACGGCCCGGATCTCACCCACGTGCCATATTGGTACATGTACCCTTTTCTCCACACATCATTCTTCAAAATTAGCCTCGGGCTGGGGCCTAAGCTTACACGCGCGCGTATGCAAAGAAGCTCATATGCTCGCCACATGTGTGCCAGCATGGCACGGTAGATTCAAGATCTAATCCATCCATCGGAACAGTACCGCTATATGGATGCCCTAACCAAAGACTCGGGTTGATCTGCTGATCAGGTGGGCCACATTTAGCAAAAAAATGTACGGTTCTGATAAATTGGCTGAAGTTTTCTAACCCATCCATCTGTTTCTAATAATGGGGCCTAAGTGATGAGCGGACCAGATTAATTTGTGGGAAAACATGTACAATTTCGAACCAGCTTGATGGATGGATAGGAACCTGGGCATACGGAAGCTTTATTGCGTGTGTGCTTAGCAAAGCTCCACGTTGTATATTGATTTTTGTAATGATGGTGGATAATGGTTTATTTCTAAGCAAGATGCAGATGAGGAATGTGGGGCCCATGGAATTGGAGGTGGGACCCATGTTTTTGCATTATATATGTTAAGGCGTGCCATTAAGGAGTTGGGAATAATGATCTTTTTTAGAATATTCATTAGATCCCTCCCCGAATTCGGAGAATCTGTTTCTCACATCTTGGATATATCATGAGCGGGTCACATGATTCCTTTTTTTTTTTCTTTGTTTTTGTGTCTTCTTTTTTACCAACCTTAGTAGCTTATCCAATATCCTATCTTAGATTTTTTATAATCCTTGGGATTGGTGCTTTGCATGTCTCACATGTGCCATCCAGTAATAGCGTGACTAGGGGTGTACATCGAACTCGGCTCGGCCACTAGCTGACTTCAATTCGAACTTGGCTCGGCTCGGTCCTCGAGCTTAATTGGCTAGCTCAGCTCAGTTCAGTCAACAGCTTCGGCCAGTTTGAGCCGAGTTCACCTATGCAACATTTTCATAAACATACATACTGCACCTTTAAATTCTCGTTGAATGTAAAACACTAGCAGCGGTTTTACAGGTATTTTATCAAACACCTTATAAGCAACATCTAACTCAAGAAAAAAATGGATTTGTTTGATGAAACATACCTTCCTTGCCACCAGCTAACACTTTGTTAAGTCATTTCATCAAACACTTGGTGAGCAACATCAAAGAATACTCAAGTTGATTCGAGTCGTCGAGCTATATATCGAATAGAGTTGAGTCGAGCTGGGGCTAACTCGAACTCCGCTAGAACTCATTTTCGAGCTCTAAAAACCAGCTCGACTCGAATCGAACTCAGCTTCGAATCGAGTTGATTCGAGCTTTTTCGAGCGGAGTCGAGCGAGTTGACCGAGCTAGCTCGATTCATGTACACCCCTAAGTGTGCCAGATCAAAGCAGTCTGTATAAGACTTCCATTAGGTGAGCCATACATAGGCATTTATTATTTATTTGACTATTGAATTATTGAAACTGAGACATTTGGCAAGGCCTACTATAATTATGATCAATACAAATATGTTTGGGACAGAGCTTGGACCACGATTTCTATATGAGATTATTCAGTCAAATATAAAAACTTATGGTACAGAGATTTCAAAGAAAAGAAGTGTGATGAATGAGCTTTTTTAATACTTATGCCTTGGTTCTATTACTTATGCATGTAGATAATTTTAGTTTCATTGAGAGATTTTCAGAATGAATATAAGGTACAAAAGATCAAATTCATATTTGCAGTAGTATTGGAAAATCGGCAAAATACGATCTTATAATCCACCCATCATCAGAATGTTTAGATTCCCTACCCCAATTGGTCCAAGTGGTCCATCAATGTTTAGATTTCTCCAATCTTTAGATCCAAGCAGTCCATCAATCAAGCTAGTCCACTCATCACATGGACCACAATTTATGGTATGAAAGGACGGATAAAATACAATTTGACCATATTTTTACTGTTTGCTTTGTCCATGTGGTGTGCGTGACAGGTGGACCGGCTTGATTCTTGCAAGCGATAGCTCATATGTTCCACATGCCTACATTAATTTACACATGCTGTGACATGCATCTTTACAAAAGAAGAAGAGAAATGAAAGAGATTTCCGAATATTTGGACTTAACCAAGCAGTTTAGACATTACTTTTACCCTCTTTATAGAATTAGCTTTCTTCATGAGAAGATAGGAAGAGAGAGTGAAAAATGAGAGATATCGCTACAAAGGGAAAAGGAGATGGCTTAAGGTTACACCAAAGAGTAAATGCAGAGTGAGGTTGGCTTTGTCGGTGTAATCTAAGCTGTTTAATGTTTAGTATAGTTGAAATACACACATACAATGGACAACAATCATATTTTATAATTCTTAAAATACCCTCGACTTTATTTAAAATATCTTCTATCTTCTCATATTTTTTAAATATTTAAATTTATTCATTGTCATAAACTAGTTGAAATTAAGGGTAAAATTATCATCCACCACACACAATATGTATATTTAGCATATATATGCAAAATGCTTGCCAGGATAGAGTAAAGTTGAATGATAGTCAATAACTTCCCTGTCTTTAGATGTTGCATGGAAAATGATGTTGCATGGAAAATTCTCTTCAATATACATAAGAGGGAACCCTTTAGGCATGCCTTTAACGGATTCGAGTACCCATCGTGGTGAAATCCCATAGTGTGGTGTGAAGGCGTGCATATAAAAAAATGCCTTTAATATCTATTTTCTCTTTTGAATTGCCCATGTTTCTCATCTTCATTTGTGCTCAAAGGAAAAATTATATACGATAAATGCCCTTTTGCAAAATGAAAAGGATCAATCCAACCAACAACAATAATAAAATAAATTAGTTTTATGAATAGATAAAAATAGTTTTTAAGAGAAATTTTTTATAGAATAGCTATAAGATGTTAGGTGATTTTTTTTTTTTTTTTCATCTTTTACACATGCACTTACACTAACACCACATTGGTTTTTTAGTGTAGTGGGTACTCGAACCCATGACCTAGTGTTCAAACTCTTATGAATCTACCATTGAAGCATGAGTAAGATGTTGGGTAGTTAAGGAATAATAACATGTTCATAAGATGAGTACAATTAAAATGAGGATGATGAAATGAATATTTAATAAAATGAGGAGGATAGATTTAGAAATGAGTGCATTTTGTTGGGAGAAGGATCCTTTCTTGACCATACATAATAATATCAAAATCAAAAGAAAACAAGAAAAAAATGTAAACCACAACACATTTACGTGATTTTCTTTCAAAATATTCACAAATTTACATTGATCAATTATGGTACAAGTTTTTTTTTTTTTTTTTTTTTTCTTTTTTTTTTTAAAGTGGCTCTCAATATAATAATAACTTTCTCTCACAACATAATATATATTACCGAAAAAGAAGTAGGGTTTACATAAAACTCCTATGAAATTACGAAATTACCCTTCAAGCTGTGACAAGGGCTGGCTGGATGAACAATACATATATGATGATCATGCTCCATGGATCATGACATAGTCGAAGGATTAATTTAGGAGTGACACCAATAATATTAAGATGAGAAAAAAGCAGACTTAAATAATTTGGTCCGTTATTGGCTTTATTAGGAGAATTAGGTTAATAAAGAATTATAACATGATACAAGGTCAACTAAATACAGTAAAACATTGAGGGTTGTTATTATGAATTGCAGATGTTGCATGGTTAATTCACCTTACGGAGATAAAAACAAAAGATTTGACCTCCTTTTAGTTGCATTAATAGATATGAGACTTGAATTCGGTCTTCTCTTGGATATAAGACTGGATTTATTCTTTCAAGAAAGTAAAGATTTTCTCTATCCATAAAACCCTTTCTTGGAACTTTCTGTCCATGAATCTTAGATGAAGAGTTCCATCCATCAAAACAGCCCAGGAATCTTGACATAACATGAAATCTCAATACAACCACCAGCACTCAGCCGCTAATGTGGAATTTCTTTACGTATTCTTTTTAGATAGTCGATATCGGTCCACTAGCTGCAATGGGACATTTAGACTGTCCAATTCATTGATCCAGGCTGTTCATTAGGTTCAGTGCATATTTCATGGGCTAGCATGCAAATATCATGGCGAGTTAACAAACGTTAATCACTTGATCAATGGATTTTATCATGGACGATCAATATCATTTACACACAAAAAAAAAGAAGATTTAATCAACGATTCAATCCATCTATTTTTTAGGTCCCATCATGGATTTATTATGATTCTAAAACAATTACTTTTTTTGGGCAATAGTAACCATCAGATCCATGGATTTATAAAAGGATGGCTATAGAAAAAAGGCCAAATCAAGGATGGATTGGATCATGGATCAGTGTATTTTTGTACAGTAGTCCACAAAATGTGTTCTGGACGTAATGGACGGTTCAGATCAATCAATCAGATTGTCCAAGTAAACAGATGCAACGAGAAGCACCATAGAGCACTGGAACCTTTCTGTTGTTTCTAACTGTAGAATTAATTCCACGTGATATTTGAAATTCTTTTGTGGGCCACCCATCAAATGGCTAGGATCATTGAAGTGTCCCACAACCTCGATTGTGGTCCACACATCGATTGTTTTTCTCTTCAAGCACATCATCATGCCCTCTAAGACACTACTCTTGGAAACGGACGGACCAAATTTAAGTTAATATTGGTAGATTTCCCTTATTTTGCGGCTGGAAATGATCGGATGGCTAGGTGCACTGGATCGAGTGCATGTTTTTGTTACACAGCTCTCACACGTATCAACATGGTAGACGTGTGAGATCCCTTCATCAGGTGTAATTTTAGGGTAGATGTCTTTTCTAGGAAATCAGGCCAACCTAATCATTAGGGGAGCTGCACATATATGATATACCAATCAAATGAACGGTGAGGATACATTCTCAGTAGTCCACATTCAACCAGCACATTACAATGCCGCGTTGCTTGGACGTGGAGTGCGTCCTGCCCTTTCCAGGACGGACTGGTCTAGGCAGAGGGGCTCTGTGGGGCCCACCATTATGTTAGTGTTCTATCCACGCCATCCATCCATTTTGACAGATCATATTAGGGCATGAGACCAAAAATGAGGCAGATCAAAGGCTCGAACCACACCACAGGAAGAGGTGGTGATAATGATGGCCACCATTCAAACCTTCCTAGGGCCCACCGTGATGATCATTTGCCAGCCAACCTGTTCATAAGGTTGTGTAGAAATGGATGAAGAGGGAAAACACATGGTATTTAACTTTCACAGTGAGCAGACCCTTCTTGACAGAGCTTAGATGACAAGTCCCATGTTCGACCCTCATAGGGCTGTAGAGGAATGTCCTCAAAAACTTAGTAGCTTAATTATGTTTTATTGGAGCCTGCACATCAACCGTAACAGACGAAACTAGCGGCCACTATGGCATCCCATACCATAACGGGATGCTCGCATATTGTTTATACCAGAGATATCAACTTTTATATTGACACAATAACAGACCATATTCTGATCGATGTCAACCCAATACAAGCATGCATGCAACCAATTAGGGGTGCACATCGAACCGGTAGAACCGTGGAACCGGACTGGAACCGTTGGATTGGTCTGGTTTGGTTCGGTTCTATGCAGCATTGGTTCCGGTTTTGGCTCCGAAATTTCAAGAACCATTGGATACGGAACGGTTCTGGTTTAGTGCACTGTAGAACCGAACTGAACCGAACTGAACCGTTGATCCGAACATTGGATCGGAACCTTTGATCCAGATATGACTTTAAAACAAAAAAAAAAAAAAAAAAAACCTAATCTAATCTCTCTTGCCCGACTGCGTCTTGCCCCTGCCCTCTCTCTCGCATAAAGTCAGGGTTCTATCCTACCCAGTAACTCGGTTGAGTTACGACTAAGAGCACAAGGTGCGGCGCCCCTCTCTCTCTCTCTCTCTCTCTCTCTCTCTCTCTCTCTCTCTCTCTCTCTCTCTCTCTCTCTCGCCGTATTTGGGTGCTGCTACGGCACCTGCAAACCTCTGCCTATATCTCTGTGGTGCCCAGGCTCCTGCCCAAACCCCTGCCTGTATCTCATTTATATTTTCAGCGTCTCTTGACCTTCTGTAACACTGAACAATTTCAGTTTGAAATATTCGATCTAGTTTTTGATTGGCAATATGATGTTTTCAATTTGAATTGAAACAATTCATCACAATTACTCTTTTTAATTAAATATATAACAATATTTCATGGGAAATTTATAGCTTATGCATTGATGTTGGCAAGTTCAAACTTGAAACAACCTGATTTTTAGGCCAGAACCGTGGAACTGATCCGGAACTGGACTTTCACGGTCCAGTTTCGATTCGGTTCCAGGGTACCAACGGTTTGGTTCTAGTTCCAAAAATGGTAGAACCGTTAGGAACGGTTCATTTCTGGTTTCACCCTAGAAACGGACTGAACCAACCCGTGTGCACCCCTACAACCAATTCAGTCGGGAGGGTTTGCTTTCAATAAGAGATGTCGGGACTCTAGCGAGATGTCGGGACTCTAGCTGTTGGATTTGGGCCTTTTTAAATGCCCCCTAAAGTCACGTTTAATCCATTGCTTATACAAAGGTTATGGTGACCTTTCATGTTCATAGCGAAAGAGCCAAATTATTCAATTAAGAGCTTTTATTTGTCTTTCCATCATACAAAGTAAGTCTAGTTGGGTCCGGCTCCATGTCTTGGTAAATAAATTTAGTTTTAACACTGAGATTATAGGATTGAATGCCCATGTGGTATGGCAAGATGTTCCGTATCCATTACGATATACCCATAAAGGATGTTCCGTATCTGTTACAATATGCCCATAGAGGCCAATGTGTATAGGTAACAGTCATGATCATTATGCAATACGGGGACGAAACAGGGTAGTTGTCTTTCTGGGACTGTATCGCCATTACGGGGCATAACAACCATTGCCGCATAACAGATCCGTAATAGTAAAAAAAAAACCACTTTTTTTCTATTTAAATCCAATTTTCTCTTTATTTATTTATTTATTCACTTTGCTCATTTCAAAAAAATTCCTAAATCAATTTACAATAGATTTTAACCACTTTTACTATAAATTTTAATATTAAAACTGTAAAATAATGTGATTTAAGCAAACAGAAGCTCTTAGGGCAATTTTTTCAAAACAATTGAAAAATTACTATTTATGCCTTCTTGTATAATTTATAATTCTTGTAATTAATTGTGATGTGTAAACATTAGAGACATAATCATGTTTACAAATTTATTAGACGCCCTGATGCAACACCCTCACCAAAGAGTAGACCGTTACAGTACCATAAACATGTTCAAAACAAAAAATAAATATATATTTACATTATTTTGAAGTTTCTATATATTTTTTCAAAATTTTTCTGGCAAAGGAAAATTTTCAACCGTTCTAGGGGTCGTAACCGTCATTATGCTTCCGTATCGGTCGTTACAGCCGATACCTGTGTCGGTAATGGTGGTGACGGTTATGGCCACCGTTACTGATACGGAATACCTTGGGTGTGGGTGTGAGTAAAGAAAAAAGGAAAAAGAAAAAGAAAAAGTGAAGTGAGACTAGTCATATAAACAGTTTGGATCAATGGAAGATGACCCAGATTCATAAGTCCCGTATTGCAATATGTTGGGATGTCTTGGAGCAAAGCTATTTAGCCGGATATCTTGTTTATAAAATGGAAACAGACGGGAGACTACAACATCAGTACCCAACTTCTCTGTTGAAGAATCCAGTAGAATAAATATGTGGAGATATATTTTTTTGAAAGGTTAAAAGAATATATGAATATCCGATTACATGAGTGCAAAAGATCTGATAATTCAGCACTGTATCAACCAAAACGAATACATGAAACAATATCATATGCTTTTTTTTAAAAAAGGAAAAAAATAAATAAATCAGCATGGGCCACTCATAGTGCATTAACCTTCTACAGCATATGACGCACATTACTCTGATACATGGTGCTTATCGTTATACGCTTCCATCCTATCTGACCCATGACACAACCAATTTCTACAGGAGACGCTCTTTTATCTGCATATGCTTCCATCCTATCCGACTCATGATGTTTATCTGTATATGATTCTATCTGACCAGTGATGCAGAATTGATTTTTACAAGAAAGATTGTGTTTCCCAGTATATGCTTCCATCCTATCTGACATAGGATACAGATTCTACTTCTTCCCTTGCGGACTTATACAATTCAAGCCTCTTGGCACATTGCAGTCTGCGCTCCATCAGTGACGGGTCCTCATCCAGCATTTTTGCAAGCTCCTTGCCCTGCACAACAAGATAACACAATCAATTGCCGAAGAAACCAAAGAATTATCAGAGCATTCTGAATCTTACACCCCATATCTTCCAACCCGGGAGATCCGGGTCGTTCATCATGCGGGAAACTTCCATATGTTGAATGTGGATTGTTGGTCAAAATTTTCAAACATCCATTTATCTCACATGACCAGCCTAGTTTTTTGGGCCACGACATATATGCAACAAAGCCTGCTTGATGAATGACCCGGATTTCACACACATGGATGACAGGATGAGTAAGATTTGGGTATTGCATGTCCAATCTTGTTCCATGCATATCGTAAAACAACGGGAGTACCTCTTTCTTCCCCAGTTGTATATAGAAGTTATTGAGTAGAGATTGCTTGGACTCCCGGACTTGACAATAGACAACAGCCTTCGGAATGGTTTTGCTAAGTGTATCCGACACCATCCCAACATAAGATGACACATTCGATCCTATCCTTCGGAAGTGCCCCTCTGAGTATCGATCAACAGTGGGGGCAGCCGGGTTCCCTCCCTTCTCCATTTCCTGTGGGAGCTTCCGGAAGAAATCTGCAGTCGGATACGAAGATTCCATCTCTACCAATCGTAGTGCTGTCTTCCGGCTCTCTTCACGAAACCTTTCCAAAGCTTCATTCGCAGCTACTGCTATTTCGGCTTGGAGTGTAGGAAACCGCTTCAACTCCTGTCCGATTTAAAGGTTCAATAGATCTTTTCTATCAAGTAGAAAACTGAAAAGAAGAAATCTCAAATCAATTGCCTGAATCTCTCACCTGAGTCTCTCCCATCGACCTTCGAACAAGTTCTTTCAAAACAAGGTGCACCTGCAACAAATGTTTCTTAGAATATAAATACAAATCAAATGAGACAACCTTCAGCTAATGATGTTTCTATCATTTTCTTTTGGTTGGCAAGCAGGAAAGGAACCCATCATCTCAAGGATGGAACGTTGTGACCCCATCGCGCAGCTAAAGGCTTGATCTCAACTAAGGAATTAGGAGTGAAAGAATAGATTAGTTACAGCGTCAACGGTAGCTTCAGCTGGGCCTTTGAAATAATTGAGAGCTCCCTCAATGAGGCGCCGATACCCTTGCTCAGGAGCAATCAGATGTGGTTGATAACCATCTGCCTCCGAAACCACTTTCTTCACATTCTGCAGGGAAAGATGGCGATCCAATGGAAGCCTGCTCAATGCAGCAGGGAGCTGGTTGTCGAAAACCCCATATATTCGATCACCACCAGGTCGCCTGTGTTCAGAAAACAATTTCCAGAAGCGATAAATGAGCACCATGCACAGCCAAGTTCCAGGTATGACACAACAGCTCAGAATCAAAATAGAAAAAAAAATGCATTATATGCAAGTACGTATTAACATGACTTCCATCACATGGTTGAAGGTTTCCGATGAAAGTATCCTGGTCAATGAAAAATACTGGCCTTGGATAATTATTCATGCATACTGAAGAACTCAACACAACTCTTCATATAGGGCCAAAGAAAGTGTGGTTTTGAAATTTGTTTCTTTGATTTCTTAAATGGAAAATCATCAATATCAAAATAACGTCGTCATCGTCATCACCGTCTTAGCCTTTTCTCAGACCAAATTGGAGTGGTCAGATTTTAAATAGAATGGCAAAAGTTTTACAATCAAATGTCCACTGTACTAGTTTGAAATAGTTGTCTGCATGGACATGATCACCCCTAGATTATGAACTGATTGATACGATATTGACTATGGTATCTATGTATAATTTTGAGCACCAGATGACATGCTGCAAGCATAAGGTGGCAATACCCATGCCAAGATTTTTGTTTGGTCAAGCACGAGGTGCACCTCAGCTGAGCGTCATGCAAAGGGTACGACGTGTACAACATAGCATTTAGGTGTAGAGACTTGAATCTCTTTGTACATGCAGTTCCAGATGAAAGCACTTAATATCCTCATGTAAGAGCAATAAAAAAGTTGATGCCTTTACCCTCCATCAAGATGCTCTTTGAATATCCGGTCAAATATACGGCAGAGTTCTAAAATCATGTACAATTGAGCCTGAAAATATACAACCAGGAGGTGTTAATTACAAAATTCAAAGCCAATAATGTTTTCATTTCTGAGTAAGTGAATGAGGTATAAGAAACTCACCCCTGGATCAACAGCGATGGGCCTACCAATATGGTCCATCTCTGATTCAAGCTCGGCAATGGTTTTGCTTATCGAGGATGTGATAGTAGGTATGCGTGCTCTAATCACCGACTCCAAGTGCTGAAACCATGATAAATCATTAAAAAACCTGTCATTATCTAAATCCTTGAGCAAGCGGTAATATGAATGTCGGTAAACAACAAAAGCTTTACCTTGGAGAGAAGTTTTGCAAGATATTCGGAACCCATTTTACTTGCCAAGTGTGCATAATCAGGACTTGTTGCAAAATACTCCCGCTCCCTTCTCCTGGCAGCCATCATGTCGATATTCTTATTGATGTCTGCTTGTGAGCGGTTAACAACTCCAACCCAAGGATGTAACAGCCTATAAGATCTTCCTTCAAGAACCTTCAAAAAGATGGCAGGAAAGGAAGAAGAAAAAGGGATGATTACGATACAGAAGTATTGAAAGAACCCACAACAGGCCAAAGTGAAAGATTCATCCTCATTGAGTAGTAATGGAGCTAAGTTCAAAAACTATCTTGTGATGAGTGTTTTGGCATGCATTTATTATTGGCAAGAATAGGAAAGTAATTCACCAAATAACCAGAGCAGATATTATAAATGTATGGCCAGGTGAAAATTGCCTCCTGAAAAACAAAAAAAAACAAAACAAAAAACCATAAAGTTTGGAACTTACATCTATAGCATTTGTACCCTTGTCCATCAAATCTAGTTTCGTCAACACTCCAAATGTCCTCTCACCTATGCACAATCCAAATAATTCCACCATATTATGAATCACTCCAAAGTGATGGCATGAGTCTAACACAAAATGAAAAGTTGCCTAATGGATTACCTGATGGATCAACTTCTCTGGCAAGCTTAATAGCATCTGATGTTGCGATGTCTTGATTGGCTGGAGATATAGCTAATATAATGCAGCTAGGCTGCCAAAAAACAAAAGTATTTGGTAATGACAGAGTCATCAGAAGTACATGTAAAAACCAAATGGAAAGCAGAATAAAGATGCAGAACTTTTATGTTTATAGAGACTAATACAAGAAACAACAAAAGAACAGTGTCAGAAACAACATATGCTCCCAAGACAATCAACAAGTGACATCAAGGCCACATGTGAGACAGAGTCTCCATGTTGTGAAATAGGAAAGGGACTCCCATGTTCTGAAACAAGCAGCATTTATGGAATAATTTTGCACTGCCACATAAAAAGCTGAGAATAAAAGTTGAATTAAGAAAGTTGACATGAAGGATTTACTGATACTTAGCAACCACATAAGAGAGTATCTCATTGATGCTGAGAGCTATCTTGAACACTAGGATTTAGCCACCTCACAGCCTCAGTTTAAATTCATGGTGCAAACAATACATCAGAAAAAAGAAGGGAACTTCTAAAAGTTTCATATGACACAAATTACACTAGAAGTTGGGATCTGCAATTGCAACAAGTCTGTGTGTGTGTGTTTTCCCCTCTCCATTTTATTTATCACTGAATGTAACTGACCTTTTAAAATTACAAGGAAGATTAGTTGAACAAGAAGGAATGAGTAACTCAACTCAGAAATGATGATAACAGCTTCGGCTACATGGTGAATGTTTCCTTTACAATCATCACCAGATAAAGAATGGAGGATATAACATAAATATTCTAAAAAGACCCATTTAAGTATTAGTTGCATGAAGCATCAAGTGAAAATAGTAACAGATTTGGGTGCAGGAGCAGGAAAGCATTTGTATCAAAATGTTAGAAAATATATACATCAGGGACTTTGGATAGGGACCTGGTAGAAGGATCATGATGCATTGAAGTCACTTTGGCACTATTATACTTGTCAGGATATAAGAACCATAAGTTTCTGACAAGACTGTTGCAGAAATAAGCTCTGGGCACACGCACATGTGCGCAGTGCGCGCGCATACATAGAAAGTGTGGGAGAAAAGCTTCTTCATCCATGAACGAGAAACTTGAGACGTATTAAGTTACCAGAAACATCATGACACTACATAAAGAGAAAATGAGATTAAAAAAATGCTCATTGTTGTACTAAGATATCAGATTGTTACCTTTTCAACATAACTGCGGACCATGTTCTCAATGTCTTCAACAATACTGTCTGGCTGTCCCTCTACATAAAAGAACCAGGCCCACCTTAGAAACTAACAATACCAAACTTATTACAACAAAGAGGGCCAGTGATGGCTTTTTTCTTTTTTAGTTTTTTTTTTTTTCAAAGAAGAATAATCTGAAATGTTTTCAAAAGTAAAACAGAACAAAAGTAAACAAGGTACCAAAGGCTTGGAACACAGAAACAGAAAGGAAAAGGAGAAAGAGGAGCAAATTAAAAAAACAAAACAAAACAAAACGAAACAAAATATTACCTATAG
The DNA here is from genome assembly GCF_029962835.1 of Magnolia sinica. Taxonomy (NCBI): domain Eukaryota; kingdom Viridiplantae; phylum Streptophyta; class Magnoliopsida; order Magnoliales; family Magnoliaceae; genus Magnolia; species Magnolia sinica. Next base: position 7,380,661 of record NC_080578.1, on the reverse strand, counting down.
CAACCTTTGTAAGACCAGGTAGATCTATCAATGTCAGGTTGACAACTGCCAAAATGAAGTAAAGCATTGGATGGCGTCAATTAAAAAAATAGAGAATACAATTCATACAATCAGAAGTGAATAAACTTGACATCCAAGGAAGATGAGAGAGGAAGTGATAAATCAGTAGTAACAGTAAAATCAAGGAAAACCAAATAAAAAGCTGCACCCAGTATGGTGTGCAAATACAAATACACGAAACTGCCAAAATTTCCCAAGAGTTTATAATATTGCCTAGAGATGCTGAATATCGATACTTAGAACAGACTTCACCAGTCGAAACCAATGCTAAAATTTGAAAACCTAATGAAAAGCTATAAATAGACAAGACAGCCAAAATTTCCTGAGAATTTATAATATTGCCTAGGGAATAGAGATATGCCGAATATCAATACTTAGAACAGACATGAACTCGAGTTTAATAGTTGAAACCAATGCAAAATTTGAAAACGAAACTTTACAAAGTTATTCTGAAAACCCCACCATATTCTTACTTCTTCTTCGTTGTTTTTTTTTTTTGAGAAGTAATGAATTTTATTAAGGAAAAGCCCAAAAGGCTGAAAGAATACAAGAGGCAAACCACAACACGCAAAAAGACCCTAAAAAATCAGGGAGGCCACTC